>NC_089876.1:35517500-38075000 GCF_040182565.1 Anser cygnoides
AGTTTAGGTGAAGTCCAGACCACTGTCTTTTCAGTTCATAAACCCGCTGATCCTGATGATGGTTAAAAATGCAACTGCTGACACTAACATGCACTGGTAGCCTTTATAAAGTGCATAGGAATAGCTGTTTCTCCTAAGAATAACTGCTACAGCAAAATCAACTTTAAAGCTGTCTTTGGAATTAAAAAATATTTGGCTGAAGTTTACGCTGATGTCAGTGAAATATCTATGAGTGAGGACTGTTAGCAATAGACGATGGTGAGGCGATGTTTATTGGGGTAATAACCGGTTATAAAAGTAGGGCTGTGGGTGGAGATTGCCAGAACTGAGCCTGGTGGGGAGGGGCAATAGAGAGGAAGTACCTGCCTGGCTCATCCAGGGTGTCGTTTTAACACCAGCGTCAATGACCAGCCCTGAGCTGGGCAGGATTGCTCCCACCTTGCTTCTGGTTTATGATCCTTGCATTTTATGCCCTGCAATTTCACAGTGAAGTTGTCTGAAGACAGAAATCATCTCAGGATTAGAAAATCCTCTTTCCAGTCCCAGTTCTTTTTGAACCTTGGTTAGAATACAGAAAACAAATACTTTCTACTTCTTAACCCAAAAAACATCAGTTCAAGCCAAAGGGAAATTAACAATTTTTCCTTCACAGCTGCTATCTTCTTACTCAATGAGACAGCTTTGCTGTTCCAGTCCATTGGGTTTATTATATTTACTTGTTTCCTCGGATTCATTCATTATCACAAGTAACCTCATGTTTACCTCTCAAAGAACACAAAACAAGCTGTCAGAATACCTGGGGAAAATGAATGCTCTGGAACTACAGTGCTCCTGGTGAAATCTTTGCTGGAGCTATATTTACTATTTTGTGAGGCAAGGAACTGGAAAAAGCAAACCACTCCTATAAATCTTTATTTACTTATCTGTCACGTGAGTTTGTATGAAAAATAAAATGATAATAGTATTTAATGGTGGTGAACCAATTCTTTAACTGATACAAATAGTCATAGATTCTGACTTTTGAATAGCTTCCTTAACAGCTAACGTACATGTCAAAGTCAAATGGTGTGGTAGACCACCTGTGAGCTCATATTTTTGTGCTGACTTAAATTCATCTGTACTATATTTGACCTTAGTTGAAACACCAAGGAAGAAGGAAATTCACCACCACCAGGTCAAAACTTCTGGCTCTGCAACATATCCTATCACTATTCAATTTTCTATGCTATTCACCTTTATGCATCAGGCTTACTCTTTTTTTTTTTTTCGTTTTTTTTTTTTTTTCCTTCTTTATGAAAGTGTAGAAGAAAACATTTTTCTCAGGCCCAGGACAGCTGGTTTTCCTTTTCTGGGAGAACTGCAGGATTTGGTGACCTGAATTATGATGGCATATCTGTAGCTACAAAGAAGAAAGTTTCTAATAATGGCTTCATTTTTATATTGTCTTCTGCAGCATGAATAAAAGATCCATAGCTTCTATTACAATAACAGATATGTTTGTTGAAAGACAAACAAATACCCTTAGTCTGGAAATAATATATATACTAGCAACTCTACAAAATGTTACACTTACTGCATACAAATACTTGATGTTTTGTCTATGATTTGCAAAACAAAACAGTTGTGTTAAAAGAAGAACTGTATTTATTCAGATACTCCTGTATTTTTTTAAAAAAAGTTCCTTCAATATTCAGAGCCATGCACATCTAAAAACAAAGAAGAGAAGTAAACTAGAAAGAAGCTGTCCAATGGCTTCCCAGACTTCATTTTTTAAATCAGCTCCTTGCAACTGGGTGACAAATAATTTATTGTCTGACTGGATTATGCAGATGTTGAAAATACCGTGAGTTTTTTTTTTTTTTTGGTTCCACGGAGTCCTGAGAGGCTGCTTGGGCTCGCCTCCACAGTACTGGGATTTGGCCAGCCTGGCTTTCTTGGCCTCTTTGATGTTCATATGCTCTGCTGGGCTTCCTGGGATTTGCTCCTTCCTGATTAGAACAACTAAGTACTTTCCCAAGCCCATCAATTCCTGGCAGTACTCTGCGCCGTGAGTCACAGGAGGCTAATTGAATCAGTGGTGTTCAATTCCCTCCATCCCAGGAGCTACCCCCAGCCCCGGCAGCCAGCACTGACATCAGGGAATTGCGGCTGAGAGCTGCTGATGGACCGGATATGTAAAGGGGGGGAAAAAAAACAACAACAAAAAAGGATGTTGTGTAAGGAGTGAAACAGTGACAGGTAGGGGACATATGAGCAAAAGTTTACTGCAGAGGATGGAATAACACACATTCATAGAGATGTTCTTTGGGATGTTTTTTTCAGGCTAAGGCAGATTTCCCACCTCCCTGTTCATACTTCTAGATATTCTTTGCTAGCTATGCCTGAGCTTGCTGTATCTCCTGCACCTTGTCCTGTCTCTCCTTGATTCGAACTAGACAGAAGGTTCCACTAGACGTGCCTCTCAGCAGTGACCCCTAGCTAACACTCCCAAGAGAGAGGAGCTCTGGCACTGTGCTGGCCACTTTTCCCAGCTCCTGTGGTAGCTGTTACACATCTCAAAGGAAAATAGAAAGCTCCCTGGCCTGGAAACTAAACTGTGCTGAGTCCTCGAGACAGGGATCAGACCACATGTCTCCACCTGCCAGGCAGTGCAGCAACCACAAGGGCAGGAGGTCGTGTTCCTGCTTGCAGGCTCCCCTTTCAGAAGGGAAGTACATCTTGCAACACCTTTGATTGCAGTTTCTGAAGTTTACGGAGGAGCCAAAACATACAAATGTTATAAAACAACAAGAGGAGCTGAACCGTAAGGTTTAGCGTGAGGTTTGCATGGGAGTCGTGTGTCTGGAAAGCAAACAACTTCTGAAGTGTTTTGCAGGGGCGTAAACTTTTAGCACATCTCCTCTTTCTTCTAGAAGGCCTGATTGCAGTGTGCAGGTAGTGGCACAGTTTCTTTGTACCAAAAAGTGCAGAGGAGGAAAAATATGCCAGCTGCGACTGTACGAAGAAAAGCCCTATTGATTTACTTGCAAACACAGCTGTCACTTGCCGGCTGTAGCCAGTAAAGCCAAGCAACAGGACGCGGTACTAAAACACTGCAGGGCGCTTGCACTTTTCTGTGCTTGCAAAGCACTTCACCCTGCTACAGGCCCATAGGGATAAAACAGGACTGTAGGAAAAAGCACACCCCTGTGCCCTCCCCTTATCCATCCACGCTTGCTGGAGATGCAGGGACTCCATCTGCTGCATGAGAAGGGGGCACCCCACTACAGGCACAGCATGGAGAACTGGGTGGTATGGTGGGATCTGACATGGAAAGAAGTGGAAAAAAAGCACCACTAAGTGCAGGCTGTGCTTTAGCAAGCTCCTGCTGATGAGGGATGAGGCTCAGGCTCCCAAAGGTGTGGGAAACGATGGGTGTCCCCACCTGGCTGCACTTTGGGTGTGATGTAGGTAATCCAGCTCGCACACCCCAGCTCAGCGACGGCCCAGCAGAAAGCTCATGGAATAGCTGAATGAATATTGTGTTAAACTGCTGCTATGCTGCCTTCTTGTATTTAACTTGGGATGGCATACTTGATTTTTATGTGTAATTCTGGGGGTTCCCAAGCCCACTGACTCAGCTTGGGATGTGGAGTAACACGTACCAACGATAAAAGGGAATGTTTCCTGAGTGCTAGTTTTCAGTTCTGTACAAAACAAACACTTCTTTCTTTACTATTTCTCTCAACTCCATTTCTGAAGTTTATTTAGATCTCCCTCCTTTTTTGCTCCAGTTTCAGTCTGTTGGCCACGTTCCTCGCCAAGCCAGCCTAATGCCCACATGAGCCCCATTAAGCTGCATGCTTCTGTGTAGGCAGAAGTACATGTTTTTCTGGGCTGAGTTTTGTTTGCCAAATCTGGGCCTGTTTTCACAGATAATGACCTCATTTTTTTGTCTCTTTCCCATTCTGTGTCCTTTTCCTCCACTCGTGGTCTTTTCAAAATGTAATGTGACCCTCATAGATCATTTTTAACAGCCTTATAAACCTAGTATAGTATGGTTGTATGTAAATTCATGCATTTAGAGGCAGTAAGAATAAAAAAATCTTTCAGTTTTCTCTCAGGAACTGAGGATACCTCTGTGTCATTCAGAGTCAAGGCGTTTTTATTTATTTATTTTCTATCTGAAGCTATTAGTTTCAGCAGTGATATATTTAGGGTAAAAAATAGAAATGTCTTCTTTTCAAGATGTCATCATTCATGCCTGCATTTTTTGAAAGGCAAGATTCTGACATTCTCTCACTTTTCATTTGGAAGTGTATTTGTATGCGGTGTTATAAAACACATGAAATCAAAATATAAAAAAGATTGATGAAATTAAACTTTGTTATCATTTTATTTCACAAAGTACATGGAAGTTCTAGTCTGTTCTTCTCACTAGTAATGAAAAATATTCTGGAGAAATGCAGAAAGTATACTTTCAGAGTAGTGTTCACCATACTCATATTTGCAGCCTTGTGTCTGCATGCTAGATAGAGAATTGTTGCCAATGAGGTCTTGGTAAACTGCCCTTGGCCATTGAATCAGCACACAGCTTTGCAGCAGTAGCCAGCAAGGGTTTACATTTGGAAATGAATTTTGTAAGAAGGGCGTTAGTTTAGTTAAGGGCCCCCTCAGAAGGATGGGGAAGGGTCCCCTGCTGCTGGCAGCACTACAGTGCTGTGCAATGGGGACGTTCAGGTCTAAGTGCCACAAAGCACCCACGGTGCACATGGGGCTATGAGGTTTCAGTTGGTTATGTTATACTCCTGTCTATTGATACTCGCTGATAACATCTGGGATTTCTGAGCACTACAGGGACTTTTGTAAATGAAGTCGCCTCAACAATGTTTGTCCTAGACTGAGTGCGCTGGGGCAGACAACTGATAAGGGACCTACAAGCTTGACATCAATATACAGTCGCTCCGCCATAACAATACAACAGCTACCTCAGCCTCTAGGTTACAACTTCTCAGAAATAAGGAATGCTCATTAATGTGGAAGATAATTGGAAGTGGTTTCCTAGAAAGGAAAGCTACCGCAGGCAGCTGCAATGTAGAGGGCGGGCGTTTACAATGGTGGCTTTGTTTAGAAGCCAGTGACGTCTGCAAACAAAAATCTATTTAACTCCAAGAGAAAAACATTACAAATGCCTTGTCCTTCTGCTCCAAACTGAGTTGACAGAGATTCAGCAACTGTACCTTCCTCTGTACATAAAACAGGTTTATGTTTCTAAAGACATTAATGTGAATAACATGGGTTTCTTTCTACATATTTTCTCCTCCTCCAATAGATGTGTGCTAAAATATCTTGGCAAATATCAGACGTCAGTCACGGCCAGGGCAGTAGAAATATTTTTCAGCAATGGCTGTGTTGCAGAATGCCATGGTATCTTTTCACTTTAAAATAATTCTATTTAGGATTAAATGGAAATGTTTATTTGAAATCTCATTTTCATCATATGTCTCTCCGATCCTTAAAATTTTTTAGGCACAAAATGAAGGCATTTATTTAAAGAACATCTACCCAGCACTGAATAAGAACTGACTGACATATAGACAAGTATATGTAATATACAGACACAGATAGGTAATCCTTACTCAAGAGCTCTTCATTTTAAATCTAAAAACAGTCTGAAAAACCTGCAAGCTAAACAAAAATACCTCAGAGATATCAGTTTTATTAATAATTATTCTTTCCAATGCAACAGCGGAGATCACAGCCATGTTCTTTGGGCCATATCCTGCACTTGCTGAATAGCTAACGTAATTCTTCCTGTGGACTTTCACACCACTGACTTTTTCAATGACATAACTTAGGTAATATGTCACCTGTGAGCACACACAGCAAGGCAGCCCCTTCACCACAAATTTCGTTTCCTCCATTGTTCTTGCTGATTTAGTAGGGCAATCTTCTTCCCTTATTTCTCACTTCTTGCCTATGAAGTTTCCATCAACGTCAGAAATTGCCTGTGATATTTGTATGAATGCTACATGAAATTCCATGCTGAGAAATATCAAGGGAAACAAAATCTCTTCACATGCAGATGAGCCCAATTGTTATTAGAGCTAGAGTTATAACATCAGTATATCTAACTGTACAATATATAGTTAGTATATATTATACATATATATGTATATATATATATACATATACACATATATACAGGGTGCACATTTATGTATGTCTGCTTCATGTTCTTTTAGTTAAGGTGAAGCTGAATTTTCTTATCAAATGAAAAAAAAATAAAAAATATGAGTTTTAAATAGATCCAATGATATTCATAATAGTTCTGTTTTTCCCCTTTTTCTCTCTCCTTCCCTTTCTCTCACTCTCAAGAGTTCCCTTCCCTTCTCCCTCCCTCTCTCTGTAACTCACATGTATATTATGAATGAAAATGAAAGGACAGAAGTAAAAGAAAACTGCTGAATATTTCAAATTGCAAAGTGAAGACAAGTTAGTGCTATTGTGGAACCAACATAATTTTTAGTTTTAAAATTATGTTTTTTTTTTAGGTAAACCCATGTTTCCCTGTCATCAAGAAATGATATAGAGAAGAAAATTTTTTGATAGCCAGTGTTTGCGTGTCAGTAATTCCGGTATGCTTAACACTTGATGACCAGAGAGGTAGAATTAAGGTGTATGTTTTTTTGTTTTTATGCAAGAGCTATAAATAAGTGCAAATAGGAAAAGAAAATATATTATATTATATGTTTTGTCCCTGAGGATTTTTCAATGACTGTTCTGAAATGAGAAACAAAACAAACGAACAAACAAATAAATAAAGACAGAAAATGAAAGAAAAAAGAAAACACAACAGGGAATTATTTTATTCCATCCTTTACTTTTAATGTAATCCTTGTGACACAGAATAAATTATTTAAAGAAGAAGTTTGTATCTGAGATGGCACTTTTCAGTTCTTGGTTGGAGAGTTGTGCTGTCTGTGCTGAACAGGGGCGACGTTTTCCTCTGCAGTTGTTGGAGCATGTGCCATGTCACTTCCTTACAAAGCCAGCCTGAACAGTGAAATTTAATTCGGGGATGGCTAGATCTTTCCAGATGCCTTGGGAAAAAAAAATAAAAATGTATTCTTTCAGCTTCCTTTCTGTTAATTATGGAATTTATGGACTGCTGTAGACAATTAAACTCCCCTTTATGAAATAAAAAGCAAACAGAGGGAAAAGTAGGTACTCTCCCCCACTGATTGCCCAGATGAATCCATTGGAAAGGTCACTGTGTGGTGCCATCTCAGGTGGCAGGCTGGGGAAGGATAGCTTGCACAGGCTCTTACCAGCTGAGTGGTGGGTACGGGGCTTCCCCCAGCTGCTGAGCCTCACCTATCTGCCACCTCGAGCAAGACATTTCACTGTGAGACTACCCCATAGAACACAAGAAAAAATTGAGCTGTAAAAACAATGACATGAAAGTGACTCTTTCCACCGTTTTCAGTCCCTTGGTAAGTATTGCAATGCCAATGGGAGTCAAAAGCTCAAGAAGCTGCGCAAACTCATAGCTGATAATGTAGAAGTTAAAATGTAAGACTGATTGATTCCTCAGTCTTCTTTCAACTCTCCCATGAAAACTTTAGATTTTATCTTATTTTTTCCTTCTCTGCGGCTGTTGATGGGTACAAAAAGGAATGATTATTGTGATGGCAAGGCTGCACTGGGAAATCCTGACATCATGAGTTTCTCAGCAAATCTGGATATTAAAGCACCTCCTATCCCTGCTGTTTCATACTCTTTTACCCTGATAGCTGAGATGGTCATCTCCCCTGCCAGATTTACAACATACACCTCATCTGACCATACATTATTGAAGAGCTCACTGGATAAACACAAGCTACTGCAGTACAATAGACATTACAGAGCTGAAAGTGTTGTGACAGCAGCCAACTCCTTTCATTTCAATTTCTGCCCCCTGTCTGGATCCAAAGGAAACTGTAAATTTTGATAGGGTTAATCTAGTGTCCAGGAGTGTAACCATGCAGTATTTCCCATCTTTGTTGATGGCTTTTACCCATCCTCACTGGTCATAAATAAATCTAATCTTGACCATACAATATTCTTGCACTTTTAAATGAGAACAGATAATTTCTTAAATCACTTTTAGTCACAAGAAAGGAGGTGAGGACATGCAGCCCAGTAACTTGTATGGTATCTGTGGCAGAAGGAGATGATAGGAGGAGTTCTTTAGATAGCCCACTCTTCAGCTTCAAAGTTTGACTCGTTAGACTTGGTGACTGAACGTAATCACTGCATTTTGTTTGGCTTTTGGACAAACGTCAACAAGGCTTTGGAACTGGAGAAATCAAGGTATCTGAGTGCCCGTAACAGAAAGAATCTGCAATATCAGAATCTCTTAAGGAAAACACACATTAGATACAGCAGGCTCTCCTACAAGAACCATGAGAAGAAATAAGAGAATAAATCCAAATAAGCTTGTACCAGTGTCTGTCTGCAGGACTGATAAAAATGGCTGAATTTTATTATTATCTATCACTAACTCATCATGGACAGTGCGGGAAAACATTGCAGGAGAAACATAGATGAAGGTGTTAGTTGAAACGAACAACTTAAGAGTGAGGGCAACTAACAAGAGCTTGATCTCATCCAAAGATAAATATTTCATTCAATCCCCCTACTCAGGAGGCAGAGCAGTACACATTGCTTTCTGTACTCGAGGTTGCATCTCTCTTCTCTGTATGACCTATGAGCTAAAGTACAGCAAATTTTGTCTAGTATTTGCTTCAGAGTAAAGCATGATGCTTTTTTTTTTTTTTTTTATGACCTGTCATACAAATTTAATATGGAGTGGTCTACTGGTTTACAAATACACTTTGGTAATTACAAGAACCTATTGGACACACGCACAAGGTGAAATCCTGGGATTTTTTTCCATTAATTTAAATACAGACAAGATTGCCCTTGATTTGGAAGAAAGAACATAAACCTTTTATCTTCTTAGTCATTTCTCTACCTTTTGAAACCTTTCCTCTAACTTGTAGAATTTCACATATGAATAAATACAAAATTTTATGGTAAGCCCTTGGCTTGTTTAATCATATACACATCTTTTAATTTTCAATAACTAGACTTATGGAAGTGCTTGGAAATTGATGAATTTGCCTAAGTTCAGTGCTGCTTCAAATTATCTTCACTTAAGAAAGGGTGGTATAGATGTTTCATGTTTAAATCCATGTTTAAATCATATCTGGTATTCTGTTACATTAAAAAATGTGATACTATTGTTCCTCTCTACTCACAGTACAGACTGATTTCATGTTATCCTTACAGCCTTTATTACCAAATATAATTTGTTTTTCAGATTCTGAAGCCAGATGCTATTATCTTGAAAAGCGTTTGATGTACATAAGTGTAACAGCCAATTCTATAAAACACTTCATGGGTTCCTGTGTTCCAGGGCAGCATTGACAAGATTTTGCTAATTAAGAAAATTAGTTTTGCCCAAGGAGGGAGAAAAGGTCATCAATATTAATAATAGCATGATCTTCCTCTCATAATCTGAATCATACTTTTCATAATAAGAATCATAAAATGATATTCTTTGGAAGACAGAAAAAAAAAATTCAGTTTTGCCAGGCATCCACTGAGCAAAGATAGATTGGTATACTGCAGGCTATACTGAGCAAAGTATTTGTTGTCTATGCTGTGCATATGGCAGCACAAGCTTTCAAATATAATTTTAGGCTACAAGAGGAATGATCAGGAAACTCTGCTCTAAAATACCTGTTAACGTGTAGCTAGAAGTGAGCATAACAGGGCTTTTCATTTCTGCGATGCAGCATTTCCAAGAATATTAGAATTCGAGATGAAATTTGGCTCAACAGGATTAACTCTAAATGAAAATGAAGGGAAGACGCCAATGTCCAATTAGCAGACCTGCAGAGGAGATAGCTGCATAAAAGAATAAAAATGCGGCTGTTCCACTGGCACCAAAGCTGTCTGCAAGACATACTGGCAGGGTGCTGCAGGTCTGACGTGCACAAAGCAGTGTCCACGGGGTGTTCGACAATCACTGGCTTCATTTTTTCTAAAAAAACAAACAAACAAACAGGGTTTTTACATGGTACTAGCAGGGCTCTAAGGAAATACACCTGCTTAGAAAAAAAATACAGGAATCAAAATGTAGCGAGGGCACCAAACACTGTCTTTAAAATATAATAGGAAAGGAATGAGTAGCACGGTTGGTTGATAAACAAGAGGAACCCCAGTAGAAGCAATTCTTACAGTGTTTGCTTACTTTGAAATATATAGCAACCCCTTTGATAACTGAATCAGGATCAATTTTATTACCTTGAGACTTCTTTGCCTGGAAACAAAAGAAGGCCAGAGTGGTACCTGGACCTGCAGCTGCCTCCGCTGGGGACCAGCCACAAACACAAGCCACCGTGATGGAACCACTGCTGCCTGCTTCGGTGGCAGAGGGGGCAGCCACCAGCACAAGCCAACCTGCAGCAACCACCACGCAGCAAAACACTGTTTGGCTTTGCAGCATATCCCGTATATGTCACAAATTTATTTTACAAGGAAGCAAAGCACGCAGGTTAAATCTGCACTTCCTAGGGAAAAAAAAAAAAAAGAAAGAAAACAAAAAAGAATCAAAGCATTATAATCCAAAGATAACAGGAGGATCTTAAACAAGAATTGTAAACTATTGTTCCAGTAATCAGTTACAAATTTTTGTTTTTTTCTTTTACATTTAGTCATCACTTCATATATATTATGTTTCTTCCAGAACGTTGCATTTAATGGTGGTGAGAAAGCTGGTGTGCATGGATTGTGCTTGCTGCAGGATTTAATTGTGCCTTATGGGGATTCCCTTCTGCCAGTGATTAGTCGGATATTGATCCATGTAACTAGAGGACCTTTTTATTTTGTACTTATTTATTTATTTATTTATAATTGATCTATAAACAGATATTTGAAAGAAAAGACACTAGGAAAGGAACACTTTCATCTTTCCAAATTCAGCTATTAGAAAGCCTGCTAACAATCTGTAGATACCTTGGACCATGTCTTTTACTCACGGGCAAAACAGAATATTATTTCAGGGAATGAACTGGAGCCAGAGTCATAATTTCCCTTGCAGCTAAGGTACTTGCACAGCACATGGTGCAGAAATCAGCAGCTGGTGGGGACTGGCCGTCGGAGCAGAGGAGACAGCCCTCAGCTGTGGGACAGAAACTGCTCTCAGCTGTATTCACATAGCAAATCCACCTGCGCGATATTTGGACACATCATTTAAATGTCAGGTGATACAGGGCTTTTGGGTGCAAGTCAAACACAGCTTTTCTGTGTGAGCAGGGGATATGGAGAACCTCCATTTATGTGGTGGCCAGGGAACGTGCTGAGGTGCCATGGTGGCCACCAGGTTTTTCCAACCACCGCCTGAAATCACACCACTCATTGAGCTCACTAAAACAAAGAGCTTCATCAGTTGTTTCTTTTTTCACAATACATCCCATTATTTTTGTGGGGTACAACAGGTGCAGGGGAGATTATTCAGCCTAGGGCAGAAAGGCCTAATCATAGGGCTGCAGTTTAGACGGCACAACCTTGATTATCCAAATGTCATGGGGACAGTGAATATGTTTGCATAATTAAGGCCTTGGCTAATGGTAGTGCTTCTAAATGTAATTAATAGCTTTCTGGGGATATGATTATTTAGAAAAACAGGGAGATTGTGGTAAGTGAAGTTCAGAAAACAGTGGTACAACTCACAAGATCTAACATGGAATTAGTGGGGGATTATGTGAAATAACAATTAATGAAGAAATATGAAGTTATCATTCATTTTTGAGGGTGTTACTCAGGTGTATTAGAAGAAGACTTGCAGCCACATTATGTCTTAAATTTAACAGAAACTATAAATAGAAAATCATGTTGACAAAACTGAAAAAAAAAAGTAAATGCCGTATTAGCTTTATGAAGGCAGCTGCCAAATGTATTTCATCATTTAATAATATCTTTCTTCCTTTTTTATTTGTGTGGAAGCCATTCTCATTTTGTTCAAGGCTCCTTCCCATGAGCATAGCAGAAGTAGGATACTTTCTTCCTAACAGTATAACTTGCATTTTTAAAATGAGATACAGGCACATGGTCATGACTCTAATGAGAATTTATTGCCTTTTTTTTTTTTTTTTTAATGTCAGGCAGACTTAAGAGTGACTATGCAAGACACATCCGCACCAGATCCAAGTGGGTCCCAGCCCTGTTCCCTTTCTCCTCTGGCAAGTGGGAGGGTGCGGACAGCCCCACCATGACGGCCAGGCTGGGGGCAGCATCCCCCCTGCACTGCTCTGCAGGGGAATGCAGAAAGATGGCTTTGTGTCCAGCATGGATTGGAAATAGAGTCCAGCTTTTCAGATGCCTGGATCTGGGCAGACAGCTCAAAGGAACTCACATAGATGCTCCAAGAAAATACTAAGGGTATTAGTTTTTGCAAAATCTTTAACTTTTTTTCCCCCCTTTCTTAGAAAATAACAGAGAGCTACTGTACCCTGCTGAGACCAACATCTGTGCAGACAATTAGACCCTTTTAGACCCTGAGCAAGGGAAACTCAGAGGAACTGGCCCTTTTCTACTACATCCTCTGAAGGATTCCAGATAAATAAAAGATTTTGCAAATAGCCGGGCACATACATAATTACAAAGAGGTCCTGCTGATTTGTTTTTAAATAAATTTGGTTAACAATGAAGATTTATTTTCTGAAAAATACTTACTGATATTGGCACTTGGGTCTGAAATGCAGCCCTGACATCTTTGTTGTGTACCTCCTTTGGAAGGGAGCCAGATCTAAGGTGACAGAATAAGCAGTTGAACAAATCCTTGAGTTTTGATCTCCACGTTTCACAGGAAATAATTTCTCGAAACTTGCTTCACAATGATATGACACCACAAGCTCAGGATTCTGTTATCTCCTCAAAATGTCTTTCATTTTCTTTAACCTCTTCAATCATTTAGCTAGGGTAGGGCAAATGGCACAGAATATTTCTGCAATTTAAATTTATACCTGAGATTATAGTATGAAGGGGTCTCCAAACAAGGACAGGTGCCAGTGTGTTGTGGATAATTTAAAGGTAAATTCAGTCCTTGCTCTGAAGGGCTTAAAGCCTAAATAAGCAAGGTAAGTGAGGAAACTCAAATGAAGAGCTCTGCAAAAGGAAGAGGACTGAAAAAGACACAGTCACAGATACCATTTTAATGTCACTTTCTGAGGGAAAATGCTTCTGTTGAAATTATTCTGACCCAGGGCTGTGTATTAACAGTGTTAATCACTGTACTTTTCCCAGTGCACAAACCATTCTGTAGAAACACAAGCTCATACGTTTAACAAGCTACATTAAGTTCTGGGAAATCACCACCAGCAATTTCAGGTTCCTAAGAGAACAGACAGGTTAGCTGGGGTTCTCCCTCCTTGCGTCCACCTGCCAGCCTGCACCCCTGGACATGGCACAGGAGGGAACTCCACCGCCTCTGGGGACAAATAGCAGGTGGGTGCTTTTCACACAGTGATTTTGGGAGTGTTTTGGTTCACCCTGATAGATGGAGGTAGCGATAAAAGTACACCATGGGAAATATGCACTCCTTCAACTTGGGATGAAAGCATGTGATGGATGGAGCTCCTATCACAGAAAGGATGCCTGAAAAATTCTGAACCCTTGGAATATCTACAGTGTAAGAGGAAAATGTCACCTCTTATGACATATCTTTTTTTTTATTTAAAAAAAGTAAATCCCTGTACTCATGGCACTATATCAGGAAACAAGTGTTCTGCTGTTTCTAATTTGTCAAAACCAGTGCAATTCTCTGTACACAAGCCCATCGGGGAAGTTATATATAAAGTAAATTTGAAGGTAGAAGATAAGGTTATTAATGTTTGGGTATGCCCACCATGCAGGACAGAGTATGCTCTGTAGTATGGTTGTGCTCAATGCCTGCAAACATGACCTGGGCAGGTGGGAGCACCCACAAAGAGAGCAAAAGCCTGGTTAGGAAGAAGATTGTGCTTATAAACAAGGAGACCAACCTTCCTTCCTGAAACTGGGATTCTGCTTCCTATTTAAACATAAACCCCGAATCCAACCTGATGCACAATGGTATCATGATATAAACAGTGTTGTTTTCAGGAGGCACCAAAACTGCAGTGACGGAAATATATATTTTAGTGTGAAAATATAAGCTTCTCTAACATTTAGTGCGTATCTAACTATTGGTTTCAAAATATGGCTGAGATTATAAAGGAAAACGACTTACATGTTTTCAGAAAAAAATAATAGTTTAATTAAGTTTGCACACCAGGTTAGCTTCATAATAACATTTGAAGAACATATAATTATAAGCGTTTTTCTAATAAATGATCATGAAATGAAAGAACACCCCTGCCGAATCAGAAACAGTCAAACTTTGATACCCAGAGTGCCTCCCCATGGTTAAGCATGTGCTGTTCATGCTCTGGGAGAAGACTCCACTGACTGCAACCCTCTGCTTTTGGGTACACTCTGTATGAAATAAATGGCCTGCACACAGGCTTCTGCTGGCTTTTGCCAGTGCTCAGCAGGACATGGAGACAGCCTTCGTCTTCTCTGTCTGACCTGAGTGCAGTGAGCTCTGTGTCACAGTTCCTACGGGTTCCTGAAGCTGGTGTATTCAGGAAGCATAATGGGGAGCAAAGGAAAAAATAAGAATAACAGAAACAGCAAGTTACACTATAAGTGGGAATTTTCATTCTCATTACCTCAAAATTAAATTGAAGCAGCCAACTGTAAAACAGGGGATGGATCAAATGTAATGGAAAGTGTCTCTTCCATATGGATAATGAGTCCTTGAGAAATAGAAACAGCTTAGCCTCAAATACAACTTGCAAACAAAAAATTAACAAAAAAAAAAACAACAAAAAAAACCACTTTACTAATATAAGTGATCCTGTAAAATTGCAAATGATTCAAGACAGCATTTCTTCTGGAATAATGCAAAGAATGTATACTGCAGTATGTAAGCAAAATATTTCCTAAGGGTAATCGAAGGCGAAATATCAGTAATTACCACTACAAGAGCATTTCAAATGAAGAGGGGCAAAAGAATTACTTGCTGTGCTCACTCTCCCTCTTCTGGTTTTCTGTTTCTGTTGCTACTTCATTCTTTGGCAGAAACCACCCAACCTCAGCTTCTGTGTTTTGGTTGCTCCAATGGGAGAAACCTCAGCTCACACTTCAAGAAATAGGAAATGTTCAAAAAACACAATTAACACACAGAAGTGATGTGAGCCCACATCGAAACACTGCAGTTTCACTGTCACTGATTGCCAAAGGCAATGCTGACTAGCCTGGGGAAAAAAAAAATAAAAATAAAGACATGCATATATGTATCAGCCCACGTATTGTTTGGTTGTGCTTGATGGTAGCGGGGATGAGCGGTGAGTCCCAGCTCCCTTGGTCACTAGCTGGGTGCTGGGGCCACTGCCCTGGATTCAGTTCTGAAATCCTTGGAGGATTTCAAGACTCAGCTAGTGGCTTTTCCTCGGTGTTAATGACTTAGTCTGAATGCTTGTCACTGGAAGCAAAATTGCTGGATCCAGCAACACTCACAGGGGGGCAAATTAGCCACATCCACCTGAATTTTGCATTCAGTATCAGTCAAGAATTTATTTCCTGTTTTAAAAATTACATGACAATAGAGTGTGACAATAGAGCTGATCTAGTATCAACACTATTGACTGCTATGCTGGAGAAGCCTTTATTTCGCAGGAAATTCAAATCTAACTGTGGGAAGCAGAAGCTGCTTCAGTAGATGATGATCTACCCTATACTTAGCAGACAACACACTGACAATCAATACTTTTTAGCTGATGTGGCTCTTCCAGCAGTACGGCAATATTTGTGAAAATAGGGGACTTGTTATGTCTGACATTTCTTTACTTCTTTATGATGTTTCAATGGCAAAGATTATATTAAAACCCAATGTTTTGAAGGAAAGCCTTGTTTGCAACAAATACTGCTCTTGAACCTAGTGACCAGCTAGCCATGCTTCTGAGTGACTAACCATAAAATGGGGCAAAATATACCTTTATGAATTAATTTGAGAGCAAGGATGCACCCCCAGACTGCTATTATTCCTGTAGCTCAAGTAGTATCACAGATGTACTGGGCCAAAGCAAAGTCAGGGTGCTCCTTCCATCTACACCACTGCATAATCATGGTACTAATTTGGCCCAGTATCTTTGTGAGACCAAATGGATTGCTTTAAAGCTTTGTTGGATGTATTCAGCTCCTGTAAACTTTCAAAACAATGCAGATAGGAAACTTTCTTTTTCATCCTAGCAAAGAGATCCCAGAAAAAAAAAATGAGCAGGAGAAAACAAATCCGAAAATAATATTCATGGAAAAAAATGTGAAACAAGTAGATGAAGGTTGTACATAAATAAAGTTTTAGTGTAAAAAAAAAAAAATGGTATCAGTGCCTCTATATTATTGGGCTTAATTTCTAATGTTTTAGACCTACCATAACTCATGTAATCTATTTTTATCTTACATTCATGTAAAAAAAAAAAAAGATATACATTTCCAAACCACAAAAGATGTTAGCAATTTTATAGAATTTGGGAGGAAAAAAGAAGTATTTTATAATCAGTTTTGTAGTTACCAACAACGTCTAGATATTTTTTCTCTAAGAAGTACTATCTGCAGATTTTACATATGACTGTTTGCTAAAGCTTTCTCTCTTCCTGTAGTTCACTAACCTCACTATGAAATACATTTCTGCTTCATAGTCTATTTTATAACATTGTGCATCCAAATGGTGTGGCATAAAGCTCTTGTGAGGCTTAGTTAATCAGGTCAAAGTCAACTAAGTAAAAATATCCTAAGTGTATTGGACAGGCTTTACATGCCCCAGATACTACTCACTATGAAGGAGGGGTAAGCAGTTTCTAATGTATATATATATATTTGCATAACTGTGTCTCTACACCCAAATAGATGTGACTTATTGAAAAGTAACTTTTCTGTTTGAGGTCTTAAAGTTAAGGCAAGAGTAGCCTATCTGCATTAAGTAATGGTAAGTAACTTCAATTCCATTAAGTTCACGTTATATTGTGTGTACTGAAGTGCTCATATGCATTTGCAGACATGTATATGAACATCTTGAACACATTTCAGGACAAAGTTCTTGTTTCACCCAACATCGAATTAACCCATCACCTTGGTGTCGTCAAATTCTGCTTGTGCTGCAGAGAGCAGTCCTGTATGGTGAGGTTAGAGCAATGCTTTGCTGTTTCTTTCTCTGCAGACACCTGTTCTCTGGAGCTGCCTGCAGCCCTGCAGGGAGGCGAGGGACCTGGTGTACCAAGGGATGTGTGGCCACTGCGCTCTTGGCAGCATCACTGGTGCTTGCCTCCCTGGTCTGCATCACTGCCCTGTCCACGGGGAGCAAAGCTCACAGGGTGCACCCACGCAGCTGCTTCTCAAGTGATAAGTAACCATTCCTCATTCATTGTCAACTTATGTAAGTTCCCAACACCCACTTTCAATCTCCATTTAGCACTTAGTTTGTTGTATTTTACCTTAGTGTAATACACATGTACTTTAGGATGAGATTAAGCAGTGATATAAAGTAGCTGTGCCTTATCCTAACATTCATAATACGTTAGAATATTAATATTACTGTGTTTGGTTTTTTTTGCTAAAAATAAAATTCCACCTTAATCAATAAAATATGAAATGAATGAATTACGATAGACCACAACATATTTCACCTTCTGTACAGCCTGAAGGCTCCAGTTTTACCTTTTAGGAAAGAAAAGAAAAGAAAAGAAAAGAAAAGAAAAGAAAAGAAAAGAAAAGAAAAGAAAAGAAAAGAAAAGAAAAGAAAAGAAAAGAAAAGAAAAGAAAAGAAAAGAAAAGAAAAGAAAAGAAAAGAAAAGAAAAGAAAAGAAAAGAAAAGAAAAGAAAAGAAAAGAAAAGAAAAGAAAAGAAAAGAAAAGAAAAGAAAAGAAAAGAAAAGAAAAGAAAAGAAAAGAAAAAAAAAAAAACATTCATAGTAAATCTCCATGTCATTCTAGAAGCAAAGACATAAATATCTTGTTCCATGTTATTTTGAGCCTGGTTTAATTCTGAGATCTTTATTTTTTATTGAGTGTGAAATAGAATCATTTGCTTTAAGGAGATGTAAGGTAAAGCCTATGCAACACTTACATCTCATACAACTCAGTACAGAGCCTGCATGCTGTTTTGCACCCTTGAACACATCACAGGTTTTTTAAGGTGTTTAAAATAATAATGATGAAGGATGTCTGCTTTTTTTTTTTTTTTCCCTATAGACTGTATGCATTTTTGAATGTTATGCCGATTCTCTTTCTTACATAAATTTACCCCCTGCTGTTTCTTCAAAGATTATTACCTATTAGCAACTTGGGTTGGGCAGATAACAACAAAGTATTCCAATGATGAGTCTAAGAATTTAATTAGCATGGACTGAGCCTTGTACAGCTGTTATCAGTCACTGTATCGATAGCTTAATAGAAGCTCATTTATTCAGGTTTATAAGCAGCTGCAAGAGAAGCCCTGAAGAGAGGGCTCAGAGGCTCAGACTGCTCTAGGACTTCAGTGCCTGACTGGGAGATTGCAGGGTGGTGGGAACTGGGAGCTGCTTTTTGGACACTGCTATCAGCTCTGCAGATCAGCAATACAATGGCCAGTGGAGATAGCTCTTGAAAATGTATAAATTACAGTAACGTATGTGAAAAACCTTTATTTTTTTACTGCTCCTCTCCCCCCCCCTTTTTTTCTTTATTCTCTAATTACATCCATACTGAAAGAGCTGCCGTTCGTTATACACCCAATTTATAACATTTTTTTTCTTCTTCTGAACTCCAAGTCAATTTTAGATGAATGGATTTGTTGTTTCAAACACTGCATTTGAAACATGGGTATATTACTCCTCTTCCTTGAACAAATGGCTTCATGAGAAGAGTCAGTAAAGCACCACATGTCATCAGGAAGACTATCAGTAAAGCTGCTGGACTCCAAAGGACAGATTTAACTTTCAGATTTGTTGATTTGCACAGCTGTTGTACTGGATGATAGGCTGTATTTCTGATTTAAAGGCAGCTTTTTCTTATGAAGACAGAGTAAAAGCCCAGCAGCTTCACAGTAATTGATACACTAAACCGTATTACAGATTACAGGTTTGCTGGATTCAAGACAAATAGTTGGTTTTCTCAATGTCTGACTGTCAGTAGTTCCTAAACAGATCGGACAAGAGAACCGTATCCAAACAGTGTGGTATACAGATGTCTGAAGGAGTAACAAGATGCTCTCATTCTCTTTCTTTAAAATAGATAACAAGGCTAAACAAGCAATGAAAAGTTCTCCAAAAGTTCAAACAAATTATGAAAAAAAAAGTTGAAATTGAGCTTCTGGGATATTATCAAAATTAATTATTAATTATTTAATTAGTTAGCAATAGTATCTGTTCATGGCATAGGCAACAGTAACTCGGAGAAGATTATGCTACTTCACAGCTGAACTATACCATCTGGTGGGTACCCAGGAAATTACAGTTTCAGTATCAAAATCATTAGTAAATTTTTCAGTCTAAAATTGATGAGAGCATTGCCATTTCTTATAAGCAGCATACTATGAATAGAACACTACTAAAGCTTTTCTGTAATTTGTGCTTTCCATTTGTGACGTTCTGAGACCCAATGATGCATCCACATCCCACATATTCCAGTATCTTCCCGTTCTCTTTCAAACTTCTAACTTGATCTGTGGAAGTTTTACAGTGAAAACAGAAAAAGAGATTGATACAAACCTTCAGCTGCTATTTAGGCTTTTAAAATGGTGTGTCAAGGAAATCAGAACAATAAAACTTAAAAGAAAGGAAAACAACAAAAACAAAAACAGTAAAGAAACATTAGTAATACCCTGGATAATTCCTTTCTGTCTCCTGGCCAAATCAGATGTCCTTAGGAAGTGCCAGTGTCCTGTCTGGGAAGCAGAGGATTTCTATTCGTTTGGGGCTTTTCTATGGTTTTTATTTTGCTTTGTGTTTTGTTTTCCTGGTCAGAAGGTACAATTGATGGGAATGTGGCTTTGAGAGGAATAGTGTTGAATTCTGCATCTGAATTGTAAGAATCTCTTTAAAAACCTTTAAAAATGGGGCAGCTGCTGACTTCAGTAAGATTTCACCAACAACCAGGCCATGAGCTATTAAAAAAGAAGACATAATTTTGAAACAACAGTGCCACAGCCACCATATACAGTTAAGAACACTGCTGAGCACTCTGGCTGTTAAAAGAAAAAGAAAACATACTGTTGCAGACAGATGTTGTGAAATAAATCTACTGGGTTCAAACCAGTATATTCCTAGGCTATAAAACATGGCTGGAAAAACATTTTAATGTTTTTTTCCAAACACTGTCGGTCTATTAAGTGCTAAATATCAAAAAGGCCAATTCACCTCTCATTAGTGTGACTGGGAAGGCAACCGAGAATTGAATCAGACTCAAAAGAGCTGATCCTGCCGTCCCTACCAAAGATGACATGATCCTCAGAAACACATTACGAACTATGCCAGCCTAAAATTTTCAGTGTCAGAGCAAGGAGAACTTGAGTTTTGTGGAGACTAAACGGGGGCATCAATAACAAGGCTCCATGATGAATTATCTATTTCCCTTTATTTATTTATTTATTATTTTTTTTTAAGGACATACTGCTTACAGTGTCAAGTGAGCCATTGCAAACTCCCCTACAGCCTTGGTAGGACACAAGTGCCATTCTTCCCTTTTTTGTAAGGCAGAGAAGACAGCAGTGGCTGGGTAAGGGGATGAAGGAAAAGCAGACTTCCGTCAGCTGTTTTTGTAACCAGTGAAAAGCGCGTGTGCATGTCAAGAATAATAACCTTGCCCACGACTGAAGATAGGGTTTCCCATATTTCCTACATTGCGTCAGTTTCCAGAAAGATTTTCTGCATTGAGGTCATAGCTTTAAGCCCCATGAAAGTGTTTACAAAAGGGTCTGAGTGGAGCTGATTGTGCCAATCTAAGTCCCCAGGAGCCAAGGGTTTTCTAGGCATAATAGTAATCACATATACTCACATCCATGGATTTTAATTAATTCTTTCAACCGACAATGAGTGGACCTCAGGAGATCCATGAATGCCATCTGAAAGTCCTTATGAAAGGCAAGGGAAGAGAAACAACCCTCTTGTCAGGAGGTTTAAATTATCTACAATGACACCTCTGCCTCACTTGCTCGTGTCTACGGGCTGGCTTGTGCTAATTCTACCTAGATTGTTGTCCACATTTGATCATTTGTGTGCAGACCTTTGACTCCTCCTGTTTTTTGGCAAAATGGTAATAATGAGAAGGTTGTAATCAATAGCAGTTGATTTAAATCAATATTGTTCTGCCTCAGTTAGTGATAAACTTCTTCCTGTGGAAAACATTATGTCACAACCAAAAGCAAAGGAGCAAAGATGTTTTCCCCTGTATCTGCCCCTGACTGAAATACAAAAGGGTATTTCAATTTCTCATGCAGTTAGTCAAAGGAAGCAAAAGAAAAAGCTCAGCAAAACTGAAGAAGATTAGATTTACCCATTCATCAACAGATGCTTCACCATCTTAAGAAAAAGGTGTCAAGGTTTCAGATAAAAAGGTAGGAAATCATGAAACTAAACAAGAAGTGGGTGAGAGAATGTGGGAAACCGTCCTTTGCAACTGTGTATTAAAATAATAACAACAACAGCAACAAAAATCCCTACACAGTTAATAGAACCCAGCTTTGCCATCAAGTTCTGTAGTGGGAAATTCACAATTTTATTATAAGACCTAGAATTTCCTGTCACCATGCTGGTCTTGGGCCTGAAATAACACTGTGAGGGGGAGAAACAGATTCCAAAATGTGCCTGTGATAAAACTGTCTGAAAACTGATCTCTTGGGCTCCTTTGAGGATGCTCCCAATTCTCAAGCAACCTGGTTGTCATAGCACCTCCCATAAAGCTCTGCCAGAACATCGAAATATCACCTCTGAGGGAGGGGTTTTATGGGATAATAAAACCAGCTGTCTTGGGCTGTCATTAAGACGTGGAACATAGGCTTCAACAACAACAACAACAAATTATCAAATGTTGGTTTATGTGAGTAATGGCAAGGCTGGTCCTGTGGTAAAAGCTTCTGGAAAAACACACTCTGGAACACTGATGAAGAAAACATTTGTTTGCTTCAAACACAGAAAAAAAAGAGAGACACACAACAAAAACAATATTTACAGTACAAGTCAAGAACTGTAAGCTTGGCTTCTGCAGAATGCTTGACAAAGCATACGAAACTCTAGTGAGTTACAACTGGAAATCTACCCTTCACTGCCTGAAAACTTTCCCTCCCACAACATGACAAAATGAAAATTAAATTAATTCTTGCAGGGAGTGGTCATTGTTATGGAAAGCCTGCAGACTTCTTCACTGGCCAGGCCAAATTGCCAGCATGATGCAAGGATGGTGCTCGGTGGCCATGTGTGGTGGTGCCAGGGCAAGGTGCCACCACCACCACCACTGCGTCAGGTGAACGGTGGCTGAGGCTGTGCTCCCTTGGTCCATCCCCAGCATAAACAGAGCTTAGGCAATCGATCTCAAATGTGGACCGGCAAATGCAGCTTGAATCTTAACCCCCACATCCAGTGCTAGTTTAGAAGCCTATACCATATTTCAAGGTCATAAAATTAAGCTTATTGAATTCCTACATAGCACTAAGCCTGTAGGACAGCATGGCTTGGAGAAATGACTGATACCTACTGAGAAAAAAAAATAAAAATCTTTTTGCTAACTGCTTTCAATGGTCTGAAAGATAGTGTCCATTCCTGGCAGCTGCTGTACACTCAATATATATATAAATTGTCTCTTTTCCTGGCATCTTATGACTAGGAACACAAATGTCAGTAAAGCTGCGGTAAAAAAAAAAAAAAAGTGAAAAAAATATTAGAATAATTCTTGGCATGCAGGACCTGGACTGCTCATTTTAAAGAAGTCCTTGAACATATCTGTAAAATACTAAGAGACAGTTAAAGAGTTAATAATGTACATTCAGACAGGCTGGAAAGGACAAGCTGGTTAGTCTGTTGTCTGTCATAGTCATGGAAGGCTCTTGTGCTGGGCAAGGGCAGAATCTGAGCAATGAATGCCAAGCTGCTTTGTGACACATTTTGAAATAGACTTTATCTAAGGAAAAAACAAACAAACAAAATCACATAAAAATTTAGTGTGATACTAGTTTTGTGAGTAGTGATACTAGCGTTCTTTACAGCATTTAACTCAATCCCATATGACTCCTGATAAAATAGCTCTGCTCAGAGAGCAGACTGTGTTCAATAGGCTGACTTAAGTAGACTGATAGGATAGGAGAAAAAAAAAAGAAAAAAAGAAAGAGGTATCCTTGTTCTACTAGGGTGTTTGTGGCAGCTCTGTCAGGAACCATCTAGTCTTGGTCAAATGCTATTCTAGATCTTTATGAATGGTCTGCGAGAAAATGGAATTAATTTTGACAAAAATGTCAGAAAAATATGTGGTATAGCCAAATGGTAAGTCAGTTATGTCAGTTATTCCGATGAATCTGGAATGTTTTTTTGACTGAGATATAGCCTACATCATATGGAAATATAAAAGGAGTGGTAGCGTCCCCACATGAGCTGCTTTATCGGTTATGCTTACTGACTGGGGAGCTGAACTCAGAGCAGCATGCGTTTCAGTGTGGTGCAACTCTGTACGTATAGGGACAGGGAGCGTCGATCACGCCGGCAGGACAGCCGTGGGTGCATCGCTGGGACACACTACGGCTGGAGAAGATATCGGCCTCACTTCCTGACTACAAAGGTCCCCGGTGCAGGGCTGATGATAAGAAAATGGATTCAGTTGCTGTATGTAGGAGTACAGGAATACCCTCCCGGAGCCGTGAGGTGAAATTTCCTTTATATATCATACTAGTGAAACTAGTGAAACTAGAAACTGCTTCCTGGGAAGACCCAGGCCGTCCTCTGAACAGCTTCCAGCTCTGCCACCCACCCTCGCAGGAATGCCATTAGGCAGGCACGAAGATCGAGTCCTTCCGAAAAGATCTCTGACACCTCCTGTCATAAATGAAGCCGCGGCATGCAGAGGATGGAAATGTGGGGGGATTCCAGCTGCCTGCAAGGAATAGGGGAAATGCCCAGTGCTGAGTCCCCTGTTACTGAGGAGTACAGTGCATCAAACAGGCAGACCTTTTGTGGTCTTGCCTTCAGCATGGCAAGTGCAAAACACAGAGACAGATCCACCAGATCGGCTGAGTTCATAGCTTGTTTCTACTCTGCCTGCACGATAAAATTGTCTTTATTGTAATATCTGATCATAAGCCTGAGGCCTCTTAGGACTGTGTGTGATAAGAGGTGCAGATCCAATTTGCATTTAGCTTACACAGGAAGGAAACATGCTTTATTTTCTTAATTTGATTTTATTTTTTCTTTTCCGTATAATGTGTTGCTCCAAAATATGAGTGCTTTTTATTTCATTCATCAGCTTCTGTGCTTTCGGTGCCTCCTTGCACAATGTTTCAGCAGTATCACCGGCCACTTTCAGGAGCACAGTGTTGGCAACACATGAAACATGACAGCCAGATGTGCTGATCTGTTGACACTGGACTCTGTGAGGGCACTATTAAGGTTTTGCAGGGGAGTGTGAGCAGGATGGTGTGGGGATTAGATTGCTTTTCTGTATCTGGAGGTGAAACCCTGATGAAGTGTTGGGCTGTGTTATCAACAGGATTGTAGGCAACATGAAAAGTGCAAAATGACCTTTTCTTCACTTTATTTCTGTATTTACAAGGTTATGAGTGGTGAAACACTTCCTAGTATAGCCTTAACGGGTCTAAAATTATTTTTTTTTAATCTAAAAGGGGTCAATGCTTGCACTGGGCTTCAGGGAAGGTTTTTTTTATTATTATTATTTTTTGCTGAGATTTAAGACCCTTTTTTGTTTTCCTCTCTCCAACTTTATTCAAGTTAAGCAAAAAACTTTCTTGAAGTGCTCAGAACTGCAGAGTTGGTTGAAGTAGCTCAGGTAGAACAGAAGATGGTCGTGATTTCCACGAGCTTCAGTTACTTAGCACCTTTCGTATGCCAACAAAATCATAGGTTTGTTTTAGTTTCAGACTCAATAACAGGGACAAAAGCTACCAGGGGCAATAAATGATTTCTCTCCTGCTATATTGCTTCCTACCTTGGCGAGTTCCTCATAGCCACTCTTTCTCAAGGCAAGCTGGGGGGTCCTCAGTGCTGTCGGGACTGTTGTCATCCGAGCTGCTCGGCATGACCTGCATTCAGGGGAGGTGCTGGCTGTGATCCTGCGGCTGGCAAACGAGCTTTTCTCACCGGCTTTTCCCTTCTGTCACAGGCTGTCTTTTCTACCGATGGCATGTAGAAGTAACAGCGTGTGTGTAACATTCACATCCGAGTCTTCGTATAAACAAATTGTTCATTTTTCAGGAGGCAAAATTAGGGGTAGTGACAGAGGAGAGAACTGAGCCAAAGGAATTTATTGCGCTGGTCCATTAACTCCTTTAAAACACATCCTGCTGACAGTACCAGTGGCAGCACAGAAAGTTTTGTTTTGTTTTATATCTAGCATAGCTGCTCCGGTTTCAACAGTTCTTTTTTTTTTTTCCTATCCCTTAAAATAACTTTTTGCTAAAACTAAAAAAAAAAGTAAATAATAATAGTAATTGCCCTTAAACCATTTCAAATCTTTGGATACATAAACTATTCCTAAAAATCTAATACAGCTGTTGTAAGAACTTTATCAACATTTTCTGCCTGAAGTTGTTTTGGTAATTAAAACTCAGCTGCAGAATTTAATCCAATTTTTCTGTAAGCATTTTGATTGCAAAAACACTTTCTGAATCCTGTGAAATTTAGATGTGCTGAAATGCTTTAAGAATTTTTTTTTTTAATGGTTGTGGGTGGCTTGTATCTAGAGATACATCAAGGATAGTTTTACATCCACAGGCACAAAAGGCTTAAGCAAATTCCGTTTCTGAAACAACGTGCTGATATTTAAAGTCATCATGTGAGATCGGCAACATAACTGCAACTATTAAATTGCATGGCCTGTAATACTGCGTGGATATTGTTTAGTTTAATATCGTGCATAATTACAGCATCTTGCATTTATTGTTTGTGCTTATGCGATGAAAGAGGCACCTTCCATTACTGCAGCACCTAGCATTGACGGGCATTATTTGCAAGAGTGTGGAATAGCATAGACCTGGTGCTTTGAACTAGCTCCCCGTATATTCTCTTCCCTTCTCCTTTCCTTTCCCCTTGCTTCGGGCAGGGGCGGCCGGCGGGCAGCAGAGGGCGCTCGGGGAACGCGGTTGTGCGGGGCCCCCGCGCTGCCCCCCCGCTCCGCCGCGACGGGACGGGACCGGGCTGGGACGGGGAAGGAGGGAAAGGGAAGGGAAGGGAAGGGAAGGGAAGGGAAGGGAAGGGAAGGGAAGGGAAGGGAAGGGAAGGGAAGGGAAGGGAAGGGAAGGGAAGGGAAGGGAAGGGAAGGGAAGGGAAGGGAAGGGAAGGGAAGGGAAGGGAAGGGAAGGGAAGGGAAGGGAAGGGAAGGGAAGGGAAGGGAAGGGAAGGGAAGGGAAGGGAAGGGAAGGGAAGGGAAGGGAAGGGAAGGGAAGGGAAGGGAAGGGAAGGGAAATAATAATAATAAAAACAATAATATCAAGAAAAAATAACAATAAAAAATAAAATAAAGTAAAATAAAATAAGATAAAACCAAACAAAATAAAACCAAACAAAGCAAAACAAAGTTAAGTGACCCCCGAGCAGCCCCGGAGCGCTTCCGGCCGCCCCGCCACCCGTGTCCCGGGGTCCCCCCGTTCCCCATCCCGTCGGGTCACCCCGGTCCGTGCCGTGCCCCCCCCCGCCGGTGCCCGCCTGCCCCAGGTGCCGTGCGGTGGGCGGGCGGCGGGCGGGCGGCGGGCGGGGATGGAGGCGTTGCTCGGCGCCTGGCGGCCAATGGGCGGCCGGGGGGGAGCGGTCCCGGGCGTCAAGAGGGAAGGGGTCCATGAACGCGCCGCAAAGTTGGGGCCGGGCGGCGGCAGCGGGAGGCGCGGCCGCGGGTTGCGGAGCCGGCGGGGGGCGGCGGCGGGGGCTCGGCAGCGTCTCCCGGGCCGCCGCTGGGCGCCCGGGCCGGGCATGGAGGAGGCGGCGGCGGCGGCGGGGCGGCCGCTGCTGAGGAGCTTCGGCGGCCGCTGCTGAGCGGCGATGCGGAGCGCAGCCCCCGGCCGGCCCCCGGCCCCCGAGCGGCGGCGGCGGGCGCAGGAGGAGCGGCGCGGCCCCTGAGCGCGGCGCCGGGCGGGCAGGGCGAGCGGAGCCTCGCGGGGAGGGAGCGAGGGAAGGGGCCCCGAGCGGCGCCCCCCCGGTCGCTATGGGCCGCCCCGCCGCCGGCCGCGGGGCCCCGCCGCTGCTGCTGCCGCTGCTGCTGCCGCTGCTGCCGCTGGGCGCCGCCGCCGAGCCCCGGCAGGTCTTCCAGGTGCTGGAGGAGCAGCCGGCGGGCACCTGGGTGGGCACTATCGCCACCCGGCCCGGCTTCACCTACCGGCTGAGCGAGCGCCATGCCCTCTTCGCCATCAACGCCACGTCGGGCGCCCTGCACACCCGCGCCACCATCGACCGCGAGAGCCTGGCCAGCGCCGTGGTGGACCTGGTGGTGCTCTCCAGCCAGCCCACCTACCCCAGCGAGGTGCGCGTGCTGGTGCTCGACCTCAACGACAACGCGCCCGTCTTCCCCGACCCCTCCATCGTGGTGACGTTCAAGGAGGACACGGGCAGCGGGCGGCAGCTCATCCTTGACACGGCCACCGATGCCGACAGCGGCACCAACGGCGTGGACCACAGCTCCTACCGCATCGTGGCCGGCAACGAGGAGGGACGGTTCCGGCTCAACGTCACCCTCAACCCCAGCGGTGAAGGAGCTTTCTTGCACCTGGTTTCCAGGGGTGGGCTGGACCGCGAGGCCACCCCCACCTACCAGCTGCTGGTGCAGGTGGAGGACAAGGGCGAGCCCCGGCGCCGCGGGTACCTGCAGGTCAACGTCACCGTCCAGGACATCAATGACAACCCACCCATCTTCAGCCAGACCCTTTACCAGGCACGTGTTCCTGAGGATGCACCAGTGGGGGCCAGCGTTCTCCAGGTGGCAGCAACTGATGCTGATGAAGGCACCAACGCTGACATCCGCTACCGCCTGGAAGGAGGTGATGGCGGTGGTGGTGGTGGGGAGGGGGCTGGCAGCCTCCCGTTCGAAGTGGACCCTGAGAGCGGGGTAATCCGCATCCGGGAGCGCCTGGATTACGAGACGCGCCAGCAGTACTCACTGACGGTGCAGGCCACGGACCGGGGGGTGCCCGCGCTGAGCGGCCGTGCCGAGGCCCTCATCCGCCTGCTGGACGTTAATGACAACGAGCCCCGGGTGAAGTTCCGCTACTTCCCGGCCACCTCCCGCTTTGCTTCCGTGGATGAGAACGCAGCCCCCGGCACTGTGGTGGCCCTGTTGACGGTGAGCGACGCTGACTCTCCTGCCGCCAATGGGAACATCTCTGTGTCTATCCTGGCGGGCAACGAGCAGCGGCACTTTGAGGTGCACAGCAGCAAGGTACCCAACCTCAGCCTTATCAAGGTAGCAGCCGCGCTGGACCGGGAGCGCATCCCTGCCTATAACCTGACGGTGGCGGTGGCTGATAACTACGGGGCCCCGCCGCCACCCCCGGGGTCCCCCACTTCTTCCCTTTCCTCCGATGGGGTGGTGGCAGCTCCTGTGAGCCGCTCGTCGGTGGCGAGCCTGGTGATCTTTGTGAATGACATTAATGACCACCCCCCCGTCTTCGGGCAGTCGGTGTACAGGGTGAACATCAGTGAGGAGGTGCCGCTGGGCAGCTACGTGCGGGGCCTGAGCGCCACAGACCGCGACTCAGGCCTCAACGCCAACCTCAAGTACAGCATCGTCTCGGGCAACGAGCTCGGCTGGTTCCGCATCAGCGAGCACAGCGGGCTGGTCACCACAGCCGGCCCCGAGGGTGGCACCGCTGGGCACGCTGCAGGTGTGTCCCCCTCCGTTGGGCTGGACCGAGAGACTGCTTCTGAGGTGGTGCTCAACATCAGCGCGCGTGACCAGGGGGTGCAGCCCAAGTTCTCCTACGCGCAGCTGGTGGTGACCATCCTGGATGTCAATGACAACAAGCCTCGCTTCAGCCAGCCTGAGGGCTACCAGGTGTCCCTGGCTGAAAACTCCCCGTCAGGAACTGAGCTGCTGGTCCTGAGCGCCACAGACGGGGACCTGGGGGACAACGGGACTGTCCGCTTCTCCCTGCAGGAAGCTGAGCCAGCAGTGGCAGCGGTTGGCCCGCCCCTGGTGTCCCCTCGCAGGATCTTTCGCTTGGACCCGGTGTCAGGCAAGCTCAGCACCATCTCACAGCTGGACAGGGAGGAGCAGGCTCACTTTTCCCTGCAGGTCCTGGCTACTGATTTGGGTTCTCCTCCCCTTTCTTCAGTAGCTCGGGTTAACGTGAGCCTCCTGGATGTGAATGACAACAGCCCTGTGTTTTATCCTGTCCAGTATTTTGCCCATATCCAGGAAAATGAGCCAGCTGGAACCTATGTAACCACAGTGTCTGCCACTGACCCTGATCTGGGACCCAACGGGACTGTCAAGTACAGTATCTCAGCTGGAGATACTTCCAGGTTTCAGGTCCATGGCCAGACAGGGGTCATCACAACTAAAATAGCTCTTGACAGGGAGGAGAAAACTGCGTACCAGTTGCAGATTGTGGCCACTGATGGTGGTCATCTGCAGTCACAGAACCAGGCCATTGTCACCATCACTGTGTTGGACACTCAGGACAATCCACCTGTTTTCAGCCAGGGCATGTACAGTTTTGTTGTATTTGAAAATGTTGCCCTGGGTTACCACGTAGGTACTGTTTTTGCTTCCACCATGGACCTCAACACCAATATCAGTTACCTTATTACAACAGGTGACCAAAGGGGCATGTTCACCATCAACAGAGTGACGGGGCAGATCACCACAGCCAGTATTATTGATAGAGAAGAGCAAGCGTTTTACCAGCTGAAAGTGGTGGCTAGTGGCGGGGCGATTACTGGAGACACCGTGGTTAATATAACAGTCAAAGATTTAAATGACAATTCTCCGCACTTCATTCACGCGGTGGAAAGTGTAAACGTGGTTGAAAACTGGAAAGCTGGGCATACCATATTCCAGGCTAAAGCTCTTGATCCCGATGAAGGTGTTAATGGCATGGTTCTTTACAGCCTTAAGCAAAACCCAAAGGGCTTGTTTTCAATCAATGAACAAACAGGTGCCATAAGCTTAATAGGACCACTGGACATAAATGCTGGGTCTTACCAGGTTGAAATCCTGGCCTCGGATATGGGAGTGCCACAGCTGTCCTCCAACTTTATCCTGACTGTCTCTGTCCATGATGTGAATGATAACCCTCCTGTGTTTGACCAGCTTTCCTATGAAATTACTATTCTGGAGTCAGAGCCTGTGAATTCCCGGTTTTTCAAGGTGCAGGCTTCTGACAAAGACTCAGGAGTGAATGGTGAGATAGCTTATAGTATAATTGAAGGAAATACGGGGGATGCCTTTGGCATTTTCCCAGATGGACAGCTGTACATAAAGAGTGAACTGGACCGTGAGCTTCAGGAAAGATACGTGTTACTGGTTGTTGCCTCTGATAGGGCGGTAGAACCGCTCAATGCTACTGTGAATGTTACGGTAATTCTGGAGGATGTAAATGATAACAGGCCATTGTTCAACAGTACCAACTATGTGTTTTACTTTGAAGAGGAGCAGAGAGGTGGTTCATATGTGGGTAAAATAAATGCTGTAGACAAAGACTTTGGGCCAAATGGTGAAGTCAGGTATTCATTTGAGCATATGCAACCAGATTTTGAGCTGAACACAGTAACTGGAGAAATAAGAAGCACTCACCAGTTTGACAGGGAAGCTCTTATGAGACAGCGGGGAGCTGCGGTATTTAGTCTTACAGTAATAGCAACAGATCAGGGGTTGCCAAAGCCTCTAAAGGATCAGGCAACTGTACAAATCTACATGAAAGATATCAATGATAATGCCCCCAAATTTTTGAAAGATCTCTACCAAGCTACTATATCAGAACTGGCAGCAAATCTAACACAGGTTCTGAGGGTTTCTGCCTCAGATGTTGATGAAGGGAATAATGGATTGATTCACTATTCTGTAATCAAGGGAAATGAAGAAAAACAGTTTGCAATAGATAGTAGCACAGGCCAGGTGACCTTAGTAGGCAAGCTAGATCATGAAGCTACTGCATCGTATTCTCTCATCATCCAAGCAGTAGACTCTGGAGCAGTTTCCCTAAGTTCAACTTGCACGTTGAGCATTGATGTATTGGATGAGAATGACAACAGTCCTTCCTTCCCTAAATCAACTTTGTTAGTGGATGTCTTGGAAAACATGAGAGTTGGTGAACTTGTTTCCTCTGTCACTGCCACTGACTCTGATTCTGGTGACAATGCTGACCTCCATTATAGCATTACAGGGACAAACAATCACGGGACCTTTAGTATCAGTCCCAACACTGGTAGTATTTTTCTTGCAAAGAAATTGGACTTTGAGACGCAGTCATTGTATAAGCTAAATATAACAGCAAAAGACCACGGAAGGCCACCACGGTCATCTACGATGTCAGTGGTAATACATGTTAGGGATTTTAACGACAACCCTCCTAATTTTCCTCCAGGGGACATTTTTAAATCTATTATTGAGAACATTCCTATTGGTAGCTCTGTCATTTCTGTGACTGCTCATGACCCAGATGCGGATATTAATGGGCAGTTGACATATGCAATCATTCAACAGATGCCAAGAGGTAATCATTTTCGTATAGATGAAGTCAGAGGGACGATATTTACCAATGCTGAAATAGATCGGGAGTTTGCTAATCTCTTTGAATTAACAGTCAAAGCCACTGATCAGGCTGTTCCTGTGGAGTCCAGACGATTTGCCTTGAAGAACGTGACCATTTTAGTGACGGATCAAAATGACAATGTTCCTGTGTTCATATCTCAAAACGCTCTTGCGGCCGACCCTTCGGTTGTGATCGGTTCAATCCTAACGACAATTATTGCTGCAGATCCTGATGAGGGCGCCAATGGAGAGGTGGAATATGAAATAATCAATGGAGATACCGAAACCTTCATCGTGGATCGCTATAGCGGAGACCTAAGAGTAGCATCAGCTTTGGTGCCCTCTCAGCTCATATACAATCTCATAGTTTCTGCCACGGATCTTGGCCCCGAAAGGAGGAAATCTACCACTGAAATGACTATAATTCTGCAAGGGGTTGATGGGCCTATTTTCACACAGCCGAAATACATAACTATCTTAAAAGAAGGCGAGCCTATTGGGACAAACGTGATATCTATAGAAGCGGCTAGTCCGCGGGGTTCTGAAGCTCAGGTGGAATATTACATCGTGTCCGTCCGGTGTGAAGATAAGAGCCTGGGGCGCCTCTTCACCATCGGGCGCCATACAGGTGTCATCCAGACTGCTGCCATTTTGGACAGGGAGCAAGGAGCACGTCTCTACTTGGTGGATGTTTATGCCATTGAAAAATCGTCTGTTTTGCCCCGCACGCAGCGAGCAGAGGTATAGCTTCTATTCAGTAATTATTTACGTGTTTCCTTTCTAAATAAGCTGTTTAATGTATTTCGTTTTAAATGAGTATTTTATGAATATTAGTACACAGCAGAACACCTGAATGCTAAGTCTGCTGATTCATTAAGTAGAAAGAACCTTTCAGCCTGTATACTTCAAACTTTATTGTTTGTTTTTTTTTTCCTCGAAGCTGCTTCTCTAGGAATTTCAGAGAGGATTGGCCACAGTGCTCAAGTTTGGCTACTATAGGCACAGCAATGGCCAAATACATTTTGGGTACTGAATGCTTTGGGTCCTGAAAGCTTTAATTGCAGGCATATTGTGAGTTTTGCACGCCTTCTCATTTTAGCAATCATTAATTATTCTAAGTCTTTCTATTCCTATGTGAGTTACAACCGAAATACTGACATGATTACAGTAATGAAAGATGTTGAGGATTGGCCAGGAGGGGATTGCTCTCTGAACAGTTCATTTAGTGTCTTCAGCCTGGATGTGCTTATTCTCCCCCTGCCTTGTGGTTTTCCTGGTGAAGCCCCTCAGACAGATCTCCACATGCATCTCTAATCTACCGTTACTTCTTTACCTGCACAGATGAGCATGAAAATGCTCTTGTTTCTCTTCTCTGGTGTGACAGACTGAAAAGTGTAACAGTTTAGCAGGCACCTTTCCTTATCAGAAAGCAATTTGCTTTGGCCTTGACTGGAGGGTCTTTAGATGTGCTCTATATCACTAGCTTGAGCAGCAAACGGGTTTGAGACATCAGCAGTGAAGTACAAGTATTTTAATTGCCACGGAGTATGGCAGTTGGGTCACAGAGCTGAAATTTTACACCATTCTTGCCGTCTTGCACATGAAGACTGGGAGGCCTGTTGTGAAAGGGAGCCTTGTGTTTGGTTTAGCTTGCACCACATTATGGAGATGCCTTCTGTGCTTTGTTATGAGTCATTTAACTTGCACTCGCTGGAAGTTTGGGTCTGGCACCACTGAGTGTGTCAGCCAGCGGGGGATGCTGGAAATACGGTGGTTCAACCATTTCCCCCGCCAACTAAGCCCATTACCTCAGTATTGCATAGCCTCGTGTGTCCCAGGTGTTACCCCCATCTATATTTCCACTTCAGAATTATGTCTTTGTCTTGAGCCACCAAGGTGTTTTTTTCTCTTTGATTTTAGCAGATGGGATATTTCTAATTTTTGCTTGACATCTGTAGCTTTTTATCTTAATTGTCACTTTGTTGTTGTTTTTACTGCACTATAGGTATGGTCTGTATAGGTGCGTAACCTGATTTTCCTGTCCTGACAGTGATTGATGCTCTGTAAAGCACTGTTGTCAGACAGGGAATCTGAGCAGAACTCATTTCTCAGTGTGTATGAGCGAGTTTATCTCAGCAGCATGTGTGCTGTTTGCTGTTGATTATTGTTTTGAAGTGTATCTGAACATGACCTGTGTGACTGCTGCTGCTGGTTTATATAGTATGTTGTTTTTGTGGGAAGATTCCTGTCACACCGGTGCCTGCATCCCTGCTAGCAATTTGTAAAAGATAAAAGCAAAAATCGATAAAAATTGAGTTATTAGTAAGTTATATTTTGTCTTGATGGACGGTTATTTTAAGGGTTAAGCCTTTGTCAGTGAGCATTTGGATCACGATCCTGCAGCTTGGAGTCTGCCCACATGACTAAAGAGTTTCTTGACTGAAGGGGGACTCACAGGAGACCCTATGGTTGCAATAGGCTCACACATTGTAAAAGTATTTAATATGAATATTTGGTGAGCAGCGAAAAGAACAACTATTGAAACTTTAAACAAATTTTACATTGTTGAATACAAACCACTCCTGAAATCAAAAACAAATGTTTTATTCTGTAAAGAATATTGAAAGCAATGGTTGGGAGCTAGGATTTCATATTATTACTTACATGTTTATAGCTTCTTAAATGCGTCTTTTCCCAAACATAATTAGCGTACAGTGCTTCTTTAGAAATATATTATAAATTATAATCAGCTATCAACCTTAAAAAGCATAACCATATGCAGTATTTCTCTTGACTGATTTTATTTCTCTGCAGTGGCTTTTGCTGTCCTGCACTTGAACAAGCACTACTACAGTAAAATTCCTTGCATAAGCTGCCTATCAGTGGGTGCTGAATAAACAACGCAGCTTTTTTCCATGTTGCTTATGGATGTTAATTTTTTTGCTCACTGGAACAGTGGTTTGATGAAATGGGTGTGCTCGATACAGTCTTAGAGTTTAGTGCCAGTCTTTTATAAGAAACAGCTGATACCCAAGTACATGACCAGTATCTTTTACCTTTAAAAACCCACCTTAAAATGCACTCATGCTATAGTCTTTATGGATCAGTTCTATAATCCAGAAGCTTTAATGTTTTCCTTCAGTTCTGATTTTTATGGTGATGGCTCACAGAACACAGATGAGGGATAATGAACGTGCATGAACCTGTAGAAGTTATAAAGCCACAAAACCTAAGTGTTCTTTCACACATAATGTCTTCAACTTTTTTGACATTTACATGACAAAATGAGGACTGACCAATTTTGGATTCCCCTGTGAGAAGCAGGTTATAAAGCATTTTTCTACACATATAGACAAAGCATAATAGGTCTGGCTGGTATCACAATACCTGACAGTCTTTAAGCAGATAGCTGTTATGAGAAAAACCTTGAGTGCTGTGGATTATCTTCCTTCTCTTACAGCATGTTGTTTTGCTGCTGGATCTGGTTAAGAAGGAGGGAAGGAGCAGCAATAGGTTATGCTCAACAACTTCCCATTCTTCCTGCCTGTGGCACCTTTTGCCCCAATGCCAGACATCATTCTGATTAGAGTGTGGCATCTGAGTGAACCAGAGAGCACTTGGAGCTGCTCAGTGTTGACCGTCCCTGTTGAGATCTGGGAAGAAAGCAGCAGCAGCAAGTTGTTATTCAGTCTTTTTTCTAACTTCGGCTTTAGGAATGGTTTTGGGTGGCAGACACCTGGTGTGAAATAGAAATTTTTGCAGCTTCAAAGCAGTGACTAGGTATCGTCTAAGAAGAGCAGGCTTGCATGAAACTGCTTATTTTATAAGTGAATCCTTGTCCTTGGGAAATGGTATGGTTTTTTTTTTTTTAGGTTCTATCATTAAACTCTTTCTTTTTTTGTAGTATCAACTATATTGAAATTATCTACCCAGTGCTCCAGCTGAAAAAGTCTCTCCCACCTTTCACATCCATCCCCGGGGCTTTCCCTATAGGATCTCACTATAGAGCCATTCATTGCATAGCTATCCGGTTTGTACTCTACCCCTTTCTGAAGAGAGGGTTCAAGGTAAGAGCTATGCATTGGCTGAATCCCCTTCTGAACACAAAGCAGCTGAAAGTGTAGACTTGCATTCTTTTCAGTAAACCAGTTAAAAAAAATCTAAGAACTGTTTATCTCAGTTTCTTTTCTGAGGTGACAGGACATACGACAATGGTGTCAAACTGTACAAGGGGAGGTTTAGATTGGATATTGAGAAGAATTTTTTCACGGGGGGTTGGTCAGGCATTGGAACGGGCTGCCCAGGGAGGTGGTGGAGTCACCATCTCTGAAGGTATTTAAGAGCCATGTGGACGTGGCGCTTAGGAACGTGGTTTAGTGGTGGACTTGGTTGTGCTAGCTGATGGCTGGACTTGATGATCTTAAGGGTCTTTTTCAACCTGTATGATTCTATGATTTGCGGTTTGTGGATTTTTTAGCACTTAGGTTTCATATTTGTGTATAATTCTGTGCTCGTTATTGCCATATGGAGAGAGAAGTGTGAGTTTTTTGGAAAATGCAGGTCATGAGGTAACATTTATGTTCAAAGTACTAAATAGTTTGAGATTTTCAAGGAAAACAAATGCTCATTCCATTGTATTTTACAGCCAATTTGTGTAATTTTGGATAGTTGTTAAATTTGAAAGCTGCTTTATTATTTTGACTTAGCCTATTTCTGTGTAATCTACAGTGACAAGCCAGATTATTTGACATTGTGTGAAAGTGTTCTGTGATCAATCTTATTTTTTGCCCCACCTGTATTAGTTATTAAGTGTTACATTGCTCTTCTCTAAGAGAAAAATAACGTAGGTGTCCTGAAGGGAGCCCTTCTGTTTGCTATTTTATGTCTTATAACATACTCATGCTGGAAAAACAAAGAAACAAAAAAAACCAATTGCTTAGCTCCTTTCTCCTGGCTTTCCAACATAAAATCTCTTTTAACCTCTTCCAGCGGTGATGAGGGTTTCACCATCATGATCCTATATATGTTACAGAGTGACTAATGCGTATGGGTATCACTGGAAAAGCACGTGATTATATTCAGTCTTGCCTTCCAAAGCAGTTGTGTGGTGTATGTTAGGAACCTATGGACAATACTGTTATCTGTGCCATGTTACTCAGGATTAAGCAGAATTAAACAGAATCTTAGTTTGCATGGTTAACCCTTAAGTGGGCAGTTTCCTTGAGAGGAGCAATGAGCTGGCTAGGGACCAGTGGTGCTAACGTGTCTGTCATGTGTTACAAGTGAGAGGGTAACAGTTGGGGTGTTGGACTAGTTCAGTCCGTTTATCAGGCAAGATATGGGGATTTCAGACAAGGCAGACTGCTGGCATGGTAAAGGTCTGGAAACTAATGGAGGCAGGCAGAATGCGTAGCCATCTCCCCCTGGAAAGAAAATCATAGCACATTTTACCATGACTCTGAACTGCAGCTACAGCCATAAAACCCTAGCTGCGTAGTGTAATTAGTTTGTGCAGCTTTTGACTCGGCCCAGACTAGGTGCTGTGGCTTAGCTAGCTCTGGGTCACTGCAGCACCACGTGGGTCCTTGCTCGAGTGAGATGGACGGCTTCAAAAGCGTCTCCTCTGTTTCATGCATCTTGTGCAGAGCACCAGAAACCCAGTGGAAAGGAAAGTGATGCTAAGCAGGAATGGCAGGATACATTGGAGAAGATGCAGGCAGAGCCATAGGAACTTTCTTGTCTCCATCCTGCTTGGACTGGGGGCTGCTTCAGAGATGTGTAGGAACTGCCAGGGTTGCATGTGGCCTAGGCCTAATCTCTCTTCCAGGCAGGGAAAAGTGTGAATTGGTAGGGCAAGCAAAACATTGAAGGTGTTACTTCTATAACCGAGCTGGCCAAGGATGGAGGGCTTTAAATTTAGAGAATTTGAACCATTTTACGTAAGTCTTATCTGGCATGTCTCTGTAGTTACCAGTGCAAATGGGAACAATGGAGTACTCCTTGTATTCATACTATTTATAAGTCATTTTATTCTTTAATGATACGTGGCACGTTAATTGTAGCTTGACAAAGGAAACTACTTATGAAACATTTGAGTAAACAATGAAAATCTGCCTTCTTGTCCAAGTTCCAACCCCCCCCCCCCTTTTTTTTTCCCTAGTGCTGGTATTACTGATGCTGAGAAATCTGTAACTAAAGGTATTGCTGTCACTTGCAGTGATCTTAAAAAAGGGATCTATAAGTTCTCCTTGAACTAGTGTGAGATGGATGTGACTTATGTTGAAAACTGTTCCAAACCAATTAGTGGGTTTCAGTTCAAAGCTTTTAATCTTCTCTCATTTCTTTAATGATTCTGCCTTTCTACATTTTCTTAATATCTAGAGTTTCTAATTTCTTTGCTATTTTTGCAGCTTTGGGGCGTTTTTGCATGTGAGGTCACTTCATAATTTTTATGTTAAAAATCACTAGACTTTAAAAACAACATTCTTTATTATGGAAAATATTTTTCATGTGTCTCTAATGCAAACATTAGAAATAATGGCTCACAACCAGTGTGAAACGTTCGTGTGCTTATTTTTGCTAAGTGTTAAATTCTTCATACAAATCTCTGAATGATTCTTAGGTTCTAGTGATGGTAATTAGCAAGTCCTTTTCCATGTAAAATGATACCCCCCCAGCCTGATGGAGTGCAGGTTTCTTTCTATATGCTAGTGTTACGTGAAACGATCGGTGGCTGTTCATTTTGGAGAACTTCAGAATGTAGGCACCTCAGCATGCATGCCCTCTTGGTGTCTCCAGCTCTCATCCCCAGCTTTGCTGCAGTAAGAGTACGTTGTTGTTGGCTCCTTAGATCTTTGTTACTGTCTCTGCCTGTTTCCTGAGTCCATCTTGAACTTTGAAGCAGCAGCAAGTGCCGCACCTCATCAGAGGATGGTTTTTACCCTTTTGACTGGTGGAAAGAGGCTTCAGACGTTTTTGTGGTCTCTTTTTTTAAGGTCGGGGCTGAATGTTGTTAAAACACCACTCCAAGGGCTATTCTTTCCCTCCCCATAACAAAGTGCCTGTTTTGTGTATATCAAAGCAACCCTGGAGCATGACATAGTTATACTAGTATAGTTTGTTTTAGCTGTGTCTAGACTAGGGAGTAGCATTACTGTTAACTCCGTTTGGTTTGTTACCCATGTAATTATGTCTGTGCAAAACCTGTGTGTGGACAAGCCCTAATACTCTAGGGTTCTAATTAGAAACAAAATTTACTGCGAAGAAAATTGAAGTAAAACAAAGACTTTTCTTAACATTTAGTCAGGAAAAGTGATGCCAGATCAGTATGGTACATCGTATGATTTGTTTCAGTAAATTTATAGCCTTACTTCACTTTGCCAAGAATAATACTAGATATGTTGGGAAACTGTGTCTTTGTTTTACTATGATGTTTCTCTCTATTCTAATAAATCTTGTATTTAATTAGATCACTTAGTCTAGACTGTCACCCAGGTTTGTTTTTGTAGTGATCTATTTTTGTTTACCTCCTCAGAGCAATAGCATACCAAAAGGACAGTAGAACAGATGGAAACTGATAGCTCTGATTATACTGTAAAAATACATATAGTTACATTAGTTAATGCAAAGGAATTTCAAAGAGTCTGTTATGAAGTGGTAATTTATGTGCCAACAGCTATGCAAAAAGTATTGAGAACAAGCATTTGCCTTAGTATTTCATATTCTGCAATCTTCATGTGTGTACACACTGTTAGTAGGCTATTTATTGTTTGTATTGACATAACGATCTTGAATTGGTATACCATGGTTCTACTGTGTCTACTGCAGACATCCAGCTCTACAAACAGGTTACTGTGCTTGTGTTATCTGTTGCAAACATTCAGCAGTCTATCTCCTTGTCTATCTCCTTGTGGGTGGTGTGTTTAGCATCCTTTTATAAAGATAAAACCTGAAAGGATTTTTCTCACGGATCTGTATTGAGTAAACAAATGAGAATAATTTGAGATGTGCCATATGACCAGTAAGTGAAGTATCATCAGCATTAACACAAAACTAACATCCTTGACTTCAGATATCCACATTTTCCAGTCTCTTAGCTAACTATACTCCCCTATAAATATGCATGTACATGCATGTGTCAAAATAATTCTCTCATCAGCTGCTCAGTTGGAGGTGCTTAGAAAACAACTAAACTGGCTCAAGCAACACTGTAGTCTTCTCTGTATCATCCACCTGTACTGTTTTCAGACCTCTGTCAAGCAAGAGTCAAGCCCCAAGTTGCCATCACAAATACAGAAGTGTCTAATAGGCAAGGGGAACATGGCAGTGCAACTTGGTTATATTCCAGTTTCTCATCTTTGTATTACTAACCTTCTGAATTTCCTAAAAATCGAGGACACATTTTTCAGTCATAGTACCTCTGGTACAAGATACACAACGAAGGTTCAGACCAACGTTGTCGTATGTTGTCTTTGGTGAGGCATGTGTAGGCCTGCGTTGCAGTGCAGTACGTTCCCAGAAGCCTGAACTCAGATAGTTTTTGATAAATAGAAGGCATGAGAGAGAACAGTGAAGCTCCTGCTTCAAGGGTTGATGTTGGTAGGTGTCTTTCTGGGCCTTTGGGGCCTACTGCTCCAGCATGGCCGGAGGTCAAGTGCTCCTTGTGTGGAAGCTGTACTAGAGTGCACAGCCTGCTGGGTCCTGTATCTTCTTGCTGCTCTACCGTTTTTCTGAAAAGCTTCTATGCAGTTTAATACTGCACATCTGTAATCTTTCTCTTTCACTGCTATGTTATATTTAACTTTTGAGGATTAAGGATGCCATCTACTTCTTGCTTGATTCTATTTAGCATTGAGGAAACCGATAAGCTGAAAACTTTGTCTTACAAGTGACTTTTCACTCATTTCCAGATTCTTAGGTGGATATCTATGCTTTATGGGACAGCTTATTAGTACAGAGAGTAACAATCGCCCTCACTAATGGGAAGGAAGAGTGGTTCGTTCCTGACCCTACTTTGGGAGAGCAGAGCAGGACCAGAGCTGGGCATGGCAGTACTCTGGCACACCTCCTGCCCTCGGGAGCTGGGTCAGGAATCATGCCAAGGGTCTTCTGCCAGGTGTCGGGGGGGAAGCTGCTCCAAACTGGTGCACAGCTCTGCTTTGATACGTCTGCTCATGTGCTTTTAATGTCTACTGTGAAGCAAGGAATGAACAAAGGATAATTCTCGTTTAGTGAGTTGTGCTAATGAGTGGTAATTTTAGTTTTAAAATCATTTCAGGCTTTTCCCTTAAGGATTCATTTGCAGGTATATTGATTTTTAAAGCCTTTGAAGCATTTTCAAGATGTGTTTTTGTCTAAAATATGCACAGGTAAAATATTAATTTACAATGTTGAATAATTTACAATTTTAAGCAAACATATCTACTCATCTTTGGGTTTTTAACTGAACAGTATACAAGTTTGGGTTTTGGTAGTTACAACATTTCTTGAAATATAATTCAGGAGAAAGCTGTTAATTCAAAGAATGCAAACATGATGTTTCACCTACCCAAATCTGTAGTCTCCTTTTTAACCTGTACACAGAGTTGATAACCTGGTTATGCCAAATTAATTTATATAGCATCCAGATCTACATAGTGCTAAACTTAACTCAGCTATAGCAATTGGTTATCAAAACAATAATTTGATGTGTAGCATCCAATAGCACGTGGAGAAAGAAAATACCAAGTTCATATCATAGGACATAAGAAAAAAAAAAGTTTACTACTTGGAATTTCAAGCTAGAGGTGTAGGTTTGCAACAAGCACTGTATATGGGGAAATATGTGATTATGTTTCCCTTACAACGTACCAGGAGATAAATTGTTCCTTGGAGAACTAGAGAGAAAACTGAGGTGAAGGCTTTTCATGTCAACTCCCTTTTGGATCGTTTTTGATAAATTAAGAGAATTCTGCTGAAATAGTTTGGAGGAATAAATAAAATGCCTGAACGATGGCACATGTCTGCAGTGTATGCGCTTAAAGCTTGTATTTTCCATAGGGGTTTTCTTGTATCATATTACACTCTGGGATTCCTGGGGCTTTTCCCCATTCCGCATTCTTTATTCTTTTCAATACAACAAATCTTTTTAATCCATCAAAATGTCACACTGTCTGAAATATGGAGACATGTTGCAATTACAAGGCTGTTTAGAAACAGAAGACAAACTCAGTAGTTTACTGCACTCCTATTCTTCAGAGACCTGCATTTTTGTTTGTGCATTTATTTAAATGACTTTTTTTGTGAGCATGTTTCTATTCCCTTTGAAAGGTGCTAAATAAAGTTTTTATGTCTGTCTGGTTTGAGAAAAGAATTTGAGCCTTTATGATTTCAGTGAACAAATTAATGAAAATCCAGATTTTAACCCCAGCAGGGTCATGTCAGATTGTCTGGAAACTAATTTATGGTAGCGATGATCTTAAAAGAAGTAGAGGTTTTCTTTCCATGTTTTTTTTTTTTTTTTTCCTCTCTAACAACCCTCTTAACTCACATACTTCTAGCTTTCCAGGAGTCAGCTTTTATTTAATTTTTACATATACATTTCTTCACACCAAATAAGTCCTATGATCAGCGCCGTAAGTTGCAGTTTTTTATCATCTACTTCTCTACGTTGTGTTATTGAGTGGGGTTGCAGTTACTCAGAATATGGCTAAATGATCGTGTTCAGATCGTACTTAATTAAACGTAAGCAACGGTGCCTTCTCATTTCAAGTCCTGCAATCGACAGATTTAGACGGCTGCTTGAGCTGTGCACTGGTGGAAAGAGGAGGAAGTGGGAGTGAACATTTTCTTTGCAGGGCAGGATGATATTGGGTAGGAGAAAGCTGCACACATGCCTGCCAAAATACTTGGATCAGACTAAAGGAACACAGATGGCTGAGGCTGATAAAGGTGTCTCTTATTGTTTTTTCTGCTCAGTACTGTTTTGAGTTTGTGTGAGAGAAAGAGGTAAGAGGGGAGGAAGAAGACTACATGAATATGTTTATTTTAATACATTTTACAGCATAGAGAAGAAGTTGCATAAATTCAATAATCCTGTATGTCTGTGCTCAGTAGGATGCCGTATGCTGGAGCTAAGCCTTCCTTTTAGGTTTCGGTAACAAATGAACAATAACGAGCCCTTAGGGATTTGCGCTGCAGTTCTACCAAGTCCTGCTGTCTGACCTTTGGTTCTTATCTCCTCATAGGAAAATTACAATGCAGTGCTGGAAGCAGCTCCTAAGAACTGAACTGAATGCGTTGGCCGCCCTGGCCTGCTCGTAACCAGCCCGAATGCTAGTGCTCCTCTTGTGTGGACCCTCCATGTTGCTCAGACCACTCATTATCACAATCATTTATTGTATGCAATCTGTATGTTTGTATGCGTATGTGTGAGTGTATAAATAATATCTTGCCTGCAAGAAGGTAATGCATAAGTCTGCCTGCAGTTTGGCACAGGAGGAAGACGATCTACTGCAGCACAGGGATGCGTAGAGGAGCTTGTAAGGGAAGAGTGAGCCGCACACACTGCTCATCTGAGCAAAGTTCAGGTTTTTTAACATTTCTGCTTTTTATTGTTGTAGAAATCAATCAGCCGCCATTATCTAGGTAGTACTTTGTTTGAACTTTAAAGTTGCTTGCAGAAATGAGTCATTTTCACCAGACATAGTGGTTGTTCCAAGTCATCGGATCCGTTACACCCTTAAGCAACAACATCCATCAGTGCAGAGCTGAGGAGGAGGGACTAGAAACAAGGCCTTTTTTTTCCCTCCGTATATTTAAAGCAGTCTTGAACAAGCATCTTCAGTAAGAGGCCTTAAGAAAATTCTTGTTTCGTAAGTGTAATGTTTTCCTGCTCATGACAGCTGGAAAGCCACAGGATGTTCCTACTGGTGAGCATGAAAGTAAGACTTCATGCTAGAGCAACTTAATTTCATTTTGAATGTCTTTATCAGTTGCTATCAATAAATTGACATTGCAGTTTTTTTCAGAGGAAAAGGCCAAACTTGTCCAAACCATCTTTGTTTTTGTCTGTTGTCTTCAAAATGCTCTCTCTACTTCTTTGATCACCCCCTATACCTGTATTTTTAAAACAATGAAATACATTTTTTGGTGGTGTAACACCGTCCAAAACTGCTGGAGGGAGACAGTGTTTCATTCTAAGATTTGCTGCTATAAAATGAATGAGCTTTTATGATTCCTTGAGGTCTCACATGTGCAAACAGTCTCTTCTATAAATACAGGATAATATTATGAATATTAATTATGGCTACTACTATACAAATAGAAAAATAAATGCAGCCCAGATACATTCTTCCTGGGAGGAAAAAAAAAAGGCCATATGTTGTGAGCATTAAAAGGCTGCTTTTTTTCCATGAAAATGTATTATTGTTCTTACAGCTTTGGCTCTCTGAAGGACTTATGAGCATAGGAATCTGGAATTTATAAAAGGAATCCTTAAAAAAAAAAAAGTGAACTGGCTTTTCTTTCATTTCGTTATGTTAATTTTCCATCACTATAATTATATTTTTATTTAATTAAATTCCTCTTCATTTACATTGGTACAACCAAGGAGAAAATGAGGCGCTGAGTAAATCTGAAAGACCTATTTGTGTAATTTAAAATATATTTTGAAAGTGACACAGGATAAACACCAAACAACTAGGAAAATCTTGCCTTTGCCAAAGAAATAAGGGAAACAAGACATTCTGCAATCTGTAATTAGTCACTTTACGTGGATGTAACGTAGTAAAGAGGAGTATAAGACAATGCTATTAACACATTGCTCCCGTGAAAAGAACTACCAATCAGTTATAGTATGAAGAAGGTTACAGGACAACTGAGTGGAGCACAGTTCTGTAGAAACTGTCAAGAACACAAACTCTAGAAATTTTTAGATATTTAGACATTTTTAAATTTAGATTGACATTTTTAGACACGTGTCTTGGTCATTGTTCATATAATTTTAAAAATAAAATTGAGCTTTATCTAGTATTAGAGTGCTTTCTGTTGTGGCGTAGTTTTTAAAAAGACAAAAAATACCTTCCCTGACCTAAGTTCGAATTTTGGTATGGGATATCTACATAGGCTGGTAAAAAGAATGGAAAGTCTAAAGTAGTTTGGTAGGGGACTGTTGGCAGCCTAAAAATTGTATTACCAACACACGTATCAGATCTATTCCAGCCAGGGTTAAAGGGAGAAAAAATAGCTTTCTTATGAAAGGGGAAAGATTCAGATTTTAAAAATGTAGTTATTGAGAAACTTTATGCATGTACACACTCAAGACCCAACTATAAAATCCTGTTCTCTTCACTCCTCTTGAAGACTAGGACTACTAGTGTAGGGCTAGCAGCTTGACCTTCTGGTAGTGCCAAGACATAGGCTATCTCCTAATTTACAGAACAGTATTTCCTATGTTAAATAAAATGGGCTGCTTACTAAAATGGGAATTCCTTGAGTAATGATCATCTGTTCGCTGCAGAGAATGTCTTCACTAAAGAAACCTTGAATTGAGCTGTTTTCCTCTTTTACTGCAATTGGGACCAGCAGTCCTTTTGGTTCAGGAGATGGTGGGCTTTGGGGTCACCTGCAAGCTCTTGCACCCTGTAAGTTTTCTCTCTCAGTCTTTGCTTACCAGGGGAACCATAACATCGTGGTTTAGGTATCTCATTGTTTGGCTCCCCAGTTGCATCTAGGATTTGTAATAATATCACTAATAAGCCATTTGTTGAGGCTTCCAGTATCTCCTCAGCAAAGTGAGAGGCAATGAAGAGAGTGAATGCACCCACCTATCATGACTGGGAGACTCCTTCCAAAGTGTCCATCCTGTGTGGCCGGGACCTGCATGCCTTGCTTGAACTAGGCCACTGCATTCAAGGTGGCTAAATTTGGGTAGCGAGTCCTGTCGCAGGTGCAGGTTTCTGTTCACATGGGGAACAGCAACCAGCAAATACTTATAGCATGTTTGAGAAGAGGTTGGTGGTAGCAGTTCTTCCTTCTTCCACACCTCCTGTGGCCCTCATGTTCAACTGCAAATGGAAATGTGTGAAATGGGCAGTGTGTTCAATTGCTCAAAAATGTTTAATAAAGTTTACATGGCAATCTTGTCTTTAGAAGAAGCTCAGTTCATTAATAGTTTGTGGTGGTGGTGTGTTTTGTTTTTTTTTAATTTTCAGCCAAGAAAGTTGTATTGGAAAGAAAGAACTGCATTAGTAGGCTGAAAGATACTATCTTTCTCCACTATTCCAAAGCATATTTTAATATGATTATACAGTGTAGCTTTGTACTTCTCCATTAAAAAAAAAAAAGTCTAGGGTTTAGAATAAAGGGCTCTGAAACAGGGAAACATTGCCTTAAGATTTCCTCCGTGACACCAACAGATGATTAATTGGGACAGTCAGTGTGGCTTTCTCTTAAAAAGAAAAAGCTTAATGATTAACTAAGTTCTTTTTCTGTCCCTCCCACTGAGCATATAAAATGCTTATAAAAGAATGTAGAAATGAGGCACTTAGTTGTTTTTGTTGTGCACAATAGAAACACAGCTGAATATTTCATAATATATTTTATATAACCAGAAACATGAATTTCCATGTGATAGTTGTCAAGTTCTGAATATAATAATGTATGCTCCGAGTCACTGAATATTTTCTGGAGAGAACAAAGCTGACCTTCTCCCTGGGGTCTAGATAAAGTAACACCAATATTGAACAATTTATGCACTGTAGTCTCTACGTGTGTTGCAAAATTGCGATTGAAAATGGCAATTTGGTAAATTATTACCAATCCGAAACCCAATGACATTGCTCTGGCTTGATGTTTCTAAATACCTAGTGAAAGGTAATGAGACTTGAAATGTGCCTGCTGTGAACGTGTAAATTTTTTCTTTGGTGTCATCTGGGGAAAAAAGGCATTTGTTCTACAAACAAGGGGATCGTAATGCAAATGGCAATGACTGTCATCTTCCACTTGAAATTCCAGGTGGTTGGCGACTGCCAGACATGATGGTAGCATGCCGAAACATAGAATTAAGCATCTCTTGAATGATGTCTACATAATATTCAGCGTTCTTTTACTTGCATCAAATTCAACTCGCTTGTAATTACATTTTCAAACAAATGTATTAGATCTGTGCATGTCCTTTTGCAAAATATATTATTTATATTTGTTATTTTGAAATATTTCCTTTCTTATTTGACTCTCTGAACTGGCATTTGGCATTATTTTAGGGATACATTAGAATAGTGAGAGGGCAGCTGAGATTCTGTCATGTTTTTGGAAATAGTTTGCTTTTACGTTGTACAAATCTTCTTCCAAATTACATATGAATAGCTCCTTCATGTAACAGGGCTGTTAGAATAGAGGTGCACTCAGGAGGCAATGGGACAGTGAGAGGTACAAAGGATCTTGTACAAATTGGATTCAGCCTAAAGTATGTAATAGATGTGAAGCTTTTTCAGATGCCGTGTTACATAGGGCACCGCAGTTTTATCTCCTGTTCAGTGAAATCAGTTGCATTTCTTTGTTCTTAATCTTTGTCAAGACCCCAGACTTACTGGGAAGTAGTCTGCTCTTCTGGGGAGGAATTTTCTTTGTATTAGCTGAAAGCACTTCGTAAATGGTAGTTTTTATTTGTTCTTTTCCTAGTCACGTGGAGAATAATTGTAGTATTGAGCTATATGATTCACCACAATCATTAAAATACAAAAGTTTATGTAATGTTTTGGTAATCTAACATGTTATGTATAGATCGAAGGGAAAATTACAGCAGGGTAGTTTCAATGTAGTTACTTTAATTTATATATTTTTTAAGTTACATCCTTCATAAAACTACCTTATAAACGTGGCATTGTGGATTTACATTAGAGATGTCTGTCAGTAGCTTGCAGCTAAATATCCTTACTTTATGAGCCCCCTAAAAGTCATTTTCCCTCTAATAGTCAATCAGTGGTTGTTTCATAGGTGCTAGCTTTCACACACCTAAGCATCTGAAATTCAGTTTTACCTTTATGGATGCTGGATTTAGGCCTCTTATGGCATGTGAATTGTGCCGTCAGAAAAATTTACAACTTCCAGTCCAAGCCTAATATATATACTTTTGAGGGAGTGCTGTTTGCGTTACAGGCTGGTAAGTTTTGCCTGGCTCCGCTTGCTGTCTAAAAGATGGGTGGGATTGTGGCACACTGGTGCGATGGTCGGCTGGTCTCATCTCAACGATTTAATTTCTTTTGAGGGACATAAATTCTGGTCCAGGCTCGTTTGTTTTTATCACGACGGTGGCATTCTTTTCTGAAAGTGGCCTTCACTGCATTTTTAAGGGTCCTTTGAAAAGAGCCTGCATGTTGCTCTCCAGAGAGGCAGTTTGAGGAGGTATCTGGTGGGGGCTGCGTGGTCACTACCCTGGCTCACCTCCTGCCCCCAGCTGCTCAGTGCTGCCTTTGCTCTCTGCCTTGGCACCAACAGCTGTTCTCAGCACGCTGTAAAGAGACTTAGGAAACTGATCCAGCTGAAAAATAGCCCCAGAATAATTATTTTTCAGCCAGGTCAATTTTCCTAACCCATTTTACAGCCTAGTGATGCAAGAGCCGGTGCTGGCTGACAGTAAGGGGCAGTGAGGGACTGGGGATGAAAGGCTAGCAATAGAGCAGAGGGATTAGCAGTGGCTTAAGCCAGGATAGTTTCCAAAAATATTATCATATAGGCTATTTTTTCCCCTCACAGAATATTTTGATACTGCTGAAAGTTTCATGTCTAAGTCCTGACATCCAGGCATTTAATAGGTTTGGAGCATTTGGGGTTCTGGAGCATCTCCTGGGACTTGGTTCCTATATCTTGTGTGCCTCTGCTGGATGGGATAGGGTGCGTTGAATAGACTTGAGATAACTGGAGCCTTAGAAGAGAACATCATTTTCTCCAGAATCTTCTCTGTTCTAAGTCTTCAGTTCATTTTCTTTTTTGTTGTTTTCTATAAAATCCTATTTTCTGTCCTTATATATATATATGTATATATTTAATTGAGGCTTATCTTTTTTTCTGGCTTTAGCAAATAGACAAGTTTTTAAAAATAAAGCAGAACATAGTTAGCTTTTGGATTTGATTGCTATTATTTTGAAGCTGAAAATGCTGTAGAAGTCAGGTTTTAACGATGGCTTACAACAAGTCTGCCAAAGAAAATAACAAAGCTATCTAAGGATTTAGTTAGTAGTACAACTGTTTCCTCATCTCAAATGCAGGCAGTCCTGGGTGAATAATGGCATACAGGAATGAGTGGAATGAAGGAATGCAGCTGGATGCTGCAGCCCCAGGAGAAGTCACAGAATCGTGGAATCAATCATCTAGGTTGGAAAAGAGTTCCAAGATCTTCTAGCCCAGCCTTTAAGTCGAGGTCATCCAAAGCCAGGGCTTCAGTGGTCAATGAGGAGAAGCATGTAACAAATTGCAAAATGATCTTCCCTAGGCACAGAGGGTTCCTGGTTATTGAGCCTCTGGCAGGGGAAGATGAGTGCACGTGTCCCTCTTTCAGAGTACAGAACCTTTGCAGTATCAGGCAGGAGAGCTGCAGAGAGGTGGTCATGGCATGGTGTTAGAAAATGTGTTGATGTATTGCGCACATCACCTTCCCAAGGGGAATAGGTGAAGTTTAGCCCCTTCTCCAAATAACCATCATTGCAGCCTCTATTTTTTTTTTGCCACCTTCTTTGCCCTGCTCCAAGTCGTGTAGTCCAAATCTCCAAAGCATAATCTTTGGAGGTAAGGCAGGCAGGCACTGGACTCGCTGCATGTGTGTGCAATGATGCTGTGGTGTGATGGAGGCTTGTCCCACGGACTCCCATGTTGCCTGCCTCACTCTTTTGGTCTTGTGAACTTTTTACTTGAGCGCTTGCCCAAAGTGAACTCATTGTAAGGTAATTCCTACTGTAGGAATCCAGGCTTTGTCTCAAGAGGATCACTGAAAAATACGAAGACAAACCTTCAGTTTAGAAGAAAGATGCATTTTTTTCTTGCTATTGTACTCTAGTTTTCTGTCATTTTCTGCACCCACGGGTGCTTTCCTCTTCTGTTAATTTCCAAATGTAAATTTCATACATATGTTTACATATATATATGTGTGTGTGTTTATTTTAGTGTGTAGTCATTTGTATTTATTGTTTTTATTTAACACGTCTTCCTGCTCTGTTACTGGCAGCAGTATTTGATTTATGTCTGTGATTAATTCTTATCCCTTTTAAATCCACAGAGCTTTTTTAAAAGAAGAAAGAAATCTTAACAATAATAGTAGCATTCAAGCTCCTTTATCTTCATTTTGTTCCAGTGCAGTGGTGGATATTCCAAATTCTCCATGGTAATAGAGAAGTATTTCAGAAGCAAATATCTTGCCAGATCTTTGCATTTTCATTACAATTATTGCTAAGGAGAAAGAGTACTTTATCAGCCATAGGCTTTGTAGCACTAGAACATAGATGTTTAAAGCTGATGCAAATTAGTGTTCTCTTTTCATTGTGAGTATACTGCTGAAGTAGTGCAATTTTTTTAAGAACCAAAGATCTTTTCTTAGAAAGACTTCACTGGCATCTCTTTGGTACGCAAGCAGTGCAATGCATCCCTGCGGTTTCTTACAGGCCGAACAGAAAGATCTCCCTTACTCTGCCTATTTTGTTACTTGCGGATTATGTGCATTAGCTGTTATCCCATTATATGGTACATTCATAACTGCTCTGTTCAAGTTCTGAAATAACCAGGTTGGGACAGCGTATAGTCCTGCTAACGTGAAAAGAGTACAGTCAGGAAAAAAAAAGCGTGTTTGGCTACTGGGAGGACAAATAATGAACCAAAGATTTCTCTTTAAATTTGTTCAACATTTTTCTTGTTTTCTGTCTGGGAGATGTCTGCCTGACTTCTGTCCTTAGGCAGACATCTCCCCTCTTTCATTTTGCCTGTCATATCTGACCTAACCCAACCAGGGAATAATTTTTGCTCCTGAAAGCTCTGCCTGATCTTACAGTAGTTTTTCTGTGCTGCAAATGTGATGAAAACAAGGGTTAGAAACGGTGGAGTTTCTCTAAGGTTATCAAAGAAGCAGATCCAGCTCTGTTTTGTGAAAAGAAGTCATTTCCTAGAGTGAGCCCAAGGAGCCTGGCTACAGCGGTGAGTGGGTTGAAGCCTTGCAATACCGGTGCAGAGCTCTGCTGGGGCTGCTCGGAGGGTGGGTGGTGAGCACGGTCAAGTTGCAATAACAGCTACACTTCTTTTCCTACAATATGTTGTATTTTTATTTTGTTTCATTTTCCTAAATTAATCCCACTGTTGAGGTTCTACTTAGGACTGAATTTAGAATTAGCATTATAGCGTTAAACAGTTTTAGTATCTAGTTTTTCTACGTGGACAATTTATGGGACAAAAATACTACCTTTTCAAAAGAAATATTTAAATGTAAGCCTTCCTAGATCAAAATAGTTCATACTGAGTAAAGGTTAATAATGAATGCAGTACTGTCCTTGTCTGGACTAATTACTGAATGTTTCAAATTAAGGATATTCATCAAGTCAAACCAGGAAGAAAGTGATCTAATAAAAAAATCGTGTTCAAAGGGCTTTCATCTCCATTGAGATTACATACACGAGTCAGTTTGAAAAAACTCACCTTTGTTCACTGACATTTAAGAAATTAAGTAGCTTGGAGCTACTCATTATGTTGCAGTTACTTAAGACTTGCTTAATTAGTGGCGGATACATCTCTAATACATCAGATTAATTCTGGAGAAGTTACATATGATAGCTGTTTTGATATTCGAGACCTAGTTAATTGCATAGCTAAATGGTTATTAACAGAAAGTTTAAAAAATGGAGTCATACTTCACATAGTAAAACCATATAATTTCCCTATATAATACGGTATAATATTTTGTTAAAAATTTGTCCACCTACCAAATTTTACCTGCAAGGCATTGGAGGTTTGTGAGAATTGTGTAGAATACTGATCCAGTCACTCAGTTAAGGGATGACAAGTGTAATAAAGCAAGGCGAAGTGCATGGAATTGTTTGTGTTTGGATTAATTCCTTATGTGCAACATTTTATTAGACTTCTTTCTTCACCATGGTTTGGTGTGCATTCCTAGCAACATAAGAACATGCATGTGTGGCAAGAAGAAAATATTAAACCGTACTGTGTAATTGTAAGGGTTGAACCTAGATCAGAACATTGCAGCTGGGTCTGTTGTGTCCCTGTATCAGCTAAACATACGCCATAATACATAAGTAAAGGGAAAGGAATTATTTCTTTGCTTGTGGGCTTCATGCATTTATGAATTTTCATACTGATGGATTTTTGAGACATTCTTTTTTTGTAGATATGTTGAAAATTTCAACCCTAATAGTAATGTCAACTGCTGAATGTCTTAGGCATAGCAGCATGCAGTACTATTATGTAGATGATAGGCAAGGTACGGAAGTAATGCTCTTAGAAGGTCATTTGACTTTTGGGGGTTGTTCACTTTGTTAGCCCAAACACTAAAACCTTGTGTTCTTGGGTTCTGATTAGTGACACTTTAATAAAGTCATTTGAAGTTCTGTAGACTGAATTTTCCACCTTTTCTAATGTTTCTATGGTCACAGGGAAGCGACCTGTATTCAATCTTTTAAATGCAAATCTTTGAAAAGTTACTGTGCAATTTTGTATACCGGACTTCTTCATGGGTTACAAAAAGTGCCTTTTTAAAACAGCTACAGCAATGTCTTTTCTCTTTCTTTTCTGTTTTCCTCCTCTCTTTCTTTCTTCTGATGTGACAGCAATTGACTAAACTTGGGTCTTTTAGGGTAACAAAGGATTGAGAAAAATCTTAAAGGTTTTTATTGCTGCACTTTTTTGGCTGGGCCAGGACAGACAAAGGCCTTTCCACTTGATTAGATAATAAGGCTAACGTAGGCTTTGAGTGAAAAATATCTTTGCATTCTCCTCTTCTCTTTCTTCCAACCCCCCCAAAAAAAAGAGAAGGGGGAAAAAAGAAAAAAAGAGAACTATGCCTAATCAGCCACAATTAAATCTTTCATGGCGGACTCACTTTGGAGGAATTAATGCATTTTGTATTGCCTAACAACTCGAGTGAACATTTACAACACGTGAGAACTGAGGGGAAGAAAAATTATGGTCGTCTCTTTGGTTCACAAGAACCAGGGAAGGCAGGTCATTGACTTGATTTTCATGGGAAGATTGACTCTGGAGCGCTCGCAGATTCAGAAGCGGAGCGAGCTGGTATTGACAGCTGCAGCTTGGGGAGGGGATCATTGATTGTGCCATGGCTTGTTGGGGAAAAACAAGGGAAGATGTAAAACAAAGCGCAGAAAGGGAACAGTGGTTGCAGTGTCCCAGGGCTGATGAGCAGCTTCTTGTCAGTGCTGGCTAAGAGTTGCTCTTTGACTCGAGAAGCTGGGGTAGAGAAATATTAGTATTAACTAAAGAGGCTGTCCTTAAGTGAGGAAGAGCTTGCTCTTAATTAAGCTGAAGAAGTTGTACCATGTTCCTCCACTGTATACAATGAGAGACTGCATGGGATGCTCCTTCAGTCCTGTTGTCTTCATTGCTGAAGAATAGCTCATGCAAAAGACACTGGAAATCCAGGTAGTATCCCAAGATAGCCTGTAATACATATTAAGAAAAGAGTAATATCTGAAGCGGTTTTTAATTATTATTTTAAAGATTGCTTTTCTGGCACCTGTTTTGTGACTAGACTGTGTTTAAAATTTATCTGGACACTGAGGTGTGCTCACATAGATTGGTCCAGTTATTTCAGGTCATCATTTGTCTCCTTTTACCCAATTAATCTCTTGCTTTCTCATCTCTCCCTCTACCTCTTAATCCGTCATTTCCCACTCTCACGGAGTGCCAGCGGCTCTACCTCCAGCCAAGTTTCCTTCTAACGCAGAGGGTTTTCCAACTTCCTCCCCAGGAAGGTTTTGGTCCCTTTTGAGTGTTACATGCAGGATACACAATTGTTATTCAAAGTAAATATTTTTTTTTCTGATAGGAGGCCCACTCTTACAGTGAAGGTGCACTTAGGACAAAATATATCACAGCCTAATCTCACGAACTAGTAAAATAGCTTAAACCAAACAAATATGCAGATTGTATGTGATTTTGCAGGTAGAGGAAACATGGCAAGAGCCAAATCAAACAAGTCTTACACTTAAGAGCTGCCTGGGAGGCTTTTGCTATTTTTCAGGCGTTTACCTTGGTGCTTCAGCCCAAGGGAGCCAGTTAGTACTGAGCCCAGGCTGCCATCTGGGCTCCGCAAGATGGATGCCCCTTGTAGCAGCCAAACTGACCCCTTGCCCTGCCCAGGGTCCCAGGCCTGCTCGTGGAGCCCAGTCCAGAAGGTTTCACCACTGTGTGTGGAAAAATCACCTCCCAAAAGTTCAAAACCAAAATACTGATGAAATTGTGAGAGAATGGGGTCTACTTGTTTTTGGGCTTCTGGAGTGCAGGGTGGCCAGAAACACAGAGGTGGTGGCTGACATTTTCCTTCCCATCTCAGGCCAGAGGGAAGGGGACCAGGTAGCTAGGTCAATGCTATCAACTTTTGTCTGACTTGTAAGTGAATAACTGGATTTTTATATATTTCTCTGTATTCATCAGACCCTTTCTCTGTGTGCCTTGCGGGATCACCATGCTGTCAGTGGCTGCAACTTCATAGGTGACAGCAGTTAAGGACACCTTAGCCAAATTTTCATGACTTCTTTTGAATCCCACATAGAGGGCTTATGTATATGCATCGAGATATGAAAACATATGGAATTTATTTGTTAATTAAGGTGTATATATGATGTTTCCATAAACTGTGACTTTGTTTAAGAAGTTATTCCATCTGGAATGTGCTGCCTCATTTTTCTCTCACTGCCACACTTACTGCTGTTTCATTATTTTATCTGTTTTTCCATGAATTACTAGCTGGTCTTGTACAACTATTTTTTTATTTAAAAAAAAAAAAAAACTTTTCTAAAATTCAGTAACTGAATTTTCCTTTTAAAAAAGCTGGAAGTACTGTTTACACATGTAACTAAAACAATTTACATAGTTACTCTGGTTTGAGCTGTTCTTTGCAATGGAATATATCAATTATCCAAAGTAAAGTCCTCAGTTTCTGATGCTGACTGAAAGCAAACCAACCCACGCTCCCCCGCCTCCAAAAAACCCTGGGGTTAGTGCTGCACAAAGATCACCATAGGAAGTGGCTGGGTTTTTTTACCACTGGCTTTTATCTGAATCCCTGCTTTGCTTGAGCTTTAGAAGTCAAATGAGCAGAAGAAATGCAGCAGATAATTTGAGATGTGTGTGGGAAGAATGGAAGCTGAAAGATGGGCTTTCTTAAGGCTTCACTCAGTTCCTGCCTTCCCAAAGAGAAAGCAGGGAGATTATTCTTCCTGGCTGTATTCCTACAGCAAAATAATTGCCTTGAGGATGCCTGTGTGGAAAGATACTTATTTCAGATTATCTTTGTGTTAAGTGGTTGGGGGGAAAGCAGAGGTAGGCAATTGGTTTGGATAAGTTAAAGTGCTTTATTTTTTAACCACGAATGGCTGTCCTCAGTTTAGACCTGCCATGCCTTAATCCGTTTGTCCTGCAAAGCACTTCCAACTGTAATTGGTCTGATCTGGGGTCTTACACCTTGCCTGGGAGATGATCCGTTTTTAGCTGATTTGTGGGCCAGCAACTGGCACATCCCAGCAAACCCGTGCTGTCAGGTCACTGCTGCCTGCAGCACTTCTGTAGCTGCTTTTTTCCTGCCTGGAAAAGCTTTGTGCCCCTCTAAACCAGGGGAAAGAATGGACTGCAAAAGGAACATCAGGTCGTGAGAAGGTGGTGTGTGAGGGTTCAGGGAGAGCTACATATTATTGCTATGCGTTCAAGCAAAAAAATCTGCTTTCATTGAATTCAGAGCTGATGTATTAACATGTCAACTCATGGTGCAGTATGTTGCAGATGAACAAATGTGGTGTAGCAATATTGCATTAAAATACAGCAATATCTGTATAGAACTAAAGGCACAATAAAAGGAAAAAAATCATTCTTGCTAAGTGACAGGTGCCTGCAGAAATACCATTTTAATTCCAAAGCTGCTCTATAGCTGCTACTTAGTGCATTTCTTGTATTATAGCATATTCATTTCTGTACAAATACAAAAAAAGCAAGCACAAAAGCATTTTCATTACCAACCCCTAGGCTTCAGACTTTACTGGTGGCCTTTCCGCACCCCAAACTTTCTATTTAGAAAGGCTGAGAATTTCATATCTCAATCCCTTTCTAACCTCTTGCCCACTGACAGGGTGCAATCTCTGATTTATCACTTCCATTGTTTGCGTTAATCTAGCCCTGAGTAGATCTATTGTCTGTCTTCAGCTTTTCTTAATGATAGTTTTCCCAAGTTGTTTGGCACTTCAAGCAGTTGCATGATTGGATATTGCAGACGATGTAACTTGATGTGGTCCTAACTTTAGTGTCTCGTTGCCATTAGTCGGACTAGGAATTCATCATCTTGAAGAGGAGGCTGATTCACTAAGCAGTTTCTTATTTTTTTTGTGTGCATTAGTTAGAATAATGGCACATTTATACTTGCAATGTGGGATAGACAATTTAGATGGTGTAGTTCTTGTAAGTTAGCTTTTATTTAAAATGCATGTAACTGATTAAGTGGCTTGGCAGCCAGTCAGAGTGATTACTTAAGTACTACAACTTCACAGCAATTTTAAAATGGAAAAACAGCCAGTAATTTAGTGATATCATTGAGAAACATAACATTCTTTCAAAACAAGCAAAGACTTTGTTCACAAGGGATAGACGTCACCCCTTCTTTTGGCCACTGCTGTTTCATACATTCCTATATGCTGCTTTGTTCCATGTTAAGCAAAAATGAATGTCAAGTGTTTCCTTTAATCTAGTGCAAACTTTACTTTTGCTAAAGCCATATAAAACGTTAGAGTTCATCCACCCTAAAACTGCAAACTCGTGTTTTGTGCTTTGTTAGTTGGATTAAGTGGTTGCTGTTATCTCTTCAAGAAGAAAAAACAAGCTCTCTGGGTATTTTAATATGGAAGAGCTCGTTTACATTTGCTTTGTCTTGGTCATCAGGAAGCTAACTGGCAACTTTGGCTTGCCAGTGTTGATATTTCTCTCTACCTGTCAAAAACAGTGCAGACCGTCATCCAGGAAGCCCTACCATTCAGGTAGAGCAGACTGTAGACAAGATAAGCAGTAACATGGGAAGATACAGGCACAGAGAAGTGAGTCTTCCGAGTCTCGCTCCTCTGCTGTCACTTAGATTTTGTTGTTTTGTATTTAGGCTAATTTTTTACTAAAGACACAGTGCAGACCTATGGCACAGTGTAGTCCAGTATTAGTTGGAGAATTCCTGTTCTAGGTTAAAAAAAAAAATCACCTTGCAGTTAGGCTGTACTCTTCCGGTTGCTTACTGTTCATTTTCAAGACTAAAATGAGTCACTGTCAGGCTTGCACATAATTCTATGTTTGGTCCTGATGCAGTAACTGCAGAGTTTGCCTGTAAGCTGCACACAAATCTATATCATAGGGAATTTGTTTTCTTGAAAATGGATAAGGGGAAGCTAACAAACTATGGGTTGTCCTAGTTTTCTTCACAGAAAAGCTGAGCAAGTCATGTAACTCATCTCTTAGATGCTACTATCTGGAGGCATGCATCAGCATGCAACAGTCTAAAGATTTGCGTGCTTTAAATAAGTGTATGAGCTTACTTTAAAGTGTATACAACTTTTAAAAACAAAACAAAAAAAAACAAGCATAGCTGCTGGTGTGGCAGTGGCTGTGCCACCAGCATTTGTAGTGGTTGGCCTGGTCTTTACCCTCGCCAGGTAGGCTGGGCTAGTCCATAACGGCAGGCTATAGCTTTCCTTAGGAATTAAATTAGGTTTTAGATTTTGCACAACATGATTTTTGGGTCTTGTTATTCCTGCAAAGGTAAACTTGTATAAAATTGGCAGAGGCATGCAGGTATCAGTTGGGCTGCTTTTGTAAAGAGCTGCCTGGATCCCAGCTGCATCCTGTGATTGACACTGCTGCATCCGGATGGCAGCAGTCGTGCTGTTTTCGACATGCTGGGTTTTCTGTCCCCAGCAGGTCCCTGTGTGCTCTCCTTGGCGGGCACTGAGCGGTGAGCTGATTAAAAGCCTCCTTGCTGCTGTGTCTGGCTTTGGGCGATTGCAAAGCTTTGCTGAATGCCGCTCAGTGTGGTTTTGGTCTGTGTGATTTGGTGTGTGCTGCCTTAAATTCTTGTGTCGAGGGCATTGAGAAGACACTTCTATTTCTCCCCATAAACGAAAGTGTTCCTGAGAGCATGCAAAAAAAAATAATAATGATTGTTTGATAGGAAGCATTTATGATGTAGAAATTACAGCTTTGAGCATTTAATGCTTGTAAAGAACAGATTGTTGTAATGAAAATTTCTTAATAGTATATGCTGTTGAGCTGCTCACAGAAAAGTCCTCAAATCAAATCAGGAAAAAAACACCGAAATCATGTAGCTAGAAGACAATTTAGGCAACAATCAGTTTCTTGAGCCCAGTTCTTCCAGCGAATGGTTTGCCTGCGGTCAGGGATATCCTCAGACAACATCCTGAGACCTGAAGCTCCAAGGAAGCTGGCTTCCACAGTATGGTAGAAGTATTGTATCTGCAGTATTGTGTATCACAGTATTGTATCTGCAGACTGCACTGCTGATTTTATCTGTGATTAACAGAGCTGCAAGGTAATTTGTCCAGAAGGAAATCTACCATATGACTGAGACAGAAATAGGGGGAAAAAGCTAGTTTAAAGAATGACTTTTTATCCTCCAGCTCACAGGCCGAAAGTACTAACAGACTAATTGACTAAACATGGAAGAAAAAGTTTTTTTATAGTCACATTGCAGCAAAAAAAAAAAAAACATATGATCATACAATATTTTTATTGTTCAAAAAACAAAACAAAACAAAAACAACAAAAAAACAACCACTTGCAATACTGAGCAGCATTGCAGCACTACTGTCATTCTTCTTCCCATCAGTAAAATGAAATGCTGAGACCGTTCCCCCATCTAATGTTATTCCTCACATGGTGACATTCAAAAACCCATTGACAAGCTGCAAATGATGTGTGAAGCAAACTCCAGGATTAAGTTTTATAACCTTCCCCAGGGGGAAAGAATTTGGAGACAGGAATGAACTCAGGATAGTAAAACAAAAGGGCACAAGTGAGATGGATCAGGAGAACTCATATTCATATTTACCTAAATGAGAAATACCAGCCAGTCTTAGTTTATGTGGTGTCCTGGGGGTTTTACACACAGGTATGTAGGACATTATTTTATAGCTCCTTCTCACAGGTTTTACTGCTCTCACTAATGAGAAACTACATCTCTCTCTCTCTCTCCAGCTTTGCAGCTGGGATTTGAAGGTGCGATAAATAAAATATAAACGGTAGAAGACCGAGGGCTTATGTCCTGTGGATATGTTTGCATCTTGGGTTTCGAAAGGCATATACCTTCCTCCTGGGGGGGCTGTCATTTACTACCGAGTTTGTTGTCGGATGGGTGTGAATATGCTTTGGGGGCCTTTAGACACAGTTAAATTGCACATGTTAATGAAGTGGTGGGGCTAGGGACCTCCTTCCCTGCAGTAATCAAAGAAACACTTAGTCCCCTTGAATATCTGTAAGATTATTTCCTTTCATCTGCTAGCATTAGCTTCTTTTGAAGTCATTTAGGCTGTGACTCAGCAGAGAGAATACTTGGTTTTTAAGTTCGAAGCACACCCTCTGGGGTTAAAGTGAAGTTCAGCCGTGCCTACAAAGCACACCGAGCACGTTAAGTCCTATTGGGGGGATGATGGTTTGATGAGAGACAGCTTTCCTACGCCAGTCTGCGTGCAGGCGTCGCTGAGCAAGGCTTGATGCTTGGGTTTGTTTCCAGGAAGTGTACTTAAAAAAAATGAAAAATCATGATGTCTTCATAACGGTTGCCAAAAATGCAGAGACCTCCTGTGTAAAGCTGAGCTTTGTCAGCAGGACAATACCACGGGACGAGTTCCTGTTGCCAAATTAAGATCTGTGTCAGGAATGAGAGGTCGGGACCTGACGTCGTTACTCTGTCTGATGCTGCGTTTTCACCAGTAGGATAAGTTACTGTCCTCTTCATAGTTCGCAGTGGAGTGGCAGTGCTGTCCCTTCTAGATTTCTGAGCCATGTGTCATGTTTTGTGTGTGGTCATTTTTAAGTTAATTAGCGCTTTTTTCTCTTTGGATTGCTGCAGCTTTTATGCATCTGCTCCCTTCAGTACAGGTCATTTTTTAAGGAGGGACCAAAGTTTGGAAAGACCAGAAACGTGTGCTTTCAGGAATTCGAGACAGAAAATATTCAGCAAGGTTCTTCATTAGATACCCTTTGGAAATATGCTAAGTCAAGAAAAAGTACAAGGAAGTAAGTTCAGCATGAGGAAAAAGTTTTAGTAATAGCTAAACAGCCTTGTGTGTATACGAATGAAATCACGTCGTTTTTAATCACAAAGCATGACTCCTTGCTTGCTTTTCCAGCCCTTCTCTCAGTTCGGGTCCCAAGCATTCCTTCTGCCCGGGGTGCAGGAGGAGGCAACAAACGCTTGTCAGAAACTAGCCAACCGAATTATGGAAAAATAAGCATTGTCTTCTGCTGTTCCCCCGAGTACAGCAGAGTTCCTTACAACCCTAACAAAGCAAGGACTTAGTGTGGTCCCTGCAGACCCCAACCCACACGGCCCCTTCGGGGAAGTGTAGGGCTGAGCGTGGCTGTGACCATCAGAGGCTCTGTGGTGGAAAGGCTCGGGGTGACATTTTACAGTCGTTTACTTAGCTAGATTTGTGTAAACAACTTTACTTGCTGCATTTCAGAGAAAGGAGCTTGTATCCGAGTATCTGCTCTCATGAGTGTTATTTCCTGAAAAGAAACTGAGTTATTGCTGAGCCTGATGGGTTTTTCCTCCTAAAAGAAAGGAGGCAAAACGTACATGTGCAGTCTTTGGACAGCTTATTGTATTTGAAAATGTGGTTTTGATTTCTTTCGTTCTTTTTTTTTTTTTAATGTTTCGCTATGCTTTGTGAGCAGTACATTCATCACGGCTGGTTTTATTTTTTTTTTTTTAATTAAAATACCCCTAGTGATTGTGGGTGATCCAGCATCTGCCCTTCTTGGCCCTTGATGCTGTGTGGGCACAAGCCCAGGTGTGGCACAGCTGTCCCCCGTCCCCAGCTGTCAGGGGTGTTCCCAGTGACCTGACACCTGGCAAGTGTCTCCAGGTTGTAACCTGAAGGTGGAAGGTTGTGCCCCCCCAGCCCCAGCAGCCAGCAGCGTCCTGTCCTCTGGCAGGGATGTTTCAGCGGGGAAAGAGTGGTGACAACAGGTGACATTTTACAGATCTAAAGTAAAACAGCAGGAGAGAAATTACCCTGCAGTGGGATACCCCTAGCAGGAAAATAGCTAAAGACTGTGTTTTTCTTTAGCAGTGCTTAGCACTCTGCAGCAAGTGGGGTCCTACAGCCCAGATATTTTTCCTGTGGTCAGTATCAGACCCTGAACATGATATTTTGGTTGCTTGACGAAGATCACAGATAAGAAGTCTTGTTCCTATTGAGTAATGCCTTTGTGTCAAAGGAGGTCTTCCCAGAATAAGATGCTGCTTGGTGCAAATAACACAATTTTCTTCTAGATGAGGCAAATTCATCCACGAATTAACCAGGAATGGTATACTGGTGTTGGTGAGCAACATGGACCTTCATATGGTAAATAGTGCCTTTCAGGGTGGCTGGAACTTCATTAACTCAGCTGCTCATTAATTGCATTTAATTCCTGTTATTGTTCACGTTTTTGTTTTTACGTATTGCTGTGTTGGAATGCAGTGTGTCATCCTGTGGCTTTGACCTGTAATACTCATTAAGTGCTTCCCTATGATTGCCTAAATCCTACAGGCAGATTCCTTAGGCTGTTCCGCTCAGGTCTCGCTATTGTTGCACCTGTTGCTATTGTCTAAGCCAGAAGATGAAGATGGTGAAAGCAGATGGAAATCACAGCCTTCCAGAGACGTTGCAGCGACCCGCTGTGAGAGTCCCTCAGGCTTGAACGAGGAGCTTGTGCTTGTGTGTTTGGCCTTCTTGTGGTCAAACAGGCTTTGTTTTTCTTTGCTGGGTATTGTGGTCCTGTCTGATAGGTAGCCACTAGAAATAGGAGCAGGGAAGTGGAGACTTTTGTGCACATTTCCTTTGGAGGTCATCTCAGATGGTTTTCAGATGATCACAGAAGCGGAGCGTGCCAAAAAGTTGAATCACTGCTACTGTGTCATAGTGGAGACTTGACTTTTCCAGAACACTTTTGTGTCGCAAGTAATGCCCACAGCTTGGGTGCTGAGCTCTGAAATGTCTCATCGGTGATCCTGCGGTGCTTTGATGAGGAAAAAGTCTTTTAGAATTGCAGGGATCGGCTGGCTGTCTCTTAGAAAAATAAATTCCGAGTGGCCTTTGTTAACCACTAAATTACAGGTTATTGTGGCATAAAATAGAAGTGCATTTAGACTGCACATTTTTGTTCTGAAATCGGCAGGAGGAGGAAATGCTGATATGGGTGTATACATAGGAGGAAGATTTATCAAAGAAGCATACGTTCACACACCCACTTTTTTTAAAGCTATGGTCAGTAAATGATAGGCTTCCTTCCCTTGTTTTTGAATGTCAAGTAGATTTCTAACGAAATTATTTATATACACATCCCTTTTAAAAATATAAAGCACCACCAGGTCAGTGCGAGGCCTCAGTGTCCAGTTTGAAGTGGGTGATGAGGGAACTTCAGACTCAACCTCCAGGCTTTCCTGCCAGCACAGTTTCTCGACGGGATGGGAAGGAGCAGAATATGAATTAAACATTTCATTATTGATAGCTTGTGCGTCTTGCTGCTTATTTTAATGTGTGTTGAGTCCTACAAACACTCTTTCCAAATACAAATTATGCAGATAGCTTAGAGTTACTTTTTTTTTTTTTAATACAAACAAATACAGAAAAAGGGAAATTGCATAACCTGCAGTCCTAAAACTCTGGATAGTGAGTAAACTATTTTCCCCAGACCAAGCAAAACTATACACATAAAGAGTTCACACTTCATTGCTAGACCTACTAGACACACGCTATTTATAATTTTGAACTTGCCAAGACAGTCAGGATGTAGGTTTCAAAGCAAATAAATGTGTATATATGCTTGCATAGCCTTCCTTCTTCAGGGACATTCTTCCTGTTTCCTTTTCAGTGTTTCTCCTAAAATTAGTTTCTTTCTTGCAGTAAACACAATCGGGTACTTCTAAATATTATATAGGGGGGAAATGTTACTGGTTTCAGTCGTCTTGCTGTGGGTCTGAGTGATGCTGGTAGCAATTAATTAATACCACTTGTTTTACTTGGTGCTGTTTAAGCTGTAGAAACCAAGGGCGTGCTTAACCATAAATGACCAAACCATCTCCTGAAGGGCTTTGTTTATAGCTGCATTGGATGATCCGTAATTCCAAAGAAATGTTTCTTTCTTTAGACTTTGTTACTGATTCTTACAATTTAATGGACAACCATAATTAGTTTTATTGTTCCCGTTAGTCTAAAGATTTTAAACAACTCTTCCCCTCCCATCTGCCCCACTGCTTGCTGGGCTCCCCATCACTGCCCCAGCGGGACCGTGCCTGTGGACGGCTGAGGAGCATCAGCAGCACGAGGAGGATAAGCAGTGGGTGTTTGCGTGTGCAGGTCCCTCGTGCATCCTCCCACTGGCTCTGCCTTGTCCCAGGAAGGGGACACTCACACCCTGGTGCTCGCCCTCCTCCCCTGTCCGCCCTCCCGTGGGGCCAGAAGTACTTTGGGGTCTCCAGCTGCTGAGGCTTCCACTTGGAGCTGCTTAAAATTCAGTTGAAATCCTTCATGTTTGCATACTTCATTACACTTTTTAAAAACGTACTCCTTGTAATAGAAGGGAAAAAAAATGTTGAAACAAAGTAATTGGAAGGAAACCCAGTGATCTTTAGGTTTGAGCACGCTATAGTTTGCTATACTGCAGCAGGAGCAGCAGAGGGAGCACAAGTTAACGCATGATTTCTTTACCAAGAGCTCTGCTGTCATCACTGATGACATTTTGCTTAATGGTTAAAAATGAGAAACAAAAAAGACCCAATCTAGTGAGTTTTCCAGAGGAAAGGAGAATAACGTCCCCGGCATTAAAGCTGCAGGGGCAGCAAAGGCAGGCTTACCCTTATGTCAGGCGGTGATGTGGGTTGCAGGAGGGCAGCATGGTTTTGTGCCAGGCTGTGGCCAGTGGCAGATTCACGCTCTGTGGTTTCGGAGCGCCGTGGTGCCTGCCCTCCTGCCTCTCGGTATTTTCCTGCTGGACCTGAAGCAGCAAATTAGTAATTGTAGGTATTGAAAAGGAAAATGATGACGGCAAGCAACTGGCCAAGTTCATCTTTGGTGGGTGAGATCAGAGCCACGAGCTGCTGAAACACGAAGCAGCCTGGCCTGGCCTCCAGATAACATTTAAAGCACAGCCTCATCTGCAATCACATACAAAAATATTTTTTCCTTGGAGTTTGCTCTGGCCTTTCAGCCCTGGGAAACGTGGGCTCCCTTCATCCGCACAGCCCTTGCCACCCATTGCGGCATGCACGTGGGGCAGGCTGCTGTGACCAGTGTCACTGCGTGGCATTTGTCATCATCTCTGCCCTTAGGCCAGCAATTTCACTGCCTGTTTTCCATATGAGCAGAACTTCGGACAGAGCTGAATCTCCAACTTTCTGTCCCTAAAGCAAAGTCCCCAGTAAGGTCAAAGAGGAGAGATTCCGCCCCTGGAGTTTTAAGAAAATGCAGGCTCTAGGTTTTCCCTTCAAATTAGAGGTTGCCAATAGCAAATCTTTGTTGAATTATTAAGCAGAAGTAAAGGCTGTTGAAACATGCAGACTGATGGCTGGAGACCCAGAGCTATAACTTTAAAAAGCACTGGGGGCAGCAACCATTTTTGGTCTCAGAGAATAGAAAAAATAGACATTTCTTTGTGCGGAAAAAATAAACCGCTCGTTTCACTAATTCACCCTTTCCACCTTGCTGTTTTATGCAATGGTCAACTTTGTTTCTGAGGGCACTGCTGACTGTGTGTAACGGAGATAGGCACAGGCTGCTAAGAAATAAAAGGTTATCTGGGCAGGTCAGGCGGCGAATTCATTGTTTTCCAGGAACACTTTTTAAACATTGAATTGTGTAATGCTCAGAGCTGTGGCACAGAAGTTCGATGCACAGATGGTAGCCTTTATTATTCACCACCTATAAAATTAATTACCAACTCCATAGATTTTTAATGTAATTTACTTGATAGCTGCTTTGAAACAACTTCTGGAAGCAGCTATTTATTCTCCTTGGTGTTGCGGCTCGTGTTTCTGAGAAGCTTCCCCAGTGTATCTTATTCAGAGTTTTCCCTTGAATTTTTCCAAGCATCAGCTGGACTCCGAGCATGTACCCATGCTTCCCAAACCTCTGCAGGGTCGGAGTGTCAGAGCTCTGGTCTCCTGCTCCCATGGCCTCTGAGAGGAGATTAGTCGATGAAGCTTGAAGCTTGAGGCTTCAACACCAAAGAGACCACTGTGATGCCTAGCCTGATCCCTGGCATTTACAGGGTTCTTCTACAGATGCTTATTCAAATATATCTCCCAAAGATATCTAATCTTTTCTATAATGCTGTAACTCCAGCATAAATAGAAATACTTTGCCGATTTTTACTCCTTTCAGTGTTTTTCTTTTTTTTTTTTTAATGTAGAGTCTCATAGGAAATTGTCGAAAGGTGAGATGCAGTTACTGACTCATGAAGAATCTGATGATAAAAAAAGGCTAGTGTCTAATGATGTGAGGCCTTTGACGCCAAGTATCTGATACAAAACGTGGTTGCCTATTGTAGTGTGTCTTTAAAATAACTCTTCTTTGTCAGAAGCAGGAAAACAGAGATCAGAAGCCACAAACAAGGATCAGCATGGCCACCCCAGTTACTAACGGCAGATGAAAAGCTGGCTTTATGCAGTGCTGGTACTTTCACATTTTAAGAGCATTAAATGGTTATAGTTTTAAGGAAAACCTCTAGATGCTAATTCTGGAGAGGTAGATTTTTTCCTTATAATGATGTTGGCTATATTTCTGCCATGGATATGAATATAATTTATCACATGCTTTGGTTAAGCTTCAGCCAGCTGTTTTTTATTGAAGAGCTGATCTTGTTTCACTAGCAGGAGAGCTCAGAGGTGATATAAGTAGCACCCAAAGTGCAACCAAATATAAAGTCTAGTGTCATTTGTATATGTCCAGCTCTGGCTGTTATCACTTCTAACTTTTCCTGTTTGTTTAAAATAAAAGTTGGATATTGATCTGTGGCATTTTTGTGTGAGAGCTGTGAAAGTAGTTCTCTTCATGTATGCCTCTGTCTTACCAATATCCTGTGTGGGGAGAGAAAAATGTACATTCGTAATGGAAAACTAAAATCATTGTAATTTGTGAATAAGTGTGGGTTTTTTTTCTGAGGTAGGCAGTAAAAAAAAAAAAAGGGATATGAGCATATCTGTCTGTGCAGATGTACAAAAATTCAGAGCTTTGGGGCTGGATTTGCACAGATGTCTGTGCAATTGAAAGCTCTGTCTACAAATTATGAGGCAAACACAATCACGTTTGTCACACTTCATTGCTTTTTGTCCTCCCCACCATGAGGAGCCAGGTTTGCCCTCCAGACCTCTGATTAATGGTCAGTGTGAGCAACGTCCACCTTGTGCTGCTCCACTCATGCTAAATTTGGGTAGGTTTGTGTCTTTGTCAAGTTCCTGTCAGAAAGTGGGTAGTTAGCTATTGCAAGAAATAAGAAATGAACAGTCACACACCTAGCAGATCCATTCTTCTTAGACCCAGAGAGTGTCTTGCTTTCTCCTAATCCAGTATTGAGTTGGCAAACTGTCTGTGAAGGTACTGATCCCGTTTCCAAAATCATTTTCCTGGGTCTTGAGACTCAGGACAAGACAGGCGTAGGCCTACTTGGTTAGTCAAAACAGTGCTTGCAACAGCACGTTATTATTATCTGGGGTAAAAGAAAAAAAAAAAAAGTGGTGTAAGGAGCTGGCATCTTGCTTCATCTCTGAAAGACGTAGGAGGAGGTAGTTCTCTGCACAACTGATGGAGCTACACAACAGAGCTCCCCCCAAAAAAGCACCGTGCATCTAACAGTTGACATGGGTTCAAGGGGAGATTGGACAATATATAGAAACCACATCCTGCTCGAGAAGTGCTTGGACTGAAGCTGCCTGAAAGCTGAAGAGGTGTGAAGGCAATTATTCTTATATGTAAGCCCGTGCTTTTTTTATTTTCTTGGTTTTAGACTTGCTTTTTCAGCCCCAAATTATGGAGTAAAAAAAATCCAACCAACCAACCAAAAAAAACCCAAAACAACAAAAACAGCAATTAAATGCTTTTTACTAAAGAAATGTTTTATACATGCTTTTCATAAATCATATATTTCAAAAATAGTATCTGTATGGAATTGAATCTGGGCTCTTGCTTACAGCACTGTTGGAGGCCTGAGCTGGCGAACCTTTGGCCTGACCCAGTATGATTACTCTCTGATTATTCTCCAGGCTGAAGAGCTTTTGATCGTTGCAGCTATTTAAAATAAGAGCCACATCAGTGCTTCTCAAATATGATGTTCAGATTTGCTGGGCTGTTTGCGTTGTAACAGAAATGACTTTCACACGTGTTAGTGGAGAGGAGACCATTTCTGTGCTCATCACCTAAATGATGAAGAAGGGAAGACAGAAGGAAGATGTGCCAGCCCTTGGAAACACGGGTGGTTCCTGCAGCTCCATCGCTTTATTGGACAACAAAATAAGTGGCTATCGGCTTACCACACCAGGGGAGGGATCACTTACTCACTAGGACAGCTTTTTAATAGCAAAGTTAGTACTGCCTTGTAAGGGCATGTCCAGGGAGTTCTGTAAAATGTTTTTTAGTATGCATTTCTTAGAGTGGTTACAGAAGTGTCTGTCTGGAATACCACAGGTACAGTTGATCCTCTCTTTGGGCATGGGGATGAACTAGCTAGTTGTTTTCCAGATTTTTCCAGCCTTATTTTTTTGCATTTATAACATGGGACAGAAGAACTTGGCACTGTTTTTAGAACTGCTAATCCTAGCATGGTTGGATAACTCAGATGTACCAAAATTTTAGGCCAAGCCAAAATACAGTGAAATTAATAAGTAACAATTCAAACAGCAGTGCCCCAAAATAGGACAAATGTATTCTGAAGTGGCAAATGCATTAAGGAGCTTATATTGCTCTCAGTGGTAGGAAGGTTTTATACAGCTTCTTACCTTTTCTATCTATTAATCCTGTAAAGTTTTCCGGTATGTTTAAGGGGGAGCAGTTGGAAGATTTTTTTTTTCCCCTTTCCTTTTCTTGACTGGATTTGACAAGAAACAATCCCTCGCTTTCAACCATTTGTCTTTCTCCAGCAAAAACTCACCCAAGATGTTCTGGTGGTCTCCCAAGAAGCGTGACTTCTCAGCAGAGCAGGGCATTGCATTGTTCTGGTAAGAACAAGGGCTGCCAGAAACAATACTGTGCTGAGTTTTCAGATTCATTTCTTATCCACAGTTGCCTTCTTGTTGTGCATCCCATTTTCAACTAAGAGGATGTGTTTCACAGTGTCAGGAAGGGCAGTGTTTTTCCGGCGCCTCTGTTCTGAATCTTTTTTTTTGTCAGAATTTTTGTTAATGATGAAAGCTTCGCACAAATAAATATTTCGGTGTTCATTTGCAATTCTTCAGCTGCTGCTGAGTGTCAATGAAAAAAGGGGTTGTGATTTGTGGTGCTCTGTGGGGCTATAGCCAAAGGGCACCATTTCAGAAAAGTGGGCAGAAGCCAGCTAGCTGGCTGCCTTTCTCAGGTCATCTCCTTCAATGTAAATACACACCCAGGGCTGCTAAAATATTGATGTACTGGAGTAACTCTAGGAAGGAGGGCACGTCATCTGAAGAGGTCAAAGTGAGGATAAATAAATGACAGACACCCAGAAGCAGTAGCCGTTAAGTAAAGGTTGAGAGAACCACAGACTTCCTTCAGCTAACACGAAGTTGCTTGTAAAATCTGTAGAGTCCGGGGTGGGAGATCTCTGTTCTTTTGGTGTCAGGGTTTGGTCAGCATTACTTGGCATTATACAAATGCATAGATTAACATTTTTACTGTGTAGTCTTAATACTTGCTACTCAAGCATATGAGTTTTTGGAATATGTACAGGTATATGTACATATACTAGGTAAAAACATTAAATAGGTTTAAACACCTCAAAAAATCACTGAGAATAGGTTTTAATTTTTTTTTATTTGTATTTTAATATTTGTTTCTTTGATTAGAAGTGGAAAAAGCTATATTCCTTCATAGGCTTTGTCATCTAAAATAGTTTTAATAGTTTTGTTCTTTTGTAATATGGAAGGTTTGTATTTTTTTTGACTGCTTTGTCATGGATGTAACTCCTTAGGATTTCAAGCTTACTGATTTTTATTTTTTTTAATGTCCTTTACAGGTGGCATGCCAAAATAGATAAATACTATTATCTGAACTTTACAGATGATAATCTGTCTACCAGGGACAGATTTCATGAGAAAAGTGATGGGGGTAATCAGAATGAAGGACAGACTTACAGAAATGGGAGAGATTTGTTACTAAGAGCCCCATAAAAATATTTCCTTCTGTAAACACAGCTGCTGTATGAAATGTTATTTTAAAATATATTGTGAACGTCATATAAACGTCTAATTGACAGCTGAGATATTGCAGAATGTAATCTGTGTGTGTAGGTCAGGAAAAGAAAGTGATAATTCAGGGACAAGTGTTTTTGACACAAGTCACAAATCCAAATTTTATGGATGCTTTTTGCTCACAAATTTAGATAATACGTGCCTTTTCTTATGGGACTTAAATCTTCCTGCCCTGTAACAGCAGTTTCAGCTTCATCAAAAGCCTGTTTCAAGGCTGCTGTTTGATGGCCAGGCCTGGCACAGAAGCCTTCAGTTGGCCATGTGTAGATGGCAGCATTTACCTACCGGACTTTCTTCTTAAATTACTTCAGGCAACAGGGATGATTAGTTTCTCAGTGCTGAAATAAATCACGTCTCAAAAAAACAATAGGGGTAAAAATAATTTTGTCCAAACCCTGCTCGTTTTTCATAAGTCAGCAGAATGACTAAAATAAATAGGGTAGATGAGGGGGGTGAAGGAACATGTAAACGCTTTTGAAGGCCTCTTTCTGTGTTGGCCAGAAAGACAACAATCCTGCCCTGTGGGGATGGTATTTTATCTACAGGGTAAGAGCTGAAAGTGGTGGCTGCCTTTGAGGGTTTGGTTATTTGGGCTAGAAAAGGGCACTGTTGAGTGTTCGTGGGCCCTGATAAGAAGCTTTGCCCTGGGACCTCTCCTCTCAGCCATCCTGTCCAGCCTGGTGGCTTGCCTTTCCCAGAACCACTGCTGGTTTATATCTCAGCTATGCCTCTGTTGTTGTTCACAGAAAGGGAAAAAAAGAATAATAATAATATGGGTGCTCTCCAAGATGTTTTCATGTATTTGAGGTTGGAGTTTTTTTTATTAAATGGCTTATTTCTCAAAAGCTTTGAACTTTAACATGAATAACAAATGTGAATAATATAGGAATTCTTACAGATCTGTCTGTAGGATTTTTCTTATTTATTTAAAAGCATTTTAAGTAATTGTGTACAGAAGGATTAGGAGGGAAAAAAAAATCTTTCCACAAAGTCCAGTTTCTGGACAAATAAGATACAGTTTTGAAAAGTAAACAACATATGGCACAGAATTAGAAGAGCTGGAAAGCACCATACAATGCAACCCTCTTCATTTAGCAGCACTGGGAAAACGTTTAAAGGAAAGCTTTTAAATTGTGATGCTATTTGCTCTTGAGCTATTTTTTTTCCCCTTGACTTTGTAATGTGGTTATAATTTGTTAAAGTACTGCTGTTATTACTCCCATCACCTTATGCTAAACAAAATGCAGGCAGCTCACAAGCAGATTGGGTGGTGCTGAGCAGACAGAGGCAACTGGCTGGTACGTGTAGGGTGCTGTGGGAAGTGCCCTGTGTTGGTTGTAGGGACACCTGGTGACTCGGGTAGGCTGTAGGGTCAGCCTTAGCTGAAATGATGAAACCTGTTTGGTGTGTGCTAGCTAAAATCACAATTCAGCATTGTACTTTTTTTTCTGCAAACTGAGATTAAGAACACACAATACAGGCTGCCTCTGCTCCACAGAGTTTGCAGTATAAATAAGATCATCAGAGTGTACTGGGGAAAGCAAAAAGGAAATACCTACGATTGGGGGAAAAAAATCTTTAAATTATTATTGTTGACTCATATTTCTGGCTATTCTATTAAATATGAAATGAGATGAGAACAAAAACAATACCTGGAAACCCCACAGTGTCCAAAAGTAGGAGGAATCTTACTGTACAGGGCTCTACTATTATAAGATTTTATAAGAGTCCATGACTTTGCAAGTTCTGTTGCCATAAGGATTGGCAGTGAAGCACAGTAAAGTAATAAAAGGGCAAGGCGTGGAGCCAAATACTTCTGTTTGTAATTGTGGTGGTGATGTGCAGAGCAGCAGGAAGAGCAAATCAAATGCAGATGTTTTTTTGTATGAAGTCTTGACTTTTATTGGTGATAGTGCTCAAGGTAGTGTTGACACTGAAACAGCGCTAAATAAAGACTCGTGTTTATAGCATTTAGAAGGGATGTAGACGAAGATCCTGCCCATCACGGGTAGTGCCATGCAGCAGTGCAGAGCTTCATTTCCATTCAAAATCCCTCAGTTTTCTCACTCCGGTCGCCACCAGGATGGTCTTATCAACCGTTTGTAACAACCCTTCAACTAAACTGTTCCCTGAGCTGTTAGGGTGTCGCAGGAGAAAGGCCTGGGAGGAGCCGTGAGGGGGAGCATGCATGTTTTCCAGCACGGAGGCAGGCCCTGGTGTACCTTTGTTGTTCCTGGCAGAGGTTTGTCCTGCGACGTTCGGTCTTCCCAGCCTCTCCCTCCCAGCACTGCAGCATTTCCTCCAGTTTCTAACCAAAATTCCTTTTATTACTATTTAAGTCCTCTGTTTTTCAGACTTGCAGAACAGTTTATTCTTTCTCTTCATGCTCTGAGGCTATTTCCATATCATTTCCCCCAATCTTCTTTTTCTTTTTCTAGACTAAATCTCAGTTCTTTCAGTTCCATGCGGTTTGTGGGTCATATTTAATGACTATATTCATTGGTGCTCCCCTTTTCTGAGCTCTTTCCTTTGGATCCACACCACTATTGAATCTCAGATCCACATCACTATTGAACCGAGCTTGGATCAGAGTGTTCTAGCTAAGATGAGTCTCTGACTAGCAGAGTGGAAGGACCATTTCCCATGCCACATGCCCAGCATTCCTGTTTTTGTGTCTTGGTATGTTGTTTGCCTTTTCTACAGCTGAGGCACGTTATTGGCTTATGTTCGGATGTGAAAAAAGAAGTGACATCTGTGGCTTTTCCTCAGTATGGATGGTCTGTTGTTCCAGCACTGCAGGAAATGAGGTCTGACACAGTTGGCTTTCTGCTCTTTATCTCCATGTCTTTTAGGTGGCTACCAACCCTTTCTTTGGTTGATTAGCTGTCATCTCTCCTTTTGCTTTCCTCTAGAAAAAAAAGTCGTCTTTGTAAAATGTTACGCCAGTGGCTTGGGCAGGTAATCCTTCCTTCTTCCTCCCCCAGTTCTTCTCCAGGAGTGCTCAGTCATGACATGGAAACAATGCCGAAATAACTGCTCTCAGGAAGGGACCTCCTGTGTCGGAGTCCTGTGTTGAAAGGTCACCTGTAAATTATATTGACTGGGCAGAGCTTTCACGTGGCTTTGCCCACAATATCGTCTGCTGTATTGGTCCTGCTAGCTCATGAAGGATGTTAAAGCATGTGAAGAAGAGCAATGAAAATTACGAAAAGATTGCAGGTAGAGAACAAGGCCAGTGAAGAAAGCCTAAGGGAGCTAGTTAATTTTTTAATGGTTAGAAGGCAGATGCGCTAGTATTTAATCAGCCTTTTTCCATACAGAGACAGACATACCTATTAATGGCATTGAAATAAATAAAAGTGGTGAGGCTAGGAAGGGGCAGTGCCTTGATTCAATAGAAGGAAATAGGCAGGTAGATTTTTGGAAGAATGTACCATCTGTGACACCACCAGTGCCTGTAGCATCTAGGAGAGCAGAGGTTGAATCATGGATGAGTTTGGAAGCGATGGTTTGGGTGATCACTTCTTTTCTCTTCCCTGAGGAAGCAGTAGGCCCTGCAGATCCCACATTCCAGTGTGGAAGTACGTGGATGCTCAGCTGAGGAAAGCAGTATTAGACTGACCCACAGTCACGTTAACCCGTTTATCAACTGTGCTGCCGCATTTTGAGCAAGGTACAAATAACAGAAGAGCTCTCACGGCATTTTTGAAAAAAAAAAAAAAAGGGTTAGGTTAGCAAGTAGCAGTTACCCCTGCTTCAGTAGGATGAGGACACAGATGGTACGAATTGCACGTCTACCAAAATATTTGAACCTCCTCCACTTGGTTCACGTGTTCTTGGCAAAGCCAAGACTTAAACTGAGATAAAAGCTCTCATTTGCCAGCCCTGAAATAAATCTCAGTAGTGGGCACCCAGAGGGGAGCAGCAACTCTCGCAGGATACTGCTCTGTGTGAAGCTGGCAACAGGGAATAAACATGCGGTCTCTCTTAAATACTGAACGTATTTTACCCTCTTTGACATGATCTTGCTGAGAGTTTTTGTTAGGCTTTGAGGACTTTCTGTAGCTTTCAGCTTTGAGGTATATCAATTTTCACTACTCCCACTGAAATGACTCAGGTGTCCATCCCTCCTACTGACATCCCCTGCAGCTAGTCAACGTTCGCCCTGAACCAAGTGTCAATTTTACACCCTCTGAAACCTTCTTCCCTAAAATGCTGGAGAGGGTTAATGCTAGCAGCTCTGTTAGGTTTAAAGTCTGTGGCTTTTCTTTTCCTGAGCATAACATTTTTGTTTTGAGCAGACTTCTTGCTAAAGTATGTTTAACTGAACATTTTTATTAAGGTCTTCATTTGTAAAACAGCATTACTAGCCAATGAATATTTCTTATGAAGCTCTCCAATGAAGATTTTCTTTTGATAGTAAGTTCCTGGATGATGGCCCTGCTGGTTGCACACAAATCTTTTTGTCTTTGAAAACATAAAGCCCAGTTTTACTACCCAAATCTTTTTTTTTTTTTGAGCTGCACTTTTATCTAGTGGATTGGTAGCTTAGCCCATGCATTGGATTCATACCCACCACATGAACTTAATAATGATTGTTTTTTTTTTCACTTGACTTGAGCAAGTTGTGAGATCCCTATCTTCAAGGTTGTTGCTGAGCAGGTATGTACAAGTGCATGCACAGGTTTAACTGCAGATACCATGATCAGAGTTACAGGTGTAATTTGTTCTTGGTTTCAATACACACATTGATAAATTGTTGGCAATTGTTTTTTCCTTTTATTATTATTTTTTAAGTGTACGTTTGCAAATGCAAGCATTTTCCAACAGTGTCTGCTGTGACAGTGGGTCTCTCTGAAGCACTTTCCTGAATCAACTGGATTTTAAGGCTGTATTTGCTGGCCAATGCAGTAACAACATATTTTTCTCTTGTGCATCAGCCCTGTAAAAGTTATTTAGGTTACTGGAGCATTTGGCACTTGGCAAGCATTATCTGGCAGTATGTCAAAAGATACACACAAATTTTGTTGCTGTGGAGTGTGAGTTGTTCGTATAAGAAGGTTTTTTGCCGACAGGAAAAAATACATCGACTGAAATTCTTAGTCACCTTTTTGGAATCATATTTTAGAGAAACAAGATTGTATCGTAGCTATTGTACAGAGTTACACAATTCAAATGGGCCTGTAGTAACAGTAAAATAAATCTTTTCAGTTGGCCTTATTTTGTTAGATGGTTGCTGTTTTCTGTTTTGTAGCAGATGACTAACGTAATGGCCACTTTCTGGCCTAGCTATTGGAGGCAAGAGCATTTAACACCAGAAGGAATTTTGGTATAATTTAATTATGATTTCAATACCAGGAAATAAGCTCAAGTTTGGAAAAAATATTAAAGTGCTGCTCTGTTTCTCTGTTGCCTGTTAATATTATTTGTGAAAATGATTATCAAATTTGCGGTGTTAACAGAGTTGCTCTTAATAAGATGCACACATAAATGTACCAACAAAGCAGAGGATCTGAGTTGACTTTGTACATAAATTAGCAAATTTGATAAGCTAGTATGGATACAGGATGTGTGGTACAGAAAGCTTAATTATGCAGTACCAGTGAGGTCAATGACGGTACAGTATAAAAAATAGGGCAGAATTTGATATGATTTCTCTGATGATTTCATTAGTTCCGAAATGTATTTGTAATGTTGTAGCTGTATCTTGTACTGAGTTAAATAGCTTTAAGTACTGGAAATTGTGTTTTCCAGTATACCTTCTGAATCTACAAATTACTAATTTATTGAAATAACACTATATGCTAAGCACAAGAACAAAAAGTTGAAAGTTCATCCAACTCTTAGTGAAATCCGGTAGATATGTGTAATTTTGAAGCTAATTCCATATTCTTACAGATTTTTTTCATGCAAAGTAAGTTACAATAACATGCTTCATAAGTGGTATTTTACCAGGGACTAATATGAAAAAAGAAAAAAAAAATCCTGTTTTCTAACACTGACAGGAAAAAAAAAGTCTTTACATTTTTCAGACTAGTTTAGATAACTTTCTATCAGTAGAAAAATGATTTAGAATTCCTGTCTGCATCTTCTTTGTGTGTTACAAGTACATGTCCATCTGCCTGAAAAAGAAGACATGAGGAGGTGTTGGGGCAGCAGCTATGGATTTACCAGAGATGCTAAAGGGGCTTTCAAGCCCCAGCTGTGTAGATCCCGTGCTCTGCACATGGGTATATCTGCCTGCCACCGCAAAATGCTGCCCAAATGGTTGTTTGAGCAGTTGGACCTACAGTGAGCTGGACCCCAAGAGAGGGGACTCTAGTCGTGGTCCCCTGTCCTGTGCGTGGCTGCCCACCACTGAAGTTGCCTGCTGTCCTTGTGCTGCTGGGCCCGGCGAGAAGTCATGTCCCGTTGGAAGGCTTGTTCCACTCTGTGAGGTTTTGTTTGGTCTGAAGGACGTTTTTTTTCCCCCTTTTTTTTTTTTCCCCTGTTCCCTTGTTTTACTCTTTGTAGTGGTTAAGGGCCAAGATGGGAAAAACTTTAAAACTAACGTAGGGTGTAATTATCATAGGTCTCAATTGTGGCTTTGCCACGGCTCTACATGAAAGGTAGTGCTCTCTGAAGTCTGCAGATCGTGGGGTAAATAAGTTTACTTTGCTGTGGGTCAGACCTACTCTGCAGGGCCAAGGAAGGGGTCATTTTCTTGCAGCTGGGCCTTTTTGGCCTGGATGGGGTCAGGAAGATGAAAGCAGCTTTGTGGCTATGCCACCTGCATGAGATGGCAGCTTGGAGCCACCCTCCCATCCGAGGGCAATGTCAGTATCCAGCACGGAGAAATACAAGGATTCCCTATGCTTTTGTGGCCCTGTGCAGCAGCATAGCAGAGCAGGCTCAGAAACATAATGTTTTCTGCCATACATTAAGCAGAGTGCTCACAGAGGTGTTGTGGCATCACTTCAATACAATACATACAGAAAAGCTGGTTGGAAACCACCTTCCTTGCTGTGATTTGAAATTCTTGCACAAAATCAGCAAGATTAATGTCACCAGTGGTTACCAAGAAGGGCAAGAATGAAAATGTCAGCTAAAAGTAACTGGACAGAATGAATACTGAAAAAATAGTAAAGCTCCTACTTCTTACCCATCTTTAACAATTTTAGATGGGAATAAAAGTTAATTTCATTGGGTATTCAACTCCCCAAAATAAGTAAGGACAGAAAGTCATTGTTCTGAATTCATAAAACCTATTGTGATTACTATGAATTTACTTCATAATGCTTAACAAAGCACGTACTCCTGATATTACACAAATTACTGAAGTGGGTGGGTGGACACTATGTGAATTGCTTAAAGCATAAGCTATTAAACAAAAGCATATTCCAAGTATTTATTGGTTTAAATTCATCTCAAGAAAGCAAACAGTTTACAAAACTTTTTCTTGTTTGCCTCTCTATAATGTCAGCTTCCATGTAGCTCTAATAGTTTAGGTTGCAATGTGCTCTCTTGTCTGCAAATGCGGCTATTTTGGTGATGATTAGGTAGCGAGATAGATTTGCTCCTAATCTTTTCCACATTTATCCAGCAGTAATTCGACAGACTTTGAGACTTATTATGACTGTTCGTAAGCCAGATTTACTTCTTGTTTAGTTTCATTTATATATTGTTTGCGCAAAATATGGTTCTTCGGGTATTTTTTTTTCAGTCTCACCCAAGGCATCCAAGATTCAGCAGTTTCTCATTAACTCAGTAGATGCACGTTTTCCTTTTTTTCTACAAATTTTCCCTGAAATGGAGAGAGCAGAAGAGGCCACATTTAGCTATACTTTTCAGTGTTTATTACCTCATTTAACTAATTATGACCAGATGTTTTTCTGCATGACTTGTTTCTAGGTCCTGCATGTATCCTTCTTTCAAAGTTAGCTACAGTAGCTAAATTTTTTTCTCTAATAAATAACCCAAGTGCACGTATGCCAATTACAGGGGTATTAAGCAGCTTTTAATCTGCAAAAACCTTTTGCCATAGCCCTTCCCAGGAAGTCGTCTTCATAAATTGGAGGAGAAAGCTAAAGTTTCCTTCCCCAAGAGAAAACAAACAAACAAAAGTAGCACGGAGTATTTCTCTGTGCAGATGGAAAAATCTTGACTAAACATGCAGCTTTTCCCGTGGAGTTTGGCTTTTAACTGTCCAGATTCCAGTCCTGAATCTTTACGGTACCATGGGCTCTAGAAAGGCAGCTGTTAAATTTGGGAAGTGTAGCGCTGGCTCAATTTGGAGAGGCTGGCTACATTGACTACAGGCTGCAAGAAGCTGGTGTATCTTGTTAATTGACTTGTGTTCATGTTGTGCATGAGGAGATGGCTGTCATAGGAGATGGGAGAGGTGGTAGTGTGAAAAAGAAGGATAATTAATAGTCCAGATTTAATTCCTAGGGAATTTGAACTCTCGCTGGATGAAGCAGAAGCTGCCTTACATCGTGGCTCTAAGTGTGAAGTAGATACGTGTTCATACGTGTCGTAGGTGGCTGGTTCTTCTCAATTCAATTCACTTTGCCATTTTCAGTATATAAAATAGGCTGGAAAATTCACGACACTGAACATTTGTGTGATTAAAATTGGATTGTCACCCCAATGTATCAGCGAGTGGCATCTCATTTTGAGCGGTGGAGGAAGCTGGCAGAACAGTAACTTGTCATGAAAACCTCCTGTGGAAACCACATTTCTCAGCCTGGCTGTCAGTAGGAAATGCCAGAGAAGAGTACCAAACTCTTTCAGCAGAGAGTTTAAGCAAGTTTAAATATGGTATGAGTGGGGATATTTTTCTGGTTCTGAAATTTCTTGATCATCAACATAGGAGATTAGAGTAACACAACTTCTGAGCCAAGCCTTCATTTCTTACAAACATATTGTGAAAAGTGCAGCTGCCTACATGAGCGTTGTTATCTGAGGGTGCTTGCCAACTCCTCAGTAGACTAAAGATGCAGGAGGTCAGAGGGTTACATTCTTGTGACCCAAATGGTGGAAAATTGTTCATGTACTGTCTGCCTGCTGCCTGCTCTGTGAGCTGGAGCAGCCTCCATGTCAGCTGGCTTTTCCTGGCAGCTGGAAAGGCCAAGAGGCAAGGCGACATCCACGTGCAGTCGGCTCGGGTAAATCTGCAGTGTATGGTAGTGGATATCTTGTGTTTGCTCAGAGGTGCGCAGCTGAAGCGACCCCCAGAGGAACAAATGGCTTTCTTAAAGCCGCCTCCTGGAAATGGAGGCCTCGGGCCTGACTGACAGAAAGGGCCCTAAGAGGACTGAGCTTCGTAGGGAACAAGACTGCACCACTTAGCTGTAATTTCTCAAGTTAGCACATTCTTTCCTTACTGTGAGAACTTTTTCCATGGATTCATTGTTTTGAAATGAATACCCGTGACTGTTTGCTAGCAAACAGAAGGGTATGGCTGGATGAAGTTGCCCAGCGTCTCTGCCCAGCTTTTGAATGTGAGCACGAGGTTGTGTTGCCTATTTGCGGGCTGGGCCCCAATTGGGATGTTCATTGCTCTTCTGTGCATACTTCTGTGCAAAGCAGTTAACAAGTTTGGAGTTCTGCTGTGGCCTAAAGGATGTCATTTAGCAAAGATCATTGAAATGGTGGTAGACTGCATTGTTAAATGAAGTCCTCGCTGTTGCATTAGAAAAAGCAAGACTGTGAAATACAAATACCATAGCTAGGAGAAGGGAAGGTATTCTCTATAGCATGTATTGACATGAGGCAGGCAGTTGGTTCTGGCAGGGTAGACAGGAGAGCTGCAGTGATTCTTCTTGCCCTTCTCATTAGCTTTGACAGATTTGAGGGGTTTGGATTTATGCACAAACAGGTTTCAGTTAACCCTTTTAACTGTCCTGTGTTGTAGGCTCGCTTTAATTAATTCAGCAGCATTTAGCAAGTACATGAGTCTGCACAACATGAGAAAAGAAAGGCATTCACTTTGCTGGAGTCTCTCTGGGTTTGTTTTGGGGTAACTGAAAACATGAATCCAGTCATCAGTTAGCATTGCTACAAACATTTTCTCTTCATTTCTTTTTACTGTTATTCCTTTGGCCTGAATTACTTTATGCATAATCTGTAACTTTCTCCCTGACACACGCTATGAATACTGGCTGCGTTTTGCAGATGGGCATAATGTATGACACTGGGGAGTTACCAAGCCTAGTTGGAGAGCATTCATGAAATACTGGACTTCCAGAAGCAAGAAAGCTGTTGTTTGCCATTTGGTGATGCCTATGTAAGAGAGATGTTTGAAAAAAAAAAAAAAAAAAAGAATAAATGCAGAGGTAATAGACATCACAAAGATGTTCTGAATATATCAGCAATCCATTAAGTAATCACTTTAAGAAATGTCTTCTTATTTTGAGAAAAAAAAATCAGCAAATGGCACACAGCAAGGCATGTCATTGATTCATGCAACATAAAGGCTATTTTTCCTTAGAGTGAATCACAGCTCACCTTGATAGCCAGAGGATGGGGTTAGTCTGATTAGGAATCTTGTGAGATGTGGCTTGGGACAGGGGAAAGAAATACGATGGAAATGTTTTGTTCCTCATAAAACTTAATTTTAGATACCTTTTCATTGAATTTGAGCACAGAGTACTTTATTATGTAGTGGGAAATGTGTTTGTGTGTTGTTTTGGTAAGTCATCTCACCATCAAACACTGATGCCTTTGAAAAGGCATTTGGATAATATGCTGAAACCTCTGAGAATAAGCAGCTAGAAGCCACAAAGCAAGATAATGTATCTGAAGTTGAGAAATGTGCATTATGTTTAATATTTTTAAGCCTAGATGGCAACACAAATGCATTTTTGATGTTAAAAGCACCACCCTCAGCAGATACATGAAAACAACTTTTAAGTATTTGCTTCTGTTGCAGAAAATAATTTCCTGGCTATTTTTAATTTCTCCATCATTAAGTCTCATTCTAATGAGTTTCTAGTCAATTGCACATTAAGCCTATCCCAAAGCTAATGATGAGAGGGATCAAGATCAGACTACATATGGCAAATTTACCACATGTATTCCAGTTTCAAAGCCTTCCATTTCTTGCCTGCTTAACAGTCAGCTAGCATTTACTGCATGCTAGCAAATGTAATAGATGTTCATATTTCTACAGTACTTCAGGAAGAGAGCAGCATTTCTTAGCTCCATTATCTGTAGCTATTGAAAAATCCCCAGGGCAAGTTATTTTAAGTCAAATTGACCTGGAAGATAAAGACATTAACAGTTATGAATATAACTATAATATAGTGGGGATGAGGCACAGTTTTTCCCCAGCTGGGCATATACTTAACTTTTGCCACACTATATTTGCAGAGATATTTACAATTTTGGATTTTCATCGTGCCCATTAGGTTTGAGCAAATTACTGTACCTCTCCTAAGGACTGCAACTGACCCTATCGTATCTCAAGTAGAAATACTGGTGACTCAGTCAAATTTAGGAATGTTCACGATATCTGAGATAAGCAGCAGACAAAATTATGCTAAAAGGTTGTCCAGGATGTGGTGAGTTCACAAACATGATGATTTTTGTCAGAACTCTCCTGGAGTATCTAAGATAAGATGCAGTTTGATTATTAAAAGCCAAACTGAAATAAAATTCTGCTGTCTGATTTTGCTTGTTTTTCTACTATTTTAAGACAACATCTAAAGTTGCTCAGAAGTCTGTGATAAGCAACAAAAATGAGACTTTTCCAGTATTAGCAGATTGTGAAATAGTTGCTGGATACACTTTTTCTTCTGAATTTATTATTCAATAACTTGAAATAAAAATCAAATGCATTTTAATTCAATATCATATAACTTGTCTTTTAGGCTTTGAATTTATTTGATTTTTTTTTTGAAGAAAGCAAATCCAGCACTGACTGTATAAGTTAAAATTTCAAATTACATCTTGCTACACAGGACTAATCCTTCTACTGATTTCAAGGCTTTTATTATTTTTGATATCTATAATTCAGGATTTATGGGTTTAAATGTCAGTTAGATATCCAAGAATAAATGAAAGGCAACAGATGCTCTGCTTTTTCCTTTGCTTATTGAAGAGTTTATTTCATTCAAATGCTTCAGGCCTTAATTCATCTGTTTTTGATAGCTAGGCTTGCAACACAGGTCATGTTATACACCAGTGGTTGTAATGCACTTAATGCTGAATTCAGAAGGAATTTTCAAAAACATTAATTATCTTCTCCACTTTGTTTTTCTTCCATAATGCAGTTGCAATGGGTAGAACTAGTGGTATCTGTTTTTAATGATAGCTATAAAATAGAATGATTCAGATCCGTTATGAGTAGGGGTATACTGGTTTAAGCCAACTGTTATTCGCTTGGTGGTAGGATTTGTTAAGATGCTGGATGTTGTTCAGGAAAGTACAAATAGCTTTGCTAGTGGATTAACTGAGCCAGTTCTCAGTGAGTTCTTGCCTTGACTTATTAACATTGACTTCAAATGACATTTGACCACATAAGAACCGAACAAATAATGGAGAAGCTCTGCAAAACGTTTAGTCTATTAGAGGTTGTGCATGCCTGTATGATACATATTTGTTTAATAAATGGCACATAAGTTTAATATACAGATATTACATATACAAGTAGAATAATATTTTTCCCTATGAATAGAAAATCATGACAAAATGCTGTCTGTTCAGTTTTATGTATACTTGAGGAGTGGAAGACCTATAAGCTTATTTCACTGTGATGGTCATCAGTGTAGCAATAGGCAATGAATAAACTTTGAGCATGTGGCAGTACATTTCCATGGTAGTTTTACAGATCTAGTTATTGAGTGCTTATTAAAGAATAATGATTATTTTCTCATCTTTCTGCTGATGGCAAACCTTTTTTTTTTTTAAATTTGTGGCATGTCTTTTTTTCAGTGGTTTACCTTAAGAATCCAAAATAGGGATACAGTTCAGCTCACCATCCTTTGAAGTATTTTCTGTATTACTATTTTCAGGGCTGCAACTGATTTGACACATCCATTCTGTTAAGCATTAAAGTCCTGAGAAAAATCATGCTTTTTCTTCATTTGATTTAGGATCTTAAACTATCAATCAGAATAGAACTGACCTTCAGTCATAAATACAATAACTACACTACAGGAGGTGCTACTACTGTCAGAACGCAGTCAGCTATATCAGTTCTGGTTAGAGTGCAGTAAAAATGGAGTAAGAAAAGAAAAATGAAATATTATACTTAGAGTGGCATTGCATCTTTAGCTCTTTCCGGAGCCTTATCAGGAGCTGCTTTAGCCAGTTAACTTCATCCTCGTTGGGCTGTTTCCATCCCCTGCTATGGTCTTCTATTTTCATTCATCTTCAATAGCAATGTTTGCACTGACACTAATGGCCACAACATCTGGCCTTTGAGTTACACTAATTAATTCCTGTGCCCATGTCTGGAATGAAGCATGGTGTATAATTTTATTTCACAATAAAAAAAAAAATCCTGGAGACTTCTAATCAGTCATTGTTGCATTTTTCTCCCTATGTGAATGCAGATTGTTATGTGGAGGGCTAATGGAGCTGGCTTGTGTTAGCAATGGTGAAATGGGATTTGGCCTGCGAAATTCTTCATAAGAGCTTGTTATAGGAGTTAAGAAGAAAGTACATTTCATACACATAGTGATTTCTTTTTCCCAAACAGGAGACTGAGAAGTTTGCAATAAATTTTGTACTCCAGGAAGAGTGCATCCTGAGCCAGCCCCGCTCCCTGGGTGCCCCTCACCAGGGCAGTGCCACCTGCATGGTGAGGAGCATCCTGCAGCCATGCCCACCTTGTTACCCACTGCCCTGGTGGCAACTGCAAAGGAGCTTCTGCTTCTCTGAGCTGTAACTCAGTCACGGGCACCACAGGAGGAATGGCTGCATTACACACATGCTTTTGGGGCAGCTTAGAACAGGACAGACTTCTTGCGAGAGGCTTCCTTCCTCTGTTTGTGGTCAGTGTCCATACAGCTTTTGGATAATGTCACATTCTGACTGTGAAAATGAAGAATGATTAGGGCTTAGGCCAGCAGCCAGATCTGCCATAAACTGCATAATACTGATCATATCACCTTATTTCTCTGTTCCTAATGTTTTCTTCCTGCAAGACAAATACTACAATAATAATCTTACTGTTACAGATGCCTTTAATCATGTTTGAGAAATCTGCTGAAAGTCTGTGGTAGATGGCTATTGATAAACTCAAAAATTGATGTTAACCATTTATGAATGCTAATATTGTTTTTCAAGCAGTATGTTCCTAATTATATATTTATATTTTTAGCTATAGAATATTTTAAAACAGAGTATCCCCGTCTCTACCTCCCATGTATTTGCTTGTAGGAAGAGAAATAAATCCCTATAAAACACACTAGGATGTCTTTGAGGCATGATGCTTTCCCAGTTTCCCTCTCAGCAAATGTTCATTATGAAGTTACACTGGTAATTATGCTGTTGTCACCATTAACTGTGTAAGCTAGCCGAGGCTTTGAGTCACTGCCATCGTTTAATTATTCAGAACTCTTTGCTTGCCTTGTTTTCTTTCTCTCCACTGATTGATGACTTTCTCAGAAATTTTTAAGGGTTATTACATTTGTAGCTGGAAAGTGATTTTCACATAAAAGTTTAGCTCTGGCATTCTTCTACATTATGCTGAGAAAAAATAAGCAATGTCATACAAATTAAGCTGGGCTGAGACTTGGGATTTTTGGTGATGGGGAAAGAATGCAAAAAGGGGGAGTAATGCAGCGTTATTTGTTAGACCTCTTCACGATGCCCAGGTTCATTGTAATTTTCCTACTAAGAGTCAATGTATGACTTTCTTTGGTTTCATTTATTAATTTTGGTCACATTCTCTCTGTTCTCCTACCCTTTAATATAAGGCAGTCATTTAACTGTAAGTCATTCCATTTTTTGTTCTCAAAATACTTTTTTTTCTTATTGTTTGTAAAACTATTGAAATGCTCCAATTGTAGAAGTACAATGAATGATCATTCTCTAATCTGTTCCACATGGATAGTGGGCAAGTTTGTACATCCAGAGCGCAGAACTTCTTTATTCAGTTAGAAACCACCAAGACTGATGCTGTTGCAGTTTAACCTACAAGTTCACTTAGAAAAAACTAAAATGAATGCATTTTTAAAAACTTATAGTATACCACAGCATAAACAGCTTATTAAAGACATGACATTTATTGTCAGTAATGGCAAAACAAAACAAAGGATAAACACAAATAAATTGAGCTTAGGTTAAATCTTTCACAGAATTATATTTTTTTAGTCATGTATTCATAAGGGTGCTTAAATATACCATATACCATAGTTATACTTGAACATCCATTCTGACTTTTTTTTCTGAATATATTGGAGGATCTGTTGTGTCCTAAGAAGGGAATTGCTGTTTCTCAGTACCACTAAAATTCTTCCCATACATTGTGTTAAAAACCTGGAGGCTTGTAGTAATGACCAGTGGTGGGGAACTTTCGGAGGATCAAAGATTTGGCACAGTCAAGATAACAATTGAAAAACCAGAGTGCTATAATGCAAGGAATAGTTGAGTTGCTGTAGTTGGGACATCCGACTGGAACCTGAGCAAGAAAAGCCTCTTTGGTTTGACTTGTGCTGCAAATACCATGAGAACAGTTCTTTTGTGGTATTTCTGCTTCCTGCCACACTAAAATTAAGATATGCAGAAATACCAGTATATTTCTTTATTTATGTTTTTCTCCTTTAAAGCATACTAAGATTATCAAACTTCAAAGTTAGTTTTGACTTGATTGAAGGGAGGCTTTGATTTGGTCATTCTTTGTCTGGAGTAGCCTGACTAGCCCTCCTAGCAGCTGTGTTTGATGCATAATTGTTAAGTGCTGATGATATTTCTGACTCAGTAATCAGGGCTTGCTTAGAACTGTGCCACAATAAAAGCACGTTCTTGTAACATCCTTTGGGAGCAAGTGGTTGTGCAGCATCCCCAGGTTACTCATGGAGTGTCCCACAGGAGGGCTGCAGGGCAGCACGTAACTTCAACCTGTCATCTCCACACGCAACCTGTCATCTCCACCCAAACAGCACAGAATTGTGCTACGCTGAAGCTAGAAAACAGAAATACATGTCAATCAACCCTTTGAGAGGGGAATTAACCACAAAAACTGTTGAATAAGTTCATTCTATTCTTGTGTTGTATATACATATGCCTACAGTTTCTCTTTCTGTAAGTTGTCACCTTTGAAAGTGTTGAAGTCAATAAGAGGTGCAAACTTATTGGTACTGGGAGAGAAAGCTGTAATATAGCACTTGAATATTGGTATAGGATGTGGACTATTAAACATTCCCAATATTGACTCTGGAGGCCACAGAGTGTAACTTCATAGGTTAAAGTAGTTTCTACCTATAAGGAAAGATGTAGCAGACCTACAGAAACCAATAAAAGTCAAATCTCTGAATTTATGCTTGCACAAAACACTTCGTATTCTTTATTGAGGTGACTGTAAGAATCACACACAAACACACTTTTCCAGCTATTTCTGTGAATGCCTGTTTTCTTTTGCTTTATTTTTCTTCAGCGTGTAAGCTTATATATGTGTATTTCCAGGGATACTGAAACTGGTTCTTAATGATTGGTTTTCTAATTTTTTCCATATCAAATCTGAACTCAAAAGTGAGTAAGAAAATTCAAAAGATCAGAATAGGAAATAAAATTCGTAATTGACCTGAAAAAAAAAATATAGTGAGTTTCAGCCACCTTCTGCATTGTCGGGACAAAAATCTGTCATTAAGCTGTTTTGAACAATTCTGGAGATCAGAATGTGCAATTACATAAACTTGAATCTTCACAGTTTGCTAAAGATCCAAAACAGTTGTCTTTATTCAGCTTCAGGAAGGCTCTTATCACAAAACCTCATCACTAAAACCAGCAAATTCTTAAGGAGAGATAATGTAGATGAGTTGAATGTTATTGTGCAGAAAAACAAAGCTGAGGCATACAGGACTTTGCTTTTTTTTTCTTTTATTTGTTGTCCCAGTACATCTAATATGTGCTGCAGTGGTTTGCTGTTAGCAAGGACTTAGAAATAGAGGTCATGATTGACCAAGAAGATAACTGGGACAAGATTTGCATGAAGATACAGCTGTTTAAACAAATATACTGATATATGGGAGAAAAGTGAATAAGGAGGGCTGATGTGTCCAAAAGATTGAAGTTCCTGGCTGTTTCATTCAATTCTGATGAGGTCAGCCAGGGAAAACAGCCTAACTGTATGCTTTTAAGGTGCAGATTTGGAAACAAAGATTTGGAAACAAGGACATACTGCTGCAAAGATAGTTTCCCCAAATCTGCAGCCCCAGGGGTTAGCCTTTTTCATCATTTGCAAGCCCTTGATGAGCCCGGCAGACCTCCAGGGGGCAAGGGGCAAGATGAGCAAGGGGCAAGGAATGGCAGTGGAGTCCAAGGGCTTACCTTCATGAGCACTTATCCTGTGGATTTGCATTTTGATGTCCTTTTCCCAAGATGACAGTGTTCACGGACCTGTTGTTTCGTATGGGAGGAGAAGGGGACCTTTCCAACCAGTGCTCAGCTGCCTGACCGCATGGTGGAGTGATGCTCACGTTGTTTGTGGTGACTCGGGACACGGCCCTGTTGCACCACACTGAAAGCAGCCAGGGGACCCTGGTTGAGTGCATGTGTTCCCATTTTGGAAGAGTCGAACAGCTCTGGTTTACTTGCTGTCATAGCTGTTGTAAAGCTCCCCATCACAGATGGTTGGAGACGGTTGTCTTGGTCCCACAAATAAAAAACACATGTTTCTAAACTTCTCCTAATCTGATTAGGCTGATGCCTTGTCTCTCTCCTTGGCAAATTTCCTTGAGACTAGGGATGAAGCTGGATGAATCTAAGATGAATCTGTTTTAGCCTTCCCAGGACGAGAGTTTGCCCCCAAAATGTTCCAGAGAACAAATAGTACCATAAATGTAAGCGAAATAACTGTCTGCTTTTTTCCTTTTTAATAATGCCCAAGTTTTAATTGAGTTTAAGTCAGAAGTGTCCCTTAAGAGTCCGATTCACATGGACAGGTGATCTGAGATTAAGGATGCATTTGTATGTGATGTATGTTTGTTTGAGAAGACCAGCAGTGGCTGTTGCAGCCCTGCAGAAGAGAGGAAAGGCAGGGACATACCGACTTGCAGGGTCAAGCAAGGAGGTGCAGTTTTCTCGTCCCATCCAAACAGCATTCTTTGGGATCCTTTGAACACCTGGGAACTTGCCCTGCTGGCACAGTCGTCCCTTGATGGTCAGCTGGATCTGCTGAGGGCAGCCACAGGGAGAAGGTTCATCTGCGGCCACATAACGAGGCCTTCCCGGCCACAAGCGGCCCATGGCCGTGGCGAGGGAACGTCCCAGGCACAGTGGGAGCAGATGCTGAGCTGCTTCAGAAAACTGCAGTCTGCAAACAAGGAGTGAGGTGAGGAGAGCATTTCCCTGAAACTCGTAGAGTGTATCTACGTGGAGAACGTGAAAGTATTTGGAGTCTCTAGCCCTGCAGTTGCTTATTAGCAGCCTCTTGATGTTGTGGTTGAAAAGCTTTTAGGCCTTTCTGAAAAACGGCCCTGTTCTTCTGAATGTGAAGCCACCAAGTAGCACTTCAGACTTGCATTTTATTTACCAAAATCTATTTAGACTTCTGTAGTGTTTCTTCTCTGAAAAGTGTCACTATTAAACTCTGGTAACTCTGCATGACATCAGTCAGCATTCAGTCCTATAGCTTTAATTCCTTTGCACTCTCAAAAAAAAAATATCCCACCATCAAACTGTGGTTTCTTAAGTGACTACAGCAATGCTTTTTCTACCATTGCCCTTGGTAGGGAGCTTTTCTTCTACTGTTTCGGCAACCTTCAGTGATGGGGTGGATTTATCCTATTGTCCTAATGATTGAATGTGTCTCATTATTATCAAATGTCACACCTGTAAGTTTAATTAGGTAATTTGTTTAATTTAGAGGTGTGACATTCCCATCCTTGAATTGCTAATGCTTGCTTTTTCTATCTTTATGTTGTTGGTTTTTTTTTTTTTTTTTTTTTTTTTTTTTTTTCTGGCATGGACTGAAATGTTCTTACCAATTCAATCCATTTATTATTAAATGGCAGTAGACCTCATTTAATTAAATGCAAAGTTATAAACTAAATGGTTCCCAAATGTATAATGTTTTGAGAATTTAAGAAAAAAAAAAAAAAGCTCACTAGAAAGTGTTTGCCAAGTGTTTGTATTGGTTTGGCAGGTATTTGGAATGGGTTTTGTAACCAGAGGCAGTGCTAGATGCAAAAGAATTAATGTCTTTACGAGAAAATCACCAGTTTTACCTGGGGAAATGACATGGGACCACATATGTGTGTGCGTCCCAGCACCGGTGGGTAGACAGTGAAAGGATGGGTGCAGGAGCTTCTCCCCTGCCTCTATGCTCGGAGGGATGGAGTGGCTCTGCCCTCACTGCCCTCCTCCCCATGCACCGTGCCCCAGAGCAGTCGCACCTCTCAACATACTTTGTAGCCAACTGCTCTTTCTTACACACTGAGCAGTCCCTGAGGTGAAAACCCCTGTGATGCTCCCCAGGGCTGGGCCTTCCCATGGTGAGCAGATTGCAAGCTGTGCCCTGTGCACGCCAGGACTCTCAGTTCAACAGATATATATGGTGTCTACATATACATACATACATACACTCGTGCTTATGGTCCTCAGTGCCAGCCCAGCTATCTGTTGTCCCAGCATCTTGCCATTTCTGGGCAGACCCAGGGGTCCTAGTGTATTTGCTAATCCTATTGAAATGTTCAAAAAAATGTTTTTTGAACAATCAATTTTTTTTTTTTTTAAACTATAGGAATATTAACTGAGTTACACATGTTACTCATTTAGCAGTACTGACAAAATAACCTGTATTTCATTATGGCCTTGGTGGTGAAGGGGGAAAAAAACATGGCTGCTTGTGGCATTCCTTATCGTTTTTATTCCTTGTACCACTTTGATGTTTATCTCTCATTTATTGTGAAGTTGGATTATTTCGATTTTCCATGTATACAATTATGTGTGTTTTGATGCGTGTTTTAAAATCAGCGTGCTGTTGCTTTCTGAAATTAGCCAAGGTTTGAGTATTGCATTCTTTAGCCTAGTCTTAATTCCCTCTGCTACATGCAAGACTGTGCCTCTTTTTGGAGAGCAGTAAATTATGCAGCACTTAAACAATTACTTAAACAATATTGATTTCAGGGGGAGCGGGAACGGCAACACAGCTTGCTTTGCCTTTAGCAAAACATTTTTTCTGTTCCAGCTTTTCAGACAGCAGAGTCAGCCCCCAAAGCCCTGCTCTTCAGTGTGACCCCCCTGCACTCGGCGAGGCATTTTGGGGAGGGGAGCGGAGGCACTCGTGTCCTGTCCTCGCTCGTGGCTGTTCCCGTGGGTCTGTCGTGGCCCACTGACTGCTGAGGATGTCATGTGGCACAAGGTTGATGGGAGTAGTAGCTTTTGCTTGAGGAATAACATCAGTCATGGTTGCGTGCATACAGCACGCCCAAGCAATAAATAATTGAATCATAGCCTTAACTGTTTGCTTTACTTGCCCTTTCCAAAGTAAAGCTGCAGTGATGCTTAGATTTGAGTATATAACTTTCTTTCCCTGTGCCTTGGGCTGCTTAACACATCATGACAAATCTTTGCCTGGACTGACCTGGCAGGGTATCCAAACACGAGTGGCTTGGTTGAGGTTGAGGCAGCAAGTTTGGGCAGCACAGAATGCATCTTTGTTTGCAGTTTCTGAGTAGGAAGCCAGTGTTGTCGCTGAGCGACTGGGACGAGTGCCTGGATCCAGTGTTTATTTCATTAACTGGAGTATCAGAATACCATTTGTCTCGTCCTCAGTGATTTATGGTATGCACGCTAGGATTAAGTGCTACAAATAATAGTTTCTGAAGTTAATTTCTGTATACTGCCTTAGTGTTTATTCATCTGTTTCCGTGAACTTGTGGAGGGATACAATTTATCAGCCACATATGTTTACTCATGGGCTAATAACACAGTTTCCCATGTCTCTGGTTTTAATGAATGCCCTGACCAGGTACCGGCAGACCCCTAGCATGAACAGATAAATTACAGAATGGTCAGGGTGGAAGGGACCTTGAAGGTCACCCAGTTCCAACTCCCCTGCCATGGGCAGGGACACCTCCCACCAGACCAGGTTGCCCAGGGCCCCATGCAGCCTGGCTTTGAACACCTCCAGGGATGGGGCATCCACAGCTTCTCTGGGCAACCTGTGCCTCTGCCTCACCACCCTCTGAGTGAAGAACTTCCTCCTAACATCTAATCTAACTCTCCCCTCGTTAAGTTTAAAACCATTCCCCCTTGTACTATCATTATCTACCTGAGTAAAAAGTCGCTCTCCATCTTTTTTGTAAGCCCCCTCTAGGTACTGGAAGGCCACAATGAGGTCACCCCGGAGCCTTCACTTCTCCAGGCTGAACATCCCCAGCTTTCTCAGCCTGTCTTCATAGGAGAGGTGCCCTCTGATCATCCTTGTGGCCTCCTCTAGACCCACTCCAACAGCTCCACGTCCTCCTTGTGCTGTGAGCCCCAGAGCTGTGTGCAGGACTCCAAGTGGGGCCTCACGAGGGCAGAGCAGAGGGGGACGGTCACCTCCCTTGCCCTGCTGGCCTCACCTCTGTTGATGCAGTCCAGGATGTGGCTGGCTTTCTGGGCTGCAGTCATACTGCATGTCTGCTAAAGGCAGTATTTGCAGCTCTCTCACAAGAATGAGCCACTTCTTTTCAGCGGTGGTACCATCTGGGCTTTGTAGATGTAACCACAGCAGGTAACGCGCTTCCAGACAATGCCTTATTGTCTGCATAGGCAGCCACATGCTGGAGTCGGAGACCTTGCATACCTACTTAGAATCAAGATTAAATTACCAACCTTTTTGGCATTTTTATGTAAAATGTTCTTTATTATGGTCTTCTCATAGCTAAAGTATGAGTCACTTGCAAGCCGTAATAGATTTTGGCTATGCAGCATGATGAAGTGTTCTGGATGCAGTGAAACATTTAATCAAGACTCCAGGCAGAGCAACTCCCAGTGGTCACCTTAAAAAAAAAAAAAAAAAAAAAAAAGAGAGAGAGAAGAAACGAATTATGGCACCTTTTCTTTGCAGCATTAAGGTTAGTGTTTGTTAGGGACATCACAAGAAGGTGACTTTTTTAGCTTTAAATAATAATGTAAGCAGATTTATGCCTAATTTTTCCAACAGTGTCAGTTAAATCATTGGGTTTGTGAAAGCACTCTGATCTCCCAGTGTTTTTCAGAAGATATTGACGCTTTATAAAAATGAGTTAGTTGTAAACCTTCAAATTGCCTTACTAAACTGTACTTTACAGTATGATTTCACCTCCAGGAAAGTTATGCAATGTTAATATACTGGAATTGCAGCCCATGGATTAAAATTACCTGGGAAATTACAGCATTGCTTATAAATCCTATTCATCATGTTTATGTGCACATTTATTTAAAGGAGAATATGAAATGTTGATAAAATGTGTTGAGACCTATGTTTCCAAATGATTCCAAGGCTGATAATCAATAGTAACTCCTAATTTTGTGAGGGAGGAGAAAATCCTGATAGAGATGGGCTCAAAATGTTGTCTTTTGCTGGGTCCATGTTTGATTTCCACACTCTGCATTGGGGTGATTGGAATGGGTGATCGCATACCCTGTGACTGCTTTCACATCCTCTCTTTCCTTAAGGTACTCTTTGAAAATGGACCTTTGGGCTTTGACATCTAAATTAAGTCTTGTGCCTTGGTATCCTTCTGAGGAGATCCCAAGTATATGGCTTGACACATCCATTTATTGCATGAGTCACCATCACCTAAAATCAGGGACTTTGCCTGAAATTTACTAGGAGGAGTTTAGATTACATTCAGTACACCAATTTTTTTTTTTTTCAGAGATGCTACCCCAAGACTGAAAAATCAAGTGGTTGCTGCTGCCGCCCCCTGGACGTTTTAACTTGTCTTTTTTCCAGCACTGCCTGTTTAGTTTGATTTTTTTTTCTTTTAATTTATTTCCAGCCACAATCTTCCCACCGTTAATAGTGGGATTCTTAACAACTTTGTATTTCTATATAACAGGTTTGCTGGCCTGCAGTACAATAGCCTAATGTGATTTTTATTGTACTAGCATGTACTGGGATTGTTTGCCTCCTGGAAAATGGAATATTCAGATGCTTCATTCATCCTCTGTCTAAGCAAAAGCTATCATCTTGTCCCAGGGCATTTCTTTAGAAGTAGGCTTTCCATCCTGTTGTGGAAATTGTAAATATACAGGGTCTGTGGTTCAGGTTTCCCACCTTCCTGAGCTTTGGTATCGGTGGTTATTCAAGTAAATTTAAAATATGTTTATTTTTGTCCCCCAGGCTTACTGTTTCCCAGTATTTTCCCTCTCTGCAGGCTCTAGCGTGGCTCCTGCAGAGGTGAGTTATGTGCCACCTCTCTGTGATTCCTATCTGGATGTAACATCTGTATTAGTAAGAGCTCCACTCATCCACCGTCACCTTTAATTAGAGCAAGCTGGGATACTGGTTCACTACAGCCAATGGGTTTTTATTATTCTTAGAGCCATTTTTTTCCTTTTTTTTTAGAGATTACCTAGGAACATTGGGTTGTGGGCTTTTTAGAAATTTTTTTAGAAAATTACTCTTTCTCCTTTTCTCTCTGGAAACCCATTTTTGCTTGCTAGTACTCTGATTCTTAATCCGTTCCTTTGCCTTCACAGTTTGGAGGAAGCAAATGCACTGCTCCTGCAAACACTTAGTACAGCCTTAACTTCACTGATGTGACTAGCCAATAAGATTACTCATGTCAATAAAAAAAATAATGAATGTACACATACATGTGTTGTTCAGGATTAGTGAACCATTGCTTGCTGGATGAACAACAGGGCTAAAGTCATGGAGACAGGAGAAAAATAACTAGTGTTGGCCATGTTCTTGTGTTAGCTGCATGTATGTGATAAATTAATAGTTGAATTTATCTTTTTTATTATTTAGAAGAATATTATTTAGAATATTTGACAGGAGATTGGGAACAGAATCCTTTCACTTTTGTTCTGCTAAAATTATTTATGATAATGCACTACCACAGTCTCCAGCAAAGAAGAACAAGCTCCTTATGTTTTTTAATATGAAGGATCATATAATGGCTTAAGCATAAACACAAGCCTTCAGGCAGTGTGTGCCAATACTGCCGTTAGATTAGATGGTATCTCTCGAGAGATGCAGTGTATATCAGGGCAGCAAGCAAAGGAAAGAATGACTCAATATATAAATTGAAAGAAAAGCTGTTGCCTTTCCACTCTGTTTGATCTTTAATCAAATAGCTGTAACATTTGAAGGAGTATTGGACGTGTGAGACATCTGGGACTTCCTTTCTTCTTAGATCATCTTCTAGAGAGATCTCTGATGAAGCGTGGAACACAGACAGGGTGGCTGCAAGCAGGAACGACTGCACGTGGTTTTGGGCTACCAGTGAAACTTGCTGCTGCCACATGAGCTAATTCAAGTTTTCTGTGGCATCTTTTTTCCCTCATTTTTGTTGATTAGATGGAAGAACTTTAGAAAAAAAAATATTCTGTCTATAAACCCTACTCACCTTGAAATAAAAGGAAAACAAATGTTAATACATGCAATAAAACAGAGGGATAGATTCTGGCCAAATGAGTCCATTGGTTTATAGAAGGCGTTACAACCAGATAGAATTTGGCACGTTGCCTTCCAGTGCAATGTTTTATTTTACATACCTTTGTAGCTCATAAACCCAGCAAGTTTGGTCACTAGAATAATTTCTTGTTCCAAAATAAAACTCTAATATTAAGCTTTTTATGTTGAGTATGGAATTTGTCTAGCCTGTTCAGTAGTAATTCTCTGGGGTACTAGTATTTTTGAAGTGGATTGGGTCTTTTGGTCTAAGAAATTAAACTTGGTCTTCTAGTAACTGTTTCTTAATTCAACACATTATTTTGAGTGTCAGAATAGACTATTCAAATGCAAACTCTATTTATAGCACCCAGACAGTCATTTTGGTTAACAAAAAAATATTTTTTGTTGTTTTCCATCATAACTGAGTTTCTTCTTGGGCCCAGTATTATTTCTCGATCTGTGCACAAAGCGTGAAGACTACACTGCATTATCACTCTTTGTAGTCTCATTCACATAGACTCTTCATAAACACCCTCAATTAATTCAAAGAGTGTGTTACCTACTTTATTCAAAGTAAAGACCACCTTTGAAACAACAAAATCAATGAGTTTCCTACTACTTCCTTGTGTTCAAGTTCATGCCTTAAATGCTTAAATACAGTGTGTTTTATGAATTGAGGTCCTTGTTTGATTCTTTACATGTATTAACACCTGAGGTTTGTCTGAATGGAGAAAACAACTCTTACTATTCTTATATCTAAGTTTAAATAAGTAAATTTATTAAAATCTATTTGAGGTGAATGCTGCCTGATCTCGTACTGACAAAAACTTACTGCTGCACACTCCCACAAGGCACAATTTGTTCTGCATTTGTTTATTTAGAAAAAAAAAACACAAAAGCACCAATTTGAGCAGCAAATAAGAATCCGAACAAGATTAAGGTAATTAATACTTCCTCTGCTTTGAAAATGAGACAGCAGGCTGCAGCAATCAGGATGTCACAGATGAGGATGGGTTGGCCATCTGTAATAGTGGCAGGGGCACTGTACTGTTGCAAGGACTTACTGCTTCTGCTAATCTCTGTGGTTTATTTTATGTCTGTGTTTTTGCATTTTAGATTAAAACACAAACAAAACCCAAAGGTAGTTTGCATAGAATTTGATATATAAAATTATTATGTTTATTTTACAATGCACCTTTGCAATAGTTTGCAAATAAGCAACCTATTTATTTTACTAAATAAACCGAGGGAAAGCTGTAATTTTCAGGCTTTTCTCTAGATGCATTAAATGTGTGAGGGGAAGCATTACACTAGAATTTATAGAAAAGCAGAGTAATTTTCTGGAGATTTACACACATATATGTGGATAGAACAAAGCTTGTCTGATTTTTCCACTTCCCCCCGAACAAATAAAGCAAGGCAATATTTTGAATCCGTTCATCAGTTTTCCATCACATTCATGAACAATTTAGAAGTCACTGCGACTAAATAGTCACAGTGATCCCATGGCTTCAGCAGAAATTAAAGGCTGTTTAGAAGAGCAAAACCTGCATCAACAGGAGAAGCCATTTAGAGAGCTGAAAGGTCCAAGCAAACAGGCTTCACTCCTTTTGCTGCTGCTGTATTTTATTATATTTGAGTCCTTATTTTATCTGAGACAGTAAGAAACTTTGGTTCCTATACTAAATGTACTGTAGGTATAAATGGAAATGAAGGATTTGTCAGAAGGATGGGAAGTTGCAAGAGTTGTTTGGTCAGAGACTGTCCAGAGTACACTACTTTGAGAAGTCCAAGGGCTGCTCTCAGGTGACTGTTTGGTGCCTGGCTTGCGTCCTCAGAGGCATTGATTTATGGGTGTGAGGTCATGCAGAAACATTCCCTGTGTTGGATAGATTTGGAGGAGGAGAGAAGGAGGGGGGTGCTGATCACTTTCCATGTAGCCTGGGCACGTCACTTCCTACAGTCTTTCACAGCGTGTTTCCTTCCTGTTTCAGGGGCCAAGAGCTGGACAAATCCCTTGAGCTCCCTGTCTTTCTTCCTGTGGCATATTTCAGTGTTTGAGGCCTTTGGTCTTCTGAAGTGGATATTTATTCTTGCACTTGGCTGTTCTCACTGGAGGGTGTTCTGCCGTGGGTGCAAGATGAGAGCACAGCATGCATTCTGTAGACCTTTCTGAACATGACGCCTGCAGTACAGATGGTACAGATGACCTTCTTGTCTTGCCTTGATTAAGTCTGACGTAGATTAATAACTGCACACGGTTATTAATTGGTAGCATATGATATTAATCAAAAAATGTATTTCAAGAGTCAGAGTGATGCACGCTAGTATCTTTATGCAAATGTAATGTGGGACTAGAAAGATAGAGGCATTTGGCTACAGAGAGATGGCTTGGGTGTTTGTTTAAAGCTTTTTGGATTTTTTAATTCTTCCCTGGCAAACATGTGGTAAGATGTACTGAAACCTTCCAGTGTCCTCTGGCACTGAAAGACTTTGTGGTCATGGTTGTCCTATGTGCTTCTACCAGGGGTCTGAATTTTTGAAATAATTTTAAAGTGAAATTAATATCTGATCTCCTGAGTGGAAGACTGCCCTTTAATCTTGCACCCTTAAATTAGGCTTTAGACCTAAACTTTCTTAAATAAGGCCTTGGGCCTACAATGCAGCAATTCACTCTTTTATCTTGTGGAGACTGTGAAGATTTTTCTCAAGTCTTTCTAAGAAACCTATTATTTACATGAAATTTCTGTAAATGGTCACATCCTAGGATTTTATTCTTTAGTTTTGCCAGTGCCACGTGTAAACTGAAGTGATAAGCCATGGAAGAAGTAAAAAAGAAGTTTTACACAGGGTTGGTGATGAGACCTAGCCAACAGTGAATTATGAAGCAATATGTATTATCAAAGCCCTGTGAATAAGCAGCAATCGTGGTGTAAGCCCTCTTAAAAATAGTGGTCTCTGTCTAAAAATTTATCTCCTTATATGAGAATTTTTTGTTTCTGACATTTAAAGCATGTCTTTAATATAAAATAGTGTCTTTGTTTACTTGCCAGGTGATTTTCCGGGATAAAACTACTTCTATAAAATCAATCATTTTTACTTTTTACTTACAGTCCTCCAGAATCTGACTTTATAATTAATTCATTTATCTCACAAACCATACCTAGCCATCTGTATCCTTGGATTCTTATTATTTCACATTATGCAAGCTGTAGGCAATGCAGAGCTCCTAACCCCAAACCCCAGCAGTTCTCATACATTTTTTGTATGTTTTTTACAAAGAGCAATCTCTCATTGTGAAATTGGGTTCCGGTGGTGATATATCACCAGTAGCTGTAACATTGTAGTTGTGCATGACATACAGTGGTATTAATAAATAAATTGCAGAGCTGTGCAGCTGCTTTAGCTTGAAACTGTACCTGGTGGAATGCAATACTTTCACCAAGGAGTGTGGTTTGCTGTGCCAGTTCAGGGGGAGGACCTCCTTGGCAGGTGACAAAATCCTTCATCTGTCACTTCTGCTGTGTTTCTCCCCTTTCAGTGATTAATCGTCACCCTGGTGCAGCAGTCACTATGAAAACCATCAGTACTCTCTGAAAATTTGTGTCTGGTTATTCGATTGTTTGAATCATTGTTCGTGATGCTCTGGTTAGCACTTCTTGTACTTCTGTTGTCACAGGTGTGAATTTCACAATAAAACGTCTGGGTTAATTTTTCTCAGTCTATGAAGCACAGTACCATTTGTGAATGATGAAAAGAATTATATATGGTGTAAATAAATAATGGCCTCCTATAAAAGGCCATTTAAGGCATGTAGGCCTGTTGTTTTGTCTGCACTTTCAGCAGATTTCTCTAATATTCATTTAATATATCCTCTTTTTTTTTAAGATGTGTCAGTTCTCTTTAATGCTGTGGCAGGCTGTATGCCTAAACCTTCTTTAGAAACTGCCTCAGAGAAGCAAGGTGAGATCCCTGGCTTGGGAAGCCCTCAGAGGATCGATGGCTTTGGGCTGCAGCCACTGGGATCTCGGGGAGAGATGCTGCCAGCAAGCCTGGCTGACTCGGTTGTTCTGCAGACAACCGAGCCTCTGTCACTAACACTTATTTTTGGGATCGTCCCGGTGATTGTCAGCATGGTTTGGCAATTACTGGTCTGCTTGAAAACAGAATGGGGAAAACAACTATGGCAGATGACTAGAAGTAGTAAAAATCATACACTCCATATCACCAGGGGTATCTGCATTGATCATATCCAGAGCAGGCCTGTATGTTTTCAACCAAGTACAAGGAAAACCTTGTGGTTTGGACAATGGCATGGCAACTACATGCAAGTACAAAATAATATTTGGCCTGTCAACCTAGGTATCTTCTTTAAGTCATCCTTGTCTTTGCCACCCTTCCTGTGCCATGGCCCTGTCTGCCTTTCTTTATTCCTTGATGAACAATTGGGAGACAAATTGGCTTCCTTCAGCTACTCAATTTTCTCTTTAGAGGTTCTTCAGAGTTTGGTGGCCCTTTAATATTTTGAGTCCAATACTAGCCCCTCCCCCCCCCCCCAAAAAAAAAAAAGCCAAATATTCCAATAAAATATTTGGAATATTGCATGTCATACCCAGCAATCAAGGAAAATCAAGCTCTACAGCTTTTTGAATTGCCATCAGCAGAGCTATGAGAATCCAACAATCCTGCTTATGAAAAAACTATGAATAAATAACACAATCTTTCAGAAAGCATTGTTACTACTTGGGAAGGCATACACATACAGCGTATGAAAACAGTATGTTTAGGTGTACATAAGAGAGTGGATGCTAGTGGCTGCTCCTAAAGTAACATTTGTGTTTGCAATTAGAGGAGAGGTTTGAGAGAGGGAAAAACATATATATATATATATTTTAATATAAAGTACAAGGGTGTTTTTTCCTCCCTCAGAACTGAGAGATGCCAGTACATAAACATTTCAGAGAGAATTTTACACCACCTCATCTTTATGTCAAGCAGCATTTAATGGTTGAATGATCCCCTGCCCCGGGACTTGGCAGCTATCCTCCAGGGGCCGACTTTGGGGATTACAATGACAGTCTATCAGTGGATCTTTTCCAATACAAACTAGGCTAGGACCATTTAAAATCAGTCGCTATCAACAAGTCAAATTATCTTTATTTATGTTAGAGGCTTTCCTATGAGTATTTTCTAACAATGTGGAATTTTAATATCCAGAGGGGCTGTTCCTGTTGTCAGTGTTATTTGGGAATGTTCTAATTCATGTGATTAGGCACAATTTACCTGATTTCTTTCAAAATTATGTGATTTGTAACATTCAGGTCTAATCAACATCTAACTTGCAGTGCTCACACAACTTTTTCTGATTCTTCCTCTTTATAGGTGGAAATAACGCTTCAGGATATCAATGACAACCCACCAGTTTTCCCCACAGATATGCTTGATCTGACTGTAGAGGAGAATATAGGAGATGGTTCTAAGATAATGCAGCTGACAGCCATGGATGCTGATGAGGTAGGAGCATGGTTTCGTATCTGAAGAACTGTACTAAAAATGCAATTCTGGAAATGCATTTCTTTGAGGACACTGCAACTAAGGAGCTGTTAAGAAACCAGCAAAAACCTGCTGAGCTACTGATACTAAATAGCCAGTCAGCTTAGTGTGGGATATTTTAGTTTCTTGTATGTGTCAGGCGGGTATATCCAAATATAATTTAATGTATTCATTACTTTTGGAAAGTAAGTTATGAGAAAGTTAATCATATTGTTTCTTTCACTTGAACTGATTTTCTTTACACTGGGGAAAGACCTAAAAAGTCAGTATGAGCATGCAAAGAAGCTTGTGTTGTCATTAAAATATAGTGTTACACTTAACAGCAACAAGTAATTCTTGCATTCAAATAATAACGTAATTCAACCCCCTCAGGAGAATTTTATTTCTTTTTTTTTTTTTTGTGTGTTAGCTTGGTTATTCCTTCTGTGATTGTTAATTGATGTACTGAATCTTGCTTCTGCGTAGGGATGCACTAAACCACACCTGGGAATGGTATGAATGATAAGAATTCTTCTTTCCTTTGTTTTCTGGGAGCAGTCTGATGTACAGACAGAAAGCAGGATTTTGGAAAGGTGCACAACCATAACAAAAGTTGTAACAGTATATATCTTAAGGTTAGGAAGAAGTAAATCTTAAATGGCCAATTTCTGCTGAGATACAGCAAACTGATATCTAAGATATTAGCAATGTATTATGCTCAAGCCTCTTTTGTGACCATTCCTGCTGTGTTATGCATTTCTGTCTTCTTTTTTCACATGTGCAACCCATATATGTAGCTCAGTAAATTGTGGGTGCCTGAGCATGCTGCCTTTACTACATGCACAGCTGCTTTCAGAATCAAAGGTTTAACTTTAAAAGGGTGACAGAATGCTTAAAAATTATGGTTGAATGGTGTACACAAATCCCTCATAACTATTTTTCAATGATAGTATTAAGGCAGCAAATTTCAGCCCCTTGTCGGTTATAATAAAGTCTTTGTAGAGATCTGAGAGAAGATGTAAAGACAGATTCTAGCTGATAGATGTTACTAAAGGCTTTAACAATTACAACAGCTTCTAGTGCTTTGCAAATTCGTTTCAGACAGTTGTTGATGGGAAGTTTCTATACAGCTTTGTAATAGGTTTCACAAATCTTTTATTTTGCTTTGCTTCTCACCTAATTGATGTAAAGTTACTAATTTGATTAGGCCAGCATCACATGTAGCTGCTGTTTTAGCTGTGCTCTGTTAGGAGAAGGCTGCCTAGTAAAACAAATGGTGGAGAAACTTGGTCACTTCTGAAATCTTAAATTATTATCAGCTGTTTTTGTTAAGCCACACAATAACAGGAAAACGTATTACATACCCCAGGTACACCTGAGCACACAGAGTCTGTGTACACTGAAGCTCTGCGTGCAGCTGTTGGAGGCTGGGCACCTGGAGGAGGGTGTTTTCTTTTGAAATTTCATTTTATCAGTTAGCTCAATCCGGCTCTTTGAAACAAAACTCCAGAGAAAAGGTTTGGCACAAGGTGCTATCATAAGGCCAGATAACTAATGCTTTTCTCTCAACTCACAGGTACAAGTGAGTATTTATCTCCGTTAATTTGCTTTTTTTAGGCAAGCACGTTTGAAAGAGCTGTAATTTCTTTTTCCCTGATCTCTTTGATTGGGGTGATATGTGGTGCTCAAACAGAAGGCATGGGGGAAACGGCCAGCTGCAGCATTCGTTGCTCACCAAAACACACTGCTGGGCATCACCAGCACGTGGAGCATAAGTGTGCCATTCTGGAGGCTGCCAAACTTTCAGTGCCCATTTGTGATGGGGCAGGGCTAAGGCAAAACACATTGTGTCACTATTTGAGTTAGAGTTGTTTTTTTTTCCCCAAAGTTTTAATTTCAACCCTTAAGGAAAAAGAAAAAAAATATTTTTCTGTGTAAAATTACTTTTCCTTCATTTTCTTTTTAACCAAAATGCTCAAAGTGCACATGTATCCCTTTTTTTTCCCCCTTTATTTTGTTTATTTTTTTTTTCCACACGGTCAAATGAGATATTTTGTTCAACCCCCAAAGCAAATGTTTTTGACTTCCAGGGACTGGCAGCACTACCCGAGAGATCAGAACTGTGATTTCAGTGACACATGACTTGTCACTTCGGGGCTGCTTATTCATGGGGATGAATGCATTTCCTTGAATAAATTGACCTTTTGGGGGCTGCTGTATGACACCTGTGCAGTCGTTGCTCCCATGAGTTTCTCCTGACCAGGAGCTGCTGGAGCTGGTGCTTGGCTCCCTCTTTGCATGCCTCCCTGTCTTCCTCCTTCCACCCCACCTCCTGTGACAGAGGGAGGGCAGAGCTGTGCCCACGGGCAGCAGGCTCATTTAATTTCACCTTCCAATTTAAAAGAAGAATAAACGTTAATCACTGGTAGAGGGAAGGTGTTGCATTGCCTGGTGATGCTGGCTTGAGATTAAAACAGGTATTAGGGCTTTGTGGTCTTGGTTGGATGCAACCCTTTTATGAACAGTGGAGCAAAAACTATCTGAACAATCTCGTCATTTCATGTCTCATAAATAAAAACTGTGTGTGTAGGCATCGGTATTGGGGGACTGACGCTGAGACTGGGCAGGAAGGCTGTTTATTAAAGGAAACCGTTCTGAAAATTTTCGCCAAGTGCAGTTACTGGAACGGTTCTTGCCTTACTGAAAGTTACGATGTGGTTTTCCTGGCAAATAACTTGATTTGACCACTTCTGTTTTTGCTTAGGGAGCCAATGCCCTTGTCACATACACTATTATCAGCGGTGCGGATGATAGCTTCCACATTGACCCTGAGTCAGGAGACCTGATAGCCACCAAGCGCCTGGACCGAGAGCGCCGCTCCAAGTACTCCTTGCTGGTTCGTGCTGATGATGGCCTGCAGTCCTCAGACATGAGAATAAACATCACTGTCAGTGACGTTAATGACCATATCCCCAAGTTCTCCAAACCAGTGTATTCCTTCGACATCCCGGAAGATACCACGCCAGGTAAATAGGAAATGACCCTAAAACTGACTGAAATTTTCTTTTTGTCAATCCAGAGGGATTTGAGGAGGAGAGAGAAAACCTCTTTCACTTGTCCAGAAGGCAGCAGTGGTCAAAGGCATCTCTCAGGTGGGATGGAGAGACAGGGGGAATCACATCATGCTGAAAGTCTGCTTGCTAGCAAATCAGTATCACTGGTGCAGTACAATAGGGTAACATTTCTTTTTGGGAAAGAGAAAAATAGTTGCCACTCAAAAAACAAAACAAAAACACAAAAACAAACCTTAGTTCCTAGATGCAGAATAGGAATTATGCCTGTATCAGAATGGAAACCTCTGAGTGCTACTATTAAAACAAACAAACAGAAATAAATAAATAAATAAAAACAGGAAAGTAATAGAAGGAAAAACTTACAGAATGGAAACACTATACTCTTATGGAAAAGATGCAGCGGTGATGCTAGTCATCTTCAGTGAATATGACTTATAGTACTTAATGCATTGAGGGTAGGATCACAAAATTGGTTACCATTGAGCTGCTGATAATTTATACATTGATTTCTTAATAGTATTTCAGACACACACTCAGTTACTAACCCTAACATCATATTTTCATAATATCATCTTTGACTTCTAGTTTTGACAACTTTTTGTACAAAATTTAACCTTTAGGTAATTAATTCTTAGATTCCTTGAATTAATTGCAAACCTTTTGAGTTGCTCTTTTCCTCTTTTAAAACTTGTTTCATTTGTAATAGTGGTTTGATGTTTACAAGTTAGGTTTTAAGCTAGAAACTATTTAGACCAACTAACCAAACAACAACAAAAACTTTTCAAAATTGTGCTATATATTGTGGCTCAAGATGAGAAATTAATATTTCTCTCAATAAATGGTTTCCAGTATTTTATACAAAGTGATTGCATAAAAGCAGTATCTGCTTTATTAGTAACTGAAGCATCTTAGAAACTTTTTCTAAAACATAAACAAACAAAGGAGATGTAAATGACATAGTGATAGCTTTGAAGCTTTTATTAGGGCTTAGACTCATGAGCGTGGGAGGCTCAGCTTGGGACAACGGAGATTACCCCCATGCCTTCAGCTTCTGCGCTCTGTCCCACAGTGACAGTTCCAAAATTCAGTGGTGTTTTGTGTTAAAGCAGTATACTGCAGTCAGCTGTGCTTCAGGAATTTGGAAGTAATGGAGACAAGACATCTGTGTACCATTGGGCAGTTCGGTTGCTGATCCCCAGCTATGCTATTCTCTCTTGCCATTCCTAGTCCTGAGGCTCAGTTTGTTTTAGCAGGAATAACCCTGTAAATGGTGAGCATAGTCCCCTCCCTGCTGAGACAAGGCTTCTCTCCTTAATTGCGTATGGGGTATGGATTTGTGCCTTATACCAGGCTCAGTGGTGGCAGATGCAGAAGGAAGAAACAGGCCAGCTTTGTATTAGAAGTGATGCAGAAGGAAGAAACAGTGTGAGATTTCCCCTCTGAGGGTCTGCTTTCTGTCCCAGAGGGTATGCACACTGAGTATCCCCCTTCCCCTTGCAGCCCAGCAGCTGTGGTTGCAAGTTGCACCTTCCCAGGGCTTCGGAGAAGCTCCTTGCTGCATTACCCTACCCCTGCATGCTGCACAGAGGTCAGCACCGCTCTGATCCTTCTTTGCTGCAGGCTCGCGGGAGGGTGATCCGATCCAGCTTTGGAACAGCCCTTTTTGCCAATTAGCATGCAATCAGAAAAGTATTAGGTAATCAAATGTATGGAAAAGATACCAGAATATTCAGCTGGATTAAACAGAGTTGTAGCACTATTCTTCATCCTGATGATAAGCAATTTTTGTTGTCACATTGCTCGAAAATAATTAACTGTGCTAGAGCAAATGTAATTCATCTGGTTCCAGGAAAAATAAGTTAAATGATTAACTTTCTTGGAAATGAGCTGATCTTAATTATAATTAGTATTCAATATACTAAAAACTGACACTGAATTTCCAAACTTTATTAAGATAGGTCAGTCATGTGAATGCAGCTATGCAGAAACGAAAACAATGGCACAAATTCATAAGGAGTTGAATTTCAAAAAACATTGAAGAATGAACCCCTATAAGGTTTCTGGCTTTCTAACCGCGGTTACCCTGCTAAGGCACTTTTTTTCAAAAAGTAGAGATGGGATTTTTAGTGTGAGTACTGACATTTCAGTTTCTGCATTTAATAAGAAGTATATAGAAGGTTTCAGAACTTGTATTTTTCTGTGGAGAGAAAAAGGTCCTTTGAATAGCAGAAAGAAAATACAGAAAAGGAGAACAGCTATTTTTGCCCCAGCTGGTATCTGGAAATGCTCCTATTTAAAGATGAAACCAAATATTGCTGACCATTTCTTGGTGTATTTTTTTCAGTTGCCATTGAAAATAAACATCATACTGAATATTGTTCCTCTCAGCTTTGAAAAAGTTGTCAAAAAATTTAGGCATACAATTCTGAGGCTTGAATGTTTACCAGCCAACACCTTTTGTTCTACAGAGATGCTTGTTAATGAGCACCGTCTGACCACATCGGTGATGTGCCTTTTGTGAGTGACTTGTTTTGCACTCTTCTTATGCTGTGCAGGTTCATTAGTGGCAGCCATCCTAGCCACAGATGATGACTCTGGTATAAATGGAGAAATCACCTACACCGTGAGCGAAGATGATGAAGAGGGTACATTCTTCCTGAACCCCGTTACTGGAGTCTTCAACCTGACCCGCGCATTGGACTACGAAGCACAGCAGTATTATATTCTGACCGTCCGTGCAGAAGATGGAGGAGGCCAATCTACTACCATCAGAGTGTACTTCAACATATTGGACATAAATGATAACCCACCAGTATTCAGCATGGCTTCATACAGCACGTCTTTGATGGAGAACCTGTCTCCAGGATCCGCTATTCTCAACTTCAGCGTCACAGATGCAGATGATGGTAGGCTTTTCCTTATATTCTGATGATAAATGCATATTTCACATTAACAGTGTATTAGAAGATCATGTGGAAAGGGCAAATTAGGGCTATCCTTAGGATGCCATTGTGTGCTTACAATTACTGCATGCTGTGTAAGTAGAGGTAATTTTTCTCGTATTCACATTAGGTTTAGGAGGGTGGCTTCATATTGCTGTTGTGGCAATGAATTGCAGAGGAGCTGCATTTTATCTAGAGCTAGTTTCAAGAGTTAAGCACCAGCAGACAAATCATGGTGTTCAGGTTGCACATTTAAATTAGACCTAAACATACTTTCAGGTTTGTTTTTTCTTTAATTTTATGATATATTCTCAGGAAGGTTCTGCTATAAGATATTTAATCTGCAATTATTACAGCATGTATCCTGAACTGTACCGTAACTTCTAAGTATATCATTAAGAGGATTGTGATCTACAGGGTATGGATAGCAGAGTTAAAAAAACTGACTAAAAGAGATCATGGGAAATTTTCTCTTTAAAATGAGCTTTAATCTTGGGATTATTTATGACATCTAGAAGGTGTTAATGTGTTGGAGTGCTAAAGATATGATCTTTATAGCTTGCTTAAGCATTTTGCCATATAATTTATGTCCAAACAAGAATAATTGCAGAATATGGTCATAAAATACATAAAAATGATTCCGTAGCATACTGCACATTAAGTGTCCACAGACATTACTCAGGGTGACTTAATACAAAATTATTTATAGCACTCACACTGACTTTACAGGTGAGGGATATTTTGTGACAAATTAAGCAAAATTCTCTCAACTGGAGGCTCAGGAAAGCCCATAATGTGTTACACTGAAATGTGGGCTTCAAGCACAAAGCACCTATGTGCTTCAAGGAACCCCAGGTCATGCATGTATAACAACAGAGCTCATCAAGATTGTTCAGTGAAACATTTTTTTCCCTCAGGAAATGCTTTGTTCAAACTCATTTTTGTGGGAACATTCAAGTGCTGATGGATAGTGCTTTCAGTGATAAAGGATTGTACAACTATTTTTGAGATCAAACTGAGAAAGTGAGAGAGAAAAGTTTCCATAAGATAAGCCAACAAGCTAGAAATTAGACCTTCATGATATTGGTTGTTCTTGTATGGATCTCTTCTTCACCACTCTTGTCAAAGATTTATTTTTATGTAAGCTAACTATATATTGAAGGAGGAATTTGTGCTTGCATCTACATATCCAGGGAAGTGATTGCTCCTTCAGGCATGTAGAGAAATGGGTTTGTGTCTCATCTATCCCCTCTTATAGTTTGTCTTTTCCTGTCCAAATAATTTTGGTTTCATCACAATATAAAGTGGGTAGAAAATGAAGAAGGAAAAAAACCTGCAAACCTAACAACCAAACAAGGGGGAAAAAAAAGTTTTAAAAAATTAGGATTATGATGCTTGGCTTCAAACATTTTTGACAGTTAATTTCACTTAGCCATTATGGGTCTGTTTTCCTTTTTTCTTGCACCTCATACATTAATTTCCATCTGCATGCAATGTATGTGATCTGTCATAGCACTGACGTATCATTTTACATTCATCATGCACTCAATTAGGAAGGAAGCAAATGAGCATTTGAGGAGCAATGCCATGAAAAGTAAGATATCTATCTTGCTTCTTATATTGTCTGTCACACTGACTTTTCTAACAGGCTGGATTTAAAATTTAATAGAGCAGAAATTTCATTCCAAGAACATGCCAGGCTGAGTTCCCCAACAGATCTGCAACTTCAGCAAATATGGTCATCTATTTATATTTTTGTTTGAAGCCCCAAACCTTTTATCCTGTGTTTTCTTGAATTTATCTGGAGTACAGAAATAACTAGTACTATACTGCACTGCATGTGATTCAGACAATGCGCACAAATATAATTTAATTGATTGCTTACGTTACATGATCCCCAAATTTGAAATAGCTCTGAAAAGACATTGTTTTCTAATGAGGTATACTTGTTGCTTTAGGATAAACACTGATAAAGAACAAATTCACTGTGATTGTGAAACAGCTCCCACTGTCATTTTCTTGTTTGATGCACCCCTGGGATTTATGTCAGCTTGAACCATACAAATCCATAGTAAACATCAGCTCATCTACAGAACAATAAATGACTCAGTTTCCTTAAATACATTCATTTTGATATTCATATATATATATACATATATATATTTACATATCTAATTAACAGAAAAATAAATGCTTTTTCTTGGGACAAAGTAAACATATGTCAATTTGTTAAAATTTTCCTGATGGCAAAAGCCTGCCAAATTTCCCTGTTAGACTAGGAAGTTAGACTCTATAGCATACCTATAGACTGTAGGTATTTTTATTTATGGAAAAGAAAAAAAAGAGTAGGATTTTTTTTTTTGTCTCAGTAAATAAAGAAAAATAGAAGCGAGATCTTTAAAAGACCATCATGGAAACCGGTGGCTTCATATCTGAGCTGTTACTCAGAGTTTTACTGTATTAACACTGGAATGAAATAAGCCCAAACCTAAGCAAAGAGGATGCCCCTACATTCACCATAAGAAAAACCCAGCCCCTAACCTGGAGAGAGAGGGTGGATGAGGTACATAATTCCAGATTTGTGTGCTGTTTGAAACAGAATAGTTCATTAAGTGGCAGTCCCAGCTCCAGTGATATTTAGGAAAATCTCCTTCTGCTTCAGGAGAACCACAATTTAATCTATATAAACATTACCAATGTTAAGACCTATGAGAATACAGGACAAGGAATGAGAAGTTACATGGAGGTGAGATAAAGAACAAGTAGTAAATTTAATTGTATTTAAAAATAATAAAAAAAAATTTTCTTCTGTAAGATCTAATTCCTACCCATTTCCAAAGTCAATCGCCAAAATCTTGAATTGCCAGAAAGTACTTTACTGAAATCAAAGACTTCTACCTGTATAATTAATCATTTTAAAGTACAGCCGAACAAAAAATAGAATAGTACTACATTTTCACAGTAATTCACTTGGTCAAAGTAACATAGAAACACTAATATCTGGTGTACAAATGTATTTTTTTTTAAATTGCGTTAAAATATTTTGTCTTTCATGTTTGGTTCTATTTACTTTTTAATTAAGTTTCTACAAGAGAAGAAGAGAAAGAGAAAGAGTAGCCACTGGGGAAAAGGCAAGTAGGACTAGAGTTCCCAAGTCTGAGCTTAATAAACATCATTGATTAATAAATCGAATACAGGGATAATTTTGATACCAAAACAGTTCAGCTGGAGGGAAAAGAGCTCCTGAGTAAAAATGACTAAATGCACAATGAAGTAATCAGCTGCTTAATCAGGCGGCTTGGTTTCTTTGCGTGAAAATGTGAGTTTGAGGGGTAAATGAGTAGTGAACACTTTGTTAATCCGCTAGTCATAAATCACATTCTTCATGACCCAAAACAAGAAGAAAAAATCAAAAATAATTAAAATATTAATAATATGAATGTATACTATATTTAAAAGTGTGTATATATGTAATATTTTATTTTTTTTTGCTGTATGGCGTATTTAGGGACATTTTGTAGCCTTGTCAAGACTCACAATGCATTTCCCTCACCAAAATTATAAATCACTCCCTGACCATAATTGCTAGTTATGTTTCAGTCATAAGATGAAGGCTGTTCATCTCGTATTTTTGAACACTATTCCATGTATGGTAAGCATACCTCTCCACTGTATTCACTCTTGGCCTGCTCCATCTAGGCATGGCAGTTTCTGTTTTTTTTGTTTGTTTTTAATTGGGTGGAAGAATTCATAAAATAATTAAATCAATGATAACTTTGTAGCCTAGAAATGGGAAGAAAGGAGCAAAAAAGCTGTTCTGTAAGAAGCAGAACTTTTGAGGTTTGGTTTCTGAAAGAAAACGCTTTAAATCTTTTGTCCGTAACCATCATAGATGGAACAAATTACACGTGTTCTCACTGTGAGGCTCCTGCTGAAAGAAGAGACAAGCTCTGATGGCCGTTCCCTCAGTGGGCACTAGTAGGGCACTAATTAGTGCCCTAATTAGTTCCCTCTAATTAGCAACATCCTTCCCTGTCTCTCTTCAACTCATGTCAGAATTTAATTATTTCAAAGGCTTCTGTTCCACCATGAAACTCGCCTGAAATTAGCTGATGGATTCAAAAATGATGATGGGGAAGCTGAACAGGCAGCATGATCATATAATCCTCATTTTGATAGGAAATGAGGCTAGAAACATTTATATCTAGGTCAGTGAGATTAAGTCATGCTCTTTTCTTTTTTCTCCTGCCCGACCAGGCCCCAACTCGCAGCTGTCCTTCAGCATCACCTCTGGGGACAGTGCAGGACACTTTGGCATCGACAGCAGCGGGGTGCTGAGCATCCAACAGCCTTTGGATCGGGAAAGCCAATCTTTCTACAGCCTCGTTGTGCAAGTCCACGACATGGCCCCTCTCCCGGCCTCCAGGTACACAAGCACAGCCCAAGTTTCAATCATTCTGCTGGACGTGAACGACAGCCCTCCCAGCTTTATCTCTCCGAAGCTGACCTACATCCCAGAGAACACGCCGATAGATACGGTTGTGTTCAAAGCACAGGCAACTGACCCCGACAGCGGTCCGAACAGCTACATCGAGTACAGTCTGCTTAGGCCTCTGGGAAACAAATTCAGCATCGGCACTATCGATGGGGAAGTCAGGCTAACCGGGGAGCTCGACAGAGAAGCTGTGTCCAACTACACGTTGACCGTGGTGGCTACCGACAAGGGTCAGCCATCTCTTTCTTCATCTACAGATGTGGTAGTTATAGTCCTCGACATTAATGATAATAACCCCCTTTTTGCACAAAAGCTTTATAAAGTAGAGGTGGGAGAAAATACATTAACGGGGACAGATTTAATCCAGGTACTTGCTACCGATGGAGATGAGGGTACAAACGGGCAAGTCCGCTATGCCATCGTGAGTGGAGATACCAATAATGAGTTTCGCATCGACTCTGTGACGGGGGTGATAACAGTTGCTAAGCCTTTGGACAGAGAGAAGAAGCCCTCCTATACATTGACAGTTCAGTCCTCCGATCGTGGAAGCAGCCCAAGGACTGACACCACGGCAGTCAATATTATTCTGAAGGATGTCAATGATTATGTTCCCACATTTGAGCTTTCTCCATACTCCGTGAATGTCCCTGAGAATTTAGAGATGCTTCCCAAGGTCATTCTTCAGGTGAGTACGTTCAGCAAATAAATATGTATTTGCTACAACTATTAGTGTGCCTGTATGTTCTTAATATGTAGTGTCTTTCCTCCACAATTAAAAAAAAAAAAAAGACAAAATTGAAAAGTTCTCTTTTGGCTGTAATCTAATATGCATTGGTTGTTGTTTTGTTTTCCTATTTGTTTTTTTTAGTTGTTTTTTACCAAAATTTTATATTAGGCTTTGAAGGGTCTTTTTTTTTGTCATTGTTTTCACCTGACCTATCTTCCTACGCACACTGGGACTTTAAGAGTTTGGTCTATTCTCTCAGGTCAGTCTCAACTTCGATGCAACAAATCTCTCAATCTGATCATTGCCTACGTAGGATGAGGCTCTGATCCAAATGTTGAAAGAGCACTAAATGGATTCAGGCGGCAGGACGTGCAGTGCTTTCTTTGATACTCAGCTCAGCTTATACCAAGTCATCTGCAGTTTTCACTACATCCCAATGCAGTCTTTACTATGTTTATGCTTGAGAAAAATAAGTAATTAACTATTTAAAAATTTTCAAAATTTTCAAACAATGCTTTTGAGTCCATCACCACTGTGTTAAGTCTTTGTACAATTACAGATAGTTTATAATAGCCCTTAAGGCACTGGGTTTAATTCAATCCATTAATTTGGATTAATGTCATAGAGAATATTTTTTCCTTCCCAATAAAATTGTGCAGACCGTGCACTTACCAGATACTGATATTTCTCCCCATATCTTTGTGTTGCTTTTGTAGGTTGTAGCAAGGGACGATGATCAAGGCCTAAACAGCAAGCTTACATATGTTCTCGTGGGTGGAAATGAAGAAGGAGCCTTTATTCTTTCAGCCAGTGGAGAGCTCCGCTTGGTGCAGAGCCTGGACCGAGAGACAAAGGAGCAGTATGTTTTACTCATCACCGCTGCTGATTCAGGTAAAATGCACAACCTCTTCTGGTTAAATCTTGTATCACTTGAAAACATTGTATTCTGGGTGTAAAAGAAATACTTTTATGATGGTCTGAAATTGTGCTGCATGGAGATTTGTACCCAAGTTTCAGTTTAGATCTCTGGGGTGAAATCTGGGCTCACGTGATGTCAAAGGGAGTTCAGTTTCTGGAAATCAGGATTTTATCCTTATGTCTAGTTGTGCGATATTAGGACTCACTACAGCTTTAGGCGGGTTGGTTTATTTTCCCCCATAGTAGTAAGTGATCCTACCTGGGTCATGACAGCCTCATGAACAGCAATGAAAAACTGTATAATGTTGTCATTGGAAATGTGCAGACAGGTCAAATCAATGGCCAGAAAGCAGCTATGGACTACTCAATTAATCTTACTGAAATGTTACCCCTGAAAAGTAATGACAATTTATATTTCAGCATTTTAATTTTCTGCTTTGCTCAGCATCCAGTCTTACATTTGCTCCAAAATCCCGAATGTATTCTAAGTTCCCTCAGTTTAAAACACAGACATGAATTCTTGTTATGAAGATTAATCACATTTTTACTTTAGGTGTCTGAGCATAAAATTTGGTTGCAGATTTGGGTATGAATATTAGTAACAAAGACATTCTTCATCATATTCTGGACTGATCTCCAGTCCCCCAGAGTCTGATGGGATGTAATTTATTGCAGAATTTGTTCTTACTTTCTAATAATAAAAATAGAAGCAATCCCAACTTGTTGACAAGTTGATGCAATTTTGTTTTCTGCCATATTGTGTGCAGGATCTTATGTCAGTGACAATATCCATGGCTTATATTTTCCTATTGCAGCAGTGCTCAGGTATTTCACAGTCTGGGCACAGCTGAAGTTGTGAAACAGTTTTAGGACTTGACGTATCATTTGTCTTGTACTTTGGCTAGATATACTATATTGCATTGTATTTTTTTACACTGGCTTTCCACGGTAAAGTATAGCTGCAAAGTGTTCACATGTGACTTGGATGTGCTTGGGCTTGAATATCCTTATGCTCCTTCAGAAGCTGAGGCTGGATATAAGAGAAAGCAGATCCTTGAAGCCTGTTTACTGTCCCAATCCAAGTTAGCAGGACTGGGCATCAATTAGGACCCTATAGAACATAGCCCTACACAAAAAATACACGATGTCTGAACTGGTAAGGGATGTGTCAAGTGGAAAACAATTATTACTCTTCCCAGAAAAAGGAGCAAGAAATCTGTTTCACCCTATGTCTAGCACCATGTATAAGCCAAAAGTTTGACAATAGCATAATCTTTTCCTAAACTCTGGTTCCTAAAAAATATGAAATCCCCCCCAAAATTAACCCAACCATAGCAAAGGAAAATATTTATTTGTGTTGGGAGACTTCTGACTTTCAACTAGTCCAGAGGAAATTTTAGTTCATGAAGTGTGCATGGGGCCTTTGCCTTAAGTAGCTGACAAGAATAGCAGCATATTTCATTAGTTCCTATGTTTAAAAACACAGATATTGTGCTGATTAAGCATAATTTGAAGATTTTTTATATAAAATAATAGCTATGTTATCATAGCAGCATATTTCATTAGTTCCTATGTTTAAAAACACAGATATTATGCTGATCAAGCATAATTTGAAGATTTTTTATATAAAATAATAGCTATGTTATCATAACGCTAAATCACAAGATATTACTCCCTCTTGTCAATATTAAAAGATGCTAGCAAAAGTGTTCAAAAACAGATGCTAAATAGTAACTTAAAGTGAAGTTTAACTGTTCTAGAGTATTTGTTTTATTTAGTTAAATGTTTTAATTAATTTAATTAATAAATTAAAAAGTAAATATGAGATAGAGTATGCTATCTAGAGTAACAAAAGTTTACAACCTGACTAATGCATAGGCATATGATTTGCTATAGTTTTTACCAACCTTGTGGATAGAGTTAGGCGGTATCTTTTGATCAGACTGTAGACTTACCCTAAATTCATACTGTCAAAGAATGCATTTAAAACTGTTAGTTATGATTTATCTAAACTAAAGTACCATGGGAAAATCTCCTGGTCCTGCAGAAGTCAATGCCAAAAATTCCCTTGATTTCATGGAAGCAGGTTGTGGACCACAGTCATAACAGGTACTCTGAGTACTCTAAATATATTACATGCTGAGGAAATCCTATGGGATCCCTGTTATGTTTAAATTAGTCCTACTGAGTTCATCAGTCTAGGTGGTAAAGAACACTCTGGCATATAATTTGTTTGAGGCCTCTTAAGGAGTGATGGTTGTCACAAAAAGGTGGAACAAATGGACCAAGCTACAGACTCTGAGATTTCTGTCTAGCTGTGTCTCGAATTTTATATTACTATATATTACATTATCATATGTCGAATGTACACGCACTATCGTAGACATTTGGCAGCCGAGTTAGAAAAATATTTTGGAGGAGGAAGCCTCTTTTAAAACAAATTGTAGCTTATCAGAAGAAGAATTTATTACTTTAAAATATACAAAATGTTTTAAAAGCTACCAGTATGGGTGTGTGACGGATATCCAGGTGCTAACATACTGACCTTTGCTAGTTGGTGCATTCATTAAATAAGGTAGTTCTGGCTGTACTACCAAAATGATGGCAGTGACACTATCTTAAAATGTGTAAGAAAAGTGTTTCAAATATTACATTCTTGAGCAGCTGATAAACATTTATAGAAGAGATTCTCACAGGCATGTCCAGTTCTTTGCCTCATGTAATTATTTCTTTCTAGTATCTTAGCTTGAATTTGTTAGATAATGCTTCTGTTCCTAGACAGCAGGATCTTACATAGAGTAAATTCAGTGAGAAACACACATACAGAACTGTGCTCCTCAGGAGGAAAGCAGTGCCTGCCAAAATGTTGAAGAAAGCAGGCGTGTCTGAATTCATCCACATCCGTATTATCTCCAAAAATAAATCAAGGGAAAGGTATTCTACTTTGCACTTTGAGTATGGCTTTTATTAGCTGTAATAAACAGTCTTTCGGGTTGCCTTTAGCAGCCCAAGCAGCAGGCTTGCCCATATATGGTGCATCTTATTTATTTTATTTTTTTTTTTTCCAGATAAAAATCATGGTAGACGTCCAGATGCAGTTAGCTCTGGAAACGTCTGGGTAGTACATCAAGGGCAAAATTCTGCGTCCAGCCCATTTCCCATTCTTTTTAGGATCTACATCTCAATTTTTATATGCTGCACTGACTAATTTAAAACATTCAAGGATGATACCTTACTCCTATAGAAGTCTATGCCAACTCTTCCCTTTGTTTCAAAGAATCAGACACAATACATGCTTAGAAGCACCTTTAGACATAAGGACTGAGGGATTCTCAACTTTTTGGATGTCTTCCTGATCTCCCTAAACATAATCAAGGATTTCTTACTTATGTTTATTATCAGTTCATCAGTTTGTGACTGTGGTTCTTATAGTTCTTTTATAATATTTATTAAGAATTTGATGGAAAAATTAATTATTTTTATCTAGAGGTGTCAGTCTAATATACTGAAAACAATCCATGGCCTCTCTACAAGGCGTAGACACTTTGCTCATGCACATTGCTTCACCCTGTACCTTATGTGTTTTGTAACACATATTGGCAGGACGTACCCTGAGTCTATTTGTAGCAGATGAAGGATTACGACATGGCAAAGCATCAGCCCTCATATGTGAAGCATGAGCTAGCTAGCTAGCAGGGCTGCGTGGGATCGGGTGCCCGTGCTAGCTGGGGAGCCTCTAGGCTTCAAAATGCCGTGCAGGCATGCTCTCCCGGAGCCTGGATTTAGGTTCGGGACGTGTGAGAAGAGTTCATGAGTTACTGAGTATTAAGAGTTGAGCCGAGCTGCTCGTAAGAGTGCTGGGCAGGTGAGACGGGCACTGCTGGCAGGACAACTTGCACCAGCAATGGGAATTGGACACTTGTCGGAAAAATGCTTTCCCGAGGATTATTCTCAGACCAGAAGTGAGTGTCATGATCTGTGTATCGTCCTGGCTCTGGTCCAGCTATTCCTTGACCTTACCTGCTATCCTCCACCTAATCCTCAAGGTAGATCTTGGGTCTACAGAGTTTTCCCTCTCCTCTGGGGGAGGGCAAAGACTGATAAAGCATTTTCTGGTGCTTAGATGAGTGTGGCAGATGACACAGTGAGTTGTGGCCACGCAGTCTGCTTCGTGCCCAGTTTCCATGACACAGCCTGCACAAAGGTTCATGATTTCAGCCTCTTCCCTCACTTTTGCATTTCCACCTTACTTCTTGGTCTCAGGAGACTTCTGTTCTAAGCAGTAAGGTTTTACAAAGAGGCACAAAGCATCTTCCGAAGCTGTACACCTGTGGCTTTGTTTGAGATATAAAACATAATTCAACCCCAAAGTTCACCCATCCCAATTTAGAGCCCCTCTTGCAGCACAAGCTGTAGACCAGAGTGTGTGAATTATAAATACAGTGACAAGCAAAATGATGGACTGTGGAATAACACGATAGTGTTTAAATTGCACATGCTCCCCCAAAATATCTGCTAACATAAACGCCAAGAAACCTACGTGCAGCTATTTGAATGTGTCTTTACAGGACTGTTTCTACCACATAAATCATTTGTTTTGCTTAGCTCTACCCTTCTTCGTGGCAAAATGGTTGAGAAGAGAGACTTTCTAAATTATTTTTTTCACCCCATCTGGTGGGGACCCAGCAATGGGTAAACATTCAGTCCTGGCAGCGTGACAAGGACTGGTGCAGCCGCTTTTATCATCTGGGGCTTTAACTCTTTGAGCCATTTTCTGGAGAAAATGTTAGCATTCCAGCAGTCCTCCTCCTTTTATTTATTGGTCACAGGGAGGTAGAGTAGCACATCTGGAAACCTGCTAGCTGCCCAGGACTACTGTTTAAATAAACTGCAACCACCATATCTGTTTTGGTTGGACATAACGGCATGTTGCCACAATAAAACCAAAATCACAATGTGATGTTTCTAATTAGCTGTGTTGCTGTACATTTTTTAATTATTTTGTTAAATAACCTATTTACTGATTTAGATGAATACTTCTGAAAGAAATGAATCAGTGGACTGATAAATATATTTAGTTAGCTGATCGTCGTATACCTCCCTGGCCTGTGGAAAAAAAACAACCATATGTTTTTTCTTTACAAAATGTTGGCCCTCAACTTATGCATTCTTTCCTTCAAGAATGCAGGAGGGCAACCAAACATAGAGGTTATATCCTTCTCAGGAATTCTCATTTGACATATGCTTTTGGTTCACTTCAATCTTAAAATCAAATTAAATCTGACAATGCAGTTGTATTGTTCTTCTCACTCTTTCGTTTGACACGTTTTGAAGTATTTCCTGGTTTGGGGTGACAAGTAAAGGACTGTATTTTCGTATTAGAAAAACTTCAGCCTCTTTATTTTCCAGTAATAGTAGGAAAGAGTCTCAAGGGTTAACATTTCGCGAGATTTATATGACTGGGCTTAAGGACATTTATACTCATCCTGTTTTCTTAGCATACACTGTGTTTCTACTTAACAGGCAGTGTGAAAAGATGTTGCCTTAAAAGAATGAGTTGTATTTTTAAAACAAATTAAACTATTTTTAAATCTTGGTGCTCTCAAAACAAACAAACAACTCAAAAATCTCCTTTAGAAGTGGCTTGTTTTCCATGTTTTATATGTTATGTCTAAATATGCACATCACTTCGGCCATTGGTGAACTAAATGAAGCTGACGTGTGCTTACCTTGGTGCTTAGCAGTTTACATAATGAATGCTCTCTTCTCTGCTCTGTTTTATGCCACAGCTGTTCCACAATGAATGTTGGTTTCTATCCCAGCCCCATTTATTTCCATACTGTTAGGGAAGCTCTTCCTCATGCCAATACTATCTACTTTGAGCCTAGTTTTGCTATTTTACTAGTTGTATTATTTTTACTATTGTGCTACTGGTACTAAAGCTATTGTTTTAGTAGTTTAGCATGTCTTTTTATTTATTTATTTCTGAAGCACACTGGAGGAGAACTGGCAGCAGCCTCATCAGGGAGTTTTCAGCATTTATTTTGTGTTACCATCATCTAAAATCAGAAGAGAGGGAAATAGCAGCTTTTTTTTAATTGTGGAAGGCTAATAGCAGGATCCTACCCTTTCTGAGGGCCTAGAAACTCTTGGCAGTGTTTTAATTTTTCTCTAGAAGGCAACAGGCTCAGAAAAATGTTTAGGCAGCAGGAGTAAGGCGAAGTCAGTTGGATGTCCCCCAGGGAGTAATTGTCAAGGAAGAGAGTGTATTCATGTCTATATGATGTGACATATTTACTCCCCTGAGGAGATGAGACTTTAGCCCATCCCTTCAGAGGACTGCCCTACAAGATGTGTAATCCAGCCCCAGAATACCATTTGAGGGATTTGGTCTTTTATTTGGAGTTAAACCTTCTTTATTAGATCACTTTTTTCAAAATAGTTCAGCGAGAGTCTCTGGGCTAAATCCAAGTGTATGTATTCCCTGGGGTGGGGTGCGGGAGAGGTGTGTGTTCAGATTGGCAAAGGGCTCAAGCTGGTCAACACAAACTAAAATACCTATGAAAAGAAGGAAAGTTACTTTTTCACTTAGGTTAAAATCACAGGCAGAACTTCAGCTTTGAGACCAACGTCAGCTGATGGCAGATTTTATCTGGACAAGGCAAGCAGAGTTAGAAATGCATGTTAAAATGTTTATCCTCTTTAGTTCAGGCATACTTCTGCTACTTTTAGAAAAGTACTCAGTTTAAGTACATGCCTCTCCATTCAAACATTTCTTGTGTTGAGACTGTGGAGAACCCAGCAAGTCATTGGCAAGTTTAGTTCAAATGAGATAATCTGTTTTTAGCTGAAGGTTGCTGGATGAACTGGTTTCCATTTCATTGTCTTCTGATTTTGATTGGGTTAGAGTTAAAATTCTTCTTTTGGTTCATCAAAAATAGTGGTGAGAATTCCCGTACCTATTAATGAACATAATTTGATACCACGTAGAAAGAATGAATAATGAGTGTGGATGACGTTATTGCTTGCTCTGTGAGGTTATTGCATTATAAATGAAGGAAAGAGGAATATTCTGTACTTCAGTGTTGTTTGTCATTATACAGGATTTCTTACCACAAAAAATATTTATAAAATATTTGTATATTTATTTGTAAAAGTAACAGAGGAAAAAAAAAAATGGCTACAAATAACAGCTTTGCCAGGCATGTGTGTGCCATGAAATGTTGAAGCTGGTTTCTGATTCTTTTTAAAGCGTTCATTTAATAAAAGCAATTAGCATCATCTTTAACTCAGTATTACAAATTTATCTGATTAATAACAGAAAATATTTAAAATTTTAATGATAAAAGTGTTGAACTATGGGATCGACTGTACTATGTACTGTATTGTGTGGAAGACATAGTTCAAAGAACTCTTACCACTCAGTTTTTCAAATAGCTTATCTACTTAGTAGGGATGTTTCTTCTCCTTTATTTCCATCCATGCTTTTGTTTAGACAGCTCGCACTGCTGTGAAATACTTTTCTTGCTTTCATTGAAACACCATTATTTTCTCAAGTTGTACAGTTGTGTTTTGTGTTAGTTTCTTGAATGTCAGCCCATGTTCGCAAAAGATTCATTGACACCTACTGTAATATGTAGCAAATACAAATAGGATTCAAGCGTGAAATGTTTATTCGTAGGCCAAATAAGATTAATAGACACTTTTTTTTTTTACAGTTCCTTATTTGCTTTCTGTTCTTTCCTTTGTTTTTCCCTTTCTCACTTTCTGCTGCTGTTGTCTGTCATGAATTTATTTCATCTACCTTTGTGCTTCTACTGTGACCATGTTCCCAGTTCACATCTAGTTCCACTGGCAATGGTTTCCTTCTGCCACTGGTCAAACAGAAAGTACCACCATGCTTTATGGATTTTGGATTGCCAGCTTGATCAGCAGTCAATCCTGCTCAAATCAGCGTGAAGTACATTAAACAACCCAGATATTGTCCTGATCCTCAGTATCATCTCATGTGTAGGATCTTAAGATCTATTTCTCTCAGCCCCACCATCACTGCAGTACAGTTTTATTATATATATATTGGACAGTCATGTATACAATATGTCTGCTGATTACCAGTAAATGGTTGTGGATGTATAGAAGGGCAGTGATGAAAAAGTGAGAATTGAACTTCAGAAATATGCCATTTTAATTTTCTTTGTGTTTTGCGCAGTACAACAAAAATACTGTGCATTATTGATCCAAATGAATGAGAACAGGACTGTCAGACATTTAAGCTGCGTTCCGTGTTTTCCTGGCTATTTTTTCTTTACTATTATTATTTCTTAAAATGTTGTTGCTAGTTAGAGGGGGAAAAAAGTAGGTATATCTGTTTGAAAAAAAAAAAAAGTTTCATTTATATAAACTGGAAAATGAGCAAGAATATAATGCTTAATTTGTAGGATTTAGCAGTCAATAAAAAACTTCAAGGAAAAAAGAACTGTTAGTTCAGAAATTCTGAGGCTGTTACACTCCTCTCATCTATTCATTCATCCATCTCGCTATGATTAGCTTGGAACTCTTAAATGAAAGTTAGTGTAAAATGTTTGCCCTTCTGCTTACATCACTGTTATATGAAATCCTACTGCAAATGTGCTCAGTTTGCTGAATGTAATTTGTTTTTCAAAACAGTAAGATAACAAAAGTAGTCATTATGGCATGGAAGGAAAAAATTTCAGCCTTTGATAAATAGTAAGACTTTTCCAGTCATAATTATCTTAAACCGTTTTCTAAATAAAATATAACACCTTACAAATTGAAAGTTTGCTAACTGATTCTTCAGCAACAAATCTACAATTTCAGGAAGCCTTAATTACAAGGATAAAATCAGTAAAACATTCACATATGGCCTGAACACTTATCCTGCTGGTTAATCTTTGCTATTTATAAAGGGTGTTTTTAAAGCATAATTCAAAATCATGCATTACAGGAATTTTGCTGTGGGATATTCAGGAGTCACAAGCAGTCAAAAATTGACTTAGTCAGCAGTCCCTGCAGGAGCCAGCTTCTCTGTTTTTTCTGTTTACAGCAATAACTTATAATAAGGACAAGTAATTTGGCGGTTTTAAGAAAATACTTTTTTTAAATCTCGGTGCCTTTAAGTTGTTCTTTAAATCTAGCTACAGTCACCAGAGGCCCTGGTGGTGTGTACCGTCATGCCTCCCCTTGGAGAACTGCGTGCACCGTGGAAACATGGAGATGCACCCTAAAAGCAGTCTTTTACCAGTTTTTGTTACAAGCATCGTATTAAGTTGTGAGAAATTGGCCTTTTTCTTGTGAAACTTACTTGGAAGAAGGCAATTTTTTGCTCTGGAATTAAATGCAGTTCTTGCAAAGAAACCTGTGGTAGCTTCATGGATCTTTTCTAGGCACCATCCCCAGTGAGTGACCTGTAACTTAGACATTAACAGATTTCAAGTGTTTGTCGAGGGTTGTACAGCACATGAGATAAATGGTTGTGGCTTTTGTGAAAGGAAAACAAAACCTGACAGCCACGAGTTGCTGACATCTGCTTATATCAGAAGTCCTGCATCCATCTGCATTCTGCAGCCAGAATCTTTCAGCCTTTCCTTCATCAATTTTAAAGTTTGCTAAACAAAAGTAGCAATGGGGGAAAAATGCTAAACTAGAGGAATATAACAGCTACTGTTTTTCAGCTGAATAAATGATAAATTTATAATAATGTGGATGAGTATAGAAAGAGGTTGTTACATGGAACAGCTTGAAGTTGGGGTATACTGTACTTTTGGTTTATTGTGTAGGTTTTATTTTCAGTCTTTATTTCCTTTCTCCTGGGTCTGCTTCTGTAATAGCATTTTTCCTCTCTTGGTAAACAGTTGAATGTAACTTGTTCTGATGAGCAGGTCAGAGGATAAAAGAAGGGACAGGGGAAGGTGTGTATATACTGAGGAACTTAAAACTGTGTGCACGCAAGTCCCACTCTTTTGATAGTATAATCAGCTATTGAGTAGCTGAATAGCATATTGCAGTTCAGTGTTGCCCCTTTTGTGAAACTGCAAAGGTTAGAGAATCCATAGAGTGCAGTCATTCAAATAGGAAATTATCAAAATGTAAAAATTGTGTAGATAAAGGCGGTTGAGGGAGCCTGTAATGCATCACTATTTGGGACAGGGATTTCTTTTGCAGAGAGGTAAAGATGTTGTCAAAACATTCATGAGGATGTGTGTGCACATGCATATATCTAAGTGGGGCTGGACTTGTAATTGCCTGAAAAAGCCTGTGCTCTGTCTTGTGAAGATTATATATACATATATATATATATATATATATAATATATATATTTGATGACTTAATGGATGTATTCACAACTTTAGGTCTGTTTGTTCGCAGCTTCTTTAGTCTAGGAGGATGAAGGAAGATGTTGAGGTTTCTAACATCAGATGCAGTAAAAGAAAGTCTCTTTTTCTCATCAGGTGATGCTAGCAGACATGCAGAGCTGTCCCAGGGACTCCCTTGTTCTCATGAAGTGAAAGTTCAGTTAAATCAGCTTTGGGAAGCTTGAGGTGTAAGTGCTGCTGCTTTGTACCAACTTATCTGTCTTAAAATTCAGATCTGACATTTTCAGAAATTTGTGAAATCTGGGCACATGTGTGGTTTCATTTGCCATTCACCTGTTGAAATGACTGAAAGTAGGGCTAGCTTCTAAGCTTCTTATTACACATGTTTATTAACTACTTATTTCAGCTTTTACTTTTTAAGATTTAATAGGAAAGCATGTATGAAAAACAACTAAGAGGAAAGCAAAGTACAGTCTGTATATCCAGCCAGGGTGAATATTTGTGGTGCAGTCTTGTAAAACTAACTACTTATTTTGCTCATTTGCGTATGCACTCTCTTTTGTGTTCCAGGTAAATTAATTTAAGCTTATCCATGTTTCAAACCAAGCTCTTTGTGTACTGAAAATCAACTAGTTGCATTTTAACTTACTTTATCTGCATGTTTATTTTAAAATTCTTTGCTTGTGTGAGGCTCAGCACACTCTATCTGCATTTAAATGCATTTAGAAAGATTGGCTGCTTTATTATGAGACAGGCCTTGTTTACTTGAGTGAAAAAGTTAGTGCTTTGTAATAACACATACAGCTTCTAGCCCTGGGACTCATTCATTGAGTGTTTGACTGCAGAAGTGAAATCCGCTTTGTTGCAAAGCAACACGTTTCAGTGAGGCAAAAATTCCACTTCTGTTAAATCGCTTTCCAATTTTCAGGATAATGATGTGTTTAATTTACCACAAAACATGGTAAACTGCCTGCAGTATGAGTTTGGATTAGTTGTTTAGATTCATTTTATTTAATTTTAATCTTTTTTTTTAAAAAAAAGTAAAATGTATCTCTAGTTTTTTACTAAGTTTATTGTTAGTTTTCTAGCACTTAATTTTGATATTTTAATGCTGGCAAAAACTTCGACTTCCTGGTTTCTGAAAGGAATGATAGTTTTACTATCTGCTGTGCTAACTATGGCACAGACAAAACCCAGGATCCATTAAAACTTCAAACAATTTGTGGATAATGTTATGAGCACAGTCTCCTATTTCTAATTTTTGCTGTAGGCCATACAGTACCTACCCCACTGTCGAGAGGATTTCCAAGCACATCATCTTTTCCTGAAATTTCTTGGAGCAAATAACTTCTAGTTATTCTCCAACTTCTCTTTAGGGCCAGTTCTAACTTTTATACTGACACATTTGCAGCATCATCCTCTTTTTGTGGCCAACAGCCAGAAACGAGGACTAGTGGATGGGGCGGAAGATGTGCTTGGCGATCCCTTCCAGTCCTGCCTCGCTGAAGCAGGCACAAGTGGAGGGTAAGAGAGAAGAGAGCTCCTGCCCCTCTGCTGCTCCCTGCCCACCCCATGGTCCCCTGCTGTCATTTTGTCACATCACCTCCTCAAACATTCCCTACAGAGAGGGAAGCTGCGGCCCACAGCTGGACGAGCCCGAGATGGCCTCTCATAACCTCGTCCTGCAGCTTGTCCTCCACCACGGGCCTCCAAGGAGCAGGCTCCCAAGGTCTGCTCCTTCTCTCCGTCCCCAGACACATGTTTACTTTGCAGATGTAAGCAAAAAGCTTAAATTTTTGGAAGAACATCCGTGGGAAGCAATTTTCTTCCTGAACTCAGCGTTGCTATTTTGACACTATCCCAGGTTAATCTTTATTTCAACAATGACGTGTGGACATTTGCGGGGCTCTCTGCTTAATGTATATGTACGGCTGTCACCTAGAAAATAAACTGTTCAGTTCATAAAAACAGACCACAGCACACAGATATTGGAAAATCAAAATAATATTAATGATATATTAATGTCATCTTTTAAGTTTTAGAGATCTGATGGTCACTGAACAGTCAATCTGATCTCTCCCATTTATTTCCCTGAGTTAACTTACGTTCTCTGGCTATTAATCATTTAATGTCTGTTTCATTCCTGCGTCTGTCTAGAAAATGCTTTCTCAACATGAATGTTTTAAGCCTTTGTGAGAGACTGTGTTTTGGAATCTGAAGGAACTAGTAATATAGCTCTAGGGAAATGCTCTAAATAAGAGGTGGGTGTCTGACAAATAATTACTACTACTGCTGAAAAATAGTCCAAAATACTATGAAAAATCGGTAAAAATTTTCATGCAAGCTCACTGAAAGAAAAGAGTACATTTGTGGCACTCCAAGCTGTCTGTAGGGGTATGCAAAGTCTTGTGTGACTGTGTACAACAATTTTACGTAGATTGTAAACATGCCTGATCTATCAAAATGGGGGCATCCTGAGTGTTTGGCTAATAGAGCAGAATTTACACAAAATTTACTACACTTATTTATGCAAAATGTTAAACACAGTTGGAAAAAAAAAAAGAAAAGGATGATGCTCTAACATAATTGGAATAACTGATTGAGGAAGATTTGCTATCGAAGCAAAACTAAGAAATCTGGGAACTCAGCCCGACCATGGAAAGTACTTCTTTCACCACAAATATGACATCTACATTTTATGAAACCTACTTATTACCAGGGGCCAAATTCTGTGGTCTTTATGCAAGCAGAACTTTCACTGGAAGTTCACTGAGGACGGTAGAGTTTGGCCCCAAGCTATTTCTTTTCCATAGAAAATTACTTCATTTGTAATTTCCTCTTCTTATATTTCTCAGTAACTGCAGAAATGTGAGCTGGTCGTTTAATTTCAAGTGAATGCAAGCTTTAAGAACTCTGTGAAATTGCAACTTTATCTTTCAGTGTAATAGAATAAAGGAGTAAATTTGTGGACGTGATGTTTTACTTAGAGGGGAAAAAAGGCATACTTGGAGAACTACATAGGCAGGAAACCAACGTAGATGTGTGAGTTTTTCCATCTAAGTAAAATGAGAATGATTTTAGGTTTTGAACTGAAGAACGGTGACTTAGGATGTTGCAAACAGCTGAATTAATATTGGACTTCTGGGATACTTCTGCGAGCCACAAGCTAGCACCGAATGAGATCTGGGTTACTTATACTACCCTAGCTAATTTTATTAGTATGGTGCTCAACCTTGGCTGGTATATTCACTTCTCTAAGGCTAATGCAAATATGTCCATCCTGTGCTATGCCTTGTAGATGCATCCAATGGGGAAGTAATGGCCATCAAGTGCCTTATGAAGAGCCAACTGCCCTTCAGATTCATGCAAGTGCTCTGCTTTTGACAAGTGTGTTGCATTGGTAAGGAATATATAGACAGGTAACACTTGTGGAGTGAGGCCATAAGTGAACAAAAAGAGTACAGGGCTAAAAAAAAAAAAAATCTGTCCTTTTTCTTCCTCTGCATTGCATTATCGCCTGCTCTCAATGGTCCACGTAAAACAACAGAACAGTGAAGTAACCAAATAGAAACTTTGAAGATTATTGGATATGTCTAAACTTAAAAGTATGATGAAGAGTGAAATACCAGGCCTGATGGTTGTCTGCAGCTAAGTTTCCATGGCTTTCAGCAGGACTGGGATCTGACCCTTGGAGCACCTGCTTGGTGTACCCTACAAATTCATGTTGCTCACAGAGGATAGTGGACTGAGGCTGGCTGGAGGCAAATGGCGAATCAAAAGCTACTATTATCAGTGTAACTCTGAGCAGGAAAATATCCATAGCCCATAAGCAAATACTACATCTGGCATCTCTTTCCATTACGGGATCAAGGACTTAATAGCCATGCAGGAGGAAAAAACAACCCATCGCAGCGTGTTGCTTGTTTTGTGTGTCCCTGCAGTACTGTGCCAGCAGACATAGGCATCCTCTTCCCTTTCCCCACGCTGATGGGAAGTCTTGTGAATGCAGCTAGCATGGCACCGAGCCCCAGGCCCTTTCAGCCTGCAGAGCACCCCACCAGTATGCGCCTGAGCTCATCCCACCTCTCTAGCGTTGGGTTACGTCTCACGGCACCTTCTGGAGAAGCTGCCACTGTGGTTCATTTTGTGAAGAAACTTCACAGATTGAATTTTCCAGTGTTGGCTTTTTGAGTCAGCAATTACATCTAAAACAATGAGTTTTGGGGCTTAGCTGCAAGTTAGCTTTCTTTTCCAGGCTGCATTGCATTACTGATGCTCTTTGAATGGGACTTTCCTAATATTAATCTCTGAATTATGCATAATTCATTTTATCACCTGTGAAACTTAACAACTTTCGGCTTTTCATTTCATTAGCTGTGAGATGGATGTCGATTAAATGTGTTTGGAAGGCCAGAGCTTGATGACACACGCAGCGAATACCACTGAGGACTCCGTTTCGTTTAATGCAGTAATAATAAACACTCCATGGGCAATATTTCAGCAATCGGGAACGCTTTTGCAGCCCTTTCTATCTATAAGTGTTTGGCTAAATGACAAAATAGAGAAAAAAGAAAAAAAAAGTAAAAAAAAATGAGTCAGTGCCTTAATGTAACCTTCGTGGCTGAAAGTATATTAATTGGCAGAATGAATTACCTCAGAACAGAGCAGAGAAAGGGCTCCATTGTGCGTGGCCATGGCGTGAAACCTATCCTCTCTGGCTCTCATGTTCTTTCCTCAGCATTGTGGTCCAGCCTGTCCCATCAGCTGGCTTCGAAGTGAGCCCTGCAAGATTTATAGCATGTCTCCACTGGACACTCATTCGTTCGGTCTGTTTGCGCATTATGCTGAGTTACTTCAAAGTATTTTGCGATGGGAAACCTCCTTCCCCTGCAGAAGCTGCTCCCAGCTCCTCCCTGAGATGGTGTGATGCTCCTTCAGCCTGCAGGGGTTAAAACTGGGAAAAACAGGTCATCAGTTGCTCTTTCCGACAAAAGCTCAATGTCTGGAGCCTTTGCCAGGACCGCGTGAGACTCGAGTGCAGAGATGCTGAGGCCCAGCAGTAACCTTGTGCAGCAGCGACCTGATCATCTGCTGGGACGGAGGGATTAGGGCGGTCACACAGGGACTGCCTGTGTTTTATCAAGTGACAGCTCAGTGTAATAAACTTGCCTTTCAGCAAGAACTCAAACCGATCTCCGGGGTGCTGGCCCAAAGCATTTCATTAGCATTGCTTTTTCCCCAGTCCAGCCAATAGTGAATTATTGTATGTCTTTGAGATTGAGGGGGAAAGGAATCCAATCTTGGGTAAACCAGGCATGGTCATCATCTGTCTTTTGAGTAAAAGTGCTGTATGATGGGAGTTTTGAGCTCTTCTCTCTCTCTTATTCCCCCCCACCTCCACACACACACTTTTGCTAGGTATTCAAAGAATAACAGGATCCCATTTTTTCAGGGACCCTCAGTGAAGAATTTGGTTAGCAGAAGGTGTCTTGCTGATTGTTGGCTCAAAACAAGAGCAATAAACTATCAAACATAGCATGAACTTGTAAAATTATTCGGTGTTTTTTTTTTTCTTTTTTTTTTTTTTCCAATTTTGACAAAGGAAAAGTTTAAAGGAAATAAATACTGAGAGACTGCACGTGAATATGCATGCCATTTCTCACTTGTTTGTGCTCTCCAGAGTTAAGTATCAGGATAAGAAGGAAAGCTGGAGGTTAAATTAGTCCAATTTCCTGTAAGCCAGCAATATCCCATCAGGGCGAGCAGTGTGCTGCAGCGTTCCTTGCTGCTAGAGATGCTTGCTTCTACGGGGAAATCAAGGCTGTGTGAGTCTGGAGACAACGCAGCCTTCTCACCCGTTCAGGGAAGGTTTCCCTAGGTCAGGGTGTGACCGGCAGTGGAAGTGCTGTGCGGAAAGCTGGGGTTTGCCACTGTTTCCACTCTATTTGTTCTGTGGATAAGTAAATTGAAGGCTGGAGTCTTCACGGCTGTCAGTGTGCCACCTTTGAATGACTTCTCAAAGGCAACCACATGTTCAAATTGGTCCTAATTGTTACAGGAAGGCTTCTGAGTGGTTCCAAGACCATCTTTTTCCGCTGAGCTTGTATTACAAAATGTTGCTGGAATTAGATGAAACGAGTTTAAAAAAAAAGTTTTTTTTTTTTTGTTTTTTCTTTTTCTTTCGCAGCTTGTACTTAATGTCAAGATGACTTTGAAACAAATCTGACCCTGTCCTGTATGTTGAATTGGCTTTCTCGCTTTGTGAGCTGTGACATGTTCAATCATTAGGCTTTAAATCGGGGATGGCAGACCTCAGATTAACACTGCGGTATTTGTAACCTCTGGCATTCTCTATCCCACTTTCCCGCAGGATCTCCTGCCCTCACTGGCACTGGAACCATCGCTGTCACAGTGGATGATGTCAACGACAACGTGCCCACATTCGCCTTTAATGTGTATTCTGCCATTGTTCCTGAGGATGCACCTACAGGGACAGATATTTTGCTAGTAAACTCCTCGGACGCTGATGCTTCTACAAATGCCGTTATTAGGTAGGTCATTTAGCACCACTGAGTGCAGTCCTGCCTCGTACCTCGCCTGAAGATTTTTTTTTCATAGTGTCCATCATCAACAAGACATAAAGCTTTAAGGCACAAAAGGACGGTGTGCAGCTCAATTCTCTCAGCAAATCTGACTTTTTTTTTATTTTTTTTAAGTAAGCTTTTAGAAATGTATTAAGGTAAAGGAAAGTTGCAGTACTGTTTTTTAATTTTTTATTACATTAAAAGCAAATGGGAGTCTAACTCACACCTAAGCGTTATTGTTGATGGGCTAAATTTCTTGCTAAGTATAGACAAAAAAACAACAACTCAAATATAATAAATGGATTAAGAAATTAAGCTGGCAGTCTTTACATATACGTTCTCTGACTAAAGAAACGTGGCATAGGCAGTGAATATTTTGTGTTATTGACTACCATCAGGTTTTTTAGCCTTTTTAAAGGCTTTAGCATTATATTTAGCATAACATTTAGAACTGAGGACTTGTAATTAAGGACATGGTTAATTTTCTTTTAAAGTCATCGTGTTCCCTACGTAAATCTACAGTCAATTAATGTCTTGACTTTAAAGCCCAATTTACAGATTTATACAAGGCCAGAAGTGAGATGTATCCTAGTTGGGAAAACAATAAAAAGTTAAAATTTGACATTTTTACCTTTAAATTCCAACTGGTTTGCACAGCTCAGTTGATGCAACCCTGTGTCTTAACTGGCCACTGGGCTGAACACTGGCCATTGCTAGTTCACAGGCAAGAGTAATGAAGATGCTAAGTGGCAGTGACAAGGTAAAGATTATCCACTGAGGACAGATTTATTGGTAATGGAATACAAGTCAGATTCTAATTAGTTATTAAATCACAAGAACATGTAGGTTATCTCTTCAAAATTAACTTTTATTAATGTAAACACCCATGTCTGTTTCCAAACTTAAAAAAAAAAAAAAAAAACAGAATATAAAAGCAGCTTATTTGCAATTTCTATTTATTCTTCAAAGTGTGTAAGAATATCATTGTGCTCTTAAGAAAAAAAAAAGGAAATAAAGCAGAATTATGTTATAATGAAGCAAGTGTATAGAAAATACTGTAATATTTTCTTTCAAATAGCTACAAGCCATAAATAGGAACTTTATGTCGTGGCATCTTTAAATATTTGAAAAGTGTCCAAAATTTCCATTTATTAAATTGTGAAACAATGAAGCTTTTAATCCATTTCACTCTCACTCAGAGAAACTATTTCTGGAAAGCTTCTTTAAAAAAATGAATTCCATACAAATCATGAAAGATTATAATGATTGCATCCCATAACCAAAAATTATCAGGCTGCTCTAAGATTTCTTTACTATGTTTGAATTGCTTTGATATTTCTGCTATTAGTCTTTATCACTCACTCAATACCTCATAGTAGAATAGTTGATTAAAATATTTTTTTTCGTAAGAAGCTGTTTTAAGATTGTTTTGAGGTTTTGTTTTGCACTTTTTAGACTCAGAAACATACTTTGTTTTTCTTTCACAGAATTTGTCCAGGTTTAGCATTTAGAATAATGCAAATCTTAAAATATGACTGGTATTAAAGAACTAACAAAAGCTAGAGGAACCAGAATACATAAGCCCTCCTTGTCAGAGGTGCTGAGCACTCAGAAATTCCTTCTCAGTCTTGTTAGACCCCATTCCAAAATAAAATCTTTGATTTCCATAGATGGTATGTAAAATTCCATGTTAAGATTTTCATATAAAGTCAAAAAATGAACTTCATTATGCAAAAAGTAGCTAATCTTCTGCAAAACTGTAACATATCAATATGTGCCAACTCTTTTTCCTCTTGTTTCTGGTGATAACCTGTGAAGTCATTACAGGGAGCTGATGAGGTTGTTGATGGTAATGAATGCTTGAATAGTATTGTTGAAGGCAGTATAGATAAGAAGGGTTAGCACAGTCAAAAGGCCAGATTTTAAGCACTTCAGTCACTTTCCTTTTATATTAGTTGTCACAATTACAAAGTTTCATGTGTTTATCTTTTGGCTTCATTTGGAATTTTTTTTTTCGTAAATACAGACACTTGCATTGTCCACTTGGTTTGCATGAAGTTGTACTCAGCTATAACTCAGAATATCCCATGGCAAATATAATTTCTTTTTAAATGTCTCTCACAGTGCCTTTCTAACAGTAATGCCTGAGCCATTCTTTGTACGTGGAAGTACACGAGAGAGAGACTGGCTCACACAAAGTTAAAACACTGCAAATCACAGATGAAATGTGTCTGTGCTGCCGGCATTTACAGAGATTTAAGTGGTGCTTTAAGCTTTGTGCACATTCCTTCCACCCTAGATGCACTTTTCTTTGGCTGGAGAATAATTACATATGGCCATCATATTGAATCATAATTAAGCAATTAAAATATGCTCCTGGCATTCTGTAGAGATTAATGACTGAGCATGAGAGGTTGCCACAGCCTATTACACAGGCTGGCTATCAATCCTCTAGGAAAAGCTTCTGGCCTGTGTTATTATTTCTGTCATAGCCTGTTTTGGTTTTGAAAAGTTGAAGATGTGAATGTTACTCTCTTTCATAACAGTAGTTTTCTTCGGAATCTTTTGTATAATTGTGTACTTCAGAAAAGTTGCTACTGTGCCATAACAGGCTTCTCTGAAGAAGCAATGCTAATCACAATTGTGAGTTGATTTTGTAAGGGCTGTAATATGGGATATGAGAATTGTTCATTTTAGCCAGCTTTTGTTTCCTGTGTTTTGTAGAAAGCCCATTATCTGAATTAACAGAAATCTAATGTTAACCAGTTACCTTTAAAAAGACAACCTAGTGCTCCAGGTGTCTTTGAGATTCGTTCTGTACTAACAGAAGATGGGTAAGCATTCAAAAAGCAAGGACAAATTCGCTGTGCTAACAAGCCTGAAGTACAGTACAATGAGGTACAGTAAGCACATAATCAGTTCTTACCACATTTTTGCACACTCACACAAAGGCATGTGCACATTAATACACACCAATCAATCATTAAATTCTTCTCATAATTAGTTGCTATTAGCATAGTTCTGCAGTTACTGCTTTACTCTGATTTATTATGAATTGCTGTGAATTATAATTGAAATCTTGAATAGCAAAACTTAGCTCAGTATCAGGAAACTATAAATTATAAACCCTCATATTATTTTGTAAAAGTCATCCTTTTATTTCGGAAAGTAGTATTATTTCTAATTGTATTCTGCAGTTTCAGTTAAGAACATGTCAGTCCTTTGGAGTAACACTTAATGCATTAGCCCAAGGAAATCAGTACTAGAGGCTGCCTCTAGCAGGCCACTTGCAATTTTGAGAGAATGCCCAGCTGTGTCTCCAAATGTACAAAGGCTCAGTCTGCTCCTCATTTATTAGAAATCTATCAGTGTTAAGCAAGTACATTTGGAAATCCCCAGAAATGCCATTTCTGAGAGGTCTCAAAATATGGAAGAGAAAAAAAGTGAAGACAGATGGATAGGCAGAAGAACATCTTTATGTCAATATCCATCAGCATGGTGGTCTGAACAGTATAAAAAATTGTTATTATCCTAAGGCAGCAGGCTGCCTTATGAAATAGTAATTGAATTTTTCTTTCTAATTTTTTCTTTCAAACAGCTATAGGCTTACTGGTGGCAATTCACAATTCACAATCAACCCATCAACAGGACAGATCATCACCAGCGCTCTACTCGATCGAGAGACGAAAGAGAACTACACTTTGGTGGTGGTGGCGAGCGACGGGGGCTACCCCAGGCCTCTCTCCAGTTCCACCAGTGTGCTCGTTGCTGTTGCCGACGTGAATGACAATCCTCCAAAATTTCAACACCATCCCTATGTCACCCATGTCCCATCGCCTACCACTTCAGGTAACCTGATAGATGGCAGTGCTTAGGATACTTCAGATTACATAGATGTCTTACTAAATGCAAAAATATGCCACAAGAAACGTTTCTGAGATATTCCTCTGCAGCTGTTTTCTAGGTTTTGTTATCTTTGTGTTGCATAGGAATGAATACAAGGCAGAATATATGACCTGCATTTTAGCAATTTTTTTAGTTTGTTCCTTCCATCCAATCCCATTTATACTCGGTGGTTGTGTAAAGAGGACATAGTATAAATGAGCACCCAGCTTTCAATCTAATAGGCAAACAGGTGATCAAATTTAATTGTTTTGTCAGGGTTAGGAAGGCAGTCGCCTCATTTTCCTCTTAAAGTCTCCTTCTGCATGTAGATATTTTTTGGCAGCCTTGACTAATTATTAAAGAGGATTTTGTCAACATCTTCTGAAAAGGCTTCCATATCTTCTATCTCGGATGTTAATTATGTTGCCTTTCATTGAGCCAAGTGGTGAAGTAATGTAAAAGTAAAGCCAAGCAGCAAACCTCCTTTTGTTGAACTTGCACCTAAGCTACAGTTACTTCACTCAATGCAGACATTAATTTCTGTTTATGTTTAAACAAGCCTGATAAATAATTAGAAATGGGTAAGTCTAAAATACTAATATTTTCTATTTACAGAATTGGCATTACAAGGAGAAAGAGGAGAACATACGCATTTGCAGGGAGATAGGGAGAATATACTGAATGATTCTAATACTAAGATTTTTCCAAGATTTAAAATAGACTGATATTGAAACTTCTGCTATCCCAAAACAGTAAAAGATTTATAAAGATGATTGTGGTATTACCACAGATTCACCAAACTGCAGTTGTAGTGGTTGATTGTTGAAGCCAGCAGCACTGTCCATTTTCACATGCATTTGCATACATCCATATGTGATTCCTACAGAGAGAAGTCCAAGACAAATGGTTTACAAAACAAATTTTCCTTTAAAAGAAAAAAAAAAGGCTTATTTCTGTGTCTTGGGGTTGTCTTTCTAAATTTTAAACAATTGCAAATACTTCTCCTTTTTATGGAAGAATGAATTTGTTTTTATTTCTTCCCTGTTTCCAGAACAGCATAATGAAAGAATATTATTATTGTATTGGTGAGTCTTTGTGTATCCGGACTATGGCACAGTGCCTTTGTATGGTTCTTTCTGGGTTGTTTCCTTAAATGTGATTATGAGGAGCATACATATGTTTAACTGATGTATTCAGGCAATACTGGTTTTGGACGCTTTTTGTATGAGACCCCTTATATCTAAAAGTGCATAGAAAGCCTAAGCCACTTTAACTGTTTTTAACTTAGCAAAAAGCTTGAGATACAGACACCCTTTGTTTACATTTGATAGCTTACTTTCATTAAAAGGAAATGTTAATATCTTTTGAAATTATTTTGAAAGGCTGTTGATAATGATTTTACTACCAGACATGGCATCCATTACAAAAAAACACTTTATTGCAATGTAGCTTTAAAAAAAATAAAAGAATAAAACCACACCACCAAACCCTCAAAACTTGTACAAGATTTTTGCTTTTATTCCAATCAGAATATGTAGCGTATCATTTGAAAGAAAACAAAGCTTAATTTCTGTCAACATTTTTTAATCAAGACTAAAAAGAGAAACTAATAATAGTAATTAATAATACAATTTTTTTAACTGAAGCAAAAATCTAATATTTCCTATCTCATTTCTCACAAGAATTTGAATACTCTATTTGTCTAAATATTTCTCCCTGTGGAGTATGTATCATTGCACATGACAGCTAGTGACATCAAGTATAGTTTTAAGGAGACACTGTCAAAGTAATTCCTGTGTGTAACTGATTTTGCCTTAAGAGGTTGAAAATAACATTGTTTTTTTTATACATAATTGGTATTTTGTAAATTTAAGTACTAGTAAAATATCGATAGAGTGTTCTGCAAATTGGCTGGACAGTATCAAATTCAAAAGATCTGCCGTGTATTAAATCTATAAACTCCAGTGAAAAAGAAAACCCTGTATTCTCCTTGCAAATAGAAATGCTAATAGAGTACTTGTACAGTGAAGCTTATTGGGAAATATAAATGTGAAAGACCTGAAACATAATATATTCATGTTATTGCAACAGGTTTTTTTTTACTATTATTATTTCTATGTGACTTAGCACCCTCATTCCTGTGTGACTCAGCACTTCTATCTCAGATGATCAGCATGCTTTTAAAAATGAGGTCTCATTAGTTATTGTCCTCTCAATACTCTTAAAAATCAGAAGTATGAGGCTATTGGAGACAGAGGAGGAATATCGGAGAAATAGGAAGAAAAGGTTGCAAGGGAAGGTGAGACATTAGGGTAAATAAATATCCACTGGTGCTGCCCGTTCACTTACAAACCTTAATAGTTGTTGAATTACAGAAAGTTTTTTGTTGTTGATCTGTTTTGTTTTTTACATGGATAAATAAATGATGAGTAACTCAAAAAAATCAAAATCCCATTCAGTCTCACTCGATTTATGTCTTTTGCAATGTAAATGTTCCAGAAATGGGATGCTAGACTTCCAAAAAATTGTAGGTCCAGTTGCCAGTGCAGATGTATGCACAGACACTGACATCCATACTGACATTTCCCTGAATGCAGTGACCTAGTTTTCAGACCCACATTTTATGGCCACATGCATGTTTTGTGGGCTCACAAACTCAGCTTGTTGAACTTCAGATTTTGTGAAACAGTTTGTTTTCAGAGCAGTTTAAGAAAGAGCATGCTTCTCAGGGAAGAATATCAGAAGGGTTACCCTCACAAGTTTTTCCAAGTGAAAAGCTGGTATCTCATTTTCCACAATCATGCATTTATTCATGAACTGACTTGCCTCTGTTCTCCATTTCAGGTTCATTTGTGTTTGCAGTGACTGTCACCGATGCTGATGCTGGCTCCAATGCTGAGCTCCATTATTCCCTTGTGGGGAAAAACTCTGAGAAATTCAACATTGATCCAGAGAGAGGGGCAATCCTAACTTCTAACGCACTGGCAGGAGAGTCTGAAGTGACCATTTCTGTCCATGTGCGGGATGGCGGCCGGTATCCCAAGACAGACTCAACAACTGTCACTGTGAGATTTGTGAACAGAGAAGAATTTCCTCGAGTCCACGCTGAACAGGAGACTTTCACGTTTCCTGAAAACCAAGCAATCGGTACGCTTGTCACCACTGTTTCTGGGTCTTCAGCCAGAGGAGGCTCCTTGTCCTACTACATCGCCAGTGGTAACCTGGGCAACACCTTCCTGGTCGATCAGGTTACAGGACAGCTTTCTGTCGGTCAGGCTTTGGATTTTGAAGCCATACAGAAATACGTGGTTTGGATTGAGGCCAGAGATACAGGCTTTCCTCCCTTTTCCTCGTATAAGAAATTGGAAGTAACAGTGGTAGATGTCAATGATAACGCACCGGAGTTTGAGCAAGATCCCTTCATTGCTGAAGTAGTGGAGAACCTGTCCCCACGGAAGATACTGACGGTGGCTGCTGTCGACAGGGACAGTGGTGTTAATGGACAGTTAAATTATGAAATAATCGAGGGCAATACAGAAAATAGTTTCAGTATCAATCGAGCCACTGGTGAGATCAGAAGTGTCAGGCCCTTGGACAGGGAGAAATTGTCTCAATACACACTAACCATAAAGGCTTCAGATAAAGGCACCCCCCTCCAGAGCACGACAGTCAAAGTTATCGTTAATATTTTGGATGAAAATGATAATGCCCCGAGGTTTTCCCAGATATTCAGTGCTTCTGTGCCTGAAAATGCACCCCTGGGTTTTACTGTAACCCGAGTCACAACTTCAGATGAAGACATTGGTGTGAATGCTATCAGCAGGTACTCCATAAGCGATACAAGTCTCCCATTTATCATAAATCCAAGCACCGGGGATATTACAGTCAGCAGACCACTAAACAGGGAGGACACAGATCGCTACAGAATCAGAGTCTCTGCACATGACTCTGGCTGGACAGTGAGCACGGATGTCACCATATTTGTCACAGACGTCAATGACAATGCCCCACGGTTTACAAAGCCATCCTATTACTTGGAGTGTCCCGAGCTTCCTGGGATTGGGTTGAAGGTCACCCAGGTTTCAGCCACTGATCCCGATGAAGGATCTAACGGTCAAGTCTTCTACTTCATAAAATCCCAGTCCGAGTTCTTCCGGATCAATGCAACCACAGGGGAAATTTTCAACAAGCAATATTTTAGGTACCAAAACTCGAGCGGTTCAAGCAATGTCAACATTAATAGGCACAGTTTCATAGTTACTTCTTCAGACCGGGGCAGTCCTCCGCTGCTGAGTGAGACAACTGTCACGATTAACATAGTAGACAGTAATGACAATGCACCACTGTTCCTCGCTCCTAAATATTTTACACCTGTTACTAAGAACGTGAGAGTTGGCACAAATTTAATTAAAGTTACTGCAGTGGATGACAAAGACTTCGGTTTGAATTCTGAAGTGGAATACTTTGTTTCTGATGAAAGCAAAACTAATAAATTCAGACTGGACAGGAATACAGGCTGGATTTCAGTGTCATCTTCACTAATGGCTGATTTGAACAAAAATTTTCTACTTAAAGTAAAAGCAAAGGATAAAGGTAATCCTCCACTCTCATCTGAGGTAGCTGTTGAAATAGTTGTAACAGAGGAAAACTACCATACACCTGAGTTTTCTCAGAGCCGCATGAGTGTCACTATCCCGGAGAGTCACTCTGTTGGAACAGTGGTCAGGACGGTTTCAGCCAGGGACAGAGATGCTGCCATGAATGGGTTAATCAGATATAACATTTCGTCTGGAAATGAGGCTGGCACCTTTGCTATTAACACAACTACTGGTACACTGACACTAGCCAAACCACTCGATTTTGAGTTACACCAAAAGCATGAGCTAGTTGTTACTGCCACAGATGGAGGATGGGTGTCCAGAACAGGCTACTGCAGTGTCACCATTAATGTCATTGATGTGAATGATAATTCTCCAGCATTCAGCCCTGAGGACTACTTTCCCAACGTATTAGAAAATGCCCCAAGTGGGACAACTGTTATTCGTTTAAATGCCACTGATGCTGATTCTGGACCTAATGCTGTGATTGCATATGCTATTCAGTCCTCAGATAGTGACCTCTTTGTCATCGACCCCAATACAGGGACAATCACCACCCAGGGGTTTTTAGATTATGAAACAAAGCAAAGTTACCATTTAACAGTAAAGGCTTTTAATGTTCCAGATGAAGAGAGGTGCAGCTTTGCTAGTGTCAACATCCAGTTAGAAGGGACGAATGAGTATGTACCCCGTTTTGTGTCCAAGCTTTATTATTTTGAAGTTTCTGAGGCAGCCCCCAAAGGTACCATTGTAGGTGAAGTTTTTGCAAGTGATCGTGATATGGGAACTGATGGAGAAGTCCATTACCTTATCTTTGGCAACAGCAGAAAGAAAGGCTTCCAGATAGATGAGAAAAGTGGCCAGATCTATGTTTCAGGACCTCTTGACAGAGAAAAAGAAGAACGAATCTCTTTGAAAGTTCTTGCAAAAAATTTTGGAAGCATTCGTGGTGCGGATATAGATGAAGTAACAGTCAATATTACTGTACTGGATGCCAATGATCCCCCTGTTTTCACTTTAGCAACCTACAACATACAAATCAGCGAGGGTGTTCCTCCAGGAACCCATGTCACATTTGTAAGTGCCTTTGATTCAGATTCTGTCCCTAGCTGGAGCAGGTTTTCCTATTTCATTGGGTCTGGCAACGACAACAGTGCCTTTTCCATCAACCCTCAAACAGGACAGGTCACTGTCACTGCAGAACTGGATCGAGAAACGCTGCCTGTGTACAATCTTTCCGTGCTGGCCATTGATTCAGGAACTCCGTCTGCTACAGGCAGCGCCTCTTTATTGGTAACTTTGGAAGATATCAATGATAACGGCCCCACCTTGTCCACCAGTCAAGGAGAAGTCATGGAGAATAATCGTGCAGGAACTCTCGTGATGACGCTTCAATCATCAGATCCCGATCTCCCTCCAAACCAAGGTCCTTTCACGTACTACCTGCTCAGCACTGGCCCTGCAACCAGTTACTTCAGCCTTAGCACCACCGGTGTTCTGACCACAACGAGGGAGATTGACAGGGAGCAAATCAGCGATTTCTACCTGTCGGTGATTACGAGAGACTCTGGGGTTCCTCAGATGTCTTCCACGGGAACTGTGCAGATAAAGGTAATAGACCAAAACGACAACCCGTCTCAGCCCAGAACGGTAGAAATCTTTGTTCACTATTATGGCAACCTCTTCCCAGGTGGAATTTTGGGCAACGTAAAGCCGCAGGATCCGGATGTGTTAGACAGCTTCCACTGCTCCCTCACCTCAGGAGTCACCAGCCTCTTCAGTATTCCCGGGGGCACCTGTGAGCTGCACTCACAGGCAAGGTCCACGGATGGAGTGTTTGACCTGGCCGTCCTCAGCAACGACGGGTTGCATGGCGCTGTCACGAGCAGCGTCCGGATTTTCTTTGCGGGCTTCAGTAACGCCACCATTGACAACAGCATCCTCCTCCGCTTGAGCATCCACACCGTGAGGGATTTCCTGACGAACCACTATCTGCACTTCCTGCGAATCGCCAGCTCGCAGCTGACGGGGCTGGGCACAGCTGTGCAGCTCTATGGACTGTATGAGGAGAGCAACCAGACTTTCCTCATGGCAGCCGTCAAACGCAGCGGCAACCAGTACGTGAATCCCAGCGGTGTGGCCACCTTCTTCGAGAGCATCAAAGACATCCTCTTCCGCCAGAGCGGGGTGCGGGTCGAGTCCGTGGATCATGACTCGTGCCTGCAGAACCCATGCCAGAATGGAGGGAGCTGCGCGAGGAGGCTGGCTGTGAGCCCAGCTCTGAGGACCCACGAGAGTGTCCCTGTCATCATCGTAGCCAACGAGCCCCTCCGGTCCTTCGTGTGCAGGTGCATGCCAGGATATGAGGGGAGCCTGTGTGAGACTGACATCGACGAGTGCCTCCCGTCCCCCTGCCACAACGATGGGACTTGCCACAATTTGGTGGGGGGCTTCTCGTGCAGTTGCCCAGAGGGTTTCACCGGCATGGCCTGTGAGAGGGATGTCAACGAGTGCCTTTCCAACCCGTGCAAAAACGGTGCTGCCTGCCAGAACTTCCCCGGAAGCTTCAACTGCGTTTGCAAAACTGGATATACAGGTACGCTTTCACTTCTCTTCATCTCATAGTGAAGAAGAATTAGAAAAAGGGCAGAAACATTCCTTTTTAGCCCATGATAAATTCCAGCTGCAATTGTCTGAATACGTGCATTTCCAATAGGTGAAGAGGTCATGTAGAAGAAAGTATTTGTAGTTATGAAAACTGAGAAGACGAGGTGCCTGCAGTATTATTTCTTCACTGAAAGGGGTTGTGAAGTATTGGAACAGGCTGCCCAGAGAAGAAGTTGAGTCACCATCCCTAGAGGTCTTCAAAAAATGTGTAGATGTAAAGCTTAGTGACATGGTTTAATGATGGAGTAGGCAGTGCTAGGTTAAAGGTTGGACCAGATGATCTTAGAGGCCTTTTCCAATCTAAATGATTCTATGATTATTTCATTTTAGCTCTGTCCTCCAGCAAATCTCACTTACCTGATTTGTATTAGAGCAGAAGGATTTTTCAAGAGCTATTTTAATTTATTAAATATGTAGAAATCATTTCCAATGCTTAAGTATGACTTTTCTGTTCTTGTTATTGTTATGCATACTGTAGTAGTGTTTTGAGTCTGTTAAGAGTGTTCCAAGCAAGAAAATCAGCATCTGCCCCAAATTGCTTACAGTTGTACAGGACAGAAAACAGATGAAGGATATGGGAAGGAAAACAAAACTCAAGCAAAATGATCAAACATATATATATATATAACAGAAATGGCTTCAGCATTCCTACCTCTTCTGAGTATTTTTTCTCTAATATTTGTTACATATTATTCCTAGAAAAGTAGACTCGGCTTTCACGGTAACAAGGCTCTAATGTATAGTGTCATGTGGAAACTACGTGTATTTCATTTGCAGTCATCAAAGGGCACATTTATTAATTAAATTATATTAAATTAAATTTCTGGCTCCTCATGTAAGGGTTCTGGATGCTTTCAGTTATTTTAAGATAAGTATCAACAGATTGAGATTGCAAATTCTCTTAAACCACTACAGTCACTGTAACATATATAGTGTTAGGGGTTGGATGAAAATACAGAGAAGTCCTTTTCTAGCAGAAGAAAACTACTTGGTTGTCATGACTAGTTATACCATCAGAACTTTGGCCTGCTGAATTTGCCTGCTTGAAATTATTCTAGCATGACTGCCTTCCAGCCTTAGTCTTCATTTATTGCTCAGGGTGAGATTTGGGAAAACAGCCCTACGCCAAGTAGCCTGTAAACTTAAGTTCATATACATAATTGTTTTTTTTTTTCTGGCATAATCTTTGTCTGCTTGGGTCTTCCTCCATCTGTGGTTCCTGTGTGTATTAGAAAGTTGTGCAATACTTTAGCTATTAGCTATTAGCTAAAGTATTGTGCTATGTGAGGCACATTCAAGAAAAAAAAAAACATTAAAAAACTCAAATGTGTTTACTACGGTATGTGAATCATATGTACTTTCTCTAGAAAAATCATCACTTTATAAGCTGATACAGTCTGTCATATATTCTGGTGGTATTCCCCTCACCAGCCTTCAGGTGTCTGAGCCACGTTAGTAGGTGGCTATGGCTGTGGGAGAGGCACATAGATTTCCCGCTATAGTTGGTGGAGATCTCTCTTCTGTCAACAGATCTTCAAGAGAAATTCAGATCACCCTCAAAAAGATTTGATCAGGGGATGAACTCCCAGTCTGTAATTATAATTTCTGAATGACAGTTTCTCAAACCAAAAAGAGACAGTGACTTTGCAATTGGATCTTGGTGCAAGGTTGCATCTAGCCTGTCTTACTACTGCAGTGAAGCACCCCAGTTGCAAAATGGGTGTACTACTGCAAGGCTTCAGCCTTTTTGTGCATAATCTTTGGATAAAATGTACGTTGTAGCATGGTCTTTCTATCATCTGTTCATTGTGTGCATGGAAAACAGACACAAATAAAAAACACAATTTACAATTAAACTTTATTTAGGTACAGGGTCATCTCATTCAGCCATTCCTATCGTGCTTAGAGCACCCTCAGCAAATAGCAGCAAAAGAAATTAAAACATTTTTGTGTGAGTACGTTCTTTAAGAAAGGTCTGAACAATTTTGATTGTTGCTTATGGCCAATTTTTAGAGACATAATAAAGAGCCTAACTAGAGAAGATACAATAAAGCTTCCATTACCTCTTCTAAGGTGTATTTCTGTATCTCAGATGCCCTGGGGCAGTCCAGGTTACAACAGCTGTGCTCATTAGAGTGTGGATATTTGGGCTTGCCACTATTGCCCCCAAAACTTGTCTGTAACCAGTGGAGCAATCAGGGGATTGGCTTTTTTTGTTTTTGTTTTGTTTTGTTTTTTTCTTAAGCCAGATTAGTACAGGAGATATCATCTACTTCATTGCAAAGAAGATTAATCTATTTCAAACAAAGGCATGACTATGTCATTTAAGGCACAACTACAGCAGTTGATACGTGTTCGATGTGAAAGGTCTCGTGATACAGAGGATGCTGATGTGATCTTTTGTGTGAACCTTACAAATGTACTACTGAGCCTCAGGCCAGGAGCAATTGTTAATTGTCAAGCAGTTCTAATTAAGTTACTGATCCAGGAGTTTATTTTATGTTGTATTAGTACATCCAATTATTTTGCCAGGAGCATGGCAAAATAATTCTAGGGCGCCTATCCCTTGTAACTCTTTAGGTCATTAAGACCAGAGGTTAAATGGACATATGTTTGATATTGCAACTAAGCAAAACACTTCATTAACTCTAGCAGCATACTGTAATATATGCCTCTAGCCTACAATTTGAAGCATTAAAGAAATGTCCAGGTCATTTTGTCTGGTATTAAAGCTTAATGTTCACCCCTTATGTCAGCTAAAAATAAAGCTCTACATGTGACAAACACTTGAAGAAAAAAAAAAAAAAGATGTTTTAACTAAGAAAATATGGTGAGAGACTCTTACAATTTGAAGTGTTTGATTTCTTTCATGGTATGAATTAAATCTGGCATCTGATATGAGCTTCCTTAAACTACTTGTCAACACAAATAATTTTGAAATAGAGTACGACTGAGGCAGCTGTTTATATTTGGGAGTCAGATCTTTTTAAAATCGGTTGGTCATTGCAGAATCAAGAATTATTTAAGTGTCTTGGGATTAATTGGTCAAGACAGAAAACAAATGGCGCCAAAGTGTGTAATTAAAAACCAAAATATCTTTGGAGTTGAATATCAGTAGAGCTTATCTAATAAGATCACAATTAATATTCAGTATATTTAGACATCTTATGTCTGCAGAAATGTATTTGATATGCTGCAAATTTAATATTCAATGGGTTCTGCAAATATCAGAATACAGATTGAGAATGTTTGTCAGAGAGAATATGTCATTATTATACTACCAACAGAGAAATTTCACAGCTGTTTGGGATTTTAATCATGATTCATATATGATTAAAGATAGCCATAGTGAATGTAATAATAAAGCTAGGAACTGTTTCTTTATGAATATAATCCCTGAGTGCCTCAACAAAAAAAGAGACAGCCAAAATAGCAGATTTTTAATTCAGTATATCACATACATAATTTTGCTGCTTCTCTTGGAATGAAAATAGTCTCATAATTGAATTTGCATGTTCTGTAAAAAACAAAACAAAGCATGGTATTGCATACAATTAGAAATTAGTATTTTCTGAGATATACTTTGTTCACTGTAAATTTGAGTACATGAGCTATAGACCCTTATAACGGCTTACCTGAAAATTGAGAGTTTCTTTACTTGATTTATTATGTTTTGTCAGCTGCATTTCACTTCATCACACTGCAAAGGTAATTTAGTTCATTTCACTGAATAGGATTATGAAGACCGATTACCTCAGAGCAACATCATTAGGGTTTGAACAATCTGTTATAATTACATCTCTTAATGATGATCAGGTGCTTTTTTTTAAATAATCACTTTCTAGAAGGAATATACTTTGTGATTTACAGTAGTTGTCTGCCCTTCCTTTGAACACTTCATTTCCTGTTTTCCAGGACTCATTAAGATGAAGGAATTTAGGTTTGTCAAATTGTTTCAAATGCAAGATTAAAATACCAGAACCATTTTAAAAGATGGACATAGAGAACCACAAAAAGTAAAACTCTCAAATCAGCTGAAATGTAATTCGAGAGCATTCAGTTGGTATCTGTTCCTCTTACATTTTTCAATTAAAAAAAAAAAAAAACTGCTCTCAGGAAGTTTGATTTTTGTATAAGCTTGTGCATGTGATATCATCAGTTTGAGGTGATGGATGATAAATGATAGTCCGTTATCAGTTATCCTGTGTTATCCTAAAATTTGTGTTCTTCAAGAAAGGCCTTTGTGACACAAAGATGAATACCCTGGATCTTTCAATACTTTGTTTGAGAAGAAATCTCCAAACTCATCTAACCACATCACTTACCTGAACTGGAGTTCCAGAGACGGCTCAGGTTTGGAGTCTCTGGTTCACAAAACATTGTCTGAGACGTTTCCTTCCCCTCATTGGATTTAATAACCTGAAATACTAATAAAGCTTATATGATTAGCCTTTTTCTTTATGCTGTCCTAATGAAACGATTCCCCAGTTGAGAAGTGCATAATAATCCAACTCTGTGAAAATACTTCTAGAAAATTAATTCACATAAGCCATGAAAACTTGTAAACCTCATAATTTTTCAAAGCACGTTGCTTTAGTGAGACAAAGGTCTATCAGAACAGTACTCTTAAATTCATGTTGTAAACCTTAAATCAGCAGACTGCTGTGGAAAATGACCTGCATAATCCAAAACTGCACTAGTTGTATGAGATTTTAACAAAAATCATTGGCTTCATCTTTTTGCAAAGTAGTAAAACTTCAAGTTTGGGTTCAAGTGAAGATGCTTTTGTGCATACTGCCAGTTTCTTATCCTCTTCAATACAGTACGGTTTCTTGAATGATTTACTTTATCTGTGGGGGAGAAACTTCAAACTAACTAGTGTTTCTGTCAATTCTCAAGAAAAACATAATTCTCTGAAAGTCATTTTTATTTGTTTGTTTCCCTCTCCAGAAAAAAATCATATCTAAATAGAAGCATAATACCTTAGGTAGAACAGGAAAAGCAATAGATGCACAAGCTAGTTTTTCCCCCCAAACCTTTACCTTTATTACACACCTTATTGTGTTTGTAACTCATGAAATAGGCAACCAGGTCAAACTTGAATAAATATACTTTTCAAATCAACTGTTCACAGTTGTGTTCAATGGAGTTCTAGGATGTTAAACGGGAATATCTTGTACTAAGATACTGGAAAGCCAACATAGCATGCTGTAAGGGAGATAACTGAAAGTGGTAGGACATGTTCCCACCTTAGGTGGCTGTACGAGCTAGAAGAACAAGGTGTTAAAAGAAAAAAGTAGAAATTTAGTAGACGTCTGCAGGACCAAGTACAATTTAACTAGTATCACAGCAACTTTCCTGGAGGAATCCCAACAGTGAATACATGCCAAACAAGCGAAAAACCCTGCTGGGTAAAGCCCTGAGTAACCTGATCTAACTTGGAAGGTTGCCTTGCTTTAAATGGGGGTTGGACATTGTGACCTCTGGGGTCCCTCCAGCCTAAACCTTTCCATATTTCTGGAGCTTTTGTCCTTGTTCAGACGTCCAGAAAGATCCACTTCTACCAATCAAGTCTGGGCAAATATAACAGTGGGAAAAATGTAGGAGGAACATAGTTTAAATTAAAACGGAAGAGTAAGAAGGTGCAATTTGAACACTGGTGGACCATCCAAAAACCAGAAATTGATAGAAACTCTCAGTCTCAGCAGACTAACCAATGCAGGCTGCCAATAATAGCTTGACATATGGGGACCTTTACTTAAAGGAAGCACCAGAGTTTCTGTCTCAGAGGAGTCTGAGGAGGAACTGACTGAAGATCTGAAGGTAGAAGGAAGTTTGAATGAATTGATAAAGTTCAGGATTTTGAAGAGAAGAGAAAATGAAGCCTTCTAGCAGCAGCTCTCTTTAGAAGAAGCTGACAGTTGGTCGATAAGGTTAACCTGGAGAGGGATGCACATAGGAAAAGTAATTCAGGAGAGTTGGGATTTTGAAAGAAAAAGTATAACTGAAAATTATCTTAAGTCCATATTAAAAAATATAGCTGTCTAAAGAGCTTTGGGTGGTCATATCAGGATCTTTTTGGATGAGAATGAGTTACATACTGAATAGAAATAAGTTGCTGTTCTTCTGGTACATATGTGGCATTATATCGTACTGTTTACCTACTAACTTACTTATCAGTTTCTAGTTTAAAACTCCCATAATCTATTTACCATGTTTTTCTAATAATCTTGCTTTATCAGACATTTAGTTTAAATCCTCGTATGGTACAGCCATAGTGGTATCTGGCTGAAGGATTCTTGCTTCCTGGAATAAGCATGTTTAACATGCATTTAAAGACAAAAAGTGAGCTTCAGAGACATCTTTTGCTGGATCACTATTCCAAATATAAATAGATACATTTTTTCCCAGGTCTTTAGCACTTCAGTGAATGGCAGAGAATAGCCAAAATTTCTTCTTCATTTTAAATAAATATTAGTTTTAATAGCTCTGATGAATTGTTTAATCAGAGTATTTGTCTTCTCCTGTGTCAAAACAATTGGAATAAATGCAAACACACTTTTATTAGTTTTATGAATTATTCAAACAGTTGTTTAATATGAAAAAGATGTTGTTATTCACTGGTTAAAATATGTGCAGATAAAATAAACATCCATGCTCTGTTGCTGACTCAGCAAATATGCTAGCTTTAAGAGAGCTGTTACAAAGAAGAGGACTTAGGGCAAATTGTAAAAGACTGAGTAAGCCCTATTAGCTATCTTAGATTTTTTTTCTGAAAACTAAGAAACGTCATTGAGCTAATTTAAGCATCTCAGTCTCATTCTTGCTAGATGTTCTCTTCGCTAAGTCAAAGATCAATGTTATGTGTCATGCATTTTAAATAAAGAAAATATCAAAATCTAACATAAAAAATTAGCTCATCCTTCAGTCATGCCCATTAGACAATAAAATACAAATAAATACCCCCAGAGCATAATTAGATACAGACACTGGAAATGTTTCCTGGATTTATGGTGAATCTACGAGTTACATGTTAACCACAGGAATTCTCCAATGCTCCGTTTCCGTCCTGTTTGCAGTCACACAGGGAGGGCTCCTGCTCACACGAAAGAACAGTCTCTAAACTTCTTTAGCTTAAACAGAAAAGTGCAGAAAAAGGATGTTTTCTAATTAGGAGATAAGGCTAAAAACGCCAGCAGAGTTAATATAGCACAGTCCTATTTTTATTCAGTTTTAGAGACCAGCAATCTTCTAAAGCCTGAGGACTGCATAATACTGTGCATTGCTGTCATGTGCCATGTAAGAATTATAAAATATATGTGACACAAAAGGACAGACAGCCTCTATGCAAGTTCATGTGGTACTTCTAACTTAAACATACTTTATGCTTGTATGGTGCAAGGAATAAAATAATTAATTATCTATGCAAGAAGAAGCATACAGAAGTCTTACCCTTTGTAAAGTGGGCCTAAATGAAGTTCAAGGAGAGATTTAAAAAAGCACGTCTGCTTTTACAAATTTTTTGCAGAGAAATATGAATGAAAAACATGACGACACTTTCAAGTTTTTGCTGAATAGGTGGTGAAGGCTGGCAGTGCAGGCAGAAAGCAAGGCAGGTACCAAGGGTGGCATATAGTGGAAGTGCTGCCAAACTGGTAAAAGCTGAGCAATGAAAAACTGAGAAGTGAAGACAAAACACTTTTGTAGTTAATGTTTCCAGACAAAGAAAATCTTAGTTTTGTACAAAGAATCCCCTTGTCAGTATTCAGCATCTGTTAAAATCTTCACTTCTTCTCTTGGTTCCCTTCCTTGTTGAAATGAATTATGTGATTTCAGTATATTCTCTAGTGAATAATATCTACCACATGTGACAATGCCTGCTTAGAAAAGGCACGTGTATCCAGGGTAACATGTTTTAGCTCCAGAGGACTGTGGTCCCTCTAAGTCAGGAAGGAGGTTGTAATTGATGAGGAAAAAGAAATATCATATAATGTACAATAGCAGCCTGTGTTTGCCCTGCTGTGTTCATACAGGTTCCAGCAAGGGCTGTCCTTACCCTCGATCCCCTTCACGCTGAGTACATTGCATTCAATAGGGGGAAAAAAAAACACAGCACTTTTTGTTTTAGTACAGCATCTCTTTTCATTTCATGATCTCTCTTGTATGGACACCAGTTAATAAAAAGCAATACACTACCTATATGAGATAATTATAGTGAAACACTTGAAAATTTATCTGGGTTGGTCAGTATGCCCATGACATGGCTGGGACAATGTCTGTGTTTCCATTTCTCCATCCCTCCCTAAACCCCAAATGATCCCTCCTTTCGTTATTCTAATACAACCCTTGCTTTGCTATTGACCTGATTATTCTGACCTGGAAATTACTTTTGTTCCTTGATCACAGGGAAAACGTGTGACTCCACTGTCAATTACTGTGAATGCAACCCCTGTTTCAATGGTGGGTCCTGCCAGAGCAGTGTGGAGGGGTACTACTGCCATTGCCCCTTCGGTGAGTATGCTTTTCTTTATCTTCCCTTCCCCTATTAATAATTCTCAAGCATGCTATTTATGTTTACCTATATGAAACTGATGGATATATGTATATGGATCCCTGTCCTGTTTACATTAAGAGAACTTGACTCAGTCAGAACAGCTTTATTAGTCCACATAAGTACTTGCCCTTTCACTTTATTGCATGTTAATAAAGTTTTGAGTTCCAAAACCAGCACACAATTCCGAGAACTGGAGAAGCATGTAGTACTGCCAAAATAGTTCAATAATTATTAGAATTTAATTATCCCAGATTTGTTTTGTGGAATGAACCCAATAAAGACATAAAACAACATCGATATTTTAAGGTATCTTGATGTAATTGCAGCAAGATTGGTTCTGAATACAAATTCACCCAGAATTGTCATTGTTCGTATAGAAAAGCATACATGTCATAAATAGCTTTGAATATGGTTTTCTACTAACACGTAGAATAAATTCTTCATTCTGCTTTCCACGTTTTACATTTTTTGGAGTTTATTCATTTCCTATATTTATAGTCATAGTCCATTGTAAATACAACTAATATTCATAAATTGTTTTCCCATTGTCACTGCAGTAAAAATAAAAGTCAAAGGAAATTGTGACAGAGAGATCTGAAAAGAAATATATAAATATTAAGATCAACAAAGATACTGAGAAGGCATAACATTTTTATCACATGTGTTTATATCATAAGTATCAGAAATGGATGGCTTAAGTTAGAATTGCTGATTGAGAAATAGTTCATATAACATCTACACAGAGAAAAATCAGTGCAAGTTGAAAATTTGTTTCTGTATTTGGGTTAACAAATGCCTGATGATAATTAATAACTCTTTTTGATATAGTTATCAAACTTTTTTTCCCCTACTTTCTTAAGAAACCGTAGAGGCTCAGTGTAGTGAATCTTGTTTTTCAATACACTTAGTTGTCATTTGTAAGTTAATTATTAAGTTTAAACAAGTAAACTTCAACACCTACCTATGGGTAATAAGACTCTTCTGTTTAGGTAGCATATTTTTAATCATACATTAGAGGCTTTTTAAAGAGCCCGTGTATTATAATCCTGTCTAGAGCACATTAATACTTCGTTTCTGGGAGTATACTTAGAAGGAAAAAAAAAAACCAACTACCTGCTACCAGATTTTATTTTTTATTTTACAGGTGTTTTTGGGAATCATTGTGAGCTGAATAGTTATGGATTTGAAGAGCTGTCATATATGGAGTTTCCCAGTATGGATCCAAACAATAATTACATCTATATAAAGTTTTCCACTATAAAAAGTAATGCCTTAATGTTATATAACTATGATAACCAAACTGGAGAGCGGGCAGAATTTCTGGCTCTGGAAATAACAGAAGGAAGGATGAGATTCTCCTACAATCTTGGCAGCGGCACATACAAGCTTACCACAGCTAAGAAGGTGTCTGATGGACAATTTCACACAGTTATTGCCCGGAGGGCTGGAATGGTAAGAAATGCTAAAATGGGTATTTAAGACAGGTTCAGCCAAGTCACTTTGGCTTCCACATGAACTCAGAGGAACATAAAATTAGTAACGTTGCATTTACTAGCAGAACCCCCAACTTTGGGGAAAAAATAAAAATCCCTCATTCCTGTCCTACTCCAACTGACTCAAATGCCTATAATGGTTTGTTTAGTATCATGATCATAAAAAATAATTAAAAAAACATGTGCAATGCCCTGCATTCTAAATGTGAAAAACGAGAACCAGGAATAATTAATGAAGTAAATTACTGCACATGAGGCTAATTAACTGATGCAGATTACGGGAATGATATTAGGGAAAGCTAATTAACTATAGTAACTACAAAACCCTTCAAAATTACCTTAACATTTGGTTAGTAGAAACAGGCGAACATAAAATTCCATCTCTGACCTCCTTAAGCTAGTTCAGAAATTTTGCAAATCTCATCAGACTAAAAACCTTTTTTTTTTTTCTTTCTTTAAACCCTGTAAAATAATGCAAAGATTTTAAAGTTGTTACATTGTGAGAGTTTTTCTGAGAGAAAATAAGGGAGTTACTTCACTCCAGTCCTCCCAGAGGGAATGAATTTTGCCCAAAACTATACAGGGACAATCGATTGCCGTATGTCTGGTACCTTGACCCTTCGCCTGCCTTTGTATTTTTCCATTAAATATTTTCTATTCTTCTTTTCTCATTTTTTAATATTTCCAAAGCAGAACATAAACCAAATGCTCCTTGAGTTCAAGCCAAGCTTTTTGACTCCACAGTGTTTGAGTTAGAAATGAAACAAAATATATTTGCCATCCATAATCAGTAGCTCTTGCCCAACAGCTCCCTTTTCAAGCAGATATGGCCAACATATATGGAATCTCATATTCTTCCCATCTTTGAAATTAAAGTCACATAAGAATAATATATGGTTGGGGCTCATGTTTTGTTTTATATGTCAAGCCAGAATTATATATCCAAATAAGATGAAAGATAATTGTGATGTTGAGTTATGATGTTGTTTTAATGTACCTTAATATCAGATACTTAATAATTTGCCTCTCAGCTTCCAAATGGTTATACTCAAAGATGCACTTAAATCTTGAAAGGCACCAGATTCACATTTTAGCAACTACATTAATGTGGTATATCTATCAATATGATTGACATGGCTAAGCATAGAAGCCCACCTTAAAAATTGCAACAAATAAATGAAATACACTTAAGAAAAAAAAATCAAACAGAAAAAATATTTTACTTGTGGATATGCCAGAGGGCTAGACTACAGAAGAGAGAACATGAAAAAGACTATTTAAAGAAAATTTCAGTTATGAATGTTTCAGACTGAAAGCAAGCATTTAATACAACCTATACTTCTGTGTGAGTTTTAAGTTTCAACCATCCCATTAATGTCAGCTGTTTACAAACACAGTATGCAAGTAGAATCACCTTTGTCTTAGATATTTCTGCTGCAGGAAAAATGTCTCCCAGGTGTCCAAAACAGTATAAAATAGCCCCCCCATCAGGGTTCCAGATCTGTCATTTCCTACAGCACAGTGGGATTTTATCGGAAACTGGTAAAATCATTAAGTTGTCAGTCCTGAGATATTGCAGAGTGACAGGATAGAAAGCCTCATAATGCAGCAAGGTAACCGTAGAGTAATGCTTAAGTAACAAGCAGGAACATTTGACTAACATTAGAAAATAAATTGTATGAACTCTGGTCCAAGTAAAATATATTCTCAAATATCTAGCTCTTCAGCTGGGGTTGCAGCTTGGCTTTCACAGTGCATAGCGATGTAAGTTAGGGAGATTACACTGATTGAGCTAAGAACAAAAAACTCATTTCATTTTTTGTTGTTGAAGCTCTGAAGGAAAATATGTATGCGTATGATGGCATACAGACCAGTCAGTTTATTATTCTTCATATGAATTGTTTCATTTATACAGGGCAAATAATCTGCTTTGGAACTGCAGACTGACATTTCTCAGAAGCAGTTTGCTTATTATGTATGGAAAGAAATTCAAGATAAGCTTTCATTAAAAAAAGCAAATTGAACAATTTAGGCATACTGCAGAACATGATTTAGGGCTGAGAGCTATGAATGCATTTGGTCAATACAGTGTGTCAGCTTGCGGTATGTATTTGGAAATAGCATGGAGAATCTGTTGGGATTCCAGCAAGACATTGTTCGTGAACTTCACTGCAGGCAGGAGAAAAAGGCATTGCACAATAATGGCATACTGATAGCTATTGCCGTTTGCTCAGCTCCTGTAGAGTAACCTAAACCAAAATAGAAACCCAGGCATTTTAAAAAGTAATGTTTGATTTAAATTTGCCATAAAACTGTACCACACATCTAGTGGAAATGTGAGAAGCTGATATGTACAACTTGGAGATTATGTTTATTTTTTCTGAAAAAATCGATTTAGGGAATAACTAACCTTCAGGGTTTTTTTTGCAGTGCATCTGTTATTAATAAATCACCATGAGGAAAATTCTTTGCTAAATAAGGAATAAAATAAAAACTCCTTTTTAAATTAACAGGCGTTACTTCATGATTTTAGTGAAAGCTTTGGTTAGGCTCTTAGTACAGAAATTACAATTAAAAGTGCTGTGATTGGCTTGAGTGTAAATGACTGGTAAAAAAAAAAAAAAACGCCATTCTCTTGGGATTGACAGCTTTGAGACAATAATAAGTTAAAGAGGAAGACTGCTCTCAGTAGCAATGATGTCCAGCACTTTTTTGAATGTCAGCTTGGTCCCGCTCACCAAGCGGTATTTGCATGTTTCACTGTTATCAGTGAGGTCCAGTTGGGTAATTATTTTAACCAGTGATCCTAGTATTTGTACTCGCAGCTCTTGTAAGGCACATTTTCGTTAAGTTCAGGATCAATATGTATAGTATCATGGTCAAGGCCCTGATAGAATGCCCTTTGTGTTTGCAGGGAGCAGCTCTCTGTTAAGATCAGAAGTAGGGTGCTGTATGAGCCAAAATAACTGCAGCTTCAAGGAGTAAAACAAGCAAATGAGAAGAAATACAAAACTAAAATTTTGTGTTTAACTCTCTCTGTATGACCTAGTCACTTAACTCCTTCTCCGCTAGTATCCACATCTTAGTATTCCCTGTGGTGATGCAGAATGGAGTTGGTCAGTGTTTCTGAAGCACCTTGTGATCGTGAGTGACATGGTAATATACAAGTGCTGTTGTGCTCAAGTGCTCATTCTAGCCAAGTTCTTGATATAATATATTTAATCATAAATATTGAATGTGATTGGGAACTACACCCTTACAATAAACAACATATTTGTGTGTGGCTTTTGCAGGCAGCATCACTGACAGTGGATTCCTGCTCTGAGGATCAGGAGCCAGGCTATTGCACTGTTAGCAATGTGGCTGTTTCCACTGACTGGTAAATAATTCTTCATTTTGTGGGGTTTAGTTCTGTAAAATGAAAAATCACACTCTAAAATCAGAAGTTTGGAATAATATACATGCCCTTAGCTTAGTCTCTGGGAAGGGATAGATGCCTAAGCTTCACACCTTCAGGAGGTGTGCAAAGGTCTGAAATGCCTCCCATCATTGTAGAAGCAATTTATATTTTCTATGCGTCCTGCTGGTTGCCAACTCAGCCACATTCCCATGTGCATGGGATTTATTCATCACAAGGAGTTTAATCAAAAATTCTCAATTCTCTACTCCATCTCTGTCCCCAGGCTGTGGGCACACATAAAAAGCCCACATAAGAAGCTGTGGGTAGTCCAAGCTGTGATATAAATGGGGGTAAGACATTTTGCCTAATGGTATGAGATTTCACATAAGAATCCAGACAAAGTTAACAAATCAGAATATCAGGCATGTGTAATTACTGATAACTTGTAAATCTTAATTAGAGAGTAAAACATAAATTTATTCATTATAATGAAATTGCTTTTAAATATACATTACTGCTCTTAGATAGTTTGAAATTCTACAATATTTAGTGCTACAAATATTTAACAAAACCTACTCCACTTTTACTTTTGGAACCCTACCTACCTTGCCAGAACAGTCTTAGACTCAAAATGCTATTACTGTAGTAGCATGTATATTTCACTCTGGTGTTGTTCATTTTGGGTCTTCTTTTTTAAAAATATACCTATAATTTCTCATGAAGGTGTAAGAAATATCATTACCTGATTACTGTTTTCTTTAAAAATATATATATATATATTGCTTTGACAATTTTTTTTAGTACTTTCCAGATTTCTTTTTTTACAACTTTCATTTCTTAAACATCAGCCAGTACAGAAAGCAAACTTTTTGTTGTTGTTGTTATTTACCGTAACTAACTCAAAAGCTCCTTTTTCAGAAGCACTTCACTTCTTTAGATCCTCTTTACAGGTAGCAAAAACTTTAATCCCAACCATTGTTGCTAATTTCTTACAGTAGTCACAGTCATATTTCCTGACACAGGTGGCTTCCCCACTAGCAAAAGAGTTATATATTTGTAAAATAATGAATCCATCTTCCAGCTGTTTAAATATCATCTATAATTTAAACCATAATTGAGTGAAAATCATTATTCATTTTGTTTTCAAGCACACTGCTTAGTAAAGTGAATAGAAATTTTGACATTCGATAACTGAGTGTGAGTTTAAATGTCATAGAGACATCTCTCTGTCTCCCCTTCTAAAGATAAAATGCAAATTTTGGAAGTGGGACTTTAGCCACGAACCTTAGCTAATAGTTACAGCTCCTTTGTTGTCATTGTTGTCTTATGTCTGGTATTGCCAAACTTTTATTTTTGCCTCTTTTGTAGGACTCTTGATGTACAACCAAATCGAGTTACCGTTGGTGGCATCAGGTCAGTTGAGCCCATCCTTCAAAGGAGAGGACAGGTGGAAAGCCATGATTTTGTGGGCTGTATAATGGAGTTTGCAGTCAACGGACGTCCCCTGGAGCCCAGCCAGGCTTTGGCAGCTCAAGGAATCTTAGATCAGTACGTCTGCTATATATGGTATCAAATAGACAGCATTTACGATATAGGAAGCCAGCATGAAAGTCAGGCCCTATTCCATTCAAACACCGTTAGATATTTCTTGTGAAAAAATGGCTGTAGAATTTATTATAAAATGTGAAAAATTTATGAAGAAACTGAATTTGGATGAAAAATTCACAAAAGATTATGGAAATTTCAAAAAAGCAACATAATTACATTTCTGTTGCTGATTATTATTAATGTTGCTTTGCAGGCTGAAATCAAGTATCCCTGTTATTGGATTTCTTTATAAATTCCACCTGGGTTTGACAGTACTCATATAGTTCACTGAACCTCTACTCCCTCTTATTTCTTTTTAATTCACAATGTCTGTTCTATCACTTTGCCTCTCAAGTATCACTGAATTTCCCTCATATCCTCTGAGTGGTCTTTCAGAAATGATCAACTATTTGATTCTATTGTTTTTCCGTCTCACTGTTCAAAGCCACAGTTGTAGCAATAATGTCAGTCTTATATCCAAATTCACTGGCTCACCCTTCCTCTTTTGACCCCCAAGTTTGCACTGTTCTTTGTGATATGAAGTCTCCGGAAGTCTGCAGTGTAAAAAGGCACCTAAAAGAGTTTATTCATCTCTTGCATAATGGAAGATAGGAATTTTACTGTCTCTAAATTCCTTTCTCTTTCATAAGGCTGTTATAACTTGATGCTGAAAGTTGGGATCTGTTTAGAAACATCAGCTGTCCAAGGAGAAAAGCCTCTCAGTTTTTGCACCTCTGGGGGAAAGAAAGGGAATATCATTCAAACACATGACCCTTTCCAGCACACTTGCTCTGCTTGTTTGTATGCACGTACTTCAGTATCTTCTTCTCTGATTTGTTTCAGATGTCCCCGGTTAGAAGGTGCTTGTACAACTAGCCCCTGCCAACATGGTGGCACTTGCATTGATCACTGGTCATGGCAGCAGTGCCACTGCAAAGATGGACTGACGGGAAAGCACTGTGAAAAATGTATGGAGAGGGTTTCACTCTTTCTTTTTAATCTACACCTAACTATATGGTTGAACTGATTGCTGTTAAGAGTTTCTGTTCAGGGGCACAGGGTAATGAATTTTATGAAATCATGAAAACAAGTAACATGCCTGCCTCTTAAATAATTATGAAGGAAAATTCTACAACGAACTATTGTCCTTTCATGAGTTAAAAATAGCATCAAGTTGCATATATTATGTTTCCATGTCTGTACATGTCTGTATATCACATTTCAGGTAACTTGCACTCATTTAAAACTACTGCTTCCAATAGGGTGTAATCACTAACCAAAATAAAGCTATCCCGTAGGGAGGGATTTTTGTTTTGTGGGGAGGTAAGAGCGTAAGGGAGAAGTCTTCCCTTTGCATAAACACTATGTGCTTATGGCTTCTCTGAACTGTAGGCCTTTTTATCAAATGACTGTCAGATTATGTGCATGAAAGTATGGCAAATGTAAGTAAATGCAATGGGATTATTAACTTCAGTATGGATAGCTCTGTAAATCAGTACAGGATTGTCTAGGAGAGCAAAGTGATTTATTTCCGTATAGTTGTAATATAATGGCTGGGCTTTGTTTTCTTACATGTCCCATTATTGTTTAGCTGATTTATGTGCTTTTATTGTGCCAGTTTACAGAAGAATTTTACCATAATTTTAACAGCATTTGGTAGTCAATGCTCTGCCATTTTTTATTTGTTTTATGCCACCACAAATAGAAAGTCATTATCTCTGCCCTGAAGAGCTTAGAGTTCAATATATCATGAAACCCTGCTTGCAGTAATGGAAATAGTAACATCCCTGGGAAGGAATTACAGTTCCAAGAGCCAAATTTTTTTCCCTACTCCCTCACTTGTTCCCTAGTGAGTTTTAATTTACTATTGACTGATACCAGCAGTAAATTACTAGCACACTCCCACTCTCAAACACACATTCTGGTTCAAGCCAAAGAACAGAGGGGGTGAAATTGCCATTCACTCCTGCTCTCCCCACTGACCTGCTCTGAACTTGATCTCCTCCCTGAAGAAAATGGTTGTTATCAGGAAGATGATCACTGTACTATAGCTGCAATGAGCTGCATACTCAGTGTTTCCCTGTCCTTGTCCCAGATATTACTGCTGACACTGCCTTATCGCTGGAAGGCAAAGGACGACTTGACTACCACATGAGCCCAAACAAGAAACGTGAATACATGATGAGACACAGTGCTAGAGGTGCCAGCCCACGACCCCTGAATGTGGACCGCTTGGAAGTGAAATTCAGGACAAGAAGCGAGAATGGGATTTTAGTTCACATCCAGGAAAGCAGCAACTTCACTACCGTGAAGGTAAGATTACAGCTAATGCTGAGTTTGATTTGATTGGACTGCCTCATGCATAGTGATCAAAATCACATTTTTCCATTACTCTTGCTGTTTCCTTTCTAAAATACTAGGTCTTTAACTAAAGCTAGGCACTGCTCCAGTATCATTAATCTTCTCAACAATTCCCTTGCTATTTGCCAAGGTATCAGAAGATCTTGATGGCTTTGTATCTAATCAGTTTTGTCCAGACTCCAAATAGTGACTTTTAAGGCAGCAGGAATGCTACATATTGCCATATTTGTTATCATCATTAAGTTACACTCTACAGATCAAATCATTTCATTATTGGCCTTTTATCTTCTGATTTTTCAGACCTCAAACCCGGACCCTCCTTAAGCTAGCAAACAATTGCCAAAAAGTTTTCATGAATTCCTACTAATGTGGCTCATGCATATCAAACTAGGAAGTAAGGGATAACTTGAATTCATGAGGTTACCCACAGAGCAATGCCAATATCAAATTATTTTGAGATACGTAGCTGAATTAATGCTTCAAATGCCACACAGTTTTCTTTCCCAAGAGTTTATTGCTGCAGAAGTTACCTTTCTCAAGAGAAAGAGATGGTTCAGTTCCTGGCTATGACTCAGTCCATTTACTCATAACTCTAAATGAGTACAGCAGTGATGTTGGCAAGCCCCTTTATTGGGTTGGTGTAAGCTCCAAGTTTCCTTGACTGCTGTAATGCTTTCCAAGTTTTTTTTCCCTGACTTTTAAAGAAACTCATGCAGAAATTCACACTTTCTAAGCTTCAGTCCCGTTGATATTGTCCACCTGCCCAAATCCTGTGCTGATCAGAGGTACAGAGCTTTTCCGTCACACCGTCTGCTTTTAAGAAGCAAGTCTCCCGTAGTTCATTGGCATATGCTTTTACCATGTCATTTGATAGGAAGTTTCTGCCACAGTCATATTAGCTGATAATATCTAATTATTTTGTGTTCTGGAGTTAAAAATAAAGAACACAAATACTACCTTTTTCTCTGTCGTAGACTTTGCCATGTCAGCTCTCAAGCTTTAATTAAAAACAAAACAAAACAAAAAACAAGAGAAAAAGAGAGTTGCCTTTCCTGGCTGAAAGCACTATTGGTGTGTTCATGCAAACACTCTTATTATTGTTAATACTGGTGTAGTTATACAAGCAAGTGGAGAGTGTCAAGTCCTAGCTCCAGCTGCACAAAGGCAAAGAGCAGAGGTTCGCCTAGTAACAGATGCAGTCCTTTAAGGAAGGAGAGGTAACTTCAGTGTACCGCCTGTTGCCAAAAAGTCCCCAGATGATGCTAGTTAATAAAACAGAAGGTCTGTTTCACTGTAGTTAGTACAGCACAGCTCCTGCACCACTGCTCACACTCAGGGTTTCCCGTGGTGGTGGCTCAGGATGTCAGCGAAGCCAGCCCATACGTAGGTCTCCCTAGCATCTCAATATACTCCCAGTGCAGAAGATGAGTTTTAGGAACTTCTGTTTATAACTCTTTTGTCCAGCTTCAAAATAGACAGTTTCTTAACCTGATTTTGGGGTATTTTAATATGCTTGTTATCCAAAGTTTAAGCGTTCAGAGAATACCTGCATGTGGTTTTAATATAAAATTGAGCTAGAGAAAAGCTATACACTCTGTGACTACCTCCATGCCTTCACATTTTTCATCTGCAGTCAGCTGAGTTTGGTACAGCTGGGATTGGGATAAAATTAGAGAAATGGTAATAAATTAGACCCACTGAGATTGCAAGCAACTGATTCATTAAATGATGGATGTAACCTCCCTCTAAAAAAACCTCAACCTGGAGAAAAGGGGTCTTATTTATGATATAAAGAGCTCCTTAATCTAGGAAAAATGAAAAAAACTAGCAGATTAAATTAAGCAATAGTCAAATTCAGATGGAAAGTGCCCCTCAAAAAAGCACAAAAAGGAAAAAGGCAGGGGTTTCTTTATTAGTAAAGCTCTTTGTCACAGCATATTTTCTAACAAATAATGCATGCTACAACTAATTCAATTGGAAATAAGGGCAAAAATACAGCTGGTTAAAAGTGAAATTACCTGGCTGAAAATCGCATCTAAAATCAGATTGGATTCACATAATGTACCTCTAAGATCTATGAATTGTATGAATAGAGAATGTGGATTACACATTGCCTATATATGCTAACATATGCACATATTGAGTTGCAGAAATAAATCAGAACATAGCTCATTTCAACAATATCTTATCCAGTGGGCTATAAATCCGTAAAGGGTAGTGCTCAGATTTAAGACAAATAAGAAGCAATTTGCTCAGTAAAGGAGATTCAGAATATTAGTAAAGTTGAATCATTCTTATAGTTAGAAATACGTTCTCTTTAGTGGCTCTTCTTTTCATTATAGCCTACTTACCAGTTGCTCACCATTTATTTAAAACCTAGAAATGAGTGTTATTCAATATTGTCAGCATCAGCATTTGTTTCAAATTTAGAAATACTTTGTACTTCAAGGAACCAAGAAGAACATTCATTATTTTTTCCTTGTCAAAGAAGACATGGACCAGTCTTGTCTCTGGAAATTTTATTTTGTAAAAACCACTGCTATAATATTTATGAGCATTAGTCGCATGCAGTTTGAAAGAAACAGAAATAGCACTTTAAAGTCATAAATCAGTATGGAAATTATCAGTTGGTGGCAGGTAAATAGTAATACAATTCTTCTCTAATATGGAATTAGAAGATATTAGTCTGTGCTTCGTCCTTCCGTAAGCTTAGAGGATATTGTCTGATATGGTATTTTCCTTTTTGTTTATATGAAGACCAAAACACAAGACAGTACTTTTGTGGAGTGAAAAAGACAAAATAAAACTAACAAGCCAATTAACTGTTGCAAACATAAATGTATGTATATATTCTTCCCAGTTAGTCTTTTTATAAATACTTATGATTATGGCAAATGGTATTTAAAATATAATGATCGTCTGTGTGACTGCATTTCCAAATACAGGGTTTTCTTTGGGCTGTGTGATAATTTAGATGTCTGCCACCTCTGTTTGCTAATACCAAAAAGCATCTTGTCTTTGAGAGGGAATTTTATCACTGAGTTCCCAAATAGTCCATCTTCAAATAAACCAAATTATGGCAGGTATAAGCACAGTGCGTGCATATATTAACCATTGCTTTTCTTGATCCAAACGGAATACGTGCTAGATACATTTGGCCCGGACATGAGCGTGGTCTTACATCCATCTTAAAGCTGATCTGTATGAGCAAAGGTTGCATCACTAAAGAACTAAATCCAGAGCATTTAACAGTTTCTGGAAGCTGGAAGAGCATTCTTGTAGTTGGTGTGTCACCTCACAGTTCTTCCCAGGTGAACATTATTTTTCCTGGAACAAAGCGTGCAAGGCTTATAGAGCTTTCAACAAACCACTGTCTCTGACCTCTCCTGGACAATGCATGTGCACGTTCTGCACGCTCTTGTTGCAGATCACAGCGAGGAACACAGAAGGGCAAGGAGTTGTTTTATTTAACGCTTATGAGCAATGTGCAGAGTAACAGAGATGAGTATGGAAGAAAATCTGCAACAAATTTCAGAACCATCTTATGAACTTGCATAAAGCTTACAAGCTTGTACAGCCCTTAGGAGGTCAGCTGACATGCCCAACTCTTAGACGGTATTTGAGAAACTTGTGTCCTTTATCTTAAATCTCATTTTGGGATCGTTTAATACTGAGCTGATAAGAGGTTTAAAATCCTGCCACACAAGTGTGGAATTTATTGCAAAGAAAAAGCAAAAAAAAAAAAAAAGAAAATCATGGATATAATAATGTGTTTTTTTTTCTAATAGCTCGCAAGTTTAAAATCAGTTTGCCTGAGAAAGCACCATTTGAAAATGCACACAAAATAATATACTTTACAACTCTTTAGAAATATTTTTAAAATACAAATATTTTTCTGCAAAATGCAAGTTAGCAGCAAACAGTTAGGAAATTGGAATCTTGCTCAAATCCTGATATACATATTGTGTCATAATGAAAACTAGATGCAAGCTTTTGGGACAAGGACAGCATCTGTTCATTCTGCAGAGCATTTTCTCCACTTGCATTGATGGAGAAGGAAGAGTTTGTCTTTTATTGGTTAAAATGTTCTGTCATGCGCACGCCCTACAGCTGGGTTCTCAATAGGTTCTCCTCTTACGAGAGTAGCTGAAGAATGAGTGGATGGCAATTCTAAGTTTTCTACAGATGCAGTAATGAAATTAATTGCAGCCAAATTTTTAGTGCTAAATAACTAATGCATTTTTAATATAAAACGGTTGTTTGGGGAAAAATACACCCAAGCTTCTTACTAGAACCAAAGCCATGTGTAACTGTACTGAGTAGGCATTACGTTGCTTATGTGTATATAGGAGCAGAAAGTAGTCTGTAACTATCTTTTAAAATGATGCATTTTGCTTTTTTTTTCTGACCAGATAAAAAGTGGGAAGGTGCATTACGTATCTGATGCTGGAATTGCTGGGAAGGTGGAGAGAAATATCCCAGAAGTGTACACTGCGGATGGCCAGTGGCATTCTGTACTCATTGAGAAGAATGGCTCTATCACTATCCTGTCGGTCGACAAGACTCATAGCCGAGACATTCTCCATACCACGCAAGATTTTGGTGGACTAAATGTTCTTACAATTTCTTTGGGAGGAATCCCACCAAGCCAACCTTTCAAGAGCACAGTTGCAGGTATTATTTTTTGAATTCTTTTTTAAATATACTGCACATGAGCACATATGAGCAGACAAAGGGTGTCTTGTTTGCTTAAAGGTTGCAGAAAGTACTGTAATTCTTTATCAGTAACTAATATACTTCCACACTTTGCCAGGAAAATTGCAATTTGAATGAGTAAGGATTGCAAATTTTTGTTCCTTTAATATACACTGCAGCCTTGTTATTTTGAAAAGACAGCATTCCATCTGCAGATCTTGTTGGAGGCAGGGTTAGGGTTTGCTTGCTTGTCTGCAAATGAGTTGTAATGATTTTGTTATGTTAATGGAGAAGAAAGGACCTATTCTCTACCTGGGTCAGAATCTGGAAAATCAAGGCAAACCTACTGAGGCAAAAATTCTAAATGAGAACTTTGTCTCTGTAGGGGTTTGGTAAATACTGCAGGATTTAGCCTGTTATTAATATGATTAAAATATTTTCTGAAACTCCAACTTCCTCCTCCTTTATCCTGCTGTCAGATGAAGAATAGGATTTATTTCTGAGCAACAGAAACCAAGGACAATAAAGAACCACCCTCTGACCAGCATCTAGCTGTAAAATCAGTAAATCAGTCTCCCTTAAGAGTTAAAACAACTGTCTTAGACCCTGGCAAAAGATGTAGATAACATATATTTGATATTATTCCCCCAGTAATAAGTAAAGATGGAAGTGATTTTAGCTGGAAACTGTGAGATATTCCAGACAATGCAGGCATAGGTTTCACAAAGTTTTTTATATTAAAAGATTGTCCTGACTATAAGAAATGCGACCAGATAAAGTAACTTTGAAAGCTGCAAATTCACACGTCACATTTGTGTATTGTGAGCTGGTTTGAAATGGGGTATGAAATCATATGAATGCTATGCTTACCTTTACCCTTTTTACATGTATGTTTTATGAGCAGTGTATGCATGGAAAAGCCAAAGAGGCTTTTAAGAAAGCTGGAACAAAGAAAATTGAGGACACTAAGTTCTCACTGTCTAATGCAGCAGCAGACAAGTTATGATTGTCTGCCTTCCACTATGATAGTATAATCCAAAATCTCATATTCATATGATGTTTTTTTTAATACTGGATTACAATGTGTACGACATACCAAGGATTTACAAGGGGGAGACATAAAACTCTGCATGAACTCAGATGGTCAAAAATATCTGAAGCACTGTTAAAGGCAGACAAAAACATACATGGGTGATGATTCCCGGGCTGTGAAGCTGGGATATCCAATGTTTTCAAACCTGGGTAGACCTGACAAAATCCCAGTTGCTGTGTGTCACGTCACTGCTGAAAGGGACCACCAAGCATGAGGCAAGCTAATCCTCCATTTTGCTTGGTCTTCAAAGTGAACTTAAATCCTCAATTTCCTCTTTATTTGGGAATGTGAAAACAGGAGAAAATGAAAATATAAGTAATGCTGAAAGAAAATACAGCTCTTTCAAAATGGAAATAATACAGAAATAACATGCTTGCTTACAAAAAAGTCCTTGGACTTTCATGTCCCTTTACACTATATGACTTGCATCTCTGAGCAAAACTTATTTTACGTTGATACCCACTCATATTTCATTTCTGACATAAGAAAGCGTTCAAATTTTAAAACAACATCCTTTGGAGCTTATAAATCTATAACAGCACCTCATACAACTCGAGTATATTTGCTTTTTCAAGACAGTCAATATTCATAACTTTTAACTCTGCATTAGCTATTTTTATGGAGATTTCCACAACTATTCATGAACTTACTATTCATAGTGGCTATTCTCTCATTCACAAAGTACATTTGCAGAAATTAAACTTCCTCTGACACTAATGATGCATGGAATATTTGCTCCTTTTTATTGTTTCACTCAAATGCAGTGCTTCAGAACTGAGTAGCGGCACTTTCCTGCTCCTTGTAGATTATTTCTGAAGCATAATAGCTGATAAATTTGGTCTTAAATATTACTTTTCTGTAAACCTGGCACTGTGAATAGTATCCCAAGGACCATCCCTCAGCAGTTAAGGAGAAAGAAACGTGTTTCTTACAGCAATCGCACATGTTATACCTGGGAGTATAATTTGCAGTCAAATCTGTGCATACCATTTTGTCACAGCTCTGAGCAGAGGTCAGTGTTAGGTTGTACTATTCTAAAACCCTTGCAGAAAGGATTAACTCTTAGGAACACAGAGAATTATTAGGCTGGCAAAAGACTTCACACACAACTGCACAAAGGCCAGGGATAATCCATCTCTGTGGGCTATTGCGGCGCTGAAACTCTGCGTCACCTCTGGCAGGGTAGCACTACAACTAAGCTATGGGAAGTTTGGGAAAAGCTCCCTTTTGATTCAGAGGCATACAAGTATTGCCATGAGCAGCGCCCTTCCTTAGCACTGTAAGACAGGAGGCTTAGCTGAAACACAACAGGCAACTTCAGCTCTGAAAGGGTAAATTGGAAAGAACACAAGGGAAATCATAGCTAATGTTTTTTGTTAGCACAGCCAAGCCAGCTGTGAACAGGTTTCTCTACATGTGGATGATAAGAAGTTATAGAAATATGGGAAAATTAGAAAAGGAAAACATTCACATATATTGAATGAAGTCATTAGAGGAAATATTTGTTCAAATTCATTTGAAATATATTAAATACTATTAGAATAGATATTTCCCTATAGTAACCATTTGAATTCTTGGCTTATTTGCTGAATTAAGTGGAGCCATTCATTTAGCTCGAATGAAATGGGTCTATGAATTGAAAATTAATTGAGTTACTTTAATGATATATTTTTAGAAAATATAGCGTTTCTGCAAAATCCAAAGATCTTATTGCTTAGTATTTTGGCAAAATGGTTACTTAATGTTTTAGCAAGATAATTTTGCTCTAAGGGGAAACTACTTTGTAATAAAGATCTGAGAATGTTCTTCAGACTTCCTTTGATGAGCCTATCTGTAAGAAAGGCAAGCTACAGGCACCAAAGTAGCTATTTGCATTGCAAAGCTCAAATCTAATCTGCTCAGCAAGTGACAAAGTTGAGTTTATGCATGGGCAACTTGTTTTTACCCAAAACACATTTTTTCATTTAATTTCTTATTATGTTTTTCCTTCATTTGAACTATACTACCAGTTTCCAAACTTGAGGTACATATTTACTAATCAGGCAGTAGTTCCTTCTCCTGTGCAGCTTAACTAATTTTTAAAAGCCAGAGCAACATTTTGAATTGTATGTAGGTTTCTGCTAACATTTGCCTGTTCTTTCAAAGCAGTGGAATTGCAAAACGTTTTGCAGGGCTTCTAGAAAACGTGATTTGTTTATTTCAGTTTCTTAACTGCAGATTCGAATACATTTTGTTTATTCACATAAGAATACTTCTGTTGCTTTGAAATCTTAGTATTGAAGTTAAAAGCCTTGACCTCTTTGAATTCTGATTTGGCAGACTTACAATAAGTAAAAGTGTTTTTTGTAAGGTATAAAAGTTACATCAGAAGCTCCGGGTATGAGCAGCCTTTACTTAACCTTCTCTTGCTTAGAAGCAGATTTCAGCTCCTGTCTAATATGTACCCCCCAAAACTGTCAAAAGTTTATGAACAAAATAACCATTACAACTAAGAGGAAACGTTTAAAGAAAGCAAGAAAACATTTCGTACACCATACTCTAAATGATTCAACACAGATTGTTAGATAGTGAAACATCTGAACAATCCGTCCTTCAGGTGAAACAAGTGGAGTTACTCAAAATTACACCAATGTCATTAATATCACAGATATTTCTACATTAATTACAATGGAAGATAAAAATGTGGGGAAGCAACCATAAGCTTAGTACACCCAAGATGTGTTTGTGAAAATAAGGAGACTTTATGTAGTAACTAACAGCACAATTTGCACCACATTCTGTTTAATACAGCATCACAAAAGAAGGCTGCCATCTCCATTGTGGCCTTGAGTTTTGCAATTTGTTGCTTGTGTGTTTGTTTTACCTTTCATTCCAAGGGGGTAAAATACATACTGCAGAGCTTCTAATCTGCTGATCAATAGCAGGCTTTCCCTTTAGCATGGCATCAATGCTCAGAGTTTCTTCTGCATCTTCTGACAGTGCATGCTTAGTCTCCAGATCCCAAAGTGACTACTGCTTTCTTTCCTAGGCTTCGATGGCTGCATTTCCTACATCAAGTATGGCGAGGAGAGCCTCCCCTTCGCCGGCAAGCACAGCCTCGCCACCCTCTCCAAAACAGACCCCTCGGTTAAGATCGGCTGCCGCGGCCCCAACGTCTGTGCCAGCAGTCCCTGCTGGGGCGAGCTGATGTGCATCAACCAGTGGTACGCCTACCAGTGCGTCCCACCGGGTGCCTGCACCTCCAACCCCTGCCAAAATGGAGGCAGCTGCGAGCCTGGGCCGCACGCTGGCTTCACCTGCAGCTGCCCCGAGGCGTATGCAGGGCAGAGGTGTGAGACGGTGGTAGCGTGCCTGGGGGTCTCCTGCAGCCCTGGCCATGTCTGCAGAGCGGGGCTCAGTGGTGGCCACGTGTGCCTGCCATCCCCTCACCCTGCTGAGCTGTCCCTGCCGCTCTGGGCTGTGCCCGCCATCGTGGGCAGCTGTGCGACGGTGCTGGCACTGCTGGTCCTCAGCCTCATCCTCTGCAACCAGTGCCGAGGGAAGAAGTCAAAAGCCCCGAAGGAGGAGAAGAAAACAAAGGAGAAGAAGAAAAAAGGGAGCGAGAACGTGGCGTTTGATGACCCTGACAACATCCCACCCTACGGCGATGACATGACGGTCAGGAAGCAGCCCGAAGGGAACCCAAAACCCGATATCATTGAAAGGGAAAACCCCTATCTCATCTACGATGAGACCGACATCCCTCACGCCACAGAGACCATCCCCAGCGCCCCTCTGGCCTCCCCCGAGCCCGAAATAGAGCACTACGACATCGACAATGCCAGCAGCATTGCCCCCTCGGACGCGGACATCATCCAGCACTACAAGCAGTTTCGGAGCCACACGCCCAAGTTCTCCATCCAGAGGCACAGCCCGCTGGGCTTCGCCCGGCAGTCCCCCATGCCCCTGGGAGCCAGCAGCCTGACGTACCAGCCGTCCTATGGGCAGGGCTTGAGGACGACACCTTTAAGCCACTCAGCCTGCCCTACTCCCAACCCCCTGTCTCGGCACAGCCCCGCACCCTTCTCCAAGTCATCGACTTTCTACAGGCACAGCCCAGCCAGGGAGCTGCACCTCGCCATAAGGGAAGGGAGCCCGCTGGAGATGCACAACGACGTCTGCCAGCCCGGCATTTTCAACTACGCCACTCGGCTGGGGAGAAGAAGTAAGAGTCCACAGACCATGGCGAGCCACGGCTCCCGACCGGGCAGCCGCCTGAAGCAGCCCATCGGGCAGATCCCTCTGGAGTCTGCTCCTCCGGTGGGGCTGTCCATCGAAGAGGTGGAGAGACTGAACACCCCTCGTCCCAGAAACCCCAGCATCTGCAGTGCCGACCACGGCCGGTCCTCTTCTGAGGAGGACTGCAGAAGGCCCCTGTCCCGGACGAGGAACCCGGCAGACGGCATTCCCGCACCTGAATCCTCCTCCGACAGTGACTCCCACGAGTCCTTCACGTGCTCCGAGATGGAGTACGACAGGGATAAGCCCATAGCCTACACCTCCAGGATGCCCAAATTATCCCAGGTCAACGAGTCCGACGCGGATGATGAGGACAACTATGGTGCAAGGCTGAAGCCCCGGCGGTACCCCGGCCGCCGAGGGGAGGGAGGGCCTGTGGGGGCACAGGCGGCCGGCGCCGGGGAGAGCTCCTTGCCCGTGAAGCTGGGGCAGCAGGCGGGAAGCTTCAACTGGGACAACCTCTTGAACTGGGGCCCGGGCTTCGGGCATTATGTGGATGTTTTCAAGGATTTGGCATCACTTCCTGAAAAAACAGCAGCAGCAGCAGCAGCGAGTGAAGACAGCAAAGGTGGTACAACGAAGGCTGTTTCCAAGGAGGGGGAAGCAGAACAGTACGTATAGGCTTTGTCTCCGGGTATTGCCACAGGGCAAGGCCATGGAACAATCAGACCATTGTATGGTTGTAGGAAAGGAAAGGTCAGCATTCGCACCCCAGGCCAGTTTGGTTGGAGGAGACTTTGAAAATAATAACCATTATGCTGCTGAAAGAGACTTAAAACATTTTTAATTTAATTATGCTTGGATGAATTTATTTCTCCTGCATGCATATTTGGAAACAAGATATTTGGCATGCAGCTTTTTAAAAGGGTTTCCTATTTACCGTTGTTTGGTTTGTGATTCTTAAATTAATAATGCTTTGTTCTGAAAATGAACTAAATTTTTTTTTGAATTGTGAAGGATGTGCATATTGTCTCCAGCTACTAATGTGTTTTATAATGCAAAAGTATTGAGGATTTAATTTTCCTTAAGAAGTGCATGGAAGAAGGATGATGAATGAAGGAATTACAGTAGCAAGGTGTCTCAGAAAACGTAGTTACCGTATCCTGCAGTTGCTCACATGTAAAGATTATGGAAGAAATCAGCTTGAGTAATTGCTGGCAACAGTGCTGTAAGTCTTATTCCATACAAGAGGTGCTAGAAGCAGCTCAAGCTGGTCAGCACTTTAGGAGATATTGTTCTTTTCAGCTTGTTAATTTGTTTGTTTGGGGGCTTTTCTGTCTTCTTTTGGGGATTTTGTTTTTTATTTTTTTTAATTGACAAAGTTGTGTGAGAGCTTCTGAATCTCTGTAAAATATTTGGGGATGCTCAACCCTGTTCCTTGCCTGCCCCCCCTCAGTGCTTCCAGTGGGAGGGCAGTGCTCAGCATATGTCAGCACAGCACAGCCAGGTTGCCTGGCTCACAGCATCATGATCAAGGGGAACGAGGAAAGAAACTCCATTTCCACATCTCTTGGCCTCTCATTGTAGCTGTGCAGCTGCTGCAGCCTGTGCTTCTCCCCAGATCCCATTGTCCCATCCGTACTCTGGAAAGGTAGTAGTAACACTCACCTACCTCACAGGGGTGTTGTGAGGACTAATTAGTTAACTCATCTGAAGTGCTTAGACATTATAAAGCACTATAATAAGTATTATCATAATTATTATTAAAGCACTGCCTAGCCTTTGTGACCTTTGGAGTGGCATTTTCTGCATTATATGATTTTCTATGATGAAAACTTTGAAGAATTATTTATTGTATAGAAAATTACTGCACTCTAGCATTTTGGAGCGGATATGAGGGAAAACTACTTGTAGACTCATTAATGTAGCTTACTGTTTGACCCAAATTCCCTAAGGTTTTAGGATAAGTAGTACTTCACAAAGTCCTTACATCTTCATGCAGATCTGATGAACCTATTGTACTGTGTAAAAACTTCAAATTTTTTTTTTTTTTTACCTAAGCTGTGTTTTTTATATCGATATTTTCCTATGCTGAATAGTTTTCTTACTTTCAGGGAAGGTAAGAAAAATACCTTTTTTACATTTGTTACTTATGTAACATCCATATTTTTCACATTTTGATAAAATTGTAACATACTGTATGCTTTCTACTTGTAAATGCCAATAATAGAATTAAAATATTTATTTAAAATCTTTAGTGTGTGTTATTAGAAACCTTTCATGTGTCTATTTCTCATTCCTTGATCTTCACTTTTATTAACTTTTTTTACAGAAACTGGACTTTAAGAAGCAAGTTGGTGGTGTAAAATATACGTTCAGTGTTCAGTCACAGTGAAGGCAGCACAAGGATCACTGTGGAAATTAAATTAGTCCCTCTGCAGAGGGGCAGCACCAGCCCAGCATGCTTCTTAAGGTACTGCCAAGTATCATAGGGTTCTTCCTCACAAAGGGACAAATTTTGCCAAGGGTGAGAGAAGCATTCAGTGTATCTGTCTTTTACATCATGAATGACCTTGATTGGTTCAAAAAGTAGCAGGTTTCACCTTTCTCAGGGAGATGGAGAAGAGTTAGTATTGCAGCATTGTGACATTGTCAAAATGTACAAAGTCTGCTTTCAGAGCTCTAATAACATAACAAAACTGCCTTTCAGTCTGTACAGGATTATTAATAGGAACCAGTTTTGTATTTGTTAATCAAGACTTCTATCTCTATTCAAACCTGAATCTTTCCAGTGGATAGTTATGAGTGTGAGAACAAGGCTCTTCTGTCACAAAGCAGCAGTTGGACGATAAATAACTGCATTCCTGTATATTTATAAAAAAGTAAATCAAACTTAGGCAACTTGTTGGAGAATGCAAACAGTGAGAAAGTTAAGACTACAATACAAGCAAGAGGTGAGTTCTGAAGTTACCATTTTTATTGATGGTATTTTGTTAAAAGAATTTAGAAGAACAGTAATAAGTTTTCTTATCTGTTACTTGTTTGTTTTAGAGTTTTTTGGTCAGGTTGTCTTGGAACCAGCAAAGAGGAATTGGTACTCTCTTTAGGTAAAAATGCTACCAACTATGTCTTGCCCCACGACAGTGAAAAGATAATGGGGCAAAGTAGCACACATTTGTATATAAGTAGTTTCTTCTGAAATAACTGAGATCCACAAATGATTTCTGAGTTTGAGAAGCTGCTGTAATTAAACATCTGTTAAAAAGCTGTATGTTTAGTTCAAATATTATCCTTTAATACAAACTATACCACATCCAAGCATTGACTTTAGTAACACATGAAAACTTTAACAAATGAAATCTTTTAAATATAACACCAAACATATTGAGAGCTACATTATGCCACTTAAACATTCTGAGATGATCAAAAAATTTTATTAAGGGAAAATAATGCACAAAATTTGTCATACCTTTAATACAGTTTTCAGTTTATTGAGTTGCAGTGCATTCTAAATGTTAACAGAGAAAATTATAGGTTTTGCTGATTTCCTTGTTTCTCTGCTTCTGAAAAGCACAGAGATGTTTTTGATACTTAAATATATCCATTTCTGTCTCGATTCCTTCATTAAAAGAACGAGAAAAAGGCTCCAAGTAAATCATGTGAAACAGTCATTCAAAACTATTCAAGTTGTGAGGAGCAAGCTGCATAATTCCCCTTCTTTATCATCCGAACTGCATGGTCCTCTTGCAAAGTCTGGGACGTTATAAATCACATATCAGGAAAGGAAAACAGTCTGCACTGCTCACTTCAGTGCCCAGGAGCTTTCCAATATATCTTATGTCAGCAATGTGACTTTAATTGACTAGTCTTTCTGCAGTCAAGCAAGATTTTACTGTGGTTAAAGTTGTACTGTTACTTGACTGTTTGCAGGACATGGTTGATGGTTTCTGCCATCAGCTGCATAGGACAAGATCGATTAATGGATGTTGTACATACATTACTCCAGGTATAACATCTACACATTTGCAAGATCAAAAAATTCGTATTAAAGCACATTTTAAAAAATATTTTAAATTTAAAATGCTGAAGTAATTTACACATTAAAAAAAAAAGATTCTACAATGAGTACTGAAATATTTTTGAATATTTGAAAAATAGAATGGCTGCACTGTAAAATTAGTGTATAATATAACTCTTACACGTAAAGACTCCTTATACCTCCCTGTTTCTTATTTTAATCACTCTTCTAATGACTGAGTTAAATGTCAAGGAGATCATTCCTGTACTCTCTTCAGCCCTGTGTCTTTTTGAATAAAGTCCTTTCCATGTCTCCCTATAAAGCTCTGAGCTTGTGTCCAGTTTCAGTGATGGAGCATGCCATGCAGCCAGCCTTTTGGGAAGCCAGGGCAGGACAGGGTACCCCTGTTGCACAGAACTGTGAGCCCCCCCCCCCCCCGTGCATAGGGGACTAGGACTGGCTCCCATCACTACTCTGCATGAACTGACATGGGCTCAGGCATAGAGATTTGCTCTATTTTCTGCCTATAACCTCAGGGAGAAGTAGGATTAATGTCTCTGTTCCCACCGCCTATTGCCTGGCCACTAGGAGCTTACAAAGACAAACTCTGGTTTCTTTCCTGTGGGATGAGGAAGGGAGCTGTGCCACTGTCCAGCTTCTTCTAGAGGGCTAGAGTTAATCTGTCATTGTCATCTCAGATGAGGATGTTTTCTCATAGTGATTAATCAGATAAAGATAGATGGGAGTATGCCAGATTTACTTGGCATTCACTTGTATAGCTACAAAAGTGAAAACACAACAGTCTTGAACAACTGTAATTTCTGGTTGGCTCCTAAATTATTAAAAGATGTGAAATCTAGATTTGTCTGATTCAAAACCTTCAAATATTTTTCATCAGTTATACAACTTGAAACATACATGAAAAAAAACACAACAGGCAAAATACATTAACAAGTAACAAAGTCCCACATCCTTCTAGTGAAAACATCCCATGTCAACAAGCTGACTATGAATATGACTGCAGACTTCAGCCAACAACTCAAAAAGTATTGGTTAGCAGTGTGAAATCCAGCTGGGGATGTATTATTCCAGCCTGGAAATAAGAAGGCTTGGGGTAGGGAGGAGTTGGAGATCTCACAGATGCCTTCAATAAAGGAAGATGGATCCAGACGCTCCTCAGAGGTGTACAGCAAAAGGACTAGAGCCACAAATGGCAGAAAGGTAAATTCCTGTTGAATGATAATGAAAACTATTCTGGCACTGGAAGTAGTTAGGTGCTGCAAGAGGTTGCCCAGTGGTGTTGTGGCATTCCTGTCACTGGACGTACTCAAAACTTGTTTGGACAACATGCTGATGAACCTCATCCAACATCAAGGCTAGCCCTGTTTTGGACCGTGTGACCTCTAGAAGTTTCTTCCAGCCTATGCCATCCTGTGATTCCAGGTAAGTCCAGCACCCTCCAGTTCCCCTTCTGGTTGTTATAGAAAGAAACAGGAGAGACATGCTGTGCTGGGGCACCAGCCCTTCCTTAGCACCGAAGCATTTGAAGATCTGTCCATCAGAGGCACCAATGAGGAATACAAAGGGCACCTTAAGATGATCCCAGCTCTAATGCTCTTCCTCAGATAGGGGGAACAGTATTGGCCTCACTGTCCCAAATCTGCAGTTTCTCTTCTGCATTAGGAAAGTAGTGGGCAGACGGCCTTGGATTCTCATTCCTGCCTCTGCTACAAAACCAACAATGATTAGCCAGTTTGATTACTGGCTGTTTTAAGTTAGCCTAGTTTCACTACAGAAATTTACTATATTTCATGTTTCTTCCGTGTAACATTGACCATATTTAATTTTTGCCAGCCAGCTCCTATAGGAGCTGAAATACCCCTGAGACAACAGGATGTATGGTGTGCTTTTACTGTACATACTGATAATCTCCTGTGCCACTTTGGAAGTAATGTCTTTTTTTTTTTTTTTTTTTTTTTTACTGTAGATTATGTTTCTTAAGCATAAAATTCAAATGATATTAGCCTTTGTAGTGTTTTAAAATGTTGCCATGTAAAAGCCATTTTCTTAACTGAAATCCATAAAAGGCTCCTAATTAATCTTTTATGTTAAAATTTGGGAGGGAGAATGAGGAAAAAAAGAGGAATCAGAAAAAAAAAAGTTGCCATATTTTTAGTAGAACTGAGGGAAGAAGTAAGTGAACGGGTTGGTCTCTCTCTGCTTTCTCCTGTAAGTGTTCCCCCTTTTATCATTTTCCTTTTCCATGTCTATATACATATTCAACAATCTTCCCTCTCTTCCCTCTGTTCTTTAAGGTCAGTGCGTTGCTCATCCCAGCATCCTCACTTTGGTTTCCTGTAAGTAGCACTTAATGAGGGTGACTGCCAGCATGTGTTCAGGTTGCCAGTGATCATCACAACCTTTTTCTATTTTTTTCCAAATATTTGGATATTTGCACTCAATTTGCCTTTCCTATACTTTGTATGAACCTCACCTTTCACTAAGTCAAGCTTTACACAGTCTTTTCCCAGCAAACCATTCCAGATGGATTCTTAGTCAGTTTTACAGTCTTCTCTTTTTCCAAGTGACTTCCACGTTTCAGCATCCTGCTGTATGGGGATGGTCAGCAGAGGATAGAGTGTTTCTGCATTGGAGTTTGTGTAATAAAGTACCTTTATCTCTGTAAAAGCCCTTCACAAAGGAAATCTGCTACAGAACCACTCTCCAATTTTATGGCCATGTGCGTTTCATCTAGGAGCATCTTACAAAATAAATAAATAAATAAATCACTGTAATAGTAGCAGGCAAGTTTCTCAACAACTTCTAAACATAGTGGGGAAGAATCTACAAAAGCAATGCCAAAAGGTTTGGCAACCTGCTAAAACAAAACCGCAGGGCATTTCAGTTGATTGCATTCTCCACTGGGGAGAAAATATCAGCAAGCATGTCTACTACTAATGATGAAAATTGCTTGATGTTTAATCGGCTGATGGTGAAACACCCTCAGCAGGGACAGCGTAGAGCCAACCTGCGCGAGGTGTCTGTCAGAGCTGGCCACTTTGCAGGCCTCATCTGGGATCTGCTTGCTTCAGGGAGCACCCAAAGCCCGAGGCTCTTACAAGCACGCTTCATGTTTTTCAAAAGCCTTAGCTCAGGGTAAGATCACGAGTAATGCTATCTTGTGCTTCAGACTCAGGCGAGAGGCTGGTTCCCAGGGGTGACTGAAGTGATTCCACATGAATGACTGATTTCTGTTCCTCTAATTTGCCATTTATTGGCGGGGAGGAAAAAGGCTCTCAATCTGTTGTTCCAAGGAAGTGTTAAGTTTTGTGGGACACAGTTTTCAGAAGTTTCCACCAACTTGGCTGGAGCTCCTTAAGCCTTTTTTCAGCTCAGCACTCATGAAATGCTGTTTATGGCAATACCCTGTACAGTGCCTTATGCAAGTCAAACAGTGGCATGCTCTGCCTCTTTGTGGCTGCTACGGAACACACTGTGACTTCTTGCAGCTCTACATCATCCCCTATCTTACACAATGTTCCTGCTTCTCTGCTTTCGGCACAGGGCAAAACGAGGATCCAGAAGGATGCTGTTTTTCTCTCTCACTCTTACAGTCAGAAAGCACAGCTAGTGATAGACAGAGAGTGAGTAGAAATAGGTCCTCCTTACCATTGGTAAACAAGAATCTTACTGACAATGCATTTAAGTTTAATTTAAATCTTAGAGCATTTTAGGGAGTCATCAAAAGGTGTCAACTAGAAGAAAATCAAGATAAAAGCCCCACATCCCAAAATTTGTTCCAGAGTCAGGACAAATCTCTACAGCGTACCAACTAAAAGCTGAAGTTCTCACAGTCTTTCTAGACTTCTGCCTGTGTCCCAAGGATGACATGCACTATTGCAGATAACTCATTTTGTGTCAACAGTTGTGTTAAAATTGTCAAAAGAAAGGGAGATAGCTCAGGGCTGAATCATAAAGCAGTAGTCACTGGAGATCAGAAACTTCGGTGTGAAAAGATGTGCCAGACTGAAAAGAACAGAGAAAGAGAGATCCAAATAGGATGGAACTTCACTGTGTTCTCCCAAGAACCTCCACCCTCACTGAGCACACTCGTTTCCACGGTCAGCATGCACAAGGCAACAGTTCAGGTGTGTGTGGTCAGCAACTGTTGTGTAGCCCGCAAAATATGTTGACTAAAACTGTCTCTACAAAGACATTTCTACTCATACGTACATAAGCTTGTATGTATACATAGCAACATATGTACACATTCATGAACATGCTTTCCATATGGCAATTAATACCTTGCAAATTCCCTGGCAAGACTCCATGATTGGAAAAGGGATTAGCAACCTCTCTCCATCCCCCCAGTAATAAAATAAAAATAAGCCACTCTTCAGCATAATTGTGTATTCTCTTAAAATACTGGGACTTTTCCTGCAGCCCATCAGAAAAGGCGCAGGGAAAATAAACAGGTCCTTGTCCTCACATTTGTTGGTTTATTTCCCCCGAGTCTTTTAAAAACCAGAGCCTGATTTAGCAATTAGTGTTTGTACTTGCACATCTTGTGCAATTAGCTAAAACAGCAAATTAGGGAATAAGAAATAAACATTAATATAAAAAATAAACATGAATATAGAAGAAAGCATACTGGATGAAAAATAGCCATTTTGGAGTCATTGATAAAATGTACTTTGGTGTTAATGACCAAAAATAATTCCAAATATACATTATAATTCCCTTTAAAATACAGCTCCCTCTGAATAATGCAAATCTTTATTAAAACACTTTGTTAAGACTTGGCAAAGACATCATGTGACAGCTCTCTTTTGTAAGAATTTCTTGTAGATTGTAGAAAGATAACTGAGAAATGGAATGGTTGGTCTCTCTTAAAACTACTGTTGCTAAGCATACAAAAATAAAAGTAAAAAGGAATAATTTTTTACACAGACTATAAAATCAGCTGGTAGAGTTCATTGCAGTCATCAAACCGGGCTGGATATTGCAGAGCCACATAACGTTATGTGGCAGAGAATACCATTTTTATAATTATGTGGAGATAAGGTTGATGACATCCCCCCACTTCGTAGACGGGGGTTTACAAATGGCAAGATGTTTTTAGAAAGAAAGGTACTATGCTGTTTTGGCAGAGGCAGGATACTGAGTTTGAAAAAGAATGGTGAGTTCTGAAACAGAATCACATCCTCAGCATCAGAGCACTTGGATCAGGCTCCTGTCCCAAATGCAGCTGCTTGTTGAGTTATTACCGTGACAACATTCATAATTGCCTGTGAATAATTTATATTCTGCCTCATACTTATTTGCAGTATATAACTGCCTACATGTTTATTTACAAAGGAGAAAATGTTTTCGCAATGGGACATTGACTGGTATTTTGGTCTGCACCCATTATTGTTACCAAGAAAAAGGGCAGGCAAAAGCTTCTCATCTCAGCATTCCTTTCATTCTTGCCCTTGTCCATGCTCTCCTTCAAGAGTTTTTTGGCTGAATAAGTTCCTTGATCACTTAGTCACTTGAAGCACCACAGGTAGAAAACAATTCCTGATGAAACAAGTAAGTCCCAGAGGATGATAGTTACTCCCTGCTTCTCCTGAACGCACATTCCTGGTAACTGCCAGTGATACCTGAAACTTGTCCTCTCAATTTCATTAGGAAATAACTTTTCAGCTAGGGCAAATCATGTGCTATTGTTGTTTGGGGCTTTTCTAATCTTTTATATTTATGTGTTTGATCCATTTTTCTTTTCCAAAGTAGCTTGCAGCTTGAGTCATGTGAAAGAGGTGAGAAATAGTCTCATTACTTCAACATAACTGATTTTTTTTTGATTGAAGTTTTTAATTGGAGGGAGATTTTGGATTACCTTAAATAATATGCGCTTTGACTTTTTGACTCACTTTTCCTACTGTGAGCAGAGATTCTGTTGCTGTTTTCTTGGGGTTTTTTTGTGTTTTTTTTTTTTTAACCCCCTTGATTTATTTTCTCAGTATAATTTTTGTTCATTTGTTCTTAGCATTAAAACCTGTGGCAGTTTTTTGTTAAGCTAATTTTGCGGATAGCAATGCAAGTGAAACCTTTCAATACTGCTCAGCAGATTGTGGTGAAGGGGGCCCTTCTTTTTGGTTGATTTGAGTACACTTAGTGAATGATTGTATCTGACAAGTTTCTGAAGCTTTGTCAAAGTTTCCTTTGCCTTCTGATTTGGGTTGCTTCTGTTTTAATTTTAAGATGTCCCTGGATGTTTGTCACGGGAAATGAACTTGGCTGTTTGCTTTGTTTTAAGTGACATTCAATGCTCTGAAAAAAGAAGTGGAATATGACAAGTTTGCAATTATGTCAATTTTTCTTTTTCCATCCATGAAATCTCTAAACTTGTACATATCTAACTGTTGTGCTGGTGCAGTACACTATGTCCTAGATTTTTAATAGTATTTGTCTGCAGCCAGCTTAGGAGTCTAGGCTTGGGATTTTTTTAATGCTTATAAATGAACTTTATGACTTCTGTATAGCACAAAGAGTACTTACCCTGGCAAATGTCAGTGACAAGAGAAGAGCTGTGGTATACATAGCAATTAAGAGAACATCTTCCATATTGTCTCATCAGTGTTTCCCTGCCCTCTGTCAGTAGACACTGTCACTTTTCTGAAAAACAAAGCTGCGGAGTCTTTAATATCTGAAAAACAAAGCTAATCAGGAAAACTGTAGAGTTCCTGTACAACATGCAACAGGTTGCAAAGCTAACACCTGCCCTTAAGAAATGTTTCTAATGAGACCACATAGTGCAGGTTCCTGGGTGTAGCTGCTTCCTCCCGTGCTTTGCTCTGAAGGCTTGGTAAAACGGGCACCTCTCCGCTGAAAGCAGGGGCACCCTGTGAGGTATAGCAGCTGGTGGGTGGATAAGGACAATAGCACAAGTGCCTCTCCTCCTGAGATACCAGCTCCACAAAATGTTAACTCAAATGTGAAAAGTTCCCATATTAGCAATTATCCTGGCGCAGTTCAGACACACTGAGTGTTTCTCCACTAATTAACTAGCCCCATTATCCACATAAGACTGTTGGACACAGCTATTAGGCAGAGCATTGGTGTGTCAGCTGCTACCCATTGCCTTGTAGACACGGACTCACGCGGTCTCAGTGGCTACAGGCTGCTGTATTTCAGAATCAACACAGCATGGGCTCAGTTGTACTTCTGAAGCAGCGAGTCAGAAAAGATGCAATCTGGCAACAGGTGAGCTCACAAGCAAGCAGAGAAGCAGCACGTCAGGGGAAATCTGGGCCTTTCGAACCCACGTGCTGACACACGTGGTAATTGCTGGGTTGGACAAGATGCTCCAGCCTCTTAAAAAGGCAGCTGACTTGGCAAAGGCACAGCACCCACATCTGCAAAGGCTCGTTTACCTTCCCCCCTGCTGCCAAATGTTTAGTGTGTTAATTACGCTCTCTGTTGCTATAAAGGTGTGGTGGAGCTTGTGTAGCAGCTTTTTCAAAACAGAACTCACCAAAATGTACCAAACGTCGTGTTTCTGCAGACCTGTGCTTCATGTAAGATATCTCTGTTCAAGTGCTTATTTTATTTTGTTTTAAAAGTTGATGCTAATGCCTGAGCTGATTTATATCCACTACATGTCTGGTCCTGGTCTCAGTGGGAAGATGGCAATAAGAAATATCCCTGACAAGGCAAGCTGAAAGATTCCCAAGGTTACAAAGGAAAATGAATTCCCAAGTTACACACATCAGTGGTCCACAAATGTTATCATTTTTCACTGAGTGGCAAGGAGGTTATAAAGATGAAGGACTTATTTTGAGTCTAAGTTACATGTATGCTATGCTACACGCCTGTTGACTATGTGGCATGACAGTAACCCTGAGCCTCAGCTCTGGGCCTGATGTCTGGCATGTGATATTTGATGTCTGGTAATGCTCCCATTGCTTCACAACATCCACTGCAGTGGCTCTTTCTTTGCACAAGTATAAGGAAGAGATTAATCCTCCCCACCCCCTTACTCTGTATTTTATACACCTACAGCTGCAGGACATCTGCTGAGACAGAAGATTCTACATAAATAAGATGTTAATGTAAAAAATGTTATTTACATTACCTAAAATGAGAGCTGCTAGGGAAATGTCTAAGAGACTGTGTATCTTCCCTGTGACGGCTGGATGGAGGTTCCTAAACAAAAAGCAGCAGGCAACCTAGTATTTTCAAGGGGTCCTTTACATTTGTTGTAAACTCTAAGAGTTCTGTGGAAAGAAAATCTTTTCAGGTTCTTTTCCACAGTCCTTTCTGGTCTTAATTGCTCTACTGTGCTTTCCTTGCTTCTTGCTCTGGTGAGATCTTTCCTCTGCTTACTGAGGCTTAACAAATTTGTTGGGAAGGTTACACACAACTTCCAGATGACGTTGCATGGCAGACCAAACACACATGGAAGAGAGAAATACTTGTCCATCTTGGAAAGGCACAAGGGCTCAGCTTCTACCCTGAGCATTTTCTTTTGCTTGTCTTGCTTCTAGACCCAGTGTGATGTGGCCATATTCAACCAAACTGGATTTTCTTTAGTCTTTTTAGTTGACCCCAGGTAGAGTCTTGTGATCATGATGTACATTCAAGGACTTGGGCTATACAGCCCAACAGGCACAAACTGGAACAGAGGAGGTTCCCCTTCACCATCAGGAGGCACTTCTTTACTGTGCAGGTGGTGAAGCTCTGGCACTGGTTGCCCATAGAGGTTGTGGAGTCTCCCTCCTTGGAGATCTTCACAACCCGCCTGGACATGGTCTTGGGCAGCTTGCTCTGTGTGACCCATGGGAGTCAGACCAGATGACTTCCAGAGGTCCCTTCCAACCTCAGCCAAACCCATTTTCAGAAGACACAGATAACATGACAACCATCACAACAAGGTTATGCAACCCCCATGGCCAGCAAAAGGATCTCAGCCAATTTCCTGGCTACCAGATCACTAAAAGCAAAACTTATGTGTGTTCACAGCCAGCACCAAGAGTCAAGGGCATGAAACAGTGAGCAGTTCTGTGCTGTCACAGCAGCAGCTTCAGCAAGAACACCATCTTCTTCTCCGTGTTGCAGGAAAACACATCAAAGTGACCTAAACACTCATGGTCCCTCTTTCTTGATTATAATGATCTCATATCTAGACACGGGTGACATGCAAGGGGCTGCCTATTGATAATAATCACTTTCGTTAGTGAGAAAGCAGTCTCAAAGTTTGCCAGACGTTAACACTGTTACAGCAAAGGCAGCTAGCAGGGGAAAACATGCCGTGTCAGCAGTGTAACACGAACAAATCAAACCCTCAAATTATTTGTGGTTGGATGTTTGCTCCATGACTCTTTTGTCACTCAGCCGCCCTTCTCTTCATCATGTGTTTGGTTTTTTTTTCCCCTTCTAACTACTTTGACACATTTTCCTCTCTATACATCACTGGAGATTGCTGTCCTGGGAGCTGCTGTGGTAGGATGATGCGTTCTTTCCTCTTTCTTCCTGATTTCTGACACATGTAGCAACCTAGAGTGTTTCTAAGAATCAGTGATTGCCCTCTTCTCCCTGACATCCCTTTGGCTGGGGATGCAAGCTAGCCCTCCATACCTACTTGCTCACCACAGAATTAAAGAAAATAAGAAAATAAGTACATGCAAGCCTCCTCCTGGTGGGGTAAGATGTGAGGGTCTGGTGAGGGTGTTTTCTTTCTTGTACAAAGTCTGATCATTTCTGAAGTATGTCAGTCCCAAATGTTTAGACCATTAAACTTCCATGACGTATTCAAGGTGTTTCAGCACTTTCCTTTTTTTTTTTTTTTTTTTTTTTTTTTTGCAGAGCCCAGCCATCAGTTATCTAGAGCTTCTGTGGTGCTTTGGAGCCAGCTTGGTGAAGAGAGGCAGGTTTGTTCTCCTGAGAGCCACAGCAGACCAGGGACTTTTCTGCTGGATATAACCTTGGTGACTGGAACAGAGCAAGAAGAAAAACAGAGGGGAAGGGGTGCTTCTTCAGGGTAAGGCAGGCAAACTGCCTGACTCAGACAGTCACAGAGATGCACACCCATACACACCTACACAGCCCTCCAAGGGATCATATTCATAGAAATTAGAAGTGCATGCACAAGACACTGTCATATACACAAGTTTAGGATCTTAGAGGTGCTCCTGAGGATAATAAGCATGTCCACAAAGATTCACAGGCTGAAATGGAAACACAGCATGTTATTATTGGTTTAGTAGCAGAATGCAGCTTTAAGCATTGAAACTCTCTTTTTTTAATTTTTTTTATTTTTTTAAAGTCGTGGACAAAAATGCTGCATTAGCCTTCACAAATACATCCAGTGAGTTAGATTTTCCCTGGGCCAGAGGGATTTTAGGTCAAGAAAATCAAGAACAAAGAGAGAAACCTACATAGTCTATGTTTTACACCCAAATGCTCTGGTCACCCACTAACCAAAAATGCTGAAAAAGCTAAGTAAATGAATTCGTCTGATGCAGAACCGCATGAAAGGCTGTCTTAAGGAGCTCCCCACTGCAGACTTGCCACTCTCTGTTTTTTTCCCCTAAGGACACCAGCTGTGGTTTATTCTCTCCTCTCCTTTCCCCACTTAAAAAATGCTACATTTGAGCTCAAATCTCTGTTCCCAGAGCAAAGGGGATCATTAGTTACCGACACTTAAAAACGATTAGATCTTCTTCATCTGAACTTCATCTCAGTAATATATTGGGAGGATGTACCACTGTTTTCCAGAGCAAATCTCATCTAAAGAACTAAGGCTATAAGAGTCCTACAGGGACACTTTTCTGCTTTCTTCTTAATACCATATAATCATGCAACTGTTCTCCAAATTCCAGATATAGGCAGTGATACGTGGGCAGCATTTAGGCCCACTTCCTAGCTCCACAGTCTGCAAAGAACAGAGGTAATTGATCTGCACTTTGTTGTTCAGTCTTTCCTGGCTTTGGATGACTTTTTCCACTTGTTCATACTGTGTTTGTTTTAGTGGTTTATGTGATCTGTATATGGCTGATCAATTATAGCTAGAAGCTGTAAATCTGTGGGAAAAACCTCCAGAGAAAATGCAGCACTTAGCACAGTGCTGATGGAGGCACACCCAAACGGAGTTTTAACCCTCTCTTCTCCGCAGAAAATCCCCCGCGGTGCTCAGCATTGCTTGACTAGGCAATGACTGTTCCCCACTCCTCCCCTTACTAATTAAGGGCAGATTTATTGGGCTTCATTGATGCTAAGAGGGGTTAGAGCTGCATGGATGTATGTGAATTTTGAGGGAGAATGGTCGTTTCTGAAGGACTGATACCACATGCATTAACTTTGCTGCTTGTGTCAAGGCACAAGGAAGGGAAGGCACAAGGCTTTGGGAAGAACACTCTGATGTGCTGTGGGAATAGTGCAGGTCATAATAAGAACCATTCAGCGACTCATACCACTGAGTACAGTGGCTTCTCTGGTGTCCATGTTCAGTGCTGTTAACCACAAAATATAGTGTTTGTATTGTCCACTCTCTGAGATTTTTAGCTGAGAGAGCTGTTATGTTCAGCTAGTGAAATCTATCCCTGGTTTGAAGGGATAGCTCTTCAGACAGCAGATAGAGACCATCAAAAAAAGCAGTTGCTCAGGTTTGAATGTTCTTGTTGAAGCCAGTCTCAGGTCTCCAGTCTACCCACGTGGTGCCTCCCTCAGAGTTCCTGAATACAAGAGGTAGTGATGACTATCTTTCAGCCTGTCAGAGCAGCCCCACTTTACCCTGTGCTCTTCTCTCATGGCCCCTAAATAGCATTACATAAAGCAGGGCCATTTGGTGTCCTGCAAGTCATATATTTTCTTGAACAAACTTCTTTCTACAGCAAAAGTAAGCCAGAATCTAGTGATTCCAAAATACGGAGTTATCAGAACACAATTAATTTTATTTTGGTTTCATAAGAAAGGGGAAACAGTAGAGTGTTGTCAAAGTGGCTCATTGCTATAACTGCTGTTGGAAGGTCCTGCTGGCATTTATACTTTGAATGAGTTCATTGAAATAAAGATAGACTTCTTATGGATTAACTGGGAGCAAAAACTTTATCTTAGAATAGCAAAAAATAGCAACAGTATTCTTGCTATCTGCACATTGTCTTTACAAGAAAGGTTATCTTTGTGTTGCTGGGTGGTTCCTTCATTGGAGGAGAAGGGTTGTTTTTAATACTCAATGATAAAAAGACCTTGAAAAAATAAATAAGCTTGCTGGGATTGGAGGGAGGAAGAGGGGCCTGCCCTCAGTAAAGCATTTTGTTTCTAAAACTTTACTCTTTCAACAACCCAGCTCTGGAGTCATGACTGTGTATGTTTATTATTGTATTATCATTGTATATATTGCCAGTCTGACCAGTAAAACTTTACCAGCATCATTCCAGAAAATGCTAGTGAGAGAAAACAGTAAGGAACCGTCCAAAACAGCACTTGCTGAAGCTATTTCCATCTGTCAAGGAACTAGCAAGCTGCAGTGAGTTTGCTCATATGGTCCTTTTCTTTCCCTTTTTCCCCTTTTGTTCTGTGATTTTCTCTTCTTCTGCCACTTATTTTCTACCCAGTATACTGTGGCGTATACTGGCATCACACCAAGCCACAGAATATTTGGTTGCATTTTTCAGTGGAGGGGAGAGCTAAAACCTCGTCCCAAATTCACCATCAGACTCGATAAGGGTCTGAGATGGTGGCAGGGATGGGAACAGAAACTCGAGAGCAATTGCTTTCAAATTCCCAGCACTAAATTGCAGTCAGGCCACCTCTGAGAATGCATAAAATAGCTGCCCTGATTTAATCACTTACAGTAGCTTCAGCACAGTTTCTGTATGGCCTGTCAGCCTGAAAGACACAGGCAAAACACCCGTTTGGTTCTGGACTGATGCTGCACTACTCAGCAGGAAGTCTTTCCTTTGCCTCCCTACCAGTCCTTCCTCGCAGCTTTCTAGGCCAGCAGGCCTTTTCTTTTTGCATCCTTTGCTTTCCTTCTTGATGAATTACAAACAGATCCTGGGCTGTTCAGAGCACAGACCCAGTGAAGGCAACTTGAATGTCTACAGCTTGAATCTTGAAATGCAAGCAAGGATAAAAACATCTTGCCTTGAATGTTTCCACCTGTTTTCCAAGAACAGGACCGGAGCTTTCCCCATGAATGTGCCCAGCCCACATGGCACTTGTTGCTGGCTGTCCCTGGCAGAGCAGCTGCTGGAGTGGCCAGGCTGGGCTGGGCCACTGGGAGTGGGCCTGTGTGGGTGCTCTGGGTGATGTAGAGGGGGAGACAAGCACCAGCTGGCTTGGGTGCTCCACCCCAGGCTGCTGCCTCGTAAGGAAAACTATGCCTTTACAGAAGGCAGTAATTGGCAGAGAATAGGGATGAGGGAGAGCTCAGACCGAGTTTTAAATTAGTGGAACTCCATTGGCTTAGCTGGAGTTATTTCTGATTTGCACAGAGATAACCAATATCAGAATCAGATGCCAGACGTGTGAAAACCCCTTGTGTTTACAGCCACATGGCGGTCCCGCAGAAACGGGCCTGGTGGCACTTCGTGGTGCTGGGCTGTGGCATCCCGCAAGCCCTGCTGGCATCCTGGGTATCGCCCTGAGGCTCACCATGCCTTCTTCTCAGAGGTAAGGAGAAGCCATTAGCAGAATTACTCTCTGCTTTGAGAAGCGGCCCCTCTGCAAGGAAAAGTGCTTATTCAGTCAAACACAGCTCGCTGATAAATAGTTTACAATGGTGCTGAAGGCCGAAGTTGCCATGATTGTTTATACTGTGCTATAGCATAGCTGCTACAGACAGACTGCACTGCCGGACCTTCAAGCCTTATTTCTCAAAATGAAATGTTCACTCAGCAGCTGAGCTTGTCTGGGGAATTAATAACATTTAAAGTGACAGAGGCTTAGCGTCTCCCTACGACTTTTCTTTCAGTGCCCTTGACACCGCAGAGATTCATTGGCTTCTTTCAGTCAGTGCCAGTTAACTACAGCCTAGCGTTACTGAGGTTTGCTGTTCCTCGACTTTTTGTACAGTGCTTCAGTCACACTGATTGCATTTTAATCGGATAGGAAACCAGCCGAGCCTGGAAGAGGCTGAGGGGCTGAAAGTAAAGCAAGCCAGCATCTCACAGCAAGCCAGGCACATGGAGCGCGCTCCCAAATGTATGGGCTCTCTCCTGACAGACCGATTTTCTGAGCATGAGCTGTGCTCAGATGCACATCTGTGCTTCCGCGGCACTGGGTGGCTCAGGCTGCTCTACCTCAGCCATGCACCAAGGTAACCGAGAGCAGGATCCAATCTGCAAATTGAACTTAACAGCAAAACCAAAATAAAACCATAGTGGAGTCATTGACTTCATTCAAAATGCTTTAGTGTGTTGTGAGTAAAATTTTGGCCGTTCTGCTTCTGTGACGATTCAATATTGTCAGAAGAAATAAACCTTTTTGAAGGAAATTAGAAGTGATACATTTTTAAAAAAGTTATTTTTTTTTTATTCTGAAGATCGGTTTGTTTGTTTTTAATAGGTAAACATGTTATAAAGAAATATGTGTATTTACATATCTGTATGTACATTCTCTACTGCCCTAGGCTTGCTTCTCAAACATTTGTAGTGATTTAAGGATCTAGCATTATTGAAATACAGCAAGAAAAATTGTTCTAGGGCCTTTCCCAAAAGAAAAGGGTCTTAAAATTAGCAGAAATTCTTCATGAACATGTAGTCCAAAACTTACCTTTTAAGGAAGTTTGTGATGATTCAGATAAGACTGGAAAGAATATCCCAGCTTTCAGGCATCCATTTCTATAAACAAACGTAACACCAAAACTTGTGATAAATTACTCAAGGGTTTACCAAACTGCACTGCAATACATTTGGATGCCGTCCTGGTGTTTTCTCACTTTGGACCTGATAAAGGAGGCGGGGGGAAATTAGGATGTGCTGCACTGATATCATGGTCTGAGCCATAGTTACCCATTTTAGTGTACACTGTTATGTTTCAACAGCAGAGCCTAACCACAGGGCTGTGATTCACCTGGGAAAACAGGGTTTGTTTGCAGTGATGTTTTGGGTAGTCTTAAAGCTGCCTTTCCCCAGCCTCAGCTGCATGAGCTCACGGACAGCCTGCCCCAGCATTTGCGTTACAGCTGGTCACCGTATGCGTCCTGACCCTCCAGCGGATCCCGAATTTGACTTAGTCCTGCTTCTCCTTCTAAGCTTGTCTGTGTCAATCAAAATTAGAGATGTGAAACATAGTATAATGACATTATAGCATTAGAAGAATAAAAAAAGGCAGGAAATTGGAGCTAGGGTTTGGTCTAATTTTTCCTGGCAGAGGGGCTCTTTGGGGGGGTAACAGATGGACTGGGACAACAGCTCCGTATGTCTGCAATATTGCCGTAGTTCCAGGCTTGGGCAAAAAAAAGCTCAAACTTAAACTTTTCAATTTAGTATGCTGATGAACATGAGGTTGATGATGACCTTAAAATCAATTTTTTTTTTTTTAGCTTAACTTCAGTTCAGACTTAGTGGTCTTACTTTCTGATTTGAGAGGGAGGAAGGGTTATGACTGTGTATGGAGGCAGTGAAACCTTCCAAGAGGGCCACTCTTGCAAGGTGTGCCTATGTATTAAGCCTTAGTATTGCAGGGCCATCCCTGCATGTTGGACATGTAAAGTGCCCAACATGTCTCCGACTCCAGCTCTGAAGGCAAAATACTCAGTAATGTCTGTATCTGGCTGCTGGATGCAAATGGTCATATTCTGCTAGAATATTCTGCAAAGAAAAGAAACAGTCCCAAGACTTCAGGGGCTCTTCAAAGGCTATGCCAGCACATTGACTGCTACTGTTGTTTTGTTCTTCACAGAAGGAGCTTTAAAGTAACCAGGCAGAGGAGAAAAGAGCAGAAGAGACAAAAACCTGTCAATAGTTCAAATGCTTCTAGCTGTTATGCAATGTGTATGGTGCCAACTGCCTCTCTTGCTCCCAAGCCAGCTCATTACTTCTGAAGTTTTGCATGGATCAGTGTAAAAAAGAATTTTCTATAAGAAACAAGCCTAACAAAAGTAATTCTTTATGGTTTAGCACTTAATTACAGTTCAACATTTCACTTCCAAACAGAAAAAAAAAAAAGTAAATAAAATTACTGTAACATGTTGGGGAAAACAGAAGTGCATCTTACATCAAATTTAGTAAGAGTCACTCAAATATATACGTAGATCTGGGAACATATTTTTCTGGCAATTTATCGTCAATTTGTCAATCACTGACTGAAGGTCTCTGTGTTTGTGATCTTCAAATGGGCTGAGATCACACTGAAGTTTAATTACCGGTGAGTAGACTCAGATTGAGCGTGCCCTCCTGTCCTAGAAGACAAGGCAATACAGGCAGAAAAATATCTGTTGCCCTCATGAGGGATATTTTATAACTACCTAATTGGTAATGTAAAAATATATGAATAAAATTTTGACATTCGATGCCAGAGTCCAGAAACTGAGTTGCTGCTGGATATTTTGGGCACCTGGCAATTAGGAAAAGTATGTGGCAAATTCTTCCCTGCTGTGAATCTAGCAATTCTACTGATTTCAGAAAAGCTAGGTTGGCTTATGCTACATGTGTGTGTAAGTATATGGGACCTCGTCAAGCTATCAGATGGGCTATCAGAAGGCTGATATCCTCCTACTCTTTTTCAAGCATGTCCAGCTCCATTTTAGAAACAGTTGGGTTTTTACCACTGTTGTTGCTTTACAGTGAGCAAATTTAATGTGAAAATTGCTGGAAGACATTAAATACAGACTTCCACACTACCACTCTGACAGGCATCTCGGTAACAGCACAGCCACACTCTGTTGTGGCTTAAATGGTATTTGTCCTTTTTTGTACTCTGATCTCATTCTAGTTTCTCCGTGATGCTCAAATAACATTGGTCTAATTAAAATCAGGCAAATATTTCGTGTCATGTGTAATAGGTAATATAAAGTACGTATGCAATGATTTAACTAAACATCTAAGCTTTGGATAAAGAAAAGTTTTCATCTGGCATTAACTTCCCAGTAGACAGAGACCAATGACTCCTGCCAGTCCTGTCGGAGCTGCATGGGTAGTTCTGGCCTTTTGATAGTAATTATTCAAGAACAGAAAACTCAATTTTTGCTTGTTTGTGTTTTTTTTTTTGTTGTTTGTTTGTTTTCTTTTTTCTCTCTCTTTTTTTTTCTTTTCTTTTCTTGTGTGTAGCTTTGGTTTGCATGGGAAAATTGTCGTAAGAGATAACAGAGGAAGATAGAACAACAGTGATTTTTTGTGATACTTCTCCAAGAGGGTCCCAATCTAATCTCTGTTTGGTTATGGTAGTTGGATTAGTATGAAACATTGGCAAATGGGGTCTCCAGCCTTACAAAAACAAACACAAATATTTAACCTGGCAAAGGATATTTCAGTAAAAATCCTCTAACAATCTAAGAGAATGTAGGTCTTTAAATACATTTAAACTGATAAAATACTCATGTGCCAGGTTTCAGCTACTACTCAAGACCAGCAAAGATATCTGTTCAGAAACAGAGATGTGTTTCAGTCCTGTATGTAGGCTAAGAAAGAACCCACCTAAATTTCTACTTCTTCTATTCCCTCTTCTGAATTTGAGACGTGTAAATTTAATACAGGCAATTTTATATCTATTTTTCTGCACTCAGTATATCCAGATTTTAAACTTCTATAATGAGAGGAGATGGCTAAGGCAGGCAGGGGCCATCCACTGGAGGAGCAAGTAAAGGGAGAGCTATTTCACTGCTGAAAGAATTGTGCTAATACTTCTATTACCTGCAAAATGTATGACTTTGCAGCATAATATTATAAATTCCTTCTCCTTTTTTCCCCTATGTGTGTCTCAATGGTGTTTTTCCTATTCTGTTTCTAAATAACTTTTTGCTGCTATTTCAGTTTTTCTTGGATAGTTAAACAGAATCATCCACAAAACACAATAGCAGCACTTTAAAAACTTAAAACAGAAAAAATATATGCATGCACACACACATGCATGTATCTGTATGTTATAATAAATATGTAAAACACGTTCTCAGAAGTTATTACCAATATACAGAATCTAACAGACATTGATTTAGACATTTATGTAAAATCATATCTGTATTATGCAGGAAGAAGAAAAAAAAAAAAGGAAGACAAAAAAAAAAAGGAAGAGAAGAAGGATTAAAATGAGAGAGAGAAAAAAAAATCCTCATTCCTTGTGGCATAAGCCAACCATTAATTCACAGTGCTTTCCCTGGGGACCTTTTTTCTTTTTTTCTCTTTGTATTCTCTTTTGAGACCTTTCCTATTGGCTCTTATCTGAAAGAAAAGATAAAGTGGTTAGCTACTCTGAATCAGTATGGGAATTTCTATGCTTATATTTGAGATTTTCCTCCCACTCTCCAGCCTGCTGATTTGGATAAAGGTGGAAGAGCCGACACCAGGATTCAGTGCTAGCACAATTTCCCACAGAGTCCTGTCACATTCAGTGTAACGTCTTAAGGAACTGTTTTGTTTGTTTGTTTTAACATTGGGAATTGAAAAACACTATTTTAATATTAGAAGTCTTTCCCTAGATTGCTGTGGGAGTTCTTTAAAAAAAAAAAAAAAAGGCAGCTAAACTATTAAAAAACTCCCATCCGTGAATAAAATTTTCTATATCAGAAGAATCTGCATAGAGAGTATTTGGCAACCCCAAGGAGAATTCATTTTGATTTTCTTCAATTGCATCTCTTCTTCTCCCCTAGAATTGTGGTCTGAACATGGGCTCTGTTCTCAGGCTTCTCACTTTCCTGCTTTGCTGTCTGGAGAGGGATGAGAGTCAGGCAGTGCAGTACCTTCACTTGCTTCAACAAGCTCTCTGACATCTCTGACAGAGCCCATGCTCACCACAACCAGGGCATGCAGTCAGGAGTACACACAGCTTGGTCCCTGCAATTTTGGGTGCTTCTTCACCTTCGACAGCTGTGAGTACAGCTGGTGGCACATCCTGAAGCAGACCCCTCAGGACAATACTGACTTTCATGGTCTCCTCTTCTTGAGGCAGGACGTCAGCTGTAGTGGTACCAGGGATGTTTTGCAAGCTTCTCCCTCATTCTTAGCTACTTGTTCCCTCATATATATTATTAGCACATGTACTGCTCTTTTGGGGGCTGTGGAAGAACAAGATCACAGAAGTGAGGTGAGATCAAAACAACCTACCTTTTCAGACCGCATAGTTTTTAGCTTGAATCATCCACATCCCCCAGGCACTTGTACCAGCACAGCGAAGGGGACAGCTGGGTGGAAACAAGTGGTGGGGACTTTGCTGTGAACTGCATGAACCCTACAGTTGCCTCAGGCTAAATGCATACCAAAACAGCAGAGAAATATAGTTATCAAGAGCCCAGTTCTGTAAAGACAAACATCTCTATTTATTAAAAACTATGGACTTTTAACCCACCTTGAAAAGAGTTTAATTTGACTTTCAGGGACTGTAAATTGCGTGGTTTTATATTTAACCAACATTCCAGTCCTTAATTCCCAACACACATGAAATTCTGTTCACAAGCAAGACCAGTCACATTAGTCATAAGAAGCTGCCTTTTTCTTATGACCCATCAGGAACTACATTTTCAGCATACCTCTCCCCAGCTCCTCAGCCTGTATCCCGCACCCATCCACCCCCACTAGGCTGGAGCTGCTGCTTTGTGCATGGCCCAATTGCACCTTCACTGAATGGGAGCGAGAAGCTGAGGGGCCATGCAACTCTGACGAGAGTGTTTTCCAAGGAGGAAGGGATCAGTGAATCTCCAAGGCCTGCTCCAATGAATTTGGAGTACCTTAAAAAAATAGTCACTGGAGTAAGGGATTGAAACCTAGATCTGCCCTCCAGGCATATACTCTGACACCTGCTTCATAGAGCTGCACCCGTTTCCTTGGATTGACTAAAGAACGCCATATGAAGGGGAAGAGCCCTTTTCGATCTCAAATTCCAATGGCTCAGCAACAAAGCACCGTTGTGAGATAAACTTTTGGTGCTAAGCTCAGAGGGCTTTGGAAAGAGCATTGCAACACGTTGCTTGTTGTGGCTGGTGACACAGATGTTCAGCTGACTCCTGAAGATCTGTCATCGATCACGCTGGTGTTTCCAGCGGTGAGGGAGCAGATCAGAAGAGTTTTGTGGGGACTTACAGTCCCAAGATACCAAAATCAGGGATTCGAGGAAAGAAGAAGGATAAATTTAACTAGGTGTTTTATATGTTAGATGTGAGCTTCTCAGTTAATGGTAAAAAAGAGAAGGTGGGCACAGCTAACTTATTTTTCTGAAAGGAAAAATACCCCCATTGGCTTTATTCACCCCTCTAAAAGCCAGCTCAAGCCCATGAATTGTAACAGGCTGGAAGTATCTTTGCACACTGATGAATAAAGGATTTAGAGTCCTGGATGGATTTTAGGATGCAGAAAGGTTGGTATGTGTCGCGGCCAAATTTAAAACAGGTCTGTGCACTTAGGTGTAGACAGGCATGAATTCTTCTGCTGCCACTTCCAGCTCTCTGGACTCCTGCCATCTCCTGCCCAGACGGGGTGCAAATGTGTCCGTGCTGGGGATGCCTGGATTAGTGTCAGGGAAGGGGAGTTGTTGTCCCAGGCTCTGCACTCATGGCTGGCTCTGAAATGGGAACTGGCCACGTCAAGCCAGTCTACACCTTGGGCAGAGCAAGGATTCACACATTGGGTGTGCATGGCTTATCTAAGCAAGCCATGGATCCAACTCCATTACACGCAGGTTATGACAAGGAGAGGGTTAAAAGAGAAACCCTCCCCAGGGAGGAAAAGAGGGAAGCCACCTGTAGCCCATCCCTACTGATGGTTCTTTTGAGCAGCCTGAGAAAGCTGCGCCTGCAGGATTACAGAGCAGAGCCAGGAGGAGCTTGGAAGAGGGAGCGTTTGTGCTTTTGTAAGGAATCGTGAAATGAAGTGGGTTTTGTTTGTTTGTTTTTCTTATTTTCTTATTGTCTCTTTTACTTTTTTCCATGTTGGGAATTTTCTTGAATTTCATCATTTTTACTTCTCTTTATCTCCTTAGAGATTTTTTTTTTTTCTTGTAACAGATTAATAGAAAAGAGGATTTTTACCTTTGTAATTTGGACAAGGAGATATTTGAAAGAGGAGTACAACTCTGTAGTCTTGTATGGTGCTTGACTTAAGCTGAGCATGTCTGTAATCTCAGTTATTAAGGTTAGTGTGTCTTTAGGCAGTCCAAACAAAAGAACTGATAAGGCACTGCACTTCAATAAATCCCTAGGATAGTAGTTTACAAGCATACATTTTGCTCCATGTTCCTTTCTGACAGCTGTAAATAACTGGGTAGATAACAGATAACCTGCTTTTTCTTTACATTTGACTAAGCTCCTAAAAATCACACATGTTATGTCTGGCTCTATGCATTGCAGTTCTTTTTTTTTTTTTTTTTATTATCTTTACACTCAATCTAACAACTAACTTGGATTAGAATGAAACGTTTAAATTATCTGGAAATGTAGCTGTTATTCAGAGATGTAGATGGGGATGTACCTGGCTACATTTCCCTCGCATTTCTGCCAATCAATGAATGAATTAGATACATCAGAGGCTTGCTTGAAAGTCAGTCCCTTGAAGCACGTCTGAGGAGGGAGAGATGTGCAAGGTTTTCTTTTATTAGACACAGCCTGTACTGCTCCTCAAATGTAAAGTACTGTTAAGGGCTGCTATAGTTATAGTCACCACAGCTGTTTTTCCCCAGTTGGGAGAGAGCTAAATTACCCAAATGCTGTTTGGGTAGGCAAAGTATTAAAAAGGTGAGAAAATGTTTGGCTGTGTTTCACATGGCAAATACTGTTGCCAGTCTAAGACAGAGGACTTCTAAAGGAAGGAAGCTGAACACTTACTAATACTGATTAGGTTTCTAAAAGGATTTAAGAAATCTGTTTATACATGGGCTCGTAGCGATACTTTTTTTTTTTTTTGATGTCTGTGGGGAAAAAACAAAGTTTCTTATTTTGATTATTTGGTTATCAAGGTTTGAAAGGTAAACAGACAAGGCACCACACTGCTTCATTCTGCCAGTCAGAAGATTCACAAATAAAGCAGAAAGCCACATAGTAAAGAAACAACAGGAGCAGCCTGACTTTGAATGAGATCAAAAGTTTATTTGTGGCTCTCCGTTTAGGCAGGAGACTTTGGATGTGCTTGGGCAATGTTTCTGCTGGGCAGAGCAAGGCAGCAGAAAGCCGCTCTGCAGTGCCTGCTGCATAGCTATCTGTCTGGCTGCCTGCCTCCCACTTCCACCAGCCTGCTGGGTTTTAAAAACAGAGGTGCTGGAGCGCTGCAGAGCTGAAATGGCCAAGGGGCATGTGGCTTGCAGAAATAACACACCCATTATAAAAACAGGTATAAAAATCCTAGGGTTTGTATTTATAAAGAATATGGGCTAAAGCATGTATTTTACCCAGAAGAGCAAGAGCAGAAATGTGGAGGGTTGCAGGAGGGGAGGCTTGCCTTAGTGTCAGGTTTTTGGTGAGCTCAGAGCATGGCATCGCTTTCTGTCCTAAGTTGAGAGTTGGACAAGCCTCCCAGCACTGCAGGGCACAGGTCTGTGCAGGGGTGACAAGGGGACAAGCACAGTGTGGGTTAGAGAAAACCCTGGAAGTTCAGGGAGGAATGAGAATTCATGGGTGGGTTAGACTACAGGAGAGCCTGATGGTGAGATTTTAAAATAGAGTTGTCTATTTTGTAGACAACTGTGATTTTGTGTTTACAGGTGCTGGAGGCAATTAGACAGCTCTGGTTTTCTCAGAAGGTGGAGTTTCAAGAAGCTGGATGTTTCAATACTCAAAATATCCAAACAATGTGAAATCCTAGCCAATATTGGTGCGATGAGTCACAAATCAATATAAACTGAGGAAGTCCAGGAAAGAGCTTAAGAGCAACATGTACCAGCTCCTTGAAAGCAAATGTCTGTTGTCCCACACAGGCCGCAGAAGGCTCGGCCTTTGATTGCAATTAAACTGAAGACACTCTTCCTACAAACCTCAGATTGTGATTGCTGCTGTGATATGCAAAGGGAAATGTTTTTCCCATATGACTGTGGTCAGAAGCTGATTGTTATTCTGTGAAGCAGAATCTCCCTTTTTTTTTTTTTTCTTTGTCTTGCTTCAGGATCTCTTAATGTCTGTTTGTATTACATCAGTTATCTTTCTCAACTGTAGCACTAAAGCCTGGATGGAAATGCAAGTCATTGACTTGCAAGACCCTTCTACAATGTAAAACATACTCTGTCTATGCTTATCTGTAATATCTCCTTTGTTACATGGTCATGCAATTTGGTCTTTCAGGTAGCATCCTGTTCAGCAGCTCTCCTTTATGAATTTGAGGTAAGCAATAACATGATGAGAACATAATAAATCATCAGCTATGGGAAATGCAGTGTTTGGTAAATAACAGACATAACAATTACACTTTTTTTCGGGGGGGGTGGGGGTTGGGGAAGGTGATAGAAGGAAGCTTAGGGCCAGAATACTTTTTAAAATACTGGTTCCATGTCTATTGAGCTCTTAATTAAATCCTGATTCCTTCTAGCCTTATGCATATGTTTAAGTGTCATTGAAGCCAAAGGACTTTTAGAAGACTGTTCAGCATGTGACTGCTAGCATTGCTCAAATTGCTGCTAGAGTTGCTCAAGTTAAACGTGTTAGTAAAGATCTGAAGAATTACATATTTAAATACTTCTGTTGTTCTGTAGGTTTCTTTAGTGTCACGATGAAATGTCTATTCTGTGGGGTATGTGAAACACTACTGAACATACCTTATTCAAATTGACATCTCCCATCTCTGGTAGCGTGTAGATAGGGGAGGGAGTAAATGAAAAATCATAGAATGGCTTGTGTTGGAAGGGACCTTAACGATCATCTAACTCCAACCCCCTTCCATAGGCAGGGATACCACCCGCTAAATCAGGTTGGCCAAGGCCCCATCCAGCCTGGCCTTGAACACCTCCAGGGATGGGGCAACCACGGCTTCTCTGGGCAGCCTGTGCCAGCGCCTCACCACCCTGTGAGTGAAGAATTTCCTCCTAATGTCTAGTCTAAATCTATCTTCGTTTAGTTTAAGGCCATTCCCCCTAGTCCTATCATTCTCTACCCAAGTAAAGAGTCCTTCTCCATCTTTTTTATGCGACCCCTTTAAGTATTGAAAGGTCACAATGAGAACATTTCTCTACTTTTATTTTTACAGGAACATACTGAGCACCTAAAGAATCCAAGGCTAGCTTGTATAGGCTAAACAACAAACAAATGGGAGCTGGAGGTACCACATCATTGATACTTTAGATGTCTGCATTAATAATTGTAAAATTGATAAAACTTCGAAACTAGTAACTGGTTTACATATAGTAATGATACTTTAAGTTTATAATAACTATAAAGTTTAGCTTAGCTTATTTTGCTTCCTTCGTTTACTGTTTTTGCATCCATTATTTAGCCTGTTTGCTGGAAATGATTTGTGTGTTTTTAAATCTGATACACGTGTTTTTAATGTGTTGGGAAGATAAAATACTATCTTTTGTCAGTCACATTGTGCCCCGCTAGACCTTCTGTTCACAAACAGAGAAGGACTGGAGATGCGGTGGTCGGGAGCTGTCTTGGGCAGAGTGACCACAAAATGGTAGAGTTCTCTATTCTTGGCAAAGTCAGGAAGGGGACCAGTAAAACCGCTGTATTGGGCTTCCAGAGGGCTGACTTTGAGCTGTTCAGGACACTGGTTGGCAGAGTCCCTTGGGAGGTGGTTCTGAAGGGCAGAGGAGTCCAGGAAGGCTGGGCACTCTTCAAGAAGGAAATCTTAATGGCTCAGGAGCGGTTTGTCCCCACATGTCCAAAAACGAGCTGGCGTGGAAGACCAGTCTGGCTGAACAGAGAGTTGTGGCTCGAGCTTAGGAGAAAAAAGAGGGTTTATAATCTTTGGAGAAGAGGGTGGGCCACTCAGGAGGACTATAAGGATGTTGCGAGGCTGTACAGGGACAAAATTATAAAGGCCAAAGCTCATCTGGAGCTCTATCTGGCTACTGCCGTTAAAGATAACAAAAAACATTTTTACAAATACATCAACACAAAAAAGGAGGACTAAGGAGAATCTCCATCCTTTACTGGATGCAGGGGGAAACTTAGTTACAAAAGATGAGGAAAAGGCTGAGGTGCTTAATGCCTTCTTTGCCTCAGTCTTTAGCAGCAAAACCAGTTGTTCTCTGGATACCCAGTACCCTGAGCTGGTGGAAGAGGATGGGGAGCAGGATGTGGCCCTCACTATCCATGAGGAAATGGTTGGCGACCTGCTACAGCACTTGGATGTACGCAAGTCGATGGGGCCGGATGGGATCCACCCGAGGGTACTGAGCGAACTGGCGGAGGAGCTGGCCAAGCCGCTATCCATCATTTATCAGCAGTCCTGGCTATCAGGGGAGGTCCCAGTTGACTGGCGGCTAGCAAACGTGACGCCCATCTACAAGAAGGGCCGGAGGGTAGACCCAGGGAACCGTAGGCCTGTTAGTTTGACCTCAGTGCCAGGGAAGCTCATGGAGCAGATTATCTTGAGTGTCATCATGCGGCACTTGCAGGGCAACCAGGCAATCAGGCCCAGTCAGTATGAGTTTATGAATGGCAGGTCCTGCTTGACGAACCTGATCTCCTTCTATGACAAAGTGACACGCTTAGTGGATGAGGGAAAGGCTGTGGATGTGGTCTACCTTGACTTCAGTAAGGCTTTTGATACTGTTTCCCACAACATTCTCCTCAAGAAACTGGCTGCTCGTGGCTTGGACTGGCATACGCTTCGTTGGGTTAAAAACTGGCTGGATAGCCGGGCCCAAAGAGTTGTGGTGAATGGAGTCAAATCCAGTTGGAGGCTGGTCACTAGTGGAGTCCTCCAGGGCTCAGTACTGGGGCCAGTCCTTTTCAATATCTTTATTGATGATCTGGATGAGGGGATTGAGTACACCCTCAGTAAGTTTGCAGATGACACCAAGCTAAGTGCGTGTGTCGATCTGCTCGAGGGTAGGAAGGCTCTGCAGGAGGATCTGGATAGGCTGAACCGAAGGGCTGAGGCCAGCTATTTGAAGTTCAACAAGGCCGAGTGCTGGGTCCTGCACCTGGGGCGCAACAACCCCAAGCAGAGCTACAGGCTGGGAGATGAGTGGCTGGAAAGATGCCTGGCAGAGAAGGACCTGGGAGTACTGGTTGATAGTTGGCTGAATATGAGCCAGCAGTGTGCTCAGGTGGCCAAGAAGGCCAACAGCATCCTGGCTTGTATGGTGTGGCCAGCAGGTCTAGGGAAGTGATTGTCCCCCTGTACTTGGCTCTGATGAGGCCGCACCTCGAGTACTGTGTTCAGTTTTGGGCCCCTCAGTGCAAGAAGGACATGGAGGTGCTCGAGTGAGTCCAGAGGAGGGCAACGAAGCTGGTGAGGGGCCTGGAGAACAAGTCTCATGAGGAGCAGCTGAGGGAGCTGGGATTGTTCAGCCTGGAGAAGAGGAGGCTCAGGGGAGACCTCATCACTCTCTATAGGTACCTTAAAGGAGGCTGTAGCGAGGTGGGGGTTGGTCTGTTCTCCCACGTGCCTGGTGACAGGACGAGGTGGAATGGGCTAAAGTTGCGCCAGGGGAGGTTTAGGTTGGATATTAGGAAGAACTTCTTTACTGAAAGGGTTGTTAGACATTGGAATGGACTGCCCAGGGAAGTGGCTGAGTCACCATCCCTGGAGGTCTTTAAGAGACATTTAGATGTTGAACTTAGTGATATGGTTTAGTGGAGGACTTGTTAGTGTTAGGTCAGAGGTTAGACTAGGTGATCTTGGAGGTCTCTTCCAACCTAGACAATTCTGTGATTAGAGGCTGTGGCCAAATCACATACAACCTTGCAGAGAAAAAATGAGTTCCCTGTTATCCTAGGGATATGGAATCCTCTTGTTGTTATTACTTTACGCCTTGATATTTTTGGTTTCAGCTACTGTACAAACATCTACCTTTTCTTCCTCTCAATCTCCTCCTGGAGGAATCATGACTGTTGGAACTTTTCACTTTTCTGAAGCCTTTGATGGACTTTAGAGAGAATGCAGGCAAAGAAAGACCTGAGGATGAAGCAAAGATCATTATGTGAATGAAGAAACAGTATTGTCTTCTAAACCAGAGAGAGCACTCTGAATGCAATACCATTTTTTCTGAATTGTATCTGGTATTTTACTAAGGATATTTGCATGCTATGTGCTCTTGCTCAAACACTATTGCAGGTACTTCAGATGTTCATGCAACAAATGTGCAACTAAATCATGACTAATTTGAAGGAAATATGCTTGACTGACTCAAAGTGCAAAAACATCTTTTACTGGTTCCCATGCAAGCAAGAATGTCATGTTTTTTGACTCTGAATCTGCATGTGTTTTTGTATTTGTTTGCTTATTTGGGTCAAATGCTCCTATGCATCAACATGAAACTACAACACTAAGGGCTCAGGATCAGCTGTATACAGGGAAAATACCCTGGATTTGGGCCTCATCAGAACTCATTGGCATGTTAGTTGAGCTTAGGCAATTCCATTTATCTCATCCAGCTGCCTTCAATACTGCCTGCTTTTTCTCTTTCTGATAGCATTTCTTCAGGCCATGGATATTCTTGCTGTCAATACGAGCTGGTTAGCATCGCTAAGGACTCTGAAATATAAATAACATTCATGTCTGTGCTGAAGCCTTGTAGACTTCACTGGATACCTGTAAAATTGCAAAGTTTATCTGCATTTCTGCATTGCTCTAATAACGAGCTAGTAGCTTCTTACGTCATGAAAGAATGTATTCACTGTGATTTTTAAATTTAAAATATTTTACCAGGCAAGTCTTTCAAGACTGATTTTTCTTTCTTTCCTTCTTTTTTTTTTTTCTCTTTTCCTAAATAGTGTTTTGGGAAAACAATGTTTTATAACCTTGGTACATAATTTCCTAAACAGTATATTCATAGGACAAATGCCAATAAGCCAGAATGTTACATAAACAAGAATGCTATAAATTGTGTGGACTATTTACATAAAAACTTCAGTTTGAGAATGCATACAATAACTCATTTTAAAGTATTTTACAGCATATTCAGTAGGAAAGAGAAAGGTAACAAAGAAAAACTCCTTTTATAACTCAAAAATTTAGTAAGCAAGGTTTATTGGATGGTCAGTCAAATTCTGTGTAGTCTTGAACCCTAAAGTTACTACAGCTGTAGTGATTTGATAGAGAGATTGTTCATGTATCATAAGCTAGTAACACTAATTGACAAGTTGTTCTTGTCACTATAAACAGATGTTTATGGGTTAAACTCCAGTGACTAGAGGAAGTAATTTTGTAGCATATCAGGTATTTCTTGATTAATATTAGTGGAGTTATATACATACATTAGAAGGGAAGAAAAAAATTTTTTTTGACTAAGCTCAGCTCTCTGCTACTAATGTTTCTAAAGTTTGACAGAGTTGGACAGCAATGAACTCAGATCCGAAGACTGTCTCCCTTGCTCTCATGAGTTATGCAGCTACATAGAAATGTTTTATGAACCTTTTTATCTACAAAAATGCTTCCCATTTCTAGCTACCAATGCCTTTCTTTCAGTTTGCATATTCCTGAGAAGTTAACTAAAGAGGTCTGGTGTAAGGATTTCAGCTGTGTGACTTAACACTGCTGCTCCTCAAAACTTTGGTGTAAATCTGAAGAGCAAGGCTGCTTATAGAACAAATTAATTATGTGCCTGCCTGCCTGTGTAACTAGAAAGTGTAAGTAACACATCAGGAAGCTGGCAGAGCTGTGTAGCATCTTATTTTATCTCTGTCTTGTTCTTTCCAGAGTCAGAGCTCCAACAGTTTATCATCTGTTTTCTTTCACCTGACATAACAGGTTTAAGCCCATTACAATAAAACAAGTACAGCTGTGATCTAGTCAAACCTACGATGTTGGGAGGAGAGAGAAACAGTTTTTATTACAGCACTTTCATTTATGATGAAATCTTCAAAACTTGTGATATCTAATGGTTTGTGACAGTCATTTTTCTTCAGCAGTGTGGCCACATCAACCCAAGAAAATGAGAGTCTAAATGATACAGCTGGCCACGCTGCTTGAATGTTCTTGAAGGGAGGGAAATGCCATCTTATTTCCCTGTTCTATATTATAGTTTTTATTCCCTCTATCTTTGCTTAACCTGAATAAACTTTAAAAACTGCAAAAGCAATATTCTACCATTTCTAAGCAATTCTAGTGTTAATGAAGTGGTTTGAAGTTTGACTATATAACTTGGAAAGAAAATATACTCCAGAGGGCAATATCTCAATTCATTTTTTTTGCATGTAAATTATGCTGCAATGCTTGTGAATAGCACTTCAAACAAATAGGGGTTGAAAGAATTATGATATTCAGAAACATGTTTTTGCCTAGCTCTTTAAAAAGAGAGTTTTGTATTCTTTTTCTCCTGTCAAGTTTATCAGAAAGAAGTACACAAATATACTAGCACATACATAAAGCTAACATTTATACAGGTGAATCTACATCTGTTTTGTGCAACAGGAGGGATTTTTTTTATTGTATGTAAATATGTACGTAATGAGAGTGAAATTAACAAATTGTTTTGAACATGTGACTGACTAAAAACTGTTGTTTATATGTTTGCACAGATCTATTTTGATTCTGGGAGTGTTTAGGTTTATGTCAAGCTCTCTGGAGAACTCCTGAGAGCTGATTCCTGCTGAAGACATGTATAGCAAGGAAAAGGCAAACAAACTCCAGAGAGACACTTTTTCTAATGTTAGACAGAACTGATGGTCTAGTGATCCTTCATCACATTTTTCTTCTAAAATGAATCCTAGTTTTGGCCACTCTTTAGTGGCGTGCCATCTTGATTTAATGTACAAAATGCTTGATCTCCTGGATATGACCATAAACCTTAGTTTAAGGTTTTAAATTTTATCTCAGTAATAAGCACCTACATTTCATTACAAGTAAATGGGACTGCCTGACTATAAATCACTGCAATTATTTTTGCTTCCTCAGTAGATGAGTAGACTTCAGCTTCTCCACAATGCTCAAGTGCAGGGATAAGACCAGAGAGAAAACTGTTGACTTGAGTCTCAGATATAAATACAAAGCCATGCTCTTAAGGACAAACTTTAGTCAGTGTTAATCCAAATTTAAATTTAAGTCTGGCTTTGGCCAGCACTTCAATGTGGTTTTAAGTATAGCAGTCATAAATAAAATTCCAGAGGAACAAATCACTTTGAATGACATCTCTCCTAGTTTATTCCCTGAAGTTCATTGTCCCAGCTCTGATGAAATATGACCTCTTCTCACAGGCTGATATGTTTCTTTTAAAGTGGTAAGCATACATAGGCACAGCTGTACTTAATTAGATTCCCATTGGCACACCTTGCTGTGCAATGTCTGAACCTTGGCTGGGGTGAAACTTTCCAGTATTGGCAGCCTCAATGGAGGATGTCCTCACAGAGGAGGACATCTATGCTTGATTTACCATATTTCTGCATTTGCTTTTCTTCTGGGCTACATGTTCTTTGTCCAAGATTTCTCAGTGTTTTACAGCTGTGTCAGTTAGTCTAATAAAAAGACATTGCATCTCCTTATTAACGATTCCTCTACTACGCCCTTCAACTGTTACAGCTGCAGCAACATGACTGCTGTTAAAATGTTTGTATTCATATCTCTTATTGTTACCAGTTTTTCCATGAAAGGAACTAGATCTTACTCTAAGTATCTTTTTCTTCAGGAAAATAGTAATTCTGTGGATACACAGTACCTTCATTTTTATTTTATGTAGATTTAATTTTTTTTTACCCTTTTAGGGAAGATTAATGAATTTCTTACTAATTTATCTAAGCAAAAGCAACTCTTCTTTTTGAAGAGTTTTTTTTTTGTCTGTTTCTTCCTTGATGAGTACTAGTTGATATTGAAATGGCCCTCATAAAACCCTAGCAAAAAACTATTATGTTTTTATAATGCTCACAGAATGCTTGTGCTAAGCAGGCAAAGACAGATAAATCTTTGCTCTGCTACTCAGTAGCTACATTAAGAAAGCCAACTGAAGGTGCCAGGTTTTTGGCAGCAGCTTCTCTAGATACTGAGACTTTTAGTTTATCATCTTCAGAGTGAAGGTTTTGTTAAACTCCAGAACACCTGATGCTAGTACTTTATCCTCATTACATCCATGTAACTAATAATATTTTAGCTCCTCCTTCTCTCGTAGTTTTCATTTCTAGAGCTCTCTCTCCTTTTAAGGTAACAACTTTTTTTTTGTCCTATTTGCATTTTTTATTTAAAGACTCAATAAATCAGATCTGATTCATGTTGAAACACCTAAAGGGAACAATAGAAGTACTTGCATATATTCTTCTTTCTCCTCCTCCGTGAGATCTATATACTCACATTTAGCAAATTCCATTTCTTAATATTGCTGTTAGTTCAAGTGAACTTGATTGGAATATTCAAGCAATTAAACTTACACAGTGCTTATATGTTTGGAGGCTTCAGATTCCAAAGTAAAACCTCACCTTAAGTAAATAACTTCAAAGACAAAGATCTTCCATGGGCATTGGTCATGTGCTTCTCACAGATAGTGCTTCTCACTGTTTTCAAATGGATTTGTTTGTCTTGACCACATTCTCCTTTTTTTTTTTTTCTCCAGAAGTGCACGTACATGAGCAAAGGGTGCATGATGTTAAGAACAAAAAAAAAAAACCAAAAAGAAAAAACGAAATTCCTGTCTAGTTGTAACTCAATACCATCCCAAGATTCTTAATATTTATAGAATGATCTGTATTTATGGAGCACTTCACCAATTAAACAACTCCAAATATAATATATTGAGTTAAACAACAATATTAAAAAGATAACTTTTGCATGTGCTTTTATTGCTATGCTTAGGCACTCCAGCATGACGCTCAACAAATTGACTTATTCTTTCAGCTTCCTCTCCCTGTTTTGTTTTTTTTTTTTTAATCTTACTAATAGTATCCATCTATTTCAAAAAGAAATTTTATCCCTTCCTATTAATTACTTAATAATATAGTTATGAAATCAAAGCAATGGGTGGTCTACTGAATTAAAATCAGAATTCCAGGTAAAAGAAATGAGAGTCAGAAATTCTTTAAAACAAATGAGAAGCTCTACAAATTTAAAACTTACAAGAGGGTTTACTATAATATTTTTTAAAGGTAGCAGATATTCTCTCTGCTCCAGATATCCTAAAAGAATCTGAAGTAACAACTTTGCCATTGAAAGGCAGAGCTCATGTTTACAAAATGTGGTCTGGTGAGTGCAGGGGTTACTAACAGAGCTTCAGATGGTGGTACATTTTGGGGCATGTGGAGCAATTTAATCTCTGCTTATGTCAGCAAACCTGCTACCTACCTCCTCTGGTTGGCTGAACTCTGAGTTTTGTCCGCCTTGATGTCATGGTGGGGCTGTTCAGCATGCTGAAATGACTTTCTGCTCCTACAGTGATATGAAAAACTTGAGGCGGGATCCAAGCACAAGAGGTGATACATATTGACTATATGTCACCACTATGGCAACCAAACATTTGGTAATATGAATGTTCAATGTATTTTCATATATATCAGAGATTTGCTTGAATTCTCGTACATAACACCAAAGATACCATAAACAGACTTTCTTAGTTTGGCTATGATTTCAGATTTATACTTTCATGTATTTACTGTTAAAGAATATAGCTCTTCTACTAAAAAGACTTCTATCACACTTTGGGATTGTCAGCAAAGAGCAAGTTAGGTGGCATTTCTTACTTGCGCAAAAAGAGAAACAGCAGTAAGTTGCAAGATTGTACTTTCTTATCACACTTTGCAGTGAGGAAAGAATAGATCAGTATGTTAGGTTATTATTTAGCTGTGGTGTGACTGATGATTGACTGCTGTTGCTTCTTGTAAGGCTGTGAAGGTTTCCAAGTCTGCACAAATAACGCCAGAACAAAACCAAGTCAGCTGGCTGGAGGGAAAGGTATTACAAACAATTTTGAATGATTAAATGGCTTAATAAAAAAAGAGTTAAATACAATTATTATTTGTCTTTTTTGCTTTCAAGACCGTGCTAACAGAGCCTCTCAGCCTCTGTCATACTAACTGTAGTCACAAAGTAGCCATACACAAAAGGGATCTTATTTCAACCAGGCTGGACTATAATTCAATAAAAAAAAGAGACAAGCTTTGAATTTTTGGTATTCCATGCAAGCCTCCTATAATATGTATTTTTCAGTGGCTTGCTCTCACCTCACCTCAGGGTTTCTCCTTTTAATTTCCTCCCTCCCCCTTTCTGGTCTCGTTATCAAGACTAGTTGTATAGATACTATATTCCTACCTGCACTATTGGGACCTGTAGAAAAACAGCTAAATATATAGCATAAGTATCATGTTTAAACATACCCTGTGATTTAACATAACATTTTATTTTCTTCTCATACTTGATCAGGTTTTAGTTTTAATGTAGACACCTGACTTATTTATGTATTAATAACGTTACTGCATTTTGGTGAGAAATGCACTGTGACTGGTGCAATCTTGTCTACTGCTCAGTCTGACTGCTGTTTGTGATCCTTTCCAACAAACTCATCTTCCTTTTCTCTGAGAGACTGTGCCTTCCTACCCACCCAACATGACCAGTGACAGATGTACAGTGGTTTGAGCACACGAGGGTCACAGCAATGGGAATCTGGACACCTCATCACTGCTTCAGTTCACAGCTGGTAGTTACAGATGCTCAATGTAATCTCCTGGTGTGATAATCAGTGTTATCATTGGTGATGGCATTCAGCAAGACATTGCTTTTTTTCCTCTTACTCCTGCCAGCTCAAAGAAGGAAGGAGGCATCCAGGAGAAGACACAATGAAGTATGCCTAGAGAGACAGACAAGAAATTGCGATAGAAGAACCAGATATTTCCACTCCTACTTGCTGCTTCCTAGCTATCCTCCAACACCACATCTTGCAAGGAGGGTGCTGCTCCGTGTGAACTGAGGCTGTGTCTACACTAACTGGTAAGGCTGCGCCTGTTTCCTCAGACACATAAGCAGGGGACATACGTGGGTAGTGATCTAATTTTGTGTGGCATTGGTTCACTGCAAAGGATTGTGTCAGATCAGTTTGGACATATTCCTGGGTTCCCTACAGCCTTAGAGACAGTTTCATTCCAACAGATCCCCAGGTGCCCTGGCTTTCAGCCTTGCCCTTCAGTCAGATGAAGTGCTGGTTTAAATGCCCATATTGTTCAGACAGCATGTTACTTTCTCCTCTACCCCTGTTCCTCATGTGGGTTGCTTCACTCATTTGGTATGGGTGCTGAATGTAATGACCTGTTGAAGGTCTTAGACTATTAATCTTGGGATGGCTAAGTGAGCAGCACTTGGCTGATAATTTATTTAACTGGTCTGCCAGCCACCCAAAATTGTCCTCTGGTGCAATTAATTTGTTGAAAAGAAGACATCTCTTTATGATTTTTAAAGTGCCTTGGGTACCACATGGGTCTTGAGCAAGCTTCTGAACATGGCGTCACAGAAGATGTATATGACTAGCAAAATTAACAGTGATCAGCTGCAACATTTTTGAATCTCTTTAATCAGAATCATTGGAAAAAGATGCAACAAATTCACTGTGGAGGGGTGCATTTATATACATTATCGCAAGTATTTTAGCAGAGAAAACTCTAAGCTCAGACTGTTACGAACAACCTAATTCAGCAGGGCATGTGATATTCATGAGGAACAGATAAAAGAAAAGATTTAATAGTTTCAGTCTTTGGCAGTATATTTTGTTCCAGTAACCGCACAGAATTTAAGCTGTTTGTGTTGAATTTGAACAAAGCTAAACAGAAGAAAAGAGAGATCATGCTGACTTTCACAGCCAGGCAGAGGAATCCTCTTTGGAAACTTACAAAAGGATGAAATATTCCCTTCCCCAGAATGCTTTCTTTAGGATGAGTAAGCTCCCATTTGTGGGGTTCCTCTGAGGTTGTTCAGAACAAGAAGGTGTCTTTCTTCTTGATCAGTTGAGTGATTGCCAGGTACTGAATGCCAGATACTTAAAGCAAACAAACTTATTAGTATTATTAACAGAGTTATTTAGAATAAATAGTGTAATCTCAGACATGATTCCAACTGTAAACATGCAAACAGGTTTTGTGGTTCCTCCTTGAACCTGAGTTTCCTACATGTTGTTTTATAGGCATTTTTCTATGATCTTTTGTGCAAGTATTAGATGAATTCCCAAAGGATTTTTTTTTTTTTGGATGCATCTTTTGTCAGGTTTTTAATCAGATTGAGTCTAAGTTATCTGCTTAGCAGAAAGAATAATAATTTGTGAAGGTATCGACACCACTACACTATAACCTGGAGGGTGTATTAGGGTTTGTAGATGCACCAGATTGTAGAGGATGAAAATGTGAGAGAAGTACTCTGAAAAATCAGAAGAAAAATAATAGCTGAGCAATAAGCTTTTGCTGTCTTGAGACACCTTTACTTTGATAGCTGGATGTGGCCAACCACACAGGAAAGAACAGTCTGAGCAGCTCTTTTTCTTGCTTGCTTTGTCTGACTTCTCTGGCTCTGCTGTATGTGTAACAAAATTAACATTTTGTGCGGAAAGGAACGGAGGAGAGGTTTTACAGTAAACCTGTGATTAGCCTACCATGAAAACAGGGGATAAAGCAGGTTCATTCTTGGTCTTTCCTATGCTTCCTATTGGCAACATAGCTATTCTTCCTTGTCAGAGCAGAAAGTCATGAGCCAAGGCAAAGACTCAGGTGAAGGATTTCTAGCAAAGAAAAATGAATTAGTGAACAAATACAATATTCAGTCAAATGTTGGTAAAGAAACATTTTGAGAGCTTGCTAAACTTCTTCTCAGCTCCCAGGCACTTGAAATTAATAACGTTTTAGTATTGGCTGGAAACTGGGGAACTTTTATAAAGATGAAGTAACTAAGAAATGAGGGAAAAGCTCGCATCAGAGCATAATGGCATTATAATTTGCACAAGAACATTAGTCAGAGAGGAAATTATTACTAAATGCTACAAAAGAGTCCTATAACAAAGGAATCTTATGGGAGGAAATGTTCAGAGTTTTTTATGGTCTGTTCTCTATTTCAGTGCCTGATGTAACAACTAGCTCTAATGTGCACAGTCAAGGTCATTCAGTAAAAATGGAGCCAGCAGCCATTTGTTCCAACAGTCCTCTATTTCTTCTCAGGTCTTACTGAATTCCTAAAAGATTTTCTTCCCATTGTTTAACAGAGGCTGTGTGAGGTCTAGGAGTTGTCTCCTATTCTTCTTCTTTTTTTTTTTTTTTTTAATTGCCGCCTTTATAAATTCTTATTCTCTGTTTTCGTTACCCCTACACACTTCAATTTCTCCCACAGACTCTATGTGTGAATTCTCTATGGCCCAAATGGATAAAAGCTGCAGATGTGCATGCAAATTTTTGTCTTTTTTTCCACTATTTTATGCACCTTCAAAATTTAATTGCCTCTGTTGGAATTTCTCTAGTGTGCTCCAAAACCAGAGTAAGTTTCTCTAACTTAACCTTTCTCAAGCCAAAAAAGCTGGCTAGAAGATATGATGTATTTTGCCTCCTATTTGTTTCTCCACACCTGTGAGGTCTTACAGTATTTTTGTGAGATGTAATATTTGGAGCATAGTTTCAGACAATTCAGCATTATCGTCTTGGTGAGACACACTGAACCTTAAGACTGCATTGCCTGTTTTCACCAAGTAAAACATGAGTCCTTGAATTTCATATTCACGAATTTTATAAAAACTTCCTCTCACTTAGGCTTGTCATTGCTGCTTACTGGAGGCATCTGAACACACCATTATGTCATCTTGAAAACCTGCCAAAGATCCTAAGTGCAGACCAGCAGTTGCAAATTTAGCCTGGAGTAGGGCTCTTCCTTTGGTGGGACAAAAGGAGCCAGAAGAGGCTTGAGCACCAAAGCCAGTCCTCTCCTCAGGAAGCTGGAAACATGGCTCTTTGCTCCGCACCCGGAGAGGTGACAGCAGTGAGCCACTATCTGAGGCTACTGGGAACCACACAGGAAAGGGTGAGGAAGTCAGTCAGTCTGAATTTATGCTATCAAAAAGAAGCAATACTTCTGAGCAGTTCAAGATATTTAGACCAAATGAATTAGTCCAAATTCTTTCAAAGAATGTATTACACTGGAGTAACTCTGTTCACTCAGCAAGTATGCATCTTCATTACTAGTTGCAATGATTATAATTTGCCATTGTTTTCCTGATTATTTCCTAATTATAATATAGCTCTGTCAGAGCTAAATTCAAAAATGGTATTTTCAACATGGAGTTTGGAGTCCTGGTTAGAAAAATAATTAAAACTTTTCAGACTTAGCCAGATCAGCCCAATCTTTAATCCAGAATTTAAAAATAGATAACCCTCTGTTTCATTTTCACTTTACCCTGGAAATGACCATGTAACTAAGGTATCTTCCAAGCTGCTGACATCCTAAACACCTACACATGGAAAATAGGTAGTTTATAAAAGTCTTTTTCCCATCTCTAAAATTAACTACACCTGTTCTTATTCAGGGAAGTGAGTGCCATTAAATCATGAAATTGCTTATGATAAAACCAAAGAAAGTGTGAGTGAAAACATAAACACAATGAAGACTTGGTGGTGCCAAAATTAAACTTGTATTACACCAGCTGATAACTAGCTGGAAGTCAGAAATATAATACATTAAAATAAACAGTTTGAGATTAATCTTTAGCTATCTGGCAGAGCATGAATTAAAGCAAATTTCAAACAATGTCAACATCAGTTTAATTTTCTTTCCCTTACACCCTCTTTCATTCCCCAGCTTTATATACATGTTTTTAGTTGAATTGCAAACTAGGGATGGACTTTCAGCTGGTAGCCAGTGGACCCATGTTCACGTGGCCTGGGTTGTCCAGACATCGGGAAGCACAGTATTTTAACAGGAAATTCCCCAAGCCATCTGGAAAAGGAGTGGGATTTTCTGTCATTTGCCAGCCGTACTGCTTTCTGAATAGGTCACTGTGAGACTTTGGAGTTGTTTGGGTTTGCTATTTATCTCAGTTTTTAGGAAAAAAAAAAAAAAGTCATTTGCTGTTTGAAATTCAGGTTTGTCTCAAAGCTCTCACTCCTGTTTATCACCTATGAGAAAGCTTTTTGGTTTTGTTGCAGAGAGCTGCATGCCAAACAAAATTGAGTAGTGTTTGGATTTAATATTAGAGCAAGGGCAGATAATACAGAAAATAAAAAGCACTCCCCTGTTGTGCAAGATATACTTATATGGCTCTGTTCACTTGAAAATCTGTTCTCGTTGATCTTAGTCTGACTCTCGGCAGGGTTTCCTTGGTCAAGGAGGCTAAAATTGATTCAAGACCCAAAGCTCTTCAGCTCAGTGTTGACAAAACCTAGAATCCAATGTTCCTGTGTCAACACGCTCTGACTTTCTTGGATCTTCAAACCACATTTTGCTGTATGACCAAAAATGGAAGGTGGATCGCAATGAGAAACACATGGCTGAGAATGGAATTTCAAACTGGGGAGAAGAAAGGAGGAGGAGGAGGAGGACAGAGATTGAGAGGAAAAGAGCAGAGGAAAGTAGAAAATAAAAAGAGAAATTAAATTTAGGCCCCTCTATTAAGGAGAAGAAAAACAAAGTACTAAGCTCTTCTGGTGACCTTCCATGGGAACCTGATAGAGCTTTGTTTTTATGACTTCTCCGTATTGCATTTATTTCCTTTTACTGTTATTTCTATAATGTGTTAGGCTTTAGATTTAGGGATAAACTGGAAAGCTACAAATTTTGATTTACCCACTTTCCAAGGTATTCCAAAAGGGTGTGTGATATGTTTGAAAACAGGAGCAGTATAAAGGCAACAGCAGATTTTTAAATGAAGAAGTTTGGCTATGAATCTGTAGTTCAAGGCTATTCAGAGAAATGTCTGAAACAAAAAACTCATCCAATTAGTTCATAATTAAAGCTAACTGAAGGACAACAACAGCTCTGCTATGTGGCAACTTGTGAGGTCCAGAAATTTGGTTTTGCTCAAATATGGCCTTTTCTACTGGGAATTTAAAAATTTCCACTTTTCATTCTGACATGGAAAAAAGTTTAGGGCTTTTTTGTTTGTTTTTGTAACATACCAATGTATTTTTTTGGGGAAGGGGAACAGATTTTCAGTGAACTGTACTTCGTAAGGCTCAGTTGCAAGAAAGGGCAGTGCATGGGCAGGATCACATCCAGCACCTCCTGATACGTGCAAAGTGCTCCCTTGCACCTAAAGACAGAGTTGGCCCTTTCTGGTGGCAGCTGTGGGATTCCTCGGATGGGTGCCATCAAGCCCACTGTCTCTTTGTGAAGCTCCAAGGCATGGCTGAGGAGTCCTGCTGAGTGGCCATGAGATTCTGGATGTGACCAAACATATGTCAGATTGGTGAAGGTGAAAATGTGTGTGCTGCAAGCCACCAGCCCCATAAGGACATTAGGATCTACCGATCACCCCAAGGAGCTAGGAAACCAGCCAGGTGTTGAAATGACTGTGGCTGGAGACAAAGTGGGGTATTGCAGGGAATAGAGTGATGCCCTTTCTAGACACCCAAACAATATCTGCTGTTTATACATAGCTGAGAAAGATCTCATTGTATCTTTTATAGCTGCTGTTATTTTGTGTTAGGTAATCTTATTTTTATCAGGGCCACAGAAACCAGGACATTCTTGGCTGGATTGAGGCATTATGTCTCTTGCTTTAGCTTTCCAGACTGCATCATACAAAGACAAAGGGCAAATATTCACAAATAAGAGAGGCACAGGATTCACACAAAATTCCCTGTTATTAAAAATGACAGTACAGTGAAGATGTTACAATTATGCTGCTTCAGATCTAATAACGCTTGAGAACCCTAATCACGTTCCTTATTTTGGCAAAGTTCCCTGTGGATATCATGGGAACAGTGTCTCAGAGGTAAGATTTCTAATGCAGTAGATCCTGTTGGACTGTGCTTCTAAATATACCATACACCAACCCTGCCATTATCTAAATCAATAACAAAGTTCCCATTGATTTCACTGAGTGGTGATAAATGGGCTGATTATAAGTGATTCTTGGTATATCAGCTAGATTTTAGAAGTAGAAGAGAAAATCTGTTTACTACTGACAGATGCTTCTTCACATGATTTTGACAATCTAAAGAGATTTGTATAAATGTAAAGAGCGTGGTTAAACACTAATGTAAGTGTTGATTGGTGAAAAAAGTTCTAATAGGGAACTGGAATATATCTTTAATGAGTTGTCATTGCTAGATTCAATAAACTCAATAAACTCAATTCAGATTTTGATTTACAACATTAACTTGATACAGAACTGGTCACAGTTATATGAATGCTAACCGTCCTATGCAATTGTATGTCTTGCAGCATTCCACATTTGTTCGCTTTCAAAAACAACAACAAAACTCATCTGTTTTGGACAATCTATTAAATACTGTAAAGTACAGACTGCTTTAAAAATAGCATAAGCTAAACACTGATAGTTTTTAATAAACCAGATTTAAACACTGAGTGAGTTTAATAAAGCAGATACTTAAGACAAACATAATGAAAGGTGAAGGTCTGTTTTCTTTTTATTCCATTTCTTAACCTCTACTCTTCAATCCTCTGTTTGGTTTGGGGTTTAAAATAAATTATTCTCTTAAATGAAGTAATAAGAGAACTAGAGTGAGGAGCCGACCTGTGCAAAGAAATTTATTGCAAAGAAACTAACAGGCAGCGAGAAAAAAAAGTTCCTATATTAACTACAAAACAGTAAGTGCTAAGACTTTAATAACTTTATTGCAATGAAAATGTTTTTCATAGAGTCAAAACAGATTAGTTGCAAAAAAATATATATAATATTTAGTTCTTCCACTTGGAGCCAAATGGTGAAAATTTCAGTTAATCTAAATAGATTTATGGCTCTCTTCATAGTCTGCTCCCTCTGATGATTTGGCACCTTTCTGCTGTAACCAAACACCTTGAGACAGCACTCAGACTAGAGAGAAAGTGATCGCATGTGCCCTGCTGCCTTCTCACAGTCTCATGTCTCTCATCTGTAGCTTCTGATCATCATGGGTCAGTGCGCATGATGCTCTGGCACATCTCTGAGTGTTGGTGTGGAGGAGACATGGGTAAACTGATGCCTCTGCTGTTGCATCCCTCATTGTGGGACTGTGCTTATGTGCTGCCCAGTACCAGCCCCTTGGGAAAGCAGGTCTGGGTGAGGTGTATCAGCAATCAGCAAAACTAGTGGAGGTCCTCTGCAGTGCCATCAAGGACCGTGTCTGCTTAGCAGGACACAATACCTCTCTTAAAAGAGAGCTCCTTAATTGCCTTCTTCCCAGCTTCTACAATTTGGGCAGATGTTTGACTTCAGATTTTATGAAGCTTTGCACCCCCCCCCCCCCCAGCCCCGTTTGCATTAGTAATTTTTGGAGCTGCTCCTGAATTTTTGCCAGCACTACCAGGCCTCAGTAAATGCGGAGAATTTTCCCCAAAGCTTCTGTCCATATTGAAAACAGCCTTGCACTCTGAATATTTCAAGCAGAATTGTTTCTGGCAAAAATGCAGTTTCAACATGAAATGAAATAGAAAGGAATAATTTTCAGCTATCATTTTACTGATTCCTGAAAAAAAATACTAAGAGAGACATACACATTAAATCTAGGTTAAACTTACTTGTATGGGAACAATAGTGAAAAGGGTTTATTCACCATATAACAATATTAAAGTATTGTGTAAAGAAGCTCTTTAGAGAAAGGGTATTGTATAGTTATAAAGTCTGTAAACAATTTTATCTTGACAAGTGTTATATGAAGGAAAAGGATAGTTTTGTTTTGTGTACTTGTATATGGATAAGCTCCCACTTACGTTATTTATGATCTTTATGAATTTTTATCAGGAGTGACCTCTTTTTATCACATACTTTGCAAGTTATAATTTGCAACTATTGGATTATAGCACATTAGTACAGTTACAGCACACTTTTAACTGTTTTATTTATTTCTCCAATTTACTTTATATCTAAAGGTGGAACTGAAGATGAAAATGAACTAATGATGACAGTCAACTTAGGGACACTGGCATTAACAGAAAGAGTTAATTACTCTTCTCAGGTGACTCTGAGAAGCGACTGGAAAAGAAGATGGAAAGATGTGTTTTTTCACTTTATGGAAAGGAAATTTTACAATTTGAGTTTCTTTTTCAATTTTAAGATTGTTTTGTTGTTAAAACAGTGGATGTAAGAAACAGAGTAACTCTGCTGAAAAATATGTTAGTGAGGTTAACTAACCGAGTTACCCAACACAGTTTTATATTTAATATGTTATTTTTAGACTCTCTTCAGCTTTCTCATATTTAGTCTATTGTCCGGATAAAGCATCCTGTTGAAAACAAATCAACAAATTCCATATGTTCTATATGACATACTCTAAATAATGTCTCCTTTACATGAGTTTAAAAGTTACAGATATATGTAAAAAAAAAAAAAAAAAAAAAAAAAAAGAAAAGGATTTTTACATCTTTGTCAGTAAGGCAGTCCATATGGCATGAGGGTCTCAGCTGATTTTCTGTTCCTGTAAGTAGGTGTATAACTCCTCTCTTAGATATCTTATTTGGGGTTCAGTGCCTGAGAAAGGCTTAATTCAGTGCCTGAGAAAAAAAGCTTAATCAAGCTTTCAAAACATATAGGCAAAAAAATTGAAAAGTATTCACTTTTATGGTGGTATCAGTACTCTATCTGATCAAAATTTGCATTCTTTCTTCTGCGTGTGGAAAACCATTTGCTATGCTCCTATTTTTAACAATGTGCTCCAAATATCTCTGTATTTTGAGTGGGAACGTGTTTTCTGAGAGACAGCATTATAGTTCCTGACGCATTTCACCTGTTCGCTGTGTTATTCTGAATTCAAGAAAATAATTTACAATTGCTGTTTTCAAGAAACAGAAAAAGAACCTCACTTCAAGAAAGATAAACACACCTGTCAAACTTACGCAAGTAGGACAAGGGATGGCTTTCTTCTTGACACACAAGGCGAAGCACAGATGGACTGCTCCCAGAAAATATAGCCCTGATCAGAGCTGTGAACAAGAAATCAGTGTTCCTTCTCTTTAACACTGTGCTCAGAAGAAAAAGAAAAACTTTAATGTTTTTCCAGCCAAGTTTTGATAGGTAACTCTGGGAAATTCTGGTTTCAAGGCAGCAGTGGTTTGGGGAGTTTTGATTTTTTTTTTTTTTTTTAATAGTTCACTGTGACAAAAATCTTAATGCATTAGGGGGTGGCCCTTTCTGGAGAGGGAAAATTTTTGGAACTGTGAAGATGCAAAAGCCCTGTATAGTGTCACTGCATTGATTCAGACATCACTTCTGACCAGTCTAACTGTGATAACATGCAGAGATGAATTTCAAGTGACTGTTTATACAAGATAATATTGTAGGACATCAGAAGGACATGACACCCTCTTCAGCCATGCATGGTTCCCAGCCTTCCTGTGAGAGCTCGTGTGTCACTTTATGTAAGCCTTGCTGTCTGCTAGGTGGAGCAGTTATTTCTCCCACTGCAGCTGCCACCCCTGAATTGGGCATGGGGCTCATTAAATAACCCCACTCCTCATCCCAAAGTGGTTAACCATTGAGAACAGTCAGGGCAGGACCTCAGGGCTCAGTTGGAGGGGATGCAGCATGCAAAACGGGGTGTTCGTTCTTCCTCTGGATATTTAAATATTCCCAGCTGGAACAGGCAAGATATAAATGTCTGCTGTGTCTTCACATTATGGGAATGGGGGAATGCAATGGAAGCCTTGGGCAGATGAATTATGATTGAGCTCATATATCTAGTGCAGAACATGTATTTTGCCCTAATGCTTGTCACATAATTTAATCATTTATTTTTCTGGATTGTTTTTATTTAAATGACTTTTATTTAAGTTTATTCTATCTGGAAGTAGCACAGAAACATTTTCATATTGATTCCCCTGTGGTGACGTATATAACAAATTTTGCACATCATAAATTGTATATCAGTTCAATGAGGGATCCTGACCATTCAGTTTTTGAAGAAGAGGCATTTAGGCTAATGTGATTTAAGTATTATGAATTTATTTCTTGAGGTGTTTTTACATAATATGGTGAAGACAGAGAAGTAATTTTCCTACTAGTTGTACGAGAAATGTGCAGTTTATGATAAAACTTTTTTTTTTTTTGCCCTTTTACAGAAACATTTTTACAAAATTACTTTTTAATGCCTTTGTAAAGAACTTGGAAAGCACGGAAATTGATGTTACAAATTCAAACTACTCATAACACTTAACAAATGCATTACACCTCTTGAAGAACTGCTCTGAGTTGCCTGAAGAGCTCCTGGGAAAGAAACAAAGCACCTATTTGCTCCAGCTGTACTTTTCCTTGGTGGTGACGCATGGACGTTTTACTCTCACAGATGGACCGTGGCTGGGGAGGTGGTCGAGTATGCAGCTGTGCTGACTTAATGCTGAGCTGTGAGGGTCACACTTTGCAGTTTCCTCCTTGCTGCCAGAGGGACTCATCACCTGGCATACCTCTTGGAGAGAACAGAGGCATCCCAAGGCAGGCTGTCTGTGCACGGATGCTCACCCAGGACTGAGAGCTCCAGTGCCACATTGGCACTATGCCGGGCTCAGGTCGAGCAGCCTGCAATCACAGCTGTACCACTTCCACCTAACACTTGAGTTTGCAGGGTTGTTCTTGTGCTGCACACGTACCTTTTGGTAACCCCGTACGTTTCACTCACCAACATCAGTACCTGCGGCTGTCTGCCTCCTTTAGTTTTTCTCTCTGCCTGTCTCCTCCTTCAACTCCATGTTTTCTTTTCTTTTTCTCTTTTTTCTCTTTCTTAGAAAGCTAAGTTTGTGGTGGGCATAATGGAATGAGTTAAAAGGTGCCAAATCAAATTAGTTCACAAATCTGGAAGGAAGCCAGTCAGGAAATAGCAATTGCTTTTATAAGAGAGCATGAGAGAGAGGGAGACGGGGAGGATCTGTCTGCCTGTGTGCATGTGCAAATGGAAACTGTGCCCCAAAACAAAATTAAATGATTATAAATGCTTTGGATCAAAGCTACATATTTGTGAGTGATTTCTAATACTTCTCCCTGGAAAAATCACTTATTTGTTCATAGGAACAGCCAGATGTACAGCACTTATTGGGAAGAGGATTAATTTCTGCACTGGTATTTTGTATATTTAAAAGTTGTGTTGCTATGCTGATCCATGAATGAGCTACCATCTATACCAGTTAACTTGATGTAAAAGTGTATAATAGAAATAAGGTCAATGTATGCAACCTAGTAACTACATAGTAATGGTCTACGTTACTTTAGCTCTCCTCTGAGTTTAGTAATGCAACAGCCATGAGGAAATCTTTCCAGCTACAGCTTGCCTTTACTTTACAAGTTGATCCCATTTCATTTGCTCATGTGACTTCCAGCAAAGTTAAATCTGTGGAGGCTTCCTCTCACTTCATTTTGTCCTGAGCTTAAAATAGTCAAAAACCTTTTATACGTCTTGCAACAGAAGACAGCCATGGTGGCTTTCAACCAATTACATCATGATTATGTGGTAATCTGTGTTTTCTCTGTGTTCAGAAATATTTTATTTTTTTTTGCCACATTTTTTTTTGCCTGTTATGGTAGATTTATGAAAGAAAAAGGGGCACACTTTCTGCTTTGTAATCTGGATATTTTATTATATTAGGGGATTCCCAAAGTTCTCCTAATATATTTTGTGTTGGACTATTGTGGGAAACTGTACAAAGTGGAATACATTTCTTACTTTCTCATGATTACTAATCTCTGAAGAAAAGTCTGGAGTAGCCTCCACCAGTTTATTCTCAGTGCAACACTAAACATCTATATGAGATTATAACTTTTTGGTAAATTTACTGTATTCCTTTAATTCACCATTATCAATGGCATACAATGCATTGGAATATGTTGTTTGAAATATTTAAATTGTGGTTATTAGGCGTGTTTTGAATCATTTGCATATATGTGCTTCTACTGGAGGTCTTCAGAGTTCTTTACAAACACTGACATACATTTTTATTCCACATTTATAAAGTATGTATTGTATAATATGTTACATCATATTTATTAGATGTATTATACATCTTATATTAGTACACAGTAAAAAAATAAAGCTAGAAACCAGGAGGAACTAAGTAAATGACTTGACAAATCCAGAGAATAACTGTGTGGCCAAGTTAACAACAAAAATCAGGAACTGTGATTCTTGGACTGTTATTCAAAGCAATGAGCAGCTTTCAATTCTATATTAACCTTTTAAAAAGGTTTGTTATTTTGGAGAGGGAATACATAAAAAATTTTAGGAAGTCATTTTCAGTTTCCCAAATCTGAAGTACTTTTAATTGGAAGAACCATATGACAATGGAATCTTTTGAGACTCAGTAAAGATAAAGTAAGTGAATAGATGGGATGAGACAGCATGCCTTTCAAAAGGGGATAGATAGTAGCCCAAACAGGAGGTATCTTGCTGCTCTCCCCTTCCCGTGGTCTTCAGCTTTTAGACTCCTAATGACATTGTACACTGACCATAAAGAAAAGAGAAGGTCACTTTCTTCACGTGAAACTGGAAATGTTTGCTAAGACTGAGATGAGAGGGAACTCAGCCTTTTCTCATCTTTGTTCATACTGTAATGGATTAAGTGACAATTGTCAAGTATATTTGCAGATTATCTCATACCTAAGAGTAGGGATGGGTGAAGGTCACTCAGCTTAGTTCAGATAAAAATCTGAAGTCTCAGAAGCTGAATTCTAGACTGACTGAGCAGTAAAATGCAAACTGTTGAGAAGACAGTTTGCTCTGAAAATAAAGATGGCCCTAAACAAAATTCTGGCAATTCACTGGGTGGATGAGCAGTTGCTCCACTAAAAGAAGTAAGTGCATATTTCAAAAGAGAAATCGCTGCAATATTCAGGAGAGGACCTGAGACTGCTGGGTTCATCTTAAGTCTTGGCTTTCTACTCATGCTTCTCATCACCTTCCTTCTCAGTCACTTTTATTTTTCCTGTGAAGATCACTAATAGAACTAAATGCTTAATAATTTTTTAAAGCCTAACTAAAGCCTCTGGCCTAGCACTCACAATGGCTGTGGCTAAAATCCTTTCATGAATGACTCCAGAGCTCGGAGCATCCCGTACTTAAAGAGGAAAAAGTTATAAAATAGACTGTGTAGCAATATCAAATAAGACAACTTTCAAGTGTTGCGGAACCAAGACTCTCTTAATCTACTTGGTTTTGAAACATCATTTACCTCTTTCACACAGCTGGATGTCCAAATTCTGGGCACTTTGAGGAGTTTTGCTGTAACAGCCCTTTTCCTCACTGACATCAAATGCGCTACTTCAATCACTGTATGGAAAGTGATAAAAGTAATTCATCTGTCTTACATGGTGTACAAAAGGAGCTTGTTTGTCCACAACAAAGTAATATTTTTGAACAGTATTTTGTGTTTCAAGGTACCTTTTCTCCACCATACTGTTGCTTCTATTTAGATGCACTCATCCAAAGCGGCTAGCTGTTTTCCATCCTACACCAGCAGCCTCTGAAGTGTTTCTAAAACAACCAAGTCATGTATTTGAGCATCTTGCTTCAGGTGGATCCTATGTTAAATCAGTCCTCTGAAGATGTCCAACTGGTGAATAAAAATCACGTAAACATATGATGTGTTAAGCATAGTGAATTTCTTATGGTGAAAGAGGCTCCTGAGTTTCTGAGACTGGGAGACAGATTGCATTTCTTTCAAATGAATACTTTAGTTCCTTACTTAAATAGACAATCTTGGGAAAACCTCATATTCTGAGTTTAATTTCAATTAATTATTCATGTGATTATTTTTCTTTCCTAGGTACCACCTTTCTCTATTCCATATTCTGACGATAATTAATATATTTAACATGCGTGTACTCTTGGACCAAGGAAAACACACTCAACAGATAACTTATTTTTTGTATGGCAATCAAATTTCAATAAATATAAAGAATTAATCCATTATACATTTATGCAAGCACAGAAATGCATTTAAGAAAATTCAGCTTCCTTTATGTTTCACACTCTTTAAACTCCAACTTGGCTTTAGTGACTTTTTTTCCCAACTTAAAACCTTGTTTGCCAAGATTGAAACTGAGTGAACTTTTATTGCACAGTTATAAACCATGGGGGAGGGGGGATTATATAATGGAAAAAAGTTGAAATAGCCTTAACTCTAAAAGTGCAAATAGCATACATCACCCATTAGACAAAAAAAGGTCGTCACCAACATTTTCAGTGACACGCCCCTATAATGCTTCAAAATATACCCAGGGTGCATTTCACAGGTGGACTCAGTGAACATATTTAGGGAGTAATGACCAATAGAGAGGGGATTTCCTTACTGCTAATGACTACCTGGGGTGAAAAGTATGGTGAAACTACCAAGCCTGAGCTTCACAAGTCATTAACTGACAGGAAATGCCAAACCTGAAGGTCATCATTACAAACACAAGCTGCGAAAATCCAAAGAAATAAATAAAACTAGTTAATATTTTTAGGTATTGAAAATGTAACTGTGGAAATGTCTTTGCCTCTGATATGTTTATGGGGGAGGCCTTCTCCTTGTTGGTTGCGGATGGCTCAGCCATGGGAGTCAAGTGAAAAGCAAGTGTGATACTGACTGCTCACTTCCCGTGGAATTCATAGCATGGGGAAAGCCTGATGGGTGAGACTGTGACTTTGTTCACGGTCATCATGAGAGAAGATATATATCAGGTGAAGATATTAGACACAGGAAAACGTTTGCAATGTTTATTAGGCTCAATTTTAATTATGAACAGAATAAATAAATAAATAAATAAAAAGTTAAAATACATAGTCCAAAGGTCAGCTTCCAGTCTTGAATTCAAGCTCAAGTCTTATTGGTCAGTACCCTGTTAACGCTTTTCTGCAAGTGAAAATATTCTACTTATTGCCCCTCTGAGCAAGTTTGCCAGGTGGGTGCAGGCAGAATGAGGACATTTTGGAGAAGAGAAACATTGGGATCCTGATGACATTCGGAGCTTTGATTCTGGTATGGGTGTGTTGATGCTCCTAGCTGTACAAGAGGAGAAGAGGGCAAAAATGCCAAGGGAGATGTCAGCTTTACAATGACCAGCCAGGAAAATCTGGAAGATTTTTGATCTCTGGTAACAATGGTTTGAATAAGTTTTTTTTTTTTTTTTTTTTTTTTGACCCTGAGAAAAGCCAATACTTTCTCTGGTTGTACCTTTGCATACAGGGATGGAGGTCTCAGTGATATCTATCTCAGCAGATTCAGTATAAATTGTAGAGTTGAATCTTCTGCTGTTTCTGTGACTTAGATTGGAATACTATCTAGCAGCAATATGAAGTACAGTGCAGTCATTGATTCTGGTGAGAGATCACGCTGAAGTGTAGGAAAGAACCAACTAAAAAGATACAAAAGGAAAAAAATGTTCTGTATCAGTACAGGATAGTACTAGACCCTTGGGTCTTGCTACTGTCAAGATATTCTCAGACGTCAAAGTCTCTCTAACAAAATTTACAGTAAGCTTTCTTGGTTCTCTCTTATGATTAAGTTTTATGAGGGTACTGTTCATGAAAGAAAACATATAGTTTTGAGAAAAAGAACCAGGTTTCTCCTATCGTAGGAAACTATTTTCCTTTGGTGGAAGATGACTATTGCCATTTACAAATGCATAGTAATGAAGGGGAACAAATAACATTCATTATAATTCTCTTGAACCAACAATCAGAGTCTGTTTAAAAGTCAAGTGTCTAGCAGTACATGAATTAACTTGACAGAATTAGGAAAGTACTATGGAAACTGGAAAATGTAGTACATAAAGCTAACTCTGTTTTCTCAATTCATACTCCAATGCATTTGTATAATTTCTATACATAAATGAAGCATTGTGTAATCTGTGTAAATCATTTATAAGTACTGGGAGCTGTAGTATTTAGAGCATGAAGTGTATGGAGCCAGAGAAAAAACTTGGAAGAAACACTAACGTTAATGTGACAACTGAGGAGTTATCACATATCTTAACTGTCTGTAAAATAAAAAAAAGTTAGCTGTTACAAAAGAGATGTTACAACACTTCCTTTTTTAAGAAATTTTGAAGGTAATATTAATTTATTTGTGATTGTGTAGTTTTATGCATAAATCTGTGCACTAATTCAAGAGCAAACAGCTTTTGATGCTTTTATTTTTTTATTTTTATTTTTTTTCTATTATCACTTCATAAATAGGATAGCAAAGTACTCTAATCTCAGGCAGCTTCACATAGCTTTTGTTAGCATTTGATCTCTAATTAAGTAAAAATACATTTGTAATAGTCCTTTGCTTTGAATATTTTTTTTAATGAATTTCTTCAGGTTTCATATACTTTGTGTTTTAAATGCACTTTTCCTAATGCTTTTTGTGTTCTTAAAGACAGTGATCAGGACAATAGGAACCTTAGGTTTTGTTCTTTAAATGAAGTCATCCTTAAGGGTCCTCAGCTCCTGAGTGTGTTCAGAAAGCAACTATCCAAAGTCCTCAACCTTTGAATGGGGGAAACCTTTCCCGTTGGGGGAAAAAAATCCTCTTGGCAAAGTCTCTTAGGTTACAATGCTCAAACCCTTTTCCTTGTTCAATATAAATCTTCTAATTTGAAATAATGGAGTCTTTACCTGCCTGCTATGGTCCAGTAAATATGAATAACTATTATTTGTAATGAAACTGATTTTTTTGACAGGGCATTCAAACACTACGAAATTAAAATAAACATACAAAAAAACTAAACTAAAAACTATGTAGATACAACAACCTCACATAAGAAAAGAATGGATCCTCAGTAAGTTTTGGTATGAGAATACCCAGAAGCATAAAAATATATTGATATTCAGTAAATCAAATCAGTTTTGCATGTTGCAGAAAGATTGACATTTAAAGAATTTGAAATAGTCACTTCATAACGTTCACTAATCAACTATCCGGTTTGAGGGCTTTCAGATGGTCCTCCTTAAAATCACATTTCCTTCTTCTCCTTGGATAACTGTAGTCTGCTCTTCATAGACTGCAATTCTTCTTGTTTGACATCCACAATATGAGCAGTGGTCCAGATATCTAATACAAAACAACAGAATAACAGTTTGTATGGGTAAGTAAAGAGGGACACCTGAGCTGAATTACCTTTAAGTGAGCTAACTTGTGAATTTTTCTCTGGCAATGTTATGGTGCTTTAGTCTCTAGCATGGCTCATCAAAGGCTTACCTGTTGGGTTTCAAGAATATACTGATTCAAAAACCTTGTCTTCTTGGTTATATTCATAGTTCATGCAAAGACCAACCACTTTCTCCAGCTTTTGGCAAAGTATGAAGTACCGCTATTCATTTCCAGGCCAGGGATATTTGAAACTCACTTTCTAACAGCCTAATAAAAAATTTTCTCTTGAAAAATTTGGAATATTGTTTCAATTTGTAAGTCATATTTATGTATTAATAATGACTCCAAAATCATAATTTCAGTGCATGTCATGACTGTAAAGGCTGCCTGACTGTAATGAAAACTCGTGTTAGATTTTTCTAGGGTATAGATATGAATACGGATCTCTTACTTGTTCTTTTTTAAGAGTATAAGGAACAAGGAAACTAATTCCACTGACTGATTTAGAGCTATGTTTTCTATAGCAGACAGCTGCTGAGAAAGCAACAATCCACCCATTCACTAACCAGAAATCAGATTAATCAAGAAATTGTATTCCAACACCACCACCCCCCCCCCCCCCCCCCGATATAAGGCTACATAATCTCCAACTGAAAATGATAGGTAGGTCAAAAATACTTTTTCTAGTTAAGGGGATTGCCATAGGACAAAGCGGTCCTACAGCAAGTAGGAGAACATTTCAAAGGCAAAATTCTTGTTAGAGTCTTGGCAAATAAAACATGAGCAGCCTCTGCCAAGCATCCTATGTCCAAAGGTGCCTAGCATCTTACACAGAATGAAATCTAGTGAAACTTTGAATACCTCAGTGAGCTAAAGAGGCCATAAAAAAGTAGTGTTTATAACATGTGCTTTGTGCCAGAGACCAAAATGAATCCACTTGTTCTCCCCCAGTGCAAAGGATAAAGAGGGAATTCATGGCAGTGAAATAAAAGAAATTACTTCACGCTTTCAAATTTTTTTTTAATTATTTAAAAATTTTTATATTACATCAATTAATTACATTATGGTAACATTACATTATGGTGATGTTTATCTGTGTTACATTTCAGTGGCAGTTCTCGCTCCTTATGATTTAAATCCGAAGTGAACGTTTAGGCCTTTTCAAAAAAAAAGACAGAATATAATGTTTCCGTTTAAAAAAAAAAAAAAAAAGGATGTAAATGTCATGAAAACAGCTTTTACAGACTCTGCAGTCACCTGTGTATGATTCCATAAGTGGACCAAAGGACTCTGTGTGACAGTCTGGCGAGGGTCCTGGACCACCCTTCCACCCTTGTCCTTCCTCAGCTGGCACTGCAGCCTGTGCCAAAATGAGTGGGCAAGCCTGCTAGGAGTTCTGCAGTGCTGAGGTAGCCTGTTCTCCAGGGAATTCCCTTTTTCCTTTAACCATATTTTTACCTTTTTAATGTTATCTATTTATTTTGTATTTTATGTCTTTATTTTATATTTCTTATGTTTATTTTCTTTTTATGTATATTTACATGTATATAATATTTTCTTTTATCTATTTCTATCATGTAATCAGTAACACAAAAAAACTCAGAAACACAAATGTTATTCTCCAACAGGAATATATTCATAGCAATATAGCTTGTATAGAATCATAGAATCATTAAGGTTCTTCTCCTCCTCTTCTCCAGCCTAAACAACCCCAGTTCCCTCAGCCGCTCCCCATAGGACTTGTGTTCCAGGCCCTTCACCAGCTTCAAAGGCCTTCTCTGGGCACGCTCCAGGGCCTCGACGTCCTTCTTGTACTGCAGGGCCCAGAACTGCACACAGCACTTGCTCAGTGCTTTACCAGCCCGGAGAATTAAACTACACCTGATATTCAAGCAGACAGAGTGAAAACAGCGCAAAATTTGTGAGCAAATAAAACAAAAAAATCTGCCTTGGTTGGGCAGCGGCAGGGAAGCCACAGACCTGGGGCAGGCCCAAGGTATATGTGTACACATTATGGCATCTAACTTCCCTATTTAGCTGTTGTTCACAGTGTCAGTAACATGCTGACTACATCTTGAACATCAGCCTCCTGAGAAGTTTCTTAATCTGTGCACAAAGATCTCTTTGTAATGAAAAAAAAATAAAAAGCTTGTTTAAGATCATGAAAAGCAGCATGCTTACACAGAGGAAGAGGTTGCTAATACTGTCAAGGAATTATTATTATGAGAGCATAAATTTGAAAACTTAGAACGTCTATTTGATTTACTGGGTAAGACTAAGATGTTCACAGTGGTTTTAAAGCTTTCTGTGGGAGGGTCTGGTGTCTATGTATAAGACTGATTCAAGCAAATCACCTTTACTGCTGTTAACTCCTGTAGGTCCAGAAGGTAGCAAGAAGCTGGGCTGATCACTGCTCTGGGTCTGCTCAGGACAATGGTCACTCTGTCTCCTCAGACTCTGGGCTGGAGCTCTGCAAATCAAATCTGGACTTCATAATCTGTGCGCAAAGATCTCTCTGTAATGAAAAAAAAATCTTGTCCGAAGCAGCGCTGACTGTCATTGCAGCCAGAGAGGTTGGTAAATTCCCCAGGTGAGGTCTGGTGAACTATGCTGGCATGATCCTCGAAGGTCCTGGTGCTGGTGGCTTGCCCTGGCCCTGCTTCACATGTGCTTTAAAGGCTGGAGGCTTGAAATCAAAACCAGCTACTGCTTAAAATCAAAATGCAAGGCTGTGGTTGTGCTGTGTGAGGAAAACAGGACCAGAACGCTTCCACTAGGTCGCAACAACTAGAAGTTTTTGCAACAAGGATCTCTGACAGAAGGGCACGGGGGACCCTTGTGCCTATGAAATTACCTCCAGGTGAATCTTGAATTAGTTGGCAAAATCTCTCAGGTAGATTTCCTCTGCTTAGGGTTGATTTGCTTTGATGGAAGTATGTCATGAAACACATTGTATAAGCCATGCTCTAGTGGGAAATATGAATATATACTGTCTTACAATGCATTTATGGTATTTTGAAGTAAAGTTTTAAGGACATGTTAAATGGCCTTACCAACCGTGTCCAGTCTCTCCATTCCTTTCTCCTCCTGTTAATGCAAGCTAAAGATCTGAAACCCTGGGCTTGCTACCTCCTTCAGGGGGGTTAATTGTCCCACTGCAAGGGAAGTAAAAAAATGAAAATAAAAATATTTTGTTGTTGGTTTTTTGCACTTTGTATTTCTTAAATTGCAGCATTGGCTTTATGTTGCTGTTATGAAAGCTCTTTCCTCACTGAAAAAATATATATTCTGTCTTTACCAGTTTAGTTTTGTTCATAGCTACAAGCTTCTCCCTAATTTTTCTCTTCCATTCATCCCTTGTGCTCAAGCAATAGCTTTAGGAAAAAAGCTCCATTACTTTTGTTGTTGTCCTTTTAGTTAAAAACTCCTGCTAGATGAGTGTCACCACTAAGCTGCTCACCAATGCCTACTGTGTCAGGAAGTCAGGGCAAGCACTGAGCAGCCTTGTCCTTTTGAGACCCGAAGAGCATTTGCTGACATAAAACACATCATTGCCACTTGGTGTGTCACTCCCCGTGCTAAAGAGCCCTGCTGTGAGGGGCTGTGCTCCGGATTTGATCTGAGAAGCCACCAGTGCCACAGAGATGACAGTTTGCACAGGGCATGTGAATCGCTAGCGGACAAAACTCTGGTGGTCTGAGCCTGTTTAAAGCCTTAGGTCAGAGTTTCCATCTATAAACAGTCTCTTGCATGTTTATGTTTTTCTACAGTTTGATTTATTGGAGGTGAAAAACACTGTACACTAACTTTTTAAAGCTAACTGATTAATTGTTGTTGATAGAAGAATATGCTCATCAGCTATAACTCAGATGATCAACATGTAACACCATATTATTAAGTTCATCTGCATGATGTACTTTTTAGTTAGATGTCAGAAAAGTGGCCGTCAATTATGTCACCTTTTGAAAAAAAAATCAATTTCATAATTGTAATGTTGTTGTTTTAAAATATATGTCTCCAGAACAGATGAAATAGCTCTACTACATTTCTGTCTGGATGAAATCTTAGAACTCTATTACACTCACTGGGTGTGTTCATTCGCAGATTTTCAGTATGAAGAGAACTTTATTTGGGGAGTGGGTAGTCATTCCCGGGTCATCGCTTTAAACACACAGGCATCCTATGTGTCTAGAATAAGACATTTAAACTTTGGACTGTTATTACAGTTCCAGTAAAACAATGCTGAACTTCTCCTTGTAAAGTACAATAAAAGTTTCAAGTTCGTTTTAAAGTTAAATATATCAATATATAGCAAGCTGGTTTTATTACATGTACACCTACAGTGTACCTCCATGTATAAGGCAGTTCATGGGCTACAGCAGGAGCTGTGGAACAAGCTGTGTGACTCAGTCACAGCTGAGTGCTTTATTTCCAAAACAGGGGTGGTTCCACACCTGCTGGTCAGACACAGAAGGTTTCTGGGGGCCTGCCTTGTGCCCACACTTACCTGCCCAAGGACTAGATAACCAGTTATCTGTGTGGTGTTGACATCCAGCATGACTTTGTTTTCCACTTTCCTCAAATGCAGAACTTCCTTAGTAGCTAACTTGAATGTGGGGCAGACAGCATCATTGTTGCTGTTCACTCCTACACAGTTCAAGCTAAACTCCAAGTAAATAAATATAATGAAGTGATAATGTGGGGATGAATAAGATTTCTTTGGGAGTATCTAGCAACCAACTGTTTGGTAGTAAAAATAAAATCACCAAGAAATATTGTTTCAAAATCTAAAATTATGATGATTATTATTTAAGTTGTTAATCTCCTACTTTGGAAAAAAATACTCTAAACATTTTTTTAAATCCATTTGTGGGCAGAAGTGTGTGTTATTTATTTTATGATGTGTGATCTGATCACAGGTACAAACAGTTTATGGCACTGCAGTCATACATAGGAACCGTCCAACATCAAAAAGCAAACAACCTCTCTGACTTTTACTGTTACATTATTTGGAAGAAATTTAGTTCCTGGACCTGAAGTAGCAAGCAGGCATGAAATGTGATATTGTTAAATGGTGAATTTCAAACCTTTCGCAGGGGGAATCCAAGAGAAAAATGACCTCTGAGCAGCCAGAAATCACTGGCTGCCAACTGCTGACATCTGTACTTCTGGTGATGCTCTGAAATTCCTTGCATATGAGGTTGAGCAAACAGAGTAAATTAATAAAACAAACATAATAACTTTGCATTTCAGCCCAGTTTCTTCATATTAAAAATGGTGAGCAGAGAGGTTTAGCATGGCAACTGTTTCTGAAGAGAACACGTTTTTGATCTTACTCAGACCCAGGTTCAGCCTTGCATTTGTATCAGTCAGTGCCTCCAGAATCAAGATTTTATGCCATGGCAAGGAAGCATTCCCTAGCTGACTTGATCTTGCATTCTTTTAGTGTAAGATTTTTTTCAGTCGTGAGATATCTTTTACTAGCGACCCAGAGGTTCGGGGCCCAAATCAAAACTTTCAGCACAATAAGCTCTGCACCAAGTGTTAAAGCTCAATTTCTTTTTGTTCATGACTTTCATACTGAAGCTCAAATAGCTACAGGGACATCCAGTATATAACCATCATTTTCCACTTTCTGCTACAAAGTTTTTATCTTTCTGTGTTTGTTTTTATGGTAGGATAGTTTCTGGTTTGAATTTTATCTAGCATAAAAACTGCCTAAAAGAGCAGACCTAGATACTATTCTATCATCCCTTTCAGATTTTGGCTGAAACTGAAACATGGAGGAAAACCAATTGTCCTCCTTTTTCCTGTTCTAAAAGATAAGTGTGACATGAAGCACATGCCTCTCTTAAACACTCTCGCATGTGCCTAGCATTTTCGGTCAATAAACCCAAGACTGGAACAAGGTTGAGGCAAGCATTATGGATTAAGGATTTGTCAAGAGGGCCAAATTCCAAGCAGAGGTTTCTTTGTTCCTCCAGAAGGGTTTATTCATACATCTTACTCCTCTTTTTATGTCTGCTTTTCCATGTTTAGTTGCTAGATAATAACAGAATGCAGCCATGTTTCTGCTTTATACCTTCCCCATGCACTTCATCCTTTGCAACACAAACGTTAAAAGGATGTAGATACAGATGTTCACATTGTGTCTCCTTTGGTACACGGGAGGACACCATCACTTCTGTGTTTCCAGGCCTCCCAGTGCCCCAGAACTTGCAGCTTCTTTGAGTCTTTTACATTTGTGTTGATCTCAATGGGAATCTGAGGTTTTAAACACTTGAGAGGACCTAGAAGCAATTCCTGCCAGCAGAGGTGCTCCTGATGGCACTGCTTTTAGCCAGTCCTCAGTTTGGGCCCAATGCCCATGGTTGGTGTGACACCGCATGTTATCTCATTGTGGGCTGAGAGAGAAAGCAGCATGGGTGCTAACCAAATCACAAAACATAAGGAGACAACAAAGGGGTGGTATTGAGTGCAGCCAGATGAGAAGCAATTAAAAAAAAAAAAAAAAAGACTTTCACATTGTTGTTCTAGTCTGCTGCTACTTCACCCCTTGAGAGAAAGCGCACTTATACTAAAAAAAGCCCTTTTGTACTCCGGGTAGTCCCTCACATTTATACATTTCTATTGTTTTGCTCTGCTTCAGTGAAAACCTCTGTCTTCAAGGAGAGGCTGAATACGAGTTTGCATTTGTTGTGGCCTCTTGGAAAGCAGCCATCTTCTATTTGAAGTGAATTGTGTTATCCAAGCAGAATCTGTCCAGTTAGCATTTGCTGGTTTTCCTTTGTTACCTGCCTAGGGATACTGGGAACATGCACACCAGACATTCATATGTCTACCTTCATCAATTAACAGTTGATCCAAGTCTTTCCAGAAAAGACACAGAAATTAGCCCATGATTTCAGCTAAATAAAGCAAACTGTCTTTCTATCATACAAATGAATTTTCTTAGGTGGCTTTTAAATCATATCCACTTTCTGCTGCTCCATTTCCAAGTGCCCCATTCTCTTTTTCCTCTGCTAGTTTGATTTTTTTCCTCTGAAGAGAGAGTGCACAAGCTCTGCTCAAGGAGCAGAGAGCTCTGGGGCAAGGGTGCTGGGAATGCTCATATGAAGAAAGGTTCGGCTTTGCCTTCCAGTGCCTCCACTCCTGGGGATTTTCTGTTACTAAATAATGCTCTTAATGAGATTTAAGACTCTCATAAAAAATAATTAAATTAACTCTGTCGAAAGACTGTTTTTATTTCTGACAGCAAGATGGGAGATTAATGATCAATTGATTGCCTGTCCCCTTCTCTCACCCCTTTAAAAATGTTATAAATATAGATTTAAAAGGATCTGAGAAAGGCGAGAAATGAAAATTATGGAAAGACAGTGGCCTCGTTATATGTCTGAAGCACAGCCTGTGGCTCACCATAGAAAAACCTGAGTGGCCAGCATTGACAGAGCTGCTTTCCTTGTGCACTTCCTCATGGTTTTGTTTAGCTCTTCTCCCATATTTTTGCCTTTCCTCAGCCTTGACATCTATATCATTTTACTTGTCCACTAGTGACATTGTGGTCAAAAAATTCCTCGTTGATTTCAGTCTCATGAGGTGGTTGAGGATTAGTGTGCTGGAGGCACAGACTTGCACAGCCTTGTCCATGCAGAGGGGTTGGAGTAAATAACTGTGCAAACCAGTCCTAGAGGGATCAAAACCAAGAACCAGCCTATGAAAGCAAGAAATCTCCTCACACAAAGGCAAGGAAAATGAAATAGAGTGCTCTGAAAGAATTCAAGTGCCTTGAGGCTTGGATGACAGCTTAACACCCAGACAATGTTATGGAGCATTGCCATATTCTAGCTGAATCCTAGCTACAGAGAAGACGTGTGCCCCCATGTGATGCTGTGACCAGTGTGCTGACCTCACTGTCCAAGGAGAAACAGTTTGGTAGGAGAAATAACAGAATAGACCTGTACATATATATGCCATTAATGCTGGGTGCTGACAACAGTTTCATTTTATATCAACAGGATCAAACAGTGAAGTTTAAGTTGCAGTTGGGATATCCCGGAGAGCAAATTAAGCCTGCATATTTTGCACAGGTCATAAAAATTGTCATAGGACAAGGTATTTTAAAAACTGTTATGGGTAGTTGACCTGGAGATGAGACTCTGTGCCCATCCATTGCTCCAACTTGACTCTTTCTTATTCAGGGTACTGAGCAGCTCTTTCCTCCACTGCACTGTTCTGCTGTGAGCAAAGTAGGACAAAGTAGGTTCCTTCCAGTATGGGATGTTCTATGATTCTACGTCTGGAAGCTCAAGTTCTGATTTTGCCTTTCAAGTAATTGATAACAGTATTCCTTAAATTATCCTGCCTGAATGAGTGTACAAATATATACCTACATATACAGTGTGTCTACCGTATTAGACTTCAAGTGAAATATAACAATGTTCATTACTTTCTTTTAAAATATCTCCCAAGAAGAGGTGGAAGCAGTACCCTACTCATATGTTTTACCATATGGTGAAAGGTTCTCTCCTCCTATATTGTAGCCATAAAGTTCAGTGTAGGAAGTTGTACTTTAAAGAGACTCTTGCAGGTAATGAGCAGCTGGAAGGAGGTTCATCTTAGAGTGTGCTCAGTAGGTGGAATTCAGATACCAAAGGAAATATTTCTTCTGTGGTTATTGAATGCTATATGGGACCAGAAGTAAATGACCCAAGAAAAATAACCTGTTGTGGAATACTGAGGCAATAGAAAGCCCTACCAAAGCAGGAGGATTAGATAAAAGGATTCAGCTGTGCTTCACTTTTTAATAGCATCTACAGCTAATAATTATATGAAAACAAATTCCTGATGATAGTGTTGTCTGTAACACCTGGATTAGATCAATGCATTTCCTGTTCCACACAGAGGGCATAAAAGGAGCAAAGTGACCTCAGAAGAGGGACTGAAGTTCAGAATGGAGATTCTCTGAATTGGTACTGTATCGATGTCTAGGCAAAATTTGTATGCTTTCTTATTGACTTGCTTCTTTAATAGAAGACAGGTTATTATTTTAACTCCCGCAAATAAGATTGTCTCCATATGCCTATTGGAATATTAATAAGAAGAAAATATGGTCCCTGTGCTGCAGCTTCTTATGGGGAATTCTGGTCTGTAAATTCTAAAACAGGTAGTCAGGATTGTGGGTGTGATCCACATACGTGTGAGAGTTCTCAGAAAAGGAAGAGCACCAGAGATAACGGGGACTACTGCCTTAAAGTGTAAAGCAAAAGCTGTGTTTTTTACTCTGTTGTATTACTTAGCAGAGCAGGTTTGCATTATCAGTAGCCCTATTGTAGCTGAAGGCATCATTTCTTTCTTTTGTATTTTATGATGCACGTGTCCTCTGAGATATAGAATTTAAATCTCCTTCATATCCTCAATGTTTCGTATTGAAAACTGGGCACTTGCCCACGCTGCAGTTCTAGCATGCTATATTGAGGTAGCACCTTTTAGATCATCTGGTTTTAAAGATCAGTCAGAGTCAAGTTACTTACAGAGTATGCATATGCTTACAATATATAGGGAGCCTGCATGCTTAAGTGAAAGCTGTGAATCCTTATGCAGTGGCCAAAAAGCTGTAAGTTAGTACTGTGACAGCAGTGACAGACAAAATTACTCTGTGTACCTAAATCCTAACTTTGTGACATCTGCACTCCCTGCTTAGATAGGAGCTTTTCCCCTCCATGGGGAGAACACGACAAATTGTATGGCTTTATCTGGTAAGAAACATTAAAGAATAGGGGTCTTATTTTGCCTTAAAATAATAATTAAAAAATATATGATTTGGCCCTGAGATTTCTTGTATGTTTACTTTGGCCATAATGTAAAGAAAGCAAATGAAATTCTTTTCTGAGAGTAAATACTGTTACTTCTGCTGAGAAGAAAGGAAGTTGCATACACTCCAAGAAGCTTTCTCAAAGCTAATTATCTCAGCAATAGCTACAGTCTTAATGGACAGGTCTTGCTTCTGGTCAGTTAGGAGAAACCTTCAATAACACTGCTCTTTGAAGAGTCTTCTGCGTAATTTTATTATCAGAGCTAGGATTGCTGCTGATTATTTAGCTGCTTTTTGAAGAGTTCCCCTCTCTCCAATGCCATTTCCTAGGGCTAGGGAATTGCTTCATGAAGTGAACATATCAGTTTTGACACTAGTTTAATAAATGACTACAGATGCTACAGGTGCTTTTGCTGGCTGTTCTCTAAAGGTGTCTCCTGCAAAAATAATCCTGGTCTGATTCTGACTTTGCTTGCACCAATCACCTAGTAGCAAAGGTCCATCAAAACCAGTCAATTCATTTTTGACCAATGTAGTCCAGAATGAAGACAGTAGTTTATATCTCGCTTCTAATATTTCTGATAGGAATAGTGTGTTCTTGAATAAAACATTAAATGACTGATTGTTGGAGTTACCGACTAAAATGTCTGGGTATGTTCATTCTTTTAAACAACTTACAAATTCAGTGTTCAAAAACTAAAGGTAAATTTCATTTAGCCTAGTTAATACCTTAAGAATTTCTCTGTAAGCAAAGGCAGCAACAAGACAGCTACCATGGTATATTTAATAGTCTGTGTTATTGCTGACATTTTCGAATAGTTACTTACAAGAAAGTTCATGTACCCTTCCTGCTAATATCTGGTTTGCCCCAAGGTATTGGCTGTCAGTTATGAACATATGCGGTCCGATTTTTAATCGTGGGCATGCCAGAATGCAATGTTTGCCTGGGCACACAGTTCTGCCTATAACCAGTCCTTTGCATGTATCTGTTACTCAGTGAAATGGCAGTAATGGCAAAGACACAGAAATAACTTCACGCACACACTTCTGAAAACCATACCAGCGCTCTGAATAATGAACGTTTGTATTTATTCCAGGTTTTTTGTATCCTGCCTAGCACTGGCTGAGGGAGCAGAAGGACTGTGTTGCACCGCACATCCAATGTAAGTAAGTCTTGAGTATAAGACCTAGGGATAAGGCATGTCATTTTGCTCTCTAGCAGTCTATTGAGCTTAAAATAAACACAGAGAAATAAATCATGTATAAATCATTTGGGAATATCTAAATATTAAGATTATAGCTCCTTCAAGTCTTGTTTTGTTTTTTTATTCTCCTTCTATATTCTGAAATACATACTTAAACCACATACATATCTAATTAATCTAGGCTAGTGAAGGCAAACTTCTGGCTGGCACACCAGCATTATCACATCTCCCTACTCGCTGGCTGCCCTTCCTCCTCCTCCTCCCTGCATCCTGGCCCTGCAGCTGGGAAGGCTGATCTGTCCTTGGGTGTCTGGGGAAGGGGAGTTTCTTGATATGAAACGCACTGGCATGAAATTACTGATAGGATCTTCTGGTCACATAGGTAAAGCACAATCAGAGGAAGCTGTCTTAGGTGGAACCCTTGTAGAGGTATGCAGGACCTGGCCTGACCACCCCGAGTTCTGCTGTGTCTTCAGGATTTAAATGCTAGTCTCACAGCAGTGGGAGAGAGCAGGATAGCCAAGAGGTCCAACAAGCACCTCCTCCTCCCTTCAGTCCAGGGCAGTTCTTGCCAGGTCATGGAGGAGGGCTTTTGTTTGGCTGTGAGGGCACATCAGCAACAAAGCAGGGGATGTCATAACTTCATAAACTGAGGAAAACGAGCATACTCAAGATCCAGGCATCTTAAGTCAGTGTCTCATAATAACAAGAGCATATACTTTAAGAATATACTTTAGTTTAAGACTTCCCAGAACAGTCTCCTTTCAAAGAGGGTATTTCTACAGATAATGTAGATGTGTCATAGTATTTTTTGTTCATCTATAGCTAGAAAGAGGGTGTATTAAATTACTCAGTAGCAGCTAGGATAGACGGTTCCATTTTGTCTTTATTAAATTACATACCAAAGTTTAAACCATTTCAGCAAAACAGTGAATCAAAGTTCAGAGCTGTTGCAAACTCCACTGATTTCAGCTGAGTTATATCACTTTCACCAGGGTTGAATCATTTGTGAAAGCAAACGCTTCAAGGCTATTATTGTGGTAAAAGGAATGGAATCCTACATTATTTAATATATGATATTGTATCTGTTTTTTCTACTTTAAGTCCTGTTCTTTACAGAAGTCTTTAGTTTAATTGGATTCAAAGAAGAATTTGCCCACATTTAAGTTATCAAAACTTTAAGCAGAGCAGATAGGAGTAAAGCCAATTATTTATACTTTATTTTTAGTGGACCAAAATGATGAGAATATAAAAGGCAAAAAGATTAACCCAAACTGTCTAACGTTTTAAGGTCTCAAAAAAACAAAAAACAAAAACAAGATTAAGATATTGAAAAACATCCAAGTAATAAATCTGCAGAACCAAAATACACAATTTTAATATTACAAAGAAACACAAGAGCTGATGGGCACAGATGCTAAGCTAAGCTGAAACAACTTTAGCAGCCTTTTGTGTTTGTGGACTTTTAAAAATAAAGGGGTCAGATGTAATAAGCTGATGATGCAGTTTATTTCTCTGATGCCAAACCCAGTGAGGTGCTGGGGGAGGGTAAAAGAGGTGGGAAGAAAAATGCTCCCAGCCTCCTGCCCTGTTGCTGCAAGCAATATGCAAAGTCTGTGCTTTTCCCCTCTAGGATAAAGCAAACACTTGCTGTGTGATGTAAGTCTGTTTAACCAGAGTGTCCTGACTGAAGTTATAGAGTACCTAGGTGCAATGGGCTGCTGGTGAGACCGTGACCATCATCCCTGCCCTAGGAGAGGGACCAAGCTTCAGGTCCACCCAGAGCGGGGCAGGTCCAGGGCAGAGCCCCACCTGTGGGAGACTATATGAGAGTGTGCGCCTCAGTGAGATTTATCTACTGCTTCTGCTTTCAGATATAAATATAGTCACAAACATAAGCACTGGTCAGACACCTGAACTTTACCAATATCTTTTTTTCAGCAGGTATGTTCTTGGGTTTTGTTTAAAATCATAGCTGCTAGCTTTTTTTGTGTGTGTGTGTGGAGGGAGGGTAACTTTTTATTTTATTCCTCTATAGCCCTGAAAATGTAATTGAAAAATGAAATGAGATGATGAAATGAGATTATTCTAATTCTGAAAACCAATAAAGCTCTCCCTGCATGTTGAATATGGTATTCTTTTGCAAATCCAGTAGAGATAATTTAGTCTGCACTCAGCAGGGAAAATAAATTCAGCTTTGCTCTGAAATTTCTGGTTGCATCCAGGACTGACAAAGTAATGCTCTATAAGTCAGCAATTTTGACATGGTAATAAATGGCAGATAGGTATAGTTTGAAGGATAGTGCTTACTTCCAAGGCACCACCTTTGCAGTCACTTTTCAGAGTAGAATGATATCTTCCATATTTTCTTTATTATCAGGCTGGGAGGTGGTGGATCTTGTGTTTGCTTTCCATCAAGCAACATTTCATGTAACAAAAACAAAGGAATCAGACACCCCACCCCACCCTTTCTCTTCCTTGTAGCCTTTCTTTGTACTTCCTGCTGCCACCAGGAACCTGGTCATGTAGTCAAAGGAGCTGTGTCCTTCATCCTACGGTTGCAACTAACATTTGAAAAAATATGTTTCTCTACCATTCTTCCTACCTGCCACTCCCGTTCCTTCCTTTGTCATGTTCCCATTTATTTGGAGAAGTAACTAGATCGAAGAGCTTAGAAATGAGGGACCTATTCAGACCCAAGTGATGCATCACTGAACATGGCATCACATTTTCCTATAAATTTATATTTAGCCTCTGTACTTGAATATCCCACTTAAGTTATATGGGTAACACAAACTGACAAAGGTGTTAACTGATTGATTGGCGCAGTGGAGCAACTTCTATTTCATCCACGTCCTCCACCAGCTCTACATTTTCCATGCGGCTGGGCTGCCAATTCTCACACCTAACGGGTCAGCCCATTATTTTCTCTTGCTTGAGCAAAATTCCATCGGCATTTCCAAACTGATGCTTGTACCCAGGCATTTCCTAGCTCATTGGGCAAGGGACTGGAAGGTGAAGGAGATCCCACATGGCACAGTCTCACTTACCAATTATTCTTGGAGGTGCTTCTTGCAGCCTTTCCAAGCAGTCCCAGAGCTCCTTGACTGTCATAGCCTTCTGACTGTTCTATTTCATAACTATTTTAGTTCCTATGGTTCTTTTTAATTATAGCAAAAGTGATGTCAAAGAAGCATGGATTCCCTTCTCTAATATGTCTTCAGCCTTATCGGGATCTCCTTCATGGGTTATTTCCAGACACTGCTGCCAGCAGAGTGTTTTGAATAATGTTTTCCTTGTCAAAAGTATTCAGTGCAAATCCTGGAGGCATTTGGCATTGACTGCACATGAGGTGGCTTAACACTAACAGATGAAAATCTAAATCCAATACTGTGCTGGAGCTAATGGCTCCAAAGAAAGATGAGGATATTCTGTCTGCTCCAGTTTGTTTTTTTGCAGTGCTAAGTGGTACAATCTGGTATAGGTATGGTGCTTCCATGGGTATAGCATATGGTCATAGATTATTAAGTTAAAATCTCAGGGATTTGTGTTTGTGAAATGAATATTCCATCCCAGCAGCCCAGCCATTTTGGAGGCACACCTGTGTATCCAATCACACCTTATGCTGCAGCAACATCAGGGAGAGCATATTTCAGGGTTGCTGCCACACCATCCAACAGTTCTTGCTCATTGACTTGGGGAGAAGAAACGGGGCTGGTTAGTCAAAGGAAGGATGCAATGGGCTGGGGGATTGTAATTTTCTCTGCCTCAGTCTGCCAGAGAAGTATATTAACTCTAGGGTGCAAAAATGTGAGTTTGGCAAAGCCTGGAAAAGACAGAGGCTGATACATGACTAGTCTAGGCCATAGTCCTAAATGTTTTTTCAAGTATCAATGGAATTAGGGGGTAAAAATGTACTTCCAGTTGTTTAATAGTATCTGAGAAGCTCAGGGCATGAATTCTATTTTGTTAATCCCCAATATTAGTCATTTTTCCTGTGCACTGAGCAGCAACTTCTACCAACCCGGCACATGTTTTTTTTCCAAGCATAAACTACAGAGACTATAACATATTGATTTATACATGCAAAAATCATTTTTTAAACTGGATTACCCAGATGTAAATTCAATCATCTGTTTAGCCAGGTGTGAGAATCTATCAGCTGTATATGCAGGTGTCAATGCTTGAAAAATGATCCAGTTTACTCCTCCGTAAAGAGTCCTGCATCACCTAAGTCTGTCTTAAGCTGAGTTTTGAGGATTTAAGTGGAATTTGAATGGGGCTTTCTGTGCTGACGGGCCTTAGCACAGGGCAAACACTTCACAAAGTGTATGCACAGATGGGCAAATTTGGCGGCCCATAAGTGAGGCTGGGCTGGCAGCCCAAATCGATAATCTTGCCCCAGATGTGTCTCCTCCTAAAATGTGTCTAGCTCTTGTCAGGCTCATTAGAGAGGGGTGGTTTTGGCTAGTTTGCCTTTTTTGAGTGAAAACATAGCATTTCTCAGTGTATTATCAACATTCCTAAACTGAAATATTTAATAACCTATGCTATCTAATACCTGACTTGGCTTTGCATTAGAAACAATTGCTTGCAAACTGTTTATCTATTGAGTGAGAATGATTAAAAGAAAATAAAAAGTTCTTCATATACTGTTTTTGGGCAACAAAATGACCTTGCTGCTATTTTAAATATTTCAGTGTAATTTATATTAGCTATAATACCATCAATAAGGCTGCTTGAAAATTAAGTGTCATTCTTGGCTTGAGACATTGGGTGTGTTGTGGGACTGAATGCCATGTGCCAGAAAAAAAATTAAAACCAAAACCATGGTCAAGTAGCTAAATTTATGGAGAGAGCAAGCAACGTGGGCCTGAACAACACAGCAACTTTGGACAATCAGCCATGCCTACATCTGGGGAAACATTAAAGTTCCCATCAACCCCAACAGCTGCAAAGCTATGGTGGGGAGAACAGTGGCAAGATGATAAAGCCATAGCTGATGCTGAAGGTGTCATCAGCCCGCCTGGCTGGCAATGCAAGTGGTGGAAAGCTCTGGGGAGTGGATGGGAACTTGCTGGCGTTTATGTCCCCATGTGCTGAAATATGGCGATCACCTCCCCTCTAAGAGGAGGCTGTCTACCTAATTCTTTCACCTGTTTCCTCACCAAAAGTCTCTACCCAAGTAGCCCTTGCCTCTACTTCTTCCAGTGCAAGTCAGATTTTGTTGAATGTGGAGGACATTATGTACACCATGCCAGACAAGGCCCCTCTAAGGCAATGTTTCCTTATCTCTGCTAGAAATCCCTCCCCTGTTTCATCCCAGGAGAACATTTTGCCTTTTTCACAGCTGCCTCACACTGATGGTTTCACGATCCTCCTGCGCTCCACTAAGACGATGTGAATATTGTGGGATTTGGCAGTGCTTCCCAGCTCCTGGGTCCAAGAGCAGGTCCTGGACACATCCCAGCCCTGCGCTGGGATAGGATCTGGATGTGTACTTGAGACCTTTTCCTCCTACCTGTCCATACCATACTTTCCATGGAACTAAACGCAGAAATGCTGGCCAAAACGCAGCTTCAGCACAGTACATTTTGGCCTGTCTAGATAATCAGTGAACAGGATCTTGGAAAACACTGCAGCTTATATCAGTTGTTTAGACACAGCCATATATACTATGTCCTTTTTATTATTTATATTTATCTCTGGTGTCTATAACAGATTCCATTCTTTTCAGCTGATCCTATTTGACATCTCCTTTTTTCTCTCATGACACCTGCATGACATAATAAGATTCTGTCACTGCTTTTTTTCTACAAAACAGCAAAATCCTATCTTTACCCTCCATTTAATCTATGTATCTCCTACTTTGTTTGTGACTTTCTCTTCTCTGAGGTTTCCTGAAGAACCATCTGCTAAAATTATTTTTTGTACTTCCATGTAACCTGGTTACTCTACATTTTGAACAAACCCATGTCAATTTCTTCACACGCTATCAAATTTCATCAACTTCTGTTGCTTTAATATGCAATCTAGACTGACATTGTATAGCTGACTGCCGCCTTTGTACAGTAACCTCTTCGTAATCCTCTGCAGACGACACTGCTTAAAAGGTTTTCTAAATCCAGTCCATTTAGTGATTTCCCTCTACTTTTAGATCATCTACAGAAAATCCTACTTCTTTTGCAGTATCTTCAAAAATTGAAGCAATGAGGATGCTAGGAAGTGTGGTGCACTGCTAAAAATGTTCATGTTCTTAATGAGCAAATTGACCTGCTCCTAGAGCTGATCCCTTTACCCACTTGCAGTGCCAAGTCTAAAATTAGGACATAAATCCTTTGAGGGAGAGATGTATTGCATCATATTTGGAAGTGAGATACAATTGGTTTCCAATGTATCATCCTAACAAGCATAGCTAATCACTTATAAAAGTCTATTGCTGATGACAGTTGTTTTCTTACAGACTTATCCCATGAAGGTATAATTCTGCCTTTTTTTTTTAAACAATCTCAGAAACAATCTTTTTGTAGCTCTGCAGTTGTCTCTATTTTTGCAAAATCGGTGAACCCCTAACCTTTTAGCATGCACAAAAGGCTCACGACACTGAGATTTATGGTGCAAGCCAATAAAAAAAAAATTATCTCTGGCGGTATGCAAAATATTCAGGGGGTTAGGAAAATAATAGTTTCAATCTATATGTGGCAAACAGGTTTTAATAAGTTAAAATTCCCGCCAAGAAAGCTTTAATTAAAATGTAGTAATGCATTTTACCTACAGAAACAGTCTAGAAAACATTTTTCCCTTGTGTTCACCTTTTTGCTATCATAAATACTTGTGAAACATTACAAAAGAATTTTCAGGGTGCTTCAGACATGTGGAAGTAAGATACCATGTAAAATCTCACACAAAGCTCTGGATTCACAGCATCACCAACCCACTCAGACCCTCAAGAGTAATATAAGAGCTGAGCTGTGCTGCCATGACATCACAGATTTATTTATTTTTTTTTAAACTTCAACTCCTCAAAACATTTTGCTTCTCTGAAATTTTCTCTAGTGTGAGTGAAGGGTGGATTTCCAGTTCTCTGCATAAAGGTCTTGTACCAAAACTCCCATTAAAGTCAATGGGAGTCCTGTGGCTAACCTGTCCGTATAATGCACTTGAAGTCTGGGGCTAAATGTCTGACTGCTACATTATACATGTAGGACTTTTAAGAGCATTTTTTAAAACAAAGCTAAAATATTTTGCCAGGAACATAAGAACTTCAGCACACTACTCTTTTTCTTTCTCTCTTTCAATGATCCCGCCTGGATCAAGCAGGCAACACTAGAGGAGTCTCAAGCTCACACTGCTGGAAGGACTTAATTGCCCTAGGGGACAGAAAACAGAATCCAGCTACAAAGTTTTGGTCTCCATCCCAGATACTTAGTCTATTAAATGAGTCAGGAGGTTACGGCTGAAAAGAAATAAGCCCCTCAGCAGAAGTGCATTTTGCAATCTGCTCTGTTTGGAAAGGTGCTGACGCAGAGTCAGGCTGCCAGCACTGGGAGATGTACTGATCACTGTTGTACCAGATGGGTAGGGGCAGGGGGGACAGGAGAGGGGAAACGGGCATTTGCAGGCTCATTGAAGAGGGCAAAAGTCGTGCTTTTCTGCACCTTTTAGATAGTTGCTTCTCCCCCCAAATGTTAACATACGGTTTCAGCAGGACGTGACTGGAGACCGTAACACTTTCCCGATGACACAGGCTATTGAGTTTCTTTGTGACGTGGCTAAGGAGAGTGGGAGGTCTTGTAGCTGGGAGCAGAGGTCTAGGAGCCACTCAGTCACTTTGTCACTTAGGGCAAGTTACTTGACCTTTCTGTGTGCACTTGAGCCGTGTCAGATAAAGTGGCTCAACACCACAATTTCATGGAATACCAGAAACCTAATCTGAAATAAGTTTCCCTTAGTTTACTGAACAGGTCATCTGTATAATCTTGAGATTTCACCCATATTAACTGAGCTAAAAAGCTGAAAAAATCATCAGTCCACTTTCTGAAGTTGGAACTACCTCTAAATTCTAGTAGACACAACACTACATGTTTAAAAGACACAAACAACATTATTTGTACAATACAAACAAGGACATAGAGTAGCTAACTGAACCGTAACTCAGCATGTGTAATTGCATGCTCTTAATAATTAAAATTTGGTTACTCGTAATCATGCAAATCTAAAATTAGATGATTCTGAAAAAAAGGGTCTTTATAGATTTCTCAGTCTAAGTAGTTTGTGACTGGAAAAAGTACATAATTAGGTTGCCATCTCCTTCTAGTTCATTCTGTTATTAGACTATTAAACTATCTGTGTCAGCAGATAGTTTAGCTATTGTGAAAGAAAGCATTGGAGCATTTGAATAATTCACAGACGTAAAAATATTGCAGTTCTTGTTTTTCTTTGCTTGCTTAGGTAGTTAAGAAAATCATAAATCTTCAAATATCATTCTTGCTTGAAGTGCTTTCCCTCTGCTCTTACTGAAAGGGTGGATATGTATGCTCTGGAGCTAATTCCACGGATGTTTTTGTGAAAAAGGAATGGATACTAGCTTGGCCTTTTCTTTTCATTTTTTTTTTTTAAACACTAAGTGTTAATGGGGGGGGGGGAGGAGGGGAGGGGGTGAAAAAATAAATATTTCAAAAGAGAAAAGGAAAAATTGTGCAGTATTTGGGCTTGGGAAGTAAAGTTCAATTCCTGGGCTCTTTATTAGATACACAGCCCATTTTTAAAGTAATTTTCTCCCATTATTCACAGTGAATGTGTGCCTGGTGCTCACTGTGAGGAGTACAATCAAATGGTTGTGTTGATTAATGTACTTGCTGCAACCAGCTCCCTAAAAATCAAAACCTCTTATTCTCAAGTATAAAGAGCATACTATTTCAGTGGTTGAAACTGGTTCCATATGAATATGCTTATGTACCAGACTTACATGGTTAAGGTCAATTTTAAACCTGCAGTCCTTCTCCATTGGGGCTGCAATTGGAGTAGAGGAGATAATACAAAAATTTCTGTGCTGCTACAGTGCAAATAAAAGTGCTATGTGTATGTTCTTAAAAATAAATAAATAAAATAAAATATCATAAAAGAAAAGCTTTTTCTTCACTTTTAATTTAAGCAACAAATGTCTTGGAGAAGGTGTTTCTTCCCCCTCCCCAAGTATTTACTTAAGGTCTTGTTTGCTTACATCTGTATAGCCTCCTCTGTATGTTTCGTACCTGTAAATGTACTGTGTAGAAAATACTGAACAGTAGTCATGTGTTGCAATTGTAAAATGCAGACCTGGCTTAACCTGTTTGATCACATAATGTGTTTTCCTGACTCTTACAAAAGCTTTTGCAGCTCTGCTCCTCCTGATGTCTTCTGCCCATAGCTTGGTGGCTTCAGTTAGCAAAAAACAAAAGTTAGTAACAGAGCCATCTTGTCAGCAGTGTGAGTTAAAGAACATGAGATGCTCGTGCATCTTTGCTCTGCACATATGGCATTTTCCACGAGTTCTACTAGTCAGCTATTACTGTGCAACTGAAGAACAGAGGTACTGTATACTTTACAGTTACATAAAGCACTGCTTGTTTTATTTTCTAGTAATGGTCCCCATGCTTCTTTCATGGGTTCAAACTCTTCGTTAAGATTGGAAAATTGTGTAGGTTATGTTTTCAAATTGCCTGAAGGCTCACAAAGAATAAGTACCTGGGGTATTTCTGCTCAAAGCACGTAGGTCACTAGAGGAGGTGTGTGTTGGGGAGTCAATGGTTTTCATACCTAAATATTTGTTCCTTAGGCCAAGAAAAGATCATAAGATCAGCTAGCACAGACTTGTAAAACACACCATTATGCATCTGTTGAACACTGTATGTCAAGACCAAAGACTTCAGTTAGTCTATATATTAATACTCAAAAGCATAAAACATGACTTTGCAAGCAAAGACACAACTGTGGGATAACTGGTGGAATGGAGCATGGCATGGCTGGATGGATCCACTGGAGGGTTTCTTCCCATCCTCATGCTGTAGTGAAAATTTAAAGCCAGAAATGTCTCTACACCTCTTACTGGTGGGAGGGTGGGGGGGGGGGGGGGGTGGAATCTGTTCTCAGATAGTAAATATCTGAGAGTAAATATCTAAATTCACTAGTAAATGTTCAGGATACTGAGAGGATTTCTGTCTTACTATATCCCTGTCCCCTGGGCTCAACACCTTTTCTCCTGCTGTAGACAGTATCTGATGTTGGGGGGAAGAAGAACAAAGCATTTATTCCTCAAGCAAAAATAATTCTGCTTGACCTCAGCAGATAGCTGTCAGGAACAGGATTCAGTTACAGCTGTTCTGCAAATATGTAGCCATTCGATGTGAAAGTGTGTTGTAAGCAGTGCTGTTTTTCAGAATGAAAGTGAGCAAAGGTGATAAATTGAAGGATCTCATCCCAGTCTTAGCATATACACAGGCAGAAGAAACTCTCCTGTAAACTGATCAAAGCATATTATAGGAAGTTATCTGATCTTACAACAAATCTCCTCAGTAATTCTAATGTTTAACCTTCACAGCTTTGAAGGTGTCAATCTCAAGACTGCACTAGTCTAACTTTAGCTTGAAGTCAGTCTATGGTGTTAATAAGGAAGTCTTAACAGCCTTTGCCACCAAACCTCTTGTTCGTGCATATCACATTGTTAAGGCTTTTCTTGCATCATCTCAGAAAACAATGTTCTAATTCTGAAATCTTTGAATTCTCACTGGTCCTAGCTACATCTTCCTGATGTGCTAACACCAAACCTGAACATAGTTTTTATGCAAGATAACCTATCATTGATATTCTCATTAATATATTTATTAAATGCATTTAAGGAAAAGAAGTTGCAATTGATGCAGCTTTGTACCAGAAGCTCATGTGTTCATGTGTTCAGAAGCTCACGGGATTATCTGTAACATCCCGTAAATCCTCTTCTGAGTCATAGCTTCTCAAGACAGTCCGCCATTCTGTGTAAGTACAATCTGTCTCCGTGTTTCCCAAGTGTATTACATTGCATTTAGTTGATTCAGTGGGATGCGTTTTTAATACATGATCATATTACCCAGTGAGTTAAACTGTTCCAAGTGGTAATCTGTACTCCTCTCTTGCTGCCCCACTAATCTTTGTATCTGTTGCAAGTTTACCGGCAATCACTTCAGTACACTGTTCATCTCATTTTATAAAATTCCTGAATAACAGAGATCAAGGATTAGGCCCTGACAGGTCACTAAAAGAAATTTCTTTTTATTGAATCTGTTGTGGTACCTTCTTATGGTTATGTCTCACTACCATTGGCATTCAAGGTGAATTAAGAACTCAGGTTTCTGCAGAAAGTCTATGGGCAAAACACCTGGGTGAAACAGCTGTGATTCTTCCACTTAGGAGCATAAGATTAATGAGAGAGAAAGAAGAGTATATTCGTCTATATCCATATTCCTGCACCTTGTTTGGATGAAAGTCCTTTTGCCTGTTGATGTCTCAAAACTGAATCAAAGGTAGGAAACCTGGATGTGCTAAGAGCATCAGTCATTTTCTCTTTTCTACATGTACAGAGAGGAATCATCCTTTAGGCTTCTAGTTTGCCATCAGCTTAAGCAGCTCTTTCTAACTGCCATGCAGCGGTGCAGCTGGCTGTACAGATATGCTTCCCCACCTCTTAAAGTGGATGACTATCAGGATAATTTAATTTTCTACCTTGCATACTCAATGAAGTGTTTTCAAGTGTACAAACTGTCTCAAACATGAATATAGTTAATCAGCTCCCACAGGCCAAGTCTGGAGTTCTGCTGTACAGGTATTTTTCAGTTGTCCTAAAAATCTGTGAAGAGTTTACTTTCTGTAGCCTTCTGTAATAGAAAGAATGAGAGGAATTTTAATTTATTTTAATCCTTTCCTTACTATGTTAATGGAATATAAAATATTGAAAAAAAGGAATCTGCTTTCCAGAAAACAAAATAAGATTTCTAGGAATGGATAAAAGTGAAGAGTTAAACACTTGGTAGCCCATCAATTGTGCAGTTGTAATCAGGTCACTGTGATAATATGCACCAGGATCTGACTATCCACAGAGTTCAGTGCAGTGCCAAAGCATCACACACCTCTGTGCTTCAGTGCTAGCATTCTTTGCTCACCGTGGCCTAGGGAAAATTAAAATTAATTTTATACCAAACTATCACACACCTCCTTCGTGCTTCAGTGCTAGCATCCTTTTCTCACCATGGCTGAGGGAAAATTAAAGTGACTTTTATACCAATTACTTCAGCCTTTGTTGCTGTAGTTCCCACAGGGGTGCTTCCCTGTCTTCCTTTTGGTGCCTGGCACCACGCATGTCAGGAGGCAGTCTCAGCAGTGTCCCAGCTGGGCTCTTGGGCACTATGTTGACTGATGAAGCTCCAACCACCATCTGCTCTGATACCCTGACCCCAATACTTCCCCATGGGAATCACAGCCCAGGACTAACAGCACAACCAGAGCCTGGGGGACTAGGGGGCATCAGGGCAGCAAGGGAAAGCAGAAACAGCATTCCTACTAGCAGTGTTAAATTTAACACTTGGAAGATTCAGTGCTGTTAGCTGACAGAAAATAGATGCTGGAAAATACTTCTGCAGCCAGAGTGTCTAAGTGCATGTTGGTCTCCAAGCTAGTGATGACTGTAGCTAGGCGAGGGAAACTTTTGGGACTGGAACCATTTTTAGGTTACTGTAAAAGTGTCTAGCTTACCAAGCTTTCTAATGATTTAATACATCTTTACTATTAAAACTGTAACTTGTGTGAAGAGTATAAGGTTATTTTTGGTGTAGTGGGCTTACTTTCTGTTCCATGAATGTTTTAAATAACAACTCAAGAAACAGCTTTCTTCAACACTCCTTAGAAATGGAACTAGAACTTATCAGCAATTCCAAGTCACCAGGAAAAATATGGCTAATTGTCTGTTTCATGTGTTTCCTGGAAAGCATGCAAACCTCACACATTAGTTGAAGTTAACTCCTTATAAACTTAACATATGCAGTAAAATTTGTTGGACACAATATCTTAACAGTGAGGAAATGTGCAGGGAAAAAAAAAGTTAAAAATAGTTTGATATACAAGCAGAGATGATAACTAACTGTTTTCAGGTGACCTTTGTCAAGCCAGATACTGCACAAAAGTCCTCCTTGCACCCCAAGCCAGTGCCTCAGTCAGCCAGGTAAAACCAAGTGCCTGAGTGCACACCACTCCCAGAAAGACGTTTGCTTTCATTTGTCTCTGTGTGGTAGTTATAGAGGCTGCAATAACAAAAGGATTACATGGATGTGTGATTGGATATTGCAAAGAGTCTTTGCAACCAGGCAGAAGGAGGTACTTAATTTGTTTAAAAACAAAAGCTCATATTCTGAGGAAATCTACAGCACAATCTGTGTGAAGCCCTAATTCCCCAGTTCCATCTGTGCTTCCACCAGCATAGAGAATTACTGACCCTAGCAATGTCCCAGATGGTAGATAAGGATGCAGAAATGAATTGCTTATTTTATTAACTGTAGCTACCTGGGGGAAGGGTGTGTGTGCACGCGCCTGCTATACCCACTGTTTTAGACTGAAGAAAGAAAATACACTATGATGATTAAATCCAGTGACACTATCTTTCACAAGAAAGCTTGCTATTTAAAAATAATGTCAGAAGGGTGCTTCTAATATCTTCTTCTCTTTTGATGTGACTGGCTTGGAGAAACATGTGTGTAAAGCTGAAGGACTGAGTCCTGCGTCATAAATGGCGGAAGATGAACTGATAAATGTTGCAACCAGGAGGGGGAAAAAAGCTATTTCTGTTTAGCTTTAGATTTTTATCTGGGAGTTGAGGATTTCCATGAAGTTTCATTCTCAGAGCCTTAATTAAATGCCTAGTCTTTCCATATAATTATTGGAGAGATAAAGTCATCTGCATATGGATTATGAGTCTTCTAAGGAGGACTTTTTGATTGACTGGGAATGTCAGTTCCTGGTAAGGGTTCACATGAGATATGAAAAGGTAGAGTGTGAATATGCTGCAAGTTCTTTCAAGGTCTTCAGCTTCAGAAAAAAAAAAAAAGGTAGAAATCATGTACAATCTGAGATAAAAAGTTTCATTTGCTACAACAAACACAAAGGTTATTTCACCTACAAAATTATATGGAATGGCATATCTGCAACTGTATGTAATGTATGTGTGCAATGTATGTAACACTATCTGTTACATCCCAAAACTAATCTTTTCACATATGATCCTGGTTTGCTAGGCTTTTAACTATTTTATTTTCCAGTAATCAAAAAACTATATGAATCACTGATGTGAATTTCACAGTTTTGCCATTGACAAGAGATACAAAGCTGTTTCATCAGGCTAAAAATGATTTGCTATTTACTGACAACGTGTTTGGAAAATAATATAAAGCAAATGTTTTCTTCTAGTTTTTTCAAATTGTTTCAGTGGTGAAAGGGAAAACAATTCATATGATGTGGGTCAGAATCTGCAAGTTTCATTAAAGAAAGTGAGTTTTGAGCGAGAAGACAACGTGGACACACCGTGTCTTACAAAGTCAATAAATATAAAAACCAGAAGAAAAGAAAAATGTGAGAGGGGAAGGCTATGAGATAAAATCTGCCGTAAAACTGTACTTGCCATTTGATAGCCTCTGAAGTGAAACCATGGTATTTTCATAATATAGTTTAAAATCACCCATTCTGCTTAGTTTACAGCCCACATCAACACATAAAAAGGCACTTACAAAAACTACTAGGATTGGATAGGGGAGTACTTTTTTACCCATCAGACAAAAATAAAACATAATAGAAATGTTAACAATAAAGGCCTAAAAATATTTTTCTTTTTATGAGGGAAAATATCTGTGATGGGACAAAGAATTGCAGTGAGGCTGAAACTTGTTGCTGTGGTTTTTGTAAAAATAGCATATATAATCTTCATCTTACTGTGATTTTTGCCTAGTATCACACTTACTCTAGGACCTTATACTCTGAGGATGAGTGACATCTGGTAAAAAGCAGCACTTTGAATTAAGATTGATTTTGACCAGTCAAAACAAGGCAGATTGGACTGTGTAAATCTCTTTAATGATTACAAGTTCAGCTGATGCAGGATGGATGCCAAATGTTAGTATTGTGTTCAATGAATACTTTAGTGTAGTATTTGCCTGATGGATCCCACAGAAAAGACATATGAAGCAAACAAAACTGATGAACTTTGGCCTCCCTTTACTTTCATGGAAAATGGTTACTTTTTCTGAAAAGGTTTTATCTTAGTTTACTCTCTTAGCAGAAAGTGGATTTTTTTTTTTTATTTTTTTAGCTCAAGCTTTCCTTATTGAAAACAACTGTACAGAATTTAAGCAGAAAGTTAAACTCCCTCGTGCTGTTCCATGCCTCTTTGTCTGCAGTCACAGCTATGTGATCAACAGCATTTTAGTTGGGCTTGACAGCCCCCAGAAGAGCAGACACGATGGAAATCACAGAAGATCTTTCGAGACCCCTTTTGAGAGGGAGCTGTTTGGAAAGTGAGAGACCTTCACAAGTGTTTTTTGTGTAGATTGTTTTCATATATGGAGCATGGAGGAGAAGGAGGCTGTAAGGTCTCCACAGGTGAGGAGATAATGTACATGCAGGCGTCACAGCAGAACATTTTCTAGGATCCTTCGAGACTGGGAAATTCTTCCAGAGCACTGTGCATGCGCAGTGTGCACTACAGAGATATCACTAGACTGGCAGAGATGCAGAGGTACAGGGAAAAAAATATTTCAGCTGAAACAAAAAGTAAATTTAAAATGGCTAGAAGGTGTTTAAAACTTGCTTGCACAAGGATTAATGCAGTGTTCTCTCTTCCATTAGTGACGATAGGAAATGTTTTAAGGCTAATGCCATGAATACCATATGCCAAGAGAAGGTGGCACTCCAAAGGAAGTATTACTGGGAACAGTAGGGTGAAACTGAGCAACAGGAAATGTAGGCTAAGCAGCAGAAAAAAAAATGTTTTAAGTGAACAGTGAATAATCAGTTGAGGAATATGGCAGAAATTCTATCCCTTGAGTCACAAAAGTCATAAAACGATCTCAAATGTGTTTATGGGGACACATCACCATGCTGATATGAAAGTGACTTGATGGTAATTTTCTATCTGTAGTCTTTCTTTGGTTCAGAAAGACCAGTCCAAGTAGACTAAGCTTTAAAATTGCAAACAGTTTAATCATTTTTTTTCTTACTTATTTAACTTTGATTTTAGGCACTGAAGTAGCTGCTGGTATCAAGTGGGCTTTTTGGGGGAGGAGTTTATGCCTAGGCAAAAACATATAGGTTTGTGGCACTCGCATGTAGGTTTGGCTGGTTATCTGGGGTCTGTCACTGCTTACTGAAATGATAAGACTTTTTCAGATGGACCTTTTTCCTTTGTCAGCTGTGAGAGAGTCCCTCTGTGCATCCCCAAAACAAACCATACCATGGGCTGTCCCAGATAATGTGCTTCTCATCGTTTTGGGGATTACCATACAATAACTGTGAAAAGTGACTCTTGTCTTTATCAAGCAATGGGGAGAAAGAGGCAAGGTCCTTCTAATGCAAGGAGTAGATTCCTGTTTAATGAGGTGGCAGAAATGTGAGCAATTCATTTTGAGAGAGACAAAACAAAAATTGAAGGTAGATTTAATTATGAGGATGTGGTTTGTAAATAAGCTTTGAAAGAGAAGAATGCATAATCAAATTATTTACCTATATTGTCATTCTTGATGATTTGGTATTTTGTCTCCTGATCACGACTGAAAATTGAGCTGTCAGCTGTCTCTCTTAAGTATTGTGCCAGGGTGCTAATGATCATATCAGAGCCAAACGCTTTATACATCAGTTTAGGAATGTATTTTCCCGCATGAATTATTTTGTTTGTCTAAAATGATTGATTTCACTAAAAAAATAAGTAGCACAGTTGCTTCCAAAATCTACATGAGTGTAGAATTAGGCATAAAATAGGCTATTCATGGTTCCTTTAGCCAAATATCTTCCTCAGGCATAAGTACAAGAAACATTGCAACAGCATTTATGACATCATAAACAAAGATAATGAACACGTGATTTTGCATTTAGTGGTTTTATTTCTCCCCCACATGGGCAGGTATATAGCTCTTAATAGTTTTTGTTTGTTTGGGGATTTTGCACCCCCTCTTCCCCCACCCTAATTACTAGCTTTATCTAAATTAATATGGTTATTATCATGTACGCCAATGTCCATTTGTGTTAGGAAAACTGTCATGCCATTCTTTTCTTTCTGGATTCATGACTTCTCTATTTAATCACGCATTCTTTATTGTTGAGTGATGCCCAGGAAAGCTTGAACTACAGGAAAAGGTCAGACTAGTTTGTTTTCACTGGTATTTAGTCATTACTGGAATCACCCATTAGGAGTTGTTCAGGAATTGGATTATTGTCTTGGGAGAAAAAGAAGGTTTACAATGATTGTTGGCTTCTCTGAAGCCTTTCTGTACTTCTGCAGTGAATGCCAAGAGATTGCAGCTAGAAGGGAATGTGCAGGGTCCGTAGAATTTGGGAATACTATGAGTGGTACTAACACTGCTCCACAGAAGTTAAACAAAGCAGAGCTGCCTTGCTGAAACCTGAAGTCGTCTAAAGAGGAAAAAGGACAGAGGTTATAATTGCACAACTGAGCTATGCTGATAAAGCTACCTTTCAAAAACAGCCATGAATATTTTTTTTCTCCACCAGTGAAATCTCTGGAAAGCCCTAAATAATTGACTGTTCGGGAGCCAGCAACTGAAATAGAAGTTGGAAATGCTGTTTGCACAGGTGGCTGGCCTACTGGGAGACTAAATGCTTATCCTGTCGCTCATATCAATTATTCTGAGACTCTGTCTGTTTAATGTCTGCCAGTTTTGATAACAACAAAATCCTTTTAGAAAACTGCTGATGCAACATTTATCATGCTATCTTTATGGGACTGATTTTATTTCATTCTACTTTTGCAAATATGTGGTAAGCTACGGTACTGGAGGAGTTATCAGGACATGAAGTAACAAGCCAATTAAACAACTACCCCAAATTCTAAAGTCTAAAAGTATACAAGCCAAGACACCCCACGGTGATCTAGTTTGGTTTATTTTAAAAGTGTGGCATGAGCTTCTGCACAAACACTGAAATTTAACTGTTCATCCTTGCAGTTGTCAAGGGACTTACCTGTCTGCAGGCAGACTTCGCTGCCTGCTCCAGACACTGCAGCATCTCATACCACACACAGAGATTTGCTTGAAATGAAAGCTGCGACTTTAATAGCTCCTCCCTGTGCAAACCAGCAACTGGGACAAACTCTGGGAGATTTCCCCAAATAAGCAGATGCTGAGACCACAGCAGTCCTTAAAAGGAGGCAATGCCTCATCTTTCCACTGAGATACACAAGCAGCAAGTGGAAAGTCCCCCTTGGAGCAGATGAGACTTTTGGTGGCATTGCACATCTGCACTGTGTGGTTCTCTTCAAACCTGTGGGAAATGCATACGCAACTATAAATTGCTAGCTCTCCTATCTAAGGAGGAAAACCAGGGAAGAAGAAGAAGAAGAAAAAAAAAAAACCACCACCATAATGTAATTTGTGACCTCAGTGCCAAGAAATGTGCAGATTTTTGGTTCCGATTCCTGACTGCGAAACCCTTGGGTTGCCAACTCTGTGCAACTCAGAGCAGCAATAGGGAATCAAGCAAATGCCACCCACCAAGTGTTTGGACTCAGCAGCAGCTCTGTTCCTCTTGTTACCTTAGTTAACCTAGACCTCCTCCCTACCCAAACTGTTTGTTTAACCTAAAGAATAATAACTATCCAGTGCCGCCAATTTGTCATGTGGGAGAAGTTATTCAGCCCCTTTCAAGGAGCTCATGGGCCATAGCCTTGGAGAAAGCACGCAAGAAGAGAGAAGTGAGAAGCAGGAAAGCCCCAGCAAAGGAAAAATTGTGGCAGAAGAATGCTATTAAAGTCTATTAACATCTTGAAAGACATTTGAGATACCATTTTAAAGTTTCGCCAGTCTTCTCAGCCTTTCTAGATGTGGTCATTTCACATAAGGCATCACATGCACCAGGGCAAGGGGTGGGGTGTTGATTTGACATTGCTTGCCATGGGATGGAGGCACCTTAGGGCTGCCACTGCAGAGGACATTGCTTGTCAAGGCTCCTCTATACTGCAGCTTGTACTGTTGTTGTTGCAGTGCACTGTTTGCTCTTGCTCCTTACCCTGATCCCAAATGCCTTTTTACTTGGCTACATAGAGTTGGAGTTAATCTGTTTTGTGCTAGAGAAAATGTATGAGCAAAGGGAAGATGTGGAAAGCAGGGCTGAGGAACAGAGAAGCCATAAGTAATGAAAAAAAGACTTAAAATGAGTTTGAGGGTGGGTTCTTTCCTTAAAGAATGCAGTGATATTGGAGCCTTCTGAAGCTGCTGATATTAATTCAGCATATACAGGCTACTAGAAATGCAAAGAATAATCCTTTACTTTTATTAACCCCAAATCATATTATTCAAATAAGTTCAAAGTGGAAAGATCTGGGGACTGTGGCAAGCCAGTTAGTCTACTGGCAGATATTCTTCCCCATTAATGGGAAACTTAGAAAAGATGACATTCTACAAATACATAGCATTTAGGAATTCACAATTATTTCATGCAGTTATTTATTCTTCTTTGTTCAGACTAAATGTTTAGGGAGGATTTGACAGACTTTTATGAGATGGAATACTACCACCATCCTGAAATCCTCAGTCATATATTTATGGCTAAAGAGGGGAACCTAGCCTCTGCTGATGTTAGTTCTGCACACTGCCCAAGTCTTTGCATTCAGACAGAAAGTAAAATGGAGATTAAGTGGTAATGATTTCCCTGTAATATTTTATTTTCAATCCAGCTCCCTTTTCATGAGGACCCATCCTTTACAGGCTGTCATCAGGTTCATGCAAGGTAGGAGTGAGAGCACACCTACCTCAGTGACTAATCTTTGTCTTTTAGACAGGGCTGAGTGTGTAGTCTCCAGGTCAGACAAAGTATATCCTCAAAGGAGAATGATTCGACTTGTGGATTTCCTGTACTTTCCTATTGTCTGGGAGCTAGTGTCAGCACTGTGCCTAGTTATCATCAATCCACAAATTACATCATTAGAAGGCCAAAAAGTCCTCTCTCACAATGTTGTTTGGTTTAAATTTCTGAGGCAAACTTTCTCATTGGTTTGTGATAGTCTGGGCAGCAATGATTTTTTCTTTGTAAATCATATTTAAAAATTCAACCTATAATCAAGTGAAATGAGAATAATGTCCTCCAGTGTTTCTCTATGATAGTGGGTTTTATGCAGTCACCAGTGACTCATTGACAACTGGTCATTTCTAATCATTATAGTCCAATTGCTTTGCAAAAGAAAAGCACATTTAGCAAGTAGGTAAAATGACCAAGAGCTGAAAAAGTAGCACCCATTTTCTTTTCACAGTTTACCCTTCTGATGGGATAATGGAGTATGCTGGCATTACCAATGCCTCTGCGTTTAGTGGAGAAAATAAACCCTGTTATCTCAGACGCTTGAGACAAAGAGACAAAAGGAGAATCTTATTTCCAGTTCTGCTTTGGATACGGATACCTAAGTACAAATTGGAAGAAGCATTATGGCCACAGACAATCTAAGCTGTAAAATAACAATTTGTTGATGTCAAAACTGGATATGTAGAGAAACATTGCCAGTGCCTGTTTTGTGCTTGATGTGTATGATCCTGGATATCTTTCCAGAGAAAGAACAGAGTCCTCTGTGTATATCTTTAAGTTTATAAACATGTATATATACTGAATCATAGAATATCCCAAGTTGGAAGGGACCACAAAGATCATCTAGTCCAACTTTTTCAGTATTTTGTACAAAACACCAAAAAAAAAAACTCTGCATGTGCATGTTATATACAATATGCTAGCCTTCATAACAGATGCATTGTGATAATGGTGTCTGTGACAAATTGCAGGGTCATTTGATAATCTGAGTCCTCCTGGGCTAAAGGGCACTCACTTTTGACCTCTTCACCTACAAAATATTTTTGTACTAGGACCCTTCCTGGGGGACTCAAACCAGTGAGGCTCTGCCTAACAACAGCTGCCTTTGAAAATTAACCAAAATATATCCATTGCCCCCTCTCACACAAGGTCTTCATTTAAGATAAATACATTGTTCTAAACTGGAGTGTACTGCGATAGTTGGCCCTTGGTTTATTACAGGTTTCAGATCCAACAGATCATTGCTTTTAGTGCTAGGAATTTGTTATATCCTGGTCTGGTTCTCGTCCATTTACTTTGAGTCTATCCATGATCTTTCTTGTGATCTCAATAGTTCTAAAACACAACAGAGATCCTAATGACCAGTGTGCAATCTGGAAAGGATGAGACATTTATGTCAGCTGTACATGTTTTTCTATTTCTGAAGACTGTTCACATACTTCACTGGTACAGGAGTTCACAAAATAGGCACAGAGAACAAAAGTCTATAAAACATATTTTGAGCTCTCTAAAGAGTGTCCAAAATATGACCGTTTTAAAATGTGACACATATAGAAGACAGAGCCATCTCATTCAGTATCCAGTTTTACTATTGGTTGTTTAGTTTGACTTACATGGCTTCCTTGTGGATGTCTAGCCTTCAGAGAAATTTCACTGTTTCTGCCAATAAGTCTTTCTAGGCTGCTCTCACAGTGTGTGGTGTAAAGTACCCACTTACAGCAGTATGGTTTTAGGTTATAATCTCTGTAATAGAGTGAAACAGAAGCTTTCACTAGAGAGCCTTTAGAAGACATAAATCAAGCTATTGAAAAATATGGGGTTCAGGTGATGGGCACAGTAAAATTCTAATTTATGTGTAAGTTCCACAGGCTCACAAACTGCAGCGCAAGGAATACAGAATCTTAAATGCTTTTATGTTTTCATCAGTTAGATGCTTATACTCTTCTCCATTACTTCCTATTGGCAGAGTAATGTACCTCCAATGCTGTCATAATTAACAATTTTAATGGCAAGGATGCATGGGTGGAAGCAAATGTATCTCTTGTCATGAAAACTCCAGTGAGCATTATCCTAATTATTTTTAATTCAATTTTATGGGTTTTAGAAGATGCATTTGAATTTTCAGCTCTGAAAGAAGTGTTAAAGTCTTACAAAAACAAGCATTTCTCATGTTTGTTTTTTTTTTTAATAACATTGTGTTCTGATTATTGTTCCTTAAACTTATTCAAAATTTTGGGTTACATATTACACATTTGCTAAATAGTGAACTAGAGAGAGCTGATCCTGTGTAGATTAAAGCATAACACATTTAAGTTCGGCTTTTAAATCTTGGTATCAGACAGCTTTTTCTTGCAATATGTTTTAATGTAAGAGGTGTCAGATTGGAATAGATACCTGGTTTTCCATCCACCTTTTCACATTTTAGTGCTAGGAGGAAAGAATCTTTCCTGTTTCCTCACAAAGCTTGGTGTCAGCTCTTTAAAAGCCTGTCACAAAAAGAGGTTTGGTTTTGTAATTCAGAGAAGTATCTTTTTTAATGAAATTGCCTAACATGCCCTGCAAGGAATCAGCAGTAACAGAAACTAATAAGGAAACATGAGTGAAATTCATTATAATTGTGACTAAAATCAAAGTCCACGCATGCTGCCTCTGAAAATAAATATTATGTGACATTATGTAATATCCTTTATAATTTAGACATTCTTTCTAACCCTTCTTTAGGATTTCATGATATTCCCAGTTGCCACATCCATTCATTTGAAATAAAAATCAGGGAAATGCCCTTGCTTGCTCTATTCTGCTATTGCAATTTAGCTTAAGGACAGGGGCTCACCCACTGTGCAGAAGTTAGAAATATTTCAGAACCATGCCCTCGGTTGCAGCACAGGGAATAATGATATTGCTCTGTAAACCCCAGACCAGAAGCATCTCTGGATGTCAGAAACAGACTTTGGAAGGAATGCATCCTTTAGTGTCACTTGCAGTACAGAAGATTAAATGTTGGGTGGCTTGGATGGGTTGGGAGATCGTTTTCCTGTGATGGAGAGGCTCCACACTTGCTTCTGCTCTCATGCGACTCCTGTAGTTTGGAGTGTCAGAACTTTGTATGAAAGAGGATGGTTTCGTTACAAGAAATAAAGTTACAGAGAAAGGTGATTTTACCTAAATTGTCAAATGCTAAGTTTTTGATTTTTCTTTTTCTTTTTTTAATTATACAAAGAGGTATTTCCTCTTACTCTTATTTCCTCTTGTGTGGTGTGCACATCTACACTATGGTAGATAGGGGCTGTTCTCTAGCTGCGACAAAGCTGCAAAGGCCTCATGGTGTGGAGCAACAAGTCTTTGAAGACCTTTTTCTTTTGTAGTATGCTGGACACTGGCTAACTGACGTTGCTTGTAGTGCCAGAAAAATAACTAAGGACTGATTTTCAAAATGAGATACACAAGGGCAGTTGTGAAATGTTATCTTTTATCCTGGTAGAAACACATAGACAGTGACTAACATTTTTCTTCAGTATCCATTGTGTGCTTGGTTAACCTTGTTTTCACAGACAAGGAAAATATTAAGCAGCTGTCTACTCATTTATTCATCCCCTAATTGCACATGCAGCTGAAGTAGCTGCAGCCCAGATTTCAAAAACTGGGTTCCTAGAGCATTTCTAGAAGCATTTCTATAGAGTAGTTCTGATGTTGATCACATACCTAGCATAAAGACAGAAGTGTGACCATGACACTTGTGCAAACACATTTGGAACGGCTGCTTTTTAATTAGTGACTGTGAGTGCAGCCTGCCAAATTCTGAGGCTTCTCAGTGAAGAGGCAGTTTTATTAAGGTCAGCATCTAGTCGTGTGCACTGCTAAACATTCGCCACTTCTTGATTGCCTACTGAGAGCTTGCAATCCTGCAAGCTTTCTCCATCCACGTCGAGTTGAACAAAAACGTTTTGTCAGGCAACTGCAGAAAATGAAAGCAGTGTAAGGAAGGCACTGTGACAGAATTTCTCATCTCTGCTGTCCTTCCATGAAAGTGGTGCCTTTTAACTTGGCAGGATTTACAGCCAGTCTTCTGTGAAGTTGTGTCAGCTAAAGCCCTTTTGACATTTCAGCAAGCAGAAATGATTTAGTGCTGTTTCCTTGTACATTATTGGAACTTAGAATATCACCCATGCTCTATATAGGGCTTGCTTTCTGATGTAGATAAACCACTGAAAATAGCTGGAAATGCACATAAAAAATAAACCTCTAGTGTCAACCTGGTGATTCTACGTGCACATGTGCTTTTTACAGACTCTGCACTAACTTTCTGGTAGAAATTTTAAGGAAAACATGCTCTACGTCCCCAAATGGCTTATGCTAAAGCAACGTCTTTAGAAAAGAAATTGAGGAAGAAAAGGTGTTTGGTCTTCAACTTTTGTTCTCTAAGAATGTCATAGTCGGTTGAAAAATAAGCAGTGAAATGAAAATACATTGAATTAGATGTTTTCTGGGGCCTTACTTTTTACAGTTCTTTTGACACGTCTTCTAGAGGGACTTTGAGGGATTTGGAAGTTGTCATGGTGATTTGTGGATGCCAAAACATTCAGAAAACCTTAGGGATAAGATCTTAGAATAAATGTTTTTGTTTCTGCACTTTGGTATGGTCAACACAGAATTATTAATGTTTGTGAGGTTCTTGAAGAACAAAGTATGCATTATGGACCATAGTCATGGAGTAGCTTTATTTTTCTCTGTTTCATAGTGTCTGTGAATAACTCATCCAGCTGAAATGATACAGTGAACTAGACTGCTGGGAAACGCAGTGTAGGCAGGCTGTCGATACAAGCAATTAGTGAAGAAAACGATGTAAAATAAATTTTTGCTCTAAACTGAACTAAATTGTACAAGAATTTGCATCTGGAAACATCTGAATGTCTTCATTTATTGCTTGTCTTGCAGGCCTGGAGGAATGAATACCAAACACAATGGGAAAAGTTCTGAAGTTTCTGTAACTAAAAGCTTCCAAGAAGTGCATGGAAACCAAACTTCATAATACTTTCAGTAGGTTTCTAAATGCAATACCTTCAGAGAAAGAAGAGTTGGCAGCATCTAAGAGACCAAATGTGTCTCAGAAGATATTTTGCAAGCATCTAGAATAGTTGGGCAGATAAAGAATTTCAAGGGAATAGAAATGCATCCTCAAAGAAAATTTGCAACAGTAAGGAAAATGTAAAGACTGGCCTGTTAGGTAGAAACAGTTGAGGGCTAAGTTGCTAGAGGAGATGGCTGATGTTTATTTTGCAAAACTAAACAGATTGGAGGAAGACATAAGCAGTTGGAAAGGGGAAAAAAAGAACTATTAAGGGACTGCTCACAAACCACTGGGACCAGAACTCCCAGCCTGGCAGCTTCTAGCTCTAATTTTCAGCTTGCTAGTCTTTTCTTTTTGTAATGTTTCTATTATTGTGATTTATAAACAGAAACCAGCCAGTTCCAAAGTGTTCTGAGCAAAGGTTTCATAATCTTGACGTTTTGTCTTTGGATGTAATTTGTACATAGTGAAGAAATAGTAAAAGAGACTCTTTTTAAAAGTGTGGTATATTTTGAATTTTCTATCCTGTCTTCCTTCACTGTTTGGCCAAGGAAAAGTTCTTTCTCAATCAGTTAATGACACACACACACACACACAAAATCCATAAAACCTAAGGATTCCCATGGAGATGGTATAGCTTATGCGTTTCAGAGCTGAATATGCTACAGCCAGGATACATGATGTTTTATTCTGTCAGTACACACTATCAAATATATGATAGCTCCACTTGTCTTAGAAAAAAATGCAAACTCAACTGGAGCACACTAGACTTAGCATTGATCTAGCACCTGTATGCTAGTGCTGCACTGAGAAAGCCACTTTCATGGTTCTGTGCACAGGAGGACTTTAGCTTACCACCTCCTTGCAGCTTTCCTGGTGCGTGATGCACAAGGCTTTGGTGCCTCTCAGAGAATAAAGTGGAAGGTAGTACAGGAAGTGACAAATAGAGTGGAAAGGGAGAATTAAAGCTGTGTAAGCATGGCATAGTTTTGAAAGACTGAATATTGAGCAGCCACAATGCTCTCTCCAATTTACCAGAAATATATAACAGAAAAAGCAACAAACTATTATAGGTGACACTTTGTCAGAAAGACTCTCTCTTCTCTTGTGACAAACATTTTTGTATCAGCATAATCTATTAAGATGTCTATAATCTGACCACTGGGATCTTAGAATACGATGTTTTCCCTTTTTTCCCCTTCTTGAAGACATTTTTGAGTCTCTCCTCTCCCCTTCTTAACAAATGAGTTCACGAACTTCACCCATAAACAAGATTGCTGCTATCTGAACTTTTGGTTTCCTTTCAAGAGTTTTGTTGAGACATCTGTGGTTGAATCTTCATGAGTCTGGACATATACTATTCCAAATCCTTTTCCCTAGCCCCTAATATGGCAAAGCCATTCCTACTCAGTAATGCTCATAAACATTTGCATAAAGTGAATTGTGTACTTGAATTGGGACCTCCAACATATCCTGTTTGATATACTAGACCTCATAAAAACAAGGAAAGACAGACATAATTTGTGCCCGTCTGGAAATGAAGTGCTTCTCTGTTTCACTAACATAAGGATTCCTCTCTCAAAGGGAGCATAACTTCTGGGCACTGCCTGCTTTTGAAACAGTCATGGCAAAGGAGAAATTCTTTTATAATGCAAGCAAGTAGTAAGTATGAGAAAAATGTATGTATAAAAGATAAATAGCTTCTCAACAGTCCAAAGCATTTTTGTCTCCCTTACTAATCAGCTGACAGGGCTCTTTTCTACTTGGTCTTCCTCTCTACTTATTCTTCCTCTCTCAGAAGCTGCTGAACATTGTAAGGTGTGAAATAAGAGTAATGGCAAATGACTATTCAGTCCTGTATCCTGTCTCCAGCAACGACTTATACTGAGCATAAGGAAGAGCATAAGAATAGAAAGTAAATGGAGTGGTATGTTGATAATATTAAATGTATGTGTATCTCTGCCTCTAAATTCCAAGCTCCATCAAGGCTTGAAGTGTGAAGAGTGAGTGAGATGATTTAAACTTTACCTGATTAATTAACAAGCAGACAAGAAATGCCTATGAAAGGGAAAAGACCTACAGAGTTGTCTCTCTTTTTTTCCCCTCTTTTTATTTTATTTTATTTATTTTTAACAAGCATGGGAACAGGAGCACTTAGGCTAGGTCAATGTACTTTCCATTAAACTCTCATCAGTAGAAGTGTAAGCAGTTCTTAGAGCAAGAACTGCAGTCCTTGATTTTGGTCTCCTCTTGAGCGTGCTTCAAGGCCATGTTAACTCTTTCTTTCTTTTCTGTCCCCATGAAGCTGTCTTTCTTGCAATGAAAAACTGCGTAATAAGAAGGTGAAGAAAACCCCATTTTGGCAGCAGGCAACTTTTCAGTGATAAGGAAAGCATCTGGAAGTGTGGTAGGGGTTGGAAAAACATTAGGCAGAGGATCTTCTATATTATGTGCAGTTGCTACGACTTTTGCATTAAAATGAACCCACCACCATCCAGAATTGTCTTATTCATTGATGAATAGGCTGGATGGTTACAGACTGTGAAGATCTGCCAGAAATACATTTAATATACTGAGCACCTCCCTGCAGTCTAGAGAGTCTAGTGCTAGAAGCTGCCATCAGAGAGTTGTCCTTGCTCATCTGTTCCTTTTCAGCTGGCGTAGAAGGGTGGTTCCCATGCATGCCATGTGAAGTACCACCCTCTCCATCATCTCACTGGTGAGTCACAAGTGCCAAACTCCAGGTTATCCAGCTCTTTCCAGGGAATAGGCACCTAAAGACACAGGAAAGACAAACCTTACGTGATTTAGTTGTGAGTGAATCTCACAAAGTCTGTGCTGCATTAGGGAATTAAACTTGGTTTTCTGGAAATCAGGTTGTACTACTAGGCCATCCTGCCTTTATACACATTTACATAAAGGGTGATCTTAAGTAAATTATTTGGCTGATACCAAAACTAAAAAGAATAATTGTACTTCTTTTACTATCTGTAACAATGAAGCTCTCTTCATTAAGGTTTCATTATTTGATATGCCACAAAGAATCAGTGAGGACAGTAGTGTTTTATGAAGAACTGAATAGTTTAGGTCAGGTTTTTTGAATATTTTTTTAAAGGAGAGAAACAATATTAAGGTAGCCAGCCAGAAAGCCTAAGGGAATCATTCGCATTCAAGGTGTTAGTATTAAAAGGCACAATAGGAAGCAGATGTGCAGAAAAACAAAATAAAACTGCAGGCAGGAAGGAGTACCTCAGGCTATGGCTGTTCCTACTGTACGAGTTAATGAGAACTCGGCAAGGAATTATTAATTTAATTACAGTTCCCAAGCAACATGTTAGCTTATCTTTTATAAATGATGTATTAGAATCATTTGTGACTAAGAAATACAAGCTCTTGCACAGTACAACATGTAGTAAAAAAAAATCCAGCCTGCATTTGGCCCACCAGCTGCTGTATAGCACAGAATATATTATCTCAATATTATTATGGCCTGGCATTCACAACAATTTTGTTTGGTGACCTTATCACCAGATGCAAGAAAAGTGCTTATACAATTTTATGAGGACTTTGCTTGGTAAGGATAGATAATTTTGTTTTGGATATGCCCGTCCAGCTGAAGAAATGTGGTTTGGTAGATCAGCATTTGCTCCTAGGGTGTGCATTGGATGTGTGTTGCAGTGATTCAAAATCCCTCTTCCCAGCTGTCCAGAGAAGAGCAAAATGATGTATGTCAACTTATTTCATGATGCAGGGCCAACTGCAGGGCATGAAACTGGGATGGGGAGCACTGGAGTGACTCCAGGTGCCACAGCTGCCACCAGGTCAACACAGATCCCAGTGCTTGCCCAGAGCACTGTTAGTTCTTGTCCGGGAGCTGTGAGCATGTCTGGCAGTGTTTCAGTGGTCTGCCCTTTGTTTTGTATGGTCAACTGCTAGTGCTGAATTAGGACTACAATAATTAATTTCTCATGTGTCCAAGTACTATAGCAAAAAAAAAAAAAAGTCATAGTCTAAATCAAGATATGCTGAAATTGTCAGACCTCACAAAACACTTTGAGTGAGATTTCAGGTCATTCTCAAATTTATATGAATCAGCAGCTGTTGCTGAAATGGGACTGCATCCTTGACATTTATACTGAAGAATGAAGGTCAAACCCAGGTTTGATAGACAGTTAGTTTAGAAGCCATGTCCATTCTCAGATGAAGAGGAAAGAAAAAAGTTTTTGTTTGGAAGGATATTATAGGTTATTTAATCCAGAGATTTTCCATAGTTCTTGCTACTCTCATTGACCTGATCCAAAAAAGGGGGAAGGTAGAATACTAAAGAAATAAGTCTGGTGCTATAAAATGGTCTCCTGAATGCAAAAGATGCCTTTAGGAACATTAAAGAAGAATTATGTACAGCTCCTGTGTGTCAGGCTCAGGTTTTTCCAAAAATTTTATTGTCCAGCCGGATGTGACAGAAATTAAACTGGGTGCAATTTAATGCCAAGAAACTGATGGTAAAGAGCATCTAGCACTATATATCATTGGGAAATCATTCTGGAGGGGATAAAGATATGCAACAATAGGAAAAAAAAAAAAAAAAAAGAACGTTTCACTATAAAAGGGGCTTTAGAAACATTTTTCTGTTATTTTTTATAAAAAAGTGCATCTTAGTAGAAGATTATGAGCTCTCAGTATGAATTACTATAAAGAAGAAGAAAAAGGGCCACACTAGATAGCTTATGATAGGTGCCATGCAATGTATCACATCAGTAGCGTACTATTGGGCCTGAATCTGGGAAGAGACTTCCCCTGGGTAAAAATATTTATTGGCTTTATTTATTTGTTTTAATTAAAGAAGTTGAATGCTAATGCATGTAGTCACACTTCCTCTTCCCACCCCTCCATGTGTAGACAGACCTTATAGCATGGCTAAGAGATTTCCGTGTCGGGATTATTCTGACATTTGCTCCTCGTGAGCTGGAAAAAAGCCAACTTGGAAAAGCTGGAAGGAAGAAACTTCCTTCCAGGCACTTGGGGTTTTACAGAGACTTCTGTCCTAGTGTTTCACTCTGTTCCCTTGACATAGGAGGGAGGGGGAACAGCTCAGACCCACTTGTCCTATTTGTGACTCGAATTAAAAATCTGTTACTATGAATGATTTCCTGGGTACAATGTGACTCAAACGGGCCCTTGGGTGTTTGTGTCCTGAGCTGGGTGGAGGAGCTGGCTGCTCTTCGGCCCTCCTACACATTCCACAACCTCTGATCATGCAAGATGTTTATATAGAATTCTACACATGCAATCTGGAATCAATTTTGGCACCAACAAACCAGATTTTAGTTTGTCGGCAGCCCTCATACTAATGTGTGTGTATAAATTTAGAAATATAAATGTATACTGGCAAGCTATGAATCTGTATAAGGTGATTGCACAGTCCTCATCAGTTTGGAGTGACAGGTGGAGATGCAGAATTGCTCTCCATGTTCTCTCGCTCTAACTGCAGACTGTGTGCGCATAACTGGACCCGTCTTTTCTGCCTTTTCTAACATTTCTCTGGCTCTTCAGGGTTTGTTGTTACCGCTACAGTACACCAGACTGAGATACTAATGATAGCACGTGGGGCAGTGCCGTACTGTTTTAGAAAAGGGGTGAATGCAGCGGAGAAAAACAGATACTGAAAGTTAACACACAGTTCTGCACTTAATTCATGGCTGACCTGTCTCCCTTGCTCACTTTCAGAGAGATCAGCTTTCATTTTCCCACCATACCCCAGCTTGCTCTGTCTGAATTTACAGAGATGCCCTCTAGAAATCAGACTGCAACTTTTAAGATCACAGGCTTTCTCTGGAGATGTCTGCTGATTGTAATCCTGCCCAGCTCAGAAAAGCTTCAAGCTTTCTGGTAGAGTTTCACCAGTCCCTTATTTGAAAGACATGGGTCAGAAAAGGTCTAGGAATTGTGGTCAGACAGAGCCAACATCCAAATTGCTTGGATTTGCTAAACCAAATTGCTTGCAAGGTCAAAGAGGAATAAAACTTCACAAACTTGTGTTCATGTTTTGTTTGACTATCAGAAATGTTACTTACTCTGTTGTTAGTCTGTATCAGTGTCATTACCGAAATATCTTGATTGTCACTTGGGTCCTTTCAAGCTGAACAAGCCCCAGATATTTTCTCACAACCACATATGTAACACATAGAAAGGTGGTGTAGAGCTGTACTGGATGCTATATTCTATAGTCCACTGTGTCATAATGAAGATAACTATCAGTTTTTGCTAACTACATCAGGATAAAATCTTTTCCTGTTTTTTTTTTCTTTTTCTTTTTTTTTTCTCCATTTCATTTTTAAGTGTTTATTTAGAAGAGGAAGGCTCTTAAATGTTATTTCCAATGCCAAAAGTTAGACTTTGTAATCCATAAATAGATAACTATGGAGCTTAATTTTGTAAGGTTTTGGACAATCAGACAGTAAACCACCCCCTCTGAATAGGTGACTAATTAAGAATGAACGAGGCTTGCTATGTTGTTGTTCATAGCTTAGGCTTACAGATCCCTTCTGCAAACCAAAGTAAACTACAAAGAACATAGTTCACAAGCCCCAGAAGCCAAGCCAGCTGACGTTCTGTGTTGATGTTGTAATATACAGTTCAGCTGGTGGTAATGAGTGGGGTGATATATATTTCTCCCTTTGCTTAAACTGACTAAATGAATTAGGGTTTAAGCTTCAAACTGTATATTTGCTCTAGAATTTCATCTAATTCCACTTGCATCACAGCGCAACATTTAAACATAAAATAAAATAGTAAACTCAATTTTTCCAAGTCTATAGCTTGTTGACATTGAACCTCACACAGTTCTTATACTGTCTGCTTGGGCCGACATGGCGCTATTAGATCAACAATACCAGCTGTTTTTTTAATTCTCTTGGGAGCCAAAATTTAAATAAAGCTAAATATTAGGTCTGTGCTTAGATCTACTCTATAAATATTGTCATTAATTTTGGAGACGTTTGTGCTTTTTTTTTTTTTCATTTAATTTTTGTTGTTGATCTTTGCAATCTTGCATTTGACATTGTTTTTTAAGGTACTCATAAGTGTTTTGTTTATCATACTTTTGTAAAGCAATTTTTCCATCAAGTTTAAATGTTTCTAATAGGCTTCAGGGTTTGTTTGCTTTGCCCCTATAATAACTTTTATTACAGGTCCACATACTTTGTCACAGCATATGTCAGATAGAGCATGGGACTAAGACTCAATAGGATTTGGAACCAGTTGCTCCCCTTCTGGTGTCTTTGTGATGGGTTTTGACTGAAAAATAATCATGTGCCTCTGTGATCTGAAATGTGATGTGCTCTCAAACTGTTAGTGAAGATACCAGAAACTGAATATAGTCTGGTTGTTTTTGTTTTTGTTTGTTTTCTTTCTATGTCTCATTTCTGCTGCTTCATGCCACAGCTGAAGACACTATGGGTATTACAGGCTTTTCCTTGGTGAAACCCAACTACTGTAGTGGTCATCTATTTACCAAATACATATGTGTATCTGAATAACACCAAGCTACTCATGCTTGATCATGGTTGATCATCTGAATCAGGGAGTGCAAGGTGAGCATACAGCTAAACTGACCAGTACTCAATGCCTAGACAACATGTCATGGGAAAATTTGGCTTCTATATACAGCTTTCCTAGCAAAAGAGTAACATAACAGTGTTTAAAACAGAATAAATTAAACTTTTTATAGCCTGCATGGTTAATCTGTGGGACGTATCAAGGTGAGGTATATTATGGTGTCTCACCAAGGTATCACTGACATGAGTTTGAAACAGGAACCCTTGACCAGTCCTGCAGGTGGAATCTAAAATATTAACTTACCCAAAGGCTGGGAAACTTGCTCAAACCCAACATTTGGATCTTACCTTTGGAGTACCATTATAGCATAGCTTCATTTTGGTGTCTGTTTGTGCCTGTATAACATACACCTATTCATAAATGGTTTGCCTTCTCTTTTATCTTCACTTTTCTTCCTCTTGGTTGAATATTGATGTTCTGGTACAGAGCTGACACCAATCTTCACCTTTGTGAAATTGGTCAGATAAACACAGTGTATCTTCTCTCTGTAATAGTTCAGTATGATGACATGTGAGGGAAGAAACAAAGCATGAATATATAAGTGAAATGGTTATTTGATAAAGGTCACTGGGTTTTATGTATGAAGATACAACAGGGTTAATTACCTTTACACCCAGTGGACAAGACATTTTCTTAATGCAGCTGATAAAGTATCTAGTGTTATTTGTCCTTTAACTCAAAGCTCATGTGTTGTATACAGATTTATCACACATGCTTGCTGTATTTTTTTTCTCGGTATTATATCAGGCCATCCAGGTTCCACAGAAACTATAGCAGTGTCTTCCTGCCATTGTACACCAGGAAGTGCCGGCAGATCTCTCATGTCCCCTGGTCTGCAATTTCCCTCCTTCATTTTGGGAATGTGTTATTTTTAAACAGCTAGAGTAACAGGAAAAGAAAGTTGCTCCTCCACAACACAGGAACAATGGCTGTGTTACTGGGCTGGCTGGTGTCGGTATCCCCACCACAGCACCCTGGATGTTGTGGGTCATGTTGGGTGGTACCAACATCTACAGCATGCACCTTCAGTTAGTGACAGGAGAGAGAGACGTGGCCATAACTGCCCAGTCCGTTACCATTTTGTGCTTGGCATTTGCCAGCAGGCTGCCTTTCTATGGGAAAGGAGCATGGTCCACAAAAGAGGAGACATAAGGGACTTGCACACCTCCTTGCCTTACCCCCATATACCTTCACCCACTGTGTTTACAGCTTACAGTAAATACCAATTAAGACACACAAAGAATTTAGTGTTAGACCTACATAATTTTATGCTTACAGCATTCTCTGAAGGCTATTAAATGTAATTTACCCATTTTACTAAAAGTGGAAAATGAAGCCTACCTTTACGAGAGCTCTTCAGGGTGAACACTTGAGGCAGGATGTTTTAAGACCCTTCTTTGTGAATCAGTGTAAAAATCAAAAGCAAAGTTAAATTTTATTCAGTCCTTGCATCCCTTCACGTGGCTTTTTGACCAATGTCTCATACCACAGTGAACTATTATCCCCAAAGCTCAATACTGTCTGTCAGTGCTGTTTCCTGAAAGATTAAGCTATCATTTTGGTGTGGAAGGTTGTAATTTGCAGGACCTCAACAGAGATAACTGGATTTTGTTTGTTTCTGCATAGAATGGGAACATGGGTAAGATTTAACTGCAGAAAATAGCTTAATTTCTGAAGTATTAAGGAGGACAAAAGAAAGCTTGAGAAGAGAGGTGCTAAGTCTGACTCTCTCAGCATGCACACAAGTGCAAATCCACAGTAATTGTACTCATATCAATACTCCATCAAATGCAGAGGCCCACATCCTTAATGAACTTGTGAAACCATGAGGAAAAAAAAAAGTCAAGACATGAAAAGAGTACCAAGAAAGAGATGTAAAGGGTTTTATACGGAAGAAAATAAGTTAAGAAATAAAAACTGTGTGTTTGAGGGTTTGAAGTACCAAATATTTATGCACACAAATATTTATATCAGTTTATATGCACTAATAAAAAGGAAAAATACACTCAATATGCTCCAAATAAGTGAGACTCATCTGGGAATTAGTGAAGTGCTTCACCACATAAAAGAAATACATAACTAACACAGAAAGAACTTGATTTCAAACTTTTACAGCAAATTAGAAAAATAAAGGATCTTCTGTTAATGATTTGACTGGTAGCCAAATAGTTCTTGAATGCATGCTGCAGTTCACAAACTGATTAGAGAAATGGGATTATCAACTTAATTTTTGTTTATATTATAAAAATAGAAGACTGGAAAATATTTTTTTCTTTTACATTTTAATTGTAAAAAAAAAAACATGAATAATGTAACTGGAAGAGATTATGAATATATTTTATTACAGAAAAATACAATTATTTGGTGGCATTAAGCATCAGGCAGCATTTCTTCATGTTCATATGTTTAGATCCTATTTTTTATGAGTGTTCAAAGTATAAAAAGGGATGAAATGGTAAAAAACAAACAAACAAACAAAACAAACAAACAAAAAACTGTTTTTAACCAGATTTCTCCTCAGAGGTATGTGTTAGAAAGGATTTTTCCCAGCTCTCACAGTGGTCCTCCATGCAGAGTGTGGTGAAAGCCCCTCAGCCAGGCATGCTGGGTCTCTATGCAGGAGCTGCATATTCCTGCCTCAGAGAAGTGCTTACAACATTGTGGATGATACAGAAAAACAAATGTTAAATAATTATTTTGTTACTCTGTCAGGCCACTTGGGATGAAGGCATTTCACGTCCTGAACCTTTTGTTTTGCAAATTCTTTCAGTCGCAGACCATTGTGCATTGCATTGGTGGAAAGAGGCCCCAAAGTGCTTTGGCAAAGATTCTTAGAAACACTATTTTCAGATTTTAAAAATCTCATCTAGGAACATCATTGTCTAGCTGAGCTGCCTAGAGCATGTTTTTGAGGCTCCAGTGTTATGCATTCTTGTTTTTGTGATGCTTAGGTTTTGGACAAAGAAGCAGAAAGTATCTGTCTAATGAACAGAATCCAAGATTTAAAGACATCTCAGATTAGACATTGCAATTAAATCCTTAGCCCCCAAAAAATCCATGCTAAGCCTCTGAGCAGTATCAGCAACAACAGGAAAAGTCTTTTCCTCCGTTTGTCTCCAGCACTTTTAACTTGGAAGAAGTTTTTACTGATGAAGCTGAAGCGGGATTTAACACTGTGGGCTAGAGCAAGGAGGGTGTCACGAAGGTAGGCTGATAAATCAGATGATTTATCCCAGCTGAGGATTTGGCTCCTAATGCATTGTTAGTTTAATAGAGACATATTAAAATAATAAAAGGCAGTGAATCAACAGTCTTCACAGAAAACCAAGTAGTTCTGGCTACAGAAAGTTCAATCACCATAAGAAGGGTTGTTATTTTTTTCTTCTTTTATTTTTTATTTTTATTTTTTTCAAACCGTTGGACATCATCTCTGTCTGCTAGGTCTTCTTGAGTTTCCTCTCTCTAATTCTGAGAAAATTACTGCTCTGAAGCTACTTCCATACTGCAGAGCCAGGATCGCACAGCAGCTGTGTTCAGGATATACTGGAGGCAAGACGTGCTGCAGCATTGCAGCAGCTGGTACAGCCGGGGAAGGAACAGCCTGCTCCCAACAGGATGCGCTTCTCTGACTGTTTGCGCAAAAGCCTTGGATTCCTGAAAAGTGTGATGGTCCTCCCCCAAGAAAAAAGTGTCGTTTGACCTTGTAAATGACTCTTCCTGTAGAATTCCTACAAAAGCTGCTTTCTATTGCAGGAGTAATTTGCAAGTTAATGGGGAGAGAATAAGGGTGTCTGTCAGGCTGTAAACACTGGCAGCCTGAGCAAGGAGCATCCTTGGATACCTCAGTGCCACCTTGTCTCTATCTGAAGCTGAAAAGTGCACATGGATCTTTATACCTTTCCCTTAGTATGATTTGTCTTGCCTTAAGAAAAGGAGAAAAAAAAAAAAGAAAAAAAAGTGTGTGTGTGTTCCACGATTTCTTGTGCAAGGTAATACACATACGTTGGTCTCAGGAATGTAAGTTCATAATTAAACTGGGAACTTTGGCATTTGGAACTTGTGGAAATTTACTGTAAATGTATTAGGAAAGTAAGGTTATATGCTCATAATCAGGATTCTGTTAGCAGTGTGTTTTATTAGCTCCACAGTGTTATTTTTTCCTCTTTATTTCCAATTTTCTTGGCTTGTACATAATGATTGAGTTCTGCTTTTGAAACTGAAATAAATAGCTGTGGGTGAAATTAGCCCTACTTTTGTGGGGAAAAAAAAAAAAGGCAAAAATCCTCTGTGTCCCATTTTACTCTGTTATTTTCTGCATTTAATCGGTTTTAATTAAAATATCTTTGATGATTGATAACCTAACTGGCAACTAAGACTGGAGGAAGTAGACAATAAATACATTTGTTGTGGAGAGTCATATGTTCTTAAGACTTTTAGCCAGTAACCATATATTCAGAATTTGTGTTACATCAGGTCTGGTAAATTGATCAAATAATTCTTCCAAACATATTGAACTGAATGAATGTTGCATGAAGAGATGTTTGTTCATGTTAACTAGAGAGAAGTGTTATGTTCACTATCGCTTTAAATCAAATCTATGTGTCTTGACCAAGAGAAAGTAAAATTAATTACGATCTCTATTTAAAATGTCAGAACTATGTGTTTGTGAGTATTTTTATGCATCTATTAAATAGCAAAAATGTAGGAATTCTGCATACTAAACCCAAATAATATAGTGTGCTAGAGTGTTACACATTTAAGAGAGCCTGTGTGGGAATTATTTTTATTCACGTTTCTGAAGTCAACAAAAATACTGTTAATAGTAACAACAGTGCTTTTTCTCACAAAACCTGACTTGCTATCTCCCTGAGATATTTGTGTTGCTTTTTCATCATTTCTTCATGTATTTAAATTTTCAAAGAAAATCAAAACACTGCCTTGTCATGTACAGAGATATTATTCTTGTTACACACATTTTTACAGTACTGTAGTGTTTATAGTTCAGAAGTGTCAATAGATGTGTCTCCTGAAAACAGAAAGATTTGCTATAGCTTTCCTTGCAGTATGCAACTTTGCTTAATGAAAGATATCTCAAATATTAAACAACCTGAAAAAAAAAATCAATATAGTTAAGCATCATCCAATTTTTGTTTGTTTTTATTTATAAATAGAGGATAGATGATATTCAGAATTAACTGTGACTAGTGAAATTAGAACCACTGTTCCTTTGCCTCACCTAAACAAAAATATTTCTGGAGTATGGTGAGACACATCACTAAATTCTCATGACGCTATGTAATTTAAAATAAATAATTATTGACAGAAGAATACTACAAGACGAGCTGTTTAGAAAAACCTGTCCCATGTAACGCAAGACTTGCTCATACATCTTAAACTTCAACTAATGAGAAGTTACTAAAAACTGTTGAAGATCACTGTTTTTCCAACCCAGCCCTAAACCCATGCAGGTCACCAGCAATGGAGAGACCAGCCATCCCCACAGAATCCCTTGACCCACATTATCAAACAGTGCTGCAATTCTTAATAAACCTTCACCTGAACGTCTGCCAGCTCTGTTAGACACCATTTTTAAGTTTTTTTTTTTTTTTTTTGTTTTATTTTATCAGTTCAGCCCAAGGGGTGTACATGCCAGACTGGAACAAAGCAGACTGAAAGGGCTCACAGAGTGAATACTAGGAGAGGTGTGATGGCTGCTGCTGCTCTTCTGAGGACACTAAGTGCATTCAATATGCTGCAGGGCCAGGGGATCAATCCTGGGGTTTATTGTTTTTGCAGTGGTGAGTGAATGTAATAGGGAAATGAGGAGTGGAAAAAAAACACAGAGCAATTAAAGTCATTGGACTGCAAATGTATGAAATATGGCCACAACTGTCCAGCCTCCATCTTTCCCCAAATAAATAAAAATGACTTCCAAGTAAGAGGGTTGGGAGCCAAGAAGTTGTGGAGACAGTAAAAAAAAGAAAGCCTCTCTTCCATCTGGGCACCGGATTTATATCCATAATCTCTGAGGAAACCAAATAAAAGAAGGATGCGTTTTTCATCTCTCTCCCTCTCTGTGAACTGTAATTGTGGTAGAGGTTCCTACCCAGTTTCACGTGGGAACGGAGACCAAGCTCCACCAAAGTGTAAGGAGCCATGTCTTCAGTATTCTCCAGAGATGAGAAAAGATGGAACCAGAAAAACCCCATCAGGTCTCCTTATTTCTGTTGGAATGTGGGAACTGGAGCTTTTAGGTATTGTGAAATCTCAGCTCCTTCTACCCAATGAACTTAGAAAAATTTATTGCAAGAAGAGATGATATTGAGGTTCAGTTTTATTTGTATTCAAAGATCTGGTTTTGAACTTGGCAGAACAATTTTTTTTTGCAGGGTTTGGCTGTTCTTGCAGAACCTAATCCAAAGCCTATTGAAGTCAAGATGAATCTCTCCCTAGACTCCAATGAATTTTGGGTCAGACCCCTACAGTAACATTGATTCTGATGTTTGCAGAGGTTGAGATTTTATTACTGTAATCTACATAAAATATGCCTGGGATTCATTTTAGATATTTCCCTCTTTCTTTCACATACTGTTCAAGACATAATACATTTTTATCTGGGAAAATATTTATTTTTTTGCTATATGAAATTATGAAATAAATCATAATTATTATTACATGAAATTAAGGGGAAATCCACAAAAAGCTGGACTCAAAATTCTGTCCATTTCTCTCTTTTAATTTGCTAATGTCTTTTGATGTTTATTACATGTTTCTATTGTAAGACATGCAGTTTTTAATTCCTTTTCCAGATGAAGATTATCTTGCAGAAAGGGAAAGAAACTGAGACTACAACATACTTTATCCAGGTTGTGGTCCTAATTCTGCATATACTTCTGAATATAGCTTTATTGACATGAACATCAATGCATTTATTACTCAATGCATGCCTAGTTATCACTGAATATAATTTACAGTCTATCAAGCCATTTTGTTGCTGTTTTAGTCTACAATGAATCAGAATATGCCATGGCAAAGTCGGTGAAAGCCTAGTGTCAGCAGAGCACCTATGATCCTCCCTTTTTCTCCAGATCTGTGGTTGACAGCAAGTAGGTGGAGGAGCTTAAGCACATTTTCCAACATAGCACGAGATAAAGTGTATGGAGAAACCCCTCTCCATCAGATCTTCACTCGTTATGAAGGTTAATGAGAGACAGACCTAACTACAGTAAGTCATAAAAGCAAATGTAACTATTTTAGCAAAAGTTAGAAGGCAATACAATCAGTCTTGTAAAAGGAACGGGGTGATCAAGATGCTGACAAAGTCATTAATTTGGATGTGAGCCATAGATAGGGCAGAAGTATGTATGTGATGGTTCTCATTCTCCAGTCTCAGGGTGCTAGCTGAGGCTGGGGCACCTCCTTAGGGAAAGCAGTTCCCTTCTGCAACACTGAGTGATTTCTTCTGCTCCATAGGAATAGCTGGATATAGACACATTTGCTTTCAAGAACCTCTGTGGTGTGAAGCAAGTGAAGAGTTCAGTGATGGCAAGCCAAGCAACAACAGTCCTAACTTATTCCTCTGTGAAGATGATACATGTAATCAGCTTCACAAGCTATTTTGCATATTTTTAAATGTTTTTTATTTTTTTTTTATTTTTTTTTCTTAATACAGCTGAGCAGCACTGTGCAAAGTCCTAGGAAAACTGCAGGTTTTGGGGCTTGAGGGAGGTTATCAGGTCCCCCTTGATTTGAAGCTCCCTGAGTTAGATTTGTTGTTGGATGTAGTCATTTCTTTCATTTCTATCACCCCTCTTTGCTCTCATGTTCAGTATATAAAGAAAGGTTTTAAACATCTGTCCCATTCTTGCTACATAGTACTCAGATGTTTCTTTTCTCTTCTTTATAGTTCTATAAGTTATAAGGTAAACTAAAAGACCAAATAACACTTTACAGTTTGGTTTAATATTCTAAAAACTTACAGCTCAGCTTGAATTTCAAAAATTCTTATTTAGCCTATATCCAAAAAATGGTGTTTTGTCTGATTAGTCTATTTTCTATTTTCCTTATTCTTTTTTTTTTTTTTTGGGGGGGGGTGGGGTGTGGTGTGTCTATTTTATCATTATTCGCATATCTTACAGTTAATTATCAAATTAGAAATTTATGACAAGGTTTACTCCTATTTTCCTGGGATACAAACATTAAACATTTTCTGCATATGGGCTTTAAATATGGCTAAGCCACATTCCAATCCTCATGCCTTCTAACCAGGTGAATCCAGTAAGCAGTGCCTTAACCTTTCAAGGCCTGCAATTTCAAAAATGAAATCATTATTAGGGAATTTGGAGGGGAGTGAGGGGGTGCAAGAGCTGTCTATGTTCTTTGGTGTTGTAGTCTAAAAATCTGTACAACACAAATGTTAGGTGCAACTATTCCATATTTAGTAATTGTTCTCTTCAGAGAACACAGCATGACAAATTGAAGTAGGTGAAATCACCACTTTCTTAATATCACTGGTAACAAATGTGGGGTGATTTTATACCCAGTGCTTAATTCCCAAGGTTGCTTTCAGATGGAAGAGAAACAGAGAATTAGTGTTGTGGAGCTCAAGAAGTGATGGATGGTGCTGCTGTAAATTCAAATCACCCGGTCCATGATTTATTCAGGAATTTTCAAGAGTATGGCAATATATATTTCTAATTTCCACTGAGGATGAATTTGGTGAAAGGAAAGAGAAATTATTTGCTAAGAAATAAGCTGGAATCAGGTGTAGGGTGCCAATATTAACACTCCTAAAGAAGAGTTTTTTCCTGAACCAGACTGCAGTGCCAGCAGGGCTTTCGGCAGCAAGCGGCTGGAGCTGCTGACAGACACCTCCCTTACAGAAGGGTTGTGTGCTTGGTTAAAAGACGGTGATGAGGGCATCCACTGTCAGTCCTGCCAGAGCCCTTACCCTCCCTGGAGCCTCTCCCGGCAGAGGAGGCGGCAATTTCATGGGCAGGCAAAGAAACTGTGTGCATTTCTCTACACTTTTTCCTTCCTCACAGGTTCAGGGAAAAGAAATTATGAATTTCAGCTGCATTAATATGAAAAGTTAGTCACTTTGACAGCAGTCAGATTGGGGGTTGGGGGAGGATTTTCAATTAGCTCAGAGCTCTACATTCAAGCAGGGAAAAAAGGCCTTTTAATTTTTTTTTTTTGAAACTATAGAAAGCATACATAGCTGAATATCAACCATTATTTTCAGCTCTGAATATAATAATCTGAGTGTGAATAGCACTTTTCATCCAAGGAGCTAAAGTGGCTTACAGATATTAACAAATTACCTCCCTTACTGATAGAGACAGGAAGCATTGCTATTGCATTTGGGATTTGGGGAAGATTAGGATACTGAGAAATTAGTTTGTTCAAGATGGTGGAGGGAATCAATGGCAGAGCTGACTAAAAACTGAGAAGACTGTGAGTGCATTGTTGAATCCTTGCTGCTTCTCTGGAAAGTGTTTTCAGAGAAAAGGCTCTCTTTCCTATTCTTTCATAGCTTGTTTTTGATTAAACACAAAAAGACTTTCTCATATGTCAGACTGTAGCAAGGGTCATGTGAGGTATAAGATGACCCTTGCTGGCCAGCAGTTTAGGACATCTTTTTTATGTATGACACAGACTGCGCATTATAGTCATTTATAACTTTGTAAAGTGAGCACAAAATGAGGCAAAGGCACTGTGGCCACAACATTTTCACTTATTATTCAATAAAGTGGAAGACAAGGTCAAGCTCTTTTAGAATTGCGGTCATTTTTTAGAAATAGTTTTTTTTTTTTTTTCTTTTATTGCTGCTGTGAGGTGTACCATTAAAGTCCATCTAAGCACATAGGAATTTCAACTCTGTATCTACCCTAAAATCTGTAAATTTGCTTTAAACTCTCACTCATAAGGAAGGTGGTGAACTTTCTAGGCTGTTGAAGGGTCGTGTTTTGCTTCTGTTCAGACCTGGTCAGTTGAGGTCCATGTGACTGATCTCAGTACACAATAAAGAAAACAGCTAATGCCAAGCCTGGGCATAACCTGCCCTGGTTTTGTTCAAGTTTTGGGAGAAAACTAGAACAAAACTGCAGGGAAGGAACAGTCGGTTGCAATCAGTGTTTAAACTACAGATTATGACTAGTCTCTTTGCCAAAGCCTCAGGTCCACAGCTTGACTTTTCTTTTAAAAAAGACTAAAGAGACAAGGGAAGTGCATTGGTCTAAATTTCTCGTTCATCTATAGTTTCTTATGCTGTCAATGAGCAAATGTCAAATAGCATACATATATGTGTATGTGTGTATGCAGGCACATAAATAAATAAATAAATATATATATATATAAGTACACATGCACGTAGATTTATGTATAAGGATTTTCTGCAGCCTTCGAAGTCCAAACTTTGTGTCTGTTGGCTCTCTCTGCACCAAGATTTAACAAACAATAGGTCTGTGCTTTGCAAGAATGCTGCCTTCATAAAAGTTATGTGTTAAATGAAATTTAGCTCATTACAGTGCAGAGAAGGGTGGTGGCAAGCAGCATTCTCTTGATGGAAAAAAAAATGTTGGGAAAATACGTATTTCCAAACTTTGAGAATCTGTTTACAGACTGCAGGGAATATAAAATAACATGCATTTATTGAAAAGGTCTTGATGGAGTCTGTTTGAAAGCCTAATCCTGAAATAGTCTGTATTTAAGAACCAGAGCACTTTGTGATTTGCTTCCTCAAAATGGGGCCTATCGTATCTCCCAACAGCAACCTATTTTTGCAGAGGGAAAGAAATGTTAAATGCTATGACTACTAGACTGGGAACTTGGTTCAGCTAACATCAGGTTTACGACCTAAAATGGAGGTAAATGGCCAAACCCGATCACCACCCCATTAATCTAAGAATGATCAAGTAACACTGTATTTGGCAAAGCCACAAATAGCCGTGTAATAACTTTGTAATTCTATGGTAATTTCTTACACATGGTTATTGATGCCCCATAAAATACTGTGTTACCAATAATCCCATACTACTTCTCTGCTCTTAAATATAAGGTCACTGACAGACCATGACTGTTTAATGTACTTTCAGTCTCAAACAGAAATCTTATACAATGGTTAAAAAAATGAACCTTAGTGGGTGACCCTCTTTGCTCTTCTTTATTTTTTTTTTTCCTCAGAACTTATCACGTATGCATCAGTGGAACTCTATATAGTTTGTGGGGTATTAGACTTACGGTAGGCTTATCCCTTCCTTTCCATTTTTCACCTACCTACAACCAGTTTTTAACAACTTTGTATTGCTTAGGCCATACGTGCTTTCAGGGGCAAAGACCAAGGACCTGGCTAAAGAGGCAAGTAGTAGAATTCAAACCACCCAAAAAACAACCAAATACTATGGTACAGTGGCATGCCATTTTAAGTCACTGGTGAATTGATAAGAATAATCAGATGCTTCCATTTTAATCTCTTATTGTGAAGACACCAAGAAAGCAGCTGACTATGTACAGACCTCTCAGAACAGGGAAAACAGACACAGAGGCTGGCCTAGAAGATAAACTGGTGCTCTTCTAGGTTTATGTCTCTCAGCCCTGGACCTTATTAGACTTAAAATGATTGTAAATTTCACTATAAGCCTTATTTTTGTATCTGTGTGTAGAAAAACCTGTATTGCTCCATAAGTTACTTTTTCTCTGTTGAATAATGTTTAGGTCTTTTTGTGTGGTGGATTTCAGTTATACTTGATATTTTTTTCCTTCATTCCAGTTAGAAAAGATTAAAAGATGAGATAAATGCTTACTTTAATCCTTGGTTTTAGATACTCTTAAAATTACAAAACATCTGGAACTGAATTTACTCTGCATTTCAGGGCTAAGCCTCTTGTCTTAGTAAACCAAGCAGTGGAAAATATGTATCTGGAGTCAAATTTGATTTTGGCAATTTACATATAACTCTAATAAGGAATATCACGTAAATTCGCAATATGGTCATACAAAGCTCAGTCTTGCACTATTAAAATTGATGTGGAGTTCTGCCATGGACTGCAAGAAGAGCAAGACCATGCAGACAGTCCAAAAATGCTGGAGCCACCACTGGAGCAGGTCTGACCATGTGCTGAGCACCCTAGGGCAACCACCATTGCTCAGCATCAGCTAGGGCTGGACCTCTAACAAATCCACAGTTTGAGGCAAGGAAATGCTTGTGCACTTTGGGGGAAGTTAACATCTCATTTTTTACTTTTGCTTACGTATAGTTTTGAGATTGTTAAAGTTATTTTTCTCTCTGTAATACATCAGGGCTGCTATGTTTTGTAAAGCAGGGCAGCAAAATTTGATTGTAGTTATCATTCCTACACAGAGGAGATGTGTAATTGCGGATTTATAATGCTCCCTAAGCAGCTTTTGTGGACAAGACCAGGTCAGCCTTTTTAGAAAAACAAACAGTAAAAAGAGTGCTACAAGATGGAAGATGAATCCCAAGAACAGCAGCTTTCCACTATGCACAAATTAAAGTGCTTAGTCCTGCGAGCTGGACCCTCATGTAAATAACATTAGCTGCCCCACCATTACAACCCTAAGGAGTGCAGTGCATAGAGGTTCACTTGCAAGGAACTGTTTGCAGGATTGGGCTCCAAGCAACTTCATATTCTCTTTGGCCTGGGTGGAATTAACATATGACTAGACTTCCTTTCACCAACTGTGATTGTCAGGTAAACAGACAGAGGGGAGAATAGAACCATCTGTGCCTGGAAATAACAGAGAAATCCCCTGGCCTATAAACCTACTGGAAACCACATATACTGGGCTGTGCTGGGTGCTAATGAATAAGAGCAATGTCTCAGTCTCTGGCTGGAAACCATGTTCTTCAAAATACACTTCTGAATTTAATTAGTTTTTAGAAGTCTGTTTATGTATTCTGTATACAGCTGTGGAGCACAAGGAATCATGTGGTTTTTGTGACCTTCTGTTGCTCCTTGCAGTGTTTTCTCTCATGTTGCCTTTCATCTATTCCTTTCACCCCATCATGTTATCACGTGCGTTGTTCGCATCCCTTAAAGACGCACTTTGATGCAAACATTATCTGCATGCTTCATAAGATATGTTTGTATTTTCTGTACCAATGAGAGAATCATAAAACTGCTTTCCAGTGTTGCTGACTGAGACATAGCTGGTGTTCTCCATGACGTGGAAATCCCTGTTGACCCTCAGTGCTACTGGCAGCTTTCACTCATTATGCAGACCCTTTTTAAACAGCTTTCCACTTGGGCAGTAGGCGGTAGCTTTTGACTTGGGCTGTTTTATACAGCCAGAATCCTTCAAATTATTCTCCCATTTCAGTATTTTTTCTTCTTCAGACAAGAAATAGATATGGCATTATGCAATTTCTCATCAATAAGTGCTATCTAATTCAAGCTTAATCATGAGTTTCTCTAGTAACACTTGTATGTGAAGGGAAAAAAAATGGAGAAATAAAACCAGAGGACTTATAAATAAATTCAGATGGAAAAGCAGAAATGGCAACCAGTCCATTTAGCCTCCCTCCTTAAGCCCTGTGCCAGGAAGCCCAAGGGAGAGGTTAACTACTCAGGTGAAAGTCTAAGGCTTAGGGCTCAGAAGAGAGTTACTGAGGTCATTCTCCAGAGCAGAGACCAAATACTGAAAGCGTACTTGGTGAGATCATGGCTTAAAAAAAAAAAGAAAAAAGAAAAAAAAGAAGTGACAGAATGGATTGTTAACATTTCTATAGTACTATTTTACTCATAATTCAGTTTCTTCTTTGTAGTACTTATCTGGCATTGAATGTATTTTACTCTGACCCTTTAAGGAAAAAACACCATTATTCTAGCTTAAAAATACGTGCAAGAGGCTTCAGGCAGAACACTATGACCAGGCAAGAAGATCAAGTACCAAATAAAGTTTTATTTCAAGTAATGTTCAGCAGCATTCCAGAAAAAAAAAAAAAAAAAAAAAAAAAGTAATGTTTTAAACCATTATTAGAAAGGATCTGCTAAATCCAGACTCTTTCAAACTTTGACTTCTGCATGCGTGTATTACAAACTCTGAGCAACCTTCTTTTTAGTCAAATATTGACTATCTTGGTAGTGGTGTCCCCATGGTCCTTGTTCTTCATTTCCACTTGGGCTACAAAGCCACTTGTAGTGGGAGTTATTTAATCCTCAGGAATGTCCTAATGTACCATATAAAGCCAAATCTAATTGTGCTCCAAGTTCAAAATGTATTCACAGACTGTCGAGGAAGAGAAGGTGGCACTTCTCTTTAGCTACTGTGCCCAGATTCACCCGCTGGTAATCGGAGCTATGATGGATATTAAGGGTCATTTTCAAAGCCACTGTAATCTGCATTTGTTCTGCAATGTACACCGATAAGGAGCACAAGTAAGCAGGTGTAAATACAGGTCTCTTGCAAACATGGATTTTGCCTCACTTTGTATAAAAGTGTATAAAAGCAATGTTCTTGTGATGTTAAACCATGATTTTTCACTGCAGAATAATGTGATTCCTCTAAATATTTTGATTGTTTTCTATATACTGAGTCAAGTAGAGTATTTCAAACTCACAATTACCTGTAAATTCTATGCACGGTTTTAAAGGACTGGATAAAGAGATTATGTATTTCTCAAGATTATAAATCAAGCTTTTCAACATGCAGACATGTAACATTCAAAATCTACTTTTCATGCTAATTGTGAGGCTTATAGAGTTATCTGTATTTACTAGGTAAATTCACCAAAAGTCCATCCTCAAGTCTGATGATCGGTAGAATCATTTACTGGTATGATTACTGTTGGCAGCAGCATTCATTGTTTTTTGTTTGTTTGTTTGTTTGTTTTTCCTGCAGCTTCCATCCCTCCTCCATGATAATCCCTGATTTTATCATTGAAAACTAACCTTCCCCCAGATAAAATAATAGCTGCTTCTCACCCCTCATAATGTTTATTCTGCATAATGTGCATTCTGTTGGGTGATTAGAAGAAAATTGTAAAATATGCATTTTAAAATTGTTTAATGAGAAGGTAAAATAACTGTAAAAGTGTTGTTTATGTTTATAAGCCACCTTATACTCTTAGGTGTATACTTATACATAAGGATGTAAAAAAGGTTCTTAGCCACAGGGGATTTAAAATTAGCTTCCAGACACTTGCAAGCAGTGAAGTACTAATTTAAAGCCTTTTGATGTGGTGCAATTCACTTCAACTTGTGGAGGCTAGTGCAGAAAGAGAAAGCACCAGCCCCCTTGGATGGGACAGCATTCCAGCACCAACAACGCAGTCATTGTTCTCCTTCCCAGAGAGGCTGGAAGCAGCAGTGACCCTAAAGCAGTCCCTTTGGAAAAGTAAAACTACTTTGCAATAATAATTATTCTTTGAGTTCAAAAGAACTCAAAGCCTTCCACCGAAAGAAATAAAGTGATTGCAAATTCACACAACAGCTGGTTGAAGTTGAATGAAGATGTCAGTTACTCAGATAAGGAAGAAAGAAATGGTCCCTCAATATCCTTTAAAGGAACAACTACGTATAAATGTGTTTGGGTTTTATAAAAATAGATCTACAGTGCTATGATCTGCCCAATTAATGTTTCTCTTTTGTTTGCCACTCCTTTCTTAAATGTTTTCTGTTCCTTGAATAACCACAGATTTCTCTGGATGAATAAACCTTCCCATTACCTTTTAAAAGTGTCTGAAAGCCGGATCTAAAACATTACTCGATCCTCTCTATCGTTCTCAGCCAAATAGTTGCTGTTCACAGACTGGTCAGTGTGTCATGCTTACTTTATCAGCGAGAAGAATAGGCTTCTCTACCATCTTCCCTGAGGAATAGGGTCAATTTATTTACACCGCTATATAATAGACATCCCCTCCTGTAGTTAGAGGGATGGTTCAAGCTACAGTTACTAGGCATAAAACATGGCTGAAAGACTCAGGACACAACTGAAACTTGAAACATAAGAATTATAAGAATAAAATAAGAATTATTATAAGAATTACCTTCTGATCAATGACTACCATGAATGTGAAAAGGGCATTTTTCCACTTAGATTTAAATGTGTCTTGTGTTTGTAACTGCTGTTCAAACCTCTGAGTGTGGCAACATTACTTCACAAATTTCAATGACTCTTCAGTGCCTATGCACTCAGGACAAAGCTCTGCACAGGGAGAGGGGAAAGTAACTTTCCAGGCTGTTTTGACAAAACATTTCAAATACTAACACCATTTCTTTTATCTGGGTGAGCTTTGTCTGTATCACAGAATGAGGTTAATTGCAGGCTACCCCTAAGACCATGCAGTCACTCAAGGATGAGCAATTTTGTATTAGGAAATCTCTGAGTTTAAAGCTCGGGAAAATGTGAATTTTATAAGACATCCAAGAGAAACTGGGTTCTCAGTGCCTTTGTAAGGATGGCTTTTTGTGGAAGAGCACTGCCTTTGTGCAGTTTCAGATATTCCACTTCAGGTAAAGAGGAGGGCTGAGCATCTAATAAGTATAAAAACTGAGTGGAGGACACTGCACAGCCCCAAACTCCTAAATAAGAAATCAGCCTGCAAATCTCCCTCTCTGTTACCAACTAGCAAAAGGGAAATGACCCTAGCATCTAAAGCGATGCAGATATTACTTTACATCTTGTCAAGTCACCATTTTTAATTTGTTCTTCATGCATTTTTTCAGACAAATGATTTTGCCTATGACGTAGAAGTCCCTTTCTAGAAAGAATCTATTTACCTTCTATTGGCTATGTGTGTGTTTTATTGACTCAGACATTTGGATTTAAAAGTATGTTGCTGGTAAATGTTTTAGTTCCTTTTAGACCCTTTTTTCCTTTTTCAACTACTTCGTGTCTTTATATAAAAGAAATTCCCCAAAAGGAACGTATACTGACTATACAGTTTCATGTTGCACTGGTATCTATTTTCCATATGGATACAAAGAAAAGATTAGACATTAAAGCTCAGGACCTTTGGGAGTAGTGATCTCTCTAAGATTTACCAGCCTAACAGTCACCACTGTCCTGGGTCATCCTGAATTGCTCATGTTTTCCTTAGTGCACAAAGTGTTGGTGTTACCACAGAATTACTAATGAATAGATTCTCATCACTTAAAAGGCACAGACGTGGGATGGAGCAGCAGAGCCAGTTCCCCTCTCTGAGCTCATCCCTGTAGCTGTAAAGTATCTGTGTAACACTGAGTTTGTGAGGTTAATAGTAAATGTAATCCTTCAAATGGTTTTATCTTTGCAGCACTACAATATATGGATTTTTATTTATTTATTTATTTTAATTTCAAAATGTGCTATAAATGCTACGTGCTTTCCAATAAACTGATTTTCAGGGCTGGTACCTGTCTTCAGACCTGAGGGTTTTTATCTTTACTGTCATCGTCATCACTCAACAGGCAGTATATTTCTTGGACATTGCTCTTCTCCTCCAAACCAGGAAAATAATTGTTTTTGAATTTAATCTATGCTGTTATTGGTCTTATGGAATATCTGTTCCTGAAAAAAAAAGAGCTGTAGACTAAGGAAAGTGTGAAGGAGAGTCAAAGTTCATACCAAAAAAAAAGATAAGTGCTGTTTCTTCATTTTTCACCTCCTTCTTTTGTACGTTTATCTTTTGTATCCTTTAGTTATTACTTTAAGGATTCTAAATATCAGTACTACATGCTCAAGCCATGCTGGCATAACATGACTTTTAGCTTGGAAATTCCTGAAATGTTTCTGAAATGCTACATGTATTTCAGGCAAATCTTGGATGTGTATGGTCTTCAACCAATGTAAAAAATAAAGTTAGAACGAATGGCAGAGCTGGGTGCATAGAAAATAAATTCATCTGGGAAATGAAGAGAAAGAATTTTTATCAGCTGAAAATATAATTAGAATGACTGAATTAGAATATCAGACTCTACTGAGTGCTGTTATCTTAAGAAAACTAACTTTGACTCAGAGTAAATGGAGGGTGATGGAATAATAATTGTTGATTGGGTTCATGCTACTATTTGTGTATACACAATAGCATTTTTTACTTTTGTGTGCACGGCACATTCCTAAACTGTAATTACTAGACTTTCCAAGTTTCTCTAGCTGCCAAATCCCCCACTGTGACTCTAGCAGTGTTTTGCATTAGCTGTACTGAACAGTAAATATTATAAAGAAAATAACCATCAGTATTTTGCTAATGCATTTTAACCACTAACCCCCTGAAGTTACTTTTGACCAGTTGTATATGGCCCCAGATTTCTAGGCCATTTACAAAAAAAAATCAATTTATCTTTTGGTGTTGTAGTCATTATTCTTATTGTACTAGGCATTTCAAGCTGTGATAGTCTTTTTACCTTCTTTTGCCATATCTGTAATATTTTGTCAACATCTATCCTTTGTGATTTGTTTTGCACACCGAATATTGAAACTGTACTTACAACATTGAAAATTCTAAAATACAATAAAAAAAAAAAAGAAAGAAAAAAATGTTTCTTGATGGATAAAAAAAAGAAAATAGAATTCTGTTGACATAGTTACCACTGAAAGAATACTCTGTATAAAAATTCAGCAAAATGAATGGGCATGAATGCTTGGCAACATCCCAGATTTTAAAATGAAATTTTAACTCAATTTTCTTTAGAAAGAATAGAGAGATAAAGCTAAAAATATTCTTTCTGCTATTAGGAACACTTTACATGCTTTTAGACTTTTTACAATAGTGTTTGAAAAATGATTTTTTTCTTGAAAAAAAGGTATTTTTTTTAAATAAGGAGTACATCTTTATCTCAAGAGACTATCTATTATCAATATATTTAGGAATGAGTTCTAACCATTCAAATAAATTGAGATATCTTGAATCTTTGTCTAGAATTTGAAGTAAAGCTATCTCAACTGCAAATAAAGTTTAAGAATTGCTAAAGAGAAATTAAAGGGTGTGAAATGGAAGATTCCTTCAGAATTCCTAGTAAGAGTTAGATGATCCAGGGAAGGTCAGAAGAATGAAATTGAATGTGAGACCAAACACCGAAGACCTCATTATGATCAGTTACTGTGAAATGATGCTTAATTTTGGCTGAGAAATTCATGGTGAGTGCTGGAGACTGTTAATCTAATCTATATGTATGTGACTGATGTGCTCGGCATTGGTAAAGATTTCCATGGTTTTAAAGTACAGATTAAATTTGCTGATGGAAAGTGACTTTTTCTGCATCCTTTAAATCAGCTCTTTGCAGAGTTCAGGAATGATATACAAAATGAGGTTGGAAAACCATTTTTGGCTTAGGAAGATTAATTTGCTAATTACATCTTGCTGTGGATCAGAGAACTGTTTTAGTAATGCAGTTTTAGTAATGCTTGTGGGTTGGAGAAAAAATCCTGATTGGTAAAGGTATGCTGGGAAAAAAAAAAGTAAAAAAAGAGAAAGAATAGACTTTCTTAATGGGAAGAGAGTTTTCTCTATGCAGCTGGTTTCATCATACTAACTAAATGTCCAGGGAAATATCTACTTGAGCATACATAACACTTTTCTTCCTATAATATGCACTCTACCTTACAAGTAGGCTGCTGAGAAAGCACTTGCTGTGAGAACTTCCAGTTCAGCAAGGAACTTTAGTTCTCATGCTTGAAACAAAGTCAGGTAGAGAGAGGTAATTTGCCAAGAATTACAAAGAAAGATGTTCTTACTCACCTCTGCAGAACTGGATGGGAGTTTTAATTCATCTTTTCAATCTTCTTGCAACAGGATTTGATATGTCTTGGTTTCTAAAACACTTTTTATGGAATGTGGCTTTTGTTTTGTCCCATTAAAAATAAATAAATAAAAATACAACTTTTCCTGGTTGACTGTGGTGTAGGAACATGTGGAAGCCAGATCTTCCACTGCACAGAATGCAGAAAGCAAGAAAAGCTGTTTGTTTGTTAGACTGTATTTGGAACAAATCTCAGTGAGTACATAGAGAGGCAGATCGTGCGTGGAACTGCATACTTATTTTCCTCTACTGTGAATTTATACCTATCTTCTGAAATTACATTTCTTTCCTGCTGTGTTGAAATGACAAAGAAAGAAACTGAGCTTCATCAGCTCAAGTGAGAAGTGGTTCACGTTTTAGCTGGGAATTCACATTCATCAGTTTAATATTCTCTTTCAAGATATACTAAGTTTAGAAGAACTACTTACTTCATATTTATGTAATGCCCTGCTAGTACTATACTGTTTCAACAAATCAAGCCATTTAAGTATTCTATTTGTAGGCTGAGGATGACAGATTCCACTAAAGAATATATAAATAATTAGCATCATCCAAGCACAGAGAATTGCAGCAGTGGCTCTCTCTCCTTGCTCTTTTATGTGAGATCTGTGTTGAACAAGTGTACCATTTAATTTTAATGAAACATTGTGCTGCCTCACATTTACTGGCATGCCAAGTGACTGTAGGCAAAGCGTATGGTAAAAATTCTGTGCTTTGTCAGCTTAAACTCTCTCTTTCCTTTAAAATAATGTTACAACTTTAATTTATTAGCACTTTCCTGTTCTCTAGGAAGACTCCTGTGTATATGAGTGTCAATTTCCAGGCTCAGCTCCTGCTGTCCTTCGAAGCTATGGAGGAGTTTGCTTTATAAGGTGAGCTCAAGCACTGCTGTGAAAGTTCAGGGTCTTTCTTCATCTGCTTGGGGAGCTAACAAAGTGTTCATATAAGTTTTCCCTGCCATTTGTCTCTCAGATCCCCTCATGTTACTTGACATACCACATTTTGGGGAGATTCCCTTCTGAGATTGTTGTCCACTTGTGCCATCTATGGCACCAGTGTTTTCTGTATAAGATTTAAGTTTGACTAATCAGTCTGTCAATAGCTTATCTGGAATGAATGCCAGGATGTCAGTGAGACTTTACATTCCAGTATCTACTGATAACGACATAACGGTTGCAAAGAACATGGCAAGGTTACATTTAAAGACTATAGCAGAGACTGAGTAAAATAAAAAAAAATAAGCTTCTGAAACACATTACAAATATTTGTGGTTTGCAAAGTAGCAAGAAAAAGACAGAACTGCCATTTAAGAAAACATTAATAATGCAACTGGATGACTCTGTGACAGATTAGATGTTTTCATCCTGGAAGAAAACATCACTAGCTGGCCAGAATTAAGTAAAGATGAAGAAATCTTTTCCATATACTCAACTGTTATGCATTGTGTGAAGTTCAAGTGTTAACTCAGATGCAATTTAAGGTGGTTCTGATTTCATGAAAATATCATATGGAGAGGAAAAGAAGAACTTTAACAATTGTGAAGTTAAAATTATGAGAGTTTCTGTAAAACAACACATCAGCTTAATTTCTCATATATATATATATATATGTATTTCAATCCCTACAGCTACACTACAAGTAATTTTTGTTGTGTAAGCAAAAAAAAAAAAAAGCAGGTTTACTTAGCAGAAGGTATAATATTTTAATTGATTGGCTCAAATGAAGAAGTTCATTTGACTTCATAAATTTCCTTCTGATACAGAGGTCATGAGCTTTTCACAACTTGGAATGCTACATCAAAATAATGAATGCAGCAGAATTTCCTTATGGTATTAACCAACAAAGGATGCCTTTTGCCATTATGCTCAGAGAGGCAGCAATTCGTGTGTGTGTGCAAACACCAAAGATGTTGGATTTCTTAACTGGGTGATAACCAGTTCCTGGAGCAGGCATAGTCAAAAACGTCATTCCAGAATACTGGAATACAACCCTTCTGCTTGATTTTCTGGCTTGTGATCCAAACTGGCAATCTCAGATATGTTCGTGTCCTTTTCAGTGGTTCATTTTCCTGTTAAATGTCATGAGGTATATCAATTAATACTTGCACACATATATATATGCAAGTATTTAAATGGAAAATTGGAAGAGATTTACTGTGGATGTTCTTCCTACATACCCAACATAACCGCTGTTATCCCTCTATGTATAAGAAGTATCCTTTATGCTCTATTCCACTTTACATATTTATCTTTTACCAAAAAAAAAAAAAAAAAAGATAGATTAAAATTTGAGTACAATCCTCAAATTAAATGTACTTTTTACCTCTGGGAAGGGCAAAGACATTCCTGCAGTTTCACAGCCATGTCAGTGAATTCACAGAAAGTGGGATTTTTCCACCACTAAGAGGACACTCAGTAAGACTGCATCTACCTTTCTAAATATGCCATCAATGAAAGGTCAGGAAAGTTTTTATAACACATGGTCCTGCTAGGAAAATCTCTGTTTGACTCATCGGCGAGTAATGGTATATAAGCATATGCTTCCCCTGTAGCAGGCTGTGAAGAATTTTTAAAAAACATGCCAGACTTTTATACCTCGTGTTTACTCCATAAGAATATCTTGAGGAGATTTTATGGGGAGGTCTAGGAATCTGTACTCACCTTCTCACAAAATGATGATGATAGGAAGAGCACCCAAGAACATACACAACCCAGCAAGCACTTGAGAGTCATTTATGAGGTCTGAAAAGAAAATACAATGTAACTTTTTCCTTACAGTCAGCACACTCTTAGAAATGGGTCCTGGATATTAAAGTGCATTATGAACCTCTGCATAGTGGAAGCAAGCTGGGGCAAGCACCTCAGAAAAACAGGAGAGCATCTTCAAAGACACTAAGTTATAGCCCATGTATAAGTCAGCAGAACAGCTGACTTTGTGGAAGAACTGTCACATAAAGGACACGTTGTGCCAATTCCTAAGGCAGAGAACATATAATCACGTAGTTAAAGTACTCCTATAATTGAAACAGCAGGTGTTAGACTTTACAGTTACTAGAACTATATCCAGTTTCCTGTCTGTGTAATAGATGAGAGTCAGGATGATCCTCAGTACTGGTACACAGGAACCAAAAGTGGTAACTCCTCTTTGTGGCAAACAAACATAAAGAAACTCTTTCCAGCATCTTCGCTATGCATACACTCTCTTTGTTTGTTCACACTCAAATTAGTAATAAGAGTTCTCATTAATTTAGGAAGAAAAAACCTCAAATGTTTGAAGACAAATAGAGGTTGAAATTTTGAATTTGATTATTAAATGAATAGTCTAGTCAGGAGATCTGAAAGGGGAGATATAAACAATTCACATTCTTAGTGAAATTGGAAGCATTTCTATAACATTCTTTTTTTTTATTTTCATGGCTCATTTGAGCTTGCTAGAATCTTACCCAGTAAAAAAAGTTCCATTAATGAGTTTGATATGTGTTAGACATGCAACAATTTTGAATGTTGAAGGTATGTGGTGCAAGACTCATCTGTTAGTCTGCATAGTGTTCCAGCTCCTTGGTGTATGTTGGGAAAGTTTGTTTCTAGTTGTATTGAATTTGTTTTTTCTTACATGGATTATAAAGATTTGCAACTATAGCAAATACTTGCTTTCGTAACAAATATTTTGGCTTTTACTCTGCATAATCAGTGAACCACCACACCACAGTGATTTCCCACAAGTCAGCACAGGAGAACAGCAAATGAGTTAAAATCTAATAGACTGTTTGTAAAGACTGAATATGCCATATTTTCTCTTTTTTTCACATATGCACACTTTATTCTCGAGTCATAAACTCAATACAGAGTAAAACTTGTTAAAGTCTTAGATAAAGCATATTTCTATCCATCTGAGTCTTGTCTTCCAGACTTTGATTACTCTAAAATAAATAAAAAAATAAATAAATAAGTGTACAGAAGAGACTGATACTTCTGCTGTATCTTTTTGCTGTAAACTGTATTTGGAGGTTTTGTTAAATCTGGGTTCTTTTATTTAAACTTGTTTGTTTGTTTGTTTGTTTTCTTGTTGAAAAGCAAAGCATAGAAAGACATAATGACTTCACTTTGAAAGTATGTATAAGTTTTTCAGGTAGACACCATTATTCCAGTAATATCCAACTAATGTCTTTTAACAGGGAAGATCCAAAGGAAAGGATCTGCCATGATGCATTAACTTACTTGAACTTCTAAAGTTCTGACCTTTCTCTGATCCAAAAAGCTCTGCAGTTACCAATCTCTCTGGTCCAAAAATTTTTAAAGCCAATTTACTACTGTGACTGAACAGTCATATGGAAGTGCCAATTCATTAATAACTACAAGTTTGCATAAAAGTAATAATGGCTAATCACATTTACATCAGCATGACTTTTTACATCAAGCACTAAATCTTGCATTTAGTATCCCCAGACAGGATTAGGATATTTGTATTTGAAGTGTTTGTGAATGTTCCCATAGCACTAAACCAGACACACTGCCCACTGCAGAAAACTTTGTGAACCCACATTATCATATTATACTTTTTGTACTTTCTTCCCCATGTTGAAACACTTCCTCTTCATAAGGGGCAAGTATACTTTTAGATGCAATCATCTTCCTTCAAAGGGAATGGCCATCTGAGACCACATAGGAATGATGTTCAGATGAAAAACTGGAAGTGATTTGGCCTTGCCAATTACTTTCCTGGGTGTTTTGTTTTCATCTGTCAGTCTCCAATGTTCAACAGCATCTTCACTGCATTGTTTTTGCAGCTCTTCGTTCCCTCAAATTCCCTTTTAATTGATGCCTAAACTTCAAACTGTTTTCCTTGCAGGCAGGTTTGCAGATATTTATTTGCATCATGGGAACCACAACTACTCAGCAAGCTAGAGAAAAAGGCCCCTCAATTGGCTCTGTCAGGAAAACTCATAATTAAACTCTGCTCAAGATTTATGGATCCGGTGCAGAGTGCTTGATTGAGCTGCTTATCAGTTTGGGGGAACCTCATTATTTCAATTTTCATTTGAAATCTGTTTCAAAACAGAGACAACTCAGCAGGACCCTTTACTGAAATATTTGGTCTGCTTAATAACGGGTGGTTACTTGTTAATTATCGGGGGGAAGCAGGGCTCATTATCAGGATGAGTAGTCACATCATACCAATACTTTTCACATCAGTTCTTTTAAAAACTCAAGATGTGAGCTATAATTTAAAACTTCATACAAGCTCTGAAGTTTCAAAAGGAGTAGGTATTTTTCATTTTGGAGTAGGAAAAAAAAAAAAACAATTTTAAAGCAAAAAAGAAATTAAATGTTCTATGTTTCTTTTAATCCGTATAAGAGCACTAACACTCTTAACAGATATACAAACTAAGTAAAGTAGCAATTGTTTTACATTTGGAATCAATCTACTAAATCTTAAAAACATATCTCTGGTTAGCTGGGAATTCAAATACAAGTAAAAAACACAATCAGGTTTGGATGAAAAAAGGGGGAAAAAAATATGTAACTGGAGCAAATCCATGGAGTTTATTGAGAGTCTTGTTAAGGTTTTGGAGCCAGATAGAAGTAATATTGGGACAATTTCCTACCACTAATGGAACTGTTGCACCTTTTAGATACTTGTTAAATCTGGCTGTTTCTTTTCATCCTCTTATACTATCCAGTAACCAGTCCTCATACAAAATCAAAAGCAGAATTATTTCTGTCTATAAAGACATAGTGATTCTGTGACTTTTATTGTTTCCTAGTTGCATGTTCCTCTGCTCCACTAGAATGAATTGTTCAATGCAGTAAGGTGGCCATCACTTAACTTTATGGAGAATTTCTTCCCCTTCGCTCAGCTAACTGTTCTTGTGATACTTGAGAATGTTTGTGATCAGTTTTATCCCTTCTGATACATTTTAAAAGGGAACATTTGCTTGAGTTTGCCAAGTTTGCTCAGAGAGGTAACTCCACATCTTTGCTGCTACTAACACTATCACAAGTCAAACACCGTATTATAAGTGTTCCAGCATTTTTTTTTATTTTATTTTTCAGGAATGAACTGAAGTATAAACATTTCCTGCAAAAGTACATATAATAGAGGTTTGTTTGCCAAGTGGTTTTATTTTCCTCTTTGGCTGTGATTCTCAGAAAATGTTTAAACAGTAATGTAAAAATAAATGAATAGATTTTCTTCATTACTATTTTCTTTCCCTGCAAGAATATGTGCCTCAGGGAGACAGGGGTATAGAACAGATTAATAGGGAAATTTTGGTGGGAGCCGCTTGTTAAATATTGGCAGTACATCACTGCACTGAAGAAAAATGAAAGTTGGTGCCCATGGAGTTACTCCTGATAACTGATTGCAAGACGCCTTCAAGGCTGCAATTTATCTTCAAGAAATGCAATAATTAGATCTGTGTAAGCTTGGGCTGTCTCTTTTCAGTAAAGAGGCAGATATGATTTCATTATTCAATTCCTGTGAGGTCATTAGTGAACCTGGAAATCTATTCAGGCTGTCTGAGTTAACTGAGAAGGAAGAATAAATATATTTCTGATGGTGTCAGAGAAGAACTGAAGCCTTACTGTTTATTTGAACAAATTAGGAAAGAAGAAAAAGAAACTTCCTTGGTGTTGTCATGTCATTGTGTATGCCAGCAGCATCAGTGTACTGCCCACATGATGGCACAGGATCTGCCTGCCTTGGCACTAGGTTTGCCTGCCTTCCTAACTCTGAACTTCTCTCCTACTTACAAAAGGAACTTGCAGAGTCTTGCAAATTTAGTGATATTAGTGCATACCTCTTAACTCCTGGGCACCATCAACACCTATACTGGCTAGGTATTTCTAAAGTATAAACGAGTAGTTACTCAACATTTTCCAAATCTTCCCTTTTTTCAATTGAAAACTAACTTTTAGTGAGAAAAGTTCTTCCCATGGGAGTGAAGGGGGTTAAAAAACACACATTTTAGGGGAGCAAGTGTACATTTACACGTAAAAGGTTACCATCTATCACCATCTCAAAGCATTAGCTCATATTTCATTGAAACAAGGTGTTACTTAAGGCTTAAATCATTTCACTGGCCAGCAAAGAGGAAAAGCAATAGGTGTATATGTGATCTATCCAAACTACTTCTCATTGGAGCTGTATTATACATAGGTAAAACCTAACACCTTCACCCAGTCATAGAGCAGCCAAGGAACACCACACAGTGCCCAAGAAGTTGTTTTGCTGTATTACACAGTTGTTAGACATTGAAAAGTCTTTCAGTATACTGAGAAATATCTATTAACACTTGATATCAGAAAAAAGAGACATAATTAAGGACTGAGAATTCTTAGGGGGAATTAATTATGAATTTACAGGAGCACCTGTATTTCAGGGAAACCTAATCTAGCTCTACTGATTTCAATTTGTAAGTGGCAACAGAGGAAAAAGTGCCTTCCCATTGAAGGTGCCAGGAGAAGAAAGAGAGGAAGAATGGCAGAATGAGTTCCAAATCAACCACAGAAAGGTCAGAGTAATGACAACAGGAAAAAAAAAAAAAAAAAAAAAAAAGAAGTAGGGGAAGTAGGAAAGTAGAGGAATCACTTTGGGGCTATCACAGCAGCATCTGAAATTTTGTCCCTTCTATTTTTCCTGGAGGCTGTGCAGAGAGCGAGTAGGTAAGCAGACCATTAATGCAGTCTAAAAAATCCATTTGTTAGCTGTGAGCAGCAGGAACCTCTTCTATTGTTTTTTCAGCTTGGATTTTCGGAAGTGTTAAAATTCATTTTTAAGTACATCTCAGAGCTCTCTTTTTCCCCCCTCCCTACTCATTGGAAACCCCAGAATCCCCCAAACCCTATTTCTTGTTTTTATCTACATGCTCACAAGTCTTATATTTTTGCATATATATATATATACACACACATATATATATGCTTGTGCATACAAATGTATTTGGAGTTATCAATTACCACTAGGTATTGACTACATTGCTAAGGGGAAATGCTTCTTCTTATCATCCCCTTTTGTAAGTGCTGTGCAGACTTGCCAGCTGCATCACCAATGGAAATGACCAGAGGACCCCTTTACTTGCCATTACTATGTTGTGAAGTGTCTGCCAACCATCTTATTCTCTAAAAAAAATCATAGTGGCACCATTTGGTGCAGCAGTAATGACAAGTTACTTTATATGTACTGTTTAACCCAGATCCAAACTGAGTGGAAGACTGCAGAAGAAAATATAAAGAGCAATATTTGTTGAGCCTGCCTGTTCCCTGGTTTTGATTAGGCAGCAAACTGCAATTCCACAGGCTGAAACTCAGAAACGCTGTGTATCTTTTGCCTAAGAGCTTATTCTTGTGCTAACTAGCTTGCCAGCTTTCCAGCCTCCTTTCTGGATGCTTATTTAAATCAGATGTCTGGACCATAGGTCCAGCAGCTTGGTTCCACAGTGAGGGGAACAAACAAACAGTGCAGAGACACATGCGTATGCGCGCAAGCCTTGGAAAAGCAGCAGATCTGGGAGGGAAGTGGGAGACAGCCAGATGGAAGATTTTAGGCTCTGGCTGGGGAGGGTCGAGGTAAGAAATGTTGCTGTGGCAGTTTAAGAGGTCCTGACCCTAAAGAGGCTCTTGCCTCTTGTATGGATCTGCTGAGAGATTCGCAACCTCCCTGCCTCCCCCCCATCAGCTCTGGGGGTGGAAGTTGCACGGTTGATGTTCATGCCCGCTGTGCATGCCTCAAGCAGAGCAATGCCTCTGCTTTGACAGAGCTTATTTATGTGCCGTGTACATGTTTTGTACCACACGTGGCTTGTTAAGAATGCTCGTGGAGTGCAAGACCCAGTGCTTTGTAGCGTCCCTGAGAGCTACCACTGTTTCTGTCCTGTGTCCATTTTCTGGCTGGCGTGTGGAGATCTCCATATCTATCTGAGGAGATCAGTTCACTGGTGGGCAGTTCCCAAAAGGGGCTTCCTGGGCTGAAGTTTAAGTATGAAAGTCATTGGGTACCTCCCCGAGGACAGGCTGAATTCAGCATACCAGCCCATGGGTAGGGGTCAGGACCAGGCCCAGGATCTCTCCAAGTCTATGGAGGTAAAGGCACTGTGCCGGTGTGTTAGTCGCAGCAGCATGTGCATGGCTGGGAGAGGGACTCACAAATGCATAAAATTGCCCCATCGGCTCATGTCAAAGAGCGCACTGCATCAACCCAGATGCTGCAGCACATGGTAACCACGCATAGGCTGAAGCGCTGTATTTCTGCATTAACCAGCAAATTTTATGTTATGACTGGCCACCGAACAACAAAGTGATCCAACTGTACATTTCTCTTAATCATCACAAGTGCTTACTTTGTGTTAAAACGAAATGCCTTCAGGGCTAGATCACAACAGAGTAATGATAAATCTTGTCAGAAATCCTGCTTGCCCTGGCAGCAAGCGGGCTCTGTGGTTTTGGCTACAGCGCATCCGTGCTCCTTGCTGCGCCGAGGGCATCACGTGTGCCCATTTAAGGTTCAGTTTTGGCTCTCTCCCAGCTTCTTGAGAATTTGTTTAACTTTCTCTTTAGAGACTGTGAGTGTGCCCTTCTTCACATGAAGCTTATTTTCCAGGGACAAACTGGGGGCAAAAGGAGGTGCTCTAGCAAGATGGTCTAACCATCTGTAATTGTCAAGTCTAAATGTCTTTTAGACTGTGTGTTGATTATGGAGTTAGTATTTAGTTTTCTGTGTGTGTGTGTTTTTGAGATATTTGTATTTGTCTTGAGTGTCGTCTTTTGAAAGAAATAATAAAATGTTGCTTCCAGTCCTCTAAAAGATTCAGTGTTTTCTACACTATTTCTATCAGAACTAATCCTTTCTTAGTTAAGAATTGGACCTCACTGTCATATTCTGGCTGTACCTTCTGTAGTTGTGTCACCTGAGAGGGACAGAGAAATTTCGTATTGAATTTAGTATATAGCTCAGAGGATGGGGCAGGTATGTCCCAAAGAGCGTTCCCTGCAGGGCTTAGTGGTCCTGCTTGTTGATGTTCTAGCCCCAACTCTGCAGCATCCTCCCTCCCAGGTGCCTGTGTTTCCTTCCCAGGGAAACCAGGGCATTGGGAGAGAAGAAATATTTGTGCAAAAATCTCACCCTCACATAGATTTGGAGCCCAGCTGAGCTGAGGGAATCTGTCTCCAGCCTGTATAATTTTGACATAGCCTGTGTGTAAAGCTTACCACCAATGAAAAGTACCTAAATGCCAAAAATGTTCCTGGGAAAATAAACTGTTTGATAGTCTTGCTGTTTTCTAGTTTTTAGCTTTTTTAACAAAAAGTTTTTTTGGAGACTTATGTCTCCTTGATATTTTATCAGGGGATTTCATAGTGTCCTTCGAGTTATTTTGGTTTACATGGTAGGGAACAATGGGAGAATGATAATATCAATTGCTTCCTCATATTGTTTTTATTTATTTTTTTTCCTCTTATATTTTGGGAAATAGTTTAATTTTACATGAGGCAGCACACTGAATAGTAATCTATTGTACTGGGTCAATTCATGTCAGATAAATTACTCTGGGAAACAATTCCCTTCTGACCTTCATTTCTATGTATGCTTGTATTAGTCACTTATGTGGATTATGTGGAGTAGTTTCATAAACATATTTCTACCCAGTGCTTTCCATCCCATTTTTTGTGAAGTGCAGTAGAAGGGCAGCATGTCTTTGTGTGTTTTTTGTTGTTGTTTTTTGCATGATGAACTGGTGATGAATTGAATAGTTAGATTATGACTTGATGTGCATTTATCACAGATTGCAATCTATTTACATTATATAATTTTCTCCAGATTTTCTTTTATTATTCACAGTCTGTAACTGAGACTCTTCAGTAAATAGGAATGATAATTCCACAGAATTTCATAGAAATGGTTTTATTTCATTTATTGGTAAGAAATGTTGGCCACCAAATTCCAGATGTCAGCTCTTACAGGAACAGAGAGAGCTCCAGAAAACCCCCTCCAGAGACTGCATTTTTTCCAGAGGAATAGCTATTACTCATTCCAGAAAGTTTGTGAAGTCGCTGTCTATAAAATACCATGGGAAGGTACATATTGGAAAGCCAGAAGGGCTTCTGATTATAGCCACTTATAATGATTCTAATTCCTTTTACATTTTTTTTCCCAGTTTTCAAGGAGAATAGCAAAGTTTTTGTTGCTGATGTTTTGTTTTTTTTTTTTTCTTCACCCCTTTTACAAGTGTATTAAGCAGTTGCACTAACTGTTTATTTGTCCGGATCCACAGCTCAGTCATGGGTAAATGGGTCTTTTCTGGTCCTCAGGAAACAACTTCAGCAGATGGTTTTCATCACTGCTTCAATACAAGCACTGTGACCAGAAGAAGAAGTAACGTGGCCAGGAAATTTCTACCCCTCGGTCAACTTGGTAGCTGCAGTGGTCCAGCCCAAGGAATATAGAGTGAGCTCTCTTACAGTGTGTGAAGGATGACATGATGGGCACCAGAACAAAAGAGGAATTTGAGTGCCTTATCCTAATTTTGTGCATCCTGTCTTGCACTGCTCTATGAGCATAAAGACCAGAACAAACAATCTGGGCCATTGTGTTAAGAAAGTAAATCCTTAGCAGGGATGTCCCTGGTTAGTCATTTTGTGGTTTGATAACTATTTTCTCCACTAATCTGTCTTCCCTAAATAAACTGAGCTGCTTTGTTGTTTGGATTGAGATAGCCCAGACTTGCTGTGAGTCACTTATTTTTTCAATTAAGATATCTTTATGATTTTCTACATTTGTTGAACTGGGTTATGAAGGCAACTTCCCAGAGGGCTTTTTAGTTCACATGGCAAAGAGAGAGTATGTTTTCTCTCTTTTGCTGATTTTTGAGTGTTTTTTTTTTTTTTTTTAAGTAGGATGTCATTCACAAGACACATTAAAAAGATTATCTTTGGTATCAAATGTCCTTTTCATCTTTTAAGCATCAACCAGGCGTGTCTTATCAGGGAACCAGTATGTAGTGCTTTTTGTATGCAGCCCTGATGATCTTTGCATTTGTTTAGGGATCAAATGGTCTGGGACATGCTTCTTTTCCAAAATACTGTTGAAATTCTGCTTCTGTAATGTGTGTCTGCGCTGTGTGCTATTGCAGCATTCGCTGCTGCTATCTGACCAGCCACATTTTCTAGTATGCATTAGCTCCAAACACATGCAATGAACAGACTGTGGTCTATATGTCAGGATTTTAAAGTCAAACTGGGTAAAATTGGTTTCAGTAACAGACAAGAGGACAGGAACCAGAATGGGCATGTGTTTGAGGCATCAGACTGAGACTGAAGATCCGGTTTAAGTTTCCAGACCCTCATCACAATCTCCAACAAGTTGCTAAATCTTTTGGGCATCAGTTCTCTGGCTATAAAGTGGGGGGTAATATCATCTTGCCTTAAAGAATAACTGTGAGGATGAAGTTGTTTACTAGGGCTCTAAGGTAAGATGGCAAGGGGTATTGCTTGCAGACTGATCTCACAGAAATGACCTCATTGCTTAATGGTTTAGGTTCCAAATCTGTCAAGTGGGAACAATAACTCTGGTACCTCTTCAGGTCTGTTATGAAACTTACTTCAGTAATATTTGAAAAACACTTACTTTATGTCCTACCTTCTCTCAAGGGACTTCACAGTAAACCGGCAGCTTCCTCACACTCACCAGATAGTTTTATGCTAAAAGGGTTCGTATCAAATATCTAAGCCAGCTAAGGCTTTCCAATGTAAACCCTCAAAGAAGGGATCATTTAATGATTACCATCTTCATTTAGATTCTAATTTTTTTTAGTACAAGTCTTTTGCCTTGTACACTAACTCTGGCTTGTAAGTTCCCTGAGCAATATTCTCATTTTGAAGTTGTTATTCCAAGAGCAGGAGAACTGTATTCATTAGATAAACTCCTGTGTAGCTGGAATAGTGAAGCCAACAACAACTAATGGTTAGTGCTGTTGTCTTCAGGACGACTATGTTTATAACCTTTGCTGTCATTTGAGTACTAAATCATTTAATTGGGAACCAGGTTTTGTTCCTTTTTAAAGAAATAATAAATAATGAAGATGATATCATGGTCATTTTCTTCAGGCTAGAAACTTGGAAATAAAGAAGGCCTCTTAGGCTTGAAAGATGCAAGCAGCTGGCTTTGATGGGCACCACAGAAATATTTCCTCCCCTGATGCAGATTGTACATGCATGTATTTATAAATATGTCCTTTTTTTCCTCTCAAGTCACATTTTGTTGCATGTTTTACATGTCCTATCATTCTTCCCAAAACCTTCAATCAAACCATAGCAATCTGGAGTAAAATCTGCATTTTGTGAGGGATAATAAGAGTCCACACTTCTTACAAAGTTCTGAAGCCAGTGGTACTGTTATTGATGATGATATAGAAATGTGGCACTTATGAGAAATTATATCTGTAGAGACAAAATGGCATTTCTCACAAAGATCTGTGGATTTGAGAGTTTTGTTTTTGTAATCAGAATATGCTTACAGCATATTTGAGAGCCGAAGTTATTGTACTATGACTTCAACTAATACTTTGCAAACAACTTTCATAAACTTCCATGGTTGCAACAAACACACACTGTATTTTTTGATTAATAGCCTCTCAGAAATTATACATGGTAAATTCAGCTAAAAAAAATTCTCTGCCTACTGAGCCTTCATGTCTGTAGGTAGTGTCCAGTTGTACTTTATTGTTCTTTTCTTTCTCAGCATAACACCTACAGAGGGAAATCTTGTTAATTTAGAACAGAGGGTCAACTGAACCAAATTTCTTTCAACTTTCATATTTGCTAAGCTTTCTTTCACAGTTACCTCTTTTCCTGTTTGTTGTTGTTTGTTTGTTTTTAAATATAAGATAAAAATCTCTCCATTATTTCTCTTAATCTAGTTCATGTGAGGGGTCTCCTAAACATGTGGTTTCTCTGCAGGGGAAGATGCAGCAAATTTCTTAAAGATGTTTGGAATATGAGGATGTCAGCCAAGTCTCAGAGAACTTGTTGGGGGCTAGTGGCAGCCCTACCTGCATTTTCTGATAAGTTCTCTTTTAGAGGGATTCCCTTTCTAGAGACCTAAAGAGCTTCTCGTTAATCAGACACTGCTTCTGGGGACAGCTGGAAAACAGAAGAAAAAGGAGGCCCATCCACTTAGTGTTCCTCAGTATGATCTCAAGACTAAACAACTTGCACAGACTTACAAGGGGAGGCCAGTGTTACAAGTGTCAGCAGTGCACATGCTCACAATGTTTCAAGAATGAAAAACTAATACAACAGAAAAATCAGACTCAAAAGTAAGTTGTGGAAAAATTTTCATGTCTTCAAGAGGAAGATAGGCAAAAATATACCAAGGCTGAAATGTGTTTGCTTTAATGTGAGCAAAGATGGTGATGCTTTTGTGTCTAACTGTATTGTAAATGAAAAACTATGGAAAAGAGTGTCCTCAAAAACTATTGTTTTGTTGTTTGATTAATTTTATTTTTATTTAAAGACCATAACGGTTTGTTGAAGTACATATTTTTCAGTAGTGAGATTCTTTACATAAATGACACTTAACATTTTAGGAGATGTCTAAGGTTCTCTGTTTTGACAAAATATTTATCGTGGTTCATCATTTAAGTTCAAGTAGAGAAATAACTAGTCTTAGAAATTAGAAGAGGTATGGAAGTTACTGAGGTCTACTGCTTTTTAAAAAACTTTTTTTCGTTTTTTAAGAGAGTATTTTTTCCTTTTCAGGATTTGTATTCTGTCTTCTATTTTTTAAAAGATGAAAAGAGACATGGAACCATCTCAGAATTTAAAAAATACTGACCAAATTAATTTTTCCACTACCAAAAAAGAAAAGATGAAGGCTGTATCTGTCAGTCCATATAAAACAGACAAAAAACATAATGTGATTTCTGTCAGAGATGCATATGGTTTTGGCATATACATAGTCACGTACTATACAAATCTCTCTGGCAAATAATGAGAAGAAGTCCTCACATTGCATCCACATTAAGTTATTTTAGTTCCATTTTATGTGCCAAAAGTTCGCATTGCATTCAGATATTACCTCTTCTCTGTGTACTTCTGACCTTGTCACGCCAAGGAGCCAGCAAATAGACTTCCCTTTCCAGAATATAACAATAAGTCAGGTCAGAGTAGGAGGAGATGTTTTATATGGATGATCTTCACTATGAATAATCCAAAACTGACCTCACCTATACTGGTTAATATGGACGGTCTTAGATATTCATTCAAATATGACTTTATACTCCAGAGATATTATGGACCAAGTTTGCTTAGACAAACTTGGCTCCATTGCCATTAGGCTCCATTGAGCAGGACTAGTGACCCCACAGTACAACCGGACACCCAAGCTGAGGAGTGGCTGGTGCATGCCCTAAACTGCTCCATTTGGGATCACATACCACACTCCCTTGTCATGGGTGCTTGAACCTTGTTAGGAATTGAATAGTGGATTCACCTTTGCGCAAATGCTACAAAATATCCTGTGTACTACAGCATCACTGCGGTCCCCTGGGGCTATAATAACAGGATTGTGCTGCAAGAAAACTCCAGTGTTGTTGTTTGGAACCTTGCTCTAAGGCTGAAAACCAAAAATAGCCATTTGTATAAAAACTTTGTTTTTCCCCTAAGAAAATATTGTATTTCAGTGCTTTCTAACCCTGCAAGTGTCACGGAATGGTGGAATTTTGACAGAATTGTTAGTTCTACTAGTATTAATGAAAGGAGTGTCTCTCCGTTCCTTGTAAGAACCAACTCTCAACTTTATCCTAAATAAATCCTGTTGAAAATAATGGAAGTGTTTCAATATACCTTCTGAAGTATTCATTTAACTGTAATGCCCCAGTCTTTGCCTTGTACATAAACAATATATCAGTAATATGGAAACAGATCCTTAAACAGGTTTCTAAAAAGTTATGTGATATTTTATTAACCAAGCCTTTTTCAAGGCCAGCTTTGAAACTTGCTTGCAAGAAAAATATTGCCCTTGCTTTTAAATAATTTTGCACAAGACAAACAACAAATTCTCTTTGCCCAGTCATCTGTCATATGCTTGTAACCTTCTTCCTCTATTTCTTATCTGTTCCCTTGGAAAAATCAATTTTCAACTCCCCTGTTCTAGAAACTTTGCCAGTACAGAGTGCCTGGTTTAATCATATTGAGATCATTCTTGTTGCTTGTTACTTGGAAATCTGGCAGGTTATAATTTATGAGATTACAAAAATGTTGCATTGTATGTTTTATCTTCCTTATTTCTTGAGGGTGGTAAAAGCGATAACTTTTTTTGATGTAAAAGTTGCCTGGGACTGCATTTGTTCCATTCATTAAGGTTTTCAGATGTCTCACTACCTTAGTGGCTCATTTCTATTTCTTTGATGTCCATTAATATGCGTGATTTCATTGAGTATATGTAAGGATAAGATTTAAATAGCCTCTCCTATTTAAACAAAAGGTAAAGGTATTAAAAGAACAATTTTGGTGTTTATGACTGATGGATGGTCAATTGAACTGCAATTCAGCTCCTTATATCAACCACTACAGTGGTTGTTTGCCAGCTTCTTTGAGGTGGATTGTTTATACTTCAGCCTTTAAGATGCCACATTAATCGACAACATATTAATAAGAGAAAAATAAAGATGAAGTAATTTCTGAAGTCCTTCAAGTCCCTAAGTTCATACTGGGGACAGAGTATCCAAATCAGGGTTGGTGATTTGTTTGTTTGTTTTGAGAGAGAGACTTAGAGTAGATTTTAAAAAGTTAAATGAGTAAAGGGACCAAATTTCCTTGCAAAATCTCTCTACAAAATTCCAGCTAAGTTAACTAGAAGAAAAAATGGCTATGCATCTCCTGAGGATAGCAGTGTCTGGCTGGCTTGTGAATACAAGTGATACTAGCTATATATTATGTTTAATGCCGTGTCTGCTGGGTTTTATCCATCACTACAACTGTACTGTGAAAAGCTTGGTGGCTTTTATGAACAACCCCTGCTTGCTCTTGGCCATTCACTCTGAATTTCCATCCTGCAGTACCACACATGCCAGGGCAAAATCCTTTCCCCTTCAAATTCGTGCTATACAGTCTGAAATCTCTATCTCCTCACTTATCTCCACAGATTATGTATGATAGATAATGCTTAATTAAAGTAATCTAAACTTGATCAATTTTTAAGGTCAGATTGATTTTAAGAAAAAGATACAGCGATGATGAAGTGATAGGGACACGTTCAACACATCTTTTTGCTGAAATCTCATGCTGAGGGTTAATGTGCAACTCACATACAAAACCTGGAGGTTGCAAGTGTGTGTACTTGCTTATGTGCTCAGTATTTATTGAAATGAGAGTTTTTACATAAAAAGATGGGACACATGGTTAGCAGCTGGAGCTTATGAGGATCTCTAATAAAATGGTAGTAACTGTAGTAACAGTAGTTGCTGCTGCATTCTTTAGTTGGTGACAAAATGGTGGCACACCAGTAAAGCTATGCTCTTAAGTTGAAAAAAACACTTTGCAGGAGTTAAGGGAATAGAGAGACAATGTATTAGCAAAAGTCTTATCATTTCCTGTGTTCTCTAAGTTGTTGGGTATTTATTGCCTTTTTTTTTTTTTTTTTTTTAAAATCTCATGGTGGGTAGCTACTGTCCATACTTGTGGCTGCCCAGAGAGGCTGTGAACTTGTCTTCCTCTGAGGTTTACAAGTCTTGTTTGGATGAAGCCATAACTGACTCGATTTAAGGTTGGCTTTAGTGGTACTTAGGAGGAGTTGAAGTAGATGGCAGGAGGTTGAAGTAGATGGTGGCCAGCCATCCCTTCCAAACAACATTTCTATGATTCATTAACTCTGTGTTAAATTTACAAATTTGTATCGAGTAACAAGCAGTTTCTCAATTCAAAAAATTGCAATCAGACTTTCTGCAACAGAAAAAAAAAAAAGCAAGAAAACAAACAAACAAAAAAATATATTCCCTGTTTCAAGTAAAACTAGCTAACCAGTGGGGATTTTCACAGATGTTGTTGAGGTTGCCTTCACAATTGCTTTCTCAACTCATTTCTTTGTGGGAAACCATTTGTTTCAAATTCTACTCCAGTTTGCACCCGATGTCAACCAAAAATATCCATTTGGTGCTGAAGAGATATACCACTTTAAAAATGAAGCAAGTAATACCAACTCTTTTTTGTGCAACAGGCCGGTATAAACACTTTGAAAGATATTTGTCATTCTTTCAGTCTTTCAGTATTGGACCCATACTAAAAGCCAATAAACTTCTAAAGTGATAGAGTCATGTGGGCTGCATTGTTTAGGGAGGCATTTTCTGGTTGTGACATCAAAAAGGCAAAGGTCACTTCTCAAAACTTGCAGAAGTAGAAATATTCATGTTTGAAAAAATGCATAGATTTATATTGGCACCAAAGAGAGAACATGATATTGAAAAATGACTAATTACCTAATCCCAATATTATTTTCAGCTTACCACACTTGTTCTATCTACCTGATCATGTACAGCAGAACAAACATTGTATAAGTTTATAAACAGTAAAAGAAAAATATAATGCCTGGTTCTCAAAATATAAACATGAAAAATGGTGAAATGTGTCCAGTAAGAATAATAATAAAAATTACTGGACAGGGAAGTAATAACACAGAACAAATGGTACTCAATCTGAGAACACCTTTGGAAATTAAAGAAGAGATTTAAAAGTAGTTTTTAAAATTTAGAAGGGAATAAATAAAATCAGTTTTTAGGGGGTATTGTAGTGCTCCTGCAGTTAAAAAACAAACAAAAAAAAACCCTCACCTGCCAATTTCAAAAGTGATAGCAGATTCTTGAAAGAGGAGGTGCTATGTTACTGTGTGTCTAAAATTCAGCCAGGACCAACACCTTTAGACTTTCAAAACTAATAATCCCAATTCAAAGTCAACTAAACTCATTGTAGGTAGTTGATGGAAAGAATATAAGGGGAGTATAATGTGATTACACTTGCTCAGAGCAGGACTTGTTCATACTATTTGCATTCTTGGCAAGCCCCAATCACTTAAATAGTCCCACCAAAGGTTATGAAAAAGGAGAAAAAAAAAAAAAAAAAAAACAACTGAAGAGTGGGAGTCAATGATCTATCCCCAGTACTCTTCTTAAAATTTCTTTATGTGGAGACTATTGTTTGTATATTTTTCATCCTTACACTGTTGAGCAGGATGTGCCAGTTGTCAGTTACTGTTACAGAACTGATTACTTTAATGATATTAAATGGTATTTCTAATATGCACTAACTAGGACTTTTGCAGGAGAAATCTTATCTTACGATTCAGGTATATAAAGTGATTCACAGTTAAACTGGTTGACTAGAGTTCTGGAAAAAATCAAATATTGCAATATTTAGTCAACTTTTTCCTTCTATTGTGCCTGTTTCCCTTTTCATGCCTGCCTTCCATTAATACACTAAAGAAAGAATTTAAAGACAGAAATGATTACAAAAATTAAAAAATGAAAATCAATGAATACTTAAGAGTTTAAGACACGAATCCTACATTTGTGAATTACTGTTCACATCAGATCTCTCCCTTGAAGAGTACTGCAGTCAGAACTGGCTTCCAGTAAGGCAGATAGCCAAGATATAAACTAGCTGGTTTGGAAGCTGCTAGCTGTCAAGCCTCATCAATGAGAAGTGCATACTAATTTACCTGTGTTTTTTTTTTGTTTGTTTGTTTATTTTTTTATTTTTTTTGGCTAGGTAGTAGAGATAAATTACACCAGACTGTGAACAAATCTACTCTATGCATATTTACATGAAAAATAGAAGATAATAATTAAAAAATATACATATATAGATTGAGTGTAAGTTGCATATATGCCCATAAATTTATGCATACTCTGTAAGCAAATGCAACTGTTTCACAGGATGAAAGCAAGCAGAACCAGAATTGTCTGTGATAGTTACGTTTGCCAGGCCTGTGAACTGTTTGACATTTCTCCAATGAAAAATGGTAACCACAGACACCATACCAACAGGGCACAGTATTAAAGGCCACCATGGAGTCAATTGTCCAATATGCATTGCTTTCTTTTCAGTAATATGTCACAGTTTGTGCGTTCTGTTTAAGATTTAACTGGTGAGTTAAATGGAAATGGTATTAATTATATGCTAGAGCTATGTCAACCTTCAAAACAGCTGTAGGCTTTTAGTCTAAGGAAAAAAAAAAGAGAGAGAAGAAAAAAAACAAAAAAAACTAAGCATTGTAAGCTTTTTCCAAAGGGATGAGCTTAAGATATGACGACAAGACCTTTAGTTATCTCATGATAAAAACTTCCAAAGTGTCCATCTTCACCCTTCTTTTCATCTCTTCTCATAGCCCTTGGTTTCCACCCTCCAAAGGGCAAAACCATATATGCTCAGGAAAAAAAGGGGACACAAGGAGTGAATCTGGGGCTGGTTTCTTCCCCTTGCCTCTCTTGGCTTCTCTCAACAGAAATTCTGATAAAAGCTGCCAAGTTGTCATGATCTTTTCCTCATTCTGTTTCTATGCTACATGAGCTTCACCTGCTGGTAAACTTGGCTGAAGATGTTGTGTGTACCCTGGCTAAAAAGGACTCCAAACAGCCTTATTCACAAGCCAGTGTTTCAATTTTGTGCTCTCTCTGGGGTCATCTTGATGATATAATAAGGCTCTTGGGGCCACTGGCACTGGCAGAACCCAGTTTTTCTAATAATCTTTCAGTCAGAAAGGGAAGTGTTAACAACGAGGGACACAACCACAAAAGTTTTGTATATGAAGAATAGAAAGGACTTTTTTTCTCCCCTTCCATTCCCTTCCCTTCCCCCCCCCCCCCTTTTTTTTTTTTAATATATATACATGTATATATATTTTGTTGGTGGGCTGTTTTTTCAAGCCAAGGCACATATTTTGATGATGACTGTATGATAATGAAAAACTTATAACTATTTTACAGGCGACTGTGTTGCTGTGGAACAACACACTTGGTTTCTTGTCTGGTATTTTACTTTTTGAAGTCAGCAATATTTGGTCCGGCATTTACATTTCAAACATAGTTTAGCTCTCTCTTGACACAGTTTTGTGGAGACACTTGTTAGCACTTAGCTTTTTATTAAGCTCCAAGCCTTATCTTATTGTCATTAAGTGAGACACAATAAATGGAGGAGTTATGCACTCATTGTGTGAGGTAGGGGTTTGAATGAACTACTGACTCATTGAAAGTGGTAAATATGAACCCAAAGTGAGATCTAAGTCATTATCTAATTACACTTGACATTTCCAATTGAGAGGCCTCTGTAGTAATAACAATGTATGTATTGCTTAGATTTCTTTCCCAGTCACTGGTGGTGTTTCTTGTTCTGCCCTCTGCCCTCATTCTCTACACGTCACAGTAGCTTGAAACATGCAATTCTATGTGCGTGCTTGGCATTGCTGATACAATGACACAAAGACGGTTTTGTGAATGTTCACTCTAACCAAATATGAACAGCATGGCCAATCACACAGTCAACATCTGCTACAGATAATACATAGAAGTCTAGAGATGAGTTTTCTGAAATATGAATCAATATTTTATATTTTACTTTAAGGCAGGCATGGTTTGGTTTGATTATCTAAAGACAGAGGAGAGATGAAAAATTCCAGAGTGGTTTTAAATTTTTCTTAATGCTGGTCTATTTTGGCCCAACTTCTTTATAAAAGTTTTATAAAACCCACAAATCTTGGCCACGTGCTTGCTAACTCTCTTTGTGTGATACTTCTTTAGCATAATATTTGTGTGTTTTCTGCTGTTGGCAGACTTTTAGTGTTGTCCCAGATTTACCCATTTTACTTCTTATGGTTTCATGAAAAACAAATCTCCATCAGCTTGATGCATCTATGTTCCAGCCACTCAAGCTCTCCACTAAAAATAATTCAAAGATCAATTCTGTTGCTCAGGGGAACTACTGGTTTCAAAGTACGTTGATTGTAATGTATCAGTTGACTCAAGGCCATTTAGAAGATGCATGCATTCAGCAGGGTTTTTGCTTATTTGTATTTCCAGTGAGTTGTTCTTAGCTTCCATAAAAGAGTAGCATTTGAAGAACCTGTTTCTTGCTTTAACCCATAAATTTATTTCATAATGAACAGGAAGGTATTTTAGAATTAATGTGTAATTAAGATTTTTATTTGATTTTATTTTTATTTTTTTGGTGGTGGGAAGAAACCCTTGTACATATTTTAGAGTTTTTAGCTCAGGAAAGAAAATAAACTTGCCGTTAGAATCAATGAGAAATATCAGATCTCAGTGCTACCTCCTTAGGGATGGTTCAAACTTCTGAATCATAACACCAATTTTTGGAATCATCAAACTAAAGAGAAGGCATCAGATCCTTGTCTAGATCTTCTTTGGTTGGTTGGTTGGTTGTTTTTTTGTGTTTGTTTGTTTGTTTTGGTCTTATTTATGCACTCTCCTTTTGACCCAGCCTGCTTTAAAATTGTGCATGGATCACATATGCAGCAGTAGCAAACTAGCATGTTAGTTTGGATGAGTACTATATTAACACAGCTGTGCTATCCACATTAAGTTGATTTGTTTAGGGAAAGATCTCAGTTATCTCTGTTACGATGTTAAGGAGTGTGTAGACAGACTGAGCAATATCTGCAATGGAAAAGGAATGAAAAATTGTGGAATATGTGCTTTAAACTTATAAAACATGCATTATGGTGCCAGCTGTATTTTCTGAAAGTAGTAATAGACTTATCATGTGATGAGTTGCATAAGTTATAGTTGGAAATGGTCTTATTGGTCCCGACTGTGAAGAGTTAATCCTCATAACATAGTCATACAGGTGACAATTTCCAGTGTTACTTCTTATTCTGAAAGAAGCTCTTTGATGAAATCAAATAAATATTGAGATTCTTTTTCATTTCAGTGAGGTCTAGTCTGGATGTCTTGCATTTTGTTATGGTACCCCAGGTCAAGTAGCCTTCTGCATGGACACTGTACTGTTATTGCATCTAAAAGCTTTTCAGTCACCTGTCTCTGGAAGGGCTCCAGTCACTGTTCCTCCCTCTGACTGACCCACACTCATCATACAATCTTATGGGGGAATGCTCTTGGGAGCGCAACGCACTAACTCCTCAGATCAGTGTCTGGGATTACATGAAACCTTTCCTCAGAATGCCATCTGCATTAGGCCTGTCTGGTTTCTAGTGAAAGCTCTTTATAGACAACTTGGCTGAAATTAAATTAGGCTTAGGAAAGAAAATTCTTAAACCACAGAAAGTACATATTAAAAATATGAGTTACTTACCTATGGAAGCAAAACCAAAAATACCCAGACATATCCTCCCTTCTGTGACACCAAGCTGCTATAGACTTTTAAGGAATTTAAGGAGCTTTAAACTCACTCTCAAGCTTTGTATCTTGCCATTGAAGTAATTCAAGTAATGTTTTTTCTCTCTCCCTGCACAGGAAGAATTAACTATGATAAGCAAGCAAAGATTCATTTAAAAACAATGACACCTGATTGGGAGCTTGCCCAGCTCTTTGTTCACACAGGTTTCAAACATTTTTTCTGTACCCTCCGCGAAAGTCTCACAGTATATTATCTCTTGGTAGGTGACCTTGGCTTTGGTCCTACAGCCAGCTCAAAGTAAGCTTCTGATTTTTACAGATATGTCTATTACATAACATGTAAAATGCTGAAACAGTTTTCCTTGGACATCTCAAGAATTATCAGTATCTGCAGGTAAATGCAGGTAGCAGGTTTTGTATTCTCCATATTCTTAGTTAAAACACTTGTAAGTAAACTGTAATGATTTAAGACTCTCTGCACATTCAATAACTTAAATTATTGTGCAGATTTAAAGCCAGAAATCCCGGAAAATATGTATAGAGTCCATTTCCATTTTACTTCTCTGATCTGTTCTTTCTCATTGAAAAGCTCCCAGGGGCAGTGACTTCTCTTCTCTCACTTTAATTCATGGATATGGTTTGAAGTTGACAGATATACAGCTACTTAATGTAGCTTTTGATCATGGTTTAAAAAGAAAGAGAAAAAAGAAAAAGGAACATAAAATGAAAGAGTACTTTTCTCCATGGAGGACAGAATGCCATTTGAGGCTTTTACTGCTGGTAATTATAACATGGTTTAGTTATGATATCAAATAATAGCTTTTTAATCCCCTTAACACAGAACTTTTTTTCTTTTTTTTTTTTCTTTTTCCCCAAAGCTTTCTACATTTCATTTGTTATGCTTTCTGACCAGGAATTGAGGACTGTCTATCATTTACCTTATCTTACAGCAGACAAAATCTTTGACCTAGATGTATTTATTTGATGAATAGTTGGGTATCTTTGTTGTTTTTGTACCTCCCTTGTCTATATTTCCCCATATTCCTGCTTTAGAATAAACGACAGCAGAGACTAGCTTATGAAGCTGAGCTGAAGAGATTGAGTAAAATGAAATTAAACTTGATGACATACAGTTTACTGAGTTGCAGTCATAAAAATGGCCTCTGAGTTTGAGATTTTCTATTTCTAACAAGGCAGGAGATTCGTTGTCTCTTTATCGTCTTTTGAATATGCTGCATTAAAAAGAAACTGAACCAATTAAAACAGGGCCAAGAATTCTGGAAAAAGTGATCTGGCAAGAACAAGATTTATATTTATTTATTTATTTTCTACTTAGTAGGGATGAGCAAAAACCATAAGCTATCTTACCTTCAGCCCTTGAAGTTTGTGTTCCAATGAAACAAATCTCAGATTGAATTGCTCCTTATCTGGATTTACAGAATTCAAATCCAACAACAGCAAAATCAGATCAAAAAAAAAATAAATTCCAGATTACTTCATTTTTATTAAGCTGCTACACTTCAACATACTTATCATATGTTCTTTTTAAAGTATGGGATAGGAGTAGGTCTGCTTGTTAATATCAGAATCAGCTTGAACCTTATTGATATATTTATTATCAACAGCTGACAGATTAGAGGCTTTAATAACTTCTTAAAACGAAGTTATAGCACTAATTATGAAGATCTGCTATCTATATCCCATTTACCTAAGTCTCCAGGTAGACAGATCCCTATGACGGAGTGAAAAATGTCTTCAGCCACAGTAGACAGTTTATATCTAAATGTTTCTTTGACCATTGTGGCAGACATAGCTGGTGAATATGTACACCCATTGCAATCAACAAATACAAGAATGAGAGAGGATGCCAGAGGATGGGATATGATTACATTTCTATTTTAAGAAGAAAAGATGGTTGTAGTTAGTTGAGCCTGCTGGTACTTTACACTCTCTCCCTTGTGCAAAATTTTGGAGGGGAAAAAGTCTTATGATTCCATTCTCCAGACTGTTTTGATCTTAGTGATTTTGATCTCTGATATGAATTGATTTTGTGCCTTTTGAGTATAACTATTAATGTCTTTTATGTTTCATCATTTTTCATCTTAACATGAATAAGAAAGAGATGTGAGGAAAGTGGGGGAGGGGGTCTGCTGCATATGACTCCCGTTGAATTCCCTTTCACTTCATGACACTTGTAGTAAGTCATCATGAGGATGTATGTACTTGAAGTGAAATTTGTGTGGGAGAAACAGACTTTATGTGTATGGTATCAAGTAATCATTGAAAAGTCCCTCACCTCAAGCAGAATGGATTTCGTTTCAGTAAGTTCTGGAGAAGGCGATGTTCTGAAATTGAAGCACATAGCTATGAGCTGTTAGGTGGAGAAAAGGAAAACAGAGATTTTTTTTAGTTTCCATAGTTTGGCCTAACAGCAGTTCAGACTCTAGAGACAGAGGTGCAGAAAACAGGAGCAAAGCAAAACAACTGAAACAGCGATTTCTCTCTGACAAATACCGTGGCTTGATTGTTATCTTTATGAGAGAGCTTAACCTTGTAAAGTTTCATGCACATATATGTAAGAAATTTCAAAGTAGTATCTATGTTAACAATATTTATTGGATTCTTTCAATGTATACTGTATCTACAGTTTAGCTTATACCTGTGTGAAACACCTGGTCTTACACAGGATGCCATAGGCATAATTAAATGTTCAAAGCACTGCAGGAGCCTGATTTTTCTCTATAACCTGATCTTTAAAAGAAATCCCAAGAGCCATTTTTCAGTTTGGCTGCACCTTCAAAACAAATGGAATCTACATCTACAGTACTGATAGCATGAGGCAGGGAGCCATACTGAGATGACATATGTTTCTGCAGTTGTATGCATTTGCACTGTGTCACAGCTACATGAGAGCACTGATTTGCTGGCAATACATAATGTAAATATGACAATAATATTTGGCATGTGAGACAGATCTAAAGCTTGGATGATGCCTCATTGAAAGGTGATTTGCTAGAAGTTCTCAGATGTTCAAAGGTATCATTTGTACTTTTTATTTTTGGGGGGGGTGGGGAAGGGAATTGGGGGAAACAAAAGTAGTGGAAACAGGCCCAAAGAAAGACTGGACAAGTGCAGTGTAGACAGGTGCTCTTGTCCACGAGGCAGGGCTGCCCTGTAGCTGCTTGTCAGTCAAGGTTTGTTGGAAATGGAATTTGAGTTTTCTCACAGCTCCAGCTTGATGTAATTGCACAAATGAGTCAGTATTTTCTGATGAATATTTTTTTCTACCAGGGAAAGACAAACAAACAAAAACAATTAACTCCACTTTTAACTAATGAGCAAATTTTATTTTTCCCTTACCCATGTATATTTTCCCCATTACCTGTTTTCCCATTTCCCAAATTAATGATCATCTCCTCCAAGTGAGGCTGCAGAAAGTATCCCTTAGTTAAAGACTCCTAGTATCTTTGCTATCTCTGCTAAGGTCTCCTCACTTGAAGGGATTCTTTGCTTATCCTATACCCTTGGCAGGAGAGTTGTTTTCCATGAAAACTTCACAACTTCTGCTGTGGTGATTCCCCAAAGTCACTATTAGCGTAATGCGGGTAGGAAGGGACTTTTCTTCACTTTCATTTTGAAAATTAGGCACAGCGGGAATTGATTTATTTTTAATTTAACTAGAACATCAAATGCTGCAGGATAAGAAAATATATATTGTATGTGGTATACCAAAGCAACATGAGAAGAAAAATGAATGGAATAAGCTACCTCAGTTAAATCAACCAAAATTCCTGCATAACATTAAATTGCATGGTTAAAAGAACAACTACAGTGGCTCTGGGACACCCTCAAAAAGCTCAACAGAACTGCAGGAAACTGTATTTCTTTTATTTACATAACAAGCAATTATTAGTTAGCTATTTAACCTTTCCAGAAAACTGCTGAAAACATCTTCAATATCAAAAAAATGAATGATCAGTAATATTTTTAGAGTAATTTCATCTAATTATATCAACAATATGTTGATTAAAAATCATGATGTTAGATTCCTCAAATGATTGGCATGTTATAACACGAGACAAAAAACAATAAAATAATTTATCCAGAAAGAAAAGCTGATCTTTATATTTCATGTTTATTTGATTTGTACCACTGTGTTTTTTGTTTTTTTTTTTTGTTTTGTTTTGTTTTTTTTTCTTTCTTTTATATATATCACCCAGAAATACTTGACACTGTTCCCAGAAGTCAGTTATGCCCACAGAGGTATTTATATGTATTCTCCCTCTCTTTTTATTGTATTATGAGAAAATGAACTTGCTCTTGATCTAGAGAAATGACACCTTAAAAGTCAAAACAAAGAAATGGAGGATAAATTTTTGTCTTTTGAGAAAGTCTCAAGTTTTCTTTTATTTTTGTGTCCATGACAGCATTGTCTACCAATAAAGATGAGAAGACATATATTAACAGCAGCCAAAGGAACTGGCACTAATATTAGTTACAGGATTGCAGAGCATTAAGACCCTCCAAAATCAATTCAAATCAGGATGAGTTTGCCAAATGCATCAGTGGGTTTTGGATTAAGCCCATAATTGAATATGTATCTGAGCTAATGGTCTGCAGAGAAAGTATAATAATTATCATACATGAAAAATTGATAGAATTGTTGAAAATAATGAGAAATATCCAAAAGCCTGATAAGATATACACAATATTGCTTTTTTTTGTTTAGTCTGTGGACTTAATGTTTGTTGGCTTCCATAAAAAAGGAATGCATGGTGAACAAGTTCCTCATTTCACCCATTTCATGAGGGGAATGAAGCTGGTGGGAGCATCCTGTTTTTCTGCCTGTTGCTATCACCTAACTTTAAACCAAAAGTAGTTAAATGTGGCAGATGGCTTGTGCTCTCAAAGGTATACTGTTCCTGTAAATTTCATAGCAATAAAGCAGCTGAGCAGAAGAGATAGAAGGCATATTGAGACAGTCGCATTAGAGAGAAAGGTTCCATGTAAGCAACCACATATTTGGTACCAGGGAAGGTACAGGGAGCTTGCCCAAAAGATACAGATTTCAAGCAATGTGGGCTCTCAGACTGGAGTGCTTCTGCTAGGCCAAATATGTTGATTTAGGTTGTCAGCACATCATCAAGCACTCTTTCCCACTTTTGATCAACTTTTAAAAGTATACATGATCTTTTGGCAATGGTATTTTGTATTCTCAGATACTGTTGGAACAGGCCTAAAATAGCTAGTATTTCTATAGAGTTGAAGAGTTTGAGGGACCAGATCATTTCTACCCACAGTGAAGAGATGCAGAAAATAAAATATAAAGAGGAAGAAAAATCTAGTTTTTAAGGGTTTCAAACTCATTGAAGATTCTATACCTTCATTCATGTGTGTGCTTCAGCAAACGTTAATTGACACAGGATCCCATACTGCCAAGCCTGGGTCCTTCTTTGGTGAAGAGCCAGCCTTTATAGTATTCTCCATGCTAAACAGCTTCTGTACAAAATTGCTAGGGAGGTAGTTAAAGATGTTTGAAAACCCCCTGGTGTAAATGGATAGATTTATGCTATACCTTGAGTGTAATCTGAAATCCAAACTTGATTCATGGTCAGTCTGTTTGGATGACAGTTTTAGATGTATTCTCAATCATGCCAGAGGAGAAAGTTTTGCCATGTGCTAGCCCTCAGTATGGTTCTTCACATGTCTATTCCCCACAGTATAAAGAATCCACAGAAACCAGTCCTTTACAGTGTATCTCACATTGCTATCATGGTGTCGTTTGACCAAAATTGAGGGGAAAAGTCAGCAAGAAAACTTCTCACCCCTCTGCCCCAAGGCAGGAAAGCATATGATAGCTGCTGAAGTATAATCATTTCATTACCACCTTTGGACAATACAATGTGCTTCTGTTTGATCCCTGATCATTGCCCTGACAGATAACAGAGGTATAACCTCTGCCTACTGGCTGAGCCATTGTACCCAACTGAATCCCAGTGGCAGATCAAATGCTGGAGGGTTTGTGGTCACAGACTGCAAACTGCAACATGATCTCTATCTGAACTCTTCCTCTTCAAATAATTTATGTTGGCATTGGAAAGAAGGTAACTGGCAAAAATATCACCAAGTGCTGTAACAGTGCTGTTGCCAAGCAGGCAAGACACTTAGAGAATTTCTAAAAGAGACATTTAAAAAACAATCTCAAATTTGGGGTGAATTTAGAAGAAAAAATACATATATATATATATACATATATTTATATTACTTTAACTACAAATAAACTGTCAGCATTGCTTTAAACAACAGTGTTCTGAGGCATCTCACCTAGATGGAGTGGAGCAGCTGCTTCTTTCAGCAGTGGCATGCCTGACAAAATTACACTCTTGACTATAGTACTTATTCATTGTTATCAAAATTAGTGCTGCGTTTGGGACTATTTTTTTATAGATGGACAACTGTGATTTTCACCGTGCAAATGAAAAATGGTCCCTCATGGGTCCATTGGATATTTTTTTTTTCCTCACCTTCTTTACCAGGTTCCCTTCCGTTGCTTTTCCAACTCAAGACTGTCCTCGGTTCCTCACTGCCTTTAACAATAACCTTATTTTTCCTTTGCTACTTTGCCATGAGTGCATACTCCACCTCCTTTCCATCCTTTTGACTCTTTTTTTTTTTTTTTCATTCTGTTATGCTTCAGAAATTCCTTCCTGCATTAAGTATTGGCTCTCTCCATAACTTTTAAAAATTCATCTCCCAGTTAATGCCTGGAAATTGGTTCAATGTTTGCCAGTTGCATATGTATTCATCTCTTAGATAGGGATTGTCATGCAGGGAACATGCATTCTTGTATGGCTTTTACTGTCCCTTATTGTGGGATAAATACTGTGATAGCTCAGCCTTGAAGAAGTCTGCATGTGCAAGATGAGTGGGTATTTCAGGTAAACAAAATTCTGTCAATTTTGAAGTAGGTGAATTTTTTATAAGTAGATACATTTTCATGACAACTCAGCACAGCTGTAATAATCATAACAAAAGATCTTTTTACTCTTACTGATTAGGATAAAATGAGAATAGCCAACACTTGGGGAAAAAAATAAAATAAACGAATAGCCAAATTACTAAGTATATCAGAGAATTTTCTTTTATCACTGGCTTTTCAAACAGTTTCAATGAAATTAATAGGCTAAAAGCCAGCTAGACTTCTAGCTAGAGGAATATAATGAAAAAAAATGAGTATTTTTTTCTAGCTTTATGTCCAGTGGGACTTAAAAGCTGGAATGAAGGGGTTGTGGATTTGATTGGTTCAGACGTCTATCTCCTCTCTTGTCCACATCAGCCCAAGCACTCTGTGGAAGACCAATATACACTGTTGCAGAAATAGCAGTCCTCCTTGAAGTAGGTGAAAGACTGATTTAAATTTGTGAAGAGAATGCAGCCACAACTTCAGTTGAGCAAACACATATGTCCTGGGTTTTGCCTGTGTTATACATTGCAAAACTTCACCAAAACCTGAATGGCTTGCAAAAAGGGATACAGGATAGAGTCTGATTCTACAGTCCGTCTGTTTGAAGTGAAGACAGTAAGCTTCAGAACAGACATAACAGCATTGTAATAGTATTGCAAGTTCCCTTGGTCATTTTTAGAGGAACTAGCAAGGAGAAAGAAAGAGATCAGCAACTGATATGTTAGTTGGAGCAATAATCCAGTTTTCAACAAATAGTAATTATGAACCCAGTAGCTGAATAGAAAACTGCTAGAAATATCTTATTAAATTTTTGGGTGCTCTTGGTTACAAACTTTGTTCTGCTTTATGTTTTAACAAACCATCTTCAAAATAGCATTTTGAACATTGGAAAAGACTTCTCATGAACTATTCTGAATACTTTTTCAAACGTAAGAATTTGTCTACAAATCAGAAAGCAGGGAAAAAAAAAGTAATTTTTTATGAAGAATATTACTGTGGGAGTTTGAATAGAAAAAAAAAACTAGTGAGATGATTAATAATCAGCTATAAAAAGTGTTAATGCGTGTATAAGAAAAATGTGCTAAATTCTGAAAGAAATATGTTCTGTGGTTTTAAGGAATTTTGTTAAGATTCTGTACTTTTGTAAACATCCTAATCCTTACCCCAACAAATTTTATGTCAACATTTCTGTTGACGTCAGCAGGAAGTGATCAGAAAACTTGGTAAATTTGATGATTTGTGTACCTTTAAATTGGCAGCTTTCAAAATATATGAGGTTGTAATATTATTGGCTTCCTGTTTTTTTTCCTCCAAATTATATTTCATACATAATCTAATGAATACAAGTAATGTAAGAAAAAGGTTTATTTTTCAATGATGAACTTTTCTGTCACTTTAATTTTAAAGGATTTAAAGATTTTCTATTTCACTAACGTGGGATTTACTTTTAAAAAGTATGCAGTCTTACCCTCTATTTTACAATTATCCATGGAATGTTTCTCTCAAACTCAATCTACAATGGAGGCTGTTCAGGGAAATGTTCATTTCAAGGAGTTATTTTGCCTGTTTTGCCAGCATTGTTGTAGAACTATAATAATATGGAACAAGCACTACAAAAAATAGGTAAAAATGGAAAGCCATGCTATTTGTCCTAGGACAAGAAGAGTGCATTTTTTCTCTTGGTAAGTGTATTTATTTTCAAGTTCCAAAAAAACACATTTAAATTTCTAAAATACTTCTATTTCCAATGATGTGAATTTAGTTTTTCTCTGTGTGTATCTTTTCCTTGTACTTCATTCAGGTGTTGCTCACTTTCTCCTCTACCTTCCAAAATACACATAACCTATCTGTAAGCTTTTGGCTTATTGTTAGTTCCACTATGAAATGGAACAATACTTTTAAAATAGAAAATAAAAATGGCCTAAGTGAAAACATATTTTTCTTTGAACAGTTTGGAACTGCTCCAAGGTTCAAAGGAGTTATTTTGAATGGCACTATGCACCTAAGGCTGGTTATCACATTGACACTCTTATTCACTATTAGTAACTCATGTATTAGTGCATACTCCAGCAAATATAGAGAGTATATTATGAACTCTACTGATTTCATTCCCAGAAAAATAAACTATTAGATCTTTGTTTTCATTTGCATGTTTTTTTCCCTAGCTTTTTTTCATCCTATATGATCTCCAAAAAGTCCATGCGTATGGGAGGTGTACACTCCTGCTGCTTTATAGCAAGGCTTCCCACTGGCATAGACAGCAGTAATTAGTCAGAGAAACAATGGTGACATTATAATACAGATGTTCTTGTGAGGAGGGCTTTTTTCAGTATAAAAGCTCAGTTAAAGCTGTTTATTTCATACTATGCTTTATCAAACAGTTTATTCAGTCTCTCCAATCTGCTTAAATTTTAATCAGTTATTCAGAGTACTTGGGAAATTATATGTGTTTGATAAATAACATAATTTTAATGCTTTTTAAGGATATGAATAACGCTTGAAAATAAACTTGCAATTGAAAGAATTCTGGAAATTAATAACCTAGTTCAGCCTGATGTTTACCATGGGGTGAGCTCACCCTTCAAGTCATGAACAAATTAACCTATGCAACCCATAAAATTCCTCCAAACTTAACAGTGCCCATCAAAATTCTTCCAGTTCAGGCATTCATTACTCTTATTTTAATGGATTTCAAGCTGTTTTATGTTAGGCTTCTCTTCTGTCTCCTGTCATGTCCTGTCCTGTCCTCTTTCCTCCTTCTATTCCCAATAAGGTGTTAGAAGGAATGCTTCTTAATATATTTTGATTTAACTTAGGTTTGATCAGCATTTAGAAAATGTTAGCAAAATCGTAAATATTTAAATTTCAGCTTTCCTTAAACTAGTCCAAGTGTTCATAAAGCCGTAGATAACTTCGTCTCCAACTACGAGTGAAAGACTAAGTTGGTTATGATTGTGACAAACTACCATCTTTTATTAAATTATCTCTCTCTTTCTGAGTATCAGAACGTGTCAGATTTCTTTCAAGTTCTGGCAGTTTCATTTTGCTGAAGTTTGAGCTAATATTTCCATCAGTTGTAGTCCAGATGGGTTCATATCCCCAAATTTAACTGTGACTTTCAGGACTGAGCAAACTCAGACTCTCAACTGAAATTTAAGGAAAATGACCTGCACTTGAAAGACATGTGAAACCATTTAAATCAAAAGGTTGGGTTGTCCTTGGTTTGTTTGAAATTTAGGCCAAAGCTATGTATTAAAGCCACAAAGCTTACCTGTGTTTGGTCAGACTGACCTAAGTTTCAACTAAAGCCTGGATCCCTTTTCTTTGTAAGTATTGAAAATGTTGCCTGTGGTAACATCAGGGCCTATACCCAACCTTGAACACCATGATAGAGAAGTTCAAATCTCTTGTTTTCTGGATAGTCAAGGGAGCAGTGCTGAGGGGAGGCTGCTTTCAGCATTCCTGTTCAAAATTATGAAATGGAGACCCAGTCCAAATCAGAAAATTTTAGCTGAAACAATAAGCTTAAAGCCACGTTGAAAGAAAAATCATAAAACGCTTTTTTTTCCCTGCATGCCATTTTAACTCTGAACAGTTAGCTCACTGATTTTGAAATGAATTTGGATTATGAAAGTTTATATTGAATTTACACTGAGAACAAATCTCATTATCAATGGATTTCCTGTGGTATCTCTTGACTTTCCCAAATTTTGCAATAGACAGACTTATATGCATATTTTCTCTCTTTCTTCACTGTAATTGAGTGGAAAGTGGAAGGACTAATCAATCCATCCAGCAGATGACACTGGGAGTTCTTTCCTACAGCCAGTATTCCTTTCCAAAAGAAGCACGTTACCTTGAAGAGGTGTTGGACAAACCCTTCCAAGCCTTTTCTGAGAGATGGTTTAATAACTTCCTTCAGCAGAGAATTCACTGATAGCTTGTGTTTGCCCTAAGAAAGATAAGAGAGTTTGTCTTGAGAAGCCCTGATTCAAAATGTCTCCAGGTAGGGATTAGCTAACTTGTTTCCAGGAGGCACGTATTTTTCTTGGAGAAGTCCACAGACGTGGACTGTCAAGCACTTTGAAAGATTGCATCTTTAGAAGTGGGAAGTTGCCCACTTTCCTCAAGATATAGATCCTGACCTAGAAAATTATGAGATTTCAAAGAGAAATTGATAGGTAAGAACCACTCGTTTCATTTCAACAAGTAATTCTCACATCTCTCTCTCTTTCTCATTCACTGATGGTACTTGAGAACCCTGTAAATCAAGTTTGTGTTTCCTCAGCTCCACTCCCTAGACTTAGAATCATTCCCTCTGTGCTCACTTCAGTTCTTAGCTACCAGATCAGAAAAACAAAACTTCCCAAATGTACACAGTAGGCAGCCAGAAAAAAATTATATTCATCTAGAGGAGCAGAGACATACACACTTGCATACACGCACCTTGGTGCACACCCACACATAGAGGGAGAAGGTCTAGCCATTGGGAGAAATAAGAAACATCTCACTGCTCTCCTCTCTTGTCCTTGTACATGCATGAGAGAGAAAAAACTACTTCTCCACCACTAATTACGTTTTCCATCCACCTACCATCACACAGACTGAAGCCATTGATTCTGTATGTGTCCAAGAATATCTTGGAAAGATGCATTCTGTCAGTCAAATTAAGTCAAGGCTAGATGCCTGAAAAAAATAGGATTTTCTGGTGGATGATTGGGTAATACTAAGGGGGTCAGTGCATACACCTAAACATGAGACTTTGCAGGACTGACAGGTTAGGTGCACTTAAATTTTCTTATGCGGATATTTTTGCTTAGCTGTTTTGCCATGTGTTTGATTTCCTAGTTAACTGTGAAGTTTCCTAAGAGAGAGGCATGGAAAACTGAGAGATGGCTAAAGTTAATATTTTGTTTTTATTAGATGCTGTTTAGCTGCTGATCTAAGACTGATTACCATGACCATTTGAGGGGATTCCTATATTTATGTTCATGCTAGAGAATTTAAGTAACAGATATATCATGGATTTTCAGAAATCATGCATCTACGTTTTGCAATAGTTTGTAATAAAATTCTGTACTGATGAGCGAGGCACATCAGTCAGCATTAAAAAAAGGTACCTCCTCAGACTTCACCAAAGTGAAATAGTGACATTCCTCAGTCATTCATTCTTTAGGCTGTAATCGTGCAACTAAATCAACAGTATGGAAAAAAGATTCAGATGCTCAGATTTTGGTGCTAACCTTTCTGTTTGCTCTCTAGTACAAACATTGATGCAAAAGAAATAAACTGGAGGCAATGGTAAAGATTAGACCATCTGTTACTGTAGAACAGCAGAAACTGAGAAAAGAGACCTGAAAAAATGAATGTATTATTTACCTTGTGAAACGTTTGTGCAGCTGTTTTAACATAAATGAGTATATTTTATATTGTATGCTCATGTCAAATGATCTTCTTCAATAGCAGAATTCATTGTTTTCTATGTACACTGTATGATATATTTATAAAAATTAGTGCATACTCACAGGTACCAAGCCCTGTGAATAACTTCATATGATTTACTATGTGATTATTTTTATTATTATTATTATTATTTTCAGATGTAAAAGTAATAACATTCAAAAGCAAACCTGGAATGTGGAAAGTTGCAGTGAACTAGGAAAAGTGTCCTGTAAAATGCCTTTGAATTCTTTTCTTAGGAAATAAGTTTTAACTCAACATGAATAAAGGTTCTCTTCACAATTCCTGTGAAACAGGAAAGATATTGAAAGGATGGTTTGTTCTCTGACTGATAAAAGTGGATCTTTACATCCATTATCAGATTAGATAGGGGCTTTGGACAGCTAGTAATGTGACAGCTATTTTCTGGTGGAGTTTCCAGCTAAAGCTAGTAAATGTTTACTGTACTGACTAGCCCCAGAGAACACACCAGGAAGTACTGTGTCTATTAAATATTTTTAAAATCTGAGGTGAGATAATGGCTCCACTGAAATCAATGGCAAAATTCCCAGTGCATTTGTGGGGCCAGGATTCCACACCTCCAGTTTTCCACAGAAGATTTCAGAGCTGCTCATGTAAGGCTTGAACAGTATTTTAGCTGAAATAAGATCTGTCTGTGGCAGCTCTAATGCACATAAAAGGTACCCTGGCTAGTTTATGAAAGCTGGAAGATTTTTTTGCCACCCTTTTTAGCAGTATAATAAGAATAAATGGTAAGTTGTTATTCTTTATTGGAGGTCTTACAAATTTGGACACAGAGAAGAAAGGTTTAGAAGCTGGTAATTTTGGAGCTTTAAGGTTCACTTTGAATAAGTTAGGTACTATGGAAGGTTACTACAGGTAAGTTCCTGGAAGCAAATTGGGAATTTAGGTCATTAATGAAGTTGAACAAAATGATGGTAAACAATATTTTTATGGGCTTTCATCTGAAGACTGAATACTTAATAAATCCTCCTCTTTGAAACCTGATCCCTCGACCCACAGCTATGTACTGTCTGCTCTACTACGTAGATTACCAGAGCACTGGTCATGCACACTGGCCAATACTGTCAGACCACGGCTTCTGCAGCTAGTTTCTAAGTGACTTTTGCCGTTTGGTGCAAGGTTGTTGAGATACAATTTCAAGTTTCATTGTGCCATGAGGCAGTATGACCACTTGTTCCCTGTGAAGTCTGACTTTTAAATGGCGTGATGTACTCCATTTCATTTAATAGTGTTATTGAACTGTAAAACTGTATTCACCATCCTGCTCAGCATTAGTTAACCTATGCTTCCCATAAGAACTGTGCTCCAGAAGCCTCCTAAGGGTATCTGTACAGTGACAATCAACAGAAAACAAAAATGCAAACAAAATAAGCACACATTTATTTCCACATAGTAGTTTAGATACCTACAGGCTTAGTCAAGAGCCAGTTCCTGATGGCTCCAAGGTTTATCTAAATTTTTTGTAACAGCATTAGTGACATTTGGAAAAAATGTTCAGCTTCATTGCTTCAGTACCGTATTTTTTCATTATCCCACTCCTCCAGCTCAGTCACTGAGCAAACGTAGAACATTGTAAGATTATCTGCCTTATTTGCCCCCAAACGATTAGACAGTTCTTTGTCTGAAAGAAAGTTGGGAAAGACTATTTTGTACAATAGCTGTGTAGTCTTCTTTTTTTTTTTTTTAATGCTGAAGACACTTTTCCTTCATATAATTCAAGAGGAACAAAATAATTTTACAGCTGCCTAAGACGATTTAAAAGACTTTTCTGAATATCATAAGAACTTCTGAAGAACTTAAAAAGATGTAGAGAAATGTGTCTTAAGGGTTTCTCTAATAAATATTTTGTCTTAAATTTCAGTCCCAAGATTAATTGTCTCCAGTCTCCAGCCTTATTTCCAGTGCATCAGAGAACAGTCCAGAAGCAAACTCAGCATTTTTGCCTTCTTAGTGGAGCATTAATTTGTAATTTTTGTGATTTAATAACATACTTAAAGAAGTTTTCTTGGCTAAAATCTGATACATAGTGCTGGTGACCTCCAATGACCTTCCTTTCTTCAAACCAAAGGCCTTAATTGTCAGTCCTCTAATATGTACAAAGAGGCCACTCAAAAGGATGAAATCCAATATAAATAAATGACATTTGGTGATGAGGTCAACTTTCAACTTAAAATTTATTTTACCCAGATGCCTGAAATGAGAGGCTAGACTACATTTCAAGGTTCAGGGAAAACTTAATAGATATTTGTCGGTGAATTGAAGAAATGACCTGTTGCAAGCATCTGCACTAAATTACATTTTATGGAGAGTATTCTGTATTCAAACTCTTCAGGCCTTATGATGTTGTCTTTCATGATGATATTTTCAAGCCTAAGAAACTAAATAGCTCATAACTGAAAAGAAAAAAAAAAAAAGGGGAAGAAAAAAAATAATGTGACAAATAAGTTTCAAGGCATACATTTATATTTGGTATCTGCAAGGTGTTAGGCCTACCAGGTCAAGTATCTCCTTCTACTAATGTCAAAGGGATATATACTGACAATTTTTGTGGGAACGAACAGCTATAAAAAGTATAAACTCGACTGACAGTACAGCTGTGTGAGAGCTAAATGACAGTCAAACAAGATTTGTATAGTGACTGGGGTTTTCATCTTTATTCTGTCGCTAGTTTCCCTTGCCTTTCTGGGAAATATAAAATTTGTTTCTTGTTCATATACTATATCAGAAATCCTATTAAAATCTAATTTTCTTCAGGCTACTTATTACATGTTTATTTTCTGTGATTCACTTGACTTTAGTACTCTGGAAAGTACTCTAGTAAAGTTCATTTTGTTTTATTTTCAGTTGTCACTGTAGACTTTTCATTCCAAAACATCAGCAAAATGTTTATAGAAAATAAAAAATATTTTCCATTTAAATTTTAAATGCATGTTCATATATAAAATGAATAACTATAGCCACACAGGCAATTCCAAATTTCCAAATCCATATTTTCCATCTTTTCACTGTAATCCCACATTAGTTGACAACATCATTTTCAGGTGCCTGGGATGCTAAATCTTCAGAAGTGGCATATTTAAGCACTTGAACGTCCTCAGGACACTGCACTTACACATAACTGTCCTTCCCTCTTAGATTTCCAGCTGACCTCTGCAATGTCTCTGAAGACAAATGGAACATTTTTGTTACCATGTCCACATCCCAATGTTCTCAAGGAGGAATTGCTGATATCTAGACATCTGTCCTATATCCAGCACATACCTTGTATGGTATTTATCAGGCAGAACATCTTGACAAATGTAAGACTAAATGCAATGCATTTTAATTGTTATTCTAGAGAGTCAAAACATTTTCTAAAAGAGGAAAAAATGAGTCACAAGTGTTCCTGAGAACACTTTTGTGTGTGTGTGTGTGTGTAATCCCAGTGCTTTGTTCTTCTTAAAGAATTACTGTCTCTATAAGGAAGTATTTACAAGGTGTCTGGTACTATAGATCTGTTTGCACAAAGCTTACATTTATACCACTTCGTTCAGAATACAGGTTGTAAAATTAATTAAGAATAACATAGAAGTTGCTGAACTCTGTCCTACTTTGGCTAACTGACTTGCTCTATGATATTAGTTATTTCAACTGAGCTCTGATATTGCAAAGTGTATAATACTGATGTACACAATACTAGATAACCTATTCATCTCTAAAATCATGGGACATTTTAAACATGAGGTTTCCTTTTGCTACACAGTGTTGTAAAGCCTAAAAATCTGGGTCTTGATATTTCAGAATAGGTATTTCAGAGCATACACCCTAAGTTATGCCATATGAATTTCTTATTTCTGTGTGTCCAGCTTCCAAGAGCAAATAACAGGTCTTGTGAGAATAAATATACTGTGAAGAAATGACTAGTGTCATGATGTAAATGCTGAGGAAATCAAGCATTCTCTTAACCATAGTGTTTAAATAGCATCAGGGATAAGGACACACATAAACAAAGTCCATGCAGTGAAATACTGAACAACTGCTTGCTAATCTGCCAGAGATCCTGTGATTCAGTGGGTTCTGAGGGAAAACAGAAATAACCCAGTAACTAATAGGACTACCAGAACATACAAGGGTTCTTAAGTAAAGTTATACAGAGAATCTCCCTTCTGGCATTTCCCATATTCTGAGTGCTTGACTTAGGCTGCTATTGTTCTTCCAACTTTGTTTAGAAAAGTAGTATATCCACACACGTCCTGTGTATAAAATATGACTACACATGTAGGGCTGTTTTAGTACAGCTTTCTCGTGAGAACAACAGTTCTTACTGCTATATGGAGAACTAGATGAGATATCCCAATGCAGTTAAAGTTATTTCAGATTTGCCACTGAATTCTACGGTGGATCAGAATTTCACCTCCAAGATTGCTAAGGATCAAAATACAACTAAAGGAAATGAAAGCAAGCAGTAGTAAAACATCAGCAGTAAACCCGTCCCACAAATTTCTTGTGGCTTTACAAGGGTGTAGTTAATACATTAAGTTGCTTTTACCTAATTGGTGACTTTTATTGTGTCATCAAACAGAAAACTGATATCAAATGGCATGTGCATATGAATGAATGAGAGAATTAAGGCAACATTAGCAGAGTAGAAAACCACACCTTTAACATGGTTGCAGCATGGGAGAAGAGAACTTCTGAAGAAGAACATATTTATATGTGGGAAATAATAACCAAATAATAATTAGAAAGAAGTTATTGGGGTTTTGTCTTTATGGAAATAAACCATACTGATCATAATCAAACTCATACTTACAGTTCTGTTCTAAGTAATAGCTGTGTCAGTACCATGGCTGATGTTGTCTCCTCTTTCTCCAAGAACTGCCTGCCAGAACTGCCATGGTTTATCCAGTGAGGCTTCAGCCTCCCTTCACTCCTTGTCATAGAGCATAGATTGGGCTGGCTCTCACAGCAGGGGATCCTGCCATTGTACCCATCCCCAAACCCATTGCAGTCACCAGAACTGAAAAGCAAAAAAGAGTAAACTGAAGAACGGATTGAGAAATGTCATATGTGCTATGACTATCATGCTGCTCCCATCAGTTTCATAAACCGTCCTCAGTCTGTACTGTTGAAGAAGCCAGGCAGATACACTGCTCAGGATGGAACCATGCTAAAGTTGCTGCTTTGAAAATGAATCCACAGGAAAATGTGAACATTTGTTATTCCATTAGCGATCCTGCCCAAAGAATGCGCACCAGTGGGAACAGGGCTCGGTGACTGAGCATCAATGTCACCTGCCCCATGGGAGTCTGGTTACTTTGTGCCTCCTTACAAGTAAATGCATGGTGCATAAAAGAGATGTGAGCTGGTTTTTAGTTGTTCAAATCTTTTCCTTTATCCATCTCTTCTGCCACAGTAGCTCTACTTCTGTATGAGTTGTGCGTTTTGGGGGGGAGGCTTCCTCCTATGAAAGGGAGACTTTCTGTGATGTAGATGACAGGCCGTACTTAACAGACCTACACAGCAGCCATTCTTATAAGATCTCTCTCTTTTTTTTTCTTTTTCTTTTTCTTTTTCTTTTTCTTTTTCTTTTTCTTTTTCTTTTTCTTTTTCTTTTTTTTCTTTTTCTTTTTCTTTTTCTTTTTCTTTTTCTTTTTCTTTTTCTTTTTCTTTTTCTTTTTCTTTTTCTTTTTCTTTTTCTTTTTCTTTTTCTTTTTCTTTTTCTTTTTCTTTTTCTTTTTCTTTTTCTTTTTCTTTCTTTTTTTCTTTCTTTTTTTCTTTTTCTTTTTCTTTTTCTTTTTCTTTTTCTTTTTCTTTTTCTTTTTCTTTTTCTTTTTCTTTTTCTTTTTCTTTTTCTTTTTCTTTCTTTTTCTTTTTCTTTTTCTTTTTCTTTTTCTTTTTCTTTTTCTTTTTCTTTTTCTTTTTCTTTTTCTTTTTCTTTTTCTTTTTCTTTTTCTTTTTCTTTTTCTTTTTCTTTTTCTTTTTCTTTTTCTTTTTCTTTTTCTTTTTCTTTTCTTTCTTTTTTTTTTCTCTTTTTTGGCACTGAGTTTATCTACAGTGGAGAAAAATCTCAGTGGTTACCTACTGCTGGATTTCTACTGTAACAGCTGAAAGGAAGAAATAAGAAGCTTCTTGATTTTTCAGCAAAAATCAGTGAGGAAAAAAAAATTCAGGAAAGGAAGTTCTTCAGCTTTCCATATGGGGGCTACTTAAATGTTGGACCAAAATACCTCATTCTGCATTATAGGTTATAAGAATCAGATATGAACTACTTCTTATACTGCAGTGATTTTTCTAGGAGACATTTACAAGGAGGAGTAACGCCAAACTCTCAAATAAAAAAATGTATTTAGAGCAATTTATCAATCTTTAATATCTGCCCTGCTATTTAATATGATGTTCTAGGAGACTCACCACGGCTTTGTGGAACAACATTTTTTAAATACAGGCTTCTTCTTCTTTCAAACAGTCAGATTTCAAATACACCCAGAGTGTTTCATTTTCCAAAAAGCACTGGCATTTGGTTTAAGAATGATTCAATTGTCTGTCCTTTTTCTACATAGTTTTTAAATAATGTATTTTTCTTTTTCTTCTCTTTTTAAATGTTTTTCCTTTTTTTTTTTTTTCTTTTCTAGCTATAGGAATGGTCTTATGTAAAAGTAAACAGTGGTAACTATTTCTCTCTGATTATGGTACATTGCATGCTTCACTCTTTTCATTTGTTTAATTTTTAATGACACAAACAGACCCCAGGCATTATGTCATACAATTAAGTAGAATGGGCATAATAGCCTATTAAAAGTTTTTTTGTTAGCAATTTTTTAGTCAATTACTGCTATTTACAGGCTTCTGTTTTCAAAAAGAAAAAGAAAAAGATAAAAGAAAAAAATCAAACAAACTAAATAGTAGAATGTTTTAGCCATGATATTCAGAGAAATACAAAAGAACTCAGGGAAAGAGGATAGCTTTTATTAGACGAAGTAACATACATACACTTGAATAAAACAGACAAGCAGATGGTTACATGACTGCGATTTTGGTCTTGTCATACAGAAACACTAAAATATTAAATAACTGCACCGCCTTAAAATAAATAAATAAATAAATAAATAAATAAATAAATAAAAGTGGGTTTTCTTGTTTGTTTGTTTGTTTGTTAGAAAAAAATAATATTTTTTTTTGTGGCTGTTTTTAGGAGAATGAAGAAATGTCCTTTACTCCTGAATTAGATCATTAATGTAAAACGGAATATATACTTTAATAAGAAAGAGTTCACAGTCACCTAAATGAAAAAAGCTGATAGAAAAGGCACTAACAGCCTTGTGGTACGTTTGTTTCTGAATTTCCTTAGGCACAGACTGAACTTCCTCTCAAAGTAATTCTGTAATTCCTATTGGGCATGGGATTTATGTTAGGGGCTATATAAAGGGCAAGTACATTAATTTGTAAATGTCACGCTACAGCAGACTTACGAAAAATAATTAAAGTTTAAGAACAAAGCTTCCTTAATGCCACATGACACAAAGCTCAACAAAGAGTATCTCGACAGGTAGGGGGCGGAGGAGGAAAAAAATCCCATAGACCGTCTGACTCAGCGGGAACACTTAAATAATGCTTACAAGGAAAAATACTGAAAGTTTGAAAAAACTGCAGTACACAAGTCATACTGCTTTCTAAAACACATTATTTTTGTTAATTCTTTAGGTTCTTTATTACAGTATTTTGTATAAGTGATACCCTGAGAAATATTTTCTGGTTTACAATAGTGTCTGACATGCAGAAGTGCTAGACTGCATGAAGATAATTCAATCAGTCAGCAAATCCTGTTGTCTCTCAGTCTGTAAATTCGAGTGATATTTCTGCATTCATCTAATGTCAATCCATGGCAACAGGCCCAAAATAAGGATTATATCAGAGGAATTTTGTGTGTGTTTGAGAGAAAAAGAAGAAACTTCGATTGGCAAAGACTCTTCCTGGAGTTGTGCTTTGGGAAATAAACATGTACTAGCTTCTCCCTCATATTACATTTTTAAATCCTTTTTGTTCTTGTATAAACTAATGTTAATGTAGACTTTGCATACGTGGTTGCTTTACAGACCCTTTTCTTTCTGTCATCCCACCAAATATCTCTGATGTTTGGATGATAAATTGAAGCCAGGTCTCAGACTGCATAAAGCTATAGTGATATAACCATATATTATATATACTTATTGTGTTAGCCACCCAACTGCTCAGACATTCTGCCCTTCAAGTATAGAGTATGTTGGAATAATGAGTCTGAAAATTATACAAGAGTATCTGCACAGCAGTTTCAGTGGTGTGACTGAATGTTCAGCTTCAATTAATGTAACTATTCATATAAAAAAACTTAAAAAGTTATGACTTTTGGGTTAGTTCAAATGATAAAGGACTTCTCACATTTTTCACAATTGCCAGCTTCTTTGTTTTATTCTGGCTCTTCTGTGTCTTTGTGAAAACATCTATCTTTGGGTTGTGACTATAAAATCCTACAGGTACACTGAGAGCATCTCTAAAAAACATCAAAATTACACATCCATAAGTACTTTCTTCTGTCTGCATGCATAAGACTTTTAGTACCAAAAACTCCCAGATGTGAATTTTGTCTTTCTTTCCTCTTTATTACTGATCGCAATCCTTAAACATAATCTGGAGCACTATTCTCTTTGCTACTAAGAAGCATGGACCTTAAAATGGCTCACACAAGTGTGTAAGTAGAGGAAGTTTGGGAAGGTGGGTGAGGTGCTGTGCACTCCATTGTGCATATCAATGACTACAAGCTAGAAGAACCAGAATGCTGTTCAAACGTTTTCACACATATCAAGACAAACCACTGGAAAATGTGATAATGAATGGATAATCAGCAGCAGCTTCACAGCCCTAAACTTTTCCATTTCTTGAATGTTCCATATTCCTCTTCCTCGTAGAACAAGTCTGACTTCACACTCTGTAAAAATATTTCTGTTTGTTTGAGCAGCCTATGTTAGTCTGAGCAGCAGGCAGAGTGATAGAAAAACAGGGCTGTTATGAAGGTGTTGTTGAGTCTCAGAGGAGCAGTTCACAGCTTTCTGAACTTTCTCCTCTCCTGTTGCCAGTCTGCAAAGAGTAGTGGCCAAGACAGCCCCAGAGGTGGGGTCTACCTCCCACTGCCACAGTCTGCTTGACTGCAGTTCATCCCTCCCATATTGTCTAAGGTGGTAGTTAGCATTCTGCCACTTGTATTAGCAACTCTTGGTATCTCATCTGAAGCCTGCAGGAAACAGAGCATACTGCAGAATAAATGCAACTGAGGCATTTTGACCCAGCTGGTTTGTGTTTTGCACTGATGAACTGGACCTCTGCCCTCTTGCACTTGCCTAAGGAAAGAGACCAGAGCAATGCTTATTCTCCTATGGTAACACCGAGAAGTCAATCAGATGGATGTGTAATGGCTTAGAGGTATTACTGTAGCCATGGATTTGCTTTCTCTCTTTTTGAGAGGAGAGGAGATTGATACATATGAGGTCATTCTAATTATTAATTTGTAACAGGAACATTCTTAGTAAACTGAGAACTTCTTCCATAACAAGACGAGACTCGATTTCCAATGTAAGCTTCATTCCATTTGAGGATGAAAAGATCTCCAAATTTACTTCTGAAAATGTGCTAATGAAGATTTTATTTCACCATTTTAGGCATTTCAATCTCATGTGGCCCTCTAACCCTCCTTTTTATTTTTTTCCACAAGCTTCTCATGTGCACACAGTGTGGAGGGGAATTTCTACTACAATTATTACAGAAAAACATAGCTTGATTTCTGAACAACAGATAGCTACACACTTTCATGGTGATGAAAGTAATTCTTGTTGCTGATGTGTTATGTTGCTGTAGTTAAATGGTTCTCTATACTGCCACTCTTTTATCATCAGTTGACATAGAAATCAAATATACCTAGAAGGAGAGGAGATAAATTTAGCATAGTTCTCCTGCACATATATACTGGCAGCTTTTCTGTCATACTTTATTTACACAGAATTCCCATTAGTAGATGAAGCAGTCTGTCACAACATGACTTATTGGAAACCCGTGCCCCACATCTGTAGCACTCACATACACAGTCTTTAGTCTCTCAATACTGGATTTGGTGCATCCATAAAAGAATATTCACAAATTTGCATCCTTTTCCTTAGCAGAACTTTTGTACAGGATTATGCTTTTCTAATTTGTCTTTGGCAGCTTCCAGAGCATGTAAGTATCACAGAATCACAGAATCGTCTAGGTTGGAAGAGACCTCCAAGATCATCTAGTCCAACCTCTGTCCTAACACTAACAAGTCCTACACTAAACCATATCACTAAGGGCTACATCTAAACGTCTTTTAAAGACCTCCAGGGATGGTGACTCCACCACCTCCCTGGGCAGTCCATTCCAATGCCTAACAACCCTTTCAGTAAAGAAGTTCTTCCTAACATCCAACCTAAACCTCCCCTGGCGCAACTTTAGCCCATTCCCCCTCGTCCTGTCACCAGGCACGTGGGAGAATAGACCAACCCCCACCTCTCTACAGCCTCCTTTAAGGTACCTATAGAGAGCGATGAGGTCTCCCCTGAGCCTCCTCTTCTCCAGGCTAAACAACCCCAGCTCCCTCAGCCGTTCCTCGTAAGACTTGCTCTCCAGACCTCTCACCAGCTTCGTTGCCCTCCTCTGGACTCTCTCAAGCACCTCCATGTCCTTCTTGTAGCGAGGGGCCCAAAACTGAACATAGTACTTGAGGTGCGGCCTCACCAGAGCCGAGTACAGGGGGAAAATCACTTCCCTAGACCTGCTGGCCACAGTGCTTCTTATGCAAGCCAGGATGCTGTTGGCCTTCTTGGCCACCTGAGCACACTGCTGGCTCATATTCAGCCAACTATCAACCAAGACTCCCAGGTCCTTCTCGGCCAGGCAGCTTTCCAACCACTCATCTCCCAGCCTGCAGCGCTGCTTGGGGTTGTTACGCCCCAGATGCAGGACCCGGCACTTGGCCTTGTTGAACTTCATGCAGTTGACCTCAGCCCATTGGTCCAGCCTATCCAGATCCTCCTGCAGAGCCTTCCTCCCCCCGAGCAGATCGACACACGCAGCTAACTTGGTGTCGTCTGCAAACTTACTGAGGGTGCACTCGATCCCCTCATCCAGGTCATCGATAAGGATATTAAAGAGGACCAGCCCCAGCACTGAGCCCTGGGGGACTCCACTAGTAACTGGCCTCCAACTGGATTTGGCTCCATTCACCACAACTCTTTGGGCCCGGCCATCCAGCCAGTTTTTAACCCAACAAAGCGTACGCCAGTCCAAGCCACAAGCAGCCAGTTTCTTGAGGAGAATGTAGTAATATTCAAATACAAGGGTCATGCTAGTAATTTTGCTGAGGGTTTTTACAAAGTGAGCTTCTTTTGAACAGAAAGTGGATCGTCATGGTCTCGATACTTACAAACCAGGGGAAACATTGTCTAGTCTGAAATTGTTCGTGGTGAAGTATCTCCTATCTTTGTGTGTGCATGCACATGCATATGGATTTAATTTGCAGTGATTGGATTAGTGGATAATTCCAGTTATCTGGTATCCAGGCATTGACTGACGTTGAGTCCACTTTATCAAAAGTCAGTGCTGCGGCTATCTTCAGCAGACATATTTCCTGACAAAGCACTTAATGGAGTTTCTCAGGGCTAAAGTACTTTTCCAAATGAGTCAGACATTGTAAAATAAGGCCTGCTCAATGTGAGTCTTTTGGACCTCAATAATTACTGTTTATGTTTTTCCAATTTAGTTTATTCTGGTTCAGATTTTACGTTGGAATTAATTTCTCTTCTGTCACTAGGTATGATTTCATCATAAATACAATGGCAAACCCTAGGCTCAAACCATAGGGATAAGTAAGAATGTGGTTGTTTTAGACTAACATCCGTAATATCAAGCAACGCAAGGAGTGTTTTATGGATTCTCGCAATGTCAGATTGTGTAGTCTGGGAGAGAAATACACCGAAATTTAATGCCATGTACAGCATCACTCTGATTAATCATAGGTGCACTTGTCAAATTTACTCTCATTACTACTCATTATTATTGAAATGCGATATTTTTTGCAATAAACCTTTGCTGTATTACCCTCGGGGGTTTTTGTTTGTTATTTTTTCCTTGAAGTTGGTTGTGGCAAACAGATGGTGAGTCCATGATAAGGCTTTCATGACTACTGCATGAGTATTTTCTCTAACCTCTTAAAACAAATAAGTTCCAGTATAAATCTTCAAGGCAATGCACATATATATATAAACACACATTCATTATTAAGAAGGTTCAACGGAATATAATAAGAATGAAAAGTGTAGAATTATATTGAAATTCTTTAAAATGTGTAATAGTGAAAGTTTTTTTCTGACTTTTTTTGAACCATTCCTTACAATTTTAAAATAAGCTTTCAATGGTTTACTACATTCCCTACAAGACTTGACAAAACAACAGAAAAAAAAAATCTTTATTTTTTTAAGATTTACAAAAAGGGATAGCAAGTTCTTAGATAGTTCAAATTTTTAATATACCACTACTATGATATAATGTCCTTTTTACCAGTATATCTAGAATTTGCATTAAAAATAGTATTAAATATAGTCTGTAGCACTATTAAAGTCATAAATTTTAAGCAACATAAGATGTTGGAACTATCATGACAATAGCTGAGCAAATAATTGGAAATATTAGTCACAAATTATTGTTTCTATAGATTATTGAGTGAGTCATTGTCACAGCTCTACTCGTAATCATCCATGCTTTCATTTTGTTTGCATGAACCCTGGAAAGTCACTACGTTCCAGGCAAATTATTCATGTGTACAGATCACTTCAGCTGGTACTGAATTCACACTACAGTTTGGATATTTTCAGTTCCTTTTGGAGCTGCTGCTTCTCTGTTTTTAAAGTTTCTAATACCAGAATTGCACTGCATGACTTGGGACACCAATCGTAAAACATGAATAATAAAGGAGTACTTGAAAGATCCGTGAAAGCTTGAAAATGTCTCTGAAGTTCCTTCTAAGCTTATCACCTCAATGCTTCCTTAAACAGCCTCTTGCAGAGCTGCCCTGCCTTTAGGGCATGGGTTGTCTGGCAAGCCTGTTCACCTACTTGGAGCTAGAAGAATCTTAGACATTAGAATTCACAACGCTTAGACATAGCAATGCTCATGTATTTTATATTTAAATATTTATGGGTGGGGAGAGTTCTGGAAGGTGCCTGCCTTTTTAGATATGTAAATGTTAATAAATGTTTCTGTCCACGTTGGTTATAACTGCTTTGAACTGACATGTTAGTGCTATGCTTTGACATAACATGTAGTCATTGCACTTTTGGGGCAATATTTTTCTGAGCCATCCATTTAATAACATGAAGAGCTCTGTCTTCATTTGCTGTAGCATAGCATTGGTGCTGGTAAAACAAAGGAACAAGCTATACCACTTTCTGCAACCACAAGCAAGCTATGGGTTAATATTTCAACATCACATCATTTCCCTGATGTTCAAAGCAATGCTTCTTCTTATTGCAGGTTTTTTAATATTTGATATAAAATTACTACAGTGAAATTTACCTACTTTTTAAGCAATATCCTTTCAGATGCAGTATTTTGTTTCTGTTTGCTTGAAAAGTTGAAAGGCTTTTGCTTAAGGATGCAGTTTTATAGCTGAAACACAAATATTGCATTAACATTACAAGCAGGGATAATTTTCAATCTGTCTTTAAAACAATTGTATCAGCTTCCGTGCTAATCATCTGCTTGAGAATCTGTATTTGTTTTAACCTCAATATATTCTGTTACTATTTTATAACAGTAATTATTAATAGTGCAAGGCCTTATCCCCTCAAACAGAAGAGAAAGAAGTAAGCATGAGTCAAAAGCTATTAAAACACAACATTTAAATTGTTTAAGCTTTAAAAAGCTAGAGGTTCCCTGTTTTATTGACTGGTCTATATTACAGCTACATCTATATTGACACATTATACCTGTTACAGGCATTGTCGAAGTAGCTGTTATTTATAGATTTTGGCCTCTAATAATGTCATTATTTTATGTTTTATTGAAGATGCTTTAGTTCAAAATTATTGAATAAATCTATATTATTACTCATAAAAGAGCAATAAAAACATTCTCCTTGATGTAACTTGATAAACTGCAAAAAGTTTCAATGTATGAGTGATTTTTAAGCTTTGTGGTGGGGGTTTTAACAAAAACTTATCACAGATATTTTTGATTTGTAGGATTCTGCTAGACTGTTATACTTTATTTCCAGGGTGTAAGTTACCCATAGACAAAGCAACACTGAAAATGTACAGTAATGAACTAACTTAAAAATGGAAACAAAATGTTTAATTAACTTGATAGAGTTTTCCCTGAGTAACTTGATGATTTATTTATTTACTGCTTTCTCATTAAAGGGAAGTACCAGAAGATTTCTGGTACATGGTGGTTTCAGGAGTTTTCTTACCCTTGACCCCAAATTTTGACACTTCTATATAGTGCATTTAAATTTATACCTGGCAATATTTGATAGTCTTGTTCATGCCATATATTCAAAATAAAAAGTTAGCAAGTCCTTTGAAAAAAATGCATCTTTTTTTATTTTTATTTAATGGTGAATGATATAAAGAGATCCCTCTTTCTAGATACCTGTTCCAGCCAGTATGAAAGTCTCCATCATTGTGCAATGCACACAGGTACATGATAATGCACTATTTATACTCCTAGAGAGAAGAATGGGGTTTATCTTCATCCAACTTCAAAATACTACAAAGCAGACCTCTCCATATGAGTTGATCATACCAATCTTCTCTTCTGATCAGGAGAAAGAAATTGCCATCTTCAGGTAAAGTGTCACATCATCACTTATTTCATATTGTTACTTTGGCATTAGAAGAGCCGCAATTTAGAACGGGCTAGATAGAGGCATTAAAGATATCAGGCTACAGGAATCCCTTCTGGTAACTCTCAGTGGTACGAGTTACTGCAAATCCATGCATAGCTCTGAGCCTGCTCTACATTTCACTAAGGGCTCATGCATCTCCCTTGCCATTCACACTCAGATCAGGACAAGTGTTTTGAACTGAATTTTCCCAACATCCCTAATATCTGTGTTCATCACAGTATACATTGTCATGCAAAAACTCCATTCATTTTGGATATAACTGAACCAGAAGATGAGTAGCTAGTGTTCTCCATCTGCTACAGGTTCTTCACATGGCCAGACCATAGCAAGTCCAAAGCAAAACCACTGGAAGCCCATATCATGTGGACATAGACTCCTAAGCACCAGGAAGTCCATGCTGCAGGTCTGCAAACCACCTGCATAAACAGTACCATTGTACATATATAAGGTACCAGTGAAATCTTAGATCAATTTGTTTATTTTCAGGATTTATACCACAATATGTTCTTTAGGTTTTGAAGAAAACTGTGCAATTAATCTTTTGTTTCCTTTTTGCAACGTATTCTTTTCATCCCAGAAAGTAGGTTACCAAGCCAGTTTTAGACAATATCATTTGTGTTTTTTCCTAAGCACAAACTCATTCTTGCTGGACAAAGTAGGATTCCTGCAAATTAGATATTGTGCTGTGTTAGAAATTTAAATATGAAATAATATTCTGAAAATATAAAGGCCTGGTAAATGTATAAATACATACATATATGTGTATGACTGTGTGCAAGTATGATTTACTACAATGAACTGAATATAGCAGAGTGCAAGATACTGATTGTTACATTTTACATTGTATATTTTGTACATTGTACATTTTTCTGTTACAGTAATTCAGACTAAATTAATTTAAGAACATTTTAAGAATTTCAAGAAGATAATTCAAGACATGCCGTATTTTTATATTTTCAAAGACATTCTTATCTCTTTTTTTTTTCCTGGCATATTGCCTTTTGGTGTTTCACACAATAAATTAAACTCCATCTTTGCCCAGATTTATGATTTTGTTTTGTTTGTTTGTTTGTTTGACAGTGTAATACCAACACTCAAAAAAAAAAAAAAAAAAAAAAAAAAGGAAGGAATAAAAGAGATTTCCTGTCAAAGGATTTTTCTTTTAGTTCTTCCTGTTCTTCCAACAAAAAGCCTATTCTTACAGCCATGGGAATTTTTATCAGTACTTGTTTACATCTGAATAGGGACATTGATGATGCTAGTAATAACAAGACTAATGACAGAAAGAATCACTACTGAGAGAGTACTTTACAGATTGAAAATATTGTTCTGATGTTGAACTGGATTCTTCTCTGGAATAACTTTTCCTTTTACATTGTTATTACATCAGGGAACTTTATCCCTCATGCAATCCCTTTATCTCTTAGTTAATAAAGATTCACAGCTTTCCTTTGATGTATCTATAATAATTTCTTCTTCTTACAGACATAAATCCTCTCCAACTTTATCTCTGATTTTATTTCTGACTGCAGGAATTCTTGATTTGCAATTTTTCACTGTCAGTTCAAATGCTGCATTGTGGTTTTAAAGAGCAAGGAACGATGGACTCCCAATTTCTGAATGTTAGATATTAAATTGTTCTTATGAAGAGCAGACATTTTTTTCTTGGCTTTCAGATTCCACTGGCTTCTTAGGAGCAGAGGATGGAGGGGAGACAAGGATACAGCTGGCTTAGAGGTTCATGTGCAACTTAGGACCTTCATGGACCCAACTCTTCTCAGTGGTGCCCAAGAATACGACAAAAGACAATGGACACACAATGAAATACAGGAAATTCTTCCTAAATACAGGAAAAAACTTTTTACTGTGAGAGTGATCAAAGAGTGGTTCAGGTTGCCCAAAGAGGTTGTAGAGTCTCCCGCCTTGGAGTTATTCAAAACCTGACTAGACATGACCCTGAGCAACTGGCTCTAGCTAACCCTGTTCGAGCAGGGCTGTTGCTTTAGACAACCTCCAGAGGTCTCTTCCCACCTCAACCACTCTGTGATTCTCCCAATTCTGTGAAAGAAAACACTGCACAGGCCACAGACATTTTGCAGAGTTGCCCCTACATACCTTTTGGCTCCATCAAGTCTTCTCAGCCCTGACTAGAAGGGCCATCTGCTAGAGCAGGGGGAGGAAATCTCTTTTCCTCCCTGTTCATTGCTTCTTTGGCTGCGTCCCCGTGGAGATAACTAACCAAGACCTTCATCCTGCAAGTACTTACGCATGCGATAAACTACTACAGGAGAGATTCCATTAAAGCTAATAACTTTACTGATGTGGTTAGAGTTCAAACATATGCAAGCATATCCGGAGGATAAGGCCTCTAAATAGCTTTTTCTTTTAGTTGTTTTCATGTTTTTCATGGTAGAAACATTTGACAGCTGGAATGTAGAAATTATCATCTCATTTAACTGCTAAGCAGCCATCAGATGATAATAACAGTGTCACTCTGGTGAATCCAGCACCATTTCAAGCTTCTGTAACTGCAGCTATTTAAAAGCTTTGAGTTTCAGGTCCGCTGTAAATCTCCAGTCAAACAATCACCATTAGGTGCTGAAGAAACAGGAGAAGGTTTCAAAGCCTCTCTGGTGCCAGGGCATCCGGCACACTGAAAGAAAAGGAGCACATAGAAAAGCACTTGACTTCCTGCTGTTATTTAAAAACCCCTTCAACTGTCAAGCAAGAAAGAAGTAAGCTATTGTAATAGACAGCACTCTCACCTCCCATGGGGAAGGAGTATTTCAGAGCTTCATTACATCTCCAGATATACAATTAGCTGAGCCCTCACTAAAATATCTGCCATTGTTAATTTAATCCTTCAAAGCAGTCAAAGCTGAATATTATGCCAATGTTTCCTGTTGCAGAGACAAGATTATAAAGCATTATAACTTTACTTTAAGCATTTTAATTTTGCCTTTAGATATTTGTTATAAATGAACTTTCATGAAAGTACCTATGCTTACCAGATCTATAGGCAGTGGCTCTTAGTAGCTAACTTATCCTGCCTATTGGACTATTTCAGTGACTTCAGATACTTCAGATAGGAAGAGAATCTGGTATTTAACATATTTTATAATCTGGTATCAGTTATTAAGATATATGATAAAGGAAATAAAATATAACTTATGAAAATTCTCTAAAATTCCATTTTCAAAAGAAGGAAGACTATTCCAGCCACAATAGTTTGAACAATAGCAGCTCATCTTAGATCCTACTCGTATGTTTACAATCTTCTATTTAGTAGCACTGAACGCTAGTTTGTAGGCATCTGCAATGCCTACGATCAAACAAATGTCTACAATGTCTACAAACAAACAAAAAAAACTGTGCTATTGCACACCAACTGAGATCACACAATAATTTGTGGGCAAAGCTAGATTTAGTATCCAGATATAATCCTTTCTAGTTGCTAGACCATGAAAAAAAGCCAGACGGAGGCATGCTAAATTCTGCTTATTAGATAGCTGAATAACTGTTAGTCTTGTATGCTACTCTGGGCAACATTTAGCAAATATAAAGACAGTGAAGTCAGTATTCAACCCATTTAACCTTTTATATAGTTGGTTATAAGCATCCCATTATAATGTCAATTTTTTTAGTTTTCACTGCTGTTATATTTGATTGCTTTACAATGGGTGGAAGCTAAAAAGATGAAAGTACTTTTTCTCTTCATTAGCTTTTTTTAACCTACAGATTTGTTCTTCATAGAAAATGATTAATGTACAAGAAGAACTATGCCAATTATCAACACACTTATGTCTTACAGAAGATTTATTTTTCCTGTACAGTTGTGAGCTTTAGCCAAATTTCTTGCATGAAAAAATGTGTCAGTTTAAGTTCCACAGCAACAAAAAACAATTACTGACTAGGTCCATTTTCTTCAGAGATCATTTGTTTCCCGTTGTAAGAGGTTTTCAGAAGCAGAAAGGAGTGTGAAGCTGTAACAAAATCAGTAAAGACTACCTGTGCATGAAGAAGTCATCAGCTGATGATGATTTAAATTAACCCTCAGCTAAAGTTACTGTATTTGCAGTTGTCCAGCTTTTCTTCAGCCATTTGCTGCTAACAACTCTGTAAATGTTTAGCATATGCTTGAAACATTTTGTAGTTTTTTTGTTTGTTTGTTTGTTTTTAAGAATTCCCTCCACTGAAATTCCCTGTTTAATTGTTCAAAGATTATTCATATGTTCAGTTGTGTCACCTATATTTAGCTGCAAATCCTAAATTAATTGGAAAAAAAACATTGTCTGATACTCTGTTATGTGCTGCTTAGCAGTGATGCTAGACTAATTAAAAAGCCCTTTTAGAAGAATCATGGCATGCTTCCAAGAAAAAAAGGAGCAAAAGAAAAGCAGCCTGCTAGCTTTATGATATTCAGAATTAAGCCACTGCTAAAGAAAATTAAAATCATAGACTCTGGTTCTACAAATAATCACACACGTTTCACTTTAAACATGTCAGTAGTACTACTGACTTTGGTGAACCTCCTTACATTTCTTAAAGTTACTGAAATATCATCTACATGACAGAGAGAAACTCTCATTTAACTTTTTTTCTTACGTACAGGTCCTCCCATTTCTACTAATGCACACACAACAAAATCCGGGCAATTAATGATGGGATGCATAGCTAAAAATCCTAGCTGCCAGCTGAAAGCAATGAACACCCACTCAAAAACTTAAACAGAAACTCCATTACAGTAGATGGAAGCATCTGCTTTTAAAATGAGCTTGTCTACCCAGAAGGCTAAAGAACTGAGTGAAGAATACCCCAGCCTTTTCATTCAGCATACACTTTCCATTGTTTATGATCCTAATTCATTGTGATGGTATTTTCATGTTAATGCAATTGTATTACTTTTACAGTATATAACAGATTCATAAATATTTGTATACAAATTTATATAAGTTAAACATCTTGTAGGTAGACATATATTTCCTTATGTCAAATTGGTACATATCACTCCTCTTTTTTTTTTTTTTTTCCTTTCTTTCCTTAAGGTAACATATGAAAATATTGGGTAATTTAACTGACTGAAACAATTTCAATCATGTCTGACTGAATGGCTGCCCACCTCGTCATGTGAAAATAAAAGCCTTTGTTACACAGTACAGATAAATTACTTCATTTAAACCCTGGGAAAAAACATTTTGGCTGTGCATGCGTTCATTAAATCCAGATGTTACACTATTAACTGTCCATAACTGTTTTTATCAATAAATCATGATTGAAAGATTTGGTTTTGCAAGATGGCAGAAGAGTGGTCTTGTTTGCTTTGTTTTTCTTTTATATCACATTCTTATTTGTTTTATTTTGTTTCCTACTTAAGACCTCCTGGCAATAAAAGTACAATATTCAGTTTGCAGAACTGTAGTGTATTTGTACTGAGTGTATTCGTACTGAGAGCTACAGTTAAAATGTCTACAGCTTCCAGAACAGAATGTGCAGCCATTTTGGACTGTGAAAACTGAAAAAGAACTGATTTCATAAAGTGTTCCGATGTTTCGTTACTAGCTACCTTGTGTCTGAGGCAAAAATACACATAGATGTACATATATTCTTTAACATATGAAAGAGCAGACATTTTCCAGACAGCTTGCAACTATATTTAGTAGAAATCCCAAACGTCATCTCCTCCTCAGTCCTATCTCCCATGCAAGATGGAACTGAGGGAGCACTTTCATAATTTTAAGTTTTTCAGGCTGGGTGATATATAATGGTAACTCATCCATGCCACATAATCCTAAACAGCATTATTTATGCTGTCTGAGACATCTGTCCATAGAAACAGACTCGTCTCTTTCTGAAAATATTAAGGATGTAAAGAACTGTTATCTCCTGAAAAATGCTTAAACAACTATTTAAAGGAATTTGCAGTCCTCGTGACAGCGGTGAGAGAGAAAGCTTTGTCACGTCTTGCAGAATTGGACTATATGTCAGTCTATGCACATTAATTGTAACCTATCTTGTCCTTTTAAAGATAAACTGCAACATTGTCAGAAAATGGAGTAGACTCATTTTGAATACTATAAGAAAAGTACCTTATGTTTATAGCATTGCATACACGTATAGCAGTATCACACATCCATGATGTAGTTGTACAACATATTTATTACCTCAGTTTATGAAATAAAAACTGCCAGCTAGTAAGCTTAGAAGGTATTGGATGGAATTATTCCTACTTTGCAACAGACAACACTGTGATTTTCCCTAATATAAACAATTTTTATGACAACCACCTGTGTTCTAACTGAGTTATTTTCCAGATCTGATGTCATAATTTTAATGAAACCTTCTGGTCCTTTGGAAACAGATGTTTTTGGACCTTTTGTTATATATTTACAGCACTGGTGGTGTTTATTTTCTGCCTTTTTTTTTGTTTTTGTCCTTTAACAATCAGCTTTCTTTTCTCTACAGACTGCTTTTCACTCTCTTGAATCTTTTTTACTGACAACAGTAATTAATAGACTTTTTAACAAAATCTCCTGTTGTAAGGAAGACATTATGACAATGGTTTCTAGTCCCCTGCTTCTTGAAGTTCCCAAGATCCCCCTACACACATACTGCTTAAAGACCTGGGTAGTATGAAAGCAAAATCCTAGTAATGGTGGTCAGGTTCCTGTTTTATTTTGTTGAAGGCCATTATACTTGTGTATAATGTACTGTGCTTACAGTGTTAAAAGCTGAATGCTGCTGTTGCGTGAGTGCTCCATGTATAGAAAAACAAAACAAAACAAATAACAGGTGAGGTCTTCACATGGCTGAGAAAGACTAGTTTTCAGTACAACAGTTCACTTTTCATGCTTTTTTCTTTATGGGAATCCATGCCAAAGAGGATAGCGCTGCTTTAGATTTAATCTGGAAGCTTTGGGGTGGCATAAATTATAGCAAATTCTAGTAGCCCAACAAAAAAATCACTTATCCAGAATTGCCAAAGGAATGTATGCTCCAGCCTTGCTCCTCTCCATGCCTTTCTTGGCAGCAAAAAGATGCATATGTGAGGGAGAAAGGGCTCTTCTGAAAACAGCCTTACAAAAGTAGTCTTATATCTCCTTCCCAGGGAGTCCTCTCCTGACTTCTGCATTGTCCCTTTTAAAAGCCCATCACTCTGAGGATTAGTGTTTTGCAAAGACTGCACAGAAGCAGCTATGTGAGAGAGGGAGCTGACCAGGTTAAGCTACAAATAGAACTTGCAGCAAGTGGGCAGCAGGAACACAGCCTGCATTCCTATTAAATATTAATAATTTAAAAAAAATTATTGCAAGCTAAAAGAAAGAAGAGCTGTATGGAAAAATAAATATATTACAAACAGGAGGATAATATTCTGTTTTGCATAGCTTGGCTAAGGATCAAGATATTAATAATGTTATATTTTCTAGTGAAAACATCTCCTGTATTACCTTTTCCTGAACTCTTTGATAAAACAGTGAAAAAATAGAAGTGAATATGCCAGCTTGCATACTTAGTGAGTATGCCAAGATAATTGGGAAAACCAAGAATATCAGTTCTTTGGTTCTAACATATTCCCAGTACGCATTTATATTTTAGAACTGCATTTATATTTTAGAACTGTCTTTCTAAATATAATCAATATTGATTACACCCATACCATATGTCAAATACACACATATATATGGGTATGTATATAAAACGTACAAACTATTAACAGGTCCCCAGTTTGTTCAAGGAGTGTGATTGGTATGTCAAACAAGAGTGTTTGGTTTCACTCTTTAGAAACAATAATATTAGGTAGGAAAAAAAAAAGAAAAAGAAAAAAAAAGCAAGATTTGCTAGATATCATGTTTTATCTTTCATCATTTGCTTTCACAATTATCTTTATTGTCCATGCATGGACACTTGTGTTTGGATGTCCCTCATGTACACTTCAAGCTGTAGTTTGGCCTCAACCTTGATTTTCAGGGATTTTGACGTGTCATTGTTTATCTCCTGACTTTCCAGCAAGGAAACATATTTACAGCCTTCTGACCCTATGCATTGTGTCTCTAAGTACAATATATAAATTTATGTGCATACCAGGAATCCCTATGCATCTAGTGAAATCCACATGTAACTTTCAGTGCCCATATTCCATCATATATTTATATGAACACATGGCTTTTATAACAGATCCCGCTCATAATTTGAGACCCTCCTTTTTCTGCGATCCAGCCATGGAATGGATTTTTCATTAATAGGGCCCTAAGACTTTACACTTGACTTTGGAAAAAGAGCAGGCACTGGTGCCAAGTTTTGAACTCTGTACTCATTATAATGCAGTCTGTTGTGTCAAACACACTCAAAAATGTAATTCTAGGAGAAAACAGGGTCCAGATCCTCAAGCAGACCTTGGTGGGCAGCAGGCAATAAAGCGCATTTGACAGCAGTGCTTCCAGGCATGTTGCTGTGGACAATTGATGGCTTAGAGCTGGTATAGAAGTGTGCAAGAAGTGGAACTTGGGGGATTTCTTCACCCAAGTAAGTACTGCACTATGATGCATGAATGCTTTGGTGAAGTGCCTTAGTTAATTATTTAGTACAAATAACTTCCTTTTTGTTTCAGATTTCATTCAGCCAGCTTCTAGATCCCTTTATTATAGCAGACGCCAAACCATCGGTACCATGTCCTAAAAGAAAGGCATATCAGGATTGCCCTTCCTTATCTTTTTTTTTTTCTTTTTTTTTTTTTTCTTTTCTCTTTTTCAAACAGGTCTGCTAGTGCTGTAATTCAAAGAAACCAGTAAAATGGGGGAATACTAATAAATGACTAATACTTTGAATTGTCATTGCCCCTTCCACCACAGAATCTTGTGGACCCCTAGAGAAACATAATTTTATTTTCAAGAAGCACTGGCTTTTATGTTTAACGGTAAGAAGGCATTTGATACCGTTGTGGTATCACAACGATTATTTGATTACCGTTGTGGAAACCCTATCATCTATAGTTTCAGAATGGGTAACAGATAAATGTTCTTACAGAGGAGACTTGAAATATGAAGAGTTAAGAAATGGGAAATCTTTTGTCACATCCAAGGTACATCTTACACAGGCTAGTCAACATCTATCCTGCATTCCTGATGTTTTAGATTGAATGGTTCTACATAAATAGAATTAAATGGCTCTCTCCAGGGTGGATGCATCTCTGATCTTAGAGGGTGTGCTGTGCAGTGCCTGGGACTTGGGACATCATGAGATAAATAGATATGTTGATCATAATTTAGGAGAAAGGCATATATCTCTGTTTAGATTCCTAATAAAGCTGTGCCTGGCTTTTGTGTTGGGACTGGCCATCCTTATGCAATTATTTTGTGAGAAAAAGCACTTGCCCATTATGTGTTGGGGAAACACAACAAAACAAAACAAAACAACAAACAACAACAACAACAACAAAAAAAGAGCTCTGAACTGACAGCTCCCAAAGCTGAAATTGTTAATTAATTGGCAAATGAAAAAAGTTTGGGCATTACTCATTAAGGCTTTACTATACCCATCTGTCAATGGTTTGAAATCTGCCCAGAGGGACCATTCCTAGAAGTGAAAGAGTCAATATCTTGGATCTCCTTTGAGATGGTAGACTGCCAATCAGTTCTAATTGTGGTGATGGTTTATTTCATGTACACTCTGTAACTGTCAGCCCGCAACAAGGCCAAAACCATTGACTTATTTAATTCAACCTTTATTATCTGTTTATCATTATATGCATTTACAAGGTATGCATCATTGCAGCATCTGGACACACTTTGCAATTACATGGACCAGAACAGAATCTACTGGCACTGTTAATATTGTTAAGCATTGATTATATTCCAGCATTGTTCCTATTGTCCTGCACACAGCCCTTAACCACTGGAAACACAGACTTTGTCCCATAGAGTTTACAGTACAGACCAGCAAGTTTTTATGAATAGCACAACGATGGCATTATGGAGTGGGGTTCCCCCAAAGACCATATGCCAGGTAACAGAACTGTCTTTCTGTAATGCATTCTCTTTTAGAGCAGACAAACTTTGATACACACACTTAATAGATATTTCACTTTACCTCCCAGAATTGCAGTTCATGTTTCTGAGTAGCTCCTGAATTTCACATACTCTGAAAACTACAAAATTATACTGCCCATAGCCATGGAGTTTTGGAGCTCTGAAATCCAACATGTATTGCTCCTAGCTAGCTAGGAATTAATTTAATTATTTTATTGAAAACTTACATCAGAACTTGCATCAGTTTCTGGTATTTTCATGTGAATATGGGAAATGTTTTACATAAAATATTTCACATTCTTGGTATGGCTAATGCATGTTGTGGGTGCAGGCTGAGAAGGAAAAGCAAAGATGCTGTTCAATGTGGTAGAAAAATAAAAAAAAGGCGTGAATCACTCTCAGATTTAGGATGTCAAGGCTAAAGTCAGGCAGCAGTGATGAGGGAAGATCTTTCTGAACATACTTTAAAACTTTTGTTGAAGTGAACTAGTTTTATTAGATTTTATTGTTTCATGGTGTGTGATGTCACTAGAAATCTTGGATGGGTGTAAAAGCTGATTCTGTTAGATTTTGAGAATAATTTTTTCCTTATGCATTAGCCATTTCTAACTGCATATCATCTTGGATTACATACATTTGGACATGTAACTAATTTTACACCCCTCTACTTACACCCCAGTAAAGCACTTGTACATTGTGATTTTAAAGCCCCACATAGAGCAGGATCTTACTGTTAAGGTTCATTTGCTATCCTCAGAAAGCACTTAAATTTGTTCTTTTAAAGTGTATCAGCATTTTTCACAATTCACTTTAAGCCAAAACAAATAATATATTTAGATTAAAAATGAAAACAAAATTCAAGCCTGCTGTGTTTTTCATTAACTCACGGGAATCTAAAATAAGGTTAATGGATTTAAGCCAATCCATAGTGTGTACTTTTGTCCTGTGAAATTTTCAGTTAATATTCATGAATTGGAAATGGGAAGCTGATATTTCAGGTTGAAGCATGCTATACTATTATCTTGTAAGAACCTGAAAGAGAGGACTAGCAACAAAAGAGAAAAGACAAGCATTTCTGCAAAAGTGCTATGTCAATTCCCAGGTCTCTGCTTACAATGAACAGAAAGTCTGAAACTGGTTATGCTGAACCACCTAAAGACTCCATAGAGTAAGACTGGTGTGTGCACCACAGGTTAACTGTGCCCATGTGTGCAAGGAATAGGAGTCAACTTTCCTGAGCCTGTCATCCATGCGTCTTCCATGTAAATGCTTCTCATGCAATTTGCTTTGCATCAAGAAACAGGTCCAAAATAGGTCTCTCCACTGGCCTTTTAAGCTCATGAAGAAGCATTTCTTCTGAGACTAGAATCCCAGACCAGACAATGGAGATGCATAGAAGCAGAATCATAGAATCATTAAGGTTGGAAAAGACCTCCAAAGTCATCTATTCAACTGCCCCCCTACCACCAATATTACCCACTAAACCATGTCCCTAAGTACCACATCCAAGTAAGTCTGCCAGTCACCATGCCCCAGGTTTCCTCTATCATTTATGTTGGCCTGAGTTGTGAAAGAAAGCATTTAATAGCATACCAATTCAAAAATCTAGAAGCTTTGAGCTTCTTCACAATTAGGTGCAGAAGCTGCTCCTATTTTTCTCACACGAAAAATAAATTCCTAAATATCTCAGAAGAAATTTGGAGAGATGTGGGTTATCTCACCTGTTGCAGCATTTGTTTGCTACAGGACTTGGGTTATTGGCCTGCTTTTAAAAATGTTAACAGCTGTGATTAACAATATTTTCATTGTCACTTTAAATATAAGAAGTAATTTGCAAAGACGGAGAGAAGTTTACTCCTCTCTATATAACTCTTTTCTCATGCCAGACATACACATGGTTGAATCGCTCCAAGCTCTGCTTACAGAGAAGTGGATGTACATGGCATATAAAATTGATATCCACAATAAAAATAAATAAATAAATGAATGAATAAATAAATAAAGTATGCTTATGCTCAGGGTAAACCTTGTTAGTAATGTCTAGCTGGGAATCACAGGAAAAAAAAAAGTGAAGAGGATGTTCAAGTCCAAGCATTTTGTATCACAGAATATTAACCTATGCCTTTAGATAGAAACACAGGCAGACACACAGGCACACACACATAGCCATACAAGCCTTCCAAAGGCTTAGTTAAACAAGCATAATTCTCCATAACCCAGCAAAACTTCTGGACACATTCTGCTTTCCAGAAATCCAGCTGACTCTGGTATTTTGTTAGGGGGAAGTGACTGCAAGTAGGGGATTTGAATAAATATTTATTTATACACAATTATGTCATCTGCTGGATGCTCCATTATTTTTCTGGCAAAAGGACTGATTAAATGGAAAGAGTAAAATGCATGAATGAATGTACAACCTGTCACTGTTTTGTTTTGCTTACAGTGAAACAGGAAGGCAGTGGCACAGAAACCCTCACCCAAATCATGAAAATGTCCCACATGGCCTTGGTCTTACCATTGCCAGATGTATGTCCGCCATCTTAATTTTTTCCTCAGAAAGAGATTAAGCTGAGCTAGCTCATTTCACATATACATGTATGCATATATATACACACTTATATAAAATATTTTTTTTTGTAATAGCAACCTTTCCTTATTAAACTTACTCAAAAATTTGGGGAAAACGTGTTGTTTATTAAAACCATATTTTGCTAATAACATTTTGCAAGAGTTTGGATTACTATTCTTTGCTCCTTTTTAAGGAGGTGTTGTAATTTTGGAAAGCAACCTATGCCCCATTTGAAGCCTGGGTTGCTATGGAAAATTCACATTTTGATTCAATCATGTAGTAAATAATAACATAAAATTGTGTGCAAATGGCCAGAGTGAAGGTTAAATAAGCCTCCCAAGTACCCTTAACTTGGGGCAAGATGCTTTTTTCTGCCAAGTCTTTCAGTTACTTCAAATGTTCCCTGTACAGCCTGCATGCATATCATGTGCACCTTTAAGTGCCTTTTCATACTCTTGGTTGTTCTGAATGTCTTGGCTTACAGACAGTTTCTAGGATACACTACAAAGGGAGATTCCCGGGCCTTGATAAAGATGAGTTTTATTAAGAGGTAGGCTCCAGACACCGTCCAAAACAGCTGAATACTTTCAGGTACTACCTAATATATCTGGTTGTAGTCAAGCAATTGCTTTCCCCTCATACATGACATAAATGAGTGCTGCGGTGTAGAAGAAAACCACCACGCAGTCCTGTAAAAACAGAGCTGGTAACAACACAGCCATGCTCCACCTCTTCACATATTCACCATTTGGGATAAGCACATCACTTCGTTCTTCCCTAATCTACTGGGACATGAGGCGATTCTTATTCCTTCATAACTGAGAAGAGACACGTGGCATTAAAAAAAAAAAAAAAGTAATAAAAGAGATCTCTATGGACACGAGCTTATTTACTCTCTCCGTACCATAAGTCAGCTTGTTTTGGCATGCATTTTTTGTTTGTTTGTTTCTTTGTCAATGTTTAGAACATATCAGAGAGAACAAAGATAGTTTGCAGATAGTGTTGTATTCACAGAAAAATGAAAAAATGTATGTTACTACGTGGCAAATATAAATACATGCTGGAGAGGGAACAGATCGTACTAGTCATTATTGCCCTGCCTGTAAAACATCAGAGATAATGGCTAGTGGTCTTGGATCTGCAGCACATTCACTCCTGTGGGTTTTTGTGACCACCTGTCTTAACAGTGGTTATTTTATACTAACAGCTCAAAGGTAGAAAAGGAGGAAATATTTTTCTCTAAAATATAAAGTAATTGTTAACAATAGATCATAGGAAGAAAATCTGCAAATCATGCATCCTCAAAGAGGATGCATGAATATAATATAAATAATAATTCTAAGTTATCAGAAAAATGAATTAGATTATCTAATTTACAGATTTCCAAGGCTGAGGTCACATTATATACATCTATGCAGCCAAATGACTCTGACTGAAGGTCTCTCTTCAGGAGACACTGCCAGGAAATGCTAGGTTAAATTTTCTCACTCCCTCTGTTTTTTGTTTTTGTTTTTGTTTTTCACTCTTTTCCTTTGGCTTTTGGGTTTCTATTCCTGACAGGGTCCCAGAGCTGCAGGGACTCTTTCCTCAGCCCCTGGTGTCCTGGTTCCAGTTAGGACAGAGTTAATTTTTCCTCATAGTAGCTGGTAGGGTGCTATGTTTTGGATTAGGATGAGAAGAGCGCTGATAACATGCTGATGTTTTAATTGTTGCAGAGCAGTGCTTACACCAGGCCAAGGACTTTACAGCTCCTCGCTCTGTCCTGCCAGCGAGCAGGCTAGGGGTGCAGCAGGAGCTGGGAGGGGACAGACCCAGGACAGCTGACCCAAACTGGCCAAAGGGGTATTCCATACCATCTGACGTCATGCTAAACAATATATAGGGGTGGCTGGCCAGGGTGGGGGGCCGGCTGCTCGGGGATAGGCTGGGCATTGGTCAGCGGGTGGTGAGCAATTGCATTGTGCATCACTTGTTTTCTTACACATTATTATTGTTAATACTATTACCATTATCACTATTATTATTATTGTTATTATTATATTCCTGTCCTAATAAACTGTCTTTATCTCAACTCACCGGCTTCACTTTCCCGTTTCTCTCCCCCATCCCAGAGAGGGAGGGGGGAGGGTGAGCGAACGGCTGTGTGGTGTTTAGCTGCCAGCCGGGTTAAACCACAACACCTGGGCACCAGAACAGCCCCCCGGGGAAAGCTCCACGCAATAAGCCTTGTGCAGGGGTTCACCTCCCACCTCTTCACATCTGCCCTTATCTGAGTTGCCCTCCGATCCTGCTCTTTCAGAGAGGTTTTTCAGGCTGAGTAAATAATGCAAATGTTAGCTACAGAGCTGCAGAGGTGGTGGTAGCCCAGAATTTCTGTCCCTTGGGATTGTCGATATTTTGAGACTTGTGTGTGCCAGCATAACATGTTTTAGTTAACATTCATACATCTTAAAACATGTTTTTAAAGTTTCACTTCAGGAAGAATAAAATCTAATATCTAAATGAAGCAGTCATTAGATTATCTTCCCTCAGTTTTCATTTTCTCTCATATGTCATTAAGCTGCTACCAGCATGTATTAGCAGAGAAAAATAATATATATATATATATAAAGTCTTTTCAAATCATGTTAATGATTGTAATTTTAATGGTTTAAATTCATTCAAATCATTTTACAGATCACAGGGAATGTGATTTATATGACAATCATTTATAAAGTCTATTTTTTAATTGAAGTGCAGTTACAAAGCCACCTAATGCAGACTGAAATTTGAGATTTTTCCAGTCCTCATTGTAACAGTTTAAATATGAAGCAAATATACTTGAAAAAAAAAAATCACCTGAAGTTTACTCAGAAACTTCTATTGTCCTTCAGGTGTTTGTTTTCCAGAAAATGTAAAATCAGAAGCCCTATATGATTTCCAAACAACCCAGCACTAGTTACACTGGGGGGGGGGGGGGGGGTTCCCATCAAAAGTAACAAACTACTATTTCCCCTACCCTCTGGCCTCATAATTTTGATAACACTGATTTATATAAAGGAGGAAAACTGTATCTGATCTGAATATTGCCTCTAGAAGAGAGAATAAAATGTTGGGTTTTTGCCAGGTCTACTGTCTTGGAACAATTCTTACTACAAAAGCTCACACCACTACTATTGTTATAAAAAATTACCTTCTTAATATTGTCAAGACCTTTTCTCGAACCTTACTGATTTTAGGCCCACTGTCTTTTCTTCAGTACCAATGGCTTTTAAATCTCTGCAGGTTTAGCCAACTGCAGAAGCCACTAGCTGTTGAATCTGGTAAAAATAACAACAAGTAGACTTTATTTCCGATGATTTAACTCAAAAAATCTTGCACATGTGCTTAATTTAAAGTATGTGTGTATTCTCACTGGAATCAATGGGAATACGCAGATGACTAAAGGTAAGCAGATGTGTAAATCATAGGATACAGGTCTGAAATTAAGACAAGCTTCAACAAGTGAAAGCTGCAACAGAAAGGGAAATCAAAGATGACAGAAGCAATAAACAATAATAATATTGTGGAGTCAACCTAAGACATGTATATCATGACCATCATCACAATGCATTTCAAAAAAAAATAATAAAAAAAGATAATTGTAAAAATGAATTCTCAATCACAAATTAGTCTTCTTCATCAAAAGGAGATAACTAAAGACATAGGGTTAAGTATTGAGAATGGAGCTGAATGAGAAAAAATAAGGTTTTCAGGCTGCTGAAAGAGAACATTTCAATTAACATCATCACTGTAAATTCTAGAAGAATAATGTTACAAATGTATATCTCCCTAGCAAAGATTTTATGAAAGCAAATAGTCATAGGTTGATAGACAAAAAAAAATTAAAATGTGGATTTGAATTTGTCCTTTGACACTATGAAGAAGAAGCAAGCTTCTCTAGTGCTCTAAATGATAACTCAGTGGAAAGATTCAGGGAAGGTTTGACTCTAACAGCAGTGGTAAGGATGGAATTTCACCTACAGCAGCTGTATGTGAGCGAGCCTTAGATAAGTTAAAGAAGAGAAGTTGACCATTGTCAAAGATGCAGATGATAATGACATGGGTGAAGATTTCAGCTCTCTGAGCAGGAAAGCATTAGTCTCAGGAATATTTAAGAAAAATACAAGCAGTAGATGGCTGAGGATGAATATAATCAGAAATCAACAAACTCTTTATTTTACTTTGATTGACTTCAAAATTCTTCCTTGCCACTTGTCTGTTCAACAGTTTCAATCTGCATATAACATATGATCTGGAAAAAAAAAAAAAAAAAGAAAGAATGAAAAATGAATGAAAGAAGTACTGGAAATGTCATTACAATATCCTCTGATCCACAGCTTCATTTTGGATGATGAGACTGGCTTGAACATTTTACATAAACATCCCTGGTACCTCGCTGCTCTGTCAGAGCCAATGAGATACCTCCCATCGTTTTCTTTAGCACAGAATTCCTTCTTTCAAATGTCTGATCTCCGCATCTCTACAGAGTCATCTTTTTGGTACGTATAGCCAAGATTCATAAAAATATGCAGGCATTTAGTAGGGAGTAAACACATAGGTGTTGATACTAATTCTAACTATACGGATTGTATCTTTGACATTAAGCACCTGTTTGAAATGATTTTTTGGCTTGGCAACTACGCTTTCAGAATGATAGTGGGAATGACAGATGACCTCTAACGAAGGTGTGGTGACTAGTGTGTAGGCAGCTTGCAATGGCAACTGTGGGTGGTCTGGAAGGGGAAGGAGATAAGGTCTTAGTAAGATTTTCAAAGGAAAAACACTTAAAAAGAAATTCTCAGCTCATATTTACGATGTACATTACCTGTGCCTTAGAAGCTTTACACTGACAGAGTCAGGGTGATTTCTCATGTCCTGAACTCAGTGGGAGCTCACAGTACAACTTAGAACAGGGCTTTTGTCCTTAATATTCTTTTTGGCGCTCACTCTGGTGCAGAGATGGGGCTGAGTCACAGCTTTTGGAGTCATAGCCACATCAGAAAACCCCTAAAGTTTAAGGGCACTTGGACTGAGACTTTTGGCTCAAATCACCTCTGATCTTCTGTAAACAATTTGGCATTCTTCCAATTTGTACATACTCAGTGAATGATGTGAACCAGGAAAGAAAATGTGTGCTAAAATAATCCTTTCCCCCCTGTTGTGCATGTGAATGAAACTGAGTCCGTCAGAAAGGAGGATATCTGCCAGTATCAGCACGGAGGTTATTATCTTTGCATATGTTGTTTGCTAAGAAAATCCGCGTTAAGAACTGTTGTGGTGATACACAGAATTGTAGAAGGATGCATTTGCACTGTACAAATTTGCTTCCGTCTGACTTCTTAATTTCCTGGGGCTCTCAAACCACACTACATGAGCAGTTTGCCATCCCTAAATAAATTAGCTTGCACTGCATTCAGCTTTATCAGAACAGGACGGAGTTCTGACAACAATGCTGCCAAACAGTTGCATGCTTGATCTGTTTATGAAAAGGACCTCCCTGACTTGGTTGCTGCTGATGTCAAAGGACCAGGCTGGATGACTCAGGACAGTCTGTTCAGTCTGCCTTTTTTATATCCCTGTGTCACAACGTTCTTCCCTTTCCACAAATGTACCAGCCTCTATCTGTAAAAAGGAAAAAGAAAACATGGGAGAGTAGTGATCACTGTATTTTCTAAGCTGTATTTCTTAAATTTAACAGAGGTTAGCAAATTACCGACAGGTGAGAAAGAGGGAGGGAGAGAAAAGGCACATATTTGTGTCCATGCCTGTTTACTGCCATTTGTTCCCAAACTCCTGCTTTTTGTTTCATATGAGTACAAACTGCAAGCAACTGGTGAATGGCTAGAGGGGGAACAGCATGAAAGTAGTGCATGTGAAATCAAGATCAGTCCTTAATAAGGGACAAAGCAGTAGGATTCAAAAACTCAGCAAAGAGCTTGCTGAGGAAAAAAGTCAGTAATGACAATTTTTTAAAAAGAAGAGCAAGATCCCCAAAATAAAAACCACACCATTGGTGGTCACTGGTGCTGTGCTTAAGCTGTCATCTGTTGAATCTGGCAGTCTGCATGTCATTCAACAGATAAATGCCTTTACCAGAGCCCTCTGGACAACGAGAATATACAGCACACACATTTGAACCAGACTGTGAGGGCTGGGGAAGCTCTGTTGGTGGTCACAGACACCAAAGAACCAGGTATAGGAAATTCTGAGTAAGACAGACGTAATTTTGGAGAAAAAAAAAATAACGAGAGGCAAATCTTTTTTCCTTCTTCTTACCTAAAGTTTTGGTAATCCAGGCTGATTGCACTTTAATGTAGCCACTCATAAATTTAAGAATACACAGAGATTATGTTTGTGTGGCTAAACTGGAAGTGGTCTTTCCTTTTAGATAGCCACAGAGACATACAATTTGCTCTGGGAAAGCAGGACATAAATTTTATCTGCTCTCATCCGAGTTGCTATAAGGAACCACATACGGCTAGCAGTACCGCCTACTCTGCAACCCATTAAACACGCCACAGCTCTTGCTAAAGCAAAGTGTTTTCAACTGTATGCCATGTGGTGAGTCTCAGCAGAGAAAGAAATGGTGGGATTTTTTGCAGATTATTACTTGGGCTCAAAAATCCTGAGCCTGTGCAAACATTAAAAAATACTCAAAATATTTGAACTGGAAAACACCCTCATTTGCTGTAATGCCTGTGGATTTCTTAAAAAAATACAGGATCTTCTTTTCCAGTCATCCTCTCAAATGTGAAGTGGTTTAATGAAAAAGAATTCTAAACAATTTTATTGTAGCATGTTTTCGTAGGCTCTTTACAGCCGTTTCAGTTTATTCATTTATGTACATTTTGTCTCAGTTTTCAAACAAAACCAAACCTTTCCTGGGGGTTAGCTTCATCCAAGTTTTGTCTTCTGCTCCATTGTTCTTTGACACACTCCATGGAAACAGGCATGTTGCTGGAATCTCCTCCATTCACATCAGTGCTGGCACAAAGTTTCAAGGGACAGCAGTTACATTGATCAGCCTGGGGCTTTTAAAGGCTATTTCTGGGGGCACTGCAGCCCCCAGTAGGAGTGCTGAGATTTGGAACAAACCCAGTGCATTACTGTAGTTGTAGATGAAGATGCTTCTGTGTGACACAGGGCAGCTTGAACACTCTCTTGGTTGCATTTGTTACCACTGCTATGACAATGCTCTTTGAGTATATTATCCAGGTTTATTACTTAATTCTCACATTTTTCTTTCCCTCTTATAAGACCATGACTATGTTTTCTATGCTATCTGCTGCATACACATATAAGGGGATGAGAAAACTAACCTTTTTTATAGTCAAAGGCAGAGAATCCTCCATAGACTATTTGCTTTTCTCAAGATATTTTCCATCAAATAACACAGAAGCAAAGTTTTAAAAATATCACTTCCACATAAATTTCCAGTTCCTTTTGTTTATTCCTAATCTACATCACCTGGGCCTCCTGTGCTTTTGGGTGAGCAGTTGGTGTGTAGTCCAACACATGAATTATCTTCACATGCCAAAGAAAGCTTATGAATTGCCCAGTCTATTTCAAAACCTAGAAAAAGTACAAGGTTGTATCTGGCAGCAGCAATATGCATTAAACATTCTCAAAGAAAGCTTTGTTATTAAGGAGAAGCAACCCGTTTGGATCAAGTAGGACCAACATAAATCTTCATTCAGGTCTTAAGCATACCAGGAACTATTCTGAAATTAAATAAGCTGCTTTCTTTCTTCTTTTTCTTCTCCCCCATAAAACTTTTTTTTTTCTTTTTTTTCCATATCTCCTAGATCTCTGCACTTCCAGATTTTAGCCTCTAATGAAATAAAAGACCTGCACTCTTCAAGACTTACTTTGGATTGACTTTCCAAAGTGTCCTGAGGTAGACAACTTCGATGACTGTCCAGGCAAAGGCTGAAGAACGATTTCTGTTCTTGTTACACTAATTTATAGGAACTGAGGCCATTAGCATCTCTCAGATTGCCACACGCAGAACTGAGTGCTCGGCCTCCTTCCCTATGTCAGACAGCACATACAGAATTACAAGCCATAATGAGGAGTCAAACCAGACCTGACTGAACCTTCTTCAAGACATGATAAGAGGTCATGCAGTAATTCCTCTTGTTGTTTTTCCACTGCTGTTTACATCTAGTATTTCCTTTCTTTGCTGTACTGGTGGTTTGGATGGTGTGTTGGAAAGCTCAGTGTCTGTGATGCAGTGTGAAGTAAAATGGATGATGTATTGTTGAAAACTCTCTGGCTTGTTTTGCAACAAGCTGCCCATCAGTAATTGTTCCTTCTAGAGAGAAGTGATGCAATGTTTTCAAAGAATGCTATTGCTCCCAGAGGAGAAAACGTAAACAATCCCAATGAACATGCCAGAGAGTTGCCAATTCTGATCCAAACTGGAACCCCCCAGTATTTTGGTGGTGGTGTTAAGGTCTGGCTCTTGGAATCATGTAATGTTGCGGGATACTCAGCTTTCATTAACAGATAATTCACTTTTAACACTTTGTACTGCAGAGCGGAAAAAACTGTAAACAAGGACTAGAATACCATAGAAAAGGGGCAAACACACCCCCCCCCCCAAGTTCTTTGCAGTTGCATGACTTTTCAACAATGCAACATCTGACTCATGATCTTGAACTACTTAGCAGCAGCAATGCACATGCTCCATTGATTCCACCAGATAGAGCAAGCACTCTACGTGCACTCAGGCAGGCTTCGGGGGTGCGAGACAGCCTCCCACAGACACAAGCTGGGGTGGGAACTGCAGCTGGCTGGCCCCATCACATTGTTCATGCCATGTGGCTGACTAACCCACCACTGGGTAGATGATGCATTGAGAGAGGGAAGTTCTGCTTAGGGTGGTACTATGTATATATATATTATTTTTTATCTTGCAGGGCAAGATAAGACTAGCTGAAGTGCCAAAAAAATAAAAATAAATCAAAAAGGCTTTAGCTTCTTCTTCCAACCATATCAGTTGGTCCAATGAATGACGATAATCCTCTGGGAAAGCCCTTAGATTGTGGCAGAACAACTATTGTGGCAGCAACACCACAGTACAAGCAACAGGACATGAACGCTGAATAACAAATTCTCCCACCCAAAGGGTTAATCCTGAATATATACATATATATAGGCTAGTAGTCTGCTATTTTGTTGGCTTCACAGAGAGGAAGGATGAGTTAGGAAAGTGTGGACTTGTAGATGGTGCCTCATATCTGCCTAAGAATCTGAAATATATGGAACATAATTATGCACTGTTTGCAAGACTGTGGAATGTGGTTAAAATAATATGCAAATTAAAATATAAAGATCCTGCTGAAGTGTTTGAATGAATGTACCTTAAGTGTGCTGAGGCCAGCTGGGAATTTCCTTAAGCCCCAAAATGAAGTGAGGTTTCTGCTGTAGATAGCCCACAGTGGAGCAACAACGTTACATGGATTTTATGAGTTTCAATAACTCTGCTTTAATCAGAAAATTAGAAGTAACCAAGAAAAACCCCTAAGGCCTGATTTGATACTCTATTAAACCAGTATAGCACTACAGTAATATCATCATTTTCAATGGAGTTATGCTGGCATAAAATTGATGTCAGAGGTGGGTGAATCAAACCCCAAGACAGCTGTGAATTATGTTCCTTCTATCTGACATTTTAATGTTCAAATGAAAAAACGTGGTGGACTTGGGAATGAATCCCAAATGCAGTCAACCTGAAAGGCTTGGTAGAGAAGGATGTGTTTTTAGTGCTAGTTTAATCATTCAGATATACAGAATATGTCTTGTTAACAGAGAACACCACTGAAACAATCTGTCTGCCACAGTTCTTAATAAAAGAGCAATGTCCATTTATGCACTGACATTAGCAAAACTTTGCAGGGTATTACGATGGACAAACCCAAATGTTTGGATAAGATTTAGAGATGATTATTTCATTTTTTTCTGAATACAAAGCTCAAATATTTACCCTCTGGTACGAGGAATAATTTCGTAAACTGTAATGTAAGCAAAGAACTTAGCTGCACTTTTTCTCTGCTATGTATCTACAAGAAAATATAGAATTGCATTAAAATGAAGAATGCTCTGCTAATTAAAAGCAACAAGAAAGAATAGACTTTACAGTGCAATAAGATTTTAACTTAAAAGAACCAATTCACTTTTGTACCATTTGAAAAATCACAGTATTGTAATGTTTACTAAATATTTGCAAAATTACATGAAATTGCTTTAAAATAGAAATCTGCAAAATAAGCAGAAAGAAAACATCTGTAAGTAATATAGCATCTGAATATAAAAATATTAACCAGGAGACAAATGTTGCCAAACGTATACATAATTATTTTACTTCATTAGACCCAAATCTGATCAATCTCAGTTAAACTTGCAAATACATTTGAGATTCAATCCACTTTCACACCACTTTTATGTCAGGGGAATCCTATTAACTGGAGTTTAGTGGAGACCTTATGTTGGTGTATGAGAAATGGGAGAACCAGTCACTCTGCTTATAGTCTGCCAGGAGAGACATAGCCACTTACAATTTTTGTGTCTTAAGTGGAATGAATGCAAAAACCCCAAAGTGAAATTTTTACCGCCAGGAATTGAACAACTCAAGCATGCAAAATGAAGCAATATGGTATTTTAGTGCCAAAGTAAGTCCACTTAAAATTTCTGAAAAAGTACAGTTTGCCAACTCAATGTCTGCTGCATACGACTAGGCTGTAATGAGGGATAAACATAGGAAGGTAAATGGCCAGCTTCCTGTACAAATACTTGACTTCATCTGAAATATTCATCCCAAATCCCCTTACAGCCTTAAGTCAAAACTGTGTCTATTACTCTTTTGTCCCATACTTAAACGGGGCTTTAGCATTTGTTGCAGCAGTTGGCATCACAGAAGGAGTTATAACCAATCCTCAGCAAGTATCAACACATCTTTACGAAGGGACTGACATTTTTTCTGCTCCATACCACTGTCAGAACAGCTCAAGCTCTTCTACTTAATTTAGGGTTGGGTATTTATTTAAGCATACATTAATCTACCAGTATACTTGCATCTTATAAAATGTTTTATCTAGAGTATCCCAAAAGCCACCTGAGGTCTCAAACACCTTGCAAATAACCTGCAAAGGATGTTCTGTTTCATATCACATTTACCAAACCAAACAGATGGTAATACATAGCTAAATTTTGGTGCTTTGCCCCCTGCTTAAAGTCTCACACATTAAGTAGCTCTCTGGGAGGAAAACGGGATCACCTGCCAGTCACTTAGTTTTGGCTTGTGCTGTTCACTTCAGAGATCAGTTAGCAATACTTCAAAGCTGCAGGTCTTCCACTGAATTGTTATTTTACATACATAAGGAAGAAGAGAGAATAGCCAAGGATTAAAAAGACAACCTCAGATCTCAGTCTTGCTAATCCAAATATTGCTGTGGCACTCTTTCCATCATCCTTGCTCTTGGCCTCTGCTGCCTCCCATCCTACTGCACATAACAGCCATGGAGAATATGGTTCCTAGCCTAAGGCAGACCTCCAAGGTCAGGAGACACCAGTTCACCTCAGGAAGAAAATTAAATCCACTCATTTTGTAAGTATGCAGCACTCGTCCAAGAAAAAATTCGTACTCACTTAACTGACCACCTCACAGGCATACATAAAATGCTCAGCAGTTTACAAGATGCCACTACCAGGAGATTCAGTCAGATGATTATCTACCACTGTTACCAGTGCTGTGAAGAAAAGCAAACTGAAAACACCCCAAGAAACAGCCAGCAAGAACTGCCACATACAGAATGAAATGAAATGAAATATGAAATGAAATAAATGAAATGAAATGAAATGAAATGAAAATTTTGGCAACACATCACTGAGAAAAACACATCACGGCTTCCCTCTCTTTACAGTAATTTTGCTGAGTGAGATGTAGAAGCAAGAAATCACAGTCAGGAGAAAAATCAAAGGAAAGACAAAGCTGCAATCATCAAAATTCTTAGGGAATAATTACTTAAAAACAAAGCAGAATGGTCCAAGCATCAAAGTAGCTGTACGTGGATTCCTAACCTCTCTTAAGAACTGGGCAACAAACTTGTTTGAAAAAAATGAATCAATACCCAATAAAAAAATGCAGGAACAGGATTACGATTACACTGAATAGATTGTGCACTAGCACGAATCTCCAGGATTTTTTTTCAGTTGATGGTTTTTATGTGCAAAATTTGGTCTAAAATAATTGGGGTGTAGGGGTGGGGGGTGTGTTTAAAAGAGAGAGAAAGTAGGGGGGGAAGAATAAATATTCTTCATTACCTAATAATATCAATAGACATTTAATTCATGTTGAAATATGTTCACCAACTTTTCAGCTACAATAAGACAGTTATGTAGAAGAGAGACTATTATGTTAACAAAACATACTTCTAAAAAATTTTTATCAGTTCTTTCAGAAACCACCAAGGCTGCCTTCTTATAATAGCTATGTAAATTGAAAATCAGACTTCTGTAGTCTTTATTAAAAAATTACTCTTGCCTGATTCAGATTTTTTATTGGTACTTTAAAAAAAAAAACTTAATAAACTGTAAATTACTTTATATTACTTTCATCAACACAGAAAGTGCATTAATGTTTCATTATCTGCTGAGCGATGTTTACAATCACTTTTCTTGACTGTGATCCTAGTACGTTGAAAGCAATGTCTCATTCTTAATCTAGTTGTCACTGAGCGTATAATTGTCAAAATTTCCATGTTCATTTCCTTATTTTGGTGATTTAGCCCACTGTTTAACTCATTGCTTCTTCAGTTGCACAACTTTGCATAATTTTAAATGAAGTTATTATTGACTTGAGAACATCCTCTATATCCTTTGCTCAGATGATATTCTCAAAGAAAACACAGGATTGAAGATATTTAAACTTCCTTTTTCTTTAGTTACCTGCCAAATTCTAAAGCTTTCATTTCTGTTCTCTATGCTTTCTTTGAAAATAGCATAATAAAGTAACATATCATATCTTTTTAGGCATCTGACTTGTATAGACAGATGATACTACCAAGTTTTGCTAGATCCAATTCACCACTACTATTACTTGAACACAGAAAGCTATTAGCTGGTGAGATGAAACCACTCTTTGACTTAGTTTTGTGCTTTAGTGTCCAAGAAGGAAAGAAATGTTCCTTTCACAGTCTTATGAGCCACTAAATGCGTAAGACTTGATTAATGTGTATATGCTCAGTGGTTCATGTTTTTTGATTGGATTGAGGAGAAGGCCAAGTGATCCGATTGAGCCAGATATCTAAATTGGAAAGAAAATCTCTTAACAATTTCAATCCACAGGTCTTTCATTAAAAAAAGATTTTTCAATTTGTCCAGAAAAACCATGTTCAGTCCTCTGGAAATCATTTCCCATGCTTCAGACTTGTTTAGAGTAAATAAATCATGTGCTGGATTAACAGAAAGCCCATGTCATGTTTTAGCTTGAGTCTTTAAGCTTGAGAGTTTACAAAAACATCCTGCTAAGTTATTTTTTTCTTCATTCCTACCCAAGAACAATTGAGAGAAAACAAGTCTCCAGCAGAGCTGCGAGGGGTAGTTCCATTTTGTCACATAAGGAAACCTTCCCAAATGACTCTAGTTAAGAATCAGCAGATCACATAGTAAGTTACACATGAGACACCAGACCTCAGAGGTTTAACTTCAACTCTAACTCAGCAAGGGATTTTTCTTATCCTCCAAATTTCAATTATGCTTGCACATGATTTTGTGTACTATTAACTTCAATAATATGTTGACAGAAACTCTTCTCACGGCATCATAAGATATGTACATATGGTGCTGAATGAAAGATTTTTCTCAGTATCAACAACCCTTCCTCCCCAAGAGCTGTTATATGTTGCCCAATAATAACATGAAGAACTCTCATGAAAAATCTGTTGATTAATTCCTTGTGTCTACAGTTTATTGAGCACAGTTTAGCCAACCTGGCAGTAGGTATTTATGAAAACAACACTGTTATAGCACTTGTAATTGTGATAACACACACACACACCAGTTACCAATTTCTTCCAGTCTTGTTGCTTTTGGAATCTAGACAGGCTGGCAGCTCCTCACAATTCCAAGTTTTTCTGTTATGGAAGTAGAGCAAGTTCATCATAGATTCATCACTAGATCCATGAGAAAATATATGGGAGATTGTGAGCTAACTCTTAAAAAAAAAAAAAAAAAAAAAAAAAACATCTAAATGTGCTAACTTCATCTGGATCTACTATGACTTTGACATTATCAACATTAGTTAACTGCAAGGTGAAACACTCAGGGCAATAAAATTGCAGCACCACTTTTAACATTCCAAAATAAAGTCTAACATACATTATGAAAAGCTAAAATCCAGCAAAGATGATTTTCTTTCCACCATTGTAAGCACAGATTAAAATTCATTGAAGTCTACATTTTTCTTTCTTTAATTTCATATTATTTTGCACATATGTAAGCTCAGGTTTTTCTTTTTGCTGCTGCTATGTTATCACTAATTTAGTGTACAGTTAGTAGCTGCTCCTCTACAAAAGGCAAATACAATTTCATTTGACACAATTCAAAATTAGCTATAACTAAGGGCTCTTACAATATTGAGGGCTTATTTGTCTCAGGTGTTATCTTTCTTTTTGGAGTTTTTGAGCCATAAGCATGACACAGACATGCCATCAAAGACAGTTAAATAATTCCTCAATTGTATGTGAGGCATCAGCAGATCTCTAACCTAGTGGCTCAAGCACTCTTCTCCAATGGTTTTCTTCTCTTTTTCTCGTTTTCTTTTTCTTCCTTTTTTTTTTTTTTAAACTGTCTTTTTTAAATCTTGGGAACATGAGGAGCATGTGCTTATGAAGAACTCTACACTGTACATTTGAAGCCTATTTATTATATTTAAATTTTTACTCTGTGAAAAAGCCAGCTGATCATTACAATATGGTTTGGGAATCTAATGAAAAATCTAAATTCTGAGTAAAGACAGAAAGGACTTAATGAGAAGATATATACGTACATATACTCTCTGAATGAAATCTATATGTTCTTCAGTCAGAGAGTCTTTGATCATAATTTTTTGCAATGTGGGTCATGTGACGGTTGTACAGTCTTCATATAGTCACGATCCCTTTGTTGTCCCCTTATGTCTGCTCCTCTAATGTATGAATCGAGTGGCATCGTGTCTTAGTAAATAGCAAGGGTGCACAGAAGCACACGAAGCTTTTCTCAGCCTTTTGTTCAATCTGGATTTAAAAATATATATTTTAAAAAATATTAAAAACTTTTTAAAAAATATAAAGCAAACTGTTTTATAATCCTAAGAATGATTCTGGTTTAGAAGCCTGCAAGCTGGAGAGAACATGCCCATTAATCATTTGGGAGCAGTAGGAAATGAGACACACTCAGCTACTCCATACAACATTGTATTTTAATGATCTGCAGCTATTTGTTTTAAGACACTAGCTAATGACACATAAACAGTACTGAATCAATACACATACACATATAAACTCATAGGCATTTGGGCTAAACCCACCTCTCGGGGAAGTGATGCAACTTTCTCTGACCTGCATAAGCAAACAACTGGCATTTTCACCTTTGTCCTTCCAGCACAACCAAGGCCATGCATCTGCCCCGACAGGCTCTTGACTCTTTCAAAGGGTACAGATCAGCAGAGAAGGGATTTATGTCAGGATGCTGCTGTTCATTCAACGTTAACTATTAGAGTAAGACAAAGTTCTGAAAATAGCGAGAGATCACTACTTTCCAAAGGGCTTCCAAGTCAGGTACCATGTTACAGGATAGGGCAGGAGGGTGCTGTGTATGACAACACGAACCAACAGCTAGGTTAATACAATTTTTAAATTCACCTGATCAAGATATTCTACCAGAGAATGGAGAGAAAAGCACTGAGGTGTTTTTTGCAGTGCATTGGCAATAAGATAATCATTTAAGAGAGAGCCCAGTTCAATTTCCTGAAAGATTTTCTTGTTGTTAATAAAGAGCAAGACACTTTCATCTAGGTGATGTTACTGGACTACAGTTCCCTAGCAAAAAAATAAGTGATTTCCACTATTAAGCAGCTGTAAGAAAGACAAAGCTCTCCTACCATTTCCATAGTGTTTCCAAGATTCACAACAGGGATGCTGGATCGAGGGTCTGACACTTGACTGCATAACTTTGTGAATTATGCCTTGAAGTTACAATACTTAATTCATAATTGCCATTTTCAGGAGTGAGAAGGGTATCTAAAATTTTAGCACTCATCATTTCAGTGTCCAAAAACATGACGTTAGAATCCCTGACTCGCTATTATTGTGTCCAAATAAGTAAACAGCAAGGAAAATCTAAAAAAGTGGACTGACTTTACAAATTAAGGCATATTAACAGCAAGCTGTGATACATCATTGCTTTTCCCCACTACAGGAGCTCTAGTCCTGTCCTGATAGCTAGAGCAATGCTAAAGAGGTCAGCATAAATCTTTGTCACTCCTGAGCTGTTGCTTGTATCTCTGTTCATGTCTGGGTATCCGTATAACTCATTTCCCCATATTTTGTGCACATTTAGAATGGAGACTATGTGATTTTGAGCAGGAATTAGATATTTGTTGCAGTAGAGGGCAGCAGTATTCATTCACAAGCCAGACAGAACCGTATACAGTACATATAAATACCAGCATAGTTGTCAGACAATTTAAGAAAATGGAGTGATGTGAAAGAAAATGAATTGAATTTTTAATACCTTGATCAGAGTGCATAATGAACTCACATCACACTTTTTACAGATAGAGATAGGTAATCAGACTGTATAATTCCAATATTAAAATCAACCCACACGTGTTAAAATTAGCAACCTCTTAGGAAATCACTCCAAATTTATGAGTGAACAGAGTGCAACCACTTGTGCTTCATGCAACAATATGTGTAATTTAAAAATCTGCAGTATTGAACTTGGGGCCATCCCCACCCCATTAAAAATAAAACTCTCCTCCAAGCCAGTGGAAACTGGCAATCTTCACTGAATAGCAACAGCTTACAGAAATATATCTCCATTTGTAATCATTTCAGTGTATGGATGATGACATTTTGAAACATCTGGATCTGATGATGTCCACAGGAGATTCCAAAATGGTAGTGTCTAAATGTGATGATACAATAAATACAAGATGTTTTATTTTAGATTGAAATAGCAGGATAGAGACAAGGGCAGACATAGATAAAGTATGCAAGCACGGGACTTCAGGTGGCAGGGCGTACGCCTCTTAACTCTTGAAAATACCCCCAGCAACAGCCACCTTCTGTGATCTCAGAGCAGCCCTGCAGCTGTTCTCCAGCCAAAATTCTTAACAGGCTTGTGCTCACCAAACTATGTGGCTGTAATTCAAACCATTCACTGCTCAACATAATTAAGAACCAATCTCTGAGTCCAGAACAATAGCCTGCTCAAGCACTAGCACATGCGAGCAAAATGAGACTTTATGTCTTGGCTCATGTTTGCTTTCATCCTTTTTTTTTTCTCTTCCAAACAAAATCCTTCCCCTCTCCTCCCTACAGCACATTCGTGGGCAGTTTTCAGGTTACCATAGCTCACTTCAGACTTCCTTCACCACAGAAATGGAGCCACAAAATTACCCTGAATGTACTGTCGCGCACGAGCGCTAAAGCAATAAATTTAGGATCTCCGACTTAGAGACTGCTCGTTCGGAGATCTAACAGCAAGACACTCAAAACTGATGGGGCATTGTTATTTCTGGTCCACTCCAGCTACTTTTGGTGCGGAACAAGAGGGGAAGTAGCGGACTTTACACAAACTTTGCTGTTGCTTAAACCCCCGATGACTCAAGAACTACTTTACGCCTCAGCCTGACCAAGGGCAGCCTCAGGGACATTTCTGACAGCCAAGAATAGCTAGTAGGGAGCAGCCCAAGGCGATTTCTGGTTTCCCACTACATTCCCTGCTCTACCACGCAAAGGCTGAGACATCCAAGAGACATAAAACCATTTTTATGACCCAGTTTTCCTCTGTCAGGCAAATTTCCTGGTAGACTGGGCAGGCATTGCTCAGCTCTCCAGAGCTTCCAGCTGCCCGAGGAAGGCTTGCTGTCCATTGAGAGCAGGTCTTCCTTACACCTGAGGTGTGTGACACCACTCACCACATCCCCACCAAGTTTTCTGTCAAGGCTTACTTACAGCCATTGCTGATGAGTCACACCTTCACCATGGGCTGAAGGCTTAAATGAAGACATACAACAGAGCAGAAAACAATTAACACAGGCAAAAGCAGAAGGCTTTCTAGGCCAGGAGCAGAAAGTTGAGCCATCCTGTAACAGAAAACAAGCACAAACAAGCTCCTCTTCCTACAAGTGTTTTACTTTTGAGAGAGGACTTTCTCTGCTTCAAACTACTGACAAAGATATAAAACCTGGAAATATTTTCTGTTTTGCAAAACAAAGTCCTGTTAAGGAGGCCAGGGAAGGAACATAAAATATATTTTGAAGATCTGAAATCAAAACCATGTGGGGACTGATGGAAAAATACTGCAGACAGAGGTTAACAACGAGGAAATCTCAGGAAGGTTCATGTCATACTTTTTTGCTATTTATTCCTTACAAATGAAACAGTTTCCTTCCCTGTGAACAGGCTGCCCCTAGTCTCCACAGGCTTGGAATTTGCAGAAATTAGGAGCTGAAGATCTAAACAACCAGTGAAGAGGACCTACTACTAATGATGGCTCTAATTTCACAGGAAATGCAGTGGGTATGGGGTTCAGGTGGAGGCCCATTAATAGGAACAATGGGACCAGCTTCTTACAGGTGATTACCCAGTGTAGTGATGGTTAAAATACCTGAAGTGCTTGGGGGTAGAGGGAAGGGAGGAATTCTGCTCCGCTGCTGGATGTCTTGTTTGCTGATATACTTCCTCTGTAAGGGCTGAGGGAGATTAAAAACCTTCCAAATAGTGCAAGAAAGATATTGCTGCCAATTTGTTTAACCTTGTGTATTTCATGAGAATGAGGGGAAGAACCAGCAACGCCTCAGCATGCTCCAGCTGGGCATGTTATGGGGCACATTATTTGAAGGAGCCAAAAAATTGTTCTTACAGTTCAAACCCTTTACGCTCACCACAGAGCACTGATCATATTAGATTTCTAACTAAAATGTAATCAAATTAGCATCATTGAAATGCAAAAACATCATAAGGAGATTGTCTTAGCAGAGCCTTTCTATCCCTTAATTAACCATTGCTATCATTAAATTAAAAGCTTCTGAGATCATCCTTACAAGACATACCACTGAAGTTAAGCAGTACCCACATCTCATTACTTAGCTATCCAAAAATGAGATATGTACACAGTTTATGTCATCTTTCCATGGATGGCTCAGAAGGAATTAGAGCCATTCACTTTCCATTCCATGGCTCGTTTCTACTTGGGAAGCAAGGATTTGTTGCCAGGAATGTTTTTAGGAGCTTAGACACTATTGTCATTTCATTAAAATTGTTCCTAGATTTCCCAGCTCTTTTTCAGTGTGTAATGGGACATGCATGCTGCTCACTTCTGCACATGACCTGATGCTTCTGCAGATATCTCAGAATGTGAAAGGAAGGAGAAAGCCACCATTGTTAATGTTAGTCTCATTTTGCTATCCACACCAGAACTACTGCTCCTTAAAATTAATATTTGTCTGCTGAAGATATGCATGCTACTTATGTGCCATGGCAAAGAACAGCATGGCAAAGTCCACATCCATCAGGACATCTTTGTCTTTGTTTCAGACCATGAAATCAGTGAGAGTGAATTGCTTTCATGTTCCTATGCCTTTGAGCCAGTGGAACTACAGTCAAACACTTTTTAGGTGTTAGAGCACAGATCTCTGTGCTCACAGGTCTCCTTTTGCCTTCAGCATATCTGCCTTGCATAGATTTATCTTCCTCCCCCTTCTTTCTTTCAGGATCTTAATCTTAAACATCATGTGTTTGCCCCAAATTCTGCCTTATTTTATACGTCCTTGCACAGATGTTCAGAGTGACAAAGCTAGTGTATGACATCAGAGTTTATTCTACAGCAATTCGTCTTTCTGCATTAACCGTGTGATAAACTATGGAAGAAAGAGGGGCCTCCTTTCCAGTTCTCTTATCTATGGACTGTCGTAAATATTATCGGCAAACTGGTGACCCACTTCCTCCAGTTTCGCATGATAACTTCACTGGATTTGTTTAAACAAACTTGTGTCCCAGTTCTCTACTACACTAACCTATTTGTTGTGGAATCACTGCTACTCTTGGTAAATCATATATTTTACAAGAAGACCTATACCAGATGTTTAAGGTCAGATTTGGTTCCACGTCCCTGTCAATGATCAGTTTGCCATACTAATGAATAAGGGGAAAGTTTGCTGCAGTGAACTAAGGACTTATGTGTAGATATGCAACAGAAGCGAAAAGAAAGAGAGGAATTAGAACATGAGTTTCACTGAAATACACTTAACTTTGGCCAGACTGGGTTAATATTTGTTTTAAAAAATATACAAAAAAATGATCTCTTTTTTGTTATCAAGGCTAACATAATATATACAGTCACACCTCTTATTTGTCATTGCTTTCTTTGTGTCCCTGCATTTTCAGCAAAATCAAGTTGTTTAAAAGATTATATGTAATAATGCTGAAATGCTTCAGATGAACTTATATGTAATAATGCTGAAATGCTTCAGATGAACACACTGGCTTAATATATTTCAAATGTGGCCTATTCAAGTTGTTTCGTACCATGGATCTCAAAACTTTAAAGAGTTCCAAATTTACATTACATGCCTCATGTTCTTTAGCAAGCAAGACAACTACTGCATTAACTACTTCCTGCATCAGATAACCCTCTTTGCTCTAAAACCTGCAATCTGGCCCACCCTAAATGCTCTCATCTCTTTGCTGAAGGAAGAATTACAAATGCTATAGACTCTGGAAGTATACATTACCTTCCTCAGGCTGCTAGCATTCAACCACTATTCTCCCCAGCTTCCTGCTTGCCCTAGGAAGCTTGTCTTTTGAGTAGGAGAACACCATGAACCAAATACCAGCCAGATGCTCCAACAAAATTACCAGTTTCAGACTTTAAAACCATGCTCTCATTTCTGTCATCTAAAACCAGGCCTCCATGATGCTGTGAGAAATATGAAAAAACATCACCTGAAGACAAAAGTCAGACTCACAGAACACTGGGTGGGACGGTAGCCATACCTCAATCCAGAACAGTGACCGATCAACTATTCCTTACCAGCGCCACTGCTAAACCTAAGAGAAGGAATTTCTGCTTTTCCCTTTTCCTGTCCCAGTACAATATCAACATGCTCTGCTGAAGGACGGGGAAAGCCACCAGTTCTGCCTCTCCCTTCCCTTTTCCTCCCGACTCCAGAGGCTGCTTTTCCCTTGCTGCTCTTATCAGTTCCCAGGCCCCACCCTGCTGAGATGGAAGGACCCTTCCCTACTGCTTTTCTTGGAGAACCTTTTTAACAGTAAAATTCCCTTGCAGCTCCCCATGACTCACAGACTGTGCCTTCTTAGTGCTGGGGTCACTCAGCTAATTCTCTACTGAAGGGTGATGGAAACGTTTTTCCAAAATGCAGCTTCTTTTCTAACTCATGCCTTCCCTCTTCTGATACTCATCAGTCCCACCTGTGCAACATTTCTTCACAGAAGGCAGCCACGCTTTTGTCCCATTTGATCTGCTGAACAACATAAAATATGTTAAAAAAGAAAAAAGAAAAAAAAAGAAAAACCTGCAAATACCTGAAAAGCTTTTTTCTGGGGAATTCTTGATCTGAACTATTTCATTGGAAGTGGATCATGTTAATGAAGCAATAAATAGAAACTTAAAGAAAACACAAAATTTGGAAAAAGCAAACATGGAATATGAATTAGCTGGCAGTAAAGTAAATGTTATAAGTTTCATTTACACTAGCAGGCTGTTTTAATTCCAGTTTTGTGCACTGAGTCAAATACTAAATCCAGGTACCCAGTCAACCTCCCTTTTAAAATTCTGGCTAATGTACACTTTCTGACTGAACATTTTATAAATAATATATGCTGTCTTATTTTAATAAAATTTTCTTAAATGGCTTTGAGAGCTAATGTCTGTGTCTGTCTTGGTATTCAGCATGGAAAATGAGAAGAGGGAGGAATGGTGAAACAAGCACAGAAAATGTAAATTCACAAAATAAACACCCTTCCCCTCAAGAGAGCATATTGAAAGTGGGGAGTCCTTTTTCACTATCTTAACTCAGGAGTAAGAAAGCATTCAGATAACTATAATTTTCCACAGAAATTAAGCCCAGACCTTTCCCAGGGCAATGCAAGTTGGACTCAGGGACCCAACCTTTCAGGAAACTCTGGGTCTGATTGGGTCTGTATCAGCTTCTTGTAGGGGGATTTCTACGTGGTGCTGTGACTGCCATCGCCCCCTCACATGTGTGGCTATGCAACGTCCCCCTCCTTGGGGCAGGAGGGAGAGGAGATGGGAGGTTGGTAATGGGAAAAGGCATATTCTGTGCTTCTCACTCTAAACCAGTCACTTCTTTGTACGAAATTCAATGGGATATCTTGCCCAGTGCTGCTTTAGAACATGTACTGCCTGCCTGTGTTTTAAGCTATGAAAAATGGACAATGGCTGAAACTGTGAGGCTTTGATTTTTGTTTTATTGGTTTGCGCACTGTACACCTGCAGCATAAATGTAACTTTTTATTGGAGATGGAAGGCATCCATATGAATTCCTGCAAAAAGAGTAGCTTATAACAAAAATAAGACTCTCTTGGGCTTTTGCCAAAATAATTGGAAATCTCAATTTATATCAATTTTAAAACCCAGTACCAACTGGCAGCTACTGTTTTTAGGGGATTCATTTTGGTTATGGCAACAAACAATTATGTTTCTTTTAAGGCAATAACAAATAGTAGTTTTAATCTGAGATCGTATAAGGCAAAAAATCCTTGCACCAAAATATCTGTTACTACAGCCTCTTGTGAACAAAGCCAACTGTTCCTACACAGTTGTTCCTATGCAGACACCACTTTGAGTTTTTTTTTGTTTGTTTTTTAACTTTTCAAGTTAAATGTCATTGAGAATCAGTACAATTGTCTTATAAACACAGCAGATCATATGCATGTTCTCTCAGAGCTTTACATTTAAAATGAAAATTTAACTCTTGTCCATCAATGCCAGTGGCAGAGATTAATATTCTGTATGGGAGGAAATTTGCATAAAGAAAATATTGTCCCAAGATCAGATCACTAGATACTCCTCTCCAGCTCCAGAAAAAAAAAAAGAAAAAAGAAAAAAAAAAGAGCGAAACCGTGAAAATAAGAATTAATTAAGACTATGGGATGTAGCATAAATTGCTACATCAGCATTTTCTGCAACAGCTCGATACTCTTTGCCAGGCTGAATTCTCCTCTCTACCACATGGGTCGTTTGGCCCTAACCCCCCCCAGCGATGAGAACAGATGTGAGGAACTGCGGTATCAAGCGAAACCACCGTGTGGATGGCCAGCACAAAACCCTGCTGTGGGTTCTCCTTTCTTCATTTTAGTCAGCACCATTGGAAGCAGTGGTAAAGCAAGAACAAAGGCTTCTGAATCAGCCCGGAAAGCTGTCCTTAAAGGGCTTCTCTTGAAAGACTACCAACAAAACAGACTCGCTCTGAGCTCCATTATTGACAATACAGTAGGAGAAGATCATCGAGGTCTTGTCAGATCACATTCAAACCTTCTGAAGTCACTAAATGTTTTTTTGTTGTTGTTGCTTTGCACCAGCTGTAACATGGGATGTGTTTGATATAATTTCTAGTTTTCTCAAGTCAGTAATTCTGATATACCACGGGAAAGAGCAAACTGTATGAGGGTATTGCACTCCCCTTTGATCTGAGAGGTGATTGATGAGTCTGACTGATGATATCAGTAAAAGGAAAAGTATTTTGAAGGGAATGAGAGACATGCATGCTCACCAGTGCCAGCAGTCAATCCATTTTACCCAGAGAGGGAGGTAAGCACACATCTTTGAACATTTTTACCAGTATCTTAGAAGCTTGTTTTTTCATATGTACAGCTTTCATGTCTATTTGCTTACATATATGCAGAAATCATGTAAGTACTTACACATGAATGCAGCAAATGTAAAACCAGTTTGATGAAAGGGTTATACAAAGGATAGGGATTTCTGTGTCAGAGAGATTTCTGACATATTCAGGAGATACAGTGAGTGTAAATAGCAGAAGAATTAGTAGGTTGAAGTAAAAAAGAAGGCAATAGGAGACAGGAAAGATTCATACAAGTATGGGATAACTGATCCCGTGGCTATTCAATTGTAGGCTTTTCAATAACGTCTAGTTTCTCAACAGGGTAATATTTCACAGTTTGCCAACTAACTACAGTAACTATGTTCTGGAAAAAAAAAAAAAAAAAAAAAAAAAGAATCTCTGTCAATGATTTTGAGGCTAAAAAAGTTAATACTTTGTTTTTCAAAGAAGTTGTCATTTATTTTTTTCTGACCTCCATAGGTTAATTAGTTCATAGGCAGAGTTGAAAAATGATGGCTTGCACTAGTGAATGTTTTGAGTTTGAAGGAGCTAGAGAGACTGCATGAAGTAAAATATTGGCATGCAGATCACCTGCCTTTCATTACAGGGGCTGGATATGAGCCTGATGAGAAAGCGAGGGGACTAGTTCCAATGTACTACGAACTGATGGCTGCAAGGAATGGCAATCCAAAAAAATGGGAGGGGACTGAATCCAAATGACATGAATTACATCTGTTGAAAGGGTGCAGAGGAATGGAAATAAACTATTGCAGCTGCATGTACTTCTGATGTAGACTAAGAGATGGGAAGAGGAAGAGGAAAAGGAAACAAAAAGTACAGCTGTTGCAGTGGCAGCTACTGAGTCAATAAAGAAGGGATCCATGAAGCTGTTCTGTGAGCAGCAATCATCCCAGAGCAAAGGGACAAGAGTCAGCACAGGAGCTCCTCAGACAGAGGACAGCAATACAACACTGAATCACATTTCTGCCTCCTGGGAGAATTCACTCACAGTTTGCTGGCTCATAAAACACGGTGTTTCCCAGTTTAAGTTCTTCAGAGGGATGACTGTATATGTTACAGAGGTTTTTAAAAGACAAGTTGAAGTTAAATATCAGAAAAAGGATATAGAGATTCACCACAGTGAAGGAATGGAATTAATAACATTCCAGAGAAGAATGATATTGAAAATGTACCACCCTCATCGGCATTTCACACAATCACATCTGTAGGCAATCTCTTGTGGGCTGTGAAGGTTTTTTTGTGATCCCAATTTAAATGATCTCCTGTGGTTGATTTTATGCACTACTTTAGGACCATAATTAATCATTTTCTTGGACCAAATACTGGATGTTTAGCTAAATATATGCCCTAGAACTTGGAAACAATATGCCTAAAAACTTTGGGCATTGGGATAAATATTTCATCAACTACATCAAAGATTAGAGACCTTTTCAGACTCTTCGCCAGTCTCCCTAATAAATCAAAATGGACACATGACATATACAAGTGTATCTCTGCATCAAAAAAAATGAGTTTAAAAAATTTGCAAGCACATACTCCAACAGTTGAAACTTCAAGGAACTGTACGGTCATTAAACAAACTCTTTGCTTCAGCTTATTGTGGTGGAGTAGATGTTTTCCACCTGAGAAAGCATCATGAGGCACTGTAATACTAAAGAAAGTAATAGTAGAAAATCTGGGAAGCTATTGGGAAACAGGCAGCTAGGAAAATTTACAAACTTCACAGAAGAGTGACTGAGTGTTCTTATGAGTTCATCTGAGATTCCACAATCACAACATCAAACCTTTCACCTTATGTGTGTAGTAAATGGGCTACACCTGCTAGACAAAATACATTCTGACCAGGAGAAGAGATGGTTTGGGGAAATGCATTTTTTGTTGTCATTTATGTTTTAATAAAACCTTTTTTTTTTGCTTTACAAAGACCATTTGTTGAAATACAGATGATACATCATGATAAGACCCTGAAAGCTATTGTTTATTATCTCTCTGTACTAAAACAAAGTTTTCAATGCTCCTCAAGCTGTTTCTATCTTTTCCTTGTTTGGTTTTGTTTTCTGAGTGCCTTATCCAAGACTTGCCTTTTAACTTTCCTCAGGGAAATAAATCTCACAGAGCAGTTTTCACAAAATTCTTGCAACCGTGAACTCGGAATGTTTAACCAAGCATCTACACGAAATTTTAAACTGAAAGCATGAAATGAAGCTAATGTTCCCATGATGTTTTATGAACCAGAAGAATCATACAATCACTAAAGAAATGCTTGGCACTGTGGATGTCAGTGAACCTGAAAGAATTAACAGGACTCCAGTGGCACGTCAACATTGAGCAGAGCTGCAGGCCCAAAAGGAGACAAAGAAAGAAAGCAATGGAAGAGGAAGGAACCCCACTGATAGAAGCAGCATTGAAGACCCTCAGCTCCTTTTCTCTTTCTCTGTATTTGCATGTACCCCAGGCTAATTTTACCATGGACATGCAATAAAGTCTTTTTAAAGGAAAGAAACATTGGCCTCAATCTTAGGTCTACTCCCAGTACTGGGGTTAAATGCTGTTGCACTTAGTGATATAGGGACTCTCCTCAAGAAGAGTCAGCACAGGGATTGGCATCACTGGCATAACTTATTTGCTTGTGGGTAGCAGTCTGAGTCTGCACTGGTAAATATGTACAAGTGTGGCAGAAGTTTCAGTGAGGGCCTTTGTTCCAGATCTGGATAACAAAATGACTTTGTGGCATCCCAGGGATACAACTAACAAAACTATTGTTTTTCTTTTATTTCTGTGCTATTGCTTTAATTAGGAAACCTCAGAAGTTAATGTAATGAACTAAACATCTGAAAGATAAAGGTACAGTTAAATCTGAACGTCCTTGATATGAGTGCTTTGATGTAAGGTTTAGTTCAGCTGTGAGATATAAGTGTTGAAACTGGGGTAGGATGGCTTATGTCTGTCAAGTCCCTTACCATAGCTGAAAAGAGTGATTTGAACAGTCTGTTGTTAAAAAGTCTGAGGCAGATGTTACTTTTACCACCACAGTCAAAGCAAGGGTCCTCAGTGTTTGACTTTCAAAATCCCCACTAAGTTCCTTACAGAGACGTAAAATGGTTTGTTTACTAAATCTGTAATTTTACAAAACTTGTGAGGTCCAGAATGAAATGTCTGATTCTCTGCAATCTCCGGTGGGACATATATTTCCTTAATCTCTTTAAGAACATACATCCTTCAGCCCAACACCCAGTGCTATATTTATAATCTAAGAAGACAGTAAAGATCCTTTTTCTTTTTGTTATCATTTTTCCTATAGTTATCTGAAATAGTTTCAAATTTTTCCATTTTATTCTTGTGAAAACATGGAATTGGTAGTGAAACTCAGCTTCCTGATACATTTGTTTTTGAATGCCTAAATATATTCATACTTACTTGCTGCTTTTTTTTGTCTCAAAAGATTTCAAAGGTGTTTTCAAACCTCATATACAAAAGACTCACTTCACCAGTCACAAAAGATTGATCATCACTCAGCAGCAGAAAGCTGTAAAACTAAACACTGCAGAACAGTTTATGTCAAGAAATACAAGTAGAGGTTTCCCTGAAATCCATGTTCAATTAGTAGATTTTTGTTTCCTCAGCAGTCCAATCAGTCAGTCACATCTTTGCGTACCAGAAATCAAAAATGGAATAGCAGCTCTGTAGCAACATCAGGAAACAATGCAGTTAAATGCATATATTTTCTCTATTTAAATTTCTACATAGTGAGATAATAGTGATTAATTCATGTCAAAATCTGAGTGAAAGAATACAGCCAGACTCCAAGCAGGGAAAGGCACTATGTTTCCAAAAAAGTATAGCGTGAACCTCCTAATGTGAAGCAGCATTTAAAAGTCATGGAGGAGACTGAACCCACTGAAGCTGAACAGGGGTTCAGCTCTGGAAGTAAATGGTAGCATTTCAGTAAAGCATAATCTAATTCTAGTTATTTAAAAATACATTTCTAGGTTTGCTAACACTGGATTAATTGGATTTGCATCTCTTATGACAGTTCTGCATTTAACTCAGTGACATTTGTTTGAAACTTAATTAAAATAATTGTAAAAAACATGCTTTTTTATCTGATGCATTACATTTGCCAACTATTCCATTCCTATTTGTCTAATGTCAAACAGAAGTTTAAAGACATGAATGGCAGCCCCATGAGACACAGTCTGTCACCCAGAAGGTGCCCATATCATTCTTACCGCAGTAATCATCAGCCTCATGTTTAGAATCACTGCAGTTGTCTGAGATCTGAACCTAAACTCAGTAGACAGTCTGAAAGAATCAACAGCTGAGAAACACGTTACTACAGCATTAGCTAGTCATCATCAATCCACAAATACCACTGTAATGTCGCCTGCTGATTGCCCAAATCTGACACTGAACTGACATAAACCAACTTACCTGTGGGTCAAATGTACGTCAGTCTGCGCTGTGACACAAGGTGAGCTAGGAACAGTAGCACAGGGAGAAGGGGGGGGGGCACAAATCTGGGATGAGGAGTCACCTTGTCTAGACAGGGCAGGTCTAGTTCTCCCTGAAATGGGAAGTGGAAAACACAGTTTAAAACAAGAACAAGAAAGGGAGGAAAAAAATGGCAGAATATTTTCCAGCTGAAAAACCTGAGATGCTGAGTATAACTTTTGAGAAGGACTTGGATTTTCTGTTCCATTGCTTCAGCACAAAAGATCCCCTTCAGGTCAGAAATTTTGTTTCTTTCAAACTATTATACACATTTTTGCATGTTCTTGTAGAATTTGTACATAACTGTGCAAATAAATTGGTACACATGCCAAATAATACTCTTACACATGCATAAAGTAACAAGCAGATTCAGATTTCTAAAGAGGTGCTACGGTGGCTCCCTAATATCAAGGCCTTCCCTGAAATATTCTTTCACCAGCTATGATTCGCAGCATTGTTTACATCCATAAAAAGAACAGGAATACCTGTTATGAAGTGCACTGTACATTCCTTACTCCTTAGAAACCAGTATTAAATGAAAGCTTTTCCACTGATTCTAGAAAAAAAAAAAAAAAAGGAAAATACATTTCTGTTAAATAAATAAGTAGAAGAAAAGAAATTCTGTAGTAGCATAAGCAAAATAGCAAAAGATACACTTAATAAGAAGGATCAGTTATTTTGTGTATAAATATTGTGTGACTTGCATATAAGAGAGGATAAGTGTAAGAAAATCTATATCCTTCAGTTAGTGCACCAATCAGTAATTAGTACATTTTTTAAAGTTAATTCAACCCCTTGATTCAGTTCCCTGAAATAAATGGAAATAGATGACTACCACCAGGTAGATTTTTTGTGTTTATGAAAATAACAGAAAGATGACTTCTGTGTATTATAGGGAAGCCAGAGAATCAAATACACATCCAAAATGATCTGAAATCTTTCTTAATATATCTCATTATCTTGGTGCTCAGGAAACTCTGAGGTTAGTCTTAAAATATTGCAGGAACTTTTTTTTTCCTGAACAACATACCTTTTCTGACTCCTTTCCAGTGTCACTCTTCATCTCACTTTGAAAGTGAGATCCTGTTTGTACATTTTTCAATTATTTTTTTTTAATGTGTATTATTTGCAGAGAAAAATGCATTATGCCTGCTGTCTACTTTACTTGGAATAAAATAGACAGAAATAGTTCAGGGCTGGAGTAACTGGTCAGACCCATGAATGTATATTTTATTCAGAAACTGTCAGAGATAAGCAAGGAGTCTGTAAAGAACATCAGTGTTCACAAACCATCCATCCTATATTTCCACTGCACTAATGAAAGGCCAGGTCCTGGTGTGCAGTGAGCTTCCCAGAAGCAGCTGCAGTCAAGGCCTACATCTACAGAAGAACACCTTAGACCTTCTGCCACACCATCCAAAAAAACAACCCAACCAAAACAACCATAAAACAAGAAATGTTTTTGTGCACCAATTCTTACAGCCTGTAGTCACATTAAAAGTGTCAAATTTTCAAAAGCACACTAGGTGAACTCAGTTTTGGTTTCAGCAATATATCATGAAGCCCACTTAAATGTCGCATCCTGCACAAGTGCCAGCAGAGAAGCACGGGGTTATTTTGCTGACTGATGTTTTTCCTTTTTTTTTTTTTTTTTTTAATTTTACCCCAGAGGGGAGCTCTGGGTCCTCCCATCTCTGTTTTCTGATGGTCTCCCAGTAATGCTGCTGGAGGCCTTTTCAGGGAGGCCGAGTTGGGGGCAGCACGGGTAGCAGTGCTAAGGTCCTCGCTTTCCCTATTGCTAGGAACCATTGTGAGGGCTCTGGTGGGTTGCTAGCACTGAGTTGATGTTCCCTGGCAGAACAAAAGTAGATTTCTGAAAGTCTGTTCATGGGAGTTACTGGTATGTTATCTGGTTCTGTTAGTATATCTAAAGCATATCAATACATGTGAACGCCTGCCAGTGTGTTATTCATCTCACTCTGTATGGTTTTTATTGACATCTGGTCACAAAAATGTTGTACTTCCACTAGTCAATATAACCTTACTGTTCATAAAATATACATGTTCAGGGTTGTATGAGAAGTCCAGCTAGCCCCTCATAGAGCCCCATACTAAATGCTTAAGAAGGAGTATCCAGACAAGTCCAGCACACAGTGATAGTTCCTTAGAAAGACAGTTTCATTTTGTCCTCCAGTTCTTGTGTCTGCTATATTCTGATACAGCTGCTGAAGGAGATACATAATTCATAATGGAGACCTCCAAACATTCAGACAGAGAGCAAGATAATGCCAGTAAAAGCCACTCTTTAAAACACTGATGTAGTGCTCGATATTATGACATGCTTAGAGACACCGCAGTGTTCATCCTCCCCGATTGGCAGAATTTCAGTAGCAGTTTAATGCAGAATATCACACTAAGTAAGAGAAAACCCCAACACTCTGTATTTACACGTACCTTTAACTGAAGCACTTGAAACCTGAAAGGAAACATGGGTTTTGGAAGCATTTGAAACCTGAAAGGAGACATGGGTTTTGGAAAAATAACTTTTTGAAAAAGAACATGGTCTCGCAGTTGCTGTGATCTTTTTTGACAGACTGTGAGCAAAATGTATTTTAAGAATCTTTACATTGAGTTCTAACCACAGCAACTTTTGGTACTATTCCAAATATATTTTCCCTTTCTAGAAGTGAAAAATTTTATTTCTACTACACATGGCAAACAGAAGAGTTCAGAAAACATCACTGAGGAACCTCCTGTTGACGGAATCACGGCAATTTTTATAGCCGAGCTTACATTTACAAGCAGGAGTATCACAGGGGTCACAGCCCTGCTTCATGTCATGTGGCAACCGAACAAAGTTGAACACACACAGGGAGACACTGAGGTGGCCAGCTGGCATGGGGGGGTAAGTGCTGCAAAATCATTTTGCCCACCCACATAGACAGTGCTTTAAAACCAGTAAATAGAAATGCAACAGTAGTTTTATAGAAAGGCCAGACCATAAATAATTAATCCATTGGATAAATACATTTACATCAAACAGAAAGGCAGAAGCCACAAGCCAAACTTTACCTTATAGAAATTTTTTTGAGCACGTGCTGTTTCCAAATATCATTTATACAAAACATACAATTCTGAAATTACCCAAACCTTTTGTTGCTTCATGCAACCAGCTACAGTAGTAGAAACCTTTGTTAGGAGGCATGCTGTATGTTCAATATACAAGTATCTTTGCACCATGGAAACAACTACAATTCATGTCACCGTTTCCCTCAAGACGCAACTCATTCTCCAGTATTTCATTTAATGTGGTAAACATGATAATGAGAATTTTAGCAAATGTGAAAGTTGTCCGTGTTGCTCACTTTGGTAACTGTATAGCAGATTTATGGGAATTTACAGCACAATACAGGAAGATACTAGGTAGTATACTGTACTCTCCTTTATTTCCAAGAATATCGCTATGTAACTGTATCTGTTGGAGAGGGCCGTATAATTCTTCTTCATTATTAAATTAAAAAAAATCTTAATTTTACACTTTAAAATTAAAATATACATCCATCATTTGCATTGACCTTATTGGAAGGTAGGTAGATAGCTTATAAATATCAGAGCTCAAAGTAAATCAGTTAATAAAATATATTCAAAGGGTGTTTTGCCACTTAATTATAAAAATAACGCTCAAGTTTAATATCACCAAGGACAATTACGGGAGGTCTAATTCTTAAAGTACAGTTAAACCATAGAATAATACTTTCACTTTTATGAAGAAGATAATTTCAATAATTTGAACTTTATGTTGTGTACAGATGACTTTTCCCTTTCCTTTCCTACACAACTTCTATGTTTCTTTGCAGACAGCTACATTTCACTAGGTTGAGATCAAAGATGAGGAAGGGGCAAGCATTGATCCTTCTATACTGATCAGATCAGAGCTGAAACAGGAAAAAGTTTAACTAAATTGTTTCCCATAAACTAGGGGAAGGTAATCAAAGCCAATATACCATTGTTCTTCTAATCCATGCCCAAGGAAGTTACATGGTTCACAAATCAAATTACTGGGGCAGCATGGGCCCCAGGAGGAGACAGGCAAAGATGCAAAGTGGAATTAAGGATTCAAATATCAACACATACCAATAAATCCAATTTGTTCCTTATTCACATGCTTTGAGATTGATACATTAAAAAAAAAATGTTGTTCACTGTATGACTGTATGAACTAATTCCCCTATGCATTTCCACTTTTTTTTTATGGCAATTTTCTGAGAAGTCGTACAAAAAAAAAAAAAAAAAAAAAAAAAAGCAAACAACAAAAAAAAGTGTAGCAACAACAATAACAAAATTTAAAAATCAAGTTGTTTTGGAGAGAAAACTTTATTAGCCTACCCTTATTACACAGCTTTACAGAAAAAGGTAAACAACTCTTAATGTAGTATAAAACTAGCCTTTATTGGCAGCAAGATAACATCAAAGCTAAGAATTTATTGGCATTCAATAAAAGACTATACAGTTATGAGACAGCAAGAATAGTCACCATCATATTGAATGGGAAAAATATATTCTGCTAGAGCTATGAAAGAGAACTGCAAGTTTCAGAACATGATCCAACCTGTACCAAATCAGGGAATGAGGAAAATCCAAAATTTCTTGAGTCCTACAGAACACTTTTCACTGTTGACACAAGGGAACAGGCAGTATTTGATCCCAATCCGATTGACACTCCAGACACCACACAGCTGATACAAGAATAGAAAAACGTCTGCATTTTGTGCGTGCTTTAGAGACCAGTCTCACTGGCTCTGTGCTGCACTGTTTTCTGCAGCTGCTCAATAAATCCTGCTCATCAGATTTGCTGCATATTGCTTACTCAGAGCCTCCTGAGATTTTAAAATAACTCTGCACAAAGAACTGAAGTTTGACTCTCCTAAATCCCAGGTCGAGTCAGGCAGACTGCCAGCTACTTGTAATTTTGATTAGAAAATAACAGAAATAATAAAAGGGGAACCACATACAGTTCTTTTGCATGCCCCTTTTTTTTTTTTTTTTTTTTTTTCCCGTGTGTGTGTGGGAGAGAGAGAGAGAGAGAACAAATGAATTTTCAGGTTCTGTATGAGGTTTAGGCACGACATCACATCGGTTCTTATTTCATCTTTTCTTAGTTTTCACCTGGTTTCACTAGAATTCCTAAAGCTATACTTCATACATTTGCTCACTTACACTTTATCTCTTTTAAATCACAGGTATGGTTTCATTCTTGGCAAGCTCCACACAGCTACTGAAGCATGTTAGCAATTAGGGAAGTTCACTGTTTGGCTGCAAGAAATAAGAGTTGCAGATCTCCACATCAGATGAAAATGGATCGCTATTGTAGCTGACAGTTGGCTCTCCAGAAACATTTTCCCACTGGGTATTTTGTCACAGCATATTGCTAAGAAAGTCTTATACAGGAGCAGGAGACTGTCATTGATTGCAGTCACCGGTCCTTCATGAAAAATCACCAGTAGCTTCATAGACAGCTCTGAAGTGAAAGGACACATTGACAAATAATAATCAAATAATAGCTTTTACATCCCTTTCCTGAGCTTTCTCTCTTGGGACCTTTACCTTGACTTCTTCCTCTGTCTCACACCCTTCTTCATCAAGACCTTGGATTTTGTCCACTGCACCCCTGTGAGAGGACCCCTCTCCTTCTAATTTTACACCACATGTAAAAAAAAACAGGGTTACACCTGCTTTGCAGCTAGAGTAATAGTTTCTTCCTCATTAACATATATCAGATATAATTAAAGTTTTCAACAATATGGGAAACTAATGTGAGTGGGATCCATATGTTTAACATAAAACTCAGTGTTTTGTTTACATATTTCATTAAGGCACTTCATTTTTTTCTTAACTTCCGTTAGGCTATTTTTATAATCATCATGCACGATACCTATATTTATTTGTTTTTATATAAAAATTAAATTATTATGTGTAATCAAGTTGGAGGTTTTCTGTGCAGGAGATTCACGTTACAGGAGAATGATAAATATTAAAAATCTCTATGTTTTTTCAAGGAGGACATAAATTACCTCATAATAATTCTACCAATATTACTAGTGATTTCAGAATGAATAATGAAAAAACTAAATCCCCTACCAGTGATATGATTTTCAAAAGTAATCTATTCACAGAAACATGGTAGGTTGAATAACACAAGAAGACCATTAGGAATAGAAAATCTTTAAGAGAACTAATGAAGAGGGACATTTACAATTTATATTTCAACATGAGTAGGTATTTCACGAAATAACATTCATAATTATAAAAGCAAATCCAGTTTCCTTCTTCAAATTAAAATGTTTGATGCTTAATACAAATATCTGTTTGCTGCTACAGAATCACAGAATGTCTGAGATTGGAAGGGACCTCTAAAGATCATCTACTCCAACCCCCCTGCCAGGCAGGATCACCTAGAGTACATTGCGCAGAATGGCATCCAGGTGGCTTTTGAATATATCCAGAGAAGGAGACTCCACAACCTCTCTGGGTAATTGGTTCCAGTGCTCTGTCACCCTCACAGAAGAGAAATGCCCTCTTATATTCAGACAAAATTTCCTGTGCTTCAGTTTGTGCCCGTTGCCTCTTGTCCTGTCACTGGGCATAACTGAAAAGATACTGCCTCCATACTCTTGACACCTTCCCTTCAGATATTTATACACACTGATGAGATCTTCCCTCAAGCTTCTTCCTTCCAGGCAAAACAGGCCCAATCCTATCAGCCTGTCCACATACGACAGGTGCTCCAGTCCCCAAATCACCTTAGTAGCAAATTGGTTTTTTTTTTGTTTGGTTGGTTGGTTTGGTTTTCCTTTTTTTTTTTTTTGGTGCTGATTGTGAAATGCAACAAATTATACATCTCAAGCAAAGGCTCTTACAGTACACACGGTTAAAGACATATTTGTTGGTAACATTTTCCTATTCTAGTAGTTAAAATACAGCTTTATACCTGGGCTGCCTTGTACTTTCTGTCATACCAAGTTATTTCAAGTTCAACACGTCCATCCTTTTAATAGTCATCATGGAGAAAACCAACAGGTCACAAAAGTGACTTCTCCTGTAGTATGAAATTTCATGTAGACTTGCAATAAGCTCTGAGCTCATGGGGCTGTGACCTCACTCAGGAAGTTCATAATTTCTAGCATGAGGGCTACAAGCTCCTCCATCTCAAGACCAACCCCAGAAACAGCCACATCCATAGAGACTAAAAGAAAGGGCAGTTTTGCAGCTCAGATAGCTACCATTATGCAAAAACACTTCATAGGAAGATTCTTAATAGTAATACATAGTGGGATTGTTACGTGTGAACATACTGGCATTTTATTCCTACTGAGTTGTTGTGTGTTTTTTTTTTAATTTTTTTTTTCCATTAAAAAGTAGACACCTTCAAATAGAAGATGTTTTACCACCAGAAATGAATATCAGTCCTGGATTTAGGATACCCTGAGCTCTTTTTACCAGTTTAAATCTGCCTTGATACCATTTTAAATAACAACTTCTCTTTCAGTTCTCTCTCTGTAAGATGAAAATAGTAGCCCCATATGTCAAAAAGAGATAAATGTCTTAATATTCTCCAGGTACGTAGTTGGTACATTGACGAATGTTCTAAAAGAGACCAAAAGCAAATGTGCAATTCCACATTTAATTCAAGCCTTAAAGATGTGAAAGAGCTCTGTGATGAATAATGAAAAGCAAGACGAAGCAGTAGGAAACTGCCTAGAGTATGTGTGAACTTGTAGTTAAAAACTGTACCTTAATGCAAAAGGCAGATGAATTAGAACTGCAAATCCACTTATTGTTAGGACTCCTAACTTCAGAGAACCTTGTAGATTAATGTTCTTTTAATGTATTTCCAAGTAATGATGTACAAGCCTATATATACATATATATAAAAGCACTGAATGAACAATAGGTCAAGTCTCTGATTCAGGAAAAACTGTATAGCAACCATAGGAAATGAAAACTGGGTAAGAAATGTCTTGTACTGGAAACTAGTTTCAAAATAATCATCAGTTTATTAGTAAGACTCTAATGAAAAGGAGAGATTTTGCTTTCTAAATTTAAATTGAAATGTTCTTTATGAAAAACAAACAACAACAACAAAAAAAAAACCACCGAACTATTATCGCAATCAGGCTGAAAAGTGATTTTTTTAAGTTTTACTGTAAAGTCATACACTGTTGCCTTCAGTGTTCAGAGAAAAACTTCACAGGTGCCTGAATATTTCTGTAGATCACACTTCTTTGGGTTGGGAGAGTGCCTGGGTTCACATCTCTACAGCTGCTGAAATTTTCTCACCATTGACACAAAGACACATGATGCCACATGTCTTCACATGTGCAGACAGCCGAGGACATCTCCTGCACCTGGGGAGGCAGTGGCATGGGTGGGTACTGCACATTGGTGGTGCCAGGCAGGGCTCCCTGGAGCCAGCAGCATGCATGCAGGTGGCATGAGCCACCAGCAGCCTAGCATCACTGGGATGTCTGTGATAACTTGTAAAAAAAAAAAAAATGGAAAAAATAGAGCACACTATGGTCCAGGTATATACTCACTCTTTTCTTTTAAAGGTCTCCTCAAAAGCTACCTGCTCTGCTCCATCCGTCTCCTCACAGATACCAGATTTTTCTACATAACAGAATGCGCATTAGAACGATGATTCAGCTGCTGTTAATTCAGCTCAGTTAATTCAAAGACCCAACAAAGGAAAGGAACAAAGGGTAAAACAAATAAAAATAATGAATCAGTTGCTCAGTTGGTGTAATTGCACCAGCTTCAATAGAACTACACTAATTTTCAGCAGCCGCAGTTTTGGCTCTTTTATTTATTTATTTATTTATTTACTTTACCTCCTGTTCTTAATTTCCTACCCTCCCATTTGTTTGCTATTTTCATTCATTTGGAGCATTTGGAGTGTAAACCCCTTGAGGAATGGCCTTTTTTTTGTTTCTTTTTTTTTCTTTTTCTCCTTCAAATCCATGCAAGGTTAGGTTAGTTCCATTATATGATAGGTAGGACAGACAGGGTAGGTATAGGGACAGTATAGAACTAGGAAAACAATAAACAAACAAACAAACAAAAAACAAACAAACAAAATCTAAATCTGTCTCCATGTATAATTTTCTGCCTTCATCAGCCAATGATGATGATGATCTTACTATTTGAGTAAGATCAGGGTGGACAACAAGAAAAGTGCTGCCATAAGACTCTGTTGCCTTACCTACTCCTAGTGACAGGACATACTTAAAAAATACCAGTTCAATGCACTCTTCCATTTCAGAGCTGTTTCCTACCTGTCAAAAGAGGGAGCTTTGAAAGAACTGCTAGCTTTTTTTTTTTATTATTATTATTATTTTTAGCTGGTGCACATTCTTTGGTGATCTTTTCTTCTTGTATTTGTTCTCTTGGCAAACCAGCCAAAGGTATAAATCAGCCAATCATAACTTACTGAAAACTTTTCATAGAGAAGACCCTAATTCAAGTTCTCATGTTTAAATCTGTTGAACTGCAAAATAATCAAAATGGTACAGATTAAAGCCACAAACAGATAAGGAGATGAACTGAAATACAGTATAGCACCTTCACTTCTGTAACAGTTCCCCAGAGTCCTCACTACTTGTTTGCAATCAAAAAATATATTACTAATGATTTATTATGATCATCCTGTGACAGAGCTCATAAAAATTGTTAATAAATCAATCTATGCTTGAAAATTCTTTCTGAATAGCTTAGGTGAGGTGACAAAAATATTTAGCATTCTCATTTTTCTCAGGAATTTTATTACTTTAGATATCACAGAACTAGGTATCATTAAGTACTGTATAACTAGCACTGCAAATTATTAGCTTATTTAATATGCTTGAATGTGGAATTAGTTTTAGCATTTTTTGGAAAAAAACAATCCATAAAAGAGTAACAATACAGTCAGTTCTTTCAGTACCAATTGCACAAAATGTTTACTACTAGACTACAAAGGACATAAAGCCTGCAATGTTGTAATGAAAATACAATTACATCTTTCCTGTTCCCAAAGGGTAAAAAGGCTTTTCTGATACAAAATGTGCCTGTAGCTGGCTTGCCAGTCCATGTGCAGCAAGGGGCAATTCAGCAGACAATCTTATTCACAGTGCTACAAAGTTTCATTTTTAGGTCCTGGCTAAAAATTTAATTCTCTTTTTGCAGATAAAACGTAGATTACAAAGACAGTTCTTGCTTTTTACCTTCACTCTGTCTGGCAATTTTCATTTATACTCCTCAGATGTATTTATGAGGAACTGATACAGAAATCTGCCAGCATATAACACAAAGCAGTGTTTTACTTTCCCCATACCTCCATCTTCTCTGTTCTCAGGGTGCTTCCACAAATGAAGTAGAAATTTCAGGTTAGAATCTGTTAAAATATTTCAAAATATGAGTTGCTACCTTGGAGTTGTATTACGTGTTCAAAAACATGATAAAGAGATTATATATTCATCTTCTAACAATGGATAAGGATGATGTCTTGAACTACAATTCAGATCAAAGTAATAACATTTAATGGTTTCTGTAGCAGAAGTTGCAATCTTCCTCTATAAATCCAATTTATTATTGGAATTCAGTGGTATTCAGTTCTATTAATGAAATGTTAAATACAGACAACTAAGCATTCCTACATTTCAGTCCTAAAGCTAGACTTATTAGGCAAACCTGCTCATAACTTTTCAAAAGAATATAAATTCTGTTAAGTGAAAATACCAACACGTCCCTGTACAAAAAATAAAAATAAAAAATGAAAAAATGCAGATTTAAAAGAACTCTAAATCACTGCATCACCCATATTCAAAGATTTTGGCTACAGCTATTTTTGCAAACCATATTCATATAAATATGACGTACATTTTCCCACTAGGTTTCCGTTTCCTTACATAGAAATGTCACTGTGAGATATAATTTACTGAATATCATCCTGCTAATTTATAATGATGTGGCACTGTAGGAGGAAGAAAGGGTAAAAGACTATTTTGTGGAAGAAAGACTCAATGACAAGGAATCTGGTGCAACAGTGTTTTATAAGAGGAATCATATGTCAGAAAATAGGTTATTTGAACCGTAGGTATGAATTAGATTTTTGACAGAAGAGTATTACTGTTATTTTTCACTTGCATCAGTTTTTTCTAAGAATTTGCACTAGAACTTGTGGATGATGTAAGAAGCATGAAATAACGCAAAATTCACCCCATCTCATACAGATCAAAAACCACAGAATTCCCCCTGAAATTAAGCTGGCACTCATGTTAGGATTTAATAAGGACAGCAGGTCAGAGACCAAGCTGAAGACGGAAGTTAAAATGGAAGTTGTAAAATTTGGTCTGGGACTATTACAGAGCCAGTAGTTAACAAGTTTACTCCAGCAGTAAATCAGAAGTCTAATAGCAAAGGGACTCACAAGCTCAGTGTTGTCTTTAGTATTGTTCTTGGATTTCAAGAGCTTTCATCTGAAAGTCTTTAGGATAGATGAATTTGTTCAAACAAAACCTACAGGGATTCGATTTTTTACTATCAGACAGGAAGAAGAGTTTAATTTCTTCAGTACAGACTTTATCCAGTTTATGATTCCTCTGAAATTCTTTTGTATACACACATTTATATATATATATAGTGTGAGAACTCTTTCCATGAGACTAGATATAAACCTCTTTTACCAATAATTCATTAAAATTTATAATAGCTTCACACTGTAAATATGTGTATTAAAATGTTCCTAAAAATAACTGAGTTTATTACTGACATAAAAATGACTATCAGTTTTCAAAATTTATTTCTCTTATCTCAGTTATTTTGTGTTGGAGAGTTTTGCATGCATTTCTAACGTTAGCAGTCATGAAAGTCTTAGTCTTAAAATCCCTGGTGAGACAGACTTTTCCTTGGATGAAGCCCACCTGAATGAAAATAGACAGATCTGGTCAATCAGGAGACAGGAAACCTAGGAGTTGATGGCTTTATTAGTTTTGATTTTTTTTTTCTTCTGCTTGTCTTCTGCTTTTGTACTAAACCTTTCAAAAACTGTATTATTCTGATTGTCATTAAAAACTCAGCCATTAAGTTCATCTTGGAACAACTTACGCAAGGCCTCTAAATAAGGTTGACTGTATGGAAAATACATTTTTTATTGCATTTCATATTTATTTTTAGTTTTTCATCAGTCATAACACAAGTCATAAAGAAAACTAAAAAGCCTATAAACCCCACATATATGCAATGTTTTCTCTTCTTTTCAATTAACAACTTGGATTTTACATCAATAATAAAATGGACTTTACTAAGCAGTGTTTATAGATGACTCTTCAGCTTATGCACATGTTATGAGGTGTTTTTTCCATTTCTAGCTGTAAAAATAAATTTTAATAATAATAAAAATATGAATAAATTTTAATATTCCAATATCAGTATCATTAATTTCAAAACCACACTAATTTAACGAGAGGCTACAGAGTTTATTTGTAAGTTATTAATCAGCAGAAGCATTTTTCCTATGATATACTTATTTTTTAATGTTTCTAAGATCTGTGAAGCAAAAAACAAGAACTGAAAAATAATTTGCTCTAGATAATGTATTATAATATAAATTCCTATCACACATAAAAAACACTACACTTATAGTTCACAATGTGTATTTTGCAATTATTAATACTTGCTGTCATTATTAATTATTTTCTGCTGTCAGGTAAGAACTAAAGTTATCAATTAAGGTAAAATAAGAACTCATTCCATTAGACTCAATCTGATCACACAATTAGCACTCATTTATAGACTCTTCCATTAATGGTGTCACTTCATTTATAGACTTACTATTGTGAGGGGAAATAAAGGTCCCAAATTGTTTCAGTCCTATATAAAGTACAAATTGCAATTCCAGGTGTAGTGATAATGCCATTTGTAGTGAAGTTATGTGGTGGGGAAAAAAAAAAAATCATTATAACTACACCACATATTTTCATTAGCCTTTCTAATACAGTTGAGTTATTGATATTTCTATGCACCTTCATCAGGCAAGGCAGGAGTCTCTGGATGTTGAAGTTTTCTAACATTTTAGGGAAGAAACTTAATTATATTCCTGTACTGATGTAATTGTGGAAACCCAAAGTGTATCTTTAGAGCCAATCTACTATGAATATATGTCTGAAGTGCCTCCAGTGCAAAATAAAAACAATTATTCTGTAAAGTAAATGTTATGTTATTGTAGTACATACTATATTCCTTGTCTTGCTAACAGCTTAAAACAGATTACTCATGAAGAGACAGGTTTTTTTTTTGTTTGTTTTTTTTTATGTATAAATTCTTATTGCTCAATGACACTGAGTAAAACAAAGATGGAAAACTGAAAACGTTTAGGTCCCCTATTGGCCTTTCCTATATGTAGAGCCCTTTTCCATTTGTGTACCTACCAGGCACTGCATGAATTTGGCCCATTTTAGGGGTTTAAATGGGTACAAGGACATTATAAATACATATAAGTAACAGTTTGCCTTTAAATGTCTTTTGTCCAGACTGTATTTCTTGCAGCAAGAAGGAATATCTGCAAATCACCACTATGCAGCAACTATGGACATTTCAATCCCATTTAGCTTTTTTAGAAGGAATAATAGATCGCTGAACTTCAAGGGGTAGATTTTGTTGCACGATAGCACTGCAAAGAAGAGAATTAAAAATATATTCTGCTGGTACAAGAGTCTCATCTGAACAAATATTTAAAACTTCAGAATTTTGAAACTAAAGCTCATAATCCTCCTATTTATAACCTATATGAAACAATGTAGTGCTTCACATAGAATATGAATCAGAATTTCATCAGAAATCAATATGCTTTTGAAAATTATGTTGAAAAGGGATGAATGAAGCAAATGAAAAACACACAGGAAAAAGATATTTTTGAACTCTCAATACATTTTTTAAAAATTACAAAAAAAACCAGCTTTAAGACTTCTACAATAAAAAAAAAAAGAAACATCTGAAAATATGCTTTTTTCTTCTCTTTCAGATGGAATGTGAAAAACCCTTCAACAAATAAGTCTGCATTTGTACAACAGTTTCAAATTACAAACTGCATTCCCTAAGTATTACAGAAAACCATTGTATTTGGTGGCAGTATTAAATTATTATTATTTTTTTTATTGGCCTAGGATGTGTACTAGTCAAAGCAGAACTATTTGGTCAACCACACAGAAAGGACTGTTTACCCATGATTAATACAGAACATGTTAATCATGGGTGAGCAGTATGTGTAGACAGATAAGGGACTGATTGCAAACCCCAGGTTTACTTCCAGGATTTGTAAATTGTCTTCAGTTAACCACACAAACATTTCCTCAAAGCACAAGGAGGTGGAAAGACAGATCATCCCTGAATAATAAACAACCCAGCTTTTGAAAGAAGCTCCTCAGATTTAAAGCTGTTTCTGCCACCAGAGCTGCCACAGTTTTGTTGACCTTGCTGATGCTTGACCAGGCCAGAGGATGCAAGACATTTTGTGTTCATTTAGTGACTACATAAAGCAGAAGGACCTCAGGACCATAATCTTCAAGTCTTCTGGAAACAGCACCAGTAACATTTTATTCTAAAGCAGCAAACCTTCAGATTTATTGTTGAAAGCACATGAAAAAACAAACAACAAAAAAACACTAAACAGAAAATTCCTAGGAAAGTGGTGAAAAAAGAAAAAAAAAGAAAAAAAAAGAAAAAAAAAAGTGGGCAAAGGAATAATATCCTTCTCTCTAACTGTCAACGTATGCAGCGGAGTCAAGTGCTGTGTAGAAATGAGTCTACAGTGCTAGAGAAAGAAACCTTCCACTGACTAAAGTAACTGCTGCAAGGTGGACAGTAATGATATTTGCCTCTCACATAGTCCTGAGAAGGCACCATTGGTTTGTCACTGTTATCATACTCCACGGAAAAAGAATGCAAAAGCTTTCAATGCTCATCTTGCTTTTATACAGAATTTGTAAATAAGTAAATATTGATCCTTGGGTTCTCTCAGACTAATTCCAACAAATCTAAGGATCATTTTCAGATATAAAGTACTGTAACTAGTAGTACTGTTTATTCATTAAGATGGCTCACGTCACTCTGTTCTAGCTGATTCTAAGATAAGAGAGAATCTTACATTCAATATTGTCTAAAGTCTGAATTTGTAGTAGTTGTAAAATAATCCAAAACAGGGGAAAGTCTGGTTCTGGACTGTTATCTCTCAGTGATTAAAGAATGTGTAAATGTCATGTATATCCTACAAGGTTGTCCCCCATAAGACTGCCTGGAACACCTTCAGTGTGTTAATCCTACGTGGAACCATTGTTTGCATTTCTCGCATGAATATTCACCACATCTTAGGAAGCCTTTCCTGCTATTTGCCAACTATGCTCCAAATGACAAATTCAAAGGGGTGAGCAAGTTCTTTTTAACCACCCTGAATGCTAGATTCTAGATGTGGTACTTTGAAATACCTATAAATATGTCATTTTATTTCAGATTTTAATGTAAAAGCATTATGCTCCCATTTCTACAGTGCCTGGGAAACTGTCCAAATAAAACCCAGGGTTGTTCTATGCACATTTTGCAAGTCTTTCACAATGTTCTATGCTTTTTTCCACAAATAATGTATCCAAATAACTTCTGTCCAAATTAGCAACAGTGACTTACACAGAAAAAAAAAAAAAAAAGTTAACATTTTGACAGGTCTACGTTTTCGAGCATGAGAGGGTAAGGAAGAGGGAAAGCTCTGTGTCAAATGTCTTCTTTTTGTAGATGATGCAGAGAAATCTATTTCATCAGCTTAGAGCTGAAATTGCATTGACACTGTAAAAACAAAATTTTGCACCTTTGTTCACCTTTAAGTAGGTGAGCAAATAAAGACAGAAATACACACGTATCCTGTAAGTCATATGAAACTGTTCAACTATAAAACACTAGCATTTCTCTTCAGCTCTAGAAATAATCCCTTCTCTTTAGTGTGAAGCTTGGACCATTTCTGATTTTTTTTTTTTATTCTGGTTCCTTGTCCTCTAACATGCCACCCAAGCAGACTTTTTGGTAGAGCTTATGTGTGTTTGGGTCACAGAAAAAGAAAATTAGTCCCTCTGCTTTACATGATATTGACAGTGTGGGATTGTGCTGAATGCCATTAGTATTAACATTCCAGGACATAAAATTATTGTTCTCCTTTGAATTTTTGTTATTACTAGTCAGGGCAACTGGTATTTGGACTTCTTCACAGACTTTAAAAAAGAATAATCACAGGCTCAATCCTGTTCCCATTTAAGCTAACGAAACTTTTGCCACAACTTCAATAGGGTCCCAGGCCCTCGAGGACAATTTTCTGAATATCCAGATTTAGCTTTTGAAGTTCCACATGGTTCAACTCAAAAGTTGAGTCCCTTGGGAGGAACAATTTTTCAAATTCTTATTTGCACACCAAAATTCACATTCCAAAAATTGTGGAGGCCAGTTTAAACTAGAAATAAAATTATTAAACATGCCATCCTTTTTCTCCCCATTGTTTTCCATACTACCTGTTGTTCACTGTGAACTTAGCAATTTCACATGTGACTACCTATTATTTCAATAGGATGTGGTTGCTGTAAAAACAAGCCAGCAATAGCATGCTCTGTGTCACTGGCTACCAGATAATTTGTACAGATTGCCTATCCAAAATACAGAAGCTGAGGGTGGCTTTGATCTCTTTAGAGTCTCACTATACTCTAGGCTAAAAATATTGTCTGAAAATGAACTCCCTCTAGAACAAAAATATTCATGGCTGACTGGACCACCTTCTGTGCATATCACCTCCCCACAAGATGCGTCCAGTTAATGGAAAGATCTTCTATTTAAACACCAAAATGTACTGCCACTCCACCTTTGCTCTAATCATATTCACAACCTTTTTGTGACTTAGTCTTTCAATCAAAAAGAACAGACTAATACTATACTTTTAAAGAAACGTGAATAGGGATTTATACTGTATGAAGAAGTGACTTTCGCATGAAAATCATGTGTGCAATCATTTCCACTCCAGTGCAGGAATAGGATGATGTTCTCCCATGATGCCAAGGAAAATAGTATGGCTGCTATGGCAAGGGTGAAACAGCTTTCACTGGGGAAGTTGACATGTTATTTCTTCTGCAAAAACCTTTAGAACTTTCTGAAAAGGGACTCAGTATTTGGTGAAGCATTAAGGGCTTTTTTTGGAAAATGTGCTTTGCTTCATAAGAAGTTACTCAGAATGTGGTTCAAAATGTGTTTTTTTAACTAAAGAGAAACGTGTGGTGCATATGAAAAAATACAGAAAACCATGAAAGACATCTTTGTTAAATGTCAGTGATATGTGTCTGTTATTTTTCTGTCTTGCAAGCTAATAAACTTAAGACCAGTTGCTTTACAGACAGGGTAGTTATTAGCTCTCAGTAGAAAATAATGTACCATGGGGAATTTACAGTATAAGAAAAATGCTCTTAAATGTTTTGGGCCATCTGAACCACCCAGGGTAAGTGTTTTCTGGCAGTAGAGGTGTTATTGTTGCCATAGCCCTGCCACATGATGTTATTCTCCTAAGTAAAATGTAGTTTTCCTATTAAAGAGCTCTGCTTAAGCCCAGCGGCAAGTAGCCATGATTTTGTTCTCATACCCAGCATGGAAGAGAGATGGTTTTGAGGATCGTGCAGTAGTGGTAAAGGAAAAGAGCAAAACTGCAATCTGTGGTTTAAATAAAGCAGGTAAAAAGAAAGGCATGTCATTTCTGACTGTGCTCAGAAAAACTAGAATAGCTAAAGGAGAATATTATTGATTAAAGAGATTTAAATGCAAACTTGTTGCTTATGACTTTTAGAAAGCCATCCAATAAAAAAACTAAAACATCGCAAAAACAAATCTGTGAGGAGATATATAACCCTAATGGTTTTATTTTCATGGAACCTTATTTTTGCTATTAGATGTCTACCAGGTTTTGTTTTGTTTTGTTTTTTTCTTAATGAATCTAGTTATTGAAGATCCTGATTAGCAAAAAGAACAGTTACAATTGAAAGCCCAACAGCCGGACTATGTGGTGATTGTTGGGATTTAGCAAACACCTTCCAGATAGAAAAATAAACATGAAATTGTGTTTTGAAACCCTGATACAATGTTTGGCTGTACACACTCTTGGCTTTAAAGTCTGCTTTTAATACTGTAAATATAAAATGATTCTGCATTAAAAATTGACAACATTGTTTCATGCTTTATTCCAGGGCACCCATACTGAAGTTGAGGTTTTATGAGTGTAAGTAGATTAGACCTGCAATTTTATTTTTAGTCATGTACTTATTCATGAGCAAAGGTCTTTTTAGATACAAACCAGGTGCAGACCAGCTGCTTTGTGTATCTGTGAAAGTGGCCCCAAACTGAACAAAAAAATCGCAGATACCTATCTTTGAATAATAGCATTTATGTGTCATGCAATTCCTCTCTGTTATTCTTGTGCAATGTTTTTCCATAACCAAATAATTCGTCAAACTATGTCTTGGTGGGCTCCTCAGCTAAGGTCACAGCCATGTGATACGATCTGCCGCAACATTTTGTTCAAGAGTTTCCAAAGGGCACCCACGTGCTGGCAAGAGCAGCCCACTCCTTCGCTGGCCTGTGGACCAGCTCAGGGCAGTGCAGACACGGGGCTATGTTTCTCCAAGGGGCAGCATGGGCAGCTGGAGAGCTGAGCGTTGGAAGAGGGTGAGCAAGCCCTCCCCGCTCTTGCCTATTGTCATGGTCACACACAATTGGTATGTGCTGACAGAACCATACAACACAGGCATAGATATAAAACTGGCAAGTCGTGCCAAACAAAACAAGCTGCGGAAACAAGGACTGTAAATCCCAACAGAGGTCAGTGTCTCCTTGACCAGAATCAAACGATAATAACTAATAATAACACACAAATTTCTATAAGGGGAGGTGAAGAGATGCCTGGAGGAATGCTACAATACATAGTGATTTCTCAGAGTGATTTGCAAGTGGTAGCTGGTGAATAAAGGTTGGAAGCAATATTTGATTGGAAAAACATTATGCAGCTAAAAAGTGAGAAAAACTTAGAGAAAGGAACCTACAGCATTTGAGTCTGAGGACTGAAAGTTTCATCTGATAGAAAAAATGAATGCCTGTTGATCTGTGGAAAACATAATGTGAAACATGTTTGCTGAGTGAGAAAAATGTTGATTGGGCAATATCAAAAGCAGCTGTCGTGTGACAGTGGAAAACCAATTAAATAAATGTGACATGGCAGCAAAATAGTCCATGTGGACTGGGGTCTGTGACGTTATTAGAGGGGGCAGTGATGTAAAGTTCCTCACTAAGCTGTAACTGTGTCGACAGCATCAGTGACCTGCCAAGGTGGTCACAATATGCATATTACTCGATGTTTTACTATATGTCTTACTTTTATAATTATGGTCCATCCCTGAGCTTATTGACTGTCATTGCTCATGACTAATCTTGATCAGACAATTCCCATGTTATGGTGCAGATAAGTTACCAACACACGCAGGTTTGCTTACCTGGTAGTTCCCTGGTATTCTCCATTCTCTGGTCTTCTCTTTGTGTTTCTTGACACCAAACTGGAATAAAAACGAAAAAACGACAACAACAAAAAAACTGATAAGCAATGGGCTCTGACAGACAAAAATGTTATATTGACAGCATTCTGTGCCATGACTTTCAACTCAATAGGAATATAATGAAGTATTTATTCATTTTTACTGTCAAGGGCAGATTTTCTATGGCTGTCATTCTTCTCATTTGAAGGAATATGCAGTGTCTGTAATGGGTATAATGCATGATTTAATGTGTCAAATACTTTTAAAGTATGTGGCCTTGATTTTTTTCCAGTTTACCCATTCTCCAAAAAGACAGTGATCTCAGTGGCACTCTTGTCCTTGTTATGACAGCCTCATTTCTACACCTGCAGCAATCTATCCAAGAGAGTATGGTGAGCTGGATTTCATTAAATGCGTTGCTACTAGAGCCAATATGCAAATCATCTAATTAGATATCTCTGCTGTTCTACAATCATCTTAATTCAAAGGTTTGTGGGTGTTGGTACAAAAAGTAATCTTAGCATCTATGTCACATAACTTTGATGGTTAGCAAGTTGTGACCCTGTAAATTTATCCTCAACTTAAAAGAACAGTAAGTAAATCCGGTGCAGCTGATTGCATGCTGTAGTTTAATGGCCCACCAGAAATCTTCTGAAGAGAATGGGATATTTGCACTTCACAAGATATGGGGACACTAAGAGAAAGGACATCAGCACTACATAAACAAGGGCCCCAAAATCTGCCATCCCATGGCACTCACCAGAAAGAAACTAAGCTGTACATTAGTTAGGTTAATTTATAACTATTACTACAAGATAAATCATTCTAGGTACAAAGTTAAATTATGACACATTGCATCACAAGTTGGGTGCATGAGACATACTGGCTATCAAAGTTTCATTAAGTGGCATGGGATGAGAAACAACTTTGACTACCTGAAAATACTGCAAAGCCAAAGTCCAAATAGGGACAGAGAAGAGCAAGGTAGCAATGTTTACATCCTCTTCTTCATCTCTCTCTTTCTCTCTTTCTCTCTTTCTTTCTTTCTTTCTTTCTTTTAATTTTGTGAGTTCCTTTTTGAACAAAGAAATCAATATTCAATCTTCATGTTTATTTGAATCCCTTGAAATGTGTTGCCAACTTGCCACTGTGAAGAGACTACATGAAAAGAATTTTTCATGAAAAGATAATGTGAAAAAGCAAAACAACTTTATGTTCCAGATTATTATGTAAGCACCTAGTTTTCAAAATATGCTTACAACGATTCAAAAACAAATATATATATATATATTATTTTTTTTACACACCCCAGACAGTGTCAACATTTTTGGTTCGTAAAACTTTCTACATTTCTATGGAATGGGAGCGACTTTCATTCAAGCTTCCCCTACACTCTCCCACCTTTTTCTTAAGGGACCACTTCAGGATGAACGCATGGTTTAGTCTCCATGACCCACTCACTTGTTGATGCCACAATTGCCAATAAATGACTGAAATTAGTTTTAACTGTAATGTGAATACTAGAAGTAGTTAGACAGATGCCACTAATTCATCCTTCACTTAATGTACATTTCTGCTACTGTTAATCTGCTTGAAACAGTGACCTACAGCTAATGGATTCAATAGGCTTTTTGCTTAAGTCTGATCAAGCTATTAGTAACACAGTTGGGCAAAAACAGAGAGAAAAATACTTCAAATTTTAATATGATTTTTTAACGACCTTCTCTTTTCCTAATGCCTATAGCCCACTTGTTTTCAGGTCAGGCTAATGTCTAAAGCAATCATCCCAAGCAGGAATGGCTTATCTTGGTGCTTACAATTCATTCTGTTTGGTGTGCTTTCCTTCTTTTTTAACAGCAGCTGGGAAAGCAATTGCTGGTGGAAACACATGAACCCAGTGAGCATTAGTATCGCCAGGACTGCATTAGACCATGTGGTTAACTTGAATTGCATGTGTTTGGATTCCCTGTCTTAATTTTGAACCCACAACATAAGGGGAGCATACTTCCCTGCTCCCACATCATTAATTGCAATCACTGTTATCCAAATAATCTGGTTCGTAGATAAAAATTGTTTAAAAAAACTTGGAATAGACACAATGGATCAGCTAACAATAGGCTGTCTGATCATTTAGGAAAACTAATAAAAAAAAATAGTGACATATTAATAAACCATTCTGACTCCCGGCTTGTCAAGGATTTGGATTGTGAAGTATAACAAATCCAAAATCCATCGGTTAAATTCTACTGACACTGAAATCTATAGGAACTCCGATTCTTGCATAGGGTGATGGGTCAGCTTAGTGAGTTCAGCCAAGCACTAAGGCCTGAAATTTGGCTTCAGAAATTCTGACATGCTTCTACCTTTGAACGATGACAAAGGCTTACCCATGTTGTAAATAGCCCAAGCACAAGCATCTGAATGAACACAAGAAGAAGCTGCATTAGGTTTTAGCAATAAAAATGTTGTTACTTTCTGCCTTACACAGATTTCCTACGTGACAAACATCAAAATTAAACAGTTGCAATATTCAGCACATTTTTATCCAGATAAATATTGAAAACATATTTAATGCAATATTGAAGGGATTACAGAATTCAGAAAAGGGAAAGTCTGACTAATGCTGCAGCTGTGCAGCATTCCAGTGAATCCAAGCCATTGCCAGCATTTATTAACCACTCAGCCTTTGACAATAAACAATCTTCAGCTCACGATCATATATCCAGACAGATAGATGTATGGTATTGCTTACACAGCCACATTAACACTGTCCTGTCTATGAGCCTTTAACCATTAGCTTTCACTCTGAGTCTGTTAAAAAAAGCATAGTCCAATTTTGATTTCATTTTCTTTAATGACAAATCAGCTACAGTATGGTACCTTTTGTTGTACATTTCTTTTTGTTTTCTGGAAGATTTACTATGGGCAGTTCATGAAAACTTTACTGCTGACATTGAAATAAAAACTTCAGCCATTTTACAGGTAAAAAATAAAAATAAAATAGAAATTCTAGGTTAGAAAACCTGTTTTTCCAACAAACTATATCTGGAAAATGAAAGAAAATCAAACTACTTAAGGACATGACAGCTATTTCAATAGGAAGCAGGTTTTCACCCATCATAGAAAGTGTGCTTTGTAAAAGAAAATAGCAGTGGAAATGGCTGTTTTAATATTCCTCCAAAGAAACAAGTACAATACTAGGAATAGCAAAGAAATCTTTATGATACTCTCTTGTTAAATCAGGTGAAGAAAAATCTCATGTATCATTTTCAATCATTTCATGGAATAAGTAACACAAGTTTTGAGAAATCTCTACTGTTTACAGGTGCACACCACACTGCTTTCAGATCACCAGGCACACACAAGACGGACTCAGAAAGCCGCTTCTCTTATCTTCAGCCGTCACCATATTATAAACTTCAGTTAAGGGCCTTATTTATATTTGGTGAAGGTTCAGAAAGAGAAGTAAAGAAAGAATTGTCATTAACTGCACAAAACTGCTCAAAGCCTGTACAAAAGTGCTTTGGTTTCTGAAAATACCTGGTTTGCACAGGAAATGCTCAAGAATTTATAACAAGTATGCCAAGATACTTGCTTTGACATATAGGATTAGAACTGGAATAATACCAGCCGAGATGAATCTCAGATCAGCAGTTCTGAGAATGGTGTAAACAAAACAAAATAAAACAAAACAAGAAAGAATGCTTTGTAAAGGAAAAGACAGGGAAATGCTTCAATGCTTCCAATAATACAAAGCAGAAAGTCACACAAAAGAGCTTCTAATTTAAAATAAATATTTTTCAATACATGAGATAAAACAATTATTTGGCCCCCTTTATTTTCTAGTTCCTTCAGTATACGAAGAATGAAATGCCGTCATTATTATTCTGTTATGTTCTTGTCAAAGGCAGCATATCAGAAAAAGCTCAAAAAATATTGAGAAAGAGATTATTATTAGCTGGAGACTGTTTTATTGTGGTACCTTGCTAGGATAGTTCTATAAATACTATCCAAGAATGAGTGGAAAAAGCAAGAAAATCTTGTAATATATGGAAGGATTATGGTAAGAATAATATATCTATTTTCATTTATACTCAGCACTGAATGTTCCAACATTAAATACAATGGGAAAGTATTTTAAAAGCGTATTTTTCATTACAATAGAATTTTCCCTACAGTGCAACCATCTGTGGGACATCCAGACTTCTAAAAATGATATTTCTCAGTCATGGCCTGGATGGTTAGGAGTCAAGGCAGCACCAGTGGGACCAAGGGCTAAAGTTGGGATCCAACTAACACAAGCTCTGTCCTGAACAACCCCCATGGGTGTCAGAGCTGCCAGACATGCAGAATAGTGCATTTTAAGGCAATAGTTTTGATGTAGAGCAAACTGGACAAGGATGCACTTTAAAATGGCACACTGTACCTTACAGAATGAATAGACAAGAAGCTCATAATGCAGAAACATGATAGACAGTTCTAGCTTATACTTTCAGTACTCATTCTAAATTGTCTGCACTTGTTAATCACTAAGCTTCAAAATATTTCTCATGGAGTTGTAAAAGATTTTCACAGAAGATATGTCCATATATATATATATGGACATATATGGATATATATATCCAAGTCCAGGAATTACAAACAGTTGAAGCTATATGGATTTTGATCCATGACAGCAGAGCTGTGACATCAGAGAACAGCACCAAGGAGGACAGAGATGACTCCATTCACAGCGAGTCATTGCTGATGAAGATGATCTATGGGAAAAAGTTCCGAGCTCAGAACTGGATACTTCTGACATCAAATAATTAAACATTGATATAAATAATTAAAATTATAAAATAATTAAACATAACATGCTGTGGTTACACTATTTTCAGATTTTTTTTTTCAGGATACCACTTTAACATCAACTTGTTCATTGGCACAAAGATGACAGGTGGTCAACCAAAAAAGCTCAACATTATGGTGACATAATGAAGCATAATGTTGATAGCACTTACATCCCCTCATCCCCTTTTTTAATGATTGAAGAATTAAGAAAATCTTAAAAAAATAATAAAAAAAAAAAAGAACATTAGCTTTGAAAGTCTCAACATGGTTAAAAATTTACATTTACTAGAATTTCATTATTTCAGACAGAATTCCACTCTGCAGAAGCAGGAGTTCATGTCAAGTTCAACTTAAAAAACACAATGGCACAGTATTTGCTGCTGGATATAACAAAATGAAGAAAATGACTACAGCTAAACTGAGATTATCAAACCAGAGAGAGTTGCTGGAATCAATGATCTGCAATTGAAAGCCTACCACAGTGGTCTGGTCTAGAGGACATTTATTACTGTATAAGGAGCACTGGACTAAAAGACTAGACAAAACTCAATAAATATATTTTTCATTTGTGACTGCAGTGATAACCTGAAGAGTCAACTAAGATCCTTTAACAACAACAACAAAAAATCATTTCTTTGGCCTTTTGTTAAATTTTTTGATGCTTCACAGAGGTTTAGGACAAACTGTGGTCAGGGATCAGAAGCTCAAATGCAACTGCATGCAGATGACAGTCATATAAAAGATAAAAAGTTGTAATACCATATGGCATCCAAGCAATCAAAATGAACTGGCAGAAGAAAACGAAAATGAAAAGGAAAACAAAAAAAAAAAAAAGGAAAGGGAAATACAAAAAAGAGATACACAGTTCAAGATGTATGTTTCTTTTTTAAAAAAGACAGAATAAAATCCCACTTTTTAGCTTTTAAATTACTCTTTTTTTTAAATAACTTGTGAAATGAAGAAAATTATGACATCAACAGGCAAAAGTAAGAAAACAGCTTCTAACTTGCCCTTTTCAGAGTAGAGGATAATATTTGTCATTAAGATTTCTAGTACTAGCTGCCTATAAAGTCACATCCTTAATGAATGTTCCCTAAATAAATGCCATTATTTTTCAAACATGAAAAGCTATTGAGTTCTTTCGACTCTTGAAATGAAGCCAATTATTTTTGTGTATAATACGGTTTTATCACAGCCATTAAACACACACACAAGCACCTTTTCATTAGGCATTTCTTAATGAAATGCTTCATAGATGCTCATTTTAAACGTATTATTTGGTTATGAGGAAAGTTTTAAACAGACCTTCTCTCTTGTTTCTTCCACCTCAGTGTAGGCACCTACATTGGAAGACAAGTCACTACAGGCAACTTCTTAAGGTGATTCATGCAATCACCTCTATCCCAAAGCCCTTCAGAGACTCCTGAATCTTTCCACTGCATAGACTCCCAGCAGTTAAATCCCAGGTGAGGCCTCTGGCTAAAATTAGGTGGGATGAAACACACCAGAGGGCAGATTTTGGAGTGGACTTCAAAAGAAGTCTTGCATTTATTTAAGGAGTGGAATTGAGATTCTCTCTCTTCCTCATTACTTCCTCCTCCTTAATTTAGACAATAATTATTTTTGGCTAGCGGAAGTAATTATTGGGATAATTTCTTTAGTAATTCAAAATCTTATATTTCAGTAAGCAGGCAGGTAGACAGGCCAATGTTATTCATGTTGTCAGCTGGCATTTTCTGTGAAATTCAGTTCATTGGACAAAATGTCCTGTCTGAACTTTCAGCAATTCACAGAATTTGGAGTAGGTTTGAAGATAAAAAGCAAGATACAAATAATAATAATTTTGTGTGTATTTCTTATTTCATTAAAAATACTTCACCCTGCCAAAATGTACTTTGTGTATATTCTGAAAACAGAAGTCTTCCTAGAACAACAACAAAAACAGAGCCAGACACAAAAGCTTATTTCCTAATATAATCAGGAGAACATTGAGTGTAACAGAATAGCTATCTCTGCTTTTAGTAAAACAGAAAAACTTACAGAACATTCCCTTTTGCATTGTTTTCTATTTCTGCTTATAGCTCTGATGGAAGTTAGAAATAATGTTATAGGCCAAACACTATTATATGACATTTTTGAGCCTATAAAATGGACACCAAATTGAAGGACTTTGTATTTTATCTGATTTATCCATTAATTTCCTTATTAGATAAAAACTAAGGAGACCTCACACTTTCATAGCCCAGAGTACATTTCATTAGGAAAAAAAAAACAACAACAAAAAAAAACACTAAAATTCCTTCCCCTTTGCAATGATGCAGAATGTTGAAGTGACTTCACCTGCTCTTTATCTGCTACCAGGGTTGAAATCTTCCCCTCACATTTGCATTTTGCTGACATTTCTATGGCAGTCATGAGTAATCGTTTGCTTTGGAAAGCAGCATGAAGTATTATTAACTGTTATGCCTTTAACATGACCTTTATATGACTTAGAAGTTGGCAGAAAGAAGGAAAAATAAAATTATTGACAACCAGCTGGCGCCTCGTGAACCACTAACAGACCATCAGCAAGGGTGACCACAGCGTTTTGATGCTCTATCTTCTAGCACATGAACCCAGTCAGAAACCCTGAAAAGCCTGGCTTGAAAATACGTTAGCTGTAAGCAGATGCATCACAAATGCTTTGGAGCAAGTCTAAAGACATAAACACCTCTTAAACCTAGAAATTTTGCTCCTCTGTATTCTACTGCCCTGGACAATTTGTGCATAGGTTAACTGGATAAGTTACCAGCAAGCACTCATTTCAGCACAATATTGGAATCAGAATTAAATCATGTCCATGGTAGTTATTAATTAGGAAAAAAAAAACAAAACAACAAAAAAACCCTACTTTGTATGCAAAGTAAGATACTGAATCATGCTGAAGAGTTGCATTAAATACAAGCTATATGTGTGGCAAGTTGAGGCAGAGACTTTCAAAGCTTTGTAAGGACCACAGACTACCCCTTCCTATATTGTTCATTGGCTATAAGGCATCCAGAGCCCATGTCAGCTTTGAAAATTTCAGAGTTGATTGGGAGTGTTTCTTCAAATTCCTATTTCATGTTTAGAGGGTCTATTCTGCTACAGTTCAGTAAAGACAGATTTTGAGTTCACTTCATTAGAAGTACCAGCCTCTTTCATGAGACTGGACTAACAAAGATTTATGTCTTCCTATTGTTTTTTTGTTGTTGTTTTGGTTGGTTGGTTTTGTACAATCTTTGTCAGAAAGTGTAACCATGAAGTACTGGCATCTGATGTACTCAAAACAGGGAGATATACTGTGCTGCTCTAACCTGCAAAGTCATATCCTGCATTGTCATATCCTGCTAAGATCCCTTAGGTTAATCCAGGGTAAGTGAGATTCTGATGTTCAGAGCAGGTCTGATTTACAGCAGAATATTCATCTCTATAAATGGGATGGGAAGAAATGTCCAGAAGCATTATTTATAAATGAAGATAACTGCTGGCTAACTTTCCCGCCTTATGCTTATATCATCTAATTACTTTGGCATCGTGTTTTCCTCTTTCATGTTCCAAGTCTGCTTTGTGCTTTAGCTGTTCACATCATTCTCCTTCTTATCTCTTATGTTTTCTTTCCCCTCCCTTTAGATAGATACACCATTAACAATCCTAAGTAAACTGAAATTTGGGGGTTTAAATATCCTCTGCGTTACATAATTTCTGCTCCCAGTGTTCAACCAACTCTACTTATTTTTTTTTCTGGAAGACAAGATGCTACATTGGGCACATTTTTAATGGGATCTCCCAGATCCCTTATCTATCTAAAAGTAACCTAAAAATAACAAGAAGAGCTACGAATCCCAATGGCTAGGTTCAGTAATTTTGGAGGGAAGGGAGGATCTGAGAGCCATGTTTGGCTGTGTTCATTTTTCTTTTTATAAAGCCAAGCCTATTCTACAATATTGTTTTTAGTTCAGCAACTTTTAGATGTCTTCCTGGACTACAGAAGATCTTCCCAGATCTTTTAACATCCTAAGAGGAGTGGCTTTCCTCGTTTTATCCCTGGCTATGTGATTCTTCCCATGCCTGTCACAGTCACTCCCAACACTGCACATTTCTCCAGCAGTGACTTCTTTCCATCTCCATTTCAAGAACTTCTCTCAGCTGTGCATGCTCCATCTCTTGCTGGGAAGGACTTGACTTCCTTCTGTCCCCCCGTCAAGGGGGTTGTTGTACAAAGGACTGCAGACAGAACAAAGCAAAGAGCCAACCTTTCTAAGGAACACAGCACATGGTAAAACACAAACAAAGAAATAAAACAGGTACCACCCTGTACATATTTTGAAATTATTTACAAAATTGTATTCTTTGGCATTCCCTAATATGTGAATATGCTAGACATTTTTCTTACCAGCTCTGAAACGGAAAAAGACAGAGGTTGCACCAGGAGAAAATACCAGTCTGACTGGAGCCATTACGGGCATTTAGGGTAGTTTTGGTGGAAGACTGAAAGGCCATCTAAGAAAAGGTGGAGACCAAAGAGGTGGCTTCTTGTTATTAATTGGGCAAAATTTCATCTTTCTTGATGCAAAACTAGGACACTGAGCCTCTACAGCAGGGTCCTCTGCACTAGTTCCCATCTGTCTCTTAATGTTGAAGTACGTGGCCTAGCATCGTGTGACACAGAAAAACAGCTTGCTCCTCAGCCAGGGAGGGCAGAGAAGAGCCTTGGTCTCATCCTAAAACATTGTCTGCAGTGTTCCCTGGATACAGAGCTTCATCCAGCTTGGGCTGTATAAATAATGCTTTTGCAGAGGAAGCTAATGCATTCATGTGAATATTTTCATGTCAAACTATCTTCTACAGCACATTAAATTAAATGGTCTTACAGTCTCAACATCTGCAAATCCCTGAAGCCTAAAAGGGTTTTTTAAATAATTCATCTGTTTGATTCTCCTAACACTAACAAACAATTCTTTCAACCTCAGTACCTATATCTCCTTCTTTTTGAGTTAGCTGTGTTTTTAAAGTCCTGTTTATGAGAACTATGAGGTAATGAGACCTAATTTCTCATTCAAATTGTCTAATTACAATGTATTAGAAAATGTCAAATGGAAAATCTCTCTTCAGGAAAATAAATAAATAAATAAATTAGGTATCTGGCAGAACAGATTATGTTTAATTATAAATATTTTAACTATACTGTTAATGATTTAGGGAAAAAAGATTAAAAATGTAATGTAAATCTTTTTGCATCCTTTTTTAAACAACTCTTTTCTTCTATACACATGTATAGACACTATGCATATCTGGTTCGAGCATTAATTTGTTGAAACTAGATCAGTACCAAGGGGATCTTTGATCTGCACAATTATCAATTAGATAATTAAAATCAGGAAAGTGAGGATGCTCTGAAGATTTATTACTAATTTAATTTATTCTCAGTTATTAATTTTTGTTGCATAAAATTGAAAAACATGAAACAACAAAGCATTCATACTGGCTCTGTAGTGGTCTTTGAACTAACAAGTCTCCTAAGAGTTCCAGGATGTATATTCTGGGTTATTCAATTATATAGTACAATATTCCTAAGAAAATATAGGCATGGTCTGTTAGGGACAGATTTTTGATTTGTATCATAGCAAATAATATATTTATAGTTCTGGTTTTAGAAAAAAAAAAAAAAGCATAAACTTTGAAGTGTTCAATTAAATTATCTTCAAGTTTACTCTAAAAATTCCTTCACATTGGACTGAATCCTTTCATTACAGTTCAGCTTTTTTTCTTCACTTCAGTCTACTGCATTGATGGGAATTAAATGCAAAGCATCAAACAAATTAGATCATCTAATGATTGTACACAATACCCTGCTGCTTAAAATAAATTAATGAACCTTTATCCTTTCTTACATAAAGAGAAGATTTTCAAACTTACATTGTCTACTTTTTACCAAAGATGCTGCACAATGACATTGTATTCTTATGTACAAAGGTACCCAAGCCACGTGATTTTAGCCTTGTCCACTTTGGCACAGTGATTACTTCATAATTACTCTTTCTGTGAAGTTGAGTATAATTAAGTTAACCAAGTAGTTACTTGCAAACCTGTGAAGTTGAGTATAATTAAGTTAACCAAGTAGTTACTTGCAAACCTAGAGGACAGAAATCTCTGGACTAACTGAGGCAGTGGATTGACCAGAAAAAAAATATATTCTTCATGAAGCACTTGAAACAGCTACAGGCCAAAAATAAGATAAATAAAATAAAATAAAATAAAATAAAATAAAATAAAATAAAATAAAATAAAATAAAATAAAATAAAATAAAATAAAATAAAATAAAATAAAATTAGATTAAATTAAATTAAGTTGGCTCAGCCTATTTTAAACACTTAGATACATGGAAGACACATTGAGCATGAATACTACCAAAACAAACCACTGTTTTAAGTTTTCGAGGGTAAGGAATTTAAAAAAAAAAAAAAAGGAAGAAACGAACAAAAAAAACCAGAATGAATGTCAAAATACATTGGGTATTGCATCCATAGATTATAAAAATTAGAAGGAGTTCAAGCTTTTTCAGTTCAGAAATATTTTTCTGGACTTTTTAGGAAGCCAAAGTATTTGAGTGTTCAAGAAAAAAAATTTAAAACTTTATGGAAAATAATTTTTGATGAAGTAGAAACATCAAAAGTCACAGGTTCCTTTTGTTAAAAGGCCATTCCAAAAACAAGGTCCTTTTCATCAGAATGTTCTGAGGGAGTACATCTGATCAGCATCAGAATAAAGAAGGAAGCACATCAGAGAGTTTCAACAGCAAGCCATCAGCCTGATATGACATAGACTGAGGTGCACCATCTACATATTGTAGAGAATTAGAACGGAATAGAGGGGAGGGAAGGGGAAAGTGGAGGGAAAAGGAGAGAAAAGGGGAGGGGAGGAGAGGCGAAGAGAGGTGAGGAAACATTGGAATGGACCTACAAAGATCATTGAGTCCATGTGCCTGACCACTTCAGGGCTAACCAAAAGTTAAAGCACATTACTGAGGGCAGTGCCCAAACACCTCATGAGTACTGACAGGCGTGGGGCATCAACCACCACTCTAGGAAGCCTATGTCAGTGTTCAGCCACCCTCATGGTAAAGAAATTCTCCCTAGTGGCCAGAGCGAACCTCCCCGGCCCAGCTCTGTGCCGTTCCCACACATCCTGCCACCGGTGAGCAGGGAGCAGAGGCCGGCACCTCCCTCTGTGCTTCCCCTCCTCAGGAGGTGCCGAGGGCAGGGAGGTCGCCTCTCAGCCTCCTCTTCTCCAGGCTGGGCACCCCACGTGTCCTCAGCCTCTCCTCACAGGATGGGCCTTCCAGCCCTTTCACCAGATTCATTGCCCTCCTCTGGAGGTTTTCAAGTGCCTTAACATCCTTTTTATATTGGGAGACTAGAACTGCTCACAATACTCAAGACAAGACTGCATCAATGTTAAATACAGTGGGTTAATCACCTCTTTTGACTGGCTGGCTATGCTGTGTCTAAAGCATCCCAAAATGCAATTCTTCCTCTTGGCTGCCAGACAGTTCCCAGAAATAAAGCTGTGTATCATAACAGCTACATAAGCTTACTTCCTTGAGGAAGGACCTACAGAGCTCTGTTGTTCCAAATCTGTTTGCAATCCCAAATTTGAAGGTTTGTATCGAATACTCTGTTCATTCACCTCATCCACTCAGTAGAGGAGATCACAATTTTACTACTCTGTAAAAAGAAAACAAACAAAAAAATAACACAACGATAACAAAAAATATATATCCCCTGTCATTAACAGAAGTTCAGAGGATGAGTATTCTGCTTGCCAGACTACAGTCTCTATGTAGTTTTTCTCTGTGTATAAAGGGTGCGTAACTGAAGATTCAAATTGCACAGCAGATGAAATCCCGAAAGTTATTCTGTTCAGTTGCATATTCTACATTGATTTGTTCTATGAATCAGGCCCTCCAACATCACCTCATCCATGTGATATTTTTAGTGTTGCCTGGTTTCAATCAGGAGAGAAATCTTAGAAAGATAGCTTTTATTCTGCCTTTTTCTATGCATTTCTATTGTGATTCTACCTCAGAGGTAAAAAAAAAAAAAAAACAGCAGAGAAACAAAGCACAGCAGGACAGTAAGTACCGGACCATAAAAAAAACTGTGTTACCGCTTCCATTCAGATGAATAATCAGAAGTCATCAACATGCCTTCAAGGTAAAAACAAAAATCTAGTCCAGTGAACTGTTATTACAAACATGAAATAGAAAGTATCATCTATGTCAGGTGAAAATAATCTCTTCTTAATGTCATGGAACTGAGTTAAAACAGAGTTACAACTGACACTTAAAGCTCTCTGATACCTGATATAAATAATAAGTGGAATGATACAGTCTCAGACATTTACCAGGAAAAAAAAAAAAAAACACACCTCTTTTTGCTTATTATTTTTTTAATGTTTTTACCATTGTTCGGAGTAATCAGGCACTATGCTAAGCAAGTATCAACATAAGCTATTTTACTCCTCCCTAATTAGTTCCAATAAAACCTAGTAATTATTATTATTTTAATTACCATTCAGAAAGCATGTGCTTGCTGTTGTGTTATTCCCAGGAAGGAAGCTGGGGAAGACCCTGTCTTTGACCCTAGTCCATGGCTGGCCACTGGCTTTGCCACCACTGCTGAAGACCAGGTAAAGAGGAGAGCTTCGTTCCTTACTCATACGTTACACAGCACATCTCTCTCAGGCCTTTCCTACATTGCTTCTGGACAGTAACAGAGCCAGCAAGTTCTTACCAAACTATTTTTTATGATATAGAAACGTCACTGCTTTCAAGCTGAATAAAATACTTTTGATTTTATTAAGTGTTCAGTTGAGAACTCACCAAATTTTCATTCCAACAGGACATAGTCTGATCATTTAAAAAAGGCTGGAAATGTATCTGAAATTTGAACATAGTTACTTTGAACTACTCTTCAGCACATTTCCATGGATTTATACTATTCTGATAACTTGGAATAGTCAGAAGCTCAGCTCATGGCTGCTTTGCATTCCCAACGTGACACAAAACAAGTGAATTGTACTAGGGAATTCACCCTTTCCTAAGTTATTTTCTCCTTTTCTCCTTTCTTTCACCAATGCTATATCAAATAACTATTGTGTATATGTATTTAAAACAAACAAACAACCCTTTACTGGAGAAATAAAAAATTCATACATAGAAGCTGCAATTTTGCTTCAACAGAAAATTTTCTTATTCCTTTTTTCTTTCTTCAAAAACCTTGTCTGAAAATCTATAACAAACTCATTCAGTTATGAAAACATGCTTAGCACTCTGTATGCACAGTGCATGAAAACTGTGGTGTGCCTTTCCAGAAATACACCCTGGCCACACACATGCACAGTGCTAGTGATCAGGTACATAGGTATAGGGCACTCTGAGGGGCTCGTGGGAAGTACGCCCTTTTGATGCAAAAATGTAATTGAGCAAAGAAATAGGGGGTTGTAGGCTGCAGTTTGCTCCATGGACTGGCCACAATGAGAAGAGAAGAATTAACTTCAGCCAAAACCAATAAAAGTACCTCTCCTCTCCTCTGCCTCTGAAATCCTCTGGGACACAGAGGTTCACGCAGACCATCACATAAATCGGAACTGTCAAAATTGTCAGTGAAACTATGCACCCAAATCCTATCCTAGCCCTAGCCATATGTTATAGACATATGTATGGAGCCCTTTATTCAGTGGGTACATGCTCCTTGTAGGACCGAGGAGAAAGCTGCAGTGTCTGATATACACATCCACCTACACAGAAGCTCGGCGAAGTGGGTAGAACTAGGTGCCCTAGGAGAGAAAATGGGAGTAACAGTTTCCTGAGGATTGCTAAGCCAGCACACTATTAAATACACCATCTAACATTGCTCTGTTCTTCCACTCTTGCAGCTACCACATGTGATGGACAAAATCCAAGTTAAACACTAACACCAGAGCATGCTCCAAGACAGACGACCAGGCCTCAGACTTTGCCAATACAATACAGTTCTATTCTCTATTTATTTTTGTAGTTCAAAGACCTGGCAGTAGCCCATTTGATGCCTGCCATAAGGACCAGTGCAATCCTGATTACTGCCATGAGATTTCCAAGCCCACAGATGGCTTGTACTCCAGCAGATGCCAGTCACCAAGATAGACTATGTACAAATAGCAGGGGGATTCTCTGAAAGAAAGAAAAAAGCCAGCTCCTATTTCCACTTTGAAAGCCCAGATGATAGGCTGCCAACTTGAGGACCTTGCTTCAATCACAGCAACCACATGAAAGACTTTATTCTGTTTATCTTGGTTCATTGAGGAAGCCAGTGATAAGTCTGCCATGAAAAAATTCCATCTTTTCCCCAAAGCTGGCACACTTGTCCCAAGATACGGGCTTTGATTTAATTTTAAGTGCAGTTATTTACAGTCATATCGTAGAATGCATGAGTTTTTTTCATCCTACCAGATGACTTCTTCCTCATAAGCAGGTTGTGAATACTTGAAAATTCCTCCAGAGCACAATGGCATCTCTGAGTGGAAGTGGAGAGAAAAAAAGAGCAACAGATCTTCCTACAGCTGCGACACAAGCATGCAGCCACATCCTTGATGTGTGTACCCAGCCAGGCAGCAAGAGGTGCTGGAAAGAAGAGCTGTGGCCCACACTTAGGAGGGATGAGGTGTGTGATGCAACTAGTCTTTTCTTCTCCCACTAGTCTCTCTGAAGCAAATAGGACAAGTACAATATTAAATAAAAAGATGAGACTGGTGCCCAGCTACTGAATCTGGAGTATTACTTTGCCATGGAATAGCAATAACAAAGAAAAACAAAGATACAGACTAATTGCAGATAAAATCATATACCCCTCTTCCACATAAGCCAGCTGTGGTTGTTTGGCTGTGGAATACTGTGAATAATTGAGCAGGTACTGCTGTTCCTGTAAATTAGAGCAGTATACTTTTGCTTCTATCTAGAGATTGCTGGCAGGCCCCAGTGCTGCTTATGGTGCAGCCAGATTCTGTAGTTTTGTTGCATTAGTTTTCTGGGCTCACCAGATACTTCATAGGGTTTAAATGACAGTGAGTGCAAATCTCTGTCTACTAATAATAAATTTTAGAAGGTGTGAAATGGCCAACAAATTATTTTGAACCCAATGACTGCAAGGCAGTGACTGTGACGATGAAGGGAGTATGCAGTAGACATTATTTAGGGACAGGTTGCTAAAGGACTTTGGAAGCAGGCATATTAACAGGGAGACGATTGAAAGATATTTATAGACGTTTGATTCCTGATAGCTACACAAAGCCCCAGCTTCTGGCAAAGACACAAATGGAAATGGAGAGGAAAACTCATTTGAGATTTGCAGAAAGATGCATAATTTTTTAATTCCATAGGTCCATTATTTTCAGCACAACCATTTTTACTCTTGAAATGTAGGTTGTATTACTACGTTCACTTCTGAATTCCCAGCCCCTGGCACCCATAATTCAATTTTCCTGTCTAAAAAAAATGCTGAGGCCTCTATGCTGATATCTCAGCAAACATAATACTTCATCTCTAACTGTATCCTGTTTAGTCTGGATTTGTTCACTAGCAGCAGATCTGAAATACAGCCTTGCAGCATATTCAGTAATAAACACACAAAACTGACAGGCAATAATTTCCTAGTTTTTATGGAAGATAAGATATTTTGCAAAATTTTGCCATATTGTGTGATCATGCCAATTTACCTCTCTCAGTGAGATAGAGTTATTCTTATTGCAAGATAGTAGGAGATGCTACTATAAATCTTGCAGTATCTTGCAAATGTGCAATTACTCTTCACAAGTGCCCAGATGGGGATTATATCTCATTATATCAAGTGCTATGCAAAAAACAAATGTCTGGCTGTAATTAATGGGGTTGGAAACTTCAAGAACAGATCTGCTGATGAAAAAAACACAAATGGTCAGAGTTTCAGCTTGAATAACAACCCAAATGACTGGATGTTTATCTTAACCTTGTCCAAAGTATGTAATCATCCTGAGAATGCAAAACTGGACTGAATCACAAGAATGACCTTTTTTTGCAAGCTTTTCACTACATCCTTTGTCTATATGTTGAAAATATGTCCAAAATTCTTCCTTTCTCATGCTACAGTAGCACTTAGATTTCTGACCTTTTTTTTTTTTTTTTAGAAACAGAAAAAACAGAAATAGCAGATCCCTGAAAATAAATAAATAAATAAATAAAACCAATTTTACACAGCATAGGGTGAGAAAAAAGGTCCTTTTTGGTGAAAGCTTAAATTGATTACTATTTTAGGAAAAGGAATTCACACATGAACACATAGATGTAAAATAGTATTGCCAGATTCCCAGTTACAAGCCCTAATCAACATTTCCAGCACAAAACATTCCCTTCCCCCCTCTTAAAACATATCACCGATTAATCAGTTCATTTCATTTACCACTGTAGTGTTCTGAAAATAGACATTATCTCTGGATTATCTTTTTCAAGAACATCTTCTGGCCAATCCACAAACTTTTCAGTATTTCATTCTAATTTGACCCACTAACACATTTACCCAAAGAAAAATTTATGGATCATCTCAAAGGCAAGGCAGGGAGAGGTAGCTGTACTGTTTTTTTTTTGTTTTTTTTTTTTTTTTTTGTTTTTTTTTTTTTTTTTGTTGTTGTTGTTTGTTTTGTTTTGTTTTTTTCCCTTTAGTTTTCTGCAACATTATTTGCTGAACAGGTTCGACTGAGTATATATTCAGACATGCTCTTACTGAAATTTCCTTTAATGTTAGTCATTAACAGATCTTCATACTTCTAAATATTCTTCTTTTTACTGCCAACACAGGTAAATAAAATTGCATTCAAACATTTTTTTTCTCATTGTATAATAATTTTTTTGATTAAACACACCAAGTGCTAATCCATCTCTAAAAAAGTGTTACACAGCGAGATGTAAGTTTTCAAGTTTTGCTGAAAATTTCATAGTAAACCTATTCTATTAAGCATAGGACAGGTAGGATTAGATTTTTAAGGTATAAAGTGAAAACAGCAGAAATCTTTCATTCAAGAAAAATGACATCTTATAAAAAGAAGGTGTCAAATTTATGATTCTACCAGTTTTCCTTTCATTCTCAGAATTGTAGAGAAACAAAAAGGAAAGCAATCCCATTTTCTTTCTATTGGAAGAGCAAAAGGATCCCAAAAGCAGAGGTGGGTAAATTCTGTTTATCTACCTTTAATTTCAGCCTCAGTGTCACTTGTCGGTCAGAACTTATGTCAGGATTTCACACTTATTAACTGGGTCACTTTTACTGAATCCTTGCAACCTTTACTAATGTATAAATCATAAAGCATGAAGGTATACTTTCATTTTGAGTTAAGTTTACAGAACAAGTAAGCAGGAAAACTACTGCTCTGCTTTTCAGCTCCCCAAGCCTGTCTCCAAAATATTTAATGACCCTAACCCAGCAAAGTCACTGTGCAGATGGATGCCACTTAAACAAACAGCCATAAACACATGATGAACAAGTGGAGCCATAACAGCTATTTTGAGATGGATGGCACTAGTTTCAGAGAAAACTTCCCTTGAAAAGAAAGGCTATTGAATCACCCTTTCATATCTGCAGCTACATTAATCAGCCTCAGGTTTCTCCATGATGAAAAATGAGCAAGTGATGTCCAGCATTATGCTTGAGCTTTCTTCTAAAAAGAGAGGAAATGTCCTGCAGGCTGTGTGGAGCTGAAACTGCCACTTAGCAGTGACTTGGTCATTGGGAAACTGAAATCCACAAATCTGTTCTATTGACTTAACCAGTTTGCTCTTCTAAATTTTCCTTGCATTTTTTTATATCCTGTCTACAAATAATCAACTTATCTCTCTTTTGTACTTGTTTCTGTTTAATGCTATGCTTTTACAAGAGAATTGAAATGCTTGCACTAATTGGTCCTAATAGTTGTCCTTGAAAAATTTTGAAAAATTACTGTTGTTTTGTGTTTGGGAATACAAATACTGACAAGATATGCCAACACTTAATTTGTTCTTGTACCATTTAGTAGGTGAGTTGACTTTGATCACTCTTAACACTTTAAAAAAAAAAAAAAAGGATTGAACAATGTAAAATAAGTATGCTGAAACATTTCTGCGTTCCTGAGCTCTCTTAGTCTCTTTTTTTGATCTGTACAACTCAGAACAAGGTATGAGGCATATTTTGCGCCATATTATTTATGAACAGCTTGTTCAGGAGAATTTCTCTTTATCTGGGAGTATATACTTGATAGTGTATGCTTATCAAGAAATACACAATACTGAATTGTTGTTCTGAACTTTTAATGGGTAGCAAGCTAAGACAGAGCTTTGCCTAGAGATAAACACAGTATTACCCAGATGTGATGATATGCTCTTGCTTTCATAAAAATAGTATAAAGGAAACCAGAATAAGACTCTGATTGTTTACCTATAAAATATATTTTTTTTCCAACAGAAACTAGAATAGTTTAATGTGTTGATTTTTACATCTTTCTAGAGTCTTTTAAGAAAACCGGCCTGGAGTTTGGAAGGTTTGGACACTGTATTTAAAAGATACTAGTGTCCAGATTGTAAATTTGACTATTTCTCCTTCTCTGCAGCATTTAACAACATTATGACAAACAGAAAAGAAACAAACTCTGCTTGTTAGTATACTTACATAATTTCTAACATTAAAAAATTGTTCTGTGCTATATCTTCTATGATTTTTTCTAACAAAACCAGTAGAATACACTTCTAGCAGTTGACTCAGTCTCCATCAATATCAACTGAAATACCCAAGAGTAGAACTTGACAGAAATAGTAATACTATTCCTAAGAAAAAAAGAAGGATAAAAAAATCTGAGAAAATAACTTAAACCCAAATCCTTAGAACCCCCCAGAAACCCTTGAAAATACTTACTTTTTTCATAGCAAGAAGAAACAAACAGAAAGTTCTGGCCTCCTGAATGCATGCCAGGAAAGCTCCTGTCATTTGCTAGAAAGTGAACTTACAGCAGTGAAAAAGGTGCCTTCAATAATCCCAAGAAGGAAGCAATAAGAACAGTAAAATGATATGAACAGCCTGGTAGGTAGTAATTACAACCATAAAACTGTTGCTGTTTACTCACTCAGCTTTTTATAGCTATCATGGCAAAATAAATGTGAAAGGGATGATGAGATAATTTGGAGAAGTTTTAATCATTTGAGAAGCTCATCGTGTCCAAGAGAGCTGTAAAGACTGAAAGCCCAAAAGGGCTCACTGGTAAATTTGATAAATGGGCAGTCTACTGTGTTTTCTGAGAAAACCTGATAAAGACAACTCTATGTGAATACAGAGTTGTTTAGGAAGGAAAAAAAAAAAAAAAAGGTTTATTTTTTTTTTCTGAGCAATTAATTTAGAAATGTTTCTTGTATGAATAATTTCACTATTTCTATTTCAATTTCATGACAACAAAGAAGATATAGATTTAATGGGAATTTCATGCTCAAACCAGCTCTGATACTGCATAGGAAACTGTCAAAATTAAAAATTCTGCAAAGAACACAATTTGTGAAATTTTAGTTCAGAGCCAAAGCATTTAATTTTTTAAAAAAATAGTAACTTTCAAATAAAATAATTCATAATAGTTCATAATGTTGATATATGAAGGTTTAACATTTTCTAAAGGAAGATAAAGTAGTATATAAAAACTATCACACATTTGAATTGTGTGTAGTTGAAAAACTAAATGAAGTTTCAAGGTTTTAATTCTGTCCTAATTTAACTTTAGCATGCAATGACATGATAGAAGGATTATTAAAATAAATGGCAATTTCCATAGTCGGAAGCTTTCTGTGTCACAGAAGACTTAATGTTTTGTTAATGTGAGGAGACCAAGAGGAGATAAAGGAATATGGTGAAGAATTGGTGAAGAAAGTCTATGCTGAAGAATTCTTTTCTGTGTTTTTAATATATTTTTGCTCATTACCAGATGGATGAGCATCTGAGAAACTATTCTTGATTAGTTTAATTAGTAACTAGTTTAGAAAAACCAAAGCCCACCTAATTCAGTAATGATATTAATATCCAATAACTAGGTCACATTACCCCCGATTACTATAGAGATTACAGAGTTCCTTATGGAAAAAAATCTTTCCATATCATACAGGACATGAATAAAAAGCTGGGATATGTCTAGTGCAGTAATGGATTCAGTCAAGCAGAAAATTAACCAACACACAGCGGAGGGTGGCGGAAGGGACACGGTTGTCTCACAAACTGTTTGGAGACAAGTAAATTTCACTCAGAAATGAAAGACTAGATACTTCCATCCACCAACCAGAAATTAGTGCAGCAGGTAGCCAGCAAGATATCCTTCAGGCAAGACTGGATTTGTTCTGTGTCCCTCATGCCCATTTCTCCTTCAACATACTTAATAAGCCTGGTATGGGGAGTCTTGGCAATTAGCAGAGCACCTATCTCTGGCACTGACTTCCGCATGTGGGCTAAGAAAATTTAAGAAAATCACAGAAGTCCTTATTATTTCAAATGTCTTCCATCTGTTTTCAGTCAATGAGAGCACTTTCACACACCATGAAAGTGCCATGTTGCTGAGAACCTTCAATACTACAAAATATTTTCAGATGATGAATAACAAAAATCAAACAGAAAAGAGATACGCATATTCGCTAAAGGAAAACTCTTGAGGAAAAGGCTATGCCTAATCTATCTAATCTGCATGTAATGGGTATTAAGGTCCTGATTTCACAATTTCCAACACTCTTCAAGCCTACACTGAAGCCTTCAGGACTGTTCTGCTTTGTCTGGAAACAATATATTACAAGGAGGATAAAAACTAACATCAGTTTTCTCCCCACCTGAAGTCACAAATACTCAGAGTCCCACAGATCAGATATAGCTAAAGATCCCTTATTTGATGGTATGGACATGCATAGGGTTATACAAGAAGCTGACATAGGGATCTCATAAGCAAGATAAGAACCATATCTTTTATATCCATCTATGTATACAGTAATCAACAGTACAAGACATTTAAAGATATTTATCAGTTTAGCAGTATTATCAAATGTTTCTCACATGAAGAGAAAGAAACTCAAAAACACACAAAAGAAAGCCCAAAGCCAGCCATTAGCAGTTGTAGACATGATAGCACACTTAACTTGGATTGATTTATGCAGTGTACAGGACACAAACTTCTACCTCCATAGAAGTAGGTAGAAGCAAGCAACTGCTTGCTCTTTACACTAAACTGTTATTTATGCTTGAAAAATACTTTTTGATTTATTTTTTTTATATATTTACATATGTTACATCAACCGTTAAAAATAATTGTAATGAACAATGTAACCAAACCAGATATATTTGAAATTGTTCATCTCTAAGCTGATTTATTTCTTTTCAAGGCCTACACTAGGTTTGTTGATGTGCCTTACTATGATATATGCCATCAGACATAGGCATGCATGTTCAGTACTTCCAGGGGATTATGTGGTTATACACTAGACAAATTTCAAGGTCCTTAAATTTTCCCTGCAGTTTCATCTCAGAGGTCAAGATTTTAATTACTAGGGACAAATTTATTTTTAAGATGGGATTATTATAAGGTTTTTCACTGTGATTTATTCTTCATTGTAATCAACATTGTTAAGAGCTCCAGTAATGTACAATTTATTAAAAAATAGTCTTTTTCCTGGTCTTCTTTGAAAATGTATTCTGTTTTGCAACCATATCTTTTCTTCATAAAATAGTTACAAGTCAAAATGACATGCATCAGCGGCCTTTAAGAATAAAAATAAAGCTATTTTCCAAACTGTTTCCCTCATATCGAAACACTGTTTAAGAGAACTGTAGTTTTCAATTTGCATGGTAGAGATGCAGTAACCAACTGGAAGACGGTTGCTGCCAGGAACATTTGGTGTCAATTACTCTATGGCTGAAGAAAAAAAAAAATATATATATATATATATACATGTATATATATATGTGTGTGTGTGTGTGTGTGTAATTTTTAGAGAAACTGATGAAATCTCACGTTTTCCTTAGGTTTGTCAGAATTGAGAATTTTCTGCATTTTCTGTTCTGTCAAAAGGCAGTTTGTCCCAGCAAAACATCAAGATGTCTTTATCTAAGTAATTGCCCCACTTGCATTCTCAGCAGACCAGAAAGTTGTACTATTTTCATGAGCAATAATGAGAATACTAGAATGTGATTATTAAATGCAGACATCTGAGGGACAGAAATTGTAAAAATGGAGGACAATTTTCCACTTACGCTTATGTAAATGGCTGCCATTATTATTCCTGGAACTGTCCCATGACCACTGCTATTGGTGGTCACATACCTTGGAGCTCAGATCTGTCTCTGTGCTATGTGTAACTTACTTATCGCATGAGTAGACAGAATCAGGCCCTTATGATCTTAAAAAAAATTAAAAATAAAAATAAAAATAAAAAATAAAAATAAAAAAGTATTGTAAGTATTGTTCTTACACTTTTCTTAAAATAATTTTTTAGGCTATAATAAAATATACATGGAGTGTAATTTTCAGTTCATAAAGAAAACTAGTGATTTCTGGGTTGAAAAAATGACCTCCAATGAATAATAAAGTCCTTGCTTGTGGCTTCAGAACTTAAACCCCATAGGTTTTCACCTTTTTCAATCCCATAGAGCAATTCCTTTCCCTATAAACTAAGGCTCCAGCCCACATCTGTTTTATCATATATCTTTAAAATGTCATTTTAGGCTAAAAATGTGCTAAATGAACTTTAAGTATGTTCTACCAATCGTAAAAAGAAAACTGCACATAGACCTCCAAAGACAATGTAGAGTATAGAAATTGTGTCATGCTGGGAAAGAAAACAGTCTAGCCATAGCTGTTCATAGTCTGCTGGCAACCCAGCAGTAGGTCGATCAAGCTATTCTTGGTTCCTCCAAAGAAAAACAGTATTTCCCTTTCAATCTACCTTTGTGTCCCTAGTGTGTGGAGGCTGCATTGGTGTGCATAGCCAAAACGATCACTCTCAACTTCTGAGCATGCTGGTTCACCTGTACTACAGCTGGACAGGCACCTCCTGGAGATAACTGGGGGATGAGAGGGTGTCACTGGGATAACAGTTACTAGTGAAGCTCAAGTTTCTCAGCAGATTATCAAGGTCTATGGCTCGTGATTAGCAAACTCCAAGTACATTTATTGAAAAAAAAAAAAAAAAAAGAGCAGCTTTCTTGAGCTGGCACAGTCTCTTCTGTAAGTTTTGCAATCTTGTATATCACCAGAGCTATAAAAGGAGGCCCAGAATGTGATCTCATTTCCATCACATCTGGAATGATTCCACTGAAGTCACTAAAATCCCTTTCTCATGTCTCCAGAAGAACAGGCTGCAATTACTCCAAAAACTGTCTACCACCAGAAAGGGAGGTAGGAATTCTCCTTTTCTAGGGGCACATTTGGCTAAACCATGCAAAACCATGTCCCACACTTCAAGACTTCCACCTACCTGTGCTGGAGACTAGGTTTTGGAGTTGCTATGCATTTTACTCTATTGAAATTTAAAAAATTCTATTTTTAGGTGCCTCATGAGTTCATTGTGAAGTATAAAACATGTAGTCACTGAAGTTTGCATCCTTGTAATCTTTTTCTGATCATTATTTACCTGAAGATGTGTGATGAAAACTTTTTCTAAAAGTCTGTGAAATTAAAGGTCTTAATTCCATTTACAGAAGAGAATATTAAAACTGAAGGGAACCCACACAACAATTTATCTGGTAACCCACCGCCAAGACTGTTTCTAATTTTATTTTGGTGAAACTTGGGAAAAACATTGTTACCGCTTCTTTGTCTCCTTCTCTTAGCATAATTAGAGAAAAGTTGGCTTAGCCTTCTTTTATTTATTTATTTCAAACACCACCTCACCTTCCTTTAGCTTATTTTTTCTTTCCTTCTTTCTCCTTCCACCCACTCCCAGTCATAAAGCTTTCTGTAAATTATGGTAAGCTTCACAGCTCTGCGGGTTTAAAAAAAATCCTCATAAAATAAAGCCCCATTTTTTATTTTTTTTAAAGCAGAACACATGCAGGGCACTTAAGAGAGATGTGAAAATGCTCTCATTTGGCTACCCTCATCTGAGGGCAATTTTTGGCAACAGATGAAATTCATAAAGAACACAAGGAATAAATTAGCAGGTCATCAACATCTTTGCAGACACAGAGCATAAGGAGGAGCAAAATATTGAGAAATAGGTGAATCAACAGATAAATTATATATATATTTAAAAATAAATAAATAAAAAAAGCCAAGAGGGTCAAGTTTGAGTATGTCTTGTGTCTTGACACTGTTTCATCCCCCTGAAACTATTAAATGCTTTTTTTTTTTTTTCTTTTTTTTCCACATCTCCTAGCTTCCAGTGTCTCTCTGCTGAGTGCCTGTCTTAGGTCTCCCAGAGCCTGCTCTCAGAGCTGAATATTTACAGTTCCAAACAAAGTGCTAAAGCACAGTCTCACAGTCAGGTTTAACGTTTCTCAAAATGGTCACCCAAAGTGTGTAACCCAATGTTAGTAGAAACATTTCAAAATAATGTTCTAGTACAGCACACTGTGTGAAAAAGAAAATGATATGAAATGAAATTTTTAACTTGCAATGTCTTCATGTGTAAAATAAGTATTTTACAAGCCTTGTTATAACACACTACTAAGAAATACAAGGGATTTGTCCTTTCTCTGAGTATAAAGTAGTTTCCTGCTTTCAACTATCTTATTGTTACCAGATCTACTGCTGCAGAAACAAAGTAAATACATCAACAAATCAACAAGAAAAGATTTATTTTTCTTAATAAGTTAAATGAATAGGAAATGACCCATCTACAGTGGTCTCTTGCCAAAACTAGGAGTTAAAACCAGCTAAATAATAGGAATAAAACACCTTGCTGCTACAGTTTATGCATTCAGAAATTCACCATATGCTTGACATATGCTAAAGGTCATGGGCAGCCAATGGCAAAACATAAGAGAGTTTCTAAATGTTATAAATGATCATCTTCTAGCTAAAAAGATACTGAACCCAACACATAATAGATTTTAACACTGGAAGGAACTAAACCATGATTACGTTCTAGTCTGATCTTATGCCGTAAGTTTTTTTGACTGGTTGTAACTGATAAGAGACGAATTAACCTGTTTTCTATATATCATCCACACTCAGATAAACCAGCTTCCCTTAAAAGAATACCATGCAGATAACTCTCAGATAAGGTACAAGTTCATGCATAAAACATCTGGCTCCAGACAGTAGGCAAAAGCTGGCAAGAGCAAAAGGCTGTGGCAGATTCCCTCCCTTGCGGCTGTAGAGCTCTTTCCATCACACCCTCTTGTCCTTCCCACCATCCCATCTTCTACACGCTCTTCCCTGAACCCTTCCCTCCTCACACTTATGGGTAGATAAATCAGTTCAGTGTGGAGAGCTGTGAGGGCCACTGAAGGTCCAAGAAAGCTGGGTGTGTGGAAAGAGGGAGGAGAGCTGTGGAGAGGAAGAGGGAAGGCAGCACCGGACAGCAGGGTAAGGAAAGAGGAAACGGCTGCCCTCACAGTGCAACAGGTAACATGAGAAAAGTCACAGTAACCTTTATTTTTATGTATTGACAGCTCACTCTCCTTGCTGGAGTCAGGATGGCACTTGAAAGGAAACTCTAGAATTAAAAATCACCTTGTTACTATCATGTACATAATAACCTGTGCTGTGGAGTCACTTCTATCTATCTACATTAAATACATAGGGATGTGAGAGAAAGTTTATTTATATAAGTAAATGTCTACAAATATGGGAACTTCATGTAAAATGTCAAAAGTTCACATTTCCATAGTAAAGAAAGTAATTCCACAACGAGCCCTGATTTACTATGCTTTTGTGTGTAATAGTCCTCAGAGCTTGACCCCGTGTTCTCTCTTAGCACATTTTTTCCAGTACTTCTAGTTTTTCCCACATTTTCTAATTTAATCCTTTCCATACCCACAGATTCTTTTCTTTACTAATTAAAAACTGGACCAGAGTTAATTTATACTAGTTGGCTGACTTATACAACATTTAGACTGGTCAGCCCACAACAGCTGTGAGCTCAGAAAGACAAAGGAGAAGAAAAGGCATGGGACACTACCTTGAAGTTCTCTCCTTTACCTTCCAATCAATTTTAGCCTACTTGTAAAAGCATTTTTTTTTTTCCTGAGATCTTTCTACCACTTTAAAATGTTCTTGAAATTGCTGAACAGATCACAGAGGGACAAAGGTACAGAGCTCTGCATCTTGGTAAAATAAATTTATTTCTCTCAGCTCTCAGTTTTTGCCCAATGCAAAGGCACTGTCTTTTTTTTTTTTTCTTTTTATCTTTATGACTCATACCAGTCTTCCAGTCAGGAAAACATATTTTGGCATGCACTTTTTTCTTTATTTTGATTTAGCTCATCTTTATTTGATGTAGCACCAAAGCTTGTTCCTGAACTTGAATCACAGCTGTAGGACATGAATCCTTGAATGATTAAAGTTTAGATCTCATGAAATGGGTCTCACAGACCACATTGTGTCTTGCATATTGTGGAGTATTATATTTGTCTATGGGATATGTATTTATGTGTAGTGTAATTGCATTAGAAATTGATATATGTATACCACAAAATATTTTTCTGCAGGCTATATTACGATTTATAAAAGCAGGAGGTAGGAGTAGATACAAAAATTTAAGTCTGCCTTTTTGGCAACTGACTCACTAAGCTAAAATTTAGGAAAGGATATGTAAGTGTGATAGCTACTGAAGATTAGTTTAACATTGCATGAGGAAAGAAATCTTGTTAGCCCTTGACATGAAATGTTGGTTTTGGCTGCTCAATTTACTGCCAGTAACACTATTCAGCATGCCCAAAAAACAAGCTTATGGTTAGATTACTACAGACCTGACCTTGGGCAGACATAACAAGACATACAAGTATTTAAAACCCTTTCTTACAATTGGTTGTTACTGCATAAGCCAATGGACTTCTCTTTGGTGGCAATGATTACTAACAAAATTAAGTTTTCCTCTTCCAGCTTTTGGCAGTTAAAGTCAAAATACTGTTCAATAGAGCACTGTGCAAGAGGTTTTCATACTGCTTTGAGAAAAAAAGATCTGTCCATTTGAAATCCTTGTAGTACCATGGCTTTCTTAGGATGCAAGTACTGATTTCTTGCTTCAGGATGAAACAGGATGAAAAAGGAAGTACTTTTTTTTTTTTTTTTTTATTTGTGGAAGATATCTTTTTCACAGCAATCGGAGGCTCAGGAAAGGATGCAGTGAGAGGGTGAAGGGTACAAAGGGGTATCCCTGACTACTCTTGCTGATGCTTTACTCTGTTGTGGTGAATCACAGAAAAGGAAAGCAAACAAACATGGGCAGCTGGGATGGGGAAGATCTGGCATCAACACAAAGCCTATTTTTATATTCTATCCCAAAACTGCTGGATGTGAAATTCAGAAACAGGCTTCAGAGCAGGAAGAGGAACATAACTCTCTCCTCCCAAAGGGGATGCCACAACCACTAGGCTGCAGATCTTTGCTCCCTGTTGAAAAGGCTTGTACACAGATTTGTACCCTTCTGTGCTCACATAAAAAAAAAGTGGAGACAAACAGGGATTTCATTCTTTAAAAATTAAGTAAATAAAAACACAGTTGAAAGAATGCTACCTTTTGACATAGTCCTAGGTGTTTGAACCTTAATGTTCTGGTCTTTATGAGTGAATTGAAATACCTTCATGTATTCTAGTCACAAAAGAAACTGCAGGAATGAATGGCTAATTATGCAGCATTCCACCAGCTGGATAAAGTGGTACAGCTCTCGGGCATGTATTCTCGAAAGCACACTCTCAAGCCCCTGCTCTTGCTTGTCGCTGCACTGAGACCCCACCCCCACACCCCCCCACACGCCAAATACATCCCCACAAGTACATCCCCACAAGTACATCCTGAGCACCAGGCGGCTTTGTACTGACCTCTGAAGTCCTTTGTCAGAATTAGCTTTAATTAACATGCTGGGGACGCCCAGCCAGTTGTGTTAGCTGGTAAATAGGTGAAGTGGGCTTATGAATCCCCAGTCACCTCTGTTTTCTCTTCAGCCACTAATGCTGTCATTCTACTGGGAAAGCAATAAATAAGGTACTCTCAGCCATCAAGTAAGATTCAATTTAATTTTCAAAACATAAAGGCCTTCTGTAAAAGAAATTCCACGTTAGAGTTCCTCAGAATGTGTTGGAAATGCATTTCACATCATAGGCAAAATGTTTCTTGTTTACTACCGCTGCACTTGCCCAGCTGCCCATAAGGACCACCTCTCGCATGCACTAGGATAACTTTATACATGTGGCTTTCTGATAATTTCAGTGAGGCATATGCTTTTGCAGGATTACAGTTAGAGACTAACCTTTTTTCTACTTGATGTTGTGGCATTAATTCAACTGAGGTAGAAATTTAACATGAGTGATAACCATCCAGACTATCAATTTTTATCTATTTATTTTTAAAGTGTTACATTTGTTTTACTCTAAGTCAATTATTCAACCCTAGCCACCCCTTACCCCCTCCCATCCACACAATTTTGTTAACTTCTCAGAAGTAAATTAAAAGAAAGTAACTCAACATTTCCTGGTGGCCTTCCAGAAGATGGTCATCTTTTCATCACCCTAAATGAAAAATAAATAAATAAATAAAAAGCAACTTGTTATTTTAATTATATTTTGAATGCTCCCCCTCCTTCTCATTTTTAGGTGGAGTTTTTATTTCTCCTCTTTTCTACAAATTATACGAAGTGCTTTAGCAGCACAACCGACTTCATGTATTATGGAAAGTGGCCTGGAATACTGCCAGTTTGATACTTCATTATAAAAGCAAAGAGACTTGTATAAATACTTACTCCTCGTGAATTCTGCAAATTAAACCCACATCAGCCTTTTAATACTAAATCCTATTTATTTTTCAATGCAACTTTTTAAAGCTGAACACAGGCTGTATTTTGGCATTATTTTTGTGTTTTGTCTCATTTCATCACATTTGTCACAATTATTCATCCAAAGCTATGAAATGGTCAAAAACAGATTATAGAAGGTTTTAAACAGTGTTTTTTTTTATACTGAGACAAATCAAACTTCTTTGTAAAACATCACTTTTAGTGAAGAGTTGCACAGGAGAAATTTGAGCAGTCAATAAACAGTAATGAAATTAAAATCTGTTGGAAGTGCACCACTCCTTTTTGATCTATTTTTTTTTTTTTAATTGTTGTTCTTTATTTTACTACTGTGTCCAGTACTATGTGTATACTGCCATGGATTAGACAGGACTCAGCCTGCTCCTTCCATAACGGAATCACTAGACACTTTGTAGGCTAGGTACTTGTTTCTATATAATTTATTCTTTTATTATATGTGTACTTTTTTTTTTTTCCCCTAACTTTAAATACAGTAATACAGTGTAAGGAGAGATTAAATCTGTTATGGTGTTCTTTAAAGAAAATATGCCATTGCCTTAAATTTGCCCACCAAGGAGGCTTGCTGTCCCACAAAGATCTTCTTAATGAACTCCCTTTTAGGCTGCCGATTACAGCAAGGCTATTTTCTGAAGATAATTGATCAGGGCACAAAATCTTCATTAAAGCACTATAAGAGTACTTCAAATTTGCATGGGAAATGTCTGCCAGCTGCAAGACTCAGGTAATTGCACTATTATCTCTCAAAAGTAGACAAAATACAGCTTTATTTTTCAGTTAAATCCATACCACCCCTCAAAAAAAAAAAAAAAGAGAAAAAAAAGGCTGCATTCAGAGTCACACACAGGCAGTAATTTCTCTGTAGTGCTCTCTTCAGCAGTTCACTGAAGTGCACAGATTGAAAGAGTAGAAACTTATTACTAGAAATAATACTGCACAAGGCCTTTTCTGAAAGTAAACATATATATGAAATCTCAGGTTATTGTTTTCACTACTCAGTGCTCATTTTATTGTAATCTATTTTCACCTTCACCATTATTAAAACCTAAAAATGTAGATATTACAGGTATTATAGACAGACCACATAGCACATCTGTGGTTTGTTTGTTTTTCTTTTGAATGGAAGTTCTTGTTCTTTTTTCTTCATTTTGCCTATATTCTAATGATTAATTTATGTTCAATTACATTATTTCTTTTTATTATTATTATTTGCCACTGTATTTATTTCTGAAAGCTGCTTACAAGATTTTAATCCTCAAAAACTTTACTGACAGCGATGATGTGATGGAATCAACCATAAGGATTTGTCTTTCACAAAGGAATTAGTTAATCAACTCAAAGAAGAATTTTCTTATTACACTTAGGAAGAAAGAAAATAGAAACAGAAAGCGATCAACATACTATAGCCCAGTGGGCTAGTGTTGTTTACACAGCTTAATAAATTCAAATCTGTAATGTATCAGAACCTCTTTTTTCTTCATTCCAAAGAGGCCAGGGGAATCATCCTTCATGTGCAGCACTGTCACGAGAGTGCTGCTCTAACCCCATATTATGGGTGAGATTTATTAGCAATACTACTTTGTTCTCAATCTCTTAAAACACTTCACAAACACTAAATCTGCTTTCTATTCAAGTACTTCTCTGCAAGTTTGAAAGCATCAGGGAGCAGATTTTCAGCTACAATGAATTAATGAGGATTTGGTGAAGCATCAGGAAGCCACTTCTACTTACACAACTGAAAATGTACCACCTTCGTGGCTGCACTCATTTTCCTGACACACTCTCCCTCACTTGAATTTTGAATGCATTTCAAGCCTCATAAGAAGATATCATGTTTTTACTTAGTACATTCAAGCTGTATTCAAGATCTACCTCAATTATTGCTTTGCCTTTAGACAACCTTGACAGACAGACATTTTGGTGGATATTACAAAAGCTATTAGACACCAAAAATCTGTCTGGTTTTCGGTTTCCTAAACTGAATATTTATTATCTGCAAACAGTTGATTCTGCATCAATAATTTATACCCTATTGGTTTCTTGCACTTGTTACTGTGATCTTTCTTCACTATTCTTCCAATTTATTTTAATTTGGGAAGATTACTAAATAGTAATCTAATCTAAATTTATTTCCATTCTATATATACTTTCTTCTGCTGTTTAAATACAGAGGCATTCTTAGCACAAAAGTTGTAGGGGTTTTATCCTTACGATACCAAACTTATCAGGGTCAGTGCTGCTTGATAACCAGTTCTTCAAACAATTGCCCCCTCTTTGCCCCACTAAAACCATTAGAAAAAAAGCTTACCACTTCATAAATTCAACTAAAGCTCATTTACTGCTGAGCAGCTGGTTTAAAATGTAACTTGTTTCCAAAGTGAATGGTGATTTATATTATTTAGCATTAAATAATGGACTTATGTTACATCAGATGCATAGATTGAAAAGCTGAGTAAAAAGATTTTTTTGACATTCAAGAAATCTTGGAAATCATATTTAAGGTAAAGTGTGTTTGTTTAGAGTTGTGAAGGCTTCAGATATGAAGTGATATTCTAACTCTGCAAAGCCCTTCTCTTAGCATCCAAAATTTACAATAAGCACCATGCTGTATATTTAAAGAATGTAAACTTTAAACTGCAGCTACAAATATTTACTATAGATTAGATACATAAGAAGAATGACCTAGTCATTTTTTACAAGTCCCTCAGTTCATATATTTAGTAATAACATAGGGCACAAGCATACTTTCACAAGTAATTTCACAGCTGCTATCACAGCTTCTTCACTACACTGTTGTTTCTTATTGATACCAAATACTCACATGTAATAAAGCCTAACAAGTGAGATCTGTGTTCTTTTCTTTACCATGTCTTTATGGTAATGAACACCTTCAGTAAATATATGTGGTGTGATTCACACTGCAGTTGTACTGCTTTTTTAGGGGAGCAATTCTCATTACCGGTATGTTGGTAGATCAGGTGGCTGGGTGAACCAGAGAAGTAGAAGGCACATGGTGAGGGAAGAACTGTGCCTATGAAACAGACATAGAAATTATAATGGAGACCATGAATAAGAAAAGGCCGAGCAGGAAGACAGTAGTTAAACATTACCTCTTTGGAGCAACAGCCAGTGCTATTACATCAACAGGCACAACACTAACCCTAGTATTTGCATTCCCAAATATCCTAACATTCATATGGACATTTCCTTTAGCCTGACTTTCATGACTCCCCATCTTTCCTGGCCTCCTTTGCTTTCACTGATAAGCTTCAGCTTGTAGTGAAATAAAAGCATCAAGTTAGGAAAAATGATGCTCTTCTTGTAAATTCTACTGCCCAAGTATGAACAGTAATAAAACAGGAAAGGGGAAGACAGAAGCAGGAGAATTTACACAGTATTGTAGAAATTCTCTTAATAGGATTTTCCCTGCCAAATGGACTCACCCCCCTCCCACCCCCCTTCAAAATCTGTTTACAGCCTTTTCCAAAGCTACTTAATGGATTTATTTATTTATTTATTTTTTTAATCATGTCTACAATTACACTGCTCTTGCTAAATGGAAAGTCTGATTTTAAACATCTCCTGCTTTCATTTAGTGAAATGTCTCATTTGTATAATCCAACTTCTTCTGTTCCTTGGAAAGTATCCTGGTTTTGTATGCCTGTTTTGTTTGTTTGTTTTTCAATTTAATATCCCTAGGTTTTACCAGATCTTAGCTGGGACAAAACCTTGCAGTTGTATTTGAAACAAAGGATTTATTAAAAAAAAAAAAAAGTAAAAAACAATATATGCTGAGATAATTTTGGTACAGAGGTGTTTGGTCTTGTTCCTAGATTCGGTTTAAGATATTGACCCATGGATTGCCATATCATGACAAAGACCTGCTTAGAGAAATTGTCAACACTGGCAGCCAAAAATAACAATTAATGGACTACTCTGTGGCTTTCATTATGTCTGATCTCACACCCTGACAACTCAAATCAGATCAAAAATTAGCCCCATAGCCATCAGGTATTCTTTGCCATATATAAAAGTTGTATAAAGATTTATCCAGAGATAAGAAACTCAACACACCAACAGATCTCTTATATGCCCTTGTGGAAGATGTCCTGGGATTACATTTGAGAAAGGCATGTGGCCAGAGCAGCATTTTGTTACAATATTTATTACACAGCATTTTAACATAATAAATATTGGAGAACCTCAAATCCTCGTAACCTGTGCAATGGTGCTGAACTAAGTCAATCTACTAAGGTCAAGCAAATCAGGTGACACCAACATAATTTCTTCACCTCCTCGCACTGAACATCAGTAGAGAGAGTTTTTGATAAAAATTCCTTCATCATGTAAAATATCTAAGGTTACCTTGATGACAAACCTATTGTATTCAAAGGGTACAGTGATGTTTATGTGCTTGCAAATAAAATTATGCTCCACCCTCCTTCTCCCCTGCTGTTGTAGAACATAAATGCAGCTACGTGCAAATGCAACCCTACACAAATAAATTAAATCTGTCTTTATGCCTGTACTACCTGCTTTGCAAAATATATAAATAAATAAATAAGGAACACAGGCTGAAATCTGACATGCTTTTGCAACATTGATTTTAGTAGCAAAAGTTTTGAGGGACAGTTCCTACTAAATTAGGGAGTGGTGTAGTGTGGAGCTTAAAGGGTCCTCTAAATTTCTAGCCTCCTGGAAGAGTTGATATGGAAGTCTTAAGGAATTCTGCATCTCATAAAAACTCCCTGAGCTTTGGCATATCTCATACTCAGTGGAGCTGATTCCAGGACAGATTTGCACCACTGTGGTGTTCCAGTTGCTTAACAGTGCTACATCATTAGGACGTGATCTTAATCTGATTTATATGCCTACGGAAGAAATGTCAGGACCCCCCCTAACCAAGGTCAAAACTATTTGATGTATTGACAGAAATTGTATTCACAAATAACAGAAAAGCCTGATATTAAACACCTTATGCATAAGCCTCTCTACCCACCCTTATGTACAAAGGCAAGTATATAATGGCCATAGGAGAATTTTGTAATTTTCCCATGGGCTGGTGAAGTTATTACCAGAAGGCTGCTTGTCCCATATCTTTGGGTTTCCAGAACCAGGAGATTTTGCAAGGTCTTCAGCTAATGGACATGATATTCCTAAACATCTTCTGCTGTGACTATCCCAAATAATATTGCAGGTATAAGAAGAAAACATCATGCAGTTCCCAGAAGCCTGTTGTTTCTTCTGAAGTATCAGTGGATCTTTTGTAGCCATTTTGTGTCATTCATTCTTAAACAAGTGAGAAAACATAGAGATGAAAACCTACCACAGGTAGTAAGACTACCTCTGTGTTTAAGAATGGCTGTATCTTTCTGACTGTTTCTAGGTCTAGACTTTGTCAGGAAAGGCAGGATGAGTAGAGGAACTACCAGTGTCAGTTCATTCCTTTTTAAAATGTTTTCTGAGCTAAGACAATACAGCCTCTAAGAGGTGCCTGTCTCTCTCCATCAAGTAAAGTGTAAGCTTTCATAAATTCCTTAAATAAAATATCTCTTTTTAAGTGGTTAAAAAATACGTAAAGTGAACCATAAACTAATTCAATACTATGGCTCTCTACTTGTAGGGTAAGATTCGTCCTTAGGAAACAAATATAGCTTGTAAAACCCATTCACGCCCCAATGTTTGAAGATTTATTTAGGGCTGAATTTCCTGTGGGATAATTTTCTCTTATGCTGCAACTTCATGCTACACTATTTCTTATATTGTGATAACAGTGACATATAAATAGCTATTTAACAAAGTTTTCCAGTAGAATTTGTAGAACTAAATGGAGAGATATTTTCACATAAAATGAAAGGTTCTTTTTACCAATGGAGTAATGACTATTCCATAAACTATTTCAGTTCAATTGCAGTGCAACAGTTTTACTCCACAGCTGATCCAGCAGGACATACTTCTTAAAAAACTCTAGTAAAGCTTTTTATCTTGTATTCTAAAAATATACTGGCTGTTTTCACAGACCGGAAAACAAAAGTACTCCCTTTAAATTCCAACCACAATTTAGAAGGGTGCAAAAGAGCAAAATGGAGTCCTATTAAAAATATATATATATGTATCTCTTTGAAGTCTGTGAAGAATTTCCTTCTTCTTAGCAATTTGAAATGTAGTGCCAGCAGTCATCCCTTGTACAGCTGCTTCTCTGAAGTAGCTCCAGTTCCAGTAGATGAAACTTCCTCCATATATCTGCCTGAAAAGTCTGATGAGGCTGTCGCCAGAAAATTTCAGGAGCCAATGGTTTGGATCTTCAAAGATGGATAAGAGGGTGTAAGGTGTCTTAATACAACTTTGCAGATCTGTGTCCGGATAGTTTGTCATTTGTATTGAGCACTTGTGAAAACGTCAAAAAAAAATGATAAAGAAAAATCCATCATGCTGATTTGAAAAGTACTTATTTGTAGTTACCTTTTACTGCACTCTACTTATCACTGATATTACACATGAACTGTTGTGGAGCATGACTAAAGTCATCTATTAATACAGGTTTGGTCATTTGCACTGTTTTCAACATGAATTCATTCACCAATTAAACTCTTATATAGGAGCACAAGGCTAAATTTCTTACCTTGAGCAGTTGTTCGTGGCTTTAGGTATGCAGAAGACAGGTGGAAGTAATTCAGCTCATGAGTTAATACTCCGCATACTTAAATATGCCTAGAGAGAAGAAAGGAACTAAACTGAAGTTGTAGAAGAGGATATTCTGCCCCACCCTGACACTACCTTATATGCTACTTACACTGTTTTGTTTCCTATGGATGAGGTTCTACATCTGACTTACCATCAATTGGAAGTTGAAGAGCATGCCAGTTTTAAACCACCCCTGAAGTTTTGAATTGAATTTTGACACCTCCAGCAGTGATAGCAATACTGATTTCTAAACAATTTAAATTCCACAGTACTAGATCATACAATTCAAAAACCTCAGCAATACAGAGGACTGCACCTGTGGCAGGCGCATAGCACACCATGCTTTTTTACAGTTTTTTTTTCACTTTATTTTTTTTTTTCTACAGAAGAGTGCAGAAAGAACTGCTACAGTGTCTCCCAAGATCTCAAGGGAGCAAGCCTCTCCAGCAGCAGCTGCAATAGACCAAACAAGTATAGCTGAAGCTTCTAAAATATTTTCTCAACTCCCAACCTTTTTGGAAGGGCTAAAAAGACAGCTCCTGTCTCCCCTCCTTTTAATTTACAAGTTAATTTCAAAAAATAAGGGATTCCAAAGGGCCCTCCTCTCTGACTTGTGTAATTTAATTTTCAATTCAGATGTGAAGGACTCATGGCCAAACTCCACATTTGTTTACAGCAGTATATTTCCATGTTTACTCAGTTATAACTAAATGGAAGTTTTCTGCTACAGCATTATGTTTACTTGATTCATTTGGCTCCCTTTACAGTGCCTTTAGTAACACATCCAAACATTTTGTGGTTGATAGCTGTTGTCTTGTAATCTTTAGTGACAACAAAGCTAGATCTCTGGTGCTTTCCAAGCTTGGACAGAAGACAAAAAATAAAGTAACTTTTATTTTTCTCATTCTCATTGACAAATAATTTTCCTTTTTTGTTGTTGTTGTTTTTTATTTTACCAAATACTTTTTTTCTATAGAAGTTTTCCTTTTTCTTTCCACATCTAATGACTGAGTTTTCAAACTCTAATTTTTAATTGCTCTTCTCTGTGGTCTAAGAGATGTTTCTCAACTTTTACTCATTCTTAGGAAACAGATTTCTAGAGATAAAAACTTTATAGAAACAATTTATTTGTTGTCTGATCAGTTGAAGTTGCTGTAAAAAAGAAACAAGTAACTTTTTTCCCCTTCTATTTTTTTTTGCCTCACCTCTTTGCTTTCCATTTTAGAAGGGAAGGAGAGCTAAAGAACAGGGAGCAACACTGAAAGAAAAATATGATGAAGAATGCTCTCAGAAGATGTCTGCAGGACAGACCCCCAGTAGTTTTGAACAGCTCTGGTCACTTGTACTCATACAACCAAGAAGAAAGTAAGAATTTATCAAGCTGACACTAGCCTCCTTGCTCCGAGTACAGAGTCCTATCAATTTCTGTCTCTTGGCTAGTCTTTGTAATAAATATAGGCTTGGTGTGTAATGAAAACCAGCTGAGTGTTTCTCAAGGTACAGATGCTTTCTTTTCTTCTGATTCCAGCTAAGATTGTTCTTACTCTTCATAATCTCTCACAGCTGCCAAAAATCCATCTTATCTTTGCATGAGGTGAAGTTTCCATTAACAGCTATTATGGTAGCAGAGGTCAGGCGTCCAGTGTCAAATAAGCTGCTAAAGAGAAACACTGTGCTAGAAAATGCTGTACTACGGAGAAAATCTCATCTGAGGTGTGTTTTGTTATTAATTTGAAGTTTTTATGTGCAGATATGGCTGGGCTAGGCTGCTGACGGATTGGTTTCTGACGTCCCAGAAAAAGAGAGGAAAATTTGGGGTGTGGAGGAAGTGGGAGTACACATCCACTTGGCTGATTGAAGTAAAATTTTAATAGTTTTGATGATACTCACTTTTCAGTGTGTCAGCCAACCAGACTGACTGCCTCTTTGGGTTGGAGGGCTCTAATGAGGGAAACTCTGACCGTAAACACCACTTGCAATTTCAATGCTCACTTCACTGCAGCTAAGGTTCCTGACTCAGGGAAACAAAATGAAAGCAGTAAAAATAATAGTTCTCATTTCCAATCACTTAATGGAAACTGAGAAGTTCCTCCAAAGAGAAACAAACCCATCTCAAATATTTTCATTTTAGAAAGATATTCCTCTGGTAAAAACATCTGTATTGAACACATTATTTGTTGATAGTAAATTACAGTATTTTAATATACTTCTTGTATTAAGATGGTAAAATTTTCGTTTGGTATTTCATACCTGGAAGTGCATATCACCTGGAAGACATTTTAAATACTAACACTTTGTATGTGTGCATATAACTATCTATCTGTATAATATGTGTACCAAAGCTGTAATCACACAGACATTTGCACTGTGTAGGTATCAAACGTTAATAGTAAGTGTACTATGCTCTGAACAGAGACAAAAAGTAAGCAGGTTAAAAAATAAAGTTGAATTAATCTTGGATCTGTTTTACAAAAAAAAAAAAAAGATAATGAGATGCATAATTATTTGGAAAACCATCATAAAAATATTTAATATCATTATATATTTTTTAAAAATAAATTTGAAAACATTAAGAAATTCAATATTTGTAGAAAATACTAGCTAAATTTCAAAGTCTTACAACATTATTCTTTTTACAGTACCTTAATACTGAAAGCTCTGTCTGTGTTCTGTCTTGCAAAGGTTTCTACAAGCCCCTTATCACTCACGCTTAAAGCTCTCAAATGTTCACTTACAGACAAATAGATCTTAAATTGGCAAACTCTCCTCAGGATTAAGGGACAGAGCATGGAGGAAGCTATGACTTCCCTTCAACTTTTTTCTTCATCATGTAGATAGGCAAAGATGCAAGCACTTTGGTTACAGTAATCTTCTCTAGGCATTGTCCACAGGGTAGCAAACACACAGTATGTAGTGTCATTTCCCTTCTGGGCTGTGATGGTAAATACACACTCTTACAAACAATACCAAAACTATCCAACACCAGCAATGTCGTGATGTCTCAGCCCAGGGCACCCTTACTCTATCAGAAAACCACCCTGAAAGATTTTCAGTCAAGTTGAAAGCAAACCGTCTCTTACCCACAGGCATGAAGATTCTGCCCTGAATTCAGTCCTATGCTATCACAGACAATCACACAATTTGTACGACATTAAATCCACAAATTAAAAGAAGCTGAAAGTAGGGCAGAGGGGGACTGCTGTCTGCCAGGGCAGGCAAGTGGGAGAACAGGATGGTAGGCCACATGGCACCCTCCCCAACAAGGCCTTGTCTCACCACCCCTTAGCGAGGGTGCAAAAAATGTCACATAATTTAAACAATATTTCCTCTCACTTGTATTGAACTATTAGTATTTCCAGGTCACAATTATACCTCTGGCAGCCTTCCCTGCAGTAGGACAAGTGAGCCAGGTTCTGCTAAATACCTGTATAGTTGTTTCAACATTTTCCTGAGGACTAGGACATCTTCTCTGGGATAGTTTCAGATTTTGATGGGGTTTTCCACAAATGAAGAGGAGTCTACATGAGCTCTAACTTTTAGTCCTTCAATTGACATTAGTACTTCTTTCCTAGAAACTCTTCACCTGACAGTCTTCGTTTCATTAGCCTGTTTTCATGTCGACCTCCCAGTGGCTCAGAAATGATCCCGTAAGTTACACAAACAAGATGATCTCCCACATCACTGTTGCTAAGTACTTTATTCTCCTCTTAGAGCAAAATTTCTTGACTTTGTTAAGACAGCCTTCATCTTGCCACATAAAATTTCATACAATTTCTGTTTGAGATATAAACAATATATGTCATATGGCCTGTCAGTTTGACCTCAGTGCCAGGAAAGCTCATGGAGCAGATTATCTTGAGGGTCATCACGCGGCACTTGCAGGGCAAGCAGGCGATCAGGCCCAGTCAGCATGGGTTTATGAAAGGCAGGTCCTGCTTGACGAACCTGATCTCCTTCTATGACCAAGTGACGCGCTTGGTAGATGAGGGAAAAGCTGTGGATGTGGTTTACCTTGACCTCAGTAAGGCTTTTGACACAGTTCCCCACAACATTCTCCTCAAGAAACTGGCTGCTCGGGGCTTGGACTGGCGTACGCTTCACTGTGTTAGAAACTGGCTGGATAGCCGGGCCCAGAGAGTTGTGGTGAATGGAGTCAAATCTGGTTGGAGGCCGGTCACTAGTGGTGTCCCCTAGGGCTCGGTACTGGGGCCGGTCCTCTTTAATATCTTTATTGATGATCTGGATGAGGGCGTCCAGTGCACCCTCAGTAAGTTTGCAGATGACACCAAGCTAAGTGCGTGTGTCGATCTGCTCGAGGGCAGGAAGGCTCTGCAGGAGGATCTGGATAGGCTGGAGCGATGGGCTGAGGCCAACTGTATGAAGTTCAACAAGGCCAAGTGCCGGGTCCTGCACCTGGGGCGCAACAACCCCAAGCAGAGCTACAGGCTGGGAGATGAGTGGCTGGAAAGCTGCCTGGCCGAGAGGGACCTGGGAATACTGGTTGATAGTCGGCTGAATATGAGCCAGCAGTGTGCCCAGGTGGCCAAGAAGGCCAACGGCATCCTGGCCTGCATAAGAAGCAGTGTGGCCAGCAGGTCTAGGGAAGTGATTGTGCCCCTGTACTCGGCTCTGGTGAGGCCGCACCTCGAGTACTGTGTTCAGTTTTGGGCCCCTCGCTACAGGAAGGACATGGACGTGCTCGAGCGAGTCCAGAGAAGGGCGACCAAGCTGGTGAGGGGTCTGGAGAACAAGTCTTACGAGGAGCGGCTGAGGGAGCTGGGCTTGTTCAGCCTGGAGAAGAGGAGGCTCAGGGGCGACCTTATCGCTCTCTACAGTTACCTTAAAGGAGGCTGTAAAGAGGTGGGGGTTGGTCTGTTCTCCTACGTGCCTGGTGACAGGACGAGGGGGAATGGGCGAAAGTTGCGACAGGGGAGGTTTAGGTTGGATGTTAGGAAGTACTTCTTTACCGAAAGGGTTATTAAGCATTGGAACGGGCTGCCCAGGGAGGTGGTGGAGTCACCATCCCTGGAGGTCTTTAAAAGACGTTTAGACGTAGAGCTTAGCGATATGGTTTAGTGGAGTACTTAGTGTTAGGTCGGAGGTTGGACTCGATGATCTTGAGGTCTCTTCCAACCTAGAAATCTGTGATACTGTGTGTGATACTGTAATATTGCACAGGCTGTTGCTGCCTAGTTACAAGTTATCCAGCTTAAATATATATATATATATATATATATAAAAATACTATGTTTAAAACCATTTAAACCATTTTTAAACATTAAAACCAGCTTTTACAAATCACTCACAAGAAGGCACATTAAAACCTACCTTTGGTGACTGGAGGCACCTCTGGCAGTTAACTGGAGCTCATCCAGTAGCAGCATGCAGAAAACTGCCACCAGGACTCAGGCAGCACCTCAAGCCCAGGGGAAAATACATGGGTTCTCTGCAATGATGCCCAGCAGCGCAGGCAGATAAGGAACAGTATGGCCTTGGGGCGGGAGGGGGAGGCGTACTTGGAAATTAAAGCACACGTATTATATCTCTCCAGAGTCCCATATATCTAACTCTTATTCTGTACCTTCCACAGTGAAGAAACTTAGAAATAATGGAAGAGCAGAAAATCTAGTAATAAGTGGCTTTTTCTATCCTCTTCCCAGAGGGGACTATGTAGCAAGCAGAGGTGGACATCTCAGTGATGAAGATGAATCATCTCTGAAGTAGTCTGCAGCCACTCCTTAATTAGCACAGGAATAAACTGTCTTACTTAGTGCCATATATTCAGGGAAGGCATTAAGTCATAGATCTGATTTGAAAGGATTGTTGATTAAAAAAATCCACTCACTTTTAAATGGATGAATGAAATTATTTTTCATTTATCTCAGCTACACAGAACTTTATTTTATATAGCGTGTGTTTGACCTATAGACACCAAAGTGTGGTGTTTTATCTTTTCTTTTTCTAACTGGGAGAAGATTTACATATATGTTAGGATTTCTGGTGGAAATATGGTCTCTTTCAAAGTATGCTGATAATAGGAATACCAGATTAATGAGCATCCCAGCTGAATTCATGGAAACAATGCATGAAAGTGAAAATGAACAGAACTGAACAGAAGTAAAGAAAAGGAGATATACTCTGCTATTTAGCACTGTACTTTGAGTGAGCAATAGATCTCCAAGAAAATTTCTCAAGATGTTTTTTAAATTAAAAATAATCTTGGTAATCTGTGCTCTGCTCCTTAAAATCATATTTTCCTTAAATGTAAGACTGAGATTACAGAAGGATGAAATACTAGCACTTCTACTATCCTCTCAAAATTACAAGCAAAAAAGCAGCTTGTATGCATGCATCTCAGACAATTTATTTTTCAAGGACTTAGCTCCTGTTATTTAGTGCATTTCTGTCTCCCACATAAAAACAGGAAGACAAACCCAACTCAAAGGCAGAACAAGATGGGACAAGAATGGTTTTGCCAAGACTGGCTGAGGAAGACTGGCACAGCCTTTGCTGGTCAGTCCTTTAGTGCTTGCAGTCTTATAAGTTGCCCTTTACATCCCAAGAAAATACAGAGCATTTTGCTGGGTTGCAATCTCTTCTCACCCTCTCTCTCACTCACATCCCCACTGTTTTCTTCACAAAGAAGAGAAGATTTTATCACCCTGCTTATAAATAGGTGCTGAGAAAAGTTTAGGAAATGGCATCCAAGGTAGACAGGATCTCTGAGAAACTCATACAAAACAGTGATTGCTGATATCAAAAAGCAATAACGCAAGTATGATAAATTTGAGACAATAACTACAAACAAAAATTAGGGAATAAAAAGCTAAAAAAAATCTACCATCAATATGAAGTTGTAACATTATTAGCACAGGAAGGTGCAGAGAAAAGAAACGGTCATGCAATATACATGAACATCAGAAATAGACTTACAATTAATGTTAAAAATGTTTGGCTTTTATCAACATTACACCTGATGCTGTTCATGACCCTGTTCCTATTTAGTAGTATGCACTTCTTTGTGGACTACCACCAAATACACCAGCAGCTGCAGGTGATAGATTTAAGGTCTGATTTTGTATGGCAGCTCCTGTATTCCCTCTAGTTTCTCTATTCCTCACAGTATGAATCCATCACATTCATACGCGCCAGAGCAGGAATAACAGGATTTCCAGTTAAAACTGTTACTTAATTTAAGTTCTGCTTTGTTGATTACTACTACATCAGGATTTATTTATTTATTTCTCACAAGATTTTAATAGAACTGTTTCCATCCACATCTGTTAGCCAAACTTCTGAGTTCACTACAATCTTCAAGTATGAGATTTGTTGGAAATATTTTTGAATTGAAAAAAAATTATCACAGTTTCAGTACTTAGGTCCATATTCTCACCTCTAGACTAGGGTCCTTGACCAAGCAACCTCTCTCATGATGTCTTACAATCCCTTCCTTTGTTGAAACACCTGGTGCTTCACAGGAGCTAACTGGGCCCTGGACTGCAGGGGAAGGTGAGTGCATGAAACATCCAATGCAACTTTCACTAGTCATCATTTCCACACATTTACAGTAAAGTTTTTCATTGGGATACTTTTGGGCTTCTTTTCATAGATAATTGAATTTACAAGTCAAATGTGAAATGCACAGTTTTACAAAAAATAAAAATAAAAATAAAAATAAAAATAAAAAAGAGCTTTGATGTATTATTTCCAACCTGTCGTATTCACTATTATTCTTTTACTATTTCCATGTGAGCTGAGGAGATGATATTATATCTGGGTTAATGATATATACACTGAAATATATAACTGCATCTTGAGTATCTGCAAGATAGTCCTGACAGGCCCGGCAAATAACCTTGGGACTGTACCAAACTTTGTTTCCCAGTTTAGTAACCAGCAAATAAAAGCACCTGATGCAACAGGGCCATAGAGAAAACCGTATGTACTGACAGGGGCTGAGCTGGTTTTATTCTTCATGTAAGCAGAATATTGCATGGCTTATTTTTCTGTCAGTGAGCCAGAAGTTTGTAGGTAGCAGAGCTAAGTTGATCCAGGGGTTACTGGAAGGGAATTTCACTCACACCGCAATGTGTCCTCTCAGCACAATGCTGGCTCTTTCTAGCATCTACTTTCTTCCTCACCCCACCTCTTCCACACTTTTCATTATTCTTGCTACATTCAATAAGGTAGCAACAGGTGTTGTTTTTTCTCAGTCCAACAACAGTAAGTGTTAAGTAAACGATAGCTCCAAAATGCAACATGTATATCATATTTTGTGACTAACACCATCTCCCAATCAGGTCATTTTGATCTTCCCGTTATAGCTAGGAACTTTTTCAGGAAATGATCTTTTTACATGCTCTCATAAACTCTCAGAATGTCTGGTTTTGTTTCGCTCTCTCTGCTAAAGAACACCAATTGTTTCTCTTTGGTTTTCCAGTGTATGTTTATTGAGCTGATAAAGACTGCAAGATGTATTGAAAGAAACACTTGGTTTATTTTATTTTATTTTGGCAATGATAACAGAGTGGAATCCATTTTAAAACCAGGAGAAAAATAATTGCCATGTCCTGGTTATATTGTATTTTATATATATATCTATGTACATACGCACACATACACAAATGCATGCACACACAGATTTTTACTTTTTTATTTTTACGGGTACCTTCCTGACTTGCAGCCAACCCACGGAAATGCTAGCCAGCTTGTGCATTTAATTGTATCAGCATATAATGGTAGACAGATTTTCTTTCCTTCATGTTGCAGCATGAGTGGAAGCTTTCAAAGGAAACAGGAGAGTACAAGGTAAGGGGAACAGAAAAAGAAAAAAAAAAAAACAACTTGCTTGCATAACAGAGATGGATTAAAATGCATACACATCTAGGTGATATTCTCAAACATAGTGTCATGCACTCTGTATAATTTATAGAATGCATGCCTACACTAATAAATGCCTTAGGGAATAGTTAGTAGTAAGCAAAGCCTTGTTTAAGTGCAATGGTTATATTAATATCTGTCTAAACTAGCTAATTCTCTGGTTTAGATACAGGCAACAACACAGAAGCTGCAGCTGAAACAGAAAATCTGCTGAATTTTCAGCCCTCTTTGTGTCTCTATCTCCCCACTTCACACACACACAAACACACATCCCTTGGTAAGCTTCAACGAGGAAATAAAGAAAATAGCTTTAAGAAAACAGATATTACTGTATTGTGATTCTGGCCAACATGCAGCAAGGTATGCAAAAAAAAATAAATAAAAAAAAAAATCACCACTTTGTGCCTTTTATGCTTTTATGTTTCAAATGTTAAAGAATGAAAAAAGACTGCAAGTTCTTTATCCACTACATTGAGTTGAAGGTAAGGTCATTGCTTGCCAGCAGGCTATGACTGACTTTAATTAAACATTTTTATACCACTCATCTGCTGCTGGGGAACATGTCATTAAAACACAGGAAACATTAATCTGCAGACTAATGCTATAAAAAGAAAACTTTTACACAATCTTTAGTTCCAATTAAAAGAAGCTTAAAAAACATTAACCCTTAGAATACTACAAAACCACCACCCAACAAGAGCTCCAGGTGGATGTTTGTCCTGCTCTGCTACCTATTTCTTCATCTAGTCACACCAGATTTGCCTTAGCATAAGTGAACTTACTTTAGTTACATTTGCTCAAAGCGGATATACTGCTCTGCTTTTTTGCCTACATAATCACATATCTTAAATGAGAGAATTGGTACTGTGTATTTACTATGTGTTCTCTATTTGGAACAGATTTCAAATACTTTTTAGAAAACTGGTGGGTGATCTTTACATAAATCCCTATGTCTTACGCTAGGCAAGAACATAGCACATACTATTATTTATTCATTATTTATTTTTATCAGCCACTGTGGTCCATCTTGAAGCAATTGCTTTCCACTGTAAAGGCATCTCTATGTTAGCTCCATCTGCTTCTAAAAGAAAATAATGTTTTGGACTCTTTTTGGGGCTGAGGGGTTGGAGGCAAAAAGGGATTTATGGATGGGCACAGATTTCTATGCTCTTGTCTTTTCAGCAGAAGTATGCAATTTGCTTTCAGTTGTGAGGTGCTAGTTCGTCTGTTGAACCTCTAGTTCTCTCCCTGAATCTCCTCATTTATTCTTTGTTTTCTTTCTTTTTGTAAGGAGACTTGTTGAAGGTTCAAGGCCTTTAAAAAAGGGTTCATATCCACCAAGATTAGAAATATTTGATCAAGAAGGTGTAACTAGAAGTATACATTTTGTCTTGGATCTTACAAATCTGTACACATACAGAGAACAATTCAGACAATTCAGTATTTTTGTTAGTATGCTACTAAGTTAGATGAGTCCACAAAATTTTAAGGCCTTTGCTTGCTATGGATATATGTATATAAATAAGTACAGATGAAGAAATTTGCACGCCAACAGCAATATTTATATGTAACACTATCTCAGTCTGCACATTTGTAATTTTATCACACAGTTTCAACAGTAGCATATTATCACTCTTTTTTTACTTCTTTTTTCCAAATAAAAGAGTCTGTCATCCAGGCCTTGATGTTACACAAGCATTTAGTTAAACTAGTTAAACAGGATCAGATTGTTGCTGGATCCATGCGGGAAATATTTACAATAAAACTCACCTGGCTTTAAGCTTTGTTCCAATCTTGAAATTCAGCCCAGTCTTGAAAATTCACAAGGATTCATTAACTTATATGAGCAAAACGCAGGCTAATTTTCAAGTAATTTTTGGCTGATACTTAGTTCTAGATAAAGGGTACAGTATGACAGTGATATGATTAAAACATCTTGAGTGCAAAACCTCTGTTCAGTTGTGTGGAGTGGAAGGGAAACACTGTTTTAGTTACACATTCAACACTCATAAAAACCGGTCACTCACTTTCAGAGGGAGGTTTATTGCATATACTCACAAATACACGCCATTCAGCTGAAGGATTTACATAGTCCGCTAAGAAGAAAACTCATACCAAGGGCAAGTAAAAGCATTGCTGGTTATTTAGACAGTTAAAATATCTCCTAAACTGGAACGAACAAAGTATGTTCTACCTTAACAAGCAACAAGAAGGGAAAACAGCATACACTAACTCCATTCAGATTTAAAAATCTATTCCACACCATTATCATAACTTAATGGATTTATAGATTAATTGTCCATTAACCCAATGACCCAGCTTTTACTGCAGTTCAGATCCAAACAAAAATCTTTCTAATCATATGGGAATGGAAAACCCTTAATGAAGTTTAAAGACATACTTTAAACCTTGTTTGTCCTACCATGCCAGATTGTGCATTGCTAATCCACAGCAAGTTACGGCTAGTTTGTCAAGATTAAATGAGGGAGGAATGAGAAAGTATTATTACCTCCTCTGAGGCTTCAATCAGTTTTCAGTCTGCTGAGATGATCCTGGCCACCTTCAAGGTTTCCTGGAGACAAGAAGGAAAGGAAATGAATAAATAGCAATTCATAAAGATGGCTGGGGCTCTAAGCAGCATCCACTGCTCTCTTTTTTCACCCCTAAATATATTGTCAAAAAAGAATGCCTCATCCATATGAAAATATAATAAAATGCATGTGTTTCTTTTATATATGGAAAAGGTATGTAATTAGTTTTAGTTTAAGTAAAACAATGAAGACTGTATGAATGTACATTCAAAATAAAAGAGAAAACAGAACATTTTGCCTTTGTTTAAGTCTCTTTTAAAAATTCAAGTGAAACCAGGAGATGGACTGATTTCATTTAAACTAAAAATGAGAGAAAGTTAAAAATGACTCACTTTGTAGGAAGTGTCACTACACATTCAGAGAAACCCAGCTTTTCCTTGGCCACTTGGGACAGTGCATCAGGCCAGAGAGATCACATCTCAGCAATGTAAGTTTTCATCCCAGTCTTCTCTGGTACCTTTGCCTTGGAATCAAAGGACACATCCTTAATGTTTAACAAATCACTATCTTTAACTTTACTGCTTAAGAAAAGAATACCAGAACTCTCATTTGAGTATTGAACTTTTTGAACGTCCACATCATTTTTAGTTCACTGCCTGACTGCTTTGGATTCTCCCAGACAAATCTCTTCAAGAACAATGTGGAATAGAGGAGTTTTATCCTAAAGCTGCATGAACGTGAGGAGCCACTGCCCTGTAACTAGGTCTTCCCACCTGTTTTTGCTTAATCCTACAAATACAACTGATTGGATCAGTGTAAGGTATGGTAATGTCTTCAGGAGGCAAGAAAGGTTTTTAGGAAATGGACACCTTCTGCAATGTTTGGGGATGTTAGAAAACCTAATGCAAGCTTAATTTGTACATCTTCACATGGGATGGAGTCCCATCTCATCATATATTGATGATCTCATCATATATTGATGATCTTTTTAATAGATACGTCATGACATATCAAGAAAAATTCACATAATTCCAGGTACTTTGATTGTGGATACTGTTGATAAACTGTAATAATAATTCACCTTCTAGTTAAAATATACATCTGTTCTGTCAACAAACTAGAATTCACCAGTTCTGTGTTTGTCCTAGTTAGCTATATGCTATTTTTCTACTTAAAATGAGCATTTTTCTTTCAGCTCAGCTATCTTTGCTGATAGTATAGATAATTATTGCACATTTTAATTACAATTGAGGTGCAATTGATTAACACGTAACTTGGAATCCTGTTATGTCACACTGCAGATATAGTTGCAACATATCTAAACAGAAGTCCCAGCACTCACATGGGATCAGAAAGAAAAAGGAGGAAAAAAAAAATACTCTGAATCATCCAAGTTTAAACAAACAAACAAGTAAGTAAGAAAGAAATGTTCTGTCCTTCCCTGCTTTCCCAATTGATGATGATAATAAATAACTAAACAAGTAAAATATTTTGGACATGCACCTCAGAGGTGGAGAGCACAGTCTGTGAAAGCAGTTATGTTGTGCTGGAAGCTACTCAAAAATTATATGGATATATATATTGGGGAATGGAAGAAGTAAGGAGCAAGGGTAAGGGTCATTTTACAGAGGTGGTAAAATAAAATCTAAAAATACTCTCTTTACTTTTAAAAGATAAAATAAAATTAAAACAAGCTTAAACATACAAATTTGTCATATTTGTATAAAGCTGTTCTTTGAAATATAATTACATTTTAAATTACATTTTAAATCATGATTTGAAATATAATTACTATGCAGAGTAAACAGCACTGGGTACACTAATTTGTAATTATAATTTAAAGCATTGCTCACAGAGTGAAGGAGGAATGTAAACTCAATCTGTGTTCAGCAACATTTGCGTAAGTGAAAAAAACAACATAGAGTTGCTACTGTTGTTGGATATTAAATCTGAGCAGCTGGGTCTGAATTATTTATGTGCTGAGTTATTAAAAGTAAATCAAATAAACACATGGGAACACCAGTCATTCCATTTGCTTTCTTTAAAGCCCTCTCAGATTATTTCTTTATATATATATCAACAATTTGACTGAGTAGATTGCAGGACTGTTCAAGTGTCATGCTAATATTTTGGCATGTTCAATAAGTAAGGATAGAGGGGAACTTTTTTAATTTAATTTTATTTTTTTTTGCCACTCTCACCAAGTGTTTTTGAAGTACTTATTCATATAATTATGACAAGTTGTGTTAATTAACACTGAAGGACCCTTCTGATGTGAAGTTCCTAAAATTACAGTAACCTCACCATTTTGAGCATTTACAGGACATTTCTGAGATGATATAAAATATATTCATATACAAGTAACTTAAGATAGATTTTCAGAATAGCAATCATGAAGTCTTACTGTATTTTCTGCTTCCAAGTTTCATAGTGATTAACTTTCAAAATCATAGTTATCTTAATGAGACATAATAGCCAGGTGACTTTAGTGTAATTCAAATTAAACAAATCTAAAATACATCTTCAATAAAAAATACTTACAGGCATTGTCTTAGTTTTTTTTTCCCAGTATGATTTCTTAGTACAAAATAGTGCAAAGCATGTATAAATTCCATTCATTTTTTAAGGATATCTTTAGGGTTATGTTCTCTGTTGTGCAAACTTTCGCATACACAAAAAATAACTCCATCACATCGCACTTTATTTTACTCCCAGCTATGCTTCTCAGGATTCATGAAAGCTTCATTGCTCTCATCCAACTTGTGAGAGAATAGACATTAGAGGACTACGCCTTTTTGGACTGGACTTCTTTCAGGTTCTTCTATGATGAAATAAATAATCTAGGCTTGTGTGGTTCCTCAAGGAGAATTACAAAGAAATTGTCCATATGTAGGACCTAAGCCAGTGAAACAATTTCCCTTTCATATTCTTTCATAACAGACTGCCAGTATGGAAACTTCATCATACTGGCTGAAGTTTTACAGGAAGAAAACCTTAGTTTAATGTATTAGTATGCTCCTTGATTAACCAAATAACCAGTTTCCATATGTACATATATTAATAGTTTAAACAACTAGATATTTGTGATGTCCTGTGAAACTAGCATGTTTCATGGCTTCTGAATTGGGGCCATATCTGTGCAACTGGAGAATCTTTGAAAAAGTCTACCCATTCCTTGTGAAGACATATCTATACCTCTTTGCATTGTCACCCATTATCTTCCAAGGACTTTGAAAACATGTAGAATTAAAATAAATTGCTTGGAAATTATATTCCTAGTCCTATCACTATCTCTTTTTCAATATGCAGCTAACTTGCATATTCTGAAACATTCTATGAAGTTGCACAGATTACTAGTCTAACATTGCCAAGTATTTATTTATGAACAAAACCAGGAGTTTCACATAAAAGAATATTTGCACTAACAGTATTGTCTTTCCATGTAAAATGTTGGCTTTTCATGAAGAAATAAAATATATATCCCAATATTTTCTTTCCAGAGATCTGTTTTTAGTGTCTCATGTAAATTAAGGTTGTTGGCTTCCTATCTAGACTACAAAATGTAAGTTAATGGGAAATTTCATGAGGTAAAGCCATTTTCTGAAGGCCAAAATATGGCAGATTAAAATGGCAGTACATGTATGCCAGTACATGCAGCACAAGCAATTCTGTTAAGGAATCATCACATAAAAATTGCAGTCAAACTAAAGATTTCAGCCAGAAATTCTGAACATTTGAATTGCTCCTAAATCACAACCACATAGAGGAAACCTTTCTTTTCATTGTCATGGGAAAAACAAACAAACAAACAAACAAGCAACAACAAAAAATATTTTTAAATATCTTTCCTTTTTCTACTGAACAGAATAGCACTGCCATAAACTAAAATATTCATGTTGAGCAGTGAATGGGAAAGAGAAAGCAATAGAAAATAAGACTATTCTTATTTATTCTTATTTTACTAGATCTGAGCAATAGCCTATAGGTATCATCTTAAGGCAAATCTGCCAATTAAATTGATACAAAATGCAGTTCAAGATGACCTCTGAGTTTAAAATCCTATCCATTCCATTTTCCCTGAGACATTTTCAAATTCATAAGAAGAAATTGTAAAACTGTCAAAAACTTATAATGTTATGATAGAGAACAACAAAAATCCTTTACTGATGTAGTACCTCATGTTAAGTGACAATATTTTATTTTTTAAAAGATGATCTCAACCAAAGAAAACAGTAACTTTTACCAAAATACAAATTGCCCTTGGGCATCACAAATTGTTAATAGAAACTTCCATAAGTCTTTGCAATTTTTAAAGAAAAATGCGTATTTGCACAAAGCCTTTGCCTCTGTAGCACAAAATATGTGCTTTCCACCTCTCCCTAATTAGAAAATGTTAAGCCATGCTCTGAGCAACTTATTTTCAGGTCAGCAAAGTAAAAACACTGCTACAATGTAAAGTTTCATCTTTCAACAGGAAATGTCTGCCTGGCATAAGACTTACTTTCAAAGCAGTCATGAGTTTATGATAGCAATCCATTATGCTATGAGGAAAAGTGAAGAAGGTTAGCAGTATGTAGTATATGCAAAACTAAGAGCATTGCTCATATTTCACTTGAACGAGGAGGAGGAGGAGGAGGAGGAGGAGGAGGAGGAGGAGGAGGAGGAGGAGGAGGAGGAGGAGAAGTCTTGCAGGCTGTTTCCATTATAAGGGGAAAATGGTGTGGGAGCTAGGAGTTCTATAATGTTTCTTCATTTATTTACAGCAATTGACAAGGTGCTCTCTTCTTGACCACAAGTAAAATCAAATCAAAGGAGACAGTTTATTTCTCACTTTTCAAAGCATCTGTTAGCCAAAATGTTTCCCATGGTACACGTTCTCCACGTTAGACTGTGCTGTGTCTCCCTGTCCCCTTAATAGTTCCTATATCATTTTCTTTAGTCTTCTCCTGGTCTCTCCCACAGACATAGTCACAAAACAGTGGCTTGGAAAATTGTTATTGCTTCCAGTTGCCTTATCTCAAAAACTTCAAATGATAAACGAGGAAAAGGTAAGAACATTTTCTGGGTTACTAAGACGAACTGCCAATTACTGAGTATCTGATGTTTTAATCATAGATTTAGCGTTTCTTTTTTTCATACTAATAAACATAGTTTGAAAGGTAAGGCTCCCATTTAATCACTAACCTCCAAAGCACATGTACAATTGATCAATTGGAGTTTGTAAGGGCACATAAGGACATATATAAAATCCAACATGCACTTGACCATCTATCTGCCTACCAGGTTATGTATATGCAGAAATACCTGATTTACACGTGCAGATTGGGTATCTGTATGTGTAAACAATATATGCCATTTCATCTTACAGTTTTTCAGCCATTCCAGTAGAACTGTGCCACTGGTAAATTTTACAAAGATGTAAACATGATCACTGCTTGCAATGGATCCAAATACTTCAACACGCCCTTCTGAAAAGTATACCAGTAAAACAATGCCATGGGACATCCAAGGGGCAAGGTTCTTTTTCTCTTGAGCCCAGAAAGCAATCAATAGTCTGAAACTTCTATGTATATCTCTGAATTACAGCAGCAACAATATCGTTCAATAAATCTGACACAAAAAATTGTTAGCTGAGAAGGATTTACCTCCGCTTTAAGGATGGAGGTTTTGTATAAGCCCAGTCAGACTACCAGCTCATTTCAAGCTCACTGTTGAATTTATATTGAGTGTTAATGACTTCCAGCTAATTCTAAATTGGAGTTAAGAACTTACAACAGAAACTGACCCTTGCTGTCCTGGAGGAAAAGTGGAAGTGAAATGATTATTTTGGGCTGTTTGTTAGGTCTGAAAACCCACTTAATGTATCAATAAATCAAACAGTGAATGAAGCTGGGTTTGAAAGTAGGTGTGTGGATTCTGGTACTAAATAGGTGTTTCATGTGAGGGAATGCTGTGGGTTATTACAGATTGAATGAAATCAGATGAATTGTATCCTGAAAATTCCTGAAGAAGTATGACATTTGTTCTAACTTTACTGTCATCACCCCTTCTTGTAAATATTCAGTAAAACATCCCTGTACATGTATCTTATGCAAAATGTATCAACATAATATATGGGTAACATCTGATGGATTTTAACGCAGTGCATTAGTAATATATTAATGTATGAGCATTTTGTGGGTAGAAGAGTCAAGTGCTGACAGGAAACATCATAGATAGCTTAGTACTAATGTTTAGGTTATTTTCTGGTTTAAGATAATAAGTATATGTGTATCACTGAGCTGCTGCAGAAGAAAATTATGTACGGGGAAAAGGAAAACAAACTTACTTAGGAAAGTCAATAGAAAATGAAACCTAATAGCTCAACTTTCCTGACTATGGCATAGCATGGCATAAGGGCACTCCAGAGAGCTGTTTTCTTCAAGTCACATCCAGTTCAGCAGAAGATGTACACAAAACCACCACAAGAAATGCTGCAGAAGCCATACATTTTGCCTCAACATTCTGTCATTAACTCATCAGTCAATCAATAACAGTCTTCATTAAAAGACTGACATCTAAAGGACTACATGAGGATCTGACCAAAAGAGTCTTTTTAATATATATTTTTTAATTACTAAAATACTTAGATTTGCACTTGCATAGTCGCAAGCAGAACACATGTGCCAGACTACATTTTAACAAGTATGGTAGAGCAAATAGGTGGGCTCGCTGACAATACGATATTGTATTTATGCAAACTTGAAAGGCACTGCATAGTATGATTTGCTGTAATGTACAGCAATGCTCAGAGTGTTCATGCAGCAGAATGATTCACTCAGTAAAATCAAATTTTTCAGACTGTCACCTCATTATATCCTTATGTGTTATGGTGGAATAGGCCAGAGCCTTTTGTATTCAGGATTAAATAAATAAATTCAGTACAAATAAGTAGCATAAGACCTTATTTTTTATATCATAGATCTCTTAAGTATACCCTGTATACCAGATGTGCTTAAGTATGCCCCTTGCCCAGGGTAAAATTTGTAACAAAGCAGTCTGGCAAATGATTCTTAAGCTAAAGCCAAATCCTTAACCATGCCTATAGATATTAGCATCACAGCACTTTCCTCCAGAAGAATTTGTCCCTAGCCATCCCAGACAGTACACTTTTGAGATAAATCCCAAGAATCATCCTCAAATAACATTTTTCAAACAGCTTTCAGTCCATAACAGTCATTTCCAAGATGCATTTAGCATACTTCAATGAAAGGAAACCTATACTTCCAACAAATGAGGACACAGTCCCAGAAGTCTTATTACTAAATGCTCAAAACATATCAAATTGGGAGGAACAGATTAGGACAGAGTGGAAAATTCAGTATAATCTTAGAAAATTAGCTTAGAAAATATAGGGTCAAATAAAATCAGCAAAGAAAATACTTAGCATAGGTCTGAAGAACTGTACTCACAAAACCAGAATGGAGAATGATTAACCTGTAGCTGTTGAGAAAAGGTTTTAAGGAGTGTGGTGGATCAGAAGCTGAACATAAATCAATATTTTGCTCTGTGTAAAGCATTAGGCATCACATTGGGGTGTATTGTACAATATTCCCTGTGAAACACAAAAGAAGGAGCCCTTCCTGTGACAGTGCCAGGAAGTGTCTGGACGCTTGCCCTGGAAACACCATTTAGATTCAAAAAAGGGGTGACAAAAATGAGAAAGGGTGAAGAATAAAGGGGAAGGTGACATGGAGAGAGGGAAAAGGGGATGCAGAAAGGTAAAAGCAAAGGTTGAATCTGAGGCCCAGACAAGACAGGATAAAGCTGACAAAGGCTTTCAAATCAATGAAAGTAAACTAAAAAGAGAATAGCTATTAAACCTTGTATAGATATAACAGTAAACAGACAAAGTTATGGGCTTAAACTTCATCAGCAAAGATAAGTTATGCACTGGGGGAAAGTTATTGCAGTGGTCTGGTCCAGCACTGGAAGCCCTTAGACAAATGTGTTAAGAGAGATGTAAGCATATTTGATTCTCCTGTTGGGGCATGGGAGATCTCAGAAGGCACTTTCCAGCCTTAAATTCAATTATCTTATGAATCTACAAAACTACTGCCATTGTATTATTCATCTCTTTAGAACCTACACAGCCATGCTGTTTCCACAGAAACAAAATAGAGGATGAAGAGGGGTGATGAGTTTTTGAATATGTTTGTTGAGTTGGATCTGAAAATCCCTGCTAGGGTACTGGGTGCTTGTTAAGGAAAGCTCCAGAGGGACACACCTCTAATATTTGCCATTTTGTCTCTTTTTCCCCCTCACTACTATTCTTTAGATTCCATTTTGTTTCTATTAATCTTAGTGTATCACATCCTCCACAGCAATGTTCAAATACATCCCCTCAGAGTAGTCCAAGAGATCCCTGCATGATAAAGAAGCGCCAGGAATCTTTTTTTTTTTTTTTTTTTTAATGAACATGTTTTTGAGTTAATAATATGCTGAGGGAGCAGCTGCACTCAGCAAAACTCCAGCTATAAAACCCCCAAAAGCTTGTGTTTCTTTCACATCATACTGCAGCCAAGCCAGCTGAATCTACATCTGCCTCAAATCACTGGCAGGTAAAGTCTGTCTCTTACTACAGGGATGTGGTCCCACTGGGTTATTTTATTTATCTGAGGCAAACTAAAACATTTGGTATAGTTTGAATTTGTGTTTCTCCCCAAAGTTCACATGAATTTCAGCATTTTCTTCCTTTGTTTTGTTTCTGTGTATCTTTCTATAGTATCTATTGCATATTTGCAGCAACAAACAAAAGCCATAAAACTGATAGAGGATTGCAACCATCAGTTATGCTGCTATGTGCTACAAGGAGTGTAACAAAGTAATGCACAGTTCCCATATTTGTAAATTCTGCACAGAAAATCAAGATGGGCTACTCTTAGTCAAATTGCAGTCAACAAACTTTATAGTTTGGCAGGATATATATATATGTATAATGGCAGTCAAAGAATCCGTTGTTTTTCTCTTTATCTAGCTCTCAACCCTTTTAGTTATAATAATTATGACCTTCCTGTTGCCATTCGTGTCCATATTCTAATAAACCATTTCTGTTCCCACTAATCCTTTCTGTATTGACAGCACTGCACTGAGTTTGCTTTCAAAAATATGTAACATGAAAAATGGTTTTCCAATCTCTTAATTTGTATATGCATATACAAAGTGTTACTGATTTGGGAAAAATTGCCTAAATAAATCATAATGCTAAAAATGCCAGATAAGTAAGACACAGACCACATTTTTCTAATGTGTATTTGCACTACAACCTGCCCTGCTCATTCTTTGTCGTCCTTTCTGCTCCCACCTTTCCCTCTTACCTTCTCCTTCTTACAATTCAGGATCTTCAGTCACACAGATCTGAAGGCTGGCTTAAAGAATTTTCTTCCAGTTACCACTTTAGCACCTCTCTTTCCTGCTCTGCCTTCTCTAACATCAATTCCTCTCTCGCATCCCCCAGGAGACCTCAGATAAAAGTTTTTTAAGGATTATCTTGATATGCTTATTTACAACTTTGTGACCAGAAGTTGGCATTCTTTCTACATGACAATATTATATTCTGAATTCCCTGAATCAATGTACTTTAGCTGTAATAAATGGTATAACAGGGACTTCAATAATTATGCTAGATGAAATTAGCATCAATATGTACTCAGTTCTATTAAGAATATCTAATGAAAATGACAGCAAGTAGTTGGTTGTTCCTTAGCTCTTTTGAGAGGACAAAGAGGGAATCACTTGAGGAAAAGTTTTGAATTAATGAACTAATTTCACTATATGAGTGTAAGGAAGAAATTACTGCCCAACCCAAGAGGAGAGACACAGATAAAATAATTGCACATAGAAAGATAATTCATTTTGCTTGTGTTTATAAATAAAGCATGTATACAATCAGTGTGCTAAGGAAGGCTCATATGTTGTGTGAATTAATGTCATAGGTGTAATGACTGACCTACCTAAATTAAAAAGATGACCTGACACATTACCAAGAACAAATGACTAAAAATAAATGTAGCAAAGAATGAATTTTCTATTCATTTTTAAATGTAGGTATTATCCCAGTTTTCAAAGCAGACCTACTGCAGCTTTTATTTTACTTCCATGGCAAGAAATTTATGACACAGTGATGAACTATAGTTTCTTATTTCTCTCAGAGCATTTACAGTACTTTATAATGTGTTTGCCTATATGCCAATGCATCTGTGATGGCAGAGTGTCATAGAGATGACAGCTTAATCTGCATTTGCTGTGGACACTAGTAGGAAAGCTAAATAAAATATGCACATCATCAACTGCATGCATAAAGTAGCAACCATGAATATAAAATTTGCAAGTGGTTTTTCATGTGTATGAATTCACAGAAGTGCCAAGGAGTCATCCAGTCCTTTCCTTAGCTCAGAAATAATATGAGCTATATCTTGGTCATCACTCACACACATATCTTCATGAAAAATCTCCAGTGTAGGAAATCCTACAAGCTCTCATTGTAACTTGTGCAAATGTTTATCTATATGCTTAGTTGTCTAAACTAATGCTTTTTTTTTTTTCCTGCAGACCATGTCAATTCTTATTAATCCTATTTCAAATGGACACAGAACATTTTATTGAATTTTATGTTGCTGACTTCAAAACATTTATGCAAGTTCTCAACTCCACTTTCATATTTAAACTTATACCCTTTTCCAAGCTTATACACGCTTTATGGTTATATACTGAAAGCTATCCTCCATGCCATAACCAGAAGGATTAAATTGCTCTGGCACTAGGAAAGCCTTTAAAATAAATCCTCATTGACTTTCATACCAATGTGGCCTGTAACTTACAAGAACTGGACTCTGACTATGTTAAAGCTAATACCAACTCCCTTTGCACCACCTCCTTAATCTGTTTCTGAAAATATGTTTCAGAACTGTCACAACTATTTCTAAAATGAATACAAATCACATATGCTGCTGTCCCACCAAAACAACTTGTACTTTGGAAAATCAGGGGTGGTTCTACATTGTGTCATGTTATTATCATCTTTTGCATCTGGGGTCTCATCTATTTCCAGTGGGTCCCAGGAGGTAACTGTTAATTATTGAGAGTGTGCAGTAAGCATTTGCTGATAACTTTCAACTTCTTCAAAGAATACACCTGAATTCTTTTTTTTTTTTCTTTTTAACCTGACATTTTGGCTCTTCTTGCTCTTCCCATTTTGTTTCTCCTTCATATTACTGCATTAATTACAATAATCACATTAGTCACAATAACCTTTTTTAATAAAGGCAAGAAAAAAAATTCTTGGCACCCTACTCTGTATTCTGTATCATCTCTTCCAAAAGTAACTTAAATAAATATTAGACCTGTCCTTTTCTTTGTGTTTTTTTACTTTTTTTTTTTTTTTTTTTTACTTTAACTAACATCTGATGTATTTATAGAACTGTTACTTAATTCATTTTATGTATGTTTTCCTAAGATAATTGACTTCTTATGTTAGGAATTTTTATTCTTCTGCTAAAAGCTTGTGCTGTCCTTGTTTTTACTTTTCCATGATCCTGTTTGGATTTTCAGGTTATGAAAAAATCTTGTGACTCCGATTTATTGACAGCCACTTGTTCTTCCTGTCACTATTGTGCATCAGTTTGTTTGCCAAAATGTTTGCATTCTCTCCTGGTTTTCTTTTTTCTTTAGTTACTTTACATAGACCCTATCTTCGCAACTCTGATTTTGCTGAACCAGGTTCTCTTGAATCCCTTATGACTACCTGGTTCTGATGATTTATATATATATAACCTCATATATATACATATATATATATATATTTATGATGTAGGTAAATACCTATGAAGAATGAGGCTGGGCAATCACTGTATTCATTCTACAAACATAACATTCCCATTGCGAACACGTCGTGTTCTTAGGTGCAAAATGGTGACATGTATCTCACCACCTGGTCCTTTGAGTTCGTAAGAGTATTTTTTTTCCATGTCGTAACTCACATGTGTTGACATTTAAGATTCCAAATGGAAACCAAACAAGCAAAAGCTGAGGATGTGTAAGAGGCAGTTCTTACAGATACGAAAGGAGAAAGGGCAAATCCTGAAAAATCCTTCCTTGACTACCACCAGTGGATTCAGTGTGAATTATAGAGCTTTCACTTTAGTTTTCTTCTTGACTTTCAAAAATCTTTTAATACCTTCAAACTGACTGTACAAAAGGTTCGTGGTATTTATTTGCCTTCATACACTGAAAACGCACAACAATTGCACAGATGGCCAGTTTCATGTGCTTTTGATTAACTTTTTTTCTTTTTAAACACACCTTCTTTGCTCAAGCCAGTTTATGCTGGTTTTGTTTTACAACATGATGGTTTATAAAATTTCTGTCAAACTGTGTTACTGTTTGATCATTATAAGAACAATCAGAGTAAATGTTGCCAGTTACAGTTTTTGAACCCAGCCAAGTCACAGTGTACATATGGTACATGATATAAGGCAACGCAAAGACTGACTAGCGTGCAAAGTGCAGTGCAGTGGTCTTTACTATTCATCATTAATGTCATAGTGGATTTTAAGAAGCAAGAGACTTTTCCCATAGCCAAAGCAGTCTTGCACACAACCACAGGGAAGAAAAGCCAACCAGAAATTATGCAACATGTGGGAGCATAGTCTTCAGCTATAACCTCGTTTCCAGAAACAGAAAGATTGTTCCTATCACATATTCCTGCTAATTTCCTACAGGTTCAGGAAACATATGTCAGAACAGCTTTCCTTAAGATGGAGCTGTGAAGTTTTCCATGTATTCCCTGGAAGAGCTTCACTTCCTGAAAACATTGTAACATCAGCCCCAGAATACCTGTAGTATTATACCTGAACTCAAATTTCACAAAATAAATAAATAAATAAATAAATAAATAGAGGATGAAGGTAACTGTCACCTTTGGACTTCCTGCTATAAATGGATATAGATGTTAAGGGCAATTCTGGGTTACAAACAAAAAAGGTTAGCAAACCAACCTCACAAAAATCCTAAAGGCTTCCTGGTTCTTATTTTTGTTCTTTGTTTCATAGCCAAATTTCCAAGTTTCATTCTGATTTTTTTTAATGGGTAAAATATAATTCTGCAGCCATCTCTATGTATTAAAGACTATTCTTATTTGATATCCACCAAGAAAATTTTATGTGATGTGTACTTAACCTGCTCAGCATGTGCAGACATTAATTAAGTGCACATACTCAATGGCATAAAAGGCATCTTTTCAGCAGGAACTTTCAGAAGGTGTATCCTCAAGGAATCTCTCACAGAAGGACCCATTTTAAATACTTTTCTTGCTAGGCAAGAATATCATTTCTAGCAGCCAACGCATTTTGTGTTTGACAGGAATGAGCAATAATTTACAGTCCATTGCCTGTTTCATTGGTTAATATAAGAAACTGACATTTATGCATGTCAGAATTAATATGGAGCTGCATCACCGGAGGAATTGTTTGGGGAGCACTTCAGCAATCACAACTCCATCACAGTCTTTAAAAAAGTATGCATATGACACCCTTCCTGTAGGCGGTTTAGCTCTCTGTAATCATTTAGGACCAGCCCAAGACTACTCATGACTTTTAAAAAAATAATAATAAAAAACCTCTCAAATGTCTTCTCCTCCATCAGATACATTCTTGAAGTTTCTGATGAATCATAATCAAATATACGTGATTAACAGAAGGTGAATCCAAATGTATGGAGACCAAATGAATATAGTGGCTTGTAGCCACAACATTTTCTGTTATGAGCCAGTCAGACCTCCCAAGTTAAGCAGTGCTGAGCCAAGTTTGAATTTAAATAGGAGATCCTCCAAGGAAAACTGAGTGCATGCACTGAAGGAAATAGTACTGGTAGCCCTTGTCTGTCTGAGTTACTGCTGAACTGAGGCTCTTGCAAGATGCCAACAGCACAGGACTGAAACTATAGAAGAAACTCAGATCTTTGAATCCTAGCTCCTAGTGGTCATTAAAAACCCTACAGCAGTTTATGGAAAAGTAATGATGTTCATGTAGCCAAATTTCATACTAGGTAATTAGAACACAGAGACACACAACAAACTTTCTGGCAGTCTGAAGCGGAAACAGTGTTTTCTTTCACTTCTTCCCAATCAACTTTCATAGACTGTTAGTGTAAGCAGTTGCAAAGTTCTACCCAAGAGGTGATTTCATTCATATTCTAGTGTTGAATAAAGACACTATTATAGGATATCATGTGGAAATCACTACTTGCAATTCCTTTTATTTTGACCTTCATGTTATTCCTTTAAAAAAAAAATATTTCTTACAAATAGTGTCAAATCTATTTGGTCATCTCCATCTTGTTCTGGTTTAAGCTAACTGAATAACTCATGATTCTTGGACTCAGACTTTAGGAATTCATGTAGTTCAACGACCTGCTCAAAGTAGAGCTGATGTGAATGTTCAATCAGGTTGCCCAGGGCCTCAATGTAACTTACAGGCAAAAACCACACTGTTTGTATTTGATACGCGTTGTGAAAAAAAGAATAACCAGGGTTGAATTTTTGCCCTTTGTTTGTTTTGGAGAAATTCTGTACAAACACTCTTCAGGCTTTGACCCATTTTGTTCACACTTTAATTTTTTTTTATGTATTCATGGCCTGATTCAGTGTAATCGTAATTGTTGTTAATGCCATAACAACAGATGAGAATGTTCGCTGGCATGAACTCATGAAACATACAAATAAATTAAGGAAAGGGAGACAAAGAAAACATAGCTAAAACAGTTATCAAAAAAAAAAAAGCTGAAACTTTGTAGTGTGGGCATAAGGTCAAGAACAGCAAATAAGCTTTTTAAGCTTTTTGACACTTCTGGAAACTGCAGGTAATTGTCTCCTATGGCATGGGTGTTAAGTAAGCATATTCATGTATCCGTTGTAAAGTTTAATGTTCATTACAAGTAGATTTTATTAGATTACTAGATGTTCCTGCATACATGAGGAATGAGGAGATGAACAGTACAATACCTCAGGCAAAAAAAGGGGAGATATATGAAGAGAAAAAAGTGGACGAGAATTTGTATTTGCATACCAAATACTATTGAGATGAATGATAATCCATACATTTGTCTTTTATATAAGTTCAGTATGTGGATTATTTGTTGGTCCTAGAAGTGTGCTCCTCACTGCAAAAGCACAGAGATGGTCTGTGTTGTAAGCTCAACACACAGACTTGGAGAAGCCACAGCACAACAGGAATCTGTGAGATGGGATCATTCAAATTGGTTTTGTGCTTGTTTGCATGCATCTGCTGCTTAATAGTTCTTCAGGCTGCTGTTAGTGTGGGACAAAAGGAACTTTTTAGGATCATGTTGAGTGAAAAAAAGAATGCTTTCTTCAGCTATGACTAGTGTTTGATGATTAATATCTAGCCAGAAGCATTTCCCGACTTTTTACTAAGGGAAAACTTACAGTGCATCATCTCCCTGACCTCCCTGCCCTGGCTGCCAAGGAAAGAAAACTGAACAAATGCAGGCCAGAAGGACTGGGGATAATGGGAAACGAGGACAGCTAAGCATGCTACAAACAGCACTGGCAAGTACACAGAGTTTTGGAAGACTGGGATTCTGATAGCCCTACTGGTCAAATAGCCTAGCAAAGAAAATGAATGGAAATGAGTGAAAATAAGATTTTGACAGTGCAGGGCAGAGAATAGAAGTTGTTAGGCCCACCAACAGTACATGCAGCAGCAACAAAAGCATGGTTTAGCCTGAATTGACTAAAGTGAATGTCATAGCTGTTTCTCCCCTTCCTTACATCTATGTAACTAGATCTCAATTTCAAATTGCTGAGACCTTGGAGGGTTATTTGAGTCAGCTCAATGAATCTTCAAGGCACACCTTCTTGACAGCAGACACAGTTGACTGTTACGCCTATGAAAAAGCAATGACTGCCAATGTTTACTACTTCTTACCTTTTCTGCCATTTGGATATGGTTCTGTTTTTCACTTCTGATCTCCAACTCAAAGAGGTAACCTATAATTCATCAGCTTTGGGGAAAGTATGCGCGATCTCATGAATGCTGGATGTTGTAAAATATTGTTTTTTTTGGTGAAGAGACACAGGTCTGTGCACCATTAAACTACTAAAACTTGTAATTTTCCAAAGGTTTGCCAAGCAAGTCTTGAATGCCTCAGATCTTCCACAATCTGATATATCAGGAGAGAGATGCAGTAAACTATCCACAAGGGTAGCTAGCACAGATCATAGAAAACTAGCATCAAATGCATGACATTTACACACTATAAACTAACTTTAAATTCTATATTACAACAAGTACTGCAACATTAGAGAGGGCAAAGTTGGAGAATACTGATTGTGACCATGTGTAGAATGAGGATAATTTATTTTTAGCATTGTATTTCTGTTCTAATGTAATTCTACCACCCAACACACACACATGGATGTCTAAAGCTTTATCTAATATTTTAAATAACTGCCATAAGCAAGAGCCAGAAAATGAAGAGATGCATGTTTGTTTTACATCATGTTGAGTACAAAACGTATTGGTCGTGGGGAAACTTTTATTCGCTTCTTGGACTCACTGGATCAGGTTTTCCTCTCCACCTCAAAGTGCTATTCTAAAACTTATTCTGGAATAATAACAGACAATCAATACCCCTCTGCCTCAATATTCCAGAAAATGGTAGCCTTGAGAAAGAAACAATGAAGTCACTGACAATACAATTAGAGGGCTTCTACTCCTCACCCCTATGGTACTGAGTACACTGCAAGGAAAAAAAAATGTAACAGGGTGGCAGCGAGAAGGGAAAAAGACAAACTTCCCACCATGCCTGAGATAATGATGTCCAGGTATTACTTTATAGTTCTTCAGTAATACAGAGTCCTTATGCAAGGTTTGTGTACAATATTTGTAAAAAAAATTGAAAATCAGAAGTAGGACATTCACCCTCTAATTCCTGCAGCTGGAAGCATTGCTTGCATCTTTTCAAGCTCCATAAGAGGGGCCTACTGGGAGAGAAAAGCCCACAGTCATCTTCTGCTGAAACATTTATGGCAAAGACTCATTCCCCACCCTCATCTTCAGCCCCAAATAAAAAATCCCTGTCAAGACATACCGATAAGCCCCATGTCAAGAAAATAGCAGCATGCATTAATGCAAATTGACTAAAGTAAATGTCATGGCTGCATCTTTTCCTGCTCCTTTAACCTGTACAATTAGATCTCCATTTTGACTTATTAAAACCTTGGAGACCCTGTTATTTGAGTGAATTCAGTGAATCTTTGAGGCACGCCTTCTGACTGCAGCCGCAGTTGACTGCTAAGCCTATGGAAAACTGATGTCTGACAACATTTTTAATGTCTGAAACATAACTGAGAATTGCACTTTCTCTCTCTGATCCCACAACTGGTAATTTAAACAACAACAACAAAAAAAAGAGCAAGTCTGAGAAGAAAAGCTGAGCAGAGCTGACTGCATGTCACAATAGCAATCTGATGCAAACACAGGTTCAAATAACTTTTATTTTTTTTTTAATTATGCTAAAACAATGCCTCTTTCACTTCTCCTGAAAAACTGCAAAGGTCTCCATGACTTTCCTGAAAGGAACAAAATTTCTGCATATGTCCCATCATTTTTCTTTATTTTCTTTTATCTCCTACCTAGAATTGTTGTTATCAGGCCAGCCCTGGAATGTAACATCTATGCAATACCAGCTCCAGCCATATTGAAAGGCAGAACAAACAGGACTGTTAAAACGGTGGGAGGAGAGGTGATTTGGGCCAAGAGTATGTTCATCAAAATGCTGAAAGTCTACCATAAGAAAATGCCATGGCATTTTCAAATGTGAGGCAAAGCACATAAGTTGTTTTCATGTTATCCACTTTCCTTACCTTTTGAAGGAGGAAAGGCTGAATCAGTCTTGCCAGAAACTGATTTTTGGGTACAGATATTATACATATTCTGATATGAATATGAACTTGATAGCTCGGTCTCTGACTTATTCTCTCCTTGTTTAGATTTTTAAAAGGCCATCGTGTTTTCTGCCAGTTGGTAATGTCATAAACAATAATATTGCTGTTACTGTTTAACAGGTAATAGTGCTTATTTCATGTGGTAGATTTGGCTCCAGATTGGGATTCAATTTGATTTGTGTTAATGACTTAACTTGTTGACAAATAAACATTTGAGGGAAAAATACATAATATAAACCCAGAAAAACAAACTATACCTTTAACTTTGCCCTAAACTTAAATTCAACTATTTATTGCATCACCCTCTGCCAGAACTGGGCAGTAAACTGCTTCCATATTCAAACGAATGTTTCCATTTAAAATTTACATTTAAAATTGCAATAACATGCTGGATCTCATTCTTTTTGAGGAAACTGCATTGTGTTACTTTAGCTACAATGCTAGAGAAATTGTGCATTCTGCTTCCTGTATAAATTTCAATTAGCTGGGTGCATTACTCACCCATTTTATCATTGGATGTTGAAGTTAAAATTAGTGTAATTCAAAGTGTCACAAACCACACTTACAAAATGGAATGGTTAATTGTTAATTATTTAAATACTGCATCTTGTGCATAAAGAACTTCTTACCTACAGTCAAAATATATTATTGACAGTTTGGAAGACAAGCTCAATTGCTGTCCAGCATAATTCTGAAATATAATTTATAGTGGTTATTTAGAGAACTATATCAAGTACATTAAAGCCATATGGTACTGTGGTTTCATCCCCAAGAGATGCCTCATCAGCTAAGAGAAGCATTATGATCAATATGTATATTACTCATTTTTAATAGAGTGTACTAAGCTGTAGAAGATTACTATTCCTGCCAGTTATTTGAAAATATGAGGTGCAACAATTATTTTAGGATTGTTGGAGAGTTTCAGTATTCTCAAGATATAGAAAAAATGTCTTTGTTTTGTTATGTTCAGGGCCTTAGACATTCTCTAGCAGCTGAAATCCCCAGAAAATAGTATGCCTAACTAGACAAGCTAAAAGCTATAAAAGGTAAAACCTTATTTGAGTTGTAATGCTCAAACAATTTGCTAAATATGGTTCCTCGCAAGGAGAGAGGGAGAATAAGACAGAGAGAGAGAGAGAGATGAGAACACTGTCATCTATCTTGGCAAGAGGACATAGCATCTACCACAACTATGCCTATTTTGCTACTAAAAATAAAAAGTGGTAAGTACTACAATGATTATTGCAGCCTTGGCAATGCTGAGAATGTTGAATTTTTTAAAAGATTCATGCTACATACACTCGTTCCCCAATATACTGAGAAAAATACCACAAATACCAAGCATTACATTAACCTCTGACCTGGTAGAAACATTAGCAACTGCATATACAGAGCAAAACTGCACTGCCTAACTAAGACAACAGATCCACAGACATGGAAAATGAAAAAACCACAAAGTCAAATTTCAGTTATTCAATCAAATGAAGCGACTGAGGGGGAATAATCCAGCTATAGCAGAAGTGCAAATACTACAACACTGGGAGGGAAGAAGTTGAAACAAGGCTGCAACAGAGGCCAGGTGTGGGACGGTCTGTATCAGTCAGTGCTGACCTACACAGGAAAGTCCTCAGAGCACAGTACTTCACCAATGTGCCTCTTCCCGCTTCTGGACCTGAGCTGATCTACTGGCATGAAGCCTCCACTCGAGCTCTGGTCTTTCAGCCTGCAAATATCAGACTGCAGCTGGTATGGAGCCATACCACATGCAAGGCTGGAGCAAAAAGAATGGAGGACCAGCTCTGCCAGAGCAGCTGGCATCACGTCTTCTACCTGCAATGTTGCCAGCCCAGTCCTACGCAAATGGGACAAGCCCAGCTGCACCATGCACTTGGAAGGCAGTGAGCAATTCCTCCAAGTCTGAAGCTGTGGGCAAGAGGCAGGATTAGGGGGGTTAGAGCTGGAGCAGGGAGGCAGGCTAAGGACCAGATGGAGAGTTCATACCTAACTGTGACTAGAAATACATTCACGCTGTGCTCCACCCAAACTAATAAATCTTTCAGTGGTGATTTCAGGTCCAACTCTTTTAATATTGTCTGGGACATCTACTCCTTTATGCTTTAAATATCTGATTCAGTGAAAGATTTTTAAACTGAGTTACTTTACATTAAAATGGTGAGGATTCAGGGCAGCTAAGCAGTCATTCAGGTATGCTTAATCAGTTTTAAACTTCCTTTTCAAAACAGATGTGACCGCATTTCCACATAGATTGATTTGTTTATTGTTTGTTTTTTGAAGCAATTTTCAATGCTCTTTTGAATGTTTGCTTCAATACTTGATTAAAAACAAATTAAGAAGAAAAAAAAAACTACTTTTATTCTGAAATAGTATAATGAAAGTATGGTACCATGATATGGAAAAAACACCATAAATGTACCATAATACCATAAAAAGCCTTGTGTCCCTTTTCTTCTGAAACTCTTCAGCTGGGTTTAAGCTGTCATGATGGCCCCAGGATTTCCATGTGCTGCATCTCACCAGGAACTCCAGTAGAGTCAGTGGTCTGTTGTTTATAAGTCATTCACCTGCCCTCTAATAAAGCTGCTCTGATAATGTGGGGATGCAACAACACTCAGGACAGCTCAGCAGATGCCAAGGATGGGTTTGCCAGATTAGAAATAGCACTGTACCAATGAGGGTGGCTGTAGTTCTTTTGAGGTATTTCTTTTACAAAGAAAAACATTCTCCAAACTGTCCTACTTAGATGTACCAGAAACACTTTCAACAACTGGAAAACCACTGTCACAGACAGTGGGAGCTGAGGTTAAGCAGAGTTTCTAAGCACGCCCAAATTTTTTTTAACCAACATATGTCTTCTCCCATAATTCTCAGTTTTATTTATTTCCAAAACTTCTCTCCCATCTGTTCCCTTCTCCATGATCTATATATTATCTTATGCTATTTATCCCTAACAGACTTTTGCTTCCTCTCCCTGTTCCAGTTAGATTAATGATGCCAATATTCTGTGTGTTTCTGGTCTCTCTGTTTTCTTCGTCACACATCTTGCATTCATACAGGCACTTTTAAATACTTATCGCTCTCTCTGACCCTTCTACAACAGTCCAAGCTTTTGTTGCTATTTCACAAATGTTCTCAATGTTTCCCTTCTGTCCTCCTTTAGGCCCTGATTACCAGTTTTACTTCTGAATACCAGTTCCTCTAGTCCTGTCAAACTCTACCTTGTTTTAGCTGACTTCCTTCCTTTTACCTTTTCTGTCTTCTTTGGCTTTGTTCCTTGACCTTTATTCCTGTACATTAGCTAAAGGTTCTTTATTAATATCTACCTCCTGAGACAGTTTAATGCACTGATGTGTCTTCTCTTTTCTTGCAATGCTGTGTTCACTGTGAACTATTCATTAAACATGTTTAAATAACTGCTTCATTAAATGTATCTTCACACCATTTTGAAACACATTCAGGTTCTAAACTATCTCATGACCATGGTACCTAATTTTGCTTGTGACACTACCAGTGTTCCTGCAAAAACTGCTTCTGTTATCCTTTCCCAACATTAATTCATAAATACTGCTATATTTTGGTTTGGAAGAAGTCTAGTACTGTTATTTTTAATGATGGATCATGCTTTCTTCCTTTGGGAGATAAAATAGTCAAATTATAACAAGCTGTTTTGCATTGCTGCTTCAGGCTGCCTCTGGTCCAAAAAAAATCATAGTAAAACAAATGCCTCATTTGACTAAATAATCAAGCACATCACTCTTTAGAGAGAGCAGTACAAAGCTGCAGGGTTGAAGAATATGAAAGAAACTTGCAAAAATCAGTCAGTGTACATAATGGCAATAAATATACCTGAAGTTTCCAGTTCTGTTTAAAAGATATGAGTTAGTACTGCAGACAAACAAAACCTAGCATATGATGTATGAAACACACTGCAGTGACCCATTTAGAGATACTTAAAGGAAGGACAATATTGTCATGAACAGACAAACAACACACAGCAGAGAAAAACTGTATATAGGCTCTGGACTCTGACCATTTCGAGGACACTGAATTTCCAAACAAGCTCTTTTCCTTTCTCTCAAATCTTTATAGGAGTCACTAGATGAGAATGTAAAGAGAGAAGAACATAGGAAATAAAGATGATAAAATTTAAGACAGATCATTACATTGTTACATGTGAGAAAGAGGATGAGATGAGAAAAGCAGTTGCTAGACAGTGCTATCAGTGCACTATAACTGAATATGAGATACTTGATGAGTGCTCAGATTAAATTAAAAAAAAAAAAAAGTGGTGAAATACACAGCTATTACACAAAATTATCAAACCAAATTCCATGGAATGAAAGACATATCCCAAATACCATCTGTACTTATTCCGATATCTCTCTAGTCAAATCACAAACCATAATTATAATACTCTGGCCTCAGAATAACAACAAAAAAGACAAGATATTTTTATTACCAAGTATCAGTAACTTGGTAATTTATGTTACCAAATACAACAACAAGAAACATCACTGCAATTGCATATCTATGCCCTTTAGCTGCTTTGAGTACCTGCATCTCAAGGACATAGTGGAGTTCAAGACCATACAAAGAAAAACACTGAAGTGAAGGAGCCTATGGAAGAGTTGGCTTATGAGAGACTAAAAAGACTGTCTCCTTACTTTGGAGAGAACAGGGCTGAAAGGGAATGTTTGCAAGTTTGCAAAGGATAAATTGCATGTAAAATTGCTACTCACCAAATCCGGCAGTCCTTGTAGTAGGTGCCCATAGCATCCATAGAAATGAAATTGAATGCATGAAGAGTAGCTGACACTCCTACACTGACAAGGATGTGGTCAAAAAATTCCTCTTTATCAGGTGGTCTGAATCAGCAAGGCAAAAGAATTATAGTGTTGACCAGGACAGAGAACTAACAGAGAAGTGCTAAGCAGGGCAAAGGCAAACAGTCCTTGTAGACCCAGAACAGTATCACAATCCAGATGCTAGCATCTGAAGGTCTAAGACTGTGCCTAGAGTATAGGACCTGGCATCACTCATTGTTTCCCAGTGCCAGATGTATCCCAGCTTGGTTGAATCCAGGATCCATGTCAGGGTGACAGTCAAGCACACACCATCTGCCTGTCAACATGATTCCCAAAGGAAAAGTAATTAGCAAACCTCATCTCATGGCTTAACACAGACCATGTTTGCCCCTCCACCTAAATAGAGCCTTTGAGCTGTAACAGTTTGGTAAATACCATCCACCTGTGGCAGGCCAAGTAGCAGTGAGCAGCAAGGCAGCAAACACACATAAGCCAAGCAACAATAAAGTTTTTGTTAGAGGGAAGAAATTGCTCCAAGCTGCAGTTTGACAGAGGCACTGAGAAATCAAACTATATTACTAGGTACAGCCACATCACCTTTAAATAGTTATGTTAGCAAAGAACCAGTTTAGTTTAATAAGTACTGAGCCCCTTCATTGCTATTAACCAGCATGAGTTACTAACATGTACTCATTTATTCACTGTGAGCCAATCTGTCTTCTGTCTACAGGGTTCTGTCTGTAACAACAAAAAAAAAAGAAAAATTCAGCCAGTCTACCATTAATTATTTTATCTCAGTTACACTTACATTAATCTGGAGTAAATTCAGGGAAGAAAATTGAGACATTTCTGATTCCAAGCCATATAATTGGGATGAGGGTCTGACCACACAACATGCACATAGAGAAGCTTTTATGCCCACTTAAGCATGAGCTGCATGCATGCAGGCAGCCAGCTTGCACCTGGCATGTCTACAATTACTACCACTTCCTTTTTTCCCCTGTCAAATCTTCCTCCCTTCAATGAATGCACTTCATGGAGTTTTGATGGATGGCAAAGAGTAGGTTAAACTCTTGTCCCAGTTCTAGATAGACTGATGTTAAGCATCAGAAAGGAGAGTGGCCAGAAGAGCACTGCATATCATTCTGCAGATCATTAACTAGTAATGTAATCTGCCCTACTCTAGGTGTCACATCCAAGAAAAGACCACAGAATTAGAAACATAGTGCTCTGAATGGAGGAATACTTGGTGTTCCTCTCCTTGCCCTTTATGCAAGCTTTGTGGTAAGCAGCCAAGCAGAAATCAGTGTTTTACACAAAATGTCTCAGAACCTGATAGCAACTCCAAACAGCTATCTAGCGTCACACACTCTGATGCGGTTATGTAATTTATATATTATGATAATCTGGTTTTCATTTAGCCTACTAATTCAATAACTGTTCCATTTAAATAATTGGCTGACTCCCCACCCATGTTGAAGAATATGCACACCATTAGATCACAAGGATACCATTAACTTAGACAAAATGTCATGAGGATAAAAGAGACTTTTCACAGAAAAAAGTCATTCACTTTCATGTGAGTTTATCTGTTAATATATACTTCAAGACAGCCAAATTTTTCAGACATTTAGAAGAAAAAAAATAATTCTAACACTGTTTGAAAGGATCACATTCAACTCTTAAATTTGTTTTATGAAGAAAAGGGTTTGGTTTTGTGGATTTTGTTTGTTTAGTTTTTATGTATACATTTACGATGCTCTTCCCCAAAAGTCTTACAGATAAGCAGGCTAACTAACAGTGGCTAGAGAACAGCAAGAGACTTTAAGAAGATCAGCAAAAGTGACAATAAACCCAGGAGAAATGACAAGACCACATGATGCTTCCAGGGTCATTTCTACTGTCAAATATTCCTTGTCCTGGCTCTGTAAGGCTGTGTCCAGCTCAAGAAAGCATCTTTAAAATAATACAGATATTACATTCAGTTACCTACCTTTCTTGAACGATTCTCCAGTTCTCTGGTTCTTCAGCTACACTGTGTCAGTCCTAGCCACAGGGTGCAGTGCTGTGTCTCCTGTCTAAGGGAAGGATGCAAACAACACTCCTAATGAGACCAGCTGTGGAATTAGGAAGCACAATTTCATTGTATGATACCAAAAACATAAGAAAGCTAAGCATTTATAAAACAGGGTCTTTTGAAACTAATGGGTATTTGCCATTGTCTCAAAGTAATATGGGAATGACAGTCATATAAAATTCAGAAGCAGAAGTAGCTTGTAAAAATAATAGAAAAAAGGCCTAAAGAAGCAGTTGGGACTTTTAATACAAAGTTATGATAAATGTAAATGAATTTCCTATTCCAGTTAAGGCTACGTAAACTGTATGAAAATTCGAGAAGCTGGTAATGACAAGTTACTTATTCAGATAGTAAGAATGTATTGCAGGGCGTAATTCAATATTATCTAAGTAGGCTATGATATCTATTATGTCTTTTGTACCTCTTCTTTACGCATTAAGATTAAAAAAAAAAAAAAATGGAAAGAAAACAGAAACATCTTGGGTCCTATTCTGGCAACAAAAAGCCCGGATTTCCTAGGTGTTTATTTAGCATAGTGTTATTTTCACAGATCACTTCAAATTTTACAAATGGTCTTTTTCATTGCAGTTTTTCAGGCCTATTCTGTTAAAACATAAGAACCAAAATGTTTCCATATACTCACAGATTTGAAAAAGTTTCTTTTTCTCATCTAAATTTTCTGTTTTCCATTTGTTTCCTTTCCGTCCCATAATTTAAACCTATAGGAGGAGGTTCTACTCCCAAATAAATCTTTTTTTCCTATTGCTTTGAATATCACATACGTTTTCTATATAGTCAAGCTATTCATGTTTTAGATGGTTTTGTGGGGGGTTTCTTTAACTTTGACATTACTTTCTTCAGCCTCCTCATCATTTTCAGCTTCCTCTCATGTCTTAGACACGGATTAAAATGTGCTTATAAGCCAGGCTGACCCTTCTGATAACCCCGTAACCATGTCTTACGTACAAGCGGTGTAGTACTTCTGCCTAGGCCAGGAAAGACTGAAAGCAGGATAGCACTGGGAGCTGAACTTTTCTGCTCATTTTAGCAGGGCTTTAGCTAAACCTGGAACTGATGTGACAAGAGCCCAAAACTCAGCGGTGATGGGCATACACAAACTGCACCAGTACAGAAACTTAATAGTTTCCAGTACAGGAGTTAGCTCCCAACACAGAAAACCTTTTGCTCCCAACGTACACAGGCTGTCATATTTGGGTAGAGGAGAATACTTTACCATGCTTCTTTGTAAATGTATGACAGTGGGATCTGATTGCAAAGCACACAGATTAAGCAATGAGAGGAACTGTGTGGACCTGTCCCTGCTAACCATGTCAGGAGTCAAAAAACAGACCCGATGCAAAGATCCTTCCTTGAGAAAATTTCTGATGCAAAAACTGCTACAGTTTGGGGGCACTTGCTCTGAGACTGAATTCAGGTTACCATGAAAGGCATTATGAAACTCAAGTGCCAAACCAGCAGAAACACCACAGGCTCTGAGCATAGCCACTTGGAGTTTAACATAGCCTAAACGTTTAATGGCGTGTTTTAGCTGATGTTCCCTGACTGTCCAACAGCCTTTCAGTACAAACTTCAACTTGCAATGCCCTCGTTTATCTTTCACTGATTTCAAGCCCTTGAATTCCACCAGATGTGGAATGGTGGAATTCTGACACTGACAAACCAACCCATTTATCTTAGGAAGAACCAAAAGCAAATAAGAAAATGACCCTGCACACCATGTAAAGTCCCCTCCGATATCTCTCTCTGGAAAGAGAAAATGCAAGACAGAAATTCTTCTTTCTTACTCTTATGATCTAAGCATATTTTTTCTCAGTCATATTTTTAAAGGAGTTGAGTTGGCTAACAATAGTGCTTAACACTGTCAACTCTTTGCTTTTTACTGCAATAGTTGGGATAAAAAATAGTTCATTTTTATCACAGAGATCTGCCTACAGTTCTTTGTTTGGTTTACCTTCTGCAACATAATAGCTTGTTGCTATGGTATTATGTCAAATAAGCAAAAAGTACTCCTCAGTCCTCAATTCCAAGCCCTCCACATCCTCTGCCTCAGCTTGGCCCCAAAACATGATTGCCAATTTCTGTAGAGCACACAGCCAGCTGCTGCAAATATACTCATCTTGTTTACTCAGCTTCAGCTCCCCTGTTTCCTGAGCAAAAGTCAATGCCCAAGAGCTTTAATTGTTGATCTCTGTTCACCTGCAAGATAGCAAGAATAAGAGCATAAACAGTACTAGTTCTACCACCACCACAGACTGGAAACTATGAACTATAACTATGTCATTAATAAGATTCATTAAGTTTAGAAAGAATAACTAAAACAACCTATAATTTCTTTGACAGCTCCAACCAAAGGGCAAATTTCTTCTGCCTGTTCTACCCTGTGGAGCTTTCATTGTATGTTTTTACCCAGAGGACCAAAACATACTCTCAGTTAGTACCATGATATAACTAAAGTTAATGGAGTTACTCTGGTCTAATTGAAGGCATAGTTTATTGCAGCAAATGTTACACTACAAGAAATTGTTGAGAAAAATTCCAACCATCAGCTTTATATATCATTCAGTTTCCAGAAGTCTGACTTAAAAGTCTTTAAATAAAATTCTACTGTAGTCTGTAATGGTTATCCTGCTCCTCCTCAAAAATCAACAACTAAGTAATAAACATGTTAACACAGATTAGCAGATTCTCTGCTTCTATCAGCTTCATTCACTATTCTGATATCTGTTTTTCAGATGTTTTTTGGTCATTTGGTGGGTTGGTTTTTAAATCCATTTAAAATTAGTATAATGCCAGGAATCTTATTTACAAAATGTTATCCAGTGAAGAAGCTGTGCCATGTACATTTTACATGCATGGGAGCACAGATGTCAATTTCTGCCTGTGTGCGTATGCACAGCAGAGAGAAATGGCTTGTCCTCATCTCAACTGTATTACTATGCTGTAAGTAAAGGTATCATTCTAGTACCTGTGGACATAGCAGTTATAACTGAGTTTAACCCAACTAGCTCAGGTGCCAATTAATGGTAACATCATGACAAATTTGACAGTTTGAAAGCCATTATGTGGTAAAATGTGTCAGAGGCTTGCTGCACCTCTGCTACTGCCACCATACTCACAGCCAAACTATTTCATTAATTCCCCTTTTTCTGCAATTAGATCTTTCAAAGGAGATTAGGTATGAGACAGGACATGTAAAGTGAAAATCTCTGAATGTTAAAATGTCACATCAATTTACTCCACATTAACCTTACTGGAAATCTGTATCACCTTGTTCTTACAGAGGAAGTATTATCACTATCACAGTTCTACAAATCTCTGCCATTGCTATCCGTCATCTCATCAGGAGCCCTTTGACATAAAATGGCATTAAAATTAAAAGCCTGTACTTCAAACATTGATAGGTGATACTGAGATTTGGTGCCTTAAATCTGTGCATTTTTTATTTTTTTAATTTATTTTTTATAGCTTTAAATTCACTCTAGTCCTTAAAAGTAGCTGTTTGCATTCTGGTAATTCTGAAAGCTTCTGGAACAGGTAATGGAGTACTTTTAGTCTTCTGATTATTTAACTAACGTTCGGGAGAGCTTTTCCCTTTCACTTTTGCATCACATTTCCTTTTTGTTTCTCTGTGCATTTTAACACCTTTAGGGATAGAGTATTTCATTACTGGACCAAGTCTGCATTAGCTAGAAGCACTTTTTCTGGTGTGCATCTCTGTGACTTATTCACTCTGTCTTCAATTCTCTTTTTGAGAATTCTGAGAAATTGAAATTCTCTTGTGCTACTGGTTTGCACAAGATGCCTCAGAAACTGCTGCTGTCAAAGAAAAAATAAAAATAACAATAATAACAAAAAAACCTCTGTCTTTCCTACGTTTGTTATTATTATCAGAGGGAGTCTTATAAACTGAAACCCTCTCCCCAGCTATTAAATGTCTCTGTCTTTAGTTCACTATTTTATTCTGTAATTCTGTAAGCATTGCTCAACCACACTGAAGTACTTACAACACAGGTCTGAATGGAAGGATTCTTCCCCCTCCTCTATCCCTATCCCCACTTTTTTTTTTTTTTTGGTACCACATGGTGTCTGATTTTAAAATGTAAGCAGTCGTTTGTCCCATGCTTGCCCAGTGCACAAATAGCTCCAAATGTAAGGCTCCAGCTCACTCACACCCTTCTGTTTTCCTGCCTGATGGCAGGAAAAAGGCAGGTCAGGATGCAGATGAGATGAACTGTTTCAAGCTCCATTTGGCCTTACTTGTGTGAAGAAAGCATGGCTCCCTGTGTCATTTCTCCCAAAAGAAGCAGACAGGCAAAACATTTAAGGACCCTTTCACAAGGGATCTGTCTTCAGGTATGTTTTTGGCCAGCAAATTGGAAAACACATCATGTCTACTCACCCACATTTGTTTTTCTGTTGATATTTTGTACTGCTTCACATCACTATAGCTTTTGAAGTTTTCTTATTTTAAGTAGAGCCAACAGTTGGAGACTGCCTGTCTGGTTCTACCACTGCTGAGCAATTTTTCAGTCCTCAAAGGTACTTTAGATTATTGTATATGTATATATGCATATATATGGAGAGAAAGAAATATATTTATACGTATGAAAATCTATAAAAGCAAAAAACTGGGACATGACTTTTTTGAAAGTTATGCCTTTACACTGTTTTCTGTCAGAGCTGATTTTTTCTACTTAAACGTTCTTTCCTCCTGTCCAGGTCTACTTTACTGTAGATTTATGTACCAGTCACCTTCAAGTATTTCCAAGTTGCTGGAGTTTGTTCAGCTTTGCACACACTAGAGATGGCTTCCCAGGGTTTCCTGTTGGCTTCCTTTGGTCTTAAGAAATTGATCTGTGCAATTCCAGTTTTGTTCTCACAAAAAGCCCAATTTATTCATTTATAGGAAAGGAATACTTTCTTCTTAGCTTTTCCTCGCAGATCGAAGTCCATTACCTTCTGTTTGCTGCAGATAGATACAGGGATCTGTTGCACCAGGGCAACCTACACCCTTCACTAACTGCTTACACACCAAAGCATGGCCCTGCACAAATGGTTAAGTGCTGGCCCATGTTGATAGCTGAATCACACAGGCAGTCAGAAGACTGTGCTTGCAAAAAAGGATGAGGAATTCAAATGTCTGGCCATGGAAGGGAATGAGCCAACTGCAGCTGCAAAAGCCAAAACCAATGGGTTGCTCAGGGACCCAGCAACACAGCTGGCATGAGCCAGACCCGCTCCACCATAAATGAATGAGTCCTCTGGGAGCTGGAGTTAGCTACTGTCTGTGAATCACTCCAGGACCTGCCATGCCCCTCTGTAGACAGTATGCATCTTCTGTGGCTTGGGATCACATGAAGATTTTGGTATGTGACTCAGAGAAAAGGAGTTAGGCCAACCCAGGACTAACATCCAAATACCACACACATCTTGCTGCATATGTATCTGTCTTTTACACTAGAAGGAATGACTCAAATCAGACACATTGTTGAGATTATTTTAAGCAAAAGCATTGGTGTTCTCTAAGGAAGATTTATCCCCATTCCACTTCCTAATATCAGGCACAAAATGACCATGACAGCACTCTTTTCTGAATACCATGAGTAGCTGTTTCTGAGACAGTTTGGTTAACAGAAAAGCATCTTTTAAACTGATGGTTTATTTCAGTTTGTGTTGTTGTTGTGTTTTTTTTGTTTGTTTGTTTTGAGGGACCATCTTCATCCCAGCCCAGTGCTTCTGTGAATTTTACTGAAGATTTGGCATGTGATATAAAATATACAGGCATGGTGTTTGTCACTGAAAGCTATTGAAGTATCAAATATTTATCACAGTTTAAACTTCTGTAATTGGTACTATGGGATTTGGGACACGGCTGCACAAGAAACTAAAAATTTTAAGGTACAGGAGAGCACCAAGTGCAGGGACTTATTCTCTATTTTTATACTCCATTACATAGAATTTTTTATGACACATGACACTAAGTCAATATTGCCCAGTGGTTTGATTGATATTTTCTGGAGAGAAAATAATAACAAGCATGAATAATAAGCATGAATGGATAGTCCTGGGCCTGCGAGATCTTATATGGATTTAGAAATGTTTCAAAACACTGTCACTCCTACAGACGGGAAGAAATTATTTGCCCCCTTTTTTTTTTTTTTTTTTTAAGTAACTTTCTATTCATCCAGGATTGTACCAGACTGTCATTGTAAAGTCTAGCCATTTTCCAGGGAAATTATGTGTGAACTTGCAATAAGTTTTAATAAGTTTTTTCTAACCTCTAAACATTTTTGAGCTTTTCCTAGTGTTACATCCTGAAAAAATATGTATCCTAAGGATGCTGAATGTTTGAAAAGACTATCATTGGAAAGCTAGGTTGAATAATTGGCTTCTTGCATTCATTTCTTAGTGGGGCACGTGTGCTGGTCATTCTTATTGTGCCTGGCATAGTCTTAGTCCAGCTCCTGTGAACATTTGTTTCCTGTGGTTACAAGTCTTTCCCTATGTTGTTGACAGCTTCATTTTTCCAGAGAAGCAAAGCTGTAGTGTGAGGTCATCTCAGTTCACCGGCTATCCCACAAAAAAATAAAAAATAAAAAAAGGAATAAGAAGATCTGGTATACTACAGAATTTAGTAGTTAGAACATACTTAGAGTCATCATGTGCAACATGTTATAATATATATAAAAATATATATTTACTCGTAATTTCTCTCCTGAGAAAAATATGCAATGAGTTATAACTATAGAATTAATATGTCAAATTGTGACTAATATATCAAAATAAATTAAATCTTTCTAACATTATACAACTATCAGTTAGCTTTTTTAATAAAAAGGAATAAATTCTATATACAAAAATACATTTCTCATCCTTATTCTAAGGCACTATACCACATATCTTAAATCAACAATTCTTGGAGACCATTTTTTACATTTTGTTTGTACAAGATCTGCCTTGAACAGTCACAGTATCATCAAAATTTCCAGCTAAGACTCTTAGTCACCACTGTACACAGAAATTATCATTATTGTTACCACTGTTATTATTATTGCTATTGGCAATGGAGGAGAGTTTCTCACAAGTATGCTCCTTTGAATTCTCTCTGCTCCTGAGCCTTTCTACCTTGATTGAAACACAGCCTGGAGCAAGACAAAGGTGTAAGACCCAGGAAAACATTCTGAATTGGACAGTCTGGGACAAGTTCCTAAACCTAGGATATCAATGAGAACTCTAACTGCAGCGGTCCAGGATTTCACATTGTCAATTTACCTAGCCATCAACGAGGCCTGTTATAACATGGCTTGTGCCAACTTCAAACTCAACAATTTGACCGCATTTTTAAGCATCTAGATGTGTGGGCCCACATGTTAAAAGTTAAAGGAAGAGTTGACTGTGTTCTCACAGATTCTGTCTTTTCTTCCCCATTGTAAACCAATGCAGGCTGGAGATGGAGGTAATACAGAGAGACATACGCATCCCACAGCACTGTGAAGAGCTGTTCCTAGAGGCCCAGCCGAGTTCCCTGAGTTCAAGCCAAGAGGCCAAAATGAAGGTGGCTAGGATGAAACTACACCATTCATAGCATACCAGGCTGCACAGTGCCCTCTCAGTTATCATTTCAATCAAAACAAACACTTACAAAATGAATAACTGCCTTGACTATTTAAACTGTTAACCTTTTTTTTAACATGGCTGTTTATAATTAGATTTCACAGAAAGTCAAACTGGTGGGTTTCTCTGAGCTTGACATTTTTATCATGTGAAATATGTTGGATCAGGTAATCATAAGGCCTTAAGGTCAAGTAACATGACTGAATTGCTGTTAGCAATTAAACGTGCGATAAATAACAGTATCTGCTGTAGCTAGGAAAGATCATGTAGGTAGCTTCATGTTCTGTTTTATAAATCATATTAAAAAAAGTGTATGGGTTGTTTTATATTAAACATGGTGGTTACATGTGCCAAAGATTTATTAGTCCAGTCTGTCTTATGGTGAGTGGCTGCAGTCCAGATTCATGTGGTAGAATAATAAAAAATTTTAAATGGCTGTAGAAGCTGATGGACCAAAATGGAGTGAGTTACCCGATTGGCTACCAGTGATGTCATAGCCATGGCTGCAGCTCCATATATGTTTACGAGAGGTTTATTCTCCTTAATTTCCACCTATATCATAATAACAATCAGACATTCTAAGCAGTCTGTTTCTAAGAGGTCACTGAACTTTCCTGGTGACTGGAGTATTTCAGCCTCATCTGCTTCACCCTGAACTTGGGGCCTGCAACTGTGCCCCTGAATTTCCCTGCCTCTCAGGGCTGGTCATCATTTTCCTAGGCACTTTGCTGGAAAGACTGTATTTAGAGTTAGGGTTTACACAGGCTATGGAAGAACTTTCTGTTCCAAGTACTTAGCAGGAGATCCTGCAAACACTTAAACACATATATAATTTCCCTTTTGCAAGTAGCCCCACTCACTTCAATGTCACTATTATGTGAACAAAGTTAGATCCCTGCCTAAAATTTTCAGGAGACTTACTACATATATTTTCAGATGCCAAGAATGCTGAGGGCTCTTAAAGAAAATAAAAAGAAGTAGATGCATGATTTGGACTACATACAGATTTTTCCCTAATTGCTTTAATCAAATTCCCACTAGGCATTAAAATTAAATTGTCTACGTTAGCTGAATTCCACTGGTCATTACTGGCTGGCAGTGGCTGATGTATCAGATTTTCTTTCCTTGTCTTTCTTACACATGGGTGTATTAAATATAGGCGTTACTGGGATGTCTGGTAGCCTCTCAGAGAAGTTCCCTTAACTTAAAGAAAGGATTTTTCTAAATACACTATTTGATGGTTTAAAGTGATTGAAAATTCAAATTTTGCTCTTCCTTTTCAGAATATTCCTGTCATGCAATCTCTTCCATGAATTTTGAACTGAACCTTGTATTTCTATTGGCCTAACATGCAGGTTCCATACAGTACAAGTACATCTATTTGAAGGATTTCTTACAAATTCAAAATTCCAGTCTGGTGTGCACTGACTAAACTGTTATACTGAAGAACAGAGCAAGTTTCTAGAGCTAAAACCCTAGTTGCAAATAATAATAATAATAACAATAACAATAATAATTCTTAATTATTGTCAAAATAAATAAATAAAATCATAAGGGCAATTTTTTTTTTAATTCGTGTTTATCTTTGTCTTTCTTTTCCTTCCTTTTATATATGCATTACTGCCTTCCAATTAGCGTTAGCTGTTACAAACAACACTTTAGTAATTTCTTTCAATAACCTACTTCTTAAAACATCTGAATAGATTTTGGTGTGGTTGTTTCTCTGGTAGAATCTTTATCCAACCACAGTGACTGCAAAACAATTTGATTCCTGTGTCCAAATAGTGAAGTGCGTGTGTCAGTACTGTGTCTCAGCATTCCCTGAGGAGCAGGCACTTCGTCTAAATTGAATTATAAATAATACTCTGATGCAGGAAGTAATAGTCTAGTAGCAGTTTACTCTTAATGCCATAGTTTTATTTATTAGTTTTGGCTGTCTGATAAATATAGAGAGGTTTTAATTTAACATAACAGTTCTTTGCGTAGATAGACAGCCATTACTGGTGTAGCCAAGTAATATTCAGTCTCATGGGAGACCCTGTCAAAAGAGGAAACAATATCAATTTAATTATTTTACTTTCTGAACACACTGCAGCTAAGTGTCTTGGGTATTGACTTCATGTTTTTCTTCAATAAATGTAGCATGTATTATGGTACCAAGTTTAATGAGCCTTTACTTTTTTTTTTCTTTTCTTAACTGAGAACTGAAGAATTCTTTATTAAACAGACATGTAAGGAACTGTATTAGCTTTCTTCTATACAGTTACGATTTTTCTACTAGCTCTGCAATTTCATTGTAAATTTGGGGCCATACTGTAGCAAAACTCTAGGGATTTCACATACAGGAGGTGTTTAATGCTCAGAATGTTTTTGGTCATACATTAGTAATCAAAATAATTTGTTTTTTAAACTCTTCTAAGTAAAACATTTTCAGGAGTTACCAAAAAAAAAAAAAAAAGGCTAGAAAAAATACACTCTCCTAAAAAATATTTGTGAGGCCTAATTATCATGTATGGGCTCCTGTAAGAACATTAGTAATAGTAGTAGAAAATTACTCTTGGATTATTGCTTCCTGCACAAGAGGGTGTTATTCAAAATATAATGGAGACAAAACCATTGCTCAGAGAGTGCTGAAATTTTTGTGACTGCAGAAGGCTAGGAGTTGGACATTGACCCCATAGCTATTTGAAAGCCCCAGTGAGGCCATATGGTGGCTGCACAGAACGTGTTTTCTGACAGTACTACAGAGCTGGTATGTCAAGTATCTTGAAGATTAATCTATATTTATGTTCACAGGGATTTCACATTGCATTGATAAGAGGACAAGTGACAGCCTGCGATGATATGGTAATCTCTGTGATATAAGCACTTACAGTTTGGAAACATTTGTGTTTTAAGTGGTAGCTCTATCTATAGTTATGGCTGCCAAAGAACTCTTTATCTTCTCTGTTTTCAGTTGCTTGTGAGTTTTTCAAAATGGAAATTTTAGCCTGATATGTTCCATGCATGTTGTTTTGCTTAGGCTCAAATGTTCTGGATATATGAGTGAAATTCTGAGAAATATCTTGTCCAGAGTTATCCTTCCTTTCTGCCCCAACTACTTTTTGAAGAAATGTTGTACTACTATGCTATGAAGAAGAAATTAAGATGAGTAATGCACTCACAAGTGCCTGCATGAAAATCCACCCAAATTCAAATACATCAGTTTAGGCTTAGGACATACATTCAGTAGAGCTTCTTAGGGGCTAGCCACTACATCGTTTTCACAATTTGCTAAGAGCAAGCTGCAGTTCCCAGTAGTCACAAGCATGCCAAAATAAACTCTAATGTGCCTGGGCTACACTGGGCATCCTGTGTGATTTGCATGAACAAAAATTCAACTTTCTACAAAGAAATACAGCAGGAAGTGCTACTACCCACACTCAGAACAGTGCATTAAACTGGGAGCAGGAGCTGACCATGACCTGTAATCCATTCTTTTCTATGAATTACACTTTCAGTACTATGGAAAAAGCTCTTAAAAAAGATCTGGCAATGATTTAGCAGTAGTCATTGTCATTGTTGTCTGTAGTTACATAAAATTATGTTCCAGAAAATTCTGGCTGTCAAGTCAGAAACAGCAGGAAAAAGGGTGTGGGAGGGGACACTCAAGCACAAAGATTTTAAAGTTTCACCAAAGCAGACTTTCAATGACAGTTTCAATTGGTCAAAAACTCAATTTCTCTCACACACCCATTATAAAGGAAACAATTTCAATTAAATCTGCTATCCTCTATGCTATGAATAGCAGCCATCCAATTTTATTAATGAAGCAGCTGAAAGGCTGCACAGGAGAAACTAGTAGGACTGTAAGCTTAACCCATGGTCCTAATGTAGCCAGTGAATGCCATGCTCCTTGTTAGGATTTAGGATATGTTAGCCTAATTAGTTTGATGTGCCATCTATATAGGTCTCTGTGCTCCTCTCTAGACCCAGAATGGAAATCAGAATTTCCATCTCCTATCAGTGATGTGCTGTATAAAAGGGTCCACATTTTTGGACCATAACCTCTCCCCCACACTATTTTATTATAAAAATGTCATATGTACTGTGGAGACAAAAACACAGCAATCTACAAAACAGAAGGGAATTTCTAGTTAATTTTCAGGGGGAAGGAGAATTGTTAGTTTATTAAGCAAACATTGTTATCCATTATTTGCTGATTCCTAAAAGCTAGGAAATTCAGTCCTAAAAATCTTCATCACAAGAATGTTAGACCTGCAAAATCTACATCTGAAAGCTCAAAGATCAACCTTCCCCTGCACTGGGAAAGGTTCTGTAAAGAGCTGGAACCATCTCAGAAAATTTTAGATGTTGAAAAACTAGGCATAATTTTATCTGTGCTTGTCATTTGATTCAGTGACTGGACCAAGAAAGATACAGGTAAGGTAGAAGAACTTCCCTCCAGTGGCGTACATTTCCCTTACTGACTAACTTAGGCTATATTACTTTAAACCTAAAAAGTGAAGTAAATGAAATGATTTCTAATTCAACAGTTCTGTAGTAATCCCCAATTATTCTATGAGGGAAGGGAAGAATAGCAAAGGGAGTTGAAATGGAGAAAAATGTACAACAGGTTTCTTCTGAAAAGTGAGTTTTGTGGAATGAGAGGGAATTGTGTCTGTTATACATAAAACTTTTCACCCTTCAGCCAGGTTTGCTGTGATGGATTTTTGTGCCTGAGAGCAGCTCTGCTTGGGACACTAACACTGTCTGCATTTTCCCCCTCTGAAGTGCCGCACTACAGGCACTCCATGCTGGGGCTCTGCTTTGCAGGCTCCCAGGCTACCTCTAGAGCTGCATGGGTGCATTCACTGTGCCTGTCTGGCAGGCTACCATCAGAGACATCACAGATCCCACCAGACCTTGCTGTTCCCTCAGTCAGCTCCTTTTACCACTGCCTACATACCCCATGATATGATGCCCTGAATTAGCTGTTTCCCTGATTTGATATGGTTCCTGCTGTTTTCCCACATGAACAATTTCCTATTAAAAACCTATTGTCTTTCAGGAAGACAGTAACTGATTTCAATCCCACCGTTGAGACTGGCTGCTGCAGATGTTAGAGGAGGAACACGAATTCAGGAATGCCACCTTCTGCAAAGAGAGACAATGAGCTCCACTTTCCAGATCTCAGAGAGAAATTGACTGTCATTTGTCACAAGGAATTAGCTCCAGAAAAATGGAAAACTGTCCTAACACTTATTTGTTTCTTAACGTCATCAGAAATATTCACCACATCACATTGGTCTGGATATATACACAAATCCTCATGTATTTTACAAAATCAACTCAAGTTACATTGAAGCTGTTCTAAACCCTTTTAGACTGTTCAGACACATCTAGTATTACTTTGGAAAGTTCTCCATGTAAAGAAAGGGCGAATGGCTGACTGACGGATATGATCACCTGTGTGTATCAGTCAATCTGGTGTCTGTGTATGTTGTGCCATGTGTCAAACCCTGGAGACATCTTCTTTAAAAATATTATCACAAAGAACAAGGAAACACCAGCTTCATTGTTGTTAAGTAAAATAGGTATTTAGAGTCTCTCAGGGAAAAAAAAGTCCCAGATGGTTTTAAAATGTCATCACATTGCTCATTTTAAACGCTACAAAAGAGATAATGTTAGTCTAGTAATCCTTGTTCCACTATAACCAATTGCCCTTCATTTGAAATTACATACAGGCTTTGCTTACGCTGAAATACTTAGAATGGTAGCAAGTAAACCTAATGATCCATTCATCACACATATGACCAACAGAGTGACATGCTACAATACTGTAATCAGTTTCTCCCTAATTAACTGAAGTCCTTTGAAGTCCAGATAATGAAGAACAATGATTGTCCCCGTGTTACTGAGAAAGGTTACCAGGATAAGGCTTGGCTCCCAGAACACCTTCTTGTTTCATAAAAGAGGCCCTTCCCTTGCAGCTGGTTTCTCATCTTACTGATTACCTGCTATATGAGAAATTTCAGTCTGGCTTCAGGCCTGGACCTAGCCCAGAGGCTTCTGTCAACAGGGTTTATTATAATTTACTTATTGTAATTCAGAATCCCATTAAAACAGGTCTTTATCTGGCTTGCTGCATTGGAAGCATTTAGTACTGTTGGTCAGTGACTGCTGGGCCACCTTCAACACCTTATGAAACTTTCAGCTTGGAAGTTAACATGATGCAGGCCCCCACTCCCAAAGATGCAAGTATATGCTTAAGTCTTAATGTAATGAATGGGACTTAATACCTGCTAAAAGTTAAGCACGTGCTTATGTATTTCTGTGTATGGAGTAGAATTCCTCCACGCCTACAGAAATGGAAGTGCTCAAATGTTTTGGGGTCTTGGAGCTTTAATTTGGAAAGACAAGTCCTTTTTTTGTGACTTGAAAAAAATCACACCCTTTTGGAGAACAACAAAACAAAACAAAACATTTTTTATGAAAGAATTTTTAGTGCAGTGTGTCAGTCCAAGAATTCTTTCAAGTCTTAATAAAAACTGTTAAATAGAACTGGGAAAAGTGCAACTCTAACCAAATTATTTTCCTAGCCTTGATTTTAGGGACCAAAACCAAATCACTTTCAGGCATTTCCTAAAGATCCTCTTCATTTATCTTATACTGACACAAGGTCCCTAAATTCATCCAGAATCCATTTGCACATTTCATTAGTCCATAATTTGGGATTTATTCCATAACTTTTCCTAATCAATAGAGTTTAGAGATTAAATCAGGCTCTTGACCAGTGGAAAAATAATTCTGTTACTCCTCTGCTGTCTGTTTTGTCTCACCACACATAGTTTAAATATAAACTAAGGAAAACACATGTAACCTTCTTTTCAGAAAAGAAATGGTTTGGAAATTATGAGTAACAATTTCGGATATAAATGCTAGAAAGAAACTGATAAAAACTAGAAGTTTACCCAATGCACTGTTAGTTCTAGTGACAGTGTATATATATATTCATATAAATGTCCAATTACTCATATAAAAAGGAAAATTAAGGGATGTAATTAATATTATTTAAAATCTGTCTTCCAGATGTCTTCTCTGTTTGTAGAAGAAAATCAACACATCTTTTGCCATTTCAGATTTCATCTATAGAACAAGAGAGTTGTCTTTCCTTTATATAACATATACTAATAGGAAAAAAAAATCCCTGAGGGGCAGTGGGTAGAAAGAACACTGGAATATTTCATTGCAGTAAAATAAATAAATAAATAAGAGAGAGAGAAAGAGAGAGAGAGACAGATTAGAAGTAAGGCTTTAAAAAACACAAGAGCCAAAACCCACTTCCCTGCATCTCCTAAAGGAAATATCAGTACATTGGCTAGTCTACATTTCATTATCACTTCATGGTATAGTTGTTGTTGTTTTTCCCCATAACCCCCCATGCTCCTCTCATTTAAATTCTCTGAGACCAAAATCTGTTAATGTATTTATTGTATACTTCAGGGACATATTCAAACAGTAACAACTTGTATGAGTGCTTTAAATTATCCTGAAGAATGCAAGCACAATTTAAGATGCTTCTGGCCTAAATTATTAATGAGGTTACACACCATTAATGGTGGAATTCATTTGCACAATTTACCCAAAAATAGCATAGAATATATGTAAAAATGGATGTCCCACAGTTTTGCTTTTCAGTGAAATGTCTGTAATGCTACAGTAAGATCACTATTTCTACAGCTTTAACAAAGCACGTATCTCAAAGAGGAGTTAAAGCAGCTAATCCAAAGAAGTGACAGGCATGTCCCTTGCTGTATGACTACTTTCAGATGTATAACACAGGCATGCCCTTGTTTATACAGCATAGGCAAAACTCTGTGACGCTGCAAGAGCTGAGTTGCTTTCAAACAAAACAATTCCTTTAGCTTTCTGAATATTTGTCTTCCAACACCCTTACCTCTGGTGCTTGTTAGCTTATGCATTATTAATTATGCAATGTTATAGTTAGAAGACCTAACTGAAAATACTTCTCAATCATCATCTATCCCAACCACAGTAACACATCTACAAGAGCATTCACAATTTTCAGAGAGAAGACAGGCAGACATTAGAAGGCAAAATTGTAAAATCTGGTCCTGTTGAGTAAGCTACCAGCACTATATAAATAAAACAAATAATATTAATAAAGAATGGACAGCACCAATAAATGTAACTTTTGCAGCATATATGGAGAATGGATAGATCCCAAATCAGAGCCAGTCTCCAGAATTATCATAAACAGAAGTGACTACAAGAGGTGGCCTAGAGAAAAAAAAAAAAAAAGGAAAAAAAAAAAGAATAAATAATACCAAAATTACAGCTCTGTATAGCATTACTTTGAAACTTCTTCAGATACTCACAATATGAAATTGATGAAGAGTGGAATGTAACTTGACACTTAAATTGCTTTTATGAGCAAATATTAGAGCAAATACAAACAAGCAACAGAAGACATGCCTGTATGACTGTCTTTTGTATGACTGTCTTTTGTCAGGCAGTCACAGAAGACCACCCCTCCCATATTATGCTGTCCTTCCACTTGAATACCTGTCAAAAACTAGTAAAAAACAATCACACGAGTTTTAGGTTTTCACACTAATGGATGAACATTTTATTGTTTATAGTTCATGTACTCATTGTAAATACAAATACTGATTTGTATTTAATACTGTATTTGTATTTACTGATTTGTAAAACTCAATTATAAACCTTGCCACTCTTGACTTTACCTTTCATTAAGTAAATTGTCAGTCAGTCCTTTGCTTTCCTTTTTCTGTAACAGTCCAGACCTTACCAAAGAGCATTCCTCTGTTAAAGCTCTAAAGAGATTTGCCCACATAAAGACTGAGTAGGGGTCTAGGGGATTTGGACTAATAGCTGTAACATGATAATGTTAGAAAGTTGTCAGGCTGTCAAAAGGTGAAGTATTCCAAAAACTGAAGCGTTAGGATTTAGGTATTTGTTTCCGCTGATATTAAGAAGAGTTTCATGGCCTCGTATTCTCTATAAGTGTTCACCTCACTGTTCCACAGAAACTGGAGATGACTCAGGGATAGTTTTTGAACCCCAACTCATCAAACCAGTAATTTCACTGACTGCAACAAAGGCATTCATGCATGAAAGTGCTCATCACCAGGAATGTCTGGCTCAATGTGATCCCAAAAACAGTTTGGTTAGGGAAATACAAAAGCATTACTGTTCTCATTTTACAGTGCAGGAGAAGACTGAAGCAGAGAAGGTTACTTTTCCCAAGACAAAAGGGAATACAAAGTAGAAGCGCTGTTCTATGTTAACAGTTTTAGACTACCCTGTTCACTAATTCATCTGGCATCCTTCGCTTGTAAAATCTGGAAAATAAATAAATGCAAATGAGGAAACAAACCAGAGCTCTTGGGTTAATTTTCCAAATTTGGCCCCAAGTGAGTTTATTAACTCAGGAAAATAGTGTGGAAAAAAAAATCTATTCTTGTGACAAAAATTTCTCAAGAATATAAATTTGCAGAATATTAAGATGCTCTGGTGATATGCAATAATGATAGAGACAAAATGTGGAGAGGCCATTGTCATACCAATGTGAGAAATGTAATCAGATTGGTATCTTGTGACCCTTTGGATGCCATCTCAGAGCTCAACAGAACACAGATGCTTTAAGTTTTCAAAACACTTAACATCTCATAATATACACTATGCCAAGGCATATTTTTACTAAAGGCAGGAAGCTTTTGTCACTTACTTCAGTAGTAAGTTTTCCTCCCAGCTTAAAGTGCAACTGAATTAAAGTGTAGATGTGGCCTCACCCTAAAGAGGTAAATTAAAGAAGTATTAATTATTTCAGTGGGACTAGGACCAGGACTTTCAATCACCAGACTGTGAGAATAGCCAGAAAACATCTTCCCAAGCTGCAGTTTATGTATTATATAATTTTTAACTGTACACATTCTTCCTTATATTCACTACTGCAAATACATATGCAAAGTACAGACACTGTTCCAGGCACAGTAAGTATATGATACATATAGCAGCACTACTGCTTCTTCAGCAGCAGCATCCTTTATGTTTTCAAAGCACTATGACAAGGCTGTTACACATATGCTCAAGCCATGCTTTGCACACATATATGGCTTCTTGCGTTTCATCTGCTCATACAGTTTGCACTGCCAGAGTCAGTCTGTCTGATTGTAACAGTAAAGACAATCATAAGCAGTAAAGATAAATGGAAGTGACATTATTTAAAACTAGTAAAGGCACAATAGTAGCCAACAAAATTTAAACTAGATCCAAAATTATATCTTTCCGTCAGTGTGCAATTTGTGTAATAATAGTATGACAATGGTAAAGACAATAAGCTCAAAATATTCATAGGGGTAAAATGTGGGTAGGTGTAGCTTTTAATTTTTAAGTTTTCTTGCATCTTCACTGTAAGACATTGTTTTCAATCACTTAAAAATTTGCAAAGCTACAACGCTATAACTGAGAAATTGACATGCTGCCCACTTGCCTCAAACTCTGTGTTGTTTCCTAAGTATTTTTGTCACAGTGAATAATTAATGTGAATTTCCTCTTTCAAAATGATGACAACTTTGCCATTCTTATCATTATTGTAGATCTCACCTTTCTATGGCTATTTATCTAGACAGAGCATTGAAAAGTAATGCTGGCCTGCATTTGTAGATGAAAAATCTAAGGTGCACTGATATTTTTCTAAGGTATTTCAATATAAGGACCAACACTAGACTTGGTAATTCAGTAATAGGACTCCTGGAGCCAGAATTTCCTCATACAAGAGAATATATGTTTCTTCCTGACACATTAATATTTCTACTTATTATCCTTCTAAACCATGTATTCAACTTTTCTCACTCTTCCAGGAATCTCTGGTTTCACTTATGAATATTTGCATCTTTTATCCTACCCCAGAATCCCTATCCTACAAACAAATCATTAAAACTGTTCCACTGTTTGTTTGTTTGTTTGACATATCTATAGTGCCTTTCTCTGTACTATATATACTACATCATGCTGTACTACTACATCATGCCTGTAAGTCCCATCAGTCAGGGACCGTGTTTTGAGTCTATAGTCAGGCACTACATAGCATGCACTGAGTTAAAGCTATTGGTAGGTGTCCTAAGCACAGGGTAGTTCAATGAGCAAGGACCACTAGAATAATTTACAAACATTTCTTGTGTCTCCTGCAATCTAACCAAAGTGATACCTGAACCGCAACAAAAATCCTAGGTTTTATTTTTGACTACAGGCCAGATCTTCAGCTGCTGCTAATTGCTCCTATTCAGTAGAGTTCTGCAATTGGCACTAATTCTATGAAATCACAGGAAGAAGTGTTAAAGACAAGCTTGGCTCTATCACAACGTTCCCATTAAACTACCTGTAAAAGATTTTGGTAGCAAATACCAAGGGTCAAATCTTTTCAGTTCCAGTTCAACCCAGGGAAAAATAAACTTGTTTTCAATTAAATAAAATGAAAGTGTGGCAGTCAGAGATTTTCAAATTCAATTCCAACAGAAACATCACTAAATACTCTGATGTATATATCTGCATCTTGGAAAAAGTATTGAAGGTTTGAAAATATCTGGTTAGGCTGGACTCAATATTCAATCAAATGCCTATTTTCTCATTTGCAATAGATCCCAACAGCAGCAAGTTCCACAGTGACTGGCTCAGTTTAAATATTAATACAGTGAAAACTGCAGGTTTGGGGATATTCCATCCTATATTTCTTGCACACCCATGATGAAAACCATTTGCAAGTACATTTTTTTCAGGCAAACATACAGAGATTGTTCACTTTATGAATGATTCAGCTCTAGGTTTAGTTTAACCCGATTTGCGCCTGCTTGACCATTAAAAAGCCTGCTGTAACTGTGTAATTGGGACTGCGCAATAATCTTTTAAAAGAAACAAATATCTACACGTCTGTTCCATCCTGTGATATGGAATGAGGGTAGTGTGGACCGGCATATACTACAAATTGTTCCATAATGACTCACGGATTAGCTGGGTCTGCTTCAAACAGAACATTCCTGAGGGGTAAGGTAAAGCTGTCTTTAACAGAGACTTATCTGGAAAAGAAAAGAAAAGAAAAAGGACCATTCAGCTGCTTGCATGGCTTGCACTGGGGTATTTTTAAGCTCCTCTTCATCATCTTGTAATATTAGATAACTGTTTCAGCTTAGTTCTGCAAGCCACTTGAATAGAGAATGTGGTCAAAATATGTCCTTAAAGAGTATTAGCTGATGGTTGGTAAAATACTGGTAACAAAAGAACCATTTCTCTATTTGCCAAAACACCTCGAGAAGCGTTTGGTTAGACTATCACAGGAGTAAGAGCAAGAAGCCTTTACTGTGCTGACTCCTAAAGGTTATTGTCAGGAATAATGAAAACCTAAAACAAAAGGGAACTTCAATGAATAAAATTCTCAGGTATCTTCTCAGAGTTACTAGCACTGTCTTTGACTTCCAATCAGAGAAGGATCAGACCTAAAGAAAAAAAAAAAAAACAAAAAAAAACACAGATTTCTGTTCCTATACAATGCTCAGGTAGCATCCTTTGAAAACAGACTTTTAGTCAAGAAAAATGTTGTTGCATCTTTCCTGTCTTCTGAGCTTCAGCAGTGTAAGGCAATTATTGAAATTGGCCTTGCAACGGAAAAAGTGTTCAGAAAAAAAAATCACAATGTGGCTTTGTAGCTTTGCTAATTCCACGTCCCCAGTGCCTGGATGAAAATCACAGGCTCATGGCTATATTTAACAGAAAGGGGTCATAAATGCTACAAACTTCTGGATATTGGTGAAGCCATTTCTGTTGCCTTAATCAAGAAGGTAAAGAGAAAACATCTACATATGTAAGCCTAAATAAATGGGTGTATGGTACCCAAAACTGGAGAGCAAAATCTAGACAGGAAACTACCTCCTGTGTTAAATCTAGTTCCTCATTATGCCAACCATGACATCACACAACGCTTTCAAAACTCCACTAATTCCTTTCAATAAACTGAAGCACAGATATTTTGTCATCAAAAACATATTGTTTGAAAATACAGTAACCCTTTTGCTTATTCATACATGAGTGTAATGTCTGAACTTTTCAGTTGTAGCTCAGTAGAGACTTTGATGATGAATGTGAATCAAACAATGCTTCATATACCAAGCAGAGTTCTTTGCATTAATTTAGTTTCAAGGTGACAGGAAGTGAATTATAATGGTGAAGTCTGTGTTAGGAGAAAAAATACTGAAAATTCCTAGACAGATGGAAATGCTCAAGAGCAGTGTTCTAAAAATTAAGTGGGGACCAACTTAGCATCACAGAAAGAGAATCTGTGGAAATACATTCAGGCAGATGCTTAGATGCGTATTTTAGCATATCTGTAGATGCTATCCAACACTGCCAAGACAAAGGCCCAAGCTCCACCTTTTTCACCTTCTTCTCAGCCTACCTGGAGGAATTTCACTTATTTATTCTGTCTAGTTCAGAAAAATCACACAAGATTGCAATGAAGTAGGTTCTATTGAGGAAGATTTCTTCAAGAATGGGCTATACAAATTTCCAGTAAGAAGAGGGCCATACATATTTTCCAAAAACTTTTGGCACTGCAATGGTATCCCTTTCAAATTTCCAGCAGCAGTCTACTTCTTCAGAAACCTTTAATCATCTTTGCTTCTGGCAAGACATCTGTTGGAAGTTTTGGAAAGCTGAGAATGCAAAAGCTCATAACTCTACAGAATTCACTAATAGAAAGTGAGAAATAAAACCTGCACAGTATTACTTGAAACTTCAAAATATGCTGATAATAAATGGAACCTGGCTAAAAACATTTTGGAGTTGAAGTCCTACAGTAAGCATCTCCAGAGCTAGGCAAAGCAGTTTTTAAAAGAACATAAGACTCTACCCACACTTTGACCTCCATCTGAACCCAACAAAACTGAGAACTTCCTCTGTATTCGTGTAAAAAGAATCTCCTCTCTTGTCCCAAACCTACTTCTTTTCTTCTTTCATATCACAGTTCCTTACTCTACATCTTCTCCAGTTGTCATAGGATCTGCTACTAAGTACCTCTGATGCACTGCCTGACAGATTTGAAGTGTTCTATTCCCAGAAAATGCTATCAAAGAGTGGTAGGTTACAAAGACAGGATCCCAAAATATGAGAAATTCAAGATCATCAACACCTAGAATTTCACAGAACTTCTTGCATTCCTGCATCAGAAAATATGGGGCATTTACAGTCCCTGGGAGCTGAAGAGGTGCTGATAGCATCTTGAAAGGGGTGGGAAGATTGGGGCTTGTCAAGGAAAGACTTTTCAGTTCTTGCACATCCAAATTGATCTTATTTAAACTCCTTTATAAGCATTTCTAGATGATTGGATGCTTCCAGATTTTAAGACCATTCTCAGTCCTCTCACCATTGTTGGTCTTCCATTCTGTAACTACAAAAACCAAGTGGTTTTAAAATTATATCCAAGTTATGTTTGCAACTTACATTGTAAATAATTAAAAAATAGTGTTCTGTTAAACAGAATTATAATTTCTGCTTAAAATCTATCTAGATGTTAACAAACTCAAATGCTGACTCAAACAATAAGCCTCATAAGTTTTGAACGTGAATTAAAATTTAAAACCACAGCACACTGTCTCCTACGTGTGTAGCTGTCAAAAGAGGTGGGTATGGTCATGTCTTCCTCTGCCCAGAAGGAGGAGCAGCTTCCCATCCCTCTGGCAACAGCACTGGTAGCACAAAGGAGGATATTTCTACTTCTGAATAGAGAAAAATTAAAGAGGAACCTTCTATTTCCTCATATTACATAAATCTAAAAGTAAAAATCTCAATTTTTATTTTAATAAAGCATGGTGAAAAAAGGGTGGATCTAAACTGTAGATTTTTGTGAGCAGATTTAAAAAGAAATCTAAAGGAATCTAAATATCTCTTTGCTGAAAAAATACAAAAATGTTACTTAGATGGCACATTGGAATATTAACACAAATATATCCATTACACAGGTACATATATAAATGATAAATACACGCACTACAGATATAGTAGACTGAAGTATTTTTCATGCAGTTGATAACCAGACTCATCTTTATATGATGGAATCTATAGAAGCAGAGGAGTAAGAATAGCTAAACTGAAAACTTTCAGTTATTTGCACCAACACGTGCAGAAATAGATACGTGTCAGCTGATGTGCAAGTCACAACTGTCTGTGATGATTCAGAAATGAAAATACAGATTCAGGTCTGCAAGCTCTGAAGATAAACCTGGGCAAGAAATAATTTGTCTGCCCCATTAAATTTTTAGACACGTAAAAGACTGTTGTACCAGGATAAAGCCAAGACCCTCAACATCTCCCCCCCCTAAAATACCAGAGGGACAATGGCAGAGGGAAAACTTTAAAATATTATTCTGTTTCTCAGGAGGAGAGAAGGGACTTGAACTTCGGACACCAATACTCTATGGAGGTGATCTATAGGGTGGGCTACAGAGTTGCCTTTTCCAGACTTACTGAACAACATACACAGCAGATAAGATTCAGACTGAAGCTTTTCTTCACTCCTTTTCACAAATGGACAGAAAGTCAAAGTACTTATGTGAGAAGCTACCAAGCTTCATGTCTTTGATTTCTAAATTGAAACATTCAGAGCTGAGGTGTCAGTTTTGGTGCATAAGAGCCAGAAGCCATTTGGTCATCAGTAAAAAGCACAGTTATGCTTTCACCCTCTGAGAAGTATGAAATTAACCATTACACCTTTGCTTATTTCTGTTCCAGGGTGCAGCTCTGGATAACTCCATCTAAGATCATTCCTCACTGGCACCTCTGAACAGCACAGCATAAGGAAAAAAGATGACTAAAGCATATCCAATGTGCCTGTCATGACAGGTCCAACCTGGTAAACCTTTGTTTTTGACCTTTCCTGACACCCGTGGTGAAATTTAGTTGTTTTGAATGTCAAAAAGTAAGATGGGTAATAATTAGGGAAAGTAGGAGCAGGCAAATAATGAGGCCTTCACTCACTCTCCTTAGCCAGTTATAAAAGTTACAGGCTGGACATATTGATAGGGGATGGCTAGGTTCCCTCTCAGTCTAGAAAAAATGCTCTCACTTCAACCGTTAACTAATTAAAACATTATGACCAAATGCCTAATGTGATCCCACTGTAAATGCAGTCTCCAATTCACCGCTGTGTGCCCCTTTTTGTACTTTTGTGTGCCCCTTAACAGGTAAATCAACCTTCAGTTGTACATAAGCCATGGGACACAACAGCATTGTGTGCAACTGTTGTAGAAGAGCCCTTTACAATTTCAAATGAGACATTGCCAATCCTCTGTTAAATTTCATGGGATAATTTAAAACATATGTAAATAGATGAATGGTTTAGAATTCTTTTGGATTGTATTATAAAGACAGCATGCCATCAATTGCAGTAACTGTTTTAACATGCAGAAAATGATAATAGGTTGCAATCCCTCAAGTACAGCAGTGATGAATCATTTAGGGGTGGGGGAGGAATATTTTGTTATTTAAACTTGCTTCCCTCCTAGAATCGTATTCCCTAGGGCTCTGTTGTTAAGAATGGTGATCCTAAATGAGAAGCAGGTAATAAGATCATAGAAAAATACTAAGAAAGAGAAATGTTCATGCACTGACTTGATTCCCAAAACAAATCAAGTCTATAACTGACTTCACCTATAAAGTCTAACTTAGTTAGGTTGAACTTTTCTGAGATACTAAAGTACATCTACTGTCTACTTATTTGATGCATTTCAGAGTGAAAAACACTATGTAAGCAAGAAGATTCCAAGCACTTATCTTTGTGAGATGGAAGACTAAATCAATAAAACTGGTATGTAAAAACCCAAGTGTACAACTTTACATTTCACATACCTCATTTCTAAATTCATACTCATTTCTTGCATACAAGTTACAAATGTAAAAGGTGCTATTCAGCAATGGAAGGAAAGATATATATGCAGGCAGCTACAAAAACCACAGAGTAGTCATCTAAAGCGGTGAAAGGAAGCACAAATTACTAGCAAAAGAAATTTCATCCACAACAGAGTTCCATAGGTGCTAGCAAGAGTGGAACAATAGTAGAAAGAGTTGAGTATTTTAAAATTGTATCACAAAATAAACACCTGCAATACGTCTACAACAACACCTTATCCATTCCACTAAAACTAATGTAGCTGCCCTCAGAGTGAAAGTTTTCCCACACTGCCATTGTAGAGCCAGACAAAATGTTGGCAATTTTTTTTAAGAGTTAATGGCACATGTTCTGTTTGAAACCAATAACATATTTCAGAATGCTAACTTTTTTAAAAAATCAAAATATAAATAAATGCATTTAACAGAGCTAACATATCATGTAATAAGGTATATAATCCAACATCAAAGCTTTTATGTATTCATCCAAGTGTCCTTGATCTAAAATGAACCCACTTAGACAAAACCAAATTACTGATATGATTAGGGATTTCTCTGTACTAGCTCTCTGTATTAAAGAACGTGATAATGCATTTTTGTCTCTAAAGGCAGAAACCTCTTCCAGGCTCCAAGGTGACACTCAGTCACAAAATGTGTAGAGATTTCCCTTTCCACATAGAAAAAAGAAAAATCATCTTTCACAGACAAGTCTCTCATCACTTTGCATTAGACCAAACAAATGAAAATATTTCCATTCTGAAAAATAGGACAGAAATGTTTCTGTCACCAGAAAAGAAAGCAAGAATGGCAACATTAATCTACTGGAAACCACTTTACATGCTTTCTTCTGAGTCAAAGCAGAGTTCTCCTGAAACCATGTCCTCAGCAACAACAGTATCCCAGTTTTGATGTAGCCCCAACCTGGGAAGGTTCTTATTGTTGGATTGGCATATGATTCCTAAAGGTAACAGTACCTCACAGGGGTGTGTTGTCTCTCCTTCATCCCTTGCTCTCTTCCTACCACAGGAAGGATTCAGGACAATACAATGGCAGAGTAATTCCCTATGCCACCATTCAGGTTTACAGGAAGACATGTAAGCAAAACAAACATCACATGAGCAAAGTATATGAAAACAAATATCTCCATGTTCAGTTTCACATGTGTAAGTGGTGTCTTTGTTTTCAGCTAGTCTAAAACATCAGAGTAAAAGAGCATTGACGTGAACTTTTTCAAAACAAATATTGCGCTAATAGCTAACATCCATGTAAGAGGGGAAAGTTAAAGTTTTGTGTACCAACTTGTGCCATTAAAAATATAAGTCCATGACCTGTATATCATATGTAATTGTTATGCTAAATATTCTAACATTTGTTTTAGTCCTAATTTCACAAAGGTTCCACCATCAATTCTAGCCCTGCATTATTTTTTATAAAGAATAAATGGAGGAAGAGGTTTACTGAAGGGCAATCTCCCTTGTAGCTAGGATTGACTTTGTGTGTGATTTTACAAGGGAAATAAATATATAAATATATTTGATTGCAGTGGGTTAACAAATAGACTATTACATTTTCTACTGTGTCAAGACACTTAGTGGAGATACCTGGCTTTATTTCTACATACAAAAGATCGTACTATTCACACACAGTATGTATGCATCATAATGATGTACGTCTGTGCTCAGCCAGAAACAGTAAAACAGTAAAAAAGTTTGGTGTCTATTTGGAATCAGGAAGCATTTCTGAGGCTTGGCCATATCTGCAAAAATTATTTTCTTCAAACAACAGTCTGTAATTATAGGGGAGATATTCTGAAGGGATTTCAAAAGACCATTAATCTAGTTCAGCGTTAGTGCAGTCTCAAATGGGGTTCAGCTTTTTCTTCCATATCTTCCCACTGAAATGCGTATTTTAACACAGCTTTGAGAAACCCACAGGATGGCATAAATTACCTTTCCAATTTACATAATGAGATTTAGAAAAAGTTGTTGTCAGTATACTGCAAACCATGTTACTTTCCTTGTTTCCTTCTGTATTTCAGATAGACAGCTATAGATATGGAAAGTGGTGGAGGAGAAGAATACATCTCAAATCTCTGTGAGAGAAAACATTGAAGGCTTGATCAGAACATTTCTCTTAGTATGGAGTACTGCTTTTCCAAGATAGCTAGGAAGTAAAACAAATCAGCATCAAGAGTCAGCAAAAGGTTCAGTAATATGTACTTGCCCTGTTTATGCACTGGAAGAGGTAACATACAGCATTACTGTACGTTTAGTACCTAAACCTGACTTGAAAGTATTCCAAGATATTAGCAATGACTTTTTGTTTAGCTTGTTTAGAAAAAGACATAAAACACAGAAACAATTTTATGCCACAGATTTTTAGGAAGACTTCATCTCAGCTAATTTACACTTTACTTATATTATCTTAATCCACCAGCTGGGCACTCAGGTTTCTCTGTGGCCTGCAGATAATTTCAGTTCTTCCCATCCCAAAATAGGCATGCTGCAGTGCTGTATGGAATTACCTAATTCCTCACCAGTAACTATCAGATCTTTCTAAATGCTTCAGGATGTATCACAAGTATCTCTCATCAGCAGAAGGGTTTTTTGTTTTGTTCTGTTCTTCTATAAAATCAGCCTTGTTATGTTTTAAATATGTATATCAGAAGTTTTCATTGAGACAGATTTTAAAACCTTACTTTAATTTCGACATATATGATGGCACAGATTTTCCTTTAACAATGAAAACGAAGCAGAAGGCTTATCTTTGTCTCTCAGATTGTTTGGATTACATAGGTCTCTTCTCCCTGGAAGTTTCAGTGCCAACAAAACTTGGGCTCTGTCTTTGCTTTTGGCCCCCCAAAACCCTGACCTGTTCTAGGAAATTTTAAAAGAAATTTCTAGAACATGCTCACGTGCTCTGGAAAGCCTCCATATTCAAGCAGCAGCAGCTGAAAGGTCATGATGCTTAACTTATATGTGTATCATAAAATCAAGTTTGAAGTTTTTTTGGAAAAAGAAATACAAAATGCAATTTATGAGGCTCGTCTCCATTCAAACTTATGTGATCCAGACCATGACAGGTTGCCAATTTGCCAGCATAAATAGGAAAATGGTTATAATTAAGTTTCCCTGTGCTGCTGTTCTGGAAAGTTTTGACCATTTTGGTTGTTCCAGAGTCAACGGTTATCCAAGAAGCAGAAGTAAGAGGTAGGCCATAGCAGGAAGGAATTGTGCATCACTGAACATGAGGATGCCAGCCCACACATACGGTACCAGCAAATGTACCAAGACAGAAGGAAAAAGAAACTGCTGAGAGGCCCTAATGAGCCTGAATTAACCAGCGGGTTTCCATGAGAGGCGTATCCAATGGGACAATGAAGAAATGCTGCACAAAAACCTTCTACAGAGATGGAGTCTGGATGATTACATTAGTGAACTGTCTCATATTTTTACCACACACTGTACTGAAAAAATTAGCAGGGTTTTGTTGCTGATTTCTACAGATGATTGCAGTAGTAGCGAAGATTTTTGAGACTGTTAGGATTTTTCTTCTTTGAGCAAGAGTCTTAAAACATCTTTTATGTGCATATGTATGAGAGGGATAAAGGGAAACAATTCATTCACATCTACTGATTTAGGCATCTAGCTTTCTGCATAGCACAGGTTTCTCTAGAAGGTGAATCTGAATAGGAACACAATCAAGGTCCGTAAAATTAAGGACTAATGGGGCCTCTTAATGTGACCTATCTCCTTTAAGCTATACCCACATTAAAATAAATAAATAAAGGTCCTGATTATATGGCTTACTCCTGAAGTTAGTCCTCAAAAATGCATTCTTTTGTTGAACACCATCTTTCCATCTTTCTATTGGCTGGTAAATAAAAAACAGACTTTGGCCATTTACATATTTCTGGTTCCTACAATATTTAACTGAGACTGGAGACAACAATCTTGAATAACTGAGGCAAAACAAAACCATATCTATATGTTCAAAAACGTAATTAAATACATTTCATTTTATACTTTGTTTTATCACAATGAGCAATTTAACAGAAAAAAAAATGACAAAATTGTACCAGAGTTAAGTTATTGATCTGTTCATTTTTCCAGGAAAGTTGATGAGCTTAAGAAAAATAAAAGACAAAATCTACAGGTCATTTAGGGATCGAAAAAAATGGATTGAGGGCTAGCAACATTTATTTTGGTCTCAAATGAGCAGCAATAGTGAAGAAACTGCCAGGGTTTTTTTTCCGTATGCCAGAAATATAAGCCAGGTCCTATTCCTGGAATAGGAAAAGTTAAGTCAGTGCAGAAAAATCGGCCAACTAGCTTACCTTGGGCAGAAGTTGTTCTAGACTGTAGCTCTAACTTATTTGGACTGGTGTAAGATACTTTACCTAATCCATGTGCTTGCATGTAAAATCAGTTCTTCCTAAGGAAGTTAAATTTGATGGCATGGGCTGCAGATGGCTGAATGACTTCAAGAACTTTGCAGCAAAAACTGGGTTTAGACATGTAATTTCTACTCAATCCAAAATAGGTTGATATAAAATTGTGTCAAAATAATATATCGCCTATTGAAAATGCTATAGGCACTGATCCATGCATTTAGTGTTATCCAGTTACAGGCAGGTATCAAGGAAGCCTAGGTCATCACCCAATGACATTTTTATTTAACTGAAAAGCAAGAAAATGAATGTTTGCCACATTATCAACTAACATTAGAAGAACTAGGAATCTGCAGAAATGTAAACAGTCCAGGTAGGAAAAAAAAAAAAAAAAAGCTGATCTGAGGCCTCAGGAGTTACCATTATTTCAAAAAGAGACAAAGACAACACCATTGACAATCCGCAATTGCAATCCCAAAGCATGTTTCCTTTTTCTGTCAAAGTTGCCATTTAAACTGAGGAGCTGGCAACACATTTTCCATCTCCAGAAATAAGGCCTAATCACACCAGGGCAAGGGATTTTGGGGACGTATTTTTTTCCCCACTACAGTAATGAGTATTTTCCACAAATTTATCTTAAATTGTCTTTTCTGCTTTTCTCTAAACTGTCTGTTGATTTTTCCCCTTAAATCATTGACTTCACTTATCTTTTGCATAAATATTTCTCTGAACACATTGCAAATAAAAATTATTTCAATTTACTGACCATGAAAAGTCTTTCCATAATTTAATCAGGGATAATAACCATTCTTGAAGCTGTGAAATGCCTCAGCTGCAATTTTCCATGTAATGAACAATAAACTTTTATATTCAATAATAATGAAGTGTATATTCACTGAGGCATACATTTCTAACCACATAGTTTTGAGGGGAATGACATTTTTAAAAGCAGTTACACTCCACGCTAATTAATTTTGAGAACATAAACACTCTCCAAAGTTGCAAAATTACAACGCATTATTGTATAATTGTCTAATAATAACAGTTTTTTGCTCTGTAGATTTTTTTTTCCTTATTATTTTCACCACTACTAGGCTCTTGGGGCATATGTATGGATACTACAAAGCCAATCAGCAATACTGTATGCTTTACATTTCAGCTTTGACTTCTGGTGTTTGCAGAACAGTGTGTGTCAAACTGCTGTTCCCACAGCTGTAAAGCTTTAAAACTTAAGAAAGCATTGAACCAGACTCTGTCTTCACATAATTGGAGCTGTACAAAGTTTTGTTTGGGGGTGTTCATCTAAAATACAAAGCTCCAGCTGACAAAACCCAGGTTCCTCGCCACACAATAAAAGTGTGGGATTATTCATTATTCTGGACATGTAATTAACATGATGATTGGCTCTATGCACCTTTTAAGCAATTAACACTTTTTTTTCCCCTTTTAACTTGAGACTCCAAAGCAAGCCCCAAAACTGTAACAGACACTCTTCTTTTCATAAAGCATTCACAATAGCAGAGGCCCAGCTTACAGCTTTTTACTACTGCAGCGCTCACACTTCAAGGCAGGATACTGTGAGGCCATACAAAGGGAGCCCACAGCTACTGCGCATCACAGACTAATGAATCTTTTTCCATGACAGGTACAGACCTCATGACTGGGGGGAGAGCCAAACTATCAGAGGTAAAGTTCAGTGAATCTGCAGTGGCACAGGCTCAGCGTGCAAGATCCCGCAACAGTCTGGAAGATTTGCCTCTACTCATGACCATTTTACTGAGTATTTCATAAATCCTGGTGTATATTTATCTGTCACCATATGTTTCAGTCAGCTCTGTGAGCTATCAACAGCATACATGAACTGAGCTGCTGTCAATCTTTAGGTTGCTTCCTGAAGACAAATACACCTATCAGAGCTGTGAGGAAATTTTCCTTTTGTTCTGTCAAAACCTTGAGTGGTTCAATACCTTACAGGCATTTGAAGTGGAGCAGGGAAAGTTTTCTCCAACTCTTATTAATTGTTGTTTGTCAAACATAACATTAGAATTCTAACTAATCCCAACAAATTAGTGAATAATCTCCCTAATTCTATTTGAAATATAGCATAAGAACCTGAATACATTTTCCAGTTATGCACAGTGGGCTTTCTCTCTCATTCGTGAAAAACGGGGCACTAGACTCATTGCCAGAGCTAATGTATAGAGATGCAACTTCACCAGAAAAACACAGATCTTTTCAGCCTCAATTTGCAGAATATGGGGACCTCTGATTTCTCACGCACTTGCCACAAGCCAGCACTGGCTGTTCCTGTGTGACCTATCTACGATTTTTACCTTTCCTTCCACTTCTTTCCTTGTTTTTGAAACCCAAAGCCTCAAAAGGATTTAAAAACATGATTCTTCTCATCTCATTTCAAATGTCGCAGTATGCATGTCTATATGTGAGCCAGTCATCTGAACTGCCTCTTTAGCCAACAGAGCGAATAAACCCTTCCAGATTACACATTTGACTTATTTTAAAGTCTAACTTGAGCAGAGATTAGTTGTGTGCTAGACAGTCCTTACTTCTGTGCTGACCATGAAGACAGTCTAAATGTCAGATAAATCCCCCTATGGCTAACCCACCTTGTAAAAGAACAGGTTGCTTACAGACACATTTTAAAAGAGCTGCTGCGCAGGTCTCCACATAAAGTCTTCCTTTCAGTCTCATTGAGAAGCATAGATCCAAGTGAAATTTTTTAGCCAAACTTGTCCTGACAGATGGCACAGATTCTGGTCAAGCAAAACATTTCACACACACACACAAAAATAAATAAATAAATAAAATGGTTTCTATTAATTCTTTTGGTCAGCAAAATAAAATAGTTTTTTCTTATTCCCTGAGGAGAATGCTTCTGTTTTGACATTTTTCTAATGAAACATTTTGTATTCAAAGCCACACTTTATTTTGAAATTTCCTTGCACTTTAATCACAGAATAAACGCTATTGGAATGAGCCAACCAAAAAAATCAACAGTTCTAGTTGTGAGCTCATGTTCCACATTTAGGGTATTGTCTTGTGGCAGAAGAGAATCTCTTTTGCAACCATACCGAGTCTCGGCGTGTGTCTCAGGGCAGTAGTCCTTGCAAAGGTGGAATTTTTGGACATCACAATTTACCTTTCCCTTCAGCTTTTGGCTCATCCCTAGCGTACATCCCTAGGGCGCTAATCCACCCTAATTAGGCTACTAGGAAAATAACAGATAGCTTGCAAGCCTTAAAATGCTTGTTCAGGAAAGTTGACATCTCTGGCAAAGAGCTTACTGTGTCTCCAATCAGGACAAAAGGAGAGACTGGATCACCATAATGAATTCTAATTTTGTATTGCTCTAGAAGGATAAAACGAGGGTGAACTAAGGCCCTGAAATCTTTTAGCACAAGAGCAAATGAAAGCTTTAAATTATGCATTTTTCCTGTCAACTGAATAAGCACGACTTTGTAAGCATGATTTAATCCAAAAAACAGATGCACTCTTCCCTTAAGACAGAAATCTAAGCCAACTGGCTTGCATAAGCGTTTTCTGTGCGTGATTATTGGACGTGGCAGGTTGAAAGAACCAAGAAGCAGGATTTTGAGCCATGGCAGGAGATGCAAAGAACAGAGGTCCAAATCTTCACAGGAAATAAAAGCAGGCAAGAGAGAGAATGGTGGGGGAAGATATTCAGCAGCGCTTAATCACAGAGTTCAGGAATCAGGCTATGAATGCAGTGATGACATGTATAAGTGGCGGTCCTCTTTGTTTGATTTTGCTGTGCAAGCAGCATTGCAAGTTGTTGTGCATCATCCATAACCATGGTTACAATTTTTACCTAGTAATGATTCCATTGTAATTAATAGATGTTCCCACCACATAAGGCAGAACACTGATGAGGAGTTTGAAGGGTAGACAATAGTTTATCTTTCATGGAAGTCTCACTTTACATTGAGCAAGCTGCATTCATCATGGTGCTTCTCTCTCAATTTCCTATTCTTTCTGATTATTGATAAACTGAACTTTCCACTCCAGTAGACCTTTTTCTATATTTTGCTTTGTGTACTGCATCTCCTGCTTTTTCAAGGCAGACCATAGATAGAAGTAAGAGTCTATTATGCTCTCAGTTATCTTTGTTGTCAGATCAGAATGGATGGTCATTCTGTGCATGTTGCTGCAACCACATCCCTGGCTTATTAAAAAGAAATCAGAGTATGTCTGATATAACTGAAAACCATTAAGTTAGATTTGTTGCTAACATATCAGTGCATGTAAAATTTATTGCTGATTGAACTTTTGAATCTGTAGACAGCTTAAACAAGTCACATTTTGTATTGCTCTACTAACCTTAACATTCTCAGCTGTCGCTCAATATGGAGACTTTCAAACACACAGTCATTTTCTCATTGCTGAGAAGTTATTTTTTACTATATCTACCAACTAGAGGATAAAATTATACAAGAAATAACCTCTACAGGGAAATGCAAAGGGATAAAAAGAGAATAAAAGTAGCATGCACAAAAATCATTGCCTGACTTTGAATCCTTAAATTGGTGTCAACAGTGGCTGTGGCATATAAACACTGTTTTTTCTTAAATGTTATCCTTCCTGTCTATTGGAGAGTTACTGGCAAAACCCATACGTATATCAATGGTGTTGGATCAGAACTAACAGCTCCTCATTGCCTAGCTCACATTTGAAAATATGAATATTTGCAAAATTCGCCACCTTTCTCTACACAGAGACCTCCCTGCATATTTCTTCCAGCTGAAATGACAGGAAAATTGTGCATATTGGTTTATTTTTCATACTGATTTTTTATTTTAACCACAGTGAACAGCAATGATGGGTTATACTTTACCATTTAACTGTCCATTGTAAAATAAAACAATTGATTTGATTATTTATGGAGTTGTCTCCAACCTTGAAAGAACACGAGGTTCTCAGAATGGGATTCAAATGAATGAATCAGCCTTCAGGGGAAAAATAAATAAATAATAATTTTAATTTGAAATTCAGTTATCTTAAACCTCAGCATAATTATGCCACATTGCTTATGCCAATGCTTATGCCAATTATGCCAATGTGACAATGAAAGGACAATATCCACAACTAATTTTGGATTTGTGAATATACAAGATTAATAGCTTGATAAGCTACAGAGGCTAAATTCTAGCCTTTACTCCATCTACATAAATGGCATTGATTCAGAAGCAACAGCAACATGTTTGCATGGGTGGAAGCTGGCAGAAAAGGAGGACAATAGGAGCTTTTGAAGTTGACAGTACGCCAGTGACAAACCTATAATTTCCTGCTTGCATTATTACATATATATGGCAAATTGTTCTCCCTTCAGATTTCTTTTAATTAGTGTTATTTTTCAGTTTTGGTATTTCCATGTTAAAAAATTAACAGTTAAAAAAATAAACACATAAAATAAAAATAAACACGTTCATTCTCTCCCTCTATTCACTCCCTTGTACCCAGTGGAAAGCAGAGAAGCCCGAGGAGCAGCAGAAGATGAAGTAAGACCACAAAAAAACTGAAAAGTGAAAACTGGCTGCTGCCAGCTCCCCACCAACACACACCATATGAGAACAAGAGCCTGTAATCCCATATACGTGCACATGCATATGGATGACTGCAGTGCCACTATGAATAGAAATTTTTGTCTCAGTTGTGAAAAGACATCAGCTGTTTTTGGCTTCAAAGTCAAGATGTCTGTTTTTAGCCTTTCTTCTGTCAGAGACACCTGATGGCTCTGGACTGAATCCCACACTGACAAATCAGTAGTAGTTAGCTAACTTTTCTGTAGACCATGTAGAGTTAAGGAAAACATTTTAAGTTGTTATCAATGGTTTTCAAAGTTTTGTTAAAGTCTCTTTTTTTTTTTTTTTCATTCATCAAGGAAGATACTGATAGGCTGAGAGCTGTTAGAAAAGAATGGAAAAGCTCAAATCCAAGTTGTAGGACAGAGGAGAGATGGACTAGATGCTGTGCACAGAATAAAAACTCTTTAATCCTCACTGAATATTTATAGTTAATCAAAAAAAAAAAAAAAAGACATGTAAAGATAATACTAATTTAACTTCAGAAAAAAAACCATGCATTAATTTTTTCTCCCATTCCAAAACAGAACTTTTAGTAACTGTCAACTTTGCAAATTGGTAAAGAAATTTAAATTACTACAAGTACTGTATCCGGTTGTCATGTGCCAAACAGTGATATACAAGATTAAACAGGAGTCTGTCACTTTTGTTTCTCTCCGTTTTTAAATTGTACCACTCAAAAGCTGCTAACAAGCACTTTAAAGGCAGATATTTTTTTCTCAAAACTATTGACTAAAATGAACATTTTTCACTAGCTACAAGTCTAAAGCTAGGAACTCTGATGAAAAACATCAAGAACATTTTTTTTCCTATTTTCATCTTGCTGTTGAACTAACAAAACCATTACAACCAGGATGAACTGTTTTCTGTTTGTTTTGTTTTTAAATAAAAAAATATAGCAATTACCAGATCATTAACTCTCCAAAGTTGGACAAGTACACTAAGATTATGTCACATCGCTTCTTTACAGTTTAATACATTGACATAAACCTTAAGAACCTTGTTTTCTAAAGGGATGTTGACCTACAGAGAAAATAGGAGTTAGGGTTTCTTCAAAAATCTTGGAACATGGTTAAAGAAAAGGGAAACTCTAATTTGATAATATTATTTGTTAGTTTTAAACAAGCCATTTCATACGTGATTGAAGAGGTCCAAAAGAAATTACAGAAACTTGACCACTTGAGCTATTTAGAACTCAATTAAGTAAACATGAGAAATACACTATATGGAAAAAGAGTGCAGAGGTAACAGTAAAAGAATCAGATGGTTCTGTAGGGTTTTTCAATCTTTTACTTTAGCATCTGTATGATAAAGAGCAACATAAAGAACAGTCACTGCTGCGGCCAAGCAGGAACACACTTTCAGCACAGCCAAGATATGACATTTTTAGGAACATGGAGTGCATCCATTTTGTTCCTGTGTTTGTACATTTCTGTAAGGATAGCCAGGTTTTTGCAAGGCAGAACACAAAGAGAAAGACCAGGAGGCTGGATATGCTGAGTGTAGTCTAGCAGGATATATTGGACTATTGGTTTCCATCCAGATGCTTTTCAGTGGAACCAGTGTTTCAATGGCCAAGTTTTACTGAGCTCCATGATGTCAAACATAAGGTCCTCTATCACATGACTCAAGAAATTAAGGATAAAAGCTCTGTCTTAAGTGTGATTGTGAATCTGGACAAATTCCTGGTGATAAATTCCTGTTGCAGAATGCATATATTGACAAAAGACACACGGGGGAGGCTGAACTGAAGATAAGTGAAATACAACAAATGTTAAAAAACCATGAATGTGTATTAAAATAAACTATTGTAACAATTATTAGTAGCAGAAAGTTTTCCATAGGCACTTAAAACTTCCACTGAAATCAGTGAACCATTTTAAGGATACAGTTCTGCTGGCAAATCTTACAAATTATTTTAATGGCAATTGAGGGGCCTAACTTTCTGCATTTCTTTTGGTTATGATGGTCTATATGATTGTCCTGTTCTGGTGACCAGCAAGCTACTGAAACACACAAAAATCCTTCATCTCAAAAGCAGATATAGAGAAACTGCGTGGTGTCCCCTCTTTTAAATTGAAAGCAACGCATCTTACATTATCAGACTTCACACAGAAATCTGTCCTCAGAAAGAAAAATAAAGATCAGACAGTAGAAGCAGACACACAGACTTTTTCCTCTGCAAGACAATGAAAGACGGTGGGGGAAAAAGAAAAAGAAAAAAAAAAAAGGAAAGAAAGAATTCCTGTCCTATTGTAGCCCTGCTTACTATTTATATATCATTTAGTAAAGAATCTGTCATACCTGTCAGAAGTTGAGACTATACCATACAGTGATAGAAGATGAAGTACCAGCTGCAGATTCATTAGTCAACGTAACTATAGATTTTTTTCTCTAAAGATTACAGAGGATTTCAAATAAAGCAAACAAAACAAATCACAACAGGTGAAAATTTTATGCCAAATTAACTTCTCAGAAGAAAAATGAAAAAATATTATCTATTAGAAATTTTCGTTCCTTGGCTTCTCCACACCTGAGAAAATATTTGTGTGTGTGTGTGTATATATATATATATATATATATATATAAAGTAATGATAGGTGTGTGTAAGAAAAAAAGTTTGAGTTTTCTCTCCTGCTTAAAACAGAAATATTCACAAAATCTTTGCCAACCTTGTATAGCAGATACCTGTTTCTTTCACAAGACAGAGCTAAAACCAGTAAAACCAGTAAGATAGAACTGAGTTTACTTTTTTTTTTTCTTAAAGAATGTTCTAGGAGCATTATTATATTTAATTTCTTGCCCACTTTATAAACTCCAGTGTTCAAGAAACGAGCTTTCAGTTGGTTTTCCAGCAAACCAAATCTCTGTATACTTCCTGATAGGCTCCCATCACTCTTAATTCATCAGGCAACCTCTGCTAAAGGCCTTGCTACTGCTCCACCTATAATTCTAAACCATAGTATCATATGATTTCACAACTGTCTCTTATTATCTTCTACCACACAAAATCCTTTGGATGAATATGCCATACTTACTTAATTCACTATTTTTTTCCAGTTATGGAGAAATAGATAATGTCTACATACCAGGTTAAAATTCCTTGGAATGTTTGAGAAGAGGACGTATGCCTATAAATCGTTTGAAAATGAACATGTACAGATGGTTTTAATTGACATTAGGACATGAATCATAACAAAATATAACAAACCAAAAAAAAAAAAAACTAGTGACACTGTTTTAGTCTACTGATTAACCCTTCTGCACAATCTCTGTATGCAAACAATGATGGGACTTAGTGTTTTAAGTACCCTGCTGACAAAGTTTAAAATGGCTAACACCTTTATGTCTTTTTAATATTTTCAAGGCTAACCTGAGAGAGAGAGAGGGAGGGAGGGAATTAGCTTATTAGACTTTTACCTAATTTCAATTTTAGACCAAGAATTTTAAAAATGCTCCAGACAGTATAGTGCTCTGGGTAATATACTACTACTAAGTGAGATTTGTGAGACTTGAAGCTCTGCTTAATATTAAAGAATCTCAGTACTTCCTATAATTGTGCTGTTTCTCACATGACTCTGCCAAATGTGACTTTAGGGATGATGATTCCCAATGCCGGGGTCTGCTTTGCAGCACTTCTTTTGGAAGCTTTGGCCAAAAACATTTACCTGTTTCTAAGGAACAGAAAGGGAGAAAACATGGGAATTTTTTCCTGCTGAAAATAAATAAATAAATAAATAAATGTGTACTAATAAGCTTTCCTTATTAATTTTGTTGTGAAACAAAGCATAGGATTAAGCAGGAAAGTTATTCTATGTCAAAGATACTCTTTCAACTACACCTGTAAAAATGTGCCTATACTCGGCCCAGCCAGACTGCTATCAAGAAAAAAGACTATTTAAGCAAAGCCAGCACAAACTGGAAGTTGGAACTGAACTGCAAATTTCCCTGAAGACCCCTTCTATTCTCAGCTCACTGTAACATGCAGCTGAGCAAAACATTTCCTGTAACTGAAGTATAAGAAGAGAACTTGTAATGACATTTTTTATCGTCTGTGACACTTTGACTTAAATCTGAAGGAGTGAAGCTGTGACTGCATGTAGGGTCTGGAAGTGTGAAGATGGAGACCAATTAGAGACTAAGGGAAGACATTTTGTAAGAGGAATCAAGAGTGCAGCTGGGCCTGCTCAACAAATACCAAGGATGGAAAGAGCAGGTTGGGGAAATGGGCTAATGGAAATGTGTGTGGGTACAGAGAAAGGAAGTGCAAAAAAAACCATCCGTACAGGGGCTGGAACATTGCACCAGACTACCAAAACTACCAGTTTGTCATTAGGAGCAAATTTACCACTTATCTCACGATATGTGGAGATATCTTTAGAGGTGTCTCCAGCAACAACAGAAGCAGTGTAAGCCATGAGGTTTTATAAGATGGGAATCCAGTATGGTAAATTAGCGCCCATTGGCAAAGGTGGGCTTAGGCTACTTGAATATCTGAAAATTCTGCAGCAGAGGTAGTGAGGGAATTAAATTTCTCTGGACAATGCACAGAGCTCCTTTGGCCATTAGCAGATATCTAGAGAAGCATGAGATATGGAAAACAGGAACTTCCTGATCCAAATCCAGTGTCTGTGAGCGGTGTTCTTCCTTTTCCTTCCATGAGGTTACCTGATAACTTTCAGATTATGAGTAAATTTTAAGCACCCACTGTGTCCTAGGCTACACTATTCCCTTATGTGGAGTTACATCTTTTGGTTAGTTTTGATCCTGTTGCTGACCAAGCTGCATTTAAAGCCCTAACTCCTGTATTAAAAGAAAAAAGGTGCAATCATTCCCCTCTTCCACTCCCTTCTCCATCACATTTATGATTTTACAGACCTTTGTCCTTTTGTAGCCTAAATGTAATGTTCTGCAGTTGTATCAATTTAATAATTTTTCATACAGAAATGGCCCTTTATTGCTTTCTCCTCTTCCAATCCTACGGTCTATGTAACAGATACATCAGAACAGAACACCAATCAGAATTAAAAACAATCGTAAAAATGAAAATACAATGCAAAAATATTACATAAGGATTTGTACTTTGTTTTCCTCGTGGGAGGAGGTGCTAATCTTTTCTCTTTGGTGACCAATAATAGGACCCAAGGGAACAGCATGAAGCTGTGTCAGAGGAGGTTCAGATCAGATATTAGGAAAAGGTTCTTCACCAAGAGGGTGGTCAGGCACTGGAACAGGTTGTCTAGGACAGTGGTGGTAGCAGTGAGCCTGACAGAGTTTAAGAAGCCTTTGGACAATACTCTCAAATATATGGTATAATTTTTAGGTAGTCCTGTGTGGAGGCTGGAGTTGGACTTCATGATCCTTGTGGTTCCATTCCAACTCAGGATATTCCATGATTCTATGATATAACTGCAAATAGCTATGAAAATGCTGGTTCCTTGCATCTATGCCCCAGATTCAGTGTTTTCATACAGGTATTACAGATGAGCTTTGAAGACATTTTTTTCTAGGGGGTGAGTGGAGAAGTATCCTTCTGAAAAAGCTCCACAAAAAAAAAAAAAAAAAAAAGAGATATTAAATGTTTAGCCCAGGTTCACAAAGTGAGAGAGCTGAGGAAGACTGTTGCTTCAACAAGAGAAACAAACAACAAACAAGCTTATAATGAGTTTCAAAGGTGACAATAAGAAAGTGAGTTTGGTGCCAGAAAGCTTACTGAGAATATCAGTGAGGAAAGAAGTATGATTACTCAAAGGTTAACAACTGTGTTCATTATGAGTAGGTGAAATGGACTCAGGGATAGTAATGGGGCTACAGCCATAATAAATAAAACGGTGGATTATAGAAAGGCCTTGGTGTGTTTGAGAGCACAAGTACTAATACTAAAAATCAGAATACAAGGCCCAAAAAAATTAAAATACTTTTGGGTGTGTGTGTGCATTTCCTTCACCACACATATTCACTGTCAATCAAGACCTGGGGCAGAGCATATGGGGGTGATCTTGCCCGTATCAAACCACATAGTAAACAGCAACATCATATCATGAGATTTCAAATAATAGCGTTTTCCAATGTATTAAGAAAGCAGGACAAAGAAAGAGGCAGGCATTAGACACTCTGAATCAAAACCTATTCAGACCATTCTATGTTTCTGAACATCAGCCCATACAGGCCTTGCAATCACGCAGGACCGTCATCTTAACAAGCAAAATCTTGAACAAGTAGTGTTAAAAGCATTTGAATGGGCTCTAGAGAGCCAGTATTACAACTCTGAGACAGCAGATCAGGCAAAACAACAAGATTATTACAGACTCCCCAAACAGAAATTAAATGCTAGTAGAATACTTCACATCCCTGAAAAAATAATGATCTCCAAAACAGGCAGCTTTTCACCAAAAGGCCTGTTTGGATCTTCATCTGTTTTCAAGAGAGCTATGTACATTTTCCATTGCTGACCATGAGATCAGTCTTGGGTTCCAAGCATAGGTCCAGAAGCCATTATACTGAACAACAAAAGTCATCACATACAAATTATAGGGGAATGACTATTTTGGGGGCCAATTTTAATATTTTATATTCGGACAAAGTATTCTGGAGAATGTTTCTAAGTTACCAGAAGATAAATAATTATTAAATGATACCAAACAAATACCAAGTGCATCCTTTCCAGTATAAATATGTGGGCAAATAATCCAAAAGTTCATGAAGTTCAACTTCAGGAAATTTCAGTCCACTTACACTTCTGGTCCAAACTTTAGAAAACTTATTTTAAACCTTTTAGAAGGTTTGGAGAAGGCAGATGCAGCATTTCTGTTGATGTTTTACTGTTGCTGTAATGGTCATTGTTTGGGGAACGATTTACTAAAGTGCAATGAAGCACTCTTTTTTGTTAAGACTCAGCAAAAGTTGACTACTTAATTCCACTTTGTTCCTTTGAAAAGCTCTCTAGATATCCTAGTGTTCCACACAGCAGCCCAAATAAAACCTAAAACCCTATGGTGTAAGTGTTGTCAAGAGAGGAAGAAGTTGACTACAGCACTGTAAACTTCTGTACTAACGCCTTTGTTTGATAGAGGGAGCAGTACATAAAAGCAAATGGCAAAGTTCTTCCTCCACAAGAACAAGCCAAATAGGAATATGTAGGACAACCAGGAGAACATTACTTATGCGGGAAAAAAAATAATCTATGACACCCAATACTTACAATACAAGCTCTGATATTACTGTAAGATTGGGGTGTTACTTAACACATTGCTGCAAAACCATAGGTGTTTTGAAGTGCATAATGCCCCTTTAAATCAGATCATGCAATTTCATATAAACCTCTGGATAGAAAAGAAATTAAATATACAGATCATGTTACATAAACTGTGGAACAGATGCTTTATATTTATTTTTTATTCTTGTATAAGGTTTTACTCATTCCTAATCAACTGTTTATATGACTAAAATTTGGGTTAAATTGAAATTATGTGTTTTATTTGAATTTTTGAAAGCATGTAATGCCCATAGTTGTCCTGGCATCATTTTAAAAAATGAAGTCATTAAAACATTTTCCAGTCTAATAGGGAAGACAACAAAGTTGAGCATGCTGTACAGCAATATTTTACTATTGTATGTACTGTTGTATCTCGCAATTAAAATCCACCAGCTTCTCATGCCACAAAGGAAATAGTATCAATCATTCAAATGCAATAATATATACACATCAATATACATCAATAAATACATCATGTGAAAGAATAAAATATAACAAGAATTTGCCATGAAATATATTGTATATTTGTATTTCTTTTCTGAAAGAAAATAATTAAAACTGATTAAAGGAATTAAATCAATTTTATTGTTTTAAAAGGTAAAAGCCAGAAGTCTGCTAGAATAAATATTTTTAATCAATATTGAAATGAAAAATGTAAAATGATTTAAGGCATAAATTGCAAAAGGGGACCTTCATCCCAAATCATCCTGTCTTTAAACTTCAAAGATCAGCCTATTTCATAGGTTCAAAATCACCAAGGAAATGATTCCAAGAACTTTTTAATGGCCATTGGTACTCGATGGTACAACACTGAGAAATTTTTTGAAGTGTCAGATTTCACTTCAAGAACCAGGCAAAAGGCTTATCAGTAGGCTCATAGCAAATGGTGGCCATGTTGCTTAAATGACAATTATATGGCAAGGAAATAGAAGATATAGTACAGTTGTGACATTCTGTTTTATACTGTGGGGTCTAATGTCTGTTGTGAGGCTTATGGCACCTGCAGCAAAATGGTCTTTGGAGTAGATATTATTCAATCCATCTAAACCTGCCATGTATTTTGCCTTCAGTTATGTGGGACAGCACTTGCTGGCCCAGGCCAGGTGCCCTGTATTATTCTTAGCAGGTTTTTTAAGATGAACAGTGAAGAAATTATTTATCCTGAATATTACGAATGTGACAAATTTCAGAGGAAAAAGCACCCAGGCAGGGGAGAAATATCCACATGCGTGCCTCTCAGGCTTGCTGCTTACAACCAGCATGCTCTGGAGGAGCTGAGTTTGCAGCTTGGCTCCAAGCCCCTGAACAGCCCCATTTCCTTTATACATCCCAGGACCACACCACTAAGCTATTGTAAGTGTGCCCAGTATCATGATGTACCCATCAAGCAAATTTACTTCAGTTTCAAACAAAATTCCTGCAAATTATTACTCTTAGAGATATTTTCCCTCAATGTAAATAAAACCTAGTAAAAGTAGGAAAGAATAAAAGATTGTAATGACTTAAAATTATCAGTGAGTTATACCTGCCCCATACTCTTTCCAAGGATGATATGATTGTTCTGGCTATAACCTGGTAAGTGTTTCACAACATTTCAGCAGATAGAAAACCTCCTCCTTTGACAAAGTCAGGAACCATGAGGCATTTATACAACAGTATGCATGGTACATGCCTGCAATCCCACAAGTATAACAAAGAAAAAACAGAAGCTCCCAAACTGTGAAGTTCAAATACAGACTTTCCCCAGATTTAAAGATAGCTGAAGCCAGTTACTGTTTCAACACAATAGAAGGTTTTGAGCCAGACGCAAATTTTGGCTATATAAATGACTTTGTGAAATTCAAGAGTTTTCATGAAATAGGCTTTGGTTTGATATACAAACAAGATAAGGACTAGCCACAAAGTTCAGATCTGAATTTGGGCCAAAACTAAGTCTGGGCTAAGATCTACATAATCCAAAATGAGCAAAATTTGACATTAATTTGCTCTGTGGTGCATCTGTCCCAAAAAGAAAACAATACACTTTGGATGAAAGTGAGTATTTTGCTTCTCTGTTGTCAAAGTACACAATTGTGATGTAAAGATTGGCTGTGTAACAGACTCCACAACAACCCTTAGGAAAATTCTCCAGTGATAATTAATAATGTGCTCCTTCTTTCTAATATGAATTTATCCAAGTTTTCAACTTGGAGTCACTGAATCTTCTGACAACTTTCTCTGCTACACTGGTGATCCCAATTTTCAAGTTTTATTCACCTTAGAAGTATGTATCAGCAATAACAGCTTGTCATAGTCAGACTAAACAACATAAATATGAATGCAAAACATATATATTTCCTAATGCCTTCTTTATCCTGACGTTTGTTTTCTGATCAGATTTTGACCACCCAACCTGAAAACTTAATGCTTGGGCACACTTAGAGCCCAATAACCAGTGTATCAAGACCAAATAAAATGTGTCTTGAGATTCCTTTGCTTATTTGTGTATGGATCATATCAGCTCTTTTGGCCACAGAAGTGGTCCAGAAGGTAGCAATCAATTATTATCCAAATCTTTATTCATTGTTTCCAAGATGGAGACCCCTCTTCTGTAATTATAGCTGTCCCCTTAGCTAGTAGATGTAGGGAGAATTTGGCCATATTCAGACATGCTATTTGTTGAATCCAAATGACCGTATGATCTAGATTTTCCTTTCTCATTAATCACTCCCCAGTTTTTATGCCACTATTACACCATTAGGAAAACTGCTAAATATTATTCCAGCATGTTACTATGGACAAATGCTAGAGTTAATGCCAATTAAGTAGCATCAATACCTTTTGCAGAGAGTATCATGCTTATGGTTGTGGAGGAAGATAGTATTTCCACCAGAACAAGGATCACAACATGACCTTGGTAACTTTTAAAAAACTCCAAAACCATCAAGCAACAGAATCTGCCAAGTTATAAGGTCAGAGTCTCTCGTCAAGGAGAAGATATGGAGCAAGACAGGCACTAAGAATTTTTGCAAAGTTCTCAGGTTACTTTGTCATTCTTCCAATTCTCCTTTTCCAATCCTCCATCCAATATTATGGGATGAAACCGTGTGAAGGAATGAGTTGGAAAAGTCTGGAGGATAACTTGAAACTCTTCTTAGCCTCTGGAAAATTCTGAAATCCGTCCTATTTAATTATGCCACAGCTTGTATAACACTTTGGCTGCATTTCCCTTTCTGCTTTGTTTTGTTTGTGTTACTAAGAATATTTGCATGAAAACAGGATATTTATTAAGAGTTCATCATCTCCTGCTGTGTATTCCCTATTTTAAGTCATATTCCTTAACATTTATTAGCAGAAGGAGACCATAAATTCTCTTTCCCGTAAATGTTCCTAATAATAAAATGAGCAAAAGAACTGAAGTGAAGCAGAGATATTCAGAGAAAAAGAAAGAGTGAGAAGGAGAGATTAGATGATACATACTATAAGCATAACTTGTGTTTTTCAGAGCAACAGCGTAACGTATTTCCCATACTGTGTGAACTTTTCTTTAATATTTTTTATCCACTCTTCCATTACCAAGCAGTCATTCCTCAAATTAGGCAGACATACATGAAAGTCCTACCTTGCCATCAGAAAGCAAGTGAAAACTCCCCCTCGGCCCTTTTAATTCTGCTGATTTGTTTTGAAAAGGGTGGCAACCTACAAGAGGAAAATACAGCATGGAAAAGAAGTATTCATATTGCCCACACAGCTGGCACCCTAGATATGGAGTATCAGAAGAAAATATTAAAGTGTTTGCCAAGAAAAGACTAAGCAAGCCTCAAATACAGTCTTGGGTTTAGCTTTATACCGTCTTCTCATTTATCATTTTCCTTCAGAATATGGTTTGCATTTCGAAGATGTACTAGATTGATAGATTCTCACATGACTGAACATGTTTACAATTTTGAGGGCTTTTTTTAGCACTAAAATCTGCAAAGATCTACAAGTAGTTGGCTGCAGAAAATGAGTGAGGAACTATTCTGAAGTACTAAGCAGTAGTCCAGAGCATTAACATATACAACACACACCCAAAGGATTTCTACTTACCCTTTGCAGGATAAAAATGCAGATTACATGCAGTTGCTAAGCATTTTCAGGGCTAGACATTTATAAATCTGGGGACATTTTTCTTCCAAATAGGAATCTAGACATAAGAAAAAGATGTAAGAAAAGGGTTGGGAATGATTCCATCACTCTGGCATACAGTACAATCAGTATTATATGATCATATCTTCAGAAATGTTAAGCAAACAAAAACCATCTAAAAATAGGATAAATATTCCCTTTTGGAAATTGGGTGATAAGCCTCATTGGGTGTTAAAATCTGTCTGTCTATACTGGTCCCAGCTAGTTTAAAGCCAAGGACCCACTCATTGCAATTAAAGAGGAATATTTTAAATGCTGTCCCAGGACAAATTATTTTTATTGGTTTGATGTGAAACTGAGATGTCAGTTGTATCCCTTTCCTTTGTCTTTCTTGAAGCATTGCTTTGTTATGGCTAAAGTTAGGTTCAAACCATTCTGGCCTTCTAGACCCAAACCACTTACTTTCAGTGATAGAGGGACAAATTCAGCAGCTATACCACATTTCTCCTCAACTTGTGGAAGCTTCACACACAAAAGAAATCAGACCTAAAACTATTTCAGTTAAAACCCTAAACGGTACAATGAGCTTGACAAGAGAAAACAAGAAACTGAATAGGGCATTTACGTATCAGCCCAAATATATTTGATATTCTTGGCACCTGTTTTCATGTGATATTTGTTAGCTACTTCAGGACTATCCAAAGTGTTATGATGGATCAGATCTCAACTGCTTCAGCATGCTTGTCTGACAGTGTTCAGTACTGAACACAAACAACTCCATGTTAGACAGATATAAATTAACCCACTCCCTAGAAAGGCCAATTGCTAAAGAAAGGCTTATGTTCTGAAATGATATGGCCCTTTTCTTTTTGTCCCCCCTACACAAAGAATGCACCCCCAAAAAAAAAAAAATCCTGAAGTTACATAAGAAATTAATATTTTCACAAGCAATTCTAGCTGGTGGGCTCAGTGCAGGAAACTGGGGCCCACACATTCTTGAAAATTACAAATATTAGGAAATAATAGAACTTTCACAAAGCACAAGTGCCTATAAAAAAAAAAAAAAAAAAAAAACGAAACATAAGCATCTATTAAACTAGGTCAGTAGGACAAAATATACAACTATAATCCCTGGTCCAGACATGGGTCATGAATGTTGATCTCCATTACGTGGTCCTATAGTACCCACTATTCAGCATCATGCCTACTCCTTCCTCCATGTTTGGTTAATCAAGTGGTCTCACTGTGACACCAATCTCAAAGACTGTCTATTCTTTCAGAGAGATGTGCTCCCACATGGGGACACACCACCTGGGATGAACTCCCTTTTGGAGAAAATCCAGGTAGATGGACACAGAAAGTGCCACAGTGAATTCCAGTAGCTCCCCCAGTACAAGCAACTGGGTAACCAGGACTGCACTCTTGTTTTACAACTTTGAAAACTTGCACAAATCAAACTCTGCTGGAGGTGAACCCTGACATGCCTTCGCTTTTTCCATTTGCTCCTTTCAGGAGGGCTGAGGACAAGACCACTACTGGCAGTTCCTTACCTTTAGTGGTCTTTGCATGCTCTTTAGGACAGAGGCAGAGAGGTGTAGGCTAGAAGAACATGAATTGCTCAAATCTTAATTGGAGACTTGATTATTTGCCAGACCATTCCAGAATTGGTAAGGAATCAAAAGGTATTAAACCACATTTAGACTCAGGCCTTAAATTATCTGGACTTCACATTTACAATAAACTACATGCTTCATATTTCTATATATAAAACTCCATCAGTAACCACTCAAGCCAACCACTTGCTAAAACCAAATTATTGCTATGACCAGAAGTGCAGATTTTTTAATGGTATTAGAATTTGAACAAAGAAGTCATAGCACTATTCCAAAATTTAAACAACAAATTTTAGAGACAAAAAAATTGTCAGTCTCAGGTACCTGCTGTGAAATTCCTAGTTCCAGATTTATACTACTAAAATACAATGGACTTACTTTCACAAGCAATGAGACTTCTCAAGTTCCTCTGTGGACAGAGGTCTAAAGAACTTGAACAATCCATATTTAGGATAATCTCAGCTGTACAACCCTTGCTATTTTCCATTGTAAGGATACAAAGTGCTAACTATTACGTCTGATGTATCTTGTTGGGAATTTGGGACCTGCATGACTTATGTTAAATAATATTTGGATATTTCATATTTTTCTTGGACTCACCTACCCATTTGCCTTGGTGCCAGAACAAGGAGAAAATTAAGAAATATTTTAAGAGATCCCAGTTCTCGAACCATTTAAGTTACAGTCCTGAATGTTTTCTCATTACTTGACTCCAGCAAAATGAGGCCAACATGTTTCATGCAGACATGGAAGTAGGGACCATATTTTATTTTAGAAAGATTAACAGTCATCATAACCAGAGAAAGCAGATTCCTTGCACTGTGACATGAATGGCAGAGATTATAGCTATGGCATAGGCCAAGATGTAAAGACACACATTTTTGCCTGGATGCTCACCCACAACTTCTGGATTAGTATCGTATTAGTATTAGTTGTCGGTGTATTAAGACCAAGCCTGACAGTAGGATCTGCTTGTAGTCTCTATTCCTGTGTGGCATCCCATTAAGTTCAATGGGATTGTGCATTGAATAAAAGTTCAGTGCAAGATCAGAGCTTTGATTGCAAGCTCTTTGTGGCAACAAGGTTGTCTAATTCTATGTTTTATAAAGTGCTGTGAACATCTATAAAGCTATATAAAAGCATAATAAATAAAGTGACAACAGAAGCAATAAAACAAACATAAGGCTAGTTGATGTAAGCAGTCAGTGGAAGAACAGCAGTGTTGGATACAGAAACTAACTACCATACATTTAGCTACTGGAAACCATGTGTGTCATATCAGACAGCAGCAGCAGCAAAAATGCCTCATCCATAAAGCATACTTATTCTAACATTTTGCCAGGTTTGTGTTATTGTCCTGTACCATTAGGTACTGTGTGCACGGTATTGCAGCCTCATGCATATCATCCTTTTTTACTATATTAAACTTAATTAGGGAGTTTGGTGGCATCCAACCCAGAATACCCATTTAACCATGAAAACAGCTTTTCTTCTGTGATTTTGCTACCTACGTATTTACACACCATAGAAGATTCAGTAAGCAGAACGACAATTAGACCATTACAGAACAGAGTCTAAAATTCCTCTACAAAGACTTAGTCATAACCTATTACAATTTTGTGAGTATCTGCTACTTGGTACACTCTAATTCATAATGCAGAAAAAATATATGTTTTTTATGACCATGCCAATCAACTGCATAGAGTCATCAGTTGAAGCTTATCAGAACCCAATAATCTCTACATGCAAGTAATCAATATGCACGTCTCTTCACCTGAAACAGTATTTCAGCAAAAAAATCAAAGCTGGCAGAGCTCCTTTAGTAGCCAGATGAGAAAACCTGAACTGGCCCATGTAAGAAGTGAATGTTTCTTTTTCTGGTCATGTTATATTATGAGACCAAGTGAAAGATTCAGATTTGTACTTAGAATTTCCCAATGCTTGGAAACGGTATTCCAGTGTTTGGAGATTTGCCTCTGGACAAAATGGAGGCATATAGAAACACAGAATCATAGAATCATTTAGGTCAGAAAAGACTTCTAAGATCATCAAGTCCAACCATTAATCTAGCACCAAGTCTACCACTAGACCACATCCCTAAGCACCATATCTATGTGTCTTTTGAATACCTCCAGGAATAATGACTCATCTGCTCCCCTAGGCAGCCTGTTCCAATGCCTCACAACCCTTTCAGTGAATAACTTTTTCCTAATATCCAACCTAAACCTCCCCTGGTGCAACTTGAGGCCATTTCCTCTTGTCCTATCACTTGTTGCTCGGGAGAAGTGACTGACCCCCACTCTGCCACAACCTCCCTTGAGGTAGTTATAGAGAGTCATAAGGTTTCCCCTGAGCATCCTTTTCTCTAGGCAAATACACCTATATAAAGGTATTCTCTATATACACATACCTCAAATCAGATTCTACAAAAAACTGTCACTTAAATGTTTAACAGAGAATAGAGTAACTTTGATTTTATATTTTTCTGCAAGGTTTTTTCTTTTTTTTTTTTCCCTGTATCTTGAAATCCACTGACAAAATAGAGATAGATAAACTTAAGGGATCTTCCTTAAGAAGGATTTTCTTCTTTAAGACGACTTCAAGATAGCCTCAATCATCATGAATCACATATAAAAAATGGTGATGCAGATCCAAAACTCTGTGTACAAATATGTAATCTCAACAAGTTAAAGCTAGAACTCTGTAAAAGCAATGGTTGCTAATGATAAACACCTACATCTACATTATCATGTGCTACACACCAACGTGAAGAGTATTTAAGTGTGAAAAAGTTGCTGCTGAGGACCCAAATTCCACACATTAAGCATTTGAGGGATAATGCTTTGGGCCTTTCTGATTTTTTGGTTTGCTTTTTTGTTAAACTTTGGATCAGTCTGGTCCCATGGCCTGGAAGTCCTATATCAGCTGGAATACATTAGCCTTGATGCTGCAGCATATCTTCCAGCATAGTTTCATCTGAAAGGAATCCAGTTCATGTACTCCAAGATCACTTGCCAATGCATATCAAAGCAAGGAAAGTGGGGACAACTGGGAGACTGTTCGAAAGCATACGTCTGTGCTGAACTAAAACATACAGGTAGATGCTCCCCATTTATGTTCTTCAGCAAACACATTGCAGTGTGGAGACTGGCAGAGTTCACAGAGCCTTTTCTACTGGTTTGCAGGGACAATGACATGTTTAGTATGGTCTTTATATAAAATAATAATAATAATAAATTATATGAACAGAAAACTAAGACAACATTATTCCTTCCCTATGATGCATATTTTCCACATACCAATTGGACAGGCTTCAACAACAGGTTTGCTGTGTAGATGTGAAAGGAAACAAGAGATAGTCTATGCAACTATGAAATGAATAAACCGTTTAGTTACATCATCTTTCTGTTAGGCTATGATCACATTATAGAAAAGTCTGAGAAATCCTACCCTAAGAAATTCCTATGTCATTTCCTTTCAAGCTTCTTCAAAAATGATGCAGTATGTTGGCTCCAGTATTTTAGTGGGAGACTACACATTTATCTTGATTTACTTAACCTTATCAGAAAGAAAAAAAAAATCTTTACATTAAAACAGTTTGATGTAATGACATAGGTTGTCCTCTTGTAAGCATCAGTGTATTAAACACAAGGTAACTTTTTTTTTTTTTTCCTAAAGGAAAACTAAAAATTCCTCCATATGCCCTTTTCTGTAAAATCTAAACATCTGCTTAGGATCCTGATGCAGTAACACAATATGGCTGCAGCTTTCGCAGTTACAAATAAATACATCTTAAAACAAAGTACTGTAAATCTGTTTCTCCTCCATTTGCCTGACAAATTCAGAGCTTAAAAAGCTCTGACCTGGGTCTTCTAATCAGTTTCTGATCTCTCTTGGGAGCTGCAAAGGTGGAGGGAGCCAGCCATGGCTGGTACCGCTCCATCCTCTCATAGTAAAGCCCTCCCTGGTACACGTGCCAGATCCAGAAATATTTTGTGCTTCCCACTCCCAGCCCTGAGAAAAGAAAAGGTGTTGGAGGAAATGGGAGTCACACTAAGTTTGTGGCCAAGGCAGCAGAGCTCAGAAGGAGGATCCCCTTAAAGGACTGAAATTTAGCTGTGCAGCTCAAACCTCCTGTGAATTTTGTTTGATAAGCAAGACTCACAGGCATTAATGATGTCTAGAGTCAAAACCTTACCTAAATACATCTTTGATCTGGCACGCTATGATCAAGTATACCCACCAAAGACACCATGAAGGTCTTAATAGGTATGAAAACCTGAAAATGTTTTTAAAATACTAAAAACAGAATGGTTACAACAAATAGAGCCTGGGATCCAATTGGACAAAACTAGCAGCTGTATTTTACCATCTTTCTGCTCAGGATACACCTTGTGAACTGAAACAAAAATCTCACAATACTTCTTCAGGCATATCCTATGAATACTGTTTGTGCTACTCCCATCTCACAAATACATAGATGAAGACAAAATAATACTTAGTAATTTACCGTGTGTGTATAGGAAACAGAAAGGAAAAATAAGAAAGAATTTGATTGTACTTAGTTTCATGCTAGTACCAGATCACAAATCTCTTTAACTCACTGTTATTATGGTTCCTGTTTCCTGGGGCTGTGAACCAAGATCATGGAACCAATGTGTCATATTTGTCCATCAGGGTAAAAGAATAGAAAGATATTTTATTTGATTTTCAATATCAATTCACCTCTTCAATATCACAGTATTCAGGCAGCTGTTCTAAAAATAATCACCTTTAAGTTTGGAAGGCGTTAGATAAAAAGTGCATTTTGTTTCTCACTGATAAATTATTTCTGATTACAGTTACTCAGTATGAGTTATGCAGTTATCAGCTCTTCATAAAAGGACTAACCCCCCAAACCTGCTATTTTATTGGGGGGGGGGGGGGGGGGGAGCTGTTTATTTATTGCGTTCCACCTCCTTCCCTTGTTTCATTTTCTCCTGGTGGAAGACTCTGCCAAATATTTCAAAGCCCTCCTTGGCAAGTAGTAAAATAATTTGGACAGAGTATACTGCAATTAGAATTTTTTTGGCAGGTCCCACATTTTGGATGTTGATGAGAAGAGTATTAGTTTTAATATACTTGACCAGTTCATTATTTCAGATAATTTCCTGCCACACAGCACCATTGCTACAGATTGTGTTGCTTAGAAAATCAGCAAGGAGACACATCAAAATTTTTATTTTTTTTTTAAGTGCAGATAACATTAAATAAATCTGTTTTTCCTCACCCCATCTGTCACTCACTCAAACTTCTAATCTTACTTTTCTCCCTAACCTTCTGTGTCAGAAAAGTGTTTCTTACTCTTCAGAATGTAATATCATGTCACTTACTATACAAGCAAAGGTTGTAGAACACATGGAGTGACACATTTGCATTGCTGTCATTAGAGGCCAAATTCAATTATTCTCTCTTTTGCTTGGCTTTGCTACCACAAAAATCCACATGCACCTCACAACAGCACATTTTTGGATGGTGGGGGGTTGAGGACAAGAGCTGTGACCTTATGCAGGTTTGTGAACTCCAGAAGCCATACAACATTTTTATTGGATCCTGTTCTAAATTTGTGTCAGCACTTCCTTTATAAATCCTTATTTTGATATGGATTATAAACTGCTCATAAAAAATCCTGCCTAGACTGAAAGGCTATTTTGTTGGGGTGTGGGGTGTTAAGTACCAGCCTTGATGATTTGGTCTTTCAAGACCCTAAGAGTACAAACAAAACATACCTTGTGAGAGTTCATAAACATTTCTACCAGTTAGAAACTTGTCCTCTTTATGCTTTACAGTTAAAGTATAAGGCAAGCTGTTTGCTGGAGTTTTTATTTCCCCTACATCATTTTTCCAATAAAAAATTTCAATGAAACCATCAGTAACAGACTACAATGCAAGACATGCCATTATATACATTTCTTCCCCTGCTAGAAAAAGTCCTAATGGTTGGTGTTGTTTCTTCCTTACAGTTATCACCTCATGAGAAAAAAACTCACAAAACTAAGTCAGGGTCAGAGTGCACTGAGGTCAAAGAAGAGTCAAGATCCATGTCCTCACAGTCAGGGAGGGTTGTTTTTCCTAATCTTTCTGTCTATATTGTGGTATTTGACAGTAAAATTGCATTTACGTATCACTGTAAACAACACTGCTCAGGAATCAGCACCTGGCTTGTTAGCATTCTCAGTTCCTCATTGCTGCCTCTCACACATGCCATCAACCTTTCTGCAAATGGAGTAGTACCCAAATAAACCATAATAAAGTTAGGATTACTTAACAGTCACAGTGGTTAACACACTAGGTTTTGCTTTCAGAAATTAAGTGCATTCTTTCTGAGGCCAAGATAACAGAGCGGGAAAAAAGGTACACTTTTAAAACAGTCTTAGTGATTTCTCCAAAATTTTCTCATCGACAATGATCTCACATTGCAGAGCAACCTATGAAAATAAGCTGGCCTTTCTCAGTGTATTTCTCCCTAGTCACAGAGTAGCTTTGCTATTTAAGTATGTCTTAAACCTACTACTTCTCAGAATCGTTAGTACGTTCAGGAAAATGCACATAGCATTCACTGTAAACTACATATTCCCTACCAACACCGTAATACACACAAGTCATGTGCAAAAGCTCCAAGAATGACCAGACACCTTAATGAGACCTCTGAGAGACAGAGAACGAGCATATCAAAGTGATTTTAAAAGTTCAAGGCTAGTGATAACTTGAAGTTCATTGTGAAAATGCTATGAAAAGCTGACAGGAAGAAAAATCCACAGGAGTCTATAATGCAGTTGACAGAACTGCATTGAATTTAGCTTTCTGGAAGCACCAATCTAGAGTCACGTATTGCAGGGAAAGATATCCACTTGGTCTCTGGTGGTGGTGCTTTCACAACTATCGTAAATAGTTTGATATGAGTGTTCCTGGCAACACCAGTGGCTGAGTACTGCAGAAGCTGCATAATGCTTTATTGATGATTTGCAGAAACCCTTGAGTGTTTATATCTTCAGTAGACCATCAAATCCAAGAAACGCTTTGGTCAGTTAACAATCACCCTGGGAAACAAAGTACTGCTGCCATTATTAAGGATGCTAGTTTCTATCTAATGACTTAAATCAGCTGTTGTTCTTTGGGGTGACAGGTATGCTTGAACATTATGCAGAACATGTTACTTCTAAAAGGGGATCGTGATTGGTTATTGATCTCTATTGCTTTCATCACCACATCCACACCTGCTATTTATGTCAATCTCAATAACTGGTTACATGTACTTATATATGCAGCAGATACATGACGACTTCAAGAAAGCTTGTGGATCTTTCTTATTGTATTCCACATTTTCTGTTTTCTCAACTCTATTTGATGGCAGTTTCTTTTTAAAATAAAGCAAAGATTTTTTATTCTTTTTTTTTTTTAAACTGTTGAATACTAACACATTTTTTCACTAAAACTCAGATTTTATTTGTTGTAACAGTATTCAGATCTTGAGTAGCTGGGGGAATCTTAGTTCCATCACATACAATAAACAGGAAAAAAAAAACAAAACATATATTTAAAGTAGATACATTCATTAGAGATAATCACTAAAAGTTTAAATATGGATGGACATACTTGTAACATTCCCACCAAAAATACCTATTCACTCTAAACCCTGCAGAATGTAAAGAAATTAAAAATCAATAAAAGGAATGTTAAACAAATCACTTAAGTTTCATCCATGCTTTCAGCTTTCTTGTTTAAATGAGGATAGACCAGGCTCCAAATGAAATCCATGAGAGATACATTAGATACCTGCAAGGATCTGGGCCTCTGTTCTCTACGGAGTTTCAACTCCTGATGTTTCACTTTTTCCTTCTTGCAATATGCTGATAAACAGACTTGGAAATATAGCTGGAATTGCAGCATTCCTCAAAGTTTTTGTTTGTTTGTTTGTCTTCTGTCCTCAAATCCAAAGCCAAGTACATAATTAAAAGAAAACAATTATATGAGCTCATCTGTATGAGTTCAAAAGAAACAGGATGAGTACAAAAGGAAAGGAATCCCTCACACATATAACCAATCACTAATAGGAACTAGAAGCATAAATCAGAAACAAGGGCATATTCTCCAAGACAACTAATTCTCCTGAAAACTGAAGATAGAGTCAAAACTGTAGCTTCCTCCAGTAAACAAAGAAAAAGTACACTTTACCTTTGTTATGTTTCAAATGTGAGTGACAGAGGTCATTTCTAGCACTCACTTCATGCTTCTAGGAAAAGAATTTTCTTCTGTAGAGTATTCCACTTAGCATATTGAATCTAGCAAAAGCAGAAAACAAACAACAAAAAATCATTATCTTAAAGACTAGAATTAGAAGAAGAAAACAAATGGAGATGAGTTTTAGAGACTGTTGCACAGCTGAGAGGCACAAAATACTTACTGATGCAAAATAACAGCACACACAAATGTAGGTTACGCCTGAAATCAAATGAGCTATTTATGCATTTACAAATTTACTAACTAGAATGGGCATATGTTAGGTGAGACCTATAGCTGGTACAAATCAGCAATCAAGTTTACATGCTCTGAGAATTCATCCCTCGGAAATTCTTGTGCCTAGGTATTTGCATTCTCTGTGCCTATTTTTGATACTTTGCCCTTAGATTACTAGACGACTGAGTAAAATTGTCACAGGGAAATCAAACCCATGCCTGCATCAGTAGCATCAAGGTCTGCTAAACTGAACACACTAGGTATCACTTATTTTTGTTTCTTTCAGACATTTGTATCACAACATACTGAAGTTATGCTATGAAATGTATACAGAAAAGGGCTAAATGCTGTTTCAATGAACTTTGTGACATCAACAAAACCTAACACTGAACCCAAAATTGTTCAAAAGCAAACTTTTGAACTCAAGAAGGGGGTAAATGATTATCCATCCTCTATCTACTGAAATACAGATGATAATGCTACATCTACAGTAGATAACCTTTGCAGAGTCATAATTCTGAAACATCACATCTTTATTTAGCTAAAAAAGCATATAAGAATTCTGGCCATAAAACAGTGTTTCCCAGGAATAGCTTTTCTTTCTGCATGAAATTAATATTTTGGGATGCAATCCATTTTAATTGCAAAACTGGCAGGATTTAGCTCAACCTGGTAGTTGTTCTGTCTGCTGGATTATACAGACTTGAATTAATTTCAGGGTCAACTTTATGCACTTGAGTGAAAGTATACCACAATGCACAACATTTCCTCTCATGTCTCCAGTCTCAAATTATGATCCACTTCTATTATACTTTAAAGCATCAGGATCCTATCTTATCCTTTCAAGAATTAATATAGACTAAATTTCTCTCCGCTGGGCTCAGTGTACTACAATCTTGTAGCTAGCCTGCTTATGTTCAGTGTTGTCTCTCATTATATCAACAAGTACGTGAGCATGCTAGAACAGTCCATGACCTCTCCCCTCATGCTCCATCCAGTGGGAGAAGCATGTTGCAGAAAGTTATGCTGCAGATGCTATATATCTAGGGGCTATGGATGTAGATGCTATATACCTAGATCTTTGCATCAAGCCAAGCTGTTCAATAACCTGATCTAGTAACCACAGTTGGTCCCAGCAGTTATTATTCAGTAACCACAGCTGGTTCCAGTAGTTATTATCCCACTGCTGGAGTCAGCAGAAGTTGTCAATTGCATTCAAGACTGTCTGCAATAAATTGAAGTACAATCTGCTTAAAGAAAACTATGGTATCCTTTTTTTTTTTTTCTCCAAAAAAGTTCTGCTAAGCAGGGAATAAAGGAAGTATTTCTGCTCACATGTGGGTGGGAGATGGCAGGAGTAGTTCAGATATTTTGCAGGTGGAAAATCTTTCTCTAGGTGGAAACAAAAGATAAAAGGAAATGAGGGTCTTTATGCTTGTGTCTTCACTCTATTAAAACAACCGCCATAACATCAGTTTTGCTTCAACTCCCCTTCTTGGCTGGATGAAGCTTCCTGGCAAACATGAGATCAGAGCTGATAGCACAGAGACTGCTAATGAAGATTTCCCCTGCCACTACCTTAATGTAGGTTATGCCCCTACCCTTATGTAGGGTAAAATACGGGTGATTCACCCTACAGAGTGCTTTTCTGGAATAACAAAGAAAATCCTCTTCTGTGAAAGATGCCCAGAAATGCATAGGCCAGTGAACAATTCCTACAGCTACCTCTTTTTTCAGGGTGTTTATGGATTCTGGATGACAGGCTGGCATCAGCAAGAGCCAGCTGAACTTAGCTGAGCTAAGAACTTCCTTCAGAAGAATGAAAAATGAGTAATCTTGTAGTGCAGAGTTCTGGGGCCCTCAGTGCTCTTCTGTAGTGTCTCTGATCCATTTTGGCCCTATGCTGAACAGAGCTCATATTTAACTGTTGAGTTGAAAACTCCCTATAATTATAAGCCTGAGGAACAGATGAGTTTATTTGATTTACACCATATGATAAAAAGACCCTGGGCCAGATTAGATAGCTTAGTTTACAAATAATAAATGAGGTCATTTGACCCAGAAATCTCTGGTTAAAGGTTTGTCAAAGTTTGTCTAACATATGGAACGTGTACATAAACATATAAAACATAAAAAATGTATTCCCAAGTGTTTTCTAAAGCATTTCACAAAAACAAACTTCTTCACACAAATATCATATTCATCTGAGCTTGCATAAATAAAATTGGTAATATTGTTTGAAAGGTACCTGCAGCTATCTGTAAGGGCCATTAGCTCTTCTGTAATTTCCACAGGTGTACTTTAAGCACAACTTTGCAAGTCTGACCACAAAGAGACTGTTCAGACTGGACTTATTTCTTTTCAATCAGAATATCTCTGAGCAGTGTAGACAATGGAAGCTCTTTGAAGGCAATTATTGTTTTGTTTTGCCTTATGAAAAAAAAAAAAGTACATCTGAAGTTTCTTTCAGGTGTTTTTATTTTCTAGCAAAATATATTCCTCATCTTACAATGTTCCTTACTGAGGGAACGTCCAGAACTAGAGAACAGATCTCTATTATGTTTATGAATTATCTGAGATCACACTATAAGTTATTACAACTTTTACTATCTGAAATAATTTAATGGTCACCCACAAATTGTGCAACTGGTTACCTAATATACATCATGTGATTTTTCTCTTTCTTGATTAGATTAAGCAAATCTGAGCCAGGGGCTCAAAATGTGCTTTTCATGAACGTTCCTGTGAACAAAAAGGTACTTTCACTAATATTCACAGAAGGAAAATAAAAGCCCCAGGTCAGGAAATCACTAAAGCATGTGTTTAATTCCATCCCTTCTTAAGAAAGTAGTTACGCGTATACTTAAGTTGCATTGCTTTACTGCTGTCTGAATAGGGCTGCTTTTCTGAACCAGAACCAACAAAGAGGTAGCCACAGTTCAATCCTCTTTAAACCCTAAAAACAGTTTACAGAGAATGAAGACTTCTAATTTACTCCGAAAAACATGCCCTTTTAAAAGTAACTGATTTCAAATCTTTCTAACCTCTTATAGTTTGTATTCAGTTAATATTGGCCTTGAGTCCTCTGTCCTTAAATTCTCATGCCCTGGTCTGTTCAAAATACACCTAAAAGAGGTGACCCCATATGTCTGATTATATAAAATCTGTCTTTTTTTTTTTTTTTTCAAGCTGGATACAACAACAATTAGAGTTAATGGAAAGATTTAATTGATTTCAATGAGAGCTGGATGAAGAACTGATAGTTTAACTCTGGACACTCTCTTTTGAAAATTTTCACTAAGGTGCTGATCCAACTCCCAGTGAAGTCAGTAGAAGGATTTGTGTTGGGATTTGGATCATACCTCTGTTCTTCTTGGAGTCAAATTCTCTTTGTCAATATGCACATGCACATATACACAGATCTAAATGAAAACAAATGTTTGGCAACCTGTGACAGAAAGTCCAAATCTGTATCTGTATATTTGGGCCAAACCAAAATTGTTACGCTTGACAAAAACATCGTTATGCTGATCTGGTTTTGTTTTTGCTTACTAGTAATTGTTTGGTGAATATAAATCTAAATCCTCCTTTTTTTTTCTTTTTTTTTTTTGGGGGGGGGGGGTTGCATAAATGTATTCTACTGTCACTGTAGACAGTAAAATGAGAAGGGATTTCTATGCAAAACTCTGTGTTCAGACTTGTCATAACTTGACAAAAATAATCCTCTCAGACTAGAACTTTCCATGCTTGTTCTCCATCAAAAGTAATTCTGTTTTTGCCAAGTATGAAGAAATTTGGTTCAGTTCCTCCTAGTTTCCAAAATACAAAAGGTTTCTCATTTAGAATCCATTCTACACTCAAAACAAAAGGGATGTGGGCCGGATTCCCAGAGGTGCGGAGCTCTTGCACTTCTCATTGGCTTTAGTATCGCTAAAATCAGCTTCTGTGTTTTTAAAATATGAATACCAAGGGGATTAGAGAATACAAACTTGGACACAATGAGAAAAATGGGGTCTTGGCTAGCCCAGTCACAGGGTGTATAGATGTTGCTGATTGCTTCATCTGCTGAAAGAATCATGCTAACATAGCAGTTTTCATAGCAGCATATAAGGACAGGAACAAGGTAGATAACAGGGAAGATGAAGAGATGAAAAAGAATCTAAATCTTACAAACCTCTGTAGAGCTTTGTGTTCAAAACAACTTTTTGTGCTATATGGATAAAAAAAATTACAATTTATACAGTTAATGGCTCAGGGCAGTACATAACCCTAAACCTACAGACCAATCCACAGACCTAGTGACAAAATAATTGTTCCAGCCCCTTGCACCTTTCCAGAGTGGTGCAGGCACCCTTCCAATTTCAGGCTAAGAAGATCCTTTCCATGTTGTCCTACCCCTCTAAGCACCAGCTCAGATGACTAATCAACTGTCCAGATCATTCTGCAGTTACTTAGTGTTTTCCAAGACATTGTGCCAGTCTAGTTTTTCCTATATGAAACAAGTATCATGAAACTATTTACATTACCAGGTTCTCAGGGTATCAGGTAGCCACTTTTAAAGTACATGCATATCACCTAACTGTGATATGAAAAATAACCAGCTATTGAGAAATTGTACCTAAGAATCACTGAACAGGAAGCAAAAAAATAATGCAAGATTGACCTAGTAAGAATCTAATCCCTATGGTTTGAAAACTGTTTTATTAATCTCATCAGCAAGGTAACACGGAAGGGCTTTTGGCTACTTATTCTCCGCCTGACATAAGATACTTCTCTCAATTCATCTATTTGTAGGAGTAAAAGGTTTTCAGATTTTTCTGAGCATTTTGCCCATTTTTTTGTTTGTTTGTTTTTTAAACAAAATCAAAAGATGCAGAGCCTGAAAAATCCTTGTAATAATAACTACCAAACTAAAATCTTGCAGTGAGAATTTGGAATGATATTACAAGGCAATACAGTGATCAATAAGCTGTTTATTAAGTGGATACTTCTTAAAAAGTAAGGAAGTTACAAAACTTCTTTAAGCATTGAAGAAATGTAACATTAACAGAGTAGCTAGGCTAAAGAAGGGAGGTCCAATGGGAAGCACCAGTGAAAAAGACAGCAGATAGAACTAGAGGGGTTCTCCTTCTGATTTGTGGCAACCATTTCTGGTTTATTTTGTCTGCTCTGTAGGGCTTTTTCCCAATTAGGCCTTTAAAACATTATTGTAGGAAAAGGATGACAATGATGGAAAGAATAAAGTGACTGACATCAAGCCCATAACTTGGGAGCAAAATACTCAGAAAAAATAAATGCAATCACCTGGGACAGAAGGTGACAGTGATCTGAAGGACAACTGCATCTAGACAGAGAAAATAATACAGATCACACCAAAATTCTTTAGCTTGGGTGGCTACTAACAATTTATGCATGAAAACTGGGTCCCTGAAACAGTTCACCAGACTACTGTCTGTCTAAGATTTTGTTTAATTTATATGCCTTGCTACTGCTTTTAATGCCATAAAGTCAGCAAATTAAAATAAATGAAAAGAGAACACATAAATTCCCCTCCTGTTGGGGGATTATAAATAGGCTGAGAGTTAGAGAACAGCAATAGCCACTTCCAAATGGCTAGACCCATGAAAGAAAACAGGCAATAAGAGTCCCAAGGGGTGACATATGCCAAAACGTCTAGATAATCTGTTTGTTCATCTCCAGGCAGGTACTGATAACAACTCCCCTCTAAAGGGAAGGCTTCATGCTTTGTTGACACCTTATTTAACTTCTACATCAGATGAATAAAAACCCACCAGGATGCCTGTGCTACACAGTTCTTAGTTTCAAGACCAGAGTATAATTTTAAGAAATCCGTCCAATGACTGACTTACAAAAAGCAGCAATATTCTGCTGGAAATAAGGGGTGCCCTTTCAAAGACACCTGTCCTCTCACTGCCAAGGTTGTACACAACTTTCTAGTTTTTCTAGACTGATCACTTGTCTCAAACAGCCAAAATATATAATTGTATGTAATTGGAAAGAACAAAAGGTTGCTCTGGAAAGTGTATGTTACCATTGTGAAGAGAACATATATTTTTATTTTTTTCTTTAAATCTTGATTACCTTTACCAATTTCCACTAAATCTCCTATCATCTACTAAACGACATGTATAACTTTAGGATACCTCCTAATTTAGGTCTGAAAAGTTTTCTGCACTTCCTGCTTGTTGAAGAGCTACTTCACAAACAGACAGTAGAACTCCATTTCTTGGGGAACTAGCAGTGTTGCTCATATTTAACCTTGTTGCCTATGCCTCTATACAGGCTAAATCACATCAGTTTCTGTGGGAGGAAAATTTAAGTCCTGAGCCACAACCTCACAGCACTGGAGAGGCCTGTCTTCGAAAGAATGAGATTAAGTGTATGTAATCTGTCAGAGAAAGTTCAGGTTGGTAAATTTGGCAGAACAAAAGGACAAGTCTTCAAATTGCTTTACTTAGCAAGATTTGGAAGAAATGCGCCGACTGTACATTCTCTACCCTCATTATATTCTTGGAGTTTTGACTTCCTCTGTTACTCCCTAGCCACAGATAGGTATCTAAACATAGGGAAGGCAGACTGTTTTCACAGCTGCTAATACTGTGTTATACCTATGTACTGTAGGCCACACAGGGGGAGCACAGTCACTTGACTATTAAAATAATAAGATGTAGTTTAAATCAACGGGCTTTAATTGTGTTCCTTAACATTCAGTTTTGTACCTAGAAGAAAAGTTGCTAGTAAAAGGAGAGTAGGTAGATTCTTTGAGGGAATCAGAACAGGAGAGAATGCAAACCACCACCATTTTGTAGCCCTTTATCTATACTAGACACACATACGCGGCTCTGCATTTCCATTGCCTCCCAGCAACTAAGAACCTGGTAGGGCAACAAAATATATATTTTTTCCCTCCTAAATAACCACTACGGAGTTTAAAAAATAAAAATAAAAAATCTTATTTCAATTGATGAACAAACTACTTATATTCGGTACAGGGCTCAGTGCATTTCTAGCACAAAGTCTTACCTCACTATGTGATGCTGACCCTTACTGGTCAACACAATTGTCTAGTGGCATATAAATGAATAAATAAATAAATAAATCACTTTCTTCCCTTTATTTACAGACGGGCAGGTTATCATCATCCCCCCCCCCAAAAAAAAAAAAAAGATCCTGGTACTAAAAAATTGGTATGCCTGTTGATAGTGGTTCTGAAACATTTACTGTTCAAACCTGCAACTTCTGGTAACTCATGTAGGTCCATTACAAGGGATGGAGTTTTGCCAGTAGGCCAACTGATGACCTGCCTGGTAGAACAAAAGAAACTTAGCCTTGATCATTCTTTTATTGTTCTCACACTTTCTTTTGCAGATTTAGACATGTAAGACAACAGCTTAAAATAACCCTACTATTTATTATTCCAGGAGCAATGTTTTCTTAATGGTACAGTCAAAATGTGTCTGGAATTTAGAAAAACAGTGTATTTTCCAACAATACATCAACCAATCAAAAAGTGACATTCCATATCCAGAACAAAAAGTCATGGCTGTTAGAAAACAAGAAAAAATATATCATAAAAAAGAAAATCATGCTAAGGCTAAAAATCTATAAAGTAACACTGACCTTTTTATATACCTCATAAACAGCACAGAAATATTCTTGCTTCTGCCAAACATTCCGGCTTGCAATGGCGTTCCAGATTTTCATTAGCACCGTAACCACTCTGACAGATAGCCAGTGGCTCTTATTTTTTCACTTCTGCTTCTGGAAAAAAAAGTTTAAAAAAAAAAATAAAAATTACCCCCACAGGTCTCTGTTATATCACCATGGCATCTCTAGATAGTGAAGCAGCAGAGGGACAAAGCTCAGAACTGAGATGTGCCCAGACCAGAAACCCAGGCTCCAACACAGATTTCTGAAGACTTTCTTTGGAATAAGCCCCTTCCTTAAAATCGAATGCTCCAAAAGCAGCCATTTACCTTCCAAACTGGGCAGCATTTATGAGTCCATTAGTGAGATTAGCTTCACTATCTTCCCAAACAGACTTCAACAAATCCAGTGGCAAAACAAATAGAAGCTCATTTTCACTTCTTTTTTTTCCAGTCAGATCTACTAAGGCAGACAAGAACAAGGAGGCAGGATGGTTGGCTCTGCAACAAATTTCCTCCCTAGGAACACAACAATAGAAAAGACCTCTGAGGCTACTGAATCCAGTTCCTTCTTATCACAGGCAACCATGTCATAAAATACTTTTCATAATCTGTTTCTAATCCATTTTAAAAATAAACAGAGGAGGATATTTTGTTTTTATCATACCAGTAATGGTACTGAGTCCCACACCTCCCATGGAGCATAGTAGTTCATATACACCAACCATGACACATTTCACTTTCCCGTTGTTTTTTCTGACTGGTTAAGCCATGCAACCCTCTGGATTTGTTTGGAGTTTTTTGCTTGTTTGTTTGTTGGATTGTTTTTCCCTCCAACTCTTAATCTATTTAAATAGCTATATAGATGAACAGAAATTAATAACGCTGAGCTGCAACACTAGGCCCTGACTCGGTAAAGTATTTAAACACAAATTAAAACTTAAGATGCTTCTTCAGAGCTGGAACCTCTTGTTGGAACAGCACATACATGTGTTGGCAACCAAGGACACTATTTAAGACCCTTTTGAGCATAACTTGAAGACTAAATGTGCATGTGTTTATATGGGGATAACCTGATTATTCTCAGAAGACCACGGTGGAACATTTGACAACTATACATTTAAACAGCTTAAATTGTACATTAATCTTTATTTTTTATTTTTATACCCAGTTCAAATGCGATTAAAAATTTATTGATTTCTCAACCGTGACATGAAAACAAAATGCCATAGAAGGTCTTTTACTGTCTTAGCAATATAGAACAGGAATTTATGAGGCAGGGTAGATCACAGACAAAAGCATTGACAGTTCAAGACTCAGACTTGGATTCTGATGATAACTATCTCAAAACTTGAGATAACACGATCTAGGACTTACAATAATTAGCAGATACTCCTAAATATTTATGCTGACAGTTTTTGAGATGATGGTATTTACCGCATTATCATACATTTTGATATTTAAGATATTCCAGAGCAAGAAACGTAGTTGGTGGCTACCACTGATGCTGTTATGTAGGTATACAAAAGACTGTGCTAGAACGATCACTAATAAAACAAAAAGGAACAAGGCAGGATTCTTTTGTTCTTTCTCTGCTGAAAAGAAACAGAGAAAAGGGAACACAGAACTGAAAACCCAGTAGTTTGTGTTTTTCCAGTTCTCTTCCCTGTAATATATGGATGGAGAACAAAACTGATTAACAGGACTTTGGCTTGGGGTATGATATTTAGGTGTCACAATAAAGTCTATGAACTCCTCACCAAATATTGTTTCAGCTGCTTTGGAGTACACTTCACAGTCACATCGTGTTGAAGGAACCCAATTCCTCATCAGAAATGTTCAACACCTCACAGGTCTGGGTCCTGTTACAAGAGAAACAGTTTAAAGGAACTGGAAGTTAAAATAATCTTTGTAGCAGATGAAGTGGACAACATAAGCTCACTGTCAGAAAATACTGGAAATTAATGAAAGGGAAGCAAAACTATTCCTTTGTATAAAGAGTGCTAAAGGACAGTAAGGATTATGCTAAAAGACAGAGAATGCCAATTAATAAATGATAAAAACAGGACTAATCAAATATAATTGAAAGGTGGAGTTTTGAAAGGAAGAACTTCATTTGTAGAAGTACTAAGTAAAAAGCATGAAATCTATAATACCATATAAATTTATTCTGGTCAGCAATCTATTTTAACAATGCCATATGACTCAGTAGTGGGATCATTCCTAAGATGTGGTTAAATATGTAAAATGTTATTATTTTAATATTAAATACAATTATCATTACTTGCTTTCTCAGTTCTTTCTCTCACAAGGGCGGTCATAATCAATCAATACCCAAATTTGGCATGTGTCCGCATGTGACTTTATTATTTAATTCCACACTCATAAAATTCACAAAGAATAAACCTGATGAAGTACACATGCATTTTAATAAGCAAAAGGGACAAATGAATTCATTGTCTATTGAAGCAGTTTTATAATATCAAAACATATGCTGAACCAAGCTGCTAGCTATTAAAACAAATCATACAGGCTTTAATTACATCCAAATCTTCATTATTAAAGTAATAAAATGACCCTAAAATAAATATTATGGAAGTCATGTTGTCCCTACAAATGAACACAGCATGAGAGACTGATACAATAAAACACCCTAACATTAACGTGCTATATGTAACAGTGTGGTGTCCCACAGAGCTGAAACAAGAAGACATAATTCTCACATAATTCTCATCTTCCATAGCTGTGAGCAAAATTATCCTCTCCTTTAAATTTGCCTTTGTTGGCCACGTCCACCAGATTTGCAGAATTCCCTAACACCAACAGGAACCACGGGTGCAGAATGGAAGGATCCTTGCCATCTGCAAGGAACAGACTGGTAATTCAGAGCACGGGGGCAGTGCAACCAGTTTGTTTAGACTTTCTGTGCACATCTGTCTTCCTGTCTGCACGCTCCCTACTTCTAAAAAATTTAGGTCAGTCTCCCAGGGAGGAGTAGGAGGGGAGGGTTATACACTCCGTGACTTTGGGGTGACGATCACTCACTTCCTGCTAGGTGCCGACTGCTTTCTAACTCCTCCTGGCCTCAACACCGACCGTACTTTATGCCACACACTGCAGCTGAGGTGAGCTTTCCTATGACGAGGTGATGGAGCTTCTGTGGGGCAGCACAATTCTGCTGGGCCCCATCTTGCACCCCCAGGGAAGGAGCATTTCTGAGGGTCCCTGGAGATCTCCAGCTCTGGGGCACGTCAAGACACTGAGAGGTCAGAAGCCAGATGCTGCAATACAGGGCTGGGGACTAATTCAGCTTCATTGTGAAAACAGCACCAGTTTAAACAATAAATTTTGGCATTAGTGTGGCAGCAAATTACAATGGAGGAGTCATACTTGAGATTATCCATGCAAAGAACATTATTCATATGACATTCACATATGAGAATTTGGAGGGTCAGCCATAAGTGTTGTGGGTTTTTTGTTGTTGTTTTTTTGCCTTTTTTTTTTTCTGGGCAATTGCTGATCTCCAAATACACGATCTGATATTATTTCTTAAAATAATCTGCTATTTTAGAATACTTGATATGTGATCATGACATTTATGATCTGTTGCAGAGCCTACACTGAAGCAGGCAAAGCCTAGAAATATTTTAACCACAGTATTTGCTGCCATTTCCTACATCATCACATCACACATTGGTTCTGACAACAGAAGAAAGGATGACACGGGCACTGAAATAGTTGAATTTGAACAGAAGGCCACAGCTCTTATTTAACCATGTATTTTCCAGGGACTGAGGTAAAACAGATACAAGACTCTATTCCCCTCCTCTGTAGTTCAGACTGGGAGATATTCAAATCCTTTAATCCAATTCAAGGAGATGAGGACAACTCCTCAGCAGGGTCTCTCTACTATGCACTACTTATCTTTGACTGTTACCAGTCACCAAGGGAACCCCACTGCCTTTGAGTCTGACCTACCAAACACGAGCCTGAATATAACCTACCTCCTGAGCTGGTGCTTGCTCTGGAGGATACTCACCAGCGTCTCTATGTGTAAGCATGGCTCCCAGTGCTTTACAGGATATGCCACAGTCACATCAGCTCCTGTGCCTGCAGGTACTCCCCTGAATCTCCCTGTATGGAACAATCTCAACATTTTGCCAAAGCTCCCTGCTCAACCATCAGAGAAAAGCATCTATCACTCATCAAGCAAAGAGCATATCCTAATGTACAAAATGTGTTCAGACCCTAGTAGAATGGGAAGCCATTTAGAGTTTCTGCAGGAAGTATCACAGTCTTAAATACTAATTATTTGAATTATGTTGAACTACAACTGAGATAGGTAGAACATTATGTATCCATTCTGGATCATTATTCTTCAGGTGTGTCTACTGGAAATATATTAACATATGAGAAAAGTGAAGGAGGGTGAGAGTAAAAATGTTACTGGCTGAATAACAGGCGAGGCAATTATGCAAGCAAAACTGAAAATTACTGTATGGTGATGGTCCCCAAACAACACACCAGGATACAGCTATGTTCTCTGTCTTTATTGTAATAGCAGAATGTTGATTTTATCTGTGTGAGAGTACATGTATATAAATCATTGAAAAAAAAAAAAAGAAAAAGAAAAGTAGATTGCTACCTTCTCTAAAAGATGCCAAAATTCTTAAAAGCTGCATTGAAAATACAATGATTAAGCAAGGAGGGGCTAACTAAAATGTTTGAAGTTTTTAAATTCAAGAAATATTCAAAGACTGAATGTTTAACAGACCACTCTCATATTTGCATTCAGGTACATAAAATAACGACTCACAAAATTACTGAGCCCTGCCCTTTGCTCATCGTGATCTGATGTGTTTTTTTTTGTTGTTGTTTGGTTTTTTGTTTTGTTTGGTTTTTGGTTTTTTTGAAATTGCCTTTTTGGCCATGTAACATGATAAGATATTGATTTTTCACTTAGGTAAAATAAAATCATTCTATGAGATTCAAATATTGTATTTCAATATGTTTAAATTATCCTGCCTGACTTTGCAATGAAAGTAGAAGAGCTCACACGCTCAAGCACTCAAGCATCTCCCTTGTACAGTACTGGCTTTTGAAATTTTCTCTCAGCAGTAGCTGACCACATGAATGCTCTTAGTCCTTTTCTGTGTAAAGTCAAAATAGTTACCTCAAACCACAGGTGACCACTTACACTAATAAGGCAACTTAACAAGCTATTACTTCTCTTTAATTACCAAATTCTGTGCCCATGTTTCTGTATGTTTGCAATTATTTCATCCACCAATTTCTAACCTGTATGACAGAGGAAGAACAAGTTCAGCAGTATTATCTGGCATTCCTCTGGCTCTAAGGTCAACAAAAAGTTCAGTATGCCAGTCAGTGAGCTAAAGCTCAAGACTGGATGCTAGCAAAGGCTGTGTGTATATAACCAGAGCACATAGTAGAAGCGCCTTTGTAAAAGTCAGCTTACCAAAATTGAAATGTGCAAATTAATTCCCATGTGGGGAGTTAGCAGGGAGTAGCAAGGGTACTGTAAATTCACACTGTTGTTCACTGCACATTCACTTTTTTTCATGTAGAAAAGTCTAATTGAGTGCAATCTTAGAACATACATAATCTAATGGTTATGGCACTCTCCTAGAAGGGGAGATATCAGATTTCAGCTGGGGACTGTAACATTGGTCTCCTCCTTCCATGTGACTGTTCCAAAATGCTAAAATATAAACCGTCTTTGTGTGAAATTTAGTCATGCTTTGCATATGCCTGCCAGATGAAACCTTGAGGTGGGGTGCGTGAAGTACCTAAGCTGTACACTGAGAGTCCTGTACAGACTTAGGCACAAATTAGAGGCAGCTGCATTCAACTTAGGTGTCTGTGTACATATCTAGTAATATAAATATATAGAGATACTTTGGGGACTTCCCTAGAAAGCTGTGGTACATAAATGTATTACATACCTCTGAGGGTAGGCAAAACTGAATTTTTCCATATATGAGTACATGTAACCACTGAATCCATCGTCATACTTAATTTCCTTTAGCAATCGTCCATCTATTGAGGAATATACAAAACATCTTTAAATATTATTTTGTACCTGATGCCTTTCTCACTATTGTGAGGTTACAAAACACTGTTCTTCGCACTGGGAATATGCAGCACTGGGACAGAACAGATGGTAACTTCTGGTGAATGCCTGTTACCTAGCCTTTTAAGGACACAAGTATGCACAAGTATTCTTTATATTTTAACTTTCAAAAAAGCAAATGGTCATATAAAAATAAATATGTTTGCCTTACTTTCACTTTAGAGACACTTTTAAAAGATGACTGACTAGTACATTAACTTCAGGCCTTTGTTACCTTTTTATTTTTCAAAGTATTAACAACATTTAGATGTTTAGGGTATTTTTCATTTTAACTTCTAAGTAATATTTTGTAACACTATAATTGCAGAAAGTCATTCTGGTTCTCTTTCCATTCATTTCACTTGGGAGCTTAGTAAAAATTAATTATTCTCAAGTTTAATGTATCAATACTGCCCAACATTTTATCCTTTGGAGAAATGACTTCAGAAAGGTCTTAGCAGCTATAAGACATATTCTTTTAGCACATAACTTCTCTGATTCAGATTCAAGTTGGGATTAATCAATTTTAACCAGCTACTTTATAGGCATGATGTGAGAAACTCTAACATTTATTTGGAGTACTACTACTATTTTTCCCCCTTCACAGCCTACTTTCACAGTAAAGCAAAGTATACCATTTCAGACACAAAAAAAAAATATTACTCACTTCCTTCTCATCACTCTTAATTGGGATCAAGTGGTTTTAGGTCAATCACTTTGGTCAAGAAAATTTATGAAAAATACAGGCCTGTTTATACATCGTAGAGGTAATTAATATTTCTTACAGATAGTCATTATCAAAAACTTCCATTCCTTGTCCCTCACTGAATCATTGTGAGCAAATTCCATGGATGAAATTAATACACAGATCATAATATTGATTTCCCTCTACTTTCTGGTGTAACACTCAATGTAACTAACAGCTCAGCATCACTAGTTTACTAATCACTAAACACATATAACAGAAAGTTTGTTTTATTTTCTAAATTTGTACAATTTGACCAGATGGTAATCTTGTCCTGACCAACGCGTCCTCTGAATTGATTTTAATATCTGTAAATAATGACATGATTCCTGAATTAGGTGATCAATAAAAGCTGATTCTGAAACTTTCTTTTTAATCTCACTTCTGTCTTACTGAATGTGGAACTCAATGATTCAAAGGAGACTTTAACAAATGCCTCTTCAGTCTTAGTTACTCGTCTACCTGGAACCTGCTTTGGCAGGGGGTTGGACCCAATGATCTTTCGAGGTCCCTTCCAACCCCTACAATTCTGTGATTCTACATTAATTATCCAGCAACTGCTTTCCCACAGACAGTGAACAGCATATATTAAGTTGTGCAAATACTAACTACAGAACTACGTAATAAATCCTGGGTTTGCTTATCAGTTTAGCAAACAGAAATCACTGGACAAAAATTTTTGGACTTTCTTCTGCCTTGTGGTAAAATATAGGTTTACTTTTTTCAATTTAAAAATTAATTTTTTAAAAAATTATACATTTATTTCCTCAAACAAAGTTAGCATTTTTTTCTCACCCTTCCAATTTAGACCTCTAACTGAAGTTCCTACTTGAGAAGGCGGGTCACCCTAAGGTCCGTATAGAGTCAATAGCAAAAGACATACTATTTCAGAGACTACTGTGAGTAGAAATGTACCTCAGATAATCTGAAACATCATCTGGGAATCTATTTTTCACCACTGACTACAAAAAACCTGCTCACCTAGATCTTTAAACCAGGTGCCTCAGATTAGGTGGTGTGAACAAGCCCCTTCAGAAGAATTAATTATTTCAGCCAGGTTAATTACAATGTTATTTCTGTTTTGTCAAGAAGCTCCAGTACCTCTACAACGTTCCTCTCAGTTCAGACATATTTTTCCCATACCATCCAAGACTTACTCAATATAGTTACATATAGCCAGACAATTTCAGTCAGTCAGTAGAGACATGAAGAATTTGAAGTTAAATTCTGCAAAGATGGTCTGTGTGCCAAGCATGCTCTAGCCCAACACAGCTCATAGCACCTGAATTGCACCCTCTCCATGCCAGGACTGCGAGAGAAAAAGTAAAGAGACTCTGGGACAGATGTGGGAGAGAAAACAAAAGTTTGAGAGAGGATACAGACTGGAAGGAGGAGGTACATAACTGTGACAGAATAGACTCTCTTTCTGGACCCCAAGACTGTGCAATCACAACACCATTTTGAGTAAATAGCTGTGAAACCCAAGGGCAAAATGCGTACTTCCATTCCCCTCTAGTGGCAGGTATACTGAAAAAAAATCACCCATCAGTTAGTACTTTACTGCTGTGATGCTCAAGGTAACACAGTAACCTAAAGTTTTAAAACCTGCCAGTGACATAGCATTTTCATTATCCCTTCCTCCCTCCCTAGTTTGTAACATTAAAAAAAAAAAGTACATTATAAAGTACATTATACAGATGTTTAATATGCAAAGTCAAGCACAGATAAATTAGAAAATTAAGTTTGCATTTTAATACCTAGCCAAGAGCATTTCTAGGGCAATACACAATGTAATAATATATGTACATTTTCCAAAGAACTATCATCTACTTAGCTCCATACTGGTTGGTTCTCACTGAATGCACAGATAATTAGCACTGCAATCGCATAACATATACTGGGAAATTGCCATTTGGCGTTCTGGCACTATCCATTCTGTGCAATTATACCTTTAATTTGCATGTTAACAAATGTCAAAGTATGCCTTCTGCTGTGACTTGCTTTCCATTTTTTGTGATAAAATGTGTTTCTCTGTGTATGCATTTCCTGCATTACACCAACATAATGATTCACCTCTAGAAGTCCTAAAAATTGAAGTTAATTTTACTATATTTATTACAGAAAGAGAGATTCCTGTAATACACAGATTGGCATTATGCTAGGAACTAAACAAGTCTGTGATACAAGACAAAGTCAGAAGATCTTCTCTTTGTTCAGTGCCTACCAAAAGAAAAAATTCTGTCCAAAAGAGCCTTAAAATGGTTGCCAGATCAATAGGTAAGAGGTGACCAGGAAATTAAATGTTAGGCAAGATGAGAAGAGGTGCCCAAAAAAGCCAGTGGTAACACTGAGAAGATAGCCCAGAAATCATTCCGTGGTTGTTCAGTGACCCATTCCCTGAACTGCACTTTTCTTCTAAGCTATGCCTTGTAGTCCTCCAGTATTTATATAGGATTTATGTAGTTCTTGACCATTTATACTAGCAAGACTTTCTGGAAAATCACTGAGAAAAGGAAAAAAAAAATGCATGCTTCACACCAGCAGCTAACTTTGTTGGATTATAAAGCAAAAGATTAACAGAAAGTATGGTGTGATCAGACTAGTCTAGCAGGTAGACAGAAGATTAAAGCCACCAAAAAACAGACATTGAAAATTAATATGTATGTCTAAATCAAAGCTAGTGTAGCATACAGACAGAAAAAATAATAAAGCAAAACAACTCCAAAAAACAAACAGCAACAAAAAAACTAAAAACAAACAACAACAAAAACTGAAATAATTATTAGATCTCCCAATTAAAGCATTATCACTCCTCATCTGGGTTTCAGTTGCTGCAAACAAAGGAAAGAAAAATCATATCAGATCCTGCACATTCTAGGAAACAGTACTTCAATGTGTTGTGTTGTTTTCTTCTAATTCCAAATCCTACATTCAGAAATGTGATTGCTCAAGTGAAAACTGCAGTAGAAGAGAAACTATTCTGCTTAATGTATGTTCGTTTTTCTGTGCAGTACTGTGATGACTTTATTGAGACCGGATGGAGCACTTCAAAGTGAATTAATTTTTGGTTTGGAGTTTTGTGCATCTTCCAAATAGTAGTAGATACTTAAAGTGAATTTAAATACTTGTCAACACTAAAACTTATTAAGTGTTGGCACTCTATATACGACCCAGTTTGAAATTCAAACCAAAGCAGTCATGATTTGGGTCACTTGACAAAACCTACAAAAGACAAGCTCATCTTAATAGCTTCAATAGGATCTATTACATCTTTTTTTAATATTGTTTATAGAAACACATCAGAGGGACATACTGTAAAAGTTAACAGATCTTATTTAATCTGTTCCCTTTATCCTTAATTGTTTTTATCTTGAATTTCATTCTAGATTTCCGACAACCTTGCCTTCACAGAATTATGTTTGCTCATGTTTTGGATCCCAGAAACCTTTTTGAAGCAATATTTCACACTTGTGAACAGTAAGTTTTCTATTTAAAAGACTTCTTTTCACTAAGCATACAAAAACAGTGACAAAGACTACCTGAAGCTGCAGCTAGTTAAAAGGTCCAACTAAGCAGACTGATTTGTTACATTTATACTGTTAAGTCAACTGTGTGAGAGTTTTAAAGGTAAATGTGGTAAACAGTTTGAAAAGCCTGAAAGCACCAAATGTCAATTTATTATTTTTTATTTTCTTTTAAGAAAAGCCAATGTTAAGGAATCTTTTTTTTTTTTTCTGAAACTCTATGGCATGCTTCCATTTGCACTGTAGGGAAACTTCTCTGCTTTTTAATTGCATGCTCATAAAGTTTTAATTAGCAAAGTTTTAAAAACATGACAATCATGCTGCTGAAAATCAGCCACAGTTCTGATTTACAAGTCTGCAAAGGATTACTTGGTAGCAATCAGGATAGATCGCAGTGCTTAAGCCCAGAAAACTCTAATATGGTACAAACACAAGCAAATGATGGAGTAATTGTCCTTGATAGCACAACTAAGAAGATGTTTAGAAGCAAACCAAAGAGAAGTTGACAGTACCTGTCTTTTTATCTATGGCAAATAGTTTGTGAGTACATCAAACCTGCATATGAAATTCTGAAGCACTGTTTCATTTTTAGTAAATGCAGGTGCTACTCACAAAACCTGGGAAAGTCACTTCCAGTGTAGATCATCATCAGCTCTGAGGACACTCAAATCTGTCATGACATAAAGGAACTGTGGAAGGACAGTGAGTATAAGTTATGACACAGCCTAAAAGAAAATATTATTTTTAGTTCACTGTTAAAATCAGCAAAATTGTTAAAGCCTAGAAATGTTACTGAAGATACCTGACTAGAAGAGTATTTTATTTGTTTGCCTGTTTTTTAACTACCTTGTTTGTCTGATGGGAGTGAGCTTTCCTTTTATTATCTAAATAAACTGAATCATTAACTACCAGACGGGAATAGACGAGAATTGGGATGGAGTTGTAAAACCTGTTATAATTTTACATTGCAAGACAACTTTCATAAATGCAATAAAAAAAAAAAAACAGTTCACATTCTCATTATTTATCAATCCAAAAAACTCAGAGCCCTTATGTTTAGTACATAACTGTTCTTTTTTTCTTTCTTCTCTAAAAGGCAGATTCAGACTGACTAACTTTGCTCTTATCAAACTAAATGTGAAGTACTTATGTAGAGGCCTATTTTGAATTTACACATATAAACTTCCATAAGCACACATTTCATGAACACAAACACTAATTTAGCTCTGTGTAAATCTCTTCATGGTTTATTTTGTAATTGACTTTCCAAGAGTAAAAATTTCCGGGGGGGGGGGGGGGGGGGGGGGGGGGGGTAAGAAAACTGCCAATCTGCAAGCCTCATAGTCTGAAGTGTGTTAGGCAGCTGTGGTGGGCTGACAGTGGCCAGCTGCCAGACACCCACGAGCCACTCTTCTCCCTCCCACTCTTCAAACAAGGCAGAAAGTGAGATTAAAAAAAAAAAAAGTTTGTGGGTCAAGATGGAGGTCACCCACCAAGTATTGTTTGGGGCAAAACAAACTTGACTTGGGGAGATACATTCAATTTATTGTCAATTAAAATAGGTTTGGATGGTGAGAAAGGCAAAATTAAAACACCACTTTTGCCCACACCGTTTTGGGGGTTTGCCATCAGCCGGTAACAGCTCTCCTCCGCAGCTCCTTCCTCTCACACTTTCCCCTGCTCCAGGCCTGGAGCAGCTTCGGCCTAGAGCAGTTTCTTCCTGACAGGCCACAGTTCCCCTCAGTCTGTATCCACCCACTCCACAGTGGTCCTCCCCACAAGCTACAGAGCAACTTCTGTTCCAGCTGCCTGGGGCACCTCTTCCCCATCTTACTCCACTGGCCAGGGTGCTCCCCCTGCTGTTTCTTTTTTCACCTCCTCCTCTGCCTGTGCATCATTTTCTGCCTTTTCTTCAGCACTTATTCCCAGAGGCACCACCATCATGGCTGCTGGGCCCACCAGTGCCCTGCGGTGGGGCTGCTGGAGCTGGCTGTGTCTGGTACAGGGCCCCTCCGCACAGGGGCCATGGCAGCAGCCCCCCACCAAAACCCTGACACCTGCACTCCGTAAAGCAGCATGGGTAAACCTCCTAAGTGACCAATTAGTCAAAAACTTTGGAGGATTTGGCAGAAACTGGACCGCTGAACGTGCAGGCCAGCTCTGTGTAGTGCCACGCATGAGCCACCCAAGCATCAAACACACATGTAGTAAAGGACAGTAAGCTGCTTAATGCAAGCACTTCTCAAAGTATGACTTGTCCCAGCTTCTCTTTCTGGCCATTATGAAAACATGTCGCCATCATCAGAAGAAGCAAAGCGTACTTGAGACATGAAAACACGACACTTCTGTGCCGAAAAAGAAACAGCCACCACCTCCATTCCTCAAAAAAAAACTATGTGTGAATACAGGAATATTCATCAAGTACACCTTTTCCCATCTGGGAAAACATAAAGAACAGAGATTTAGGGGAAAAAAATTAGAAAGGGGTACAAGCAAAAAACATCTTTTCTTTGCTCTGACACCTCAGAAAATAAAATCTTTTACATTTGATTTAATTGAAGCGTAACTGCAGTAAAGAAATAATGCATTTTCTGGTCATCCTAATGGACTGGCTAACCATGCAGGCCCAAAAGGAATTATAGCATTATATAATGGAGTTGGGCTTAAATTGAATAATATTCATAGTCACTAAGTACACAAGTAACTTCCCAGAACATGTACACAATATGTAAGGTTAAATGCTGTCATCCTGACTGAGAGCTCAGAGTTACTCACTGCATCAAAGCAATAGAAAAAGAGACATATATTTGTGTAAATCTCTCTCTGTTGTGATACCTGTGACAGTAAGGGCCCCTCCTGGATATCAGCATGACAGAAAGGCCAGAGCTGGAGGAAATGAAATCGCAACCATGCAGGGACCACAGTGCTATCTTGAAGTCTTCCTCACACAGCAACACGCTTTGCTGTGGTGTTGGCTACTGCTGCTGGTAATCAGTTCAAGTCTTGTACCTCAGGAAAGAAGCCTATTCCTAAACCAACCAATTTACTTTTCGCTTAAAACAATTCTAGGTTACCAGTCTAGAGGTGGATTATTCTACCCACATAGGTACAGACACACACACACCAAAAAAAAAGAGAGAGAACCAGCATGACAAAGGAAATTCTCAATTTTCTCAATTATATATAAATATATATCACCAACCATGCAGTTGGTGATCACCCATATATATATTCTGGGTACCACAATACAAAAAGGACATGAAACTGTTGGAGAGTGTCCAGAGGAGGGCTATGAAGATGGTGAAGGGCCTAGAGGGGAAGACTTATGGGGAGTGGCTGAAGTTACTTGGCCTGTTCAGCCTGGAAAAGAGGAGGCTGAGGGGAGACCTCATCGCGGCCTACAGCTTCCTTATGAGGGGGAGTGGAGGGGCAGGTGCCAATCTATTCTCTTTAGTGACCAGTGATAGGACCCACAGGAATGGTGTCAAGCTGTGACATGGGAGGTTCATGCTGGATATCAGGAAGAGGTTCTTCACTGAGAGGGTGGTTGCGCACTGGAACAGGCTCCCCAGGGAAGTAGTCACTGCACCAAGCCTGTCAGAGTTTAAGAAACATTTGGACTGTGCACTTAGTCATATGGTCTGAATTTTTGGGTAGACCTGTGTGGTGTCAGGAGTTGGACTCGATGATCCATATGGGTCCCTTCCAACTCGGGATATTCTATGATTCTATGAGTATTTTTCCCAATTATTCATTTGGCCATTAAAAAAAAAAAAAAAAAAATCAGCAGCTGTAGGACCAGGTTTTCATCTGTAGTGAGAAAAACTTTAATGTACCTAGAAAGTCAGTGAAACATTCAATGCATAAAATGCCTCAGCCACTCTCTCCTTCCAGCCCTTTGGGCTTCCACAAACTCCTGCCCATCCTATAACCAAATTCCTGCAGCCCTGAACAAGCTCTCTGCCCAAGCTTTGGTAATATTTATTATAATTAGGTATTCCTCCTTCATGGGGGTATCAAAAACAGGTCTACAACTACCTCTGAAGAATAAATGCAAGAACAAAACCAAGGACAACAACTAAGTGTAGCCACAAATTCAAAGAAAGCACAGCAATTCTAGAAGTGCTACAGTAGGTCTAATACCTAACCATGCACGTTAAATTCAGCAAATAGGTTAATACAAATTCTAAATGCATTAAACTATTAGTCTTTCCAGTGGTTACACTTGTAAATATTTTACAAGTAATGGTAAATACTGCTTTCAACACCTAACAGAGACAGAAACTGGTTTCTGTCAATACTAACTTCAGTGGCAACAATACCATTTAACTTCATATCTGCCCATTATACCTTTAAGTTTGATCATAAAACTTATGATTGATATTAAATACAGTTAGGTCTGATTAAATTCCTAATCACATGGTATTAAATTTTGATTGTTGCTAAAGGTTTACTTTACAACGACATGCTACCACAGTCAGATAAAATAAACGTTCAATTTTACAGTCAGATTTGAGAATGTTATTTCTTGAACTAAAATTTAAGATCCTTAATGTTTCTAAAGAATTATTTGAAATCAAGAAGGAGCTATATCTCATCAAATTCACAGGCAGTATCGCTCCCAGCGATATTGTTACAAGAAATTCAAAATCTCATTAGAAAGCATTTGCAGAGCTATTTGGATTCTAGCCTCAAATGAAAACAGCTAGATAAATGGAATGTGGATTTAAGCATTTTTTGTCATCTATACTCTTTTACAGATAGTCTCTATTCACACTAAAATGATTAGGCTGAGCAATGATCATCTTAATTCTACATTAGCAGTAATTCTCATCTGGTTTAAGCATTACTTTTTGGCTAAGCTCACTGAAGTCTATAGATGTTTTACGACAAATCACAAAGAAAGAGTTAATTATATATTTCAGTTTTGAAGGTTCTGTTCAAAGCCTTAAACAGAGCTAACATGCTTGCAATCTAACAGACATATATATCTAAATTAAATGCAAAGTAACATTTTCTGAAAATAGTACATTTTTAAAAAAGAAGGATAATATTATATGTCAGGGTTAGTATCCAGAACAATAAAGTAACTGAGATCAAACATGCTTCAAGGATATTTATATTCCCTGAAAATTGTGTTTTAGATAAGTGTTCAAATAAATATTTAAGAAACACACTACCTTTACTGTCTTCTGATTTTCTTTTTCTTCTTTTAGTCATCAACATTAAGCTACTATTGCATGATCATAGACATAGCACTCCAGCTCCCGTTTGATTCATATGTATACATAAAGCAGGCCAGTTCCTGAGGAGCTTTATTTAAGGCTAACTGGATAAAGTCCCAGAAGGAAAATGAATGAATCAAATGATAGCTGAAGTCTTGTGATCTTGTTTATGACAACTATGGTCTTGGACAAGTAGCTTGGTGATAGAAAGCAAAAAATGTCATAAATGCATATGTGTAAGTATTCCATCTAGCATTTATCTGTAAATGCCATTATCTTAAAAAATGTAACAAAACAAAAATCCCCTCAGGTTTATTCTTTAATCCTGTTTGATCTCTATTACCATACACACACACACAGAAATGGAAAGAAAGTGAGAGAAAAGATTTATGCCATATTAACAGCATTACATTCCACTTCAGGAAGTGAGAAAAGCATTGCAAATGTTGTCTTGCAAAATTGAAAGAACCCTGTATTTGAGTTAAATAGATAAGCGCTTATTTGCTCTTAAATTAAGAAAATTATTGTTGTAATTAGACATAAAAAGGTGTTTCCATTTGGTTTAAGATCTATTAAGATCTACTCTCAGTTTGAGGGAGTTCGAAGCAACCACCAGTTTCCTCACCAAACATAGGCAAAATTTGTTTTTTGGACAGATTTGTGTATTTTGAGGCCAGAAGTACCATTTTGATTATCTAGTCTTATTTCCTGTATAACATCACATAACTTCCTGTACAGACCCTCACCAAGTGATTTCTTCACTAAGCCTTTATTTTCTGATTTTACTTGACCATATGGTTTATAGAACAACCAACCTTAATTCATTCTATGTTGACAGGTTTTTATGCTAGCTTATGTAGAAAAGGGACCAACTGACTTCTGTAAGTACCAGAAAGGAAATGAGATGGCTGTTACAAGTGACTAGCAAATGTACCTTAGAGCTTTACATTTTCCTGTTTCTGAAACTGCCAATTCATTCTCAGTTTATCTTCTGCTACCTCTTTAAAGTCTAATTAGAGCTAAGTCTTTCAATATTTACAGCAAGATAAGTTTCAAGATCCTCTAAGAATACACACACCAGAGGCACACTCCTATTTCAAAGAACTTGTAGAAGATTTGATCAAATTATTTTCATTAATATTCTCATTAACATGAAGAATGGATAGAATTATCCTTGTCATTTGAAAATGCAGCGAGACACTCCACAGACTTAGAATTGCTTTTCCATTCCTTTGCCCGCGTCAAATTAGCAACCGAGTACTTAGTACTAAATCTAATCTTTTTCTGCTTAAAAGATCAGGGCATTCCAACAAGACTGAGGGCACCTTGTCCCTGAAACCAGGGCAAGAGGTGACCTGAATCTGTGCCTGAATTTCCTGGGCTATCATTCAACAGAGAAATGATGACGTTGGCAAGGTCACAGACTCCATTTACCTTTTTCTCTATCACAAAGGTATCTGAGTAACTCTTCAAGGTGAGCATCGTTTCTGATGCATAGCTTACCTGACAGAAAAACACTACAAACAGGACAATTAGCAGAGATTTCCTGTATCTCCAACATTAAAAAGAATTCATTCAATTTCCTGGTGCCGAGGAGTTCAGCGGAGCTGATTTATTGAACCACTGTTTAAAAACAGATTGATACCCCAAGTCCCACAACTGACCTCTTGTTCAGGAACATCTGGTCCAACAAAGACACAAAAAAGTTTTCTACACCCATAGATAGTAAATCTATTACCCATAATGGTAAATGGAAGCCAATAATATAAAAGTATGGCACACAGCGTAAGTAATGATGCGTTTTACTGAATTTACAGATACCTTATGACACATATGGTTCCAGGGTCTTCTTTCCTAGGGTGTCACCATCTGCCTAACATTAATGATGAAGACTCATTCTGGGTCCTACTTCCACATACAAAACATTTTTTACTCTAGGGATCAGGTCCTTATGCTTGGATTACATCATCATCTGTTGGCCCTCCAACAGTGGTGATAAAAAATCCTTTGACAGCTACAGGCTAATCTGCAACTCAGCAATGACTGCAACTCTGATATTAACAGTTGTCAGTTTATAAAACAAGGATTATCAAGTCAATCCCTTCTTTAATCTCTTGGATTACTGTTCTGTTTATTTTTTTCTGTGTGTCATTGAAGAGAAGTTTTATCAAGATAAACTGAACTCACTTCATGCACGTCTACTAATTTGGCCTCATTTTACTTTATGTTTTGTACATTATGACTTGCTGGAGAACAAACAATAGAAAACATAACAGCACTTCTGTACTTGACATAAAACAAGTATGGCTCGTGCTCCACAAATGTCAAAAGTGACCAGAACAACACAGCAAACACTCTGATGTCTGGCACCTAAACCCTCTGTGACATTCCTATGCAAGAAAATGGGTAGGAAACATGGAATGGGAAAAAGAACATGTACTGTACTGAGAAGAGCACCGTCTCAATTTGTCACTCAGCAGGAAAATATCCAGAATGGACCTACAGTAGTTCTGAGGAAGGTCCTTCTACTTGGACTCCCAGCATGAAGCATCTCTTTGAGATGCCTGTTTCACTCTGACAACTAAGGAGTAGTCTTGATACCCCCTCATTTACTGAGTAACCTAGTGCTCACAAGATGTATGTAGGAAATGGTAGACTGGGATTAATTTTCCTCCACAGCTGTACATTTCTCGCTTCCCAGGAGAGCACCTTACTGCATGACTGCATGGGAAGGAAGGGGAGTTAACTGCTTCAGCTCTCCAATCTTGCCTCTGAGAATTCAAGGCTCATTTTCAAGAGGGGAAACCTGAACAGAAGCTTAGAGAACAGTATTTTGTTGGAGACAGACCTGAAGCATTTTGAAAAAAAACTTTTACTAACGGGAGCCTTTCAGAGATCTCATGTGTAGGAAAACCCGCTCTGGGGACTCAGCTCAGATATGTGCACAAAGTAGGCACAGAGACATCCAGCACACTCAAGTTCAGGCAACTGACAAAGTATAACTAATCAGCTGTAGGCTTTTGGGAGCTACAGGATCCTGTTTTCCTCAAAAACCTGTTTTGAAATCAAATGTTTCTGCCATTGTGTTGTAGTAAGGCTAGGTTTGATCATTAGACATGAAAGAATCTAGAATTAATTCTCTGTTGTCTAATAGGGCATCTCTTGTCCTGTCACTGATGGATTTTTCAGTGGATAACCTCTCATTCTGTTTATTCCTCCATACAGATTCTTTGATATTTGGCTGAGTTATTCCTGAATATTCCCATCAAGAGCAGCATTAAAGAAATCTCTCTGCTATGTTAGGTCTCATCTACCTTTTGTTTGGGATAGTTTTCTCTTTAGGTCCCTCATTCTCTGTTAAATGTGAGTAATTGGTTCAAAAGTCTAGGCACTCTTGCTTCTTTGTTGTTTTTTTGGGGGGAGACCTACTAAGAGACATTCAGCAAGTGACCCTTAAAAAAAAAAAAAAAAAAAAACCAAAGCTGTACTTTCTTAGGAAATTAAGCTGAAAAGTAAGAAACCTATTAAAACAGCTATCTCCCAAATCAAGTGCTAGGCTAACAGGTGCTTTCCAAGTGACAGCTTTTGATCTCAATTCCTGCCTTCTTAGGAGTTACTAATCACACATGATTTAGTCCTGTCTGTAAGCAAACTTTCAAACACTGACTAGGTTACACCACTGCCTGGTAACCATGACATGCAATTCCAAACTGCTTTTTCTCTGCCCCGACATCTCTTTTTCTCTCACTGTTATTTAGCAGATGCTTTTTTTTTTTTTTTTAACTTATTTCTGAAAATGATCTTATCTTCCATTGTTTCTCTCCTATTTTTCTATCAGCAGAGTGTTTTTTCTTTCTCATTCTCTCAAAATTTTGAGATAATTCTTCCTCTATCTGCCTCCCCTATCCCTTTACCCAAGCAGCTTTGTTTTGGGACAGCAAGGGGCTAGTGTCACTTCAGTTCATATTTTAAAGCCTTGTTCACTCTCCTCCTGCATGAGTGCAACAGCAATAAGTAGCACTATCAATCCATACTAAGCTCTCTACTGGATTTACTTTTATTGTTGAAGACTACAGTTGAAAATAGGAGCTTCAAGAGTCACTCCTTGATGAGTAACTGATGCACGTTTAGTTGAGCTAGTGTAGTGTTTTTGTTTTATGGTTCAGTTGTGTTTTCATAAGACTGGAGGAAGGATCTAATTAATGTACTGAATATCAGTTCCAGCTGCAATATGCATTTTTTCTGTGACTTAGCATTTTCTGTGCTGTGATGTATTTATGGTTGGAAAAATAAATGATTATTTTAAAGAATGATTAGCTCTGAAGCATAAAGAAACATAAGAAAGAAGCTTGCCACATTTGGTAGGTTGAGCAGAAACAAAGGAGAGACTGGGGAATGTAAAACTGTTGCTTACAGGAAAGAGGATATTAGTTTTGCAACATGAAAACTGGTAGATTTTTCAGAATGGAATTCAAAACATAGCGAGTTCCAGTAGGATTCCTCAACAGCTAAAGAAAGTACGTAGCTCTTCTGTTATTAGTAATTTCCTCAGTTGTATTTAATTTCAAATTATACAAACTGAAAAACTGTTCCAGTTGACCCAAGCATACAGCTAATATATGTGGGGAGTCTCATATTGTTTGCATTAGAAGGTGAAATTGGCAATGGCATCAGACATCTCTTTGATGCGATCCCACTTAAGTTAAAATAAATGTGCATGAAGTTCTGTCTTCTCCCAGCTCTGCACGGATCCATCAGGAAGAGATGGGGGATGTTTGCTTATACTTCCAAGACTCTTGCCGTGAGATTTTGTACCCAAAATGCTACCCAGCATGCTCACTGTCTCTGGCCACCTCTCTCACATGTGCTACTTTTTCTCTAAAGGAAGAAGCAAGTCCAAGCATTTGTTTGGCTTTCTTTCAACTGCTACACAGGCCCCTCTACGTACTTCTCTGCAGTTCTTTTTCATTCTCTGTTTGTCTCTTTCTTGTATATACACACTCCTCCACTACAAAAATTCTCTGTACATGTACTCAGATCCCAGGGGAAATTTCAGACTCCATTCTTATGGTGGCGTCACATGTGGCCTGGTGCTCTGGGCATTCGCAGAATACAAAGGCGCTGCCTAAGCAAGAGCAAGGTAAACTGCTTCTGACATTTTGCTAAATGACCTCTCATGCTTATCAGCTCCAACGAGATATCCTGCAACTCCCAACATAACAGAAAGATTTAGTTAAATATAAGAGTAATATGGAGAAATCTGATCATCATTTTTACAGAATTCTCTTATCTCATTGCAAAGCTTAATCAATTACAAAAGTGTTAATAAGTGTTCTGCTTCACTTTATAGTGATAAACTGAATAATGCTGAAGAAGTGCTCAGATATTGCAACAAGGCAAAAGCAATACATAAATAAAACAGGTATCTCCACAAATGAGTTAAACAGAGGTCTTAAGAGGAATTTTGCAGTTTTTCTTAGTGCAAAAGTGACATTTTCCTTAAAGACCACAGTTGAATCACTGGCTTACAAAAGGAAATAAATTAGTTCAGGTAGAATACAATCTATACCACAGAGGAAATTAATTCTGAAAATAACTTACAATTAATTTAAAAAAAAAAAAATGAAAAAGAAAAAGAAACAGAAGCTGCATAATGGAAGTGTACTGAGTGACTTGGGGCTGGCCACCTTCAGGAGCTATAGTGATCATTCATGGTTGGCTCAGATAGGTGTTTCAAAGCAAAACTGAAGCACTGAACCTTATCTGGATAAACTTTATTGGTCATACCACCTGTGGGTGCCAAATTTCCAGTGGTGCAGGACAAAGAAAAAAGAAACAGCCACATACTCACAGGAAAGGCAACAGCTGGGATTTGATTCAGAGATGATCCAGGCAGGTAAGAGGAACACAACTTCAACTGCTACCTGGTAGAAACAGAGAAAAAGAAACACATCCAGAGATGGGGAATGTCAGAGGGAATATGAAGCTGAAAACTTTCTGAAGTGCAAAGAACGTAGCCAATTTTCAGACTTTCTCACTGTACCTTTATACTTTTCTCCCAGTATGTTTCTCTCTTTGCCCACGCTTGCCGGACAAGCTGCAGTGGTACAGATGATGGTTCATGTAACCGTGCCTCTTAGAAACCAATTGGAGCTCAGCAAGGTGAGTGACAATTACTTCTGCTGCTGCACCATGCGCTTCTTGAAATTTCAAACCTTCCACCTCTCTCCAAGTTTTCCCAGCTCCCACGGACACCCAAGGACATTTTGCCCAACCAAAACAGTTTAGACTGTCTGCTAACATCCTGAGTTTTCATCAGGGACACATCCTCTTTTCCTCCCAGTTGCAACCCACATAACTCACCTGCATCTTTCCAGAACAATCTGGCAAATGCTTTCCGACTTTCTGGTCGGATCATTTATATACAGATTGGCTCTAACACAAGTCTGGCTGATTTAAGAATACTTTCTTCTCTCAGTTCATCTTCTGCCTACTCAGCAACTTAGAAGTACTGCCTTGCTAGACCCTCTTACTAGTTCTGGGCCTTGTCGAGCCACTTACATTAGCATCAGCCAAAGTCTCTTCCACAGATCTTAATGTTTTCAGTTATGCTGTCAGATTAACCGTTTCCTCTAAATGCGTGTATCTTTGACTTATTAGGGTCGCTATTGCCTCCGCAGCATTGAAGTCTCTCTTTATAATTACCAACCTAAATAAAATTATAAAATTTCAGCTTCATATTTCAGTTGTTCAATTTTTGGCAATTTTTCTCACACTTCTACGCTTAAAAAATACATACATTAAGCAAGAAAATATGAGTCTAAATAAAACTAGATGCTTGAGAGGTCAGCCGGCCAGCAGACTAGCAGAAAATCAAAGATGGGAGAAGCAACAGAATTTGGTGTCAGTAAGCCTCAAGACCAACTTTAACAACTTTCAGTAAAAAATAAATAAATAAATAAATAAATAAATAAAAGCAAACAAAAACAAAAACAGAGATGTTTTCCAAAAAAAAATTCCTGAAAAAAATCAGCTCTTACAAAAGAAATTAAACTTAAAAGTCACCTCTGAAGAAGTAACCTACATACTAAGATATGAACTCTACTTAGCATCTATTACTCTTCCTACATCATGAATTCACTCATAAAAAGCACTAAGTCAACATCCTGAACTTATACCTTTCTTATTTAGAGAGAAAAGAGTACTAGGATCCTGAAATTGAAGATACAGCAAACAGAGGAGCTGGGACAAAGGAGAAAGAGTGGCATTCAGGGACTCCACTAAGCTCTGTATGAATCTTTCCTATTCCCACATAGGCTAGGCAAAGAAGGAATGTTCTTTAACTTGCACTCGGTGCTGTGTTTTGCAAGGGTAGGCACACTTAGCTGTGACTAGGCAGCCTGCCTTTCCCTGCCACAGCCACCCAGGCCAATGGGAGCAGCAGTACAGGGTGCTGCTGCCCAAACCCTCCAACTCCAGATTACCTGGCATCTGGGACTCACCTGCATAGCCAAACAATTCTGCATCACCTACAACTCTGAGGCAGCAAATTTCAGCAGAGTTTTGTACCAAAGGGTCTGTAGAAAGCAGACAACATGCTCTGGGGAAGTACAGTCAGGGCCATCAAACCCAAAACTAGAATACCGAGTGCTATTGCACAAATACCACTGGGAGAGCACCTGCTTATGTTCAGTTAGACTGTGGCACTGCATAAACACTGCCTTCAGCCCACTCTTAACTTAATTCAGCTAAATAGTGAGCTTTGCTGCATTTGGTCCCGTTTCTAGGAAAACTAACACCATGTTTACAAAAACAAGGTAATTTAAAATACTTCTCCATTTGGTTATTTGCTGACTTCACATCATTTCCAAGGAGACCATCTGAAAACTAGCCAATAGCTTCTGGCATTTAAGAGGGAGGCCATACTCAGTTTATATGGGTCAGCTCTGCCCTCAGATATGTGGCTTTCATTTCAGTGAGACTCCTGCACCATACACTACCATCCAAGAACAAAATTCATTAAGCCCTGTGTCCAATTATTGGTTCTATTAATATGTGCTGAATTACCTATCTGATTTCTAATATGTTATGCCTGTACAGAAAATGGGGACGAAAGTCACTGTCAGCTACTTCTCTGTGAGAGAAAAAAAAAAAAAAGGAAAAAAATCCCCTCCCTTTAAGACAGTTATATTCCAGTGCAAATGAGAACTAAATCTGACCCTTACTGTTTGTGCACAGTGGAGCTTGTTATGATGAGAATAGCAGTCCTGTGATTGCCACTCTGAGTCATATTTTGAATAATTTTATTGGTGGTCTGGTTGTTTTCTATAAAGATGAGACCACATCTGGTCAAGTGTGCAGTCAGTCAGTTCAGGGCTTCTATTCCCAAATGAATATTGCAAAATTCAGACACTTTACTGACCGGTTTCTTTTTTTATAGATACTGGATGTACAGAATTAAATAGTGTATACCTCCCAGAAGCTGTTCCTATCTTAGACCATCTGGGTAAAGAGAGTATCATTTACACCACATAAAACTGTGACATCTGGAAAGAAAAAGGCCAGTCTGATAAGATCACACATATGAGCAGGACTACCCAGCTTTTAATCAGAATTTGTGGGTTTTTGGTTTTTTGTTTTGGTTTGGTTTGGTTTTGTTGGTGATTTGGTTCATTTTTTTTTCCCCAAGTGCTTCTTCATTTTATTTATTTATTTATTTATTTTAATAGTGGAGTTGAAGTTAGCGAGTGTTTGTTTTAAACAAAAGTTGAAACGGAGACAAATAAATAATTTTCAACAACAACAAAAAAGCATCTTCAATTCATATTGCAACCACCCTAACTAAACTTTTTAGTATGATGAAGAACCATACAAGTATTTATTTAGAAATTAAAAAACTATGTAAGGTAAATCTATAGTTTAGCTATAGCTAGAGCTTATAGTTTATAGGAGAAAGAACAGATGTTGTCTGATTGAAAGACAAATGAGAAGTTTAATATAGCACAAAGTTAATAGTAAAATATTTGAAGATGTTTTACTTTCACCTACCTAAAGCTTAAGTGGACTTTCATTTGCAGTAGATGCTCCTGGACTTAAAAGCAGAGCTTTCCTCAGAATTGATCTAAGGCGAGGAAGCACAAATTTGACTTTACACCAGTTCAGGTCATCTGGCCTAGCACAAATGAGAACCTTGGGGCTCACCAATGGTTTCACACTTAATAGGGGGTTTTAATGTTTGTGGTTTTGGTAGATAATCATCTCCCTTCACATTCAGCACTAATAAACGCTATCCACGAGGTCATATCATAATGACCATTTAGGCTCCTACTTTCTAAGATTTATGTATTTCTTACAGAAATGTAAAGTTAAACATTAAAATTGCACTGCGCTACCAACATGATTAAATTTTCCAAAAAACACATAGTAAATACGGCTCTTCTTTCCACAATAACTTCACACATACATTCACTTCTTATTTATCAATCCAAGTACAATCATTTTCAGCTGGCCTTACTTCCCATCTTTATTTGAGATGACTCATTTCATGCACAACCAAACATCTCATCATGCCCGTGTCCAGCATCATCTCTCTGCAGTCAGACCAAATAGACAGTAATACAGAAACCAAGCTAATTCATGCGTCTCCTAGGGAGCTGCATTAAAAGGACCAACATTAATGAAGCAAGTATCTCCAAAGGTTCCCAGGTTATATAAAATCACAGCCCTCACCTGCATTCAGCTGATCTGTACTCCCACTGTGATCCAGCCGAATTCCTAATTCTGTATTGTTTCCTCACATGAAACCAAGGCACTTTCTTTAAGATAGTGTTCCCAGGAAGGCTGTATGAATACATGGAGCGTAGCTGGCCCTAGCTGTTGTGTGCGATGAACTTCCTTACCTGGCCCAGATTCAGCACAGCACTTAAGTTCTTACCTTCTTTTTTTAGGCTCCTCTTTTTCCAATAAAATGAACTAAAAGGAGCATAAGTACTTTGTTGAGTCTAATTTTTCACATTTAAAAGTCAGCACAAAAAAAGTAAAGTCTACTACGTTGAGATTCCATTCCCTAAACAAAAGCCCCCACTACATCTGGGTTGCTGAAAGACATTTAAAATGTCTGCACAGGACCTACAGGAGACCCAAGCCCTTCTGGAACTGCAGTTGGAGACCCTGCAAAATACTCTAGAGTATCTCAAATGGTAAGAGTGTATAGACAGACGAGTTTCATTTCCGTTGTGTTTGCTGCTGGAGGAAATTATTACATTTTCACCTCTCCAGATTGCCTCTTTTCAGCCATCCTCACTTCTAAACATGGATTTCTTCTTATTCTTTTTCATCTGGGAATACCAGGTTAAGTGCTATATAACTTCATAAAATCAACAACGGTTCTTGTATTTCCCAACACAACTCTGCTATATTGTCTCCTTGTATATAATACTGGGCAGATTTCTCATGTACGGCAAGCTGTCATCTCTTTTCTCCCACATTTTTTTCTGGAATTGTCTCTCAAATGTTAAAAATACCTACTCAGCTATGCTAACCTTTGTTCCCCCTATCTGATGACAAGTACTGTACCCGCAACCTGGCAGGAAATGCCACCATGTCCATCATTTTGTTTCCACTCCTACTCAGTATCTAACTTAATTCAATACATTGTAATGAAAATCAGAATTCTGAATTAATTAGGTTTATTGGAAATCTATTTTAGGTTTCTGGTGCCTGATTCACCTCATTGAGGCCTCCTTCTTAAACCATTTAAGGGCATGAATAACCCAAGTAAATAGCCTCACTGACATCAGTTAAACATATAAACACACATCTAGCTACACACAGCCTGAATCAAGATAGGAATTTAGGAACCTATCTATCACAGAGATATCCAGAAAACCTGCATCTAATCCTTGAAGTGCCTACATTCTTACCAATAAAGTCTTACCAATAAAGTCTTATCTGACCAAAAGCCTGCACCAACCATTGGTAAGTTACTTAAGACCCTCCAGGCAGCTGCTCAGAGGTACACAAGCTTCCCCCCAACGGCAGCTACACAGTCACAGCACCTGACGCTGAATCAAAAAAGGCAATAGGAGATTTATGACAGACCTCAACGGGGGCAGCAGCCCGCCTGCAGCAAGGCGGGCTGCATGCTTCTGTGGAGGGACTCAATTTGCTGTGTGTGTTTAGGTTGCGTATCTCTTCTATTAAACACAAGTTTAACGCTGACTCCTGTTTGCACAACAATGGTTAAAACTGGTCCACAATCACTTCTTAAACATCCTGTCCAAGATATCAGGTTTTATTAACAAAGAAAACTAATTTCACTGACAGATCAAAGTTGACTGTGGCTTCTTTGCAGCAGTTAAAATTATTTGAAAGCAGGAATATTTCTTCCAGTTGGGAAAAGCAAGACCAAGCTGTACCCGGGTTTTCAAATATTTTGTTTAAATAAAGGCACAAATAAATTTTTCCTCAGAGAGACTAGAATAATTATTTTTGAGAGTGAACCAAATACGCAATCATTGTGAAAAGACCTGGTTCGTTATCATACTTAGCACTGCCTGCTCATAAAGAGGCAGCCTTTTAATCTAACTTGGTTTAATGTATGCTGTGAGTTCGAATGAGCAACTCAAAATGGCTCGTTTGCACCCTCCCTTCCCTGTTCATGAGATTAATCCTGTAGAAAACAGTTTCTTCAATGGTTTTTGTTATTTGAACTTCAATTAGCAATATTTCTCATAAATGTTGCAATTTCTTGCTTCGAGTGGCACTAGCCAAGCTCCACATTGCTTTAGGCAGGCTCCTCTACTCCATAGGGATGCTGCAGTAACCCCTCACACCAAAACACAGACTGTGGTATGAGCACTTCAGGGTGTACTGCGTGGCCTCCTCTCCTGGACCTGTGGCACACAGTGAGGGCTCTGCAAGGCCAGGTGGATGAAAGCTCAGCTCCATGCGGCAGAAGTAGGCCTCAGCCCCTCACAGCGGGCTTGGGAGGATCTAGCACAGCTGTCTCAGCGCACCAGGAGGCAGAGGGTGACTCTGCCTGGTCATGGCATTAGCCACAGCAATGCTCTGACTGACAACCGTGTTCTTCATTAATAATAAATCTAACATTCAGGGATCATAATTCTGAACATCTATTTGACTTTGTAAGGCCCAGCAGTGAGTTGTGTGAATGGAAGTAGGGGAACACAACACTAAAACAACAAAAATAATTATAAAAAAATATAGGAAGATGTAGCTACAAGAGGTCTCGTACCTTAAGCCACTCAACTGAGGCATTTTATTTCAATGACTTTCATTTCCTCGGATACAGCTACCAGAAGAACACATGGAGTAAAGCTGAGTGCTCCAGGAGACAGGGAGGAAAGAGGAGGTTGTGCCAGTGGCACAGAACTCCATGTGGCACCCTCCACAGCTTTCCCATTTCCTCTCTCACCCTCAACGTAATCTTCCTCCATGGGCACAGAAAAATCAGGCTTGCGTGCATTACCAAGGAACTCTGAGGTACACCACAGCGTTTTCAACCTCCCTGAGGAGCTGAGAGCTCCTGCCTGCAGACTGCTATTGCCAGAGCAAAGCTATCACCCAGTCGCTGCCTGAGGGAATTGGCTCCAGTCTTTTCAGCATAACTGCTTTTCTTCAGAAACTGAACTGCATAAACAAAGATTTTCTTCTTCCTTTTTTTAATATATATTTGTGCCTTTTTTATAAATTATATATTTTTTGCATATATATTTGTGCCTTTCCTCTGTTTTTTGTTCTGAATCCACCAGTCGATTCCAACGTGCTGCTGATTTAGCTTCAACTTTTTTAGGTAGAAAGTTTTGCACTGAACAGACCAAAATCTTTGGCAGTGTTGCTGCTTGGAAAATGGAAACTGTACTACCAAAATAATTGCTCAGGATGAGGTTAGACTCAGTCTGTGGGAAAGAGGGATTTCTTTCAAATCACCAGCTTTCACCTGTCAGTACACTGTGCATTTTGGCTAAATGTGGCATATATATAACTCCAGTGAAAACAGGAAAATTCAAGACCAAAACTAACTGGGAAGGCAACTTAAAGTGTTCTTTCCCATTTGAGAACGGGAGGGGCAGGAGTATAGTGAACGTATATGCTAAATATACTTGAAATGGCTATGTGCAAGCTGAGGGGAAAAAAGAGTTTACTCAATAAGTGTTAAGCTCAACATTTTAGTAATTCTTTCAACTTTTATTGTTTAATTTAAGATAGTTCAGGGTTGTTTTTTTGAGGTTCTGTGCCATTTCCCCGTGATTTCAACTGAATTAACAGGTATCTTACATTTCTAGAAATTAGCTCTTTCAGTGCCTCAAATGCTAGCCATAGTTTTTTTTTCTTTTTTCATTGTATGACAATTCATAGTGTTAAAGATCCATAAAGTAGAACTTAGCTTTTAGTTTAGTATAGTCTATCTCTAGATTTTTCTTTTTTATTCAGGGAATGTAAGGTAGAAGGGATCATGAAGGGATCACCCACTATCATCTCCTGCATAAGTGCTCCTGCATTAAGTTCAATAATTTGCATTACTCATAAATTCATCTATGAGGAGAAGCTAAAAGGGAATGTTCAAATTTGCAGGACTGATTTAAAAAACATTTTCTCTAGTCCTCCACAGAAAACACTGTATGAGGTTTTCTTCTTCCCCCACTCCCCCATCCTGGTATGACAGCCTGGAACGTTCAGGTGTAGTTGTCATTTCCAGTCATACTAAATTTTCACTATTCCTTTTGAAGATGCTTTGGGGACCTCATCATATATGAATTGCCTCCACCACCTGAGTCGACTGGAGTCCTAGAGTCACCTATGTGCTTCATTACTACATGGCTGTTATTTTGAATTGGACTGAAACTTCATCTAGGACTTAATCTCCCCTTTTCTTTAATTGTTAAACTGCTTTAATTATTAAATTATTAAATAGGAAAATTACTAGAATAGAGAAGTTCCTAGAAACGACCTCCCTTCTGAATATGGGCAGTATTCTAAACTGCAGCTTCAAATGTAAAATATATATATATATATTCAAAAGCACTTAAATCCATTTACTCTAATTCGCTTTCATTTAGTAACTTCTCAAATCGAGTCCAGACAATGCAGACATTGTTTTACCTACAGCTGACAGCAGAAATATCTGGGTTGTGCAATAACATATGGAGCCATCTGATGAGAGATCATCCAGCCAGTTGAATACATAGGCAGACAAGCTTCTCCAAAAGCAGCCTCTGTAAGCCGGATCCTGCAAGGTGCTGAGAGCCTTGTCTCCTGCTGACTGCAATGGGAATTGAAAGCAGACAAAAAGTTGCAGGAGATGATCAATATCTCTGAGACATGGGCCCTTAAGGGGCTCAGGTTTCAAATGCCTGGTTTTTACTGCAGATGTGCAACAGAAATAAAACTTCCTGCAGCTCCATAGAACTGTTACATTGGAACAGAACATGGCCAAATCTTAATGCTTACAGTGACATTAGACCTCTTTCCTAAAACATAGGAGCCAGAAGTACAGATGAACAAGTTTTAAAATCAGGTTGAAAGCAAAGTCCTTAAGTGTATTAGCCAAGAGTGACAGTTAATTTAATATGCTTATGGTTCAAATTACAAAATTTTCTGCTCTTTTCAAAGTACTAGTTAAAGAAAATGAAGAGAACAGAGGGAAAGGGAGAGGGAGAGGAGCTGTTAGTCAAATTTTAAAAAGGCCAGCATTTCCTTTTAAGATGCCTCTCCATGGCATCAGAAGCAGAGGCAGCTGACACAATGTAAAGATAACTGACCCCCAACTCAGAGGCTCCATCTAAATTGTGGGTCTCAGGGACGTATGTGTGTCCTAGATCCGTCTTTAACTACGCCCCCAATCTACACTGGCATGAGTGTCAGAGGCTGCTCACTGCCCTGGACAGAGAAGAGGAGACAAACCACCCCAGGACCAGGGTTACCCATTTGAGAAGGGCGCCGTTGTCCAGGACTCCTGCGTTGTGCCCTTTTTGGTCCTTCTTCACATTCTTGCACTACTCCAAGTTGTACATAGCAGTACTTCCAGGAAAAACAAACAATTCCTCCACCTCTGCCCATTTACCACTATTTTATTACTATTTGTTAGCTTGGTGCATTTGTTAGCTTTGAAGCATTGTCCTCCAAGATGTGATTTGAAGACCAGAGAACTGAGATGGGCACTGAATGTACTTTTTTCTTTTCTTTTTTCTTTTTTTTTAATTTATTTCCCCACAAAAGTGCTCTTCCCAATAGGCTGTTATACCAAAAATTTATACTATAACTATTATTCTTTATTTTGAATTGAAATGACCACGGCTACCATGATGTTAGACAGACTCTGCATTTCTGCATTCAGTTAGCTTTTTATCTGTCAGTTAATTGTTTATTGTTTTATTTGGAAATGTTTGCACTGCTAAGTTTGTGTCTGGTCACAATAGTTGGTTGTTTAGAAAAGATTTGAAAACTTCTCTAAAAGGGTGTCAAACATCTCTTAGATAATACAGAAGACTTACTCACTACTAAAAAGCTGCACAAATAGTCAATTGCTCAAAGACACATTATTTGATGGCAGGCCAAGGATCCACTTTACAAATTCATGACCCAATATATTTAAGTGAAAATAGGTAGCTAAGCAAAGTATATGAAAGAAGAAAAATGACATATGAGACCAAATAAAAAAGATCCTTTCAACAAAAAATACTAAATATGTACGACTATTCCAGATGTTTCTTGAGATGAAACAAAACATACAGCAATTGTTAACAGATTGATGATAGAGGATTAAAATGGATGGAAAAAAATTCCAAGGCATTGAATATATATGACACCTGAAGGCTTCAAGGTTAGGCTGGAAGCCCCAGGAGAATTGAGGCTCCAGGACATCGATCATCCATCAGGTATCTGTACAAGGCTAAAAGAAACCCACTAGTGGGGAAAACATTAAGGAACATTCATGAACAGGAGGGGAATGAGTATGTCCAAACATATGGAAGAATTACTGCACTTTCTTCGTGGATTTATTTTTACCTCCAAGAAGATAAAGAACAATCTCCCAGAGCATTTAACTGCATGGTGGCTTGGGATCCAAGGTTTTGGATTTGATTACAAGGCACATTAAGGTTGCATTTTTCACCTCTGCAGTAATAAGAACCTAAAGTTACATGCAGCTGAATTGATTCTCTAGCAGACAAAAAACAGCATATGATATTTTGATGTCTTTGTTTTAATCCTTCAGTTCCCCTTCATAACATCAAAATCTGTAAAATCTTCTAGTAGTTGTCTTCATGCATTAGTTACTCTACAAAGGGTTTAGCTAAACCAGAAAAAAACCACACTTTGAAGAAGTCACCATCCTCTGTTTCTACATACACAGACAAGTTTTTTTGTGCCTCCTAACAAAATCCAGTGTAAACACACAGTCAAATGCGTGGAACCACACCTCCTGTCTAGGTAATGCTTTTTATGAACTACAACATGTACCAAAGACATGGAAAGACTTCTACTAAGACTTCTCTTAAAAACAAACTACACTTTTGATTACATCCCCATTGCTAATAGCATCTAGAGAAGTCGGATAAATTGCCAGACACCAGTTCACACCATCTACTTTTGGCCAAAAGTCTGCGTGATGTGGAGGAAACCCATTTCCCTTTCCTGCTTCCCAAAAGACAGTCATGTCTGCCAGTCTCTGAGATGGAAAGAGAGGCCCTCTGCAGCATTAATCCTTTTCTCAATAAACCTTTGCTCTACTCTCTAAAAACTGTCATCTCTTATTTGAGTCTTTGCTCAGAAAAAGATTGGTTAAAATGTATTTAACTGGCATATTGTATCCATACAATGCTGCATGTGCTGTCCCCATTCCACAATGCCTACATGTAATCATCCTTTTTAAGAAAATAATTTTAGTGGTAAAAAATGCCTTTCTTACAATTCTTTGCTCTTCTCTTTTTATACCAAAATCAAGTCCTTTAAAGTAGAGTAGACTTTGCTCTTAAGATATGTAAAATACATTTTGTCCTCCTTTGTCCTTGCCCTTGACTTTTTTACACTCAACATCTTATTATGGGCCAAAGGGAAAACACTATGTTTAAAGAGCCAGGAATTTACTGGTAGTTCTGGTTTTTTTGTTGTTTTTTTTTTTTTTTTTTTTAACAGTGTAGTCCAAACTACCTAACCAATATAGGAAAGTTACTCGGGTGTTATGTTTACCCTTCCAATGTCTCTCTGCATCCTGACAGCGGCAGTTTCTGTCTTGCTCAAGAAGAGCAGGAGAGGACTGTGATGAGCCATCAGCATCCTGAGGTCTTCGCTGGGAGGATGACATTCATGGTGGGAGGCAGATTTTATACATCAGCTTATACAGCTTTATACGTCAGCAGTCTCCTTCCTGCACACTGGCTCCTAGCAAAAGCCTGCAAGCTGCAAAACTCAGGGGGCTGCTGCTGGTTCCCCAAGGACGGGAACAGGGGTCAGGCCTCTCCACCCCAGCACTGTGGGAGCCAGTGCCAGCAGGGGAGGTGCTGAATGATACTGCAGCCACTGAGGCAAGATCAGCCATAAAACCCTGGTTTCAGGTCACTACCAAGCCTGTGACCTTTTTCTAATACCAACAATAATCACCCTGAGCTACAACATGCCATCATAACAGAGATAGTGGAAAATAGTAATCTTGCTGAATCTAACGCCCTTGCTTATTTTACTGGGATCTGATTTTCCCCTAGCATTGCAGTGCTAGGATTAAAAATAATTATTAGTAAGTGGATAAAAGCCAAAGAAAATAACCCAGAATAATCTCAAATTTGTTTAACATACACACTGGAAAGTCAGAGCAACAGGTTAAACAATATAGTAAATATTAAAACAAATAAATATATAAATAAGTTAAACAGTTGAGATGTCAATACTGAGCTGGGGAGGAAGGTAAGGGAGTCAGGTACAATTGAGGAACTGCAGTTCACTGAAAGCCTTTTTGGCTGCTGCATCAGCTCTCCAGGCCCTGGGCTGCCTGTAGCCCCAACAAATTAGGGATGAGCAGCACCTCGCTGCTGAGTTCCCACTGCACACAACTCCAAGTTACCTGTACACTGCACTTAGCACAGAGCAGTTTCTTCAGGAGAGGACGCTGTGCTGTTGGCATTAGAAAAGCAGAACAATAGGAAGATAACCAGAGAGGCTGGGTGTAATGAGAAGGACGTATATTTGACTGTGAATCACCTAGATCTAGAGCAGGTTGAATGCAGAAGATTCATTCAAAACAGAAAAAAATATCTGAGAAGGTGAGTCCTGCAACCTAAAAAGAACAATGCTTAAGACTGGAGAGGAAACTGTAAGAGTGCAGGCATTTCTTGTTTTTCCCTGGCCCCTTCCGCTTACCCACAGAGAACTTTGCCAAGAATGTCACAGAGAGATGAAAATGCCACAAATATAATCACTCTGAGTGTATTTGTCCAAAAGAACTACATGAAGTGAATTGTGATTGTGTTAACAAATGGACTGTGACATCAGCACATATTTCCTTCACTGTCACATTAGCCTTAGAAGAGAGAGAGAATAGAAATAAAAGTTTGACTTTGAGGACTGTGCTTCAGATACTGGGGGGCCGCAGAGCCAGTACTGACAAGTTCAACATTAGGCAGATGATGTGCTGAGCGACTGAGTGCTTATGGCAACACCCAAACTGTGCTCACAGTTCTCAAGCCAACAGCAGATGGACCTGACGCTGTGATCCAATTGTAACAGCCCAGGTCCAGTCCAGAACCCCTTCCTCTCCAAAAGTAAAATAAAAAAGAAGAAGAACTTATGCAACATTGGGGGAAAAAAAAAAAGTGATACTAAAACCTAAACTCAAATTTCTATTCCAAAACAAACAGATCTCTCAGCTGCCAGATAAATGTTTGGCTTGTTATGGGAAATGCTATGGTATGGGACTCTTATCCAAGATAATAAAGATGAGATCCAACAATGGAGGCCCAAATTATGAGCCTGAGTGATTGGGGAATAAGGTGATAGAAGTAATTTAACGTAGACAAATGCACAGTATAGCACATGGAGAAAGAAAAAACAATTTAAACTTTCTTCATAAAAAATGTACTCTAAAGTGTTGATTACCACTTAGGAACAAATATCTTGGAGTCATCAGATGCAGTGTTGTGAAAATGTCAGCTCAATAGCTCTAAAAAAGGCAATTCAAATGAACAGCCTCACTAGGCCACCTGTTTTTGTAACAAGTGCTGGATATCCTGATTAAAAAATGCAATCTCCCATCTCAAAACGTGTTTAAGAAAACAGGCTTGGAAGAACATGACCAGTGAGGACAGAGCTGCTACTTCTCTTTTCCTTGCACAGAAGCTAGACTTTAACCCACAGATGAGAAAGCCATCTCTTATGGAATCATCACTGTTCAGGTTCTGCTCATACGTCTTTTCTACGAACATCTACTTCTGGTTTCAAAGACAGGTTGCCGATTGAGTGATCTGATCTGGTGAAACTGCTCTTAGGTCCTCTTCTTCCCTCAGAAAGGCAATGAATAGAAAGTTTTTACAGGGATGTGAAGACTGCTTTCACTTACCTTCATCTTCACCAGCCAAAGCAAAAGCACCCCATGCTGAATTACAGAGGGAGTTAAACTTCCCCAGTTTCAGAAAGATTCAGAAAGGAAATTGTTGACTTTTCTTAGAGAAATTCTTTTCAGAATATTGTGATGTTTTCACACAGACAGGTGGAGAAGCTCCTCCACTCTGCTCTCTCACTCCCCCTCCTCAAAGGAAGAGGATGATAAAAGGCTCAGGGGGTGAAATAAGGAGATTACTCACCGGTTACCGTCACAGGCAAAACAGACACAGCATAAGGGAGATTAATGTCGTATGTTACCAATTGCTACAAGGCTACAAACAGTAAGAAACTAAAAGTAAACTAAAAAGACCTTCCCCCAACCACCCTCTTCTACATCCAGAGGCCACCCTGGCAGACCCCTGCTACCAAGCCCTTGCCAGATAAACCTAATCCAAATAGAAGTGAAAACTTTAATAGAGTTCTTCACAGAGAGTAGTGGCGCTATTTTCTATTTATTCCTCTCTTACTGGAGATTTTTCAAATGTAACAAAATCAGCCTTCGTTGAAGTATATCTCTGCTATTTTCAGCTAACATTGAAATCCCTCAACTCAGTGGATTTCTTCCAAGATTCTTATCTGATTTTCATAAGTAAAAGTGGATTCAAACTCAAGCTTTGTTTTACCTATTACAATATTACACATAATCATTACATATTTCATGCTTTTTTTGCCATGGTATCTGAGCATTTAAATGACATGAGAATCATGTTTCTCGTTTTCTAGGATTAAGATTTACTAGCTGTGGTCATTTATTACCAATTTTAATAAACAGGTAGTATCTTAAACACATTTGAAATTAGAACTACCAGAAAATACATATAAGGAAGATAAATTGGTGGTGGGTTTTCTCAAAAATACAGGAAAATAAAAAATTATTACCAGCTCCAAGAGAGGAAAAAAGAAATATCCTTGAGGAATGAGAAAAACATGGGTAGATGTATAGAATCCTTTATCTGCTTAACTCTTATGTAGGTTTTCCCCCACTCTCCAGATAATGAAATAAGCTTTCTAGAAATTTCTGGCGGCATTCACTGACAGAGATTCATTGAGGAGGAAAAAAAAAAAAAGAGAGAGAGAGAGAGAGAAGAGTTAGGATCCCAAAGAGGTTTGCAACAGCTGTGCTTAAAACCTTGATGCTGCATTGTTTCACGTGAAGGATACTAAACGGGTGTCATTCTTGTTGTTTCTTGCTCTGCTGAAGTCATTATCAACACACCTCCTTCTGCTCTCCATTGGATCTGCTAACTCCCCCAGCAGATTTTGTCTTTACTGGCTAAATAGTAATTCAGTAGTGCTCTATTCCCATAAAGAAAAAAAAAAAAAAAAGCACCTAGAATGCAAAGCGGATAGAAATTGAAGTCAGTCTCAAAAGGATTTTCAAGGACATCATTTAGATTTGTAGCTAATTTAGTTTCAGAAGGCACAATTACGACAATCTAAACTGAGTAAATATCACTGTATGTATCCAGCACCTCCAATTCAATTTGTAAACTCTTGCCTTGTTACTTCCCCTCTCAACAGGCTCTGCAGAGGAGATAATACCATTTTTCTCCTGTGATTTGAGATCTCTTGATCTCAAAGAGCTGGAATGTCACACTTATTAACACTTGGCTATTTGTTAAATGGTATTAAAAAGCAGATTCCCTGATGACACTTCACATGGAAAACAGCTGAGTGAACCACGTAACATTTCATGGTAAATCTAATAAAAATTTACCTTTTTTAAATTGGAATTAACTGTCAGGTCTGAGTCAAAGCTAGACTGTGAAGAAACTCTGAAGAAAAAATTGTCACTCTCCTACTGAAGTAATAATACATAATTTTTCATGTCATTTGTTGAGAGATCAAATATTTACAAAATAATTCTTGACCTCAAAGTTTGAGAGATGTGTGTCTGGAATATCTGTGTAATACTTTCAGCAAGTTTCTGTTTTGGAATAAATGAAAAATGAAGTTTCACCCAAAAAATCTACTCTGATTTTACTCTGACACCAGTACACACTGAGATTAAACTATGGGCAACCTGTTGTAGTTTGAATTATACTACATTATATTATATGCATCTATAAATTAAATGATAGCTTATTATGCAGTGAAGTTTGTCAATCCTGATTATATATATATCAAATATGTATATAGAATTGTTCAGTTGAAAGGGACCTACAAAGATCATTGAGTCCATGTGCCTGACCACTTCCAGGGCTAACCAAAAGTTAAAGCACATTACTGAGGGCAGTGCCCAAACACCTCATGAGCGCTGACAGGTGTGGGGCATCAACCACCACTCTAGGAAGCCTGTTCCAGTGTTTGGCCACCCTCATGGTAAAGAAATTCTCCCTAGTGGCCAGAGCAAACCTCCCCTGGCCCAGCTCTGTGCTGTTCCCACACATCCTGCCACCGGTGAGCAGGGAGCAGAGGCCGGCACCTCCCTCTGTGCTTCCCCTCCTCAGGAGGTGCCGAGGGCAGGGAGGTCGCCTCTCAGCCTCCTCTTCTCCAGGCTGGGCACCCCACGTGTCCTCAGCCTCCCCTCACAGGATGGGCCTTCCAGCCCTTTCACCAGACTCATTGCCCTCCTCTAGAAGCTTTCAAGTGCCTTAACATCCTTTTTATATTGTGAGCCCAGAACTGTTCACAATACTCAAGGTGATGCTGAACTAACACTAAACAGAGCAGGGGAACCACCTCTTTTGCTTGGCTGACTATGCTACGCTTAATGCACTCCAAAACGCAGTTTGCCCTCTCGGCTGCTGGGGTATGCTGCTGGCTTACGTTGAGCCAGCAACCTCAGCTCTCTTCCTGCTGAGTTGTTCTCCATCCATTTGTCTCCCTGTCTTATTTGGATTAGAAGAGCTCCTGACAATCTATCGATAGAAACATGGCATACAGATTCATCCATTTGATATGAAGCTTCTGTGTTTTAATATCCATCTCTCATGCCATTATGAGATTTAGACGTCTTGAAAATACCATTTGGTTAAACAGTGCCTGCCTGAGATTCTTACAATATACTATCTTGTTCTGACTTCCATTTGTTCTGTTGCAATGTAGCTAAAAGTCCACTAATAGCACTAAATACAACTTTCCAAAGCAGAAGCTTCCCCTTGCCAGCCTAAAACTTCAAACCCCAACAGCTCATCAGTCTTGCTAAGCAAATCTTTGCATTTTTTCCAAAGTCCAGAATCTCAATTTGCTCACATTATGCCTGTTCAGAAAGAATAGCTCTGAATTCATGAGTTTTTGTGGTGACTTTGATGATACCCTAAAATAAATTTTTGTATACCTCCCATGTAAACCCAAGTTCCTGATTTCATCCAAAATTCAGAGAGCCACACTGCAAGAAGCTGAACTCTATTTCTGAAAACCAGCTCGTTTTACAAAACAGTCACTTTGCATCCTGTAGATGTTAACGCTAAAATCTTTCTTCATGTTGGTAAGCACTAATAATAACCATGCTGATGCAGATAAGAAGTAAAGATAGTTCAATGCTGAGTTGAAAATAGGATTTCCTAAAGCACCAAAAAAAAAAAAAAAAAGGAAAATATTAATGGCTTTCTTATTTTATATTAAACCCCAAAGAAATCATCTTTAATATCAGGAGTATATTTATAAATGTGCTCTGCAGTATGACAGTTATTATTAGGCTTTTGGTGTTTTGCTTTTTTGTTGTTGTTGCTGCTGCTAAATTATTTTTTAGAGTCTGGCAGGGCATAAATCCAGTAGTAACTACAGGTTGCATATTTATACATTTATTATATTGCCATAGCATGTTTGTTAAATTACTATAATACTTATTTTATCATACATAGCCTCACAATCTGCACATCACATATGAACTTTAGTCCAAATCCTGAGTAATGTTTTATACCTTCTGCAGAGGATCTATTCTCATGGGGCAGGGGAGGTACCATCAGACCTCGAGCTCTCCATGGGCCGTAGCCTCCTCCAGGCCACACCCTCCTGCTCCACCAGGGGCTCCTCCACGGGCTGCAGCGTGGAGATCTGCTCCGTGTGGGACCCGTGGGCTGCAGGGGGACAGCCTGCTCCACCAGGGGCCTCTCCACAGGCCTCAGGGGAACTTCTGCTGCGTGCCTGGAGCACCTCCTGCCCTCCTGCTGCACTGAGCTTGGTGTCCTCTCTCCCAGCTGCTGCTGTGCAGCAGTTTTTTTCCCTTTCTTCAATCTGCTCTCCCAGAGGCCCAACCAGCATCACTCCCTAGCTCAGCTCTGGCCAGCAGCAGGTCCCTTTTGGAGCCAGCTGGAGCCAGCTCTGATCTGACATAGGGCAGCTGCTGGGCTCTGCACACAGAGGCCACCCCAGCAGCCCCCCTGTTACCAAGCCCTTGCCATGTAAACTGAATACACTTTTGGGAATATGTACAAAAACACAGCTTGGAAAACTAATGAAATTTTGTCAATTAAAGAAATATGTTAAGGATCACAGTCTTACACCTCTACCTCACTTGAGGCAATTCTGTGAAATATGGCCCACCAGGACTGTTGTCTGTTTACTGTGATCTTAGAAGTTCATGGCTGAGCAAAATGCTGACATATTTAGCCATTTGCAACCTATCAAGCTCCATTCATATTCTCATAAGTCCTAACACCTTCTGTGAAGGAGCAAGTGATGATCCCCAAATTATTGGCTTCCCAGTGCTCAAAGAGCCAGAACTGATGAAAACAATAGGCTGAGCTCCCAAAAACATTATTTCAAAACTCTGAGATACGATTAAAAGCTTATAAACAATGCATAACCCCTGCGGGAAACCAGACTGACTGCCATCTCATCTTTCCAAAGGACCCAGGCTTTATCTGGCATGTTAGAAATTCTCTACACGTGCCAAGTGTAACACTTCCAAATGGTGTTAGAGCTCACATATTGTGCAGTCAAAATAGGTTACATGCATACATTTATATATATGTAGAAAGAAAGGCAGATAGACAGAGATGGCTCATAAAACAGCCTCAAACTACTTAATTTTCCTGCCTTTGATGATTGGTTTAATCTAATACATTCTGACTCTGTTCTCTCAAGGTCAGGTAAGGACTTTCCAAGAGGCTTGAAAGAGTACTCTTTTTAATCTGTTAGCATTCACAGCATAACTCCTAGTATACCTTCATGCAGCTGTGGGACTGCTTGTACCAGCCCCTCCAAGGATGCCCTATTGCAGAGCAGGGCCCTCTTCCTCACATGTGCTCTTCCTTTCAAGGCCTTTCCCCAGGCAAAATGATTCCACCACAATTCCCCAGCTGGAAAGCTTTCTCAGCTTCTCTGCCAAAAGCCAGAATTGCCAGGAAAGGCTGGTAACTGGTTTTCTTGCTCCCAACTAGTAACACAGTTCAGTTCATGGCCTCTGCCATGAAGAAAATATATATATATATTTTTTTGAGCTATACCAAACTTCCCTTCTCCTTGCCCATTTCTTTACCCAAGTGCACTGGGAGAAGTTCCTTGTCACACACACTGGAAACTAAAAATAGTCTGATCTAAGTCTTGTTTTTTCCCCGTATTAGTTCATAGGATTTAAATGAGCACAATAAGGCAAATGACATATTAGGATATATGCAGCTTTTGGCAGGTTACTTTACAAGGCGAGGTGATTTTTCAGCACAGTTTATATCCTGTCAGATCTTTTGCATGATCATTATTTATTATTTCTGTAATAATAATTATTCATTGGTTAAGATCTTTGCTTCCTCTTCCAAATTTCTTCCTCTTTTTTCCTAAAAAGTACTTCTTCAAATTAAATGACATAAGATGAGCAGATGCTTCCCAGCTCATCTGCAAGTGACAGAGTAGCAGTAGTAAGCAGCAGTGGTCTTCTTTGAAACCATGCAAACACTGCATTGTGGCTCTAGAACTTGAATCTGATTAAAGGTTTTATAAATATTTCTAATAAAGGTACTAATAGTCACATTTTTTTCTTTCAAGCCACTTACAATCCTTTTCTCTTTTGGTTTCATTTCAAACATGGTGTTTCTTATAATCATTATATTTTTCATTTAAAATAAATTTAAAAATATAACTCTAAGATTAATTTGGTCCACTGTGTCTTGCAGGAAACATCCTTACCTTTGTTTTCTCTCACACCCTACACTCTTCACCTAAAACTTTTTGGCTTTATCTAATTCCACAAGAAGACAATCCTGGCATATTGTTTAACTAAATAAGCTAACTTGCAGTTCCTTGACTGCCAAGCATGGTTTAAATAATACAATAGATTTCATCTTTACCTGGGATTTTAGCCACCTTCAACTAAGGTTTACATCCTGATTTCTGGAGCCAACATGGAAGAGAAGGAAAAGAGTCAGAGATTAACATCAACAACCAATAAATTCTCCACCTGGAAGGAATAAAAAAAGTAAATGCCACCATCAGGAACATCTGTGCTAAAGCAGCTAATATGCAGTTTCTAATAATTATTGTACAGGTGTATCATATACTTCTTATCTACTTTTGAAATAATTATATTGAGCAGGACATCTGGTGATGAAGTTTTATTTCATTTATTCTTACAAGCATTAACACTGTCGTGCATTCTACATATACAAAACAAAGAAATGATACATGACTCAGCATTAGTGAGGACAGGGAGATCAGCAGCAGTTCTGTATTGTGTTCAGAGAATCCAAAAGGATTCCTTAAATCCAAGCATATCATAATATAAAACTTCATAAAGAAGTCAGATCTTGGTGTATTTTTAATAAGAACACAAAAAGGATCACAAGGCATGAAACACCAATTATTTTCCTGTAGCAATGAAGAACCTTTATTTAAAGGGAAGCAGATCCACCTCTCTCTTTCCTTGTTTGCTGTTGGAGCTCCTTGGCTGCAACTACAGCAGAGGCACTTTCTCTGCCAGAAGCAGAGACGTACAACATGCATCAACCCAGGCTACTCAGAATTTTTCTGGTAAGAAAAGACTGTTTACGTCTAACTTACAGTTGTCAACTTCAAAAACTTGAAGCGAGTGAGAAGACAGGTCCAGTAATGGCTACTTTTAAAGACAGAGGAGAAAACTGAGTAGAAGTCACCTTCTGATGAACAAAAATCACTGTACAGAGCACAGCTGTTCACTTCCATTTCCTTTCATGGATGTTTGTGAACATAGACTACTGGTTCTCATCAGCACCCGTGAACTACTTTTAAAGGATCTGTGAAAGGCAAATGAGAAAAGCAAGTGAGTATTAAATGGCTTAAATTCTCTATAAAAGGCTCTACACCAGCAATGGGAAATGTTTCCATCTGTATGCTCTTATTTCACTTCTAAGCTTCCTTAACTTTTTGGTCAGGTGGAAACTCCTTTCCAATTCATTCTCAGTTAATTCTCAGATTTCCCTATTCCCCCTACAAGTAAATAAATCCTCTCTACTAGGGAGGTGATGTTAGTGCGGCCAAGGCACATCAACTACTCTAAAACTTACTGAAGAGATCCTCTAAGCCAGGCACTTTTCATAGCAACCATGATTGAAGTGATAGACAGGGGCTCAGTTTGGGTGATGTTTAATGGGTACATCATGACCATTGTTCCATTAGTTCACAGGAAAGTCTTTCACATGGACCTAGTTGCCCAAGAGAAAAACAAGCAAGAAATCTGATGAGGACAACAGTGAACATACTGAATTCTTTCTGCTGAAAGCCACCTCCCTGAAGAACAGAGTTTTGCTGGCATCATGCTGTGTAATTTACGAATAACTTCAGACACTGTTGTCCAAATGTCTTTCGAAAACCTGGTCTGGCAAATATAAGAGCTGCATTAGCAGTACACCACTAAAACTACCTCAACAGTTGTCAATCTATCCGTCTTTCATGGAAATTGGGGATGAAAAAGAGCTCATAGTTCATATCATTGCCAATCCAAGACTGTTCCAGTGTTCCTAGAGGTTTGTCCAGTTTTTAATGACTCGAGTAAAGGAGCTCCCACCATTTTTCTCCAGGGACTATTCTCTACTGTAAAAGATTTCACTGTAAAAAGAAACAATTCCTGACACTCAGCCTAAAATATTCCCTTGCTGACTTTTCCATTCATCTCTATTATACATATACTATACAGCAAAAGCCAAACTGCTCCCAGTTACATCATACAGTCCTTAGTTAGTCACATTGCCTCGGTGTAATGCTGAAAAGAATTTGTCCTCGCACTTTGTTCTTCAGAAAATCTTGATGGAGGTAGCAGATTTATTTTCATGACACACACTAAAAGAATAAAGGGTATAAACTGGCAGGAACTTCACATCATATGAAAGTCTGCAACTCCACGTTAGCCAGGCCCTTTTTGAAGGTTGCCATAGAAATAAAAGGCCACAGTCCATTGGGATTTTATAAATAAAAGGTGCTGGGGAGTGAGTAGATAGTGTATGATGTCATTTACCAGTAAACAATTTGCAGACCAAGTACAGCCTCTGTGCAAATTTTCCCAATTGTAATACATCCATTCCTGTGTAGACCTGCTACGTCTTGCTTCTACGATTCCATTAAAAGGTATCATAAACAATAACAGCAACAATAACTCATTGTTAACTTGCAGAACCCTTGGCTCCTAACTATAGCATTTATTCAGGGAGTGTTCTGTATTTACACATTCTTAAGTTATGAGCAGCCATCTCTAAGGGTAAGGAATTGCTTCAACTCCATACAACACGTGGCCTGGGGATTCATAAATACATAATCCTACATTGCCAGTTGCAAACTGGTTTTGCTATTTTTTTTTCCTAGATATCCCCTAAAAATAATCTTTTTTAAGAGAAGCCTGTTCCTTTCAGACATCTAACGTTCCTTTTGAAGCAGGAACAACTAATGCGATTTGCCTTTAAATTTGAATCTAGATGCCTTTGATTATTGATCGGATTGCTTAATGCAACTTCATAAAAATAGTGCCATAGGTAATACTAGAAAGAGCTGTGCATACCTCAGAGTTTATATCTTTATATGTGAAATAAAAGCTGAATTTGAGCCTATGTAGATATTAAAAACAGATGATTTTTTTCTGACTTTCACTGACTGGTCCTTCAATTAGTTTGTTCTTTAATTCTTCCAAAATTACTTGTGACATTTTATTCACTGGCACAATAACAACAGGCCATTTTCAATAACCCGTGGCTAGCCCCGTACAAAGAGATTAAGCAAATTCTCTTGTTTCCCATGGGAAACCTTAAGGTCAGTGTATAGGTTGTCCAGAACAGAAAGGGTTAAAATTCCACCACCAGAACCTCTCCAGTCATTACATAACCCAAAGCAAAAGAAATCAGTGTTAGGTCCACCAGTCCCTGAGGGACTGGGAAAAAAAAAAGTACAATGAAGGTTTATTTATTTACGTATTTTACATGGCTCACTAAAGTATTTTATTACCTTCTTTTATTCAACACCTCCCCTGAGGAAGGAATGCCGTGGAGACCTCAAATATGGAATAGCTAACATGGGTAAACCTAAGTGCCAACCTGCATTTGGGTTGTCCTTACCTCCTGCTAAGGCTGTAGACGTAGGAATACTGACAAAAGCCCCCAGAAGTCTCACAGCAATTGCTAGATCGAACAAGTAGATTCACTACTTTGCTCTATTTCCCCTCACTAACTGCTGTCACCATCACAGCTCTGACTGAGACCAACCTGAACCCATCTCCAGCTGATGTAGGTGTCACCAGGTAAGACATCTGGATCCACAACAGATAAGAAAATTGGTGCAATTAACAGACCATGGAGCTGAGAGACAGCATCTGTTGCTGCAGGGCGATTCCCAGTCAACCTCAGTTTACACCATTCATACTGGTTAGCCCACCAATTTAGCTTGCAGGTTACATCAGTGCAGTGAGTATGAACTGTGTCTGCAGCAAAACTGCTATGAAGGAAGGAAAGCTTTAGACATGAGGAATTCCATTTACACAACTGTATGTCTTCAGATCCCCTAAAGAAAAGCAGGGCAGCAGTTTGACAAGAAGCATGCCGCCTAAGCTACTGCCTTCTGTGTTTGCAGTTCCAGAAAGATTACGCATGCCCAAGTCAGCACTGTTGTGTTTATATATATATATATATATATATATATGTGCTTTCCCTTATGTTCCTAGTTGATCCTTTATGACCTGTAGAGTGTGGTGGTTCTGCAAAAACAGCAGTTCAACATTGGCTTTGTGAAAGTTCAAGTATCTGGCTCATTGAAGCTAGCTAGCAGTTCTTCTGTTTGGTTATTTAACTTTGCAAATATAACCTAGCCCCTTAGAGCTTACCGGCATCTAGGGGTTTAGGATTTTTTTCTTGGTTTTCTTAGATATTTTTTCTTTTCTACGTTAAAAAGGGAAAAAAAAAAAAAAAAAGGCTACAGGTAAAATTAATCCCTCAGTAATACTAATGCTAATTAATTAATTATTAGCATTAGTAACTGCTAATACAGTTGATATTAGAACAAAATACTCTGTCAGTATCTTAACTATATTACTAGTTAGTTTATTCAAACTCATTTCTCTGGGAATGGGAGTAGTATCTGAAAACTTAAGAAATGAAATATTAGAGAATCATCTTTGTTATTCTTACAAAAAATAACTGCTTTGCTTGCTGATAAGGGAGAACATAAGTAAACAAAACTTGCCTAAAATAGTAAAAAGGGCAGAAACATAGTCAAACATAACTAACATAGTCAAACATACCTAAAACAAGGACCTGGTATAAAATTACTTTATTTTCTCCACAATGCTTTAGCATGTCTGTTTGAGTTCACATTCTAAAGATAAATATCTAAGATCAGACAGAAAATTGAAGGAATTATCTGGGGGACTTTTCCTACACTTCACACTTCATTTGAGATTACTAAAGCAAATCCAGAATGTGACTGTGAAATAACGTCGTGGGCTTGTGCCACTGCTGTTGTATGTGAAAGAAAGTATAACAGTAGAATGATTCTCACAAGTACCATGACAGATATGTTTGAGAAGGAGTTTTACCAGTAAATCCACAAGGCTTCCATATTCCTCCTTTATCATTTGTATCTGTGAAATTAGACACTGTAGAAGAAATTGGACTATTCAAATTGTACAGAAAATCCATCTTACAACGTTCAAGTAGATGGTGGTAAGGGTTTGATTTGTTACTTCTGCTTCATGAGAAAATCACTAGGTGCATGTTTCACAATGCTAACTTATTTTTGTACATAACTTTTGGAGGAGTGGTTGCATCCATAAAGGAGAAGGGTCAAAGACAAAATATGAGTCTACTCCCAGGCAAATCAAATTTCCATTCACATTGCAAGTTTTTGGCAAGAAATTTCAAAGTTTTGCTGGGAAAAAAAAAAAAAAGGTAGAAGACCCCTTATTGAGGAGCTTAAGGGAAAAGCAAATGGCTGAAGATTCACTCACCAGCTTGCAGGAGTGCTTTCCAGGGGTGTGGATAAACAGAACTTGGATCTTTGCTCAAGACTCAGTCACGTCAGAGCTGCAGACCTCTTACCACAAGGCCTTTCAATTCTGCCTCTGGCTGCTGAAATATTTGCCCTAGTCTTCTAGGAGAAGAATATCACACTAGATATGATGAATGGCCAATATGGATTATTTAAGAGAGCAAGACTCTCTCAAATTTGTCACTGCCCCAGTACCCTGAGAGTGGCATTAGATGGGAAAACTGCAAAAACTCCATTGGTGTGACAGATTACAGGATATGAAGCAACTGTGCATTTACAGGGTATGAAACAAGTGTGCATTTACCATACAGAAGCAATGATATCATTGATAGTGATAAAAAATAAATTAAAAAATCAAGTCACAGAATGTAACCTACATTTACTATGGTAAGTATGTGGGATCTTTTGTTTTCAGCTGAAGGTCATTGATTTATATTGTTAGGGTATTGATTCAGTTCCTACTGGGACAGATATTATCATCTGGCTCTCAAGTCATATGTCAGGGCCACTTTCAAAACCTTTGAAAATCCTTAACTCCTTTCAAACATGAAAGCATTTTGGAAGGCAACAGTCTGGCTAGTTTTGTCCTTTTTACAGGTCTTCCTCAAAGCTTTCTTTTTGGTTTGCTAGCATTCATCTTTTGCAGCCTAAACATTTCAAGAAGCATGAGCAAACAGATGTTGATTTTCATACTGGACTACTTCAGCTGAGTTCCAGATTTAGATTTATGTGCTGGCAAATGACACCCCCCCCCCCCCACATACACCCCAATTTTTTGATGAGATAGCCAGAGTAAGTGATTTCTCAGATTATTCCCTCCCAACTTGCATCATTTAATTATGAAATATTTCTTTATTTGGATTCTAAATCTGAATAATTTCATGCTCCAAATCCTTAGAATAATGAATAGTATGAATCACTCACTGTACTACCTGTGTTTTTCTCTCAAACTGGACAGGGCTGGTGTTCAGATCAACATTTCTAATTGTCGTTTTTATGATCCCAGTAGTACCCTGTAGAAACTACTGTAGCTGTATGAAGAACCAAAGATGATTGTATCCACCTTTTCATCTCTCAGATCTCCCACCTTGCACAACCTCAGAACAAGAATGAAACCTGTTCAGCTGAAAGCTTGTGGGTGGTAATTCAATCAAAAAGCCTGGGGGGAGAGGAAGGGGGGAAGAAAAAGAAAAAAAGCACACATACATTGTGCACTAAGCCTGATGAGGACTTCCCTGGTATCTCTACCACTTTGTGCTTCCAGGAGGGGACTTGCACACTTAAGAGGTTCAAGGAATGGTGACAGTAGGTCACTCGATCAGCACAGCAGAACAGTGCTCAGGCCGTATCAGAACTGGTTCAGATGTATGATATGACATTTAAACATAAGTGCCAGGAACAAGTGGAATGATAACAGAAATGAAGGGCAAAAATTGATGGGGGAAGAAAATAATTTTATAGAAATAAAGCCCTGACAGTAGTTCAAGCTAAACCATAGACTCCTCCAGGTTCCTCTGCACTTGAATGCTGAAACCGTATTTGTCTTTGGCATCTGGCAATGTCATTTAATATGTTCTTATGGCCCTGCATGCAGTTAAGCATGCACTGTATATTATTTTATGATGTTTGAATTGGAATCACACTTTCTGGGTACAAGTATTCATGTTTTTGCAGATTCTTGTGTAAAGCTGGGAGAACCTGTTTCCAATTTCATGACCGTTTATCGCTAATCCAAAATGACTGCAGCATTACCTACAGACAGGAAGCTGGATGAGGACTTGTGTGTTTTGGATGCATCATGCTCTTCCCAGGAAACTCTGTTAAACTAGTTTTATGCTTACATGAGGGGAAGACAGAAATTACTAATGGACATGACTGTGCCTAATCTATATATAGTTTAGCAAAATAAAGGTAAAATTGAGATGGGTCTTATAGCAGCTCTTCATCCATATGAGCTCTAATACTCATTTCAGCATTCCATTCAGGTTTCTGCTTTTACTTTCGCAAAACTCAAAGTGCATAAAAGGGTCCTGTGCTTACTAGTTCAGCCAGCTCTAAGGAATTTTACAGGTTTTGGTACCTGGGCCTAACAGTTAATTTTTCCTGAAATAACCAAAATCTTATTGCAAAACATTTCTTCTATATATTTCACATAACCTTCTTGCAACAGATTATGCTGAAATGTAGTTGTATCATATGTCAAAGGAAACACACTGTAGAATATTCCTTTGGGAACCAAAAAAACAATGCTGATGAGAGGACAGATTAAGCTGTCCTCCAGAACAACTATGAATGGCGTAAAAAATATGTACTTAACATTTTATGAACTTCTAAAACTTTAGAGGTTCATTTTGGCCATCAGCTGATTTAGAATTGGTCTAATAACTCTTGTGAGAAAAGGGTTTCTCCTGAGATTTACAGTGGTCCTCGATTTTGATGGATAGAAAGAGCTGTAAGATTACTCTCTTAATAATTCTAGATTTTTAAGTTTAATCATCATAATCGAACAGTATTGGAAAGTTAACCGTTTCATTGGAAATTTGTTGAAAACAATTAGTATTTGGTTTGCTTTAAGATTTAGTCTGATTGGATTGTTATTATTCTGTTAAAATAGACTGTTCATTATGTTATTCAAGCAACTTAACCAAGATTTTTCAAGGGATATATATTATTGGCCACAGTTAGAAAGATGCCTCCAGGTTTAACTTCCAATTAATTGACCCTGTAAATACTTAACAGTAAGAACAACATACAGCAAGTAATCCTGTTTGTGGAAGTTTGATTATGCACATTCTTTTGATGCCATTTAATGACTAGTAGACATCTACATGACCTGTACAGAATTGCAGGGGAAAAAAAGAAAAAAAAAAAGAAAAAAAAATAATTTAAAGACTACTGTTTATAACAGTGAGAAAACAGGAACTGAAATACATAAGACTGTGAATGAAAATACAAAACTATTTGATCCAATGTATTTTTAGGTCTTTTGTTGTCCTTTACAAGCTCACAGGATAATACATTTTCAAAACACAGAAAAAAATTATGCACTTTTACATTACAACAAGCATAAAACTATTCCCAATTTCAGCTGATTTCAAATGACTAATTCTTTCCCTCCAACAATTCTTCCTATACTTCCTCCTTGCCCTTAGAAGAGAGATACAGAGAAGGAAGCCTCCTTCACACAGAATACAGCTTGCAGTCCTTCTTCAAGTGATGGAGATATCTCGAGACAGAGTTTTCTAATAGTTGCTTAATCTATAAGTAGGCTTTCTTTCTATGAAAAAAAAAAATCATGATTATTTGACTAACACAATTATGAAATACACCACGCTTTGGGGTTTTGTTGTTGTTGTTGTTTGTTCGTTTTTTACTTTTTTTCTATATTACTTTATTAATGTCTTCAGGGTTTTTCCCCATAATTTTATTATTGGATTTTACGTATTTAGTTACAGTATATTATGATTTCCATGCCTAACTTTTTAACAATCTAACCATTTAATAGAAAAGAAATTTAAAAGTCAACAAAAATGTCAAAGCATGTTCACAATCGAGTTGACAATCCCTTCAAAATAATTAAATTTGTAGGAAATGAAGAAAAAAGCCCTGTTTCTCCCTTGCCACTAGAGCTCTTTAGCATGGAGCCCACCAGAGCTCAACAGGTGTGAAGCCACAGACACTATTCCATATCCTGAGGGGAAAATAACCTGTCTGAGGCAGCTCTAAATAGCTCCCGGCATTCACTCAGTACAAGCTCTCCTTCCCTCAAAAATAGTCTAACTCAGTCCCAGTGTTTCCAGGCAGCATCTGGGTAGTCTAGGAAAAAAGCTGAGAACAATGTCGACCTGTCCAGAAGGTACTTAAAGGAGCTAAACATATGAAAAGGAAAAACTGCCTGTCATCTTCCCTAAAGTAGTAAAGGCAGAGTAAGAAATGAGTTTCTAGGATGAATGAAGGGTACAGGACCATGAGAATTGATTACCTTGTCCAAACAAGCAAGGCAGATACATGAGGATCCAGAAATCATGTCAGTGTCTGCACCCACAGTGTAGTAAGTCATAAGACACTCCACCCCTTCCACCTTTGCATCCTGCAAAATAAACACAGTTGATCATGACTGCCATTGCACACCTAAGTGCCATGTAAAGGTGTTGCATTCAGGATAAATTCAAGAGAGCAAAAACTCAGTTTACAGGAAAATACCAAAGCTGTAAATACCTTTGGTACTGTTACTGACCAAGAAAACAGAGTTTATGGCTAAAATAGAGGACAAGGTACCAAAAGGTGCCTATTCCATTTTCAGTTGTTAGAATCTCTTTGTATGCCCTTAAACAAGCTGCTTAGCTTTTCTGTGCCCTAATATCCACAAGATGTTTCCCTTTTCTAAAATATTCCATAGCTTATAGAGAAATAGTCTCAGTCCCTTCTATTAAATATTATTATATAGTAACTGGAGCAAAGAGTGAGCATGAGATCACCATGGACCTTCCCAGCATGAGGGAAAACTGAGCTACAGTCCTTGTTCTAGTAAACATTTCAAAATCTTGGGTTAAGCAGTAAAGCACGTTCTATGTACTCCTTGGAGCACTGCACATGTTAATGGCATCCACGGAATGGGAAAGCATCATCTTCCGTCTCCCATATTCCAGTAGCTAGGCATCATAGCAGAAGTGTTTGATTTACTTCAGGCAGAGAGAAAAACTCAATCATCATCCTGGAGATGGGACAAAATGCTGAGCAGTTGGATAAGATGGGAGCAGCCACGGCAGAGCTTCCTCTGTTCAGGGAGCCCGCGCTATTTATTAGGTGTGCTCAGCCAGTTCATGTGAACTTGCACCCCACTGGTTCACTCGGGCAAGAGAATGATGAGAGCGTGGCACACTGACATTTAATACCCCAAAAACAGAAGGCATTTCTGGGCACAGTGCTTTTGGAACCCAAGAAACTTTGGTGCAGCAACCTGAGGCATCAAGAAGCACTGGGGCTGGGCAGCAGCTGAACATGACTTTTGAAAACTGGAATTTCGTTGTTAGATGCTTAGTACATGAATCACAGGATTTAGGTGCTGGCGTGCTGAAGCAAATTTGGCCCAAAACAGCTACTTAACTACAGCTGTTAAGATTTTAAAAAAAAAAAAAAAATGGGGGGAAAATATCATTTCTCTTCAAATACAGCAGATTTGCCAAAACCAAACATTTTCTAGGACTGTATCAATTTAAACTTCAATGACACAAATTCTGTTTAAACACCAAGATTTCTTTCCACTACCCCCTCTACAATATCTGAAAGGCTATACATCAGGAGTCTCATCTCAGGTACAAAAAATAGGGTGTAATCCTGGTGTGACTAAGAGAGAAGGTCTTGAATATCAGGTTCCTGCAAAGCTGAAGCAAGCCACACAATCTATGGGTAGAAGGTTTTTGTTCATTATTTTTATTTTTATTCTAATTGATATTTTCATCCAAATATAAAGTAGGAAAAGTTCTCCACTCCCATTTTTTTTTTCAGTAGGCCTGGAAATCTATTTCATGTTCAGCTTTAGGCATAACTTGCTCACCCCCGCACCATTTGGCTGTCGAAGGATTTCCTGGACCTTCAATTATTCTCTCCATTTTTGTTAAAATGCTATCAGAGAATTAGTGCTCCAGGTTCATTTCTGAGCAACTTCCAAGAAAAAAAAAATCTGCCCATCAAAGCAAATGTATTGCTCCCAGTTACTTATATCCTATCTCTGAAGGCAGAGCTTGGTCCAGACATTGTACATCAAGGCACTGTTACTTCTGAACCATGCTGGCTTCTTATTTCAGGATATAAAACAGCCCTTCCCACAGAATTCTAGAGTAGTGTGACACAGAGCAACCTGCTCTATGTTTTTGTGGTTTTTTTTTTTTTTTTTTTTTTTAAACACACAACCACATTGGTTTCTGAACGCACTGAAAAGATATAAGACCAGATTCACCAATAAGTTCCAGCTGCTTTGCACTCCTTTGGCAACTCAAAACAGCTGTAAATATGGCTTATCTGGGTTTAGACAAGCCTATGGATACTTTGCATCATTGGAGCACAGGAAAGTCAGGACTTTCTACTGAGTCTCTCTGATAAAAAGTATTACATTGCTACTACACAAAGCACAGGGAGATAACATGAAAAAAAAACCTTCAATCTGTTAAATACTATTATTCTGGACTAAATCTTATCACAGGTTCTACAGAAGGGTGGGAAAAAAACCTCTATTTTCTGTTCATCAGTTATCTCTCAAAAATCTTCCACGCAGACGCCTCTTTAAAAATACTCAGGACAACATATAACTACTCTTTAAATGTTCCAAAAGTATCAATTTTTAATGATACTTTGAATGCATTTTGTTATACCACATATTTGAAATATTATGAAAATTGGCAAAGTTGTCCTATTTTAAACATACAGTATTTTATACAGGGGATATATATTTTAAATATATGTGCCATAAATTTTAAGCAAATGTATTACAAATACATAGAAAACTTATATTTTTTCCATATGGGAAGAAATGATCCCAGTTACAGCCATTTTATTGTTCACTACAGACAGTTATATGAAGCAGATTGCATTCATTTTATTTTTCTCCTACAAATCTGGAGATTTTTTGCAGATCCCTCACATACAGTTAGCAGAATAACTGAACCCTATTACAGACAGAGTGTAACTACAATGTAAAAGCTATCTCTTGAGCTCTATTGACTGAGCTGCGTGTTTTAACGTGAGCTCTTTGAAAACTGGAAAGCAAATCAGTCCTACTTGGGTTCAAGTCCCAGGTCCTCAGAGATCCATGTCTTTATATCCTTGACTTAATCATGCTGTGTCTTAAGACTTCTCATAGATTCCTTTTGGTATTGGGAATACACACATCAGAAACTGAGGGTCACAGTTACGATAACCTGGTGATTAAAATCAATATTACTTGAAAACCCCTCCTACTGTTAGCAGAGACACTTCATCTCACAGCCAATCTGTTGTTGTTTCCAATTTTTCAGTTTTGAGCACTGAAAGAACCATTGCTCACAGCTTAGCACTTGGAATGATAGATTTTGCTCACCTGTAAAACAGCTTATTTGTTAAAAGTAAATTCTCAGCTGAAAGCAAATTCATTCATGCGAGAAAACCAAACAGCCCATATTCGGCTCTGGATGCAAGGTTTCTAGCCTTTTTGTGATACTTGAGGTGCCTGAAAAACAAAGAAATTAAGAATCAGAAGGAAACAAGACATGTTCTCCAGTCATGTAAACTTTAAATCCTACTTAGAAGGGAAACAATTGTCCAGAGGCCATTCCATTTTTAGAACTAAATGCAGGTTCTTGAGAAAATTTCTGGCCATGTCTTCTCATCCCACTATTTCTATTTTATTTCAACAGTCAGCAGTTTTAATGATCCCATTTCCATTTCTACTCATTGCAGAGTAGAACTGTCCTCTTTTGACTGATCCTAAAATACCAAGGTCTACAGAACATGGAGTTATTGTACATCTTTTTCAGGTGATAAACTTTACTCTCCAATAAAGAAATTGTTTAAATCATATCTAGACTTAGGAAGTTACTGGTGTAAGCCTCTAAACACTGTCTGCTTCACTACTATAGTAGTGAAGTCCCTAAAGTCCCAAGCAAACAACAGTATTCAGTTTACCACACCAAATTCCACCTCCATTGGAGCCAGGGAATGACACTTCACACTTGCAGAGAAATCCTCACTAAGACTTCAGGCACTTTCTGGCAATTTGGCCACTTTGTTTATGCAGAACAATCAAAAGAAAATGAAAAAATACGCCCTCTGAACATACAAAAATTTCATATGGCTCCATAAACAGTCATGCAGACACCAACAAGGTTTTAGAATCACTAGGTAAAAGATGACAGAAACTTTAACTCAGCAAAATAAGAAATTACTTAATAATTTCTGAATTATAGTGTAATCAACAGCTCTTTTAGTCTCAGTGCTTGTTTTCTATCTCTCAAAATTCTCATCTTCTAATGGAAATGTTGAAAGTTGGTATCTTCTGTTCCTTGCTTGTATTTCAGTGGTATAGAGAAGATTTTCAAAAGTCCTGCAATGACTTTAGGTGTCATCAAAAAAGAAATCAAAATGGTGATTGAAGCACATGTGACAGTACGTGTCCTATCTTTAACCAATTCAAGTAAAAACAGAAGTGAATAAAAAGTATCATGGTTTCTACCTTGTGTCTCGGATCACAGTTTATAACCATGGCCTTGGGAGAGTTGGTATTCCATTTCTGATATATATAAAAACTTGTGCCGTCTCAGCTTCACTATTATTTTATCATGCTAAGTAGAATGAGTTAAGACAGGTATGCTAGCACATGCCAAATACCTCTGTTTTTATAAACAGATTTACTCTTAAGATTAAAAGTTACACTGACTGTGGTGCTGGAAACCAATGCAGTGCAGTGGGTATGAGAGCCTTTAGGAAACATCTCCCAAAATGGGAAAGTTCTGTAAAGTTCATATGTCTTTGTATATTTAAATGACAGGTATGATACACAAAACCCCATGCATATTTATATATATTTATATAGAGTATGCATATCTGCAACTGTGTAGACATGCATGATCAGTTATTATATAAATTTTAGACATCTATTTTAGTCATACAATTGGACACCATCATCATTAATAGGTAAATAATGTTGCAAAACTTACATTAATCTGTATCAGCACTACATAAACTATCATAGATCACAGAGTTAAGTTTGTGCTTGGATTTTTTATTTTTTTTTTCTGAAAGTCAAATATTGTTATAATAAAATGTTATTTTGAGGAGCAAATGGTAGCAAAAGTATTATCATCTTGGACAGCTTTACTCAAGAGTATATGTTTCCTAAATTTCATTGAATATATCAGGACCAGCCCCCACACTCCCTCAACTCTTCCCAAAAAGCAAGCCAGTTGCAGCTGTGTCACTTTATTTATCACTATTGCTTCAGGACACCTCTCCTGGAGTGAGCTATCTTCTTATGCACTATAAATATACTGAGTTGAAAAATCAATATGTATCTGTCCTTCCTCTTACCATCTCCCTGTGTGGTTGGCAGATGCTGCCTCAGAGAATAACTTCATGATAAAACACCAGGGAAACCATATGATGCATTTTGCATCCTACATCAGAAGAATCTTTACCCGTTAGGTACCACTGTGTAAATGAATCTCCACCAATTCTTACGAAAAAAGTGGAAGAAAAACTAATATAATTTTGTACAGGGTTAAGCTAAATCTGATTCTTCTTTCACTGCAGGCAGTGATAAAACTCTCCCAAACAATGGGGAGCATAATCCAAGCAACGCTAAGCACTTTGGAAAATCCCCCCTGTATTATTAAGCAAGCTTAATTTTGTTTCGCTTTTCTGGGAATATTTGTGCAAAGTATTTTTGTGTAGATAAATGTTTTGGAGGGAGCGTGTATTCCTCCAAATGCGGCACCTGAACAAATACATTTGCATATAAGTCTGTAAATATCTAGATTAATGTGGATCAGCGGAGGAACTGCTCCTTTGACCACCCTGTCTGTAAAGCAATGTCTTCAAGAAATGTGACCAGAAAGAAATTAAATGTAAAGCTTGTAGGTCAGCCAATAAATCTGGCTTATGTCTTTCTCTCTTCCTCAGGCAGGAAGGAACCCAGCTATTTTTAAATCTGGTGTCCAGGTACATAGCCAAAAACAAATGCTACTCCTTTTGGAGAAGACAGGAAAACGTTTTATACATTCTAAAGATTTCCCAAGGCCTGCTAGTCTCCTCTCAATTTTGTCCTTGGTGTGTTACACACACTCATCCTAGATAATTTACTTTCCAATGATTTTTTTCAGGTGCTGCCTTTTCTAGTTAGGAAACATTATGTATGTAAGTTTTAAAAAACAAACGAACAAAAAACACTACTTAATTCTGTATTTGCAGAAGTTAAAACAACATTTGCTTCAGATCACTTATGAATCCCATAATCCAAACCTATTCAATTTATTTCCTGTATTAATTTCAAAGAGTAGATACTATCATTAGTATTGCAATTTTTATAAAGAAGTCAAAAATGGCAAGAAAGATCAATCCCAAAGGCTTTATTCCAATAATCTGTTGAGGATTTTTTTGTTTCCTTAGATGTGAAAACTGTTCAGGAAAGGAACTTGTTTTCACCATATTACTTCCTACTAATGAAGCTTTACACACATAGTATATCATTAGAAAGGCCTCTGCACTTCCTCAAATACAGTTAATTTAAAACACTTAAATTTATTGCAATTATTTTCCATAACCTCACTGTATACATTTTCTTTCTTGATAATCAATTAAAAAGCATTATAACTAGTCTTTAAAATAAATTAAAACTTCCTTCATCACTTCTGTTTACTTCTCTCCCTTTCCTTAAAACTTTTAAGGCCTGACCATGGTTTTCAAAGATTACAGTAAGAGTTATCTTTCCTAAAAAGCATGCATGATTTATTCAACAAGTTACTTCTGCAGTAATTCTATGTTATAAGTTAAGATCTAGATGCAGTTATTCTTCTGAGAGTTTCAAATGGTAGAGTGTTCCAAACATGGGAAGGTAGCATCTCAAGTGTAGCGTATGTTGCCTACAGCAGAAATATCTAACATCCAGTCAGGAACTAATTCAGATTCAACTGATGCAACTTTTGAACCTCTTCCCACACAGTCAATTTGCCAATTTCACTGAATTAATAAGATGTTATAGTTGCCAGAGGAGCTTTTGAGACATGAAACTATATAATTCTTTTTTATTCGTGCAGAAAAGGCATCTGTGTACTCCAACATTTTTCTGATGAATACAGCTGTATCAGTGATAAGAACAGAGAAAAATGCAGTACGAACATGTCTTTCAGGTATACAGGGACTACAGCTAAGTGACAGACTGCTGTATATGCAGCAACTCTGTAGACTCATTGGGCAACAGACCTAAATAATATTTTACTCCAGGCTTTTTCCCTTGAAAATTATAAAAACTCTCAAGTATTTCAGTAAAAGATCTGTGTTCAGAATTAGTAATTAAATAATAATTAAATAATTAGCGGTTTCACAAACAGATTTTCACTGATTTTCAAGACAAAATTTGGAATTCATTTGACTTTGTGCATAGAAGACATCCCAAAAGAAACAATGGAAGCAGCAAAATGCTTCAATTCTTTGGTGCCAATTAAAGTTGTATTATTTCCTCTGTATACAGAAACCAATATTTAGTTGCTGGGACATTAATCTATGCAACAGGATTGTTCAGCTACAAGCGGTCCACGAAGGCCATACTGTGCACTCAACCTCATGCACTGGCATCAGGTGACAACAGGTCTAGGTCCAGCACAATGCTGTACTCACACCCCACTGACTGCAAATTAGTTCCTCTGCCCACAGCCTTCACCTGGGCCACCAGGAGCAGAACAGAATAGTGAAATTGCAGCTTGAAAAAATAGCAGGCAGGCACTTACTTTTTTTGGGGAGACATCACTGACTTCAACCCAGGTAAACCTGCCGGAGGAAACATGGGTATTTCTCCCTTTACATTTTGGAATTCTCCTTGTGCTAAAGGTCAGCACAGAGCCCCCAAATGGATCCTTTCTGGACTGGAAAAGTAGAAAGCTGTTATGCCAGAAGGAACAGTAAGAGTAAGCCAGAAGGCAGGGCACAGGGAGGTCTGCAAGAAAAACAGACATTTATCAGCAGCCTGAAGAGATTACTAGGCGGGCTGGCAGCGAGTGACTGAGGTGATATTGTCTGAAGGAGTTGAAAGAGCAGACTGAAGCCTAAATAGAGCATTTAAGATGTTTATAGAAAAATGCTTTATGACCCTATGTTCTCTAATAAACTTTTCTCATTATAAAAAGGTAATGAAAGGATTCAGTTTAATAAATCCTCTGGTACTTGATATAAAATATAATATTAAATAACGAGAAAGAAATTCTCTGCACTTTTTTTTTCTAAATAGATGGTTCCAGAAAACTACTAGAAGAAATACATTAAAAACACCACTTCTTTACTTTTATGAAAAAATGATAATGTCTAGACAAAAACATTTTCTACTGTGGGTACAATGAATGAAGCTCCATAGAGCCCATCCAGGGAAATGCACATGGAAAAAGTATGAACTGTCCTGGCAGGACAGCGTGGAAAGCACATTGCAGAGTCCTCTGTCATAACTTCACCTGGCCTGCAGATCAGCAAAGAGATCTGCAGGCTGACATGCTACAAGTCCTTCATTTCATCACTAATACTCAGCAGAATATCACTGCAGCCATTTTACAGGCTTTCTTCTGAGTGAGGAGGAGAGTGATGGGCAACACTAACAGTAGAAATGGCTATGCTTTGTTTTCCCCAGAAAGCTGGCCTTTCATGTGTATCAATAACATTTCATAGCAAGTTAATTCTGTAAATGCCCCCCAAAAATACATATCAGCCAGTTCTGAACTGCTTGTGCCACCCAAAAGGAATGCATAAGAAATCAAAATCCAAAAGAGGAAAGACAAGAGCGATGCATTTCCCATCCATACAGTACAACGTGAAACATAAAACATTCAACTCACACTAGGATGCTTCAGGATGCAGTCATAAAAAATAAAAGTACTCCAGGGAAACAGAGGCATTTGAGGGCTAAAAATCTTACTGGTTTTATTCCAAAGTATTTTAAGACACTGTGTTCTCTCATTGTCCTTTTCAACTCAGAAGAAAATGCTTAGGCTGTGCTTCCACGTTACAGTAAATCCACTTCTGAACTCCAGCTACCAGACCTTTGTTTCACGTGTGGTGGCCACATGAATTTCAGTCATATTTGTCTTTAAGCCAGGGTAACAAAAATGTAACGGTGTCCAATGTTGATTCAGATCCAATCTGTTCTGCTGGGCAACCCAATAACACGTCTCTCAAGTTAATAGCAATAACATCAGTAATAGAAAATAGCGTTCCTAAGTAGGGTCAGAAGCAAGAGAAACACAGGGACTTTCTGTGGCTGTAACTCTTATTCTTTAACCCATATGTAAAGCAGTAATTGCTTCTTTAGGCAAAAACACAGACTGATCAAAGACAGAAGGATCAACAAAATCAAGGGATCATAGAAGAAAGCTGGAAAATCCTATTGCCATCAATTACTTTGCATTCTTGTACTGATGGTTTTCCTTACACTATTAGATTTCTTGTAGCAAAGGGTGATTCAATAAAGACTACTATCAAAGGATGATGTGGTAATTCAGTTTGGAAGGAACCTCAGGAGGTCATCTAGTCTGGCCTTCTGCTCAAAGCAGGGTCAGCTATTTGACAGGACAGGGCCTGCATCCCCAGGTCCGGGCTGTTTTTTCCAGAGACAGAAACTGGAAGAAGCGGATTCTTGAGGAGACAAGATTTGACTCTTGTACCTGTGTCTTTAGTAGCTGAGCTGCCTGAGGCAGCAGCTGCCTGCTCTTTGCTTGAGGGCAGTCTTCCACTTGCTTACCCTTCAGCTGGAGAAATGAAAGGACTTAGAGCTTTGACTGACTCAGCCCCATTTTTATTATTAGAGTGATATTCTCCATGCTTCCAATGTACCTCTCTCCAGTGGTTTTAGCATTGCACGTTAGCCAGAGTAACTTCCTGATGTGTGTTTTTCTTCCTGGACTGTGGCAAGGTGACAGCTTTGCCTGTCCCAAGTGGCAAGTAAGCACTTTGCACACGTATATACAATGCAAGACAAGACTGTTAGAAATCATCTTCCAGGTACTCAGTGATCCTTACTAGAAGAACAAGTTTGTACAGAATTTGGGGTTCCCAAAGTGCTGTAACACTTTGCGCTAGGACAAGAGGAGGCCACAGTTCAGGACTGCGCAGAAAAGCTGTTGTGGTCCCAGTAGTTACTAAGTTAGTTTCATTTCTTCTCTCTCAATCTACATGTAGGAAAGAATAGAGAAGAAGCAGAGAGAAGGAGGGTATCATCACACCATAGGTGCCAAAATGTCTCAGCTTTGCTACAGATTCCGTAACAAGATAGAATTAACTAAGACAGGGAATTCAAAAGAGAAAGTCAAATCAAACAAAGTAATGCCCATGTGGCCCAGTGTGGCATCATTTTTGGAAAAAAGCAGGATAACGTGGCACAGGCACAGAGCTAAGATGAAACGAGGAGGGAAAGCAAGACCAGATGAAGAATTAGTTAGAGAAAGCAATAGATAAACAACATCAGACAATCAGTAGATAAGCATGATAAATGCACACTATTCACAGACACATAACACGTACAATTTAAAGTGGGCTGAATTCAAAAACCTATGAAAAGCAAAGAACCTGCTGTTTCTTCTTTTTTCTTCCGCTCTTTTTCCAGTAGTACAGACAGGCTGAAGTATAGGAAAAGTATAGGAAATATAGTATAGTATAGTAAAGGTATAGTAAATAGTATAGTATAGGAAAGCCTGTATCTCTATTTCTGACAATAATTTGTCCCTTCAGAAATGCAGTGGGTTTATAACTTACATGACCTACACACTCTCTACTCACACTCCTCTAGGAATCATACAAGTGCCCACATTTTCACCTGTAGCAACTCTGCTAACAAAACAATATTACATCTCTACATCTGTGTGTCAGAATTTCACCCTGACAAGATAGACAGTACAGACACTAGGTCTCAATGTATTTTTTTTTTTTTTTTTACTTTCAAGGTCATTCAGACCAAGAAACAAGAACAGAAACTTCTAGCAAAGTGGACTTCAAAAGCCTCAAGAGAAAACTTTTTGCAGGATCTTTTTTCCTGAACAAGGCTTTTTGCAGCATGATGTCCATGAAGCAAACACAAGTAATGAGCTCAACTGTCAACAACTACAGTGTGATAAATGGAGTTAATCACATCAGTACTTTCTTCTAATCCAGTTAACATCAAATGGCTATATAAGGTCACCACACAACCTGGAAAGGATGGAATATGCCTTAAGCAAAACTTGTTTAAATAGTACATCCCACACCAAAACAGCCCATGAAGACCACGTCTGAACAGCCTTCAGGTACTCAAACAGACACCAAGGTTTCAACATGCCACTCAAGGTCAATATGTAAACACAGTCTTGAAAATATTATTTTTTGTTACCAAACATATGTCTGGTATTAAGTCAGATAAATGTATTGCAAAACTCAAAACCTCAAGAAAAAAAAAAATCATGTGCATCAGTAAGAAGCCTCTCAAAGGGGAGAAAGACAGTTAGGGCTGCAGGAGAAAGGCCCACATAAGAAGTGCGTTCTGGATATGGAGAGAACCATGTATGGTGCTGTGTTTTAGGTAGCCTAACCTCACCAGAGTGTCTCCTGACCCATTCTGTGTTAACTGAATGATGAGACTGAACAGCTTTTTATCAAGCTATAACTGAGGACAACTGTCCTCATCACATCTCTTTGCCAATTAATAGGAGGGGAAAAAAAAAAACTTCCAAAATCTTTTGTCTTGAAGCTCTTTGAAGTGTTCCCTACTGGAATTTTCCACTTTCTGCTATTCAATCTGGATGACAAGGGATTAGAGAGCTCTACTGCAATACCATGACTAGCTGGAAATGGACCTAATTTTGCCAGAGTTAATAGAACCAGTTTCATTTGTACAGATATTGGGCTATAAATTATTGCCTTCATTCATCTTTAGATCGAGTTACCTTATTTTCTTTAAATTAATCTTCCAGTTGTAATTGCAAGTACCTATGATTTTTTTATTTATTTTTTATATATTTCAAACGAAGAGCTTGATCTGCAGTTAGTAAATGGAAAGTGTGTCATGGAGCAGCAATAAGAAATGTGGTGAGGTATCTGACTTGTATTTATCTGTTTGGACTAAAACACTATATTGTTTGTTATACAGTGTTATTAGAAGTATGTATCTTTTTATCTGGCAAACCTACCAGAAAAAAAAAAATGAATTTGTCTTCTTCCATAGAGTATTGTGATTCCAGGGTACCACGGAAGGTTCAATGTGGTGAAGTTGCTCAGTGTCTCTCTGAAGTGCTAAAAAAAAAAAAAAAAAAAAAAGTGGTATCACCTGCAGTAACTTGTTTCATTCTGTTTTCAAGCTATTAAAAATGCTAAAAGGAAGGGGGGATTTTCATTTATTGAGAAATTAAAATGGTGAACTTAAAGAAAAGGAGGGGGAGGGAGGAGGGGAGGGGAGGGGAGGGGAGGGGAGGGGAGGGGAGGGGAGGGGAGGGGAGGGGAGGGGAGGGGAGGGGAGGGGAGGGGAGAGAAAGTAACAGACACAAACAGTTTAGCACTTGAATAAAACAATTCACTTGCATTGCTACACATCCTATCTCAGGATAAAATGACTTACCCCTTGAGACAATTCATTACACCCCACTGACTATGAAGTGAGCTTAGTCTGACTAACATAGACGTAGCCGTCTAATTTAAGGCATGGAAATCTCATCTTGTCTAAGATGATCTGCGTGTTTAAATGCCCATCTGTTTCCTGCACGCACAGACCACATCACAATTCTGGAGGACGGTATACAAAATATTATGCTAGGACTGCTTTAGCAGGAGCCTTTATATAATCACTTTCAACAAAGACATGACACACACTAGATCCTTTGTTGCCAACAGTCTTTCTCATCCATTTCTTAAAGACAATGAGCAGGTTATCTCTTGTAACTCGGGATAAAGTCTTTGGAACATTCACTATATTCCTGTCTCACATGCTATTTTAACCAAAGTATTCTATAGTATTACTATATTTCTTTTAGTATTGCTTGGACTCATCATGTCAGATAAATGCAAATCTACACCAAAGAAGTATTTAACATTGTATTCTAAATAAACGTAGTTTGGGCCAGATTTAACACTAGTCCCTGCACGAGCTACTTATTAAATATGCTTCAAGGTGCACTTTAGGAATCAAATGTACACTGTTGTTTGTTTGTTTGTTTGTTACAGAACGAAGTGCTTAGGCTAGCCCTGAAGTTATTCATACTGTTTTCACCACTGCTTTATATGCTTAGTCAGTGGTGGAATGTAATAGACACTTTGCTTTTTGATTAACCCATTTCCTCATGGCCTATAACAGCAACTCATATGCCTGTTGTTTCATGTTCTGGGCTATTACTCTATGTTTCCCTTTTTGTTCATATGCCCTTTTACTAGCTGAGGGAAACTAACATTTATGTCACTATATTGATCTGGATTATTTTTGGGGGTGGTTTCTTTTCCTTGTTGTTGTTTTGTCTCCTGCAGCAGACAAACATTTATCAGCTCCTCTTAGGCATATAAGCATATTAGGTGAGCTGTCTCCTTCTGAGCTCTCTTCATCATTCCTAGTCCAGGCACTCTGTAGTGTAAATCCATATAACTGTACTGGAAAACCAGTGAACATTTTATAAGGATCTATGCTGAATTTCACCAGATGAAGGCCCTTCTTTCTGAGATTTTATTAGGTATTTGAGTCTTGCAATCTTCCCTCGCAGTTACATTTCCCATAATATTCTGCTATATCCATTTCATCACTCCCCATACACTCAGAAATACAGTAAGAATTGTTCTTTAACCACTTTGCGTTCAAAAAAAAAAAAAAAAAAAGGCATGGTTTGTTCGGACCAAGAATCTTCCTTCCTAAGGCTATGTTTACATGAGTCTTTGCAAGCTACAGATTTACTGCCTTGTTGATGAAAAAATACTTAGACTTGAAGAGATTTTGTACTTAGCTTCAGTGAGTTCCTGCAAAAGTCTATAGCTTTATCTGATGATTCCTTCTAGCTTGCATTCATGTGGAATATGGGGCAAAATACAGAAGATATTTTTTTCTGTCCACCACAGCTACCATTTTTCACAATCTTCCCTATTTCCTAACATACACATCCCCACACACATTTTCTGGCAGACATATTTAGAATTTAAGTTACATAGCTGAAAGTCAACAGGTTCTTTCATTTGTGTAGCTGAAAGGAATCAATGTGTCTATCCAAGATGACCTTCTCCATTATACAGATCACAGAACATGGCTAAGTTTTACATCAGGGTTATAGCTTCCATGCAAATTATGGCATGTTCTTCAGAAAGAGATCTACTTCTGATTTAAAAACCTAAAGCAATAAAGAAATCATTACAGCTTTGTGAGAATTCCATTCTGTGTGATTTTTAACATGTCCTTTTGACCCGTCTGCCTAATGCCCATGCCCATAAAATAATTATGGCTTCCCTTGAGCACAAACAGTACTACAAGCCCAATTAATGAATAACAAAGTATTACAACATGCAATTGAATAATTAGTAGTATATATATCATATATTATATTATATACAATAATATATAATAGTATATAATATATATAATAGTTTCTTTAATAGTAACTTGAGGTTCTCATGTGGAATCTAAGTCACACCAAAGTATTAATATGATCTCAATTCCACAAAAAACTACCAATATTTTCTATTTGCTACATACACATATATGCCTCCTAATTAATTTTCTATACTAATTTATTTGAGTTTTAAAAGCCTGATATTCATTGAGATTCAGAATCTGTCTTCTATTTTGTTTTGACTTGTCTACCTCTAAAAGTTCAGAACACAGATATTTAAAACTACATCAATTACGAGTCTAAGGCAGGATGAGATATTTTCTCACCAAACTTGAAATTCATGCATGACGTGTTAGGAGCAAACTCTTACTGCCTTCATGCTTCAGACTATCGCACAAGGCTGAGATGTATGAGCTGATTTACTGCTTTCTGTATGTACAAGTGCATTCAACACCACTAAGCTTTCTCAATACACAATCTCATAAATTCAACTTTTAAAGGCCATTCAAATGACCAAAGACAAAATAATCTCTGCAGAAATAGGATTCACTTCCACAGATTTCCTATGAGACAACCTTTCTAAAGGCTGTATTTCTTGGCTTACTCATCTGTCAAAAAGCACACTTATTGCATCCATAGCATAATCCACATTATTATTTATGAGGTATTTAGAGGTGTGACCCTCTGCCAGGCTGACATTTAGGACACCAGTTCTTAACTCTGTCACAGACTTTGTGTGAATTTAACTAAGTCCTGCATTCTTTGTGCCTCAGTCCTTCAGCTTTAAAACGGAAATGATTCTCTTCATCCTCTTCTAGCTAGCAATACACACAGTGATAAGGCAGTGTCTCAGAAGCTACAAAGAGAAATTCTTCCACATCCTGAAGAAGAAATAAAGTTTTGAGTCCTCATTAGTCCCTTTCATTATTCTGTCATGATTTTTAACACAAGTATTTCAATGAAATACACTTTGAGTCTACAAGCCAAGTTAATATTTAAAGAGCTCTTCAGTTTAAGAGGCAGCTGAAACTACTGTGTCCCTGAAGGACCTCCTGAAGACAGTGACCACTTAACGCTAACAGAAGCCCTTCTATAAGCCTTTTACAGATCACCAATTTCAACCAGTGTCCCACTCTCAATATCTCCTTGTAGCTATCTGCATCCCAAATCCTATTTCTGACCCAAATAGAAGAAATAAGCAAAGGCTCCAAGTTCAGCCTTAGACATTTGTGGCTGTGTTCACACAACATATACATTTTTAATAGTAAAGTGAATTCAGAAGTTCTCCTCTGCCACTCCTCATAGATCCAGGCTGTTCACCATGTGCCACCATTTGCTGCTAATCACTGAACTCCTTCAATTAATTCAGACAGTAAATAAGCTGCCTAAAGTGAGACAAGATGCCTGCTTCCTCTCCCCAGGGAGTATAAAAACCTTTGTCCAAATAAGTAAAGGGGTTTTTGTTGTTTGCTTGTTGCTGTTATTGTTGGTTCATTTGGTTTTGGTTTTTAGTTTGTTTTATATAAAGCTTTGCAAAATACAGTTCTGATGCCATACGCATATGTATAATATAGGCTGTTACATATAAAACATTCAGTTTTAAGACAGCAGTTTCCTGCTGCGACAATGGGAGTCCTCTGGCTGAGCAGTTTCGAGGCTACAGGAGAATTGAATCAGCTCTGGCAAGTTCAGACTCAGGAAAAAAAAAATAAGAGAGAAAAAAAAGTTTCTCAAGCCTCTTGAAGTCTCTGTTTTAAGTGGATCTACGCCTTAATGAGCATTTTCTTGCAATGTTGTTTGAGCAGTGTTGTTATAGAAACTTTTGTATATTTATTGCTGGTTTTGACATATTTCTAGTTTCCCAGTTACAGGACCATTCACTGCAGCTGCATACTGCAGTGTGTGCAGAAGTAAATTCTCTGTTACTAATATCTTAGAAGAAAACCCCACTTGTCATGATTTTCTAGATTTTCCCACAACTGTTGATGGCCTAAGTGAAAAGAGTGAATCTTTACTGAATACTGAGAATCAGTCTTGTCTTTACGTACTGAAGGCAGACCAGCACGTATTTGCATTATCACAGAAGTCCTGGAGCACAGCTGCCATCTCCTGTTAGCCCAGCAGTCCCTAGGGACACTGGTTGACTGAGGCAGGACATCAGTCACCTCTGAAGTCTCCTGGACAGTTTCCTTAATTCTCCCAACCTCCCAGTTATCATGAGGTCTCTCTTGTTCCTTGGGTAATCAGGGTTTTACTGCCCTGTTTGTTACTTAAGCTTTAAACCTTACCCGTGGAGAAACATTTTTCTCTCACCTACACTCCCCAAAGTCAAAGCTAGCCTGGGTTTGAAGTGGAAAGCACATCTGCAGAATGTCTCCATTTGGTTTTTGGTGGTAACAAAACAGAAAAGAGAGAGATCAGTTAAGAATACTCAGGAATTAATCAAAAGCATAAGATGTCTTCTTCAGAGTTATTCAAAGGCTTAAGGCCATCCCTGAGCAACTTATCTGCAATCATTTAGGTGATTACATTTTTGGCCTGCTTTGGTTTTTATTCATCTATGTACTTAACTGCATGTTACTGATTAAAGGAATCTAACCTATCATATATTATTCCTTGGTGAGCTTATCTTCGTGAGATAGAAACTTTTTCTAGCGATAACAACCACCATAAAAAAATGCTGTAACACCAATGGTTTCATTTTATTCCCTGGGCATGCTGAATACTGGAGAAGTTTGCTGCCACTTCATGCATGCTGGGGAAAAAGGAATGCAAAAATTATTTTGACTGTGACCATGGGAATGAAACCACAAGTCATGTGCTTTCGAACATGTAAAATAAGGACATTCTGAAAAATAATCATACTTATTAACGTTCATACTCTGATAGGTCCAATCAGAATTAGGGTCCTGAAAGGACAAGCATCCTTCAATGCTGTGGCAGAAAAAAATAAAAATTAAAATTAAAAATCCAAGTATATGTGATTCAGGGAGAGTTCTTGAAAACTTTAATAGTTTTTCTGGCTTTTTGAGGGTGGGAATATGCCCTTTGACTGTAACTCGTCCCTCAGACAAAGGCTACCTTCATATATATATGTCCAGCACTACTCTAAGGCAGCTTACAACAGCACAAAGGACGAGTTCTCATTTGCAAATTGCTCAAGACAAATCCAGATGGAGGGGCCTCAGCGTAGCCTTGCAAGAGGCAGCTGTATGCCTTAACAACAGCAAGAGACTTTGGGATTCACATGCTCTTAAGAAGCTGCGGCTAACACTGCTGTTTTACTTTCTTTTTACAAGCACAACAATGTGGATGATGAGGCTGATGAAGAATCATGGTTAATTCTTTCTTTTTCATTAAGTCCTGCCTAACTGAGGCAAGACCAGCTGTTCCAGGAAAAACATGAGCAAACAAGCTGTTCTGAGCGAAGCTTTGAAGGGTACTTCAATCATCCTTTCACAGAAATCCAACCAGTATGGTATTTCACCAACCTCCATTGAGTGAAATAGCTTAAAGGTTTCTTCCTTATCCTGCCTACCATGAACAAATGGCTGTGGAAAACCCAGACATCTGTCCTGGTTGAAGGGGGAAGCCCCAGCATGCCCCATATTTATTATTTCAGTTTCAGAAACAGTACTGTTGTTTATCCCTTCCAGTGCTCCAAGGCAGACCAACGGTCAAACTCTCCTATTTATGTACCCATCAGCTATGTCCTTTCACAACTTTCCAACACTTTATATCTGCATTCAGCTTCACTTAGCACCCTCTCACCCTCCTCAAAAGGATGCTACCACAAGACATTGAGCCAGTAGAACTACCACAGTTATGTTAATTTTTCCTCTTATATGGGAAATATGAAAGCAAAGAGTGTTCTTTACACGTTCAGTTTCTAGAGGGATAATAGTTTATGTAACTGGATACCTCAATAGTTTTTATGGATGTTGACAGAAAGATTCTTCCCTTTACAGTAATATACATAATTGAGCACTTCTGGATTCAGCTACAGAAAAATGGATGGGTGCCGACACCCATTTTTCATGATTTGTCTTCACTCCAAAATATGTCTGTGGCTGATCCTGGCCCTATAGGATTGACTGAACAAATATGATACTGCCCATTACTCGGCAGTTAGGGTACACCAGGACAAATCACATGAAACGACTTGCCATTTCACTACAATTAAAACTTATTGGAACCAGAACCAATGTCGTATTAATGAATCCAAACCTTTACTACTGTGGTATTGGAACAGACAACTTCCAGAAGAGGAAATGGGAAGGCAGCCATCAACCTCAAGAAGACAGGGAAAGAAATAGGTTTTCTGGAGAACCCTAATGAGGACACTGAAACAGTGCTCAATCATATGAAGATCTGCCAATAGACAGTGAGAAGAGGAGGGGAGGGGAGAGGGAGAGGGAGGGGGAGAGGGAGAGGGAGGGGGAGAGGGAGGGGGAGGGGGAGAGGGAGGGGGAAGGGGAGGGGGAGGGGGAGGGCAAGACAAAAGGAGAAGAAATTTGTAGGATCCTTTCCACCAAACATCTTTTATTTTCTTAAGTTAAGGGCAAGTGATGATCTTTTGCACAGGAAAATGATTTTTTCCTTCCCCACAAATGTTTGGTATGAATGAATTCCTGTTTAACAATATGTAATATTAATGCTCTTTTATGGATACTTTGCAAAGGAATAGTGAGAAGCGAATGCTACACACTGCAGATATTAATGGTTTGTGTTACAAATAGCTAAAAATTTAGAAATCTGAAGGGATGATAGCTATAAACAACTGACCTAACTTTCTGAATTCTGTAATGATTTAAAGTGATTCAGAAACCAACTATTGGTCATTTATTAAACCCTACAATATGTATGCATTTTGACATGTATATGTTCACTAACAGAGTTATGCAGTTCCTATAGCTATGCCAACCAAAATTATTCCTCTTAAAATTAGAGGGGGTAGGGAAAAAGAGGTAGAGAATGACTCTACAAACTCCCCACAATGCATGACATTAGCAAACAACCACTTTGAGAAACACTGCCAGAAAAATATTAACTAGCAAATGACGTACCAAAGCAGAAGAAAAGAGACAACAGCTCCATACACTACGTTGGAAAATCATAAGACCTGTGTGTTGGAAGGCTGTAAAGAAGAGAGAAAGGAGGAACAGGAAGGGGCAAAATCCTGAAATGAGGAATTTTCTAATATGAAAACCCCACAACCACCTACAGAAAGCTTCACCTCAACAAACAATTGACAATATGAACAAACAGCCAGTTGTAAGCCCCCCAGCTTAGTACAGGGTGAGAAGCTATGTCTTAGATAACAGGTCCCAGACATGCTAGGATTTAAAGATAATCACCAACAGCTTGAGTTGCACCTGGATGAGAACAGGAAACTAGTGCAGAAACATGAGCACAAGCATTATCCTCTCACAGAAGCTCACTTCACAGACGGGAGCACTCTCTACTAGCTGTAAATTCCTCACAGACTGGCTTTAATTAGAGCCTAACCTTGCCATGAAAGGGATAGATGGCCATTATACACACTGTAGGAGAGATCCCACTCTCCTGCCAGGCTGTAGACAATGAAAGGCACTATTGCTTACTGCTCCTACTCTGGATTGCAAAGGCAGTGACAGACTTTAAAGAAAGCCAAGACTGCAAAATTTCATCATGGTGAGAAGTACGCTTATGACGTGAGAAGGCTGAGAATTCCTACAATCAGCCTGAACTGGACTACACTAATTCCTTTTTGGCAAGTCACCATTGACATTTAAACTCGTTTCCTTATTCATGGTCACAGGATTTTACCATGCAATACAAAGACTACAGTAATGCAAGAGCCACATCTTATGGACACTTAGGTCACTTCTGTACTTAAAATATCCATCAGTATCTTCCTGTTCCCAGTTCTGTTCTGCACCCTAACTGCATCCCACCTACATCAGGGCAGGCTCATCCATGCACTGGTCCCTTCTTCTGTCTCCTGGTTTCAAGGCATGGGAAACCCAGATGCAAAGACCTTAAAGTAGACCCAACACCCCCCAGCAGGTACCCTCTCTGAATGACAGCAATGGCAGGACCAGAAAGTATCCCCAAAGCTTTCTTCAGCCTGACAGTACAGATGCAGCTGGAAGTGCTGTCCTCCATCACCACTACTAGTTTGCAGATAAAAGTTGTTTTGTGTTTATGGTATATGCCAACATTTTGGAACCCACTGGAATGCAATACTAAGAGATTTAAGAATTAAGCAAAAACTAAACACAAAATGAAGCATCTACTCTTCAAATGAGAACATGGCACCCAGTCCTGTGTCCTCCAAGACTTCCATAGGTTCAAAGATTTCCACAGGTTTTCCTGGAAAGTCCACATGAAAAAATAACAGCAAAAAGAGCTGCATGAAAATCTGGAAATGAGAGTCTCTAGAGAAGATGAACAATTGCTCAGTTATAAGGTACATTTGAGCAAATGAAACTCTTGTCTATTTCTCACGCGTACAGATTATATGTAAGCAAAAACAGAGCTCCAGATACCTAACTGAAGTAAAGAGAAAAGCTTGGGTGAATGAACAATAAAACAAGAAGGGAAGGTAGTGAGTCACTGTGGGCCTAATCCAGAACCAACTCACTAACATGGAAATTCCCTCCCAGTGACCATTAGTAGGGCTAGAACTGACCGACAACTTGAGCACCATTTGTTCCTTTTACCAGCCATTCAAATTAGGAAGGTGCACTGAGATACCTGAGCCCTAGACATATGTTTCTCTCTGCTACAGGGATGATAGTCTCCGGCAGAAGGATGAAGCAGACAGCTGTGGGGATAGTTTCTTAAACTTGTACAGCAAGATTAGTCTGTGCTTTTTGCTTTCAAGCTGAAGTTCTCCAGTCTGTTTAGAAGATATTGTCCACTTAAGTTTCTCTTGGACTCTCACCATTTGTTCTTTCTTCCTGTTGTCTTCCAGTAAAAACTAACTTATTTTACATTAAGGATGTACAGACTTGCTCTGTGTGCATGGAAAAGTGTGTTGGAACCCAGCGCCTTCAGAGGAATGCAGGAGGAAAAAGAAAATCTTCGCACTTAGTCTATCATAATGTAAATAACCCAAAGAAAACACACATGTCAAAATCAAATGAAAGCTCAAGAACTCTTCCAAGAAAATGGACAAACAGACAAAAAAAAAAAAAAAAACAGCATACTAAGAGACAGATGCTTTGAGCACTTTGTTGAGATTTTACCACAGTGTTGCCTGACAGTTACCCTGCAAATCAAAATTTATCCAGACAATTTGTGGTTCCTTTCTCTGCCCTGTAATTGCATCCTTGGGATCACAAGATCCGTGGCCACATCAGCAGCAAACATTAGAGAACATGTTGGAAAAAATGAAGGTTTTCTCGCATTATTCTAACTAAGCATTTTTAAACACAACCCTTTCAGAATAGTGACTAGTGACTGCTCTATGATGTGTTTTCCAGGAAGAATGTGTCCTCATCACTCTATAGTCAAAACTATTAAGGAAAAAATAATACAATGGTTTCAATTTAAAATATATCATTTTAAATGCATGCACAGATCATATATATATTAATTTAGAACTGTTGCAAGTTTTCCGAGGCACACCAATAGGCAAAGTAACAAAAGCAGCTTTGCTGTATATCACTGCCATCTAGTGGATTTACCAGTGCGTGTGACTTCACTTGGGTTAAACACAAGAGTAATGCTCTGTTTTATTTAATTTTTACCCGAATACTAGAATATCAGTTCACAGCTCTTGTTGTGTGATATAGATCTTCAAAGTAAAGAAAGAATTTCAGTTTATATGGTAGGATAATCATATCACAATAATGGGAGATTTATTCATTTTGCAAATTGTTTTACCCATAAATTACATATAGGACAATGGCAATAATTTTTGGACAGGATTTTTTTCTGTGATGACAAAAAGCTATATGCATTAGAAAATCAATGACATTATTAAAATATAATTAGCAGTCACACAGTTCATTACTGTCCTACGACATTTGCATTAAATGAGTTTCAATAGCTTGTACAAAAGCAGTCATTTCAGTCACTGCTGTTTCTTTCAGTTGCTTATGATAAGATTTCCATGAGTACTTGATTATGAAAAGCTTCTGACAATGACAGTGATTTAGGAAAAGCATGGACAAAATGTGCCACATTATTATTACGAGTGGGTATGTCTGAGTTGCATGGGAGAGGCTGCATTCATTGTAGGAAGCACTGCTAGCCTGCTTTGAGTACCCAGGCTAACTCGGATGAATCTGTCCCAGAACAGACAACATAAGTCTGAATAAAAGAGGACTTGAGAGAGACTAGTATTACAGTGGCTGCTATACAAAGAAAAGGTAGATCTTGGGAGAAGAGATGGAATCCGAGAAGCAGGCTGATAACATATATGAGTAATAAATGTAATAGCCATAGTTTAATACCACAGCCCAGGCTGTATCTTCATTTCTTTTATGCTCTAGACTTCTGGGAGGTATTACACAGTCCAGTATATGGCTGAAAGTAATTTACAAGCCCATGGCAAGGGCCAAAATCAAGTAAACCTATATCAGACACAGTGCTCCTAACAGGGAACCTCATAAAGGTATATTGGGGGAAAAAAAAAAAAAGTCATTCAGCATATTACAAAGCCCATTCTCTAAGGGGGTCATTGAAGTCAAATAAATTTCATAGGTCTTTCCTATGCAATAATTTAGGTGCAGTTAATATGCCCCAGAATACCAATAACAGCTAGATACAGAGGTCATTTATTAACATTTTATCAATGGGATCTTTATGAGATGCAGGCTCCTTCTTCAAGATCCACCCCATGCCAACAATTCAGAGCATCAGTACTGTGCAGAAACCCACCTCAGTGCAATCACCCATTTCAGACAGCTGACTAAGCAATGCAAAGTTAGCAAATGTCTTTGGGAGATACTCAACCTTCTGCCTCCATCTCAAGCCAAAACTAACTTCAGACTTGCCAGGAGAAGGAAAAAGCTGCCTTCCCCCAACCATGAGAGATTTTCATATGAAGTATGATAGCATCACGTTTCTTCTGAATAGTAACTCAGTTCAGCTTAATGTTCATTTCTTCTTTGCCTGGGGTTCATTTTTTCAGTAAAAATAATGCTGTTTTGTTCTACAAACCCTGGACCCAACAGAGCTTTCTGATACCTCAACTACACTGAATGCAAGAGGAAAAAAAATAGTTTAACAAACCATGTAATTGGTTAATAGACTATACCCCCTATATATAACATGGATTTTACTACTATTTCAACTAGGGTGGCTTTTTAGTGAACTTGAGATAATATTATTTGAGTACACAAGAGAAAAATATTTCCACACAACTGAATATAGAAAAGCCAAACTCACTTGTTGAAAAATCTTCACTCACAGCAGTGAAGCATGAAAGTCTAAAGGCTTCATACCATCTGCTGATGAGTGCTCCATTGTTCTAGGCTTAGAAAGGTCCAGGAGATTTTTTTTTGAGGTCCATCTGTATAACAAAGATACTGAGCATCCATACAGAGGAGTACTGCCATTTCATCCCACCATTTCAGACAGCCAGGTGAGTTAAATAGGTTTCAGAAATCACATAGATCACAATGGAGAACTCTGTTTAAAAAGTCAATGGGATCACTCCAGCTGGACAAAATATTTGAGAAAAATAAAATAAAATTTGGCCTGGACATCTAAACTGCCACTCTTTTACACTGATCATTTAAGACTTCTTGGTTTTCATTTGTAGGTGTTAAAACAGTTTTCTGAGTCTTTAGAAATTCTACTTACAAATGCATTAGTTTTTAGGTAATGCTTTCCATTAAAATGCAGGACTCTGCTTGTAAAAACATCCCCCACCCCCAGCAATTTCTAGTGAGCTGCTACATCTTGTTTCCTCCACACTACAATCATCCTCCACTCCCGCCTACCACACATTAGGAACCAGATACAGATATCAAGTATGGGGTATAATGGGCATTAAATGAAGACCTCCCAGCTGTCTCCTGACAGTTTCATTGCATAATGATGACCTTTGCATGTCTTGTTAAGAACATATACAAAGTGAAACCACACAATTCTGGACTGAAGATTAAAAAAAAAAAATTCTATGATATATTTGGGGGCAGGGTGCACTTATTTGCATGTATGTATAGCCTTATTAGGACTGCTTTGATGCTTCCTAAAGCCATAATATTTTATTTCTTAATAGCCATTCTTGCCTTCCTTCTTGCTGAAAAATGATAGTTCACTTTGAAAGCAGAGATTTATACTGCAGGCTCTTCATTTAAACCTTATGTAAAGAAATAAAATCTTTATGTCCACACATATTTGAGCTCCTACCTTCATGCATTTATAGCGTGTTACATTTCCCAGCTTTCCCATATTTAATGTTTTACAGCCTGTTCTCCAGATTCAGGTAGTAAAAGGCCTGAAGGCCAGAAATCAGAAAGCAGGCAGCAGCTCAGTATTTTAATTAGAAGTGGACCAACACAGAAATCTCCAACCTGTTCAATTGTACAGAGGTAAGTAGCAAAACCTTCCACTAAAATAAGAACAGTCTGATCTACGACTTCTACCAACATACTTTAGTTTACAAATTTTAAAATCCTAAGAATGAATCCTTGTTGGACCAGGTGTTGTCTCATACCAGTATTGAGAAATACCACCACAGGAGGGGGGAGGGGGATGAAGAGAGAGAAAAAGAAAAAAAAAAGGAAAGAAAAAAAAAAAAGAAAAGGAGAAGGAATGGAAGGAGCTATAAGCTAAACAGAAAAAGAATATGGAGAAATAGCTATTCCTGTATTTTAAGTAGGCTTCAGTCCTGTCCCCTCAGACCTGCATCTCACAATCAAGATGTATAAGATTTTCTGTAGATGCAAGAACAGTTGTATTGGGATTTTAGCCTGTATCTGACAAGCACTTGCCATGCATTTGGAGAAAGAAGGAGAAATTCTTCATAGGAAGATATCAAAAATAACTTACTAACTTGTATCACAGTGTAATTTAACCTCTGCTTCACATCCTTCCCCCTTTCACTCTCTGTATGCTCCACCCTTTCCGCCTCTCCCCCTTCCATTCACACTGTATTTCCTGAAAGGTGAAACACAAGATATGAAATATCATCAGTTGGGGACCTCAAGAGAACCATCCTACAGCCCTCTACATTTTGCAATAGACTTTAGACATTTCTCTAATCCAGAAGTGTCCTCTGTCCCAAAACACACCTTGCAATGTCTACCACCTGAGGGTAAAACACGCTGCTACTGCCCACATTATTGGATATATGGCAGGAATACCCTCCAACAGGCACTTACATAACTCATGTGTGACTGACTTGCAGGTCTACAAGCATCCTAAACCACATGTGCTGGAGAACTGGGAAAGTAGGCACCAAAGCCTGGGTCTCATCAATGAGTTAAGGGCTCAGAAAGCAGGTAGGCAGGAGCTGACAGAAGCTGCAAAAATTATTTTGGAAAGCTTCTTCTGGCCCTCAGCCTACAGAGTACTCCTTACCATACTTTGCTGAAGTTTTCCCTTAGTTGTTCCATGTGGATCATGCTTTCCAAACCTCTTATACCTGTTGCTATCCTCACAATTCTCTGTCTCTATTTTATTTTTTTAAATAATGTCTTTAAAATGTGGTGCCCTAGAAGAAGGACCTAACTGCATTGCTGATGTCTCAAAAGCACTCAGTTGACCATGGCAATTACTGTACAGGATTCATTCTTTCCAGTATGCCTCAGAACAAAATTTTTCCTCTGTAACAGCATGTCAGTGCTGACTATTGCTCGGTTTGCAATCCCTTCTGCCTCCTAGATAATTCTCTGTGCTACTACTTACCAGAACATTACATATGCTTATGCAGCAGGTTTAAACATTAAACTACATTTCTTACATAATTTCCTCAAGTTTGTACAGAAAGCCAAGCATAAAACTGGGATGAGATCTCAGACAGTTGAGATTCCAGGTCCAACTAGTTACAGTGCCTGTCTCCAAACTGCAGCTTGGCTGTTCTTCACAGTGCACACTGCAGTCCTGAGCCTTTGACATCCCAGACTGTGGGGCTTCAAGAGAGCAGAATACTTCATTCTGTGACCCTTCATCCAAGGCTCCTTTCTGATGGAAATCAGGTGATACAGACCATTTTTGGAAAAGGAGTCCCAACATGCAATTAGGATATAAACTTGCTGTCTTTCTGGAAGCAGGGTGCTCCATGGGCCCCCACATTAGACACTACCAGCCAGGCTATTCATTATCAGTATCAGCTATCAGTAGAATCATCCAGGAATTCTAATTTGCCACATAATAACTTGCTTTAGTCAAAAGAGCTTTCCTGTATAACACAACAAAACAGAATAGTTAACCGCAACACTTATAAATACAGTGAAATAAGGCAGACTACAGCACAGAGAACCTAAACAGTGTTACATGTTCACTCCCATGTTGTGCTTCGTGATACAGTATCTGCAGACTCATAATGTTAAATTTATAGCAATACAGCCAAAAACAACACCAAGATTAAAATAACAATTGACAAATCTCTGCAAGTTTCATTTTTCCACTCTACTTCCCACCTCCTCAGCTCACCCGGAGTTTCACTTGCCAGTGTGAAGCCAGCATACAACAGGTATTCCACAGTGAGAACAGAAAGGGCTGTTCAAAAGACAAGAATAACCTAGCCCACATAAGCAGAAAGAGCACATTTGCAAAAGCATCTCTATACTGCAGGCACAAGCCCCCTTCACTTCATAGGCATAACTTCTCAGGCTAGAGTACGGAGTCATAAATGTCAGATAAGTCACTGATAGTGAAAAAAAAATGATACAGAAGGTAAAGATGAATTGTTGATTTATTTCTACATGACCTCTACCTCTGCATACATACTGCTGAAAGGAGAAGAGAGGAGGGGCAGGAGGAGGGGAGGGGAGAGAACAACATGTTTAGTTAGACATTGCTTAAAACAAATTCTATTCTCTTCCCAATCTTTGTTACCATGAAATGCAATTAATTCTCTCAAGAACCAAGGATAAGCTCTCAAGCCTTTCCTCCTGGCTTTTCAATCACACTGATGAGTCCTACATAAAAGTAACAACTGCATAAACAATTATTACAGGTGAAGATAAAGAACTGGAAAAACACCAAAAAAAAGCACAATAAAATGAAAGGGTTATGGCCCAATAAATCATAAACTGACAGCTTGCACCTGTTTAATCTTTTATCACTGACTGCAGATAAGCAGGTAAAATCTAAGTAGAAACCACAGCTCAATATCTTCCTGTGTGACTGTGGTATTTGTTCAGGCACCTTCTGCCCAGAATGCTATAGTCCCACTCTCTGAGCCTAGCCTCTGATAGACAGAATTATATCTTATTTCCAAACAGTTATTTTAGGAGGATAAAGGGATTTATCCTGTGTGGACCTACTGTGATATGGACTTCTTTCTGATTTCAATAGAAAATCTTTTTGAGGACTTTTGACAAAGCAGCTTCTGAAAGAAGTTCTTCAGAATTACAAGCCTCTTTCCTCGCACCACACTTGGACAGGAGCAAGGTGAGGAGCGCAGAACTTGCTCTGGGGCAGGCTTATGACAACTCACTTTGACTACTTTGTGTATTTTGTCATTAGATTTCTTTGCAAAACTCAGAAAGTAAGTTTTCATGTGAATGCTTATAGGTTTGGAGGCAATGATTTACAGCAGCTTCAGGCTGTGGCTTTGAGCAGACTTATGGTGTGTGTAACATGGGCCAAAACTAAGAAGTTTCCCATTTCTCAAATCAATTCCTGTACTGTGGGGTACCAATAGAGATAGAAGAAACCATCGATTCCAATGGAGATGCTGCCTAGGAAGTACAGGGAGGATATGGGTTCTGGCATCCTTCACTAGAAGCAGTGAGCAAGCTGTGCTTTAGCACTGCTTCCTCTGAAGGGGGAAGCACAATTCCCCGCATGTCACGCTGAGGAGTGAAACCTTTATCATTGAAAGCACAGATGTTCCAGGGAGTCTGATGGAAAATCTCTCCATCAAACCAATCCCTGTGAGTTTCCAAAGAGTCCCAAACCTCAATGGTCTGTCAGAAATGATGCCTAGCTATTGCTAAGCTCTTTTAGAAAGATGCAGAGAGCCAGCTGTCTGTCTTTGGCAACAATCAGTGAACCACAGCAGAAGCTTGCCTTTTTTTATGGAGTATTTATATTAATATTGTTGTTGCTGTTCTCTTCCAAAAGTTCAATTTGCAATGGTGTCTCAATCTCAGATAAAAAAATAAAATAGAATAACATAAAACAAAACAGGAACATGTAAATCCATATCATGTGATCCATTAACTCATCACATGACAAGCTGTCTGAAATATCCTGCTCTATACACACAACAAAAACTGTGAGAAACTGGGATCCAGAGACGTGCTTATTTAGTTTGCTAAGCTGAAAACCCTGTCTTTATTCAGCAGAGGCTTTACATCTACTAACGTACCCTCACCTCAACACACAGACTTATGCGTATTCCTCTGTATAAGTTTCTACAACTGAGCTGCAATTATGTTGTAATATGGTTATGCTTGGTTATGTTGGAATAACCAGAGCAAACTTTTCATAGAATACAGCTACCATGTGCAGAGGAAAACTAGGTTCTAGGTTCATCGATAAATGCTAGATCTGCATGGGCAGAAAGGAAAATTAGCTTTGCAAGCTATTAGTTCACAAACACATGTGAAACAAAGAATGGAAAATTGTCATGCACAATGATGATGCTCAATTCGGGAATATAGACCAATGACTTAATTAATTAAATGCTGCTTTGGTGGCATCTGTCTGTGCATGTGCATATTGCACATGCAGTGCCATCTTTATTTATAAAAGTCAGAAAATTTGTCAGCATGCTGCAAGTCATCTGTAGGTACAAGAAGGATATCCATTGTTAGATCAAATATGACAAAAACTACAATGAACAACAGTAACAGAAGTTGCCAGGAAATTCTGATTTAAAGTACATTTTGACTCATATATAGATACATATGACTTTCTACAATAAAACATGTTTTCTATTATTCTGTACCTTTTACCAATATGTGCTGGGTTTATCAACATACATATGTGTTCAGACACCACATCTTTAAGAATGTTACCAAAACCTTTCCAGTCCTAATACAAAACTGCACAGAAACCTCTTGCCTGTCCCATTACACATTACAGGAATCCACAAAGTTATAAGTTAAATGGAGGGGGCCAAAAACCTACTCTCACTGAATTTCTTCATTGCAGGTGTTCTGACGGAACTGAACTGTCCTAACAGTTCTAAAGGTAGATAACCCAAGTCTTTCTCACCAAGTTTGTCATTGAGGTTTTGGGATAGAAAACCTCAAGAACATAAGGACCTATGGGAAAGCACCTGAACACAAGAGGAAGAGACAAAGATTGTTTTTGTCCCAGTAAAGCTGATGAGCAAATGGGCAATAATAAGTAAACTGAATGCCCAAGCCTCATTGAAAAGCAGCTATCCTGGAATGAGAAACTTAAAATTCATATACAGGGGATCGTGAAATCACTGAAACCAATGTATTCCACTGAAATCAATGTTTTCCTCTGATTTTCGAGGAAAACAGGCCTTCCAACCATTACATTTACATGAACATGGAAAACATTTAGAATTTAATAAGATCGAAAAAAATAGGAATCCTTTACATTTTGGTATGAATTAATCCTTAGGAATAGGTAATTTATTAGGATTCTAAAGTAATCACTGTAAAAATTCTGCAGAATTAAAAACTGAGCATCTGTTCCATAAAACTTTTTAATTGTCCTACAGAATTTGAGAAGAAACATATACTTTCTTGTTCTTTTTTATGGGTTGGGCCATAATTCATGTAGAAAGGTTATCAGTTTCTATTAAATGCCACAGCACTTTTTCATACAGGAGTCTTATTTCTTTCTCTCTGCTAATGTCTTATTAGAGGGAATTCAGTATGCGGCCAAGTCTCCATTATTTGCTTTGGACAGTCAGTTTTGCAGCTGAGCCCATAAGGTTTCCCTATATAATTATAGGCATGTCTGATTTTTTCAATGGTGGGTGGACAATTACATATGTCAAAAAATTTCCTTCCAGATAATAACAAAACTGCATGGATAACAAACCTGTTATATGAACCTTCAAACTAAATACCCGACATCATATCAATAGTTCAACTGAAACACCCTGCTGGGCAGCACACATGGAAATTACCTTATGTGAAAGAGCTATTCAGCAGGGCAAGTATTAATACTATCTGGCAAAAAAATCTTGCTTTGGCATAGGTTTTAGGTCAAGAAAGAATAAACAATGGCACAAGAAAACCTCTCAGCTGAGTGTGTTAATGCTAGTTAAAGAAACTAAAAGGTGAAAACTCCCTCGAAGACTTTTTATCCTTCAGATAGCATATGAATTATCTGAACCAAACTCAATTTCTGCCATTAATTCAGAAGGATTATTTCAAGTATTATCAAAAAAGCATCATCCTGGCTCAGAAAGTATCATTTTCACTTCAATCAACTACTTTTAACCTTGTTCCCTACTTTCTATGGATTTATTCCAATACTATATACACTTATTTTCAGTCCATTTTTTTCACAAAAATGTAGTTCCCTCTGCTGCAAAATTGATTATCACCATAGAAAAGTATATTTCAAAAATGTACTTTCACATCCAAAAGTGAGCAACAGGAAAATGTTTTGAAACCTACCAAACTAAAGATTCCTAACAAAATAAAATGCCTGTGAGGAAGCATGGCTGATGCCCTTCTTTGCAGAACTTCCACAGAGCCCTTCCAGAACACAATCTTTCCATTAAAGCTATAGTAGTTCTGTAAACAAAAAGCAGTTTATGACCATTTCTGTATGTACCAAGATGTGTTTGGCACTGCAGTTTGCAAAAGCAAATTTCCTGTTTACAAGCTCATATTCTTTTCTGAATTCAAATGCATATTTAAACAAAACCCTCCTACGCAGCTTATCCGATTTCAACTGAGAAAATATTTTTGCTTCAAGTTTAACATCTTATTGCAATAGTTTGACCTCTTCATTTCTTACAAAAAGTATCATCAGATGAATATTAAAAATCAGCTATTACGACACAATATATGGATATAAACAACTTTATAGATCTGAGAAGTTCCATTTAGTTCAATGACGCAACTCTACCACATAGTTAGTCATGTGTAAATGTAGGAAAACCAAAGCTTTTGTTTGTCAGGTTTTCTCAGCAGCTGTTAAGCATCATTTGCATGTTTGACTTTTTGTTATATTTATAATAATCTATACATTATTTTAGACAAAAGACTCATGGAATTTTGCAGAGATGTTAGTTTACCTTATTTTTATATTTCTAATATAACCAGATTTTTTTTTCTACTTTTATTTGCCCATATGATCATGGAAGAACATATATTAGTTATGCTCTCACTAGATAATCATATAATTTCAAAAGCTAAAACATGCTATATTAAGGAACATGAATATTTACTTCTGAAAAGGAAAGGTGCCAGAGTCACAAGGATGGAAATTAACATGAGGTGAACAAGCATGGTATGAGGAGTAAGATTGTGTCATCCACATACCACTTAAACATTGACCTGGAGCTCTTCCTGGGAGCAACAGGAGAGCTCAGTCCCCTACACCAGTGATTTCCAGGCTCCTGCATTAACACTGCCCAAATTCCTAGTTTATTTCCAGTCTGACTCTGCTAGCTTCGGTTGAATTATTTCTGACTTATAGTAGAATAAAGAATTTATTATCAGGCCTGCAATAACATATGGGATGTAAGCTAGCCACAATCAAACATTTGGTTACTAATAACCTCTTTTAGAATCACATTAGAGCTGAACATCACTGCATTCATTGTTCAAGACAGCATATTCAGAAAAGTGCCATATTTACTTACTTGGGCACTATGTTGCCTCAAATAGCTACCAGGTATAAAGTCTGTTATTTTACCACTTACAAGCTTACAATCTTAGCAACCTGTTTCATAAAACTGTGAAAAATTACAATGACGTTTGCCAAATGATGGTAAGCTTAATTTAATATTTATATTTTAAAGGATATAACAGCTCAGCCTCTGAGGCATGCCGGAAAACAGCCACAGGGCTAAAGGCTCAACTGGGTCATTTGCTGTAATGCAGAAGAGTTTTTGGACATGCCTTCAATAGCACTTCTTATAATGTTCCTGTACTCAGGAAAGCAGGTCAATTTTGTACTTGCAAATGAGTCACCTTACTAAGTATTTTTTTACGAAAATTATATCCAGTTGTGTGGGTACTATGATAGAATTAACAGCCACTAAGCTAAAGGCATTACTTGTATACTGTGGGCAGAATACAGATCTGATGTGTTGTACCCTGAGAACCAGTAAAGCCAGTCAAAGCATGGTAGAGCCATACAACTCAGATACTAGTAAATGTCTCACTTCTCCGCATAAATACACCTATGGCTTTAAACCTGAGGTTTTTTGTCCCCTTGAATCTAAAATACTCAGTCACTAATGGAAACAGCTATTGCCAGTAGGACTGAACTTACTTCAGAGAATCCATTACTAAGAAATACTTATTAGGTCTGAAAATTGGGGGGGGGGGGGGGGGGGGGGAATGAGGTGATTGGACTCCGGATAGGACTTGTTGCTCAATACTAAGGAAATGCAATCTCTAACCATTTAAATTAGGTATTCTACAACCACAAAACTCCATTAGAAAATCCACATCTCATTCTTATGCACCTTTAGAGGGGATGTGATGAGCAAGAGGAATCTGCTGTGGGAAGCACAGTTCAAATCCCATATGGAGGCAAGTAGAGCCACTGCCTGAGAATGGTAGGCAGAGCAAGCCAATTTAATATCTTTTAAAATGTACACATGTTTGGCAATCAGCTTGTACGTTAACATTTTCAGGTGCAATTTGTTTTGCTTTGCAAATACCTTGGTAACTAGAGTAAAACCTCATGAGCATTTGGAATATGCCACATCTGAGTACAGGAAGCAGAGCTGTGAGAACCAGTCCTTCTGAATGAACTAATGTGCTTAGAGGCACAGAGGACACGGTAACGAGAGGAAACTTTGGCTGATGCTCTCTGCCAGTTTAACTGCAGTGATATAAATTGAAGATCTTCACTGCTTCTCCGCAAGATACACTGCCTTCATTCCAGATGCTTGCATGTGGAACGAGCAGAAATGATACTCTCTGCAAATGTTCTTTTTCACTTGACAAATGTTCATTTTGCAAGGGGCTGGAGCAGTTAAAGATGCTGTTCCTAACAAATGTTTGCTATTAGCAACCAAGCTGCTCTTTTTCTGAGCTGTGATAGCTGACTTACATGAGCGCTCAGCCCATTTCACTGCAGGGTACAGCAGGCTTCTTTAAACCACATGGGCTGAGCAGTGGAAACAGTCTTTTATGCAGCTCCAAAATGTCAATGCCTGACAGCAGCCGTGGTTTTAACAAGGCCAAACAGGTCAAAACCTAGCTTACATGAAATCAATCAGGATTTGGAAAATAGAAATGAAACTGTCACCCCTTGAAGAGCTGATCTAATAGATGCACTTAATTCATAAATATATAAATTCATGTATCTATTCAAGAGGATAAAGCTCCTTGCAAAACGTAGCTGTAAAAACCGCTTCATTTTAGACCATAAGTTGTCCTTTCATGCAAGAATCTGATTGTCAGAACACTTACGATGTGGGAGACCCAGGTCATTCTCTTTTACATCTGCCACCACCCAGGAGAATGATCTAACCACCAGACTGGAAAGGGCATTCTTCAGGCTTTGTTGAATCACTGCCACGTTTCCCAGTAAAATACGAGGTTCGTTGGTCCACAAAAAAGCATACAAGAGATGATGTTTCTAAAGTTTAATAGTTATGTCACTGACTAAGAAAGGGACATCTTGGATTCTAGTTCCAAGACTGTCTGTATTTCACATCATTGCATAAAATACATAAACACCACATAATTCCTTCCACCACTTGTCGTTTAAAATAAAAGAAGGACTTCTGTTCAGTTCTTTGAAAGAAAAGGCATTTTCAGAAACACTTACTGAACATGCACCCACTCAACTCAGGAGGAGGCTTAGTGACTTTTGTGCCTAAATCTCAGAGGCTGAAAAGACTGGATACACTATGCTGTGCTTTTGCCTTCAGCACCTATTATATTATTATATAGATATATCTATCTTGAAGCATCTTCTTGCTCAATATGCTCCCTTTTCTGAGACACCTCCTTCACTTCATGGCTCCATTAGGACAGCAAGGCATGCAGCATTTGGATTCCCCTTTGGGGTCAGGCACTCAAAGGATACAGTTTTCACCTTCTAAACTGATCTCTGCTACCCAAGAATAAAAGTAACTCCACTCTCCAGAAAATAAAACAAACACGCACGTTTTAGATCAGTCAGGCTGAGGAAGCCTACTCTCCTCTAGATTTGCATCTTCTATCTTCTCCTGCCTCTCAGGCCCTATGGCTTCCCTCTTCTACCAGTCAGTACCCTCCACTGTCTTATCAGGTGGGCAGGCAATACTTGCTCATAGTAGTAGCTGTGCTGATCAGCCAGGCAGCATGATAAATACATGAGTTCAGGCATTCCAGCTTTCCCTCGGTGGAATGATTCCTCTGGAGCCCTCATCCTTACCAAGTTCCTGTTTTTCAAACAACATGCAGTAATTTAAGACCTATAAACTTTTAACTCTTGACAAAGTTAGTTGAACTAGCAAGCAGATTAAAAAGTTGTTGAAAAGTAACATGGACCAAGATTTTAACTTCTAGACAATTAGGCTAAACACTTAATAAGGAGATTAGGCTGGTGTGGAGGAAGAAGGAAATATGAATTAAGCACATATCTAAACATTTCAAAAGGCTAGATTCACCCAGCCTTTATCCTGTAAACCTCTTGAGCACATGCTGGATAAACGATCAACTTGACAGCCAGGTCTCAGCAGAGACAGAGACTATGTCTATGTTAGCAAACCAAATAGGGCCAGAGAATGAGCCCAAGACCTAACACACAGTCCAAGCTGCTGAAGTCTTAGCAGTAGCATGGGACACCACTTTGGTCTCAGCACCCTAGTGCTCTGCAAGATGATGCTCAGGTGTCAGCCTGAACAAGGAACAATTCCCAGTGGTACTTCAGATGCAGTCACTCTCCTCTGTGACGGTGACTTTAGCTACACGGATGCAAGCCAGGCTGGGCCAGTTGGCTTCAGGACTCAAAAATAATCCCTGAGGCTTTATATTTAGTATGTAGAAGTAGCCAGAGAAACTGAGACAACATCATGTGTTAATGCTGGCCCAACTTCTCGATCACGCAGCATGGATGACTCAGTCATAGGGAGAGCACAGCTCCGTCCACCACTGGAGCTTATTGGCTCTTCCCAAGCAAGCTGCTCTGAGCCTGTACACATTAGAGTGTGGACAGACAGTGTTCCAGTTCCAGGAACTCAGTGTTCCCACGTCTCGAGCTGATGTGCTCACAGCAAAATGTGCATTCAAAATATCATTCTTAAGGCAATGATCTAACATTTTTCCATAACACAGGGGCTGCTAAATCAATTTTTTTCAATACTTCTGTGAAAAAGTGGGATTCAAAAACTTGTAAGACAACATTAATAGAGCCCCATAAACAGCAATTCCTATTGCATATGGGAGTTAAAGTTGAGTCTAGGCTCAGTGACTTCAGTCATGAACTGAAGGATAGCAGTAATAACAGGAGTTATTCAGAGATCCTTAGCTCTGGACTTGAACCCTTTACCCTTTTTTCCATGTTTCACTTACTGCACAGAATTGGCAAAATATAGGTACAGATATACACATGCACCTAATTATTTGTATAAATATCAATGCATACAGTGATGTATACTAATGTATTTACACAATAGATGCACTTATATCTACCCTATTTCTTAAACATGTCAAGTATAAATACGTAAGTACATATATAAATATTTATACATGTTTGTTTGGACATATGCTCACATGCATATACACATTAGATACTTGTTGGGGAACAGCTCATGACATACACCCTGAAATATTTTGGCAAAGGTGTTCTTAAGGATCAAACTGGAGTAGTGAACTGCTAGAAAAGTACCTGTAAGTGTTGGTCTGACTTTGTGTTTCCCTGTGCTGGTCTGTAGCATGCATACGGATGTAGACAGACAAAAACTCCAATAAATCAGCACACATTTTGGGCAAACTACAATACAGAAGCACCCCTTTATGAGCATTGCAGCAGAAATAAAGCATGTCTTGGGTAATTTCCATGAGTGACAGATCAACCATTCTAGTTAGCATAATGAATTCTATTCTAACTCCTCTTGGATTTTTAAACAAAACTTTCACAAACTAGAAAGCAGAACATAAGGTCAGGTAACCAACTTCTCCAGCACTAAATCACACATTCAGAAATGGAAGGAATGCACCATATTTCAAGGCTTTCCAGCTCTGCTGAATAGTAACCACTTTTTAAAGCTGACCTTTTCTTTAGGCCTGTTTTTCTGTAGGCTCCTGTTTCCAATACACTTCAGCTTTTGTACAGATGAATGCAGGATCATATTGGTTCTCTGAAAGCCTGCATCTCTGAACTCTAGCTAGCCTGATACCAGGTTAGAATCAGAAATACTTCCACCTTTTGGATCACACACTGGTTTTTACTCCGTAGCATAACTGCTGTAAGGACACTGAAACCAGTCCCTTTCCCTGCAAGTCAAAGTCTAGCTTTGAAGCTCAGGCCCACTTACCTGCTCCCACTATCAGGTCTGTTCTCCTCTCCTCATACACCCTGGGCTCCAATTGTCATACCCATAGCAGGGTTGTTACTAAAAGTTTTAACACTAATGTCAGAGATAGCACTGACCACTAATGTTAAGATCGATATCACTGGCTTCATTCTTACCTGGCCTATTACACTGCAGTGTTATTAGCATGATTTTTAACTCACGGTTATATACAGTTCCACTATTAACCTAAAAGACAATACCTTTCAAAATGTACTCTTATACAATTATAGTTGATTGACAACAGCAGATAGAGAGCTATTCCTACAGTGACTTTCCCACAGAACAAAGCTCATACTCTTTATCAATGAACTCAGTCAGCAGTGACAATTTTTTTAGGACAGATGAAATCCACTGTTTTCTGCAGCTATGTGTTTACAGACTTTTGAAATACATCCTAACTGCCCCTTTCCAGTCTCTATAATAAGAAAGTGAACTGAACAGCAAAGCTCCTAAGAAAAAACAGTAATTCAAAAGTATGGCACCAAAATCATGCATACGCAACTTATTGAAAACAATGTAGACAGGGCAATTATATTTCTGTTAAAAAAAAATAAAAATAATAATAAAAAAAAAAGGACAGAAAGCAAAACCATAGAAAAATTTAAAAATAAAAGTTATGGTAGCCGAGTCTACAAAATTTCGTTTTCTAACAAGCAGAGGTTTTGTGTTGGAGACATTTAACGAGAAAATTGTAAAGCTGGGGGAGAAGCAGCTGGGTATTTCAGAAAGGAAAAAGCTTATAAATTAACCAGTTGGCACAGTCCTAACTATAGTATCATGAACAGTGCTGTTATAATATTATTGCTGTAGGTTAATGTGATCCTTTATACAGCCTTTTTTCTTCCACAGTAGCCTATTTTCAAGAAGTAAAATGGTTTCATTTGAATTGCAAATCCTATCACATATATAGTTTTATTCTTTTGGACTAGGATGAGTGACAGTGGTATATTAGAGTTAACAAACCTTACCCACTTTTAAATACATTTCTGGTATTGAAAGCTAACAGAGCTGAAAACTGAATGGGTAAAGGCTCTGCTCTGGTATTCATTCCTTTATTGGAGCCTTGAAAGGACCGTATGGAGGGAACCTGATAGAAATTTCATGTCACTACTAAACAGAACTCAGTCCAAGGTAGAAAAAGAAAAGGTTAGCTGTGCTGTCTTTTATATCATTTCATTCCTGGGGGCCAGTGCTTTCAAAAGTAAAAATAGGGGCTGTGCAGCTTCTTTGATTCAACTGGTCCCTCAGTTTAATGGACTACAGGCCTCACAAAATTGCTGAACCAAACCTGTTGAAAGACTCTGCCTCCTGTACACAACTACTGTGGGTGGTAAGAACGGAAGACTAAAAAAAAAAAGCTACAGAAAAATGTGCCGTGTGAAGTAGATATTAGTGTCCTTCCAACAGCCCAGCACTTCCTAGGCCATTTCTAGGTCTAGTATGGAAACTTAACCTAAACAGTGCTACAAAGCAGTGACTGGTTTTCTTAACACCAGCATTTTTTTCTATTTCTCCCCTACCTATATTGAAACCCATTTTATAGATAACATTGGAGACATATTGAGAAATATAAGAAGTGGTGGGGTTGCATAGGATTGGCAAGAATAATCTTATTATCCTTTCTCCATAGAAGTTTGGGTCGGGTGTGGTGGCCTGGTAATTGGGCCATGGACAACAAATAAGGCCTACAGTGAGACGTGCAGCAGTAGACAAACGAGACAAAAGTGACAGAGCGATGGCAGACAGTTGATTGGTTCATCTTCACCTTAACTCTTTTGTTTGTTTGTTTTTTAAAAAGAAAACATTAGACCCAAATGTATATTAATATATTAATATTAATTCCTGTTTTTGTAAGACTGACACCTGGAAACTTCCTTAAATTTAAACTTTCACAGTCCATGTGAACTTAAGTGAAGGACACAAACTTAGAAACTAGCATTTTTAATGCTCTCATCCAATCCCAGTATGTGCATCAGAGATATACAAGCCAAATACCTACCTTTGCCAAAGTAGGTCAAAAGACAGCCTTACTGCATTGAACTAGGCAAATATCATATCTTACATATTGCATTATATATTTGGGCCATTCTGCATTGATTCTACCAATGCTCTAACAGTCACTCTTAGGAGCCTCTCTCTGTAAGTGAAGACTAAGAATGCATCTGGTTTAGATGCTTCAGGAATGATTTTCCAAGATAAGACGAAGGCATGTATTCACTCTTGGGTAGATGTTTACTCTTTCAAGAAAGGAAAAACTATCTTAGCCTGGGGTAGAGTGGTGGCTTTCTTTACTTCATCAACCTTAGAACCAGACGGAAAACCAATAAAAATGTTGTTAGCTCACTACTGCAAATGCTGCACAGACAACATGTTTTTCATACATCACTTCTTTTGCACATTTTCTCAATTTTGTATTTTGTGGGTTTTCAAGAGATGAATGACAGATGTAGCAAGAAGTTTTAGTTGTCAAAGCAAATGTTGGTCACTCCAGTCACTGTCCAAAGTCTTTGACTAAACAGATCCAGGATGTTAGTACAAGGTGAAATTCTGTTCTACATAATGCATTGTAGGTTTTGCAATATCTCTTCGGAAAAACAAACAAAACAAACAAACAAAAAAAAAATCTGAACATGAAAATCACTTAAAAACTTGGATTTTGAATAGTCTCCTTGGGAACAGAAATTATACAAGTTAGAGACAGAAACAGCCTTTCAAGAAATCTACATTTTAGCTAATGAAGATCATTACTTCCACCACTCTTACTCCTATTAGCCGCTCTCTCTTTTTCCTAATAATATATATACACAATATACTCTTGTTTCTGAGCTATGTTTAACTAACATTTTGAATACTCTTAACAGAAAGATTTGTAATCAACAGCCTGGATTACACTTTTCCTCACAGTCTTTTACCTTTACCACAGACCTTTACCACTTTCATCATTTGATTATTTTTTTTAATACCCTAAACATAAATACTTTCATTTTACTAGTTAACATTTAAGATTCCTTAACCATGTTGATCTATGTTCAAACAAGCATTATGGGATCATCTGTACAAAACTAGTCCTTTTTAATTTATACATTAGTATATAGGCCAATTGTGGAGAAAGCCAAAAAGGTGGGGGAACAAAGGGCACAAAATTCATTACGTTCCTCAACATTGATACACAGGTGGAAGTAGAGTGCAAGAAGCCCCCAAGACACATCTGAACCCAAAAATCTAATGAGAAGAATCTGAGCTTTGCTAGAGTTGTGGAAGAAGCTATTATCTCTCCTCATGAAACCGGTAACTGAAATGAAAAAAAAATATATTGATTTTTCATCAGAAGTTATTATGAAGTGGGTTTGGATTTTGGTACTCAATCTCAAGGACTGGGAAAAACAAGGAAAGTGGCTAACACAGGAATAGCAAACTATTTACATATATTCATTTATTTACCTACTTAGGGACAAGTGAAAGGAGAAAATACCAACTTCCAATTGATCTGACTATTTTCCTATAGTGCAATTTACTCTCTGTTGCCTTCTAAGCAAGCAAAAGCTCTTTGTCATGTAACACTAAAAAAGGGAGCTATTTCTCACTGTTAATCAGACATGTTTAATACAATCTTATGATAATTCAGGCACTTCCATCAAACGTAAAGAATACAGATAGAGGTACAAAAGGAACAAAAAGACAGCTGATATAATGGAAGGATTGTCAGTGGGATTTCCACAGAGAAAAGAATCCTAACAACATACAAAACACTCAGCCCACTATCTGTTTTCATCTTCTCATTACCTGCCAATAAAATTGCAGTGAAATCTGGAAAAATCAGTTTTTGAAGGCATGTTGTAAGCACTGCTTCCATCATTCAGCCCAGAACCCTGGGAATTCTTTTCCTGCAATGTTTCATAAAATTACATGTTGAGGGTAATCAGAGAGGTTTTAACAAGCTTGCTTCAAAGCAAGGAACAATAGGCATCTCATTTTGGCTCATCTCTCAAATTCCTAGGCAGACAAGTGTAACTGGTGAATTAATGTTGAATATGTGAACAATAAACACTCTAGGTCTTTTCTCTTGCTCCAGTGATGCAAAGCTTAATTAGACAACTAAATAGGCATATGGCTGTTTTGCATCATTGTAGGAGCAGAAAACATCTGATGTCCGCACTGCTCCTAGATATTTAGAAGCAATGTAATTTTTGGAAGCTCATCTTCTCAAATGCCAAAAATAAATGGTTGGGGTTCTAGAAAAAATGAGTAATGTGACAGGTTTTTCATTACTTCTTGTAAGTATCAATGGTTATAAGCAGAAGATTGAATATGTACAGTCATTATTTTTATTGTAGCCCCATCAATAAGTCAGACTCAAACAACAGAAATATACTGAATGAATGACAACTGTTTTAGATCTCTACCATTGTTAGTTAACAACTCCAGTAGTTAACACTCTTTGAAAGTAAATTTGTAAATAATGCTACACATGTAAAGTTAAATTCTGAATGTTTCCAAATGAAATTTTAAAAGGCTGAGTATTGTTCACCCGCATGAAGAAAAACAATGTTTGTTTTTCTGTGTTGAAATTTTCAGAAATTAAAAACTGCAACTAACAAAGTAGAGTTTTTCCTTAAGAAAGTACAGCTGCTCCAATTTATCACTTGAAGTTGTAATCTAAAGGGTCATGATCTCCTCTAACATATTCATTATTTAAATTTATTCACCAAATAGGTTGTATAAAAGATACTTGGTCTACTAGAAATTTACAATCAAATCTCAGAGAACACTAAATTTTAAGAACCCAAGCTCTTTTGAAAGCTGAAGCCCTATGCTTTGGTTCTGTGTGTTTTTTTTTTAAAGAAAGACGATTCTTAAAATTATGTTACCAGTTCTGATTCATTTGCCTATGGATTTTAAATTAATGTTTATTGCTATTTTGGTGCAGTCATTTTCAATTATGTTTATCAGTGAGTGTTCCAGCCCTCATATGCCTGTTAAGAAAGTTATGGAAACAAGAAGAAACAAAGTCAAATATGAAAATTTGAATGACTATATATCAAAATTTTCTGGCACAAGAAGAACGATTTTTAACATTTTGGAAACCATAGACATATTCACAGAGCTGGCAAGACACTTTAATGCATCTAGGTGTTGGTTAATTAGGAAGAGGCTGGAATCCACATGGACTGTAAAATTCAATCCAAATTCTCTCCCTTCTTTATTAACTTTTATTATTTTAACAGAAATCAGACTTGTCATTTAGCTACCCATATCCTGCAGTGGAACTTTCTATATGCATAAGAATGCTATGAGAATAAATCCCATGGTCTTTATACTATGCAATGTTTGTTTCTGCTGAATTAGTAAAAATAAAGAACCTGAGCTATGCATAATCTCACTCACTAGACAACGACAAGGCTGGCAGTGAAGCCCCACACAATGTTCTAATGTCATAGTTGAGTATTTTTGTGATTAGGTGTATTTTCATCTATCTTGGCACAACTCATTCATTAGAACTGATGTATTGCAAAGCAAAGCAGAAAAGCCAAATACACTCAGTTGGCCAAGTTTGCTCATTCCCAATGGACTTCATTCATCTTAGTACATATTTTTCCTAACTGCACTGTTTTTATACAGCATGGAATACTTTTCTTCTTTTTCTGTCAATGTCACTTGAAAACTAAAACAACCCACCTCCTCTTCCTTCACCAACCTTTATAAACCTAGATCTTCCTCCAAGTAGTGCTGTTAAAAATATATCTGACTCAACTGTTTAGGTTGCTGGTCCTTAAAACACATTTTCTTGTTTACTGAGTCCTTCTGTTTACCTTAACATCCTGTACTAATGAGCCCACTGCAAATGATAAACTGGATTACTACCTCAGCAACCAACTTTATACATTCTACAGCTGTCATTCTTACAGTATTGCAGGCCTTATGGAGTCATCTGGAGAGGGCTGGGCTAACAATTCTATGCTGAAAGATAAATACTTCAAGAGAAGCAGAGGAGATTGCAAATTATTTTTTTAAAAACCTTTGAAATGAAATGAGTAAATATCATGAAATAACTAATGGTGGTACAGAAAATAATGGCAGTAGATATTCTCTGTTTTATCGACTCACACACAAGACTATTAGCAAGCAGTATAGCCTACAAGAAGAAGATTCCTAGAATCAATAACTGGTGCTAAAATCCCCGATATCAAAAATAACTCTAAGAACTTTCAGGCAAGGATCACACACAAGCCACATACCGATTTCAGTTGGGTTGGTATTTCAAAACCTATCTGTACCTATTCACTTTCTAGGACATTAGAAGAAAGAATTAAAACAGTCACACAAACAGTATCCCTCAGCAGATACCACAAAGTTTGAAGCCCCTTTCAACATCAAGAACATTGCAACCACTGTTTAAAAAACATTTTTTTTCCTTTCAAAATTGCACAGAGAATAATTGGCTTTAGTCACCACTTGTCTTTTTTACAAGGTGGCTGCTGCCACTTCCTCTCAGTAGGAAGTGATCCATGTGAGATCAAGGCTCCTGTTCACATTTTTAAAATAACATTTCTCCCCTTTAATGTGAAGTGATCTTCAATCATTTCATGTAGATGAAAAGGGAAGTTGAAACCTATTCCAGCTTTTTATGCTCTTTCCTATAATTAACATTTACCTATCCCAGCTGATGTGTCTTACATGTAAAATTCAGAACAGTCTGACATGAATGAACAAGTCTACCTTTTAAGAGAGCAGCATGTAAGACGTAAGAGAAATAGTGCTAGCTTCCTCCCTGGAAAAGCAGAATCTGAAATACAGAGTAAGGAAAATTTTATTTGAGTGGAAATGAAAATAAATAAATCTTATGTGGGAAAAGAGAGGATTTGTTCCTAAATTTAAACAGTGTATATGAACAGCATAAGGCTACCCTTCACCAAAAAAAAAAAAAAAAATTAAAGTGTCTAGGTAGAAATATCTACAGCTAAACATCTTAGAAAGAAAAGTTCCAGTGTGAAGCAATATTTGGACTCAGAAAAGAGTATTCCAAGCATCAAGCATCAATGCACCCAGGCAAAGAAGGAAAAATTCACCCTGCTGCAGGGAAGAGGGAAAAAAAAGGTTAAGATGAAAACAAAACTGAGAGCCACATAAGTGATTCCCCAAGAACACAACATGACTGAACGTTCACAGGAGCTCTAAGAAGTAATCCACACTACAGCACAAAAAGCAGAGCATGTTCTACTCTTCATCACTACTAGTACAGAGAGACCCATGCCCACCCATTTAGGTCTCTGCCATTTTTACTCCAGTCACAGCATCATCAGCAGTCCTGCCATGACAAGCAACTCTTGCGTGACATGCGGTACAAGGTACAGGCCAGAGACTCACTCGGGTGGTGCAAGTTAGCATGGATCCAGCCAGTTCTGTGGAGCTACCTACAGCAGTTCCCACCAGCTAGAGAATGAATCCCCCATGGTCAATCACTCTGCAAGCAACAGCACTGCGGAGAACTGCAAGGGCTTTGTACATCCCACAGTCCCATTAAAAGTATAAATCCTTTGAGGTGTTCACAAAGCAATGTTGTCACTTTCTCTACAACGCAGACCGGTAACGTGAAGGGGGGAAGAAGTAGGGAGGTAACCTCAGTACCAGTTTTGTTGAATGTCCAAAAACGCTTTCAAAATGGATTGAGAACAAGCACGCTAGGAATAAGGGGGCTTTGAAGATAAATGACCACAAAGAATAGCAACCTCTGGAAAGAACGGTGTATTTTTGGCTATTTCTAATGTTAACATTAATATGCTTTCTGGTAGCATGGCCAGTGCACAGAACAGTACCAGCTTGCGCTCAACACTTTGGAAAGACAGAAGCATATAATGGTTCCTTTCCTGGACTGACAATGTCAGAATGTGTTTTTGATTGTTTTTCTGTGTGATCTTGACGCTTTAGTAAGCATAAGACAATTATACTATATCGCCCAGTTACTCTATGTATTAGGCACTGAGCTAAGTTGCTGCAGTCAGGAACTTTAGAACAGAGAAGATCAGAAATCTGTAAACCTAAGTCAGAGAACACAAGTGAAAATCCCAGCTCTGTTCTGTGCCTTGAACCACTTTCTGAAGGCACCTCTCTCGCCCTCCCCTGTGAGCCTGGAAGGAGCTCCAGCTTTTAAGTCAGATATCTGAACTAGAAGTGATAGGGGTGCATAGTTACAAGAGTGAACAGTGTATTTACAATAATTACCTTATATCTATCAAAATGACATTTTATTCAAAAATATAGCCAAGAAACTTTTTATGTAAGAAACACCTCAAACCAAAACTATTATCTTAAAACAAATATTTTATTTGATTTGAAACCACATATATTTTTCTCTTTCACTGGGAAAAAATATGAAATTTATTTTCCCTGATTTTTTTTCGTTTAGTCATTTAAAAAAACTCACATCTCTAACAGCCTACTTATGAAAGGCATACACTGTCTCCTTCCAGACATGTTCTGGCCCTTTTACTTTCCAACTGAAACACTTAGCCGTAGAAATACTTCTTACAGTAATGGACATGAACATATTTAAAAACTCAAGCAATGGAAGTGAACTGCAAGTGGGTAATAAGCAGGGAGGTGGGCTATTATAGATTGCCTCATGGATCGATTGAAGTTCAGCCTCTTTGCTGACTGTTGCAGCAAATTAAGCAATTGAAATCGGAGACAGGTAGTGAACTAACCTGACAAGTGACTGCAGGACACAGAAATCTATGTTTAGGACACTGAAAAAAATCCTGAAAAAAAATGGTTTCATGTTTAAAACCACTAACCACGGGATTTTGCCCTGTGCCAAAAGGATAGTGCAAAACTTTAAGCACCAAGGGCATGATAGAATGTTTTGTATTCGCCCCTTTATCCCTCATTTAACATGCTAAAACTCATGAAAAAAAAATTAAAAAAATGCTATTTCAAGTCATGAATGGATGTATATTGTAGATATGAATGTAGCTACATACACGTACATACACAAACACTCAATGACAAGAATTCAGCACACTTCTTCAGAAAACATGCTTCATAGTTTTCTCAATTTTAACAAAATTAGGTTTTAATGTATTTCTGTATGTGGTACTATCATGCTTTCGTCAAGTTTTGGAGTGGACTGAACTGCTCAAATATCTCCTAGAAAAATATTTGCGAGGATTGAGAAATAACCTCAGGAAGTTAGACTGACACTCTTGGTATGCAAAGATCAAGGGTTTATTTTTACTATTTTTATTATAAACAAAGAACCCAGTACAACTGCAGTGGCATCACTGGGGGAGGTAGAGGGAGGAGATGAGGAACGCTTGGAAAGCTGGAAAAAATACAGATATTATTTAAAAGCTATGAGTATATTTCTCTTGTACTCTCCACATCACTGTAACAATGAATATATATGAGGACTTTTCACCAAGATCTTCCCTCCTAATTGTATTAAGGAATAACACTACAAATTTTGGAATATGAATTAAAATACAAATTTCTAAAACACCTCCCTGTACATATAAAAAAGAAAACCCAAGAAAAACAAAAGAAAGAAATAAAATGGTCTCTGTTTCCTGACCATGCAAACCATCAGGGATTGCTTCATCTTAAACATTAAAAGCCCCAGACATTGCTAGCATGTAGAGATTTACATTTACACCTCCACATGAGAGCTCATACACACTGTTTCTTGTTTATATCCCTATTAGGAGTTCACAGCAGTCACCAAGATTATTTCACTTGATTTGATTCCTTCGCTGTTCTCTACAGCTCATTTACCAAGTCCTATACAAAGCTATTCATGTCCCTTGAGAAGAGCCGAAGTGAGTATTTGTACTCACAAAAGCTGCAGACAGATAACACAAAGTGGAGCCCTTGCCACCACAATGCCACTTCTTTCACAGCACTTCACAAATGATCTCACTGAGGCCATCTTCTAAGCCAAAGGCGTAAAACAATTTTGCATGCTGCTTCCATGTTACTGCTTTTCCCATATATATCTCTCCATCTATCAAGGACAAAACAGGGTATAATGACAACGTGTCGGGGACAAACAGTCATAAGGTTAATGTCTCTGGTTCACATGGCATTCTTTATATCCTAGGTTTCCCGCTTCAGCCTTTCTGTTGCAAATGATAAAAGTGAGAGTGCCAGTGCCTGAAGAAAGAAAGCACATCTGGGTAAAAGTGAAATACATTCCCAGCAAATCCACTGAAATACGCATTTTTTTTTCTTATGGACAAGAGCATAAGAACAGAGTGTATGGCTGATTACGGTGAGCCACTGCTTTCAGTTCTTGGTTATTGCTCAGTCAAGAGGCAAAGGGAATCTCATTGTTCTACAGGAAATGTATAAAAGCTATTTCCTCAGTTTCTACACAAAATTTTTTAAAATTGCTCGGCTCCCAGTAATGTTCTCCACTAACTGAAAACTAAAACTATCACTTTATTTTGTGTAAGCGACTTCTGGTAACTTGTTGTTAGTCTACTGTCAAACCATATGCTTACTTTGTCCTTGTATAGGGTAGAGCGTAATTCATAACTGAGCCATCCATTTCTGCTCCAAAACCTGCTGTAGCAGAAGAAGCCAACAGAGGAGCAATAAAAGATGGTTTAGTTACTGTGAAATATTCACAGTTGTTTTGTATTAATATTTGTCACAGTTCCTGTGATACTGCTTTTGTTTATTGCAGAGAATACCATCAGTACTGAAAAAACACAGTAGGATTACTTTTTGACACATGTCCACAGTATGCAAAACTAATTAAGCATTAGGAAAAAGTTAGTTCAAAAGAATTTTTCAAAAAAGACAAAAAGATAACCCAAACAGTGGAGAATTTCTTGCTTCTCCTTCTGGTTGAGAGCCACCCCATTTGAATGAACAGCCCCTAGGAGGCAGGCAAGCTGAGTGGGAGGCTGAGCATGAGCCTGGGTCCAGATGCCCGTGCTCACTGGGCTCTGGCCAACCCCGCTATCACCACCACCCCGATGATCTACTCAGCTTTCCAAACACTGCAGGACTGAGCCATTTGCTGACGAGGATACTGTCCCCGCCTGAGCCGTGGTCCCTCTCCCCAGCTCTCTTCTCACCTTCCCCTGCAGAACTCTTCAACGGTATTCAAATGGCTGTGCTTGCTACTCTGAAATAATACAGACTCTTTAGCACACTTCAGGTTACAGTACTGCATTTTCTGCTGCAAAATTTGTGGAGACCAACAGTAATCTTTACCTTCCTGTTTTCAGGAAAAAAAAAAAAAAAGTATTTATTTTACTGAGGGAGGGAGGGCTTTTGCAAAAAAAGTCAAAAAGAATTTAACAGCTAGTTGACAAGAATTTACAAGAATTTACTACAGTGTCAAGCAAAAGCACAAAAGCTGTAAGAATCAAAACACAACTTTTCAGCCAGCAGTGCCTGAAAATTTACAATACTTTATTAGCTACAAAAAGTGTCACTTACTGTGCCCAAAACACAATGGAAACATTGGCCTATGTTTATTCAAATGCAACTTTTTACTGGAGTTACAGAAACAGGCTAATTTTTCCAGTCAACTATTAGAAGAAGGAAAATATTATATTAGGTGTAGATTAAAAAAAAAAAAGTATTCCCTACATCATCGTAATACTGTTTCTTTTCATTCTACCTTTAATATTAGAACTCATAACTGTTTTAACTGAGATACTACCCTCCTGAGTGAGTGTTAAAACAGCTCAATATTACTGTCTTAACTTCATCTGTAAAATATTAAATGAACTGAAATTGTAACCCTGAGCACTAAAAGCAACATTCCAAAAAGCTTCTCAGCCTTTAATTTAACCTCCATGCCAACCAGATCTCTGCAATCATATCACATACTAAAATAGACAGTATATGCCACACTTACTAAAGAAAATTAAGGACCTGTGATTACAACTAATAAAATATTCTTTCACATTTTTTGGATGCAACCAAAGAACAGAGGCTTCTGGAACATCATCCAACAATAAACGATAGAAATAGATATCTGAACTTAGTACAATTCACTTGCACGTGTGAGCTGAGAATGAAATCAAAATCAAGTATTCTGGAAGAAAATTAAAGACAGAGTTACTCTGAAGAGTTTGAAAGTAAGAGCAGGAAGCAATAAATGGTATTTAATCTAGACTGAGGCAACTAAGTACAGTAGTGGAGAACCCAGAAACATGTCCTCAAAGGAAGAGAGGCAGGTAGAAGTCAGTAGTGCTAAAACAGAACTATAGCTAAGGGCAAGGACGATGTTTTTCACGTCTGGTCAGAAGCAAGCCAGTGGGGCCTGCTACTGAAGTACTGGATGTTCATCTGGCTGTTGTGTTTGGGTCCTGTAGTCTGCTCTTAGGTTTCCTCTTTTGGTTTGGGTGGCTTCCAGCCTTGTCTCCTCCTCTAGCCTCTCTGGCACAGTGCCCTTCTGTCTAATTGAGAAGCAGGACCTCACAGATCAGGCTTGCTGGATTAAGCACTGGCTCTCCAAAACGTTCCACTAATTTACAAACATTTTTAGCCAGAATTCCATGTTAGGACAAAGCTAACAAAGAGCTGAGTCGCTCCAGCAGCTTCATCACTTTTCTCCTTCCTGGTTCCCTCATCCCTGCTGCACGGTTCAACCCTTTCCCTTGCACAGGCACTAGAGTCCATCATACATCTATCTGCTTTGTTGATTAAACTGCCCAATTGGTAGAAAACTAACTGGGGGGAGGGGTGTGTTGGTAGAGAGAAATACCCCAGAAATTTGTTAACAGCTTCCTGCCAGTCAGCAAGTTGAACCAGCTTAAGATGGGAATCCAAATAGCGCCAGAAGCAGTACAAAATAATCAGAAATACATGGGGAGAACAAGAATAGTGGCATATAGAAATTTCTCTTTCAGGGAGTTATGACTTGGCCGTATCATGTAATTTCACCTCAAATTGCTTTCTCGTTTACAGTGTACCTCTGTGGGGATATACAATACACAAGCTTGTAAGGGTTCTTAATGCAATGCAACCCTTTTATTTTAAATAACAATAAACACAGATTTTGATAAAGTCAGGAGTTAATTATGGGCCATTCTTGCCTGTTTTCCTCATCATTCTGAGACTGTTTAAAGGAATGCACTTTCCACTTGAATACAAGGAACTCCTCTTTTCTACCCTTTTCTCTTTTTTTCCTATACACAGGCTTCTTACTTGGCTAATTCCTCAGTCAATGAAGTCTTCAACGTTTGCAAAGTCAAGACTTTTTTTCCTTTCAATATTTTGCCTCTAAATTCCTGCTGGTCTCTCTCATTCCACAGCCAAGTTGATGTTCCAGACTAGACCCTTCCTTACCAGTGTAAGGGATATACCCTTGTCTGTCTTACTGCTTCTTCCAAATATCAGGCTATATGTGTTAGCCCAGCTGACTCACTACATTTCTCCAGTCACCACACAGGGCCCCTTCCTACTGACATCTCTATCATCATTATGTGAATGCTAGTACAAACAACTGTGGGCAAGTCCCAGACTGTCACTGGTGATATCTAGAACTGCTGGCCTGAAAAATCCCTAAACAAGAAAGTTGTATTTCCTTTTGTTCAGCCATACTCACTTCATATTTGTTCTTGCATGCTTTACCAGCAAAAGAAAAAAATAAAATTATTACAAATAATCAAGCAAAACAATTGACTTACTTGAGAGGCTAAAGTACAAAGACCAAACCACAAATGCAGAACTGTGACTTGAACTGTGACTATGCGGTCTATACCTGAAAGTTACAAATACATCAGTAGGAAGAAATTCTGAAACATTCACTCCAGCCCTTTGCTTCTGTCAGAGAGCAGTTTGATGGATGCTCCCATTTCATCCAAGTTCAACTGCAAAAGAAAAAATGAGGCCCTGATTTCTTGCTTGGAGACTAATGAGGTTTCTCTCAATCAAGAATACAAAAGCAATTTTTGGAAATACAGAGTTGGGAATAGATGAATGGTGAGAACAGGGTCTCAGTGGAATTATATTAGCTGGAACCTAGAAAGGAAATTAGAGAGAAGTCTGAAGGAGACTTTGTGGGATTAAACATTGTTACACATTATTTCTCGTGTTTATATTTCATTGTCCTTTTCAGTGGAATTTAGCACAGAACTCCTTTTCTCCCTCCCCTTTTCCCCGGTATTTTGATCTGGTGCAGACGTCTCTTACAACCGCATAAGATTGTTTCATTTTATACTTGTTATTTTCTTCCATCTTTAGATGTCATAGTATATTTCTAAAGGAAAAGTATTAATGGACTGTAAATTATGGTGATGCTGAATTTAGTATAGTGCTAGCCTGGGAACTGCAGCTTCATAAACTCAGGTTGCAACAGTGTCAGTTCTCCTGAAAATATGTCTATTCTAGCTGAAAAATCATGAGCATCGAATTCTAGAATTTTCTAAGAATCAGTTCTTTTCAGTACTCCTGAAAATTAGCTTTGTATTTTGTTTTTAAGTATGAAGGAAATTACGCCAATAAAATTGCAAATCACAGAGGATATAAAGTATTAGATATGTAAGGGAAGAATGAGAGGATGATGAAAATGGAAGAAAATGAAGACAGAAGGGGGTGTCAATTCAACCCCACAAGTTTTCCTACTGATTTAATTTCTGAAAAACAGTAGTCAGTGCCTTCCATTAAACTACTCTTATTCAGAGTATTTTGCTGGACTGCAACCCAAGGTCAAGCCTCACCTGTTCTATGATGTGCCAAATTCTACCACACCCCCTTGTGCTCTGCTTTCTAGATTACAACTTCATAAACTACTACTGGGTATTCTCTAATGGATGTATTACTCATGTTACAATCTAGTTTCCAACCCTCCTTTTCCCATCCAGTGCCACTGTGAGAACAGAAAGCTGTCTTTCATCTTGCCATTTCCTCTCAGATGAGAATTCTCCAGAAGACTTGGGAAAGCCTCAGTTCAGCCATGTCTTGGCAATCTTCCAAATGCAGAGCCCTGTGCTGATTGGTTTTGGCTCCTCACACAAAGTATGTTATCACAGTCAGCACATGGCACTAGAAGAGTCTGAATTCTATTTTTATTTTTGAAATTAATTTGTAATGGCTTCTCAGGAAAAACTAAGGGGCATTTTAAAAAAATATATTATCTCTAAAATTGGATGCCTATATAAATAGATCCATGAGAGCAGACTTTCTGAAGCAACCAGAACACATTTAAGCACCTAAATAAGGGTCAAATTTCCAGAAATGATCTGCAGCTGGAAGCTCTCAGTGCACTCAACATGCTAAGCTCTCGGAAGCCTAGCAATATATTTAGACACCTCTGTAAGAGTTGAGTTCTGAAAATCTGCTCTCAATTGTGAATACATGTATCTCCTGAATATCTGCTCACTAGAGAATGATTTCAGAAAAACTGACTACCTACAACTCCCACAGACTGTCTTATCCCTATCTTATCTGAAAACCAAAGCCTCAGTTGCCTGATTGGGGATTCAAAAAAGAAAATTCACTTTACTATTTCTTTAATTTGAAAATATCCATGCGCTGTTGCAGCAGCAAGGGACTTAATTTGTTAGCATTTCTTAAGGACCCAACACTCCAAGATAGAAATTACAAAGGACATGCTAAAACTTACTAATAAAGATGTCTGAAATGAGCTACACGTTCAGGGCTCAAGAAGTGTACATGCAAGTTAAACCAGTCCTCTTAGTAAAAATACCACTATATTCTTGGAAAAGAGAGAAGAGGAGAGCCTTCTATTTCGGCTGTGTGTGATTATGAATCCATTTATACATACCATAAATATTCCACAACTTGGAAACCATCTATTTTTTCAATTAAGACGTCAACAAAAATAAGCAATGGATCACGTAGGGTTGGTCTTAAAAAACATTATCAACCTCAGTCTAATATTGACACTTTTTAGCCTATTTTCCAAATACTTTGGTTCCCACCCTCACAGATTTAACATTTTCTTCAGTTGTCACTATCATAATGATGATGGTACAAAATAAGTATTTTTCATCACTCATATAAAATGAAATTCTCCTCATTTTAGCTTATACTAAAAAAATTACTCCAAAACTAAGAAGGATGTATCCTATCCATGCTACTCCTTTCATATTCTAGCCCTGCAATGAATGCTGTGATAGTTTTGTATTCTGGATCCTGAAAGCATAGGAGTGGTACCATTTTAAATGCATAATTCTCATTTCAAAATCTAATAACTAAAAGCCTTAGTGTTTCATATTGGAATGCACAGTCTCCTCACAGCATTTTGCAATAAAAACTATATATTTTTTTCCTCAGAAAAAAGATAAGAATATAAAATGTAGCAATAAAAATCTAACATACTAATGAATTACCCTATAATTAATTTATTTTGCTAAAGCAACTCAGAGCGTTAACAAGAACTGATGAACTTGCCTCTCAAATAAACTCACTGCAAGATATAAGTATTACACCAGTTGCAAACTGAAATGTATCATTTCAAGTGCAGTAGGATATCCAGATTAGGAGAAAGACATCAGAACATTTTTTCACAATACATTTGACCAAAAAAAAGAAAGAAAAAAACAGGAAATTTTTAAACCAAGTCTCCTATAACTCTCAATATTCTGAACTACAAACTAAGTGCTCTCTGAGTTTTTTTCTGCACATCAAAAAAAAAAGTTAATAGATTTTAATGACCAAATATCTTTATTCTTCTGAATGTGATCGTAAACCTAGTTATACATGCCTAAACTCCTGAAATAAGCCCATCTGAAAGTAGTTTTTCTTTATGTATAACTACTACATTTCAGACTGGGAAATCTGCTAAGGATACCCCAGGCATACAAAGAATTTTCCCTTTGCAACGCCAGGCAGTTTGCTTTGTTTTTTTCTGTTGTGCATTTATGAAATCAGATTGCTGATTTCAGGAATACTAAAAGAAAAGAGTATCTGTGCAGATTTTGACAAGATTGTCAAACTTTTAACTCAATTATCAAGCTCCCATTTCAAAATCTATATCCTTGTGATATCAAATATGGACACACATATTTCAGAGCAACAGATTGGGACACTGCATTCACTATAGCTGTAGACTTAAGCACATGAAGACATACTCATTGGCTTTTAAACCACCAAAGGACCATGCTTAATATTTTGCAGAGTAGCAGAAAAGGCACAACCTGAAGAGAAGAGTGCCTCCCTGTGGCAAATGAATACAGGAGAGACCTGGCAAACTACAGACCCTTAGTTCCAGTTTCTTTTTCCAGAGGCCACAGCGCTGTTTTACAAGCAAAGGGATTATGAACCATGAGGACAAACTAAGATCCTCTATTTCCAAAACTGTTTGGAAACATATCTAAATATTGCTCATACCTTCACATGGACTCAAGCAGCTATAGCATCATACTTTCCTCAGATCAAGTTCTCTTCCTCTGTATGCTAGAGCAGAAACTTCCAGAACAGAGCCAAAAGAAAATCCCCCCCCCTTTTTTTCTAACTATAAATTTTAAAGTTTACATTCTATTTAGCTTTATATATTTTTAATAAAATAGCATTATGCTAATCTTTACTCTCAGCATCACCGTAACCTAGATACAGGCACATTTTTATAAGATCAGAATTTCAAAGCACAGAAGGAAAAGCTATTTTGTGCTGAATCCCAGTTATCATCTATTCTTTCTCAGTGCTCTCCTTCTATTCTCTTCTTCTTGTGAACAGACTGTTAATCTGTGTTCCCTCCCTGCTGAGGGAGCTATTCTTTGGAGTAAGAATTCCAAAGTGCCTTTACTTCAAGTTCCATTTTCTATTTTCCACATCTCCTGAAGCTTAAAAAAATTCCACTTTAAAAACAAGTCTAACATTATCACGCAGTAGCAGTTGTCCTTCTTTCAGTATTTTTAAAATCTAATCTAGCCAGCAATATCCCCAGAAATAACCATATTGATTTGATCTGAATGAAGACTGAAATAGTGACAGCAACAATCAATTACATGACTAAACTTGGATCACATGCATGCTACCCAAGTTTTCAGATGTTTCTTCTTTATTTCAAAAACAAATATTCCCAAAGAAATACAACTGATTTTTTAAATGATCTTTTTTTTTAGATCATTCTCCTTTCCTCGTTCTTCTTCTCCTTTCATTTTTCACTTTTTTTCATGTGTACAATGGAAAAATGAAAGAAGAGAAAGAAAGGGAAGAAAAAAAAGACACCCAGCAAAGCCAAAAGTTTTCCAGCAATTATGGAACTTTTGGAAAAAAAATATAACCTTTTTGTTGGATTAATTATTATTCAAGGGAATTATTACAGTTATTCTTGAGCAACCCTTCCTCAAGGTACCATCAAAACTGAATTTGTTTTTGGATGCTGTTTCTGGCTTGAGCTGACAAATCTTTCCAAACACTACACAAAACACTCTGACTCTGGAGATGAACAACTGACCCAGAACCACTGCACCATCTGATGCTTTACAAGCCACAGCTTCACCCACCAGACATCACTGCAGCTGGAACTGCTCCACAGACTACCTTTTCCTATAGTGTATCTGCAGCACAGCACACTATTATACAGAACACATCTCTTTGCTGGGGGTTACTTAGTGCCATTCTACCTGTTTGCTTATGGTTATAAACTCCCTTCTAGATTAACCTCCATTTTCCACAATTTCTGTTCATTAAATAATGAATACACGCTCAGGTTCCTGGTTAGTGTATGTGGGTCATGCTCTCTCACTTCCTCAAAATATTTAGCTACCACTTTTTCAGCATGTTAAATAACAGTACAATAAAAGACATGGAATTGATCCTTTGCACTACTGTGGACCTATAAACTGACCAAAGCAAATTTTTCATTTCTACACACCCTTTCCTTCCCAAGCTCTGTCTACTCGTGTTATAACATCAGGACATGCCACAGACAAACTCTTTAATATTGTTTTTAGGAGCCCAATTCTAAATATATCTTCTACACATATATTGTAGTAATATAAATTACAAAATGTATTGAGAAAGGTAGAAGGAAGGAGCTGAAAAAGTGACTTTCATTCTATCAAACGCAGAGGTCAACAACAGACAGGAATTTTCAAGATCTTAAATTTTTACTTTTACTAATAATAAGTTCTCATTTTCATGAATGTTTGTTCCCTCATTTAGAAGAAAGTTGAGACTAAAATGCCTTAGCAAAACAGAATGAGAACAACGGAAGTTAAAGAAGGAAAAGATTTACACTGAGTCATATAGCCTACCCCTGCAGATGTAGAATTGTTCCCTGCAGAGCATTTTTAGTTAAAATGGAAAACTGCAACTTTCCAATTGAGTCCAAAAGGGAAATGTTCAAGGGTTCTTACAGAGGAGCTTGAGCAGATTCAGTTTCCAACAGACATTACTATATGTTCCAAGGGGGGTTATAAATAAAAACAAACTGCATTTCAAATGTTGGAGGAAAAAGTGCAGGGCCATCAGGTGAAGCAGCTGCAGTTGGGTGAGAGCGAGTGGAATGCTGAGGCAGCAGGTTAGATTTTAAGCTGCTGATGGCTAATGTGGAGTCTCGCATTGCAAGCCTTTGGGGCTACCTGTGTCACAGAAGAGAGGATGGGAATGTGGCTCCAGCTCTCTCAACACAAGAAAGACAATGAGGGCCAGGCAGGAGGTCTTTTTCCTCCTTAGCAAGAGAGTTCAAGAATCTTCCTTTTCCGTTTGTAAAAGTCAAAATCTAGAAAATGATAATGAATGAAAATATTAGTGTAAATGGACGTGTTGGTTTTAGGTCAATGAAACATTCCATCAGCTTATTTTCAAAATTGGTACTTCTGCTTTGAACTGATATCTCCACTATCATCAGTTTGCATGTCCAAAGAAAAAAAGTCATTTCAACCCTCCAAAATTGATTATTTTGACTCAGAAACAGACACAAATATAGTTAAAGGAATATGTTCATCAAATGGTGTTTAACATTAGTATTTCTTTGTGAAGAGTTTAGATTCCAGCAAATTGCATTTCCCAGGAACAAAAAAAAAAAAAAAAAAAATTCCTTTGAGTCCCCTGAGCAGCAACAGAGCCCATATCCTTCAGCTCCCTGCTTTATGCACAGAGATGTAAGTATGACTGGGGGAGTATACTAATTCTCAGCTAGTGTTATACCTCTATGGCCAGCACAGGTAATCCCAAGATCCTTGAAAAGGCAGATACACAAGCTGTACACATGCTGAGCCAAAGCACGGTCTCAGACACCGTTACTGCAAGGGTTCTTCAGAACATGAAGGGATCTGGCTGTTGTGAAAACTATCATCTTCAGGAACAGCCCGATAAAATTCATGGAGAAAGTCTGCTAGAAAACGACCTTAATGCTTACAGCAAGAGAGTGCTCTTTCAGAGCAATATAGACATAGCCTTAGATGTTAAATTACTTGCATTTTTTACCCCCTAAACTTCTTTAATTCCTGTTATTGTCAGGGCTTCAATTATCCCTGAAGGAAGCAAGAACCACTTCCTGAAAGACTTCTTCCCTCTATGTGCTGAGCACAAAGACAGGAAAAATCCAGTTGTGGTGTTTAGATAGGATATAGATAACATAAAAGAATAATAGAATATTCTTAAGAATAGAATTGTATATATATTCCCTAAAATAGGATATTATTTATGTAATATTACAGAGATTGGGAATGAAAATAGCACTTTATTAATGGAGGATTTTTATTATCTATTCTCACTGGGGTAATGCCCAAAACTCTTAAAAAGAATCAGGACTGAACTCTACTAGGTGCTTTACAAATACAGAGAAAGACCTGGGCCCAACTGTAAAATTTTACAGTTCAATGAAAAACATTCTCAAAGCTCAGCACTCCTCCATTATGGTTGAAATTAGCATACTGTGCACTTACACACCACAGAAGAATATATCCGTTTGCTTAAATCAAACTGAAAAGCGCTAGAATTTTAATTAGCTTAAGGTCCAATGAGTTAATGTATACCCAAATAACAGCTGAACTCATCGGAAGTAAACCTAGGCAGTACCTTTTCTAGTTTCTCTTATTTGAGCTACTTAAAACTATATTACATGTAGTTCATAAAGAGCCTTTTAACAATTTTGTGACATGGCAGTTTAGTGAAACGTGTTTAAGAAGTACTGAGATTCTACACATCTTACCCAGCAACCTCAGGTACCAATTATTTGAGATTGCCTTGAGAAGGTACATATGTAGACAGACAGGAAATGAACCTGTGAAATCTTTATCTTCTATTTGTGGGAAAGCCATTGTAAAGTAACATTTTCAGCTCCTTCAGGCCATTCAAGTTTTGGTCATGCTGCCTGAAGACTTGGCATAATCTCTTCTCCTACTGTTTTAATCACTTGCTATTATTCTTTGATTCTATTATCCTACATACTACTTTTATCATTCTCAATTACTAGATAACAACAAATATTTTTTGCATTTGGTGGATAAAATCACATATCGCCGGAGTTTAATTAGATAGCAGAAAATTGTTTCAGTATATGTATATTTAAACATCTCCCTAAGATATGTGCTTGTATCATAATACCAGTTCTTCCCTTTGGGGTAAATAGGAATCTAAAAAATTAAGATAAAAGAAAACAGCTCTAGCTTAGGAGGCTGGTTTTGCAATTCAAGTGCAAAATACGAATTTAAGAGATGCAGGATCACTGCATGGTTGCAGAGAATTATCGTGGGTTTTCCTGCATATTACCCTAACAGGAAATAAGATTGAATGTTAAGCAAATAATTCACTACAATAGTAAAATAAACATTCAATATTTAATGAAAGCAATAAATAATAGATTGTAACTGTCAATTTAAAACCTCAGTAATTCAAAAGCCTGAATAATAGCTATTCAAATACATTCAGCTGTTGACACAGGAAAAGTGAGGGCTTTCTGGTTTTAAAATATACACAAAAAATTCTTCAGATTTTTGTTCTAGAGTCCACTGCAGGCAGGTGAAGCTTATCATGGTTATCATTATGTTCTGAAGCAGTCTAATTTGAAAATAATTTTTAAGTCAAGTTCTTAAGAAATGTTATGACCTCCTTTTCTCTTTCACTGAAATATTCTTGGGTTCACTTAAAAGAGAACTACACATATGGTCTACTCGATTAAATGGGGAGGTAGGAAGGCCAGATTATTACCAACATAATTTATATTTCCTTTTGTATTGGCTGTATATTAGACGAGTAGTAAGCAAATGAAACTCTTCAAAATTTATAACCAGCTACAGTATGGATTAAAGAACAGACTGTGAAAAGAGATTTTAAATTAACCAGAGAATGGAAAATATGACCAAAAACTGGAGATGAAGGGATGAAGAGATGAAGACTAGAAAGATCTTGGCATGCAAATGGAATACAATTCTTCCTGTAGCATATACTTCACCCACTGTACATAATATTAAGTCAGGATTTCAAACCCTGTAAATTTGTACTTTCTAATCACATTATCAATCAAAATTGATTTTTTTTTTCATTAGCCTTTACTCTCTTGAAAGGGACACCAGTGAAGATAATTAATCAATGGTCACTATACTGTAATCTTGCACTTGAACACGATATGGCATTAGAGAGAAGTAGTGTTGTCCATTGGTGATATACTGATACCTCTAAGAAATTTCTTGCTAAAATTTACTGGAAAGATCCTGGTGCCTAAAAGGACCTATGATATGTCCAAAAAGCAGAATTATTTTAAAAGGTGCATATTTTGAAATAATCCTAGTAAAGCTGATCTTTCAAAACCAATTTATGGAAAATAAGAGGGTCTTTACATAGGATTAAAGCAAACAAACAAACAACAAAACAGTAGGGACTTTCTCTTCTTCAGCATTCTTCAGTCACATTTGAGAAACAAAGGTTAAGAACTAGTTCTTTACAGGCAGGTCATTCTATAATTACCTACCAGAGGATTTCTTATGCCTTCACCTTGTAATAGCTAGTTTTGTCTGACTGTAGACAAGGTGCCAGTCTGATGCAATATTTCAGCTTCTGTGTTTTAAGGCATATTTAAAAGTTCATCCTAAGTAGTCACGCCAATAAATATAAAGAAAAACAACTGAAGTTGGTTAAGGGGAGGGTTTTCTTTTCTTAGTGGAAAGAAAACCTCAGGAAGTGTTTTTGTCAATCCCAGTAAGATATTGACAGTAACATGTAACCTCCATCCTTGACCCAGCAAGCCTGAACTGCATTTAATTGGTCTGTCTGCAAAGCTATGAAAAATTTCTTTGTGTACTGTAAAATAAAATGTATATATTTCATACAGCTGGGAAACAGTATCTTCTATTCAGAGCTGCTGGCAGCACAACAGAGCACTTTCCTTGTTAAACCCTCTGAAAGCATCCTTTTTTTTTTTTCCAGCCCTGCTTTTAGGTGCATTGAAGAAGCCAAAAATATAAAAGTCAACAAGAGGAGAGCATAATCACTGGAAAACTAAAAGGACATAAATCATTCTTAGTAGAAGCACAACATCCAGTGTAAACCCTGAGAACTTTTCAAACTTGTTGGGTTGGTGTGAGGAGCTGGGGAAGGACCTATCAGAAGACATTGAGCAGCCTTACTAAAATGAAATCCTCATGTATGCCCTATCCATTTTTTTCCTCATCCTACAGATCTTCCTCAGTATCAAGCTACTCCCCATAAATCCACATGACTAATAGCATATGAACTTTTATGAGATAAATCTCAGCACTACTAAGAACCCTGTATACTTTAAAAAAAAAAAAAAGGCATTCAATATATGATCAAATAAACATTCAGAGATGAGGAATTTCCACAGGAAAAGACAGAAGCTTTCTAATGTATAATTCATATGACTGTCAGTGTGAGTACTCATGACAGTTTTAACATGCTCTCAAAATGCAGTCTTTTTTTACTGTTGGAAAATAGAATGGTTTAAGGAGTATCTACATTACTGAACAAACTGGCCAACAAATCTATGCCAGGAGACTCCCTAGCAGAGAGAGAACATGCTGGAAGAGCTACACCTGTCACATAAAGGTATAAACTAAGGTAACAGGACTTATTTCACTGCTGAGATGCCAGTTCCCTAGCCATTGCACTGGCAATATCTTAGTAAGGGTGGAGGGAGGACACAATCTTCCCAGTTTCCAGTTAATATACGTGAACCAGCAAAATTTATAGAACAAGATGAGCCTAAGCTGTGTAAAAACATACTGACAACTTGGGAAAAGCATGTTTAAAAGAAAATAGTTATTTAAAATAGTTATTGAAAGCAGGTAGATAGATATTCATAAAGAATGTAGACTTTTCATTGATCCCATACTGATCCAACAATAAAACGTCTCACATTGTGGACATCACCTACTTATAGGACCGAGAACAATAATACTGACACCTTTGCAGGTCTTAGCCAATTGACATATATAGGAACGAAGCTACTCTCCCACAATGTCTCAATAAAATGCTCAAGATGCAGAGCAGCAGCAGGTGAGCCCACAGCTTGCCCATCACTGCTTCTCTGCAGCACGTGCAGCACTACTACACCCAGGGCTCCTGCGTTACTACACCTACTAACTCCATTCTGGAAAAGCAGCTCTTTGACCTCATCTCCATCTTCAGCCTTTTTGTTCTTTTGTTGTTGTTGTTCCTTTTTTTTTTTTTTTAATGGGGAATACTTTGAATAACATAAGCTATAAAATCAAAGGTAACAGGAAGAAAGCATTATTTTTGACCCTCTCTGTAAGTTGCCTTAGAAGCACAAAAATTTGTTCACAAACTGACCTTCAGAATTTCCCCCTTCCTTAATATCAACTTTTTCTCAGCATCCTCCTGAAATCACATGTCCAAAACTAAGTATATTAGGAGGTGTCCTGCGTAGAAAATACTTATAGAAATGATGTAGATCACGTGTAAATTAAAACTGTTTTGATTCTTCCAAATACCTTCATATGCAATCATAACTAATTGTAGAAAAGTGGAAATGAAACTATGCATATCTATGGTTGTAACAAGTGCTTTATTCTTGCACTTTTATCTGCCTTTGTGCTTTCCCTATAAACTCTTCAAGGTAGTGAATCTCCCGCTATGTGCCTGGAACAATTCAGGTACATAGGGCTGTTGGTCTGGCAGTGCTATTTTAACGCAGAAACAATACAGTAATATAAATAACACCATGTTTAAGTATTACAAGAATTCCCCACCTCCACAACAGTGGCAGAACTAATTTACCAAACACACAGGGAGCTTGCATGAGGCTTGCAGAACCTATTCTGAAAATGTCATGATGGAAAGCAAGTGATCAGTCACTAGGACCACTCCAGAGAGCAGTGCTGTGTGCAAGCACTGATAAGATGCAAAGTAATTTTGAATCTTTAGAAGCATTCACAGTTTTAAAGCTGGCAGTAAGAAAGGCAGAAAAATTAGTCTCTTGCAGATCAGTGACTTGGACAGCCTTCTGACACAAGCCTTGTTGTCTTCAACTTAAATACATAGAAATAAAATGGGAATAGTAATGACAAAAATATCAGGATCGTTTTTAATTAGTCCTAAGTAGAAAAAGAGTATTCCCTTAGGTATTATTGTGGCAGGCACTGAACAGGTGCTAAAAGCACTCCCTCCCTGTTTCTCCCTGGAACTTGTTTGTTGCTGCCAAGCATTAAATGGTAAAGCACTAGTATTTGTATAGTTTTAAACCTGCAGGTATTGGTGTGAATCAAAGACTTTTTTTAAACAAACTTCTGTAACTATACAATAGTTGCGTGATGCAAAAAATACATGTTTCTGAACACTAATTAAAAAAATAATAATAAAGTACATATTCCATTTGCTTTGGAGCAACAATTATAAAACCAGATGTTAGAACCAGATGTCAATGAATTATTTTTCATAAGCCACAGTTTATAGCTATGTAGTCTCCATTTATCATCTCAGATGGGAACACTTAATTTGACAGCAAACATTTTGGTTAATAGCCAGTTTCAACATTAGCACTTGTTTTTGAAATTTTATGTAAAGAGATGTGATAAAACTGTCTAATGAAAATTCTGTTATTTCAGTCCTGTACCTCAGCATTTAAAAATCATGTATATCTGTGCATAAGCTGCAAATGCTTTATACATATGCAAACATCTGTAGGAATGTCTCACACAGGCATATGGCTTTATATATGCAAGCATATATAAAATATATGTACAGATAAATGGACATGCAGTGTTCCTCTTTTAACAAATTTGCCTTAGGACAACTGAAAATAAAAGGTCTTCACACCCATGTTTCTTGTGCATTACAAATGTTTATTGATTTCCGTGGATACTTATGGTGAAATAATCTTGCCAGATCAACTGTGTTATTTTTGCTACCTGGCCTAAACAGCCTGTTTTAGACCTAGAACTCTCAGGGCAGCCTATATTTAGCAACACAGATCTTTTCTTTGTGTATGCTTCTTGCATTTCTAGGCAAAATCTATACCAGATCTTCAGCTCCCGTTAAGCTGGCACAGGTCCATTGATTTCAACACTGTATTTGTTACTTTTACTTTTATGACAGCAAAAATCTAATAGTTCTGCAGACAGAAATCGTGAGGAAGGGGTTGATGCTAGCACACCTTACAAGTTTCCTAGTAGACAGTCTGCCCTGATTTTAGCCCTGAAGGAGAACAGTCCCACTGCAAGATTTTCTTTGAGCAGAACTGGATAGTCATATCAAATTCTGTGACAGATTTGTGAAAAGGGCAAATTCACTTTCATTCTGACTGAGGCCATGACTTGATTCCCCAGATAGTAGTAAGAGGCAAGTACACTCTTTCAACTATGACATTTCAGGTTTGAATTATTTTATCCAGACTGAAAAACACTTTTTTTTTTTTTTTGGCTGTGGATCACACATTTTCAAATCCAGAGGTTAATTTTAGAAAAAAAAAATCCTTATAAAAAAAATCAAGATGTTAATTTCGCCCTATCACAAACACATATTTACAAATAAAATGCTGTGCTTCTGCCACTGCTATACTTGTGAAAAATTAGGGAATGGGTGATTTGATTGTTCCAATTCACAAATGAAAAAAACTTAACAACCTTATATATAAAGGGACTGAAAGGGAATGTACAGTTATCGTGTATCAAATAACTCCTACAAATGGGAAATGGAGATGAATCATAACACACCTGTAATTTTTCAATAGGAGGAATGGCCAGATCACAGAGTGTAACTTTAATAAGAAAACCAGAGTCTCTTAACTGCAGATTAACATAGGAATCATGGCCAACATCCTTCCTTTCATGCTGACATAGAAGAAAAGTACATGCCTCCTGTACTTTATTGCTAAAAAGGGTTTCAGAACATTTTTGAAAGAAAAGAAATGCATCAATGTGATTTTTTTCTTCCTAGACTTAAACCTACAGGTAAGTATTCACAGTTCTCACTAAGAAAATAAAGACTTCATTCGAGAGGCAAAAAAAAGTCTTGATGGGAATGGAAATGAATTATTTTCACCTACAGAGACTGACCCAGATGAAAGAACATGAGAACAAACCTAAATGTTGCAGCAATTTTATAATGAAAAAAGTTCTAAGTTGAATAAATAAATAAATAAAAGATTTTTTCTTAAAAATGGAAATAATACCAAAAAATCAACTTAAGTGGGGGATCATCAGCAGCCTGCCTGGTTTCCTGCTAGTTTGCTTAGTAAACTATTAATAGAAATCCCTAGGCTATTTTCAGATTCACAGCTGTATGTTAGCATCACCACCTTGAATCAAAGAGCCCAGGACTCTTGGGGACCTCAAGGTAGGACAAGTTTGCCATACTGACTGCGCTGATGTTGGTGGTATTAGGTCGTAAGAAGTCACTGATCACTAGAGAGAGCCTGAAGGCCATAAGGATCCTGACTCACACTGGGATGATTTGCATTAACATTTCCACAAAGCTCAGAGGCAGAAACACAGAAGCCCTGGAGGCAATCGGACTCAAAGAGCCTTCCAGATTCTGACGAAGATGGGAATATTAGGACTTCAGCTGGAAAATAAATGTTTTCATTGTTTTTATGATGGTTTCAGAATTCTTTTCCATGATTTTTTCCCCTGTCTCAGAGACTGGAAATTCTACCTTTCAGAAGTGGTAGATTGTCAGTCTTACAAGTGCTGGGTGGTAGGCAAGCAAAACAAAATCTAACATATTATTTGAGAACATTAGTAGATCAGAATTTACTTCTGACTTTTCTTTCCAGTTCTGGAAGGAAAGCAATTCTGAAACATCAGTTATTCATACACTGAAAATTCTGACCTTTCAATATCCTGTAACAGTAAGTCAGCACAAGGCTTTTAGGCACATCTCAGTTCCTTCCGTGATTTTGAATACAAGCAATTCAATGTAAAGAGATTGAATTGAGTGCTGAATTTTTGATATGTACAAAATGAGGTTCTGACACCATAATACAGAGGAAAAAGCCTGCATACAGTAAATGTAGCTTTTGGCCTAAGTTGCTATGGTCTGGCAAAAGGCTTTCAGTGCTCTTATATCTGGTAATGTTATAGGAGCAGTGCATCGCAATTTAATTAACATGTTAACAAACGCGTATCGAACATGAGGCAACAAGAAAGTAATATTCTACCTTTTCATATATATTCTGCATGTTGAAAAAATCTAACATTCAGATCATTAGCCACATGAAGTTGTTTTTCCAGTCACCGACATCCATGTTTTTACTTCAGTAGCCATAACACTCCTAATGACTAAATGAGTTTGCTTTCCCAGAGTGTCTGGGAAATGGTTCTGCTAATCTCAGTCTACAAACTCATTACCAAACTGAATTCCAGCATCTTTTCTAGTGTCTAGCCAGAATATCAAGTTTCAGGCACCTTTCACTACTTCTTATTTATGTAATTCTTTATTAAACCTGCACTTTACAACCATTTTTTACAACTTGGGTATATTAAGTTACAAGGTTCTGGATAATTGGAAAAGATTCAGCAACAGCTCCAGAGGTACCAAAGATTTGGTAGGGAGCTGTAAAACAATTTACAGAGCAGTGATATACACAATGTTGGCAGAGGAACAATTTGATGTTGATGCAATTCAAGTGGCTGCTGCTGTGTGCTTTCCATTTTACACAGGAAGGTATGCTACATTCCTTCCAATCTCATGCTAGTCTAGGAATTTATTTCTAAAGAATAGCTGTTTCAAGAGTAATATCAAATTACCACAGCAAGATGACCTACACAGCAGCTAAATAATCTATATTTATGAAGAACTGCAGATGTTTGAAACACTGTGCAGACATTAACTCACTAAACCTTCACCATCCTTTCAATGCAGGCAGGAAGAAGGGAATACAGAAGAAATACAGCAATGTTGTGGTAGCCAAAGGAGTGCACCAGGTACAAGAAAGAGAAACAGGCTCTTCTCAGAAGCACATGGCAAAATGACATGGGGACAATGGACAAGAGGGAAAAGGTGAAATTACTATTATGTATCAGGAAAATGCTGTTACAGAAAGGGTGGTCACACACTGGAACAAGTTGCCTTGTTATGAAATCTCCACCCTTGGAGCTATTCAAGACTTGCCTGGAAAAGGCCTCAGGTAACCTCAATTGACTTTTAAGTTGCATTTGACTACAAAATCAGCTCTGGTTTGACAGGGCTTGGACCAGATGACAGACCGTGGTCCCTTCCAGGCTAAATTGTTCTATGACTTGATCTCATTTTCCATCCCACATTCAGGATTCCACAACAATTTTGAAATTGATAGGGGAAGTCTCAGCTGTGGAAAGCTGAGCCACCTTTTCTATAGCAGGCAACAGGAAGCCCGGCATCAGCCTGAGGAAAACAAAAGCAGTTTCAGCAGCACTCCCAAAATTCTTCTTCATTTTTAATGCTTGCTTTGTCCTATATGACCTTGAAGGAACATAGTATGCACTAAAATTACAACTCATACATTCTAATTTTGTCTTATCGAAGAATGTTTTGCTGGCAAATGCTATGATGGGCTGAGGTTTTGAATGGACTTCCAAAGGACAATAATCTAACTGCAAGCTAAGGAAGCCTACAGCTGGAGGCATGCCTGATCCAGGCAGCCTTTTACTAAGTTCATTGAAGTGGATATACTATTAAAAACAACCAAAAAAAAAGTCAATAATTTTTGAAAATAGATTTTTGCTGATTAAATCTATGTCCTATGCAACAGTTGTAAGTGGAGTTCCTTATTTTCTTTTCGCTCCTTCTGAGTCTCATTTTGTTACACATTTTAAAAAGACTTTGAATTACCTACTGAAAGACAAAAATAATGTCTAAGCATCTAAATAGTTAAGCATACAACAATCCACTTAATTACAGTTTTACCTTTGAAGCAAAGTTAATAATTCCAACCTAGCATTGATCTTAACAGCTCACAAGAAAATTAAAATTACATTTAAACAGAAAAAATAGTTTTAATCTTCTTAACTAACATTACTTACTGATTAATGTTACTGAACTAAGTAGCTAATGTTTCTATCACATTACTAGATAGAGTTAAGTCTCATGAATAGGTCCCAAATGTTTAAAACCAGAAACTAACATGTCTCCTTATCGCATCCTTTCCAGCTTCTAGAAAAAAATGTGAAATTTATTTCAAGATATTTTAGGTTATTTCATCTTCTTTTTAACAGTGTTTTATGAGGTAGTTATGCTTTTGTTCAAGAGTAAGTTATGGAAGGAATACTAAATCAAATGCAAAAACACAAACTAATAATGCAAAAGTATACAGTCCATAAATTCTCACTTACACAAAGAGATGGAATTCAGTAAAATTATTACCACTTCTAATTATCATCTGCAAACAGCTGGCATGTAAAGTTCTTACTAAGAGACCAAAAGTATTTGATCTTACAGAACAGTAACAGATCTGTTACTTAAATTAATTTCAGCCTGGAAACGGGCTCTTGGGAGCAAACACATAACTAATTGATTTACACACTCAAATTTGTTTATTTCAGTTAGAACATATACATATCACACGCTGCTGAAAGACCTGGCATTGAAATTAACTATGAAACACTTGCTCTTTCTTTCCTGAGCATTTTACAGATTCACAGATTCACAGATTTCTCTAGGTTGGAAGAGACCTCAAGATCATCGAGTCCAACCTCCGACCTAACACTAAGTACTCCACTAAACCATATCCCTAAGCTCTACATCTAAACGTCTTTTAAAGACCTCCAGGGATGGTGACTCCACCACCTCCCTGGGCAGCCCGTTCCAATGCTTAATAACCCTTTCGGTAAAGAAGTACTTCCTAACATCCAACCTAAACCTCCCCTGTCGCAACTTTAGCCCATTCCCCCTCGTCCTGTCACTAGGCACGTGGGAGAATAGACCAACCCCCACCTCTCCACAGCCTCCTTTCAGGTAACTGTAGAGAGCGATGAGGTCGCCCCTGAGCCTCCTCTTCTCCAGGCTGAACAAGCCCAGCTCCCTCAGCCGCTCCTCGTAAGACTTGTTCTCCAGACCCCTCACAAGCTTGGTCGCCCTTCTCTGGACTCGCTCGAGCACGTCCATGTCCTTCCTGTAGCGAGGGGCCCAAAACTGAACACAGTACTCGAGGTGCGGCCTCACCAGAGCCGAGTACAGGGGCACAATCACTTCCCTAGACCTGCTGGCCACACTGCTTCTTATACAGGCCAGGATGCCGTTGGCCTTCTTGGCCACCTGAGCACACTGCTGGCTCATATTCAGCCGACTATCCACCAATACTCCCAGGTCCTTCTCGGCCAGGCAGCTTTCCAGCCACTCATCTCCCAGCCTGTAGCTCTGCTTGGGGTTGTTGCAGCCCAGGTGCAGGACCCGGCACTTGGCCTTGTTGAACTTCATACAGTTGACCTCAGCCCATCGCTCCAGCCTATCCAGATCCTCCTGCAGAGCCTTCCTGCCCTCGAGCAGATCGACACACGCACTTAGCTTGGTGTCGTCTGCAAACTTACTGAGGGTGCACTGGACGCCCTCATCCAGATCATCGATAAAGATATTAAAGAGGACCGGCCCCAGTACCGAGCCCTGGGGGACACCACTAGTGACCGGCCTCCAACCAGATTTGACTCCATTCACCACAACTCTCTGGGCCCGGCCATCCAGCCAGTTTCTAACCCAGCGAAGCGTACGCCAGTCCAAGCCCCAAGCAGCCAGTTTCTCGAGGAGAATGTTGTGGGGAACGGTGTCAAAAGCCTTACTGAGGTCAAGGTAGACCACGTCCACAGCCTTTCCCTCATCCACCAAGCGCGTCACTTGGTCATAGAAGGAGATCAGGTTCGTCAAGCAGGACCTGCCTTTCATAAACCCATGCTGACTGGGCCTGATCGCCTGTTTGCCCTGTAAGTGCCGCGTGATGACCCTCAAGATAATCTGCTCCATGAGCTCCATGAGCTTCCCCGGCACTGAGGTCAAACTGACAGGCCTATAGTTCCCCGGGAATTTTCTCATTGTTCTTTTAATTACTGGTTTCTTCTAGTGGATACACAGCAAGAGATCCCGTTGCTGTAATACAGATATATAAACTAAAGAATTTGGCTTTTCCCTGACTCATTGAAAAGAAAAATAAAGCAAAATTTCATATATTGTCAGAGTTATACATGGCTGTATTTTTTCAAAATTACATTTGCTACAGGCTGTAGATGCAAGAATTCAGGCCAAATAACATCCTGCTCTTCCACTTGTCTTTCTGCCACACAGACAGCCTCTATTTTTTCCCACCACTTGGAAAGCTTTGTTAACACGTTGAGCAGTTCCACTGAGAAGCCAGAGGGAATATCCCAACTGGAAACATGCACAAAAAGGTGCACTTTAATTAAAAAGATAGCATGTGCAGTTTTAATCATCTGATTTCAAAACAAGACACAATAAACAAACTAGTTAGCATTAGAAACTGAATGAAACACTTATTCAAACGAATGGCATTTTAAAGACAAAACTTTAGCAGAGGTGTATTCATATACTGCATACGTACTGTACAACAAGCAGCTTTCTACATAATGTCAAAAAACAAGCTCATTGACAGTTACTTCATAATGTTTGAAGTTGAATTTTTTAAAATATATCACTCTATTTAGTTACGTTTTACTTTATTTTCACCATGGAGATATTTAAAAAAAGAAAAACGTCAGCAATTTGCCTGTGACACATCTTTCTTCTGTTGTGAAGTAAAAAACATACCTGATATAAACAACAAGTTTTAAAAAGTAATAGGAAGCCAAATTGTTAAGCCAAGCTGTGTCAGTAAAGCAATACCAAGACTGACTCTTGGTGAGTTCAGTTCTGCTGTGACACATTATTAGTACCAAACTATTCACTTCAGTGTAGTTAATCAGAATTCTCTTCAACATAGCTGACAACAGATATTGACTTGTCTAAGTTTCCCTGGCTTTACAACTCCATCATCTCTAATGGTAGAACTTCAGCGGATTTTATTTATTTACTTATTTATTTTTAGAATTAAACCACTTCTGGAGTAATCTACTGATAAAACTTTTCCATTTTATTTGCTGTTCACTAAGTCACAGCTAACAAATTTCCTGAAGTTTTACAGCTTTAATGGTTTCTTCTTGTTGTATTTTTTTTAATTTTTTATCTTTTTAAGTTTTTTCAAAGCTCTACAGATTTGGGAACAAAACCTTATTTTTTTTTCTTTAATTATTTTCTTCTGTGGGCTTCAGTGAATAAAATCTGCTTTATGATATAATCCCAGGTACACTTCAGTCCTGCTTTCATTTTGCTGATACTTGGAAGAAAGCATGCCTACATGTGCCAACATGCCCACATCACAAACCAAATGTGATGGTAGGCTAACATGCACAATCTAACCCAGCTTCGAAGCTGGCCTCCCTGTTTGTCAAAAAAATAGAGATCAAACAAACATCTTACATTGTAATGCAACTGTAAATAGAAGTCTTTCTTCATACAGTCTGACGAAGCAGTTTTTGGCCTGCATATGTGTGCATACGAATGCACATAGAACCCAACAGGAAAAGCACTAGAAAGAAACTGTGAGGTTTCAAGAAGCCTGGACAGAACCACATAACTATTTTTTCTTTAATGTCTATACTCAGAAGTCCTGTGAAACTCAAAATCACCACACACAGTTGACAAATAACACTTGTTTCAGGTGAATCTGAAAGGTAAGAGTCTAAATTAGAATCCAATCATTAACCTGGATCTCTAAAGAAACAGCAAGGCCCCTTCAGGCTGGAAGATTCAGACCCCGAGACCAACTGCTCTGACAGGTTCCACATCCCTTTGTGGACTAGTAAGTGAGGCTGAACACAAAATCTAAGGTGGAATTCACCTACATCTGAGACCAGAAGAGACAGTCAAACCACCTCGTCTTACCTGCTCACGCCACTGATCCTGAATTTCATCCAGGTGCACACAATCCTGCATTTAGTATGTTGTTACTAACAGGGGAAGTAGTTTGTTGTATGCAGTGCCTGATATTACCAACAAAAGAAGGAAACTGATCATCTCAACATGAAGTAAAAGCTTCCTATCTTTCAGGAAGAACACAATCCTGAATAAATACTTAAAACTGGCTTCAAATGTTTTGTTTGGGACTGCAGGTAATAGTTTGATTTTTCATTAAGGACCAATTCAAAATTTCATATTGTACCCAAGCAATATAACTGATTTATCATGGCACAGCTCTTAATTGATTGATTGATTTGTTGTTTGTTTAAAAATAAAAAATATAAATAAATAAACAAACAAACAAGATAACTGGGTACTTAGAGCTTGTTAAAGAATGTATAAAAACTGGTTAGTATAAGCTTACACTCAATCGTTACCTGATTTTAATACAACGTATTAGAACTGTGCTTAACCTTTTAGACGTACACCTTTTTGTTCTTCACAAGATACTGTAAAAGCAAGTGAAATTGTGTGTTAATACAATGCGTATAAACTGACAAGCAGCCTACAACCAAAGCACATGCCTGGAGGCAGCGTGGAGTGCCCCAGCTCTAAGGCTCCTGATGAGAGCTCTCCGATCCAGAGCCCTCATGGTCCCACTGCATTCACACCTCGGGCATCCCAAAGGTGCAAAACGAGGCATTTGAAGCTGTCCATAACCAGTCCTCTCCGTGCCTCCAGCAATACCCTCCACAAGCTGCAATCTTGCATTACGATGTCACTGAGCGTTTGCTCTCAGCAACTCTGTCTTAAACAAGACCTCTTTCCAAAATCTCAGAGCAACCACAGAAAACTAGACCAATTTCTCCTTCAGCACTGGGCTTTCACGACATACCTGTGACCCTCCCTTGACATTCATCCACGTTTCTTTTATGCTCCCTCTTACACTAAGTGGTTGCATTTCAAACGCCAGGATGGGGAGCCCGCATGAGCTGCTGGCTGGGGGAAGCTCGGAAGCAAACATGGAGACAGATGGGGCTCAAGAGTTTGGGCTCACGCATGATTTTTCCACACATTTCTGTAAAAGCTTTAGGCCAGCCCAGGCAATACGGGAACTCCCAAGTGAGAGATGATCCATTTTCATTACCGTCACATTTTCATAGCAAATATAAATCATATTAGACTTGTTAAAAAGAAAAACACCTCAAAAACAAACAAGGTATAGCATGTTTCAGAATACCCTTTTTTACAGCTCTGTTGTTATTCCCAAAGGAATTCACATAAAAGGTAGCCAGCCCGACATAATACATACATGTCGCACCCATGGATTTACTCGTTAATTAAAACAAGAACCTTTATGTCATTTGTATAGAGTGAGGTAAAGGACATTTTTCCTGCCTGTATAAGCTTTGGTACACCAGTTTCCTCCCTAAAGAGCATGTAATAGCTACATTTAAGTAAATCAGGCGAAGGCGTCCTCTTTTATTTTATGTTAAGGTAAACTAGCCTTCCTGTCCCATTGCAGTCTAATTTTTCTTTATGGCTATTTAAAACCTATAATAGGTTAACATTAACATTCAGACTGCTTCCTGAACTGTCTCATTCTGCTAGATGATAAACTTAATAGCTTTTAGTGACAGACAGCAAATGAGAAGCTGGGGGAAGGGGGGATTTCATCTCCAACAGCAGCCTACAACATTTATAGCAGTTTAATAACAACATCAATAAAAACGCAGATCTACTGTAAAAAGCCTGTGGTGGCAATTACGCGAGTTTGTTTACTTTGGCTGCAGCCAGCAGTGAGCAGGATCTATTCTGCTTACTAGGCACCACCTCTTCTTTTCCAGTCATTCATATACCCCACGTCTGGCCCAGGATATTTTTTTTTTTTTGAGGGGCGGAGAATGGGGGGCATGTCAGTATGGAGAACAGATACCATACTGCATACCATACCTGGCACAGACTGTATTTCTTCACTGCACAGACATTCATTCCACTACATAATTTTTCAAGGTAGAATTAAGCCCTTTTGGGTTAAATAGGAACAACGGTAGTTTTGAAACCCAAATCTGATGCTTATGTCACTCTATATTGCCTCAGAGGTTCAATCACTGGATGCTTAAAATCTTTCTGCTGGTAGCAGGTAGCAAAAATCCCTAGAGAGACTTGCACATGATTTATCAGGAGGTTCCTCATTCCCAAAGCTGGTCTTTCTTGTTGTCAGGAGTAGCATGGTTTCTTCAGACTGCAACTCTGCAATCCTGTTACGGGGTTGCTTTGGAATATTTTCACTACCCAGAGGCAGTAACTGTATTATGAAGGAACATGTAATCTACTTCTACAACACTTAATTTCCAAACACACTCACACTTAAAGGGAAAACTTTCTTTTAACCTTAACAACTGAAAAAATGGTTGTCTTCACCTCTCTGGGCTTTCTCCTTTGCAGATGTGCTCCTCCAATCTGCACAAAAACAACACTGAGCTGTGTGGACACAGCCTAGAAGGACCAAGCTGGAGCTATGCAAAGAATCATTTGTTATTAGGTGCAAGGGAACTTTAAACAATATTTCAGTGAACAACAACCCAGCCAAAAATCCCATTTAGATGGGTTTGATCTATATCCAGGCCTCTCATGTTTTCATGCTTTGGGCCTTAATGACAGAAACAACAAGCTCTTGTTTTGCAAAAATTTGTCATGTGTATGAACATGTTTCATTACCATGCATATCCAGCTAGCTACACCAGCATTTTTTCATCACATATGCAAACCTAGCATCCACACTCCAGTCTGATGGTATGTTCATATATAACATATGACATTATTTTGATTTCAATAGCTCCTGTACGGAACAGATGCTACATGTAAGAATCTTTAAGTCACGTGAAGATAAGTTTCAACCTTTTCATGTGATTTGCTCCTTATTAAAAATATTTTTGATAACAATGGCCAGAACATTTTGCATTAATAAAGTTTTGTTAAAAGTCAACTTGCCTTCCACATTAGAAATTCACAGCTGGTTAGTTCTTGTTTCTTTTGGAAGGCTAGAAGCAGCTTGAGGATTACTTGATGGTGACAAGTAGTAAGTGAGTAAAACCTAATTATTTTAAAGAGGAATAGATTTTATTTTGTTTCTTTAAGTCTGAAAGAGCTCTTGGAACATAATGATATAACACGGTATAACCAAAGAATATAAATGGTGCTAAGATTATGCTAAGCTTGCTGTGGGTCTTCCTGTCATCAGATCTATTTGGTACAGGCCAAAAATGCACAGAATAAAGTGAAGAAGCTTCAACACTACAAAAAATGATGGACTCTAGGATTTGCTTTGGCTGATAGTTTCCATATGGACAGGGAAAATAGGTGAATTTCAAAAATGTCAGCGTGCCCCTTTGGCCAGATTTAGCTAATTTTCTCATGCCTGTAGGGAGGTGTCAGGGGAAACACTTATCTCCTTGCCAAAGAAATATGCCAGACAGGTATCAATCAGGTATCAATCAACTAACAGAGTAGTACAAAGCAGCCCAGTCCTTTCATATTTGATCTGCTTCATCCCAATTTCCCAATTCTAATGGGCTGGGGGGAGGGGGGGATGTAGCTGTTTTAAAGCATCCAAAAAGGATTTTCTATAGGAAAATACATGCCTATCACAATTCCAGGTACTTGTTTATCTTCACAGCATATCATGAAGATTTTTTCCATCCCAAATAATGAAGCCTTGAGATGTGCCCATGAGATGTGAAGGGAGGAAGTCGTGAAAAGGAGCAGCCCTGCAAAAAGAGAGATGCGAGGCTCTATAAGAGAAGGCTGCTGCCTAGCAGGGCTCTTCTGAGTGCACAGCTAGCTCATCCAAGTACAACATATCTAGCTCACCTGTGCCCCTTGGCATTAGAAATGAATTAAATGCACATGTAATGTCAGGAAAGGAGGCAAAAGGCAATCATGTGAGTTTCATTCTCGATGTATGAGACTCAGAGGTATTCAGGCAGTACCCACAGCCCAAGGGGCATGTAAATTTCTGTAATCAGAAAGACAGGCACCATATATGTCCGTCCTGCTTCCCACCCTCAACGCACACACCAGTTCCAGAACATGGTGGCACCCCAGAAGACTGCAGATGCTTAGGAATAGGGATGGATCTCCTGCCTCTGGCAACACCTTGAAAAAAGGTATAGCTTAGCATAAACTACAAAAGCCTTTAAACCTAGTCTAAATCCGTATCTACGTAGGTTCCTAGCCAGTCCAAAAATATGGAGTCACAAATGTGCTGTAAAAGCACCTTTCCACTCCAGCTCCCTTGAACTCAGCAGGAACTGAGTCCCTAACCTCACAGCGGGAGGAAAACATGGTTGGTTGGAAAAGGAAGACTTAAAGTCACTTTGCAAGCCAACCCTTGACTGCTGGGCCACAGCTGAGAGCAATACCTAAAGCACACACGGAGGTGGCATGTACAGAAACTATATGAAATGGCCACCGGGGCAGAAACACTCTACCTGCCAGCTAACATGAGGTGACTGAATGTTGGCTGAACATACAGTCACAGCTGGTTTTACTGACTGTGATGGGCAGCCAGCATCAACTGAGATAGTCTGGCAGGGGAAACCTGGATGGCGGACAAGGTAAAAAGGGGGCAAGTATTCCACTCCTTCTCAAAATAAGTTGCTGTTTTCTTTTCAAAGTTTCAGACTGTTTGGGTCTAATTAAATTTGAAGAAGGAAATGAGGAGTAAGCAAAATTCTTGGACAAAGGGGCAGGGTGTTTTTTTCAGCTCTACTGGGACTGCAAGCAATGCATGAAAGGCAGTGTCAGGTGTTAAAGCAAAACGGTATGTACTTTAACAGCAATGAGAAAAGCATGAACAAGAGAGAGGATTCATCTATTTTAGGAATGTAACTTTTATAGAAAACACACTAACTCAAGCATTTTTCTAATCCTGTTCACTAATACTTAGTGTTTGGCACCATGCAAGTTCTTCCAGTCAGGGAAATCAGCGTTTTCATTTGATAGTATAAATATTTGTTCCACTTTTTTTTTTTTCCTTTTTTTCTGTTGTAGTTCTGAATGCTTACATAAATATTGCTTACTCAACGTTGGTCATGTGAAGAATTAGGGAGCTGTTCCCTTAATTACCCTGTGCAGGCCATCTGCAATGCAGGGATGCAGAGGAGCATCTGGGAAGCCAGTCATTAACAATCACCTCCGAACCTTAGCAGTAGCCTTAGCAGTAGCTCACAGAATGATTTGGCTTGGAAGGGCTCTTAAAGCCCACCCAGTTCCAACCCCCTGCCATGGGCAGGGACAGTTCCCACCAGACCAGGTTGCCCAAAGCCCCATCCAACCTGGCCTTGAACACTTCCAGGGATGGGGCATCCACAGCTTCTCTGGGCAGCCTGTGCCAGTGCCTCACCACCCTATGAGTGAAAAATTTCCTCCTAACATCTAAACTCTCCCCTCTTTTAGTTTAAAACCATTGCCCCTTGTCTTAGCACTGTCTGCCAAAGTAAAAAGTCACTCTCCATCTTTTTTATAAGCCCTCTTTAAGTATTGAAAGGCTGCAATGAGGTCTGTTATTGGTCTTTAACAGAAGAGACCAAATCAACCCTGGAGTAAAATAAGTAGACCATTTTACATTTGCAGAATTCATGCCCATCCAGGGCAAGACAGCTATAAAGCACCAGTTCCTCCAGGCAAACCTCTTAACTGACTGTTAGTCTGCAAGTTATTTAACAAATGAGAGCCAAAACAGCCTCTTCAGAAATAAACTTACTCAAGGTCTACAGTGCATGTCTTTCATATTCATGTTAAACATAGATAGAAAGAAGTTTTACTACAGCCCTGTGGATGGTTTCTGGCAAGGACTAATGCAAAACCATTAAAGACTTTTTAAAATTTCCCCCTCAAAACTTGCCTGCATTTAATCCTGCTTATCCATACATTCATTACACCTACCACCATGACAAAGTGCCTTGCACAGATTTCATTAACTTTTTACTGGTAGTAATAACAGAAAGATGACAGGCTAGATTTTTCTGACAGTAGTTTAAATGACTTCCGTCTATGCTATTCCAAGCACACACTTGACAAACTCACCTCCCAAGAGGAGAATTTGGACCTGGGTGCCTGCATTTTAATAGCTGGACTGCAGCGTAGAAAGTGAGGAAAAGAGGTCATGACCTCTTGGAGCAGTGACATTTTGTCTGGAAAAAAATGCTATGGGAAAGCTAAGGCAGAGGTGTACTTTGTAACCCCTCACATTTGATGCACCATAACACCCAGGACATGATAACACTGAGACCTGAAGCTGTTTCAATCCTTAGAAGAAGTATAATACTATGATGGGTCTGTCTTGTCAGAAGAAAGTCTCTCTGTCTCCGTTTCATCACAAAGAGCTCTGAGTTTTATGTGAAGCACAGCTTTGGAGGGCCTCCACATAGGAAGACTAGCATAACAGTTTTTCCTACAGATAATATAGACAAATACTGCTCGAGTATTCACTTGCCGAGGTACAAATGCTGAGCCAATCAAACAGAGAGGCCACGAATGAGCCAGATCATCAAACACTCCCCATCACCTTATAAATGAATACAATTGCAGACAATTTGGCAAAGTGTTTTCCAGAAACAGTTAAGATCTGTTGAAATTAATAAGTATCTGTAAGATATAACATAGTATTTTTCAAACTTTTCATGATGTCATTCAAAGGAAAAACAAAGCATAGCTTCATTCCGTGACTAATGAAAGTTTTACAAAAAAAAAAAAGTGGAGTATGTGTTTCAAGAGTTTCATGCAAAAATGATCAAACAATTATTGTACGTGCAAAACACTGCAAAAAGATTAAGTCTTTTCTTTGCCTCATGCTACCTTCTTTAAGAGTCTTTCATGACACTGAAGGAATCATAACTTGTCTGATGATGTAGACTGGTGTGGGCCACTGCTCAAACAGCTACACAAAATCTGTATATCTAAATTTCTGCCACGGATGTTCCTGTATTGTTTACCCATTGATAATAAAATTCATTGTCTTCTGGCACAAAAAAAAACACTGGGCTTCCTCTAAAATCATAAAATACATTAGATCTATTATCCCTTTAATACCCTTGGTTTCAGTTCCCTACTGGGAAAAGTGTGCTGCATAGGTTCTTTCTTATGCCAAATCTTCAGTAATACTATGCTCTTACAAATACAGCATTCTGTCTTGGTATCAATTCATAGTAGACCAAGTATGTTGACATTATAGTACAATAAACAACACAGAATTAGGCTAAAGCAATTCTAAAGCCTAGGTATTCAACACACAAGTACTGTCAGAGAAAAAGAACACAAATAAAATGAAAACATGACTATGTTAAAAAAAAAAAGCTCAAATATACTAAGTATTATCTGTGCCTTGATCATATATGCAAATAAATCATAATTCCAAAAATCTGAAGAGGACTACTCAACAGAAGAAAATAGGAATATCTAAAACAGTATCTTTAGAAAGTAACAATTTCATTTATTCACAAGACCAGTAATTACCTACTGATAGATCAGAAGTAAAATTAACATGGTGTTTGACAGTATAAGAATGGCTATATACTGCCAGATGGAAGATGTCTCCCTCCTTCAACAGTGGCTAACAGCAAACACAAGGAGAAGAGACTAAGACAGAAGCAGAGACTGGTACCTTCTTGATGTCTTCCCAGCCCCAGAAATCTGCGATTCTCAGACTTCCTGAAATTCATGTAACTCTGTTTTTAATAGCTCTGAGTGAGATTTTCTTTCATGATTTTATTTTTATTTTTTAAATCACAGTTTAAATTTTTCACTGTTTTGAGAAATACATGGATCACTTTGTTTTAAATCTGCAGCCTGTTAATTTTGATCTCATGAAAGTCTGCCTGGGGAGAAGAATATCAATGGGATTTTTGTGGAACCTACATAAGAATCAGAGGAGATAACTGCACAGAGAGGATGTTATAGGGGCTCTTGCAAACAGTTTCTCAAGTTATTTAACTTGCTCATAGCTCTGAATCTGCTAATACTAGTTTAATAATTTTATCTTTTATTTTCAGTTAGTGTCCCACATAAAAAGGACTTTTCTGTCCTTTTCCGAGTTTTAAAATGTTAATACAGAGATTAACAAAAAAATCTGAGTGTAATTGGTACTGTCATTGACCATCTCGATAGGAAAACTTATACCTGTATGGATATAGGGAATCAGTTATACTTTCAAATTATTCAACTACAATCGATACACAGCTTTGGAATGTCAATGTATCTAGTTGTTCATATGATCCCATTACTGTGGTCACTTACAAATTTTACTAAGAGCCAGTTAGGAGTTTCTATTAGTTTATTTATCTAATTAATTTTAAGGGAAAACTCCTATTTGTTTGATAACAAAAAAAAAATGTTTGTGAGCTGACATTAACAGCTGGAGCAGACACCTTTACTGAACAGGGTCCTAACGATGACCACCGTCTCTATAAGCCTAGACTGCCAGAGAAGAGGCCCTTGGAAGGCCACCCCTGGAGGCTGCCATGTCTCAGTGCTGCCCGCTGACCCCTGTAGCCCCAGCTGCTGAGTGAAATCCAACAGCCAGTAGGTGCTGTGGATGTGATGACAGTTTTTTTATTTACTTACAAAAGTAGTCACTTGTCCATGTCCAGTTTGTGGGAAATCATGAAAAAATAAAAAGTATACTAAAAAAAAAGAAAAGAAAAAAAATGTAGCCCCAGTTCAACCAGAAATGCATGCTATATAAATTCTGAATTTTGGCCAGCTTTAATTTTTATTTAGCATATGCCGATAACCCTCTCCCCTTTCCTGGTACAGGATAAAAGAGGATTAGTACCAGATGGCCTTTCAGGCATGAAGTGGCAAACCAGAAGACCTGAACATGCTCTCCCAAGTGCCAGAACAGCCCACTTACTGCAGGACTATTTTCCCTGTCTGCTCTGAGCCATTTAGGATACTGCAGTTTGATATAGTATTACAGTCAAAGTAACGTAAAAAAGAAGCAGACTTTAAGAACCACCCACATCACAGGTGTCTTGCAGTTGTAAAAGGTCTCATCAGATTTCACCTTTTGTATCCTCCCATAATATTTCTTTCTTTGATAGAATTTGGATAAGAATTTAAACAATAGAAGGAACATATATGTTCCCTCTTACTTTAATAGGGTTTTTTAATCTGTTTATGCCCTCAAAAATGTTAAGAGATCTAGCAATATTCTGCTAATAAGTATCTGTAGGCTTCCTACTACTTCTCACATACACCACCTTACAAATGTGACTTTGCAGTACCGGTATTTTAGTGCAACTTTCCACATAAATCACCTGAAAATGTAAGTGTAATTTAAATGTTTGTATGTTTACCTTTGGTGAAAGCAAATTCCATTTGCATATGGTAAAACAGACATAGGTAAAAGCTAGCACTAGTGTATTGTCATGGTATTTAACAGTTCTTCAATCAGTTCTTCAATAATTCCTTTAAAAACCGTTATTCTCTAAGGCTTAGCATAGAACTGAAGTAATAAAATCTTTTTTACGAAACTGCTCTAAAGATTGAAGAATCTACATATTGTAAAGTAATATACTATTAAAAAAAAATCCAAAACACCAAATTCTAAGTGTAAGAAACCGCAACAAAAATCAGTTCCCATTCCCACAAGAGCACAATGGAAACATCTTCAGCTCTACAATTATTTTGACCATTTCTAAAAACTTCAAGTATAAAAATTAGATTTTTACTGGGTAATTTTAAAGGAGACTGTTTTATTTCTCGTTTTCTGACAATACCACTGCTCTGTGGAAGCCTCACTGAGCACTTTCTAGAAGTGGTCTATAGCTCATCTCACATATTTGCACAAATCATGATGCACTGTCTGTAACAAATAATACATAAGCATTATTCACTTTCCAATTAGCTTAGACTACCTACAAATTCATGGTTCTCAGGAAACAAATCAGTATAAGCAATCCCTTTTAATTATGATCAACATCACAGCAACTTTGGTGATTGCTATATTTTCTCTCTAGCAATTGTCTCAGGTCATAGATAATGAAGATAGCAAAAACCAATATGCAACACTATGCAACACCATATGTAACAGTGCCATCTGGTGACCACTACCCATGAAGTGAACTTCCTCATTTCTAATTTGAAAGTCCAAAACTCACTTCACACACAACTTACGGTTTCTCTAGTCCCAGTTGCCTATGCACTTTTATCTCTCAGAAGTCACAAACCTATCTAGAAGAGGCCTACCTGAGAAGCGGGAAAAGAGAAATTGCAGCGATGGCTGGTTCAGCAACTACATTAATGGTTTCTCTCCCCAGCCTTAGATTTCCAGGAGAGAAAAAGGATGCTCAAATGGTTCCAAGCAAGAAGCACACAACTGTTTTGTTGAGCTACAGAATTCAGGCTTTCCTCAGAGGATCATACTTAGAAAATAGCAAAACATCACCCCAGTTATAATTTGCTCTGTTGTCAAGAGATACTACATAAAACAGAGAGACGACTCTTCAAAGTGCTTCCTAGGTGAATAATTACTCCTTTCTGGAGCATGCTCTTGATTCTAAGATGATGAATTTCATACCATATTGCTTCCTAGTCAAAACAAGATTTCGTTATCAAGATTCCTGCACAATTACCTTAGCTTACAAATTCAAGATGTTTTACGTTTTCATACACCAACAGTGACAACAGCCAGAAAATAAAGACCATGTTCCAATTCCCCAGTGCCTTTTTTCATGTGAGCCATAAATAAGGAATATTAGATGGAAAGAAAACAACTAAACATTTTTATAAACCTAAAGAAACCTGCAGGGTAATAGGAGAAACGTCTGTTGTTTTGACTGACTACAAAATTTACTAAATTACACATTATGTACAAACTACGAACATAAAAAGACATTAAAGAAAGGAAAAAATATTGGTTTTGTGTTGACTTTTGTTTTCCAAAGAAAGTTTCACTTTCCAAAACTGTGACAGTGTTGTGATTTCTCATCCACTTTATAGGGCTAGCTTTAAGCTTTTCTATTAATTACACAGTTTCTCTTTCTATAACTTTCTCATCCAAATAAATGTAGTTCCCAAAAGTGATGAATTCAAACAATTTTGCAGCCACTTAATATTCAACACAGAAAGTACAGACATGGTTGTGATGTCTGTGACTTCAATTTCTGCACAGCTCAGGCCCAGTTCTGGACAAACCTACACTGAAATCTATCAAAATTTAATTTGAATCGAAGCATGATTGTACAGTCATCAAACATCTGAAGCATACTACAGTCACATCAGGTACACAGCTATTTTGCAAAATTTTCAGCAACATTATGTGGAATATTTCTGATACATTCATTTGACCTTATTTCATGTCATTTTAAGGTAATAATTTTAAACGGATGGTACATCCAGGTATTCAACCCACAGATTGTATGGTATAATGTTTATGACCAAAGTATTTCTGAAAAACATCTGAAATACTGAGAATTTTATTTGTTTTTGAAATAATTTCACCATAATTTATAATATATCCAGAATTTACTTAGCTCAACACAATAGTCAAAAGCCATAAAGCAACAGAGAACTTAAACATCACATACAGGCCTGGGAAAAAAGAAATTCAGGACTGCAGCTGGAACAACAACAATCTTGAGAGCTTCTGAACCTGGGATTTGGATAAATGCGTTATAGCAAGCGAAGACGGATGAAAACCTTGGATCTAAAACCAGTTCAAATTCTGAATTCTGGACTAAATTGTGACATTCAGAGCTGTATCTCTCTCTCTCTCACACACACACACACAGGCCAATGCACATGGGCTGCTTCCACAGTACTGGGACCCTTGTTTCCTGTTTTCTCACTTCCATGTGAAGTTTAATATGATGATGGTTTCCATTTTTAGAGAGCAATTTTCTGAACTACTATTCAGATCTGAATCATCTGTAAATAAAGATGCCTTTAGCTTGGCATCAGCTATTTTCTCTGCAGCACTAGACTTTGTTCTTGCCCTAATGACTTCTCAGACATAATTTTCCCCAGGTTCTGATAATACTAAATTTAGATCACAAAAGATATTTTTTATTACATTCTCTGGCATCTTTGCACCACAACAATTGCCTTATACTATCTGCACTGAGTACCATTTCTTTATTCCCATAGCTATTTTTTTTCCAAGAGCGGTCTAACATCAAATTACATGAGCTAATAAGTAGGAAAATATATTTTTTTAAGATACTTATCATATGTTAATACAGTCACACTGTTAAACAAATTTCACCTACTTTCGTTCATATTTTTACTTGGAAAAGTACAGTCACATTGTTAAACAAATTTCACCTACCTTCATTCATATTTTTACTTTGAAAAGTAACTGAAATCTGATCTTTTATTATCATTTTCATACAAGGTTACAGACTTACATAAATCAGATCTCTCTTTTAGGCTGGAAAAATTAGAACAAATTAAATTATTTCCAAGACTTAAGCCAAAATCTAGAAATCTTACAAATTTTAGTAATATCAGATTTTTTTAAATAAATGCAAATAGGTAATATGAAAACTTAGAACTCACCTGATATTCTCTCTCCATGGTGATCGTTGTGAGAAATTAGAGGTAATTTGTCAGTCAAAATTAGGTAAACCCAAAACATTTAAATAATTAACAAGGCAAAATTAACAAACATATTTTCCTCCAGCTGTTCTGAGGTTTTATTTATTTTCTAAAAGACTCATCAATATAATACCTCAACATCTTTCAGTAATACATTAAAACTATGTCTACACCATGATAAACGGGCACAGTTCCCAGTTCCTAGGACCATGGCGTCACCTCACATCCATGACACAAGGTAGACACAAGACCCATCCCACAGATGCTGATGCAAGGTTATGTGCCCTCTCCTGCTTCATACCCTGTTCTGTTTTTGTTTGGTTTTGTTTTGTACAAAACAGTAATTATGCAGACAAAGCTTCTGTCGTATTCCAAATTAGATGAAAGGAGAGCCAGTGCTCATGCACAGAAAGCACCTGCCTCACACATTAGACAAAGCTGAAAATGGATCAGCTGCATCTGGCGCTGTTTGTTTTTTTAACGATTTATACGTGTAATATTTTTGCAATGCTATTGCTCGATTTTCCACATGCTCTTTTATTAGCAACATCAAAGCTGATTTCCTATATGTTTCCTATAAATGCTTTGTACAGTTCATGTTCTTGGCTTTTTTCTTTGTGTTTGTCTTGTGTTGTTCCTCTGATAGTAAGGCAAAGCAAAGATTATTTGAAGGAAGCAATAAAAAATCGGGTGCTTTTTTCGTTAAGTCTGAAGATATTGAGATAATAAGGAAATAAGAAAATCTCAGAAGACAAAAATACCCCATCTGTGAATCCAGTGACCGTAAAACAGAGTTTTGTTCCATGTTTCACCCTGCATTTGATAACTTTTTTTTTTTTTTTTTTTAACAATTTTAAACCTGACCAAAACATTAATTATTTCTGTCTTCTACAGTTAGGTCAGATAAAAAGACCACTCAAGTCAAGGGCTTGTTTTTTTTAAATATAATTCAAAGGGCTCTGAATCAGTCTCCAATTAATATTTTGCTCTGACATGTTTCGCTACTATATTGTTTTCTTTCAGGCTACTTGGCAATAACTGTTCTTTCATAATTACAGTTTCCTTTTCCTCTTTTTGCAAAGACCAATTTTTATTCTTTCCCTCCGAGCTTCTTTGTACTATGCACCTAGCTTGTCCACTTGTCTTTTCTTATTATCAATAACTTTGCCAATTCTACCTGTTAGTGGGACCCCTAAGACAGGTTTATTTTATTATCTGTCGACCAATTTACTTCAGAAAGCAGACGAAAATGTATATTCGGATTGTTCACAGACCAATAACCATATTTGCAACAAACTTATCCTTTTGTTTCTCAAGACTTCTCCTTTTTATTTATATCATTTTATTAACTGAAGAGCTCTATGAAAATGATCAGCAGCAAGGCTGCCAATTTAGCCAAACTCTCAAATCACTCAAACATTAACATTTGAACACCCTATTTCTGTCAATTAGATGGTACTAATCTCTGAGAAAACTGATTTTAGTAACTTAATCTTTTTCAGTTCCAAAATTGGAAGAATAGCATGAGGCAATTAAAAAAAAAATCAAGTGGGAGAAGGAAGAAAACAAAACAAAACAAAAAAAACACCTCCTCTCTCAAATTTTGCAATGATTAAATTTCGTGAATCCAGGGGACAGAACTCCACTCAATTCATCTGCCCAAGACGTTGGCATCTAGAATAAACTAGCTGTGTGGGCAGTCCCTGCAGAGAGCACTGGGAGAAAAGCACCTTTAGAGAGTGAACTTTTCCAACTCTATACATACCTATGATTGTCTCAAAAGGTTAAATTTAGGCAAGATACATCCTGCTCTACTGATTTTTGTACTGGCAGTCAATAATGTCGTGTTTGGCACTATGTGGTTACTCTGTGAAATCCAGCCTACAGTAGTAAAAGAAATCAATCATGTATTCCAGTCCAATAACCCATCCTTGCCTGCAAAACATTTCCTTTCCCCTTTCTCTACAAACATGTCATAATCAGCATAATGTCTGCGTGTTCACTCTGTTTCTAAGTAAATGTTTTATTCCAGTAATTCTCAGTCCATGGAAACATAACTGTTTCAGAACACAACTCAATGCTTGATAGACACAATAAATCTTTCTCTGTCTTTTCTTTTGCCAGTATTCTCATCAGTGTCTTTTTGATCAGACCTAACTCACAGCACTTTTATGATTTTTTCCTGAACTGGTTTATTTCTGCTGTAATTAAGCTTTTTTCCTCTTTGAGGTTCTAAGACTCCCACTATTCCGTAAAATTGATGGTATCCACACTACTTGAGACTGATATTGATCTCAAGGATTTCCATTTATTTTCCAGATTTTTCTTTTACCAAGTTGCTACCTAGTCGAGCTTTGTTTTTATATCCAACTAAATATTTGCATTAAAGGGAGCCATTTCAACAAGAAGCATTGGCAGGTACTTCACTATTTCTATTTTTATCTGTAATCTGTGCTGTGCTAGTCAAAATAATAAAACAATGACTTCCTTATAATAGCAAACCTGAGGTGTCTACAAAGGCAAAAGTTTAGAAACTTTCTCTTAAGAGTTTCATTCCTTGGCAAAGTCAATACAAGATTTCAAGATTCTCGGGGATTTGCAGGAAGAGGTTATCACTTACTAGGTGTCCAAACAATGCCCCAAAGATTTGCACATTAAAAGCAAGATGGAATTCTGCATCTCGGCCCCTCCTCAAGGTCTATGGATTCACGCAGTGGGAGAGACATGTACTACAAGAGAAGAGAATTAATATTTTAGGATATTGGTAAAGGGACCTTGACGATTTCACTAAATCTCATTTGAGAAACTTCCATTACTGAAGAAGAGGTTGATTACTCTAAGTATTGTATTCTTTAAACAGCCCGATCAATTCTAAAGATTAAATCATATGCTTTGTGGTATAGATGGAAGAACAAAGGCAACTTTCAAAAGCAAGAGGTGCTTCTTTCTCTACTGATCAGTTCAACTTCCCCCTTAATCCACAACCAATATTTACATGAAATGCAGTTATCTTCAGGTAATGTTTTCAATAAATGATTTTCCTATAATAGAGAAGAATACATAACCAACCATATCCTCCATCTTTCTAGGTTCCTCCTTTAAAAAGACCAGGTAGAGACCTCACTAGACCTCAACACAAGTAAACATGATAGACAATCAACATGTTGTAAGGCCTTACAATGTGGTTTATAAGATTTCACATATCAGAGCTTTCTTTGATGTGTTCAGCAGCTAAAGTTCTCAATGGGTGGCATCACAATTAGCAAAACAGTGTCAAACAAAAAAAGCACTCCAGATAACTGGTCAAAATTATACTTATTGCTATGCCTTCATGTTATAATATTTAAACTATGCTATGATCACCAGTTACCAGTTTCTGAAATCAGGTAGTCATCAGATAGCAGCAGCTTAACTTTATTCATTCAGCACCTGCATTGCTTCCTTGAAGAAGGAACTTCATAGAATTTTTAAAATTAAACATGCTACAGTATAAGGAAATATCCTTTAGCTTGGTCTAAGAGGATAATTTAGCTAAGGTTCAGACTTCAAACTGTTACGTAACATTGAATGTGAAACATGAACACTGTTGAAATTCTTATTCATTCAACATGAAATTCTCTTACGATGGGTGGCTGAAGAACAATGAATTCAGCTTCTCCAAGTCCTCCCAGTTCTTTTAGTTTTAACCAATAAAAAAAATGACCATGGAATACTTGAACATGAAGGACCTGCTCCACAGCAAGGAGAGCTTTTTTCTGACTCCAGTAACAGCAGAAATCAGGACTCACAATCTTATATGTCGTCAAACAACAAACTTTCTGAAATGCAGTATCTTAGCCATAAACATGCTTGCGAAAAAAGGCTAAATTCTAATGTTATCCCAATGTACTTGGCATTATTAACCACAGATCAGCTTTTGAGTTGCGGCCTTGCCAAGAATCATTGACGAGTCTTCATCTGAATCTGACTGAGCTGCTGAGGGTAAAGCTAGGTGGGAGGCAGTTAAAATGGCTGCTGCCTTGATCAACTGTCATCCTGAGAAAGTTACACAGTTCTCCAATGTTTTCTGGTAAGTGTTATGCCAGACATCATAGAAATGCAACTCAAAATCTTGATTTAGTTTTACTTCACTACCCTAAAAGCTGCACAACCTTTATTAACCTGGTGTGACTATTACAAGACTATTTTAGCAGATCAGTCAACAGTGTGGAGGTATGTTCAAGAAGCATTTCCCCACATATTTCTTACTGTATACCTTAGACTATAATTCTAGCTTTATTAAGAGCTATTCCACTTCAAAATAAAAAGTCTGACTTCGCATATCAATGTTTAAGTTGTTCTGACACTTAAATCATACACTTGAACTGAAAGACAAATGTAATACTAATAAAACTGAGCATTTCACACAATAAAAAATGATCTATGGGATGCATGAATTAGAAGCAATATGTTGTGTAGGAAGAGATGTATTTTAAAAACAGACTGCCCTTAACTATCTGCATGTAAATCCTGTTTTATATAGTGTGTATGGGAAGCTGTTATCTTGTTTGAACCACATTCAGAGACTTGAAACGAGTCTTCCAGTCATAAAACCAAGCTCCTTTGGGTGTTACATAAAAGCAATAGTCCCTAACTCTAATCAGAGCACCAAAGACAGTTAATCCCGAGAGCACAGGCAGAGCAGTGCTTAGACCCATGCTCAAGTCCTCAGTCTCCCAAGGCTGTAACAGACAACCCTAATGACAAGTCTACATGCTTTTACTGCAGTTTGTTCTATAGCTACATTTCAACTTTTACATAACTAAATCAATGATTGGGAACTCAAATGCGTGTCTACTGAATACCAAAGTTAGATGGTAATGTCAGATTCTGGATTTGACCAGAAATTTTACCCAGGAGCCAAGAAACTCCAGGGTAAAATCTGACAAACTGGCAGTTTTTGACATTAAAATGACTTTGTCAAAAAATAAATAAATAAATAAAATCCCGATGAACTCAAGCTCTGATTTTGAATAATACAGATGAGCGTTCCAAAAGACCACATAGATCTTTCTGCTTAATAAACTGCTAATGACAAATTAAAAGGAACAATAGATGTTTAAAATCAAGAATGTGATTAAAATATTGGAACACTGTAGATGTTAACATGCCAAAACAATTAGATCTTAACAAGGTTATGAAGACAGGGTTAAGAAAGACTGGATTAAGCAACTAGAGACTTAACAGAGACAAGAGAAAAATGGAAGGACAAACATTTTCAAAGTCATGAACATCTGAATATTTTTTATGTATGCTAATTCCCTGTGTCCACAGAAAAAATCTAATTACAAATGCATAATATATTGCTTTTAACCGTTTTCCGATACCTCAATAGTAAAAAAAATGGCAGAGGTAATGTGACAAAACTACAGCCTAAAGTAAGAAGTTTTCATGGCCAATGGGGCTTGATTTTTATGGGTACTGCACACCTCGCATTACTCACCCTGTGAGGTAGGTGTAGGTTCTCGGCTATGGTAAACCCCTGTTCACAATTTTACCTACTGTATTTCCCAGGATCAAAACTTCATGTATGCTGACTCCAATAATCTCCCCCTAGTATGTCATCAAGAATGTGTTGTATTTTCCTGTGAAACACCTCAGGTGCCAAACACAACCTAAATGGCAGTTGGAGGAAACTGTGCCTCAGAGGGGGATGTTGAATGTGTGCAAACACGTGCTCTGTTTTTGTAAGGGCACCAGCCAGATCCCTGTTGATGCATCAAGTGCAGAAAAATATTTGGCACCAGTCTCCAGCCCCAGAATTTATCCCGTTGTAGGCAGTGGAAAAATGTGCCATTTTTAGTTATTCAGTTCTATTGGGCCTATGCATAAATGAAGCATTCTGTCTTTCTTGTTGTGCAAAGGCCGGTAAGTCTATCCACTTCTCTGGTGTTTCTAGGATAGCGAGGCCCAGAGGCTTGAACCTTTCCTACTTGTGTTTTAGTCTCTATTAAAACTGAGAGATATTTGCCAACAAGAATGAATCGGGGGTGTGGAGGTTGTGCGTGGGGGTGTCTTTGTGTTTTAAATGCAGGCCCTAATCTTTGCTCTTTAAATAAACCCAGTCTGCTCTTTAAAAGCTCCTCACCAGTCTCCCACAGTTCCAATGAGTTTCAGTTCTGGAAGAGTTTTTAAGCACCTATTCTGTAACTCAGGCTAATCTCTTATTTTATTCTACAAAACTTTTAGTATTAGGGACTCATTCAGAGGCAAAGTACCTGACAGAAGTCTAGTTCACCAGTTTAATGCAAGAGAGGCCTTACTTCTATATGAATCATTCACACTGGTTCACATAACACCTTCTGAAAAGTACCGTTTGTCTGAAGGAGAAACCCAGTGACAACAGATACAAGAACAGGCACTCAAACTCCTTCATCTTGGAGATTAAGGCCTGAGCTCACCCAGGGATTCCAGCTTTAACACTCCTGGTTTTGCCATTTTTGGCACCAATGTTAATTATATTTCAGTCATGCCTCAGCCATCCTGAAGCCCTTCCAGGCTCATCTAATACATTTTTGAAATATGTTTATAGTTATATTTGTACTTTAAAACTTAAATCTATTCAAACTAAACACATTTTATTTCATTAATTTCCAGTAAAAACAAAATAGATGTGTCTCAATACACTGAGTTTTTTCTTAAGTGCTGAGAATCTTTTAGCAGAAATCTCTATAACAAACTTTAATAAAAGATTAGAAGGCTACTTGATAAATGCTTGGGACAAATATAAGCAGTGAAGAGACGATTTCCTTTTTGTTTTACATGAAGCAGCAGAATGCGAGACCTTCCAAATAACAGAAGAATGTTTATTGCCTCCCTTCTTACTTAACATCAGGATTGTTATGGGAAGAAAAACAAGTCCATCACAGGCACATTCCTCTTCAGTATCTCATGGTGAAGAGCCACAGAAAGATTTTTAGGGGCCTTCTAACACAAAGGTTGAAACAGCTGTTTTATTGGAATACTGCAGAGAAGCAAAATTGAGGATATCTGGAAATTTACTGAGGTAAATAACAAAACACATACGAATTAGGGAACCCAGTTTCTCCTAGCTCAGATCTCTACAAGTCATGCTGTACTGAAGAACATATTTTTACTCTCACAGAATGAGCTACTTCACCAAACACAACGCTCAGCAGGATTCCATTGAAAACAATGTCCTAACAGAAGATGAAAGAATATGGACAGCAGAAGAATCTCACCTCTTTCCAGGAATCATAGAGATTTATAGTGCACAAAGTGGCCACCATCACAAGTTTTTAGCATCAGAAAAGCAGAAAGCTTCTGACTGAGCAGGAACCTGAAGGAGGGACCTTTCCTTAATTAACCCCCTACTGAAAAGGGAGGACCACATGATCAAAAACTAGCTTTTCACCATCTTCACAACATAAGGCAAGTCATCTGTAGCATTCAAAGAAAAACAAATTAATTATGATGTACTAGGCCAGATAATAAAAAGCAGGAACTGAATATTCCCTATCATCAATATTAAATCTTCTTAAAATTGAGACACGTTAATGAGCAGATTGTTATTTTGGCAAAATTATTCTAAATTATCATCCCACGTTTATAATGGGATTTATTATTTTGGGTACACTTTAACTACAGATACTGTCTTAAAGCTTGCAGTTTCAAGGTTTGAATAGGCAATACATGTCTGTGCTAGAAAGATAAGAACTTCCCTCTTTTGCTTAAGTACTCATTCCCATTGTAGTGTAACTCCCAACAAGAGGAGGAATACCTAATGGTAAAAATAGCTGTGATTCATTACTACATTATGGTTTTCACTCCTGCTGTCTCATCAGTGATACACTCATGATGTGCATGTTCATTTTTTATGGACAGAAATGAAACCCTAACGGACAAGGAAATAAAGACAGTATGAGCAATCTTTTCATTAAGATACACTGTCATGGGTAAATGCACAGATATGTGGAAAAATGCAGCCTTCCTTCACAGCAGACATGGGTAGTCATCTGTACTGCAATTTTGATTATCTTTGTCTTACTTCATCTATTACATTCTTTTTTTTGTCAGATTGAATTGCATCCAATGAAGTTTAAAAATTCAGTTCCCAAACCACCCATTTGCACACTTTCATCTCTGTGTACAAAGTCTTAAATTCGTGTTCAAAATACATTATTTGGTAACAGTCTAGGTAAGGAAAAGTAGGATTTTTTCTCCCATTTTCAGCTAGTGTATCTAGCAGCTTTATTAAGCAGTCTCTAATGCATTTAAAAAAAAAATCAAAAAATGAAACTGACATCAAGGAATGGAAATATTATAAGGATAAGGTTTGGCCACTGTGATGTGTGTTAGATGAAAAATCACCATGCATATGTCATTTAAATTTGACTAGTACTCTTTAGGTTGGAAACAGGTTTCTTTAGAAATAGCTGATGGAGAGGGGAAAAAATGAACCCTGGCAAAAAAAAAAAATTGGCTTTCTTAAGAACTATTAATAAGATATCCGATGAGAAGGGCATTTGTCTGCAGAACTGGGTAAATATGAAGTATTTCCACCATTAAATTTTTCATACAGTAAATCACTAAAACATAAACCAGTATCAGAAAAATACTCCAGAGCTAACACATCTCTGGTCCAAAATCAGTTGGTAAAAATAACTTAATAATTATACCTCTTACAAATATGTTTATGTTCTAGCTAAGAACTGTTTTTAAAATGCTCCAGAAAGGCAAACAGCCATACAAACACTTTACAGCATGAAGTGCCAACTGAAACAAGCATGTAATAACTTTGTGAAATTACATTATCTGACACATTTCAAAAGCTTATTCAGGTGCTTATTTAAGCCCATAAAACCTGTAGGGAAATAAAGACAGAATGACATTTCAGTCAGCTTAACATAACATTTTTCTAGTGAAATTGCATAGCAACATATTAGATGCTGAAAAAATGTCAGCAGTAAAATAAATGCCAATAAGCTAAATGCTTCTGTGGAAAAAATAATGCAGCTACTATTAAGGTAACGTCGGCATGTTACAAAGGCATGACAGTCTTAAAAGCAATTTACATTGTCAAATATATGCAATGAAAATACCAAAAAGTATCTTCTACACTCTAAAATGAGAAAACAAGGCAGTTTATACCCACATGCTGTGTGAAATCCATGTCTCAGATTGTTCTGCCAATACATACAATTTGGAGGAAACCACCGAACTTTTCATTATGTTGTGAACAAGCAGACAACAAGAATATCTCATTGTCAGATCTTTTCATAGACAAAATAAACATTCATCAACACAACTTAGTCATCAATTTACACACTGAAATGAGACACGCCACTCTAAATAGTGTGATTTCTGTTACAAACAAAACCAAAAAACAGACAGCTAGTAAACAAGAATTGGCTGTCTGAAAGGTCTTGTTCATATCTAACTGAAGTTGTTTCACTGACAAAGATACCAAGACAAAGAATCACCTTCCCACCCAGTTTGTCTGCAAGTTAATTCAGAACAAACTACGCAGATAAAGGTATACTTTAAGGCAAGAAATGAAGGGGAACAAAAAGTTGTGGTTCTAAATATCACAAAGGGAATATAAGAGACAACACTATTCAAAACCCATAAAGAACAAAAATCATGAAGTTTTAGTCATCTGTTTTCCATAACTTAGTAATAGTCACCCATATATTCTTTTCACACCCAAAAGTGCCACTGAAGTTGCACAAAAAGGACTATCAGATCAAGACTGAGATGCTAAATGATTCACAGTTGGAAAAATACAAGTAGAATAAGCACTTAACCATCTGAAATTTTATTTTTCCATGCTCTCCCAAACACGCAACATGCTCTTCCAAATCTATTTCCCAAACCATTCTTTCCCATTATACTATTTCCCAGGAGAAACATCTGTTGCCTTGGTTAAGAAAAAAATAAGATGGAAAAGAAACCAGTGAGAGATGAAAGTTAACCATCTTTGATGGTTACATCTCTGGACACATATGAATGGCAATATGATCTCCTTGATGCAGTCCACCTCTCTATGTACTTCACAGTCACCTTTAATTCATTTTTATATCTCACTTGTATTATGTTTCAGCAGTGTCTGCTTCTTAAACTCAGTACAAGTGGAACTTAGGTGGAGCTCACAACAGTACTGATGCCTTGGGTTGCAAGTTGTCTAGCTCTAAAAGAAACTCTATCTGAAAAAACATTTCTGAATACATAATGATGTTTTCATCTAAACTCTTCCTTCAAAAGAGATATGTGATTCAACCACACTAGCAAAAAGCTTTTTCATATACTCTTTATAAACACCTGCTCATTCTTAATTGAGAGATTAAGAGATTAAAATATTTTCCATCTATAGCTGAAGAATACATCATTTGTTATACACAACACAGCCTGTAGGAAGTATTTTCATTCTATTAGCCAATTACTACAAGCAATAGTTTGTAAAATGCGAGAGTAGGAGATGAATTATAACTCTCATGAACTGAGTGTATTTGGAAGAAAGACATAGAAGAAACAAGTTTTCCTTATTCTGTTATACAAAGAAAAATACAAGTATGAGCTTTTGCACATTCCTGTCCTAGTTGTTCATCCACAGCCTTATAATGCAGTGAGTTAAGTCAGCTGTGCCACTTCACACTGCTATAATCCGCCCTTAAACTAACACTTCAAATAAAGGGGCAGAGGAAATATTTAACCCAGCTAGCAGTGCAGGCCTGGAGAACAGCTGACCAGGCACATCTAACAAGAGGCAAACCCCTACACTGGAACGTACATATGACCCACAAGACAGTCTGAATCTTATCTGGATCTAAACCTGTCCCCATGAAAGGCCATGGAAAAGACTGAACTGAGGGTCTTCAGATGAAAACACCAGTCCTCATCCATCACCTTTGTCTTGCCTTAGCCATGGTAAAATAGAGATCACTTGAGATAAGGAGGAGGAGAACAGATGAAAGAGGGCATCTAAGCAAAAAAAAAAAAAAAAAAAAAAGAAAACAAAAGCACTTCCTGGATATAGGGAAGAATTTTCCTTTGAGTGTAAACAGTGCCAATCAAACTGATCGATTAGATAATTTCAGTAGCTTATTAAACAAAAACACTCACAAATACCTCATACAGATAACACAGCTAAACCTCAAAGGTTCCATTTAATATTTGTAAGGGCCTACAGGTCTTAATTACAATACATACTAGAGAAAAAGTTGCACCTCTTAAGGGAAAAAACACTCCTTTTTTGTCAGCCCTCGTGATATCAGACCTAGAAGCAACAAGTACCAGCCAGTGCCACCTTTCCCTGGCATTCATGTTCTCACACTCCCACAGATAAAGCAATGACAAAACTTAATTTGAGTTATGGGACAATTCAACAAGAATACGAGGTTCTGTGAAAAAAAGATTATAATGTGCCCAGTAGATCCTGATTATTTATTTATTTATTTTTAACTCTTACCTTAAAATCACTAGCTTTGGTTAAGCTTAATTCCAATAAATAAAGAAGTCTGAAAATGGAGAAAATGGTTTCTGGATAAAGAGCTTAAAGCCAGGACTGTCGATTAACATTGTTTTTCTGAAATGAAGATTCAACATGAGTTCAGAGGGAAAAGAGATAATTTAAAAGCTATACAGAAAAAAGAAAAAAAAAAGAAAAAAAAAGTGAAGAATTTAAATGCCCACTAGAGTTTTGCTAACTTTTATACCTTTCAGAAGGCATCAATATTGAATGAATGCCATGATTCACCATCTCAAAATCTGCTTTGACTACTAATAAATCTGCAAATAGCCATGACCATTCCCTACTCAAGGGAACTCTAGCAAACAGAATTTAGATTTGTACAAAAATGCAAATAAAATATTAATTCTAAGTTTAAGCAGGCCCTTAGTTGAAAGAGATCACATGAATAGCTAAATGGAATTACAGATCTAGTACTGCCAAAATTTCTTACCTCTCAACCACTTCTCTACCAAAAGGAAGATGTGTGATCTTTGCAGAGAAAAAGAATTACAGATATTATCAGGCTTCTTTTTTCCTCCTGGGAGGAAGGGGTGCAACCCTGACTCTATATTATGCTTGCAGCAATACCGTGGTTTGCAGGTAAATCCCCTTACTGTCCACACTTGCATACTTTGGTTCAGCCTTTAGAGCACTTTTGGTGAGCTTGAGCTATATTCCCTTCTGATGAAGTCAAACTGGAAGCCCTGCTCTGGAAGCACATTCCCAACACAGCTAAAGACATAAGGGTACAAAGCCAAAGGCTTGTCCTTTGGGAAGTTTCGGACCACATGAGGGGTAGGGAAATGTTTTCTAGAGGACAAAGCTAAACCCTCAAACTCACAAACCAGGTATACACAGAGGCCTCAGCAACAATTGTTTCAGTGTACTAATCTGTTCTTCTTGTACCAAACTACTAGTTAATGTAGGTATGACTGAACCCACCCATATTTAAGGAAAACCACATAAGGGATATGAAACTTCCTGACTCCTGACAGAGGATCCTGTGAGCAACACAAAGATTTGCCACATCTGCCTTCTATTTGTCAGAGCTATTAATGGAGGACTGAAGAGAGACAGCGAAGGAAGGGAGAAGGAAAAAAAAAAAAAAAGAAAAAACAGCTATAACAATAAAATGATTGTAAATTTTAACCAAACTCATGATTAGATGTTGCAAATTGATGTCCTACTTCTATTTCAGGGAAGTGTCCAGTGCTAGCATGTCCTCAAAGTTTGATTTATTTACAATTACCATTTCACGTAGCTTCTTTGGGAAATGATTTAGCATAGTTTATAGATTGACTAAATCCCCCCTTGGAGTCATAAGGCTGTTTCAAGGTGCAAACAAGGCCTCTTTTGTAGCAAAGTGAAAATAAAGTATGTACATATGTATTTAGCTTTCATATTATTTGGCTGTCATATGGCTTCACAATAGTTGCAGACCACATGAACTACATCAAGTCTCAGTCCTTTGTGGGATACGTGGCAATGAAAGCAGAATCTTGTTTTCTTTTCTTCAGATCATACAGCCAACATTTGTCTTCTTAAAAAAGTAAACTTTCTGAATTGCTAAATACCATTTTCAAGAGTCATTTCAATACTTAAGAGTTTATGTGATAGCACTAATGACTTTAGTTAGAATTTCCCACGAGTGATTGAAACACAATTTACCATTAGGAAACCAAAGGGGGAAAAGAGTAATTAAATGTCAAGCACCAGAAATAAATATTTGCTGAAGTCAGGGAAGAGCAATTCCATGCTAACAAAATTTATTACATTAAGAGTCACTGCAAGCTTCTAAAAAGTTTAAAAAAAACTTTTATCCTAACATAAAGCCACCAGCTTAAGTAGAATTCTTCCACAATTCTCTGTCCATTGCTCAAACTATACCAGGATCAAATTCTAATACAAAAGTAACATGGAGAATTACATTAAGTCTTGGTTCTACAGTGATGCCATGCAAAGCATATGGCTAATCACATACCTTTTTCTCAGTGATTTCAGTTCTACTCTTTCCCCACAAAGATCACAACTCCTGCCAGAAGCTGTGTCTGAATCTATAATCAAGATTAATAGACTGTACCTAAAAGCTGGAAATACAAAACTCCTGGAAATCACCTTTCAAAGGATTTCTAAACATACATACCCAGTATTTTAATCATAAGAAAAAATAAAAGGCAAAAACAGTGTTCTCTACTATCCTCTTTTTCCCATAGCCATGTCAAAGCATCTGAGCAGAATGCATTTATGTAAAGCTCTAAGCACTGGTAGAACTCCCATTATTTTCTAGAGCATGTGCACATCCCGTTTATAGATTTCATTCTCTCATTTAGCAAATTCATTTCCCTTCTACAGATATCAAGACTACATAGAATTTGCTTAGTTATAGCATTCCAGTGGTAAGTATATTAAGACCTTCAAGCCTTTAAGCCCAAAACCAATTGGCAGAGAAACTTCAAATGAAAACATGTACCCCACATTGTATTCTGAAAAATAATAATAATAATAATGATAATAATACAATGCACTCTTTGAAGCATTATTCTAGATCAAACCAATGGTAAAGTAGGACTTATGGAGACTTGCTCCTAGCACACTATATATGTGTGTATATATATGTATAATATATATAGGTATAATGTCTGTTTATTCCATAACATGGAACTTTCAATAATACACATTTTTTCCATTTATATTTTCCATGGGTTTCTTCTGAATATTCATGCTGCTGTGCATCTCTTTACTCTTACCTTTCAGACGTGGGCACATGGATAGTGATTTGAGGGTTATTCTCCCTTTTGTCTTTTTTCGCCATCCACACCAACTTTAGGTTAAATGTTTAGTTGTTTCACACTCTTGCCACTGAAAAAAAGGTTTATAGAGACACAGCTGCTTTAAAGATAACTCACTCTTTTGTTCATTAGCTTAAAAACATACATAACCAGGGCCAGCCTTCATGTTCTTTGAAATGTATGTTCTAAAACTCAATGTTTTTAACAAGAAAATTCATCACTCATACAAAAAAAATAAAATAAAATAAAATAATAATAATAAAAAATAAGAAAGTAAAAGAAAGAAAACAGGGACTAATATCACAGACATTTAAATTCCAATGTTGCTATGCAGAGGAAATTTTCAGTGTTTTCCTATTATATTTCCAGTAATAGAAAACCTACATTTTAATTCCAAGCTGACTAAGAACCCAAAACAAACTTAGACTGGTAATAAGCCTTTTTCTCTTAGCCAACAATATCTTAACCAAACTTTCCATTTCCTTTGTTTACAAAGTTCCTTCTAAACTCCCATGCTACATTCAGCACAGATTCTGAGAGCACCATTCATTTAGGAAATTACTGCTAAATGGAGTAGAAAACATTATGATGTGCAACAAAACTGCCACTGACCAGAGGTCCCTATGCTTCCTTCTATATTTTATGTACACAACTGTCAAAATTGATTCTGAAGAGATATGGATCTGCAAATCCACCTCATTTTGACTTTTTTTCTCCACAAAAAACTATATTTTGTCCTCCTTCAGACACGCTTTAAAATAATCTTTAAAAATATATTTAAAAATGTGTTTGTGAAAAGTGGTAGAACAGTGAAAATGTCAAAAGACAACAAGAGTTTATCTCCAGAAAAGGTTCTGCAGTAATGCCTCAACTGCCAATAAATCTCAATCCTTATCGGCAGGAACTGCCTTGGAGGCACAAGTGGATAGTTGTCTCCATGCCCATTCATTCCTTGTTAAAGTTGCCAATTTTGTCTCTTTACACAAAGGAACACAAATCCAGTATTTACTAGTTTTTTCTAATTCAGTTAATGCAGCTCAACTATTCAAAGCAGCAGAAAAATTCAATATACGTTCCAAACTAAAAGCAAAAAAAAACAAATGCAAAACCAAAAACCAAATTCAAAACAGGTCTTTTTTACACAGTACAAGATACGTATACCATATTTTTCTTCCTCCCGCTCTGAACAATGCACACTGCAAGGTATCTACCAGTGATTGTTAGGTGTGCTGGGGAGCTTTCTGCTTTCTCCCAGCCTGCAGGACTGCATCATAGGGAATGCCATAATCACTAGTAAAGCTATCTGTATTAAGTCATAAGACAATTAGCAAGGTAATTCAGGCAGCCTATATCTGTTAGCCATGGCTTTTACCCAGGCATCAAATCTGCTCATTTGTAACAGACACAAGCCATTAAAAAGTGAAACAAATGACATGGAACCATTTGGCTTCTTGCATATTACGACACAAGTAACAGGTTTTGAGTAGAATACTTGCTTTTCACAAATCTTTTAATTGCCAAAATGCTACCATCTGTTCTAGGCTTACTGAAAAAGTCAGGAAGGGCTGCTATAAACTGCAATATTAATTTATTTGAGAAATCAGTTGGAAATTTTAATTGTACATAGGAGACTTCACCTGGCCTAATTTTGGTCCCATGTTCCACATGCCTGAACATGGCTGCCATGGCCAAAGTTGATACTACTTTTTAAATTCTGTCTCAAGTTTCTACTCAGTTCAAGGAGACATCACTTTTCACTCAGTCTACAGTGCTTCTTGCAGATTTGCAGCGTACTGCAAGGAATTATATTTTTGTTAGAAATTATTAGAAATTGAAAGTTGGAAGGAAAAAAATTGCCCCACATCCCTGGCCTGATCACACAACTAGGAGTCATAGCAGCTTTAAAAAAAATCAGGGTTACAGCTGTGATCCTTTCAGAAGAGACTAGCAGCACATCTTTTTTAAGTCACCAGCCTACACTTAAAATACACCAGCCAGCGCTACAGAAAACAGAACTGAAGTTAATCAACTTCATGTGAAAGAGAAACAGGAAAAGATGTGGTTGTCCCAGGGATGTATTGCCACTTCATGCTTGGAAACACATCTTTGACACTTGAACTGTTGTATACTATTTTGGAGCTATGGCAGAAAGCACAATCTAATCCTGACCAGGAGAAGAATAAATGTGATTATAAAAATTAGACAGGATGAGACCTAACAGAGGGGATGGAGTATGCCACACCTGAATAAAACTGAATTCTTGCATTTTTCTTTGAATATTTGAGGTTGCTAGCTGACAAAATGAGATACTGAATTAGATAGAATTAGTCAGCCATTGGGGCATGTTCTGAAGTTTTGATATTCATAAAAGGAAAACATGCTGTATTTCCTTCTATAAATCCTAAAAGCTATTTCAAATATTAAGCCTTTCCATGCAGATAAGACTGCAAGTGTTAAAAAGTGTAGTTGTCTCTAAATAAAAAGCTAAAAATTGAAGGAAATGTCTTTGCCAAAGCATAATAGCAACCTCTGAACTCTTTCTTTAATTTCATATCTGGCTTCTGTTTAATCAAAACAATTTCTTCCCCCCATTAAAAGCCACTTTGGCTTAGATCTCTAAAAAATCCAAAGCACAAGGTCTGAGCTGGAGCTGTTACTTGAAAAAAGGGCCATTTTATGAATATAGAGGCTACATTGTCACCACAGTATGGCATTCGTCATATTAAATTTCATTAATCTGTGAGGTAATAAAACAATATATGCTGCCTTTTCCTCAGAAGAGTCTTCACGCCAAGCCATAGAGCTTTTTCTGTTTTTCAAGTAGTAACCCAGCAGTATGCTTACCTCTTTGCTATAAGCAACAAACTAATAAGACTTACAGCTCTACTTACCACCTATTTTCACAGAGGGCATGGATTGTTATAGAGGTAGTTTTATAGAGCTAGTGATGCTTTAGAGTAGGAACAACAAAAGTAATCATTCACTTACCAGAAGTTGGATGTAAAGTGTTGTTTTAATTCCTTCCACATGTGCAATACTTGCACCCAGAGCAAGATTGTGTTTCTGGGATCAGTTTCTTCCAATTTTTAACAAGTGTTTTGAGGTTTTGGGGGCTGGGGAGAATCTTTAACATGATAACAGAAAGAGGAAGGCACATACATAGCGAAGGTATAAGCACCACCAAAATCCAGAAACACTTCAACTTTAATTAGCGCTGCTTGGTGTTCCTAAGGTTTCAGGGTGTTGTGCCTACCTGAGCTGAATAAAATGACATAGAGGTCTCCAATTAAAGCCTAGAAAAAAAAAAAAAAAAAGAAAAAAAAAGGAAAGGGGGGGGGATGTTAATACAGAATTTTACCTTCAGACAAATGCCAGATTTTCATGTCTTTTTCATACCAAATTTTCATGCTTTTGTTTAGGGTAATTGTGAATATATATTTCTGACTTCAGAGAAATTTCACCTAGAACAAAGTTCCCCATCTTTTCATAGGATATTATTAAGAAACTCATCCTCAGATATACAGCATGCAAGCAGAGAGCTTCAGAGACTTCTGTGAAGTTCCCTGCAGCAGCTGCTGTATGCCTCTTCTTTGTAAGCTGAAGTACTTATAATTTATACCTGAAACATTTTACTCCTTATGGGTGCATTCTCTCTAGAATGTCTAAATACATCTTTTTAATGAAAACTCCAACAGTGGAGCACCAAGATGATTTACACTGTGGCTGAAGCTACAATAACCTTTTGCCTTGATAGGATGAGAAATCAAAACTTAAACACTGTGCGTGAAAAATAAGTGTCCATTTCAGGAGTAATTTTTAAGAGTCAAAGCAATATTTCAACATATTAGTATTCTGCTCTAGAATTTCTTATTCTGTTTCAGTTTTGCTTTCTTTTGTTCCATTAATGGAACAAAATTACATGTGGGTGTACTCAGCTCTTTCTTGAGGAAAGCAAATATATTTTTAATTAATGTAGCAAATCATTCACATTGCTGAGGAAGAAATAATCTCTGTACTAATACCAAGTTCAGTAGCCCTTTCACGGCAGCTGTTAACACCTCGTCTCACTGCCAGAGACTTCCGGATGGTGACTTGGAGCAGAGTCTTTTCATTTCACAGCAAGATAAGCAGTTCTAATTCTTTCTCTGTTGAAGCAAGAAGACAATATTTTAGCTCAGTGGGGGTGGGCGGGGAGCAAATAAAAGCATTATGAAGTGAAAAACTCCTAACTACTTCTAACTACAAACCAATAAATTCCTTTTCTAAAACCAAGGAAGAAAATTAGGCTGAATGGAAGAGAGCCCACTGAGAAAAAGGAAACCAACAAAACCACGGGAGAAAATCAGGGTGGAGAAGAAGCAGGAGTGTGAGTAAGTACTGGGAGCTGGGGGAATCAATAAGAAGGTTATGGTCCAGAGGGAGAAATACAAATCACATGCCATAATTCAATTCCAGCTCCAGATGGACAGAAATGAAAGACAGGAAGATATCAAAGTGGAAAGAGGAGAGAGGGGTGGGGAACCACAGAGACTATTTTAGTTTAAACATCATACAGTTTATTAGAAAAACTAAACGATAGTCTACAGTTAAAGAAATGACAGCTGTAAAGTTCATCTGCTATGGTTCAGCTTTGCCCTTGTGTATTTTAACAATTTTAATTAAAATGTTACATAATTCTAAGCAAATTTTGCTAATATGCTTCTGCGCCAACGTCAGGCAATGAAACATGGAATACTCCTTACTCAGACCTCTAAAACAATCAGTAAGTTCCATAAAGTGTGTACTTACTGTCAAAAGGCCAAAACCATAAAACTCCTGACTCTCTTATACAATGTGAATGGAGCATTAGAAAATACACTGTAGGGAATAATCCTACGCTGGCAAGAAGACAGACTAGATGACTTTACAGGTCTTTTCTATCAATTTCTATGATGTTATCAGTGCAGTACTTAACCTTTCCTTGTTAATCATCTCTCTACTGACACGAGTAGTTTGAAGAGCTATCAATGTTTTCAAATATCCAAGGAGTTAAGAAATGGCTTTATCACTAGACCATCTGACCTTAACCCTTGTTGCAGGACAAAAAGGTTCTTCTTCCATACTTACAAAAATAAAAACTACAGTAATTTGGGGATCATCTATGTCTACCCACTCAAGAATTTAGGCTATGTTTTCCCTCTAAAAAAGACTGGAAGAAACTGGCAAAATCATTCACTTATCCCAGTAGGCATGATTTCTTGAGCTGAGGAGCCACAGCAAACTGAGCTGGTTTTTCCTGTGCAAACTAAAATCAAGCCAATAGAAAGTGGTGCATGTAAGGCTTAGAGAATACCTCTCCTCTTCAATCCATTTGAATTATTTTGTACATTTATGCAAGCCAGAATAATACCTTTTCAAGGCTATTAATGTGGTACAATTCTAACATCTATAAGAAATTTCTTATTTATAGTAGTTGTCACATTCTGACTTTTCTGTGGATGTGTACTGCTGTTGTCGCCCAAACATCTGCAGAGAGTTAAAGATGAAGAGTTGTACAATACTTATGGGACAATTCCCATCAAAGGGGTTCACATGGTTGTCTTGACTTCTCATTTGCTTCTGTCATACTGAACCTGCAGAGAATGTGACTTCCAATGGTCATGAACCACAGACCAGTGAAGAGCTGAACTGGTTTATCACTGATGGAATTTGTTCAGGTGGAAATATTCCATTGTTGAGTGTAATCACTTGTCCATCACACATAGCTAGACTAAACCCAACATAATGAAGTGCACAAAGTCTGTTTATTGGGATCATCCAAATGCAACAAAGAACAAAATTTATCAGATTATTGTCCTTGATAGTTCACCTAGAGCCATAATCACTCACTTTGCCATTCTGTTTGGAATTGTCTCTTTCCATTAAGATAAATTTTCCCTAATAACCTCTATCACGGAATTATTTTGCCCTCACACTCCATGACTCAACCCCCCTGCATCCTGAAAGGAAAACAGCTGTCTACACCCGAACTGCTTTACTGATCCAATAGAACTACTGTAAGCAAGTTCGAAATTCTTGTTGTTGTTTTATTTGGACCTAGCAGAGATTATGGAGTAAAAGCATTCTCAGCTTGAGCCTCCAGGGGCACAATATTGATTCTTTCTAACCACAGTGAGTTAGAAAACATCTTACATGAGCAGTTCTCGGTGGATTTGCTGCCTTGCCAAGTAGCAAAGAGGAGATTAAATCAAATAATAAGACTCAAAATATGAAATGTCCTCCACTGTTCCAGGATCTTTTTCCTCACTGGTTACAAGTGAAGGCAGAAAGATGGTTTCACCCACAGATTGCTCTTTGAGGGCTGGGTATGTAGCTGGCAGGTTCTCAAGCCTATTTTTAAAAGCACAGTGGAGATGGGGAAGAACTGGGAGGAGGGGGAAAGGGAGAGTTGTTGAGAAGGAAGGGCTATTTTCAGCTGCAAAATGACTTTGTAATTTAGAAAGAGTGTTTTTTTTTTCTAGGGAAATGGAGGGGAGAGAGGAAGGGAAAGGCTTTACAGTTCTTTCAAAGCAATACAAAAAAAAATCTTAAAATATGTCAAACCAAAAGAATAAGAAATCTTTTTTAAAAATAAGTTCTGATAGTCTCTCCCTCAGCAGTGGATGGACAGCTCTGTCACTCCAAACATAAACTGTAGGTGAACAGAAATGACAGGAATAAAATGGTTTGCACCCTTGGAAAACAGATCTGTTCAGTATGTATACGTTTCAAGTACGTCCAGCACAGATTTATCAAATCTGCATAGTCTGATAGTTAACTATTTAAAACAAAAATTGTTCTACATAAAAGAGCATCACTATCAGTTGTTAAGATCTGATAAATCTCTAGCATATATATTAATTAAGAAAGACTAGGCTAACAAAGTGAGAATGGCATTTCACTTTCCAGTATGTTGCTAGAGAAAGATTTTTTTTCTTCGTAGATGCCTTCTTACATATGTGATATATTAAAAAATATACTTTATTTCCTGACTAGCAGACCATACTGTCTTTATTAAAGATTATTTCTCTGACAATACCATTTTGTTGTTTTTTTTTTTTTTTCACTTGTTTAAACTTTTTGGAGAATTACTTAAACTGCGCAGAGATTACTTACAATGTGGTTCAGTAGATAGCTTTCTCGTAACTGTTACTGTATTTCCCCAAGAGATAGCTGAGGGGAATGTTGTACTTAATACAGTACAGTGCATGGCAAAACAAACAATATAATAATTAAGAAAGCCTTTACATTGTAAGAGAATCGTAAATTGGTCTCAATATGACTGGAAAAATGCCAGAAACCTTTATAGGGAACAACATTGTTTTTAAAAAATTTTGCTTAAAATTTGCCATATTAATCATAAGCTCATTCCTGCTTCTTTTAAACCAAATGAGAACTAAAAAGTGAGAGCGAAAATTACATTTAGGAGCAAATAATCAAAATAGCTTTATAACATGTGAAATATGTTCTAATTACGTGATTGCCAAGCAGATTTGCATATAGAGGTGACCTTTATTCTCAACTGTGCTGCCTTTCTGAACCATTTGCTCCACTTCCCTAGCTTTCATTTCTCATCTGTAAACAACATCACTGAATTATTTTACCTCCTTTACAGTGTGGTGTTAAGATTAATTAGTGTCTGGGAAGTATTATAAAGCTAAAAATAAATATTAAAGCACAAGCAATCATCTGAAAGGCACAAAGTGGCAAGAGACCTTTGGTATCATTGATCCAAGAGGCAGAACAGTAATGTTAAAAGGAACAACATGTGGGAGTCTCACGGAAAAGAATGAGCAAGAATAAAGAAGGGAAACCCTGCAAAGGTTTGATACTTAGTTTACAGAGACTCTGGACTTTGGCTTGTGTTCTCATTAAAGCTAGAAGAATCATAACTTCTGCCAAATATATAATGTAATATAAAAAGTATTTTAAAATAGAAGTCTTCCTTTCCACAAAATGCATTTTCCAAATCCATTATTGTGCTCTTCTCACTTACTCATTACAGCTCTGTCCTGCTTACTTATAAAAATGTACTCTAACTGTTTTTCTTTTTACCTTTTATCTTAGTCCGGCCATCACAATTCATTCCTGTCTCTCTCTTGTATTACAATGTTCCATATCAAGATTAAATCCAGATGAGATTTCCTGACAAAACAGAAATAAATTCCTTCATGGATTGGACCCGTCTGCCCAGAGATGTAACAGGATTGGAAACAATAATCCTACAATTTCTCTATTGCTCTAGAAAATACGTTCCTTCCCTTCAAAAATTTTTCTTCACCTTCAAAATGGATTTCAAAAGATGGGAATTTCACACCTTGCCTTTATTCACCAAAAACATAGCACTTGAAGTAGAGATGATTTCAAAGATGAGGGGCACTTTCCCCTAACTGTAAGTGGGAGTCCATCATCTGTAGGACAGGGACATAAAAAGGACTACAACAACATGACAGTAAGACTGATGCTTCAGGAGCTCTCTTTCAGTGATCCAATGGCAGGCATACCAGTACATGCACACAGCAAATTTTCCAAGTTGACTGCCAGCATTACTGGTTTTGATATTTTCCTAAACTCTCCAAACTGCTGTAAGTCACATGACTTTTATTTCAGACTGGCACTAATGGGAAATTTCACTGTATGGTGAATGATTTTGAAACATGAATTTCAGCCAACCAAAAGAAGTAAAGGCACTAAGTTTAGTATCTTTAATGTAGTGTTTCTCATAGCTATATATGTGTATACATTTACAAACCACTCTCACAAAGGCAAAGGAGATTTTTCTCTTTCCTTCCCCAAGTATGTCAAGATGAAAGAAGATAATAGAACGGCCAAGAATCATCATCATCCACTTCTTCACTGTGGCTTCTGTCTAATTTAATGAGACACAGAAAAGTCTGGTACTCTCAGATTGCAAATCCTCTTGGTAATTACTAGACAAAAAGATGCATTTCAAGACAACAAAAAAAAGGATAGGTAGAAACATCTCATAAAAATCAGCCAGGATATTTGGATGCACATCATCAAGGAAGTAAGGTTATAGGTACTGTCTGTGAAGACATGAAAAAGAAGTATGAAAATTCTGGGAAATTGGCCCCAGAAATACAGTAAACAAGGCATAAAGGCTTTTTTTTTTTTTTTTTTTTTTTAATTTTTACTAATGCAATAGGGAAGGAGAAAACAGCTGGCCTTCAAGGATATATGCTCAGCTTTCTAAAAGAAAATAGGCACTGGTAAATGAAAACCATCTTTCTCACAATGTATTTGTTAAAAACTTTCAAGAGGATTCTGATTTTTTCCACTAGTATTAGAGTAGAAGGTAAAATAAAGTTAGAATTCCTGTCTACACAGATCGGATATAAGAATTATATTGGAGCACACTTTAAATCCACTTAAAATACACAGCATTAATTATTATTACTATTGTATATTGGTCATTGATTAAACAAAGTTTGGTACATTCAGACCTATAATGACATCTAAACATATTACCTAATAGAATACTTTTGTCAGAAAAAGACATAATCTGAGAAAAAAGAAAAAGCTTCTTTAAAGTCAAAGCTTCCTTGAGCACCTTGGCACCAGCTTTGCTCCTATCCCTCCCATCACCCATTTTTTGGTTTCCACCAAAAAAAAAACAGCTCTCGTCAACTTTTGCATGACTTAACATTGCATGTATTTAACCAGGCTATGGTCAACCAACTCACCATCTGCTTCCTTTAAATATTGGTAAACTCAATTTCTGTCATTTCTGCAGACTTTTCAGTATGTTTCTAGATTTATAACAAATATCCCCATACCAAAGTCTCAGAGAATCCAAAATCTCTTGCTAAGACACCTGCCTGTGAATTGCCCTTGAAAGTGCTGGCCCATGCAAGACCTTCCCAAATGTAAAGCAGAAATTCACAGAACGTTTTAACAACAGCTAGTTTTATTTGTCCTGCTCAGCAGTCAGCCACTGCCATTTCTCCCTTGAATGAAAAAGACCTCAGTGGATGAGATCTTTAGCTTGTATTAACCAGCCCAGCTTCACTGAATTAGAACAGTGTATATTAGAACACAGCTCTTCCTGCTTAGAAAAGAGGAGGAATAATTCCATTTCCTAAGCAAACCAATGGCACTTGCTAGGAGTCCTTTCAATGGAAGCTTTCAAGCAATTCAATATACGAACAGTATAGCACAAAACAAAATATTCTGTGGAAAAATGTGTGCTCACTTATACAGATAAATGTACTCGATGTAGCTACAAGGATGTCCTGTTGTTTTCCCACCAGTGTATCTGTGGTTTAAGTACAGAAAGAACTGTGATCTTCAAGGAGAAAGCAACAAACATGACCGAGAGACAGTCTTCCAGCATTAGCTCTGGAGGCATAATTACTCTGGAGAAGAAAAATCTGGAATTCATAAAAAGCATTAGCTACCAAATATGTGACCACAGAAATTGCCAACACCAACTATTTGACCACAGAATCCAGGATACTTTAACCACAGCCGTTCCCAATTTAAAGCCAGAAATATTAATGTAATAGATCTAAAATAGTCAAATATATCACGTGGCAAATCCCAGCAGCGAAAGGACTCCTCTGCTTGCCTTCCCCCATCTGGGAGCGGGAGGACTGGGCAAGGCGCTGGCTGCCAGCGCATTCCTGGGGACTGGCAGCACAAGCTGTCTCACTCAGGTTGAGCTCGGGCCAGCTGGCAGGAGTTGCAGCCTGCTTTCCACTTCCCTCTCTTCTGAGTTCCTGCAGCTTTTTAGGAAATTATTCTCAAGGCCTTCACTCTGCCTAGATTAGTTCTTGACAATCAAGGAAAAAAAAAAAAGTAAAACAGTAAAACAAAATGAGTTTTGAGGAACTCAACTGTGGAACAGCAGCAGGAATATGAGGAGAAATGTGCTCCATACACACACCAAAAAAAAAAAATAGAAGATGTATATTTTTCAGAGTACAATAAGAAATCTTTAATGCAGAACTGCGTGCTGCAACTGCAAGCCTGCACAAGCATGTAACGGTCCAGGCACCACAACTGGGATCAAAACGCTCTGGTAGACACAATTAAATGACCCAGAACTAACCCTTGACAAAGCACTAGTAACTAATGCAAAAGAAGCTGGTTTCTGGAAGAGGGATACCCTTCTGTCACTACAGGTCTATTAAAAATCTGAAATGATAAGAAAATCTGACAGGAAAAAAAAAAAGTAAGAAGACATTTTTTCAAAGTCAGAATTACAGAAAATGCGTTGTAGCCAACATCATCAACTGAGAAAAAACTCAGCATTTGGGAAAGAAGATGCAAGAACTACTAGAAAAGTTTCACTGCTTTGCTACAAAATTATAAAGGGATAGCTAAACATGAAGGGATTTCACAGACAAAATACCCACCCTCAGCTCAAAACAATTATTTAGAGGAAGACAGTAACCCACAGAAAAATAACAACCTATCAGAAAACAATACAGGCCACTTGTCCTTTTTGTGTTGGAAACAAGTGTAGAAGCTAACATGACACTATAAAAATGCTCTTCAATATAAATCACAATCAGTAAAGAAGAATGGGTAAAAACTCAGCGTACCAGTGAAGGAAGGTATCGAAAAGACATAACATGTAACTATCTCAAACAGAAGCAGCAATTGCTGCTCTGAAATGGGGGACACCTCTCATCAGCAGGACAAGCTTACCAGGGGATAGCAAAGCAATTCAGGAAAAAGTTGGCTACTTTTGCAAGGACTGGGGAAATCCTTGGAATACAAAATGAAGTTCAGAAAGTCTTCCTTCTTCATATAAGAAATCTTAAGGAAAAGCTGAAAAAATAAAAGGTTAGGCACATTATTCTGAGAACCCCATACTGAGCAGAGGTCCCAACAGATCAGGTATATCAGCAGAAAAACAGACAGAAAAATGAGTATTCTATTTCTAAACTGACACAAAAAAATTAAATGAAAATGTACAAGAATTTATATTTCCTAACATGGATATATTTTTAAGATAAGGCTGATGCAGAATTATTTTTATAAAATGGATGAATCTGCAAGATTTTAGGGCAAAAAACAAAACTTGCCCATGTGTCCTTAGGAGGACCTCTTGCCCAGACTGTCATATGGGTTCTGTGCAGCTTCCACCTTGCTTCACTGGGAAATACAACAGCTGCAAAAAGAAATAATTTCTATGTAGAGCACACTTACGATTTGAGAGAAAACAATGAAAAAGTGTAAGTTTAGGCTGTATCAACACTTTGAGTTGCCATTTCTTCCACTGACACCTTCTCTCCTACTTCCTTACCACTGCAACTCTTCTCCCTTACAGTTGCAAACAATATGGGGCTAAAGTGAAAAATCCGCATCACCAGGTTGCCTCAAAAGTGCATAATGAAAGGGAATGCAGCAGAGGGAGACAGGCTGCCAAGAGCAAACCTGAGGAGATTACCAATGTACCTGCTCCAGACAGTCAAGTAAAAGCTATAAAGATTTCTTGAAGTAGCAAAATCCATAGGGACTTTTCTTCCTAATCCAGATGCCAATCTAGCAAAAGTATCAAATTCCCCCAGTTTGGAGGAAGGACCACGCTCTAGTAGACTGTACTAGCTAAGCAGTAAAATTTTCTACAGCACAAATAAAGGCATCACAGTTGGTCTTTAAATTCTGCTCTTTGTTAAGTTCTTGCAGCCAGACCTGAGTATGCTTTCACTTACATACTAGAAAAAATATCATCTGTTGCAACAGAGGAGTTGGAGGAGGTGAAATTCTCTAGTACCTCTGAAACTTTGCAGTTGTTCTAACCAACAAAGGTTAATAAAAGCAAAATGTTTTAAATATAAAAGTTTTAGATTTATTGTCTTCATACTGTGTGCCAGCTAACTTTATCATTCAGTCACGTAAGTATAAAATAATGATTTGCAGTTGCACCTTCTCAATGACGAGGCAAAGGATTACGGCAGGGAGCTCAAGCAACATTTGCTGAAAACAGACTCTACCTAATTGGCTAAGGACGAGCAAAACCTTTAAAATAGAGTCATCCAAACAAAAACTCTCAGCCTTTACAACAATATGACTATATAATAGCTTTTCCTCTCACAGTGTCCCTATCAAAAAAAAAAAAAAAGAAAAAAAAAACTTGATTACTGAATAATAATTAATCCCAGGGTTCCCCCTGATGAGCGCACCAAAATTGCTTGACCTTTTCCTACCCCAAATTAATTGCAGACCAAGCAGTGCTGAAGTCCAGTTGTCCAGGTTTTTTTATTGTTAAAACATACTGTAAGCATTGTTTAATTCTCCCACTTTCTGAATAGCTGGCTAAGGAGATGGAAATCCCCCATCATGTTTTTCTATTCCTGGACCCCAGTTATTAGCCGTTGTAAATGCAAACCAGCATTATCACATTCTAAACACCTAAGCAAACTATCAGCATCCCAGGAAAACAACACGTATGCTATGGTCTACTGTGAAAAAAATATTCTTAACAGAAAAGGCCTGAAGGTTAGAGGTTTTGTTTGGGTTTGTTGTTGTTTTTTTTTCTTCCTGCTATTCACGTTTAACAAAGAGTGCAATGGAAAAGCCATTTTGGAATATCAATTAGAAAAAAAAATAAAGCTGCTAAGCTGACATTTTGTTTCCACACAGTTGGAGAGAAACATATTCACCTGTGCATAGTCAAAAAAATAAGGAGCATATGTGTTTCAGTTATTTTTATGTTTAGAAGGGACGTTCAAGGAGAGGTGGGCATAGAAAGGGAGTAAGTTTAAATAACGGGAACATGGAAGAGCAGTGGGTTTTGAACAGGAAATTTTCTCCTTTCTTAAAAGAAAGAAAATTCCCTGTGACTGCATATTACACGTATTGAGCCTAGGAGCTGGATTCTGCGAGGTGTTAAGTGTTCTGGCTTTGTTCCAACGAACCACTTAATCACGTACTTAACTTTAACTACATCCACAGTCCTGTAGGACATCAATTAGGCTGATCTCACAAAGACTACTTTAAAATGCTTGAAATCACATGCTTGTAACTCCTGTTGGACTGAAGTAAATCAGCAGCCTTTAAAATCTCCTATTTGACAGGTAAAGGCAAAAACTGTTACAGCTAGAGCTGAGGGAAATTTAATTGGTCTGTCTTCAAAATCAAGTTTCATGGAAATTTTGCATTTCTTATAAGGGTAAAAATTCCAAAATATTGGTCCTCCCTGTTCTTCTGCTACTAAGCACAACAGGAAGAAATAACAGTTTGCACTCTCTTCCCACTCTGCCTTTCCCCATTCTCCATTTTCCTTTTTTTTTTTCTCTTAAATTTTCATTCAGAAAATTTGGGTTTTTACTCCTCATTTTAGACAAACTAAAAGTAGCAAGAAGACAAAGTGATGGGACAAGACCTTATTCATTTTATGGTAGGAAAGAAGGAAATATCAAAGGTCCGGAATAAACACCAGTAGCACAAGAATTGCAAACACAAATGAACCGTGGAGCCAAGTTTATCTGACTGAACCCAGATAATCCGGCTAACCAACGCCCCTTAGATCATAGATTTATGATTCTACTAAAACTGCACTTTATTTTGCTGCAAGACAGCTGGCATAGAAACCACCCCCTAAAAGTATGCTGACCCTTAATCTTTGTTGCTACAACTTCATGGAGGGGTCTGCATCGCCATGATCCCTCAGAACGCCCTAACATATTCCAGTCTGCTGGATCTACAGGTGAATTTTTAACTCTGTATTATTAACAATTCTGAATCCAATAAAAAAGACAAAGGATGAGTAGGATTGGAGGTCAATAATTTAAAGGCCTACCTACAGGAACCAGAACAGGAGAAGAAAAGTATATTCTTGCTCCAGTCTATTTATCAGTTCCCACTTCCAGGTAATTTCTCTTCCTCATCTCAGATGCCTGCTACTAGCTGTTTAAATATGGTGACATACTATTGTACCATTGACTGCATCCTGGAGAATTCTGTGTGGCTGCCCCCTGCTAGCAGTGTAAAAAATGAAACATCACCCAGAGGTAACTGGACTCACAGAACACTGACCACTTTTTAAATTACAGTGAAAGCAGAAAAACATCAGTGTTTTTGTAGTCACAAACTTTTCTAGATGAGAAGGTCTAGCAGAAGATGGTGTGTGACAAAAATCCAGGTGGGGAATTAAGTAGCACAGCAACTATTTCTATCAATGCAGATTCCCTAGGAATCCCAGCATCGGCTGATTGCTTCTAATGCATGATATGGAAGACACAGGAGACATTTCCCTAAACATGTCCTCCCCCTCCCAGTATTTCTGTCAGTGTCGATATTGCTTTGAAAATTTAGGAAGCCTCTGTCCATCCATCTACGGTAAAAGCATACACCAGATTCAGTTTCCCACTTACAAAAAAAAGTCTGAAGAACGATGTGATTGTGGAGCATGATGAATAGTCATATTTTAATGAGAAAAACATGAAAAAGCAAGGCACTTGGCATAATCAAACAAATGTTGCATAAATTTCCCTGAAGAAACTGAAAAACTTATTGTAGCTTCTTTCTCAGCTGCTTCCCTAAGCCTCCTATTTCCAGGAAAACAACTGTTCAAGAAACACAAGAAACAATAGTTTGAGGGTCCTGCATAGTATGAAAGACTTTTACATCCACTATCAGCACATTGTCCACAAATGATTTCCAACTGAAGCATTCCCTGTCAAGAAATATTTTAAGCGGGCAGACCCAGCCATGCAATATGGCAGAAAATGATTGAGAATTGGAGATATTTTAATTAATTTTATGTACTTTTCATTATTTTGAAATCCTTTTTTGAAAACTATTTTTAAGTATAGTTGTACCATTTCCACATATTAGCATCAAGATCCAAGATGACAACCTCAAATTACCATAAACTTCTGTTGCAGTCCTTGCTTATTTTTTAACACTGACTCCTGAGGTCAAATTATTACCTGTTCTTACTATTAAAAAAAATAAATAAATAAAATCAAACCTTCCTAATTACAGATGAAAACTTAAAAATATTATATGCTTGACGTCTAAGTGTTAAGTTATATTAGGGAAGATGAGGAAGAACAACTAGTAAAAATAATCTTATTTTAAGCCAGCTTTCCATGATCCCAGGGACCAACATTTTTTTTCCCCAAGACTGTATAGGATTGACGATTCTGAGCTGCACCAATAGGAGAATTACAAAAGGATCTGGTATAAAATTCTAAGCTTCCTTTTATTGTCTTGCCAGGTCTTTTTAAATTGGTGATTACATAAAACCATTTTTACTGCTGTGGTATGTCAAAGTACAAGGGAATGAAAAAACCTACAGTTCTTGTGTATTTTAAGTCTATGCTTAAGGAGGTTCTGATATACTCTGAGCCAGCTATGAAGTCTGATTATTTTCTTGAGTCATATGTAACCTACTAACCTTGTTCTTTGGGTTGTTTTGATTTTCTAAAAACTTCTCAATACTAATTTCAATGCAGGCAGCTGATAAAGAGCAAAGATTCGGGGGGGGAGGGGGAGAGGAGGAGGGGGGAAGTAATAAATATCCTTGGATATTTTCCATGACTGTATTTCTGTATTTGCACATGAATTCCTGCATCTGCATCGTGCCTGCTTGTCTTGTCTCAGTTACCAAAAAACAAGGCTAAACGTCAGTGCAAAGAGCTAGATTATCACAGTTTCCTTTCTGACACCCATTCAGAAATGTCATCCATTCTTTCACTGTTGGGTTGTTAATCAATGTTGAGAAAAGCAAAAGGAAGGCTAGAAAGGCAAGCAAGGCTAGAATATTTTCTGGAAGACTGCCTTTTTTTTTGAGTTAAGTTACCTCATTTACATGTTTAATCTCTTCCTGGCTGGAAGAGCGAGAGTACAGAACTCACCCTAAAACTACTAATACACACCGACTACACACACTGCTGCAGTGCTACCTCTCGTTCACTCACTAAAACCAATCCCCTCAACCTGGGCAGCTTTCCAGGCAGCAGACAGTGGGGTTTCAGGTGGCATAGGCCCCTCCACTTCACCATCTTTGCACAGGCCTTAATGCAGCCTAGTCATGATGGCCACAGTATGCGCTGCTTTCCCCACTGCGATGGTGCACGTGTTGTGAGGGATCTGCTGGCACAGCCCTGGCTTCTCCTTGACTGACACCTCCTCTGGCCCCTGGGCTGTCTTGAACTATTTAATTTAGCCAAACCCTTCAGAGAGATTGGTGCATGCAGACAATTACTGAACCTGTGTACAAATCAGGGGGCTGCTCTATAACACTATACAACAGGCTGCAAAAGTCTTTCAAACCTATGTTCATACGAACCCAAACAAGGAAAAAGTAAAAAAAAAAAAAGGATTTATCTGGTACCAAAGTTAAGCAACTAGGACACGATTCCAAATGCCTTCCTATCCATCTAGACTACCCAGATGTAGTAAAACATCCACCGTCTTCTTTCAAGTACTGTTCGTCACTGTGAGAAATGTGCAGCTCATTCTCCTCTTCCACAAAGTTCATGCAGTATGTTCCTTGAATGATCAGGTTACAATAATCCCCCAGCTTCTATGATTTGCTCCATGTATGTATTTATCGTTAGATAGTTTAACCAGCTGATTACTTAGTTGAGTGATCCGTGCTTATTTAGGATGCAAAAGCTGCTTCTCTACCATAAATCAAAATGGCTGCCAAGATTATTTCTGACACTATCAGCTCTCCATCAGAACATACAAATGGCCCCATTTAATTTCTTCCATTCTGACAGAACAACAGTTCTGATAACGGTGTGTTGAGTAGTCAAATCCCCAGCCGAAAGAGCCAAACCAAACACATGCCCATTCGCCTACACTTGTACAGGGAATTAAGCCACCGCATTTCCAGAAAGCTCATTATCTAGGCTCAAGAGGCAAATGTCAATTTGAAATCCCAGACAATGTGCTAATAAAATATGACCTATACTGCAATAGTTTTCCAAGTACTCTTAAATCCACCCTTGTCCCTGCAGCGGTCTGAGAAAGGCTAGTGCATAGCACAAATAAACATTGGTCAGCTATGGAATTATTGCCACAGAGAGCTCTGCATGGCTGGCATATTTTCTGTGTTGCTTGCAAAGCAGCAGGCATCTCCCTTTGTTGCTGATGCAGATTGTTTCCAATCTCTCAGCATGTCTTTCTCAGCCACTTGCTCCTGAAACTTAAAAGGAAAACAGTGCACACAATTTGAAAAATGCTTTGCAGATTTCAGAGCAGAAGGGGTTGGGTAGGTTGGAGGGGGTAAAAGAAACGGTTTCACAGTGTTATTGAGGCCATGTGTGACAGGCTAAACAAAACCTTCAGGCCATTCTGTCACAAGTTATTTTCACTTCTTACAATTTGCACAACCAAGTGGGTGGCCATACATCTATCTGTTCTTGTTGTTTTTCAACAAATGGAACTAGGAGGGTTTTAATTTTTTTAATAGTTGAGCTCATAGCAGCTATGCCTTTATTGTTTTCAGATTGACTATGTGCAACTGAACAAGTTTCCTCATTAAACTTAAACACAAAAGCAGATGATCATGCTGATGAGACTGGTTGTTGCTGTGGATTACTTCTATACATCAGACTATATTTATCTTTCATTCTGCTAATGAAAAAAGGTCATGCACTGTCTTACACACATCGTGAAGCCAGAGTGTAAATGCAGAGCCAAAATACCGGTTTTTGTCTAAGATATTTAAGGGAACATAGACAGAATCTGAACAAGGTTGACATAAAAATAATAAACAAATCTCATTCCTCTTTCCTTTTCACACACAAGCAAAGGTCAAGGTACAAATACACTTTTCTCCCCATACTTATAGTATAGGGCAAGGCTAGGGCTGTCTTCACAGTCTATACAGACTAAAGAGAAAGGAGACCCAACAAAAGTATTAGTTGCAATGACATAAGCAGTAATGGGACAGTGCTCTAAATAGTGGATTTGTAGAAAAGAGCCCCAGGGAGACATAACAGAGCTTCATGTCTCCAGTTTGTCTCACAGCTCAATCTGTTAAAATGTTTTTTTCTTTCTGCCTGCTGATTAACTGTATTATCTTTTCAGTGCATAAGCACATTGAAGCTGCGGAAGTATGTATTTAACTCAGTGATCAAGTTCCCCCTGAGAAACAGGAGTGTACCTTCATACACTTATGATTTCATTGCTTTGCTCATCTTCTCCAATTTAAGCTGTTCAACATTTCTGATTGAGTTGAGGACATCATTTTTCGCTCATTCAGAAGCAGATAGTCTATACAGAAAAGCAACTGTTTGGGACTAAAAGCAATAAATTCGTACACATTTTTTAATATCTGCTATAAAGAATTTCCAACAATGGAAAGTGTAAAGATAGTTCTTTCAAACAGTTCAGCATATCTATGAGATATTAGAGTTCTGCTAAAACAATCACTTATCCTATTTCCTATTTATCTAAAAGCTAGTCAAGCTGCTCTCTGGGATAAGTATTGAGAATACCACTCTTCAGAAAGGGGTCAATTTGTGCAACGCAGCTCAGTGCCAAGCATATTAGAAAGGTTTTGTATTGTAATGTTACTCTCAGGGAGACAGCCTTCAAGAAATTGATATTCCAGTGTGGCAATTGTTTTACCTCAAAAGTGCAAAGTGAGCAATAAATATGCACGTGTCAGGGGAAAAAGAAGGAACCTGGCTGGTTTGCTTCTTTCTCTACCCTGGTGCTACACTTCCCATCCCTTTATCCAAATTCCAATCTCTTCTCATGCAAGTCAATCTCTGTCTGTTTCTAAGTTCTTTACCAAAGACATCCCAATTTGATCTCCTCTTCAGAATATAAATTAGCACTCAGAGCACCCATCCTGCACAGGACTCCTTTTTCTGTCCTAGTCTCGTTCCTTACCGTGACATAATGCCTTCAAATCCCTACACACATTTCATCTAATCTTTATTTTGTAAATTCTAACCAATCTACCATCTACCTGTAACTGAATATCCTAAACTACTCCAAGATGACAGTCCTTTATAGCTCTTAAAATGCTATAATCAAACTTGTAACAATTAATTTTTTTCCAGTGTAGTCTGAGACTTAGTTTTCCAAAATTTCCTGCTATTTAGAATAGGCTATACTCTTTGAAATCAATGCAAAACACCAAGTGTGTACAGCTGTTCTCTGAAACTGATTCCCAGTTTAATCAGCTTGAGCCTGTAATGCAAAATCAACAGTCAAACAGTTTTGCATGCTTTTGACTACTCACACGTCATCTCAATTTGCCATCAGTCTCTACAATATATTTTTCATCTAGTATTGATGCATCCTTGGGAGAGAAGAAAACTTTCATTTATGTACATATGTATGCATTATTATTTGCATGTTCTAATGTACAAACTAAAGAGCAAATAAAACTCAATGTTGTCGATCATTCTTTATATAATTAAAAGCTCCAAAATCAGTTTGACATTCATTTGCAAGTTAAATTCTTGATCTGCTACTTTGATTTGAGAGGTAACTTAATTAGAAAACTTATCACAAATTCTGTGTCATTTGCAAAAACTTCAATCAAAAACACTAAAGAGGAAAATAACCTAAACTAGCCTTGCTGTCTACCTTTTGAAAATAATTAACAAATTGCTACTGTCTAGTTTTTGGAAGGAACAATTATTCTTGTCTTCATATATTGGTTGGCTACATTGTCTTATATATCTTCTCCCACCAATCCCGGGGCAGTTCCAATTGCCCCAGTTCTGTATTTAGAAAAGCCAACTGGTTTAAAACAACCCATTTTGAGCCTTTATATTTCAACATAACCAAATTATGTCTATTTAACATGAAATGTAGTTACTATATAAGATCTTTACGTTTCAAGCAACTTCTTAGCATAATAAATTTTTAATCTAATATGGATTGTTTTTTGTTTGGCTGTTTTTTGTTTTTTTTGTGTGTATGTTTGTTTTTGTTTTTTAAGTGCTTGGAAATCATTTGGTAGTATACATAACAAGTTCACTAGAGTCATATTTTCATCTATGTAGAGCTAATGAATTCCATTTATTAAAGGCTCCATTATAAAAGCTTGCTAAAAGTTAATATTGACCAAAAGTCTCACTATCCCCCTCTTTACAACTTTCCTACAGAAATTAAGTATCAAGCTTTTTAAGAGAGAGAGATTTTCTTTCCATAAGGCTCAATCTTGTTCCCTCTTGAACACTTGCACATGTTTGAATCATAACAAAAGAGATGTAAATAGAAATGAGATCAACAACAACATAACTGACTTGCTTTGACCAACTCTCCATTTCTCACACTTTGGATTCATCAACTCCTAAAAGAGGTGCCCAAAGTGAGTGGAACAAACCTCCCTGCAGAGAGATTTATCGAGAGGAAGGGATACATGACTAACTTTCCCATTGGTAAAGGGAAATTATTTCCTCCTTGGAGACAGTTTACTACATCGTTATTTTTATATATTTACATTGCACATGGCTACTCAAAACATTACCTTAGCAATCACAATTTGACCCGTAGTCTATTTTTTCTTCTTTCTTCAACTGACAGCAATTTAATAGAACAGTGACATATCATATAATACAGCAGCTTTTATTTAAATAGAAATCAGTACAGTTCATTCTGTATTTTATGTAGAAATTATTACATAGAAATTATCCTCCTATTTACTTTCTATCCTTCACACAGAGCAGACTCCTGCCTCTTCCTTTCATTAATAACACCAAACCAATGCAGCATAAGAGAAAGAAACAATTTCCCAAAGTCCATAGATCACAAACTACTCAAGACTTAACGTCTCCCAGGAAATCAGCAGGCAGGAGATGATGATCATAAAGACATGGATAACACCTCATCCTCAAGTAGCAGTTCATTAAGCAACTACATTGCTGCATTGCTCATCACCTCTGCTCTGCTCTGATTTAATGAGCCATCTATTCCTGGCCTTTTCTGGTAACGAGCAGGGAGAGAATCTAATTTAACTACTACCACTCTTTTACATTTTATTTTCTTAGCATTATATCAGAACAAGCATTTTACTTCTGTTTCACTTTACCCCAGTGGACCACGGCACAGAGAAAAATTATGTCAAATGAGAAATAAATAGCATCAATTTATATACCAACAAATCATGCTATGTTTCAGCAAATGTATGAGAGATTTGGGAGTTTCCTTCACCCTGAGCAGCTGTAACAATAAAAGAACAGTGACGCAACATGCATCAATAAAACCTTCTAAAGGACCTCTTTTTACAGACAGATGCAGCACCTGCAATAGACACCCAAGTCATACACATATTTTGCTATGCTTGCCTTTTTTCATCAAATGTTTGATATATATTGAATAAACGTTATTCAATATGTATGGATACACCATGCTTCCAAACTCTTTCTCTTAAGTGAAACATATATATCAATGCAGTATAAACAATCAAAAATAATACAGTAGGGCAAGGCATAGATACTACAGCAAAGGCAATTAATTACATCACAGATCTCTGGAGAACTGAGGTTAAAAGTAACTTGGGAAATAGCAAGTAATTGGCCAGGACCCTAAGTAGACGTGAAGGAATTTCTTATTGCCCCATTTACAACATCTGTGGCAAGAAAGATCAGTTGAGTCCTCTTCAAGGACCCAATTTTTAATGGGTATTCAGTATAGCATATAAACGTGAACTAACAATTTACAACGGGCAACAATTCCTAAGCCCTGTTCATAATGCAGATACATATCTGTAAAAATGAAACCAACATAACCTCGCCAAGGGGCAATGAGATAGTCAAAAGCCAAGAAGTTACAGAAAATTAGGAAAGGACACAGTGTTCTTCATCCTGGCTAAGCTAGGTAACATCTTCCAGACATTAGCATGAAATTAAGTAGAGAGAGGCTGAATTACTTCCAGTATATAGATATTGCCCTCGTGAAATGTGACAGGTGACCTACAACATAAAAAATACACTTAACTGTAAAAGCTAGAAAGTGAGGATAAAAATGAGAAAAATAAAAGCTGTTCTCAGATATCTAGTAAAAGACACATTGACATAATCAAAGGAGGAGAAGGAAGAAAAAATATCCACCCCATCCAAAAGCTACACGTTTAAGTTACAAATAAATCAATGTTTTTTAAAAGGCAAAACCAAAACTACAACAAAACATACCTAGTAACATTCAAAAGGATAATATTTATTAGAAAGTCATCTGCCATGGTGCCTGAAGCAATTTTTCCAGTCTGTTCTACCATTCCTCCAAACTCAGGACCCTGAGTACATTAGTGAGAAGTTTTCAAAAATTGCTTCCTTGCCTTATATTCCTTCAGCTCCACCGCTGGACAGCCTCTACACTAAGCACAGTGGTGTTACCCTCCAATATGCGTAAGAGCAGAGCTTGAGATTATTCAGAACAACGTGGCACTTGCCTAAGAAGGAAGTTCTCAACAGAGGGACACAAACCCGGCTTTGGTTCAAATAGGAATGAAGATCAAAGTGGCAGAAATTAACTTTAATAAGAGTGGGGGACAAGAACTGGGAGGCTGCTCAGACATTCTATCTGAGCAACAGCAGCTATAGGTGTAGTGGTTCAAAATTGATGGCTCTCAGAGAATTCTTTATGCCAAGCGGAATACATTACATGATTTAATTTTAGCTGAATTTTCTCCTTCTCCTGCGGCAGTGCCAGCAAGAGAGGTAATAAAGCCAGTTCTCTAGCTTTCAGACATTTGCGCAAAAGTTGTGGATATATTCATGCAGGCAAATTTCAGGTAATTCAGGGACAAAGATACAAAGCTAGGCTGCTTTTAATAAAACATGGAGAGAGTTAGGTTTCTAACAGTAGTATCAGACTCCTCATTCTGTCTATAGAGGACACATAATGTGGACAACATGAACACCTTCCATGACGCAGATTCAGGACTCAGGCATCAAAACCATGCCAAGAAGTAATAGCACCAGCTACCCCTCACTTTTTGCATCACACTACCAGGCACAAAAAGAAGTAAAACCTATTTCTTTTATTGTTACAGGTGAAAACCCATTTGAGTACATTGGAAAAGCAGTCATATTTCATAACACTTCTGTGTGCAGAGTAAAACAAGTTGGTGCAAAGCAAACAGAGGGAAACAAAGAACCTGAGGAATCTGAAACCAAATTTCAACCGCTATGTGCAATCGTGCAACTTCAGTGATATTTTGCAGAACAGCAATCACATGACTGATTACAGCTGACTAGGAGCTATGCACTATGTAACTGCCCAACAGATCTGCTGCTACAACCAATTACAGTCATACTCTTAGCACAAAATACATTAGAAGTCCAAATGAATAGTACTGTAAACCAGAATAGCACTGACTTTTATCTTTTTTTTTTTTTTTTTTTTTGTTCTTCTGGCAAGTTTATAGTTCTCAGACATAAGAACTTCTGTAGCTCCTTTCATTATTGTTTTTGCTATTTTTGTCACTATTCATAAAGTTTACCATAGTAGCCACCTAAGAATCCAGAATTACTACCATATTAACAATAAAGAATATGGATCTAGGAGTGCATTGTACTGGATAAAGTACCAACAGAGAACTGAAGGTAATCTTCTCCCTCTTTGGAAAAAAAAAAAAAAAAAAGGTGAAAATGCTTTGAAATTGAAATAGGATTGAAGTACATTTAAATACACTAAAAATATTCTGAATGCACATACAACACAAGCTACTGTTAGGACAGACCTGATTTCGCTACCTGCTCATGTATGTTCATAAATGTTTTTAAATCGGAAATAGAGGAAATTGAAGAGTAAAAATAGGAATAAAGAAATTGTAATAGTACAGGGCAGAGACAGAAAGCAGAGCATGTACAAACTCAGTTCTTATGAGGAGAAAAGGCTAATTAAAAGATAGATTTTTTTTCCAAATTGGTTATATATTTACTGTTCCACTGATATTCTTCAAAAATGAATATACAAGTTTGCAACCAGAAGTTAGCCCACATGATCATTTCATTTATAAAATCCAAAGTAAAAAAAAAAAAAAAAAAAAAAAGCTTTAGAATACATCTCATTCTTTGGTTAAGAAGACTTCATGCCAACATTAAAACAGTCAAAGTCCACATTAAAAACAAATAAGACAGCATAAATGGCTTTTAAGATTGATTTATTCTTAGAAACTTACATAATTTCAGAAAAGTGTCTTTTTTCTTTCTTCCTTTTTTTTTTTTTTAAATCAATTCAGGATACGACACTTTGTACTACTAGTATCTCAAATGAAACTCCTGCCTCAATATCACCTCCTGAAGAAAACAAAAAGGAAGCAAAATCTTACAGGGAAAAAAAATAGTGTTGGATGTTAATCTGTTTACTCAGACATGGTACAGATGTCTGATTTATTCTTCTGATTTATTGTCTTAAGGAGAATGGATTGATTATTCTTCCACTCAAGACTACTGCATTAATCCTGTTGACTTCTATCAGAGAAAATTCAAACTCTCCATGAGTTCCAACTCCATTTGCTTTTCTTTTAGTATTCTGTTTCAGTGACAAGTAAAAAGAAAAGTGTTAGACATATAAGCTCCTCCACATGTTTTTAATATGACAGAAAATGTTGTGTTTAACCATTACAAAATTTCACTGCTACCTGTATTAATTTAATACTCTTTCTTCACTGCATTGAAATCAAAGTCAGTGATTCTAACCACTGTTAAATGTGCTGGAATAGAAACACGGGGACTGTTGTGGATTGAAGTAAAAAAACATTTGGTGCCCTCCTCTACTTCTAAAGCTACAGTCCCTTTGGAAGAAATCCTAAGGAAGCCCAGTTCCTGAGTTTTGTTTATGTGAACTAGAGGCTGTTCTGAATCACATTTGAATTTGTGGTGGAATTGTCTCTAAGGTTTTAGAGAAACTCAAAATACAGAAACTTTACACAGAAAATAACTACTTTTTGCTTTTGAAGAAATTAAGAAAAAAGACAACCCAGGCAATGGAGCTTGAAGCTGAAGCTACTACTCACATGCTTTAGAATCTGAATAAGGAACTCCTACTTTTCTAGTCTATGAGGAGACTATTTTCCTGACTGTGTGAAGAAAAGGAAATACAGTAAGTGGCACAGCTGGTCAAAATGAATTCCTGGATAATGCAGTTTTGTCAACAGTCCTCTCAAGATTGTCTGTCCACATTATACCTGCACAGTGATGTTTTGGCAGTTCTTGCATAACAAGGCTACAAAAGCTTCTTCCAGGTCTGGAATAATGTCATTTCTTTAGAGTCCTTTGCACAAGCAAAGTCCACACACGCACATGCACACACACTCGTCATAGCTCTCTACAAGAAGTTGGAAGATAATTTTTTTTTTCTTTAAAAGGATAACGCCCATTCTCATTTGCCTAATGTCAATGCCAAAGGGGATCTTCATGCTTCCATGAGAATATTCAATAGTCCATAACATTAAAAGTTTTTGGACAGATTGAGCTAGGGTGAAAACATACATGGAGACAGTTTGAATATGTATAGAGAGATTTTGGAGTTTACCTCAATATATTTTGAGAATAAATTGATTTTTAGATGAGTATTATTGCAAGTGAAGTTATTTATAAAGAGAACACTTACAACTCTGGACAAATATCTACATGCAAATATCTACATTCTGCCTCATCCACCCTGTTTGAAAAGCAAGTGATCTACAGATGGGGGGTGGGGGTGGGAATGACACTTGCATTGTTTTTGAAAAGATGTTTTTGAAACGATACTGCACACATCTGTCGGTAACTGCAGAATTAATACATAGAAACTGCTCCTGCACGGATCTTTTGCAGAAGAAGCTCTCTGGAAAACAGCTGGGGAAGGCATATAGGAGTGATATGAAAGTATATTTCATTTACTTTATTTTTTCCAGATGAGCCAGTAGCAGAACCTCAGCATGTACCAGTCTGAGAATTTTGGAATGGTTTAGATGGTAACAGATCAGCGAATATCGCTGACAGTAAATGTTGATGGGGTGCATTGCTTTTGGTGCTATGTCTGGAAGAGGAAGGACTTCACACAGTAATAAAAGAAGAATGGGAATCTTAAATAATCAAAGGTATATAAAAGGCTGACTGGCTGCATGTTTTGTGGCAGTCAATTTCTGAACTGTTTGAGCAAGCAAATCTAAGGTTATTTTTCTGACATTCTTGAGTATTTATTATATCACCCATCTGCTATCTCTTAGAACAACTCTATTAACCTGTTAGCTTAATGACATTAATTGTAATGTTACAGGGATGTCAATGAAATACCCTTGGGAACTCCTCCTGCATTACAATGCAATTATCTGTTTTGTTTTTCTGCCTCCCAACACTTCACTCTGCACATTCCTCAATCATAATCTCTATCCATCATATCCAAATGGAATTGTTTACTCACAGTGGAGTCATGGGTCTCAATCTGACCTCACACTGGTGTTACACAATGGCACACCTGTCAAGGCAAGTAAAATGACTCACCAAGTTGTTCCTAATCTAAACTAACAAAAGTGAAAACAGAATAAGACAAAAGATGACAGTACATTCTTATATTGAATGGTATTTTGAAAAATTAAATAAAAACATCAAATTAAAAGTTACCACACTCAGAATCAAGATGAAGACTCCTATCCAGTGGACATAAGCACTTTCAAGGAAATGGGAGAAACATTCACCTTTATTCTATCTATATTAATCCCAGAATGTTTGCAAATACACTGGTAAACAGTACTACAGGAACATAGAATTAGTTCTATTCGTGTTCCTTCTTGTGGAGAAGTCAAAATAATAATAATTTAGGAATAAATGTTTTGGTAAAGTATTGAAATTATGCCATTTCACTTGGCAAATTAAAAAAATAATTTTTTTTAAAAAGATGAATTATACAATGAATTATACAAGCAAAAACTTGGTCCAGCATTTCAAAGTTGAATGCTTCAGAGAAGATGTATAATAAGATATCTAATAGTTATCTAATAGGTATCTAATATCTCTACCTACTGGAGATAGTAGTATCTTTCCAACTTACTTAAGAATTTGAATCCTAATTTTGCACACTAGGTCTGAAATTTTTGTATGTAATATGTATGTCACTAACAACAAATGTAAAAGGAATTCATAAATATGTTGGAGCTACAGTACCCCCAAGATACTGAAGAGAAAATGCAGTTCTCAGCTCTCTCCAATGGCACATTTTTTTCAGTGCTGCAATAGCAAATGATCTTAAGGTTTTAATTAGCTTCAGCACATTTTCCCTTAAACACCTATCAAATATACTGATACTTCAAGCTTTTGTGACTAAGGTTCTAAATTTCAGCAAATATTTTGCACAACCTTTTACTGAATCAGTGCCCTTCTCCATCCACTGAAATGTTACACTCCCAGGTTATCTGTATATATTATGCAGAATAATATAGTTACTTTAAAATATATTTAATTAGGGTTAAAAGAGGCATCCAAGAAAGTCAACTATGCCACAGGTGAATGAGGCAGCAGCCAGTATATCTAATATAGCTAGCCTCCTAAGGTATTATCCCCAAACCTGCCTCATATTTTCCATATCTAATGATCTGGAAAAACTCAGCACTTCCTAAGGTCAAGATATTCCTCACATGGTTGCCATAAACGACAATGACTTTTTGTCAACGCATTCACATGGATTCTCACAAAATGCTCCCCACAGGGTCATGTCAAGAGCCCATGGGTATATATGTCTTGCAGAAAGAGAAGGAAAGACTGAAGAACACGTATCTTCCTTTCCCATTCAAATATATCTTCTTCTAAGCAAACAAGAAAAGGATGAAAACAAATATGTGTGAAATATAACTTCAAAATAAGGCTCCTGAGACTTTTACCCACAAAAGAAATTTGCATTGCTTTAAACTGGAGGTGAAAAAGTACAAGTACTTTTGGTTTAACATCAGGCTTGCTTCAGCTGGGAACAGGTTTTAGCTCAGTTGGAAAAAAAGATGTGGACAAATGCATACCTGTGGCAGTAACTTCATAAATTCACCACCTCCAGCTCTTCATTACCACCCTCAGTTATACATTATCAGCCTCCTCTCAGAGATAGTAATGGACCCACTGAGTTTCAGTGAAATGTAAGGCACACTAGTTGAAACTGACAGGTAATAAAGCAGATAAATTAACCCATTTTACTTTGCACTGAAGCAAATTAGGACTGTTTACACATGTAATTCCAACATCTCAAGTGAGGAGACAGTAAGTCCTGGTTGAGGGGCAAGAATAAACAGTTGGATACCATTTAAAAATCAGGTTGTCATCACTCCACACCTTTAGTGTTCACAGTTTGCATTTGATACACTAAATCACTTTAAAAATCAATTTTAGCTAAATCTGTGGGTTTTGTGTTTTATTTTTATTATTATATAAACCACATTAAACATGATATGTTTAATGGCTGAATGTGATATCCATCTTGTACTGTCTGGAAAGAAGGGTAAGAAAAAACAGTTTGTTTTTTTATTTATTTTTTGAATATTTGAACAGATTTTTCACAAGGATAATGTTCTGAAGGGCTCTCTTTTACTGATTTTTTTAAAGTACCTTCTGATACCTAATACAAATTTTGAAATCCTTAACTAAACAGATAGATATTTATCCAATACTTAATTACATAGCACCTTCTCCAGGAAAAAAAAAAAAAAAATCTCTACAGAAAAAAATTAGTAGTTTCAAAAACAAAAAAGTGTGTTTTGTTTTTTTTTTGGGGGGGGGGGGGGGGAGTGTGCACGCACAAGGGGCTTTCAGGAGTGCTCTGCAGCATACCACATAAAACCAACGGTGGGAGTCACTGCCTAGAAGACATCCTGAATACAAAAATCTATCATCTGCAAAGCACACATTTAGATGATCACTGGGTTTATTACTCTGACTTTGGCTGGAAGGTTGATAAAAGATTCTGGAAACTGCAAAGGCAAATCTATTTCTTATTAAAAGTTTTGGCAGCAGGATGGGTGCGTGCTTTACAATAGGAGAAGGGTGGGGGCAATGGAGTGCTGAAAAAGCTCCAGTCACAGCACAGAGTTCCAGCACATCTGCTGGAGCAGCGAGCACAGTGATTTCTGAGAGGCTTGTGGTTAACCTCATGGCACGGAATGAATTATTCCCTGATTCCATCCTTCATTAAACCACCCATTCTCTGAAATGTGTCGACGAAGTCAACACATGGCCAGCTACTAATCAGCAAGATGACAGTCCATCCCCAAGATGCTTTCTTTTTGGCCAGAACAAAACAGAGCTGTTCATCCCATACAATTTTAAGCTGTTTATATTGCGTCCTGCCTAGAGGTATGAACAACTATCATGATTAAATTTAAACAGCCTGTATGTACACACATTAATATTGGATGTTATGCAACATGCCTTCTAAGTGCAGTTTTCAGGCCCTCACAACTGCAAATGCAAATATAAATCAGATACAAAGACTAGAGATGCATTGTTTAAAATATTCTAATTCTGAAGGGTAAGGACAGTTCATAGCAAAAGTTGCAAAACAAAACAACAGGCCTAATATAATATCTAGGCACCTCTCAAGAAATTCCTACAAGAAAGCCTTAGGACAGAAATGGCTGGAAGGCTGAAATATTTAGGTATAAATGCGTTTACCCCTCCTTGTCATTTGCAAGCTTATGACATTAGCAATTGGAATTAATTGCTATTATCTGACAGTAAATGACAGGGAGGGAAGGAGAGAGAGAATAAGCATCCTGGGATTTTTTCTGAACTATATGAGAAAACTAAAATGGTGTGTGATCTTGGACTATCATTTAAATTAAGATTTTCCCATGTGGCCACTAATTACATTTCTCTTGCTTTTTAATGTTCAAATTGAGAGGTGTGATTTGCCGGAGCACCATGTTGATAACTGCAACAGGTATTAAAGAGAGGTGGTCTCTGAACAAATGAAGTGCCAAAAAATACTAAGCTCTGTGAGAAATTAGCCTCTAGACAACTCCAACAAGGCACTTCAAGCCAGCCACTTCAAGCACTGGAGTCTTTATGCTTTCTCTCTCCATCTTTTACAAAGGAGATAATATTATCATATTATCTCACAGGGAGGCAAAGAATTGCAGAACTCTTGTAATGAGCAATCTGGGAAAGCCCTCTGAATGGTATAAATGGTATAAAAATACGTAAGGCATGTGAATTACAAGGAAGAAGAATAAAGCATAACTTTGGTTAGCTACTCATTCAGAGAGCACAGACTATCCTCGCAGTATATTTGGACAAAGAGCTCGCTGTAGGGTTGTTCTATCACCAATAGGCTGACTGGGGGCTCCAGGGAGTCCCTGGATCCAGAACTAAATCATTTTAGGAATTCATCTAAGTGCTCTCTCTCCTCTACTGCATCTTAATTTTGAGTTTGAATAAAGAGGGGCTCTATCACTGCTGATTTGAGGGAAGAGTTACTGTTGTCTGAAGGTGGAGGGTAAGCTTCTCTGATCATGGCAAAAAACAACAGAAAATTGGCAATGGAGAAAGGATTCTGAAAGAAATAAGAGCAAAGATAAAATATCTATATGTGGCAGCAGTTTCCAATGTAACAAGAGAGGAAGATTTTTGCAAAATGCATTAAGACACTCAGTCAATACTTCTACATGAGAGGCTGTTTCGCTCATACTGATGGGGGGGAGGTGGAGCTGAACACATTTGCAGAACTAAAAGATTTATGCTTTGTACAACAAGTGGGTGAGATGAAATACAAAGGTATAATAGCCTCTGAAAAAAAATATGTGCCTACTTCACATTTTTTAAAGAGAGCAACAGAAGTTTCATTCATCTCAGAAGCCAAGTAAAAAGTATCTGAATTTTTGGCAAAACCAACAAGCCATTAATTGCTGAGTTTGGAGGGGGGATAGTGGTATTTTCTTAAACAAGATTCTCCCTTTTCTCTTTTCTTTTTTCCTTTAATAAAACACCCAAAAGCCAAAAGAAAAGCCCTTCAGTGTTGTATGCTAAGAACATGTGACACTAGAGGGAGCTAATATGAGCTGGCAAAACTTAAATTTTAAACCAGTTTATTACAATAGGAAGTTCCAAGCAACCTTAAACTACATACAGCAACATTCAAGTCATCTATCATCAGGAAGAGGGTGTTACTCCTACAGCTCAACTTGGCTGAGCTCTCATTTGAACGTTCCTCCAGCCTCCTCCTTTGTGTCTTCCTCCCATGCTTTTTACGAACAAGTGAGCCTAAATTACAGTAACATAAATAATGGCCTGTTTCCTCACTTTTTCCAGTGTTCAACCTGATGCATTAGAAATAGACTAGAGAAACGTTTCAAAGGGACTAAACGCCATTCTGAAATTTAGATCTCATTAGCCTTTTTTAATTTTGTATCCAAAAATAAACAAACATATACTACTGTTCACATTTACATTTTCATCCTGCATGCACAATTCCACAATTGCTTATTGTCACAGCTTTAAATGCCCCTTGGCATCTCTCCTTTTCTCCTCTCCACCAGGGCAATATATTTCATTGTCTTTGCCAGCCCTGTATTGCCTCAATGCACCATTCCAAATTTCAATTTGCCAAAAAGAAGCTGTTTCTTCCATCAGTTTTACAAATACTAATCCTCTTCACTTGCTTTATATTTATTTCATAAGCTGTTGGGGTGTAGGAGAGGATGTTCAAGGAAGAGTGATGTTGGTGTTACATTTAAATAAAAAGAAAAATAATGTAAATCAAGACATGCACCTAAATGAACCTGAATGTCATTATCACTGTAAACCCTGACCTTTCCTTTCCCTGCCCCACACACATGCGTATGTTCATTTTTCCCCTCCTACCCTGAGTCCTGTCTGAAATAAGATCTTTTGCTCCTCAGAACTGGATGGTTTCTTTTACATGTTCTGTAAAATGCTTTGTACAAGTATCACAGAACAAGCAAAGAACAAGTCAAATAGCTGTTCAGATACCAGTATGGAATTAGCCTAATTCCCAGTAGGCAGGTATGCGCCATAATTAATATTTCAGTGAACATGTCCAAAAGCTTTATTGTACCTTATTTTCTGAGACAATATTTCACATAGAGGCTAAGGTGGATGAAACAGCCTGATGAAGTGTGAATAAAAGTGTAATACTGCTTCTGCTCATTACATGCCCATTTTTATAACATATATAATGTATTATAAATTATAATAAATAATTTATAATATGCTAAAGCTGTCAGCTTTCATAAGTATCGTACGACACATGAAGAAAAACTTTATTTCACTGCTCTAAGATGTATGAAAATCATCCACTCATTTTTAAGATAATAGATGATAATACATTAGCAAATAAACGTGTTATTGTTTGCAGTCACTTATCAAAATAAACTTGGTTCTTACAATCTAATTTACTCAATATAGTTAAAAAAAAACAGTGAATTAACAAGTCCAAATAATAAGAAATCAAAACCAAAAGCCACATATCAAAAGCAGTTTTGCACATTATGAAACATATTATCCTTATGCTCATGTTGTTACTTGGAGCATTTTAAATGGCATTTCCTGTGTTTACTACTAAAAAGGTTTCCTTAGTTTATATATGAAAACCTGTTGGGATTTAGCCTTCAGTAATATTAATACTGATAATGTTCAGGAAAAAAAAAGTAAAGCTGAGCAAGTAACATCTGTTTCAGACATAAATCACAACACCTATAAAGGCAATAATATATACATATATATAAATATATATACACTCATCTCTCTCTGTGTGTATATATATATATATTAAGACTTATGTAGGCTACACAACAAAAGACTTGCCTTGTGTGAAGTCCTTTATGTTGCAAAATAAGGAAGAAATTTGGATTCATATACCTTGGTCTGTACATTCCCCTGTGATTTCATTTCTTACTCATATTAAAGCAACCAAAAAAATTTACCGGAATCAGCAAAAATAATATTATAATCAAAATAGTAGTCTTTTTTTCCATTCCTGCAGCATACTTTGAATAATTTTGTCATAATGTTACCAGCAGACATGAAATAATTCAAGAATAGAAAAGCCTGAGTATTAATTACTCAAAGCTAAATGTAGCCTATATTTAGCATTCAACATGTACTCTTCCCTAAAACCTAATTCACATGGGAACTCAACCTTTGGTCTCAGCCCTATTCTAATTTCAATTATTTTGCTCCTTTTGTCTGCTGGGCCTAGATCCAAAAGATTTTTTTTGTTTGTTTGTCTTGCTTGTCTGATGAATAGAAGTTTTGGCACTGGATTTATCAAAGCTGAAAACAGATAAAGAGATTTCTTGTACCCCGTGGTCTGGGTAATCTTCCAGACCTTGTTGACTGATAATCATCTCACTGCACTGTCATTCTCCCAGCATTTGTTATTGCTTCAGACATAAATGTCATTCATTCATTTGTGCTTCATAAACAGGTATGGCTGATCTTCTATTTGCTTAATCAGAAGATAAAGGCAGCTCTGAAATGGTTGTTTCTTTTGCATGGCCTTGAACAAGTCTGAGCATATAGTGAACATACATCCAAAGAGCAACTGCTGTTATGATAGCTTAGTCTGTCACGCCATAGCTGAAACCTGGTTCCTAGCAGTAAAGAGTGCATTAAACAAATCTCCTGATACCCTCTGCTTACTGCTATTTCTTTTGCACCATGAAAGGGTCTCGGAGAGCATAAACTACCATACTCTTCAATGAAACTCCAGGAGCACACCTAACGCACCTCATCTGCTCACAGATGTTCACTTTTGGGAGCCAGACTAGAGCTACTCTGAAGTAAAACACACAGAAATGAGCATATGTTGGACATCGGGACCTCAGCACTAACTGTAACATGTTACTGAGCCACTTCTAGTGACCAACCTCATGACGTCCTAATGCAGCCAGAACCAGCAGGACATGCTACCAAAAAAATCACTCCATTAAGAGCCACAGTAGCAACAGAGGTGAGAAGGCAACATGAAAGAAGGTCAAAAGCTGTAAAGCCTCAAACCTAATAAACAAAACGCTACAAATGAGAACACATTCAAACTTTTCTGAATGAAACACTTCTCTATCAGGAATACAGTTTTAGCAAAATCTAAATATTTCGTCAATAAGTACCTATTTTGTCAAAATAATACTGCAGTTATCAAAGATCTTTTTTGTAAATGGTATACCTGCTCAACACAATGCAGAACCACACAGGGATGCCTTCACCAGGAATAAATAAGCTACTAGGCTAAAACGAAGGCTAAGTCATATAATTCCCCTAGCATGACCAGATAAACATCACACTGAGTTTTTCACCAGGTTTATTTAATTTGAGCAGAGCTCTTTGTTGATGTACCTGTTTCTGGTCCTCTGAGAACTAGCCCTGGCCTCCCTGAACACCACTGCACTGCACCCAGTAAGCATACCTTTTTTTCCATACATTCCCTTTAATATTACATTTTCAGCATTACTTTTTTTTTTTTTTTTTCAGAAGATGCATCAAAAGAATTACTTCAGCTTGCAGACACAGACACATCAGGCATAAACTGTAACACATTTTGCTGTTGCATTGAGAATTTCTTCAAAGATGCCAAGCCCCACCACCACAGCTCACTACAGACTGAACCAATAACACACTCCTTGCTGTAGCCTCCATCGTCCATATAGAGGCATACTGACGAAGTGTCTGAAATTGTGACAAAGGATGTATCTAACCTGTTTACCTGCATATTATTGGGTATTATATGTTCAGTGTGCTAACCAGATAGAGCAGGGGAAAAGATCACCTTCTCACCTTGCCCTATGGCAGACTGCTACTCCTCAGGAGTAGGGGAGCATTTGCAGATGAAAGATGCTTCTGGAGGATGAGATGAGACAATAGCTGACATCACATGGGTGGTGACCAGGATGTTTCTGCAAAAACCAGGGAGTTGAAATAAAGGCCCTAGAGAAGAGAGAAATTCTGTCTTTTTTCTTAGAGTCTTAGAGGGGACTGATTAGAGTTCACTGTAACTCAGATAGCCATGATGAGCTTCTGAACTGAGAGCATGGAGAGAACAATCCTCCTACAAGGGTACAGTGGACAGGGGGGAAATTTGTTTTCAATCTTTGTGATTTTTATTTTCCCTATGATTTTCAGTCTCTGAAATTTACTATTGTAGCTTTCTAGAACTCAGAGATTCCAAGGCCAACTGATGTATTTGTGTCTGGGGAAAGGCACAAAGTACCTTCCTTCTGCTAATAACCTGCAGAGAGGCTGAGGAGCCAAGATAGTGCTTATATATTAAGTTCACACCCCACAGGCACCCTCAGCTAAGAAGCTATTGCTGTCAACAATTCAATAGCCATAAGTGATCCAAAGTAGTTATCATTATTTTTGATATCCAAAATACCATAATCTAAACAATCTTTGGTATTCATGAATATTTTGATCCATAACAGAGATCCACATAATCACACAATGTTGCACTGAAGAATTAAAAAAGTATTTTACAAAAGGGTCAGCAATACAGGGGATGACTTTTTGTTAATTTCATTTAAAACAGACCTTAAAATTAACTTTACTTCTTGACTTCCACATACATCTTTAGTCATGAGGATCCACAATCTTTTCCAAATAATTTGCCAATATTTATAACATCTAAGAACAGAATTTTCTGACACCTCTATAACCAATGCATTTATTGACAAGATCCTTTTTTCTAATAACTTGCATGCATATGAACATGTACAAAATGTCTGTCTTTTTAGGTGATAAGTGATTTCACTGTAGTGCTGACATGAAATGCTTATGTTTGTGGAGGACCAAGACATACATTGCGACAAGAGGTATGCTACAATAGCATAATTAAAGTTACATAACAATACAGGTGACTACAACAAAAATATACTCATGGTCTGCAGCTCCCTCTCCTGCAGCAACATCAGACACCAAAAAACCTAGGCAGTATCAAGAGAGACATCAAGATATCAAAGTTCCCTTCAGAATTTCCAACAGAAATACCAAGCACAGAGATGGAGCCAAACTATCCTTATGTTTTTTATGATGCAGAAGATTTTAGGGATCCAATATCCTGGCATGGACTTTCATGGTAGACAGAATCTGGAGAAACTCTGATCTGAGTAAAGTTATTCCAATTTCTTTTCTATTTAAAGCCCGGTGTGCTAAGAAGCTTTAGTGAACCCTACAAATGAGTTGTATCCAAATAGCCTGCATTTCCCATGAATTACATTCAGTCAGTCCAAACACATGCAGAAGTGTTAATTCCACCTAACAGTGTGGTTCATCATACTTCATTCCCTGAAACACCAGCTTTGGAAGAGGATACTTCTAGGGAAACTATTAGAAGCCAAAGTCCTTAAAAAAAAAAAATCCAAGTAAACAAGTACACTTTTCTAATCTGTCTTTGATACTCAAATAGGCCAATACATCTTTCAAAACAACTGCCTCTTCTGCAGCAGTACCGAACTCTCCTACCTACACCATTACAACTATATACTTCTCTCTAAGTGAGATTGTTAGCTTGGGGCTCTCATATTCTTAAGAGTTTGTGAAGCACTACAACAGGTAAGAAGCTGTTATGACAAAGTAGTGCACATATTAATGATAGGTGCAATTTGTTTACTAACATAAATGATCATGGATAGCATTGTTAAACAGACTTTTGATGTAGAAGTAGAATAAGCAGAGAGAGGGGGGAAAGCCAATGTAAATCAAGAGTTTCCAAACATGATACAAGCGCCACAGATGAGGCATATATGTTTGTTGTGAACAAAAGGAACATCTTTTAAAGGGAAAAGCCTATACCAGTACAGCTTACTTATTTCTATAATATTTTTGGTACATCAGCAAACATGGCTGGTGGTGGAATAATTCACAGTTAGGATTATATTTCCAAGCCATTCCAAGACACAACTGTTGACCAATACTGGGTTCATAGACAGATGTAAAAAATTATGAAGTTCTACTCTGGAACAGGAAGGGCAGAAAAAAAGGTTTTCTCAATGGACTGATATGAGACAGAATATATAATATGGACCATATATTGGACTGTCCTTGCTCCAACAACTATTAGCCTCAGGACAAAGTGTTTAGAAGGCATTTTATGCCTAAAGTGACATTAAAATTCTTAGGTGTTTTGTACATAGAGAAGGCAAATAAGAGGATCCAAAGCAGTCCACAGGTGCCAGATAAATGCCTCAAGCATTCTGCAAGAGCAAAGGTGCGTTTGCAGTGTCCAGTGTAATAACAGTCCCAGAGCATGGTTATGGCTTCATGTAGGCTGAGCAACACTACCACATTCAAGTATTCACATGCCCAGCCACACACCCAGCTCACTCCTTATACTGAATTTTCTCCTCTTCTCCATTGTGATTTGTTGCCCCAGTAGTTGTAGGAGCACAAATCTCAGTGAGATTGCTGAACTGCCTCAAAGTGCAAGGAAAAAAGCAACTGCAGGAGTATTTTTAAATAGGAACAGTTCTTTTATCTGGCTTGCAAAACATTTTCAGAGTTTTGTTTCTGCAGAGGAGGAATACGGGTGCTGCAAAGTAAAGTTAGCATAAAAATACATTAAGCTGGTACTGTCACTGAGTTTTATACACCAATCTGATTGCAACAGGTCAGTGAAATGGGAACATCAACAGTCAAATAGTAAACTATGGAATTTACAAAGTGGAGTGGGGAGCAGACAGCAAGTTTGGGACTATTCTGTCTTTCATAAGACAGTTTTTCTAATATTTTTTGATAACTCCCTGTTTAATGTTGCCAGACTTTTCAACAATAAATGAAGAATTAATTTTTATCGTCTTCTACATATCCATGGGTGGGCTAATTTTCAACTGATAGCAATAAATAATTTCATCATGAAGAGACTTTGTGGGTTCCTTTTCACTGCTGGAGTAGTCATTTAACAAATTAGGAAGTGGAATTGAGTACTGATGGGACAAAACGTCTTGTGGCAGTAAGAAGGAGTCAGAAGAAATTCGGAAGGATGTCAGAACAAAGTACTTACATTAAGCTCTTCTTGGCTAGCTCACTCATTCATATTTATGCAACATCTGCACTCAAGGTAGGATTCATGAAGCTGCCTCTAGAGGAACTGGCCCGGGACAAAGGGGACTCAAAGGCTGCACACATTGTCATGCTACAATTGACTTCAGCTGCCCTTGAAAGTTCTTTGCTTGTTAGGCTTTCTTCTCACAGCTAATTTTTCTCAAGAAATGACAGTAACAAGATCTAATGCCTTATGTAGTCTGAGCAACAAGTCAGATGTTGCAACACAAATCCATTTGTACTTCCAGAATCCATTTCCATCAGATTTCAGCAAAACTTAGCCTAGACTGCTTAGTTTCCATTCTCTGGTAGAGGAAGCTACGAGGGAATAATACTAACCATTTGCTTTCAGTAGTAGAAAGCTCTTCCATAAAATGAGAAGATCAAATAAACAAGTAATAGCTTCGGAATTACTTGCTAGGTTACAAATGCTGCACAGCTATCTCTTTCTCTATGTTAATTGCTCCACATTTAGGAAAAAAATGAGCTTTATTCTTTAGTTCTTAGAAGGTCACCAAAATATGAGAAGGCTATTTCTAGTCCCCATACTTGAGACATTTTATCTACAAGAAAGATGAAGAGTTAATTGCCTGTGGAGGTTACTGAAATCTACCTACACAGTCAGTATCCAAAACCATGGGTAGATCTGTTCACTTCAGGAAGAAAATAAATGGAATGTCAGAGTTTTTTGCAAAATGAACTGAAATTTACTTCTTGGCTAGGTTACTAACCCGCACAGAATTTCACTGAATCAACTGCATCTAAATGAGTCCCTCGCAGTGCTTTTATTCTGGGAAATGTATTAGTAACAAGTGCACTACAGGGTTATAGCTTTTTGAGATGCACCAATTACTATTTCAATAAGTAGTATATCAACACAAAGTTGCTATAAATAAATGAATCAGTTTGACACACAAAAAACACCATTCATAGTAAAATCTAAAAAAAGTAACACCGATCAAAGTAAAACATAGAACTGCAGCCAACAAAGAAAAAGCAAGGTGTCAAAGTATGTTAGAAGACATGCAAAAATAGTGACAAACAGATCCTAGCATAAGGAAAAAGCAACCCCATCATCTGTATCACATTTTCTAGTCAAGAATTAGGGATACTGATGATTTGCTGCAAACATAACCACCCTTCCCCAGCACACACTACTTCTGCTAAAGGAAGACTTTGCACCATAGAGGCAATGAAAGAGTTGCCAAAACAAAAAAGGGGCAAATACTTGGAAGTGTGAGTATAATGGTTTTAACTATATTATTGCTGAGAATATCTTTTCTACAGTAGTATAATTTCTCCACAATAAATAGATATGGAATAGTACATCTTTGACTATACTGCCAAGATTTCAATTATACCAGCTCCTGGCTTTTTTATCATACAAGGTTTATTCTCCCCATCCTCCCCTTTTCCCCCCCATCCTATTACAAAACCGGGGGGTACAATGCACAGAAACCATATAATACCAAGTTAATTTAGGTGTTGTATGGTTTGGATTTTTTGTGTGGTTCGTTGGTTGGTCCAGATTTTGTTGCCAATGGGGATGTGTGTGTGTGTTTTAACAAATATCTGTGGTCCCAGAGGCTGGTCAAGGAATAACTTGTCTGAACCAGAGAACCTTGGAGAGCTCCACATAGATTTTTGCCTTGAACCCCAAAAATATTTCTGTGTGTCCTCTTACTAGATGGTCTTAAAATACAGAAATTTGCCAAATGCTTGACTTGAAGTTCTTAATCCTTTTATTAGACCCTCGTCCTGTACAGCTACAGAAATTATTGCAGAATACTTCCATAGTTTTAATATCACTTGTTTCAGTCATATTTGACTATTGTAATGCATGGGCATGTGTATGCATGGATTTTTAATGAAATCATTCACACAATTATTAGTCCCCTACTTGCTTCATAACCCTAAGCTTTGTTGTTTGCTTAAACACATCCAGGAAAATCCAGAAATAGTGAAGTTTGCCGCCGCCTAATCCAGAATTCATGTGTTTGTGTGTATGTAAGTTTACACAGATATGCTGAGTTCTAGCTAACAGTAATTTTTAAATGATTATGTCCAGGCAAAATTTGGCAGTGACAACTTCTGACAGCTGTAGTAACACTGAAAATAATATGTTTAAAATGTTGTTATTTTTCTTTTTCTTTCCCAATTTCAAGTGCTGTAAAGTAAGCCTAAAGAGAAACATTCTGTATTCCTTTTAATTTAATTTCCTCTTTTACTTCCACCCCAATATCTTTCCAGGCTGTGCCTTTAAATACCATGCTCACATGAACTGGCTATGGCCACTGTCTTCACATGATATCTGGAGGAAATCAAATTTGAATCAAATTCTACTCTCTGAAGCTAGCCTTTTCCTTCTTTAAAGGTAAAATTGCTTCAATAGCAACTCTAAAGTTCAGCTTGACCTCTCTGTGAGCTGGGAAACCAGACCTGATTAAGCACAGGTTAATCAACAGACCCTCTCATCCATGGAACTGCAGAATAATTTAAGTTGGAAGGGACCAGTGGAGGTCACCTAGTCCAACTCCCAGCCCAAAGCCTAGCTTCAACATCACATCAGGTTGCTTGGGATCCACTATAGACTTTGTATCAAGCCTAAAACTCAGAACAGTTTTGTCTAAGATGCTATTACAGGTAATGGTACAAAGAAGGAAACAGCATACATGCACAGAGAACCAAGAGTAAAGGATAACTAGGCAGCTGTGTGCAGTGCTGCTGAGATTCAGTTATTAGTTTTGCCTATACAATTTGACACACACCACCAACAGCTAACGTGTCATGATAATTTCACAGAGCATAATTACTGGCCAAGCAAAATTTATTTCAGAAGTGACAGCATTAATACTTAGTAATAATTGATATAATTTAATTCACAGCACAATATCTTACTTTTATTTCAGTGGGGTTCTATTCAGATTTAGAGCTCACTGAACTGTGAATATTAAGAAACCTACTATGACAGCAGACAATGTAAACAATCTACAGTCAGTTCTTGGTTAAAGTAACTAATTCTGCTATTAAAAATCAGCAGCTCATGATCACCCAGTAATGCTTTTTGTTGGTAACTTCAGGTCTACATATCATGCTCTTGTTGGACTGGGCTTCCTTTGGGATTTGCTGTTAGAATGTGTTAGTTGACTAAACTTGTAATAAAAAATAAATAAATCACTATTTCTTTCATTTGACTACACCATATGTTTTTGGATTCCATATTTCTGATTATCACCATAAAAATACATGAAAATTAGTTGTAGGACTAATAAAAATCTGAATCAAAGAACCAGATCAAGGAGTAAAGAAGGACATTGCTCTTCTTTTTCCTTTGTTTCTATCTAGCTGTTACTAATGTACCTGAGAACAGTAATACTACTTCTACCTAAAGATGATTGAGAAATGAAATGCAAACTTGCACTTCATCTAAAATTTGGATCAATAATCCACTCACTTCATTTAATCTCTGCAACAAAATACAAGCAAAAAGAGAAGACACTAACTAGTAACAAGGAAAAGATTCCAATAATGAAAAGAGAAATACAGGAGAGTCATCCATTTGGAAATAAAACGTATTTCATGCTTATAGTGAATCATGATGTCTTTTACATGATGCCAGGCACAATCAAACTGAGCAGAGGTTTACACAAGAATATCAAGTGGTACTCTCTGAGGACAGCTTGAAGCCTCCTGATTTTTTTTCCCTTAGTGTTTTGGTTTATCTGTGCACATTCTTTGGGGAGGCAAGGAGGTAGACAGAGGATAAAGATTTGCTCCTCTGCCTTTCTGAAGACATATTTTTTTTTTCCCTAATCCATCTCTTCATGCACTGTGAATTCTTCCTTCTGTCTCAAATGCAGCTCCTACTGCTTAAAAAAATAAATAAAAAGGTAAAACAAAAATCACATTCTCCTTAACTGTGATTTCTCTCCGAATTAAGGTGTTTGTTGAAGGACACTGACAAAATTAAGAACAAACACATTGGAAATCCTAATTCAGGATATGAAGTCAAGAAGAAGAAAAGATGAATGAATTCAATTTACCTGAATTAATTCAAATAAGGCAGTCTTCTTTAGTCAAAACTCAAACTGAATCTGTATCAGAATTCTTTAGAAAGCATCTATCAGTATTTGATAAAATATTTGCCTCTATTTATAGCAACTAATTATATTAATACCTATATGTATACCTATACATTTGAGTGCCAAGAAAGCTCTTAGATTAAAAATAAATGCTGACAAACAAAACTGATTTCACATTACAATGCATTTGTTTTCTTTTTACTTGGCCATTGAGATTTCTTTGCAGTGATGAGTAAATAACTGGAATTACAATACTTCACATTACTTTTCTGTGCAAGTGGAATCCTTAGCAAAACTAAAAGGGCACTGAAAAGAATTCATGGAAGGTCTACGGCTGGCATAGGATCAAACCTCAATGTGCCATCTGGCAAACTGTTTTGTTTACTTCGGCTACTTAAGATGGGTGGGTGGATGAGTAGGAATTTACTGGATTTTTTCCATCTTTGGCTTTTTTTTTTTTTTTTTTTTTTTAAAATGTGTGACCAAAGAATCTCTTTAGTCATAGGGGATGATTGTTGCTTTTCTGACCTCTTATGGATTGTTCAACTGTTTTTCTCATTTATTTGTTCACTTCCTTTTTTTTTTTTTATAAGGGGAAAAAAATGCCAACATTATGTATTTGCCATGTAGTAATTCTTCTCTTCCACTTAGGACTTCTTGCTGCTCTTTACTCTCCCTGGCCCCTCTGGAGTACCAAATATCTTGTAAAGGTCATGATCAGGTACACATGAATTTTTCTTATTACAAGATGGAAAAGCAATTCTTGGCAGGGTTTGGGTTTGTATTTGACACTGTATTATCACTATAGGAATTTGTGCTTTGCTTGATAATTTCTGGGATGTCTCTCTTATTGGACTTTTTCCTCACCTTAAAATAATGAACAGAAACAACTTGATATTTTCTCCACTTACAAGTCTTTTTAAGTCATTCCCTTGTTGAGTGTTTTACTTCCAGAAGATCCAGATTCATCCTCTTGCGTAATTTGTTGTGGATGAAATAAAAAAATCCTTGGGAAAAAGCACAAGTCTCTGGATAACGGGTTACTGGACGCCTTCTGAGTTTGCACCCTTGCATTTTTTTTTTTTTTTTCTAAAATATACTGTATTACAGAGATGTCCTCTTGTATATTGTGACTTTTGACATAAGCAATAATATTATACATTAATGGCAAATATAAATATATCAGAAGTATCAAAGATCCAAACAGAAATTTTTCAAAAATGGGGATAGTTAACCTCTCTCATTCTGACCTAATCTGTAACACCATTCTAATTCTCTTACCAGATTCAATTCCTTCAATTCCACAGACTACACTTCCGCTCTTAAATTATTGTGTGTATAGATACAGCTACCATATTTCACACAAAAAAAGCTGCAGCACTGTCATATGCAAAATGAACCTCCTATTTACCAAAAGAAATTTGTGTAATGTTTTGCCATGAAAGCATGTACTTGTGTGTACATACATTTGTTTTAAATGCACAATGAAAGAAAAATCTGTGTGTTTTCAGAAGGAGCACTGAAGTATCATGTATGTACGCTCCATGAAATTCAGTCGCTATGCACACTGTCAATGCAGTATGCTGCACGCGGTTTCCATTCTGTTCCCCTCAATGCTTTTGGAATCAATTGAAGTCAAAACATCCTGGAAGGAAAGTTCAGTTTTTGCACCCCTGGTTTCAATTATTTTTAAATCTGACGCACAAACACAGCTTTTTAAGATATGTGAGCGGAGTGCCAAATAAGGATCTTTTGATTTTTTTGAAATACATGTGGTTGAAATCTGAGACCTGCCTGCTGCCAAGCCACAGTATTTGGAATAGAACACTGGCACAAGAAAATAAGCCATTGTTCAGAGTATAATTTTAAGAGGAACTGTCCTGCAAAAAGGAAAATGTAAATTCCCAAACTTTAGCTCATGGTTATAGGACAATCCTATAATCCTTTTTTTAAACACTTGAAAGTTGAAATATAGATTCTATCAATGTTTATCCAAGCTCTCAGAAGTAATCTTTTGATATAAACTATACTACAGCCTTCTTAATTTTTTTTTGTACATTATAAAAGGAATAAAAATTACATGAGATGAAATACACCATTTCATCGATGTTATTTCTTGTCCTGTGCTATATGTGTTCACACTATTTGATTTTACATGTAGCTCTTTCAGTATTTTTACTATTGATTGTAGTAGGAAATAAATAATATAACAATAATAATAACACGCTCTTACTGAGATAAAAGGTACCGCTTGAGGGAAATACTGTATCATTAAGTAAAGTTGAGTAATTTCACTTTACTGATTTCAGATGCCAATAGACCAGATTTGAAATATATATATAAATACTTGAACATTTATTTGCTGTCACTGTAATGGAGCCACATCTTCAACCACTGGCATTCCCAGTTTGGACTGAGTTAACAAAGTTAAAAGAAATTAAAATGCAAAAAGTGTTTCATAGGTTAATGAGCACTGAGAAATGAATACTATTACAGATAACTTTTCCTGGGATGATGGATAGAACAAGATAGACATGACAACATAAAGTATAAGAGTAGAGAGAGAAGTTTGCTATTTAACTTTTGTGACATGTAAGACTACATTAGAAAGCAAATTGCTACACATCATGGATGTTCACACATAAATGGATCAAAGCTGAAAGATTAAACTAAGAGAAGACTGTCACCTTGAATGAGAAATTGAGTAACTTACTCTAATCTCAGGTAGCGAAACAAAGGAAAACCATCTAAATAGGAAGGCAAATCATCTTTCAGATCATTAAACAGAAGAACATACAACAGGAGATTTGCTGATAGTTTATTCTAATGAGTGAAATAATACAGTCAATGAGAAGAAGCATAACAGCTCTCTCACAGCATATATAGCAACATCTCCACTAGTTTTAGGTCTTCAATAAATGTGCTCCTTCCAGCACTCGATGCCAGGCTCACAAAGTCACAATGTTTAAATTGAACTTAGAGGGGAAAAAAAAAAAAGAAAGAAATTTAGTCTCAATGTCACATTCAAGACTGAAGCTTCAGCTTTCTCACTTTTTGCCTGGTGAATACACATACTAGCTGAAAGTCTTTCATCAGTTTGCCACCCAGCTTTCACTACAATACAAGCTGGAGCCTACTTAGTCCTACACCTACCTTTGAGAGAGTAGAAAGAAAAGAAAAATAGCACATTCACTAAAAATGATGCTTTCTCAGAGAAGAGCAGTGATATCACTGAATTTTAAGGTGTCAGCATTAAGAGAACACGCTGGCTTGGACAACCCAAGAAAGAAACTCCTGGGTTAAGCATTCAAAGCTGCCTCCTGGAAGATTCTGTTAATTAGCAGGTTACGTACCTGCTCTAGAAACCTTCGAATATCAGTGTCACTGCAATTAGCCACAGGGATGTTTCACTGAGAGAAAGAGGTACAAAATCCACCTTTAATATGCAAGATAAAGGAACCAACAGTTTTCCTCCATGCAACAGAAGGCAGAGCATGGACAGAAAAAGCCTGCTCCTGCACAGGCTCAGTCATGGGAGACGATGCTGAAATCCTCGAGTACTTCCTAAAGAGACCATGGGCCAACCTGCCCGGGCAAAGCAGCCCCTCTGCATGGAGCTCCAGCTGGCCTGCAAAGCAAAAGCAAAGACAGAAGAAACATCTGTCAACTTGAGACACCAGGACCCTTGACTTTTTGGCTCAAGTTTGCCCTGTTTGTTATTGCACATAAAGCCCCAACTTCAACCAAGTCTCAATGCACGACAGAGATGGTGGTGATAAGAAAAAAATATATGTTTTTTCAAACTTGCCTTACAATCGGAACATCATTTCCCAAACACCAACACACTCCTCACTGCCCATGGATTAGACTGATTTTACATAGTTTCACATTATAACTGTCTTATTTAAGTAATTTACAGAAATGAAAACTGCTCCAATGTTTATGCTGTTCTCAAGAGCTTTTTCTCAGATTGTTTTGCCTTATAAATAATTGACTTTCCCTTTTTCTGCTCATCCTTCATTTGGATTAACACCACTCAGGATGCGATATGTCATGCGTAGAATGGTGTAGCGTCAGTATGTACTGACATAGTGTGGACAAAGCCCACCCTAGATAATTTTTAGTGAAGTGGGGTGTGTGTTGTGCCTGTGTGTGCATATGTGCATTTGTTTGCACTGAAAAGAAACAGAGCAAAACTTATTGTAGTGCCTGTCATCTGGCTTCAAGTCTTTGTTATGTCAATACTCTGAAATAATCCTAACCCAAATATTTTCTTTTGATGCCATAGAAGCATTAATGCATGATAGATACATTTGGAAATTATTTATCCCTCATTAAAGATCTCTAAATAGAAATGATGTGAAACACAGACTACATGCAAGGTCTAAAAACTAACTCCTTTGGTCTCCAAGGTACTGAAAAATCTCACGACATTCTCAGAGCAAACAATGCTCAAGAAACAGTCGATAAAAAGGCTCAGAGCTTAAGCTGAGTTCAAACAGAACTTTCAGACAATTTTTTCCTCCTAGAATTACCTTCAGACAGGGATTCCATTCTCCATCACTCATTGTGCTTGGTCTTTTAACTAGAGGATTTCCTTCAAACAAGACATATGGCGCAACTGAATAAATATAGCTGGGAAAGCTAAGGGGGACGCTACAGCAAGACACCAAGCAGCTGGACCAGTACTAACAGAAGAGTATTTACTGAAATAAATGTCTCATGATTGCTGCTACCTTTCCTCAGGCATTACTAGGAAAGATATAATGATTCTGCCTCATCTGGAGGCCTTCAATTGGCCTCCTTTAATTAGCATCCTCATGAAATTTCTGAACTGTGTAACAACATTTCTATGAAACCCATTTGCAAATGATTCAACAAAGCTAAGCAGGCATCGAATGCTACTCTCAATGAGAAGTGATCTCTTCAGCAGGTGCCTAGTTCCTGTACATGTGCTTTTTGTTTGTTGACTCCATTTATTATTAGAACCATGCAGATTTTGGTCAGTTAGGGTTGTCCTTTTCAGTTACAGAAAGTATCAATCAGGCTGTAGCAGAAGCAGGTGGACCTGCTCTCAGCTGCCCCACCCTCCTCACACAGAGTCTGTATCTTGATACAAGACTTCTACTGCCTGGAAGTAAATATCCCATATTCTAAATATGTTGCGCATGAGGGGAAGAAAGGAAAAAAAAAAAAAAGCAATAGTGCTAACAAAGCGTATTTATTAGGTTAATCAGACCTATTGGCACCAGCATGATCAAAGGTGAAACTTTGAACAAGAATATTTTGAACAAGTATATGACTACGAGCCCTATGACCACTGGCCACATAAAGCAACATTCTGACATCTCGTGAACAGAAGATCATATTTAAAAAATCTAGCTGGAAAAAAAAATCAATTATTCAAGATACAGTAGTATGTAAGTAAAAAAAAAAAATAAAAGTACCTTTATGATGCACTCTTGCTCGCAGAAACTGTTGTACTTCTTTCTTATCTACAATTAAACCACCAACAATGCGTTCATGGGATGTGGTATAATCAAACTGAAACCCAATGTGCTCAATTGTACTGGTTTGTGCTATTGAGTTAATAAATGCATTTACAAAATAATGCTTTCCATTTCTCCAGTGAAATGTTTTTCCATGTGGTAAGAATGTTCAGGTCTGACTGAATTTACAAGCCGTAATGAGGCAAATTTAAAGTGAACAAGGCCATTCTGCGGATTAAAATGTCAAGGATGACCTGTCAGCTCTGTTGACACAGGATTTGTGGTTTCCTACAGAAATAAATACACATTCCTAACTTGATAGGCAGGTAGAGCCCACTGATTCATACATCTACCAGTACTTTTCTTCCTCTACACTGATAAAGTTTCATTATATTTAAAAGATATTACTAGAATCAGATTAAACGTGTGGGCTCACTAAGGGCTGACTATGTAGCAGCAGCATCCAGTAAAATCACATACCTCTTAATAGTACTTGGTATTGAAGAGATTCAAAGTAATTTATAATTTCAGAGTTAAATTTCACATCATTTTAAGTATAGGGAATAGGGTCATTCCCTCATTATGGACTAGGAAATGGACACACACATATCATGAAACATCCAACATCACAAAGGATTTTGGTGACAAGGCTGGAAAGAGAATTTGATGCTGTGAAGTGTTTAAACTATTAGATGAGGGAAACAGTTTGCCAGCCTCCCACACGCACATAAATGGAGTTTTGCTGTTGATCTATTCAGTTATTTGGCACTGAAAATGCTTGCAAATTTAACAGCTACAGCCATAACCTCATTAAGCAAAACATTTCACAAGAGTGACAATTTCTTTATAAGGAAACCCACTCTTGCCGTAACCTGATCTGCTGCCCTGACACCAATGATGTAATCCAGGGCAGAGGCTCAGAGTAGCATCTGGTAAAACTTGATGATTCAGTGGAATCTGGTAAAACAAGAACTGGAAGGGCCAAATATATCTTTGAAGGAATTCCACTGATGCTTGAAAAAAGAGGAAAGCCAATACAACGATGCCAACAAGATTACATTAGGGATTAATCTAGCCTGAGATCAACTTCACCTTCCCCTCTAACTACTCCACTTAGATCTATTAATTGGCTCCACAGCACCATTCCTCTTGGGTTAGAACAGCCTCCCCAGCTTTAAGGTTTCACTCACCTCTCTCTGCTCCTGACAACTTCATCTCAATTCCCATGACTGTCTGGCTCCAACACTACGCTAGCTCACCCCCCCTTTGCCTCCTTCTCTCTTCTGTCTCATACAGCTACAATTTCATCATTGCAGGCCACTTGCTGTCTGCACAAACTGTACACCAAGGAGAGATGTGCTCTTTCTTCACGCTCACTTTCTTTTTTAATGCACAGGCTGTGCTAATTAGCTTGATAACCTATTGCATCTTCCCAGGAAAGCCCCTAGGAGAACTTATGCGAAGTTCCTCCTCCACTCAAATTTCTTCTGGACCTTACTGCAGGGAGAAACACAGATGCTAAATGAAATTATTTCCACTGAAATTTCTCTGCAGTTAAAAATAAATAAAAAAGAAAAAGGAAAAAAGAGAACGTTTAAGTTACTGAGCATTTTCACAGGCAGTCTCAGTATTTGTTATTCTAAAATTATGAAAGTTTTGTAGTGAGTTTTAATGTGGGGATACAGCTGGGGAGGAGGTTGGTTGTTCTTTTTGCTCACAAAATGGTCATGGATAGGCATTCATAGTTTATGCTTGGTTGTTTGTTTTTTTTGTTGGTGGTGTTTTGTTTTTTTTTTTTTTTTTTTAAAAGGGCAAACCTTGAAAGTTCATTGGGAGAAAGGAAAAGATTCCAACCTAGTTCTAGTGAAAGACACTGATCCTGCCCTCTCCCCCAGCCTCTTTCCCACCCTCACCAGCACTAGGCTGGGGGCTTGTTTAGAAACCAGAGCAGCACTGAAAAATCCACAAAAACAGTGATGGTTTGTGGGTTTTTTCTTCCCCCAACAATATTTTCAGGTACAGAGCACAAAACTAATTCAATAAAAAGAGTACAAACCTAGAATGACTGGTACGCTGGGTACTTGACAGACCATGAGATAAAATATACTTTTTTTTTCCTGTTGTATTATCATCTTTATTTATTCACTGCATGATCCAGCAGGGATTGAATGGATATTTTGGAGGGAAAATGAGATCAAACAATCATGTTAAATTGATATTTTGAGCTTTCAATTCCAAAATATCCTGCACTTATGGTTTCAGAGAAAACCCTCAAAATTCCTTCCATTGTGTCCACAGACAGCCTGGAGCTACTAATCAAAGAGCTGAGTTACCTTCCCTTTCCCTGATGGGACTTAAGCTAAAACAATTATCAGTCCTGGTAACAAACATTGCCAACAAAAATTCATAGTACTTCTGGGCTGCTGCAAGGGAACTGAACTTTTTTCAAAGCCTGGATTATCTCGTTTCAGGCAAGTGTCTTTGCGAGTGCCTGACCTGTCAGTCATTATCTCCTCTCTCTCTCTTGTGAAGAACGAATGGGAACATAAGGGAAAACTCCTCCCCACTCCTGGCTGGGATTCCCTAAAGCTCTTAACCCATCAGGAGATATGGAAAAAGGATCTTCTCTTGGAGGCCTTGTTTCACCACAGCGAGTGCCTCAGCCACACACGCTCACAAGCTTACACACACACACTTCTATTCCCCATGACAAGTGGCAATTGGAGCAATTGCTGACTTGGAAAGTAAATTGGGAAGTGTTTAGTCTATTTTTAGCGGTCTTTAACGCAATTTAGCAGCTGCAAACAAACAGAGAGCGCCAGCAACATACAAGCAGCCTTCTGGAGACCACAGTTTGGGAACCACTGTGCTACCACATCAGATCTAGCAAACACACACCGCGGTCAGCTTCTATGCAAGACCAAGACCTCAGTGCAGTGGCAGGGCAGGACTAATGAATAAGAGAAACGAGGATATACTGGCAAGCTAGAGACCTCAATGAAACTTCTGGATTGGGCAGGAAAATACTAAGATGGCTGAAGAAACTCCTGCACAGAGTGGACCAGAAAATCTTGGTTTCCCGTGGACATGTATGCTCTGTGCTTATGTATTGCTGTAACTCCTCTTTTCCCCTTTCTCACAATAGTGTGCCCCTAAGATGCCCCCAGGATCTCCCCCATGCTCCACCTGGGTGCTGGGCCAGGACATGTCTGGTTGCTTCCAAGGCACCTGAACAGTCAGGCAAGGATTTGTATCAAGGGCCAGAAGAAGTGCAAAGAGAAAACAATACTATCAAGTTATGCCATAACCTTTGTGCCTAGACATAAAGGGAACTCTCAGATGGGGTTTACTCACGCTACCCAGGCACTGATGTCAGCAGTACTGGTAGGAACTTCCCACCTTGGACCTCCACCCTTATCTTTTTAACAGGTTAAAAATATGTCAGCAGAGAGTTACTACAGAAGCAGGTATAGCACAGCCACATCAACAGCACTTCCTAGGAAAACAGTATCTGTGAGCTGCTAACCCTGCAGCTCATAGAAATCCAAGGTCCAAGAGACACAAGGATGTATCAAACTGATTTGATATATGCCCCTTAAAGGGGGAAAACGTGAAGGTTTGGGGGGACACTCAATGTTTCCAAGGCATTACTGATGCATACCGCTTTTCTCAGAAGTCCACTGCCAATGATAATAGGAAAAAAAAAAAAAAAAAAAAGCAGTTTCAGAAAAAAAAACTGGTCAAATAGAACTAAATTCTCTTCTGGTACAAACCTGCACAAAGCCAGTCACTGTAGCTGCTTTCATTGAGGCTGGCAGAATAACTGTCAATTGAACTGACAGAAGCTGAAGTAGTATAGTATATACAGTAGTACAGTATACAACAGGAAGAATATTGCAGTAGAAGTAAAATAATTTTAATTTTATTTTCTTTTATATATTTTTTTTAAGGTTTGCATTGGGCTTGTACAGGTTTGATTTCAAGATTTGGCCAAAATTTGCCTGTTTGGTGTTAAAAGCATAAACTTTTCATTTACTATTTGAAGGACAAAGCATTTTACTACCATCAGTCACACCAAATTTTGCTCAGTGTCCTGCACTGTAAAAGATTAGATCAACTAGTGGATATTTTAATAGCAACACTAACATCTAACTGGAGGGTCAAAAAAGCTTTTTAGAATCAACTATTGATGAGGCCAAGCTGACAAATTCTCAGCAAAATTGCAAATGTAGGTGTTAGCTGTACAACCTTAAGTCACAGAACCTAACATTATAGTTCATGGCATTAATTAGTTGCATTAAGCAGGTAGTTAAGGATAGATATCATCTATGTCATGTTCTTAATTGCTGATTTTATTCTGATGAAGACAGTCTTTCTAAAATTGCACAAGACACTGACAAATACAGAAGCAACTCTCAGCACAATTCAATTTGTTGGTGCCATAGGAAAACTTTTTTTCTGAGCAAAGGAAAGAGGTGGCACACACTGGCTGTCTAGACAGAAAATAAACCAGCAGACATTTACAAAATGGGCTTGGGGTGTTCAGCTGCGCATGTGGCACATTTACTGTGAGATCTGGGCCTGCAGTTAGGAATGCCACCACAGGCTCTGCAGGTACCACAGGTACCAGCAGTCATGGCTCTTCCGGCTCTTATCGCTCCCAGGGCTCTTGCAAGAGCATTCCTCCTGTTCAAGAAATGAGTGGTTTATTGTTCCTCCAAAGTGGCTTATTCATTCCTAATGATTTTGAAGTACTTTGCACTTTCTTTAACATGACATTTTCTGAATTAAGAACATTTCAAAACAGATGCTTGGGATAAAAACATCTGATATTAAAAACATTTTTTTTTCCCCCTTCAGCACTAGACTGCTCTCTTATGGGAAGCAAGTTTATATGTATCATCTGGTTGCAAAATGTTGCTTTAGGGCTTCAGCACTGGAAGCATTTAGCGATTTTTTTCTGGTCTCGGCACTGTAAAACCTCAAGAGAATTCCAGGACTTCAGAACTTGCTGGATGTCAGCAAAAGTTATCAGAAATATGTAATATGCCAAAGTCTATATTAAAAATACCCAAGCTATTTATTATAATGGAAACAGCTCTATAAAAACCTATTTTGTAATGTATATTAATTATTCAGAACTGCTCATAAATACTGCCACTTTCAGGACAGACCCTGACCAGACCTTTCCTTTATTGCCTTACAGTATCACAAATTGCCTTTTTGGTACTAACTGCAAAGTTGTTTTCCCTGTATTACAGGTTTTAGTTGTTGGCAATTACACTATCAAATTTTCTTTACAGAATAAATAGAGAAGTTTTGATTTGTGTTTGTAAATAGTTGCATAAATATTTTTAAAGGTCAGGCAAAGGTTCAGAATTGTACCCCTCAAATTTCAAGATGGATGTAAGCGACCAAATTAATTCTGCTAATTATCTGTTAAATGTATTTGCATGCTTGAAAAATAGGGTGATGAAAAAAAGACTTCTGTGTTCCAGAAAATGTAACGTAATGTCAAGATTATTAGGGAACTAATGGAAGTACCAATTAAACGCATTCGCAGGCCACAGTGCCATTATGTTAAACTTTAAAATACAGTGTTAAAAGGTCAGCAATTCATATCTATTTTCCAGTATTATTCCTTTAAGTTAAACCACATTTTCTCGCCTGACTGGAAATAGTGCCAGAGTCCATTCCTCTGAGCTGATCACTAAAAATCCAGTTTGGGACTCATGCAGAGCACCTAGGTCTGCTGTTTGCAAAATGTGTCAGATCACTCCATAAAAAGAAACAGACTGAAGAGTTCTGGTAACAGCCCGACACAATAATTTATAAGATTTATGACTTCTATATAAAGGTAGGATTAGCACAATGTATAAAAATTCCAATTACTGACAGAACATTTACAGAAGAAAAAAAATATTGTTTTCAATAATTTGGAAACAAAAATGTTACATTTCCCCCACCCATTTTTTTTCCTTGAAATGCTCCATATCTTTCATCGCTGCACCTTTAAAAGCTAAGACTGTTCTCCTGTCTATTACATACCTTCATTCTCCAGGGGAAAACTATTCCTGAACTTGGTCTTGTAACTAATGTGGTGCAAGTTCAAATGAGAAACTGAAAATCCTACTCTGGTTTCCCAGCCTGTCCTCAGTTAGTACTCAGTTCTCATGCAATGTCAGCTGTTTGCACCAATTACAAAGTAATCAAAGAAAAAATAGCTCAGTAAGAATTCTAACCTATTAATAAATACTAATTTGCTCCTATATATATGTTCTCCTATTATGCTAAGCATAAGTAAATGCAGATTCCAAATATAAAATGCCCCATTCTTCTATTTACTAGTTTTTCCATTATTTTAAAGAAAAATAGGTTCACATTCTCAGGTGCAGATCAAGCAATGCTGGAAGCTAGAGGAAGTCATATGCTTAAAGATAAAACATAGCTGAATTAGGAAATCGATGTTCACTGAAGCTCACAACTTTTTTTTTTTTTTTTTTTTTTTTTTTACTACTATCAATGATCTCCTAAAGCTTGACCAAAGGAAATCCCAAGCCTGCTACGCCTTCAACCTAACATAAACTCTAATGGAAATCCAGAGTTTCTGGTAGCTATACAAAGTTCATTCTAATGGATTACAACTAGCATAACAAAGCAGTTTGTATAATCCCCATGACAATATCTACATTATAAAAGAATCAAACTAATAGATAATGCAAGTGAATGCTGGAAAACGTATAAATTGGAAGTCAGTGTTTGAGTCTGAAACTGACTTTCATTAGAATTAGTCATGTTTGCATAGCTTCTTTCCACAAATAACAAGCCATAGTAATTTGTTACCATCGTAAATTCACAATAAGAAAATTTAATTATAAATATCTTGAACTATCAAATTGAATTTGCAAGTGCAATGGACTCCGTTCTATTTTGCAGTACAGTGCATCCCATCAGGAAATAAAATCATTTCTGTGACCGCAATGAATAAAGAACAGCTTTCTAATGGTCCCTACCATTGTAGGGTTGTTACAATACTGGAAGTCTTCACACAGAGAAATCACTGGTATTTGAAGCACGTCCTCATTTAGATTTGCCATGAACATTGTATGATATGGTGGTGAACAGTGCAGTGGCCTCCAATAGTCCCAATGACAGGGCTAGCAGTGTTGTTATGGGGGGGAAGAAGGGGGGAGTCACTTAAAGTGGGTTTAACAAAACTGTAAAACTTATGAAAAATACTCCTGCTATACACAATTACAGAGGCTTTGCCAAATGAGAGAATGTTTGCTGAAGGACTTTCACAGGTATTTTCAAAATATGAAGGTATATAAGATATTTTCACAGTTTTGTACGAAAGCCACAAAGTATAGTGAAATCAGTTGAACATTCATTACAAATTATTCTTTGTCCTACTTCAAACAGCACAACCAACACTGTGTTAGGAAGAAAGCAGACAGAGTGTCCTGAAAACCTGAATTTACTCTTGATTGACTTCTGTGCCAGTTCAAGTTTTGTATTCCTTTTCAGGGTTGTCCCTTAGAGACTAGTCTTGAAATTATCAATACTTGAATCATTGTGGCGTATTCTAAGTAAGCACAAACATTTCTCCAGCAGCTCAGACAGGAGAGCACTGCATACCTAGCAGGCCACGTGTACACCAAACTACTTCACAGCACTGCCCAGGACCACAATTGTGCACAACTCTGACCAGAATTCAGCAAAAGTAAGTCACTCTCTTTATTCCCTACTGTTTTTCAAACACTTCAAAGTGTAAGTGGCTAATATACCCATGTATGAAACCAGGGTTGGGATTCTGGACAACAGTATCATCTTTGAGTGTAGGCAACTACATATGGCACAAGACCATTCAGGATGAGAAATTCCCCCCTACAACAGTCCATCAATACCACATTGGATCCATGGCTCAGTACTTGCCTCCACATGCCACCATGCTACCCACTGTAAGAGTAGCCAGCAGGGACACAAATAAAACTTCTGCCAAACTACCAATGCCCCTTGAAGTGCCATTCCTCTTTCTAAAAGCATCTAGAAAGCATCCTTAGAAGAACAAGGTCCTCCAGTCATGACAATCTCAAAAATTGTCTCCAAAGTATTTTTGTATGACAATTGTCATTTTTTCCCTCCACTAAAATAAACTACTGTTAAGAATGCCCTCATATGCAAAAATAAATAAATAAATAAAATAGCCTTTTTATTTTCAAGTGGAAGAGAACCGTGAGGGATTGCCACACAGAGAAATTAGTGAATGAAAAAAAAAATAAAAAAATCTAAACTCTTACATATCTTTGATATGGTGATATCAGAGTGGCAAAATCATCACCTCTGACAAAAAAACTGCACAATTCTCATGAAATAAATTTTTCTGGGGAATATCCAATGGAGTGCTGAAAGCAGCTATCATTACATCCTTGGTCTGAAATCTTTGCTACCTCACTTAGAAGTGGCAATCCGTAAGACTACGGGTCAGCAATTTCTCCCTAAATGTCCAGATGTCCACTACTGCCCTAATCTCAGATTACTGTAAATTCACATCAAGAGGAGATGAAATTATGCATGCCAAGGGCAACGTGCCTTGGAATTCTGGTCAAAATTATTTTAATTTGCCCTTTGACACAACATGCAGGTCAAGTGAATGGACAGGTAGAATTCCTTTCTCTTGTTATTACTATTCTTATAACAAAAGGTGAGTTTTTTTGTTTTTTGTTTTTTGATTTATAGCTAGTTAAAACAGTTATTGAACAGCAATTGTTCAAAGCTGGGTACACTAATGAAAACAGATGAAAACACACAGAAAATCTCATCTGCCATCCAGACAGGCAAGAAAGTTTATGCACATCATTACATTAGAACATGCATTAGAAAATGTAAAGATATATGCAAATGTTAGAACACTTCAGAATTTGACACATTTGGAAAATTCTGGCTGAGCAGACCATCTAGACACTTGTAGGATCTCAAGGCGGCTGTGTTATTTTTTCTAGGAAATTATACAGGAAATGAAATAAAAGTGTGTTTTTCTAGCTAACTGGAAATGTGTAGCATGAAAAAGAAAAACAGAGTCTATAATTTAACACTAATATACGCCTGCTGTCCTTATGTCCTACCAGTTCATAAAATCAAGAGCTGTTGTGCATTCAAAATGTGCTAACCAGCAATCCATAAAACTATAGTATCTAGATGAAAAACAAACTTCAAACCTCAGTGCCACTCATATCAGCCACCCACTCCTTTCTGCCTGTTTTGGCAATAATGATGTTACTGCTGCCACAGCACTGTCGCTCAGTCACACCCTCACCACCCAAGAGGTCCAAGACCTCTTTCCAATTTTCTACATGATGTATTGCAACATAACATGAGATGTCAGGTAGCCAGCCCTAACTGAAGTACAACATCTTGGGACAGATTCTAGAACTCCTGGATAAACATCATAGCCACTCAGAAAAGCTCATGTCACCACTTCAGCAGTCCGACGCTTGGCAAGGTACCAAGAGTTAAGGCACTGGAGTGGGAGACACGGTTTGCAGATCAGGAAGAGAAAAGTGATGGACAAGGTGGTGAAGCAAGGCAGATAAATTACTGTTACAAAGTTAAATAGAAGAGGGTGTTCGTGGAGAGAATGATGAAGGAGAGTGGGATGGGACTTTTCTTCATGAGAGATATGAAATAAAATAATTGACGGGATTTCCTAAGGGTTATATGAATTCATACAACAATCATAAATCTCTACTGTGTCAGACACACACAGTAACAGCTTTTCTCTTGTTTAAGCTCTGTGCTAGAAGACTGAGATGTTAAGTAGACCAAAGCCGGCATATGGCATATGGGCAATAAAGCAGGTGTAGGGACCCAGGAAGATGTTCAGTGAATTTCAGTTTGGAAGACAAAAATTGATAATATGACATCTAAAAGGGTTTCTAGAAAACTAGAAAAATGTTTGTAAAGTAAAATGATGGAAAACAGGACAGCAAATTTAGGTCTGGCTAAATCATAGAAGAGTACCAGTTTGGAAACCACCAACTAGTGAATTTCATATTCTTATTTCAGAGAAACTTAATTTTAAACTTTGTGATTGTTATTGAAACTTAGGTAAATGACAGATATAGGTAAGTTACATACATCTCACTATCCTAAACCTCTGTACCTATACTTCGGTAATTGGTATGTACAAAAAATCCAGTAATTAAGCCTTAAAAGATGTTGACAAAGTCATATTTGTATGGTATTTAAATAACATAAAAGTAATGCAGCAATCAAATGTAGCTAAGTTTCCTTGTATTTAGTATTCCATGATTAAATCTAAAGAAATGTGCTTGCAATAAGTTTCTGTATTTAGTGTACAGGAACCATGTTAGCAGGCCTGAATCAAACCCTGGTTTGTTAAATTCTCGTAAGTGAAACCCCAAGTGCTACAACTACCAGAGCTCCACACAATGAAATGCAGCAAATCCACTAGTTACACAAATACTGAGGATGACACTAAAAACATAAGAAATTACATATTTTCCCTCTTATTCCTTTTGGGAAAAATGCCTTCCGCTGTTCTTAACACTTCCTTTTCCCCAAGCACCCAGACAGCAATCCATTCCTCACCTACGCTTTGCAGAGGCTGCTACAATACAGAATGCGATGGGACTTTTTTCCCCCTTCTCCATGACGCTCAGATGCACTGGTCTGTTTGGGCTCATGCTCATGAGAAGGCACCCACCAGCCAGGTGCTTCCAGGAACCAGTACAGCACTACAGGGCACGGCCCAGCCCCTGCCCCATGCCTCCTGTCCAGCAGCAGCTCCAGGAACCCGCACGGTGCCATCCCCAGCACTGGGAAGAGCCTGCGGGAAGGAAGCACCACAAAAGAGCTTCCTCCGAACAAATTCCTCTTGTGAATAATGTTGCCTCGCTGGCTAAGGGTGAATTACCAGATTTAGAGATGACATCAGGAAGGAATGGAAAAGACTTGAAAAATACCATTTAATGTGCTTAACTTTCTTCTCTTGCAGCCAAGAAAAACTCAATTCTACATGCTTGCAGAAGAGCTTTGATCAGATGTTGGATTCCCAGGTGTTTCAGTGCTGTGATCTACTAAGAACAGTGAAACTCTCCCACCCTTCTTTTAAACACCGTGGAAGGGAAAAAAACATTTTCCAGAGCATCACATGCATGCACCTCTAAATTACCTTGCAGGTGATGCACTGGGAAAGGGTACACGAAAGTAGCCACCATTGGCGAGCCATGTTACAAGGTGCAGACATTGCTGCTCCTCTTCCATTGTCTGTACTTCTGTACAGGGCTCAGATCTTTGTGAAGTGGCTCATGAAACAGCAGCACAAAACTACATTGCCAAGCAAAGAGAATTTTCTGATTTATATGTTGCTTCATCTTACTGTAACTGAGCATCTCTCTTACATCTTTTCATGTTATGGTAGGCACACTACATCCTAAGAGCAGATTCCAATCCTGACCCTAACACTGATTTTCTTAAATGCCACTGTAACAAGTTTGACAGTTTCTCCTATTATATTTTAGTTGTTGACATGCCAGTTATTGTCATTGCAGTTTTCTATGATGTTCATTCCATGTAGACTATAAATAACTCAATAAATAATGCTCAGGAATCCCAAATGAATACACAAATTTCTTTCAAGCATCATAGACAAGATTAATTGCAGAGACAGTTCTGCGACTCTAGAAAGCAATTTGATTAATCCAACACAAACTCCTTAAAGCAGGCCGTGTAATGTGACTTCTCAAGCACATTTTGCAGGAAGCTGAGAGTAGTCCTTGCTCCACAGATGCTATTACTTAAGATATCAGCTTGCAAAGCAGTCAGAGATAGCTGAAGCATGTGCATAAGGGCTTTGCTTAGCTGGGGCCTAACTGAACTAAACCAGAATGACATAAAAACCTCAAGCTACACAGGGATGTAAGCAATGCAGTGCTCAGTATCATAACTTCTAAACTGCAGTCACCTGGCCGCCAGAAGAGAGAGCATCCTGTGCTTCCCCAGGCTTCAGGCAATCTGAATTAGCAGGATGCCTCTTACCGCTCAAGATTCACAACTTTGAACTCTCTCTTAAAGCCTTTACTTACAAAGCCACACATGGGTCACAGTCTTTTATTTGTTTGGATTTTTTTTTTTTTTTCTGGATCAGAAGCGGGTGGTTGTTTCTTAACATGAAGTACGTGTCTGTAGCATTGTCCTATATACAACAGCTGAGTTGCTGCAGCAGTCATTAGCCACCTTGCTTAGCCAACTGACAATGCGTCCCTTTCAGGAGATCCTCAACAACCAGGTACAGGCTAAACTGCAATATAATCTCCCTCTACACTGAAATTATTTCATGTTGCATAGAGTATTGGGAGCAAGAAAGAAATACATTGAAGCAGGATAGGCACATATGAAGAGAGTGGGACCCTAGCTGTCAGGGGGCTTATCACTAAGTCATTAGAGCAGGAGCCAAAGTTCAAAACTATCTGGAATGCCCCGATACTCTGATTCCAGGGGAGAAAATAAAAAATAAATAAATAATATGAAAAGAAAAACCCACACCACAAACTCATCTATCTTCTTTACTTACATGAGTAAAGTAGTAAGGTTAGAAAAATTAGAAAGCACAACTCTAAATGACTTTTGGCCGCTTCTGTGGTTAAAGAAATAGTGATCTTGAAGGGCACAAGGAACTTGAAACCACTTAGAAGAAAAGGAAGAAATAGACAAACTATTCAAATCCCAGTGGCAAAAGAGCAGAAGATGTGTTCAGTAAATCAGACTAACAATATTTATGTAGCTTAGGATGGGAGACAACCAGACAAGTACAAATCTTCTAGCCAAAACAAAGTAAAAGCAGATACAGAATTTAGCAGTTGTGTAACAAAAACAGGATCGATTTCTTTAGACAAAGACCTGAACAGCCAAAACACGACAAACCTGCTTTCCTCATGACACTCCACTGATTGCCAGGGACTGACTAGGAAGGGAAGAATGAATGCTTTCACACACTGGCACATTCCCTTCCAGAAAACCATCTTGGAACACTTCCATTTATTTTGTAGCTTAATTTCTCATGTTCAATATTAAAGTGATACAATTTATGCCTCAAAATACAATTTCTCATTTTATCCATATAATCTGAGAATTTATCTGCCAACTAGCAAAGCAAAATTATCATATTACCTTACATTTCATAAGTGCTTGCGATTAGGGTTTATCAGTAGTATGTACACATATACATCAAAATATAAAAATATTAAAATAATATAGAATGGAAGTCAAGATGAAATACACAGTGCTGTTCTACTTTCCTTTGCAAATATCTATTTGGAATGAAAATACCTTAACCGCTTAAAATACTTTGCCTTCAATAATTTAGCTTCCATGAAAATATTTCATTGTTATGTCAAGGTCTCAAATCTATTATTATTGTATTCTTTTCATATCATAAAATCATGGATTGGGGCCCTCATGGACTATAAAAGCACAATCTAGGACTGTATGCTAGAGTACAAATGATGCCACAAGAATTATTATTTATTAAACTAACCAGAATATATGTTGTTAAAATTTTCAAACTCTGAAGAAGTGTAATGTAAATATTCCTCAAAATTGCTAACAAGGGTTCCAAAAGGCTTTCAATCAACAATTTTCAAAAAAAAAATAAATGCAAGAAGTTAATGTGATTTAGTCAAAATTAATGAAACATATACAGTTTCACAACAAAACTACATAAAACTATGCTGATTAATTGGAAACCTTGTACCTGTCTGAATTTTTTCACAAAAGGAGGCCAATACCCACAATTATTTTGCTGGGTTTTAAGTCTATACTACTTTTTCTTTAAAAAAGAAAGATGAGCTGAAGTCATGAGCTGAGCCACATACGAATACATCAGAATCGAGATACAATTGTGTGATGAGATAAAAAACTAATTTGCAGCATTCTCCAGCCTTGCCACAGCCCTGCCTTGTCCCCTTTCCCAGCTGTAAGACCGCCACAAATTAAGGAAAACCCCACGTTGGCCTGGCTGCCCAACAAGCCCAAGGCTGTTGTATGTGGGCAATGGCCCTTCACGTTTTACTCTTGCTTCAACTACACCTGGGCCCATCTTTTTTGATTTTTAGACCCACTTCTTGTAGTATTGCCCACAGCTTGCTCTTCTCCCAGGAGACTCTCTGCACTCAGAGTAAGGAAAATCTATAATTACCTAATTAAGGTGGCTTCTGACTGTTTTGCTTTGTTTCAGGTGAAACCAGGCAAATGGGGCCAGGTATGGATCATGAACCCATACGTACATTGAGAACAAGTACTTGCATCAGAGAAGCTTGAAAAAAAAAAATCAGAAAAAAGTAATTCTCTGGTCAACTTCTCTGCAGAGATTTCTTGCAAGTACTTTTGTTGAGTAGAAATTCAATGAGTTAAGAAGTATCACTGGCTGATGTGCAGTTCTTACGATAAAGTGATGTTATGGAGCCTCTCAAAAAGAGTTAGCAACATTTTACACGCATTTGCATTATGTTTGTTCATTCATGAAAGTGCATTTTTATGTATTGTCATTAAGAAAAATCGATCACTTTACTTGTTATCCTTATAACATTACCAGTTCCTCCTAAAAAATCCCATAGCTGGATCAGTTTACCAAACGTGAAACACAAAAGGTTATAGACCGCCACCAAAAGTTTCTGAAATCGCTTTTTCAAAAAATACAAATCATTGCGCTGTGACATAATGGTTCATTATCAGATGGTAGCCATTTGTAAGGACCTTGTGCTAGTTAACACTTCAACTATATAGCCACATAAGGTTTATACACGCTTCTCCTAAAGTTCTCCTAAAACTCAGATGTAGAAAAGAAAGAAAAAATGAGATATCAAGAGAAACAAAAAAATGCAGACTATAAAACTTTAACAGTAGGTTGGATGTGTATTTCCATCAATTTATACTAAATGGTACAATTGTCAAAGGAGAAGATTCCATATCAAAGGTCACGCGTTATTACTGTTCTTAGTTTTTTCCTCATGCTTTCAATAAATTGCTTAGCTTTAGCAAAAGAAAAAAGTGGCTGTGGTAATGTAGCAGCCATATGTTATACTGTTAAAGAGGTTAGCCCAGCTTTCACAGATTCTTGAGTTCAGCTACAGCTTGCTTGCATCTGGTCTTTGTCTAAATTTATTAATAGCATGGAAAGAAATCTAAATTATGTAGCAGTGTCACTAAGATCATGCAGGATATATTCACTCCAAACTGAAGTACAGTATTTAGGAGTTTAAACATTTTAATAGACTTTAAAATAAGACTGGACAACGCACCAGAAAATACATTTGAGAACAATCCTGCTTTGAAAGGCTGATGAATTAGATGATCTAACCAGCATTTTCCAGTAATATTTTCCCCAGACCCCTTCATTTTCTGTTATCTCATTGTTCCAGTTCAGCATCCAGCACGGCTCAGAGATTATCCTTTGGGCTCAGCAGCCCAGCGGTGGGACATAGTGCCTCCCACTGGCTCTCACAGCTATTTGGGAAATGCATGGCATCCCCCTCTTCGCCCTTCCCACCACTGCACCTGCACAGCTCGGTTGGTGTTCAACTCCAGGCTCTGCAGAAGCGCTCCTCAGCCCAAGGCCAGCCCAGCCCACACACAGGTGGTGCTAAGTGGGACAGGAAGTTTTCCAACCCCTTATCCTCCAGGGATGATGTGCACTGGAGATAACATTTCCTTTCCATCCCTTAGGGCATTTTCTGCAGTAACAGATGAATGATAGCTGGCATGATATGTAACGTATGGCTCCAAAGGTGTCTCAGCTACAGGGGCTTGAGTGCTCTCATACTCCCTTAGTGCACACACACTCCTACCCCAGGAAAGGCTCTCCTTGGTCTTCTAAAGATCAGTTATCCTGTTAAGGAAAACCATGGTTAAAAACTTCCTTGATGGACCACAACATAGGCTTCATGAGGCCTGCAAGCAACACTTCAGGCTCCACGTCATGTTCGAAGCCACATTCCACACGACGAAGGACCTAATAGCTACATTCCCATAGTTCACTGAAAAGCAGACCAAGGCGCGTCACTTGCCTCTTCATGCTTCCTGTCCATGCCAGTAATCAAAAGCCTGGTTTGTAGCTCTGGTTTAATGCCTCCAAACCATTCTCAGAAAAAGGCAAGCTTAAGATGTCTGTTGGTAGACAGCACCATACTAATTCATCTGGACCTGGTGCTCAAGAGACTGAATCCACTCTGGCTTAACAATACTCAGCCAGAGCTCAGAACTGCACGAACGCAGACAAGGAGTATGGAAAGTGAGTCTGCAGTTAGGAATGGGCTTGGATTTGCATTTCACTAGCAGCGAAGATGATGAACATCATTCCCAGTTACAGTAGCTAACAAACACGCGTATCAAAATCTTCATCATAGCTTTGCACTACATCAGCTTACTAGTATCGAGTTATCAAAGGCAGAGCCCTAACACCAAAGTTCAGGAGAAAACAAACAGTACAAGCAGCACATTTTGTAGCTTGTAAGAAGCAGAACTGGCTTATGTGTAAAGGCTCATATTTTTCTTTTTATCATGTTTGGTGTCAGCAAAAATGCCTGGAAAGTACTTAAACCATGAGGGGAGAGTATGCAGAATGGGGAATGTAGATGCTACAGCTGTGGGAGCTCCACCAGAACAACAGGCAGGCAGGACCAGCCACACACCAAATTCATCAGGGAACAGAACTGACTGGTGGAGGGATCCAGCGATCAAGACAGAATTGTTCCAGATCTATTATTATCAAGAGTGCATGTGGGAACTTGTACTGCGGTATCTTTCCTGTCGCTGGATGAGAACTTCAATAAAAATGCTGTCCCAGTGGTTTCCACAACTACACATACGCAAAAATATATGCATAAAATATGCATATGCATATTTTTTAATAATAATAATAAAATATGCATATGAATATTTGCATATGCAAAAATAAAATCTCTTAGGCCTTTCTAGATTATTTGTTATGGTGCCATCATGGAACAGACATGAAATGCAACTCAGACTGTGTCAGGTTTGCATTACTGTTTTTCTCTGTGTGTATTATATATGGTTCTTGCATATAGGTAAAAATCAAGACTAAAAAACCTGGATTTCACATTATTTAAATTCAAGACGAGAGAAAAAGCCAGCCTTCTCCAAAGTGCTGTAAGGCTTAGTGGGGATGCAGTTATGGGAGAAGGAAGTAGTACAGCCTTCCTTCCAGCTGTGGGGCAGGAATTGGCACTGTGTGGGATGGAAGAGCGATGCTGCAGGGCCAACTGGCAGTGAAATTGACGCCCCAGGAAAACAGCAGAGTTGGCAGTCAACCTAGTTTTCTTCTGTAAAGTACCTAGCGTAGTTTTGTGCCAATATCCTGTATTCATCCTGATATATTGATTGTACACATGACTTTCAAACAAGTTCAGTTGGAAAATATCATGGAAATGATCAAAAGACAGCCAAAAGGTCCTCTCTGATTTTCTCTTCTAATTCCCAATGGTAACAGTTACCTTATTTTCATTTTGATGATTGCTTTAGACTTGATGGAACTGCAATAGGTACAAGTGTCATAGATTTACCCTGAGTGTCCATTGAGCGTCAGTCAGGTAATCAGCCTGTAATTAGGATCACAGTCTCTTAGAACCAAATGGAGTTGCTCTTTCATTCAGATATCAGATGCGCACAATAACGGGGATGATATCTGACAAGCTAAACTCACAGCAAGGTGAACAGTTTTCTGACTTCAATGGAGATCCTGTGTGGTTCTGGAAGAATTTAGCTTTTGCTGTTTATAGAGGTCCATGTTCCATTGTTTGATCTTCCAAAAATCAAAGCAAACTATGGTTCTACATATTTTCCTTTAAATTCAGAGATCATTAAAATAAGCAATTTTGGACAAACAAAAACAAATCTTCACACAGCAGAAGAAAGGCTTGAGTTTTTTTTCCTAAACATGTATCTTCAAACTTTATTAATTTCAACAAGCTAAATGAAAAGACAACCCTGGAAATATTTTTTTATTACAGATTTTCAAAGAGAAACATGCAGGAAAAAAAGTTGATGCTGCATCATGCTGAAAATTCACATAAAAAAAAAAAGACAAAACCTTGAAGTAAAGCTGATGTGGAAAATGAAGAAATTACTTGTTGACATTATGGCCCTTGCTCTGAAGAAAGAAAGGGGCAAGCTAAACACATGCTTGAAGTAGAGGAATCGTGACAAAACCATCTCTATAATTGGAGACCCTTTGCTCTATTTCTTTGTTTTAAAAGGAGAAGGATGGGCCCCCATTTCAAGTGCCAAAATCTCAAAGAGGAGAAAAGCCTGAAACCTCAGAAATCCTCAGCTAAGCTCTCAGAAAAATGAGGCCTGTGATTCTTCTAGAGGGAAGGTTTCAGTGCACAGGCAACAAGAGCCTTTATCAACAACAAAAAAGCAGTTACAAGAGAGGATATACATATGCAGCACTGCAAATATCACATTATTCTACCTCTGTCTGATAGCTGACAAGGTACAGCACCACAGAAATTCTGCAGCTGAAGCCCTAAAATTCTTTTTCAATAATTCACTTCACTCAAGTTCCCAATTAAAAAAAAAAAGGTGAAAATAAATATATGCATAATTATATCTGCCTTTGTTGCGAGTACATTTCTTACACATACATACTAACAAAGGCTGCTGTAAGAAGATCACAAAAATCATTGACGACTCACAGATGCAACGAATTTACTGAAGCACACACCGTTGGCTCCCTTTATGTCTAGGTACTGGGTATACACCTCAGCAATAAAAATTGGGTGCCATCCCAATACAGTGGTTATGTGCATGAATACTCATCATTTTTGTTATTTCAGTCAAAAAGCATGTGCTTTAGGTCAGACAAAATCTTCATTTGACATTCTGAAAAGCCTTTCCAACCAGATGGCATATACTTGCACATGATCTTTAAGGTCCCTTCCAACCTGAGCCATTCTATAATCTGAATCCCTGACCCTGAATTACTGCCAAGCACTAATCTGCTTTCACATAGTGCAATTTCCAGGAGGAGTCCCTGGAGGGAAAGGTGATGTCCAAGCCTGAAGCAGTGCTCTCAGAAGATCAAAAAATTAAAAATAAAATAAAATAAAATCAACTAATAAAAAAAGTATTACATAAACTTCTCAAAAAAAAAAAAGGCAGCCATATAGATTTTCAGGAATTCCCTCACTCAGACACTGTACATTTAACAAGTATAATTTAACTTTGGCATTCTCCATCTAAGCATGGAACAGGCTTACAGCCCCAATTCCTAGAAACCATAAAATCTGCTACAGAATTCAGGAATGCAATTTAAATTGTATGACTCCATTAATATTATTGGAAAACAGCCTTTAACTACCACTGGTCCAATCTCCAGCAACAACAAAAGCAGGAATTAGATGAGAGCACCTTATAGGAACTATGTATTTCATTCTTCACTCCTAACCATTAAACACTGCTTGATCTTTTGTAGTTTTCTGTTTGTTATTTTTTGTTTTGTTTTCCTTCCTTAAGGGAGAACTTCCTCTATCATGGAGCTCTCCAATGATGCTTTCCAGGATGACATCCCACAGTTATTCCCAGATCCTATTTCAATGGCAAACCAATTCATTTAGAACAGCATACTTCAGTGCAGCGTATTTAATACCAATTGTTGGGGAGTTTTGTCTGTTCTGGTTCCCTCTGACATTTAAAAACATCCTGTCTTTCCCAAGACTTATATAGGCAAGTCTTCCTAATAGAAATAGCAACAATCTTTCTCTACCATCCTAGCAAAATCAGAGGTCTTTTGGCACGCTATTTCCTTACTGTAACTAAACACAAAACTTTGTTCCACCTATTTTAAGGGCCCTGACTCAGATACCAAATGGGATCAGTTTTGTTCCGTGATTCAGGAAAGAATGCCTAGGCCCTCTAGAGAAGGCTTAGCTGTAAATAAAAGAGAGACTGGCATCCTGTGCCTCAGCTGGAAGGCCTTACTCCTCAGCTGCTGAACAGCTCTCAGCCGTATTTGAAAGAACAGCTCAATCCCATCATCGCATTGTAGCTTAAAGAGCTGTGCAGCCAGCAAAACAATTGCTCTATTTCCCTCTCATACAAAGCCAGTCTTTCACTTTTCATGTTCTCAGCTACTTGAAATATCTTCTCTGCTAAGCTGCGGCAGCAGGGAGGTGGGCGAAGGGTCTAGGGTTTTTAAACCACTGTCTCCCTTAGTCCCAGTCCTTTTCCCTTTGGATATAGCCCCTTGACTTCAGTTGTTTTTTACTTGTCCAAATTCATGCCAAAATTTAACATATATTTTTATATATATATATATATATTTTCACATAGCAACATTTTTTTCTCTTTGGCTCTTCTCCAAAAATATCTTACTGAAAGCTAGTTTTCTGGCAGCATTTTTCAGAGGCAAGTAGTACCACTGCTATTTGAATGCCTCAGTGCTTTGTTCATGCTGTAGTCAATTATACTGTAAGCATCCTTGTGATATATCCCATTAGGGATGAAACAACCACTGCAGCAAGGGTGCAGAGAGTAAGATTTTTAAGAAGGAATTCGATGCCAAAATCCCCCAAGATTTCAATACTTGCTGCTCCTTTGAAGAAGCTACTTCAATAGATTTATTCAAACAACGTACAGAGCAAAAGCAGAAAATAAACCATGTTTTTGAGCCCAGTTTCCCCAAGCGATACTAATGCAACAGCCTCATTCACAGATTGCTTGGTGAATAATACAACTCTATGAAACATGCATAACCTTCACTCAGAAGACAGTGACTTTCAGAGCAAGATATGTATTAAACCACATTTTGACACTTGACTGAGGTGTTTTCTTCTCAGAGACTGCAGTGATAAAGAGGTCTCTAAACCAAGAATTTCCTACACTTGAAAAAACACTGTGCTCAGCCATTTCAGCTAAAATATATTGAAATGGTATGTTAAAATGAACCCATGTGTATCATTTTCAACAGCTCTAACATACCAAGAGACTATTTAAAAAATCTTGTGCTGAGAGTTAACATAGCATTTACCTCCTCCCATTATTCCTTACTCAACAGGTAAATTCAGGGTGCTTAGTTGAGCAAATTCAGAACACCTGAAAACATTTATTTCAGAGCACTAAGTTGCACACATGCTTGAGAATAACAATTTTAAGCCTTTTATTTGCACTGAATTCCACAGCACTAATTTAATTTTCCCCCTACCTGAGAGTTTCAACCCTCCTGTCTTGTGTTTAGCTATTTTTGCCCTGAATTTTTAAACGCTGACCCACACTTTTAATGCCAAGCACGCACAAAATACTCAAGGTTACATGAACAAATCTGCACACAACTTTGTGGAATGAAGATAGTGTAATTTTCTGCAATGCAGTAGTTGTTTCTAAGTAAGGGGCGGGGAGGGGGGGGTTGTAAAAAAATGCAGTTGCCAAATAGCATAAATTGACAAAGTTCACATTTCAATACACAGCCTCTCCAATTCACATGTTGCTGGATTTGCTCTGCAAAGTGACTTAGAAAATACAACATAAATTCTATTACCATTTCCAAAAAAAAAAAAGGGAAGAAATATGAAACACCAAAAAGAAGACAAACAGCATTAAATAAAATACCAGACCTAATGAGGTCACTTTACAGCAGAGACTGAAGACATGTAAAGACACCCCTTTTAAGAACAAAAATCTTAAAATGGAGCCAAAGATGAAAATGGATCCCAGATCTAAATGAGAGTCCAAACTGAATCAAGGCCATAGGAAATTTTGGTACTGTGTTCTTTGTTTGCTAAAAAATGTCAAATACCTCAAGTAAATAGCCAGCCACATCAATTTTCCCCCATTACAGACTACTCAGATCATATTCAAATATCAGGCCCCTTCTAAATTCAGACCTTATTCAGAGTAAATTCAGATCAGAGTAAATTCAGAAATGTAAGTTTCTCTATTCATAGCAAATGTCTATCAGCTTTCCTTTAAAATCAGAAATAACATTCCCCAAAATATCTGTTTTACACCACCGCCCACATTTTTCATGTTTAAACAAACATTTCTTCAGATTTTTAAGCATCAGTATAAACTGCGAGCTCAAGACTCCAGCTCCACATAACCTGGGCCAGAAAAGCAAAATGTCAGGGCACAGTGTGAGACAGGGTTGAATTAAGTAGGTCTGCCTGAGGCAAAGCAGCTCATGCTTATGTTCTTCTCCCCGTGTTACTGCAGTTCTATTAATCCCACTGCTGAAGCACAGGGAGTTTAACAGAGAGCTCAGGAGACTTCTCTTTGATTCTGATGTATTTGGACAGATTGTGTAAAGGTTGTTCTTGTTTGTTTCATTTTCTCTGCTTAGAAAACCTTCTCTGAAAGCATTATTCTAGTCCCTCTGTAGCAGTTGTCAGGCTTTTGAATCAGGGAAAGCAATACCCATTGTTTGAAATATTCAGGCCTTACAGGTATCACATTTACATATCTGTAAACACCCAATTAGCAATCGTTCTTCTGTTAAACACCCTACTGACATCAGCAGAGTTATTCTGGATGTGCATCAGTGTAACTTAATAGATAAACAGTGAAAGACCCTCCTCTTCAGGAAAAAGCCACTTCACTGAGATTTCTAGTTTAAGTTTGGATAAAAACCTTCCCACCTCAGTTACTAGCTATGCTGGTAGTCTCTTCGGTCACAAGTGCTAAGGATAAGAGAATTAAGTTCAGAATATCAGGCATTTACTCATATCAAAATATTTTGCTGACGGGAATTTCAGAAGCCTGATGTCAATTTACCTTATATGTTTATGCTACTATTTCATCTCTGGGACAGTTTATTATTGAGGGTAAATGTTTGTAGGATAGAGCTTTTTCTATAGTAACAAATTACAGTTCTTCTGGTTGTTTACACTGAAGGGTCAAGACCAAACCCTTTGTTTATGAAAAGAGGCATACTAATGATGACTATGTTCCTGAAGTACCTACATTTTTGGCAGTCCATTCATGTCTTGGGAGGTAATCCCCGGCAAGCATCACATGTGGTAATCCCTACACCTCCTCCATCCAATTTGTTGAAAAATAACTCATAGAACAAAACAAAAACCAATGAGTCATTGAAGATACAAATATAAACACAGCAAAATACTGAAATGAATCAGGAGATAGAGTAGACATGCTAGTAACATCACTCTGGAGCTAGATCAAAAATCCTTAACCACAGAAAACCTCACCTTGTCCCATGACTTGGGTCATCGTGTCCAGTCTAAGCAATCTCACACAACTCAAACTAAGCATATGCAGCCTAGACTACAACTAATTGTTTTGACCGAAAAATCTCTCTATAATGATTTAAAATCCTCTAATTCCCAATCTGAATTTACTCATGGACAAAACAACTGGTTGTCTTATAGAAAAAAAAATATTTTTAGATTCAATAACAAGGAGTCATACTTGCTTTCAGTCAGTGGTTGTTATGGCAAATGAATCAAGCCCTATATTCAAAACTGACTTGCCATTTCCCCTAAAATTCTCCTTGACCACATGTCCTTTAATTAACAGACAAAGGTAACTAGAATTGTACTAACTGCACACACTGTTGCAAGTCAGACTCACGTACTTGGGAGGTTAAAACTACTTCATATTTCTACTGAAAACACCATGTCATAACTTAGGATGCTGTTTACCCTTTCCACAACCACATCATGTAAGAGATTTTCAGAAAGATCCTACTGCAGTAGGCAGTAGTTTTATAACATCCAATTAATAAATCTACCCAGCACCAAAGTTTTGAATTTTCCATGCTCATTAATCCCTTTGTTAACTTCTTGTGGAGTCACTAGTTACTTTTTCTAATACCTTTATTGAAATGTTTATTCATCAATCTAACAGTGATGCCCTCCCCAAAGTACTTGCTATTGGCTTTTACATCCCTGGAATTTTCAACCAATTGAATAGCCTCCAAAAAGTCTTTCTTTTACTTAATTATTGATCTGTTTCAGTGAATCTTCACACCAAAATCAAACTGAATCACCTGGGAATGACTTAAACCCGCTATCCTCTATGATCGGCTCTTCCATGATGTCCTCCCTGCTTAACATAATCACCTATAACTTCCCACTCACAGGCTATCTATTGATGGGATATTTAAAGCTTAGCCTTGAAATTGGCAGTTATGTTTTGTGGAGATGCAGAAACCTGGGGGACAGAAATGTCTTTTGATTAACCGCATCTGTGAAACACACTTGTTTCTCCTCAAAGTTCTTTCACTGCTGCTCAGCAAGCATCCAGAGGTCAGGCTGGAAATGCTGGTGCTTCAAGGCCAGAATACTCTTGATTTCATCCATAGCAGAGCAGGAACTGGAAAGGTATATGAAATGTATGCTTTTCATGTTTAAATGCTGCTGTACGTTTCTCAAAATATTTGAACAAGTAGGGAAATAAATCTCTGAAATGGAAAGCTAATAAACATTCACATATGCATTTTGCTCATCTCTGAATGTGGTGGTAGTTTAGTTATTCCCTTATTTATGCAGTGGGACAAAGATCAGGAAAGATCATCAGTGAAAACTATTTGGCCGTCTGTTAACTTTCTTTACTTCTGGTTGTTTAACTTTTTTTTTTAAAAGTTATAACAAATGGTTCTTTTCTGTTTGGTAGGAAAGTAGGATGACAGATTGTGGGAAGGAAAGTGTGAGCTGTATGGAAAGAGAACAAGAGCAAGAAAAGGAGGGTGACTGATCCAACAAACCTGCTAATAGCAAAGGGAGAGCAGAAAAATGAAAAAGGTCCTTTCCTACCCCACCTCACCATGTCATAGTAATAAAGTTCTCTGCAGAACTTAATTCTAAGACAGAATTACAACAGTGGAGACTCACCCCATTGCAGGAGTGTGAATGATTTTGTAAAAAGGGTTAACGTGAAGAAAATACCACAAACTAATCTAGAAGGAGAAAACAAGTTACCTTTCCTGAAGACATGTATCACAATACAAAGCAGGACTCTCAGGATATGTCATACCAGAACAAGAAGTATTCTACCCTGCATCACCAGTGTTCAAAGAGATGTTATGCATCCTCTGCTGAAAAACAACTTCAGCAAATCTTGTGTGTCTCAAAGAACCACCACACGGAAATAAAATAAAGATATGGGGCAATCTTTTGGGAAAATTGCTTAAATGCTTTCAGTCTGCTGGTGTCTGTTTATCATTGATTTTTTCCTTTCTATCTTACCAAAGGAAATTTGTCCCAGACTCTGAATCAATAATTCCTCTCAGGTTTGAAAAGCAATACAGCATTTCCTTATCCCCTTCCCTTTTAGCCACTTCTTAAGCTCTCTGCTGCCTTCAACTCCTCCAAAGACTGGAGAAATTGAAAATGTTTTAGATCTAATATGCTAGTAAAACTACACAGTAGCAGTGAAATAACACCTGGAAACAACTAGTGGAGTGGCGATCATTAAAAAGAACAGAAAAAAATAAACCAGAGACACCTATAGACACATAAGCTTTGCTTCAACAGAATGAAAGATTTAAAATAATAATAATAATAATAATCAAGGAATTAATACATGCAAAACAAAAAAGTGAAAAATTTCGTCAAATGCAGCATGGACCTAATGAAAAGAGGCAGTGCCAGGCAGAGCTTCCTTTGGCAAGCTAATCAATCCTCCAGGTAGTGAGAGAGCATCTCATTAATAAGTCCTTAGCTGAAAACTACAGCAGGTTTCTGAAATTTAAAAGCACGTAAAAAAACAACTGAAGTGGAGATGCCATTTAGTTGTACTGATAATCTTGGTTTGAAGAGAAGGTGAAAATGAAATTTCTAAAGGTCTGAGATTCCACATTGAATGACATTCAATGACACTGAATAACGACATTCCACAATATCTTTTTATCAGTCTGTTAATACAAGACTTTCTTAATGACTCAAAACGGGAAAAAATTATCAGTTTGTTAAGTTAGTATGAAAGAGGAGGAAAGAGTCTAAGAACCTGAGACTCCAATGCTAGAACTGGGATGAAGTTACCTGATACCAGCTGTGAGGTCAGCCATTTAGGGAAAAATATCAAAAGATGATTCTGTAGACTGGGGGTCCACCAACTGGAAAAAAAAACAGGACATTACCTGGAACACATAATGCTTTTTCAAGGAGTAGAGAATGAGAGTGTCACTACAGACAATATGACAGACGTTATTCTCCTTTCACAGTTGCATTTCCTCATAAGACAGCTTACAGTTTCTTATCAGCCTTTAAAATTTAATAAATCCGTGTATTTAAGTGCTTGAAGGTCAGCACAGAAAGCTGTTCCTCAGTTATACCCAACTATTTCTACAATGCTAGTAAGTTTCTCCTCATGCAGTGCTGGGTGTCTACGCCACTTCCATCCTCTCACATAACACTCTCTTCCTACCAAGCCTAATACAGTGAAACAACTTACCTAGCAAGAAACTTTCAGTACTTTATTTTCTGAAACTAAAATTAAATAGACTTAAAATACATTTTTCCCCACTTGAAGCTCCTGACTTCTTGCCTGCATTTACCACTCAGTGCTTAAAAATCACTGGTGTGTTTTTTAAATTAGATACCCAGTACCTGTCCATGCTGAGCCAAATCCTGTCCTGATTTAAACCCCAGGCAACTCTAAATGAAAAACAAAAGACACTGAGTCCCTTTAAAACTGCTCCAAGACATACCTTGCTATATGGTTAGTGGCCGTTGTCCCCAAACCCAATGTATACTATACCATAACTTTGAAAATGCTTGCCTGGCATGTCCCCAGAATACACTACACCCTTTTCTGGTTTTCTCCCATTAGCCAAAAATTTCCTTCAGAGAATATTTGCTCCCACCCATCGAATAGCACTACCTGATACTGCATTTTATATTTTACTGTTCTGCGACTTGCATTTGATCTGAAAAGAGATGAGGTGAAACATTTGCTACTAAAAGATTTGACTTAGAGTGAAATCATATGTTTCCCTTCATTGCTCATATTCATGTATGGTGCATTAAAATCGACTCCCATAAGTCTTCATTATTCAGGCATTTAATCGTGTGGAAAATGTGGTAATTTAATTAAAACAAGCAACATAGGTTGGATATCCCAAGGGATACAGACAGAGGAAAAATGATCTAATTCACTGAATTTCCATTTTGAAAATGTATTAGTATTAGACCACAAGACCACAGGAAAAAGAAGAAAAGAAGAAAAGAAAATGCTGCTCATTTGCAAAGCAGTAATCCGATGCTGAGGCAATTTCTGTTTAGGAAGCCAAAACTTACACTGCTTTCTCTCTTGTCTGCGGTGGGTGTTTGTCAGAACACAATGCTACTAGCAATTATTTGCTGTAGAACAGTAAAGCCTGCATTTATTTAGTTTTACACGAGACAGGGAAAGTTTAGAGTGTTGTTAGTTTAGAAATCACTGCTAAAGATGGCACTTGTCAGAGGTTCATGAAAGACTTTCAATCTTCCTTACCGTTGAGTACAACGTTTAATTCTTCCCAAAGCTTATGTCATGTACCTGGCACTTCACCTCAAAATGATTTATCAGCGTGGTATTGGGAGGAGGGGTGCAGGGACTAGATCCATACACACACGTGGTTGCCATTCCCTCCAATATCCGAGATACACTGAATAGTCTTTACCTTCCCCTTCCTTTTGCAAATCCCTCACACCACAATTCTAATTCCAAAACCTTTATTAACAGAATTTGCTCAAATCACTCTTCAGGAAAACTTTCATCAGATACAAGCACTCTGTAAGACCTCACAAATGTATATGAAGGACAATTAAGCTCCTTTCCCAAATTACTTATATGGGAAAATAAGTTTATATTTATTTTTGTTGTTTGTTTGTTTGTTTAATAAAAGAGCAGTTAGCACAGACCATCTACACCTACAGCACCTATGTATCCATTTTCCCTTCTGTAATTCTGCCTTTTTTTTTTTTTTGATGGGCTTGACCCTACATTCTCCATCTGTAAAACTCCCACAGAAACCAGCAAAAGATACAACCCCTTGCGAGTTAGAGGTTGAGTTCAGTAAGAGTTGCATTTTTCTATATATGATATAAGAGATGGGAAAGTATAGGCAAGCTACTCAGCTGGCCTATGTCAGCATAGTTTCAATGACATTCCCATAGTTTATATGCAGTGTTGTAAAATACATCAACATACTATATACAAAAATATTCGGCTTCCCACACATTTACTATAAACATTAAACAATATTTTATCCCAGTTTTAAATGCCTTTTCAATATTATGCATCCCTTCACTTCCAGCATGTTCACACTTTCCAATCTCTTGTTTGCACAGAACACTCAGAGAAATGACAGAAGATAGGTATCAAACAAAATATACAAGATTTCACAAGTTCTGCGTTTTAAATACTTGTTACAGCATATTCTCTGTCCCATTGCTCCTCCTCCTGTTTTACACAGCTTAAGCGCCAGTAATTGCTCCACCTGTTACCACAAGATTTCATTTCTCAAATAGCTGAAAAGGACATATAAACCAACCCTACCTTTCAATGTTTGTAGAGAAGATGTCCCAGAACCTGTGCTGGTCCCCACAGCAGCTCAATGTAGGGGTCTAAACTTCCTGGCAGCAGAATAGCTACAGGGAGGAAGAGTTAGAGGCACTAATCAAGCCTGTACACCTGAAGGCTGTCAGAGAGTTGGGTTTTTAAGGAAATCCTTCAGCTTTAATTTAACCAGAATAAAGAATAACGGGAACACTGCTAAACATTTGCATTTCATGCTTTCCTTTTAACAATCTGTATATCTTTTCTATGAGCTATACGTAATGCTGTTGTTTTAGGATCTTTCACAATAATACAATCAAGGGCATAGAGCTAACAATGAATGTATAATGAAAATATCTAATACCAAAATAAATCTGAAAAGCATTTTTAACCTCATTCTATCTTTGGAAAAAAAAATAAAAAGCAACTTTTATTATTCATTACTCATTGCGTGGAGAGCTAAATCAAAACACTTAATCAAAACACTTTACATTTGATTCTGTTCAAGTGGGAGAGCTTACTTGCAGAAATGTCTCTAACTCCAGCTCTCTTCCACTGCCCCCTGCATTTAGCACCAGCAGAACCCAGAACCCTCCCAGGCTGCAGAATTTCAGGCTGCAAGCCGCCTACTCACAATCATATATGTTTATTTTTTCAGACCATTTATCATCAGATGGATGGCACTAGACAGAAGTGTTTTGCCTACCAGTAATCTTTAAATTAACACAGTATGATCTATTTTGGCAAGAAATCAATCCATCAAGATAGCAGCCTTCCATCAGCTGTCCACAACAGGGGAATTCACCTGACCTGGTGGGCATGGCTTAAAGGAGCATTACATGGTATAAACAACCTTGTACACAGAAACGCTTATGTACACTGAGGGACTGCTGCATAATTTTGGCAAGTTTCTGAGCTATATAAATCCCTGTGTGCCTCCATCTTACTTTCTAGATACCCCTCTGCATGTTTTGGTTATTACTTCTGCAGAGTCTTTTCCTGCAGGTCTTCACAACTTACACAATGGAAAATGCTCCTCCAGACCCTCCGTTATACTGCAAAAGTCCCAACCAACTGAGCACCACCAGAGAGCTGTTACTCATCACTGACAACTTATACAATCAGTTCAGCTTGATTTGTTTAAGAGGTATGCTAAGCTTGTGTGTCCATCTGGAACAATTTTTGATATAACAAATGCAGATAAATTCTCATTTTTTTTCCATCAAGAATACAATCTATTTTGCCTGAGGCAAACTGCTACCCCATAATCAGCCAGAGAAACGCCACAGACCATAAAAGTGCTAAGTCCTGAAAAGTGATCGTGTTCAAGTGTGTTGAAGGTGCAGGGAAGGAGGTAAACCTTACCGCAGACTACAATATATCACTTAAAGCTTCCCATTTTCTATCCGTTATTGAACTTCCCATTTTCTATCCATTATTGAACACTATTAAACTCATCTATAAAAACAGGTGTGTTATCTGCTAAACAGTAGATACTATGATTACTCAATTACTCTTATTTTTGTTTAAATACATCTGATTTTACAAAAATAAATAAATAAACTCTTTGAGGATCGAATCTGGACTCTGTGCAAAGAAGTCATCCAGCTTTATATCTATTAAGAAAGGTTCCTATTTGCCCTATAATTGCTCATGTTCCAGGGAGTTTTATGTATAAAGTTGCACATACAGATGAGAAGACAGCAGCTAAACAAGTAGATTCTTATGATAAAAGGAAAATACAGAAATGGACTATTGAACTATGCTGTAAAACAATTGGAGAAGGTCATTTGTACAGCAGTCACTGTAAAATTTGCATTTCTGATGCACCTTCACTCATTCTGACCAGCACTTCAACAGTCACATCACAAATCTGTATTAAACTAAGCTGCAATTCCCATACAAATGGGTAAGAAAAATCATCTTAGTATCTGGCCCATGGTGATTTATATGCCTAGCTCAAAATGTTAAAAATGGGGGTGGCTAATGAAAGTTGAAAGTTTCAAGGGGGGAAAAAAAATAGATTTCTTAGCATTTCAGAGGACTTATGATATTGACGGTTCTTGTTAAATTGCTGATTTCTAAAGTAAACAATTCAGACTCTTACACATTCCAGGTTACATCATAACCTGTCCTGTCCAAACAGCATGGAGGTAGAAGAGGGATTTTTCACTCTCTGGTGCTGGGAGAATCCAAGCTGCAGGCAGCATGGCCCTCTTTTCCCACATGACAAAAAAAGGGAGAGAAAATAAAGAAAAGAAAGGGTAAAGTGGCGTCATGCATGGGTACACGTCAAGCACAGGGTTATTAAAATAGGAGTTATGATGCAGCAATCAGCCATCAAAAGCTTCAGAAATGCAGACTATTGTTGGAAGAGATGCACTTTCATAGGAATACACCAATCGTACTGTAAATACATTTTTAGACAAAACAATATTGCACGTTGGAACATAAAAATAATAATAATAAAAAAAAGAACATCCAGCACTTCCCTCTTTCCCTCTCTCCAACCCAAGCATGCATGCACGCACATTGTCTTCAAAGCTTTGATTCCCTGTCTTTCAGGAAATAAATCTGACATGAAAGTCCTCATTGTTCTCCAACTCCAATGCCAGGCTCGCAGCAGGTTTCTATTCTGGAATCTGAGGGGCTGCTACAAAGCGTTACAAACTCTCACCTGCTTTTGTCAGTGCACAGCAGCTGAGGATCTGGCCCGTGCCCAGATTCATTCCCAACCCTCACTATATCTCTCCAGACCTTTTGCCCAGTTCTCCCTCACATCTACATACAACAGACATACAGAGCACACACACAAGGAGGAAATCTGTCATAAATAGATAGATACTGTTTATAATGCTCAATCATTTAAATGACTACTGCAGCTGGGCTCCACTGAACATCCCTTTCACTCTTCCATTATGATTTTACAATAACATGAAGTATCTATCTTACATTTGAGTTCCTTTTATCAAATAAGCTAATCTATGCGTTCCACTCCTGATCATTGTTATTGGAAGCACTTTCAAAACGTCACGATTTTCATGAGGAGATATTTTTCTTGGAAAGTGGAAAACTTCCATTTTGCTTAGCATCAAGTCATTTTGCACCCGAACATATGGTTTAAAAAAAAAACTTAAAGGTTATAAAGATATGACAGTATGCTTTAATGTAACTAATGTATTCTTAAGCTGCTGTGGCACTATTTTAATCTAAATTAAGCAAGAAAATTTTGCCCCAGAACATAAGGCTGAAATGAAAATGAGTTATATTTAGAAGCCGTGACTCAAAGTTTCCAATCCCCTTGCAATCTCAGTAAGCATCAACATTTTCAAAACTCTTCAGCACTTGAGAGTTTTCGCTGAAGTCTAGCAGGTTGCTGGGGATGAGAAATGACTTAACTTCAGAATAATGGTGTCAATTTGGGCATCCACTATTAGCCAGTTATTACCCCTCTCAATACATTTCTTTTCACTGTAATAAGGAAGTAGTGAAGCCTTTTTGATGCTTTTCCTCACTGAAAGCTTTCTTACAAAAGAACATCCAGGCAAGAGTTAAAATTCTGAAAAGCACAGCCAAATATTATCAGAAGGGGAGGGGAACAGGTTGTCTTCACGCACTCTAACAGGAATTTCAAAAGTCGAATTAAGTAAGGGTTACTGGGAACCAAACTGTTGTATTTAACTTAGAAATCAGTCCTAAAGGCATCGCCTCAGAATGCTTGATAGTGAAGATGTGTATACATGCATGTGCATGCACACAGTCTGCATTGCTGCCTTATCTTTATATTCACTAACATTTTCCAGTAGTTTTAAGCCCCACACTGAGGTTTTCCTTTACTGACTTGCGTGCAGGGGTGGATCATGTAAACAAATTCAGCTACCACTACGCTCTAAAAGAGTAAATGAAAGTACTTGTTCTCATTATTAAATAGTATATAGTCTTTAATACAGAATAGTCTAACCTCAGCTGTTTACACATAGCTATAACATGGGGAAAGAACCCAAACATTAAATTAGCAAAATGTGTTTTCTTTGTTTAAACTAAGGAAATCTGAGAAAAATAAAGCTAAAATTACAATGATCTGGAAGGTCCATTCTGAATCTCAATAAAATCTCCCTAATAGATTTGTTTTAGGCAACCAGTCCACACCATCTCTTTGGGGACAGCCAGGAATTGTCCCAAAAGACATCACTTGCAAGCCTCTGAGAAGTCTTTAGTCCTGCAGTGACATCAAGGCAGTTTTCTCTGCCCTCCTTGGCAGGCCAAGGAGCTAATGTCCTCCAAAATTCATGTAGCACACCTGGTTCACAGACTCAAGTACTGCAAGAGTTTCTGGAACAACTTTTAATGAACAAAGCAGCAGACCATGGTCTACATAAAGGAAAGTTTAAAATGCAATCACAATTAGCGACATAAGAACTAATAATCAGCTACCAGTACAATTTATCACACTGTATTACCTAAGTTTGCTGAGAGAAAACGTGAAACGGAAGAGAAAACTGTTGTCCAAAAATCAGTGCTGGTCTGCACCTTTTACTGGCCTGGTGGCCAAGGGGGATTGAGTAGGGTGGAGAATGACATAAAAACTGGCTCTCTGTCTACATGCTTTTCCATGAGTTGGCTTCAGCTCATCTGGAATGCTCAAGATACATTCTGGAAAGCAAAGGCAGCTAAATTTCTGTGTCAAAGCAGGAGTCATAAAAAGGAACGAATTGCGGTCAAGCACGCAAAGACTCTAGGTACAAAGCCCCTCGTCATCTTTAATTTTAGCCCAACCCATTACACAGCTTTATCATATGGACAAGAACTGTGAGAAATCAGCAGCTCAAACTAAATATCCCTAATGTCTTTGTTGTATCAAAATAATTCCACAAATATAAATTCTGTACAGAAAGCAACAAAGAGCTATCAGATAGGGTTTGGTGACTTAAAACAATACATTGTTTTCCTGCCTGTGAATCTCATAATTTTATAAAAAGCCTGTGCAGATGGTCCAAGATATTTAGCTCTTCATAAGCTCCAAGTATTTAATGATTCAAATTAAAACAGCCACGTTCCTGGTCTTCTCAGTCTATTCAATCACAGTACCCATTATCTGCAGAATTTTCTCCATATACCCATAAGCTCTTTCAAATAGTACCTATTAGTCATAATGAAGTCAAATGACTCAGGTAAGTAAAATTATTTTAAAAAATAAACTTCAGGTGCACAAAGGATTTTGCAGTAACGGACTGCTTGTTCTGAGTACATCCAAGGCCAGTCCCTTAGTTTCCATGTCTACCAGATTGTTGAGCAATAATTGTGTTACTCACGTACCAGTCCACCAAAGACTGCCACATCTGAGGAGGAAGTAATTTGTGAAGATGAAAATTTATTTTTTCTGAGATTCAAAATGTTACACTTCCTTTACTGCAAGTGTGTTGCATGTGACATGATAGCTAATCAAGCACATAAAAACAAGAATGCTCGTATTCAGTCAGATTTAAGGAGTACTGTCTTCACTTACCCTTTTTCCTGGCCTCTGATATAGTATCATTGTAAAACACCGGGTGATCTGCATATACTAATATTTTTAAGAAGCCAATATTTGGAAAAGTGCAGATTCTTTCCCAGTAAGTTGTGCTATAAGTGAAATCACAGCTGGTGGCTTTGTCCCTGATTTCCAGCTGACATTTACTAAGAAAGGCAATGCAGTTTAGACATAAACAGGTAAGAATGAAAAAAAAATAAAAATAAACACATCTTGTAAAAGCAAACACATATACTACGTCTGAGGCAGTCAGTTCAATGTAGCACGGTGGTTCTTCAGCAAAAAGTACTGTACTTCACACATTAACATACCTCATTCCGTAGCCTTGTAAATATTGTATCTCTCTGTTTAGAAAAGCTACCTACGTGCCAGCCTCACCACAGTCTTCTGAGTATAGAGCACTAGCACATTTTGTTGCACAGCTTAAATGTTTCTGCTTTATGAGCTGTATATCACTTGTGAGAGTGAAAAATGGTGATACCGGACCAATAGGAAAAAGCCTCAATAAATGCACCTGGCACTGCAACAGAGCACCACTTCATAGCTCAAAGGTAATCTTTAGAATAACTTAAAATTGTTTTTGAAGGCAGAGAAACAACAATTCAAGTATTTGAAAAAATAAGAAATTGAAGAGAACAAGGTACAGACATCTATCTTGATTTCATTTCTCTGTATGTCTCTTACTCCTAATACCCTTCATCTGCTGTCCCACTCTAGTACTGTCTTTCCAAGGTAAAGGACATGACTTCTTTATCTATACTTTACATTTGCTTCAACAGCTCCCTTTGGCAGTTCTTATCATACTATACACCTGATCAAATCAAATTATTTTCTTTGGTTCTTTGTGATTTAGTACTGAAGCACCCCTTTGTACTCCAGAGAACATCTACTCAAGCTGGTGTGTAATACCAGAATGCCTATCATTCTATACCTTTACTATCATTCATCCCAAACAGGTAAAGCAAGGCAAAGAGAAGACAAGGGAGTGATTCTCGAAACAACAAAAGAAATATAGACCTTTAAAAAGATTCTCTTAGAACCTACCAATGCGACTTCAAATTTCTGGTATCCATTATTTAATATGATCTGATTACACTCATAGATGTTCCTGAAGTCGAGGAGAAAGTAGGCATTCTGAAACCCTAGACTGATAAGTGTATGAATAGGTATTAGGACAGACTGAGACTTGTCAAAAGAAGAAGATGCACAGGAAAAAAAAAAACCTACCTCATTGGGGAAGGAGTCATTCAAAAACAAATAGCAAGGTAAGAACTTTGCCCAGACAGTTCTCTCGGTTATATATTAGGTGCCTAATGCACTTCATTACTTACAGTACTAAATTCTCAAAAACAAATATAAAATTTATGCAACAGTGACAAATACTGAAAATTTTTGTAATGCAAGCCACACAATCTTCCATCATCTATTTTAGTAATGTGTTTATTCTAGTTATATTGGCAATGCACTTGGCTTATGTTAAAAGAAAAAAAAAAGGAGGAGGAAGTCGTGTGGTTCAGGTAGGTCTGCATATACATATAGTGACTATTTACAACCTGCACATACAAAGTCCTAGAGTCCTTCCATAAGAACAATTTTCCAGTAAGCTCTTGAATGCTGCATTCCTCCTACTGTTAGTTATCTTTCTGTTAGGAGTTACAGACCTTTCAACTGCAGGTTTCTGGAAAATAGATTTGTGTGCCTCTATTTTATTGTACAGAGCCCAAAGCACCTTGGTTTTTCAACAGGGGAGGAAAAAAATTACAATAACTTGCAAGTAGTTTAATACTTCATTTTATCTTTCACATCTGAAACAGATCACACATTTGTTTCAAAGGCATAAACACATTAATGCTGATGCTTTTCTATTAGACAAGGCTGTATGTGGGATGTTTGATGATCTCTTGAGCTTGGAATACTGCAGTGATCATTATCAGAAAAAATAAAAAAGTATTAAATAATAATACACATATGCACACACCCACATGCATGACCTATACAAAGTATGAGATACAATTTTAACAATAAATTATTCATTTTTAAAATATTTATGTGTAACAACTATGACACTTAAAATGAAATCACACAATTGGGGGGTGGAGTAAGGGTTTATGGTTACTGGAATTTTCTTTTGATGTTATTTATACATCACTAAATTTAACACTTCCATGTATCTGACTATTCTAATGGAAACAGAAAGCTTTCGTACCCCATAGAGTAAATCAAACAGACCTCCTGATATGAGCCATTATTTTATGCATGATACATCAATAGTTTCACAATTACTCTTGGTGGGTTCTGCATGTTTTCATCCTTTCTCGCTTTCTGAAGTCGATCTCTTTCCAAAAAAAATTGCATGTTAAACAATTTCGAAAAAAATAGAACTGTATAAGACTACGTGTTTGTTTGACCATATCATTCACAATCATATCGTACATAAGAAGGTTTCCTTCCATCAAATCTGTCCAACACAGACTCTGAAGAAAATAGCACTAAATAATTCCCTAGTACTCAGCACTTACTCTGTTGTGAATGAAGACTCATTATATCTATTCTGCTCATAGTTGCAGCAATTGTCCATAATAGGATACACTAATGAAGCCTATCATTAGCATGCTGAGCCACTTCAGTAGCTTCACACTTGTTGTTTTCATTTTGTTATTTGGCATGTAATTTGCATTTCTATAAACCACTAGGAGCTGAGCCTGCTGGGCTAGGGAGTCTCTGGCTAGGGCAAACTCTGGGGCGCACTGCAGCTCTCACAATCACCTCTCAGATGAGATACTCCAAACATTTAAGTTACTTACATTTATGAGAAGTGATGAGAGCAAAAAGTTGATCTTTGTATTTTAGTAGTTGAGAAAACAGCTTTTCAAGACCAGTTTTGGAGTCTCTGGGGGAACGTAATGTTCACTGACCAGAGAGACCTTCATTCTGAATTCCTAGAGAACTTCCTCTTGATTCACCGTAAATGAGCCTCATGGGAGTGGACTCTATATATTATACAGGACCATTTCAGCAGTAAGAGACTAGTATCATAGAGGAAAGAGTGGCAAAACAGCTTATCATACATTAGTTATAATATTCCATAGGCTTTTAAAGAGGGCTTGCTTTGGGTTAACAAAAGCATGGCTGGCTACAGTTTGTGTTCTACACTGGATTTTCTGCATATAACACATGCTGCACATTACACAAGCATCCTTCCCCCAGACCTCAGCATACACTTGTACCTCTGCATAAATTCAACCGTTATCCTGCGTGTCTCACACCTTCAGTACCTCTTTCTCTAGTAGCATACAAAAAACTAGCCATATATTTTTAAAAAGTACTTTTTTCCTACAGAAAAACACTCAGATCTTTTTGCCCTTTTGAAGTAGAAACCTGCCCCTTTGAGTAGAACAAGGTGATATATAGCTGGTACATGAAAGACTGCTATCAAAAATTTCATCCAAAATTTTCCAAAAGGTTTATCACAATTAAACAGAATTTCTTCACTTGGTCATATATTTGTCAAGCAAACAGAACAAATTAAGCTAAAAGGGACAAAAATGAACTTTTTATAAGTAGCTGCAAATGCCTTCACTAGGACAGAGCAGCATAAAACATAGCATAGCGAGAAGGAAACCCCCTACTGCTCTTACCAGTCCAGTGATGGCAGCAACAGAAAACAGCGTGGGTAAGTGAATGAAACTGCCAATTAATCAGTTCAGAGTAGATCTAAAAAAGACAACGTTTAATGCATAACTTACTGCAGAATATCTAATCTTTTACCTCCCCAGCTGCTATCATCAATTCAGCATGACTATGGAGAGGGAGAAAGTTTTAAGGAACATCAAGACCAGACAATGACACTTGATATTTTTAGAGACATAACTGCTTTTCTTCCATGTAAAGCCTGAAATCATTTGAATGACAGCTTTGAGTTCATGTGGATTTACATAACTACAAATGCATCTAAGATTTAGTCCTGTTAATCTAAGCAGAAAGAAAGTCCAAACATATCCTGTGAACTGCCATCTGGGCTCATTTAACTTGTATTTTATCAAGAGATGCTGAACATATTGAAATGACAGTTGAAGGACAGTGTGCTCTTGATTCTGGATCTAAAATCCAGGAAGAGCAAGCTAAGAATATGTTAAAGCAAACATGTTTATGAACTGGTTGAAAATACAAACTAAAGATGTGCCTATGAGACAGCAAATGAAATCCTGCACATGTTGACTATTTGAGGATTAGCACAGATGATGGATAGAAGATGGCATACATTGAAGTTATAGCAACATTGAGTTAAAACAGATGTCCGGAAGCTCACTCCATACTCCATACCCCCTTACTAAAAAAAAAAAAAAAAAAATTGTATCATGTCAGCAGCCAGCACACCACTCAGGTGAAAACAATGAGGCCATTCAAAACAAACAGTAACAAGAGATGGAATAGGGTATGAAAAGTTAATGGGTTTTACTGGGAGACATCTCTGGTTTTTGACTGAGTACAGATATTATATATAAACACACGTATATATGCACGCACAGAAAGCTTGCACATTGTTCTGAAAGCTGCTCAGAGCAACCAGAAAACAGCAATGTCGCAAGTGCCACAAGGCTAGCCAACCGCAAATAAAACTCAGCTTAGAAAAAATCATCTTCGGCTCTTTCCACGTTTTCTAAAATTCATTTTGAAATTTTCACATTATTTGGACTTTTCTCAGTGCTAAGACAAATGATCAGGACAAAGTCATTAAGTGCTCAGATGTGAAATGCAAATCAGTCATTGGTCAAAATACTTTGTTTTTCACAGATCCTGTAAAAGTAATTAAGGCATCTTAAACTCAAATGGGTTACATAGTGTATCCCTGAAATATCTATTTATCAAAACCTGCTTCGCTCCTCTACTGGAAAAGTACCATACTGAAAAGCTCAAGGACACGTATGTGTCTGTACGTAGAAAAACATATCATATCCACAGAATTCTTCCGAGTACACATGGAAAATTGCAGAACTATGCAATAACATTAATTTTATCATGCACCTTTGACCAGCATTTTGTTTGCCCATTAATTCAGCTATTGGGATTACTTTCAATTTTCCAGCTCCTGAAGCAACACTGAACTGCAGCCATTTGGTTCTTACATCTGATTCTGAAATGATTCTTCAGTCTCCCCTTACGTTTGGAGTTTCCATTAAGATAGCACCTGTCTGTGATCCAGGGAAGAAAAGCTGTCCTGGCCAGTATTTATTTCTTGCCAAGGTTGTTATATTTTATGGTTAATTATTTTTTTGTTTGTTTGTTTCAAAAACACAGGGAAGTGTCTCATTCTGCTGGATACTATATCTGTATCTTTTTAAAAAGTTTATGAAGCAGAAATAACTACAGGTGAAGGAAAAGTTCTGGAAGTACTGCAGTGGGGCTGCCACCTCCAGCAGTGACCTATCCATATCCTAGTCAGCATTTTATTTTGTTTGAATTGGATGCCCATGGGGAGCTATTTATTAGAAGGCTGCTTCTGAGGAGGGAGCCTTGGACACTGCAATACCATCTGCACTATTCCATAATGTATCATGTACTGATTCAAATATTGAGGCAACATTTCCCCAGAACTACAGCTGAAGGGTAGAAGCAGTTTTGTTTTTGTAGAGTACCTGGGATAGGAGTTATCTAGTTCAACTACCTTCATGAAACTCTCCAAGCACTGATTACTAGATCATATAAATGATAACATGAGTGGTGAAGAGCCTCTGTTGTCAACAGTTCAGTCATGAGAAGAAGATATTGCTGGGCTACTGAAGACCAAGAGCTGCAGGAGCCAGCCCCAGGAAGTTTTCATTCTGTCTTGCTACTTCAAGTACAAATCAGGATGTTACCACAGGGGCTATGAGGAAAAAGCATAGTCACCTCTTGTAAAAGTGGAGAAAATTATTATGCTTGATGTACAGAGAAAAAAAAATCCCTACTTTCAAAAATTTTTGTAAACTCATGTCTTTATTTCAAGTTAATTTAACCTAACTACAGACCAGGGAGCTCTAAATGTTCCTGGCAGGTAGCCTTCCAATTACAAGAATATAATTATAAATGTCTATCACAGTGACAGCATGCAACAGAGTCTAAATAACTTAAAAAAAAAAAAAAAACTTTTCAGCATATAGCAGTGTAGGAGACTTAAAAACTTAAACAGTATCCTCACAATTGTAAATTAAAAAAAAAAAAAAAAAAAACACCAGTCTACTCCAGGATCACAGTGGCTACTTGGCCACTTCAACATAAAATGTGACTAATGAGGAAAAAAAAACATCACATAGAAAAGCACCCAGAGAAGCCCAAGGCTGAACAACTTTTTCCCAAAACCTCCTTGAACCTGGAGAAAACTCAAATCCTAATTTGTAATAACATTTCAGAGTCCAGCTTGACTCCAATTGATATGTATCATATTTACTGCACCCAGAATGCTTGGCAAAAACATAGGCAACTACACAAAGCTACTTTACCATCTAAATTAAATATGAACACAGTTACATTGAAATAAAGCAAAGGCAAGAAGAGAACAGGAAAAGCTGACAATTAAAGCAAGATGAGGACAGGAAAAGTTGACAATTAAAGCAGGGTAAGGACAGTAAGTTTTCCGTTCCGGAAAATATAGTCAACAGAGGCTTAAAGCTCTTTTGATCTTTAAACTGCTATTTAAAAGGAAATGCTGAATTACAAATGTATTAAACGTCTGCGTCTCTAATTTCCCATGGAACCAGTCTATAAGAAAAACCAAGACCTGGATCAAAGCAGCCCAGAAATTTTGAAAGGAGAACTACACAGCGAAATGTAACTGTGCAATGTTACCATTCATTTCAATTTATATGTCAGAAACCTATTTGCTCTAACTGTGCTAGAGTTGTTGTATATACCAAAATGCACTCCATATACCTACCTTCACACTAGGTGTAAAATGGGGGGTTACAAGTGAGAACTACATGCAGAAAAAGCCAACATCTGGCTTTCCAATTCCATACTTAGTTTGCAAGGCTGGTTTGGCAAAAACAAGTTTTTGCTCATCAGTAAGAGATATTTTGTAGAAATTATTGAACACAACTCTACAATGCCAGTTATGCAGAATCACTGCTAACAGTGGAACAAACTGCATTTTAAGACAGCTCAAAGCACTGCAGATGTTTTACTGACCTGACTTCTTTCTGAACTGGCAGCAGCAGACATTTAAACCATCACAATGTTCAATGCTGCCAAAAGGACAGATCACAGCTTGCCATAACACTGGCCCAAAACATCAAAAAGCACTGTGTATATGAGGACTCCATCTCCTCATCATCCCTTGAGACAAACCATTATATAAGTTGCAGGGAAGAAGGAGAGGAGAGAAGGGAAAAAACAGAAAGGGAAGCAGGCATCATGGCGTTGCTATGTTCCTACTTGGGTAGTGAGAAGCTTGGATGGATCCTTCATTTCATCCACCCCCAAATGCAATCAACATATGCCACTACACATTGCACTGTAGAAGCTTATCATTCAGAGCATGAGGGACAGAACCTGAGGTATTTCTGTGACATTTGAAATTGTAGTCTCCCTTCTGTGGGGCTCAGGGACAATTCAAACTATACTTGGCAAGACTGCAAACTGACAATTAGCTCTGCAATAGAGCTTCTGACAGCATGCATGAATTAACGGATAAGCCCTTCTACAAGACTGCTGCAAATCAAAGCATTTCAGTCAAACTTACAGTCGCTGATGCTGCTTAGAGATTTCAGTTCGTGTTTAAATAGGCTTTAATGTTCTAACAAGCGTAAGTCTCAGCAATTCTATTTCACTGCTCTGGAGCAGAGCCAACGCGACCCAAAGGGCTGCACTGCATTGCGGCATGACATTGGCCGAGGCTCTGTCTGCCCCTCCAAGCACGAGCACAAGTTCCAGCAGCTCCAAAGGCTGCTAGCACATCTCACGCTTTGTTTACCTGACAAACATCAGGCTAAATGTGACTAAATAGTTACAAAACCAGTAGCACACGGTAGTGCAGATATACAGGCACACAGTTCAACCATTTGGTGCTGATCTTCAAAACTAGGTGGAAAAGAGGAAATACTGCTACAAGCTGCAGACTGGAACCTCCTCATCATTCGGTGCTTTGAACAAGCAGAAAAAGTGAACACAAAGACAGTTTGCTCTATTTCTGTAGCAGGGAGACATAAACAAAGAGTCAAACAATAAGAGAGGAAACTGGATATTTGTGGTGCAAACGCCAGAACAAAGTCAGAAAGATTAACTTGCAGCTCCATCTCTACAAGAGGAAGTTCCCTGAAGGATAAAAGAACAGCTGAACAAAGTGCGATGCTGAACCGATCAGACCTACTTTGTCACTTTCATCTTTGCAGCACACAGAAAAGAAGGGACTTCCGTGCCAGCCCTTGGCACAGTGGCCAGGAACCGAAGGAAAAGGAGTCGGGCAGGCTGAGGACAAAAGTGGAAGCCTTTCAAGGCAGCAGCCAACTCTGCGGAAACAAAGCAGCTGGCAGGAGATGATGACAGGGAAGAAGCCGGTGTCTGTCTGCTGGGCAGAATGGCAACAGCATGACCATAAACTGAAAAAGATATGGGGGGGATAGTTGTACACAAACTGGGAGAAAGCACCCCTGTTACAGCTTTTGACAGCCCTATTAATTCTCTGAGGCATTCCTGACAAGATGTCTATTCAATTTTCACTCCATGTGTTCCACCTAATGGGAGCTGTATTATGTTTCACACTAAGGGTAATTACCTCTTGAAAAATTTGTGTACAAGGAGAGTAAAGGCTTTAATTTTCTGCAGGTGTCTTGGACATTCCTTACAAATTCCTTGACCTAAAATGAGGTGTGCATTCCTCTTTTACAGGGTTCCCCTCAAATTGGGATGGTTTCTATTTGAGGGCCAAGCTGAAGCCATTTATCTCATCCATTAAATGGAGACGCATATAATATATTCTACCATCACCACAACATAAACAATAACTGCTTCAATGAAACTGAATTAGTACCACAAGTCACTAGTCACTAGAATGCTGCAGAAATTCATGGTTGAAGATTTTACAGCTTCTGCTTCAAGATCCCTTTATATGAGGAGTTATCGCAAAATCTACTGGAAGAAGTTTCAGCTCATTACAAACTATTTAAGAGTTGTTTGAAAACAAAAATCTGTGTTCTCACACATTTCTCGTTTTATTAATTACAGACTGAAAGGTCCATTTGTACAAAAAGCATAAATCTGCTATGCTTAACTGAAAGAGAGCAATGCTTGTATGCATGTAAATTAGCCAACTCTAAATCCCAGTGTTTCAAACACACATACCCTCCAAAACAATGATCAGAATGGAATCGACTTAGCCAGCAGAAAACACTACAAATTTCATCACCAGATCCTTAGTATACAAACTTTCACATGAATCAGGAAAGCAAAACCTTAATGATCTTCTTGTGTTTTAGAAGTGATTATTTTTTGTTTAAAAAAAAAATAAATAAATAAAAATACTATCCTTCTGGAAATAGTTTATTTCCCAGTTGCATGCTTTGTTATCTTACAGTTCTATTTTTAAGACCATAAATTACAAATCAGATTCAAAAGGTTCAGTATGACATCTGACTGAGCTTTTCTTGGCAGAAAAGTATTTCCCATATACTTTTTACATTTTTTTTTTAAGAGAAAACTGTTGCTAAGCTTTTCAGCAAACTAACTGATAATGAAGCTCGTGAAGTATATAATCCAAAGGGCCATAAAATCACAAATGAAAACCTAGTCTGAAAGAACAATATAAGCTCCATCAACAATGCTCTTTCTAGATACAAAGAGAACAAAACTTGGTCCCTGTAGTACTAAGTGATACTTTCCAGAGCTGTGTGAAGTCAACTTTATGTATAGCCTCTCTTCAGATGTCTTTAGAAGAACAGAGCAGACAAACTACTTGGGGAGAGTCATGGCCAGTACAGAAATACCCTCATACGGCAGGAGAAACCCCAATGGGAAAAAGGAAAGCAAACTTTAGCGCAACTCAATGTTCCCTGGATGTGTTTGATTGTATTAACCCAGTGGCATGCACAGTGATTTGTCCCATGCATATAGAAGTGTACCATATGATGCAGACATGGGTGTATCAAGTAATAAGCCCAGTTTAAAAAAAAATTTTAAAAAGTGGAGACACCCTAATGAAGTTTCTTGCACTAGCATTTAGACACACACACACACGCCAAATATGTATACTCCTCATGGATAATACTCAAGTATGGGAAAGATATTGTAACCCTATCTTTTCAGACTACATGCCTCACATCCTCAGGAAAAAAAAAAAAAGAGTAAATTATCTACTGCCAGCTGCAGAAAATTATATAAAAGATTATCCAATGAAGGAAGCAAGACCAGAGTTATAACTGTGCAAAGAGAGATGCAGCAAAACAGAGATTTCACAAAAATGTGCATTTCCTCACTACACAATGAACAAATTAAATCAAACCTTTCCAGTCTCCATACACATTCACAAGCTGCCTGTTACCCCAGCCACTCCTCAAAAAGTCTCCTCATGCAGACCACCAGTATTCCCCTACAAGCAAGCTGATTATCAAGCAATTCACTATACTGAAAACAAATTACAGTTACTCCTGTTTCATAATGTTTATGTCATTATAAAACCAGTAACATATTCTTTAGAAAAAGGATTGTGAACTGGTTTTTCTCTACACCATAAACCTATGCCCAGAATAGACCTCGACTGTTTTCCTCCATATGCAATTCTTCCTTCAATTTAAATGTTTTCAATTGGACTATACTTATATATAATAATATAAAAAACATTTATTTGAAAAGTTTGGGCTTTACCAATCCTTCATATTCTGACCAAAAAAAAATACTATGTTCATGTTCCCTGCACCTTTCTTAAGCAGTGGATGACTTTGCTGAAGTGGATAACACAAGGAACATCTCCTTCACTGAGTCACATATTTATTAAAGATTACAGAAATATCCAGAAAAATATTTCCAGGTTATCCTGCATTTGGCTTACTGTTGAATTAGAAATAACACCCTCTGAAACATACCTAGGTACTTCTTTTTAGAGTGTGAAATATTTCGCTGTAAAGCTAGCTTAGTTGCTCTAAATATTGGACTTGCTTTTTCCTCACTCTCATACAAGTGATGGAAGTCATTTTGCTCAAGCCTTCCAAAAGAACCTATATTCAGCCACAATCCAAAATATAGAACCATTCATCTGCTAAGCTGAATGTTTCACAAGCCATCTGAAATAGGGCTTTATTAGAGGAACCATTTTGTTACCTTCACTATACAGCAAGAGCAACAGCCATAATATAACATTCAGAAGGAAGGATTACAGCTGTAAAAAATGTTCACAATGAAATCATAAACTACACAATGTGCCCCTTTTGAGTTTCTTTACAAATACAAAACCTTTCAAAATAGGTTAGCTAAGATTCACACATCTTTAGAGAGAATATTGGCCCATTTATGGAACTGACATAAAACCCTGTGAAAGTGACCTTTTTTTTTTCCCCCTTTTTTAAAAAAACTGAACCTGAAACTCAAAATAAAAATCACAGGGTGCAGATTCATGTGGATTGAAAGGAAAATTGTTGCACATGAAGCCTTGAGAACAAAACACACCATGTTTTGCGCAGCTCATTAGGAAGACATTATTAGAGCTGGGACCATTTAGGAAAACTCATCTAGAGTCCAAGAACATTCTTAAACAAGGGATGGGAATACATGCTCAAGTTTGCCTGCAAGCCTAAAACAAGCTTAATTAGAAGTTTCAGAAATGTTAAATAATGTTAATTTGTTGCTCTGGCAAACTGCCTGCTACAGCTCTGCAGACTATATAAATGAGAGTCTCCATCAACAGTATTGAAACCTCTTCCTGAGCTAGCTAGACTATTCAAACCTTTTGTGGTTGTGGATTTTTGACTTTTAAAAAGACTATGAAGTAAAATTTGTAGACGCCGACACAGCACTACATCAGCTTTGAAAGGAAGAAGGGCCCACGGACGCTTTCCTGACAGTGTTTCTGGTACAAAACTTGGTCAAGAAACAAAGCATCCTGCCTCTCTACAGCAGTATCAAATCCAGATGGGGTTTATAAAAAGTACACAAAATCCTACATGATATGGAAGTCTATTGAAGAATTATTTTCAGCTTAATATACATGACAGGACAAGAGGGCATACACGAAAATTATAAGAAAAAATCTGATTTGAAGCAGATGGCAGGAAGCCTCTTTTCACGAGAAAAAAAAAAATCATGAATACTTGCAAAAGCCAAAGAAAGAAATTTCTGCAGGTAAAAGCACTGGGCCTATTCACAAACAATTGAACAACATTTTGGGATGTATTATGGCCAAACACTAAAAAACTAATAGACAAGTACTTTAACTCTATTCAGGGCAGCATTATAATGGACTTAAAGGTTGCACTGGTTTCTCATACCTAGTATCAGCTGTGGATGATAGTAATTTCAAATATTTCCTTTACTAATGTCTGTGGATAGATTTCCTGTTCTAGAATCATATTTGCTACTTGCATTCATAGTAGTACAAGTGTGAATACAGTTTGAATCAGAGGGCACCCTAGACCACTGAATTACGACAACTGGTACACATCCAGCTTTTCTCTCCTACTTTCAGTTTAACTTCTTAAATATACGCACAACTGTAAGCTGTAAAAACACATTGGAATAAGACCAAGCAACCTAAAAGGTAATTAAAAAGTAATATAAATTATTGTAAACTCAAAATCATAAACTCTGGACCTTACAAAAAACAATTTCACACCTACATCCTCAGCCCACTCTACAGGAAGAATGATTATTTATTTACTGATTATTCTAAAGAAAATTGGCTCTTACATCACTCAGAAAATGTAAATAGATTTACTCCTTTTTATCAGATTTGTTCCATTTCAGATCAAAGAGTTAAGAAAGGACAAAAATTTTACAATCAAAACATGAAAGGAAGTTGTAACTCAAATGAGAACGTGCTCTCTGCTTCAGGTAGGAAGTTACCAAAGAAGTGGAAAAAATATATGAAGATGATTAAACTTTAGACAACAGTTTTGAGATGATTTAGAAAGCTTAATAGACAAGGGAATAAAGTTAAGTCCTTTCAAATCTACATCCAGCAAAATGGTACACATCCATATCATCCACACTGACAACTTGCAACAGAAAGAATTTATATTTTCCATACTCAGACGCTTTTTAAACCATATTGATAGCATACTCTCCCATACGTCACAGTTCCTTAGCAAATCTACAGAAGAACTAGCTGCCATATTCATCACTTAATAGCCTTCATCAGTTTCTTTTTTTTAGTGGGGATGAATGTGGCCCAATCAATCACTTCAAAGCAACACTGCAAACAATTGAACTAAGTGGCAATAGTTTTTCATAGAATTACCACATGTAACATTAGCTTCAAAGTTTCTGGGAAATTTTTTTCTTGCACACAAACAAATTTAACAGTGAACTCTGAAGCTCCCTGTAAAAATTCATCTTTCATATGTTTATAATTGAAAGAGGAACTTACAACAACTAAAGTCAATCAAAGTAACTTACTTCTCATATTTTTGCCATCAATATTCTTTCTGCCATTCACACCAGAAACAATTTTCTGAGTTTTCAGGATCTCAGAGACTTTATGGATCTGAGATTATAAGCAAAGAATTAGGATTTTAGATCCTGTAATTTGATACTTAAAGCCTCTTGCCATTAGCACAGCAGATCACATACACTGGCTTACCTGCAGCAGTACATTTATGGTTTGGAGGGAAACTGGAATGAAACCAAATTTGCTAAATGTTACTTGTTCACCCCAGAAAAGGGAAAATAATAAGCATGTCAGAGGCAAACAGACTTACAGAAATGCCTTTCAAAAATAAAGTCAAACCATTATCTTACCATTATCTGTTATCTTGGTAACATTTGATTTCACTGTGAAATATAAGTTCTTATACTAATGATTTTGTAAGAAAGATTAGGCATTTCCCAGGCTTGGATCTCTGCATTTAACATACCTATATATCTTTCAAATTGGGAGACAAAATTCCACCACATTTCATCTATAGATAATTTACTGACACTTTGATTGATGCCCCCTATCCTTTCAGTTCTGTCTCATCCTATTCCATTTGTCCTGAGGCAGCACAGAATGACTACTACTTGGGAAGGGCAAACCATCTTCCAGTCATGCAGGTCCAAGTTCCTCAAACTTCCTTGGACAGTGATCTCTCTAGGAATTGCATTTTAAGTAGAGCATTTAACAGTTAAAATAACCACTTAATATAAATGTTTTGTCAAAGTCCAGTACAATACCTATGAATAATCCACACAACAGCAATGTATTTTTACATCATAAAGCTAACCTCTTGCTATAAACAGTTAAAAGAAAAGCAGCACAAATAGAACATAGCTTTCCACAAGGACAGTATCAGGAGTAACTTGGTACGTGAGAAAGGCAAGCCAGTATCATCCCGGTGGATCTTCTTTTCCAGATACCTTTCTGTAGTAAACATGAGTATCCTGTAAAGACCCTCACCACATTTCTGCAGGCAAGTTTTTGGGGCATGACACTGGAACACTTTGACCAGTAAAGCCGAAGAAGCTCACCACTACTTGCAAGCAAAAGCACGTGGCATTTATTATTGACTTTAAACGACTTTCACTGGGTATTTTAAATCTGTTAAGGAAAACCACTGGTACGGAACAGCTTCTGAACAAGAAACAATTAAGCTAAGACTCTTTTATCTGGAGAAGATACAGCCTTGGGGAGAATACAATAAAGGATAAAAAAATCACAAGTGGCATAGAAGTTGTAAACAATACTTCACTGCACACTGTCCCTTCTGATACAAGAACTGGAAGGAAAAACAGAAATAGTCAGAAACAAGTTCAAAGCAAACAAAATGATTATTTTATTTATTTTTTCCACTCAAGGCATATAAGACCTCATGAACTTCTTTTTAAAGGATGTCAGAAATTTAATGAGACTAAAGGAGAGACCATATATGTTAATCAATTATATCTATATTTTGGGTTATTAAATATACCAGCACTGCATCTGGCTAAGGCAGGCCCCTGTCCTGAAACACAGCTGGAGCCTGGAAGCATAGCCATGTACTATCATACATGTTTACTCAGTTCTTTAGGCATCTGTTTACAGTCAGCATTGGAGGCACACAGACTTTTGGTCTGCTCCAGTGTGGCCCATATCATTTTTTTTATGGGACTCAAATTGAATACTAAAATAGAAAATAAATTCAAAAATTATACTGCTCAATCACTATACTGTTTCCCAAAACACACAGTCTTTCCAGCCTTAAACTTATCTGTTGAGTAACACTATGAAAGGTCTGTTTTTGAAGGTTAATTTTGGTGTTATCCTTACTGTATCAAATATAAAATATTCAGATATTCTACTATTTATCTTCTGGATCAGCCAAAACAGAGAAAAAAGAAAAAGGAAAAAAAAATGGTTAATAGAGAAACAAGAATCCTCTTATTTCTGATATAAACTGGAAATTTTGGTTAATGCTGCAATATCCAGTGCTTCCAGACCCAAAACAAGTTCAGGAAGGTTTATGGCCTTTAACCGGTCCCAGTGTTCCTTCCAGAAGCCTATGATGCAGTGAGTAAAACATAAAATACCCAGAATTTCATTTTCAAACATATCCCATTGATTGACTGTGTCAAACAGTTCAAACTGCATGCTGCATGAATGACATAATTCCTTGAAAACTGGATGCTTATCACTTTTTCTTCACTCAGAGGGTGGTGAAGCACTGGAACAGGTTGCCCAGAGAAGGTGTGAATGCCCCACCCCTGGAGGTGTTCAAGACCAGGTTAGATAAGGCCCTGAGCAACCTGAGCTATTGGGTGGCATTCCTGCCTCTGGCAGGGGGGTTGGAACTGGGTGATCTTTGAGGTCCCTTCCAACCCAAGTCATTCTATGATTCTTTTGAAAGTAGATTAATTTTAATAGAAGAGCAAAACAACTGAATATGTTGTAGAGACTTTTATGTCCAACATCTTATGAAATTATTTAAGATAAATATTCCATTCAGCATCTCAGAGCTTCTCGAGCTATCACAGGGATGGGTCATTAATTGACAAAATTACCAGCATTATAAATATATTCCATTTAGGCTGCAAAGTTAGCATTTTGTATTGCTATTACTCCTTTATTCATGGTTTCTGACACGATCCTGTACTTCAACTCCATATGCCAGTCCAAATAATAGGGAATCTGGGTGGAAGCAGATGAGTGATGCTAGTCACTGCCCCTCTGCTCACTGTACCACCACCTTCTAGGTCCCTGTTTACAATTACTTCTTCGGGTATAGCCCAGAGTCCTGGACCCCAACAGTCTATGGTGGGCATCTTTTACAGTGCACCACAACTGTCATTTAGATTTCTTGTCCAGGTTTTTTTCTCTCAGGATTCGGGGTGGTATTGCATCAGCAAGAAGTGACCAGCCAAAAATACCTAAATGGATTTACAAACTTGAAAACCACTTCCAGATTCCACAATGTGGATCTAGCCTCTGACTATGTACTTGCAAGATGGGGGGGGTCTGTTTATTTGATTATTTTTTTTCTCCCTCCCTTTCTTCAGAAACTGCATGACTTCTTAATGCTACTTAGACTAAATCAAACCCCTGCTTTAGGGATCAGGAATGAATTTCTTCCACTGAGACAATTTCAAAAGTAAATAAATAAATACCTTTCTTATATTGTCAGTTAAACGCTAGTAGGGTTGCTCACAGACATGGGGACTTAGAACTATGGAACTCAGTAGCTGAAAAGAAAGATTCATTCCACAAACAAATTTATCTAATTCTAATTTCAGCTTAAAGCCAGCACCCAGCATGATTACAGAACAAAATCTCAGAAGTAAAGGACATAGCAGATTTCCCAATGGACTTCGAGTCTACAGAAGGAATAAGAGTTAAAGGTTTGGAAAGCCTCAGTTTCACTCTTTCCTAACCTTTATCACATGAAAGTGGAAGGACCCCCAAAGGCTTAGCTTGCTGATCTATCACTTACATTTTATCAAACTTGCCCACTGACAAGTTTGGGTTCTGAACAGTCAGCATACAATATTTTTAAGACTTCACAAGAATCCACAGGACCTATAAGCAAGCATTCAGTTTATTATCTACTTAGCTCATAAACTGGAATTGAAATGGTTATCAAGTTCAGCAAATACCCTTACAATGGCAAGAATCAGACTTCAGAGGACATTGCTCATGAAAGACACTAGTATCTCTTCTAATTATATTACTAAAACTCATGAGTTACATTTTTAATCAACTATTTGCAAATATTTTGCCAAACATCATAAGCCTAACATCACTTAAGTATAACAATTTATTTTTCAGTCATATGATTTTGTTTTATCTACTACTGGATTTTGTTTCCAGCGCATATAGAGAGAGGTGAAATAAAAATGCCATTATCTGAGATTTCCTCATTTGTTACTCTGTTTTTCCACTACCTCTACTTTCCACTGTGTCTGCAGTTTGAAGCATAACTTGAGTATAACTTTGGTCAAGCAACAAAATTGGGTTTTGTGCTATTTTAGGCCATAATCTTTATGTTTCGGCTTTTGCTCAGGTTACGAGCTAAATCCTGTGGGTAAGTTAAAGAAGGCCTATCCTGAGTTATGAGTTATGTGGTAAGAATCCTGTAACTCCATGTTGGACCTACCGGAAATATGTCTGGTCTATTAACCTAATAAAACTATGTTTAAAACCATCCTTTTGTCTGTCTCCAATTACCTGCATGTCTAGATCAGTCCTTTCTTGTCAATGATCCGCTGTTGTACTTCTCACCCTCTAATACCATAAGTTTTTAGTTTCATCCTATTTGTTTCCACATACTTTTTTTTTCTTTCTTCCATATGCATCTCTGCCTCTCCCTCATAGTCTGCCATCAGAAGTGAAACCATTTCTCAATAACACTGGTGCTATTGCATGAAGGGTTAGATTCCAACATGATGACATGAATGGGCATTCTATGCACACCAGCGTTCTTTAGATAAAAATGTAAACAAAATAACTACAAAAATGCATCTTTTATGACAACAGGAAACATGGCCAGGATTTGAAGACTAACTACAGCACGTTCAAGTAAGGCTAGGCTTAGTTACTGTAATATACAGAATCACTTAATACACTAAAGCGGAGAGTATTAATAGCTTCAAGCAGAGCGATGTGTCACTTCCAGCTAATGAGCTTCTGATCTACACAAATAGTATGAAGACCGTCCCTACAGGTAAAGGAGTCTGTATGTACTCTGAGATTTCAAGTTCAAAAAACCTGTTTCACTTTGCCTCACAAAGAAGTTTAAAGAAAGAAAATTGTTTAGCACCAGACCCCCTGTGGAGACCATTGTTTTCCTATAATCATATAAATCCAGCTTACAACATGCATCTAATTTACTGAGAACAACTGAATATTACACACTGCTTAAAACTAATAAACATTCTTTGGGAGATGATACTGTTAGTGATTATCAATCCATTTTAATATCCTGAACTCAGGCAGACCAAAATATAATGGTATGGATCTAGCACCATCAGATCTCCTTCAGGACACTGACTTAGATAGCATTATCATATTTTAGACTGGAACCCTGAGAGAGATGCCATTTTTGCATTTTAAGAAATGGAAATGCAGAGTCACTAGCCAAGTAATTAAGCAGTAATCCAGGCCTTAAGTATTTCCCTGAGAGAAACTCACATCCAATGCCCAGGAGCAACCAGAAACATCATGGAGCTAGAGTCACCATGGGATGCAACTATTGCATTCCCCCATCGGCTAGTTTACAGGACTGACCACTTATTTAGAATCTCCCCTTTGCAGGAAAGTTTCAAAGTTTCCAGGAACTGCAAATCCTGTGTTTTGTTCATCTCTGATGCTATGTTCAAGTTAATTAAAGCCCAACACATATGCTCTTCATACTCAGCCAAGTTTCTGTAGGAGTATTACCGCAACACCATACTGAAAACCATCTTGATTCCATCCTGTGGAAAAGAGATTGAGGAGATGACTTTATGAGTCCTTGAAACAGTACAAGGCCTGGTCTTCTGTGCTCTCATGCCTTGTAAGCCACCATCATCATTAAGACTGTGGCTAGCTAATTTACATCCTCAATACAAACTCAGTGTATTTGCAAAACAGATTATGGAGTATCATGTATATTAACTGTTACTGCCAGCTACACATTTCTCCCCTCATCTCCTAGCTGTTTTTCCTCATACGTACGTGTTCTTTTATGCATAAGAGGGACTCAAATCTCTCTCCAGGTTTCAGTGTCTCAAGTAAAATGCTAAATTCAACCTGCCGACAAACAACTCTGAAGAGAAACAAATCTGAAAAGATGTCTTGCCAAATCCAATATGGTACAGAGCCATAGGCAAAAAGTTGCATTCAAGCTAGAATAATATGGCTGAGCCTACATTTATATTTCTAGATGGTAAATGAAATACAGTTCAGGAAAAAAAAAAAAAGAAAAAAGAAAAAAAGTCTTCTCCTAGGGTTCTTGAACACTTAAAGAGAACTGCAAAGTAATGAAATATCACTTAGTTCCCACATGCATAAAAATAAGGTAGCTGTCACAGTAAGATGTAAACACATACACAAAAAAAAAAATCCCATTTATATTTATATTTAGACAAACAATCTTCTCTTTATAAACACAGTAGTAGACTCAAAGGCTCTCTCTCATACACTCAGAGAATAAATTGTTACTGGGTTCAGTTACTTACTAGTTTGACAATAACTGCAGAGTTCCAAATGCCAATCAAAAGATTAAAACTGCAGCCAATGAAATATTACTTGCCTCTTAATGCAACAGACAATGTGTCTGCGGTTTCTGTACAACCGGCAGGGCATCCTGGCATCCTAGGGAGATTCCTACGGAAGGAGAGGAGTTGAAGGAATACAGCTGTTGTCACAGGGGAAAAGTCACTGATTAAGATTTCAGTGCTCTTTTGTTTTAGCTGTACTTCTGAATGGACATCACACGCATTTAAAGCAGACCAAAGCATTCAGTCCCAAACCACTATCACTGCCATTTCCAAAAGCCACGTGTCTTGGGAAATCCAGAGCGCTCAAAAATAACATTGGATTATACCACTCTTCTAATCAAAAGCATCAAATATGTTTGGAGCGACAGCAGATTATGAATGAGAGAAGTCTGAATACTATGTCAAGAGCCTTTACTAGAGAAGAAGAAACTGTCCCCTTGAATTTGAAAACTATGTGATGAAACTCTTGTCTCTATGTGATGTTCTATAGCTCAGAATTCTCATATAATGCTGAAGCTTGTTGGTGAATGGGAAGAAAAATTAAACTGGAAAACAGATCAAAATTCTTATTCAGATAATACTTACATTTGGAATCCTAACAATCTGAAATATTTTAGGAAGAGGGGAAAAACACACAAAAAGGTTAAGTCAGGGAAAATAATTATCTTACTTTTATTACTGTTCATTTGAAACAGAAAAACTGTGTGTAAGCATTTCCATGGCTCATTTTTTCCCCACAAAATGGAAAATTAATTCCCTTTAACTCAAAATAAGATCTACTTTAGTATTGTATTTGTGATAGAATAATCAGAGTTTCATGAGAATATGCTGGTACAAAAGGTAGTAAGTATAGCTCTAAGTTTCACCCTGAGGTAAGGTACTTGGGTCATTTGGTCTCATTTCCAGCTACATAATTCGGTCTTTTCAGAAGTAAAGTTCTCCATCTACTCCTTCAACCATGAAAGACCTGTCCATTAATATTTCATATAGACATGGTAGCAATTAATCTTGTCGACAACTACATTTGTCAGTAGTATTCCTTGCAATAAGCTTCTGCGATGACCGGCTAGAACTCATCTTCCCAAAAATAACAATTTTTATAACACTGAAAAGTATAGGGTATGACAGATATTTGGTAAAACATCCAAAACTTCTACATGACAGGGCTTCTATACTTTTCTGATCCACTAGAGCAGTTCTTAGCAGACAGAAGTTCCAAGTAGCTTTCCTGAGTTTCTTTGCTTTCCTAAGTTTCATGATATGCACTTTTCAGGCTTGAACTCAGGTCAAAGATTTGTAATGGAAGATGTAGTCATACTACATAGTCACTGCACTGACCTGTATAAATCTGTTTGAAAAGGCATTCATGATTCATTAAAATGCATCATACTTTCTTCAAAAAGAATGCAAGTAATAGTAACAAAAATATTTTTTTGAAAACAATAGTTTTAAGACTGCAAAAAAGCCTTCCAACAGAAAAAGGTTTTTTGAAAGAATCATATTCTCCCACTGTCACAAGGAGTTCCCAATAAGGACTTTCCTCTCTTTGTATTTATAAGCTTTCATCTGTTGAGACCATGAAAGATTTGTCTCCATGGAAAGCCTAAATTCACTGCCTTCATCTCTGTGGCAGAACTTGAGGAAGCCTGAAGTCTTGACTTAATTTCACAAAGAGATATTATTATAAGCACAAACCATGAGAAAGAGTTCAATGCATCATCTAAAGACTTCACACTTGTGTGTGAAATGAGAAAAAGATTAGGCAATGTAATATGGGATGTGCCACAAGGAAGAAAAAACACAGCATAGGACTTACTAGCTTTGCAAGAGATTTAAGGTGCTCTAACCGAATTTCAGAACATTTTCCAAGCTTAGTAAGTTTGCAGACCAAGAAGGAACATTCAGCCACAATTTTTTACCCAATTACAAAACCTAGTTTTAGGAAATTTAACTGTGACCAAGGCAATGTTAACTGGAGGAACTTACTGAAATAAAATGTTTTCCAAATTATGTACAGGAATATCACATGCAGATGTTAGATTTTTGCATTTTTACGTTAACACTGTTTTGTGTTTTTTGGGTTTGTTTGTTTTTTAGGTCAGTTACCCTAAAATAGATTCCTTATTTCTGGAGTGTAATAAGAAACACAATGTTACAGTCTAATAGTGGCAGTATTAAGAATTAGCATAGCTACATGTTATTTTATAATGGATTTCACATCACAATACTAGTACCCTCAGATCACAGTATCCTGACTCCAAGCACCATACAAATCAGCAATAGATTCACCTCTGAACCATATGGGTATGGGTGCTGTAATACCCAAATCCTCATCTCCCTAGAGCATCCTTCTGAAACATGACAAAAAAAATTATCAACCAACAAACAATATGATCGGTTCCAAAGAAGCTCAAGTTTCTCACACATAAAAACATCACACCCACCAGCAAAGATATTGGATTGCAATTCAGAAAGATCAGACTGTTTGCTTAGAGAAGTAATTAACCTGCAACAGACTTTCATGAGGCTGACCAGCTAGGTTATCTCTATGCCACGATGTTCTGTAACAGTGCTTCCTCTCCTTCAGAGAGGCCATGAAATCCACAGCTGAAAGATTCTTAGAAAGAATTAACTATTTTTTATAGTTATTAAGTCCTCTTAAAAAGAACAGGTATAAATAGATTTTACAGCATCCTCACCAGGTCAGCAAGCATCAACTTCGATGTATCAATAGCCATCAGATCAAATCAAGCCAATGTCAAAAGGCCACCTGATCCAAACTTCCACAATTGCGTAGAATCAGAGCACAGTCATTCATGAAAGAGCAGAAAACCAGATGAATTCTCCATATGTATACTGGTGCATATCTACAAGACATAGAAAAAATAGACATGCGAGTATCCACTGTGAACAACAAAGGAAAGCAAGGACACTAACTATGTGATAGAAGTCTCTAAGTGCATACAACATATTTAAGAACAATGCAAGATCTTACTGCCTACTTAGAGTGGACATAGAAACCTGCAGCAAATGTGCTCCTTCTCCCTTTTAAAGCAGGTTAACAGTGTCACAAAGGACTATTCATATTATTTTGATTGTGCAATGCAGAAGGCCAGAAACTTCTTATAATCAAACCGAAGTTCCTCATAAATACTGCTGTCCTCAGCCACCTAATAATTCTCATAAAGACAATGGTGCCAGACTCTTCTTGGAGAATCCAGTGCAAAAGGATCAGTGGCAACAGACCCAAGTGGCAGAAGGAAAAAGTTCTTTGCAGTGAGGCTAATCAAACACTTGAAACCTGAAAGGTTGTGGATTCTCTATTCTTGGGGACTTTCAAAACTTAATCTGACAAGGCCCTGAACTGAAGTTGGTTCTACATTTAGCACGGAGTTCGACTAAAGATTTCCAAGCATCCATTTAGACCTATGATTATGATTATAAACAATTACCACAACTCACTTGACAGGTAGGAACTTCACAAGTTACATTAACACAGCCATATTTTAGTTGTCAGATTCCATCCTCAGTTTAAATAAAACATTAAAATATTTTGACCTTCCTGTAATTATTTAAACAGAGCAACTATCATTGATCAGCACATTAAAAATGAAACTGCTGGAGCTTTAGAAATCCCCAAAAAACAATCTAATCTATTTTCATTACTGAACTTTCGTGCGTACCTCCTAGCTAAATCCTTATATGAGAATCTGATTAAAAATTAATTAAATAAAAGGAATTGTCAGAGCACCCCATCCTAGCATAGCAAAAAGGAAATAAGAAAGCCAAAAGTCAGATCTTCCATTACATTCTTGAATGGAATAGCACCATTTTGTAAAATGTAAGTAAAACAACATATGAGGGATATACTCATTGTAGGTGCTCATTGTTTCCCTATGAGCACCTAGAAAATAGAATAACTTAATTTCTATTAAATGACTTTTCCTTTCCAAGAACATCTTAACAATTATTCTGGGCTCTGCTAATCTCATTGTCACTTTACAAGTAAAATTAGCATGCATTTGCTCAAAGCAGGATCCTGGGGACTGTACACTCTTCTTTCTGGAATACAGCTTTGCAGCCACTGCCATCTTTTCAGCATTGCTTTAAGGAAAGATGAACCTGAGCTATATAAGTTCTGACGTGATGTGTTAGAACATAAAAGAACAAAACCAATGCTTTGCTCTCAAAACAAAGGCCCTTCTGTCAAACTTGCATTTCAGTTCCCAAAGTTCAAGGGTTCAGATTAATAGTTTTTAAATGCACACATAACCCTACACTGTACCTACAGATTTTTCCTAAAGTTTCAAGATTTAAAGAAGTATTAAAAACCTGCGTAATGATATAAAAGAATAACGAGCATGCTTAACACTAATTTTCTTCCTTCTTCACCATCCGTTCTCTTGAGTAAAAGGACAATGCAGTGAATTAAAAGCAACTTCACTGCTCACAAGCTGCTTTCTCTGAGTGCAAAAGGGATCTTGCCTCCCACTAAAGAGAAAACAAGGCAGTATGGCTACAGTACAACTCTAGCTCACTCATTTTAACACATAGTGCAAAAAATTTTGCTGAATTTCCTATACTTCCCTTCCCAAGACAAAAATGGTAAATTCTTAACTGCATTCCACAGGTTGAAGAATTACATTAACGTGTTTTGAGTTTTAATACTGTAAATAAAAATAAAAAATAAATAACAAAACAAAATATAAAACAAAATATAAAACAAAATATTTCAAACTGGTAGCATGCCAAAAGGTTTTACTGGAACTGCAAAGTGTAGTTTAATACCAGCTCTACCCAGATATCCCACAATACTTGAACAAAACTATCAACACAGAGTTCAGAAATCTGGAAAGGCTGTACAACGGAACCAACACCTGAAGATTGTTGCATCTTTGACAGAAAGGCATTACTTCCTAAACAACCCACACTCTGCATCACCTGTAGCAGTGCCTGAGGTACCTCCAGTGGCTCCTTAAGGCTCTCCCTTTAACTACCCCTTGGCCCATGCCAAGTGCTAAGGTGGGACTCGGGGCTCCCCGACCTGCACTCCCTTGTACCCCTGCTGCAAGAGGACCCAGCCTGGCTGCTCCCCCTGGCCCGCCCCCAATTCCCACTTGCTAGTTATGGCTCATTTAGCACAAGAGAGTTCAGTGAATGCTGGGCTGTGGCCCTGGCTGTGGGTTGAGGCTTCCCAGCTGCACATCGCAAAGGCCATAGGCTGGAGCAGTTGTAACAGCCGAGATACAACTCTGAGTAACCTCCATCTGCCAGACATCAAGCTCCTAGCGACCAGTGAGGGTAATCACCCCGTCACTTATTTTAAGAGTCTGTCCTTCATTTCATTTATTACTGACAAAAATAAAGGGAAAGCTCAACCACAAAAATAAGCCTTTGCAGAAAAGTATTAACCGATGTCGGTAGCATCTTGTTTTCAGTGTATAATTCATGCTGAGGAAATCCTGTCTTAAGAGACATGAGAAGTTTAACAAAATTAATAAATAAATATTTAAAGGAAAAGAGAGAGGAGAGAGAAAAGAAGACCTCTTTGCATTGCCTACACTGACCACTCTGAATTGTGCACCCAAAATAAAAATCATGGATGAGACTTCATGTTTGACACTTTGGCTGCTAAAGCAGGATTTCATACCAGGTGCTTTTAACTCAGTAACAGAATACAAGGCCAGGAGAAATTTTCTGAGAAGGTTCATTAATGTAAGCAGCAAACACCTGCTAACTGGGCATTGCTGCAAAGTCTTGGCTGGTCCTGTGTTCACAGCAGGGCATCAGCCAGCTCCCTCAGGACGGATGTAGAAGCACCTATGCAAAGGCTGCTCCAAAGTACCCTGGCAACCATCACCAGGGCTCAGATACCTCACCTGGGCCCAAGTGATACCTCACCAGGGCTCAGATACCTCACCGGGGCTCAGCCACCCACAAATAAAAATAAATAAATAAATAAAAAATAGGAGACATTTATTTTCAGAAAGAGCAGTCAGGCATTGGAATGGGTTGCCATTGGAAGTGGTGGTGTCACCGTCTCTGGGGTGTTCAAGGAAAGGTTGGACCTGGTACTTGGGGACATGGATTAGTGGGTGACATTGGTAGTAGGGTGATGGTTGGACCAGATGATCTTGGAGGCCTTTTCCAACCTTAGCGATTCTGATTCTAAACACAGGGAGGCCCAGTCCCAGATGGCCTGCAGGCAGCATGCTCTGAACTGCCACACAGAGTAAACGGGGTTCAGGCACACTGGAAATGAAAATGGGCTCTCTGATGGCATCGGGAAGAACCCAGGGAGAGATTTTTCAGAGGAGGTATTTGTCATAAATAACTGGCAAGGAGATTCCTTCAGAGACTGCTGCTTGGAAACTCATGTTGTCAGCCTGGCTCAGGCGAAGCAAATGGCAGGAGGTAACTACCAGGCCAAAACACAGACAGGAAAGAAAAACAGGCAATATTTTACCAAAAGATGAACACTCATCTGGAAAGAAGCTTTGTTTTCCAGAAAATAATAATAATAATAATAGTAATAATAATAGTAATGATAATAATAGTAATAGTAATAATAGTAGTAGTAATAATAATAATAATAATAATAATAATAATAATAATAGAGAAGATACTTCTCTAGGAACAATACAGTTAACTCTCTTTTTTTGGGGCAGTCCACACATAGTCTTTACCTGCACATGCTTGACTTCAAGTGTAGGCAGCAAGAAAATGGACGAGATGATAAAGAATAGTTCTAACACAACTGCTAAAACCAGAGCACTAAAAGCTGTTTCTTTCTAAGAAATTAGGAGGAAAAATGCAAGCTGGCTGCTGCAGAAGCAAGAAAACATAACACAGCATTATCTATAGTTATTTTTTATAGTTTGTGCGGTTGTGGCAGCAAATTAATATTGTTTTCCAAGAGTCATTCACAACTATAATATCTCTTGGGAGGGCAAAAGCTTTGTATACGCCTATAATATATTAGCTACTACTTCAGTAGAGAAAACAAAGATCTGGTTGAAATTAGCATATTTTTCTTTGTGGCCACAGAGGCCTCTAAACAGAAATATTTGTGTATTTCCAAACACTGCTGCTTCAAGTGTTGAAAGGTCTGCTTGATTGTTCTCAAAATAATCATGACCTACACTGGCAGTATATGATATGCAAAATATTTATTAGAATCACGTGTTTTAGGATTTGATTTTTTTTTTAATTAATATTGCAATTAACTTTGAAAGACAAGGCTGTCTACTGTCAAGACAAAGCACACTTTAGAAACGATATCACTTCATATTGAACAGCCTTTCACAAATGTTTCAGCCCTTCGTTCTTGACTGCTGGAGTGGGTTCAGAGTTGCAAGATATATCATGTTGTCATCCCTAAGTGCACAGATCCTACATTGCACAGGATCATTAGGGTTATACCTTGGTTGACATAACTTAAAATTATGTTTCAACTACAAAAAGTTACTCCAAGAAATTAGGGAAGAATTGCAAAGTATGAAATTTAAAAATGTATGTTCAAAACTGGTATAAGGGAGAAGAACTAAATATCTTTTCTATTTCTTTCACAATGTAAAAAAAATATTTTTTTAGTATACAATCAAATATTTTTATCTTGCTTCTGATAAAATGCCTTCACCGAAGAGGAAGTGACAAAAAAGAATTAGTAACAAAATTGATACCAAACATAACTTAAAGAAACACAATATGATAGAGCAGAAAATAGGTAATTTTCTTTCAGTGTAGGTATTAGTCCTGAAGAATATTAATTTTTTTGAAACCTAAGCTATACCTTAACCTGTTTGCCTGATTTAATCACTTTAAAAACAAAAACAAAAATAAAACAAAACAAAATATACTTTTCAGGAAAGCAATTGTTATTGAGGAGCTAAAATTTGTCAACAGGCTGCCCAGGAAATGCTTCTGTACAAACTTTTGTGTCTTGTTGTTTTTGTTTGTTTGTTTGTTTGTTTTGTTGGTTGGCTGTGTTTTTATAATAAAGAAAGGTTCACTGACTTTTGCTGTTCCATAAAATAACTCTGGAGATTTGAATTAAGAAATATTTAATGTCTCTATCTTCCTATAGTAAGCAATTCTTGCCTTTTTTTTCTTTTTTTTTTTTTTTTCTTTAAGATCCATTTCTCTAAAAGGCAGCTGTGGAAATATCCCTTCTGCAAACATATTCAGTATGGATTATAGAGCCTGAAAAGTTTAGAACCTGAGTTTCAGATTACAGGTAGTCTCAAGAGTGTGTGTTTGGGTGTGTAAAATAATGCGCTGAAATATTACAATTGAATAATGAATTTTAAGTAAGATTAAATTCATGTTGATAATATTTTCATTGCACATTCTACTGAAGTTAAAATATACATTTTTTTTTTAAATCATGATATTCTGTAATTCATGATACTCTGTAATTTTTCTTTAATCCATCTCTTAAAGTAAAGAAATGCTCCTAATTTTTCTGATGGTTTTTCTTATATTCATCCAAAGAAAAAGATGATCAGAAGTTTGGAAAACAGACAAACACAATAGTCTTAACATTCTTATATGCAGTCTTTAAAAAGTTGATGCAGTAGAAATGACAGAGAACAGAGTGTGAACTAAAAGCAACACAATAAAATGTAATGATAGCAGCATGACAACCTTACTCAGTATTACCTCCATCACTGCTAGAGAGGTTAACATTTAATTGCTCACACAACTCTATTGCCAAGACAACAACACTCACACAACTCTATTTTCACAATTTCTGTCAAGTCTGAGCTTGGAGTGGTACATGCTACCTCTTCCCATCCTACTGGGAAACTGCAGTGCACTTAGGTATACTTCAAGACTATTAACTGATGCAACTAGGTCATCAGTTATATGTTTCCAGTCGAATGGTCTGTATTATGACTCACCAACATTACTGAGGATAAACCCAATAAAATGTAATTATTTTTCTCTACTAACTGTATTCATTAATCCTCATTCATTCCTTGGCAATTTCACAGAGACTTGAGGATGGAGGGGTGGGGAAATACAATTCAGAATATAGTTAAGAGTGTAGTTTACTGAGGCAACCTAAAGAATATATACTGTTATGATTTCTGTGTTCATCCACTTGAAAAATTAACTGAAATGAAGGCCTGGAAATTGAAAGGAGAAATTACTGGTACTACGTGAACACTTCATACTATGACCCTATACAAGTAACATCCTCATTCAGTAGTAACATCATCTACTTGCATTTGCATTGAACCTCGCCTTTAAAAAAAGCACACAGTGAAAGCCTCAGAAAAGTAGATGTTCAAAGCAGCAGCTGGAGAGAATCTCAAGAGACTCAAGATCGGACAACATCTTTGAGGTTACCCTTCCTTCCTTCTCTGTGCAATGTGCTCACTTTTCCTCCATCTCATTTCTCATGAGGATCCCTTGACTCCCTCCTGTTTTGAGTTGATATTTTGGGGCAGAGGACTGCCACTTAATTCCTCTTCATAGCTGCAAAGGATTGGACAATTGATCTCATACCTTCATCCAAGTAGCATTTGAATTGTAAAAGTTACTCCTGGAATGCAAGATATTAGAGAGAAAGGAATGAAAAGGCTGAATATTTGCAGTGCTCCTGGCCATAATGGTGAAAGCCAAAGTTTTCTTGATCTCCTTGCAGAGGTACAAAATTACAGAGAGGTGTCACATATTGCCCAAAAGGCATAAGCAAACTACAAGTTGTGAGACCCCCTCTAACAGGGAAAATGAAGATAGACAAGAGAAAAGTAGTCTCCAGAATGACAGGAGATAAAGCTGCCTTATGTCTTTTGTTCTCAACCCCTAGGAACAGAAAAGATGCAGGTGAGGAAGTCAGATGACAATTTCAGATATATCAAACATCCCAAACAGGTAACATTCAATTATTCAGCCAGAAGTTTGCCCTAGTGCAGATTTCTATCAATTCCCTATTGAAATCCTGTATTAAAGCTGGAACGCAAAGACTTTTTCATTCCAAAATATCCTGCAAAACAAAACAAACAAAAAAAAAATCACATACAGTTAATCTACACTTGGAAACGAACCTGCCTTGGAAGGCAGATTGACTCAATGACTTAATAACTGCCTTTTGTAATTTTTATGACTCTGATCTCTGAAATGTCTGCTTTATGTTCAAAGGGGTGGAGAAGAAAACAAGCCTGTGGTGTATTGCATCATGTACATTGAGAGTAAACACTATCCAAACTGGATGACATGAATTTGCAAGACCTAAGGCATAGACAGTTTAGGAAGTCTGTTTCTTTCTCCTAAGCAGTCTGTTTATTTAAAATCATTTTTTGTCCAAAGACATGACATGGTTTCTAAGGAAGTTTACAACTGAAGGCAACTGTGAAAACACAATAAATCTGTTTGCTATTCGTCAGTGTTCTTGGACAGTGAGAAGAGACAGTTTTGTTGTCATGGGAAACATACAAAAGTACACAGAAAGGGATCTGTCACATTGTTTGAAATCCATATCCATCTCATCTTCTCTGTTCTGCCTACAAGGCTGCAAAGTAGTCAAAGCTACCAAAGCTGTGAGAGACTCTTCAAACCTACAGAACCTAAAAAGAAGCACTCCCTATCTACACCTTCTGCTGTCTACAGCAGTAAAACAGCAAAGTCTCTGCCTATTAGATACTGAGCAATCTTAGATACATAACAGAATTCAAGGAGAAGGGTGCAACATCTATCCATTCATTCCAGAATCCTAGTGTTTTGGACTCCTTAGTGTCAGTAAATATTAGAAGTGTCCAACCATATCTTCAACTGTTAAAAAGAGTGTGCTGTAGGCTTCTTAAATATAGATCCACCTGAGGCAAGCCATACATTCAGGACTTCCAAGTTCATCTTACTGCAGCTAATAATTAGAAACAGTGCTGCTCAGTGAGGCATTGTCATCCTTTCCCTGCTGTTTCAGTTTATTCCCTTGGCAATGTAGCCCACCACCAGCAGAGCCTCACTGCTTCACCATCAAAAAAAAATCAAGCCAAAAAAAATTAAAAAAATCCACATTTAATTCCCAAATTCTGCCTCAATATTTAAATGGCACTTTCATTTGAAGGATTGATTTTCCTTCTATTAGCTCGATATTTTAGCAGGATACATTCAACACTGCAGCTTCCACCAAATAAATGAGCTTCCTGCCTGGAGGATACAGGACTTAACAGGGGCAAGCAATGAAAGAGAAAACGGGAATTACTCTGTTCAAGTCAAATGGGTGGTGGGTTTTACATCAGCAAAACAAATTCAGCTAAATTATCATTTCAATACAAGCAAAATTTAAAAACTTACATATTTATTTTGGGGTGCTTTGTTTGCTTTCAATAGATAGTCAAAAAACACACAGTTCTCCAAAGAATTCTCAGTTTAAAAAAGCAAGTGAAATGTAATAGAGAAATCACTGTACACTGCAACTTAAAGTATTTTGCACACAAAGATGTTAGTTGTGCTGTAGTAGAGCATGGCAATGCACCACACAGAATGCTTAAGGAGCACTCTGCTGTTCTCAAAAGCAGGGTTAAATGGACCCCATCCACAGAGACTCCTACAGAGATGCCAGCACACACAGCTGAACAAACGATTGCCTTGGAGATGATACATTTTTCGTTCATCCAGCACCACCCTGTCCATCCCACCATCTCCATGCCCAAGTCTTTCTAGCCTGCAGTACGTAGATCTGCTTGCCACCAGGATGCAGGTAACTTTCAGTAAAGTTCACAGTAATTCTTTTCACATGGTTGAGTCTGCCTTAGCTCATATTTTCTCGTGATACATTTGGTAAATTTTAGTCTTCCACTGCATTTATATTTCTATCCTTAAATCCCACTAGACATGTAGTAATACTTAGATGTTTAAATATACTATTTATGTGACTATTTATGCAGTAAGCTATCAATTGCAGGGCAGACATCACATCTGTGTGTATTGTACACTACAGAGCTGGGTGTCTGAACTTGATGGAGCACAACAACATTGAAGATATGCAGTATGGCCACTGACACTGGCTCTGATTCATTTCTTTCTTGTATCCTGTATTTGTGCAATACAAATGTTTAACAGCAACCAGGGTTTTAATAAAATGCTCATGGTTAGCGACAAAAGCAACCTGGCATATTCAGACTTAGATGCCTTTAAACATCTTCATGAGATTCAGAGCTGAATCACACCCTGAAATTACACTTCCCATGAGAATGTGAAATACTGTGCATATAATATTCAACTGATGGAAAGGCAGGAAGAGTATTGTTCAAGCACACAATCATTTACATAGCAGTCACAGAAATAAATATGTTCTTCTGCATAATGCCCAAAAACTAAAGCCATTGGCTACACTAGTGAACACACTAGGAATTGTTATATCTTACACTACCCAAGATAGCTTCCTCATCATCTCTCAAATAGGAATGATTTTATCTAAACAAATGAGAATTGATTATAAATAAAGAGATCTAGTTAAGCATTTTTTAATTAGGTTAAATCTAGTTAAGCATTTTATAATAGAATCGTGCATTAATTCCACAACACGTGTGTTTGTGGCTGAACCCTCTGCTCATTTTGTTTTAATGAAAGCAGAGCAGAACGTCTGATGAATGGACCAGCAGCTCCAGCTGCACCCCAACCCAGGGCAGCACTGTAGCTAAAGCCGCTCAGACTGAAGCCGCTGATCCTCCTAGAGCAGTCTCAGCATTAAGTGGTATAGCTACACTTTACTACATCTGCCATGCCAATAATAAAATGTTTGAGAGTTAGGCTTTGGTTTTATGAGGTGGTTTTTTTTTTTTCTTTTGTTTCTTTTTCCCCCTAAATCTTAATAAATCCTCAAAAATCTTTAAATAGGGTTAAGTGGGAAATAAAGCAGTTATTAGAGATAAACTTTATCTTATTTGTATAATCCCAGTTTAGGCTAGAAAAAAATCCAGTTTGTGATTAATTTCTTTTCCCTGAGCATCTGTCCCAAGTTCCTATGCTGTGCTAACCAAACTAATCCAAGACAAAACACTATTTACTAGATTTTGCCTTTCTTGGCTACTCTCTCTTGCCCCTCCTTCGCACCGCCCCCCCCCCCCCCTTATTTATCTTAGCTTAGTCCTGGGGTCTATTGATTTTTTTGACAGAATATTTACATAATAAACAATGGACGGATGAATATTCATTTGTATTAGGTGAAGCACTCTAAGCAATAGATGGCAGCCAAAAGCAATTTCTCCCCACCACAGAAATGCATACATTACACATACACCTTTTGGGCAACGTATCATGATATTCTGTTTAAATACTTTAACTTCTTATAAACAAACACACACTCTCAATCAGAAATATGATTTTACTAAAACTCCATAATCCTCAGCCTGTGACTACACGTTTGAGTCATGTGTTGACCTTCAGAATGTTTTATTTCATGCTATTTTAAGGCCTGATCTTTTATGCAAACTACTCTAATTGCATTGATCTAACTGGAATTTCATCAGAATTTATGGAAACGAATCAAGCTGTTTACTGTTAATGACTTACCTTACACAAAAATAACGAAGCCTCAGACATAATTTCCGGGGGGGGGTGGGGTGGTATTTTAATGCTTTTCTAAAGCTTATCATTGTTTTTTATAGGGTGCTTTTTTTTTTTTTCTCTTTAAACACCACATAATATTATGTGCCTGCACATAATGAATTCAGATCTGAAAAAAATTAGTTCAGGCCAAGTATTGTGGGCTCATTTTTTCTACTCATTTCCTTAAGCAATCTGTGGATCTTGAGTTACTGTGACTCAAGCCAAGAACAAATAATAATAATACTTCTGAAGTTCTGTCATGAACTTCAATACATAACCTATGCACCTTCTAGTGCTAAGAGTAACCAGCAATGTTAGTACCACAACAAGAACTGCCCCAATCATGTTAATTCTGTTTAATATATAACATGTGGGCAGGCAGCAGGGCCTTCCAAAATGTCTCTTGGAGCACAGAAGATTAAAACTTACTGTTTTTTAAGATGATTATGAATAATCTGTTTTCCCCTACTTCAAAAAAAAGTCATCCTCAACAGAAATGAAACTATTAGCTGCTTAAGTAACTGTATGAAATAAATGAGGTAGTGTTTGTTTAAACTAGTATCTTTAGATCTTCTGACGGAAAGCAAGAAGATTTTTTCAAAGCAACTGAAACAGGAGACCTTACCTGTGGTGGGGCAAGATTTGCATACAGTTTCAACAAGAACAGGTTTTCTAATGAAATATTATGTATTTTGTTGAGTAGTCAGTTCCCTCAAAAAACAAGTGTGCAGTTGCTCTCTTGAAGAAGAGTCACATAAAATGTGGCCCTAGAATTTGATTACAGTATGAGAATAATGTTTCTACACTTCCATCTCAGGAAAGATCTTCATATGCATAATTTTGAGATTTTTTTTCTTCTGAAGTATTTTTAAATATAGAAAACATTAAAAACTAAAAACTTCAAAGTTACTGTCAACCTCTAGCCTTCTGAACTGATTCTTTGTTTTTTTGGTTTTTTTTTTCCACAAGAACTGTGTTTTAAAACATAAGATGTTTTCAGCTTTAAGTCACCATATGTCATTCACTGTTTCTAGCATGCACCTATGTGGCATTTGTTACTTTGGGATTTTTAGTTACCAATTTTAGAGATTATTACTCACGAAAACAATATGAAATCAAAAGCAGCAAGTCTGATTCCTTTGTTTCCCTACACAACAGGCTTAGGATGATCAACGGTAATGTTCTATTCAGATACACTGCACCTAAATTTGGAAGGGTCCCTCCTCATTTCTTGGCAATCTTCAGTCCTTCTCCCTGTCTCTCTTTTGAAGCCACAAGCATCAACTGGCAAAAATGATATGGTCAGGTTTGCAAGATAAGCAAAAAGAACAGAAAGGCAGTATTTATGAATCAGAGGAACAAAATATCAAGCAAAGTAATGGAGGCCTCACTGGATGGGCTTCCTATCAAGACCAGTTTTTGTTTAGCCAGACCCAAGTCCTTACACACAAAGCACAGACAGCAAATGAATTTTAACTCCATGAAAGAACAGGAGTCCAAAAGCAACAACCTTGGCCTTGAACTTTGTTCATTTGATTTCATGTATCAAAGTATCCAGTTTTCAGATGAAAACAGGATCTTCCTATTATTCATCTGTGTGGTTTTCAAAGTTACCAAAGAGAAAGCTCATGTACAAAGGTATTCTGACATCCCGCAATTTATTTTAGTCATTAATTACATAAAAAGAGATGAGCCACAGAAATGGAGTTAACCTGCAAACCAGAATACAACTCAAAAGTAGTCTGGATTTAGTGTTTAACTCCGCAGCTGGAAAAACTGACCTCACCTGTAGATGTTTTGCCCTGAATGGACTCCAAACTTCAGAGCTCATTTCATTTTCTGAACATGATCTGAGCTCCCTCTCAGTTTCTCATGTTCTTTTTCATTTTCCCAGAGGAAAAAAATAAAGCAAGAAAGCTGAAGGGAGGGGGGGAGGAGAGGGGTGGCAGGGGAAGTGTATTTTCAGATTTTGAGCTTTGTTTTTTTTGTGCATCCAACATATGAACATATATCAAACTGCAGGAATCAATAAAAATGAAAGGAGAGGGCAAAAGTCAGGTCTCTGACTAACACTATTAGCCACATCCTTTCAAACTGTACAAGAAGACAGTCTGCAATATTGAGTAAATAGAGCCTGATTCTTCATAATCCATACTTCTGTTTTCTGAAAAGGTTGTTTAATGAAAAAAATAAATAAATAATTGTATGTTCCTTTGGTCTCTCTGAAAAGACAGCAATTAAATATCTGGTTTAAGGACCAATAAAAAACACAACCTAGTCCATACAAATCTAGTGAAAAAATGTTTAATTGATTTGCAACTATTGCTTTCAAAAACACTCTGAATTTAATTTGCAACTTAAAACAGAAATGCTGCTGTAGCAACACACAAGGAAAAAGCAGTAGTATTAGGACTTGATGTCCAAAGAAGATGAGTGACCATAGCTTATGCAGTCAAAAATTCTGAGACACAATGTGGTGAAAAAACAGATTTTTTTTTAAAGTAGACCTCAGTGTTTATGAAGAAAAAACACTTTAAAAATACTCTCCTTTTTAACTTGACATGGTTTTCCTAAATGACTTTTAGATGTGATCCACAACTTCATGATGCCAGTATGTTCTTTACAACTCTTTCATTCCTCTTCATTTTTACATAATTATAACAGCAATAAATAAAATGACCCAGTAACGTTCCCAGCTGAAAGAATGAATAATCTTCCCAAACTGATTTAGAGAAAGGTCATAGTAAAAACACATAGCCCTCATAAAAGTATACCCATTTTTCCACTGTATTTAAGGAGAGCACCAACCAGCACATACACAGAAAGCACTTTAATTTGAGACAGGCTCAGACAAGTTTTGCACATCTACAGTGTAAGTAAAGGTCTCTCTGGACTTAGATGATAGAACTGACACATCAGAGTAAACCTAGCCACATTTATTTGATAATGGACCTTGCTAATTAGGATCACATTAGGCCACCAGTTGGCCAACACATCAGCTACAACTCTCATCTCAGTTTATTAACACCACATTTTAATACTAAACCAAATGAACTTTCAGTGAGAGCCAAACATCTGTGTGCACACATTCCTCCTGAGGAGCACTCTGCCCCCGCGCTGTCAGCAATGATTCCCTCTAACATAGTGGTGGATAGATACTTCTCAGTGCATCGGGAGAGCTACGGCCCCATCAGCATCAGTCCCCCAGCATAGCACATAAGGTCATGTGCAGTACCAACAACCTTATCCAACAAGCTCACATGCCCCCTCAACCTCCTAATTTTAAAGAGAGCCTGAAAAGGAGGGACTTCTGTCCAGGTGGCTGAAAAAAAACGTCAGTGCCTGCCTCACAGATAGTAGCAAGTCCCATGCAGTTTCTTTAAGTTATTAATTCCTTAATACTCTATAAACTGCAACTAATTTGGGAGTTTCTAAATGCAAACTCCCTGTTTCATCACTATGCAAATGTTTCTTAAATTAGAAGTCTGGAAAACATTTCATACTGGAACAGGCACTATAAAGCAATGCATAAAAATGGAGTATCCAATTCCATTGCCCTAATGCCTAATTTTGCCTCTGATCCTACTTGCATAGATTAGATGAGCATGGTATGAGAAACATGCCCAAGAAGTCTTTAATCATACTGAAAGGTATGCAAAAGAGAAGGGAAAAGAAAAAGAGAGAGCCTGCAAATATCTTGTTGTGCTTGACAGTGCAGAAAACTCCCAAACGGCCCACACTGCACACAGGAAAGACCGCTCGCATGCTCAGTGGCTGGACGAACAGTCCTTACATAGAACCTACAAGAAATAGATTCTATATATGTTCAAGAAGTAGGGGGATTCATGTCTTGAGATGTATCACTGACACTGCAAACTGTGGGGTAGTATTGGCAAAACTTCTGTGAAATTCATCAGGGAAACTCAAAAGCTACTGAAGCATTTAAACACATTATTCCTACTGAGTTGGGGTAAAAGTTGGAGTCATACAAAGTCACCTGGTACCACTGGGAACCTGATTCATTGGTAATAATGTCCAAGCTTTTAAAAATGTATGCACCTGCACCAGAAGGGAGTGCTTTCAGTCACTGAGTAATTTCATCCTCCATTTGACAGAGGACAAAATTAGTTTTTTCACTAAGGAATACATGAAATTACCCATCCTTCTGATTCATCATGGCCAAACATACTGCACTCAGGCATTGCTTTGTTTTCTTAATTGGATGATCTTTACTCCATATTATGGAGGAAGATTTTAGTGAAAATATTTTCATTGTTTGTCAGGCCAGTGATTAGACTGACTATAAAATTGTCATAGCTTCACAAAATAGAGCAAATGGAAACCAATCTTATCACAGGACACCTGATGCCTTTGTTATCCAAATATGCAAAATCTACACAACTGAATTTCAATTTACTGGATTCAATCCAGAAATGCACAGGCAGGGTAACTTCCCATTGATTTAAACCATGGAGAACTACAGCTTTAGTAAAGTCTGCTCTACTTGATTAGTCAGACGGATTTTAAAGAGTTTAATTACCTTAGATTAATCAAACACTGGAGTCTGGCTGAAGGCTAATAAATCCTAATTAACAAAGATTATCTCCAAATATCTATTAAAGACTAATCTAAGTTATTATTTGGCCACAGAAGCTAATTTATCAGTAAAAGCAGTTTTAAATAATGAGATCAGAAATGATTTGCAGGCAGTATTTTTTTTTAAGAAAATCTTCTTAAGTTAACTCTTTCACCTTCAATATCACGAATAAAATACAGCCCATGTGCATGGTCTAACATCGTCTATCCAACACTTCAAGATTCCAAACAAATTACTCAAATCAGAAATATGTCCAAACTCTCGAGCCTGACACCAGCTTTAGCAAGACTAGATTAACAAACATTTAGATAACTTTTTGAAAACCTTAGTCAAAATATTTAAGAACTCAGAGCTGGTGAAAAACCTTAAGGTAAATTTTTTATACATATATATATACACATATGTATTTTTACATGTGTGTGTATATATATGTATACGTGTATATATATATAACTCCAGTCATGGTATTAGACAATGTTAGATTTTAGCTTAGCACAAAAGAGCTATGTGCTTGTTCCCTTACATTTTCAACACTACCAATTAAACTGCAGAGCTTTCTTTCATTTAGAAGAGGATGAGCCTCCTCTCTTGAAAACAGAAACATCTGTTTTATTGAAAGACATCTGCTAAAGGAGCAAGGAGAGCAGGATGTAAACTGCTTAGTCAAATAGTTTAAAGATAATGAAGAAATAATTAATTACAAGAGAAAAACTATAAGATTAAGATCTGCATGTAATTAGCTGTACTCAAAATGCCAAAACACTATGCTCAGAAAAATATAATTAATGAGCTCTTGAGAGCTCCTCGTGGTTCACACTAGCACAGTGATAAAGGGTGCTGCAATCTGCTCCAAATGTTTACTGGGCGGAGACATGGGGAGTTGGGCTCCCTGCTTACAGCAAGGCATATGCTGGAAGAGTGTTTTCATGCTGTGCCCAAGTCCCATTAGATTTGGCAAACCCATAACCTATGGATTATGAGGCTTGCGCTCAGCCAAAGAGAGCTTTACCAGCACAGCTTGATTTGGTCCAAGTGCAACAGCATGAAAATATATTATGTTTTGGGGCACTTGTGGAGATTTCATTGATGAAGAATACATCGGATCTGATCCTTCACAAGCTAGTAATCTATTATAGGGCCATGGAAGTCAAAGAAACATGCAGTTTACATTTATTTAACGATCAAGTGGAGAGATTACACCCACTTACTGTTCTTCCTGTGCTGTTTTTAACACACAGACACATAAGAAAAAATTGAATAACAAAAAGATGAATTAAAAATATAAGCATGCTTTTCTGACCAAGATTTCATGGTAATTGAACAATTTCTGTTAGTTCACTTTCATTTTGTCCTGCTGTCCAAGACAGCTCCTTAAGTTTCTTTTAACCTAATGGTTTTTAAAATAATCACTTCTTCCCATCTTCTAAATTTACAAATAAAAGCTTCTTGCTCTTTTATTAGTTGTTGTCTTCCAATAGGGGACCAAAGGTGGCCTGAAACACTCCTACCAGCTGCAGGAAACTACAGGATGGCCCCACCTTTTTGGTGGTGAAGCCAGATGCCAGTTCTACACAGGCTGATGGCAAAAACAAGCCATTTCACAGCCCCATTGTACATCAGTGGTCAGGACGAGACAGGACTACATCCACCATTTTTGAGCTAACTGGACACTCAAGAACATACCTCTACCCTGAGGGTGGTTATTTCCTCCTAAAGGCACAGCTATTCCCACCTCAGCAGCACTGATTTTATTATTATTATTTTTATTTTTATTATTATTATTATTATTATTATTATTATTATTATTATTATTTATTTTACCTACATGCCACATGTAGAAATGGTACAACAGGATGGCAGAAAAAAATGACAGTAGGGACTACAATTTCCCCACTTCACATGACAAACCTTGCCAAGATTCATGCTCTGCACAGCAGCTGGTAATCCAAGTGGGCACAAGGGAACTCAATGACCTCCTTCTGCTACTCTTCTTTTTTTTTTTTTTTCCCCTACTGCAACATATTCTGAAGTAAGGCTAGGAAAGCACTTTCTCCAGTCATCTACCATGGCAGGCCAAAGGAATTCTGCTTGCAGACAGTGTTGGGCTTACAGCCTGCCAGTTGGGCCACTCAGATAAAAATGATTTTCCTACTGTACATTTAGAGGATATTGCCAGGTGAGGTCATAAAATTCCTCAATTTCCCTTCTATGTTTGTTTTTCATTAAAGATAATCAGAAATTTTAGAAAGAAACTTTTTTTTTCCAATGGAAAATGCTGATTTGTAGAAACAAATTTCTACAGACACTGTCAAAGATCTTTCAATGAAAACCAGATACAGAAGACTAGCCAGCCCACCCACAGGCAAGCTCCCCTGGGGGCAACCCTCTTGGCAGATGTCCTGAACTCAGATTTGCAGAGAAAAAATATTTGGAAACGTGAAAATTGCCACACTATGGATGTTCCAGTTCCCAGCATAGCTTCCATGATAACTGGCTGGTTTTAAACAACCAAGTACCTAAGATCTCATCCTCTCAGGAAATGAATCAAACCCAACAGTCAATAGCCTTCTTCACCACTTATCAGGACACATTCTGCCATTAGCTGAATTAAATGCAGAAGGAAAGACTGCCATCACAATCAATAAGAAAGGGATAGTAGAGAAGTGCTGTTTCTTCAAGAAAAGGAAAAAAACAAAACAAAACAAAAATTGTATCCACTCAACGGGGAGTGGAGAAACTGCACATAGCTGATGTGGTTCCTCTTCCATTAATCTCTGAGCTCAAGCCCACAGGGAACAAGATACAACAGTGTAAGTTTTGAAGTTTACACAACCAGTTTATGTACCACAAGACAGAGAGGAAAAATGGAAAGAACTGTCACTTAACGTTGCATAAATCCTGTGGGCATGAATTAATTTTCCTGCAACTTTTATACAGTCACTCTGAACACGATTTGTTTTAACAATCTCCCTTCAGCCAGCAATGGAAACAAATATAACCTGGATGGAAGGGTCAAAGATTATTACTATATATAAACAAAATACCGTAGGCCATAACTTCCCTTTTTTCTTTTTAAATAAAAGCTGAAATTCTGATATAATGTGAAGTTCATGGCAGACAATTCAAAATATATTTTTGCACTCAAAAACACAGGATAGAGATGTTTCCAAACTGACTTGATATGTTCTAAGTATACATAATATATATATTTAGGAAATGCCACCAAAGATTCAGTCAACATTAAAACACTGCAGCAGTGAGGAAAACGAGAAATAAAACCTCAGAACTTTTCCTCTGACATAGTACCTAGTTATCTTAACAATCTGACTTCTCTGTAGTAATCTAGTGACCCCCAGAAAAGATGCATTATACATACGTTAGATGGTTTAGGACCATCTTTCACATCTCCAACTTCTCTATGTTTTCAGGTAGAAAACATGACTGGAATGGGAAGTGAATATCAGTTTTTCACAGTGAGCAACCAGCAAAAGCCTTTTTGTCATTATAGTAACAACTCAAGTGCTTTTTGTTCCTTGGTTGTTTTTTCAATAAAGAAATAGTTATTTCCTTCCTTAGACAGTCAGCTCTTAAAAATTAAGCCTGGTATGTTTGGATCCTTCTACACTTTCACACCCGTTAGCAAATATTTTTAATTGCGCAACTTCTGTTTTGTGCTGACAAGGATAAGGTTCCAGAACAGGAACTTAATGAACTCATTACAAAGCTGGAATAAAACTTTCTGATTATATGTGAGTACAAGGACAAAAGGAAAGAGTGAGGATGGCCAAGAAAAAGGGTTGACTAGGATGTGATTGAAGCAAGCTCCTTGGCTATAACCAGTGTAGTAAACAGCCATACTGCAAGTTACACATTACAGAACTTTTTGTTCCCCCATGCCTGTACTTACCCTTGCCAGAATCATTTTGCTTCTCTAGCCTCCAAAAGCACTCCCAATCAATGTACTCTGCATATTCATAGCACCTCTGGGTAATACCCCTAATTGCTGCCTCTGATTTGGCATCCAAACAAGAACTTCATTTGTCTATACATACAAAAACAGAACTATGTTTCAAATGTTGCTATATGCTAGAGAAAATAATTTACACAGAGAAATAAAAAAAAAACATTATGTCAGCACTGTCACTTTCTGAAGCCATATGACAGTGTGTTGCTGTCTTCTTCAAAGTAGGGAAATATTTTTTCCGCCATAAAGTGAGTGTTATTTGATGAAAGAAATGCTTTACTAGCTAATGGGTAATGAACATTTTCAACAATGCCTCTCATCTACAGCCAAATGGAGGACAAGCAAAAGCCAATTGCTTCTTCAGTGAAAAAAAAATAAATAAAAAAATCTTTGATTTTTATGTCTTCCACTTCTATCATCATCCCTGGTATTTTTCATTCTCATGATTGTAAGTGAGCAGATACAATATTTAACTTTCTAGCTTACCTGTCTTTATTCAAAAAATTCTTCCAGAAAATAAGTACTACTTTTATTCACTTAAAGGGATTCCAAGATCAACCTGATCAGTTTGGTTTGTGGAGTCTCTCCTGGCAAACGAACACATCAGTCCCTCTATATCACAACAATTTTAAGTAATAACATTAATGGCTTTATGAAATAGCTTGACAGTTCTAACACTGCTGCTTTTGATGAAAGTCAGCATGAAGTTCAGTACTAAATGAAAGACGAAAATAATCAGACTGACTTTACGTACAATACCTAACTTTTCCACCACTTAAAACTGAAGTATATGGAGACTGAGAGTGCAAGAGTTTCCTTTACTGAGGTGTACATTGTATAAGTTCAGTCAAAAAATAATGGATGTTGATCTTCAGTAGCAGGATATCAACTTCAGCATCACAGAAAGGATTTTTTTTTATTTTTTTTACAAACCTTGCACTAGAGGCAATGGAATAAGATCGACTGCACTAATACCTACCTGATAAAGCATTAAGAATAAACAGTAGGCGTAAATGATCAGATTTCATAACAGGTAGTGGTAAACCACAGCATTTCCTTTCGATAGCAGTTGGGACTTTAACTTTTCAATATGGTATCAAAGAGGGCAAAAGCAGTGAGACTGTGATGTTTGTAGATTATAGATAAGCATTTACCATATTAACAAACTAAATAAATATTTTCCAGGACTAAAACTAAGAATAGGGACAGGGGAAAAAAAATCACAATCCTGAGTGACACGGCAGAGAAGTACACATTAATGCACATTATGAAAAAAATAACGCTAACTAATAATTCCTAACAATGGGCTCTAAATTAGCCATTGCTAATCAAGAATTAAAATGTGGAATCACTTTGGTTACTTCACCTGGTACAAAAAGTATGGAAAGTATGGAAAACTGCAGAAACACAAAGCCAGAGACAAGAAGTGGCTTCGCCATCAGAGGAGAGGTTATAAAGATGAGGACTCACCAGTATGGAATACAGACAACTCATGGTGGATCATGAAACAAGACTGTAAAAATGCTGTAAGGAAAGTCATAGGGAGCTATTATTCACTTTTTCCCTCATAAAATTAGAAGTAGGGGTCACTTCATGCAATTGCTACATATCTGGTTTAAAACAAATAGGAGACACTTTTCAGACAACACAAAAAATCTGGGAACTCAATCCCACAGAATACTGGAAAAGCCAAATATACAAATAGATTCAGAACAGAATATCCCCAGTAGGAAGGTACCTAAAAGGACTGAGTCCAACTCCTGCTCAGTTCAATTTCGATTCAAAGGGGAAGTCAAGAAATTGATGAAGAATCAGTCCAGTGGTAGTTATGAAATACAATGAACCTGATACAATCTCTAACTCAGTAAGTCTTTAAACCAGAAAATGTTGGAAGGTGGGAGGGTGCACACTAATACCAGCCAAGGAGAACACAGCAACCAGATGAACTCTCAGTCTGATCCAGCACCACCACTTCTATGCTGAGAACCATCATCATAGGTGCTCAGGAGCGTCCTTAAGTCACTGAAGAAATAAAGATGTGGGAAAAATGAAATAGCAAAGTCAAGAGAACTGTGGTCTGTTCCCATTGCTGTCACAGATAATGAGCATGACCTTTGCTGTATTACTTCCCATTATTATGTACACACCAGCTGAAGTTACCCAGAAATTTGCAGCTTGCTTTGAAGTTTGCTGATGAAAAGTGCTGTAGGGGTAAAATAGAATAGGGTAGAAACTCAGCCTTTATTTGTGGGCTATTTCCCTTTTTAGCTAATAGCTTGAGTAATTCTGAATTTTCCAGAACACAGATGTTGACCCTAGGCTATTAATGGCGAGGTGGAGGCACTGCAGTAAATGGCAATCGTTGTAGCATGCAGGGAAGCTGAGGAAAAATTGCTATGCATATGAAAGCAGGACTGGCTTTTAGGACTCCCTTTCTTCACTGTAAGACTTGATTTAGTTCAGGACAACTCTCCTAGCTCAGAATTAATACTACTAGACAGAAGAAAGAAAAAGAAAAAAGAAAAAAAAAAAGTTTATAACATGGACTATAGGCATCCAAGAGGGAGACTACAGTCACAACACTTTGACTGGAAATGTTTAAAAAATGCAGTGTCTAATTCTGCTATGCTTCTATGGGACTTGGTTTTAAATGACTGAACTTGGCCATGTATCTCCCCTTAGTCTTGGTGAATTAACATATAAGGAAAACTGAAAACATGTATCAGCTAATCTCTTTCAGGAATTTGATTCCCTGTACTTTTCTTAATACTCAATCTTGACTAAGAAGTCTGATGGCTATTCTCACCCAGCTTTTGCACACACACCAACAGTGTTAAAAAGCAGAAAAAGACATGGAAAAAATATCATCCAACTGTACAAAGCTCATTCTGAATAATATTTTATCATAAGTATTGATCACTTGATGCTACAAATACACTTATATAGGAACCAGTGTCCTACCATAACAATTGTTATCACAATTTTGATATAGTCTAATCATCTGCATTGTCTGATCTCAACTAGTTTTCAACCAAACACAGCAGCATGGCTAAAGCTTGCAGTTCAAAAGCAGAAGTCATAAAGACAACACAAAATGAAAGCAGGGAAACCAGATCGGTGCAGGTGAGTGCTTCTACTACAAGACAGAATGGCTCTCTCAGACAGGACTGCTCATTCTACCTGCTACTAAGAGGAATTTCACCCCAATTTCACAGATATTGCCATTTAGAAATGGTATTCTGAAAACCATCTACAACATTCGGATTACTGCATAGCCTTTAATTAGTTTCTGCTGCAACAAATGACTTGCTCTTCTACAGTATTTCAGGCCATTCTTTTCCATTACTGTTTACATTTTTTTAAATACTGGTGCCCTACCCCATTGTTAATTGTTTACTTTCCCCCTCTTCTCCCACAGAATTTTGTTTGGCCAAAGCATCTTATTTTTCATGGAAGTCCTAGTGGGAGGTAGGAATTGCAGAGCCATAGCAATTAATGATAAACAGACACTGCTTACAAATTATCATGAGTATCCCACTGACAGAAGAAAACAGAGCCCATTTTAAACATTTGCAGAACGTGGAAATGTCTTTCTGTCTCCTCCATGTTTCCCTTGCTAGTGTTTTTGGGTTCGAGAGGGTTGGGTTTGGTTTGGTTTGTTGTTGTTAAGTTTCTTTCTATACACAATAATTTTGAAACGCTCTGCCTTGTTTCTGTGTTCCCTTGCATTCACAAAATGCTCTTTTGCCATAAACATCTGAGGAATTTAAGTTTAGGTCCTTTTTTACTCTTGCCAGAGAGCTTACACACATGGTTTGGGAAGCACCAACAGTGTACCGGTACTAGCTCAGAGCATCTGGATTGCCCTATGCTGCAAGAAGACATGATCTATGGGTACTGCCACTGAGGATAGCCTGGTGACTTCTCTAGGCTTAGGACTGACTCACTGTCACTCTGTGTTACTCTGCAACAAGCAATGGCAGTACAAGATATATAAGTTCAATCAGTGCAAAATTTCATTTTGAAACTATGCCTTTCCTCATTTGAACTCATATCATACTACCCAAGATCCAGGGTTAATTTGCTTGCTGGTACAATTCCCACTGCGTAATCAAAGTGAACAGACTTTGTGCTTTGGGCTGAAAAATTCCCTCCTCTTCTATTCATTCTAGTAAGTATGAGTTACTTTTTGTAATATCAGCCAAAGAAATGCATTAATATGAATGTGTATGTTGTGTCTGCGGAAACAGGCAATAATGCAAGTTGAATCTGTTTCTCACTTATCATGGGGAAACTTATTTGAAAGTAGGGTTTAGTACAAGAAAAAATTGCAAATGATGAAGAAAAACAAAACAACAAAAAAAAAACACAAAAAAACACCAAAAGTTTATATCTACTAAGGCTCTATGAACCATGGTAAGGAATCATCTCCACAAGATGTAAATGAAATAAAGCATACAGAATCTGACACTTCCCTACACCTGTGCAGCACAGTGAACAAATACAAAATGTTATTAAATCAGAACAGCAACATTTTACACTAATTTTGAATGGCACAAAGTGAAAGGCAACGTCCATAGAGAATACGTGGTTTGCCCAAGGTCACACATCAAGCCAGTGGCAGGAGTGGGATGAGTTCCCTGCCCCGGACCCTACCATAACTGACAATGCTCCCTTGTGGCCTCTCCCTTCCAGGACCTTCCGTCTGAAGCTTTTGCCCTGCACAAGTGAAAGGGAAAAAATAAAGAAATCTGTTGTAAGAAACAGACGGAGGTATTTTTGTGATCATTAGCCGAGTACCTGGTAAACCTGTTTACACAGTAACTTTTCACTCTTCTATCAAAGGAAATAAAAATAGTATTTTTGTATTTAGCAAGTACCTAATGACTTCCTGGGACATACATTATACAGTACATGAACTGAGAAAAGCCTTTGATCATTATCTCGGAAGCTACAAAGCATAACGTAGTGTAAAACTTATGCTCGTGAGATTTGTCTCCTGACACAACAGCTACAAAAGCAGCATCTATGTTGAAAGTGCAGAAACATATGAATCCTATAACATTTATTACATGCATATACAGTGTCTATTTTTCATTTACCAGAGGGTACAATGTAAAGAGAAAATTAATTTTCTGAGTGTCCCACCGTGAAAAGGTATTATACTTACAATTCAAAGACTTCAGTATAATCTAGGATAAAAGATCAAGTTAACAAGCAGAATAGCCACTCTACAAGCTAGATACAAACCTTTTAAAATTGGTTATTTGTATTCTTAAGCTGCTTAAAGATACAGGCCGAAACTCGTATGAAGTGGCTGTTCTCAGTTCATTCTTACCTCTCCTGTGCCATCTACCGCTCACAAGTTGTTACTGACACTATAATGCCTGGTTAAAGATTCTCTGACCGTTGTTTCACTGCTCAGTTAAGACTGGACAAAAAAGATGAGTCTTTGAACATGAACTTCAGTGAAGTAAGAACTAAAACGAAGAAGTATACACATAATATATACACATCTTCCCACACTGGGAATATAGTACTTTTTATCTTGTTATTCATTTTCACACACACACATTCCCACATTGGGAATGTAGTGCATCACTGTGGCAATGTTGTATTAACGAGAAAAAAAGAAAAAAAGAAAAAAAAAAGGGAGAAGTAGTCTCCTAATACAATTGTAAAACTGTAATGCAAGTTTACAAATCCCTGTCAATGCGTCTCAGTAGGGAAAAAGACACAGGGGGAGTCAAACAGAATAATCTCTTCATACGCACTGCTTCCTTTCTGCCCACTGTGTGGTTTGGCCCCCTATGGTATCCTGTCAGAACAGCCACTAATAGCAGAGGCTGCAACAGCTACTACATATTTTTCCCCCCAACTTAAATGCTTGTCATATGGTGGACTCCCCGTATCATTTGTTGAGCTAAAAGCGTGAACCACCTCTACTGCATACAGTTCGAGAGTACTCCCTTCCATCAAGTTAAAAGTTTCTTAATGCTTCGCACTGCAGAAACTGACTGCTGATTTTGTGGTTGAAAGTGCTGACCCCAAAAAATGGACCTACAGCTGTGTCCTACATGCTAGACTTCCTGGCAAATAGAGCTACTCTTTCTGGAAGGTCCAGTGTTGTTCAAGTATGCCACAAAACCATTTGTCTTCACAGTGACGACAGAGTAGAAGGTTTTTCAAGAGCTATAAAAGTGTGGAAGAAATACTTGGCGACTTAACTGCCTCTTGACTAAAACTGAGAATCTTCTAATGTTCACAAGCTATTGGTGAATTCTGGAAAGGAAAAGGAAGAATTCACCATTTGCAAACAGAAACACAGATAACATGCTGCCAGATTCTCACTGTGTCACTCTGAAAGGAGCAAATCAGGTGAAATATGTTTTTTCCATGACTGGGCAATATGCAATGTAAGGATCCCGTGCCTCCTGTGCTGCCCCTAAACTCAGAGGCGGGAGAAGTTCTGAACTACAGCTCCCCAATGCACTGGATTTATATCAAATCAAGCCAAACCAGCACATTTTTATTGGTTCAAACCAAACATTTCATTCTGATTCAAGTCTTGGGCTAAAACAAAATATTTATTTTCCAACTGGAAGTTCAGGATTGGGGGGAACCTTTTTAATGGAAAATTTTAGCTTTCAGGAAATCAGTTAAAAAAAAACTAGACCATTTAATTCCATAAATAATTTGATACTTGCATGAAAAACACACAATTTGAAAAGTTTTAAGGACACATATGAAATATAAATTGGGAATATAAGATGGCATAGAGGATCAAGGAAGAATTCCAGGTGTACAGAGCAACACATGAGAAGAAAGGAGGTATTTTTAAGCAAAGTAATGAAGGAGGCACGAAACAAAAAGAACACCCATCACTGAAGATGACCATGCCGAAGACTAGTAATCTTTTTTGCATCAAGTTTTCCAACTCTGATAACAGATTTGCTTCAGAAACACAGCTGATCAAAACTCTCTAGGGTCACTGCTAACATTACATTGGAAAGAAACAGCAAAACTGCTATAAAATTACTAGATTTTAGCCTGTGTGTCAAATCAAATGGTAATACAGCAGCACAGAAAAAAAAAGACACTGGAGCAGACATTATGTTACATGAGTGTGCATCTTCCTTCCAGGCGGATGGGTTTGATTTGGAGAATGGGAGGAGAGAATTTTTTTGAAAGTACAGTCCTACTGTAGCTATTATAAGCTACTTCACACTACTGCCTTCTGTTATTATATAGTAAACCCAACTTTACTATTCTTGATTGTCAAGTCTGCCCAGCCCTAAGGGCAGCATCATCTCAATAACATAAGAAATGGTCTAAACTGATCTTGATGGTAAGAGCACATTTTCCAAATGCTGTTTTCTCCATGAGGAGTTCATGCTGAGCTACAAGCAAATCACAAATTGAAAGGCAGTCCAAGAGTGGAACTGTGCCAAGCTAGCAAAGTTTCTGAAGCTCAATTTGAACTTTCATTTCATTTTCACTTAAAAAAAATAAAAATCTTTTCACAATGGGAATGTTAGGTTTCCAGTGACAGAAATATAAAATAAAATCTGATGTGACAGTATTTCTCCATGTGAAGGTTTCTGGTTTGTTCTTTTTTGGCTTTCACCCAAGAGTACTTGACTTACCAAAGCACAGGCCTGGAACCCCACACCCAGCTCAAGACCCCATTTCCCTCTACCATCACCATATACAAATGTGACCATTTTCACACAAGGGAACAAGCTGTCTCACTTGAGTCAACATCCATTAAAACTCCCAGTGACAAAACTGAGAACCACCTCTATTCTAGTGGCATCATGTTCCCTACATACTTTCCCTCAGCATCTTCCAGTCTGCCAGAGAGGTCTAAGAAACATTGGTGGCCAGATACAATGAAAAGCCTGAATGAATGTGGCAGAACCTGTAAGTGCACTGAATATACCCAGGCAAAAATAACATTTCAGTTGTGGGATCTCCTGCCATGTGCTAGGAGGTAGAGATACAGCACTGCTGACATCTGCATGGGAAACACAGCCTCCGGCCAGGGAGTGTGAAATCTTGGATTTTGCTGCTCCAGCGGTGCCTCAGCAAGGCAGAAGCAGCAAAATTATTCTCAAGCCAGACTTAGGAATCCTTTCTAGAGTCAACAGTCCCCTTGCTACTGCTGTCCTGCCCAAGGTAATAAATGGCAGAAGTGAAAACAGATAGGGACAAGCTCCAACAGGTATTACTAAGGAACGAGTCTTCAGTGCTTGGACACATTCACACCTGCAGCGTGCATATGGATGTGGACAACTCCCAGAGGAGTAATGCATAAGCCCTCCATGAAAAGTCTTGGTCACAATACTGTTTTTCATGAAACATTGCTAACAAATTTCGCAGCAGAAACAAGGAAACCACAATTAAAAACTAACCAGACTAGATTAACACAAGAGTAAAAAAAAAAAAAAAAATACATGCAAAAACATTTCCCTCCCTAAAAAAAAAAAAAAAAAAAAAAGAGAGAGAGAGAACAGCCAGAGTTTAGTCAGGAAGAAACAGCAGAACGGACTGATGAGAAATCAGCATCACCAATGTGCTCACCACATTATTTTTTTGAACGGGGCCTAACAAATCAAGAAAAGCTGGAGTTCAAATGTTTTTAGCAGCTCTCTGAAATTGTACCAAAGGGATTAAAATGTGTGTTCTGGAAAGCTAAAAAAATGAACAAACAATGAAAACAAATATGAAACCGCAGTTTTTCTTTGCATTATTCAGGAAGCTTGGCTTCATCACAAATAAAACATTACCTGAGCACCTATGTAGCACCTCACAGTAAACACTTAACACATGCAAGTAAGTAGCTCATCTAGCCTGAACATATCAACATATCATGAATCTATTCATTTACATTAAATACAAAGGGGAATCCAGTGATAAAGAGATTACCTCCAGGGAGATAAATGCAAAGCAAGTTTCTCAAATTGTTTGGGTTCAATTTAATCAAAATGTCACTTGCTGAGATTTGTCAGTTATTTAGGCAAGGTCCAAGGCTTTCTGCTTTGTTTTTCTTAAATTACAATTTACAAGCCAAAAGCAACTAGTAATCTGATCCCTGTTTAAGTTTACCTTGATTTTCACTCCTGAGATCCTTTCCCCATTCCCCAGATGGATAGTATTTCCCCTATAAAATTTGTTTACAATACAACCTCTAAAAATAAAATTCCTGTATGAGTTTTTCTTGATGCAAATACTCCATGAAATTACTTATGTAATTACTATCCACAAAAGCACATCATTAGGATTGGACTACTTAAATTACAATTAGGCCTTAAAACGGGGTTTGGCTATACAGTTATAAACTGTAAATCTTGGAAATTGCACTAATAACTAAATTTTTGTCTGAGATCATTAACTTATACCTCTAGTACTGGTGCTGGATGAAAGGCTTGATTCTTTAATTCAGTGATACTCTAGCAAATAACGATCAGAAGTTTGGGCAGAAACACGAAAAGGAAGAGTTGTCCCGCATCGTTTGCCTGCAATGCAATGAAAACCTATTAACAGAGTGAGTCTCTGTTGCCTCAGGTTCTGTGCAAGAAGCTAAAAATAGAAATCAGGAATCATTACTTGAAGAACCTTGCAGCAAAGGTTAAAGACGAGTGACAACGGGCAGAAACATGCACAAAGTAGTGCAAGAGAATAAGATCAGCATAGTCAATGTATCTGACAAAGATAAAAAGAACCTGCATGAAGTACTAAACACTTAGCACAGCAAGCGCTGGTATGTGATAGGTAAGAGCTGTCACAGTTACAGGAAAAGTAGGCATCTGAGCTTCCTTCTTCCTTCAGTAATTCACTTTCTATGTTCTCCTCCTGCTGCCTCGTCCTTAATTCCTGTTTCCTCTCTACCATTCAGTTAGGATCAGCCACACAAAGGAACTAAAGGCACAATTTCCAGTGATTTCAGGAATGGTATTACATCTAAATATTTTTATAAATCTTGCTCTTCAGATCAAAACTGTCTTCAATGTGGGTGATTCCACAGCAATAATACTCCCTTGCTATTTATCCTAATTATGCCAAGCTCCCCATCAAAAATTCTCAGTACAGCCAGCTGCCACCTGCCACAGCTGTGACTCCAGAGAGGAAAACTTTCACCTACACTAGCTGTATAAGCAACACTTTTCTGTACAAGTACTCAGTCCTCAAGGGAAGAGAAGGGTACGTAAGAGCGACCCTCAGCACAACTGTCGTAGCAACAATGGCAAAATTCAGGAATGGAATATCTTTTGCAAGAATGAATCATCCAATAATTCTGTGCCTGAAAGTATTGAAATATATAGTATGTTCCCGTATTACAATATATATAAGGTCTACATGTTTTATATCCCATTTATGAGGTTATGGCCAATTTGATCCTTAAAGAAGAACCCATTTTACCAACTTCCAAATGTCCAGATTAAATTTATATACATCTGAGATAGCAGTGATGTCAGTTTTCTCTCACCATGCGTGTATGGGGAAAGTGTTTACCTGCTGAATATTGCTAATCAGATCTCCATGTATGCATATACACACACAGCAGTAAGTTTTGAATAGGCATGCTTATGTTCATATGCAAAGTGCATATGAAGCCCATTGGTTGTATAGCAGAAGTTAATTCCCAGTGATGTCAATATTAAAATAACTTTACTCTCCCATCCCTGAATGCAGGTTTCCAAGTGTGACAAACTAGTGACTGTAACTACCTGATCCTAGTCAGGCCTTCTGAAAGACCAGTAAGATTATTACTCAAGCAACATTTTAACTACAAGAAAAAATGCATTGTAAATAAACAAAACAGAGGACGTTCAATTCCTTTTCACTAAATGAAAGTTGATTCAACAGGAAAGAAAACTAACAGCTTAGAATAGTGGCTATAGCACTCTTTGGGGACAGCTAAATATAAGCTTGTTGATGGCACGTGATGAAGAAGAGTCTTCAAGTGCAGCACTAAGACAACCAATAGCTAAAGAATGAGCTTAGGGGGGAAAAAAGGCAGGCACTTCTGCCCTTGGGGCTGCCAGCCACTTCTCTGTACATCACCAAAATCATCAGGTATGTCCAGGAATGCACATGTCCTAAAAATGTAATTAATATCCATCACATGGCCACTTCATTCTGCGTGAGCAGAGAACCTCATGCAACACGACTGGAAACTGAGACCACCCACTGGTGCTATTGTAAAATAAATAAAACCATGGGACTAGTGCTAGCTGATCCTGTATCACACAGCAATGCAGAAGTGACATGGAAGGAGTCACACACAAAGAAATACACACTAAGAGAACAGCAGCAATCTCATCTTACTGTATTTCAGTTGCTCATCTTCAGTCAAATCAGACACAGCAACACTCCATTTAGTAGCTAGGGGTGTCATCAGGCTCCAGGTACTGTCATGAAACACACTGGGCTCCATTTCCAGACCAGCGAGATGCTTGGCAGCTACTACCCGATCACCGGTGACAGGCACAGCCAAGGGAAGCCACTTGCCCTACAAGCTGGACACGAAGCTGCCTCAGAAGTGCTGTGCCAAATGCTCTAAGTGAGTCTCACAGCACACGCTCATTCTGCAGCCCCTTCTGTCCAACTAGCTGACTACGTTGCAGCTGGAGTTGCAAAAATTGCTCACATAACCACACGTATTAAGAGAAAACTCTAAAGATTTCAATGACTAAAAGATTGCTCTTTCAGTCTTTGTAGTGAGAATTTCCCTGTTCTGGATTTCAGTATTTCAGCCTAATTCTGAGAGAACATTGCAACCTGCACTTCCCTGGTGAGTCCCCACTTCCACCTCCCTTTAAAAATATTAATTTCTTTTTTTATTGTTTAATAATTTAACCTAATATCTAAGCAGGCACACAGATATAAAAGAAGTTTGCTGAGGCTATGAAGGTTGACATATAGTTATTTGGACAACATCAACATAATACCACACATTAGTACCGCTGTTAAAGAACATTTCTCTGATGGAAGTGTGACATACTATGACAACATCTGGCATCTTTCTAAGTATAATGGAGTTCATTTTCTTATCCTATAAGCAGACCTGATGAAATGTAGCAGTTCCTGGAGTATCAGTAACACACATTCAAAATTGAATATTGTTAAAGCTATTGCCAGCATGAAAGTAAATGGCCAAACTCTAATGTGGATTATGTTGGAAGCATCCTAAAAAAAAAAAAAAAAAAAAAAAAAAAAAAAAAAAAAAGGATTCTACCAGGCACAAGTCAAAGCAGAATTTAACCCAAAGGTTCTGACAGTGAAAAATTGTGTTAGGCTTCCAGTCCTCACAGAAGCTTATTTTTCATGGCCTGCTCCCCTGCCCGTGTGGATGTCTAACGTATTCTTTGGCTGAAAGAAATCTCAAAAAACTTGGGTCCCTTTTTGCTCAACTGAAACCACACAAGTCTGGAGAACCTCACATAAACAGACACATGGGAGCCTTTGGTAAAACTGCAGACAACAGTTCTAATTTTTTGTTACACTGGAAAAATAAACTTAGTTTGTTTTCCTAACTGTTCCCTCTTCTCTTATAAACTCAGCCACCCAAGATCTTTATAAATAGAGAGAAGGTTAATAGTTTAAAGCATGCGGATCTATTTTTCACACCAGGATGCTGAAGGGGAGCACACACATTCTCCTGACGATAGAATTTTTATCCCTGGGGAAAAGTCTCCCAAGTCAGTAATTCTCTGTGTATTCCTCAGATTGCTTTTCCCCAAAATCGACAGTTTTGACAAGAGAAGTTAACCTCGATGTCTGGTTAAGTTAATTACAATTTGCTCTGATGACTTCAGAAAGTGCTCTTCAATATTGCAATTGTAAAGTCCACATCTTCTACAGAGAAGTTTGTTACCTAAATGAAGCAGAAGCACTACTGTTATTTGAATTATTATAGCATGGCTAACATGACAAAGTACCCAAGCAGTGAGCACACAACGTATCCAGAGCAAGGATTACTGAATTTATTAAGAAGGAGAACTGCATGCATTTTAGCATAATCACGTTAAAGGATTTAGGGTCAAGACTTTAAGCTTAGTAAGTGTTAATCCATTTACTTTCACTCCAGTACATAGCAGCAGTCTCTGATCCTCAGATTGCAGTAAGTGATGAATGACGCTTTTGCAAACAGAGAGCTTCATCCTCACATACTAATCAGAGAAAAAAAAAAAAGAGAGAGAAAAAAAACTCTTATTAACTCCAGTGGAAATATTACTTGGCTTAGGAGAAGCAGGATCAAGTCATTCATTTCATTTTAATGAATGGAAAACTCTTCAGACTCTACTTTATCTTCTTAAAGGGGAAAAAAAAAAAAATCTTAAACAGAACGACAATACCAAACCTGAAATAATTGCTCTCTGTAACTTCAAACTGGCCCTACATGTTGTGATACATAAGATCCAACTTGCCAACTTGCAATACAGTAATTCCAGTGTTCCTTCCAAAGAGGCACAGAATGCAACTGGTAGGAGTTCTGCAGGCACCGCCTTGGGGCAGTAAATAATCAGGAGTTCACAGTAACACATGGTCCAAACCATCGACATTTTGGTAGATGGGATTAGAACCCATGAGACCCTCGGTAATCTTAATCCACCAAGGGGCAAATAATAATCATCATAATAACAATAGCAAATAAAAATAAACCAGACCAGATTATGTTATTTGTTAAAGCTCTCATTGTCCCTATTTTACACTAAACACGTTTCTTCAATCTAAGCGTCGACACAGCAAAGATCAGCATTAGGATTTCACACTGCACTGAACAGCAAAAATATGGATGGCCGAAGCAGAGTTACAGTCAGACCTTAAATCCACTTCTCTCCTCCCCACCCCCAGTCATCATCGTCCCACCTTCAGTCAGCTCTGAGTCAGAGTCCATCCAGGGTGGAGGATTACAGCAAACCTGCACAGAACACTGTACATGCACTAACTTCCTGGACTGAAACTTTTGAAAGAAGACCCCATTTCCTGATGCCTGAATAGGGATTACAGTCCCTTGGAATGAGCTGCCCTTCTAATTTGCTGCAGGAGTTTTGGGGATTTGCCATATTGAGCTCATATGGCAGCCATGAGTAACTTGCTCTAATGTAAGCAATGCCTTTCAAAGCATTGACTGTAGGACGGGGACCTACATTTTACTAGAGCCAGAGCCATCCCGTCAGGAACTGCACTTTCAGGTGCAATACCTAACTCTACCCCAGCACCCAGGGGGATGACGTTCTGCTACAGGCTGCTGCCTGCAGACATGTCTTACAAAAATCCTCCTGCACTTCAAAGGCACTCACTCTCTCACAGACCCTTTAGGCAATCATCAACTGTAACATTACATCAGCCCCTGCGATATCTCCATCATTCTCTGCTACTAACCCATAACAGGAGCTGAGGTTAGGCTTGTGAGACCTGCCAGCAGCCACCAAGCCATGGAGCCTCTTCTTCCTCCCACCCACCCACCATCATTGTTACGCTATACCCTAATTTAGCCCATTTTTTTTAAATCAGTCTGCAGGAATCACTTTAAGGGGGCAAAGATTAACTAGGCTTTGGAGGGACACCCAGCTTTGCCTGACCGCTCTTTTCCATTGCTCTCCTGGAAGGTACTGAAAGGCACATCCTTCGGCCAGAGTACCAACCTCACGGCTGTTCTCCTCTGTTAGGTGGGAGTCCTCTGCTGAGCGCCTTGCATCTCCTTTTCCTTTGTGGCCCTCTCCCCACCTTTTATATTCCTCAGAGATTATGATTCTCACAACTTCATCCAAAAGTCTCCTAAATTTTCCAAGAGCTTTTATACCTGTTCAACATTTTCCTGGTCTTTCAGTCCTATCTTAGTACATAATTCTTTTGGCTGCTTGTGCTTCTTCACTATTCCCTGCTGATCTCCTCCTTCTGGACTCAGTCAGCTGAACAGCACCGTGTGAAAGGGGAAGCGCATACGTCTGGAGCAGAGGGGAGATCTCGCTGGTGAGACCACGGAGTAATTTAGGTGGGAGATTCCTGACCTCTGCTATGCAGCTATGAAACTAAATTATTGGAGGTATAAATCTCATCAGATAAAGTATGGTCCCTAAAGTTTACACCTTAAAATTGAATAAATCAAGGGGGGGAAAAAATAGTGAGTGGTTCTGAGCACTGAACTGTGCTTTCTATCAATATATAGCTCAGGTTTTCCATTTTTTCTGCCAACATGCTGACCACTCACTTTTCTCCTCCATCCCATACAAACTTCACTAAAATATTTTTATTGAGTTTTTTATATTCAAGAAAATATTGTTCATAGACTGACTGCAGGAAAAGAAAAATTGTGCATTGGACTCAGTTACCCATAACAGACTTTAAATCACCTAGCTGTTCTTTATCTGGCATCCTTTCCTACCATCACTGAAGCATCTTCCAACAATTCTCTACCCAACATGGAGAGCACCTGCTATGTCCCATCTCTTCCCCCATACAAAACTATCCATTTTGTTCCTAGCACATTGTCTTAGTTGTCTTAGGGCAAGGACCTGGTCCAAGAAGTGCATCAGATGGAGAACATCACTGTTCTTGGCCCTGCTTGTAGGAAATGGAGAACGATTTCCTACATTCAAAGTATTTGTCTTTGTACAATACAGTTCTATTAAAGTAGAGGAATGTCAATACGAAGCAGTTGTCAGCACATCGGGGTACAGATGGGGAAACTAAGGGCAAGATTCCCTCCTTCCTTGAACTCTTCCCAAGGCCACCACAGCCACATGCTCCAATGGTATGTGAAACAAAATATTTGTGGTATTGGTCAACATTCATTAATTCTGGATTAAATCACAGACTAGCTCTATTAGCATAACAAAGCATCCTTCTACATAGCAGAAAAGATTACAGAATTCCATACCACCAGCAGTAGCGGTTAAGAGTGAATTTCACTTAGACTTCAGTCTTATACTAAGTAAATGTGACCATTACATTGTGATGGAAACAAAACTGAGGAGTTAGGATTTCATTTTCAAAGTGACAAGTAGAAGACTGGGACAGAAATCTGCGGCACTTACCCCTGAAAACTCATAGCAGATTTTCAGGGATATATTCCTGCTAGTAAGTGATAAAGATATTTAAAATTCTTCCACAAGTTCTGAAAGTTCAACCCAAATTCAATTTTGTTCAACTTCTACAAATCATCGTTTTTGTTACAGTAGGTTTCAGAGACCACACAGTGGCAGGCAGGCAGTTTACACAGCACAGAGCCATTGAAGAGCAAAGGACAAAGCTGTGGAAGCAACACTCAACTCCCAGGGAGGTGTTGCTGGGTCACCCACAGTCCCCAGGCTTGCCACCAAAGAGTTTGGGCTTCCCAAACCCAAAGGCCCATGAGGCAGGCAAGAATTTTGGCTCCAAATAGTCTTCTGCAAAAGAGCATTGCCACATGAGATCCTGGAGCTCTTAAAGGACAACTTGCTTTAGAGATAACATATCTATCCCACATTTAATAAAGAGGATTTACCAAAATCTAGTCTGGCACCAGCTCCCATCCCTCTTAGAAATATTAGCCTGAAATAACAGCAAAATATCTTACCAAATGCTTTCCTTTTTAGGTGAGGGCTGTTAAAGTACCATCACTCACTATACATGACAGGCTAACCAGACTAGATTTTTTTCTTTTTTTCAAGTAAAGCTTTGAATATAATTACTACAGGATGCACTATGCATTGCCAACGTCAGGTTGGCTTCAGCTTGTATCTTTTTTTTCCATAGAATGAAAGTAGAGTCTCAGTTTACACAGTTCCTAATTTACCAATCCTATTAGTGGTATGTGTGTCTAATGGGGATTTTGACAGTAAAACAGTCTTGTTAATAGCTCATGATTTATTACATTATTCACCACTTCCTTAAATCTTCTTTTTTCATTATTTCAGAAAAGAAACAGATATTTCAGAGTCAAGTTGTATTTTCCTAGGCTTTCCACCAGCATTACTAGACTATACTTAAATATCTTCAGTGACAACTGTAAGTGATATAAGCAAAGGAAAAAAAAAAAAAAAAGATGAGGCACTTTTAAAGCTAAGTAAGGTTTGAGTGGCATATGTTAGACAACCTGAGTAAGCAAGAACAAGATTGACAAGAAACAATCTGAATTTCCCAGCAAGGATGTAATTATTTACACGGGATGCTTTTTAATACATCCAAACACCAAGTCTGTATCAAGAATTTTAGACTAACCCTACAGAATGAGGTACTGCTATAAATCTAGGAGAAAAAAAAATCTAGTAACTGTAGCAAAAAATAAATAAATTACAAAATAAAGAATTTACCAACATGTGCCAAAAAGAATTAATGAGATATCTAACAATAACAATGAAAAGGAGAAGGGAGGATAACATCGTACATGACACTGATAAGAAAGGAAAACACATTAAGTATACATCTTCATCTGCATTACACTCACATGCATCCACATCAAACTGCCATGAATTTGGGGAACACACAAAAAGCTATGGCATCAGATTGCACTATCCCCAAAACAGCCCTGAACATGGAAGGAAGCACCACAAAAAGAAATATATAATAATAATAATAATCAAGATTTCTGAAGTGATTCACTACAGACATCACTGTCCACAATCCCACATGCAATATTTTCCACTTCCAGTGTCCATGTTCCATACCCCATGCCTTATATTGGCTCAATGCCTGTTCCTGTGCAGTTAGCAACTCAATTTTATATTGAAGCTACTTGTTCCGGAGAAGCCTGTGAACATTTCCACATTTTTTTCTTATTTATCTTCTCTTCACAATCCATTTTGCCTTTCCTTCCATCTTCTGTCTCCCAGATCTGTTTCATCCATCTGTCCAAACATATCTACCAGACCTCACCTTTAATTTCCTTTTCATAATTACCTACTTTCTTTGTTTCTGGGTCTTTATTACTTACCCCTACACACATCACAGATCATCAATCATACAATCACCCCACTTAAAGTCTTCCCATCTTCTTAAATTTAGAGCAAGTAGTTCACTCGATCAATTTTAAAGGCATATTTTTTTCAGTGTCACCCAGCTCTGATTTTTATTTACAAGTTTTTTGTGTGTTAAGAAAATATTTTGAGACAAAAAGAGAACTTCAGAAGCTGTGTAGCAAAAACAACACTCTGGGCCCAATCCTTCATAGCCTCAAATGTGGGCAGACTGCCTGCCTGTTGAGAGCTCATTCCAGTTTCCTGCAACTGCTGGGAATTTATAATAGAAAAAGCAGGGTTGCTGTCATATATCACTATGTCATCTATCCACAAGATACAATGGAGGGTGGAAATACTTTTTTTTTTTAATTGTATTTGTTTTCCAAATGAAGCGGCTGTTCTTTAGAAAATGCTTTGGAGCTTTCAATTCCCTGAGATTTCACACAGGTAAGGCATGCTGCCTGCTCAGTTACATGTTCCACAATTAGGATCTATGATTTCAAATTGGTACATATCAGATCTGAGCCTACATTTGCCTATGTAATGCTGGCAACGGACATCAAATTAGAAGCCAAGAGACTCAAGTCCTCCTTTTACCCACATACAGCAAACAGCTGTTTCAGCTTCCCACTAGTGCAGTGGGTTTTAACCCGCATTCCATCTGGAGAAAGAAATTTGAGCAATTTATTTTCTGCCTATTTTTCAAAAGGCACTGGCACTGGATGGACCAGTGCTACAGGAGCCAGTATTACCTGACAACACTGGAAGCAATTTAGCAAATTTTAAAATAAACAAAGAGGTGACTTAAGAACAAGATTTCAATTTCCTGTTTGCCAGCATTGCTAGCCGAAAGGCCGGTCATGACAAGTAAATGGGAATTTCAAAGGCAGTTACGGTGATGTTACTGACTGACGGATGGGTACACACTTGTATTTCTCCTTGTAAATTGGTGCCACAGGAGTATACAGTGAACTACACAGGTGATGCAACAGTCTTCTAAACTGACTTATGTAACATCTGGATGGTCCCAAATGCAAAAAGCATAGTGATGGGTAACAGAGACCAGGCATGTATTCTTGGCATCTCTGCTGCAGCATTTCTATTGGAAATCAAGAAAGCATTGGCTGAATTTGAAGACTTTCAATTACCAGCTTCTACCTGCTCCCTTAGGACTGAATGCACTTGTAAAATCCTGCCTTTTCCGTTCCTTCAAAAGGATGCTAAAATGGATATATTATACCGCATCATGAGAGTTCCCAAAAAGCTAAGTGGTCTGCACAACCATTTTCCCCTTTCAGCTACATATTTGTTAAAATTCTCTGGATACAGCTTAACTTTAATCATTCTAGTTAGTGTTATTTTACCTACTCTGAAGTAGTAGCTGGAAGGCCCCTTGCTCAAGGGACTAAGTTGTTTAACCTCACTTTGGTGCCCTTTGTTTTTGTATTCTTAATATTTTTAAAGTTGTTTCTCAAAGCAGTCTCAACTGCAACTGAGCAGCAACACATACCCATCAGGTTAAGAACCTGTATCACTTTTCACATATATTTCCTTTACCCCTCCATTTCAGCATTTTTCCCAGCACAGGTACAGTGATAGCACGACTACCCAGGAAAACAATGAAACTGAAACTATGGATTTTAGATGAATCAAGTGGTTTTGAAATAGTTAACAGCAAACTAGCCTTGACAGGCTCTAGAAGGTCTGATCTGAATTGCATTTTCCTGGATATAATTGCTTCTAGAGAGAGGTAATATTAAACAACTGTTCTTCTGCTTGGCAAGCTCTCAGGAGGCTTCCCAGGGCTGTAATGCTATAATCCCCTCCTATTCATGTTGCACGCAAAGTTATATGGCAACATGGTGATTGAGGCAGGCAAAGCTGCTATGGTAGTGTCAAGACATTTAACTACGTATTTGTACTCATATATATATATATGCACATACACATGCACACACATTTATTTCATTAGCCCCAAGAAAACACTGAGGAACTCTGGCCTCATATTTATCCTACATGGAGTGTGGCCGAGCAAGTAGCCTAAAATATGACATGCCCTCTAAGCTGCTCTCTGTGCACTCAGTATCAAGTAAAGGACTTTTCCTACCCACCCTCCACTCCTCCGCTGCACGTGACCTCTCCAGATGTGACCGCCCCACATGAATTATGTAACGCACTATGACACATTGGGTGGAGGGATCAGACAAACACGACCCATGGCTGTTCCTGATCATACTACATCACGTGGTGCTTAATCAGGTCCTCCCTAAGGCTCAAGCATTCTTTTACATCATGCTTCAGAGCTTATCTAAAGCCTGCATCTGAGGCAGCCTTAAATGCCAGCTGTTTGGATGCTAAACAAGCATGAGCTGGAGCAGAAGCACAAGGCTATTTCTGGAACAAAGTATAAACATAACATCTAGGTCCCCGGTGACTTGCCTCACCAGCATTTTTCAGATAAAGGGCTGAAGAAGAGGGCAGGAGCTAGATAATAACATCCTCGCCCCAATGAAAAATAAAACTGCGTTAGCAATCATGGACAATTGTAAATGGTACTTGTGCATTTAGAGAACGAAATGGAACAATACAGAAAGGGAAGAGGGTGGGGGGAGAGAGGGAGGAATATTAAAACACTAAAAGTTATGACAAGAAGCTTGCTCTTGTAAGAGGAACTCCCCAAACAACAAATATTTACCTGTTGATATCACAGCTCAGCCTCGATAAGTATACCAGGAAAGGAAAAGCAGTCATGAAGAGTTATTTGAGTCTTACCATCAAGGAAGGTAAATACCAGTGAGTGATTCTGGTGGTTTATCTCAATTATGTTTAACTCCTGTTCTGTGTTTCCCTTCACTGGATCCTTCCTGTCTACCACAAATTTTCCATACATCATAAAAACCTTGATTTAAGTAACAGCTTAAATACCCGAAAAGCATGGGAAGCCAGTGCTTTTCAGCCAGGAAAGGGGTTTTTCCTCTGAGATTTTTCAGCTAATTTTTTTGTACTACCAAGTTTTCTTAAATGTATTCCTCCTTAATTAAACTTGCAAACATCATTTATGCACCTCTTTTCTGTGTTCCTATAGATAGAGAAGCAGAAATCATGTGTTTGTAAGCAAGAACATTTTCTGGGCCCAGCACATGTGCTTGGATAATCTTGTTAAAGAAATTCCTAAGCAGTCTTTCTGTTAGGGGTAAAACAGAAGGGTACAGAGCATGTTCTTTTTCTAAAACTGGGACAGAGGAACTATACGAAGAAGAATCTGAGTAAAGAAATTTGGTTGGAAGTAACTCGCCCTTCCAAGTAACACCATTTGCTTAAAAGTTAGGCTGGATTTTATTCCATGAATTGATTGAGGAGTTAAGAAAGCAATAAGTTTTCCCTTCACTCTCTTCAGACACTCAGACACAAACTGACAAAAAGTGTAAAGATAAATTTTCTTCCCTCTTTTTCTTAACATATTGCAAACACTCAATGCACAACAAGAGGCTCTGGAAACAAGGATAACATGAAGGATTCTTTGCTTTGGAAACAGTTATCAATGAGGTTTATATCATACCAAGCTCTTTAGAATTATTGGCTCCACAGATACAGCACATTGTTTAATCGGCCCTTTTAGTCCCTGCAAGACTCTAAATTAGCTAATCTTAGTATAATCACTAAATAAGTCATATATGAGAAAATGTAACAGCAGTATAGCTGCATAGCTGCATAGGGGTTAATAGTTGAAAGCTCCAGCCACTCTGTATGACAAACAATTTTCGTAACATATAAACTAACAAAATGAAGTGTTTCAAACTTTGCATATGATTTAAAAAAAGAAACGGAATAACCCGGGAGTGTCTGAAAGAGCTAAAAATAATGATACATGAACAGTGTGATCTTAGATGTAATTCAGTACAGACATACAAGTAAATGCATATTGAAAAGAACTAACCAAACTGAACTACGTCTAAAATGATTGTATATTAAAGAGGTTTAGGCATTATTAAATTCTTCAATGAAAACACCTGCTCAAAGCAAACTAGCTGTCAGAGAAATGAAAATGGACAACTGATATTTAAGCTACCATAAGGCCATTTTTTGTTTGTTTGTTTTAGTGCTGATCTTCTGTACACTCAAAAGTTACAGGTGGATAGATGTGATTGTGGAGGTACATGTAAATAAATAAATTTGGGAAGATGGAAAAACATGCTGGAGAATTACAGAATTTATATAAAGAATATCATAGAAACAGAATTTCATAAGGGAATTGAGTGAAGCAGTGGCTGATGGAAAAAACGTAATATACTATCATATAATTAAAAACTGTCTCATAACACAAAAAAGGGCCAGGTTTGCCATTCGGATTTCTCAGTTAACTTCATTGTGCAATCAGACCTTGAAGTTGTTTCAATGAGTTTTCTTGGAATAGTTTTATGATAAATAATAACTTATCAGCCTTATAGGAAAGCCTACAGAACAAGTCTAAAGAAATATCTACAGTACAGGTGAAGTTTTTCCTCATTGCACCAAGAAACATTTCTGCTTCACAAGCATGACTTTCATTTGAGCCTTTTGCAGTCTCTCTTCATATATTACTTGCACTCGAACTTTAGCTTCAGTTTTATCTAATAAATTGTTATTCTTCATCACTTCATTAAAACTAGGAATTCCTACATTGGACATGAACCCCAATGAGAGTCTGGCATAAGAGGACATCTCTACAGAATGATTACAATCTCCAACATGTGTTAATAGTGTTTAGAAAATTTTTCTTTGAAGAACATTGCAATATAGCCTACAATTTCTCAAATTTTCCTTTACTTTCCTCTAACCATGCACTGACAATTTTGCTCAGCAAATAGTTGTTTTCCACAATAAAACCACAGTGCTATCTGAAAAACTTCTTTATTTTTAGAGCTAGGAGTGTACAACAGCATGGTTTTTTTTCAGATATCATGCATTAAAAAATGGTTCCTAGCAGCAACCATGTATACAAAATATCAATGTGGAGCTAACACACATTGTTTCAAGTTCTATAATTTATTTTTTTTACAGTCCTCATCAGTGGAGCATTTTAAAAGCAAAGATTTAGTTTGAATTTTTTACACTCCCTGTGTAAATAAGCCAGAAGAACTTGGGATGGGGGGGATTTGGAAAACCACATAAACCCTGCCCATCTGAGATCACAATGATTAATGGCATGGAAATATTAATATATCTCAGAAATAACTGTACCACATGGAAATTTTGGAAAATAAATATCAAGTTATTTCTAAGAAATTGTAACCATTAATAATCTTAGACCTCATTTGGGATATGAGAGGCATAAGGAAAGTATCTTGACACTGATGGCATTGATTAGATTCTAGCATTGAAAGCTTCAACCATGATCCAGCTAGGAAAAGTCACCGACTTAAATTCCAGTAAGTACAAAATGTTTTTAAATGAATATGTAATCTTTGCAAATGTTCTTTCCAATACCAGTGTAGATCAAATGAAATCACAAGCTTCTCAGCCTGTCATGACATACAGGATTTCTTCAATATCTGTGCAACCTTTTTTGTTTAACATTCCTTATATTTCAGGACTCTTCAATGCTTGTACTAGTACTAATTATTATCACTAGTATTAGTAATAGTTTGATTGCTGCTGTACAGTTCCCTCTGTTATAGAATAGGGTAGTGAAAGTAGATAAAAAAATATGATATTAAATAGTTAACGGTCCATAGATATTTAAGACATTTTTCATGGGATAGTGCAAATTAAGACTTCAGCAATACTTATGTTAATAGACACTTGAATACAGTGTACAACCTGCTCTATAAAGAAAGCCAAAATTGTCTTATGAACAGAAATAATTTGGAATACAATAAACAGAGCTCTGTTCCTCACAGATCTGTACTGAAGAATTACTATTCTCATTTGGTAGTACTCTAGGGAAACAAATGTAAATGGATACATGAAGCTTAGGAGAAAGATGAAACATGGACCAAGGAAAAGAGCAAACCCCTTGAATGATAAAGGAATTAAATAGGAATCAGGATGGGAAATCAGTAGTAGCTTGTACTTCTATAAGCCTCATAGAAAAATGCTTCAAGAGCTTCAGGGAAAAGGGGAACTTGGAGAGCACGTCTTAAGGCTCTGTACAGGAGCCTTGTTCCATCTCCGTTGCCTAGAAGACAAGCCTCCCCCCACCACCACCACCAATCTAGTAAAGCACCATGATTAAACAGCAGGTGTAAAAGCCTGTTTTTACCTGTCATCTTCTCTTTTCCCTTCCCTTTAGTCTCAGTTTCTTAGCTACAAGCATGGACAGACTAAACCAGAGATTTATGTGATTGATTACTTCAGCCATTCCCATGCAGCAGTCACATTATTGTGCCTTGTGCTTGTCAAGGGCAAGCACAAAACATGGCACCTGGCGCATTCTTTGCTGTCACTGAGGTAAAAGTCCAGGCACGCAGGTCTTGCACTTTTTAATGTGGTATTGCTGTTGTTAGACACAGGTCCTATGGACAGCCAAAATACCTTGCCCGAAGGAAGTCTGGCAGTGCCATACTGATTTTTAGGCCTCATTGAGTAATACTTACAGTTCCAGAAAACAAAATGCTATATGGTTATCTTAACTGTTAGCTTTCCCCCCACCCCCTCTCCAACACTATTTCTAAACAGCCAGCTGGAAAGCAGTGCTGGGCTCTCTAAGTATTTCTGTCAGGCCTGAATGGACGATAGGGGAGGAGGGCTAAGAACAAGGTAAGGAGAAGCTGGATCTAGTCCGGTTGCTTAACAGGGGCCTCCACCTCCATCTTTGATTGTTCCACCAAGCATAATTGCTTTATTCTGGAGTAAATTTTGTAAATGAGTAAGATTGCCTGCGAGACAGTAGGTCAAAGAAAGCAATTTTATGATTCTTGTTTTCATTGGCAACTGTAGAAGGTTAAAGCACTTTATGACTTCATTCTAAATTTACTATCGTAACAAATTATATTTGTATGGCTACCTTGGATATGTACCTTAGAAGAAAGCTTTTTCCACCATTTAGAGATTTCATAAAACCACAGAACTTGCTACCTAATGAAACAAAAGCATGAAAACTTACATTAAGCAGTCTTCACGTGCATACTGTGAATGAGGTTCCAAGAGATGTTGTAAACCTGATTGTTACTCTTTCAGTTAATCAAATACCCTTCAATCAAATACTATGTTCATAAGAATATTTTTTTTTGAGTAAGAACGTTAGGAACTGCCAGCCAAGGAGGTAGCCACTCTGCTTAGTGGCAAGAAATTCATGTCCAAACCAATACAGACAGAAGCAATTCTCTAAACTGATGGAGTTACACTTATTTTGGGTCTATGATCTAGATCTGGGATCTAGACAGGAAATTTCAATTAAACCTGTTTTGCAAACTCCCCCCATTTGGTTAAAGTAAATCATTTGCAAAGCTGTACCAATTTTAATGCAAATTTCACCATAAACATTTTCCCTGATTTGAAGTAATTAGACATCATAATCCTAAGGGGGGAAGAACAAACAAATAAGTCATTTTAAACACCCAACAGGAAGAACACCACGAAGGGAAAAAGAAAAAAAAATAATAAAAAAAAAAGTAGAATCAAGTGCTTGCTGTCTTCATCTCAGTTGACTGCTAGAAAGTCATGTTTGAATATGCCAGATACTTGGTACCTTCAAGTCCCAGGTTTAAGATGGCAGTCAGGATTTGTCCCCTACCTTTTTAAGAGCAAGGTAAAATACAGATAACACAGACTTTTTTAATCTGTAAACTAGAGGTAAAGACTGAGCTCTGGGCACTGTGAGACCATACACTTCAGTATACACCTCCTAACCGTCAGCCTAATGCCTACATGGCTGCAGTTGTCCCTCTGTCAGAGTGCTTCTATAAAATGAAAAAGACCTTCAGCTTATCATACTTCATGGAACAGGAAATACTTTGAAGTCTCAAGCTTTCTGAAGACAGGAATGCAATTTCTAGACTGGTTCTACCAGTGGGTTTAAGTCCATACTTTTAAGATTTCTGAAGCCATCTTTATACGGAGCCCTTTTAGCAACAGAAGTCTACTTCTAACCTGCCTCTGCACACCACCATAGTAAGTCAGCACATGGCTATGAATCTGCAAGCTGGGAAGTGCTCTCAAACTCCAGATCAGAAACACCTCTTCGATGACACAAAGCGGCCCTCAATCTATACCGAGTGCAGGAGTAGGCAGAGCTAGAGTTCCTGTGCAGATAGCTGCTTGAAACTTCACACAGCACATGCCCACTGATACTCCATGATTCCAGTTTCCAATTTTTCCCCAGAAGGCACAAGCCGCTTCCTGAATGTATCTTATTAACTCCTATTTATTGAACCTAAAAGGGATTATCTCTGCCATGTCAATAAACATCATATACTAAGTACAACAGGTACATTGCATTTCCTGGTCTACAATTTTCTGTCACCACTGAAGTCACTGATGCAGGATAATTGCATGAAGTGGTCTAGCTGTGAAAAGCATAGTGAAATGCATTGTGAAATCCAAGCTTGGTTTGTCTAACTACCAGTGCCAGGCTCCAAGGAGGGGCTGGCAGAGCTCTGTCCCCACTGCCTTATGAAGTGGAATCTCACTCCAGGTATGAGACCGTGCTTTCTCAAAGTACCATCCAAGACTGTGGCTGAAATAAGCGTCTTTTAAAGAAAGGTAGCCACAAAAGTCTTCACCTTTCTCTCCCCTTGTAAGATATTTTTCAAGGTAGCCTGAACAAGACTTATTGCATCCTCTAGAGAGCCACAAAAGAGAAAGCACACTGTGCATATTCTAGAGACCCACAAATGAGAAAGCACACTGTATTGTAGGAACAAACCTCATGGTAATGAGAATAAACTTTTTCCAGAACACAGCAGAAAATGCCAAAGGGCTACTTTTTCAATTCAATGGATAGGGTGCAAGCTATCCAGCCACAGGTCAACGCAAGCAAATCAAATGGAACAGAAAGCATATCTGAGAAGGATACACTTCTTAGGTGCTCCTGGGCAATCAAGGATGGTCCATGGAAAAAAGTCTTCAGAAGATATGGTCAATAAGCAAAGAAGCACCCAAAGATAAGCATTAGGAGATCACAGGATACAGAATTTAGACACAGGATGATGATTCTTTTGCTTAGGGTTGTCATCTCCTTCATATTTCCTGTATATGTTTACACCTGCCACAATTCTAAAAGAGAATCAGAGCTCTTACATTCAAAATGCAAAATCCACTCTACGCAGCTAGACGCAGCAGCCAGATAGAGGGCACTGGAATATACAGGGCAGGGGGAAACTTGAACATTTGTTTATTTCTGGTTCTGAAGACCCAGACTGACTTCGAGGACATCTTTAACTCTGTTCTACACGTACATTGGATGAGGTAAAAATAACAACAGTCTTCAAATCTAGTCTGAAAACTTTTTTTCTCTGAAATAAGAACACATAGCCTTTCTGGTTAATTCACACGGTTCACTGTTTTGATGTTTTCAGATTCAGCAAGAGTTTTGTTGCTTTCTCCTTTCCATTTCTTATTTACAGAACATGTATATTTTGTCCTAAATTTTGCTGAGAAAGGTGGTTCTTTTATTAAATTTTAAGATGTTTGGAAGCCTTTGGGTATGCAGTGTTTAGAATTCATGTATTTCTACACTAACAACTACATCTTTTTTCTCTCAGTTGATGCATTTGGCAGCGTATCTTTTGGAATGCTGTGGTACTTCATCACATTCTTAGACATTCACTAGTCTTTTCTCCGAGGAATTTAAAAAAAAAAAATTGTAACAGCACTTGTCAGGCAAGGGATAACAACTTCATATTTGTAAATGAAAGCATGTTTATGTTCCTTTCTTAATCAAAAGCATGTCAGATTTCCCTAGACATACTCTGTGCATATATCGTGTAGCTTCACCCTATCTTGTCTCTTGTGGTGAGGGACAGCTCTGACTCAAACCAGGTAACTCTAATGGTGAAATGGCACAAAACAAGAAAACGGACAGAGAGTACAAGGGCTTCAGTTCAAGAAATTCAGCTGATACCCTCAGTAAGGCACAGAGCTTTTAAAGATCATTTTCAGATGGCCTACCCGGGAAGAAAAAACTTTCACTTATTAGACAATTCATCATGAGAATGCAGAATCATTTTAAAACTTTAGAAAGTCACCCTGTACAGAGAAGGTTATAAAATTATAAAATTACTTCTTTCATCTATTACTGCACTCTCCTGCCTTTCTCCAATCAGTCCACTCTCCCCAGATCCAGGGATGTTGGAGGTTATAAGTACTTCATACAGGTCACATGAAAAATACGGTCTTCAACTGAGGTTCAAATCAGAAGCATTATGGAATAAGTGGCTCAGCATAGTTGATCTTCTGAGGAGACAGTCAACTCATTTATTCAAAAATCAATTTTGTTGCCAGTCCTGTTTAATTTTTAAAGATTACATATTAGCACTACTACTGAAATGTAATTGGGTAGAATAAACTGTGTGTTTTAAATATTAGAAAGAATACCACTTTCTAATTAAAACACAAATTTCAGATAGATATTTTTAGTTTGGATATTTTTAGGTGCTTTTTTTCTCTTTCTGGCATGTCTGAGATGTCCTGGATTAATTTAAAATCACAGTACTAGCTGTGCCCAGTTCAAAGCTAGAGAAATGAAAATGAAAACTTACATTTGCACCGTCATGATTTTTTTATATTTGTTTGAAAGCATAGTTTAAGTAAGGGAAGGTGTTCTGTTACTGAGATGTATAGAAGTATCTACAAGTTGTGGGGCAGATAGGAATTTCAGACTATCAGAGCCAAAATTTGTAACTGGAGACGAAAAAGCAGCAGCCCTGTCAAATATCTCCAGGCCTGTACACGCCAGGTACTTTAATGTAGGTACATTTCCTCTATTTATATAACAATCTGTTTTAGAACATTGTCACAGTAGAGGTACATAATATAGTCCGTGGTTACTCATGCAAAAGTAGTAAGAACTAAACTAAACCACAAGCATCATCTCTGCACACAACTCTTATGCTATCAGGCTATTCAAAATTAACTAAGTCAAAATTAATGTTTTAGGATCAATGACCATTAGTTTGCTGAAGCTAGGAGTACCAAAGCTGTGCTCATTCAAAGCTATGAGAGGAAAGGTACTTTTCTTTTTTGTCTACTGGATTTTTATTTATTTTTTATTTATTTATTTTAATGCATTCAGGTCAAAAATGTAGAAAAAAGATTGAATGGCCCATTAGTCTTCTACTTGCACAAGGTAGGTACATTAATATGTTTCAATCAGATTCTGACCTCAGTTGAGATCCTGATAAAGTCATTTTTACTATCAGATTTTTACAAGCACATGGTTCTTGTAGAAGAAGGAATAAGAAACACAGTGAACAGGGAGAATATTACAAATAACTCGGCAAGCAATGAACCAAACTAAACTGATATATTTGTAACTGCATTATGTAGACACAGCGGTGGTATAGCAACAAACCTCTGAAGAAGAATAGTAGAACAAAACTGGCAGAAAAAGGTAATCTCTTTGCTTAGACCATTAGAGTTGCAAAAGCAACAAAGCAGGCTGACAAGCTTTCTTGTTCTAAGATTTTCTGTAATTACATCATTTGATTTAAAATGAGGTACTACCTTTCCCTTCATGCTTGAACACGCATAGGGCACTTCACACACTGTATTAGCTGCTTTCTGTCCCAGTCAGAAACAGCTCAACTCTGAAAACTGATGGTATTACTACATTAGCCAAGGAAAGAAACAAAAAGAATGTGTGAAGTTTTGTTGCCTCAGTTTCTGAATGGGCATGTTCATAACAATTTCATTTTTCTACTTCTATTAAGTGTGTCATCAAGAGAGGGTCAAGTTGGAAAAGCAACCATTAGTAGAATGAATGACATAGCAGTTATAGTGGACAATAAGTAAAAAAGTAAGTTACTGTTTTAACTGTACAATAGTCTGTAGCCATACTGATGTCACGAACATTAAATGAAAAATCCATGTCCCTTTGGAACTGTTCTCTGATCGTGCAATACATCAAAAGACACTTAATTAGTATAATTATTCTAATAATTAAAATTCATGAAAAATCTAAACAATTAATGATTGCTCTGAGATGCAGCAGACACCAGATGCACATAAAATCCTTCATTAGTGCAGGCACAGATTTATTCTCTAACAACTACAAAAGGCACTTGTGCACAGCATTAATAACGGAGGCTGCTCAAGTAGCAAGTAACCACCCAGAACAAACACAAACACACACATAAAGCACAGCGAAAATGAGATTTTGCATAGTTCTTAGGCATTTTAAACTTTATATATGATTAACTTCAGAGAGAAGATACCAGAGACGTCATTTTGAACAATCTAGTGATTAGAATTCATATGTTCTTCAACTGTACATGCAAAATATATTTAAAAAATGAATGAACTATGAGGAATTAGACCTAATTACTCTTTTTAGCCCTCTAAATTCCCGAAGATCATTTTCATCAGACAGTAAGTTTCTTTTTAAGGCCTTGTCTTCAGGAGTACTAAAGGTACGGTTCTAATTCAAATTTGTAAATATAAGTCAACAACTACCAAAGTCCCTGTTAGTGGTTCCATGTTTTCTCCCCCTGATCTACTAATATGGTTTCTCTTCACTAACATTTTATTCAATGTTAGGAAAACCACAAGTAATTTTATGTTAGCAGCCACGTTACAAACAGCCTTTTCTGCTAGGTCTGGCCAGTGAGGTCTGTAAATACATTTATCACCAGAACTATTTTGCACAAGGTAAGCAATCAAAAACTTAAGAGGACTCTTGTTATTTTTGGTATGGTGGTAATATTAAACTATATTTAATGCCCTTTATATGTCAAATTCTGTAAGACTGCGTAAATTATTTCTGTTCTTGTAAGGCACTGAACTCATGTTAAGGAAATACTTTATCAGTGCAAAGAGCATTAATTTAACAGTTATAATTAGCTCAGAACACAAATGAATCATTTCACATTGTTCTAGAAGACTTCAAAGTCAGCAAGCAATCACTAAAGGAATTCAGAAAAGTTACTGAACCTTTTAAGCCTACTATACAGTTGGTTTTTACATACTGTGAAACTTTTTGTTGTGCATTATTTGGCTACTCTCTTTTCATTTGTCAAATTAGGTTGTGTTATTCTGTAATAAAATCCGACAGTATATGACAGCATGTTGCTCTAAGTTTCGTGTAGATCTTGCAATTTATGCAGACCTGCTGCAGTGAGCAATACACCAAATGACAAATTTCACTGTAGAATACTGGTACCACAAGACTTGGGAATTCTGCTATCTTATTTCCTTCCTCTATCCAAAAAAAATATATTAGGTTACCAAGAAAGAAAATGGTACCCAGAAGGAAGCAGAAGAAATACACAATCTAGTCAGTAAAGCAGGTTATTCCAGGTCAGCACTGGGAGTGAAACACACCGACACAGTGTTCACATTACTCTGCATTCTCTTGGTTGTCAAACTAAACACAATCAGAGGTAGCTCGTATCTCCAGCAACTCCCCTGCAGACAGACAAGATCTGAAGCCTCCACCTCAGAGGATTCAACTCTTCATTAGTACTGCACTACCCTCCAAATCCCATGCAGAGGAAAAAACACCCTTAGCAGTTTCCTTATTTTTCAATGAGAAAAAGAAAAAAAAAAAAAAAAAAAGAGGGTCATTTTGTGTGCAATGGTTTCTCATTCTCCACCTGACAGGTTTCACAGGAATGCTGATGTTCAATTGAGAGGAAAAATATTTCCCTACGAAAATATTAGGAGCTGGTCTTCTAATGTCGCAGTGCATTGGTCAATCTGTCAGGATAGCTGGTTTCCTGAAAGTCAGCACAGTATAGATTTTTCCTTAAATTGTGTGGCTTTGAAATTACTAACAGATAAGTAATTTCAGCCTCTCCTTCCTTCTCCTACTTTGCTTTTTAGCCCTGCACACCCACGCAGTGGATTCACACCGCTTGCCAGCTAATGCAGACCCTTACCCTTGTCTGTGATAGATCTCCCCGCACCCTGCAGCTTGTGTTAATGAGAAGCATAAGTTTCAAACCAAAGCATCAAAAGAGCAGTTTTCTCAGAACACTATCCTGTAAGGGGTCTCTGAAGCAGCTTTCCCTCTGGGTTTCAATAACCTCAACGAAAGCAAAATTCCTCCAGTTCCTCCAGTTCCTCACTGTTTTGGACAAGCCTTTTAGATAAAAACAGGCAAATGAACCCCACGTGAATAGATCAGGACTTCTCCAATGACCAAGAGCTCTATTCCGTCACATCCAATTTCCAGAGTCCTACCTAGAAAGATTTAAAGGGCATCCATGGCTTGACTGTGGCTTAATCCTCGAGTATGACTCAGAAGCCAAGAATTTCTCTTCTCTGTTTCCATTTCCTGCTTCATTTTGGCAGACCGGCATGGAGTCCCTATAGAACAAGGTCTACATATATCATGTACTGCTACTCTGACCACTTAAAATTTTTTCTTCCCTTCAGGGATTCGCCTGCACTCCCTTCACAGTAAATTCTTTTAAATAACTATATGGTTCAGGTAGGGAGGATTGTCTCCTTTTTAAAAAATAAAAAGCAATTAAAGGCAAAGAGTAATTATAAGGCTAGGATCATGTGTCAGATGAGAAGGTTTACAGAAAATTCTGGTGTTCACAAACAGTGTGGGCTGGCTCCCAGTGGTAAAACCACTCAGCTGCTCACTGCTCAACAATTGTAGGGTTGCTGAAGCAGATCGGCTGGGGGGGGGGGGGGGGGGGGGGGGAATAATAATAATAATAATAATAATAATAATAATAATTCTGAACCATCATCTACTTCCTGAGCCTCCAAATCTGCCAAACAGAGGTCTTGGTCAGTTCCATCCAGCAGTTGGATCAGTTCTTTTCTGATCTTCCACCAAAAAAAAAAAAATCTGGGCCAATCTCTAATGAAAGTCATTAATATTCCCTGTGTAAAAAGGTCTCAGCATGAAACATTTCACAACACAGGAACAAAGACTGAGGAAATTCTGTTAGAAAGTGATTGGTTTGCACTTTACCTTTCCACTAGTTACCAACTGGCCCATACATAGTGCACAGGCTTCAGGGCCCTGCAGTGTCTGGGTAAGGAAAACTAGTCCTGAAAAGAAGAGGCAATTGCAAGGCTGTCTCCCAGAAGCTTGTACAATGACATACAGGTGCTATTCTTCCACTCCCAGCCCTGTCCAAAGAACAGGTGTACCAACCCAGAACGCTTCTTGTCCTTCATCCCAGCTATTTGCAGAAGCATAGAGACATGCGGTCCAGTCATGTAAATTGCGGGATCTCAAATGTCTGAGGTTTTGCCACATTAGCCTGTTCCTAGCCTTACGTAGTATTCACCAAGACTCCCAATGCAAGTCATCCAAATAGTTCTGTTCCTAACAAAAGTATTGTGCCAACGATATTTTAATGCTGTGGACCTTGAGAACTTGAAGTGCTTTAGTAAATGATTAGGCAACTCCCTACACACTTAGAAAACACCCAATATTACAGGGTTTGATCCACGTTCCTGCAGGAGTTACCGAGACCCAATATGTGATGTGGAGTATGAAGTATTTGGGAACCAGTGTACAACTATCTTCCAATTCAAGAAACTACTGTGAAAAAGCAAAAATTACTTCTTTACAGTTTTGTCACTACTTCATTTGACTTTTCCTTTCTTATAGCAACACCCGCCAAGGGACTCTTACTTCAATTAGCACCGAATGAGGCTATAACCATAATAAACACAGATCTAATCAGTGAAAATAAAGCCAAGCTCCCCATGTCCACAGAGCATGATGTCAGTGAAAAGGTCATATCCAGACATATATAGATACTTATAAATATCATTATAAAAATCAACAGCAACTCTTAATGAACATTTGTTCCTTTTATCACAGGCTCATCTCAGGAGACAAAGCCTCCTTTCTGTGAGCTCACCTTTTGACTATGATCGCACGGCTAGAAGTATTTCCACTTCAGAGTCAACATGTGCAAGCTGTTATCTTTCACTTACTTTGAAAGATCTCATCAGCACACTTATTATTCAAAGCCTGCCCCTTTGAAGCTTCCCACTTGTAAAGCCAAGGGTGCAGCAAGTGTTGTGTAGTTCTGACAGAAACATTGCTTTGACATTTGTATGAGACCTGTGTTTTTGCCCCAACTGTCCTTCTCACAAAGTATTGCACGTTCTACTCCTCAAGTACATTCAGTATGACACTCAAAATGGCTTTCATGGCTTTGAAAAGCACTTTCATTTGATGCTATGGCCTGAGTTTATGGGTTTGCATTAAAGGATATGCTCCTGCTTTGAGTTAAATTCTTTCTTTCTTCCCCTTTTTAAACATAGTATCAGACAATGTGCTAATCTATCTGCCTTGCACAGAATTGTGTAACACAGGCACTGATGTTCTCAAGGAAGACTTCACTTTGTTCTATTGAAGGATCCACATAACAGACAGAAAATATTCAGTCCATTTAATGTTGGAGCAAATTCAGAGAGAGATTTACTACCCCAACTACCCATCTGAATATGAGCTAGCAGTGTGCTCAGGTGGCCAAGAAGGCCAACAGCATCCTGGCTTGTATCAGAAATAGTGTGGCCAGCACGACTAGGGTAGCGATTATCTATTTGTACTCGACTCTGGTGAGGCCGCACCTCAAGTATTGTGTTCAGCTTTGGGCCCCTCACTACAAGAAGGACATCGAGGTGCTCTAGCATGTCCAAAGAAGGGCAACAAAGCTGATGAAAGGTCTAGAGAACAAGACTTATGTGAAACAGCTGAGAGAGCTGCTCACATTGTTGTTTAGTTTGGTCAAAAGAAGGCTCAGGGGAGACTTTATCTCTCTCTACAATTATCTTAAAATGAGGCTATAGCAAGGTGGGAATTGGTCTCTTCTCCCAAGCACCAAGAGATAAGGCAAGAGGAAATGGCCTTAAGTTGTACCAGCGGAGGTTTAGATTGTATATTAGGAAAAATTTCTTCACTGAAAGGGCTGTGAAGTATTGGAACAGGCTGCCCAGGGAAGTGCTTTAGTCACCATCCCTGGAGGTATTCAAAAGATGTGTAGGTGTGGTGCTTAGGGATGTGGTTTAATGGGGGACTTGGCAGTGTTAGGTTAATGGTTGGACATGATGATCTTAGCGGTCTTTTCCAACCTAAATGATTCTATGAATTCATAAATTCTATAAACCAAACGGATGAACAATAGTTTATGGAATAACTGAAGTATCTCTATGACTGAGTCATTACTCACATCCCAGGAACTACATTAGATTGCTAGTGGTTGTAATAACGTCTCCGTATTCTACCTAAGGGGCACTTTTAACATGGGCTGACAAAGGTCAAACATCCTTCAATTATCTGTGTATATACCTTCCTAATTCAGTGATTAAACCCAGATGAACTACCATGTAACTCTCAAAAATGGAGCATTTCTCTCCTATCTTGCAACATTCCCGAACATCCTACTTGCAGCTTCTGAAGGCTATTTTTTTCTGAGTACGAGGATTAATGCTGACATTGAGATCTTGCTTTTAGGTGCACTTCTTGAGAGGACATGATTTTCTGTGTTTTACAGATGTGTGTCAACGCACTGGAGGGAAGGGGTGCCATCCAGAGGGACCCTGACAGGCTTGAGAGATGGGCTTGTGCAAACCTCATGAGGTTCAGCAAGGCCAAGTACAAGGTTGAGGAAGTCGGGGTTGTTCAGTCTGAAGAAGAAAGGCTCTGGGGAAACCTCATTGCAGCCTTCCAGTACCTAAAGGGGGGCCTACAGAAAAGCTGGGGAGGGACTCTTTGTCATGGAGTATAGTGATAGCACAAAGAGCAATGGCTTTAAACTAAAAAGGGTAGATTTAGATTACATATTAGGAAGAAATGTGAGGGTGGTGAGGCACTGGAACAGGATACCCAGAGAAGCTGTTGATGCCCCATCCCTGAAAGTGTTCAAGGCCAGGCTGGATGGGACTTCAAGCAACCTGTTCCAGTGGGAGGTGTCCCTGCCCACAGTATGAGAGTTGGAACTGGATGATCTTTAAGGTCTCTTCCAGCCCAAACCATTCTATGATTCTATGATACAAGGCATAAACTGGATCACAGAAAGAAGAACTAAACTGCTCAATGTTTTTGCTGCAGATCCATAGCAAAGCTTAGGATAAAACAACTGACCTGCCAATCTCCCATCCATTTAACGATAAGGAAAATAATCATGAATTAACAGCAAGCTGAAGACTTAAGCATTATTTATTTCATCTGCTGACTTAAGGCATGATCCTGCTCCAACAGAAATTAATGGTAAACTCCCATTGAGTTCAGTGACAGCAAGATTAAATTCCAGGTTTCTTTCCTCCCACCAGCTTTCCTAGAAGAGCCAACAAATCATGGAAGTTTAATAACTATCTTTTTCTTAGAAATAATGGTGAAAAAAAAGCACACAATTGTCACACTGCATTTTTTTCCCCATTCCTTGACAAGGTTTCCAATATTTTTACTTGGAATATTCAACAGGGAAAAAATTACAAAAATTTGATGAAGCAGACATTTTTGTGTTTAGGATACTTTTAAAATCTCATTAACTGGGCTGAGAACTGCTTTTCTCCCCTGTTCTCGCTCCCCTTTCCTCCCTGCCTCTTCAGACTAATCTATGCAAGTATGGCAAGGACTGCCAGTATGAAACATCCCACCGACCTTAACAATTAGCAACCATGATCAATCACTTCATAAAATTCTGTGTGTCAGCTGGAAACTGGCTGTTTTTCTTAACCGAGTCAATCTGCTAAACATTTTAGTTCATGAATCCATACAAAACAGTACAAAAACAAATTCATTTGGATGAAATCTTGGTTTGTGCCTGATTTTTTTTTTTATGGTTTCTAACAGAATAGAAATTCTTTGCTATCGTTATACTAAGCTGCTGCATATTGATTAACAGAGGGCAACTCTTCACCTACTGGTGAAGTTTACCACAGGAATCTCTTGTCAATATAGCCACATTAGCAACATGTATACAGTACACCATTCCCAACTTTTTTCAGACAGTTAATACGACCAAAACAAAGTTAGTATCAAGTGGTAGGTGACACTAATTTAATTCTTGACATAAGCTACAATCAAACAGACTTTTTCAAATCATTCTTGCAATCAGCCCATACTTCCCGCATCTGGTGGAGTACAAATTCAAGCATCTGAGATACTAGGATGCCAGCTCTACTCTGTGTATCAATTCCCTTGGTACATTTATAAAGAATGCAGTGTACAGTGGGAAACCATACCTATCATACAAAATAGAAGCAAGCATATCAGACTGAATTGATATTACCAAACACACTGCTAAACAAACAAGACACTTTTTAACCTTAGGCTGAACTTTGGCAGAATGAGATCAGCATAGAAAGTCATTCCTTCCATAATTATTTTGTCTTAAAAAATAATGTGTCAGTGGATTTCTCTGGCCAATTTGCTCATTATTGAGATTGCATGTTCCATTTTCTGTCCCCAGATAGTCCTACGAGCTTAATTTAAGTGATTTGTGAACCTTTTGCATACTTAATCTGTCCCACAAAGCTAAGAATTTTCAACTCCACCTTTCAAATAAATCAACATGAAATAATCTTAAAATACGCAGATCAAACAAAAAATTTAGAGGAAAAATTGAGGTGATGGAATAATAAACATGCAGAGAAAGTGCACTGAAGAAACAAAGAAAAACCCGAAGAAAGAAAGAAGAAAGAAGCCAACAGAGAACACATGAGGATAGCAGAGACATGTCTCACTGGAGTCATGAGTCTTGAATGAGTGCAGAGACCTGTGCAGGTAACCTGCAATAAAATCTGACCACAAAAAGACCTTCACTACACTGAATATATTGAAACACCTTTTATAAGTAGGATAACAAAGCAAAGGTTTGCCTCCTAGAACTTCATTTAACTCCCACAACCATCTGTGGGAACTCATTCTCAGGGAACACGACTGGTACAAGGTACAATAATAAAACATACCTCCATTCACAGATTGAGGGAAGAGTATATGATATTTTTCACTTTTTTACTGCAATGCACAAGTACTGGGGAGGTACATTCTCACTTAGACCAAAAAGAGCACGTAAGGCAGGCAAGGTATCACACCTCACAGGTATCTGTCCACGTGAAAGCTACTCAGAGTCAGTATCAAAGACTAGGCTAATTTGTCTTTACCAGATCATACATTCTGTTAGACTTCTAAATGTGTGATCTGATTAGTGCTTGTTGAAAGTTTTATTTTGATTGGACTTAGACTGGGAAGGGATTTAGGATTTAAATTCTCCCTGAAGGCAATAAGAGGAAAGGGAATTGGCAATAGAGAATCATTAGTTTCAGCAGCAATTAAAGATGAGCTTGAATCTGTTTTTTCATTGTACTCCTGGTGAGGAAGGAAATTGATCTGGAATCATTGTGGCTTGGTGGTATTTCACTACTCTGATAGTCTTGGAGGAAAAATTTCAAACAAACCTTGCTACATCCATCACCAAGGGGCAGGGGAGGCCAACTGACTCGCAAAGAACTTCAGCCACTACCTCCACTAATGCTGCCACATCAGCCCAGGGTTGAAGCTCAAAGTTGAGCTCAGTTCCAGACACCAAAACCGTATACAGGTTCACAATCTGACTCTATTCTCACTTGCCTAAGATGCTGAAGTCTGTTTCATGCCTCAGGCTCATGTACCAATTGGTGGTAAGCAGGATTTGTTCAAGCACTTATCTCCCTACATGCACACAAAAAAAGCCTAAACTAAATCCCAAGCATCATGCTCAGCATTCTGACAGACACTGAGGTGAGCTCCATTAGATAATAGATTAGCTATCTGCTGTAATGAGAGTTCCTTGGTGCCTGGCTCATTTACTGCAACAAAAGGTCCCTCTTATAGGGAGAGGAAAGCTGGCCTTTAGGCATCTGGAATTAAGACTTTTTCTGTGCAGCAGAAATATACAACACTTAAATATGTATCACCTAGACCATTTGCAGATTACAGGGCAGGTGTACCCTAGCCCAGACTGGAAGGGCTATAGATTACTGTAAAGCTCCCTTCAAGCCTTAGTATCAATTTCACTTCCAGACAAACCAAAACAAAAGGAAAGCTTTCTTGCTTTACTTTTTCTCACAGAATAAATTATATGTCTATTCTGAAATAAAGTGCCTTTATCATATATATATATATTTATACATCATTTTGAATTTATATACACCACAGCTTTTTGTTCACAAAAGGTGCTAACATTTTTGAAAAGCTACCACATCACAAATGATTTTGCCCATTTACAATTTAGTGCAATCTTTATTCATCTCATTCCACTGCATTTATCTGTATTTCTAGCTTCCTCACAATATCACATATATTAGAAATGTACTAAAATCACCGAATAAAAATCATGCATGATTCATAAACAAGGTAGCACCGCAGCTGGTCTCAGAGACCTCGGGAGACACTATGAAAGAATAGCTAAATAGCTGAATTAGGTACTTTGCTCATAAAACATATCTACTGACATTCACAGAAAGTCTGGAGAACTACAAAATCCGGTTCAACTAAAGTAATAGTGAGTTGCACTTACAGTTTCTAGCTTATTAAGCACTAAGACAAACTAACCTAGTATAAGCAATACCTCAACACACTAACATTTCCCTGCCTTTGCTTTGATCTCATTCTGCAATACACATCTGGCCACTGTGTACGTGATAACTATGAATGTATCCCGTCTAGGCACATGTTTACAATTAAATCTTCAAAATAAAAAGAAGACACATGAATATACCCTCTGGGGCATGGAAGTGACACAAGTAGAAAAACACGGCTCAAGTCCAAAGAGCTACAATGGTCTACATAATGAACAGTGTATTTTTCAATCCAAAACATCTTTTCTATTTATTTTGGTGAAAAGAAAGGAAAGGAAAATATTTTAAGGAAATCCAAAATACCTGGCACCACTATATAAATGTTTGTTTGAGAAATGACATAACACAGGATTTTTTCAAAAATTTATACCTCTGAGATGACTGGATAAAGATAGAAGACTTATGCTTGGAATTCTTTTTTACACTTACCGCAAAAACATCCATTTCTGCAGAGCAAACAAAAGGCCAACATGACAAGATTGTGGCATTAAGTCATGGAAAATTGACATTATCTGTCTTGGCTTCAGCAAAGCTACAAAGCAGAGATGTCACGTGGTAAAGAAAAGTAGGCAAAAACTGAAAATTTCCGGACATAGCCAATAGCATTCTTTAACCAAGGGTATTATGATCGTTATGAGATAATGAGTCTGAGCCTGTATTTTGCAGTGTAACACTTCAGGGAGACACAAATGCTCTCTGCTTATATCACATGTGTTGTCAGACTGCAGCAAGAAGACGCCACAGCCAACTGGGGAGGCACTCCAGCTTATTGCCCACCCTAATTTTAGTACTATTACAACACTTTGTGGTCACTTATCGGTAGCTCTGTAGAACAGTGTTTTCTTTGTACATTACTCAAGATTGATGGGTCAATCTGGGCTGTGAGTTTATACAAAAATTTGTTATCCTCCCATGCTACAGCAACACAAAATGTGGGGAAAAAACACACTTAAAGAGAGCAACATCCTCCTAATGTGGATTCATCCAGTGAAACAAAAAAAAAATGCAGCAGTGTGACTGAAAACACAATTTGCAAAAATACCTGGCTACAATTACTTGTTCTCTCTTGTGTGCAAAATTGCTCTCACGAGGTCAGCCTGTAAAGGTAATATTCCAGCCTGAGATTTGGATAAGACTGCTTTCCAGTTATTACTTCCAACATCACAATCTTGCACCAATTTGCTCAATACTTTAAACAGGCATAGTGAAGTCAGGGAAAATACATGGAAGAACATTATTATGCCTATGGCTATGAGGCCATGCACCATTTACAAAGTAATGAAAATCACTAGTGGTACTACCTCTGCTGAGAAGCTTCACAGTAAGTAAGAGGGACACCATCATTAGCACCAATGACTAATTCAAAGGAACTGCTGTATGCAAAAGTGGAAGGCTTTAATTTGTGTCTCAGACATTCATGTTTGGGAAAGTGAGAAACTCCTAAACAAACCAGAGGGGAAGCAGGGGAAATTTCTGCAAATCAGAGAGTTCTCACAAAGCTCGATGCAGGAAAGAAGTGAGATTTCATGAGTGTTAAAACGGTATGTGAATCTAAACAAAGGCAGAGAAGGCAAGCTGAGCTGGAAAGTCTTCTTGGCATTCTGACCTTCATTCCTGGCCCCTGCCAGATTTAAATGCAAATACACATGGTAAATAAAAACACTGAAAGACATACAACTATTTTGGAAATACAACATCATTCACCACTGCTTCACACTTAAAAACTGTGGTGTAAATGGAGAAACATCAACCATCAGTAGAGTAAGCCCTGACCTCCCCCACTAAAATATTCCTACTATAGGCAGCACTCAATGCTTTAGGACTTTAATCAGCCTTCTGTCAAATTAAAACAATTTCTCCAAGATCAAAAGGCTTTGCAATAACAATTAGAGTACAACACAGACAAAAATGGAATTTTCAGTTCAGTTTTGCAACACAACAACCTTCGACAACCTTCTCATTTAGAGAAAGAAAAATAAGTGTAATAAAACTGAAAAGCTACACTGAGAATTCTAGAAATCTCGATGGAAATGAATAATTTTACACTTGGCAATTTACCAAAGTCACTGGTACTACCTGCATTCTCAGAAGCTGTGCTCTGTTTAATCATCGCATTCAGAATTATGAAGGGAAATGTACTTCTTGCCTTTACCTAGCTTGTCTTCAGTTACAGTGCATTGTGGAGCAGAAACCTATTTTCCACAGGTTAAAAAAGAATTTAAATTTCCAATGGTAGTTAAAGCAATCTGAACCTTATCACCCTTGGAAGTTGTATGATCTTACTTGCTTTAAAGCTAAAACAATAACACCATATGGCTTTTACATTCGATATCTCACATATTTTCATAATTGATGCAAAGCTCTTAAATCCACAACTAATCACTCACATCGCTTATTGGTGAAGTCACTGAACACTATAAATATAGCACATGGTAGTGTCTGTAATTACAGTGATTGCATGTGTCCTGCTCAGGGACAAACAGCTAAAAGCAAAATTGCCTTGCCTATAAACTGACTGGCAACTAGTCTGTTCCCCCATAAAAACCTGTATTATGGTTTTAACTCCAAGACATTTTACTGCCCACTCTACTTCTGCATCTAATCATGACTCTAAAGATGCCTTTAAAAACTCACACAACTTGGTTAAATTGAAAGAGGTTTAGGTTTTCAGACTTGGGGTACAGACACACACAGGTATGTAATCTGCTCAATGGAAATTGAACACGTGCAGGTTTTACACCTTGGAAAATGCAGTCATTTCAAGGAGCAAAATGTCCAAAGGAAGAGAGGTACAGTACCTCTTACTCAGTTCACAATATAGAGCCAGCTTATGTTGCGTGTCAACAGGCATTAGTAACTTGTTGATGCAGCTATTCCCAGAATTTGAACCTTCCTCCAGCTGGTAAAATGCCAGGTAATACTACCACAAGCACGGGTAGTAGTTCTGGAGGCACAAAGGTGCTTAAGCTCCACCAGAAAATCCAGTGATCTACATACTCACGAAGGCAGTAAGTTTATGCACAAGCTAAAGACATGCTCTGAAGCATATTCTAGGATGTCTATCTGACATACTCCTGTGCTGTAATTAACTGTTCGCTGAAGACTGCTGTCTATAGCCTGAGGCCTTTTGGAAACAAAGCTGAGAGTTAAAACAATACACTCGATTGCACACCATCAGTATCATGTTCTGTTAATTAAAACTGAGAGGAGAAGAGAACTGCTCTGGTGCAAGGCCAAGCACGTCCAGTTACTGGTTACTTTCATTGCATGTCAGGAAGAATCTCTTTCCACAAACAGGTCCCACAAAGCTAGATCCATGAAATACCCAAGCAAAAGTCCATGGCATAGAACCTCAAAAGGTAAAGAAAACAAAACAGGAATAAAGTTATTTTTAGAAGTATACATCACCAACACAGGTTAGAAAAAAAGAGCCATTATTTCATCATAGCCTAGCAAACACTCCAAATACCAAGTTTAAAAGCCAAATGAGAAAATCCAAATACATATTCAAAGGACAACTTACAGAAGTATGCAGCAGACATGCTAAAACAGTAAATGTGCATTATAGGAAAAGAAGTAAGAGCTTGTAAGGTGTGCTGAATGAAGGACAGTAATTATATCCTATAGCAGGTTTGCTGAAAGCAACCTTAAGTTGTGCCCAGTGAGTATACCAAGCAATTGTTTTGGCAACCACTACAGCATCCTCTTCTGACCTCCTCACGAATGGCAGTTTGGAATCCTACTCAACACTGCATTTTTCTCTAGTGACATTTCAAACTTCGTGATATTTCATAACCAACTGTGGGCGTTCTTTCTGCAAGGAACGGGCCATAACATGATTGGCTTGGATTTACTTGTATGTGCTTTACTTGTATGGTGTGCACTGAGCCTAAAAACTGGAAAATCAGAGAGAAAAATATCACAAAGCAAAAGATACTTCGACCTTCCAATGCATCTCCTTCTTAGTATGACATTTTTCAGCTTTTAGCATGGATGACTTACACTGTAATCCAATGTCTATTTATAGTGATTTTGTGTACCTAACGTACCCAGACAGCACAATCACATTTATATCAATCCACACAGAAATCACATTACAGTATTCAGGTCATTCTTTAGGTTGCCTGTGGGAAGATTGGTTATACTTGATCCAGCAAAAATTATTTCAAGATAAAAGTTACCTCTTCAAAATTGTTATTTTTTTTTTTTTAATTTCCTGGACTTATGCATTGTATCATGCATCTGTGGCTTTTAAAAACAACAAACAAAACAAAATCAAAAACCACATGTTTGGGGCTGCCTTAAAACCAGATTTACCATCTCACAGAACCAGCCTTTCAGACAGACAAACCCAGGATTTCCAACTCAGCTTCATGGAATATACTGCCAAACTCAAACAAGGCTCAGTTCAGAGAAACTAAACAGATAGACTTGATTGAGAGTCTCTGATGACAAGCACAGTTATGAAGTTCCTTTGGAAAATAAAAAGTCTTTAAGACAATACAAGATTAGCACCTAAACTCTAGCTAAGCTTTACCATGTAAATTCAATTAGAAATAATGGGGGTTGGGAGGTGTGGGGGGGTGGACCTCTATGCATTAATGTGAGATGTTTGCCTACCTTACCTAAACAGGGGTTTATATAAAAACAAAAACACTATAGGTTAAGTGTAAGACAGATTGAAAATCTGAAAGAAAGCATTATTCATGTCATCTTGTGATGAGTGCATTATAAATACCACGGACTGGCAGGAAGGATGACAAAGAACATGCACTCTTGGCTGTCTAGACTGAGCTTGAGACTAACCATTCCTATATACTGCAAAAATGAAATTTCCCAAGAGTATTGGAAAAACACAGTTAAATTAAACAAAGTGATAATAAAAACAAATAGGATCATTCTGAATAGACATAAGTGATTTCCAAATTTTGTTTTACTATATTCCCACCCTAGCAGAATAGAAGAATAGTCTAAATCCCCATCCCAGCTGGAGATAAGAAGGGGCATGTGGGCCGGGGCTCCCTTCATTCCCTTCAGTGTCTTCAGTGCTTCTAGATTAAAAGACCAAACAGTAAGTGCCTCAAAATCCCCTTGAAGTTCCTGTCTCACCCACAATCTGACACATTACTAAATCTGTGGAAAATTAAATGATCTAGACGTTATAGTTCATGACAGTTCGAAGCATGAGGGTTTCACTTGCTAAAGATCAGAATACCTCCCATCTCAGAAACTGTTCTTAGAGTCTCGGCCTTTACCAACTAGCTTTCCTGATTTAAAAAATAATAAAATAAAATAAAATAAAATAAAATAAAATAAAATAAAATAAAATAAAATAAAATAAAATAAAATAAAATAAAATAAAATAAAATAAAATAAAATAAAATAAAATAAAATAAATAAAATAAAATAAAATAAAATAAAATAAAATAAAATAAAATAAAATAAAATAAAATAAAATAAAATAAAATAAAATAAAATAAAAATAAAACAGTTTTGTGCTATTGGTTCTTTTTAATAGGCAGCATCCATCAACACAAACATCTAAAGAACAAATAGAAGTATTAGAAACCATCTAATACCATCATCTTTTTACTCTATCTGTTTTGGAGCCTATCTGAATGAGTTTGCCATTGTAAAGACCCAGTGTAATCTGATAGCTAGAAAACACCCAACTACATCTTTATTAAATTTAAAATCTGGCTGAGAATGTGTTTCCTTCTAGCATTGCTGTAGGGTGGAACTAATGTCCTGCTGCACTCTGCAAGGAAAAAGAATTCTTGCCAGGCCTTGTTTAACATGCCTCTGCTCCATCACAGCAGCAGAAATGCAGCAATGTCCTGAACAGTCAAAGATTTTTGCTGTTTCAGTACTTGGCACCAGAGTCTTTGGTCTAGTCTCACTAACGAGTGCTCCACAGAGTAGCTCCACTGAAAGTTCTGATGTCAGACTAGAGTAGATGAGTATAAGGTATATACAAGATCTATACGCTATACAGTATTGCTCCTAGTTATACTGTGATAAGGAGGGCATCATCATTCAAAAGTTTTTTAAAAAGTTACAACAAAGGAAGATATCCAACTTTTCTTCAGGATAATCTGAAGAATGCCCAGTGGCCAAGGGTATTCTCAGTCAGAAGCTGATGTCTAATTGAGCTGTTTGTAGGCTACATAGAAATCTTTTCCTTATATTTAAAAAAAAAAAAAAAAGGTAGATAGGCAAGGGGAAAATGGCTGCCAGCCATCAGCACTTAGTATTTCTATTAGAATCATACAGCACACAAATGTTTCATATTTTAGAGGACGAATGAATACCTTTATAAAACAGGCCTAGGAAATAAGTTCTAATGCTAAAATTGTTTATGGACTGTGTATAATGAAGATCAGACTCAGTTAAAAGAGGAAAAAAATCAAGGTTGCAGGCTTGGGATGGGGGATTTTTACAAGAAAAATCATATCAACTTTTTTTTTCTTTTATTTTAAATCAAAGTTGAGTAGATTCCTTTTTTTTCCAAAGGATTTCTCTCTCTTACTCCCAAAATGTCCTCATCTCTCAGCAGTATACATAAAATTTATGTATTTTAAAGCATTTTAAAACCACTGAAGTGTTTGACATCAGATTCTTTAGGTACTGGATTCTACGTTACAGTCATGTAAACTGCTTAACCTAAGCTCCAAACCAGCTTTACAGGCTCATTTGCACAGCACCATTTCCAGTCCACATATCCAGGGGCTGCATAACCTGCCCAGTGGGCAATGGAGACTAAAATCCACAACCATATGGCAAAGAAAGCTAAAATTCATCTTGCTCCATGAACACTCATATGCCATAATCATCAATAAAACTTAGCCTTTGAACAGGTATCACCACTACGTGAGTTTTCACAGGTTTTTCCTAATTATAAAAAATTATATGATAGTGTTTTGGGTCTTTGTTCGCACACGCTGATGTATATTAGTAATAGCAGAAGTCCAGTCAGGAATTATCTTTGTTGGCTAAGTCAGCATTCTAGATCATTGAAGCATGCTGACCTCTTCAGAGCTCCTTAAGTTAGGTCAAGAAGTTTTGCTCAGCAAACACTATACAGCTTCAGCTACACACTTACTCATCTTTTCCTCATCATACCATGAACTAGTTAGCTATTTCTTGCATGGCTCTCTGAAAACGCTCTCTACAGCTGGAGCTTTATCTTCTACCGCAAATCAATTCATTGCACTGCCATCACACATGGCTTCTGTTCTGATGTCACTGAGCATGTTGTAAAGTTTTATTCATACAGCTAAAAGAATTTAATCAAGAGTTATGGGTTTGGACTGTATGTATACAAAATGGCAGTCATCTAGTTTATTGTTGCGGATTAATTCACCTTGCTCTATATAAAATATCATGTACATGATTTTTTCAATTTCTTCTGTATACACATTTACCACGAATGACCATTTATAGTTTTCTTGCTATGAGCTGAAGTCCTTCTTCCCTGCTATTCTCCCATTCATGAACCAAGTGATCTTTGATCTCCTTTTTCCTTCTGAAGCAGAAGTTCAGAAGGAAGTCTTCCCACTTTTCCCTCTCCCAACAGTTACTAATAAGAGATTTCTCCAGCACTCACAAGTATTATCATTACTTCACATCATGACCGAGCTCCAAATATATACGAATTAAAAACCAGGAATGTTCATTGCTTGTCTGCCTATATTTGCCTGTAGAAAAAGTGGGGGAAGGAAAACTGTAAGAGCAGCAATTCATAGCACGGAAAAGGAAATGATAACTTGCGAACCAAAACAGTTGAGCCTATATCCTATCAAAAAGGTAGGTCAAATGCATTTAGGTGCAAATTTCACTTCAGTGGAATTGCTCCCCAGCCCATGACCTCATAACTTGGTTCATGAAGCATTTTCACCATCAGCACAACAACAGAAGTCCAATACAAACTTAGTCTGATTATTTTAAGGTTGAAAGTTGTTCTCATTAGAAAGCCGGGCTGGGAATCTTGCTCTGTAGAGAGAGGAGTGCTTTACAAGACCATTTGAAAAACTCTGAGAAGCAGAGAAGTTTTCAGGCACGAATGAAAACATTCTGACCTCCCGTGCTTGTCTGCTTTTTTCAGTTTTATTACTCAAACTATTACCACCTCCTGCAAACTTGGCTTCCAGACCTACACATCTAGGTATATTCATTTATGCCTGTATGGACTGAACAGACTTACCCTAAATCTAGACTCACAAACAAAAGGAGGATTGAGCCAAGTACATAATTTAGCCACCAACTGCATCATTGTTAAAGTTGGCCTTGTTCTAGCTTAAGCTTAAATAAGCAATGAATATATCATAATTGCTCAATAAATAACTGGGACTGTATTAATTTTTTGATGCAACTATCAACATATTATATAGAAGCATTTAGTAGCAAAAACTTGCATGCTAACAAGGTTTTATTAATAGCTTTAGGCTCTAATGAACTTAGGATGTGGCTAAAAAAGAAGAAGCTGTAGTTTAGACTTACATGTTTTTGAGTTTTTCAAACTAACAAAACTCAAACTTGAACCTTAATGTTGTAAATACTCACATCAATACTTACTTCAAGCAACATGTGTTCTAGAAACCAGTCTAATCACAGGCAGAAAACTAGCTATGTTGCAGATGAGGCCTAAAAGAATCAGATAAGTAAACCTAAAGAAGAGCAATGTAAGGGATTAAAAACATGGATCTCATAATACAACAGCTAGTGAAAGAAATCCTACAACACTAGTTAATACAAAGCCCACATCACAAGGAAAGCTGACAGTGTTTATTATCATTTACTTTATAGAACTGATTTAATATATATTCATTGTACAAGCAAATTATTTAAACTGTTATAATGTTTCAAGTTTCAGCTGTTGCCGTTCAGATTCTTGTCCTTAGTTCTTCTTTAACAATCACATGTTCTTTATCAGAGATAATTTTGTTAGCTAAGAAATAAAATTGTACTTTGAAAGCTTGATAGCAAAAGCATCACTTCCTGTAACATAAAACATGACTTAACTATTAACACACAAGTAAAATACCTAACTCATTTGGACATTCTGTCATGAAAGGAATAGATTTGCTCTTAGCTCCTCAACTGAGCCCTAATAACTCCTTAGCAAATAAGCAATGATCAATTTGTCAAAATGAGTTGTTCCTAAAATGTACTGACACTAAATACTTTATCTCACTGCCAGTGGGCACTGACATAGTGAATCTGAAATGAAATCTGCAGCAGACTTTAAAAGCATAATTTCTGTTCAAAAATACACTCCGAACACCTGTCATTAGATTAAATGTCATTTGCTATCTAACAGACAAGGCCTTCATCTAGTCCCACCTCCATTTGTTTTCTTCTAAGGGTTACAATACAGAGAATTTCTTTAAAGTTCATGTTTCCAACAAGAAAAGAAAAATAATAATAAATAAAGTAAACCTGCAATACGGCATTTCACAGTAGTACTATGATCCCTTGTAGGATTTGAATTGTTCTTGAGCTAACTAGAGTCCTGTGTTCAAGACACTGGACTTCTTAAGGATTGAGATACTGAGTAACTGTCCAACAGCATGACTGGTGCCATCCTTGGCCAGCCACTGGTAGAGCTCCAAAGGGAATTTTAGGAACAGTTCAAGGCAAAGTTGGTAACCCATCATAAATATTACTGTAGTATGAGCTCACAGCCTATAAATCCCTCCCAAGTGCCATATTCCTATGGGAAAGAGCATGCAAACTTCCATATGGTGGTGATATATCATGTGACTTTTTAAAAGGCATACTATAATTCGGATTTATTTACTGTTCTCTCTCTTCGTATCTGTAAACAAAGAGAAGCTTAAAAGGTTACATTCCTTCATATTCCTTGTTTTGTTATGTAAACCAAACTGAAAGTTTAGCCATGCAAATGTCTGTCATCTGCACTTTATTCGTGGTACTTTCTCTTTCTTCTTCAGAAAATTAAATCCCCAGATGTGCCTGACTAAATAAAAGAGGAAGCTGAATCATCTCATTTTTCTGCGAAAGTAGCAGAAATAACAAGAGCTAAGAGTAAGAGGAGAATTTTGGAAACCAAAACAACTACAAAAAAATTTTTAAAGCATGTTGAACATCAACCATATCCTAAACAGGTTTCTGGGTTTGCCATGACAAATAACAAAGCAAAAAGTAAATTAAAATGCCATTTACTTTTGATTTAATTCATACAAGCTTTAATTCATGAGAAGCATTTAAAGGACATTAGACAGTTTGTACAATTGGCATCCCGGACAAGCCACATATAAAAAGCTGTTTGAACGTGTGTTAAGGAACAAAATCAATTTCTTCACAGTTTCTTTTAACTTTTTTCCCAGCTCTCTAATAATAAATATATATTTAAATATTTTTGTTTCAGGCAGGAGCTGAAGGGCGGTGCAGGGGGGTCTGCACCCAGCCTTGTCCTGCTGCACTGAGCAGCAAGGCCTGTAATGGCCGCCACTGGTCCATAGCCGCCTGCACACAGATGTCAGGCTGGGGGGCGAGACAAGGCTCTGGCCCCAATGCCTCAGCAGCAGGAGGAGCAGGGCCAGGACAGGACAATCTCCAGCCTCAGTCAGAAGGCCAGGGGTCACCCAGGCCAAGGTCAAGCCAGGAAGTCAAGTGAGAGTAAGCTGGGTGACCAAACTGAGCTGCTTTGCAGCTCTCTGTGCTCCAAAACTCTTTTCTTGGCTGGCCATGAGCACAGAGAGCTCAAGCCTCGCAAGGGACAGTTGAGAAGGACATTTCAGGACCCAAGACTTTTCACCCCCTACCATATTTCCCACAGGAAAGAGAACCTAGCATATAGGCTAGAGGAGTCACAGCCTCTTTAATTGGAAAACTGAGTCTTCTGCTAAATCATACACAACCAGAGAGACTGTGTGACTTTCCTGAACGTACACACACACAGAAATCTAGCCTGACATCCTAATTTTAGGAATTTACTAGGCTGAGACCCACCGTTATCATAAGTACCACCCCATCCTTCTACTGCAAGAGAATCACCTGCTGACACCATCTAGACATACGGATGAGGCATTTTGCCCTTACTGACTTGAAATCTTTATCTCACTTTTTTCCAGAATACTTTTTAAACACTCTGAACTTCTTGTAAGAACAAAACTGAACATTTCTAAGTTTTCCACACTGATTTCTGGTGGTTTCACTCCTTCTTCAAAGGTCTGTAATTAAAATGGATTTGCTTGCTCGTACCCATGTCCCAGTGAATTTTTAGCCCACTGGCACAAAAAGATGTCTTACAGATACCTTAAGTATATTTCAAGTGAAGAAATCCTTCATTTAAACCCAGATGAGAGTAATAAAAAGAGGTAATAAAAGCAATTCAGCATATTTCATGTATTATCACTGCTGTCAGATCAAGGTTTAGTTGGGCTGAAGAGGGACACGGGGTACAGAATAAAAGCTTTGATTTGGTTCCCATGGAGTGTGCTTTCTCTGGAGAAGACAGAAGAGCAGAAGTTGATCCCGTTTCTCTTTGGGTACTTGGGAGCCAACTGTTCATGCTGCCCCTCCTTTGAAATTAATTAGGAATTTAATGTGAGGAAAAAACAGGGGTTCTTCATATAAGCAGCTGGCCAGAGAGACACAAATCATGGCTGTCATGGGTCAGTTGACATGGAAAGAACATCCCTGGCAACTTGTTCCTTTTGCTTGAAGGGAAGGGAGGAGTGTAACAATGGCCCTTAATTAGGTACAGATAGAAAATTTGCTTGTTTTTCTTTTCCATCCCTGGAGGTACAAGACAATAGAGTTCAGCCAATTTGTTTATTTTTTTCCCTCGCTCAGATATGGCGGTTTGAAATAAAACTAGATGTTTTAAGTTACCAGTCTTGGACTAAGAGATTTTACAATAAGTTATAATTTTGAAGAGACTGCAGAAGAAACTCCTGAAGACAAGAAAGAATGGAAAGCATAAGGACTCTGACACTCAAGCTGCAGCAGTACACAAAGGACAAGGAAGACAATTCATGGCTATCTATTCCTCCACTCTGTCAGAGGTTACCATCTCCATCACAGAAGCGGCAGAACAGGTGGAACATCTACTCCTCAGCTGAGGCAGTTCAGGCTGTCATATTAATGCAGTTGCCATCAGCTCCAGTTTACATTACTACGTGAGACTGAACTACAGCAGCAGAGAGCTCTGATTCATGATCCCTGCTGGAGTTAGCTGCAGTGGCTAAAGAGACTGCCTCCCCCACACCTCTTCAGCCAATGCAGCCACATCTCACAGGAACTGTGAATCAGAGTCTGGAGGGAATAGATTAGGAAAAAGAAGATATAAGACAGGAAATAGGGAAGAAGACGAAAGCGAATTAAGGGCAGGAAAGGAAAGAGCATTAGTAGACAAACATTATTAACATGCCAAGAGGGAAAAAAGTGATAGGAATTTGTCAGGGTCTCTCAAAAGCCTAAATTTAGATGGGGTAGGAAGCTGAGACTCCTCTAATCTATTAACCTCAAAGTTAGTGGTTACTTTCAAGCTTGATCTCAACAAAGAGCCAGTAACAAACTCTGTGAATCAATTCCAATTATGGAATTGTATAAAATATGGTAAGAAAAGCAAGTTTAAAAGCTTCAGTCGGGAATTTGGATATTCCAAGCTCCAGGGTGAAGGGGGGGTTGCACCCTAAAGTGTTATTAATATTAGCAAGGGCATACTGTCTGTGTAGGCAAGTAAGATATATTCAAGTGATGCACAAGAGAAATTAGTGTCTCCAAAACACAGGGCAGGAGGCAATGGTTTCGTAGGAAGAAAGACAAACTCCTCTCTTGCTTGAATTAATGAATGATAAATTAGCAGGCTCGGGGGAAGCCTTTCAATCAGAATGACTCAAAAAGTGTATACAGACCAAACACAGTAAAGGAATCCATCAGCTTCAGGCTCTATTCAGTGAATGTAACCAGAAATCATAAAGACTTAGTGAAAACCAGAGACCTTGGTTATAAACACTGCCAGGCATTTGCCAACTTGTCAGTTTAGTCATACAGAGTAACGGAAACCATCAGATCCAAATTAAGTGCTACTTAGGGAATATGTTGAAGTTTTTTTTTTCCTTTCTGTTCATCTGTATCTACAAGCTTGCATATGTTCCATCTGTTCAGGATTTGTAAATAAATACTTACTTTTAGCTTAACTTGGCTTTTGTTAGGAGTTCTTTCAAGGAAAATGGTTGAGCCCTAAACTTGGGTATGACCCTCCTAAAAAATTGTCTTTTAGATTTGTGAGGTGACCACCCAGCCCTACACACTCCTGTACATGCCTGTGGTTCTGTTTCAGGCTGTGCCTGAGAACTGGCAAAGGAGCTTGAAGGAATATGTGCCTTTGGGTGACTACTGATGGCCAGGAAAGCTCTCAGGCATGCGGCAAGACAATGAGCCTGTATTTCAAGGGTCTCGTGGGACATGTAACATTGATAAAAACTGAAACAACATGCAAAAAAGGGGAGAGAATTATGGGATGTGCTGCAGCAGAGTGTAAAAAGTCTCCATGTCCTTGACAGAGCCAGAAGTTGGCCTAAAACTGAAACAGAAGAAATAGAACTAACCTGTGTTACTGTAGACAAAATTAAAGCACAGAAATGTGAAAACTGAAGGCAGCAAAATAAAATTAAAAAAAAAAAAAAACAGATGATAAATAAGCCACAGAGACATCACTAGAAGCAGAGCACAGGAGGCGAATGGAACTGACAACCACCATCAGTTGGCTGAGATGAAAGGATGTAGCCAGCAGAATAGGAGCTGCTTTCCAACTCATACAGCCTGTAATTCACAGCTGCAAAGAAGGATCCTTCTGCAGCTTTGTGCAGCTTCCACAAAGTAGCAACAGACTGTTGGGTGTGTGTTTTATTCTTCTAGCTGAAGGAAGAAACCCTGTCTATTTTCAAAACTGTAGACCAGGCCTTGCATTAAATAACAATCTGGTTAAAATAGTTTTACTAAGAAAAATTTTAATTATTCTAGTGATGAACAGCCAGAAACCTCAAGAGCTTCAAAGAACAGAACAGTATAAGTTCTCTAGAAGCATTTGCTACATGGTATACCAGTGCCAAGAAGAGGATTGAGATCTTAGGTAGGAGATGATGCAATTATTATTCTCATGGAATTAATTTGGAGCAGGGTATCCCGAATTCTTAGGAAGCAGTTGGTTCACATGTGGAGATGATGACATGTTCAGGGGTAGTCTCTCAAAAGGAAGGTAAGAGAAACTTCAGAACAGTTACACATTCAGCCAGCACAATTAGCGCAACGTAGGTAATCAGCTGCTCTGACTAGAGAAGACATCACAGAATGGGGCGTGTGGTATCAGGCGGCTGGGGAAAATGGACAGCACTGTACTGATGATAAGAACAGTTCTCCAATAGTAGAAAGGTAAAGAGGGCCAGCAGAGGCAGGTGAAGAGAAGAAAAGAGAAGGATAGAGAAGAAAAGAGAAGAAAGAGGAAAAGTCAAAGAGTAACAGAAACAGAAGCCAAGTAATGGGGAACAAAGCCTGCAAAATGGAAAAAAAACAGGAAAACCTCTTAAGAAAAATAATTCTAATCACCTTGGATACTCTGAATGAGGTATTCTGTTTTCTGCATGGCCGGTACTAAAGGAGAGCCAGTAAGCTCACTAGAGATGTGGGGTGGGCAGGAAGAGACAGGGAACTCTGCCAGAGAAGCCATGCTTGCCAGTTCTGCAGATAGGCAGACGGATCCTTCACTTGAGCATAGCCTGGATCCAAGCAATTGCTTCTGTTGCAGCTGCGCTCTCTGCAGTCTCCGAAAGTTACTGTCACACAGTGTCACACAAGGCACTAGCAAAAACCAGCGTCAACCAGTACATTTCCTAGCTTAGCTGGTTTACTTGGACCCAGACAAGATCTTTAAAGTATATTCCCATTCTTCCAGTATGCTATTGCAATAGCCACATTGGTTCTGCTCAGAAAGTGTATGTCTGCTTAACCCATGCTGTATGCAAACAACTAAATTGCTTCCAGGTGACCCCTACAGTCATAGTCAGATGTCATTCTCCCTAAGCTAACCTGCCAGCTCCACCCTTCTATGTCTCCAAATCTCTTATAAAGTCAATCCACTGTCTGGATAAATCACCATTAAAAGTCAACTGCGGTAAGAACTAAATGCTCACCTACCACCTCGTGCATACATCTGAAAGAGTATGAATGTTGGCAGGAAGTAGCTACTCTCTTTCTTCTGTTAGTTGCTGAATGGTATAATACAGTCTTGTTTCCCTTCCAAAAAGTGTCCATTGTTCTGACAGTGAATTTATTTCGACCAAGAAGTGACACTTTTGTACAGGAGAGCCATAACATTTGAGTAGTTCAGGGGCATGGCTGGAAAAATACAATTCCTACTCAGTAAGCATTAGCCTTTTTCTACTTCTTTCCTTCCTAAAATTTACAGCCACTTCTATCCACCTTTCATCTGCTCAAAAAAAAAATACGGAAAGAGCCTTTTCGTATGTTCTTCACTTAAACAAAACCATGCTTTCACATTCAAAGAGATTCATACCCTACTACCAAGATAATAGGTGAGTTGTGAGTCCAAAAGTTCCCCTGCTGTGCGCTTACCATTCATGGGTGGTCGAAGCTGTAACTGAGCTACCTCACCATGGTGCAGCAAGAATTCAGAGATTTATTTTATGCAATTGGGATTCTATTTATACTTCTTGGTGCACTGTATCTCAGAGTGCATTACAGAGTATTTAGTCACCATGTACTGTACCTACAGCACAGTTTCACCACAGCCATTTAGCATATAAGAAGGGGAGAGGTGGGAGAAAAAGAGATGGTTTTATTTTGTAAAACTTAATTCTTACTTGATTACAAAACAGTTTAGTATTCTGATCGTCTTCCTTTTACTTCTAACTCACATCAAAATCTTCTCACTCATTGCATCTTTTCTCCTCAGCATCCCAGTTATTTTTGTCTTGACTTTAAGAAAGATAACCCTTGCTTTCAGTCGTAATACCCAAGTCATTTATCCATGCAATAAGTTCTCTTCCCTTCTCCACTAATCATTTTTCTTGTTTGCTCTGTGGCTATCCCTGTCCAGATAGGGACCGCACAGGACCTGTTCTCTCTTCATGCAACCTCCACTTTTTCTGGAAAACACTAAGTTAAAGGATTAGAAACATCCACAGTAGCTTCCTGTGCAACTTGTCTTTTAGTTTTGGCCTGTAAGCTAAACTGCAACTCCCCAAAGTAAAGCTTTCCTATCTGTGCCTTGTAACAAAGCAAGTACATTGTTAGTATTTGACAAATAACTGCTGCCTCCACAGAACCCTCTTCCTACTCAATAGCTGGTCACTGAGAACTGCATAGCCCCAGGAATTCAGCCCAGAAGCTAACCAGCAAAGTCTGGAAAATGCAGGCAAGCATTTTGAAGAGAGCTCATATCTCTCTCAGTTGCTTCTGGAACCAGAAGCAAAGACAAACACAGAGGAAAAACACATTAAAAGAACTGCAACCAGCCTGAAACCCTCATTCTTTCCACTCCTTATCTTGGCAAGTAAAAAGTATGATAGCTTGGCCTTTCTTCCAACCCATGGTTGCGGGCTCAAGGGTGAAGGAACATGCAAGCTACAAACACGTATCAGTGGTTTATTTAGTGCATTTCCAACAAGGCACTTCAGCTTTTCTTCCATTTTCTGTAGGAATATATTCTCACCTAGTAGTACCAAACATAATGACAAATGAATGGCTGATCAGGCAAATATAAATTCATAAAAGCCTAAATCAGAAGAATAAAAAGACAAGTATGACTTGTGCACAGATTTTAACTAAGTCCACTATTGCTAATTACTTGTTGCAAGTACACATTTACTTGTGCATAAACAAGGTCATATATATATATATTTACAGTTGTCTTCTTGTAGTGGTCAGATTTGTTCTTGTAGCACAGAAGAATGTGCTATGTCCTTTGTTCTAAGTAGCTTCTTAACATCAGGGAAAAAAAAAAAAGAGAGAAAAAAAAAGTAATACTCATTCTCAGCTTTCAAGATGACAAAGTTCTCTTCTGAACTTAGACTGGGATTTGTGCAAGAGAAAAATGGTCCTGCCCATGCTTTATAATCACCACAATTGTTTTTAAAAGGCTGGCTGTATCCCGCCCAGAGAGCAGCAAGCTGATGGTTCATGCAGCATATTTACAATGCCAAGACTTTTCAACTGATTATATTCCCCTTAATATGGTCAGAATTCAGAACACTACCCCTATAAAGCTCCCTTTACTCTCCCTCTGGGTTTGACAAATGAGAAAGCGCAGCAGCCCCTGCCTGTGCAGAGGTGGCAGGCCCAAACAGCTGCAGAGGAAAAGGGCTGGCACAGCTGCGAAAGGGCAAGGAGGGTCAGGGGAGCTAAAAGTGGTGTTAATCTAGGGGTTGCTAGGTTTCTCTAAACTACAGATTGTGTGATAGAAGGGCAGTTTGTTTGCTTTCTTCAAAGCAATGGCCAGTATCCAATCACTGTAATGTGCTTGCCTGTTTACAGCCCTACAACAAAGGAAATAATCTGTGAAGCCAGAAGTACAGAGAAAATGCATTGTGCTTCAACAGTTTGTGTGGTTCTCCAGCAAGACAACCATACATCTCAGGCTCATCTCATACTATTCGCCCTGGATGCTGCTTGGCCCACTGTGGGCAGGTCTGACACATACAATTAATACTCAAGAAGACTGCTGCTGTCTTGCTTTCTTTTCTGTTTGACTTGCTTGTTATGTATACTGCACATCAGCAGAAGTTTAAGAACAACCTCACTCAGTTTATTCCAGATCACAACGATCTTCACCATTATTGTAATTATTATAAAAATATGTCACCTCCAAAGAAAAAAATCACATAGCATCTAAATTCAGCAGCACCCTGATACGGTTACTGTTGTGTAACAGTCAATAAAAAGATAATCGTGTGGACTTCAAAAAAAAAAAAAAAAAACACTAACCAGAAGTATCCCAAATAAACATTGTAATTTGAGTGACTCACAAGCCCTTATGTTTTATAAAGGGCAATCAAACCATTAAATTTCCCTTTTCATTTGTTTATCCCAAAGAGAAAATGCAACATATATATAACTTCTGTTCATTTCATTTTCTAATAAACAAGGAACTGATGCACTGACTCTATAAGCTGGGAGGAAGGAGCATGCAGTATTGCAAATTCAGCGAAGCTTGAAAAGTTTAGGTTGGTGGAGGTTGTTCCGTACAACTGTATGTGGCTAAATTTTCCAAAAACTAACAAACAGCCAGTAAAATGAGTTTGTATCCAGATACACTTGGCTTAGCAGGCTGTGGTTTAGCCCCATAAGTAAACTCAGATTTGACATGGGTTAAAATAAAATAGTCCTTGGCGACCAGTCATGGTAACTGAAATCTTGCTCTTAGAGGACTGGTTAAGAGGGTCCGGATCCAATTCTTCCCCAGTCATTGCAGCTGGAACAGACCTGGTCTGTCAGTGCCCAGCTCCATCAATCCAACTTGTCTGATGTGTCTGAGTTTCACTAAGAAAACAAAGTAAGGGAGCCCTGAGACACACAGACATAACATAAATAAAAAAATACATTCACATTTCCAACTGTCCACACATTCTCAAGAACGTTGCACCTATGTTATATTACTCAGCATGTGGTTTCAATTGTAACAACAATGCACATTTGTTCAACTGCATGCTGGCTGCTAACTACACTGCTAGCTGTATTTAAACACAGCACAGCCTATGACTGCCTTTCAGGGGTCAACTGTCTGGCATGCTCCTGCTACGTTATGCTTGGTATAATCTTATAGATTACCTAGGCAACAGACCCAGACTCTTTGATGTCACGAAGGTGTATGTATATACAGTACGCATATACTGTGTATTTTTCACAAGGTAGAAGGTCCAAGAAAGAGGGTGCTGGGGAAAAAAGCAAGCAAGGAAAAGAAAATTTGACATCTATACAGGTCTTTCCAGCACTTCTTATTCCCTTTGCATCAGATTTACTAAAATAAATAATGATTTCATGCTACTCTCCTAAAACTGATTTTTTTTTAACATCATGAATTCAGGATATTGCCAACAATTTCACTAATAGTTGCTGGATCTTTACAGCAGAGACAAGTAGAAATCAATAGACCTCACATAAAATGTACACCCAATTTACAACTTCAGTGTTGAACTTAGCAAGAAAGGAGTATGGCATCATTGACCTGCTAGGAAAATAATTTAGTCCATGTTTTCTAGGTGTACCCCAGTATAGGTGTACATATTTTCTAGGTGTACAGTTATTACAGACCTTTCTTAAACTAGTTGATGCTTTATAATGAAGTTTCTTCAGATGCTTCATTATACATCCAAATATCCATATGTATATGGAAGCTTATACAACTTGTATTTTTAATAAAACCTTGCTGGTATGCATTTGTCTTCAAAAATCTCTTGACCTCACATTTTGGAATGGGGACTTGACAAGATGGCCAACATATATGACAGTATAATCAAAAGCTGCACTGTGATACCTGCCCAGAAATCAAAGCACTGCCATCTATCTCAAGTGTGATATTTTCTAACATTTCAATGTTATAATCTTAACATTATTTTTGCATGGCAAGGAGAGAGGGTTTTTTACAGAACTAAACAGTTTGAACTGATTATTCAGGACACTTTTTCTTTTTAACTCTTGCTCTGGAAAACAACTTTTGAGTGTATCATTCTCTGGTTGTTACATCACAAAAAGTTGGCATGGAAAAAGTTTCTAACACAATTAGACTTTTAATGAGTGAAGCCATTAAAAGTTTCATAGAAAGAAAAAAAGAAAACCCAAAGCTATTTAAAGATTTTATGCCCATCTCAACTGTAAAATATTCCATCCTGTTCTTCCTACCCCACAGGCTTTGGGGCTTGACATGGCCACCACGATGGTGCCACACTTCACAACCACACCCCAAGCTCTCCTGGTGCCACTTAAGGAGCTGCACAGAAATGGAGGCACAAGTGATGATCAGGGGCTCTGTTTATATTTAAATTTACACTAAATGTTTCCAGTGAAAGCCCCAGAACAGAAGGATATTTTAAAGGTTTATTCATCTCTGAAGAACGTTCTTTAGGTAACAAAGAGATTTTTTCTTCAAGAGCCTTGTATATAGAACCTGAATACAACAGGAGCTCTTGTTTTGCTAACATTCCTGTTCTCTTGGATTGAAAGAATATAAACTTGATGGATTTTATAGATGATGAAGTATAAACTCTACCAACATTTGAGATGGAAAAAAAAATCAGGATTTTCTTACTTTCACACTTCTTAGGATATTCCATCAGATTTACTCCATTTATCTTTTCTACCTCAGCCTGCCTTCCAGAAAGAAGCCCTTCAGTCTGTGAAAGTTTGCAGATCTCCTGTAGAGCAGGGGGCTAGGGGAGAGGAAAAAAAAAAAGGGGGGGGGGGGGGGGGGGGGGGGGAATAAGAACCAAGATGAGAGGTCATTAGTAAAGCAAACGTCTGCTCATTGCTATTACATATTACAGATAAACCTCTGAGAAATGGACAGTTAGTGCATGCATATGGTGGCTGTTATTGTCATCTTCTCTGATAACTGATGATAACCGGGCACTCCAATTGCTCTTGCACTGGGTGAGGTGGCTGGTGGGGGGAATTAATATCCAGCCAGAGTGAAAAATTAATGACTAGCTATTAGAGGAATTTAACTCTGTTATTCCTATTGCTCTAAAAGGTGAATAGAGTAGTTATAAATTAGCAGGTCTTGGCATGTCCAGCAATACTGTCATTTAGCCAAGCAGACAGAGTTTTAAATAGCCCAGAGCTCTGTCCACATTTTTTTTTTCTAGGTGGCTCACTACGCACCCCAACCAGACACTGCTGCATCAGAGTTTAAACAGGAGCTGTGGCACATTCTGCATTTCTGAAAGTCAGGCTTGTTTTTACATATCCCAAAAAGGATTCAGGAGCCATAATTTGGACCTGTACGCTTTTTGAAACTGACCTAAATATCCATGCAGACAAACAAATGGGAAAAAATGGGGAAATCTTATAGAGAACCATTACTGCTTTTGAAGTTCGAAGGGAAGTAGATGGCACAAGCACCTAAAGTTGTTCTGTATTACAAGTCTTTCAAGTGGCAAAGCCATTTTAAGACACTTCCCCCTCCAGGTACTCCAAGACACTCAAGAGAGATTACTGCTTCCTTAGTTGAAGCAAGTCAAACAGGTATATGACTGGTTAGGATGCCAGGTAATATATTTTTGGTTTTATTCTTCACAAAAAGTTTTCTGTCTTTTAAATCACCTTATTCCAAAGATAAGGATATGGGTGGGGATTTGAAACAGCTTAAGATAACGCAAGACAGTACGGCTTTCTCAGTGGGTCATCTGCTCATGCTACTCCTACCATATTCCCACATGCCCACTGTCACCCTTGCATTTTCACTAATAACACTGAAAAAAAAATATTTATCTGCAACAACAAGTAGTTTTCAGTCAGCCAGTGACTTTCACTGCAGCCACAGTCATGAGTCCTAACATATGGTATGGGCAACAAGAAGGAAGAAGACAAGTGTCATAGTGATAGTGAAATTACTCCTTCAGGCAGCAGAACATTTTCAGATGGCTTAAACTGATCTTAAATCTTTAGAAGACTAAAGACCAATTGGCAAAACTGAGGGGGCACATACAACCAGCAAGGGACAGAAATGAGTAGGGGCAGGGACTCTGAAAATAGCTGCACCCCCAGTGAATTTGTAATGTGGAATCATAGCCTCACTATAGAAGTCCCATTTATGGGGACATACCCAGACAAAGAATAAAAACCACTGCTAGCTAATCTGAGGGGTTCAGACCAGCCCCAAGAGCTTTGATAACACCACAGGGAGTCAGCAAGAGTCACAAAGTATGGAAATGGCAGAAATTGCACCATCATGTCGCACAGCCAACATCACGTCACACAGTCCAGCCAACATGCAGAAAGATTTAAGAGAGGCAGAGAAGGCAAGGTAATAGAACAGAGAGGATAGATCAAAGGGAGCTGGGGAGGAAGAAAATGCAGAAAAACAAGAACAACCTTTTGCTTTAATCCAAATAAAAGTATACTACAACATAGTAATGGTGGAGGAAGGGGGAGAGAAAGCTCAATTTTGCATATGCCGTAATTATAGGCAGATATTGCAAACACCAAAAATCTGCTATACATCTCAAGGCTGGTGTTAGCAGCTCAGATATACAATAACTCTCTAGAGCCAAAATAAGACTCAGTTACATCAGGTCAACAAAATCAGGTTTACATGGGTCTAATGGTTGACAAGGTTGGTTCAGAGCCTGTAAAACTGACATACATTTTCCTACTGTGAGGGGTTTAGATCCTCTCCTTTAACAAATCAGGCACCTCTGGAAAGAAAATATTGTGATTTCTCTATTTACTTACTGCACTAGCCTGTGGGTAATTCTTTTCATGTGCATATCAGCACCACTAACAAAATATTTTACATCTTCTGTAGCAAAACCTGACAAAAAGCAACAAGGGCCGTGTGATCTGGCAGAGAGAAGTTATAGTGTTCCAACAAAGAGAAATGGGAGAATTTCAAGTGAACCTTGCATCTTTTTCCCCTTACGGTTTCATTCCTGAAAGATCAAAAGATGTATTTATCCTCTCCTACAGCCTCAACGATAAATCAACACACACGCAGTCATCTCCATCCCAGTGTAAATCCAGGACAACCACAAGGAACAACCAAAATCACTTCACAACCCATACATGTTTCCAAACTAGAAGATCTTGTTATACTTTTTTACCTCTATGATCTACCTCCTGACAGAATTGGTCAACAAAGTTTGAAAGAGATTTTGTTACTCAATATGTTGAATAGCAGCTCTACATTTAATTGGCCAGGCAGTTACAGAGGTTTTCATGGTTTGGGGTTTTCTCTTTTTACTTCCTGAGTAGTAAACTAGGAGTGATCTTTCTCAACAAATAGAATGTACATTAAAATTAAATCAGTCTGTTTCTAACAGAATAAGGAAAGAAGACAACGGATCCAACAGAATAGTTTATTTGCTAAATACAAGTTATACCCAGCACCAGCAGCCTTTCAATGAAGTTCTGGTTCCAAACAGGGGCTCAAAGAAAACCAGCTGCCTTCCTGCTAGAAATCCCAATGCCCTGGCTGGCCAGCCCAATGGTCTCTTTTCCTTGGTCAGATGCTAGCTGACCTGCTGCAGTTTGCAGCATGTGCTTTCAGCCTGCATGTGGCTCATTGACATTTCCATTCTTTCAGTGAAGAACCAGACCAATCATAAGTGTATTGATTCATGCCAAATTACATTTCTCTAAAATAGAAGTGCACTCTGCTTTAGTTTTTAAATAGTAGTGCTGAGGTAGATACAAATGATACTTCATCAGTTCCTTTAAAAAACATCCCTTTTTTTTTTCTTTGACAATTCCAAAATACATCATACATCTCCATCTTTTCCACTGGATTTTTCTTACATTTATTCTCTGCTGATAAAAAGACTTTTCGGGCTGCACTGTGCATAATGTGCTCAGCCTCAGCTGATGGTACAGCTTCCCTCATTTAGGTTAGTCCAATGTCTTTCACAAGTAATAAATAAATCTTCTCACTTCTAGGGTCTCTGCTATTGAATTTCAACTGTCTTTAAAATGTCACTGTTAATTTAGAGATGACAGCAGATACACCATCTGCCTCTGCTTGATGTCTCTGCTTCCCTTCGGTAAGATAAGAATAAAACTGTCTCAAGAGGATTTACAAAAACAATGATTTTATGTTTATTGTTACCTTCGTGACAACATTCAGCAATAGTCTTCCCCATCGTTGGCATGTGTCCCTCTAGATTAGATCAGGCATTCCTGATAATTCAATCAAGAGTCTTCACTACATCAACTGTGGACCAGAACTATCCCCGTATCCTCTCCCTACTTTGACATCATCCTGGGGCTTTATTCCATAAAAATAATCAGAATTAGCCCAGAGATCTAAGGTTAATGGACATGCTGAGCACTCAAAGCATGTAAAAGTCACATTTTTCACTAAGGAACATTTGGAGCATGATTGATTTTCTGCTTGAAAAACTGCAAGACAACCATTTACTCTTATCTTCTGGGGAAAAAAATATTACAACTTCATAGCTTTCTAAACTTAAAGCTTATTAGACAAGATAGTAAGTAAATAGAGTGTTTGAGCATCCTTTGTCTGAAAGAGATGATGGCAATTAATGCGAGAGGTAAAATATATTTTATTAGAATAAAACTTATCACATGTAATAAAACTTCACTGATCAAAATTTGCTATTTCAGAGAATAGCCAGTCTGTTTAAACACTGAATTAAGGATACTCAAATAAAAGCTGAACCAACCATACTAAGAGCCATATCTAGAAGGAACATCCTATGATATTTCCAATAATGCAATATGCTGTGCTAAGTACCATGCTACTGTAATATGCCCAGGTTCATCCTGTAATCAGGAAAATTCTTAATTCTCTATTTCATTGTTGACAGGGATCTTTTTAAATTATTTCATTTTTGCACCATGTTTATTTTTGTAGAAATGGTAGTTCAACCACTAGAATTTTTTAACACAGTGATTTTGTTCTTCCATTGTTGAAAATTAGAAGTAAATAAAAGCAAGCTTTTCAGAAGAGCTATTCTCACAAGATAGTTGGGGTTTATCAACTCAGTTTTTAGAACCCTTGAGAAGTCACACTCCTATAGTATTTTATGTTTTGCATACAATTTACAGAACATTTTTCCCCAAATATATTTTCAGAGAGTAATTTTGTTTGGTTTCTGTCTAAAAGCATAAGCCATCAACAGACAATGCAATATGAAAGGTGCTGTTCTATTTTCTACTATTTTCACTGATGTGCACAGTATATTAAAAAAAATACTCAAGATTCACAGTCTATTTCTCAAAGCAGAGTCAAACATAACTATTCTCTGTATCATGGGAGAAGTGATTATGTGGCAAGTCTCAAGTGCTAACTCTCCTCGTTCTCCATGTCCCTACAAAAGTTAAAAGTAGTCATAAAATATCTGCTGCTGCTCAGCCTTTCCAACAAACACCTAACAGGCTACACCACCTTATAACCAGTAGGAACAGGAGATTTTAAGAAGACCTCTGTTAAACAGGTTTGAAGAGATTTAAAACTCATTTGCTGCTTTATAGTTTTCTAGGCACATAGCATGAGGCAGTCATTTGACAGAGATGCAATTCCTACATTTTGCATTTAAGTTAACTTTAAGCACCTGCACATGAAGCTATCTATTCTGAGCAACTGCAAATCTAACAAGTTCTAAAAATGTACACACACTTGTGACATTTAAGAACACAGCAGTGAGTCTCACACCTGATCTGTTTTTTTTTTTTTCCTGCCATCGAAATCTTCCACCAGTCCTTCTGGACAAACTTGGAGAGTGGATTTACTTTCTGCTCAAGAAGAATGTAGTAGCACCCAGGCAGTCTTTAGAGCATTACACCACACCAAGAGAGAATCAAGCAGGTTGGCATTTGAAATACACGGAAAATATAATACTGACAAAACTGTTACTAGCAAAACTTTTTTCTCCCTTAGCAGAAGTTACGGGTGGTCTTAGCAAAAAGAAAAAAAAAAAAAAAAAGAAGAAAAAAAGAAGAAAAAAAAAGATTAAGAAAACCTTGGCTGCAGCTAACTCACTGGCAAATGCAAAACCAAATATCTGGCACCAGGTGTGAAAGTAGTGAGACACCCCAACCTCACAGTCATTACAATTTTGCAAGATTTCCAACTCAAGTAAGATTTCCCAGCTCACACCTCCTTCATCAGCCCTCATCACACTGGCTGAAATTATCTTGGCAGTAGGGATAATTATTCATCAGTTACAATAAGTGTTACAGACATAGCTGAATCAAATGCAGCGCGCAGGCCGGATACATGGCTTCGAGAACTCCCACTGCGTCTGCTGAACACTCGTGTGGGGCAGCTGGAAGTTGTGCCTGCAGTCAACAAAGGCCCAGCAAAAAAAAAAAAACTCTTCTTGCTTATCTTTGACTAGGATGGACACTACAGCCTTGCAACTTATCACCAAGTTAGATTATCTACTAGACAGTGAGGTGTACTCATGCAAATACTCCATTTAGGGTACTCATTTTCTTAAGAGAGAATCAAAACCAGAAATCCATAACTAACCCCTCATTGGTCCCTACCCAATAGATACAAGGTTGATCTCCAGCTCCCTTGTCAGTAACTATTTGCTTGTCCAGCCAAGCTTTTCCATTCCTCCTTATATCAAATATAACTTCAGCCCTTCATCTAGGTCCCTGTCCTTTATACAGCCCTCCATTTAGGTCCCTGTCCTTCACACAGATAGAAAACAGGGAAACGTTTATCCTGCCATTTGCCATCGGGAGCTTGGGATGACATATCAAATGGCAGGCTTTCATCTGGATATCATTTATTCATTATATCACTACTTTACATTAAAGAAAATGTACCAGTGTGAAAGTATGAACAGAAAACACATTTTGGCTGTTGAATTACCTGGAAATTATTAAAGTTAAAAGCTCCTGAGTCAAACAGAGAAGCATCATATTATCAGAATAATATGTTAACGTTTCAGTCTTGCAGCCTCTGTGGATCTTTTGAAACACCTGTGGAAATAAGGTTTGTGCTATTACGATTCTAAGAAACACACTGAACCTAGTCAGTTTAATTGTTCAAATTATCCATGTGACTGAGTTTTATGAGCTAATAAAGCACATCCTGCTATAAATATAATAAATACTTTGTACTTAATTCTACATCGAGTCTATTTTCAACAAGTTCTTCCTAATTTCTTTACTCTTCTCTGTTTTTCTGTTCCTCAGGTTTCATTCAGTACAGCTGCTACTCAGAAGACCCCTGACGTTGCTTGCAGTGGCATGAAGCTGTGAGAGCACATCATCTATGGTACAATGTGGAGTCTATCTTTAAAAAGAAAAGATGCTGCAGAGCAGATTTAACTCTTTCTGAGGAAACCATGTCAAAAGACTCCAGCTCTGTCTTTCACCACAGAGGATGAAGAACCTTTTCTTCCTATCCCCTTCTCCCTTTGTTATGCCAGATTCATATTCCCAAATTCATCACACCTCAACATCACATACTCTCTCTTCTCTTTTATTGCCTCCTTTGAGTGTTTTGTCATTGATAATGGAGTCTGGCATACCATTTTCCTTACCTAGCATTAACATCCCTACTTATTCAGAATTGTGTCATAAAAGTGAATGATGGCAAAGTTTTATGATGTCTAAAAATGGGCCTAAGTGGTGAAACCTGCACACTAAGTGAAAATTTTCCCAACTTGGGAGGTGTAGGGTTTCAAGTTCTTCACAGCTTTTCCTTGTTTTAAATGAATTACATATTCTGCTACTTTATTATGAATATACTAGAGCGTTTTCATTTCTAGTTTCTGATCATAGAAAAAAGCGTAGCCATTAGAGGTAAGAAGCTTACGATGTGATAGTTTATCATTTGGTTCAAAAACAGAGAAAATGTTAGAAAACAATTATTGTATTAATGAATTTGTTATGTATTTTTTCTACATATTTTCTACGCATTTTTTTCTAGATCTAAGTGTTGAAAAGAGAGAATTCATTCAAAATAAAATGTAAACACTAGCTAATTTAGCCACAGTTTCAGAAAGGATTTATGGCCCTCACAATATACAATTAAATCATTTTCTTCACACCCTGAAGTTAAAATTAACAACTACATGAATCTTTGTCTGTTAGAGTAGAAAAGTAATCCATATATACAACATAAAATTGGCTGAGATTGTTCTTGCGCTATGCAGGTGGTTACCCTTCAGCAGAGAAATGCAACAGACAGCTAGAGTCCTGTTTTAAGCACTGCAGCCAGATCTACTGGAGATGTTCTGTCCAAACACTATCCAAAAAAAAAGGGGCGGGGGGAGGGACCTTTTAATTCTAGCAGTGGATTATAATGCAAAATAAAATAATTACTCAAGAAACAGCCCAGAGAACATCTTAGATACCATGTAGGTATCTAAGAGGGAAAAAAAAGCATGCCTTCTCATGTAAGATGGTCATTAACATATATGACAAATTGGTGAGCTTGAACCACAGAAAAAAACATCTTCTTAATAGCATTGCCCAACAGTTTATGGAAAATACAGGGCACCTTTCTCAATTGCTAAGTCTTCAGCTAAGACCAACATAGCAGCCACAAAAAGAAGATGTCCTTGCTTAGGCAAGCAAGTGAAAGATGATGGAATCTTACAGTAGTTGTCCTACAGATAAGTTTTCCTCATGGGCCCTTGACTTCACAGAGAAAGAAGCAACTGCAAATATCATCTATGGCTGAAATTTTAAAACCTCTTACACTACTATGACCTGTATCACAATAGCTATACTGAAATATTAAGGAAAATTAGTTTCTGAGGTTTTCCCCAGAGCTTGGTGGCATGCTTAGGCAGCATTAAGTGGCATTTTACAGCCATAATAATGATTTGCATCCAGTACTTTTGCATTCACCTAACAATGCCAAAACTGTTTCTAAATGGATTGCACAGCAAGATAAAAAGGACTCTGCAGCATCCACAGCACCAAATTCATGGAAGTTTTGCACTCATTTCCACAGTGAATATAGTGATGCCATAGTCTCAGCAGGAATTTATCTTCAAAACGTTTACAGCAAGGAATTAAAACTATACAATAACTTCCTAAACAAACAACTAGGAGAACCTTGGAAATGACCTAATGATAACAAGTAAGTGACAGACCATTTCTGAAGCCACACAAATTTCACTTCTTTCTCATATGATGCCTTCCTGTACAAAGAATACCTGGGGTGACAACATCGGATATCTTGAGCTCTGAGCCATTTCCCATTCTCATAAATTCATCTAACACATCCTGCTTTGTTTACTTAATAGAAACCTCTAAGGAACTATGAACACCAAATCACTTTAATGAATATTAATATTATGAAGAGTAGCAAAATAAATAACTGGAACAAGACTGGAAATATATATTTGTATATCATAGGGGTATATATGTGTATATGCATATATAGAGAGTGAGGTATAAAGATACTACATTTTGAGGTATGGGTTGTTTTCTTCCTATTGAGGAAACCAGGATGTCCATATGGGCAACCCAGAAGTAATGTTTATTGGAGAATGCTATAAAGTGGAAGTGATCCCACTTTGAAAACATCAACTTTACTTGACCCCCCCAACCCCATACTAATTATATTATTTTGAGCATCTTAAAGCTATAAGCAAATTCAGCCACTTCTGCAAAAGATTTAAATGTAAACAGATCATCGATTTAACAGAAATTACTTGCATCAGGCTGGTGTTAGTTCTCCTTCCTTTTACACATATGTTAAAATAATCATGTAAAAGGATTCCCGTACTGTGTCTTCAAATCTTTCAGAGGATGATTCATTCTCTGTATTCATTTTTGCTAGGCGCAGTACTAGGCACAGTGCTTAACTTTAACTGAACATACCTTTTATATATTTAATATGGATTCAGACCAAGGTGCAGAGACTGAATGACTCTTTGCTAATAATGCCAACAGACTGAAACAAAATACACGTGTAGGAAAGAAAGCATGGGTGAGAGGGAAGTGCTTGGCAGAAAGAAAGAAGCTTTTGGTGATTTGGTGGTATGTGAAAGGAACTGGGCAGCCTCCCACTGAATTACCTCTTTCCATCTGCCCTGTCTCCACTCATCAGCATACTGGGCCTATACACTTCTCCCCTGAGTAAGTCATTTGGAAAGCAATAGGAAAAATGCAGTAGCTCAGTCAGTAACATTCAGGGATTTGGGGACTGGGAAGCAGGAAATTGGCCTGCTAAACCATGACTCCATCTGTAGGGAGGATACCTACGTATATAGAAGGGATCTGCCCACCCCTGAACAAATCTCTCCCCAAACAGGGCAGGATTTAGGCAGCAAGCTACCCCTAACTACACCATGAAGGTACACAAGGACTTTTGGTGGGAGCTAATCCTTCCACAGGTAGCATTCAGTCTTTGCCAGTCTTGCCTAAGGATTGATTTCCTGTCACTTTCGTATTTTAAGAGGCTCACATGCAAGTTGCAATGAAAATCATAGAGCTTTGCATCACAAGGGTGTTCCAATCAGTCATTTTCCTCCTCTGAAGCTGTTTTACAGCTGTCAGCAGGCCTGTACAGTCACTGAAGCACGCTGAGACAAAGTGGGTGCAGAAGGAAAAGCTGAAATTTGAAAGTTAATTTGAAACTCAGATGCATCTGTGCCAGGGGCTATTTTAGTTTATCTAATCTATACTAATTTCACATGATGAGGGCAAAGAAAATCTGTCCCGTAATTTATCACACTCCAAGATTACCCGCAAGACTCCCATAGCAATTGAAAGAGATGCAGTGATAAGGTTGATGGAGGGAGAGACAAGTTATTCTGTGCGTGAAAAGCACACCAAGACATCTTCACCAGCTGCCAGTTCCTAATTTTATGGTCCTTCTAAACACATAAACTTTGTCTTCCATGAAGATCATCCAACTGATTGTTGATGGCACATCCTCCTAGTATCACTTCAGCTGTATCAGGAACGTAATACAATTTCTTGGCAAATAAAAACAGCTTTCAGGGGAACAAAAGGACAAATAAAACTCCAGACCAGCAGCAAGCTGGACAATGACAGAAATGTCTCAAATCTCTCAATGACAAACCCACTCCCTACTCACACACCTACTGTGGTCCATAACCAGCCCAGCCCAGGTTTTGGCTATGCAATATAAGGAACAGAACTGACAGCAGGTCCTCAGCTTCTTGCCAGCAAGGCTCAATATGACATTTCAAACTGAAGATGAAATTCAATATGTTACAAAGTCCTTTTCTAGAAAGCTTTCCTTCAGAACCAGTGCTCTCAATAAAAATCTCACATCCAGAGAAACTCAGCGAAGGAAAGAAGCTTCTCTGCTGTGAGTAAAACATTGCCTTTATTTTTTCCCCTGTAACAATGAGGCTACAGGCACCATGAAAGTCTATAATATAAAGAATATGCATTTGAATAGTTACTTCCCAGGTCACATCGTAGGGAATCAATGAGACTGGTTCATATCAGAAAAATCAAAGGATTTCCTTTTATTTCTCAGGATGTACAAACAAACTTAAACTGGAAACAGAGTAAAGGAAGGCTTTGCTTCTGCTAGGTATTAAGTCAGAGACGTCATGGATGGAAATGTCTCAAAATGCTCACTGATTTATTTTCGCAGTTCTCCCAACTGTCTTCACACATTTATTTGTGATCCAGATATTTATGTAACACTCTGGATTTCATCAGAGACCAGTGAAATATTGTCACAGGGCAGCCAAACTGCCTCAAGATGCCTCGCCAGAATTCTAACTTACATACTACATAGGAACATCTTCTAGCAGGCTTTACAGGAGGGACTGGACAAAGCTGCCAAAGAAAATAGAATTTAACAGCCAAAAGTATGTGAAAATAACCCCCAGAATTGTGCACTTTATCTCTACTGGGGAAACGGTAAACATTTTATTTTTCTTTCCTTCGTAATTCAATTTACTTTTATTTCCATTGTACTTTGGAAAGTCATGTCACACCAAATCATTATTATTTCTATCAAGTTTTAGACAGACTTATTTTTACTTCATTAAATCACGTAGCAATAGCACTAACATGAATCAAGGGACTTAGGCAATTTCATCTGTTAGTACAAGCAGGCAATGTCCCACTTCTTATAAAACACCCCAGCATCTCTTGGATTTGTCACTGCTGTGATCAGTAAGAGTTACACCATACAGACTATTCCAGTACCAATGGACTGTGATTACTGTTGTTCCTGCTACTGAACAGTCACATTTAGGAAATGCTTAATGTCATTGCAGCTACAGAGTCCACTGATCTGTCAGTTCAATGAAGAACAAGTTTACTCTTCTACTTTAGCTCCACTATGTTTAGGAAATGCTGAATGTCATTCCACCTTCTTGTCTTATCACTAACCCTACACCTAGAAACTCTTCTCCCCTTCTAATGGGGACCTCAGAGAACAGCAATTTACAGACCTGCTTCATTTACCCTATCCTGCCATATTCTTTCCCCTCTATTGTAAAAAGAGTCCACTGTATCTGTCAGCTCAATAAAGAACCAACCTTCTCTACTTTACCTCACATTCATTTACATAAATACCTAGACCCTCTTTGATTCGCCTGTAATTGTTTTCTTTTTCCACAATCCTCATAAAGAAAGCCTCCACCCACTGATTGTTTCTCCATAATATGTTTATTTTATCCATAATATGGTCATAACATTCTTTTCCATCAGTAAATGTGAAGATTCACAGTGGACTCTACTCTTAGGTTCAGTTGCAGACTGGTTCTCCATGTTTTAAATGGATTAAAACCAACAGAAAACAGCTTCTCAGCCTAGAAGGAAAATTTATTAGAATTTAAAAAATTGCCATACACACACTGCTGTAGCATAATAGTTCTTGTAGCCATGCCCAAACATCTGGTAATTATGAACAAGCCTGTCAAAAGTACCTAACTATTTAATATTGCTGTCTTATTCTATTAGTAGTGAGGACTCTTACCTGGAGTCATAAATGTTTTTATGCCTTTAGAACCTGAGTTTCTCAAGTCACCTTCTTTTTGCTAGTAACACTTGCAAGCAAACTAAAAAGTAAAGTTCGGCTTTATTTCAGTGAGGCTGTACTCCTAGATGGCTAGAGGATGTCATAAAATCCCTCAGTACCTCAATCATCTACGCTTATCCACGGCGCTTGGAAACACAGTCCTTGAAGAGCTTCCAGTGCCCACGACAGGCAATGAAGAGGAGTGAAGCACTGGCCCAGTGATGCACAGCCTTGGCTCACAACCACTAATCAGCTCTCAGAGACATAATCAAAATTTACAATGGAAACCACTACACCAACCAGACAGCCAAAAATCCCCATTAGGATTAAAAAACACCCCTGAAATGGCTATCCCTGGCTCCTGAAAATTAACCACAGCTGTTGCTAAAAACGAGTCCAGTTCCACAGGAAACCCACAGAACTGGCAACTTGAAAACAGTAACAAGCTTCCCTGAGCAACTTTTAATCATCATCCCTCAAGAGCTGTGGAGCCAGAGCGGATGCATCATCCATTCTCCAAGCAAACCCCATCAGAGGTCTCTGTGCTGGCCTTCTCCACTGTCGCTCACAGGTCTCTCCAGCATGCAATGGTCAAAGAGGAGTCATTGAAACTTTCCAGTATGGTTTTCAAGAAAAACACATTTCAACATACTTAGGTACACAGCCCATGAACAAATGTACAGCAGTTTATATGCAAATACTCACTGTTTTCCCAGACATTTTGGGCCAAACTGTGAACTAATTGGAACCTTATGCAACTGTTGACTCTAGTGAGAACAAACAGGTGTTATGTCAATTATCACAGATTATCTCATGAAATAGCCCTAGTTTGGGGTTGCATGATGACAGCTTTGTACAGCTGACATAAAAGGTCTTATAATCAACATAACCAGGCACAAGAGGCTCATCAGTGTTACAGGGAGGAGTAGTATACAATCAAAGGAAAAGTAAAAAAGGCCAAGGTTTCCTCCAGTCCAGAAAATCCCAATGACTGTTATCTCCAAGGAAAATTTAACAACTTGCACAAGTTAGAGCACGCATAAGACTGCTCTAGTATATGCCAAGTAAATGTTTCAGTGCATGGCTGTGATAAAAATTGCCTAATGTAAACCACTCTTATCCAAGATGTTCTTTTATTTTAGGAGGGTTCACTCATTTTTTGCATAAATAGGAGAAACAATTGCTTCATGCCCAGAAAATCAATTGAAACTCCCTCTATTCTGCAGAATTAGCGTGTCTTCCTCCAGCACTAAACAGGACTATTGTCTAAGTTCTACTCAAAGTCCTACACCGCACTCCATTTTCTAAAGGAAAAAATTACCTGCAGCAGCTCTTGCACTGCTTGACCTGTCAATTACTGAAAAGTAGCCAGAACTCCTAATTTTTTTTTCTATGCATGTACACCCTTTTATCCATTTAGTAGTCAAAAAAGCTGATGCCATGCTTGCTTCTCCTGACTACAAAGGAAGCATCAAGGAGTTCAGGATTTTCTAAGACACAGAGGATGCTGGCTGTTGAGGATTTTCTAAGACAGAGGACGCTGGCTCTCAATCAGTTATGTAGTGGTTTGGGGCTTTAAAAACCTGTCCAGGAATCCCAACTATTTATATTTAAACTTAACTGGCTATTTTGATTACAGATGATGGAACATAAAAAACTTGATGGGACAGTAAGATGTAGGAAATACAATTTACATTACTTGTTTGAACACAAGGGTGATTTCTACACCCTTTAGCTTTAAAACATGAATCTTCAAAGGACAGAGGGAGTGGGAATTCAGCTTGATAGCCTATTTCCTGAGCACATATAAAGATAAGTCTTTAATATTGTTTCACCTATTTATCAGTTTGCTGAAGACATTTTTAGAGCATTTCTCTTACCCGTAATTCAGAAAGAAAAGCTCCCTACTTACAGCTTGAAACCACATCAATCTTCTTGAAAATATTTAGGGAGATGTTCACATAGGCAGCACGAAATTCTGACATCATCCATAGTTATACCACCTCAGAAGACCACAGGAGCTTCAGAAATGGAGAGGTAGCATGCCAGTGCCTGCCTTGGCATATAACAAATGTGTAGCAAGCTGTATAACTTTGGCAGGTACATGAATGTTCAGTAAACAATTTAGCACTGGTAGCTGCTCCAGATACTTTCAAGGCTAGCAGCACAGAAGTCTGTTTATATGTGTATGACATAATCAGTCTCGGACAGTATTTAAAACACAATCTTTACTTGTTCTTAAAACCAGACACTATAATATACAGCTGTATTTGCAGCCTTTGGACTCTGGCACGTGTACTAGATGGACTTCCTGCATACAGACGAGTGCTGGAAATGTTGCCTCATTAGGAGAAACTCTTCCCACATGCACTGGGACTGTTTGGAATTCCAGTGCTTGAGAAATTACCTCACTGTTAGGCATCACCTAATTTGAAACACAATCATGCCAGACATCTTTCCATTATCACTTTAAGAAAATTTGCCAGCTCTTTATGGGATTAAGAGACAATAAAGGGAGTAGTTGCATCATGCCTCCCAAAGCCAAAAATATTAATCCATGAGTGAAACCCTCTGATGTTCCATTACTCAATGCTTGAGGTACCTGTACTAATCATCTTTCATGGGCATACAGAGAGATGAACATTAGAACAAGTTGATAACCAGAAGGCTCGCAATATGTGTTTTCTTTGTATTTAAAAAATAAAATAATAAACAATCAACTTTTAATAAAAATATCTATCTTTTCCACATTTCCATTAGTCTTTAAGTATTTCCCCTCAACATCACAAAATAATAATAAGAAGAAGCAGCAAAAAACATCTGGTGTAGTTACATTAAACATCCTGAAGAATTAAAATAGTGTCTAATTTAGTCCCCTGAGGAAAGATGGAAAAAAAAGTTAATACATTTAATGACTGTGTATATTGAGTCAGTGTATTTTAAGAATATGAATCTTCCCTGGAACCTATTCAATAACAAAAAGGAAACTCATTCTTCAAGCAATTCTGGTTAACCTAAGAGTTGTACTTGGGATGGTGTTGGTCCTGCATTTTTCTTAGAATCACTTAACATTGTTGTTATGCAATCATCCACAGAGCTATTTCCAGGTGGCTTAAAATAAATTGGACTCAAACATAGTGTATCAGATATAAAAATGAAGGTAATTCTCTTGTCATTTCATTCATGAAGTCACATGCACAAAGTTTATGGTGGAAAAGTCCAGGGGAAATAGTTAAGGCAAATTAAAATACTTATCCTATGCCTTCTCCTACCGTCACATATGCTGAATATAACTGGAATCTAAATTATTAGTTAGGACAATGTTCACCAAAATTTTCTCTTACATGTTAAATGTTTCCACATCACTATCAATTTCACTCAATAAAAAGATCAGACTTAGCAGACCTCAATTTTTTACTAGCTCAGCATCTGATCCATTACTCACAGCTTCTGAAAAAACAATCAAGAGATTAAAAATAGTTCCACAGATATATGTATCAAAAACACAGTCATCCACTAAAATGTTGGTTACATAAAAGCACAGAGACATTTTATATGAATTATTATGCAACAATAAAAGGTCACATGGAAGAGATTTAGAAACAGATCCAAATGCAGTCAAACAAAACAAGAGTCTTTCTATTACTTTCAATAGTCTTTGGATCAGCTCCTGATTTATTTATCTGCATCTATTTATAAAGACCCTCAGGGTGCCAATTGACTCATTAGACTGAATATAGATCAGCAAAAAATATCCTTGTGATTCTCATTTCCTCCATATTAAGGAAATAGATTATCCTGAGTGAAGTGATTAGTTGGAGAGTATAACTATTGATTTCTAATGAATAATGTCTGGTTTTGAACATTTTTCTGCACCTCCTGCCAAGCCCCATGGAGATATTTTATGAGATATTATTCAAAAACTGTACGTCTGCTAAATTAAACATGGGGCTCTGCGGTATTTGAAAATTAAGTTTGGAAAAATCAAGGACTTTTACCTACACAACTTAGTGAAAATAAGCAGCTACAAAGCACACTGCACTTCATTGTTTTGAGTTCTTCATCCCATTACTAAAGTTAAATCCAGCAGTTGGGTTTATAGCTTATTTCCACAGATTTCATATTTCTCATCTTTCTCATTTTTCAATGCTGGTTAGAACTAGAACTTTTTTCTGTCCTTTTTGCAAATGAAAGCTAAGAATAGATTTCTTCATAGCATGTTATTAATATTGCTGCTTTGGTCTATGATACTCCTTGTTTTTCTATGTCACTTTGAAGTTAAACTCTGTTCATTATTTTTTGACATTTGCTTTATTCTGCTTTCACCTCAAAGAAACTCTAGACACTTGAAAAGCTATTTGAGATAATGATATTTAGATGAATCATTTTGTTCACCTTAATATTCTTTTTTGGTCTTTAATATACACAGGGACATCTGCAGTTAGATTTGTTCAGAGTACAGTTCAGTGCGTCAGTCCACTTTTCTTACTTGTCAAAATAGTTCAGTCAGGCTCTGCACTGATTTCAGAACCAATTACAGAGACACTTCCTAGCAAGTATCTCAGTCACCCTGTTTCCAACTAGTTAATATTTTATTTCAATTCTCTTTGAAGTTTTCTCTTGGTAAACTCTTACATTATTTACCAATAGAGATACTTTATAATAGTTGTAAAAGACATCAGCAAAGGACATCTTCATTGTGGCCTTTCTCATTTTCAAAGAAATGGTATCCTCTGTGCATTTAAAATAATGTTAATACATCACTTCTTTTGCTTTTGGGGGGGGGGGGGGGGGGGGGGAGGGGGAGGAGAGAGAGGGAAGGAGGAGGAGGAGACACCTCCTTTCCAGAATATCAGTGCAAGGCTCAGACAACACTTAAATCCCACTTATGGTCATGACAATTTTCATGCTCAGACAGCTACACAGAGGGAACTGATTTCTTTCTTTGACTTTTTCTCCCACTTCACGAACATTCTGTCTACTTTACTTTGTTGTGTAGCTGGACTTTCTCCTCAAACGTGATCTGCAAATGACAGGTGCCCCCAAATTACCGCTGTGTGACAAACATGAACTCAACTGTAAAACAACAAAAACCACTAGAGATTCACTGACTGAAAAAAAAGAGTATTTGCTGGCACTTGGAATGTGATTATATGATGGATGGGCTGCAGGTTTGCCTTTACAGCACTGTTCTTTGGTACCATATGGATCATAACTTTGTTGCCTATGACAATTTGGACAAATATCTGTAAATGGCAAGAGCCCTGGTCTTAGGTAGTAATGTGTCTCCAGCCCCTGCCCCAGCTTGCCTTAAAGACAATGTATCCATGTCTTAAAGACAAAAATATTTGTCCCAGATTTGCTCTTTCTAGAAACAGGAACAAGACAAATTCCTCCTTGTTTCTATTTTCTACAGTTGAGGAGGAAATTATCAAAGTCTGTCATATAAACATTTAACCATTCCCTGTATTCTACTGTTTTCTGAATGATTACTTTTTCCCTGAATGAATACCAACCAAAAGCATTATACATTCCATAGGAAGACAAGTAACCAAGAAGAACAAGTTCTTGAGCTTGTCTCTAAAAAGCTACTAAGCCACTTTTGTAGTGCAACCTCACAATATAAGGCATGTTCACCTGTCCTCCAGTAATCTCCAGAGACCTTCATATTACTCGCAGAATCTAGTTATGGGCAAAAGAGAACATACGTCATACATCATACATCCAGCTCATAAATTAGTTAGCATATGTGAAGTCTTAAAGATGTAATCCAAACACAACCAATTATTATTAGTCCAGTTGCATTAATACACACATATAGTTACCATAGTAAAGACTGATATACCCAGACTTAGTATCTATCCTGTTTATTTACGTCTTCCTCTGGCTCAGCCTTCTTGGGGCAGCAGGCTTCATCCTCCAGAGCAGAGTAAGAGAACGTCAAAGCAGCCCAAGTTCTCTTAGGAGCAACGCCAGTGGGAAGGGGAGAGCTATCTTAGGTATGGGGTCTACTTGGGGTTGTTCAAATGTTCTTTCTTTTCACTGCTTCCCAGCTGAAGTCTGAAAGCTGAATCAGAGCCTCTCCAAGCCAAGGGGACCTGAGGGTTGTTTCTTATGCAGGGATCACCCAGGGGCAAGTCATGACCAGCGTTTTCACAGAGTACCATACCAAAAGTACTGTCACTGTTTTGAAATTATTTTAAAAGCACTCTTGCTATCAAACGGGCTTGATAATGAAGTCTTTTTATATTGTTAACCACACATTTTCTATGTTAACTGGACCATATTTTCAATATGATGTGTAGCTAATAGAATATGAAGAAAACTACACAGACAAGAATTTAACACAATAATCTAAACTGAGAAACTGAGAGGGTGGGGAGGGAAGTGCTGCTAATTAAAAGCTAAATCCATGCATTCGTGTTCTAGTGACAAGGAAAACATCTAAAACATCTAATGGTGTAGCATAAGCTTATCCTAAACTAAATTCCATTTAAGTGGGTAACTTATACTAACACCAGAAAAGGCAAAGCTATAACATTCAGGATAGGAACGTCAATTGTTTTAAAAGCAAGCATTTAGACTAATGAAAGATGTTTCCCATTATTAGACTCTTATAAATACTTACTAAGCAACATTAACAACATTGGTAAAAGAGTCATGTATAATATAACATATGCTGTGTATCATGTATTTGCCTCTGCTTATGTTATGCGAATGTTATTTATGAACAGTGAAGTTGTAAGTTTAAAGACCCATTTTGGGGAACAAAGTTAGATTAGGCACACTCAATATAGGCCACATTGCTTTTCATCAAGTCTTGTAACTTAGAATTACAGCACAGTGACTCGTGTCACATACAGCCACATTTCAGCACTGTTTACTGCACTCTGCGGCCTCTCCCTGTCAAAGGTGAGCAACATGGTACCAAATTTACATGGGCTTTAAACTAGCTTTCAGACTCAAATTTCAAAACATGTGGGACTAATTTTGAAGCCAAAGTCAACCTTTAAATCAAGTGACAACAAAGAATGAATCACTTTAAACAAGGTCTTTAACCATCACAATGGGAGAAGCCATCAAACAGCCCTTGCTTTGTTGGTGAAGTACAGTTTAGGTACATGGTGGGCCAATAAACTCTGAACCAACTTTATTGGTGATTAAATATGCTCCCTCTGGTTAAGTATGTGCTTTATTTAATTTCAGTAACTTTTCTTCACCTATCCATCCCCACACAAACACACAATCTCACTGAAATATCAAAAATAAAGACTCACAAATGCCTGACTCCAATAATACCTACCCAGAAGTACCCTTGCCTGCACTAGGCTTACTGCTCTAAAGACTTATAAGATACATGTATTCCAAATGCTCAGAGGCATAGTACCGTAAATATCAAAAAACAAGCATCTAAAATCCACTTTTATTTATTGGAACACTCCAACAGGAATGCTTGTTCTTTCAGGGAAAACATCAGAGGTGTTTAAACCTCCCCCCCTAGAGCTATTTACTATAGTCAAAATTTATTACTATATCAGTCAAAATACCCTGGAATGGGACATATAAAATGGGACATATAGACACCCACATCTCTACTAGGGTCACACAAAGTGAAAGACCCCACTACTCTTGCTTTGCAGAAGCTAAATAAAGTAGTGCCACCTCAGAGCTAGAGGTGCAGTCTGTGCATGACACACCACGTGAGAGACACACACAAAAAAATAAGAAAGACAGTAAACTCATTAGATGTTGCAGCCTAACACAATGCTACCAACAGAGCAGAAATTCCTAATTGGTAACATACCATTGCTTAAAACAAATTACCCACAAAACCTGATAATGGTGAATGCATGGAGATAATGATCAGCTTATGACAACGTAATAAGAACCAACTTAGTTTGCCCTGTTGCCCGTTCCTTTCTGAAGCCCAATTAAGAGTCCGGTTTATGTTTAGACCCTCATTTCAGAAGCTTTTCATTCTGAACCTTCAGGGTCAACTGAGCTAAAAGTAGTACACAAACCATAGGGCTACAGGGAACTGCAGATTTATCTATCCCTCTGTTACAAAATAAAGACATTAAGAGATGCTGAATATTTTGAGGAGAATCTACTTTAAAAGGCAGGTATACTGTGCCTATCAAGATATAATAGATTGCAAAATTAAAGTTGCAATAAATAGCTTAATGAATTGCCACTTTCTCTCCGGGACATGCTACCCTGCAAAGAGAAAAGTCAGTCGTCTGCTTTCTGGGCTGACAAAAAATATTCCCCAGGATGTTTAAACTTCCGTTTTCCATTCCCCTGTTGTGATGTGAGTCAGGTGAACTAATAGCTAATGGGTATCATGGACAGCACTGAATAACTGACTCACAGCATGAGTTTCAGCAAATTAAACTTTCTGAATAATTTGCTGCACTTGCAGACTTGTGTTACCATTATCTACCTTTTGGGACACTGAAGGGATTAAATAGTTTGTTTAACACTTGAGAGCAGATTACCATGTTATCTGTGTAGCACGCAGATCATGGAAAGTTAAGGCCCATACAAGTATACCACCCGAGAGCAGTGGTTGGAAAGCTCTACCTGTTATGAGCACAGAAGGTTCTCCAGTAGCAACAACTTTCAGAGCTTAACTGAAGTCATGGTGCTAGGAGAACTTACACCAGCTGAGACCTGCCAAGATGCAGAGATATTAAAACAGAAGAACTAGATCTGAGCTTGGAAACCCATAAAGAAGCAAAAAGGCAACTTAAGTCTATACCATTTCTGAGAGTGCTCCCGCTGAGATTCCTGCTGTGCCATGAATGAGGCCAGAGCTGAACAGGCCAACAGGTATTTCAGCACCAGCTTCAAAAGTTGCACAAATAGACTCAACGTTATAAAATGTAGGTCTAATGTGCTTTATAAAAAACAAAGGTAGTTTTACATTTTTTTTCTGGGCTCAAAAATAAACGTAGAAATGGTAAACAAAAAGATATACTTTAAATAAAAGCGTTGAACCTGCACAACAAGTAACACATCGAGCAAAACAAATGATGTGACACTACCACCACTAGTATGAGTCATTCATTTAGTTAAAAACCTAGTAAGGGTAGAAAAACTGAAAACTATTAAAACACAATAGTACAGAAAGTCCCATTCCAGTAAAGTCCACACAAATTTGAAAACCTGGAAGTAATTCTTCATCAGATTTGACAGAAGGAAAAAAAAATAAGCTAACCTGTTCAACAAATAAGTAAAATGTGATAATGTTATTGTCAAAATGTCATGAAAATGTGATAATTAGGAATATATCCATATCATTTCAATTTATTCTAAAGTGATTTTTTGACACAGAACATTCAAGTTTTATTAATGACATTCAGCTAACAGCAATTGCTACACTTTTAGTTTTAACTACTTTGAATCAAGATGAAAAACTATTAGAATCAAGGGTATAAACTGCTGCATATTTTTTTCCATATAGGATATCAATGACTTATTACAAATAATATATTCATCTTTTTCTGAGCTATTAGCTTTGCAAATATATAATGATGAGTTTTACAGTATATATACACACTTCATATTATTTAGTGTAGCTGCAGATATTTCTTAACCATAAGCTTTTTGGCATTGGTAAAATGTTTTAATTACAAATTGTATCAAAAAATGTCACTCTGTCACTTTTAACAGGAACAAAAGTTAAAACACTGCCAAATTTTACCAAAAGCAGGTGAGCACTGCAGTCAAGGAAAACCAGAAACCTGAAGGATAGTAACTAACATATCTTAGAAAATCCCCTGTAACTCTAAGTTTTCAGGATAACTGAAGTAGAGATGAACTGAAAAAAAAATATATATATATACTCTTCCCTGTTAGTTATTAATAGATGCACAGGGCATACCCGAGACATCAGGAGGAATACATTAAGTGAGTGCGTTTATATTTTGTGCAAACAAAGCAAAAAATCACTACTTTTTACCCTATGTATTGTTTTCCCAGATAAATCTGCTGTCTTTTTGCAGGGAAATAGCCTACTAGCAAAGCTATTTGGAAGCAAATCTACATGCTACCTACCAATCATTTCAAGTAAATTATAATTATTTTCTTTGGCACTTCGTGAAATGTGACTGATTGTATCTGGGGTTTGATGTCCTCAGTGACTGGTGCTATCATGCCCTGCTCACAGTACCGCTCCGACAAAAACACCCTCTGCCAAGACAAACAATGGCCTGAAATTTGGTGAATTTTTCTCGGCAGAGATAATGAGGTGTGGCTGACTCCCATCAAGCTCAACTGGGCAAGTGCAACTGGGTTATTCCAGAGGCAGTGGGAAGGGCTGGCTGAAAACCAAAAACCACTTTATTTGCAAAAGGGGGGGAAGCGGACGACATTATTAAAAAGAGCCTGAAGAGATCTCAGAGTACCCACTTCAACTGAAAATAAAGCAGAGAAGTCAGCAGCAACTCGCAGGGTTTATGAACTGGGATGGTCTTTCACAAGTCTTCTGCATCATTCATCCTACACAAGCTCTCAGAGACAACTGCTGGTGATGCTGAAACTTCTCATCCAATTATCCAAGTACTTAGGGAGGAATTCTATCACTCCCAGATGATCTGAAAATAACTAATTTGATTATCAGTCACCTCCTTTCTTTCTTTTACGCTGAGTACTTTTCCCTTTGCTGCTGATACTACGCGAGCTTTCTTATCCTCTTAGTGAAGGCTGAAGGAAAAAGACATCTAATATTTGAAAATTCTTGCTAGCATCTATTATTATCTTTCCTTCCTTATTTGAACAGTGGACAAGCTCTGTCCTAGGTCTTCCTCTTAATATTAAAGTGTCTGTAGAATGCCTGCTTGTTATCTATTGTGCGCCTTCTTTCTATGTTATATCATGCCTTTGACTTTGAATCCTTGTTTGTTCATCTGATCTCCCATAGTACTCATTCCCATTCCTATTTCCTTACTAGTATTTTCACTATCTAAGTCACTGTTGTTCTGTGGATAAAGGATTTCGGGTTCCCATTCACCAATTCAGATGATTTCATCAGAAAATCAGATCTGATAAGCTACGAAAAGAATAGATTCCTTGCTGTTCATTATAAACATTTCCTTCATTCCCGTGATTTACAGTACTAATACAAGACTGTTGCTTTACCTAGATGTTTGTCTTTTGTTGTAGATAACTCAAATATAAGTAAGTATTTCTTTTTGTGACCCATAACCTAGGAAGAGAAAAAATGTGGATTCAGCAACCATCAAGTATATAATTTGGACTAATAATAAAAGTAACTGAACTTCAGCTTTGAGGGTTGTGTTCAGTTCCCTAAAGGAACATGAAATGTATCTTTGTACTAATGGTATTTTGTCTGCAGTGTGTCATATTAAATTAGCAGTAAAACATTACCCATCTGTCCTGCTCAATTCCAAGTCAATATTCATTTAGCAAATGCTTTCACAAACAAGTGAATGATGAACAGGCAAAAATGATGAATAATAGTTAATAAAGAAATAGCAATAATACAAAGTTCATACAACTTTACATCTACATAAAAATCCAGTTCTAATCATTCATAATTTTGGTAAAAGTTTTCCAGGGCAGAAGCTTTCTTTGTTTGGTCTCAGTCTGAAAAGATCTTTGCCAAGTATGACAAAATATGATTCAGACATCTTATACGTTACCAGATCACAACATTGTTGAAGATGCTTTCGGTTTTTCAGATAAAATAACATGTCTGGGAGTTTTTTTAACCTCAAACTTGGCAGGTGATGCTATCTTGAATTAAAAAAATATATATACCATATTTTAATCTGTCATTCACACAATGTTGCCATTGACATCAAAACCTTGTATCAGTAAGAACATTCAGGTCAAAATGGCTGCCAAATATTATTTCAAAGAAGTCACGTTCATTTTTACATCTAAAAAAGCTTCTTCAAGTACTTGACAAACATTTCTTCAGCTCTTCAATTGCACAACACAATTTTTAAGCACTGAAACTAGTAAGGCAACCAAATAAGTGACTGAAAAAAACTAGATCTCCACATATGATTGTTTACATCACTCAGACATCTCTTTTTTTTTTTTCCCTGCGTCAATATATTTGTATTGGATATCCGTCTGGGAACTCAGAAATACAGTTTACCTTAGGATGCAAACTATAAGCCAATACATGGCTTTGCTGTATTCTTCTCTAAATAATTGTTTCCATATTTTTGGCTTCCTTTGGAAATAGTGTCAAATTGTTTTGATTATTAGCTGATGAAAATGAGAAGACTTTCTTTTCATTATGTTGCCATGCACATCTCACCTAATTCAAATTATTTCCTTTTATGTCATGATGCACAAGTGCTGTTAGCCACTTCATTCAATAAATTTATTTTGTTTCCTTTCTTTATTCACTAGATTCTCAGGGTTATAAAGAACTTCGAAACTTACAAGCATACTGCTCACACATATATCCAGAACCTTACAGGCATAGAAGCATGAAATCGTCTCCAATGGTAACATAAAGCAGCAGATATTCGTCATACTTCAAAACTTTTTGAATCTATAAACTAAGCCTCCTTACTGTTCAGGGAACAACTGTAGTAGATGATCACCTCCTTTCCCAGATGCTAAAATGTCATTCAGTTTGAAAGCATGGCTTGCCACTGTCAAAGTGTTTTGCTTTGTTTTTTGTCCAGGCAACTATAACAAAGCTGTCGTGACAGGTTTGTAATATAGAGTTGAGCGCTGTTTTCTAAAGAATCTTAGTATTCAGTTTTGTTCTGCATTTATCAGATATTTTGTGCAGAAGCAATTCTCTTCTGACGTGAATGCAGCTAAATCAATTCGCAGCAGTTGAGAAGCTGGCTCTGATTTCTTTACTGTTCTATTAATTTAAAGGATTACTGACAAGAAAATTGAGTAAGAGTTGTGCAGCACTGACTTTCACTTTATTCTCTTTCTCCAAGTATTTGTTTCCTCTAAAGAAAGGGGTAATGAAAGACCTCTGAAGGGTTATGAAAAAATATACATAGCATTCCTCTTTTCTAATTAGGCCATTAGTGGTATATTTCAGAAAAAGTTATGTCTGGAAAGTTAGGGTATTTTTTGAGCACTGTGAAATGAATATATTCTGTACTCAAAAAACAGAATTTAAATCCTTAATGATTCTATTCTATTGTTATGGGGAAAAAAAAAAGTGGATTATAGAAAGAAAGTATATGAGAAATGATGAGCTACAGAAAAGATATGGTTTTATTCTCCATTTGGCACATACACGTCCCAGCAAATGATTCTGAAAATGCTTGGTCTATTTAGGTAAATTGCGCACAAAACCCTTAGACTAGAGCATTTGCCTAAGACATTGTGTCTATATACGCTCCTAAGCTTCTAATTTTTGGAGCAGAAAAACAGCTGAGTGATTTAGAATAAAAACGAAAACAGAAAAGATTCAAAGTATTTTAATTACTGCCTATACTAAACTGCTAATTACCCAAATCTGCAAAAGGTTTTCAGTGTTTGACACCCACATACAAGTCTAAAGCGCCTTCAATTCAGTTTTCCTCAGGTTTAAGTTTGACCTGCGTATACAGTGGCTTATGTATAAAAAGTATCGGTAACTGACAACAGACATTTGTCATACCTGTAAAAAGCAACTGGTTTGATACCAGTTTCATTAGAGTACAAATAAGGCCTTTTGCTTACAAGTATAACTTGATATCCAGTTTGGGAGATCAAAACTGAGAATTAAAAATGAGTCAAGGAGACTGTCTTGAAAACAAGCCTTTAAGAGTCAGAAAGAACCCATGATATATGCTGATTCAAGTGATAGTTGCCCAACAGGAATTTCTGGAGTGATTTTCTACATTATATAGATTTCTGTGGATTTTTCTACAACTGAGAAGCAAATCCACATGTCAGGTTGGGCAGATGTACTCAAAATCCCCACCTCTAACTATTTTGGCCTTCTTCTTTTGTGGTTTTGTAATCCACAAATCGCCATAATACCTCATACAAATCATTTCAAGAGACACATGGTTTATGGAGAGACCTACAGCCAACTCAAGGAAACATTATTTTCATTTCATTATTCATTTTTTCTTTTTACATCTCTGGTAGAGCGGTTCAGATTCTGTATTCTATTGACGTCAATTGGAGTTACATGTATAATACTCAAGAACAGGATTTATGTTCCAGCATATTACCTCTGATTTTGAAAGGTTATATACACTATAGCTAGACTATAGTAGGAATCAGGGAACATATGTTCAACTTTCTAATTCTAAGGTATGACATTCCAGTGCATTCAAGACTATTTTTATTATTAAGAATTCCTCCCATTTCATTTCTCTATCTAAGCATAAAAAAGACTACCAAATTTCCAGCATTTTTTAAACTTACCACATCCAAAATATTCTAGATATAGAAGAAGCCAAATACTGTTGTTTGCACTTTGAACAGAAATTCTGAGCTATAAGCCATGAATACAAAAGATATGATCCTGCCTTTTTGTATTTTTGCCAGTCCACAGTCTAGTCCCCTGTGTATTTCAGAATGTATCAAAATAGCATTCGTAGTCCTCTGTCATTAAATGAAGTACAGTGTAGCCTTCCCACCTAATGATGACAATGCCATTTGCTTTCATCTAGTGTTCAAAGCAGTAACAGTCTCCAGGCCTTGTCTGCTACCTTTGCCTTTAGCAGATCCTCTCTGATCTTCAGATTTTATAATGGTAAACCCCAGTCAATTCATAAGATTTCACAAGGAAGAGAAGCAGACCAGTCATATTTTTCCAACCAGACGCAGAAGACAAGGACATTGTGTGCAGAATCTAACACAGACTTTTCTCTCCTATGCTGGTCTTTCCTGCAAAGTCATTCACACCTCCTGTCCCAATGCCTGACAAATGGGATCCATCAATTCCTACAGATAATATGTACATATAGAGGTGACAGCTATTTACCAGCAGCAGAATAATATAAGTGGAGCCAAAAAAAGTTCCCAATTTCCCAATCACTTACTGGACTGCACATACGATGCTCTAGTCTTCTGAAGAGAAAATACAGAAACAAATTGAACTTAGAGGAAGCAAAGTGACTATATCCCGCAGTTCTTTTGCAATAGTCAAAAAATGAAGGCTGGAATTTCCCCGTTTTTCTCCTTCGCTATCACTAGGAATTCAATAAAAGTAGAACATATTACTGATAGATTCATGGTCTTGCTTAACATAATACTTTTTGCCTAGCAGAGAAGGACCTGGGCGTATTGGTTGATAGTCAGCTGAATATGAGCCAGCAGCGTGCTCAGGTGGCCAAGAAGGCCAACAGCATCCTGGCTTGTATCAGAAACCGTGTGGCCATAAGGACTAGGGAAGTAATTGTACCCCTGTACTCCGCTCTGGTGAGGCCGCACCTCAAGTACTGTGTTCAGTTTTGGGCCCCTCGCTACAAGAAGGACGTCGAGGTGCTCGAGCGAGTCCAGAGGAGGGCAACAAAGCTGGTGAGGGGTCTGGAGAACAAGTCTTACGAGCAGCAGCTGAGGGAGCTGGGGTTGTTCAGCCTGGAGAAGAGGAGGCTCAGGGTCAACCTTATCGCTCTCTATAGGTACCTTAAAGGAGGCTGTAGAGAGGTGGGGGTTGGTCTATTCTCCCATGTGCCTGGTGACAGGACGAGGGGGAATGGGCTAAAGTTGCGCCAGGGGAGGTTTAGGTTGGATGTTAGGAAGAACTTCTTTACCGAAAGGGTTGTTAGGCATTGGAATGGGCCGCTCAGGGAAGTGGTTGAGTCACCATCCCTGGAGGTCATTAAAAGACGTTTAGATTTAGAGCTTAGTGATATGGTTTAGTGGAGGACTTGTTAGTGTTAGGTCAGAGGTTGGACTCGGTGATCTTGGAGGTCTCTTCCAACCTAGATGATTCTGTGATTCTGTATCTAAATGACAGTCTTTATAAGAGCTTTGTTATTCATGTTCCTTGGTACATCACAGTGTGTGAGATCATTTAGTTACTGATGATTTCTCAGTAACTTCTTAAATTTTTTACCTGGAAACTAAATTTGTCACCAAAATAACCCACTCACCAGACAATATGGCTGAGAGCTCTTTCCATTGCTTTGCCTGGAAATAGTAAATGGAATGGTAAAAGTTATTTCTGATTACCTATCCACAAAAGGGGGTGAGTTAAGGAGTCTTAAAGGATTAAAGGAAACATCTAAAAAGAAAGGTCATAGCGGATTTTTATTTCCAGCTTCAGTTCTGGTAGGTCTTCTTCACCCCACTCCTCCCAGTTGAATACCAGTGTTTCCTTGGGTTTCAGCAGTCTGACAGGAGGGTTGAGTTCTGCCTTTTAGTTTCTGTGTAAATGTTTATGTCTAAATAGATACACCAGCCTATGTTCTGGGCTGTGTTCCAGCACTTCTACTCAGTAGAAGCAAGCTGGATGTCCCCAGTGGATAGTTCATTCCTGCACCAAGGTGGAAGCCCAGATGACACAAGCTTAGTGGAATGGTTGTAGGCTTGTCTTCTCTGGTTCCTCTGGGGATGGTGAGAAGCAGTGGCAAAGAAAAAGACGTGAACTCAAAAGAGAGACAAAAGAGACTTTTATGAGGGCATAATGAGTTCTGGTTGATTCCACTGACTGTTCAGTTGTCCCTAAGACCACTGCAATGGTCACTCTCCTGGAAAGTGAATCCGCAAAATTGTCTTGCATATGTTTGCAAAGATGAGCTAGTATGGACAGAATATTTGACTGATAGCCACTAAAAATTAATATTGATCAAATACCATGGAAAATACATTTTTTTCACCCATTTCCCTCTTTGATTCCTCCTTTTTTTATATCTATATCATTTTTCATAGCAACTGCAAAACAAAAGTTCAGGATTTAGGTTTTAGCTTTGACTTTTATAGAAGCAGGATGTTTGTTGGACAGTTTTACTACATCACCTGTTAGCATCAGGAAGTGTTTTTCTTTTAATTCAGAGCCCTACACTTACAAAATGAGTTAGTATTTTTTTATTCACTTTAGGATAGCCGTTTACTGCAATAAGTTTACTTCCCAAACTGGAATCAGCAAGACAGAAGCCTATGAAGAGCGGCAGAGCAGAGAATCTATCCTAAATGCAGTTAAGTTAACTCTGCAGTTAATGCATGAGTTAAGTATATCACCAGTTCGTGGAATCAGGCTACAAAACCATAATTGATAGAGCAGGCTTGTTCCACCTTCCACCCCCTTTTCCCCCCCACACATACACTACACACTACTCAGAAAAGTTCAAGAATGAGGACTTCAGACACAACCATTTCTCAAATAGGTTAAGTCCTGGGAATTCACAGCAAGAGGAAAGGCTAAGGTGTCACTAGCCACCAGAGGGAAACGTTACATTATCAGAGTGACACATTTCAAGAGCTCTTTAGTCGTATGGTAGTCCCAGTACGACTGAAAAGAAGCCTCGTTGTGGAATGAGGATAACTTTTAAAAAGTCAACTCCCCCACTTCAGCACAGCACCACAGAGTGCCCAATCAACAGCTGTAACACTTGCTCTGAACACCAGAGGACCCATGCTTTGGCCACATGTTCTCTGTTGCATCAAGAGATGATTGGGGTCTCCTAAGTATTAATTCACATGTGGAGAAATTGTAGGATTTGGCAGATTGGGTGGAAAATGATCACATTTGCACCAGCCATAAAAAGAATTAAAAAAAAAAAAATCTAAACTTTCTCATTTCTGGATCTGTCAGTAAAAAGCTGCATGTTTGACAAAGCACCCGACTGACTTCAGAAATTTGCAGCAATAGACCATTATATGCTAAGAACCAAAAGAACTTCTTTCTAACCTGTTTGTGCTTCAGCAGGAAGCCTGGGAGGAATCTGTGTCCTCAGAGGACAACTGCCAGACTATTCACAACAGCCTCTGCATTGTTTACATATTAAGAATGTTTTTAAGACAAATAACGTGTTTCATTTTTTCTCTCTATCGTGTTTTATAGCTTTTCCTTTTGTTTTATTCCCAAGAGATTGTGTCTGGAGCTGTCTTGAATTCAGGGAGGTAATTAAATCGTGCAATTTAACTTCCGCAAAGAAAGTGTTGCCCTGGATTGATTTTGAAGGAAGGGGGAGGAGGCTATGTTCCATGCAGGGGCTCTAAGCCAAATAGATTTGAGATGGAGAAATGCCCAGCTTTCTTACAGCATGTATTCACTAACCATACTAACTCATTGTGCGCTGCAATACCACAGAATTTATCAGATGCCTTGAGAATAATGCTCTGTGAGTATGAAGCCCTCTGACCCCCTCTGGCCCTGCTCTGTAGAATAGGGGGGGTCAATGCTCCCATTGCAGTGCAGGTTGGATGAGTTCCTCTTGATTGCCGGGGGGAAAATAAAGTCCTGACTCCTGTACTCCAGTTCCAGCAGTGCTCATACCTCTTAAAATACTATGCACATCAAAAAAAGCGTCATGCTGGCAGTTTTCAATAGCTCTCACCTCCATAACCACGGACTATTACTGGCATTTAAAACTCTCTGGACTGATGAACAAACCAGTCACTGAAATAGCTAGTCCATGCAGCTGCCTTTGCTTAGCTGTAACTCAGTATGACTACAATCTCATCATTCATTCATGGAGACACTCTTGAACAGGATTTTGATCTGCCAGTGCTCACTCATTTTCAAGATGCTAAAATACAAGTCATACTCCTACAGAAAGACAAGGTTGACTTTGTAAATCTATTGGAATATTAATCTGACCTTTTCTCTCTCATCCATATGCAACCATGTTCAGAAAAGACCAACCAACACATCTATTTTCCATCACAAGGAAACTTTAATGTCACCTAGCAAGATCCTGATGATGTAATTTTTCAGATGCCTTTGATATGGTTGCATCAGAAATACGAATTAAGCTCTGTATACAATAAACATTAAACCGATTAAAGAAATGGTTTTCATCAAGCCATGCCCTTAACTGTCATATACTTGACTGACAAAGTTGCAAAAATGCCATTACGTTGGTTGCAGGTAAATCAGATGACTTTTCCTATTATATCTGTAAGTGAGAATTTCTTCAAATCTGGCATGTATCTTTTATATCCCATTTTCCTGATTTAGGATCTTTTGTCACTAAGTTGTCAATATACAAATTCTTTGTATTTTTTTTTCAAAATATTTGGGGAGCAAAAAAGGAGAGGAATCATATGTAATACAACAGACACAGCATTAACCAGTTATCCCAGAGTCATACATCAGATGTTCATCTAACAATAGGCAATAGGCAAAATTTATTCTCTGCATAGGGCCTTAATTTCAAAACTCAGGCAATGTTGACACCATACCAGCGAAGTCCTCTGATAGCTGGTATATCCAGATCTCAACGCTGACAGACTTGTATGGATTCCAGAATCTTTTTCTCTGAAAAATTCTTTAGAGAAACTTCTAATCTGTAAAATCAGTCAATTCCTTGATCTACAAAATATTATTTCCAACCAGGTCATTTTGAGAACATCATTTTAAGAACAAATTATAAACGAGAGAGAATTATGTATCACAAATTCACAAAATCAAAATACCATTATAATTGCCAATCATTGTGCTTTTAGCTATTATTCAAACTAAAAACTCTATCCAAAAGTTCAATTAAAAAAAAAAAAAAGTTTGGTCCTGTATCAAGAGCAATTTAATCCAGTTGAGTACTATAGAATAAAATCTAAAAAGAGGAACACTGGTGTCTTAATTTAAGACCAAATAAATACATGCATGTCTCTGCTGTAACTGTATGTCACCTCTTCATCTATAGTGATTCTCAACAACAATGAACAGTTTCACATTGGTCTTACATTCAGGCTCATCGTTTGATACTACCTGTCCATTTTATCAAAAAAGAAATTATTTTTGGTTCAAAGAATAAAAACATTTAAAAGAAAAGTTAATCTTCAACATACATTTAAAGGAACATTTTGACTAGCTGAATAACCACAGGTGATTTTAAAGACTAAACTTGCATGAACCACCTCAAAACACGATACACCTCTTGGGAATTGAGAACGCTGTTCGTTTCAAGCAAAGCTTTCTTTGCCAGTCTAGTCTCTTCTTCCATATATGTGGATTGTGTAAGAATCAATTCAAAGCTTTTTCTCCTTTGTTTCACAAACATCCTCTTCCATGGCACTGGCTCTAGCTTTTTATATATATTTCATACATACTAAAAGTAAATGATTAGATGATACAAACATTGATTATTCCGTATTGTACTGATGGATTAATCAATAAGGAGTGGGAAGACCATTTATATTGGCATTTCCAAACAATGTTTGATGGCTGATTTCATATTATGATAAGCTGCCACAGAAAAATCCAGGAATGCAGAAGAATGCCCATAACAGCGAAGTTGTATGAGCAGTGTAACTTTTACTAAGAAAGGAAACTATGAAGTAATGGAGGAGTGGAAGAAAAAAGGAGAGAACATAGATGTTCTGTCCTTGTCTGCGTTGTAGAGACTTTAAAAGTTTAAATTCAACATTTTATTTTCCATACACAACACACAAAACTCTAAAAAACTGTAACTTCTTACCAGCAAAATCACTTTAATAATTTTCACCTTAGAAATACAATCTGACATATAAAAATATAAAAGTAATTTAGCTTGGTCTTGCATGGCGCCTAAAGCTCTCCCTCCCTTACTTCTTCAGCAGACCTCAATACAATTAATAGTTAAAGAACCCAAAGCTCAAAATTCCTCTATCTGTATTTTCTGGGAGCAAATCTTTCAGGTGATGGTTATGGCTGAAGCTATGCTCAAAAGAGAGACAAGACTAGGTGGTCAAGAACAGAGACAGGAATCAGCAACAGATTGGTAACTAGGCATCTCAGCAGAAAGGGAGCCCAGACCACATCCATAAATTAATCCAGAGATTTGATGAGATATGAAAGTATCAGAGTATTCAGGTTTTAGTTACGCTGACAACTGTGCCAGTGTTCTCTTTTGAAACTTATGATCAACATGTAGTGTTTTGCACATAGCCATTGCTTCTGGAACTGAGGGAAACTGACATCAAAGGGAACTGACATCAAACTGAGGGAACGGACATCAAAGTCTTACGGGATTTTAAAATAACTTTCTAGACCTTGGTAAGCTTTGTAAGAGGAACAACCTCGAACTGCAGAAATCAGAAAGCAACATATTAACATACAAAATCATTATTAATACTTAGCCCATATCATGATTTGGGGAATCTATGAATTGTTAAAAAAATGTTTAGGGATTGATAAATTGCAAAACAGCCCATTTCAGCTTTACAGCTGCAAGAAGACAACAGCAAAGGGGAGAAGGAAAGGTCTGAAGATGCTTTCTGTAATCATCTATCTTCTATTTCTGTACAAATACGCAGAGTAGAATGTCAAAAAATAACTTTGACCTCAAAGGAAAATAAATTGCTAGGTGACAAAAAAAAAATCAAACATGATCTGGAAAAGCTGCCTTTGTTTGTTTGCTGAGTTTTAGTGTCCCTAGGTATCTAGGGACAGCAACTAGGTAAGTTCTTATGCTTCACAACAAGGACAGTTACAAAAGTCTGGGAATTAGAACTACCAGAACATTTGATTAGGTTTCAATATAAGAGCATTGTGAATGAGCATCTCTTACAGGAATCAAGGGATGAGAGAGAACTTCAGGAGGCTCCATCAGGAACAAACGCCACCAAACAGGCCATGAGGGCAGAGAGACAGTCTGGTCAGTGTTCCCATTCAGACTAGCTTGACTAGTTGGTGGGCTGTGCTAAGCCAGCTTCTTTTTCTGCTAGCACCTCTCTTTTTCAACAGCAGTTTTAAAAGTTATGAAAACTGAGTATTTTGTTAAGCCATTTAATAAAAATTCTAATTTATTAAACAGTGGCCCTTAAAAAGTGTCAAAAAGTGTCACTTAAAAAGTGTCAAAACTTGCTTTGTAGAAAAATAAGAACCAACACTGGCTGGAGCCATGGGAGCCTTCCACTTGCTTGAGTGAATAAAATAAAAAATGTGGTTCCAACAATTAAAAAGAGGTTTTATTTTTATTGAAGGTGATTGATGCTCAGAGAATAATTCATAGGCTTGAAAAGAAACTGTTCATGATCTTGGCTACTGGAAAAGTAATTTTTTTTATAACTGATCCTCAAAATAGTTAACCAGCTGGTAAATCAACCATTTTTATATGTTTTATTTTAAATACCATGAAATTTTCTTTAAATAAAATAATTTTTACTTATAAAAATAACAACGGGTTTTATTCTTTGAGGTGAAAATACGAATATATAGAAGATATTTTAGTCTTCTTTTGTAAGAGAAGTTCAAAGCTTCTGGAATATTGATAAGAATGTGGATAAGAATGTCGATAAGAATGTCGATAAGAATGTCTCAGCATTAGAGTCAAGGTGGGAAGCATCCAAGGAAGTGTTCACCAGGGCAAGCTTTCTCTAAAGCAGAAGATGACCACTGTTTTTGCAGACCTAACACCTAAGCCCATGTTCTTGCTAGGTTGAACATAAAAATTTAAATGAAATACTGCATACTTCTAGGACATTATCCTGGCACCTCTGGAAAGCATGTATTAACAGAGAAACCACGTATTAACACAGAAACCACAGTTCAAAACTTTTGTATTAGGATGAAATGGCCCTGTTGTCAGGGCACTAAGCAGCAAATCTGTGTATTTTTATTAGGTAAACTTTCTGTGTCTGATCTGTTTTGTGTACATAGGTAATTTCAGATGGACACAGGAAAAAGTTGCACACGATGAGCAATAATACATCTCAGGAAATGGTCAAACTGTGATTTATATGCAATGTGAGACATACATCAGTAGTAGCATAACAAAAAAAACATAGGGGAAAAAACTTAGGTTTTCAAATATTCTTAAAAGTCTTAGGCATCATTTTCCAATTGATATTCAATTTCCAGCTGAGAAGTCTGCTTCATTGCAAATATACATGAATAACTGGGAAGTATCACAAATTATAAAATAAAGCATGGTCACTTAAATAATTTAACAAACCATTATAAAACTAGTATAACTACACTGTTACACTGTAGAAGCTCATTTTTGTGGAAATCTACATGCCAAAGAGGACATGAAGCAGACTAATTTAACGTTTCCCTGGACGTAAGCTATCTTCTTTTCAATGTCTTCGCTTCAAAAGGGGGGCTCGCTGAGTTTAAAAGCAATGCATCACAGGCAGACGTAGGCAGGACAGCAAGTGGTGAGGCTGCAGGACCACAAATTTTGACAATGCCAGCTGATGATGCCTCCCTTCTCCTGCCCAAGGCTGAGTATCCCCGTCCCCTCACGAGCACCTCTGAAGGCATGTGGTGGTCTCTGCACCTTTCCCATGGAGAACAGCTACTAGAAAGGGATGTAAAATATAAATGTATCCAACTAGACAGTTTTAAAGCCCTGGAAGACTACCTGCACTACTAGGAAGAGAGAAGATAACTGTTTGCTAAATTTGGATTCAACTTGGAAAAATGTAGTGTGGTTCTAAAACATTTTTGAAGGTTTTAGGTCCTGGTTCTCTTTTGCTCTCATAAGATGAGAGTTCTTAAAATGTAATTCCTTCACTAATGCCAGAACCAGAGAAGCACTGGCTTTAGAAAACCTCCACTGTTTTTGCAGTACAAGCTTCCATTTAGTAAGAAATACATGTTTTTTAATTAAATTTCCCATGAAAAACAGTGGTTTAAATTGAAGGAAACTGTGCCTCACAAAAACTCAATAATATTGTTAAAACCAAAAGCTTATTTAAGAAGACAGGAGTTTTCATAAAAATCCTAAACACATTCATTTCTCTATTTCTGAAGGTAAATAAATCAGTCATAAACCCTTCAATAATTCTTCCTCAGGCTTACCCATTTGGATTTTGCCGAATGAAGGATCAGGACAGATGAACAATACTATATAGAGCTTCGGGTTGCTTTCTACTGCTGTGTACTTGGTAGCAGTGGGGCAGCCCCAGTCCCTGTCATATATACATATACATATGACACCAAGTTAGGTGCATGTGTCGTTCTGCTCGAGGGCAGGAAGGCTCTGCAGGAGGATCTGGATAGGCTGGACCGATGGGCTGAGGCCAACTGTATGAGGTTCAACAAGGCCAAGTGCCGGCTCCTGCACCTGGGCCACAACAACCCCAAGCAGCGCTACAGGCTGGGAGATGAGTGGCTGGAAAGCTGCCTGGCAGAGAAGGACCTGGGAGTACTGGTTGCTAGTCAGCTGAATATGAGCCAGCAGCGTGCTCAGGTGGCCAAGAAGGCCAACGGCATCCTGGCTTGCATAAGAAACAGCAGGGCCATAAGGACTAGGGAAGTGATTGTCCCCCTGTACTCCACTCTGGTGAGGCCGCACCTCAAGTACTGTGTTCAGTTTTGGGCCCCTCGCTACAAGAAGGACATGGAGGTGCTTGAGTGAGTCCAGAGAAGGGCAACGAAGCTGGTGAGGGGTCTGGAGAACAAGTCTTACGAGGAGCGGCTGAGGGAGCTGGGATTGTTCAGCCTGGAGAAGAGAAGACTCAGGGTCAACATTATCGCTCTCTACAGGTACCTTAAAGGAGGCTGTAGAGAGGTGGGGGTTGGTCTATTCTCCCATGTGCCTGGTGACAGGACGAGGGGGAATGGGCTAAAGTTGTGCCAGGGGAGGTTTAGGTTGGATGTTAGGAAGAACTTCTTTACCGAAAGGGTTGTTAGGCATTGGAGTGGGCTGCCCAGGTTGAGTCACCATCCCTGGAGGTCTTTAAAAGACGTTTAGATTTAGAGCTTAGTGATATGGTTTAGTGGAGGACTTGTTAGTGTTAGGTCAGAGGTTGGACTAGGTGATCTTGGAGGTCTCTTCCAACCTAGATGATTCTGTGATATATGCAGCAGTACAACATGCATTCACACAAACAGTAGTCAGGTTTACTTGACTGCTTAAAAAGTAAATAAGTGTTTTTTTCTTGGTAGCATGTTCCAAGTACATATGCTATATGTCTTGAATCAGTGATATCTTATAAACAATCAACTCCAATATTTCAAGCAGCAAATCATCATTAACTGAACCTGTTGCAGGAAAAGGCAATCTTGTCCTCTTCTGCACTGTTCCACCCCTAGTGACAGCACAAGGATTAACTGGATTAATCACATTTATCCATGATCCAGGTTAAACCCCCAGAGTTATTTGCTGGGTTCAGTTTAACCCAGTTCAAACTTACACCTTATCAAAGTTTACATAAAACTATGGTAAAGTGCAAGTCATCTGTTGACAAAACCCAGATGTCCTTTGGTCTCTCAGCCATCACCATCTAAAAAGCAGTGCAGCTCTCTTGGCATGGGATTGAACAGGCCCTGCAGGGCTAACTGCTTCTCTCCTCAGATTACTGCATCTAGCACAGCTCCGCGTTAATTAGGCTACTCTTCTAAGTGCAGGCATTTTTTTCTCCCAGTTTTGGAGGCAATGGTTTAATTTGTACTTTTCTGTTGCATATCCCAAGTACCTGTAAAGGGCTCAAAAGACAAACACTTAGCGTTGAATATTGTTGGTGCTTTTTATTCAAAACAAGAGGAAAATCTGTTTTCCACATTGCTTTTTTATTTATATCGACTTCTTTAAGTTATGGTGTCAGTAGCAGAATCCATGTTTTGGAAGTGAGGGATTGGGAAATCAGGGCTTACTATCATTTTATCAGAAAAAAATTGCTTCGTTAGCCTCAAATGGAAGAGACGATAGCAAGGACAAAACTGCCAACTCATGTTCCAGAATATTAAATGGCAAGTCATCAGACATGGAAAGGGTGAGGGTGGGAAGAGAAAAGAATGGAACTGTTTACTCCCTTATGGCTTTAACTGAATAACAAAAAGTGTAGTTATAACAAGAAAAAAACAATCTTGGCTTACTTGTGCGACAGCCCTAGGTTTTGGACAGAAGCAATGTTATAATGTATAATTATATAACTTACTTCAACAGTTGCTTTCCATATGGGAAGCAACAGATTTGCCCAGCTGCATTTTGGCAAAGCACAAATCTATCATTTTTCGGGGTATAACAATTTTGCTGAAATTTGGAAGTCTTACAGAGGAATCTACACATTTCAGTGATGTTCCTTGACTCTGCTTCTCCTTCTAAGACTAATGCAGGGCTTCATCTCCTTTACAAGAGGACCTGAGCAATATTTATCTCACAGGATTGTCAGTACAATCGTGTTCTGGCTATAGATGACTAAGATTACATTTTTCTTCCTGTGATAAAAAAACCTTCAGGAAGCATGGAAAGGATGCCTCTGAAAGTCTCATTTAAACATTTTGATCTTGTATAATCCTCTGAATATACGGATTTAATTCAGCTGTTTTGTGACCTTCATTCCAGGTTATCCTGTCTTCTGTATCAGTAACTGAAGAGAGAAAAAACATCTTCAGCAGTCTCAAAGCAGCAGAAAGCATTTGCCATCAGATAGTTGTTTATTTCAGTAACTTTGCTATAACCAGAAGATTGATTATATTTGTTAGTATTTTGAAAAATACTGTATTTTTGAACCTGAACTAGCATTGATCAGGGCTATTTCTGTGTCAAAAATTGTCACATTACTCTAACAATGGTTAGAGTACTAATTGATCTCACCAGATTCCCTGCTGCTATGCCAGTGTCAAGGACTGCAAGATTTTCAAAATAACACAAAGAAAAATAATAGGGACAGATGTTTGGCATAGATATACAGGATATAAGTTGTGTGAGACTGTACAGAGAAGCCACAAAAACAGTCAGTTTCAGAAGATTGATGCCAAAGTGACCTAGTTACCAGAATGTCTGAGTCCTCAAGTGTGAGTTAAACACATATCAATTGGAACTTCTCTCGCAGCCAACCTTTCAAACATTTTACAAGACATTACTCTTCTAAGAATACTTTGCAAGTATATTTCACCTCGTGCTGGAATACAAAGAAAGGAGTCCAAGACCAAAAAAATGATAATGCACTGTGAACTGAGAGAGCACCAAGAAGTGGCTCCACGAATGCCACTGTAGCCTCCTGGGAAAAGCTGCAGCCACATAGCCCATAACGTTTTCAGTATCCCAAAGGGAAATTACCTCAGATTTCCTGTGTTCTCATTTGTCTGACATATGTTTTTATTACATTTTATATCTTTAAGTATTCTGCAGTCCATGAAATCACTCCAAAAAGCAATTTACCACATTATATTACTTTCTGCTATCTTTATTTATCATCAGAATTTTGAGAACTAAAACTACTGTGGTTTGGAGAATCCATGGAAGGCATCTGGCACAATTAGCAGAGCTCAAGAAGAGACTGCATTTGTTGCCAGATGGTCTTCTGCATTTTGCACGAAACAGTGCTTGGATAAAACACAGAAACAGGACCAGGGCAGGGAGAAGAACTGAGGCGTGAGAGTGAGAATTTTCAACCCTCACATGCAGACAAACGAACCAAACCAGTCTTCTTACATCCTGGCCAGGTGCTTCAGGCACAGAAAAAGCCTAAATGTCAACCCTGAAGATAGCAGTCCAGACTGAACTTCACAAGTGGGTCAAGAAACCTTCCTGAAACCCACACTGAACCATATGATGGTCCAAATTTAAGATTCACTTTTTTCCTTCATTTCCCTATTAGCACTATGCAGCTATGTGCTTAGCACAGTAGGTGTTTTGGATCTTAGTGACTTGCTCAGTGCTTTGAATGCCAATTTAGATACCAGTTCTAGGTTGGCTCCGATCTCTTAATTTGAAGAGAGTTGTGAATCCAAGTCTTCACCATGACTCCTGGCTGCTAGTGAATATTGAGAAGGAAGCTGTATTTGAGGCCGCATGCTTTTTTCCTAAAAGGTAAAAACACCACATCACCCTGTGAAATAACAGTGTTCCCCACACCGTGTATGAATCAGCTGTGACAATAAAGAAAGCAGCTCAGAACACAGGTTCCTCTTTGAGGAAGGAAAAGAAAGTAAGGAAATACACCACAGTTCTTGCCTTAAGGAGCACCACCAAAGCAACTAAATCGTTGAACATATTGTTCTACTGAGGCAAAAAATACTTCCTCTACAGGGGTCCCACTGTACAATCATTTTCTAAAGCGCAGAATTTTGCTGACTTTACATTCCAGTAAGTGATCTGGAGTAGCTTACAAATGTTACCATATTTATGCAGAGGGAGTAACTTCAAATTGCCAGCCCTCCACAGACCATGAAAACACTCCTTCCCCCCAACCCCACAGTTCCTACTCAGTGCTTTTGTAAACTTAAGGCACTGACAATATTTTAACTAGTTCCTCAATCCAACAAGTTCTCTTCTAACTTCCTGCCCCTATCAGAAACAGGGATTCGCTGTGCTTTCAAAACTGCTTAAAGAAAATTTGTTAGTTGGCTGTATATATTTGATAACTGTGAAGATGAAAGTGTGCATACTCCTAATCACAAGCTTTGAAAGAAAATAAACCAAAGCATTGGAATATGCAAACCATACTCTGGCCAAGGATGGGTTAATGAAGTGCTCTGGGCTCTGCCCCCCTACACTGGTAATAGGAATCAGGCTTGTAGGGAAGGATTTCTTGGTGACTGGCCAGGAAGAGAGCCTGTAATCTGCAAAAGATGGGATTCAGGGCTGAGTCAGAAACTGCCTGAGAGTCTTATGCCTGTCAGAGCCTCACTAAGAGAAGCTAAGCCTGCATGCAACAACTGGAGATTTGTTACTGCGATCTTGTTTGTTTGTCGTGTAGGCAATGCTCTGCTTAAAGGGAGCAACAGCCAAATAAAATCTGTCATACACTTCAACTATGCAACTTTTGGCTATGAGATTGTGGTGATCCTATTACAGTCACTTCTTAAGTTACAGTTGTCAAAGGCACATGAAATGGGGACCTTTCTTTATCATTTAGTCAACAATCAGCTGCCTTCACTTAAATGACAGAGCAGTTCTGGAATTGCAAAGCAGTGGGGCAAAAAGTCAAAAGTTTTATTACTGGGGAATCTGGTATGGTTTAAGTCACAGAAGGAAAGACCAGAGCACTGTTAGAAGAATCTCTTCAGAAGGGTCCAGACCAAGTCTAAAAACAGACGAAAATCTGGCTGAGATAAATTGAGAAAGACTATAAAAGGTTCATTAGTACATGAATTTTCTGATGAGCAGAAAATAATTGTGATCAGTGTTCAGCACATCACTAGCTCAGACAAAAAAAATCACCCCTACTTACACAAAAGAAAGCTCAAGGAAGAACATTTTTTGTATTCATTTCTGATCTCTCAGCTAATATACTACTCATATAAAAATGATAAATTGACAAATATGTATGGAGGCAAATCCCAACACCCTTCTCTTTCAACTCAGATGGGCTGCTTTTGGAGTGAAATAATCATAAGACCCTACTGGCAGATGTTTTTAAAAAAAAAAAAAAGTGTATTTTACTTGGTAGATTTATCAGGCTTACGATGTCAGGAAAAACATCAGATATACTGGGAAAGTTCTTTGCTTTCAAGTCAACCCCAAAAACTGTGTTAACAAACATGCACAGTACACCTTTAACATTCCATAAATACTTTCCAAAAAAACAATATAATCTTTGTGCATAGTGGATACCAAGATTGTGATAAGACTATTGATAAGCAAGGAAAGAGATAAATATTCGTGATTTCTTCCATAAGAAATAAATTAGTACTTTTCCTCTTAAGGATTCAATATTTTTAGTCCTTTAAAAGCGAACAAAGATCAATCAAAGAGCCAGAGTGCCCTCTGGTGGTAGTCGGTCATTAGTATTCATTTTAGAATATTCTTGTTCATACCAAACAAGGTCAATTATTTTCTTTCCCGATTGTTCTACAGAGAAATCTTATAGCTACTAAGCTACCATACCTAAAAACGTCTTTAAGAGATCTAGACAATTAAGCACGTGGATCCAGACTACCAAAGGTCACCCATGTGTAATGAAGTCCAGAAAAATGAAGCCCATGCTTTATCACTACCCATTCAAGACATCACAAAAAAAATGAAATGCAAACCACAACTTGAATAAGCTCCTCCATGGCTAACTTGGTTTGATGACCTAAGCACCACATTGGCTCAACACAGAATGAAGGAGAGGAAATTAACCCTCTTTGCTGATGAGTATAACCATGTGGGTAAGGAAGGTGAAGGGAGACTTCCCAGATTACTCCTGTTGTGGCCAGAGAGGGGACTAATTCCTTCCAGGAGCTGCTGGTCCCAGAGTTTAATGTACATATCTCTCTTCAGAGGCAGATATCAGGGTCTGCTGTGCACAGACCTTCAGTCACTATTACCATGTTAGCATCATCTTAGATGAACTCCTGCAGCAGTGTGACTACGAGAAAGAAGCTCTGCAGTGAAGCTAAAGCAGGCAGGCCTGAGTTAACTTCCAGGGGATTTTCACCCTCTGTTGCTAGGAGAAAGAAGGGATCCAGGCCTTCAATTTGTCCATCCCCCATCTGTTTCTTGGTTCCTCATGGGCTGACTCCAGTTATCACTCAGGGATAGCAGCTTCCCCTACAGCAATAAAGGGACAGTTCAAAACTAAAAATGAGATATATTATACCCCAGTTCAAATGAAGAACATCCTGCAAGCAATCAAAAGCAGATGGCTATTTTAATGCCTTGCTCTAGTGAGTTGCCAGTCAAGTCATGACTGCCAGTCATGACCAGACCAATGTCTGCTTTGTAACTGATGCCACTGCACATAGAGTGGCAAAAAATTCTGATAAAGGCTATATGCTGACCTGCAGAAACACCGCTGTTAGGTCACCACTGGCACACTGATACGAGAAGGAAACCTAAACTTGCAGAACTGATTGAAGGGTGAAGGGACAATACCAACATCAAAAGACAGCTAATTCAGTGTCCACACCCAGAAACAGAGCAACAGAAATACTCAAAGGAAATACTTTAGATCTTTTTCCTCAGGATCTCAACTGTTTTATACTAAAGCACCTATAAACATTCAATTCATTTTTTCTAACATGCCCGAAAGGAACAAAACTAATACTGACATTCATTTCTCAATTTCATTAAATAAGAACATTTTAAAACAAAGCAGAACTGGAGTTAAGCATATACATTTTCTGAATATCAGATTTTTCAGTTCCAGGAGACTTATATCCTTGAACAATAAACTGATGATTTAATATATTATCTACTGCCAAAGTTTCCCAAAGAGGGTAAAAATACCCTCTCTGGGCAATCTGTGTGCAAATGGAACAGCTTATTAAGGATTCCTTAATTGAGAACACATAAACAAGGGTCTTAGCCACATCGAAACAATTTCTTGAGGCAAACTTCATAGTCTGATTTCCCAGAAACGCACTGGAAAATTAGCAAAAGGGAATGTCTCTTGCTGCCTTGTTTTAAGCCACAGAAAACAATGCTGGGCCACACCCAAAGGGTCAGCTTGAATGCCCTGGCATTAACACAGCTGCAACAAGTAACACAGCTACAGGGGAAAACAAAATCAGGTAAAAGTATCTGCTCAACAGATATTCCAGACTGTAATATGTGACAGAAAGGTATCATTCCACTTTCTATCCTGAAAGCCTGGTGGTGGTTTTCACAATCTTTCTGGTCGTTGTTGATTATCAGCATCAAAATTAACCAAAATTTCTCAGCTGAAAGTCATCATCTTAATGGTGACTGATCAGCACAACTCAGCCAATACATCCAGCCACATTTGCCAACGTCAACTGAAGCAAAAACATGTATTGCTAAATCAAATGAAGTGTGGTTCCTCTCTGAAAAGTGGTTCTGTAAAATAAATAAGACTTGTTTCTTGCTTAATAGGAACTGTTTTCAGCTGCTGAAGTTGGATCTAGCCACTTAACCAACATACACATCTTTACTGCTTGATGCTCTGATCTGGAAATTGTACATGGTAAGGTGCAAAGCTATGATTTCAGTGCTTGATAATTTTGAATATTCGTTTTGGATTGTTGGGAGTATTAGATACTGTATTCCATAACTCTTACTTCCATTGCTCAAAGAGAAGACTTAGAGAAGTTTAGCACACTGCTTCCATGTAGGCAAGTTTTGCTAAGGAAAGTTGAGGCAGTACACAACAGATTCTGCTGTTTTCCAACTGATGCCTTCAAATAACCAAGTCTGATTCTAGTCATAGACATATAGGGAATTGCTGACTAAGATGTACAGCAAAATAGCTCTGACTCCTCTCTCTTCTTCGAAAAACTAGCTTGATTGCTGGTGGCCTGACAGAGGGTTGGATGAAAGCATGCGCAGAAGTCCGTACAGCAAAGAGGGAGGAATAGATCAAGGAAGGAAGTCTGTTGAGCATTCTTAAGAGTTCAGCCTAGATCAAAAATATTACAGCAACTAAGAAAGGACAGATTAAGGAGTACCTCCCAGTCCAGACTTGTTCCTAAAATATTCTATCTATAAATCCAAAACATGCATCTAAATCTAATCCAATCAACACTGTTAAAAGAACTTCATTTGCTTAGCCGATCAGTTAAATCCCAGATTCTGCAAGTGCTTCTCTCTCTTCAGATTATAAAAATATATTAAGGGGACTACATCTTGAACACACATACTCAGTTCCCTCCCATAAGGTTATTTCTAGGCTTGTTTGCATTCCAATACCACTGAAGTCTTCCTTGGTATTGCAATGAAATACAAGGACAATGTGCCTGAGACTGTTTTGCATCCTCTCTCATTCTATTGTATAGCCCATTTGAAGAGATTTAAACTTTCCTGCAGCATTATCAAGATACTTGCACAACTTAGAACAAGATCAGTAGTGTGTGCTTCAGAACTGTGAAAGGATTAGCAAACCAAGTTACTGACGAATTCTAAACCAACATTCCAATATTTTATTTTTTGATTGAATCATTAGTTACTAAAAAAAATTAAAAACATTTGATGGACTATTTTATTTCATGAGGTATTTCTACACATTTCTGAATCATCAGTAAACTTTTCCATATGACCTTGCATCAAGTTATTTGACCTACCTAAGCATCAGTAAAACCAGCTGGAAAATTTTGTAAGAGTGAGTTCAGCCTAAGTGAATTGCAAAAGCAATGAAAAGGTCTGACTGCTGCCTGGAGGCAGACCCATGCTGCGTTACACTTGGGAGGCCCAAAATGTGAAGGGTGCAGCTGGACTCGTGAGTCTGGGTGTTAGGCAGATGGAAATTCCTTAATGCCTGGCTATGTCAGAAAGCACAGTAGCAGTAGAGACACATTTTGCTGCAGCAGTTCTAAATTGAATCAGAAAGCTGAAATTATTTTGCAAAACAACTTCATTGGTCTTTACCTACTGTAGGCCAAGAGCTGATGTAGAAAATACGAAATGTTGCTTTTATGTTCCAAGGATAGCAAACTTCCTTCTCAATTGAGGTTCACAATTACTGACCTCTTGGGAAAGTGTTCTGTTCAACCATGATTTACAAAAGAAGTTTTAAAATTACTTCATCTTTAGGATGTCCCAGAGCATTTTAGATTGGTTCAGTGAGTTTTTCAACTATACGTATTTCTGGGCAACACAGACTTTTAGTTTAAATTTATAGAGCTGAACACCCTGTGTTGGCTGTGTAGCACAGGATACTCACCCCATTAGTTTTCCAGACTTCTAGAAATACAGAACAAGCCTTTCAGAGGATCCTAGCTCTTTTGAGTGCAAAGAAGGAGAACAAGAGTACACAGATGTGTACACACGGGAAAGGGGCAATTACCCCTCTAATGCAAGTAAAACAGCCTCATGCAAGCTCTACTTTCAGAAGCCTTGACTCAAAGAGTTTTCTGACCTTCTGTTGTTGAGTCCAAATAGGTATAAGCTCTGTTATAAGGCACAGTTTAATTCCTTTATTTACTTGTTGACAGAATAGCACCTCACCAAGTTTTCTGTGGGCATGCATGAATGTTCCTCCCCAGATCCCTTCCAATGCAAAGAGAATCAGGTTATGAGCTATTATAAGCTATTATCATTATATATCAAGCTATATGTGCTTTAATTTGATGTATCTGAGGTGAAAGGGCAAGAACCAGGCATTGTTCTCAGACTTTTTGTCCGGTTCACCAGCCATTCTGCAGATAGAATTGTTCACGCTTCCCTGAGACTGCCATCCCTAACATGCCCCTCATGGGTTGATGCACAGAGCCAAAAAGTTTGTCTGAATGACACACAAGTTCAATTTCAAGCTCAAAAATGAGGTCTGAGGATGCTTTATGTATTGTGACCTTATGTGTAAGACAGAAACTTGTTGGAGGATAAAGTGGTTTTTTTTGGTTTTTTTTGTTTTTTTTTATGTGGACATCAGTTCACTCAGCTTGAGTATATTACCACTGAACTCAAGAGAAGGATGATGGCCCTAGTGGACAAGAGCATTAGTAGTGATTTTGTTCGTTTAGTCTCTATTCTAGACGTAGTCTTAAAAAATTTCAAAGTACAACTTTAATGTGGTTTGAATTTATTCTACTTTTAATTTCTTTTACTTGCATCAAAAATGGGAGGATTACCATGGAATACATTTTATCATGCTACCATAATATAGAATATTTACTAGGGCATTGTGGTCCTCTTTTAGCATGTATAATTTGCAAATTTAAAACAAATTTTCCATCTCAAAATACAAAAAAAAAAAAGAAAGTACAAATTGTTAGTTATGTTTGGCCACCCTGCAGAAACTTCTCTAAGTTTCTAGGTTCATTTTTAAGTTTATATTTTCACCAACAGGTGGAGCCATAAATTCTGAATTCATTACCTGTTGGTCATCTAAACCAACCTACATCTTTACTAAGTAGTAGCAGAAAATGTATTTCACATCCTATCAGATGCGAAAGAAAAAAAGTACAGAGTAGAAGTTTACAGAGTAGAAAGGTCTTGCTGTTAAGGCAAGATATAAAGATTAGATTAAATAGGGTAGTGTGAAAAATGAAATAGTGTTTCAGTATCACAACTGCTTTGAAATACAGACTATTTTTAGTCTAAGCTGCACTAGAAGACTTTCTAATTGATTTTCTAATGCAACACTTTCTGTAGTCTATAACAGCAGCTTCTAAAAAATGCTAAAGGAGCATAAAGTTTAATTACAGAAAAGGTAAACAACAAAAATGTTTCAGAAGTTTAGAGAACACAGGGATCACACCAGAAGAAGTGTTTGCTTCCTCCTGTGTAAGTTCTCAACTACAGCACTACAATTTCTAAAGTTAAGTTATTAAATTTTACAGCTGAAATCTACTTCTGGATAAGCATATGCAACTTCCATTTACTTGTTAAAATAACCTTTCCCCAGAAGTTACAGAAAATAAAATTCTCAAGGAACATCAAATTTATCATGCCATTATTTTCATTCTACTTAATAATTAACTTGCTCTCTGCTGAAATGAGAAGTTAAGACTTCCATGCTAAAACACATTGAACTTAAATCGTATTTCACGTACAAATAAGCAGAAACCACCTACTTGCTGAGGTTGCATTGTGTAAAACAACTCTTGAGGAAACATTTGAGGGAAAAATATTGAATAATTATTCCTTACAGTATTGCATATTTCAAAACACTAGCTCACCATTTATGGTGCTCACAGAAGTAAAATAGTGAAGTTTCTTCCCGATACAACACAACTAGCAGATTTATAGACATTCTGGTTCACAGCAAATAGCCCTCTGTCTGGCAGGAATCAAAAGAAGGGAGGGTACAAGGTCAAAGAAGCATTTTAGCAAGTATAGGAATTTAGCTAGAAACTCAAAAAAGGGGGAAAATAAAGGGATCGTATCTTCATTTTAAGTAAATCAGCATAGTCCTATTAATATTCAGTTGATGTCAATGGATGAGGACTGAGAATATAGAAATATACAGGGAAAGCACATACTGGCTGTGTTCCAGGAACACAGCTCACAAATCAAATTTACCTTCTTCATTAAATTTCAAAAATGATGACCAAAATTCTGATCCAGTAGTACAGTCTTTTATTTCTGTAATTTCTGGAATAAAGTCAGAAGACCTTTATTTATTGAAGTGTTCCTTATTCTTATGAACTATCCCAATTTGTTTCGACAAATATTTTCATGAGTGAGAACTGAAGGTTCTGGCCACGCAAAAGAAATATTTTCTTTTTGCACCTTGAAAACTCAGTTTTGTGAGTTTTGCTTTTTTTTTTTAATACCTCTGTTCAAGATGTCAGCATTTTCCTATTGCAAACAATTTTTCATGTTTTCTGAATAGGGTCAGGTGAATTGACTGTATAAGTGGTACACCCATATAGAAAAAAAATAGCACAGACTCTGTTCTGGACAAGCTTCAATCCCAGAAGCTCCACAAACTGGCAGCATAGTTGCAGTAAGATATACCCACATACCTTGTGACTAGAAAATGCAAGTGAGAGAGTATGAATACTCATTGACACCAGAAGGTAAAAGTGTGTGCTAGAGTATGCAACTTTCCCTTGAGTAAGCCATCAAACTTCTGTTCAAACAGCTCCATTTTATTACTAGTAATTTTAACACATTCTACCATGAGTGCTCCATTTCAGAAACCAAACAGAAGTCTCTGGAAAAATCTCACTGGTAACTCTAGAACTGGTCTGTCCTCTAGCTAAGATATCGTGCTGGTTTCATCATTTAATTTTAACCTTTTAAAAGGAAAATATAAATAAGATGCTTTTCATGCTGCTGATCAAGAAAAGCATCACAATGGTATGGAGATGACCTTGATTTTAACTGTTTTCTTGTTGTTTGTGCAATATCGGTAAATGTTCACTAGGAAACTATTTATACAATCCATCTACAGTCCAACACAACCAACTGTACATATCTAAGTCCATTTTTTCATCCTGAAAATTCAGTCATTGTTGAAAATGGCATCAGTGACTGTTTCTTTTAATGTCTTCTGAGTGGAAAATAAAGAAAAACACCCTGAAAAATCCAAATACAGCAAAAGCACTTTGCAGTCAGTGACACATGAGCCATAGGTTTTCATGAATCTGCTATTGTTGTTGATGTTCTTACCTAACAGATGCCGGGGAAAAAAACAGAGCTGAGATGGCAAAGCTAAATTTAAGTGAAAAAAACAACTGGCCAAACTTTTTACTGACACATGATTCATAACATAATGTAATTTATTTTACTTTGTTAATTATTCCAACATATTCATGTTATCTGCCTCTATTATACATTCCTGAAGATAAACAAATTTTTTGAAAGACATCTTTGAAATTAATTGCTTTTGCTCATAAGCCCTATTTCAATTCTGGTGATAAAATATTTATTAAATTTCAGGAGTACAATAATATATGTTTCATGATATGAGCAAAAAAAGGAATGGATTTCTTAAGGTCACACATACAAAAGCTTGGGAGGAGATTAAAGTCATGCTGCTGATATTTTGTTGGTTCTTAAGATGAATCCTCTACAAACATTTAATTAATAGTACTTTCAACATGCTGTGAGCATGCTGCACATAGATTACTGGGGAAAATGACTATTTAAAAGAGGAGAGTTGAAATCAAAGTGAAATCCAACTAACCCCATCAGGGCTGTTATGTCTGAAATTCAAGATGCTATCTTTAGTGGTACACAGACTGACCTGGGGAATACACTTTTATTCTCTTTGAGTTCAACAGACAGAAAGAGCTGTAGTACAAATTAATATTAATTAATGCTGTTATAATTTATGATAAAAATATGGATAACATACCAATACATTTTCAGTAGGCTACTTAAAGCAAAATGACCGAACTTGCTACATTACAGCTGAGCAGATCCTTAGGAACATAGCTACCCATTTCCTACTGAAATTCCCTGTAGAATTGTAATTGTAAACAAGTTGCTAATGTCACTGCATGAGATCCAAACTGGGTACCCACGGCATCAGAACCTGTTCAGTACAGAGGACCACTGCCTGCTTGGCCAGACTATTGAGAAGCATAGTTTAAAGGAGCTCTCCCTCTAGTTCTAAGACACAAACTGAATTAAAAATGATCTCCATGAATGATATTTTGCAGTTACGCATTATTTTGGCAAATAACCCTCACAATTTGGCTGACAGTAACCATTCCATACCAGTAGATGCTACTTCTGTCACTTGGTTTGTAGCTTTATTTTACCAGCTGTGTTTATCAGCATCCTTCAATATCCAAACATTTTCTCTGCATTTCAGCTCGTTACTGAAAATAATCCCCCATCAAGACGTGGACAGTGTCACGCCTGGGACAAATTATTCTCACAGACACTTGACCAAAGCAATCAGTTTTTATACGAGTGCTGTAACATAATTTTGTCAAATATTTAATTATCTGATTTGCATTCTGTAGACCAGGAAAGACAGACTGTGGCACAGTCACAGCCTCCAAAGTGTTCCAGAGGCTGCAAATAGTTGCTGGAGTATAGTTTTGGTCTTTGCCATGTACTCTACTGCCTAATTAGAAACAGTTTTATTGTTGGGTTCATGTGCTCTTTGGGATATCTGTTCTATCACAGACATTTCACTGGCTTCTATTTCACATATCTATATTTTATATTTATATACAAATATATATACACATGAATAACTGTTGACAAACAATGCTGTTTAAAACAAATGGAACAAATTCCTCCCATAAGAAAACCATTTTTTTTCTGTAACCTAATATGGAATACTCTGATGTAAAATTTCTACAGAAGTAAACATAACTACTTAGTTTCAAAGCAGTTTATATATTAAAAAGTTATACTTGGCCTGCAGACTGAGATTTAAAATGCAGAAGCTACTACATTACTCTGGAGTACAATGAATGAGCATTACTGGCTCTGCTGTCAGTTTAAGTGTCTGTATATCTTGGATGTACCACATGGCAGGGAGCTTGTTCTGGCTATTACCTGTGGAGGCAGGAAACCTGACCCATCAACTGGAAATAACCGTAATTGTGATCCACCTTGGCAGTCGGCCTAGAGCCATATATTGTACCTCTGTGGGCTCATGTCCACTCCCACAGGTGCCATAGAGGTTTGTCAATACAGACAAGAAAGAAAGAATAAGACTATAAAATTAGAGTCAGTCTGAGAAGGGTACTTATAAATAAATGACACGCTCAGTCCCTTATGCATGGCTATAAGCCAATAATCAGCACTTGGGTGTAAACTGAGTGCAAATTCAAGTTCTCTAGTTACACTTCCTTATGCTTATTTGCTTACACACTTAGCTACTTCATTACCTCCTGAAGACGACTGTCTTTCACAAAGACAGCTTAAAAGGCAAAAACATATTTAAAATGTGAAGAGGATACTGCTACTTGGTATTACTACTAACTTGAGTCAGTTCTCTGCATTACCTATTCATTTTGTGCAACTCAACTTCTTCAAACTGCATAAAAGTGTTAGAAACATTGATAAAGAGACTTCTCTGGTAGAAGGGAATCTTGGAGAGAAAGACCTCCCTACCTCTGGTTTCACACCAGTTCAAGCACATATCAAAAGGAGAATGGAAACCATTGATCTTTGGAAAAACATTACTGCAGCACAAGAACAGAAACAAAATAGCTGCAAGCGACATTAAATAATATTGAAAAACCGTGAAAAGGCAAGGATACAGAAATAAAAGAGTATGCTGCTTTCCAGCGTCAGCCTAATTTATTCTTAAAAAAAAAACAGCATGATAGCAATTCCCTGATGGTTCACGGGGCCTGGCATTTCTGTGCTTCTTTTCGCTAAGTGGAGCCCACTGATAACCAAATACACACACACACACACAGATGTTTACCTTTCCATTCTAACACTATCTATTTTTCTACAGAAACATAACTTATTTACTAATTCCATATAGAAATGCATTAATTCTTTAAGGACTCCCTAAGAGAGTATTATTTTAAATAAAAAGTCTTTCGTGCCTCTCAAGCAACATAATTTTTAGGGGTTTTTTTGGTTTTGTTGTTGAAGTTTTTAACAAATAAATATAGTGATGACAAACAACCAGAAAAATCACAACTCATAATAGGGCAGGCAGATACTTTAAACTGTGCAAAGTGAGGATAAATGTATTAAAATTTGCTGCAGCAACAATAAAACTAAAAATGCTTTAATCTTTCCCAGTATTATAATTACAATATACACTTCATCTAAACTGAGAGGTTTATCTTGAAAGAGTCTGAGTACACGCTACAGAAGTCTAGATATTTTTTTATATTCGGATTCTTCAACACAAGTGCAAACTGTTCACACAAACAACTAAAGCTGAATACGTACCACTTTTCAAGTCCTACCAATTCAACTGAAAGAACATGTAAGCAAACAGGGTCATTTTTGTTAAGATGAAGCTATGGAAAAAAAAAAAACAGGAAAGCATGACCTCTTCATTGAACAGTCAAGAATCCATGCAGACTACTGTACAAGAACCTCTAAGTTAATGCACAAATAATACTGCTCTTTAAAGATAAATCTGTCTTTGATGGACACCTGTTTAACTCCAGTGAAGTTACACATTCTTACGACAAATCCATCCCAGTGATATCAGTGCAAATAACTGTGAAGAACAACTCATTAACTACTATTAACTACTGCTGTTAGTTTGGAGAAGGAAACAAGGGTAATGGAGCTGTCAGATGATAATACATGTTTGGTGTTTAAGTAGTCAACTGAACTGAAGATTAATAGCAGCACAAAAACACTATGGCTCACTGCAGCTCTGAAGTCTGCAGAAAAAAAAAAGAATAGTTAATTATATAATTTGTAATAAACACTAAGTAATAAAGTAACCCAAAATTTATCAGCATTAACTTTTAAGAGCTAAATTCTTCCTGCTTACCTAAATTCTACAGTAATTCCAAAGAAACTGAATTATTCTTCACTTGCATTGCTCTGTATCAAAGGACAAATTGGTTTCTAACTTGTGATCTCATCCTTCGACAACTCAACAATGTATGGGGATGTTACCACACTTAAGTGAGATGCCATGGATACAAACCAACAAAGCCTCTTCTTCATCAATATTCTTCAGTAAAGCAATTGATTTAATGAACTCTTTGATGGTGTCATTCTTGTAAGAGGTATATTCAACACAATAACAATCTTTCAAGACTAATAGGCACTTGCCATTCATCATTCTGGGCTCCTCAACACCTTAAAGCTTTTCTTCTTCTGGCTTGATCAAAACCACTTACAATGATTTATTTATCCATGCAAACACAGCCCCCACAGCCCTCTGTGGCAGCATCTTTGCCCACTCCGACTTCTTTACCAGTCGAGATTCACCTTGGACACATACATACTCACACACGCTCACCCCTTCTCTTTGGCACTCTTCCCTTTCACACCCTCTTTATCTGCTCCAACTTCATCGATCTCATCCAACTCAGTTTCATCCAACTGCTTTTCACCACTCTTGTCAGAACCACATCACCACAAAACTGACCTTTGCCTGCACTATTGAGAAGCCCCGATCCAGTACTCAGTTTCCCAAATTTTGAACATTTAACTAGTCTTCAATTTCACAAGGTCTAGACTAGAATCACTCTACTTCATGTAAGAATCTCTCTGCCCAAGAAATATAAAGCCAGGCATTAGGATAGAAATTCACCCTAACAGAAAGCAGGTGAAGTTATAGATACCAGCTGGCTCTGTAAGTCTTGCATTCCTTTTTTCATTCCATGTTTTTAAATTTAATCTTTGACCTCTTTAATTTCTTTCTCACATGGACACAAAATCAGCCAAACAGCTTTATGTTCTACTTGATTAAATAAAGAAAGATAATAAATTACTTGTAATCTAAGCAAACTGCAGAAAGTTGAAACAGCTTCTCTTTTTACCAGTGTTCACACTACATGTGAAATTATGCATCTTACACTTTCCCAGTGACAATGCTGGAAAGGAAACTTAATTTGCATTATTGTTTTCATAAATGCATATGCAGATATTTAGACATTGATCAAACCTAGTGTTGTACAACAGATGTTGTAAAGAATGAAAGCCAAAACACTGAAACTCATGCATTCCTAATGAACAAGCTGTTCCTTTTTTATTGTCTTAGTTATGGTATATTGCTAGATTCAGATAGCTCTGATAAATGTAACAATACAGAAATCTGTGTAATAGTTAAACATTGAGCAGGTGTACCTCATTAATATCAGATATGGAAAGATGGTTCCTTGGAGACTAGAGATTTATATAGCTGAATGTTTTACATATTCCATACTGAAGCAAGCTAGATGCCATGACTCTAGGCCAAAACAAAGCCAAAGTTCACAGCTAGACTCTACAATATAACCAGCAATCAACTATTTTAAAATGTAAAGCAGAACATTTGCTTTAAAACTACCATGAGACATAAACTTACATTTAACTTTAAGTTCTTCTGAAGCTTGAGTCAGAATCATTTTTTCCCCCCTCAAGTTTCTCCCAGAAAAAGATAGCAATATTATTGTAAGAGTAAGAAGTGTAGTACTCTTCCCAGAGAAAGAGATAGAACCTCTCCTCAGGCTCATTTGTACACCAGTTCATTGGGAGAGGCCAATAGGAGCTTTTGCCTCTCATTAGTGCTAACTGGTATATGTTAAAAATTATGTTTTAATAAAAATTTCTTCATATGTCATATTTCATCCCAATTTCTCACTCAATAGCTCTTTCATAATAAAACTCTCTCATCTTTTCAAACAACAAACTCTCTACTCTATTTCACTTTAAAAATAACATTTCCCCTAAAAGCAAATATCAGCTACTGCAAAAAAAATTTATCCTTGTATTAAAAATATTCCTGATTTATTTTTACTTCCATTTTTTCAGCTTCTTACTGAACTTCCTCTTCTATTTGTGGACAGCAACCTAGGTCCCATTGGACTGAGTGTTTCAGTAAGATGTAAGTCAGGAAGATCTTCCATGGGCTCTCTGTACACAGCAATATCAGCATATATCCGTGTATTCTCCGTGGAAGCAAGTGGGACACAATAGAAAGGGAATGTGAGCAGGTGTTGTGCACCACTTAATATGATACCGAGTGCTAAGGAACCTGTGAAAAGGTGGTATTAATCTGCAGCTGCTGCCCATCAAGTTACCACTTGTCTAGTGTTAGAGGGGGAATAGAGGATTCTTATGTACCTCTGTGCAATTCTTCCCCTTCCCCATCACAGGATATGACTTTTGACGTAATCTAACTCTTAATATGTACTGAATTAATGTTGCTTTTATTTTAATGCGAGCATCTGTAAGTACTCCTGTAAATATTAGAATATTCACTGTGCACATGCTCTAAAGTCTAACCTCTTCAAGAAGGAAAAAGGGGAGGTTAGATTCCAAATATAGAAAGTGTTGGTCTTATAAATTCTTAATAAGAAAGGCTGCATTCAAGTTTTTCACTTGAATGCATATGCATATGCATCCAGTATGGCTATTTCAAGACACACGGCAATGTGAATCACATGTCCAACTTCAGGAGTGGACTGCAAGAGTGAAATGTGATTGGTAATACACCATGAATCTTTCCCACTTAAAGAACAAAGTCCAGCAAATTGCTCTCTGCATATGGTTATGGAAGTCACATTCATGGCAAATCAACCAATTTAAGAAAGATGCTAGAGTCACCTTTAAATTCTGGATGCGCTGTAGTCCTGTCACAGCCTCTCCTCCTCTGCTTTGCTGTTTGTACGAGCAGCTAATGCAGTAACTGAACATTTGTACAAGAGTGCTGGCTCTATGACAATCTGAGAACCTAAACTTTGTAATTATTTTCTGTTCACTCTAAGTCCAGGAACGTTTTGAGTGTATTGCCATCAGACAGTCTTTAACACACATCAAGAAACATGCAGATTGAAGTGAGAAGGAAGTGGAAGCAGCTCAGCTAAAGGAAGAAAACTAGCAGAACAAAGTACAAGAGGAAGAAGAAACCATAAGGAAAAGCAGTGGATAAAAGAAAAAAATTACAGGCAAAAGAAAATGACCTGGATGTGCCATTAAACAAAGAAAATGATGGAGAGATTTTTTTTTATTTTTTATTTTTTGTCAATACCCTTCAGAACAAAAAGAGTAGCTAGCAGTATCATGAAGAAAAATGCAAGTCTTCCCTCCTACTGCTGGTACCAACACCCAGTCATGGATGTGGAAACTATGGGGTGTTGATATATTCAGCAATGTGGAACTATCAATTAGGTAGAAATTAATCTGATAAATACAGAGTGAGATTTGCAAAAGTGTTAATCACAAGACACAGTAACTTCAGTGAGCATTTTACTACTTGTGTTCAGAGCAAATTAGATAGATGCAGAGATTTCCTGAAAGTCCTACACATAGAGCTTAACTGGTAGCTCAGTTATACTCATGTAAACCAGACATCCACTCAAGAAAGCTAAAGGACATTAGATCAGATTCAGACCCTTATGGCTTTGACTCCTGCCCATTATGCCAGTTTCATTTGGTAATGAAATCCATGGTACATTGGGAACTTGGGAGGTTATTTGATCCACCCCATAACTGGTAGGCAGAATCATATATATATAAACCATCGTTAATCTGTGTTTTTCAAATCTGTTCTTAAATACTTCAGTCAGGCTTTCTCTGAGACCTGCTCCATGATTATGTATCTTAGATAGAGATTGCCACTAAATATTTCATCTCATAAAAGCATGGCCTCAGATAATTCCTACCTAAATACAATGGGGTTTATGTATTGTTGCTGAATTGTATTTTAAATACTTCAAAACTTTGTCCAAGATACTTTGCAATGCTAGTGTTATCAGCTAATTCTAATATGAATTATTAAATCTGAGATTCATTTCTCCATAGGAACTGTAATGAAATACTCTATTCCATCATTCATGTTATTAATAAAACTATGAACAATAATGGACACAGGAGAAACCTCCTGTGAACACCACTTGGCATATTTTTCCATTTTCTTGGGAACCTTTGATACTTATGTTGAGTATGACTTCCCAGAAGATTATGTATTCATGTGGCAGTAATTTAATCTACATCATCTTGTACTCATTTGCTTAAGAGAATGTAATCTGAGACAGCGTCAAAAGCTCTATTAAGGTGCACGTGACACTTACTGCTTCTAATCTATTCAAGGAATCCTGCCAGAGAGAAAATTAGGTTGCTTTAATATTGTTTATCTTGAAAATTCTATATTTGTTCTTTCTTGAGAAAGTCACTGAATTACCAGTTAGGTAACTACAAATAAATTAGTTGATTATTTGTCCTTTTACTTTTCTGAGAGTTTTAAATTGGTATGACCTTTGTATAATTTTCTTTTTATAATTTTATGCTGAAGACAGACATGTTTACCTTTCATAAATCTCATCTCTTCTTCTTGAGTCCACAAAGACACCAAAACTTTAATATTGCACTGATATTATATTTCCAAAACATGAAGAGCTTAGATACAGCTATATGAATAGCAAAAGACATGAGCTGTCACTCCTTGGCGTAAAAGCATATCTGTCAATACATAGCACGACTTAATGAGCCCCTTTTAAATGTTCACTTTTATATTTCAGAAGACCTGTCAGGTAGGTTAGTTATTTTTATGATGAGGATATATAAGTTGCTCATTTCTAATCTTTAGTATTATACACTGAAAGTGTCATACATAAAACAATTCTGTCTAACGATGTTTTACTCAGAGGATATACTACAGAATGACTGACAAGCAGAATCTACCTCAGTACAGCTCAATACAAAAGTGGGTTTTAATCTTCTTTGCAAGCCAGCATGTAGCTATTAGCCAATTCACACAGCCTTTTCAGAAAACATGAAAACGAAGTGTTCCATGTTAAAGTCTCTCCACATCTTTGAATTCTCACTCTTCTATTTCTAAAACTATTTCTACAATAAGCTGTAAATCAAAACACACTAACTCAAACTGGTGGGCTATAGCCGCTTGCCAGGTTTTGGCACTAAAGAGAACCGTGGGTCATTCCACTGCAAGCCCCGGGTCCAACAGAACATTTGCTACTGCAAGGGCAAGTGCCAGATTCCCAATTCTTCTTCAATGCCTTTTTGTATTTTGTACTAGACACATGATTTGCCTAAAACTTAATAAAATGGCTTTTTTCTCCCTTGGCTGGTAGATCAAAATCTGAAACTGCATTGCTGTTAATTTCAATTAAACAAATAAGAGCCACAACCATGAGCACAAAAGTACTGCTAGCATTTTATAAAAGATTATCTTGCACAGCTTTTTATGGGAACACAACAAAAAAGTGTGGCTATTCTCTCTCAATGAAATAACTTTGATCAAGAAAGTTAATGAATTATTTATAATTGCAAAATCCTGTGCATTTTATAATCTAATCTTTTAATAAAGGGTTGGGATATGAACAATGGAGTTAAGAGTGCTTACAGACAAACTTTGCCATTCTCAGTGTGTGGAAAGCCTGGTTAAATTGCACTTGCTTTTAGCTTTCATAACTAGTGAAAAGGCATTCCACTAAAGGATTCTTACAAAGTATATTAGAAAACCCCATGGGAAATCTGAAGGAACCAACCTCATGTAGCGCAACAGTAAGTAGCTCTACTGCTTTGGACATTCAGAGAAACTGATATGAAAACTGTGTCCATAACCTAGGTGGAGAGAATTAATATCTATTTTATAAAAATGCCCCTCCTGGCAATTATTGAGAAAAAGTACTATTAAAAAGTTGAAATAAAAAGCATTAGAGCAGCAATTTCAAATTGAACTATAGAGCAGATTTCAGAGATATGACCTGAGTCCATCATGAGAAGACATCATGAACATGTCATTGTATTTTTTGCATGGCAATATCATATGCGCGATATAAGGGTAGCTGGCTACCAGACAATTAAACCTACAGACCTGCTAAGACAGTCTGTGTGGAACTGTGTTAAAGAAAGGAAACATGCCAAAGCAAGCATCAGCACTTCAAAAACACTTTTCGAGATGGCTTTTTTCCTGGATAAAAAGCAGGAAAAAAAAACTTTATAAAACAAAGGACGGGGCAGTAAAAAATAGAGGTAAAAAGGCAAGAGGAAGTATGTGGATAATACTGCCAAAGATGTTGAAGTGGTTGCTGAAAGAAGTAATAGTAAATCACTTTATCAGCTCAAAAAAGTCCCAGCTAGCCAGTTTACACTATCTGGAAAAGCTGTCAAGGATAAACAGAAAAAACTTTAACAGAGAAAAAAACAAAAAGTGACACTTTTCAAGGACTAAATCAGCTAGCACCACGAGACACTTCAACAAAGAAATGACATTCCCAGAACTAAACACTAAACATGTCACATCACAAAGTGAGGACTGGAAGGCCTACAGAAAGTTAAAATTTGTGAAAGTGAGTGCAGTGGGGGAATGATATGGGACCAAGAAAAAACTTTAAAATAACAACAGTTGAAACTGAGATACCAAAAAATGTGTCTTACATGAGTGTGACTTAGTGTAAAGGTCATTGAGGTGAACAAAAGTATGGATATAAGTCATCTGCAGTGTCATTTAAGCATTTTTTTTTTCTTTAGCTAAAGTATGTACGAGCAAGCTGCATTTCATGTGTTGGCCAGATTTTTACCCTAAATATAATAAAAGGAGCATCAAATACCATTTACCACTCAGCACAAACTTCATAGATTTCCCCAGCACATGGAGAGCTTCTATCACAAACCACTACAGAACATCTTGAATTGCTACTATATTCTAACAAAAATAACTGCCATCATTACAGTAGAGCTTGCATGGTAAAACATAGGCTTGAACAAATGACTAATCATATAGACTGATATTAAATAGTGGTGTATTCTCTAAGCTATCATATTTGGCATTACCATTAACTTCAATATAAGACAATAAAGACATAAAAGACAGACATTCCATTCCACAGCAACAAGAGATTCTGAAGACCCAGACTCTGTCAATGAGATAGCTTTAAGTGCTACCTCAACAAAAAAGCAAAACCAAAAGCAGTCTATCAGTATCAAAAAAATAAAGGGATTTTTCTATTATGAGAAAGAAGCAAAATCTAATGAAATCCATAGTGAACTGCAACTCATTCACTTCATTATAAACTCAAAGTACAACACAAAATGAGTCAATTTCCATACACCAACAGTGAAGAAAAAATTTACTGGATTTTCAGAATGAAATCATTAATAAATGGGCAAGGTGGCAGATGTATTTACCAATTTAGGTAAGATTTGATCACTAAAAATCTACAGCATCAAGATCAATCTGTGAAATGGTAACATGCTATTTTCACCATACCAGATGGATCCAACAATTAAAAATCAATCAGAAATAAAGTTTTATACACCTCATTTTAAAGTTAGCAAAAAAGAAAATGGAAATATTGAGGACATATTAAAAGATGGTCTATCAAAATTATCAGAATTACTTTTTCTTAAAATTCCTTGGAAGAAATACTGCATCAGAACTAACCGTCTCTTTACATTTTAAGGCATAACGGTGAAGCCCCTTCATATCCTAACAGAACTGTGATGTTACAAAAAGAATTCAGACTTTGAATGATCAAAAAACGGCATGAAACAGCCATATTTGAACAATATTTGCTTGTATTACATGCTATTTATAGTTCTTGCAACAGCATCACTTACTTAGAATTCAATATAATAATAAAGTGCAAAAGTACAATGTACTATATCATAAGTTATAAAAGAACAGGAGTCCATCTGGCAACAATGTAACAGATAGTAAAAACTATAAATGGAACTTCAATGTAAAGTGTTTCTCAGATTTGATCCTTAAAAAGTTTTCAGTTTATTTAAACTGGGCCAAGTCAGTTTTATACCCTGTATCAAAATATGTAGGACTGTTTTAAGTTATTGCCCAGATATGCCTGTAAAGCAATGCATACTGTAGTTGGGATTATGCTTTCCAATCACAGGAGGAAGTTCAACTAACAAAAAAATCTTCACTTTTAATCCATTTCTAGAGAGTCTCACTTGCTAACGATCGCTGCCTGCAGGAGAAACTGGAATAACCCAAATGCCTTAACAGCAACCAGCGGCGTTTTGGATGCCCTAGAGCATCCAAAACATTGCCAGGCCAGGTCTGACAAAATACAAATGGAAGAGCTGGAGGAGCTGCCCTTCTATGGCACCAGCTGGAATCCAGATGGGATACCTCAAAGCACCTAAAGTAACACTGGATACACTTGAGAGATCTGACTCAGACCCATTGTTTTATTATTATCTCTTTTATTAAAGTATCAAAAAAATGAATCTCAGTCTGATTAGAATATCTGCACAGGAATGTGGTACAAGAAATACACATAATTTGGTAACTTATTATGAGTTTGGCCCATGCACACACATCAAACGAACTGATGAAGGGAGATAGTTTCATGTTCATATTGTTGCTGTTAATCAGTGTACCTGACTAATATTAGTTTATCTGCATTCATGGCACATACAATTGTCTAGATAAAAATATTTAATTCAGATAAGATGGCTTTGAATAATTTTATCCAGATGTTGGCCTGAAGATTCCAAGATAAGAGAGTTTACACATGCCAGATCTAATGCACCTTATTTATTATCACAGCTGGGAAGCAGGATACTGTCATCCAAATATTCAGTGTAGGACCACCTGGTTTGACATAGGGACATGTGGAAGCAACAACTTCTGTTACTGAAGGAGTACACCAAAATGGGACTTAAAGTACAGTTCATCGTGTAGCCAAGTTAGTATTAGGCAAAGAATGAGTATTGGGAAGTGAATGATGACACAAGCAAAGCACGAGGGCAAAGAATCGCATCATTTCCTCCGACTTTTACCTCTGTTAATACCCACGGACAACCCATTCATTCTTCAAGAATCTGCTATCTACCCTGGAAAGTCCAATCTGTGTTTTAGTCAACAACCAACACAAAAGACTTCACAAAACTTCATCGTGCAATGTCTGATCACCAGTTTTGAAACAGACTAAACAAGATGCTAGCAGGAAACAGTGTCCATCTCTTCCCATTTCCAGTACCCTCTCAGTCCTGTTGGCACTGTGCTGCAATGACTCTCTCTGACAGTTTTGTATAAGTGGGCAATCTGTATTTGGTCCATGGACTTTCCTATAGCAGTTTATGCTGTCAATTGGAAACTACTCTTGATGAATCTAAGCAGTCACAGGAGTTAAGGAACATGTGCTTTTGCAGTCCAAGCCTTTCCTCTTCTGCCAAATCTAACAGTTTTTTATAGAAAAACTGCCTTTCCACATTTGTGCCATTTTGCCCTACAACTTCAGAAGGCTCATTCCCATACTGTGAAATCCTCAAAAAAAAAAAAAAAAAAAAAAAAGAATCAGCTACATTTATTGTTCTTAGCACAAATGGATGTTGACCTGGGGACCTGGGCAAACATAAACAGTGCTTGAGTCGCTCTCCCACTATCAAATCAGAAAACACTCTGACCATATGACATGAGGTAAAACTCTCATTCATGGGGAATGTATAAAAGTCGGTTAGTCCCTTAAGCCAGTATATACCAATATATCATATGCTGTTTTAATAATAGGTATTCTTTTTATCAGTTCCATTTACACCAACTTTGAAAATATTATATAGTAAATGATACACCATCCCAAGTAAACAAATGGAAAAAATGCTCTTTTGCAATTCCTTTCTCTTATGGCTCTGTAACTCTTCTAAGGAGGGATATTCCCTAAATGTTTGAAATCATGAAGACAAAGTCTCCATTTCTGAACTGAATTGGCCCCCATCCTGTCTGGTGACAGGTGATGGGGTTTTCAGAGCATTTAGTAATGGGAAATCTGCTGGTATTCTAAGCATCACATGTGTAATTTATTTTAAATATCCAAGTTATCAATGGAGTCATCACAGGAATCTTAGCTGAAATATTAATTTCCAGCCTCCAAATAAAAACTTTGCATCAAAATCACCTCTAGATAGCAGTTACTCAGTTCATATCATAGTTTCACCAAAGGAATCGCTAACAAAAGCTAAAAGTAATAAAAGCATTTCCTCGAAGGCTGAAATTCAAAGAAAATTAGTTTAATGAATGGAAAAACATACATAGTCCCAAACACTGGCCAACTAAACCTATGTTATTATTTTGCTGCCTGTCCAAATCTTTGGATTTTATATTTTAATTTAGTCATTTTGTTTCCATTTTCTTACTGATACTTCTGTAATAGAAACATAATTTTATTCTTATCATAAGTTTAGCTAAATCAACGTGCACTGATAATGATAATCTCTTTCTGATACCCAGTAAGAAAGCTAAACAACTTTTTTGTTTCTTTAAGCAACAAAACTTTCAAAGATACATGCTTCAAGTCCACTCTATCATCACACCGTGCGTATCAATCATTCTGAACAAATTTAATACAATTTTCATATGAAAAATATAATTCTTATATACAATAGTCTTCCTCCATGAGATATGAGAAAAGTGATAGAATAAAAACAAGGGGGAGCAGCAGTCAACAAATGAGTAATAACTGGGAAATTTGTGTAAGAAACTTACGGATGCCTGCTAATAACAAGCAAAGAAAATGTGGGGAAAAATAACTATGCAGTATGATCACATTAGTTGGGTGATCCTTCATATTGCATCCCAGACTATCTTCAGTGCACTATGTGAGTCAAACCTTCTATTCCCTAGGAGAACAGTAGCTATATAAAATCACAAATATGCATCACTCAGATTTTCCTTCTTATTCTCTTAGTGTAAACATAATCTTAAATATGATGATCTGAAAAAAAAAAAAAAAGGCTCATGTATCACCTGAAAGTTTTCAGCAGAAACCATGCTGCAAACCAAGACCAAGGTATATGAAGGATGAGGAGAGAGATGTGAACAGCATTGAAAAAAAAAAATTATATTGCAGATTATAAAATAACTGTTTGCACTCTTCTGACTCTTCTGTCTCTGAAATTAGATCTCACGTGTTTGTGCCTGCCAGACAAGATTAAGTCATAAGGTATACAATTATAATAATCAGCTGATGTTGAAGAATTCTGTGAAGATGTGTCATTTGCTCCTAAATGACGGGGGTAAATTATGAATTCTCATTATTTTCCCATTAAAATGTACCATGATTTCTTTAGTGTTAAATGAATCACTCTATAGCTTCACATTAGTTCTTCCTGCATCTTGCTGGAGGTATTGCTGCTTATTTCACATGTATGTAGGAACAGTGTGGACTGGTAGACATTGGTGCCACATAAGCTGAACTATATGAGCACTCCAGTGTCCTCTCTGTGTTACGTGAAACAAAACCAGGTACAAGACCAATGAAAGGTTTTTACCGAAAAAGCTTTTTTCCAAATCTGCATGACAGCAGACCCACAGAAGAGACAGTCTTACATATATGTGTTACAGAAAAATCCTCAAAAATATTTGCTCTCTGAGATCATTTTTCGTTTTATCTTAATGACAAAAGGTCGTCTTCCCCTCAGTTACACACATGTAGTCCCACAGAAAGCACTGGTGTTAAAAAGGAGAGCCTCTGACCCACTCTAGAGAGAGAAATGGTTAGCATGATTGTTATAAGAGAAAGTGGACTAGCTGAAGGTGGGAAATGGGAAAGAGAAGAACTGTTGAACACTGGAATCAGCAGAGGGAGAGGCAGTGACTGAGGTGAGCCAGCTGTGCTGTTACACTGAAAGAGCTGCAAATGAACTTAAAAACAACAGGTGCCCTGTGTCATGTTCAGAGACACTCCAGACATGCAGAAAATGGTGAGTTTTAAGATAAATTATCAAACACGATACAAATATATAAGTCAAGATGGCAACTTTAATGAAAACTTGTTAAATGTGCTTTTTTCTAATTACTTCTGCAACTGCATAATGATTTTTCTTCAAAAAACAAATTCAAAGGTTGCCACTCTTATACTTAATTCATGTCAAACAAAAATGGCAGTTACTGATGTTCCTATTCTGTGTGCAGCAATGATGATGCAAATTGGCCTGTGTATAAATGAGATTCGTTTTTATTATATTTTCATTATTAGAAGGTATATCTCCAACAAAGCCATTCAAAAAAAAAATCCCCTGTTTTTGCAATTCAAATAGTTATAAAACCTGGTGAAGTAAATACCTTGGAGGCTCTCATTTTGTCTCAATCTGAAACAGAATTGCTGATTTTTAAATAGTTGCTTTCAGCTGCTTGTTCAGAATCCCTTATAGAATTGAATATTCCAGCTTGTCTCTTACTAATCTGCTTGAGGCAGATTGCTATGTTTTCAGAACAAATAAATATTAAAATACACGTAGAATTCAACTGAATGTTAACAATAAGGCCATGGAGCATGTTCACATGTCACTGCAAAGTTTTCACAACACTCTGGACATTTTATGAAATTAATTTAAGCCTCTGTTAATCAGAATGCTTCTATTATTTTTGCTTTCTATCCTGAAGACCAAATCAGACCATTCTTAACTGACGCAATGAGGCTGTATTAAGTCATATTTTAGTACTAACTACTCCAGATATAAGCAATCTGAGTTTCTGATATAAGCAATCTAATGTTTCTGGACTATGAAGGGAGATGTAGTACCATTCGTTGTATTTGCAGGACAGAGCATTTTGAGTGTTTGACATAAAAAAATGTGGTCTAGTGATCTTATCTTTTGTAAGTAAATACAGCTAGGGATAAAGTGAGTATCTTGAAAAGAGGAATATGTAATGTTGATAATATTTTTTTCCTGATGTCTATTTGAGCTCTTGTCTACTAACCATTCTCAAGTTTTACTTTATTTTTTGAAAAATAGTTAAAATCCTGAATTAATATATATATAAATACAAATATAATACATTTAACAGTTGTCCTGCTCAGATTTGATAGGGTATTTATTGCAATACTGATTGTAGGGAAGTTTGGAAGTCACATTAAAATTTGTAGTGCATGACACTCTCTTCGCTGGTAATTACTCAGTGATTATTCATGTGACTATTCATCAAAAGTAAAGCTTTGGTCAACTTCAATTTACCTACAGCCTATTTTGCAAGAACACCTCACCTGTGAGATTTTCAGGGGATTTCACTTCTCTGAAACAGGCAACTCTTCCAGGGTCAACTGAAGTGGCAGGTTTCTTCTGAAGAACAGTACATGATCTCCACAGATCACGGCCAGCACAGGCCAAGCTAATTTTCATGCCTATCCCCTTGGCAACAGTTAGTAACAGCACTGTCATGCTGGACTTGTTGGTGAAGAAATACTTGAATGAGGAAAAGATGAAAACCTCTGATTTCATCTTCTCCACAAGGGCACAGTACACTGTTACTTGACCAGCGAAAGAATAAGCCCCAAGGCTTGCAGCTCTGAAGAGGATAATGAGTTACAGCAGCTGGCATTTAAAAGTGAGTACAATTTTAGAGGCATACTTAAAATATTTTTTAATCACTTTTTTAAAATGATCGGTTCATCTTTTGATGACTTGACCAACTTTGGGGTTGATCTGAAGTTGATCTCAAGATTGGCACAGTCTCTTCAAACGAACTTTTTTTGTTGCCTCGAGACACGTTTGATAGACTTTTATGCACCATTGCATAACAAAACTAAGACATGTGCTGAAAATATTTTCCCAAAGAGCACAACTGAAAAGCACTTATCCTAATTACCACTTTCCAGAGTCGTTCTGAGTGAGCACTTTGTCTTCAGTCAGTTTACCATAAAGGTCTATTGTTGCCATCACCCATCAGGGATGCAGCATGGTATTTAGAGCCCAGCAAGTTACAATACTTTTATTTCTGGGTACCAACACAATCTAGTGGTGATAGTATGGAGCTTCAAACAAGTTTTAAAATTTGCTTCCCAGGAGGTCTAGTTCAGTGTGGTTATTTTACGTCTTCTGTGTATTGCAAAAAAGAGTGCAGACATACCTTTATGAAAAATAGGATTTTAGTAGTTTGTGTCAGAAGTGGCTCATAACCACTCTGAAATGCCCTAAGAGGACTAATGAAAGCATTTTTTTTCAAAATTGTGTCCTTTATCAGGTGATCCTGTTGCCCTGCAGCTTCTTAAAAAATAACTATAATTAATGTAAATGATTATTTACATATATGTAAGTAATCAGGACATTAGGGCATAGGATCTCTTGAATATTACTTGTCGTATCTAGGTGCTCCTGTCTGACTGGTCCAATGCAGCTCTGTAAGAACTTGTAGGACCCAGGACAGGCTTTATTCAAGACTTGCTGTATCTGAGCAAGCACTTAGAATTTGTTAGCTATACCGTGTACAAACATGATAGCCTGATATGATTTGATTGTGAAATCACTCATATACTTTGCAACAATACCTAGCCTTAGCATGTTAATTCAATGTTGTCAAATATCTAAGACAAGTTGCATTTTCCTTAAACTTCCTTCTCGACCTTTTCACTGGCATATCCTTTTGCTTGCACTCTTTTCCAAATAATCTCAACTTTTTCTTGACTCACATCCAAAATATTCTTTTTGAACTCTCTCAGCAACAAACCCTCCTCTGCACAGTTTTGTACTATCTGCTCAGTTTTTCTTGTTTTCCTTGACATTCAGCAATCAGCAGGCCTGGCCTGTGATCAAATAAGTGTTACCACTGAGTACCCCTGAACACATGGAGTGGCTGCTGACATCATAAGGTCAACTGCAGGATAGATTTTCCTGGAGTCTTTGGTATAGGGTATAAAACAGACTGTTAATTGCTGTTGTTCTGATAAGTTATATCCATTTTTGCCCTAGTAAATTTTCACAAGGCCCTGGAAAACTTTGCAGGCTGAAATTGATGGAGCAAATACATGTATTAATGGAAGAAGTCACATTACTGAAGATTCTAATTCACTGTTTATAGCTGGCCAGATTGTGCATCGCATTAAAACTATTCACAATACAGGGTCTTGCCCCCTTATCCTCCATACTTGGCAACACCTGCACAGGCATAGTATTTACCTTATAAATCTATTGTTCACATTTAAGACTATCATGTCCCATTCCAATTTTAAACATTCAATAACCAGAAAGTATGATTACTTCTAATTATGAATAACTTGTATTTTAAAATTATTTAAGGCCTCATTACTATCCATATGCAAAATCAATAGCTCTCTGTGGTCAGGTTAGGAACATCCAGAAAACCATCCAACCCAAACAGTTTGAGAGCCCAAAAATATTTGAGCTAATGCTTTTTTCCTTTGTTTATCAGGAAATTAGGCTTATTTATATAATTTAGGTTCAGGCATGATCAGCCTTTCTGTATGCATAAAGAACTAGATCTGATATCCTAGTGGAGACAAAAGAGATCACATACCTTTTTGGAAATAAATACACGGCCATTACATTTCCCTAATAATACAATTATGTTAAGATCTTCCTTTTACATACATAATAAATGCTCTCAGAGCTGCTTTCGTGACAGTTGTATCATAAAAACAGCCTGACAAAATGAGAGCTTAGGATATTGCCTTACAAGGGACATCACTCGGAAACACTAAAAACAAAAGTATTAAAAATAGTTTTTCTAGTTTGAACAGATGTCTACGCACCCATATTAGATGCTGTAAACATCAAGGAGGGATAGGAATAGTTTAGCTTAAAACAGGGCACTATAAATCAGGGTAATGGGATTATTATTCTTTGTTTTATGTAATAGCACCTACTGCCCTAAACTATAGGAAGCTGAATTGCTACACACTATCCAAACACAGCAGGTCTTTGTCCTGTTGAATCAGATTGGAAGTTGAAGAGGAGATATAGCAAGTAAGGAAAGTATGTGGTGGAGGATGGCAAAGAAAGACATGGAAAATGTTACAGTAATGCGTACTGCTGCACTGGCTATTTAGGTACAGACATTCTTCCAAATGACATAAAAGTTACTGAAATACTGTCCCTATTGTTCATAAATCTGGATGTTAGCAACCCACGCTGACTCCAGCATCTTTTAAAATCAAAGAATAGAAACAGGAATGGCACAGAGGAAACATTTTCCAACAGTGAGTTCTGCTGAGAGATGAAATGCTCATGCACAACTGAGATTTTTATACCTCAGGTCACTTGAAGTAAAAAGAAATTCAGTAAAATATGTAGCAGTGGACAATGGGGAAGAATACAGAACAAAATATTTAATAGGGCCTGTAAATAGCATGAATCTCCAATGAGTCATCTTGATGTGCAAGAAAGGGGAGCTCTAATGAAAGACAGAATGAGAAATGGGAAGATCAAACGCTGAGTGTCAGGGCAACAATGGAAAATGAACATATGCCGGTTGTATAGTACAGGAAGGGAAGAGAATAGATGGAGAAGAGCTGTTAAAAATAAGGGAAGCAAAGCAAAAAATAGGAATCCTAGAAGAATGCTTAAAAGAGAAAAAAAAAATTTTGCATTTTTTGTTTGTTTGTTTGTTTTAAGGAAGAAATATGTTTAAGGTCTGGGGAGGAGGGAATAAACTAGAATATAAAGCTATAAAGTTATGAGTTATGGACTGGAATTTCATCTGAAGTTCTGCGACTTGAGTTTCACTGTTAATAGATTAACTTAACAGACCCACCCACTACTCTGATAGAAAAATGACTTCAGTTTATACTGAACTGTTTATTCTATATTTAATGCTCCCTGTAGGTGATGGAACTCTTGAGACTGCCAACTGTCAACGCAGCAATCTGACATTTAGTATTAATGTGTCAATAAATATGCCCTTTTTATTATGTATAAAGGCCCAAGATATTCTTTTGTCTTTGATTTTTCTTATTCATTAAAAATGTACAGCCTTTCAAAGCATTCCCTGTCAAACAGAGATAATGGAGATTTCATTGGCTATTGCCTTGCACATGCTGATATATCTTTTAAACAAAAGCATCCGAATGTTTACACAGGAGGAATCTGGCCAGCTGGTGGGCTTTACTGAATAATAAAATATAAAATTAAAGCATTTGTAACTGTTGCATTTAATGTAAAACTCTACAGAAAGTATTGAGTGAATGAGTAATTCAGAACAAAAGCACCAGCAGAGAAATATAACTAAAAGTTGGCCTTGGAAATTCCTGTTCCAGATCTCTGGAGAACATAGTTGGAATATAGCATGTATTTTTTTCAATACAAAGCAATTATGGGCATCTCTAAATAATAAAAATTCATAAAATGTTCTAGTGTTCTGGTTCAATTTTTTTCATCGGATAATGTTGAAAAGTTACAAGATCCCATTGCATGTTGACAGCTCACTACATCTGATAGAACACTGGGGAGACATAAATGCTTATGTAATCAATGCTGCATAATTGTTTTTAAATGTACCCACTATGTTTAGTACAGCATCATGAAAATGAATATATGAACTTGTTAAAATTGAGAACCGTATTTGCCACTTAAAGAGTCAAATTCAGTGCCTGTGGACACGCAGACACAACTCAGAGTGCAGCCAGTACAACACAAAATAAATCTGCAACACAAAATAAAATTTGTCCTGTAATAAAACACCTAAATCGACTTTTTCAACCTGCTATTGATGGTGATCATAATATCACCCACAGTGGGAAATTGAGCAACCTTTTATTTGCATTCTGATGTAAACTTTAAATACTCAAAGTAAAAAGGATTTCTAGTTATTTTGAAAACTGGGATGTCCCACTTCCAGACTCACAATAAAGGCTAATCCACAGGAAAGGAAATTTTTAAATTTTAAAGAATTTCTTCCTGTTCAATTTGATCAAGATGGGCTAAGAAGTTCCTATTTTATTTTGTTGCCACTGCAATTAAAATTTCATATTCTCTTCAAATAAATTCTCCGTGAAGCCAAAGTAAACATTTAATATTGAAATGCTCTGAAATGTTAATATTGATAACTTCTACATACTGAAGAAAGTGCATTGTTAAAGTATTTTCTAGTTAGAAAGATTCTCAAAAAGCATCAGTAAAAATGATCAATGTTAAATCAAAAGACCTGCAGAAGTTCTGCAGAATGCTGACCTCACAGACACTGGAGGAAAATAGTTGTTTCATAATTCTGCACTGATGTTTCAAATATTGTAAACAGTCCTGGACAAGGAAAAGAGCTATCACTCTACTAGTACTTGAAAAAGGCAAGCAGTTTGACTCAAAAAACTTTAAACATAAAGTTGATACCATATTCAACTAATAAAAAAATCAAGTTATGAAGAGTATTATAATAAAGAAACTTCCATTGTTTTCTACTTGGCTTTGAACCACGTTATAAATTTAATGAAAATATGTTCAGATTTTTTCAACTGTAACTGAAAAAATAGTTCATTGAAATATTAGTAAAGTACATGTAAAGTAGCTTAAAAATTGGTTTATTTATAGATCTAAAAGTAGATAGCCATTAGAAATCATCATTCAGTAAGGCAGCATCTGATAGGGTTTTCCTGGCATGAGTACTAAGGTTATTAATGTTCAACATTTTTAATCAAAAATCTGAAAGGAAATATGAAAATACAGTTTTGTTTGGCAAGCTTGGATTGTTAAAATATATTTTACCACTGCCAAATTCAGAATTATAACCAGGAGTAAAGAATGCAAATTTTATTTATAGACTAGAGGCTGCATCCTCCAGAGTAATGACTGAAAAAGATTTAGAGTCAAAAAAGAGGAAACACTTGCATTCTTTCTCCTGTCAAGCTATGGCTAACAGGTTGATTATGACCTTTACATCTATGAATGGGTGACGACTGAATGGAAGTAAATGGATGTCATTACTTTGTGTAACATTAGAGAGATCACTCCGGCAATGCTGCATACATTTCTGATGCCAATATTTCACTGCACTTGCAAAGCTGGAGAAGGTACAGTGACAGACATTAAAATGATACAAGGGAAGGAGAACACACCTGAGAGTGATACTTTAAGTAGGTCAGTCTGTTTATTAAAAAAAAAAAAAAAAAGTCTGAGAATTTGATGTCTTCAGCAAAGACAAAAGATACTAAAGATAGACTCTATGTAACAAAAAGATATGGTGTCAGCAAAGCTGAATGAAGACAAATTTAAACTGGAAAAAGGGCACAGATTATTAACTGTGATCAACTGCTTAAACTGATTATCCAGGGAAATGGTGGATTTTCTACCTCCTGATATATTCACATTAAGGCTGAAAGTGATGCTTTGGACAAAACAATGATTGGGCTTGGAGTGTCAGTAAAAGACAGAAATGAAAAGTGATACATGGAACAGACTGAATAATTCAGGGACTTCTTCTTGGATTTAGAAAATATATATATATATCTCTATTAATCTGTCCATACTATTATTGAGAATGACTAAAACAATGAAACATCATAACCAACACAGGGTAATACAACTGCAGTCACCATCAAGCCCAAGCTACCCAAGGTTCTCCAGGGTCTCAGCAGGTATGGAGCTACGAGAAATGCAGAGCTAAGGGGATCCCCTCTCTGGCACAGCCATGGGAATTCACAGCATGGCTCTCTCATTTCCATTAGCTTACATGGTAGTTGTAGAAATCATTGCTGCACGTTCAGAGATGTGTCTTTCCCCTCTTTGGCTGCTCCCCGTGCCAGTAAATAAACCAAGGAGGAAATGGCTTAGCCCACCCCCACTTCAAAAAAGAACCATATCTGACCCTCTCTGCCTTTCATCAGTTTTATTTCAGTGTTTTAATTTTGAATGGCTTCAGTAGTCAGTGCCAACATACTTTTGAAAATTAGCTTTTACTGACTATCTCTGATCAGAAAGATACCTAGAGCAGGACAGGCAGAACTTTTACAATTCCTTCGAAAAAAAAAAAAAAACAGTGGAAAAGTGGAGCATCTTAAAACAGCTATAAAATCCTCACTGCAGGGAGGAGTTAAAACAAATGGCATAATACAGGAGTTTGTTATTCAATATCACTGCTGTATTTTTAATTTTTAATTTTATTTTGTTGGCTAATAGTATCCTATGTCTTGATTGCAATATTTTGATTCTAACAGCTAAAAGAAATATTTTATTACAGTCATAAGATACTGAGTGAGCTGAATGTAAAGGGTGTCTGGAAGCAGTGAGATGCCATTCCATAAACTTACTTGCTACATAAGATGCAATCACTTCTTCAGCTGTACAATTTGTGTGATTTGTTCTGCTTCAGTCAGCTAGTATCTCATGAGTTCAAAGAACTCAGATATAACTTGTTCCCACTGGAAAAAAAAATAATAATTATTTAGTGGTATAAAATTTCATGGTTTATATTTCCTTTAGTGGAGATGATATAGAAATTTTTATATACACGTCTGAGTACTTCTGCAATTATTTCATAAACACCTGACAGTACTCTTGCAACTTTCCAGTTTAAGATAAGTATACATATTATTCTTTGACAGAGATGCCTGAAAAGAGAAGTGTGAAAACAAATTAAACGATCTATAATGAAAGAACAACCACACACATAAAATGCTCATATTGATTGGAACTGATAGTCCACTGACACCCAAAATATGTGCTGTATACTTAACATGATTAAAAATTCATAACATTAATTCTCTACATATGCTTTAGAGTTTTAATAGCAATAGACTCATAAACTAGAATACATACTGGAGAATACTGAGTTTATTATTCTTAACCATATTAAGACAGGACAATAAAAGTATTGTTCCCTTTATCTTCTTAGGAGTTCTGAAACTGCCCATTTTTGAGATCTGTGGTCAGCAATTAAATGGACACCAAATTAGGAAGGGAAACTTCCTTTTTTCTTATTTTCATTATACCTGCAAACCAGCTGACTATATTTGCCCAAGTGCAGTCTTACATACACTATTCAGCAAATATAAGCAAGCTTCTCATTCCTAAAAAGACCTGTAAAGCAAATTCTTGCAGGTACTAAACACCTGAAACTTCAATATACATTTTTGCATGCTAATTGATCACTCCCCTCTGATTATACTACCAAGTAAAACTTTTTTTTCTTCCTTTCAGTTCTTGGGGAGTTTTCTCACTGAGTTTAATGGAAAAGATATATTCTTTTACTATCCTCAAAAAGCAATATGCTAATATTAATGCAACTAGATCAGTATCTTAATTTCACTACATCTGTATTTTTATCTCGTAAGAAACTCGTTTATCTTGTTTTGTGACACAGGATGGAGATTTATTTTTGGGCAGCCAAAATGGAGCCAGACGTCAGAAATGCATTTGGGAAGACTGATTTTTTTTTTCTTTTGCATCTTAAGGAGCCTGTAACACAACCAAAAACTACATGCACTACCTGATTGGAGGTATGCATTTTACATCTTAAGAAAAAAGACAGCACCTTAGTCTATTACTTAATGGAGAAAGAGAACAAATTAAGAGGAGGCCAACGTATTCATTGCTCTCTCTAGTTATATTTTTATAAAACTCATTTTACAACGTTATAGGTATGCATGTCAGTAGGCAAAGAAACGGGTGTGCAAGCACTTGAAAGCATAGATACAGAATCAAAAATTGCCTTGGGCAACTTGTGATATGATTCAGAATGATAGTAACAAATAAAGGTAAATGTCAAGTGTCACAAATGAAACTAAATCAACAAAAAGGTGGGAAATAACTAATAGACAGCAGATCAGGAAGTGAAATGAATCCCAAATGGCCCAAGTCAATAGTGCAATGCTACTGCAAAAAAGGATTTGACCAGAATAGAATATTTAAACATAATTGTCATGTCAAAATCATGTAAAGAATTGCTCTGTGACAGAACTTCAACCGAGCACTCACACAGTTTCAAGCTGTCCTGTAGGAAGGAAATAAACATGTGGGAAAGCATTTGAGGAGAACAGGAAGGAAACATTTAGAAAACATGACGTATCAGAGAAACTTGAAGGAATTTATTTTCTCTATTTTAGAAAAAAGTGAGAGTAAGACATCTTTCAGACTGCAAATAGCGTTTATAAAGGGGATATCATTTGATTTTTCTCCACAGTAATGGGGGGGAGGGAAGAAAAGGAAACTTCAATTTGCCAAATAAAAGTAAATGAAAATCCAGTTGAATTTTAAGAAAAAACTTCCAAAACTGCCAGCATGGGGAAATTCTGGAGCAGCCTAGTACAAGGCATTGTGTTCAGTTCATTAAGAGCTGGTTAGACCCGCTGCTCCCTGATGAGGAGCCATGACCCCAGCTGGAATCAGAGCTTTTCTGTTCTGGGAGGAGCAAGCCCAGTGGACAGTCAGCTGCTGGGGGCACAGGCAAGGCAGAAGTCCCAGAGGGAAGCAGGTCTGCAAGCACAGAGGTCTGAGAACTGCTGGATTAGGCAAACATCTGTATTTCTGAAGATCCATCTGATTGCCTAAGTAAACTCTAGACTGCTTCAGTGAAGGGAGTTAGATTACATCTGCAATATCTCCAAGCAGATGCTCCTTGAAACAGATGTTCTTGAGGCCCCTGCTCATCCTACAGGTCTCAGATTTTAAAGGTCTGTGTGCATCAATTAGACTGGATTAGACAATAAAGGCAACCCTGCCACCCTTTGCAATAATGGTAGATTATATTTTTACATAATTGTGCAGAAAGTTCTCTGTTCTGTACATTCATACTCAATATGATAAAGAAGAAAGAAGGATATTTTAACAAATAAATATCCAACAGTATGCACCGTACCACTGTGGTACTGGTAAATACAATAAAAGGTGCCAGAACCAGTATGATCAGTGAGCTTTTAAAGTGGTCGTATATTAAATGACTTATTTTTATTTTAGAAGTATTGTTAAAAATAATGTGCACATGTAATACAAGCTGGAACATTCTAAATGTTTCAAATAATACTGCAGGAAAAAGAAAAAAAAAGAAAAAAAAAAGGTGTACTTTATTATAAACTGGAAACTAGTGCATAATATAAACAATATGATTACACCTTACCCTTCCAGCAATCTCCAGTAAATTCATAGTATGACTTCATCAGTTACCAATCAGAAAACATAACCCTAAGCTACAGTATGAGTTTTATTGCATACCTTGTCATTGATTTATTATAATCGTGAAGGCCTGTTATACATCTTGACATATCTGGGTATTAATAAAAACAGAGCTGTATTAGCTCTGCCTTTATAGATGTTTCTGGAATGCATTGGTATTATTTAGGCATGCTCTTTTAAATTGAAAATATGTGCTCTGCTGTAACACACTTGAATTTTTCTTCATATAAACCACTTGTGATTAAGAGAGCTGATGGTAAAGATAAATTGAAGCCGTTTGTGCAGCAGCTACTAGATACGACAAACAGTTTAAAGTTAGCCTCTTTTCTGTTCCAAACTAACCGATGAAGATTTGTCTTTTTTACTGTATAGGTCACACCAGTCTCCTTGAACCGAATGTGAAGCATTTGCATTGCTTTACTGGTTGGCAATACACGGATGTAGTTTCTCTTCTTAAAAGCTTCCCAGATGAATCCTGCTTTTCTTTCTCAAGAAAGTACTGAATGTTACTAGGCAATCAGCCAGGCATTTTGTGCACATTAAAGACACAAATAATTGCAGATTTCACCATTAAAGGCCCCGTCTAAAAGTGTAATTACATCTACCTTAAGTACACTATGATTTTAACATTAAACTCATTATACATCTTTTCCTGGTGAAGACAAAGCTGTTATACTCAGGTTAGACAGCAGCAAGAAGCACTATAAAATGATTCACCCTTATTCATTTTGGCTAGCTTCTGGGTCAATCTGCAGATGACTCCTTAACCTGGCCACAAATACTTCTGTGTTTTACTAACTACGATTAAAACAGCATATATAGGATAGACGTTAGAAAGAGCAGCACATAATGAAAAGCAGAACACTTGTGAAGAATTATCCGTTAAACTGCGAAAAACTGAGCTCTAACAAAAATTAGTGGGGAGGGTGTAAAAATCTGCCACTAAGTGAGGTTTCAGGTACATTAGGCAGCAAAAAACAGGAGGCCAGCATCACTGAGAGCAGAAATGCAGTGCTGTTAACTGACCCCATTAATACTCAAAGCAAAAACTGTTAATGTCTTTACTGCAAGGCTTAACTGTGATCTTAGTTGCACCGGTTAAGAGTCAGATTCAAAGTCTGGAGCTTTTATGTTATTCTTGTTCTTATTTTTAAGGCTTATTTTGAGAGAAGATACCCTTTTAACAAGGCTGTGTCATTCATGCCACGTTGTGAAGCCTCTTCAAGTCTAAACACCGTCATGCCGTGAGCCACCATGTGTCTCACTTCGACCATTAATGTCCTTTTATCTGCAAAGATGTGGGGTATAGCAACAGGTAGAGTACTTCATGATTTCAATTTATTTTACACAATACTTTTTCCTGTAGCACTTCAGCTATTCAGCTATGACAAATATCACAGTATCACAGTATCACAGATTTCTAGGTTGGAAGAGACCTCAAGATCATCGAGTCCAACCTCCGACCTAACACTAAGTACTCCACTAAACCATATCGCTAAGCTCTACATCTAAACGTCTTTTAAAGACCTCCAGGGATGGTGACTCCACCACCTCCCTGGGCAGCCCGTTCCAATGCTTAATAACCCTTTCGGTAAAGAAGTACTTCCTAACATCCAACCTAAAACTCCCCTGTCGTAACTTTCGCCCATTCCCCCTCGTCCTGTCACCAGGCACGTGGGAGAACAGACCAACCCCCACCTCTTTACAGCCTCCTTTAAGGTAACTGTAGAGAGCGATAAGGTCGCCCTGAGCCTCCTCTTCTCCAGGCTGAACAAGCCCAGCTCCCTCAGCCGCTCCTCGTAAGACTTGTTCTCCAGACCCCTCACCAGCTTGGTCGCCCTTCTCTGGACTCGCTCGAGCACGTCCATGTCCTTCCTGTAGCGAGGGGCCCAAAACTGAACACAGTACTCAAGGTGCGGCCTCACCAGAGCCGAGTACAGGGGCACAATCACTTCCCTAGACCTGCTGGCCACACTGCTTCTTATACAGGCCAGGATGCTGTTGGCCTTCTTGGCCACCTGGGCACACTGCTGGCTCATATTCAGCCGACTATCAACCAGTATTCCCAGGTCCTTCTCTGCCAGGCAGCTTTCCAGCCACTCATCTCCCAGCCTGTAGCGCTGCTTGGGGTTGTTGCGCCCCAGGTGCAGGAGCCGGCACTTGGCCTTGTTGAACTTCATACAGTTGGCCTCAGCCCATCGCTCCAGCCTATCCAGATCCTCCTGCAGAGCCTTCCTGCCCTCGAGCAGATCGACACACGCACTTAGTTTGGTGTCATCTGCAAACTTACTGAGGGTGCACTGGACGCCCTCATATGAGGCGTTACATATCCTGTTGAGGCGTTCGTTACATATCCTGTTGTTCTCTTCAGCTAAAGAGCAATGATATGATATGAATGTTGTCCCATCCTGATAAAGCCAGATCCAATTCATTCAATTCTACTGTGCTTTGGTGCTTGTCAAGATAAGGTCCACACAAAAAAAGAAATTCCCGCCCTACTCATTTCCAACTGATTTGCGAGGTCTGGGTAATATTCCAGAAACAGCCAGCAAAAGCAACCCAGCCCCATTAAATTCAGAGCCCAGCACCTTGCTTTGTGCCAGTAACGTGCTAGAAAGTCCACTGCAGTAACGTGCTAGAAAGTCCACTGCAGTGTGGCTCAGAGAGAATGATACGTCTCGACTTACAACACAGATCATGAACAATAGTTGCACTGTCTCTGGGTTTGCAGTGTTACAGTTGTTATTAACATTCATGTAGTTTGGAACCTGAAAGGTGTGGATTAAGGCATAGATTATTGTGGCATACAATAATCAGATATAGATTATTGTGGCAGGTCCACTGCCAAAAACGTGCTGAAATTATTTTCTAATTAGCCATAGATTAAAAAAATAATAATAAAAATTGTATCATTCACCACTGCCTAAGGTGGGCAACAATTAAGGACTGATCAGCTGCACAAGGTGTTAGCTACAACTGATTATGAAAGGAAAGGATTTGGATTTGTAAAGAAAACAAGCTTTTAAGATAAAAATAATGACAAGACACAAGGTATTTCCAGTGCAGCAGGGGCAGATACTGTGTTTCAGTTCCTCAACACCTCTCATTTAGTAATTTTCATCTTGTCAGTGTTAACCTTTAGCTCATCTGCCTGCATCTAATTTCCCAACCATAACAGCCGCTAGCAAAGAGCAGAATCCACAGCATCTGAGACTCTGAATGGAAACGTTTTCAAATCACATGGTGCACTTGTTCTGGTGGAAACTGTAGTGGCAACTCCCAGCAGTGTGCCATAACAATAAAAAAGCTATTCACAGAAGCCTAAACTGGTGAACATGAATCTGATGCTGCTACACTGGGAAAAACTATGGGAGTTCAGGTCTTTCTGAACCTTAAAGTTTTTATTGACAACTTGTGATGGGTGCAATAAGATTTCTGTTATTTTTGTAACCCTCAGGGCTTATGACAGCAAGAGAAAGTCTGTTTGATGTTTTCCCTTACCAAAAGCTGTTCTTTATGCTTGTTACTACGAGATAAATATACAATGCAGTATAACCTTGCCCCTAGTATTCTCAGAACTGTTTATATTTTACCTTTTGCTTATCTTTATTTTGGTCAGATATTTTGAAAGTGAATTTGAAACAGTAATCCAATGAGGGGGAAAATAATAATACCTTGGTTTTGCTTTTTTTCTTATAAAACATACTTTTTCCAAAACCACATCTGTATTGTGGCCATGACATGTAATTCAGATCATCAAATAATTTATTTTCTATTTGTAAAAGCACATTTTGAGTCAGTATTACTTCACGTGTGCAAGTCTAACACTATGATTCTAATGCTAGCATTGTACACTGGATTTTGTACAAAAGCTTTAAAGTAACAATGGACAATGATTCCCCTTTGGAAAATCACTGTTGTCTGCTTGTTTTCTTATTTCAAAACATACTTTGTAGGATTTCTATCTACTACGTGTCTTAATTCTCTAATGGGAATATGTCTGTTGAAACTGGTTTACAGTCATGGGACACGATGTTTTGATTGGGAGTTGGTTTTCTATTTCTCTGCATCACTGCAGTGATATCGCTGATAATGACATCAATGTGTGTATGTATCCTAGTTTCGTATAATGTGTGCCTTATTTCCTCTGATTTTTCCAAAAGAAACTCAGAGACATAAATATGAGTAATGACTTTTTCTTGATATGCAATCTCTAAGACCCCTAAGCACGGTTCAGATGTGACAGATGGTGCTAAAATAGCTATATGGGCTGGGTAGTGTAGAAATATGTAAAATGACTAAGGAAAAAAACAGCCAGATTTCATCATTTTTGGACACAAAAGTATTTGAATATAAAAATACCACAGATAACTTACAGATAAAACAGCAATAAAAGCCAGAATTTGGGACCCTTGGCCTGTGATGGTGCATAGCTCTGCACAGGTTTGCAAAACTGGGAGGAATCAGAGAAGCAGCAGGAGTTTCCTTGCACCACTTCGCATCCATCTGGCACTATGGCAGCATTTGCACTTTTCCAGAGAATACCCCTTCTATGTCTGCTAAGTACACGTAAACAGACATGTAAAACAAATAAGGGGGTAGGGGGGGTAAGAAACTTTTTCTCCTCAAAGGCTCTCCTCTGTTATATCCAATGTGCACAGTTGTGTCTCAGGAATACTTTGCATCCCTGGAATCTTTCCTGCACTGTTCTTTCTAAGAAGAAAGATCAGCAGTGACATGTATTATCAGACCCAGAAGTTTCTGAAGAGCCCATATTTTTTGCAGGGAAATCAATGAACCGTCTTGCAGGTTCTCCTATCACTGACAAATTACTTCCAAACTACTTCTAAAATCCTCCCTTTGTGTATACTCACTCTGTCTTTACTTTCCTTCTCTCTTTATGATGAATACACACAGCTTAAAACTCACTTAAATTAGATGCTAGTGATATTAACAGCATTTTTGTTAAGCTTTGGATGGAATTTGTACAATGCATGGGGGAAAAAAGTATTCAATTTCTCAGCCCAGACAGAGGCTCGAATATACAACCCTACCAGCCCAGACCCAAATTATGCAATTCCACTTTCAGAAATGGCTGTACCTAATATTGTTTTGCTTCCATTTTGAGAGAAATCCATGTGCAACTTCAATCATGGTTTGTATTGTGTGTGTTGCTTGTACTTGCTGACCAAAACAATCACTGTACTCATACTTTAAATGCCAGAAGTCTTTTCTCAATCTGCACATGGCCTTCACATTTTTTTCCATCATTTTAGTAATCTTTTATTTGCTAATCACATTGTGAAGACTGCTGTTAAAGTAGAGCACTGCAGTTACCAGATGTACGTGCACAGAACTTTTAATGCCCTCTAGTGTTTCTTACTTGGAAATTAGAATTTATAGTCAGGGAAAAATTGTTAGCATGGCTGGGTTTTTAAGTCCCTGTGCGGATACTGAAAACAAACCCATTGTAAGCATAGCCATATTATGAAGCACAAAGATTAAGTAACGCTGTCCTCAAATGAGATAGGCTGTGGGATGACTTCAGTGTTTGAAATTAAAACAGTGATTAGCAGGCCTCTCAACGTCTTTTTCAAACTACAGGACCCTGTTTATTGGTAAACCCTTGCATTCAGCACATCTGCACAAGAAACATGAGGAATACGCACTTGTACCTACGGTCACGTGGTAAGAAAGAAGCTGTGACGCTACCTGCAGCTAAGGAATGAACCTTCCAGAGGTTTTGGGTACGGGATTAGGTAGCTCTGTCCCTGCAGTGCCGCTGTCTCCCTTCAGCGCCGCTGTCTCCCTTCAGCTGTATAATCCTAGGGAATTTCTACATGGAAGGAATCAAGGAGGTAGAAGGAGGCCATGTCAGATCAGAATTCCTTGATAAGATGGAAGACCAAAGAAGAGGTGAGATTCCAGAGATTGGAAGAAACTGAAGTTGCATGACAGTTCGATTAGAACTGCATTACCACAGTAAGAGAGAGCATTCTGTCCCAAACTCCATGGCTGGATGGATTTTTAATTCCATTGGTGAGAAGAGATGGGGATGCAAGAGACTGACATTAAATGTTGTAAGATGGAGCACAAAGAAACAGGGAGAACAAGCTCCAGAAAGGCAGAATCTCAGAATTCCCTGGGCTCTTTGTATAGAGCAAGTTTTCACATTACATCAGTAAATATAAATTTACTTCTTCACTACTTTTTTACTTCTTTACTGCTTTTTGTCACCAGCAAAAGAAAATGCCCCAATGGCATCAGTGGGAGGAATTCTGACAGAGAATGCATAGGAGGGGGAAAAAGAGTAAGAGAGGAAAGTCTTGAGTCCAAAAGACAGGATATCCATAAAGTTCCCCGTACTGTTACCACACCATTCTTTGCAGAAGTAGCCTCCTGATTGCAGGCACAGTACCAGAAATCTCCCTCAATAACGTCCTCAAATGCAATACGATGGCCTGCACTTCTTGGCTTTGGGGGTGTCAGAGGTTTATGCTGTGGCTTTCTCCGGGCACCAGTATCAATTATGGCAGTAGCCAACAACAGCAGTTAGCACCCACTGCCCACTGGCCTAACCCTTCAGCTGAAGGCTGGGAGGACACCAAATGCAAAACACAGTACTGGAAGTTACTCCTACCCAGTAAGGAGAAGCTTCTGCGCTCAGAGAACCTTCTCTGCTGGGGAGGCAGCAAACTATCCTCCGACGTCAGGACAAAGCTTCAAAAAAAAAATCAAGCAGAAAAAAACTTTGGTCTTTCATGCTTTTCATAGCAAATAACAGTCAAAACCATTTAACCTTTTTGCCAGCGTATCAAGTTTTATGGAAGTTTGTCATCAAATAATTTCAGCAGGAACAAAATTATGCTCAGTGTTTTTCCCAAGTGGTTTTATTTACTGTTTAAGGGCAAGGTAGGATAGGAAAGATGCAGCTAATTTTTGTGGGAGAGGGTTTGTTTTTGATTTTAAAAGTGAGATGTTGGTTTCCTTTCATTATTTGTGCAATCTTCAGTACTAGAAAGCCTTAAAAGTGACAGCACAGTTGGAGACTGAAACCTGAGCTGTAATTTTATGTAGCTAGAAGATGTAGCTTGAACTTAGGGTTCCTGCTGGGCTGTCACATTCAAAGGCGGTTTTTGGTTTTTTTTTTCACTTCTTATCAGGAAGGTCACTGAGGACTGTATAAATAACAAGCAGGAAATAGATAACCTAGATGCTATCTCTAATTCTCTCATTTGGAAAAATAAAAATATAATGGCTAGAAATTGAATCACTAATTGAATTCTTAGGGATACATCCTCAGGCAACTTCCCGTTGATTTTGACAGTTTTTAAGCATCTCAAGTCCATTCAGTATGCATGTCTTAACCTCAGTTGTGCTTTTACTTCCCAGAACCACAAGAAAGCCCAGAAATAATTGAAAACAAAGAAAAAGAGTGGTGAAGTTCACTTTTTGCTGTAGTTCCTCATCTTCCTCATACATACACTAGATGAAGAAAAGACTTGAAATCAGGTTTTAATCTGTAACTTTAAACATGTCTAGAACGTTTAAGCTACAAGAACTTTTTTATAAGTCCCTAAACAGTGGCAAATAACAGATAAAAAATTAGGAAAAAGTACCTATAAGAAAAAAGGGACAGGAAGCATTAATAATAGAGATAGCAATAATGTAATGTCCTTAATCTTTGACCTAAAATCATGATAGTGGAAGGCAGTAGTTTATCTATACAGCAGTAATCTCAAAAAAAAAGTGATTTGATCATAAAAACTGCTCAGCACAAGGTGGTGCTATTCTGCTTTTTTTAAAAAATCTTATGAACTATTAAATATTTACATTTTAAAGAATAACCCATGATTAAAACTAAATAGCAAGAAAATTATCTATTTTCTCATGTTACAAGCCAATTGTGTGACTGCTCTTTGTCTTATGCATTCATGTATTTAAGAAGCAGAGGACTGTCAGCACACCTGAAGAGAAAATGTAAAGTGTCTTTAGCTTTAATAATAATCCTACTTAGCTCGTGATTAAACCAGCTATACAAATTGTTTAGTCCAAAAAATACGCTACGTATGCCTCTTTGGGAGTCTCACATGAACAAGAAAATTCAGCTTAATCCAAAAGCACTGTTTGTGAAATGCCATACAAGTACATACATTTGCTAGCAAATTTTTGAATTACAAACAGGGTGTTGAACTTGTGGTCCATAATTTTCTTTTCCTTCAGAGTTAAATCAAATTAATACACAATCTCAACATTACCATTACAAGCATATTGGACAATTTTCTTTGTCATGGGCTACCGTCAGTGACTGTGACATACCCCACACTGCCAAACCCAAATATTAATTACCAAAAGCCAAATAATTATTAGATATTTTTAATTATGAAATCTGAAAATAATTAAGGTAAGCTTTTGTCTTCTTACTTACCACCTATAAGGTTGTCATTTTCACAGTCTACTTTGAAACTACTCAGATTAGGTGTACGAACAATGATCTTCAAACTAAAATGAAATTTTCACATGATTCTATAAGCTGGACTTGGAAGGAAGATACTGATTTTTACGAAAAAAAATCAAGAACAAACATTCAAGTAAAGTATTTGCACACAAAACCATAATGCAACACCATCAGGATGCTTGTCTTGGATGGGACAGGCAAGCAGAATTACTTGCTGCTTAAAGAAAAAGATGGAAAGAGTGTGCTAGCCAAACACCAAGAGTCTTTGCCACCAGAAACTCAGACAAATGCAGAAAGTGGGGATAAAAGGGAGAGAGCACAAAATCAATTTTAGGAAAGGAGAAATCTGTGAAAGAAAATAGATCTGGGGTGAAAGTTCTGGGATTTTTCTTGCATTTATCATGTTCACCATAGATTCTTATATTTTGCCCAGATGTTCACGTATAGAATAAGTTGCCCCTTTTCATGGTTCTCATCTATTTCTCAGAACACCACATAGTTACAAACTACATTTAGAGACAAACTTATGAGAACTTAACAAAATCTTGTTTTATCAGTCTTTTCAATCCATCAATATCATATTAATTTTTCAGACCATTTTTCCAAGTAGATTTAGACTCCTTAGTAGTACAAAAAATTATCTTGGACGAAGTAATAGGAACCCAGCAAATTATTTTAAAGGCCATAAGTAGCCACATGTTGATACCCTACTCTCTCTTTTCTGCAAACTGAAAAGCCTTTCAGGAGGTAACTGATAGATGGACATGAAGTGAGTGATGCCATCCTACACTGCTCTTCAGTTTATCACTTACTCTTCTGACTAGTGGTTCATTTGTGGAATATTAAGTCTTATTTCCACATCTTCTTTTACTGCTGACTGAGCCAGTTTAACTAAAGCAGTGCCCTTGTGGCTGGTTTTGAAGAGATCCCAGAATTAGACGAAATTTGTCCAACCAAAACAATGGATTTTCCCTCTTGTTGCTTGAAGGCTGAACAGAAAGCAGACATGGGAACCACACAGTGCCCAGACAACCCTGCACTCTGAGAAGGACAGGTTGTTAAACTCAGCATAGCAGAACTGGGATTTCTGCTGTCTGCAGCGCTGGAATAACACAAGCAAGTTAAGAGGACAACAATTCAGGGAACCTAGCTTTCTCCATGTAAACAGGTAAGAAGGAGTTATGTAAATGATGCAATAACTCCAAAAGCTGTGGGTTTGTTTTGTTTGTTTGTTTGTTTGTTTTTCATAAGTATCTACCCTCAATTACAATAAAAGCAAATCCAGAGGTGTATGTCCACATTTGATCCTGTCAGAAGTGAAAGGTGTAGTATCACCTCTGCCTCTTATCACCTTGATAGCTGGTTGTGGAATGGAGGCAGAGCCTAGAAAACTTTAGACTGCTCCTTGGTAAAACCCACCCACCCCACAGCTCAGTAAGTATGGCAACAAACAGGCAGTAACAGCCTAAGTACACAACTTTTGGTGAGCAAGAGCCTATCCTGTTGTCTGAAAACAAATATCTACTCCACAAAATTACCAACAATATCCACCACTAATCAGCAGAAGATCCAGTAATACTGGAAAAAAAAAACATTGGAGGTTTGAAGAATGCCGCTGTACAGAATGGCAGAACTTACACATATTCTTTCTTTATGGGTCACAACTTTGAAAAACTTTATTCAAAATTATCTGTGGTTTTAATACAGTGGAAGCAAATTTGGCAATGAACCTGCTTACTAGAAAATGCAGTATAACACAACATTGAACAACCAAGTGCTAACTGACCAGTTTCATTATGGGTTTTCATCCTTTGTGGTAATGTAGAGCCCCTGATTGCCTACTACAACCAAATATAAGCAATTTTCTATTTAAAAGTAAAAGGTAAACTACAAACAAAAAAAAAAACAGAGGAAAGAAATGCGTAGGCTGTCAAATCTCTGTTTTCAGATGAGCAGAAAACATGGTCTCTGGTTCATCATTCCTGGATCCCTTCAGTTGCCACAGCTTAATGCAATAGATATGTGAGCTTGATACTGAGCTGCCACAGCTTACAGTTTGGCATAACAAAATAAATGGAAGTAGACAGGGGCTTAAGTTAATATGCTGGACTATGAATTGCAGCTGGTAAAATACATTCACGGTGCGTGTTCTGCTGTCTCTGTTACAGGGTAGTTTCATAAGTGAAGAGGTGAGGAAGGATGGAATAGCCAAGAAAGTAACCTTGTGCTCAGTCAACAATTTGCCACAGCCCTTAGCTTCTGTACTGAGTACAGTAAGGTATAATCTACTTCACTCATAGGTATATAACTGAGCTGAAAAAAAAAAATAGCTTTTCCTATGAATTTATCACCAGGACAAAAAAAAATGTGAAGGGCAAAAATAAACTAAGAGAGACTGATCCTCTTTGCTTAGCACTCCTAATTTCCATTAAATCCCTACAATCTTGTCACATCTTCTGTCTTAACCAAATGGAGTTACAGTTGACAGCTGACTCACTTCCACGCAAGCCTCATACTTATCCCATCCTGGGTCTGCAGCCAACAATAGCCCAGAGTTGGCTACGTCCAGTATATTGGACTAAAGAAGTACGTGCTGCCTCAAGAGGAGTGCAAGAATAGCTAGGACATTTTTGGGACTGATCAGTAATTGTCTAGTATTTCCCTCTCCAAATTCAGTGGAAGGAATGAATAGGGACTTTTCTAAAAGATTTCAACTGTCCCCACAGTGCTAACATCTCAAAGCTAATGATATAAACGGCAAATGACGAATATAACGTAATGATAAGCTGACCTTAATCTTTTGCAGCCAATGAAAGCAGATTACTCCTGGATCCCCGGGCACACTAAAACTCACTAGCCAGCTCAAGAAAGTCAAAGGTCTTCAAATATAGCAAAAGTAGCTTTAATACCATTTAGCTTTTTCCAAAAGAGATGATCCAAAAACTTCTGAGACTGTCAGTATAGGGAATTGTTTCATAATCAAGAGCATAACAACTGTTTCTTTAAGGAAAAAAAAAAAAAAACACTACAATCTCAGAAAGAGATCTCTGCCATAAGTATAACATCATAATACTTTGCTATTTCTTTTACATCAGAAGCACCAGAATTGCTCTTAAACAAAGCAAAAGGGCTCTCATAAGGCAGTTCAACTGGCAGTAAAAGTACCACAAACGGAAGGGAAGCCTAGGCACACTACAATTACTTTATATGCAGGATGCCTGTTAAAATTATTTTCTGTTGTCATTGCTCTGTTTTTAACGTGCTTAAATTTGTTTCTTTCCCAGTCCCTACTGCTTTTGTTTCTTTGCATTGCAGAACTTTTTAATCTTCCTCCTGTTGCATGTATTTCATTGGACAAGAAATACGCTGTACTGCCATAATCTTAATACATAGTTAAATACAAGAGCTGATAGACTTCAAATGTAATGATGGCCTTCCTTTTTCTGTATCATACTGTACACATTCTAAAATCTTGCACAAAATACAATGGAATGACACTTCATATAGCAGTGAAACTTCAGTCTGTAAGACTCATCTAAAATAATTCTTTTAACCGTCAAAGGCTTCTGAGTTTGCATAAGCTGCTTTTGAGAATGAATCCTTCTAGCTCAGAACTCTCTCTTTTAACTTAAGAAACTCGTGTGCAGCTAAAGGAACATAAATTTATCCAGGGGAAAAAACTACGCAGCTCTGAATGTATACACTTTGGAATTTCTGCTCCCTTTTCCTTTTTCCAGTTGTCATCTGTAAATACCAAGCTTAGCCACACTAAATGTGACAAAGTTGTAATTCATATCTAGAAAAACATTGTATTTCATTTTTAAATGAGTAATTTTTAATTAACTGTTTATCACCAGCAAGGTGCTGATGAATTTGTCATTTCATATGCTACATAAAACCTAAATCCCCCTTTTTCATTTTGGCATATGTTGAGGCACCCTTGATTTATACTTACATGCTTTTTTGGTGAGTTGTAAGCAATTCTAATCAAGATTTTCACTATCAATTTTAGGTCAATGTGAAAATATAATATTAGTAGCAGATGATGTTATCATTAAGCTCAGCATTAGGTGAGTAGCTGTAAGAAACTCACAAAAAATGGTCTCCTGTAAGAAGGAACACAGGGACAAAGAAAAGTTGACGAATATCTTGGAAAGGCCTTCTGGCAATGCCATGTGATTTTGATGGTAATCTTTGGTTTTATTGTTCTCTACAAGCAAATGCCAGCCCTAGAAGTGAGTTTTGTGTTGTTCTAAGCAAATTGGGAAAACACAACCCCATTGTGTACTAAGTTAAACATCTCTGCTCCCTCGGGGCATTAAAAAAAAAAAAAAAAAGAATTAAAAAATATATACTAAAGTAAATCTCTGCAGTATATTGCTCTGCTGCTGTTACATAAGGCTGTTCTCATTATACAGGACTGATGAGAATCCAGTGGTCCAGATAATCTGTTGAAGTCCCAGATCGATGTTAAATTCTAGACTAAACTTTACTGCCTCAATATGCAGATGTGGGGAATTTGCCTCTCATTTGCCCAGGGAAATTACATGCAGTGCTATCAGCTCTAGCTCCTAATCATGCTGCTGTCAGATTCTAAGCTGCTGAAAGCTGATTGCTTCAAGAAAAGTTACAAAATATTTCTGGATTCATCAATGCTACTTTCAGCAGCATCAGCTAATTTTTGCCTTTTTTTTTCACCACCAATTCAGGATATACACAGGAGTGGACAGCTTAAAATGAGCTCCACTACCTCCTTCCCACCTTCACAGGGTTCATTTACCATAGCAGACATGCTGTGAAGACATGAAAGTAGTCCTATTTATGAACAGGAGGAAAAATTTTAACCTTGTCATCTGATCCATACTTCCAGGAACATTTGTATGTGGAACACACTAAGTTTCATATCACACATTGCCCACTGATGTTGTCACCTAGAAACCTGGATTGTGCCTAAGTGGAGTCTTAGAGTAATGGGGACAGGACCACCATGCTATTTGCACCAACTTTCTGAAATCAGGATGTAATATTGTAAAAGGTTCTTCTCACAGTGCCTCCTGCAGAAGCGTTGTGCTTATTTTGATACTGTACATCCAAAGCTCCTTCAGCCACTGCTACTTAGACCCAAAATTCTGATAGATCCTCAGCTTCCCTAGCACCATAGCCTTGGTGTTAAATGTCACGACAGAGGTTTTATGGTCACAATCCTAGAAAGTACTTCTGCTGTTGCTCACCTCAGCGGATGTTGGTTCTTAAATCTTTGACAGTAGCATTATTTTGAGAATACTGCCCTTCTCTTATAATTTCCAGCTGGTATCAAACAAAGGAACTTTGGAAAAAAAAATAGATTGAAAGATACCTAGAGAATTCTAGACATAGACTTATGGTGATCCTGCATTCACCCTCTCCAGTGACTTGTTGCCACTGTCTCCTCAAGGCACAGTCTTCAAGAAAGCTGAAGCTTGTGCTCAGTGCGATGGCCAAAATCCCATGGACTTGGGTGACAAAACATTCAACGGCTTCCAGATTGTTATTCATTTTGTATCACACTAATGGTTCTCCTCTTAACGGTCTTTCCAGGAAACAACGTCATTTTTATGTTATTGTAATTATCTCAGACACAATGACTGAGAGAAACTAAAACCAGCATTGTTAATAACTGATTGCAAGGTCTTATTTGCTAGCGATCTTAAATCACATACAGAAAAAAACTGAAGGGGATGACCAAGTTTTATCAAATTCAAAACATTACAGAAAACTGACCTCTCTGTGAAAGGGAGCAGAGAGCATAAATGATGGCTATTTATAAGTAAGAAATAAAAATGGCAAAGATTCGGGTCACGCCACTTTTATACTTTCAGATCTCTGTTCATTCAGTGCACGGTGTCAGATTTTCACAGCTGGGAAATCAGTGAGGAGCCCTGTCGTCATTTTTAGCACCGATGCCTAAGTGAAGTGAGTCCACGGGGCAACTCCATTATTTGAACCAAGAGGAACATGAGTGGGGAAAAGCGGTTTTCTGCCATCGCGGGAGAAAACAAGCCCCGGGGCCGCGTCTTGGGAGCTCGCTCGCCGGCTTCCCGAGGGAGTGGCGTGCGGGGCTCCGCCAGCTGCGAGGGCAGCGGCCCCCGGGCGGCAGGTAGGCGCCCCCGGCCGGGCCGGGCGACGGGAGGCCGCCAGCTCCTCGCCGGCAGCCGCGGCCGCCCGGACGCGCCCCTGGGCCGCGCTTCCTGGGGCTCCCCGCGGCGCGGCGCCGGCGGGCGGAGCGGGGGGGCGGGCGGAGCGGCGGAGGCGGGCGGAGGGGCGCCCACCTGCCCCCGGCCGGCCACAGTCCCCGGTGCGGCGGGGCGGGCGGCGGCGATGAAGGGCCCGCGGGCGGCCGCGATGTTCGGGGCGGGCCGGTACAGCATCCCGCGGCCCGTCACGAGGAACCTGGAGGACCTGGACTCGGTGCAGAGCGTCCTGCTGCACAGGTCGGTACCGGCGGCGGGCACGGGGACGGGGACGGGGACAGGGAGGGAGCTCACGTCCCGGGCTCGGCAGGCTCCGGCGCCCCTCGCCTTCGCCTTTTGTTGCCAAGGCAGGCAGCAGCACGGGCCGCGGCACCTTCCCCTCAGCCTCTCCGGGCTCGGGCCGCCCCGGTGCTCGGCTCTCCCCCATGGGGCCGCCGCCGCGGCCGCACGCAGGTGAGGGGAGCCTGCCTAAGGTGCCTCGGAGAGGTGCTGGCACCCCGCCAGGGCTCCACCGAGCTGCGGCACTGAGTAGGGGTTTTCACGCGGGTAGGAGAGCGACTTGACAGAAACTCTGCTGGATCGGTTCCTCGAGCGCTTTGAGTCCTCCTTTAAGGAGAGAAGAAAAAGATCTGCACTCGCACGCAAATCCCAGATGGGCGATCCTTAAGTGAGTGTGCAGGAGAAGCGCTGCCTGAGAAGAAACTTCCTTTTTCCCTGCCTTCACCATCCCTAACAGGCAATTCTCCGCGGAACCTCACCACAGAGAAACCTTGCCAATAAGGCCGTGTCCAGGAGGCCAGAACAGGACTTTCCAAGCCACCCTCGCTGCCATCTTTGCGCTGGCTGAGGGCTGCTTAGCTGCACACGGCAAGCACCGTCCCATTCAGCAGTGCCCAACATCAGCTCAGCTGCAGTTCTGCCCCTTTCCTTAAGTATTCTCTCTGCTGCATTGATTGATTTCCTACTGTAAAGAAAAAGTGCACTTTCTCTCAGTGCCAGCTCCAAAGAGATATTGCTGTGGGAACTAACAGCTAATTAAGAGCTCAACTTCTCCCCAGCTGAAAGCACCAAACTGAATAGTTGCTTAAAATCCGTTTCTGTGAGCGCTCAGGATGAAAACTGATTGCAGCAAGGAGGGCACTCTGGGACCAGCCTGTGTAGCAGCCCGTGCTGCTCCCTGACGTTGCTTTATCTATAAGCAAAAAATGTGCCTGCGTGTTACCAGGGGGTCCTCTGGTATTTGAAATACTGGGAATGCATTTGTTAGTGACTTAACGAAAAATGTTTTGCTTCAAAGTCGGATTAAAAACATGCTGCCCCCTGGTACTGCTTGCATGTATACTTTCAGTGTAATGAGGTACATTTTTGTACTTGAAACAATTTGATGTAGTCTGATTGCAAATAACTTTATTCCATGCTTGACATGCCTGCTATGTGTAGCAGGTGATCCTACAAAAGCCTGTGGATTTCATGCGAAGCAAAAACAGTAGGAAAAATCCTATTTGAAATTACAGCTGTATTTCATGTTGGTGGGAACTCTTAGCCCTCTAAGATTCTTTTCTGAAAGAATGAGATAGGTTAGGTTGAACTGGTGTTCCTGAATTCTTCGTGGCCATCTTCTCTTGTTTCTACGTTCTTCTTCTGAAATACTATTTACAATCCATTTTGACAATTGCACAGACAGAAGATGATAGAGGGGCTTTAAAAAGATAAAGAACAGTCAATTTTATTTATTCAGCACTAGTTTGTTTTCCTATAAAATGTAAATTCTTTTGGTCACAAAGGTAGTCTTCACTCTCTATGTAGTCTGTTGAAATGTAAATATCCCAATTAAATGACAGTCCAGTATCCCTGTTCAATTCATGCCGCCTTGCTGTGGATGGTCTCTGTGTACTAATGTCAGAAAAGCTGTGAACAGAAGATTTTGTAATCACAGTCTTATTCATGTAATCTTGTATAAACCTTACTGTAATCGCAAAACCTTATTTGTTAAGAAAAGCCTTTGAAAAGTGCCTTTGCCTCTGAAGTAAAGAAAGATTTTGTTGGTGGAGGGAAAAGCTGTACTCTTGTCATTAATCTTGAACAAAGAGGAACTTTTTCCTGTCTCGTTTTTGCTGATGCTGTGCACCGAGTAAATAAAAAGTCAATAGGACTCAATAACTATAAGAACTGGAATGGGCAATCCAGTTTTACCGACAGTTTTTCTTCAGATGTTTGAGTAAAGGAGGTGTTAACCTCAAGAAACTTAAACAAAGATGAAAATGTTGTCCTCTTAGTATTGTCCATCTTATCTATAATACATCATGGTATGTCTGTCCAGTTGTCAATAGAGTCTTCTCGGAAATATTAACTGATTTGAAAACTAGCAGAAAGGAAAGAATTAAGCCACAGTAAGTTATTTAGGCCTTATTTATTTATCAATAAAGAAGAGCTGTAATTGAAGTATGGAAAAGGAGGGGGGAAAGCAAAGGGACACTTAAAATGCCATTGATAAAACCAGCAATTGGAAGAAAGATTCAGCTGTGTGGTCCAGGCACATCCAGTGGAATTTTTCTCACAGTATTACTATGAACTGGTTTAGCCTGCACTGTACGAAAAACAAAACCAAAAACCAGACAGCTGTGAGATGCAGTCACCAGAGGATTGTCCCAGTGTGCAGCGCTGTTCAGGTAGTACAACTGTGAGTTCTGTTCCTCACCCCGCCCCGGCATTTAGTGGGGAAAGTGCCCCTGAAGAGGACGGGGAGGTTGCTGACAAAGCAGTGACCTGGATAGTAATACCCAGTAATTCGTGGACAGTGCGTTGGCACCTCACAGGCATAAACCAGACACTCCTAAGTATCAGGCAGAGTTTCCTTATAGCAGAGGGAGCTGTAATTTGCTCCTGTATACCAGAGGCATAACGCCGTCCCTGTTTTCAGCCCTCTGTTGAAGACAGCATGGCCACATCCGTGATTCAGGTCCAGCACACCTTCTGAATGCGAATCAGTGAAATCAATGTGACATTGACAGTGAACTGTGGGTCCTGGTAAAACTGCGAAAATTGCGCCTAACTATGCAAAACTAAACAGAGCAAGTTAGAGTAATCATAAACACAAATCCTGACTTTCCCTGTGCTCTTACAGCTAACTGCTAAAAGAGACTACAACTCCAGCTTCGTTTCTTCATCAGGTTGAAAAAATCAGTTGCCAATGTGTAAAAATGTTAGTAGTTTAAATTTTGAGGTACATGGACAGTGTTTGGGGAGGAGTCGAGAAGTAACCATGCAACAGTACCAGAATTGAGCTGCATGCTCATTGTTTCTCTCCTTTTTTAGAAAGGAGTATATCTCATTGGTATGTCCTATGCACTGTCCTCTTTTACTGTCTACAGCCAAGCATATGTGTAGATATCAAGATAGACTTATTTTTAAAGCACAATACCTCCTGAAGCAGGTTAAGCCAAAAAGAAGCAAGGAACTCTTGTTCTGAAATGAATTTCCACACATGGGAGTTAGTTCCTTGCAGGAACAGTGAATCAGAAAAACCTTTAGGCAAAAATGTTTTTTAATTATCCACTTTTAAATGTTCATTAACCAGCTGTCCAGTAAGGTTGAGTAGTGGTATTGGTGCCAATGACGGCCATGGCGAATTTTTACCATTTGCTTATTAATATCAGCAACGTAGCGTAGGAGGCTCAGGGGTTCCTTAGTGAGAAGTATCAGCTCAACTACTTGGACTAAGTGTAAAGGGTCTTCAGAAGACAAAGTATTTCAAATCTTTTCCTAATATTTATGCACAAGAAATTATGAGAAGCTTTCTTCTTACGGATCGTGTGGGAAAATCTGTGTCTCTGCTAAAATAAAATCCTGCTGTGTGTGATACGTCCTTCAATCTTTAATTGTTCCCACAGCAGCAAAATTCCACACTGATTTCAGAAAAATACTGAGGTGATTCCCAACTAGCAGTAGACTAAAATCTTCCATTATCCTTTCCTTCATGATACGGTTATCCCTATAAAATAGCAAGTAGTGTAAGACTGCCTTCTCATTTTTGGAGAGCCTGTATTTCTCACTTATTGAGCAAACAACTGGAAACAATTAACCAACTCTTGAACTCAGTGAAATTTAACATAACTAACAGGACCATCTGGCATAGACTATCACTTCTCTCCAGAAACACTTCAGTGTGCTGCCATTCACTGTATTAAAAGTGCTTGCAAATATACGTGGAATTAGGGTGGGTGGGACTGTGTATTTCACCTACCTCTATTAAAATTTTAACTCCTGCAGTATTCCTTTTAGAAAATACCAACTCATCAGGTGCTTTGGGAAATGCTGCTTATGCAGACGATTTTGTTTTTACAAAGTAAATTGCTTGGGAAATTGGGTACTTTTAAAATATTTTTTCCACCTGTTTTTCTGGAAGCAATAGAAAGTATGAAAGTTGATGCATAGCTTGCATTCTGGCAATTGGAAACAAATACGTGAATTTTTAAGAATCATCTACCATGCATGGATTATATTCTTTGTGTAGAGTGTTTTTTGCCAGTTCAGATAGAGGAAAAAAATTATCTACCATATCTTGTCCTAAACTGAATGAAACTGTACTGGAACAAATTTACTTTTTTTTTTTTTCTTTAGGTAGGGAATATTTCCATCTCTTCCTTTGGATAGATACACGTTGTTAAAATCCACACAACAGTGATATATCTTTGAAATGAGCTCTTGTACAGGCACTTTGTGAGGTGCCACAAGATTTAAGATTCATGTCTCCAACTGCTCTGGTTGAAGCCTTAATCGTGGGGATACAAGTCCAAAACACTCGTCTGTTAATTCACTTGAAATCACATTTATTAATGAACATTTCCCTAAGACAGTTTCAAACACAGGAATTTCATATCAGAATTCTGCGACTCTTGCAAAATGCTCCAGCATTATAAAACCTCACTGCTGAAGCTGTGCAAATATCCCACTGAGCAAAGATTAAATCCAACACATTTAAAATGTTCCAACAATTATTCTCCATCCTTTTCCTTATTTACCATGTGCATCCTGATAGGTTTACTGACATAGCTACACAGCAAGTCGTCTGCAGGGCTGCCACAGGTCTTGCTTCTCATGCATGTGAATAATCTAAGTTCTGAAAATTGAGTAGGGTTTGGGTTTTGGGGGGGGGTTCCTCTTTTTACTGTGTATGATTTTGCATTTATGGCCTGCATTGACTGCACTAAGGGGCCAAACCACCTAGCTTGTTTGGCTCTGCCTCATGTCCTTGCCCTTCCTCCCTAATTTAGCCACTGTCCTGACTAGCCTACGGAGGAGTAATCTTAGTTTCTCATGACTCTTTAAGGGAGCGTAATAGAGCATAACGTAGCGCATGGGGGCATTCTGCTGCTAGTCCCTTGATGAAAATTACGATCTAATTCAGGTTTCGTTCCCCAAATCAGGTTTTGATTATAAGCAGTGCTTCGGGGCTCACCCCAGGACTATATGAGTTCCATCAATAGCCTCTTTTATGGGACCGTGGCTGGGGCCTCGCCATCTAAGGGCTGAGCAGTCTGTTCTCCATTATGTTTTCCACACTTACCCGCCGAAAGACTTTCAAGAGACTACTGAGACTCAGATGGTGCTTTCGAGGAAGCGGGGCGGGGGGAGGTTGGGCACTCCAACGAGCTGCTCCTCCGGCAAGCCATAGAGGGCAAGGGAGGAGATCTCTGTGCCGAGCCCTGCGCTACGGCCGCCCTTAACTCGCGGCGCTTCAGAGCGCTGCGGGGCCGCCGAGGGCTCCCCGCCGCCTCAGGGCCTCAGAGGCGGCGCCGCGACCGTTAACGACCGTTAACGCTCCGCGCGCGCCGCCAGCTTCCCGCGTCTCCATGGCTCCGGGCCACGGGCCGCCAATAGGAGGGCGCGGTGCTCGTCACGTGTGGGACAGGGGTTGCTGCGGCTGTCATGGCGTCCGGGGGGGACGGCGGGAGCGGAGCCGGGGCTGCTGCTGCTGTTGCTGCTGATGCTGCTGCGGGCGCGGAGCCGCTGCAGGGTGAAGGCGTTGGGCGCGCGGAGGGCGGCGGTGGCGGCAGCGGCTCCGGCTCCGGCTCCGGCTCGTGCGCCTCCTCCCTGTCCGCGAGCTCCGAGTAAGGGCGGGTTGGCGGCGGCTCGGGGCTCGGAGGGTCGCGGGTTCGAGACCCGGCCGCTGCGGGGCTTTTGAAGCGGGTCTTGCTGTAGGGTGTCGCTGATCGCGGGGCGGCGCTTTGCCTGGCGTTGAAGTTTTTTTGTTTGGTTGGGTTTTGTTTTTGTTTTTCTTGCTTCGGTTTTAAAGCGACGGTTCCTCCCTGGCCCCTCAGTTCAGACGCGTATTTCCAGTTCTAATTTACGGTGCTTTGTCTGGGATGTTGTTTTCGTTACGCGAGAAGGAAAAAAGAAAGTTTTAGTGGGAGAGCTTTGAAGTGTGTTTAAATATACTTTGTTTTGCGATTATACCACCCACCTAGCTCAGAGAAACAAAGCTGTAGGAGGTACAGCCGTGTAACTCTGTGCCTCTGTTTATAAGCCGCAGCTCAACGGTGACGCGTTTCTGCCTGAAGCCGTGCATCTTTTTGGTTTTGTGTGCTTTTCTTTTCCAAGGGTTTCACCTAAAATATCATCTTCCTGTCATTCTTAACATGTTCTGAAGACGAAGCTGTGGTCCAGTTCTCCACGCCGAACACAACATACAATACTCCTGTATACGCTGAAATGCATTGTTTCTGTCACTGCACCATAGAACCGTGAGGCCTTAATTTTAGGTCCAGCAGTTCCTCCAGATGGCATATATACACCTGTAATACTCCAGCCTTCTGCGTTCAGAAACAAGAGGGGGTTAGGATGGGATCTGTAGTGAAAAAGGAGTATGGTTTTGCCAAGTTGCAGGTACAAAGGTAGGTTTGGGAGGTATTTTGAGGTAATGGCATTCCTTCCTCTACAGATGAGCTGTATGTGGTTTTATAATCAGCCAGGTTTGGTTACATTAAAGAAAGAAAAGTTGTTAAAAGTTAGTAATGTCCAGAATAAACTTCTGATGGTTGAACTGATTGATAGTGCTCAATAGTACCACAAATGTGGACAAAACAAAAGTGCGCTGAGGAGCACCGATGAGAGGGCAGAAATAAGGGTGATAGGAGTGCCTGACATACGCAGTTGTGAAAGCAGTGTTTTGGTTTTTTTCAATAATTTTGTCTATTTTAAGAATTTAACATTTGCTGTCATTTTTGCTACTTACTTGTGATGGACCAGAGCCCCTCTAGGCAGCCGTAGCTGTGAAGATGGCAGCTTTGTGTATGCCACACTGGTGCCTTAGTCCAAGGCTCTGCTTTGTCCTCGCTTAGCCAAATGCTGGGGAAACTAAAGATAATGATCTTCTGCAGAGTATCATATGGGTGGATTTTAACCATGCAGTGCAGTAAAATATTTAAACCTTGATTTGTTATCTTCGTTAATTGCTTTAAAACAAGGCTCATAGATATTACTGCTTATGAGTTTCTTTGGGTGAAGTCTTCTCTTGCGTCAAAATCAGAACTCAGTTCCTTCATTTCTAGTAAATATGTACGTCTTGCCATGCGTGTATGACTTCAATTTGCATAGCTGTTCAGACATTCATTCCAAAGATGAAATGCCTGTGTGGGACTATTGAAACTGTTCTTAGAGGTACGCAGGTCTTCCAGGTTGTTACATCTCTAATGGAAGCTTTCAGACCTGTACAGAAGCTCAGTTTATTGTGTGCTTGTTCTGGCACAAGGCAAGAGTGCTGGAAATGAGATTTTATTTATTTATTTGTTTGTTTGTTTGTTGCTTGTTTGAAGTAATTGTGAAATTGTAGCATTAGGTAAAATAAATAAACAAACCTGTTATCCTACGTACACATTTCTTGTTTCAGACTTTCCTATTTTTAGGTGCCTGTAGGGATCTCTATTTGGAAAGTCATAGTTCCTTTTTAGTGTGCCTTAGTGACAATGTCTTGAAGGAAAATAGTTCGTGTCCTTACAACGCCTTTTCTATTGGCTTTGGGCTTATTCCCATGGAACAACTTTGTTTTCTTCCTTGACAAGCCTTCAATCTGCTTCTGTTTGAGTGGACCAAGTGTGACTCTCCTACACATCCCTTTTTTTTTTTTTTTCTTGGACTATCGAATAAAATAGATGACAAAGGTGAAGAATGTCAGTGTACGAACTGATATCCAAGTTGAAATTTTGATGTCTACCCCAAAGAAATGCTGTCACGGGTGTTTCTGCTTTGTTGATTTCTGATGTTCCCTTCATGAACCTTGTGTTTCCCAGTTTTGCTTACATGTGCCAGAATGCACTAGTACTTTTAAAAAAAAAAAACAAAACAAGTGAAATGCTGTCATGTTATTTCTTAAATAGCACCTTTTGCAATGTAGATCAGATAAGGGTCTGTCCACAAAAGCCATTAGGTGTTGCTATCATTCTGATACTTCCATGAGTATTTTACTCAAGACTTGAAGTAAGAGCTTGCAGACAATACAATCTCTGATTTACTCAAGGCTATAATGGCATCAGGAGTAGCCAAATTATCACAGGAGGTGGCTTTTCTTCAAGAGAAAGTGCATGATGAGTATTCCTGTCTGCAGCATCCTTACACATCTTTAAGTCTCTGGAGTTCCAGGAAGAGAGTGTTATCAGCGTGGGTTTTTTGTATTCTTTTTTTCCAGCAAGATCTTCCCTCTGAGCCCTTAAAGACGCTGTGATGCAGTGTCCATGTGTAATGTTCTCTGCTCAGCTAAGTTTTGAAGCTGTATCATTAATCCATGTATTCAAATTAATGCTGGATTCAAATTATGTGGTAATACTAGTTTTAAACCAAGCTTGCTTCCTTTATTCAGTAAAATTAGCTAGTTCTAGTACAGAATGTATGAACGTACATTAACTTTACACAATGAATGGTATTAATTATTATGTGGGTCTCCATTCCAGTTTTTCCTTGTTTGATTTTTATCTGTGCAGTCTCAGATTTGTAGAAAGGGAGATGTGGCTGTCGTCAAGTCAGTCCGTGCTGTTTTCCAGGGGCAGGGAGATTGAGCTGGTCTTGTCTGTTGGTGAAAATCTTCCATGCAGAATATCCCAGATGTTCTTACACAGACTGCTAATGCTGATTCTTGGTGTGTCTGTGAGATCAAAAAGCTCTCTAATACTTAGCTTTAACGTTTTGGTAAATTAAAACAGTGATCGCTCTCCCCGTTTTGACTGTTGTGATCCTCACGCTCCTCATGTACTAGTGCTCTGTGGTTCGTCTTGGAGTGGGGGAGTTGACAATTTGGCCTGTTGCCTCTTCAGCTATCTTTTTTTCCTCAACCAAAAGAGCATGATTTCCTCCAGTCTCCTTCCATTTAAAACGTGTTTATAAACTACTTGTTACTTGTTTCTGTGCTCTTGTTGCAGTTATTACATCTTTCTTAAACTGTTTGATCCAAAACTGGACGCAGTTGACACGTCGCCATTGCCAAATTAGGACAAAAATTTTCTCTGCCTTGTCGATGGTGCTCCTGCTAACACATCCTGCACTTGCCTTGCCTCGCCTTTGCAGCAGCTTGATGCTAGTGGCTTAGTGATCCGCTCCAGCTGCTAGAACTTTCTGTAGCAGCGCTGCCTATTTACTTGTTTGTTCTGTGTTTTTGTGTGTGAGTTTGAGTATACTATTTTAAACACATCTTAAAAAGTGTTATCTGGGTTTCATCTTTTTTTTTTGTTTTGTTATATTAAGATTTTAAAATGTTGTTATTTTCTTTAAATGACCTTGCAGTACAAGTCTTTTAAGTGTGTAAGGGGAAAAATAACGGGAGAGAACTAATAGGGTGTGTTTCTTTTTCTCAAAGACAAAGCCCCATCATGCCCATGAATATAACTACTAATTAAAACTTGTAACACTTTTGCTTGCTTGCTTTCAGAAAAGACAGCGCTTTTTGCAGTGACTATTTTCCTGTAAGGCATTTGAAGAATCAATTTTAGTATCTGGGAGGAATGTCTTTCCTTCCTATATCCATAATTTGTCCTGGAAGAGCTCTTGTCTTCATGGCAAACTTCAAGTTGCTAAGCTTTCAATACTCAAGAGGCAACATCGTTTTTTTGCCTTGCACTCTCTGTATTCCCCTCCCCACTTGGAAGTAAGCAGATGTCACTTGCATAGCAGTCATCCTTATCAGAGCTATCACTGATCGTTCTTCTTTCTTTCCCAGTGACCTTGAGCCTGAATGGTTGGATGGTGTCCAGAAAAATGGGGAATTATTTTATTTAGAAATGAGTGAAAGTGAAGAGGAAACTTTACTTCAGAACACCTGTCCAGAAATACCAGCAGTGAATCATGTCAGGTTTCGTGAAAATGAAGCTGAAGTTATTCAGGAGGGATCACGAAAAGAAAGAAAGTATGAACTGAAGAAATTGACAAAAATATTAAAAAAGAAGAATCTTTTACCAAAGCATTCTGGTAAGAAAGGGAGTGGAAGCTGTAACGTGCACTCCGCTGGTCCTACTTCCATACTGAAACACCAATCCACTCAGAAAACGGGTGTCACTGTTCAGCAAAAATACAAAGATATATATGTTTATGTAAATCCCAGAAAACTGTACGGTGCTGGAGAAGATGAGCAGCACAGGCTTCTGGAGGCCTTGGTAGGGATAGTACATCAGACATCATGGAGCAGCAGAAGAGCGGAAAAACAAGGCAAGAAGGATAAAGTCATCAGAGGAATTAGTGAAGAGAAGCTTGTAGTGCATGGCTTGGTGCCAGGTAGTTCAGCAATGAAAACGGGTCAAATACTGATTGGTAAGTAATCAAATAAATGCACTCTTCTTTAAAATAAAGTTTGTTTGTTTTTTTTGAGAGGCAGCTGACTTGAATATTCCCGAGATGTAAGTATAATTACAAGAATTATTTTGTTAATTCTTGTTAATTCTTTAAATAAATATCACTGCGTTGGATGTTTTATTACCTATTCAATTTTAGTATATTAGTGGTTTCAAGAATATGTGATGTAAACCAGGAGGTGTTAATACAGCAAGGAGATGGCCGTCCTTTTAGCCCACAAGGAGTGAGCAGCTTGAATTTAAGAAAAACAAATACTTCTGCCCATGTTTAATTTAATGCAGAATTTACTCAGTAGGTAAGTGGGACTGTGGAAAAACTTTAGTACACCAAATACTGTATTTTGTATTTATTCTTTTCTACCACCCCTCTTAGATAAGATGCTTTACTGAATATCCGTTAGGTGGATTTTGAGACACAAAATTGAGGAAAAAATGTCAAGTAAAATATATTTATATGTTATAGTCTTTCTTTGTGCAAAGCGTTGTGTGCGTGTTCTTCAGTTTAGCAACAATAACAGCTTCTTCAGCAATTGCAATCAGATGACCTCCAAATATTTGGAGAGCGTAGCCTGAGCAGGCAGTGAACCAGTGTAGCAGCTCTCCTGTGTGCAGGGTTGGCTCCTCAGACACTTCCACAAGCTGTTACAACTAAGTAACCTGGCAGAAAACTAACCCAGAAGAAAAATTGCCTGTCTAGTTTTTGGTGGTAAGTTAAACTGCGTCACAGAAGGTCTGACAAGCACCAGGGCTTGAATGACACAAAGGAATGAACTTTTGTGGCCAGCAGTGAAGGAGCAGAAGCAAGTACTCCCACCTCTAGCATCAGGAGGACATTTAAAGGACTTAGCATTGATGAGCCCCCAGTGTCTGGGATGGTAAATGTGAGACAGCTAGCCTGCATCTCCAAAGGGCAGGAGATGGTTAATTGCCCCTGAAGCTCCTGCCTAGTAAGGGGAGAGCAAAGATGTGATACTGGGTAGAAGATCATGAAAATCTTAATACTGTAGTAGCACAAATCCCACAAAGTCAGCATGAGTGCGTTTGAAATTCCAATGTTGTGTGCATAAAAAGGCAAATCGTGCTTTGACTAGCTGATTCTCCTAGCACGTGTTTTCAGTAGGGATGCTAAGGAATACTCCAGAGGGAAAATTGGATAACTTTCAAATTTAACCAGAAAGAACTGATTAGTCAAGAAGTGGGGGATGCAGAATCAGTGGAGGAGGGAGGGAGTTTCAGCTTCATCTGCTGTGCTTAATATAATGGTATTTAATCTAATTAGAGTAATGGTGGGTGTTTATAACCTGCAAGTTAATTTGGGGAGACAAATTTTTCTGTAACTACCTGTTCATAAGAGCAGCCATGAAGTCAGGATGGTGTAGGCAAACATGAGATCCAGGAGGTAAGGCTAGCCTTCTCAGTGGTTCATTTTCATCTGCAGCATTTGATGTTTCCCAGAGCTAATGAGCACATTAGCACAATTGTTTGATGTATTTTTTTGTTTTGTTTTAAATAGAAGAACATTTGAATTAATCTAAGGACTCTAGCAGTGTAATGTGCGTAGGGTTGTCAACCAATATTGCCTTGGTTTTGCATGTTGGAAAGAAATATTTTCAAGCATACTATAGTTATTCAGCTTGCAGTTGGGAAAATGAGCTGTATTCTGTGCCAAAGGTATCAAGTATGTAATTTGAAAGTATTTTTATATGAAAATTATACATCTATAGTGAACACTGAGTACTCTAAAATTTTTATGTGGTGCCTAGAAGCAGAGAAGCTTTGCATAAAGTAGATGCTTAGGTTTCAGTGCTGTCAGCATAAAGAATACAGAGTAAAAATAATTTTGTTCCTGGGGAAAAAAAACTGTCTGGTTTACTGTCTCTGCACTGCACATCAGAGGATGAGATAGTTACGATATACACCCAAAGCATGATTTAGAAGCAGTTCTGGTTCAGTAGATGGCCTCTTCAGATCCTCTCAGATCCTCAGAGGATCTGAAGTTGGACAGGAAATTTAAGAAAAATATGGGATAACCTTGCTTGTAAGTTTTAGGAATTCTGTTCTGAATTTTGGAAACATTCAGTAGAGAAAGCTGTGGTCAGTCTAAAATGAAAGTATTTGCTTAAATGTTAGTAGTTTCTTGAGCCATTGCAAATGAGAAATACCTGATCAGTGCAGCATGATGCCTGCTGGCTGGCTTAGGTTATAACTTTGTTCATCTTCGCTGACCTGCATCTGTTCCTGCTTTATTTTTAGCAACCTGTGAGGAATGGTGCAGACCACTTTTTTTGTATTTTTCTTTTCTTAAAGTGGATACCAAGTATATTTTCCTCTGCAGGAAGGTGGGATTGTGCGTATGGTGGCTTCCTTCTGCTGCTCCTTGCTTCTGACTGCTTGTTTTCCTCTGCTGCATCATGACTCCTCCACGGACCTTAGTCCTTCAGGGAATGGATCTTCTGTGGGCCACAACCCTTCCCCTAGTGACTGCCCCACTTTCTTAAATAGATTTGGGCAGAAGTGCCATGGGCTCCCCTCGCTGGGCTGTGCTTTGGGTGCATCATGAGTTGCTTCAAAACTGGCTGTGAGCAGTGACACTGAGCTCCTTCCAAACAGGTCACTCCTGCAGCACGCTGCTCCCAAAATCCTGGCAGGTGTGCCCAGGAGAGTTTTCTAACTCTCCAGTCTTAACATTTGAGCTCTCTAGATTTCCTCCCCAAGATTTGTGTTTGTGATATATAAATAATCAAGTTACTGATTACTTGGTATTTTCATTAGGAATTCAGTTAACTTATCAGCAGTAAGTATGTTAGCTACTTTAGTGGCTGCTAAGGTTGAATCATGAGAGAGACAAAGTGCTCTTGTTTTTTTAACTTTGAATGAACAGTTACAAAGTGGTTATTGCTTTAACATTTTTAGTGGAAATAACGGCTTCTTTTTCCCCAGTAAATAATCATTTTCCTCAGGTGGCTTCTTCAATTTATTCTGAAATGTATATCCTGTACAGCATCGAACACTCAGCAAATGAAACATCTGTTTATTATTTGTGCAGTACACTTTAATTTTTTAAGTTTGCATATGGAAGTCGTAAGTCTTGTTGCTGTAATTTATTAACCAAGTAGAATGCAGCCGCTGACCGTATGAAAGTAAATAAAAGTTTTGTAAGCTAAAAAAACTGACACTTTAACTCCGTAAAAAGATGACACTGTATCTATGTGTCATTTTTTAGTTCATTTATTTATTCATTTGCTTTAACAGCCCAGCATCCATCTTAAATTTATGAATCAAACAAGTCCTCATAGTTTTGCATATTCCTGACGTCACTTCCATTTGGGTTATGAAATACAATTGCTTTTTATCTTGTGTTCCTTAAGTGTCTTTAGTATTTTTGGAGGAATTTTTCTTTCATTGATTCATTATTAACAATATGCCAAGCCTGATCTGCTATGTAAAACTTTCTAGTTTCATCTCTAAGTGTGTTTTCAAAGATAAAAGCTCCACTCACTCTTAGATCCAGTCAAATAACTGTTGTAATAGGAAATGCCATTATAATTTGATTTCCTCCCCCCACTCAACATCATGTTGAAACCTATCCAGTTTACAGCAGGGGATACTTTCTGTAAATGTGAATGATGGCCATCTTTAGTGTGGTATAAATGGAAAACTAATTCCAACGACACTGAAAATACAGAAAAGTTCTTTCATTATCAGAGTACGATCATGGCCCTCTTTGCTATTATCTTTTGTTCTTATTGCATTCATCACTGAGGATCTGAATGGTTTGCATGAATTCTTGCATCTGGTCAGTAGGCTCGACTGTCAAAAAGATGTGAGAACCACCTAGAGAGAGGGATTATTCCTGAAGGATAGTAAAGATGGACTATAATAATCCATCTTTGAACAGCTATCGAAAAGATGCGGGCTGCAGTTGCAAGCTTCAGTTGAAAGATCCAGCTCCCAACCCCATTTACTGGTGGATGGCTTTCTGTGGGGTTTTACTGTTGATGTTAGGTGGGAGGGTTATTTATTTCGACTGAATAAAGAAATGTTTAAGTAGTAATATTTGCTCGTTTCATTTGAATAGTACAAACAGTTTTTACTCCTTTGGAGTACCTCTGCTGTTGGAGGTCCAAAGTTCAAGTCCTCTGCATAATATCTTAATTTAGCAATCGGACACAGATCGTTAAAACAGGCCATTGTCACTGGAAAGTGGTGTGTATCTTTTAAATTTGTATAGTACGGACAAGTTTCAAACAGTAATCCATTTACAAAAGAAACCTGCAGTTATCCTCAGACAGTCAAGGTAAATACTGTTTTTTGTCATTTGCAGAGGATGGAGCTAAGAGTTCTGTCAGAAAAAAAGTTCCTGAAAGGACCCCAATACTGTGAGAGTTTGAGATTTTCCATGAGAAATTGCCATATATGGTGTACTTGTTGAAAAGGCTCTCCAAGGCGGAGATGTTGGGCACACAAGACAGAAATACAGAGCTTGTGTAAGCTTTGCTGTGCTCTCACTGTGGAGTTTGGGAAGTCGTTTATGTTCTTTTAATCTCTTGAAGCATAACAGCGTTGATAAAAGCAGCCTGTTAACATATAAAACAAGTAATTGATCTGGCTTTCTTCAGGAGAATGTGTTCCACACTTTGCCTTTTTTGGAGAGAAGTATGTGAAGATTTATAAGTACTTCCACTAAGCCGTTACCAAGAACAGAGAAAACTAAATATCAGGATTTTATGGAAAAAAATGTTTCCAGTCCTCTCCCATGTGAGCAGCATGCTTCTGATTTTTAATTCAGCTTAAAATGTTCACTTCCCATCACGGTATGGAAGTGGTATTCATTCATCAACCCATGCCCCCTGGTTAATGGGAAGGAGTTCTGCCTTAAGAAATGATGCAAGAGGGTTTAACTCTATGGAATGGATATTTAATCTGTGCCTCATGGCGAAAGTGATAGGCAGTCCTGAAATAAACCTTTTAGGGATGCCATGCTTTTCTGAACTTCATCTTTTTCAGATGGGAAAAAAAATTTTAAACCAGGTGTTTGAGATCAATATATGTTGTTCTTAGGTAATAATGGGTGGATGTGAGAAATCATTCTCTGTTGAGAAGAAAATGAAGAGTGAATAATGAATACAGGAGCAAATTCCTGACTCTCTTCTATATGTTCCATCACTCTAATAAAATTCAGTTATGTTTGGCTTTGTGTAGAGGACATGTAGAGATATCTAATAGTTTCTTTGTGGACTGAGAACAATCTTTTTATAAAAAAAATGATAAAATGCAAAAACTTGATTATTCATTCTTTATTACTCAACAACAACAAAAACTTTATTCCTTTAAGAGAAGGATATATATTTTCTATAGAAAAGAGCAGGTCAAGTGCTATTTCACAGAACGTTTTATTATACAGTATAATCTTTGTATACAATGGTTAATGAAAAAGCTAAAACAAAAAAGTTTTACATTTTTGTATAACAAGTTTGAAAATAACGTTTCATGGAAATGTCTGCTTCTTGTCTACGTAAGTATATATGTCTACTTCAACAAAAAGGATAAAGTTCACTTTGGTTTCTGTACTTACAAAAGTCATTTTTTATTTTTTTACAAAGTTAATAGAGCACAGAAATGATGGGACAATGTGTTTGCAGTACCATCTGTACAACCTTTTTATCTCTAGTGAAATGTCTTTGTACATCTGAAATTCAGTTATGTTTTAGTCTGGGAAAATTTGACTTAACTCTGCAAGCTATAAAGTTTTTTTTAAAAAATGTGATTTTTTTTTGATCAACTGAAACAATTGTGAATATCATTTAGCCTTTTATTTCATTTAACCTGAATTGCTTAAATGTGAGTGAAGTTAAACTTTGTATATTCATGCAGTCTTTTTAATAGGTTTATCTGAGAGCCTAAGTCACTTGCACTTTGAAGTTTTTCACACTGATAAAGGGGAGTAAACATTTCTCAGTGAAAATGTAGAAGCAAAACTAACAGAGGAACACTTGCATATATAAACTTTCACTGGCGTTAATTATCGCACTGGGTAGATCTTGTGGTCATGTTCTGCTTTAAGATGCTCTGTGTTTGAGTATTTACATACTTCGTATTGTGCCAGTGGTGTCTTTCATTCTGCTAAGTTTCTATTCTTTGAATTCTGTTGTGTTTGGTGAAAAGAAAAGGCAAACATCCCCACTCCAATTCTGGAAGGACATACTGAAAAATGTAGCTTTTCGTAGTTCTATGTTAAGTTGCAGTTCTGTAATACTGGTACAGCATTTTCTGGCAAAATGAAGACAGCCTTATGGGATTGCCTTGGCTGTGTCTTCTGGAAGGCTATTCCATTTATCGTATATGATCACATTTTTACACATTGAATGGAATAAATATTTACTGTTCCAATGAAAGTTTTACATATACCCATTAGGTGTCAAATGAATAAAAACCATTTTGAGTATATAACATGTAAATATTGATGGATCTTCTTCTTTCAAAGTGTATTTGTATATTCCACCCTGTGAGATGTGGTACAAAAATATTCCTTAAGTGCTAAGGTATATGCGTGTTCATTAAGTGTATGCAGCTGGTTTGAATGCTGTTTTGGAACAGAGGATTAGATGCTTAGACTGTTGTCTTTGCAGTAGAATTCATAATTTCCATAATGAAACAAGCGGAATACAAACAACTTTTTTTAAACAGTGCTTCAGATTTCCAGATTAGTACATATGTTTTCTCTTGTATTTGCAAGCGATGATCTTAAATATATATGGTTCTGCGCTGCTCTTCAACAAAGAACTTAGTTGTGTTTATAATTTCTTGTTGTATTAGTGCAGCCTGAATGCTCCACTCTTGACTGCTAACTTTCAAGTCCTGGGGTTCTGGCGTGGGCTCCCCTAGTTGCTCTTCAATGCTGTTTAACTTTAAATTTTCCTATCTTGGAGTTGTCCTTGTGTTGAAGATTCACTAGGCAAAAATGTTACTGTGTTGTACATCTATAAACACAGAGGTTAGGGAGAGAATTACTGTTACTTGAAATAGGAGAAAAGAAAAAAAAAAAGTCCTTCCCAATAGGATTTGCCTATTGCAGGTATAGCTGAATGCTATTATTAATGCTAACTCTGACAGTTTTTCACATGTCCTGGCACTTGAGAAAAGGATAGGTGTCATGATAGCAGCTTCTAGCCTGCTCAGTATGTTTTGGAATTCCTATACTAAATGGACTGAGTATAAATGGTATAAATGTAGGTACAAATAATAATAATACTGTGAACTGAGGAAATACATGATATGGAAAATACATACATGAAATATCTTTAATGTTTCCTTCTCTTACTGGAGCTTCCGTTTGCTTTGAAAGTAGATGAATGTCCAAAAAAAACTTCTATTTTTTACTTCTTACTTTCTATTCCTTTTGTCAGGTCTAACTACTTTTATCCTTTGAGATTTTCTTAGCTTTATATTTTGTAATTTTTTTTCTCATTGATCTCTTTTCTTCCGTACACACTCCGTGGTTAACCATCTGTATTTATGGCATGAAATGAGGTAGCTGTGATTAAAAAGTCAAGAAGATGAATGACATTTCACAAGACAATCAGCCAAACTAACTGCTCACCACCACAAAATAAGGGTAGCCAAAGTCTATCGTATCTTGCCTCTGCAGTCTTTGTTTCTTCTTTGATAACTCTAGTGCTTGTAAGACCGTCTGGGTTACAAAAATTACGTACTAGGGGAGTGAATAGCATTCTGCCAGTTCAGGGAACTGAGCTCAGTTACTTAGATGCGTAGGAAATGCCAGGAATGCTTCGAAGAGAAGGGCTATGGGATGGTGAGATCCTCTCTTAGCTAACCCTTGAAACCTCTTCTGTAAGTAATGGCCTGGAGCTTGTCAACTGCACAGAGGAAGAGGGAGTCAACAGGAGTGACAGAAGCCTGGATAGAGGGAAACGGCTGTGCCAGTTGTTTTTGTGAAACGATCCAAGTGTGGCAGCTAGGAATTAGGAACATTCAGTTAACAGACTTGTTTCTAAGTACAGTAAATGTTGCAAGTAGATGCAATCGGCTTACATGCAGTGGGTCATTTATAATTGGGTGCCATGTTCATTTTTAAAACAAAACTCTGTTTGGCTTTGTACTGTGGTGTAATACCCTCTAATTTATGCTTTTGTCTGTTTTATCTCCAGGAGATGCTCTAGTTGCTGTAAATGATGTTGATGTGAATTCTGAAAACATAGAAAGGGTTTTGTCTTGCATTCCAGGTCCTATGCAGGTACAGTAGTTGAACATTTATTGCAAATGTCCTTCGTAAAAATGAATACTATTTATAGCCTTTTTTCCTTAGGAAAAAGAACTTAGGCAGTCTTGCTCTTAGATGGGGAAGTTCTAATTTTTCGCTGACATCAGTGAGGTGTGCAATTTGGCAGTAGTGTATATGAAGCAAGATATTGATGTCTAGCTTTCAAATAAATGTCAGATGGAGGGTAGTAGTGATATTGAATGGATAGATAATGTATACAGTGCTGTTTTCATCTACCTTGGATAGACAAAGTGTCAAAAAATGTCTGAATGGCATTTTTTGTCTATTACTCTGTTCTTAAAATATTAGTAATTGCTATGCAAATACTTAAAACTGTTTATCAATATAAGAGAATCACAAGAGTAAAATTAAAATTGACAATGCTATTAAAGATATCTAAGAGCATTTAAATGGAGAAAATGATAGTTTTCACATTTAAATAGAAAAAAATGAGTATTTAAAAGCCTTGAGATTAAATGTGTTTGAGAACGTTCAAAATTGAATAGTGATTGAAATGGATATTAAACAAGAAAAAAAGATGACTGTCCTTTCCTACAAGACCTACTGCATGTATCTTGTCTTCTAGATGAAGTTATTTTGAAGCTATAATAATTAAGTAATAAAGTATTCACTAGCTATTAAAGAATTAAAACAGGAGATTGTTAATTACCTAGGATGTTAGTAGCATCAAATTAAGAGGTTTTGAGTTACTCTGCTTAAATCTAGTTCCTGGTGAACAGGAAGACAAGGTAAAAGCTGTAACTAGATAAGAGAGAGAACAGGTTAAAATTAGTGTTTCTTACAGTAGGTCTATAACCCCTTGGTAATTTTTCTTCAGATATAATATATGAGATGATGATGATAAAAGTGTTTTTCTGTCCCGAGATAAAAAGAAGTGGGAATTTTAGGTTTTGTTAAACATGCCTCTGTTGACAATCTGCTGTAAGTGCGTGTAGAACTGCATCTGCAGTTGCAGTGAGATTGAGTACTAGTATGTCAGTTTAGGAAGCTTTCCAAGATACTCGACAGTAAGAAGCTTGCCTAAGCTACTGGAGTTGTGGTCAGGTATTGGCAGAGCTCCACGGCAGACAAACCTTGTCTTGCCTGTCTTTGACCAAATATGGAGCTGGTGTAAGTATTGTTAAATACAGAATGATTAAAGAAAAACAGAGATGATATAGTTAACTTAATTGTATCCTTGCTAGATTAGAGGATACATGTTACTTGTTGCTAAAATGCAATGCAACCCTTTGTTTAGTAGTTATATTTAATGCAACATTAACATTTACGTTGTCAGTAGATTTGTCAAGTAGACAGTGATTACTTGAAACGTATAACTTTGTCATGTTGGCTTTCCAAAACCTTCTATTAAAGTGCAATTATTCCTTTTTTTTACTGTGCAATTTCAGTCAAGCCAGAAGAGTGATTGCTGAAATAGACCGATGGAGAATTTAAATACATGGTTCTGGTTTTTTGCGGTGTAGAGCACTGCGTTCATACTGCTGAAGAAGCAGAGGGTTGTTATTTCTGAGATTTAGTAAAGACAGCTGTTACACAAGCAAAATTGTTAATGTATTGTCATTCATCATACACTGCAAAAAATAATTTCTCATTTATTGTACATTGGATACATCTAAAAAAAGATGCACTTTAAAGCAGTTTTGACATAGCTATAAGTTAACTAAATAATTAGCTGTGTCACTGTTCTTTGGGCTTAATGTTAAAAATTACTGGAAGTAATTTAGAAAATTACATACCTGGCTTCTCTCAGTTGCAGCAGGTGGTATAACTTTTCTCCTTATTGTGTCACTTTTTCCAGATTTTGTTTTCCTTACCTGAGTTTAGTCAAACTTGCTTCTGGGCTAGTTCAGTGTATTTACTGAGCAATAGCAGTCAACTGCTATATCAATCCTGCCCCCCTCGCATGGCAGAATGGTTTCTGGTGAAATTACTAAAATACACATGGGTGACAATTTACCTTAGTCACTGGGATTGTTTTTTTTTTTTTTTTTTAATCATAGCGATCTCTTTCAATCAGGTAACTTATAAATATCCCAAAACCTAATGTATCTGACAGTTTTGGTGAGCTTTGTAGTCCAAGTTCCGAAAGAAGCTGGTATATTTCAGAGAAACTAAATATTCCTCACAACAACAGAGTTGTTTTTGTAATTTAAGGATCAAAAAAGGTGCTTCTTCAACGTCATTGCTGCTGTTTTTATTGTGTAAGGATTATAGTGACGTTCTGTGCTGTCTGTGAGTGGTAGCAGAGATGTTACCGCTTGTCTGCCCAGCCACCAATTCTTCAAGGCCAGGCTAGGAAGCAGCAGAACCTTTGAGATGTTTTCCTAGCACAAGAGAGAGGAGACCAAATAGGAAGAAGATGTGCATTAAGGAATATACTTATCTTTAACCTGATACTTGGAAGTTGCAGAACTGTATTACCTGAAACTTTCTAAAAATATTCAGCCTGAGGCAAATAGTCAGAATCAGAGATCTCAGCTTGAAATTTTGAGTAATGGTTTGGCAAATCATAAGCACATGGAAAACAGAGACTTAAACAGGAAATGGCAGGCATCCTTGAAAAGCAGGCAATGCCACCAGTTCTCCCTATAATAAAATCCATATTCTCGAGTATACAGCTTTCTTGCAGATAAACACAAAACATGCCTTTCTGGGTCAGACCGAAGGGGCAACAGCAATATTTTCTGTTTCTTACACTGACAAATGTTTAAGCAAAGAGCGTTAAGAAGAAAATCAAGTGTAGGGTGACCATTGCATCGTATTTTTCCAGATTCCAGCAGTCCACCAGACTGCATAGAGACTTGTTGGATCACCTACTGGTTTGTAGCTTATTTTAGTCTAGTGCGTAAAATTCCCTTGACTTCCACAGCATCGTAGAGCAGTGATTTACATAACTGAGTTATATGTTCTGTTCATTTCTGTTGGTTTTCAAACTGCTACCTAAAAAGTGCTTTCAGTACCTCCAGGCTCCTGTGTTACGAGTAGTAGTTAGCTGTCCATGCCTTATTCCTCCTATCATTGTACGATTTTGGAGAGCTCTGTCATGTTCTACTTCTGTCATGTCTTTCCTAAGCTGACAAATCCCTATCTACGTACCTCATACTTTTTTGTTATTGTCACCTTCATCAGTTCCTTCCTGCAGTTGGATTAAATCTTTTGAGAACTAAGTATTGAGAATATACCCATGCTTTATAGAGTGGAATATTAATATTTTCTGTGCCTTTCCAATTCTCCATTTTGAAACAGTTTCATTTTCTTATCTGTTTTCTGCTGTGCATTGACCTGGTTTTCTTTAAGAGAACTGGAATTAAAGCTGTGAAAGATTTCATAGTCAGTATTCACAGAAGAGTTCTTCAATTGTCACGTATTTAATCAGATCCTCTGCATTGTTGAGGATGAAGATTGGTTTCTTCTCTACAAAAAAAAAAAAAGAGAACTAGTGTGTTAGGCTATGTAGAAATGTAGTCTCTTGGTCATTCTGTTACAACATTTTCTAGCCTACGTGATCTTTTTCACAGTAGGTTCTTTGAGGACGAAAAGTAGATTAAAACTTGAATGAGAGCGGAGAGGACATGCTCCTGGCTGCTAGACTGTAGACTTGGAAAGGAACTGGAAGCCACATTAGGAATAGAGACCTTCCAAATCCAGTGTCTTCACATCCGAGTGGTGCGACATTGCACACAGTGATGGGGGAGCCAGCATGGAGCCCTGCAGGATGAAGGAGAGTTGAGGTTCTATTTGGCCCAATTCAGTTTGAGCTTTTGCTTGGGGGGCCATATGGTTATGTCTCTAAGACAAGACAGACTGAGATTTTTTTAGTTTGTGAGACCAAAAGATAGACTACAGCAAGAATTACATCTGTGCATCATTAGTGTAGGAACTGTAGCCTAAGTGTTGTAAGTTTCCATAGACAAGATGTAGTAGAAGTTAAGAGAAATAGCTCTTGAGCCTTGAGGAAATCTGCAAGAAGTTAAACAGGGTATGAGCAAAATCCTCTGAAATACACGCAGATGGAGTGACGAAGAAAGAGAACTGGGTCACAGAATGCTGCAGAAGGAAACATGCAACTCTACAACTGTGAGTGATCAAGTTACTGGGTCTTAAAAAGCCACTGCTGCTTAGCTGGATGTTGCTACTCCTTGAGTCCCGTTAATATGCAGTGTAATGAATTGAAACTGAAATGATGAGGAGAGAGCGAGGGATGAGTTGCAGTCAGAAAAGAAAGTGGTAGCACGTGGCAGGAGAGCATGATGGAGTGCAGTGCCATTCCGAAGAACAGGAATAGAAAAGAGGAGGAGGCTGATAGCAGGCAAAATAGGCGAGGAAAGATTAATGGGTAGTGTCGGGAAGGAGTAGACTGGAACGGGAAGAAGGCAGCCAGTGACACAAATGTTGTAGCTTGAAGAGCTGATGATGGCACTGCTCTCAGATCCAGTGACAGGCAGTGGGTGTTTTAAAGCATCGCAATTCCTTGCTGGCACTCCTCTCAAAGTGTGTACATACACACAATTATGAAAATATAAAAGTATCTATATTTAAATGTATAAATTGCCTTTGCTTAGGCTTTTCAGATTGATTGCAACTGGGGAACAAAGAAACCTTTGCACTAATCATTAGGCTAAATTCACTGGCTTCAAAGACGAGCAGGATTTGGTGTGACGCATGATGCTGAGAACTTCCCAGTCCACACGCTTTTTAAGGATACTTTAAAGCAGACAAACCATTGTGGATAAAAACATATGAAATGAGGAACTGAGAGTGGGCCTACTTGGTTTTTGCTGTCCAATATAAATGGATTTTCCTGTGCAGTTGTATCTGTCAGTGTGCTCATAACAGCAAAGCAATGGTTGTGAAGTAGCCTTGATATATATTTATGGAAGGGCTGGTATTTTTGAAAGAAGTCAAATATTGTGTATGCTTAAAGATGGTGATAATAGGTTTTGTGTTCAAACAAACCCAGAGCAGTAAGTATATTTTTCCATTCTCAAAACCGTAAAATTTGAGTATGAAAACACCCCAAACCACATGCTTACTCGCATCTTTCAGAGAGCATGTAATAGCTAGCTTTGTTGTTAATAATAAATGGTTATGTAACACTGCGTGTATAATTGTTTTTCCTCAGACAGCAGCAATTTTTGAATGCTTTTATCTTGAATGTATGCTTACAGAAACTTACCATACCACTGTGCCAGAGAAGTCTGCCTTCAGAAAAGCCATGAAAACATCTCTTAAATGGCTAAAACTACATCTCTTTCATCTGATATTAGAATGTAATTGTAAGTACAGCATCATTTTCACACTGATTAATTATCTTCATAGGTAAAACTCACATTCGAAACATCAATATTTGAGCCTGAAGGAACATCTCAGCAAAGGAGTAAGCAGGCACAGTCAAGTATGAACAACCTGGTTCGGCTTTTGTGGGGGGAAGACAGCACAGACCTTCAACAGGTGACACGAGATGTGCCTCATATTGTTATGTTCCTCTCGCTGAAACTGGACTCGGAAACATCTAAGGATGAGGTATGTAGCAAACTAAGAAAACTGATAAGGTGAAGGATAAAAACTGACAACAGCAAATGTTATGTCTATTGGTATTAAAAAAAATTTAATCCTGCTAATCATTTTGAATAGTCTGCCAGATATCTTTTTTTTGACAAAAACAAGGCCTGAAATTCCAGGGGGACAGCATCACTGCTGGCAAATCCTAATTACGCTTGAAATCGCTTCAGCACTACTGAATGTCTTGATAGAAAGAACAGACCAGGTGTTAACAGAGAAAGCAGAGGCAAATTCAGAAGTTCATTGTTGTCTCCCAAATGCTCACTGTGACGTTTCAATGCACCTCTCAAACTTGAAGTATGAAATCCTCCTAATCAAAAAAAGCTTTTCCCCAGCAGGAGCAGTTGGCAGTCTCCATACATAATCTGTCTAATGCCTCCTGTTTTGAAATGCTAATGTGCCTTTTCTTAGAAGACTCTTGCTTGCATGTCTGCTGCTTGCAGCCAACTGTTGATTCTTGCATGGGCAACATTTTTGAGCTGCCCAAGTACTCTTTCTTTGTCCCATAATGTTCCCTTTCACTTCTCTTCCCTTTCATGCTCCTCAGAAAACTTGTGCCAGTGTATGTATAACCCTTTGTAAGTTTGTGTGGATGTTGTTCCTGGTGTAGCCATAGCTACAAAGGCTCTAGTCGGAATGCAGGGCAGATACAGAACAGTGAGGAGGGCTGAGCCTGGCCTCTCACCTGACCTGAAAATGACAAATGGCCAAAGTGGACGCTTCAGAAACAGACATTGGAAAAAGACTCTTGTGCCCATCTGTAGATTCTCCTCAGATTTAATATAGGCCCCAGTGACTTGCATTATCTGTGCTGTGGAGGTATCAAATGAAGCAGATTTTTTTCCAGTCTCTGGGGACTGGTGGGACAGTGACAGAGTGGGGAGCAGAAGACAGGCAGTTTTGTTTCCCTCCCCTAACTAGTCAGATCCAGGCAGCGCTCCATCCCTTCTCTGGGATGTCTTTATCTTTTTAATACCATTTTTCAACTGATAGAAGTCTGCATTGCTTTGATCTACAATAGAGAAAGTGTGTTGCAGTTACACATAATGGAGTTTACTTTCTAGAGACAGGGCTAGGGAGGGCTAGAAAATTGCATGATACTACGATACCATTAAAAATGTTGTATAGTTTGCAGAGTCAGTTGTGTGAAAGTTAGGAAATGACAGATTTATGGCTACTTGTGCAGGTTTAATTGAGCCATTTTGTATACATGCAGCATGATATTGTCTGTAAGTATTATTTTTTTCTGAAAGATGCCAGTCTTGTGTAGAGCAGAAGATGATGGACAGATGAGTGTGTATAAATAAGGCTTAATAGGCAACCATAAATCCAGTACTTCGTAACTCTGGAGTACTCAACTTTGTAATATAAATCATCTTTTTAACTCTAATATTTTTAAGGTAACGTATGCTTCATTATGTATTGCAGCTACATACTGATACTGTAAGCTTTGGTTTGCAGTTCTTTCCAATCTTGTGTAAGATACTACAGGTTTTCATAGGAGGTACCTTCAGTAGAAATTAATTTATATCAATCTCTTGCAAATTTTATAGAACCTTCCTTCTGTGATTTCCCCACACACACACCCTGAGACTGCTTCCATTAAAACATACAATGCCATGGTATTTTTCTGCTTTGGTATTTCCCTATAATAAAAATTAACAAAAAAGCTCATTTAGCTGTGAATTAAATAAATTTAAGATGCTTTATCAAAATTGACTTGCATGTTACAAATAATTCTTTTATCTTCAATTCTAATTTCGTAGTCCATGACTCTTACGTTACATGTATGGAACAGCTATGGGCAATTGTTGTAGACTTTAATGACCAAGAAAACACTGGTTTTCAGATGAATTTTATGAAATATTAAAAAATAAAGAAATCAGGGTCTCTGTCTCCCCTGTTGCAAGGTAAATAGATATGCAAATGCCTAATGGTAACACCTGCACTTCAGAGTAAATGGAACAGTGCTTTCTTGCCCCATTCTTTCTCTACTTTCTCCCACGAAACAGGATTAAGTCAGAATGTTGAGCTGAGGTAAAAGAGGGATTGGATTGGATTGCACTTTTTCTCCCTTCACACCATGGAAGAATTGTTTCCTGATAAGTATTGGTGGTTATGCAGCCCCAGATAGTCTCTAATGTGCAGATATGCTTTGCTGGTGTAATTGAGCTCTTTAAAACATACATTAACAAAAGACTGCTGGCTTCTTCAAGGCATTTGTCTTTAGATTCATTTGGTAAGCAGTAAGTGACATTTATCCTGTAGATTTACTTTTCCAGACTTAGTTTACAGTATTTCAAATTAGCAGTGAATTATTACACACCCACGCCATCTTGCACAATAGAAAAACATAATGGTCCTTTACTAAATTTCTTTACCCATATCCAAAGGAAGCATTGTATGCAGATCACATCCTTGCAAACAATGGCAACTAGGGCTAGTTACTAATTCTTCCACTTGTGAGCCTTTGGCACCCAAAGATCAAATTAGTGATCTTTAAGACTTGCAAGCTCAATCTGACAGTCACAAAGGGAAGTATTTAGGATGTGTGCGTGTGTGGTGAGAAAGTTTGATCTTGTCTTTTATGCTTTAATTCCAGGTAGGTGTTACGATTATAGCATACTTTATTTGTACCAACATACGTTATTTGCACCAGCAGATGTTATAACATCTGTATGCGTTTGAACTGTTTTTGATGATATCATGTTTTAAAAGAAATAGCCTTTGTATTCCTTCTACATGACAGTTTTACTGGTAGCACGTGGTTACTATACATGCAAAGTAGGTATTACTGGGCAGGCTGTTAAGATATCTTGATTCTTACAGACACTTGGGCTTCCTGTAGCATTTCACTCCATTTTTATTATTTCTAAATAAATCTTTAGAATTTGTAGTGTTCTTTTAATGTTATTTATTTTTTACTCTCATATAAGGTCCAATTTAAAGCATCTGTTGTCAGTGAGGTCACTGGTTATCTGGTCAGCATCGTTATGACACAATTCCTTTTATCCATTTTGTTTGTTGTCAAGACTGCAGAGTGGAAAAAAAAAAGTAATTTAGGCTGAATTTGAGAAATAAATAAAATAGAAATAAATAAAAGGGCAGCTGATAAGTTAAAGGCTAAGCCTTCAGTTTAGATACTCTGTCCAGGTTTTGGGTGTTTGGTTTGGGGGAGGGTTCACATTTAAAAAAAAAAAAAAAAAAAAAAAAACCTGCTTCTAAACTTTTGGATAAAATGGTACTCTTCATCTTACTGTGAAGACAGATGATCTTGTATGGTAGTATGTGCTGAACCTTGCTAACAATTCATTACTGTGTATGTGTATGATGCATCTAAGACCTTTTGTTACAGTTGTCTTTTCTTTCCCTGGGAAAGTGTTCGGAGAATTCTCAAATGAATTTTGTATAAAGGCCCCAGTTCATAGTAAGGAGTGGAAAAGACAGAATGTTCTCTTTCTAGCCCCTTGTAATGCTGTAATTAGAAAATGGCATTTTTTTTCTCCTGCTGAGGGATTGATTTAAGAAAAAAAATCTGTATTACTAATGAGTATTTGAAAATAGAGCTAATTAAATTGGATAAGAATGAAGAGTTTGCCAGGTCCTTCTACAATGAAACTTTATATACTTTTAATCTTGATGAAGGAAAATTTGCTAACGGATATTGGCACTGAGCAATAAAATAGCAAAGTTATTCATATCAGTGTTTCTTTTGCTTGTGTAGAAAGATAATTTAGTGTCCCCTTTGCATTGGATAGGCTTAGTATTATACAGATTATTTCTGACCATCGTGATTTAGTAGAAAGCAAAAGTAGTTTACTTATTACTACTTTATCGTTACAGTTCCTGAAATAATTAGTATAAAAATTTGGAGCATACTTAAAATTATTTTAATACAATAGCATTATATTAAAGAACTGATTAATAAAATTATATATAATTATATAATTAATAAAAAACTAATAAAAAATAAATAACTGTTATAAATATTTGTCTTTATTGATCTTCAGTTTAAGGTTGACCTTTTTAAGCATATGATGGTAAATAGGTTGTGTTTTCATGATAGAATTGTTAAGGGTGTATACGTTGTTCGAATGTATACCTCAGTTTTATTTTTTTGCTGTAGATGTAGGGTGATTAGGTAGGGATACAGCAAGAGATGAGAGTTCTCATTCTTACATGTTGGTTTTCAAGAGCTGTCCTCTTGATGGGCTCTTAAATCACAATTTAAATACTGAAAGAGCTATACAAATGTTAGCAATCTCTTGGAATCTGATTTGTTAACAATGTATTTGAAACTGTACAATTCAGTGGCCATACTGTTTGTCATTTTATATTTCTCCATATAATAGTGATTCAAAATAAGTCCTACCTTTCTATAAAGCAGAAGTTAAATTGTTGTAAACATTCGTGTTTTAGACCTTTCCAGTATGCCCATTCAGACCGCTGCTTGTTTTGATACCAAAACAAATGTTCAAAAATGTTCAAAAAAATTTGATACCAGTAAAAGAAAAAGTCAGCTTGTTTTTTGTTTTGTTTATTTGTCTTTGCTTTGCTTAACTAGCAGTTAATTTCATTCACAGCAAGAAATTCTTTATCAGTACCCCATATCGGAAGCATCCCAAAAACTCAAAAATGTGAGGGGAATATTTCTCACGCTCTCTGACATACTGGAAAGTGTTACTGGTACCCAGATTATCAGGTAAAAGTATTTTGAAATTTTATATATTACTACTTCTAATATTTTATATGTATGCGTACAGAAGAATGTGCATGGGTCATTTGCTGATATCTTGCTATTTTGGCTGAGAAGTTTAAAACACTAGCACAGTGCTTTAACTGTGCTTAAAAATTTCTATTTAATAAAAGCATGTTACTAATTTAGTGATCACTACAATGCAGATTGACTCTTAATAGCAGCTACTAAGCTGCTGATCATTCGCATGTAGCAGTATTAAACTGCAGTGTCACTTTAATTAGCACTGAGGTGTGTTTACCACTTTTAAATGCTTGTGCATTATTACGAGGAATTCTCTCCTATAGAAGCATTTTTGACATGTCAAGATTTTCAAACATCTGAAAAAACAAGTCAATCAATTTGTGGATGATCTGTACATGTGGTATCATCAGAAAGACAGCACAGAAATCCATGATGACTTAGAATCACATTTCCTATTAAGGTTCTCCATTCCCCATTTATAGATGAATTCTCAAAATACGAAAGCACCTCTGCCGGTCTCTATGGACTGTCTCATCTTTTCAAGAAATATAATAGAAAATCCCCAGCTCTTCTATGAAGCTTTTTCTGTCAGAAGAGTAAATTACGATCAGCGTGTGTATATTAGTGCTGGTGTGACCTTTTACTTGGAAGGGAAATAAAAGGGTCTTTGAATTCTCTAATAATTAATGTAATTACCTAGCCAAATTGCATGCATGTTATTTTGCATGAGTGTAAGACTATATATAAAATACATATAAATCATTCCAACTTTAATGGTGATCTTTTATAACTGCATAGTGTTAATGGAAATACTCCTGGCTTAATTTTTCTAGTTCCTCCCTTTTCTTATGTGGAAAACTGGTTCAAGTTGTTTACTGGAAAGAATGTGACAAGTTGCTTGTAATTGGCCTTCCTGAAGAAAAGTAAGTTCCAAATATAATACTTTTTTCCTATTTTTCTCAAGTATAGTCCTCAAATTGTAGTGTTCTCCTATTAAAAAGCAAGAAATGGAGGTTTTACAATGTCCTCTTCTTACTATACATAGATTTTATAGCTGCTATCCCGCTTTTTGGATCGACTTTGTACACATCTTTTGTATACCCCTTGTTACAATTTCTTTTTCACTCCTTATGAAGGGAGTGAGTTCTCATAAAATCTCAGAAATATGTATAAGCTGTAAAACAGTAATTTTCAGTGTTTGGTGAAGTCATGTCCTAATTAGAGACTACTGAATAACAGCAGTAGTATTATGTATTTATGTGTTCTAGGAGGCAAGAAGTACAGATTTTTTTTTCCAGCTTTACTACTATGTCTGTGTGGTCATGGGCAAATCACTCAAAGGAAATTTCTTGTACAGTACAATGAAGTATATTTTGTTTGCAATATATAACTAGTTACGAATGCATCTCTCTTCAGAAGATGCCTATGTGTATTGACGGTAGTTAAAGATGTTATAAACATAGATGTATGTTTGATTTATTTATTTATTCATTTATTTATTAGTGTGCCACTTACCCAGTTAAGGATCATGTTGGAAAATGTTGTCAGGACCTTAAAATTTATGTACAGCTCTTTAGACGGGTGAGTTATTTCAAAATTATTTTTTCAGTCACTAGTTTTTAATTGATGCTCACTGAAAAAGCATTCATTTTTTATATTTGTGGATTTTCTTCGCATGTTCTTTCACCTTTGCACAAGACCAGGGTTCTGTTCTTCTTGACTTTTTGTTTCAGTCTTAACACTAGTAAGACTCTTTTTAAAAAGTCTTTGTTATTTCAGAAAATTTGGTCCTTGATTAGGTTAAATCATTCACATAACCAAAGTCATTCTAGATGTCAACAGCACTCTGCAAATGTGTTAAAGCACTGTCTGTAAAACACACATATGAATCAGTGTTATATTTTTAATAAAATAAACACTTCAGACTTCTCAACTTTATTTGGCAGAGCTCTCTGCATTTGGAAATCACCCAGAAAATTTTCAGTCTGACTGTAACCTAAATAAAATTGCCGAGGTAGGCTATTCATATGCTTGCATTCAATTCAGGGTTTAAGTATGTATGCCATGGAGAAAATCCTAGCATTTATATTACTTTTGTGCTTTTCAACACAGAAAAATGTTCTAGATAGAGCAATCACATGTAATGTCAAGCCATATCTTTTTCTTACAGCATTTTTAATGTCACTTCACAAGAAGCAACTTACCCTTGTTATACTTGCAGCTATTTAAATGCATCTCAGAAAAAGTTTAGCTTTGAATATGAAGGGTAAAGTAATTCATTTTTATGTTAAGTATAGCAGACTATTTAGAAATGTAGTTTTTTTTAATCTTCTGAAGGAAAGTCATACTAAACAGTGATGTCTAACCCACCAAAATAATTTATTAAATTATTAAAATAAAGACAAGGAACGATCTGAATTTCTGAAGGGATGAATCTGATCATTGCTTCATCTTATGTTGCTCCAGATATCCACTATAACACTATAGTGCTTTCAGCTACACAGGCAGTGTCATCTTTGTATGTATGTACTGTCTGCCTATTAGCCTGGTGTTTGTTTAAAGTGAGTGTTAAAAAATTCAAATGTGTTATCATGCTGTAAAGAGACTTATATAGAATAGAGGGTTATATAAACAAGCTACACGTTTCTTGATGATATTCTAACTTGGAGTTCATGTTTGTTCAGTGCTTTTTGCCAGGTGGAAAATGTTTCTCGTCTGGATCATTTTTTCAACCTCTTCTTCCAGCGAGCACTTCAGCCTGCAAGACTCAACTCAAACACCAGCTCTAGTGCTCAACACTATGATACCTTCAGTGCCTTATTCTTAGACAATCTCCCAGGCTTGCGCTGGCTGACATTGCCTCAGGAGATCAAGGTAATGTTGTTTTCAGATCTCTTCAGAAAAACTTGTATATGAGAGGCCAGAAAATTGACTCAGGTCTTGCATATATCGTTTGGTGTCAGTGTAATTTAAATGTGCTTTACCCATCCAAAGCCACCATTTTTCCTATAGGATCCTTTATTTAAGTTTAGAACTATGCGGTCAATTCCATAGGAAACAGAATGCTATTGTGGGTGTAGTTTGGTGATTTCTGAGTTCTCTTGGAAGAGAACACGATGATAAAGGAATTAAGGTTACATGAAAAAAATACATTTCTAACTACTAGCATACGCAGTAGGGAAAGCAAGTCATGGTATGTAGCTTTATGCTTAATTTTGACCAAGTATTTTTACAGGTAGAAAATATTACTCTGGAAGCCCATGTGTAATTTTTTGGTTTAGGAGAGTTGCCAAGGCTGTTGCAGAATCAAAATAAATATCTACACGTTATTTGTTTGAAACCATATAATCTGATTACTTTTCTATTAGAAATAGTTGTGCATTTAGTAGTAGTAAGAGGAAAGCTAGATCACAGCAAGCAGTGTATACAGTCTCAGGCCTCGTTTGCATGAAATAACTTTGAGTTAAAATGGGGGATCATGGATAATAGTTAGTGAAGACGTATTTTTAAACAAAAATAACCGATTTTATAGATGCGATCCACAATCTCTGCCAAGTCTTCTCTGAAGTGATTTTTCATATGAACTCTACAATTAACTTTGTTAGACCAAAGGTCTGCATACAGGTGGTATCGCTCCAATCTGAAAAGATTATAACAATTTTGGTATTAGAGAAAACAATCCTAAGGAAGTTTCAGCAGTGGAGTTTTAAGTCCAACGCATATTTAATCAGAAATGTATGGTGTTATTTTGAATTACATATTCATTTGAATTTAGTGAAAGGAAAATGGAATTCCCTTTGAAATGTACAAAATGCAAAGTTTGCAAGAGGGGTTGTAACTAGAAAAACTTTGTCTTCCTGGGTGGCAGATTTCAGCACAGATTAGCAAGTCGTAGCTGTGTTGTACGCTAGTTGGCAGACAAACTTACTATACGATTTTTAATCAATGTATTAAGTAATGCAAAGGGTACAGGATGCAATCGTCAGAAAATGTAGGGGAAAGCTTATGTGAAATTACATTTAGGGACAAAAGGTGAAAATTGTGGCTTACGTACAGAAAATTCCTTTGAATTTTTTTCTTTGTATATTTTTTTCCTGTTTTGTATCCAGATCATTTTTCATTGTCTGTCATTGTTTTTTTTTCTAAACCCCGTGGATATTTTTTGTTAATTCTAGTGTCAAGTGTTTTATTAACAGTAATGGTGTATGCGTTTGTTTAGAAACAAACAAAAAGATTTCTGGTACCTCCTTTCAAGGGCTTCCAGTTTCCTTTTTTTTTTTTCCCCTGTTCCCATGCTACAGTTTGTTACAAAGTGAGTTAGTATCACTAAATAAGGGTTATGTTTTCCATGGAACACATTGCTAGAACATATTTTGATCTGATAGTAGGTTCAGCTGTAGGTAACAAGGTCTCATTAGGTGCAGTTGACTGCTTTATTTTCAGTTAATACTGGAAGTACAGAAGTTAACCTGCACTTCAAAACATGCAGGTCGTGAAATGATTGCTTTTATGTTTGTCATATCCTGTTTGAGAACTGTTCTGTTTAGTGTTTCCCCAGTCAAAAATAGAAACATGTATTATTAAAAAATAGCTGATAATAGAATCCCAAAACAGTCATCTTGTTGAACCACGTGGTCAGTGTATGAATGAATCTCAGTGCTGTCCCTTTTACGGGGTAAGTTGGTTACAGGGGAAGTGAGACTCACATACTTCAACTGTACCTCAGGAAGCAGGCCTGTAGATGTTCTTTGCAGTATGCTACTGCTAAAGTGCAGCTTATAACTTCTCACATCACTATTTTGTTAACATTACGAGTGACTGCTGTGATACTTTCTAGTATTCAAACCTATTTAATGTGTACTAGCTCTTAAGAAATTGAGGATTGTACCTACATCATGTGTAGCTTCAGTACGGTTCCTCTTCTGTTGTTCCTAATGTGACATTTCTTAACTGTTCGTGGGGTTTCTTAGAATCAGTTTAAACATTTGGATATTCCTTGCACCTACTTTTTATTTCAATAGTGTGACTTGGGGTAGCAATCATCTCACCTTCTCTTCAGCCTATGATATAAACGACTACAGTTGAGGTGCTAATCCTGATCTCTTCCTACTACTGAATGGGGAAAATCCAGCAATTCACCTGTTCTACTCCAGCTTTTTGCATTAGTATTAGATGAATCATGCCTCAGGACTCTAACTATGAAGACAGCCTGAAATGAAGGGACCATCTCAAACAGGCATGTCAATACTGTAGGTATTTAATGAAATGCAGCCTCATTCAAGGAACTAAACACGTGGCTAAGTAGCTAAAATCTGTTGGTCTTCAATGAGACACACATTTCAAAATTTTCCTCTTTTCTATTTAAAGCAGTCATATTAACATATAAAACTCTAATATCTAGTCAGGTTCCTGTTGAGAAGGTTACTTTCCATACAATGCACATACTGTAATGACAATTTGTTAATATTTTATATATTATCCTTTATTCCAGAAGTCTCAGATATTGTAGTAAGGCAAGGTGGACCCCTTAGATTTTCAGATTTCACTTCAGGGCTTAAAGTGGATGAAAGAAAGACTCACTGCATTTTCATTTTCCATCCTTCAGTGAATATTAGTGAATCTAAGGAATCATTTTTACCTTCATGACTTTTAAGTATTTTCAACCCTTCAGTTAGGAAGTTATTTTCCATATCATGTGAAGAGTTGTTTGCATATCATATTTATGTCAGCATATGTTTTTACTAAATTTCACAGCACAAAAAAAATGAAGCTGGAAAGATGTTAAGGGTATGTTAGTGCCGTCCTTGTAGAGTTTGTTGTTTTCTGTAGTAACTATTTGCCGTGATTTAATGCAGATGAAACAGTTGGAAAATTTTAAGCTGGGAGTTTTCTTCCATGGAAAGATCCAAAATATTTGTATGCTTGTGGGTAACAAAGTTAAGGATAATACTAATTATTAGACAATGATTGTGATCTGAGCTGACCAGAAGCTGTTACCTAAACTTATTTAATGAGTAACAGGAAAGAAACTTTGCAACAATCTTCACTGTTGTCCGTGAAAGTAAAGACACCATGCAATGGAAAATTACAAGTTCTTCTCAGAATGGCTCTGCAAGAGGACAGAGTTTGGATGCTCAAATGACCTTACTTCTGCAGTGGCATGCTCAAATAAAGAGCCTAAAAAGAGCAAAATATTAACTAAGACTTTCCTGGCTTTATGAATTGCATGTGTAATGAGAAGACCTCATGTATGATTTTTGTAAGTCTGTTTGCTGGGGAGGGAATAAGTGGTAAGTCTTTCAACTTGAATATTGACAGGGTTTGCAGACTTATTTCAGGCTTGCTACTGTTCATTAATAAAAGTTGCCATAGACATTGCAAGCTATGCATCACTGAGTGCCATTCATTACTAAACAGATTCCTGTTTACTAGTGCAGACTTCTCTCTCCTTTCTACATAATATGAATTGTCTTCTCTGCCTTGGTTAGCAGACCCATAATGATTTAGTTCTCTCTACCTTGCCCCACGGTATCTGTTTAGACACACTTTTGCTAAACGTGCTGGTTGTGTTGGGGAGAATTTAGTCCAACTGCTGCATTTATACTACATGTTATATATGTTTTAGCTACAGAAGCGTGTATTCCCCGAGTGTCTCAAGAAAGTTACTTGTATATCAGAACTCCAGAGTTAAATCTGCTATCCAAGTGAAAAATCTAGGAGGATGCACGTAGTCCTGTAACATACACATCCACTCACTTGCAAAATCCATGCTGCATAACCAAAGGGAATAAAATGCTTATGCAGTACGTAATTGTAGAATATGGCCAATCTAATATACATTAGAAATGTAACTCAGTGTATCTCTGTTGTCACACATTCTTATACAGGAAATGACATGTTTATTTGCTTGTGCTATTTGGTGACAAATCTTTTTTTTCTCCATGCTTTTTTTCCTCCGTGCTTTTTTTCTTCTCTCTTATGTTTCTGCAGGGAGAGACTGTAACAGTTTGTTCTCTATCTTAGCTTTCAGGTTGCTTTATTTCTTGTAAAATTACAGGAATTTAGAAAACAATTTATTTTATATGTATGATATGAACAGGGGGTTCCAAAATTATCTTAGATCATCCAGATCTGCAAATTTTTTTTTCCTGGAAAAAAAAGAGGAAATTTCTGCTATATAAGCTTTAGTGAAGATCTTTTTATTTGTGTATTCTTTGGAGAATACAAATGTCAGTTGCTTGTTGGGCAGAAAGCCATTTATATCTTAACTGGGGAAAAAGCTGAGAGGTTGGTTAGTTTGTTGACTGCCAACAGTGTAGCTGACATTTCTGTTTGCAAAACTGGCTCTATTTCAATTAGAGTCAGCTTGTTTATATAGCCCAAGGAGTTTGTCATGGTGGGTTTAGGTTCTTTTCATTAGTAGCACATTTATGTCGTGAACTTCAGTGGCTAGTACAATATTCTTTAAAGCAAAGTATTTTTAGTAAAACTTGAGTTAACTAACACCTCCTGAAGTAAGAGAAATGCGAAAGCATAGAGCAGTTTCAGCAGAACAGAGATAATGTATGAGAAAGTGCTGAAGAATTCCATAGAAACAAAAACCAAATGTATCGTGAAAAAGATTTGTCTAATAACTCAGTTGGATATAGTAGCTTGCCAGATTTCTGTGTTGTCTCTAGCCTTCGAGGAGTAGTCACTAGGCCTCATGTTTTAAACCATGCTGGAATAAGTGACATCTCCTTTATATACAGAACAGTGGGTTCAGGAGGCAGGCTAGCAGAGAAATTTTAGACTCAAAAGAGGGAAATGCAGAACAATTGAAGAATATTTCTTTAATGAATTGAGGCGTTCCTGATACCTGATACTGCAGTTTTTCTCCATTCACTTTGTACATGTGAATCCTAATCTCCTCAGATTAGCAAGATAAAGTGAACTATTAGTGAATATGCTGATATTGTAAATTAATGTGTTGGAAGAGTCTATTAAGACGTTTAAATATTTCAGATGGAAATTGACACAGCACTGAGCGATCTTGAAGCAGCTGACTTTGCAGAACTGGTAAACATTTGTCTTTGTTATTTACATTGCACAGTATCTCTTTACCTTGCCCATATTCAGTAGCTTAAAAAAGCACTAACTACAAACTCATCCATGTTTTGTAATGAAGTGGGAGTCAAAGTACACTGCATTATTCTTGTTTTAAGACAGATCAATTTTACCCATTTTTATCCTGAATTTTTCTCTATGGTTAATGTTATGATATTGTAATCCACTAGGATTAGTCACTGAAAAAACATGATTTACTATAATTTAAGCCCATGGGATGTTTACAAGAACACTCTAATTTCAACATAACTGTTGTTTGTTGTTCCCCCTTTTTTTTTTTTATAGAAACTGTCTCCTTCCCAAGCAATTGAGAATAAAACTCAATGTTTCTATGGAGCTCAGAGAACTTGAGTTACCAGTTTCAATAAAACAATTACAAGTTATGCATACTTTTAACATTCATAAAGAAGAAGATAGTAATTTACTTGAGTATATGCTCTTTAATTGCTCTATAGTTTGGTGAGATGTAAACAGACTGAATTTTCAATTTTTACTTTTGAAAGAGCTTTCTTAAAATCACATTCCAGAATAATTATTTGTATTTTAAAATTATTATGATACACCTAATAAAGAATATAATTTTAAAATATCAGGTGTGAAGAACAGTTGCTTGATCATAAATATGTGTATATATATATGTATGTATAAATATATGTATATATGTATATAATATAAATATATATATAAATAACAATTAGGGACATACATGTTCTTCATTACTGAAGATAGCTAAAGATGCTTAAAGCTTAAAATACAAGTTAGGCAAATGTACAGTCAATCTTTCAAAAGAATAAAAAACAAAATCTGGATGAATGTTTACAGAAAAGGATGTTTAGGTTCTATTTTATTGCAAAGAAACTGATTGCACCCAATAATTTAAAATACTCTTGACTCCATATAAAGTTAGTCTTATTTCTCTGAGACCAATGGGCATCTAAACTAAAAGATTAATGATAGGTGTATTTGGGGTAAAATTGCAAATACTGGATAAAAAATGCTTTGACTTGGAAGTTTTGCTCTAGGAGGGCCTCTGGTGTCAGTAGCTGTGCTTCAGTTACTTTGCTGTTAAGAATTGTGAGAATTAGCATATCCTACAAAAATACTTTATGAAAACATATCCACTGGATAGAAAACCTGAGCATCTTACCTTGAGCTGAAAATTGTTAGCGAAAACTGTAGTGACATGAAAATATATAATGGAGGCTAAAAACTTTGTATTTCTCTTAACTGTTCAAAATACTGTTATTAATGCCTTTCTGATGCCCTAATGATACAAGCGGTCAAAATACTATATAAGACAGTTGATTGGAATTAAATGTTTTACTTGTATTCACTCAAAAATTCTGAACTAAAATCCATGCCTTTGTTCACAGTCTGAAGATTACTACGACATGAGAAGATTATATGTGATTATGGGCTCTTGTCTCTTCTACAAGGTAGTATTACTGATTAAGGCCTAGAGATTAAGAAAATACAACTTCTAGAAATCTAACCCAGTCACGGAGTAACTCTTTTCAGAACCTTACAAATAGGAGAAATATGTGATTACTTTAAGTGTAACTTTAATGACACAAAACTCAAACACCATAACAACAAAAAAAGATTTCATGAAGTGAAATGTACTCTATGATCAATAAGAACAAAATATTTGTTTGAAGTTGTCTTACGTAAATTCTGTCATATGACCTGTGGATTGAAGAAAGGCAGTAGTATGAGATGAAAATCACACTTGAATTGATTCAGTATGATATTCTAACAGGATCTTTTTGTGGGGGCATTGCCATTATTTATTAGAGACAACAGCTTCTCTATTTTTAATGGATCTTCAAATCAAAGACTTGAAAATTTGGTTCAACAGCTTTTTTCACTTCAACCTTATTTATAAATTTATTTTACTAAATATAGATAATGTATTTGACAATATAAACAAAGATAACAGCCGTTTTCTTTAAGGAAACTTATCGTCATGCAATTGATCTTTATGCCAGTAGCATTACGAGAGTAAACTGTCAGCATAATTTTTTTGCATAGTTTTGTCAGCACATTTCTTACTGAATACGCTTCCTTTTCTGTGTTTAATTAAGGGTTACTTGATCGGTAATCACTTGCCAAAGGAAGATCTTATTGATATAGGTTTATATAGCCGGCACTATTGTCTGTTACCCTTGGCAGCAGAACAGAAGATTGGTCAGTTAGTGATATGGCGGGAGGTATTTCCACAGCATCACATCCAGCCATGCGAAGTGTCAAGTTTTACAGGATACAGAGAACCTGAAGCAAGATACTTCTTATTGATAGTTGGCTTGGTAAGTTAAAACCTGCAGTATGCCCCTTCCCCTGTGTTCTGTGTTGGTGTTGTGTATTGTCTGTTGTTTAGTAAGATCATAAATTTACATGTGTTAATTTAGTAATTTTAGAAAATACTCATATTATAGCTGTTCATGGGATAGAATTTCTCAGGTAGTACAATTATTTGTATGTTTGTAAAGCTTGCAAATTCTAATAATTCTCGTTACCTTTTCTACTTTCTTACTTCACTTGAAAATGTTTTTACTTTTATGATCCTGTATTTTCAGATAACTCACTTCAGATATTTTTTTTTTAATGTGTTGTGGGTTCCTTTTGCCTTTTTTTAAAGGCAAGTATCTAATGAGTGTGTAAATCATACTTTTTTTTTTTGTTTGCGTGTTAACTTAGATAACATGTAAGGAGAAGGATCTCCTTGGACGTGATTTGATTAGAAAAAAAAAAAAAACTCCTCTGGGGAGGAGGAGGGACTGCTGAATATTGTGCTGGTTTTTGTCCAAGTATCTGATAAGATATAATGCAGTACATGCTATATTTGAAATCAGAGGCTAATGTTGCTACCTCCATGTTTACAGAGACACTTCATGCTGTGTGTTCTGCTAGAGGCAGGAGGCTGTGCATCAAAAGCCATTGGGAATCCAGGACCAGACTGTATATATGTAGATCAGGTCAAAGCCACTATACTTCAGCTGGAAGGAATAGATGCCAGCATAGAGGAAAGGCTAGATTCTCCTTCCATTCCACCTTTATCTTGTGCAGACTGGTTCCTTCCTGCAACACGTGACAAACTGGAGAGCTTGACCACCTCACCCATCCTAAGCAAGATACAAAATGCTTCCAAAACAGTAACTACTCCAGCAAGCAAAAGGACCCTGTTTGGTGACTCTTCCTTAACAACACGTAAGCCGAGTCCTACAAGAAGCAGTGGAGTACCTGACCATGGCAATGAAGGTCCTGCAGAAGATGAAAGCAGTAATCCACAAGCTGTAGCCGATCAGGTCTGAGAACAGGGACAAAGCAAATTGTTTAAGGTTCTGCTGGGCTTTGGGGAGGTGGCAATTCTTACAAAAACTCACTAACTTAAGACAAACAAACAAGGAAGAAAAATTTCAAGAGTTCCTAAATTAAGTAGAAAATACTGCTGTCTTGGGAAGCTTTGTGTCAGCCTTACAGCCGTCACGTTTTTTATTTTGATCATTATCACTTCTAAATATTTGGGTTTTGGATGACTAAATTGGGCACAGCTGTGTTGGAATCAGCAGAAGTAATCGGAGAATATCCCCGAAATAATAATGGTGTAAACAAAAGTGATTATGACAACTTGCTGTACAGTTGTACAACTGTTTCTAATCAATTTCAGCCTAAAATAGACTAAAATACATTTATGTTAGTTGATGCAACTGAGCCTTTTAAAAAGCATTATTTTTTTTTCTTTTAAATAGGTGATTTCCTGGTTTGATTTTGTTCTTTCCTTACCTTTATTTTGTCTGTTAGTTCATCTATCTATTTGTTTTTCAGGTCACTAGAAAAAAGCATACCCTACCAAATCCATTTAATTTAGGAAACCCTAAAAAGAACTTGTCAGAGAAGGATATAGAACTCTTTAATGCTATCAAGTAAGTAATTGTTTTCTATTAAATATTTGATTTTTAAGGTCATACATGCATGGATTTTTGAAGATGCACAGATCACAGAAGTTCTTGCATAATTTTATTCTAACTAAAATTTTGCTATGCAAGCTCTTAATGGAGTATAAATTAGAAGAGAAGACTTTCTCAAGAATATTTCAGTAAAATGTGTCCATTTCATATAATTGTATAACCTTAGAAGTTCAAATAAATGAGTTTTTGGCACACATACACTTTGTGTGTCCCTGGTGCCACTAAGCACAAAGGACATTGAAGCCATGACCTTCCTTGTTTCTAGCTGTTGCTTGTGACGATGCAGTCTGATCTGGTGTTTTGTTTGAGTGCTAAAGAAAGCTTTCCTTTTCTTCAAAGCTTTTATTTCTCCTTTCCCTTTTCTTTTTTGATGAGAAGCTTTGAGATTGCAAGCAGAATATCTAACTAGTAACATACTTCCTTGAAAAATACGTATTTGAGTATAAACAGTCCAAATTAGCAGATGTCCTTGGTATAAAAATAAGCACCTTTCAAATGTCTCCTTTTCTGTACTCCGTTGTAGTTACCAGAAAAGACAGATCTGTTTAAAGGGAAAAAAATGTACGTTGTTTAACTGAAATTTCATACAAATTTATTTGAATATTAAGTGAATTCTCCTATTTTTTAAGGTTGACATCTGGTCCTGAGAATACCCTCTTCCACTATTTATCTTTGGAAACAATGCAAGGAATCTTTATTACTCCAACTCACAAGGAAGTAGCACAGCTCGGTGGCTCCATCCACCCGCAGTTAATCGAGAATTTTCATCGTTGCTGCCTTTCAATTCGCTCAGTTTTTCAGCAGTCCATGAAAAAAGAAGTATGAAAGCTTTATCTTACTTCAGTTTTACTCTATTTACATTCTCAACTCAGTATTTCAAGATTGTTTTCACTTCATTATTTAAAAAAAAGTTCACTGGCAGGTGACTCTTTGTGTGGTAGTTTGTAACGCACCTGACACTTTCACTGTTACGGGAGGGTTCTTTCTCAGAGCATCCAACCATGTGTGCATGTAATTATAGTGTGTCCCCCCAGCCATGCAATCGAAGTAAATACTCCATGTATCCAGTATAGTATTTTCTTTTTCTGTTTGATGTTAGAACTCTAACTTAGCAAAAAGTTTCAAATACTGGGTTTAAGAGCTGTAAGAAGTAGAGTGAAAAGGGTCTTTTTTTAGTCATTTTATTTCTATAAGGAAACTTCACCCTGGCAGGAAAAGGAGATGTAGGTCCTCTGTTTTTCACAGAAAATGTTTGATATGAACAGTGATAGTGCAGTCTCCCCTCAGTGCCCGGTCAGTGTGTCTTAGCACTGACCTGAAGAGGTCCTCTCTGAAGCTGAGAGGGTGTTCATTCTGGGTTTTTGGTCTCTGTGCTACCCGAGATCGCTTAGACACTTGCCAGACACTAATGTCTCTAGTAGTTTGCCCACACTGACATCTGCCTAGAAGATGACTGGCCGTAATGATTAATTCCTCTTAATTATGCTGCTAAATCATCTCTTGGATTTTAGATCATGTGGGATGGCAGAACAGGTGAGGGTTTTTTTCTCTCTACAAAGATACCGATTCAGGCTTTGCTCTAGACTTAGGCTGAAGCCCAGTGGCAGCTGCCAGAGATTTATGTGGGGTACTTGGAAAAAAAAAATAGATATGATGCCAGCAGTTGTCCTACCTTGATTTTGGTTGCAACTTTCTGTTTTCTTCAAATGATCCATCCAAAGTAAAACAGTAATAGTAATGCAGAAATCTAAATAATAGGTATTAGAATCAATTTGAGACACTCAGAACAGACATTTTGTGTTCAATGCACTTTTTGTTTTTCTAGAAGTCTGGTTTGTTAATTGTGCAGTTGATTTTTACTGGCATGAGCCAAATTAGGGTAACGTTTCATCCCTGATAATTTTGCCATCTATTTAATCCATTTGAAAAAGAGAAATAATTAAATATAAGTGGAATGACATATACCAGTTGCAATTTCTTAGGTCCTAAAGTGACAATCCAAGTGTGTTAAATGAGAAATGGGGAATAACAGTACAAATTGAATGAATGCCATTTGGAAATATCAGTATAATTTCTCTTCATGTTTTCTTTAAGTTACTGAAGAAGTCAATTCTGGTTAGACTGTGTCTCGTAAATCATCTGGGATTTTTTATTTATTTAAGTGTTAGAAAAACGGATTAATTTGGATTGTTCTGTCAACTTCCTATGACACTGAGGTTTGGCTGAATGGGACATTGGCAATGGGTCTTGTGTTTTGGGCGCTTCTGTCAGGAGATCTGGAAACCCTAAAGGAAGCAGAGAGAATACACAAATATGTCTTATGATCAAATTGCCTTCATTTACAACTGTTACAAATGTTAAATGGACAGTTTACAATTCAAACCAAAAATACAAATGAAATATGAAAAATAAATAAACCATTCAACTGTTAGGTATAGCTCATAAAAACTGAAGAACTCATGCTTAAAAGTGAAAACTTGTGTTTTGGCAACAGGTATCAGCATACGCTTTTCTGGGTTCTTTGGGGCAGCTGTGTTCATTCTGCCCTGAAAGTCAAAAATAATTAAACACATGCTGCAGAACAAAGTTTCTCTTAGAGAAAAATCTACGAATCTCCTGTAAGCCAGCTTGGTAACAAAAAGAATTAAGAGTATTTTGACTCTACAAATTGGGAGTAGATTTTGTTGGTTTCAACAATTAAGGCTGAAACTGCCTGGTTGCATTAGAGCATGAGGAAAATGTAAAAGAATGAATAGAAGTTTTCTGTGTTCATAGGGCATGACAAAAAAAAACAAGGACAAAAAAATACACTATCATACTGTTTATTCTTTGACATCACATCAGGTAAATATTGTTATGGTTTGGGATTTAGGAAATTGCAGCAATTATGAAAAATTATTGTAATTAGTAATAAGCTTTAGTAACTTTTTGAGAACTGAAAATTTACCATTTCTAAATATGCACAAAAATGTTGAGGAAAAAAAAGTTGAAATTAAGCAAAAATAAGTTCTGTAGTTTTAAACCCTATAATATATATGCCTGGATCTAACAGGCAGCTCTGGTCTAATTTTCTTCATCATCATATTTTCTTACATTTAAAATCACAAGGAAAGAATTCTTTATGCACATAAAAGTACAGAAGTAAATCATGTCCACACTTCCATCCAGTATCCCATCTTAATACGTTCTTTTTCTTTAGTATTTTCAGTATGCATGTTAAGACATGCTGAAATTTAAACAAATGTCCACTTGGAAATTGCATGGTAGCAACCCCATTTTTTTGTTGAGGGAAAAATCATAAGACTGCATTCTAACATATTCTTTAAATCTCTTCAGTAGCAGCATTAGCAAGAACAGGTTTTACATTTTATAATATTACATACTAAAGATGCAGTATTGTCATCTATTCTGAAATTTCTTCTACTGCGTGTAGTAATTCAGAATATACTTTATGAATTTAATCCAAAGCATGCTTAGGGAAATCTAAAAGACATTTGTTCAGGCAAATATTAGCCATTTTGTTTTCCAAGTGCTAAGGTTCATTTTTCTTTAACATTTTGAGAGACAGCATAGTTGTGGTACCGTGATCATCTTTTCTCTTCTAGACACTCCCCACATTTTCAATATCATAGGCAGATTAAGATATGTTGGTTTACACTTCTGCATGTGGCAGACAAGTTCCCTATGTATGTTTTATTGTTTTTTTTTAGCCTCCAAGAAAGCCTTTTCTTTCCTCTCAGAAGCTACTGATTGGAACATTGGCATGGTTGCAATGGAACCAGAGATGCCTCCTCTTAACAGTTCTCTTAAAAACAGATTTGTTTTGAAGGGATTTCGACGCATTCCCATAATCTCATCTCACTTCTCATGCTTCAAAAGGAAAAAAAGATACAAAGCTTGTTTTTTCATTATGTAGACATATACAAAAGAGTAATAAACATCCTTTGACTTCAGGGGGAGAAGAGTTGGACAAGTGACAAACCCTTTCAAAATTTTTCCTCTGCTTATCTCAGTGTCTGTTCTGGTCTTTTTCCCTTCCCATTTCTGGTAAAAAGAAAAGTAGCTTTATTGGACTTACAGAACCGTTGAGCACCAAGACAGAGCAAAGTAGATTTGTGCATGCAATTTGATCCTTACTAAACGGGTACCAGGGGTTCAGTTCCACACCTGGAACTCTTACAAGTTTTGTTCGAAAGCTCTACATAAAGCATAGCCCTCAAAAAAAATAAAATCAACAAAACAAAAAAATGTACATTATGCACTTACACTAAGTATAAGCAAGAAAATGCTCTGCGCAAAGTACTTCAACTGTTTGCTTAAAAAAAAAATCCCCTGCCTGACCAAGTTTATTGAATAGGCTTTTACTATCGCAATTCTTAAGGCGTTAGGAAGGCAAACAAAGAAAGGGAGATGAGAGGTTAAACTGTTTAACACACTGTTTTTAATGAAGCTGTATTATCTCAAATGTCTTTGAGAGAATGTTTTTCAGATAGAGGAAAAAAAAAAAGGATTATGCTATACAACCTCCTAATTGCATGACAATGAGGGGGAAAAAAAAAAAGACTGTTTATGCCAAAGTAACAAAATTGTGGAGAAAAGAATCATATAAGCAAAATAGTTCTCTTCTAAATCTGGCTTTTTGAAAGCAATATCATTCAGCAGCTTCCTGAAGAAAGCATGTTATAGTTATATTTGCTAGTAATTTACGTAAAAAATTAATTCTTTACTAACACTTCACCTTTTTATTTTTTTTTAAAGAAGAAGAAGAAAGGCAGCAAGATTTCAGAATTTAGTACAGCAGATGAAGACCTAGATCTGATAAGAGAACATGGAGTTTTGTTTGAATGCTCTCCTGACAACTGGACTGATCAAAAGAAACCACCACCAACGATGAGTTACTGGGTTGTGGGGTAAGTTTAAAGACAAATGTGTCTATTTCTCCCCAGATTTTCCATTTTGAATGTGCCCCTGTACTCTTTAGGAAAAAATTTAACTGTAGCAAATCACAGAAATACTCAAGCGGACTCTGATGAGGTAGCTTTGATTTGGGATCTAGGAAGCTGCATTACTGTGATGTCCCATCTGGTGTTAAACGTAAATGTTGTTAACTTGGGAGCAGCATGATAGTGTGTTAACACCACAGAGCTGGCACAAGGCACAGCACTGCACCGTGCTGCTCTGTGCTCTGCAAACATGCTAAAGTGCTGTAATCATACTCTGAGTTTGCTTTCAAAGTTCTGCCATTACCACAAATCACAATCCGTTTGCTATGATGTCACTTAAGTGATTTTCGTAATGACATATATTGTTATTGCTACATAGCTAAACCTTATTTGCCTGACAGAACAGCATTTTGCCCTAGGTATTAAATAGTAATAGTAAGATTTTAAAAAAAAATAATTAAGTGTAATGAGAAAATAGCATGTATCATCACTTGACAATTGAGAACATAGCAACTCTTATAATTGTTTTAAGCCTAGGCCAGTAAGCCAGTAGCCACCACTTCTTATGTGTTGTTCTGTCCTTTACTGACCATATTTCGTGATGTCTACTTTGTATCCGCATTAAGCAGACAGTCATGTCAAGATTAGTCAGTCAGCAGGATTTTGCCTTCTTTTCTGGATTTATCTTCTGTCTTCGGTATTCCTACTAGAAAATAGAAAGAAAAATGCAAATGATGAAGTGAAAGCTATACTTTCACCATATGAAATAATAACTCAGTATGGCTAGGGTGTGAAAGGAAGATAAATGATTATGATTCATTAAATTATGATTATTGGTTAGTTCAACTATTGCACAAATAGGAAAGTCTTTGAAATGGGCAAAATATATTTTGAATATGGCATAAGAGCTTTTTTTTTTTTTACTATAATGAGAAGAAATGTCATCCACAGGTAATGATTTTGGCCAGGAATAATAATGTAGAAATTCTCTACCAGAGCTTTTTTTGAACTTGTTTGCCTTCAAGTCAGATGTTTAAAAGCAAAACAAAAACGACTGAATCACACAGTGGATTGTACATAACTACAGTTCATTTGCTAATAAGCGCTATCCTGTGGCTGGAAAAATTAAGAACCCGGCAAACGTTGAGGCTGCTGTTGATATCTTTTAAGTAATAACAATAATCTTTCAGTCTCTGCATTATCGGATAATGTGTTACATCTGGGGCAATGCATTAATATTTACAGAGCTATATGCTACATTATAATGCTATGCAGAGTTATGCACAAGTATATTAAGAGCTTTCCTATTTAGTTCTTTCCCTTGAAGACTGTGTTAGAGTGACATATGTAGGAATGTACAGGCCAGGCTGTGTGAAGTTTAAAAATGAGTAAATATGTAAATACTGGAGCTTGTTCCCAAGTAATCTGATTGCAGCTTGTAGTCCCGAAAGTTGGATTACTGCAAACACAACAGCACCATTGACATACATACTAAAAACCTGAAGACTGGTTTTCAGGTAGTCTTGAGAAAACTGAACAGAAATTGTTGCTTTAAGAATCTAATATATGAAATCAGTAAGATAATGCAGGAGAGCCACAGCAATTTGCCAGCAGTTTTACACAGCAATTGTTCTTAACGTCATACTGAAACCGTAAGATTATAACCATAATATATTGAACAGTCAAAAAGAAAAAGCTCACACCTATGATTTCTTATTTTTATGTGTTTTGTTGTTGTTTTTCAGGAGACTCTTCCTGCATCCAAAGCCTCAGGAGTTTTATGTCTGTTTTCATGACTCAGTCACAGAAGTTGCTGTTGAACTGGCCTTTAAACTGTCCTTTGGTTTAGCTACATAGATGAGCTTCATGAATATTCAGCCATCCTTGTTGTCTTTTTAAAGTACTTAAGTATAACGAGAAAATAACTCAACTGTGGTATCCACCTATAGCATATCTTTGAAATGCTTTTAAGAAAGTAAATCAACATTGTGGTATGACACAGGTGAAACTTCAGAGATGATTCCAATGACCTCATCAATTGAATACTTAAGAAGTTTTCAGAGAACCAAAGTTCTTATTTTTATATAGTGCCAAATTATTTATCCCAATTGTAACTTTATTATATGAAAACCTCACATAATTTGTACGTTCACTGCTGTTCAGTGTACAGTATTCAATGTAAAATGATGAGTTGATATCCTCAAAGTGCTCTGTGAATATTTGGCACTCACCGATGAGGAAAAATATATTTACCCATTAATGAAGATTTTGTACCTCTAAGGGCATAAAAAATACTGAAATGTATTCAGTAACATTATGTTAATCAACACAGAAAAATCTTTTAGCAGATTAACGGCCTTTAGCCACACAAAACTGATGTCTTACAATTTTTGCCAGTATAGTCTGCTGCACACTCAAGGCCTATAGCGTGAGTGATGTTTTACTTGATTTCATGATTTTTATTGTAAATAACACATTTGTTAAAAAACTGTTTTGAAGGTACAAAAAAGAGGTGCAGAGGGTAATATTTTTGTTTTTGCATGGATAGCTACTTTGTATTATAATCATAATTTCTTAATAAAAATGTTTATTTTTCAAAGTCCAGTACAGTGCTACTCTATTTTTTAACATATTTTCTCTTTTGTTCATTTGAACAGTGTTTGTTTAGCTAAGTCTTCTACAACTTACCACTGGATATTAAAAAAATAATTTAGCTTACATCAGTACAAGGCAAGAGAAGGCAAAATACTTGCAAAATCAGAAGTCTTCTGCAGAATTCAGCTTTCCTACAAATTGTTGAAAGGTTTGTAGTTTATAGACTAGCTGCTCCTAAAGCTTTCTGTACTAAAGGTTTAGTTTAAAATGTATGATTTTGGGCCATTTTTACTCCTAGCCAGCACACTTAGATTTGGCCATCTGCATAGTGTCTCATCACATTCCATGTCAACGGTGCATTTTTTTTTCCTTTCTGCTACTTCTACTTGCTTTTCCTAAGTGTTTTCCATAAAATGCATGACTAAAATTGCATTTTAAACAATGGGATCAAAAAAATAAAATTAAGTCTTTAGAAAAGTAAATTCAGTTCCATAGGCTCTCATGATCAAATCCTTTGATCTTGTTTTAACAAGTAAATTGCACTGTTTAGACTAATTCTAAAATAATCAATCAAACGCTTTTGACTGTTCACTCCCTACAAGTGATTCACAGCTTGGCTTGAATCATTCAACAGTTGCTTTAATTCCAAGCAGTTGAAGTCTTAGGCCTGAAGTTTAAGCATGTGATGGAAGGTTTTATAAATCAGCCTTCTCCAGAATTTATGGTCCCTTGATGAGAAATAGTGTATCACTTTGAGATGTACAGAGCTGAGTTGCATAAATAGTGCTTTTACATTTATGTTGCCCATCTGTAAATTAAGTGATATGAGATTTACTGTTTGGGAAATTTAAAAAAAAAAAAAAAGGAAAGAAAAAAGGGAACAGTATGGGCAATACTTTAAAAAACACCTTTAAAAAGTCTAAAATAGGAAGGCTTTGAATATTGTTTCTTCGTAGATGGTAAAAGGAATACAGAAAAGCAGGCCATCATTATAAACAATGGAAACAAAGACTTAGGCCTAATTAATTTTGCTAACTTATTAAAAGATTTTCTTTCTAGGTTACTTGGCTGCCAGAGTAGTGGGCTAAACTCTGTTGACTTGGTTGGGCTAAGTCAATGCAAAAAAAGACAGTATGAATATGTAGGTATGTGTGGAGAAAAGGGGAACTGAAGGAAAGAGGCTCCTTCAGCAGCAACCAGCTATTTAGGTTAGCTTGCTCCTTCACAGGAAACCCCATCTTAAAAAGAATTAAGGGCATCTATCAGAATATGGTACAACTTTTATACTCGGTGTAGTTCAGCAATAAGATGTTGCAAAATCTGCCTTAATCTTGTTGATACTACACTTAAGGAGACTCTTAACGGTTAATTTGTTCCCCAGCTGAGCATAGACTTGATTTTGTAGATTTTTAAGAGATGCTTAAAAAGAGCCCCAAAGGATAGGACTTAATTTCCTACAGAACACAGATTTTTATGAGCTTTGATACAAATCTTGTAGTATAGTAACCTGAAGGAAGATTATAGCTGTGAATCGTGGTGTATGGAATTAATGTTTAAAGGAACAGATATGGAGAAGCTACTAAAGGAGTTGAACTGGCAGTGTTAAAGTTCAGAAGAAATGTATTTATTTTGTGTTTAAATTATGACTTACAAGAATTATTGGCAAGGCAACGTGTACCAAAAATCAGTGGAGTATCTGGGTTAAAATGACTAATTTCAAGGGAATGCAAGCAATAAAATCACTTTAAAAACATTAATGATTAAAAATGACTGAATAAATACGGTACTTCATGCCTTTGTTAGTAATAAAGTTTGTAGACATAGGGGTGGTAAAGCAATGAAAGAAAATACTTTCTTGCTATCAGCAGTTCTAGCAGGAATTGACGCTTATGAACTGTAACAGAATGGGTATAAATAACATACTAAATTGTGTTTTGACTTACTATATATGATGTTCATTAACACACAGTTCAATGTAATCAGCAAATATTCTGGCTTAAACCATTTGTTAGTTGTTCTTTTTTCCTGGTTTCTTGTTGTGGGAGAGGGGCCAGTTTCCGCAGCTTACAGAACCTTCTGGAAAGTTCCCCAAGTTTCTGTGAAGCTTGCTGACTCCAGTTCAGGGATGGAGACTATTTAGGAATAAGATTTGTTGATCTTTGTCCGATTGTGTTTAATATAAGGATAGCTGTAGGTACATGTAGCAGTGCATCGTTCACTCTTCCAGCTTTTGATTCCCAGGTGCAGTCTGTCTGTGTCCCTTACATGTTCTGACAGCTGATCACCAAATTGGCCTGAATGATGTGTTTAGGTTGGATATTAGGAAGAACTTCTTTACCGAAAGGGTTGTTAGGCATTGGAATGGGCTGCCCAGGGAAGTGGTTGAGTCACCATCCCTGGAGGTCTTTAAAAGACGTTCAGATGTAGAGCTTAGTGATATGGTTTAGTGGAGGACTTGTTAGTGGTAGGTCAGAGGTTGGACTGGGTGATCTTGGAGGTCTCTTCCAACCTAGAGGATTCTGTGATTCTGTAACAGGCCTTTTGGTTAACTTTCCCCCCGGCAGCCAATGGGGGAAAAATCTGCCACAGTGTCCACTGAGGGCCTGGATTTCAGTGCTCCAGAAAGGTGGCAGAAACAACCAGCCATCAAGGGAGGGCACTGCCACCCCCCTGCCCCTCGAGGCCGTTAATGGTGGGGTGAAGCCACGCAGCCACCACTAGGCATTGCCACCTGCCCAGGGGCCATGTGCACACAGAGGCCAGGTCTTTCTGGCCGCAGAGGGTACGGGGTGGAGGTGGGCACCATGGCAGCCCCACAGGGTGGGGGGCTGTTCGACCCCTTGTCCTTCGCGAAGGACCTGCTGGCCGGCGGCGTGGCGGCCGCCATCTCCAAGATGGCCGTGGTGCCTGTCGAGCGAGTGAAGCCGTTGCTGCAGGTGCAGGCCTCATCCAAGCAGATCCAGGCAGACCAGCAGTACAAGGGCATGATCGACTGCTTTGTGCACATCTCCAGGGAGCAAGGTATAGAGCCCAGGAAACAAAAGCTTTTAGAAACACCTCTGTGTCGACAGCAACGGAGAAGCCATCGTGGGCTGCATCACGGGCTGCTGGTGTTCAGAGTGGCATTACCTGAGAGGGTGAGTTTGCCATGGGAGTTCCCCCAGGATTTCTGTTTTTTCAGAAAAGGAGTGAAACCTGCAGCCACTGAGTGGTGGTGCATTCATGTGACATAGTAGCAAAATTGTGCTCAGTGGTTGTGGACAGTGTGAAACATCTTTAATGTTTTCCTTCTGATAGTTTTTCAGAGCACTGCTTGTATTTGACATCCCCATGTTGATGCATATGAAAGAGTACTTGAAGTAAGAAATGAACACTTAGTTTTGACTTTTCTGTATCATTAAGGAGTCTTTACCTTCGCCAATAATAACAAGATATTTGAATGAAGAGCATGGCTGCACATTACAGAGATGGCTGTCATCACTGCTTGCCCAAATCTAACAGCACTGATGAGAGCCAGCCGCAGTGCAGGTGCAATGTCTGTGAGCATCTCTGCATATGCTTCTTCTCATGATTCCCATAACATCTGTTTCTGCATTAGCTCTTCAGCTGCATTTAACGTCTTAGTGCATTTCTCTTAGTGTCCAAAGGAATTATTTTCTTCCTTTAGAAACAGGATGTAATTACAAAAGCCCTATGAAGTTTCTCATATGTGTATAAACCATTTAGTCATTGCTTTAATATGGTGTCTGAGCACCCCCTGTGGAAGCTAAAATGCATAGGCAGGCTACTTCAAGGAAACAGTTTCTACACAGGTGAAATGTTAGCCTGTTTCCAGGCTGCAGTTTACATCAGTATCCTTAGTCTTATAAATTTTTGAAGTGAGGAAGTTGAAAATGTTTCCCATTTCTCAGCATTATTGCTGTTTGTCTTGTAGTTACAGATTTTCTTGTGCTAACACGTGCATCCGTTGGGAAGTGTCAGAATAAATCCAAAAGCCCATAAAATAAATGACCTGAAAAGGAATATTTTTGGCCTTTGTTACAGCTCATACCAAAATAGAAACAGTGGAAGGAAAGTTGTGTGATAGCCTTGGTGTACTGTAAACTGTGGAAATGTATGTTAATAATCCATTTCTTTTCCTGTAGGATTTCTCAGCTTCTGGCATGGCAATTTGGTAAACATTATATGATATTTTCCAACACAGGCTCTAAACTTTGCTTTTAAGAACAAGTACAAACCAATTCGTATGTCCAAAGTGGATAAAGAACAACAGGTAAATAATCTATTGTCTATTAGTTCTGTTTGATAAATTAACTAGATCTGGCCAAGCACTGAGCAGTTCTTTCTCTCATGGTTGGTAATTCTTGGTAACATGTTGATAGATTTTGTAATGAGTGTTTTTAAAGTGTGCGTGGCTTACTGCGTAGATTATTCTTGAGGTAATTAAATTTGTTTCGATCTTCATTGATTAACAACCTCATAAGGTGTGTGTAAGTGCTTATAACTGAAGTCAAAATTTTCAAAGTTTTGTTCAGGACATACAGTTATTTCAAAATTAATCGTTTTAAGTATTTTGTTGTATATTCAAAATCTTGGACTCAGGCACCTATGTTTCAGGGCTTTGTCAAAAATCCCAGTCATATTTTCACAGTTATGATTGCACAATCAGGGACTCTAATCTCAAAAATATTTATGTTCATGTGTAATCTCACTCATGAAATTACAGCTGTTTTTATTTTCATGCATAAAATTCTTGGGTTGTGTCCCTCAAGCAGAAGTCTGTCTTTATCTGTCTTCTTACTTCTCTTTGCATTATTTTCTTGATAATTGTTACTATGCAACTGCCAGAAAAAGCTTTTGGTATTACAGTGCAAGTTTTGTACAAAAGGAGCAGGAAAAGGAATGGAACAATTTTAGGTTATGGTTCAAAAAGCAAATTGGGTTATGCTGCCTAATTTTGCAATTTTATATACTTGAAGAAGAACGTTCTTTAACTTGGATGGATTTTTGTGAAGAGACAAGAGGTCAGCACCCAGGAAATTAATTACAAGAAATACAGATCTTGGAATGCAAAGTGTTCATACTGGAATTTGGAAAATTACATAAAATTCATTCATATCAGAATGGAAAATAAGTTCTTTATCTCTAGTTTTTTCGTGTGGAAATAGCTGAAAATCTGCTTTATTTGTGTCTTTTTTAGGTTATCTGTTTTAGAATTTCTTTGGTTAGGTTTTCATAATTTAAACAAAAGTCCAATGATCTGTCATTTCTCTTGTTGACAGTTTTTTCTGCAATGCCAGGAACTGTACTTGCCACAGGCTTTCCTGGTGTTTCTTACCAAGAAGAATGTTGTCAGTCGTTAATGCTGGATTAATCTCTCTGTATTGCATGCAAATTCTTAAGCTGTCCTTTTTCATCTGCAATTTCTTCATATGTAAAGAGTTTATGGTTGCTGTTTTCTTTCTTTTCTTAACAGTGCAAAAAGTAAAACATGCATGATGTAAATAACAGTGTTTATAGTTCTTCAAATCTCCTTTCCGCCTCCTGGAAACGTTTCCAGATGGCCTACATGTGTATGTGCTTGTGACTCAAATTTTAGAAACATTCCTTGAATAGCATTCAAGATTAATTTCTTTAGAAGCATATTTAACAAAGTAGCATATACATTATTAAAGCTCAGGGTCTTGGGATGCTTTCTTAACGTGCTTTGTGCAGGATAGGAAATCGAGAAGAGAGTATGGTTGCATGCGTGATTTTTTGCTTTCTGGATTATCTTTTAAAAAAAAAATACTTTAGCTTGTGGAAAGTAAAGTGCAAAGGAACCTCTTATGAAGAACGCCAGCTGTATCTACATGCCAGACACTGTTTGTATAGAAGGTAATACAGGCACAGTCAATCATCTTGAAATTGCAGCTTGCCCCTTCTGCTTGCTACTCAAGTGAGCAACAGTTTGTGTTGGCTGAATTCATATTTTCAGGATACCTTCAGTACAATAATGTGCATGGTTTGAGAGTTTGAAGTAAGATTGGTTTATTACTTGCTGAGTTTTCACCTGTCGAGAATCCTGTAAATGAGAAAAATGTACAGATATAAAAAGTGGATTCTTTTGTTTAACTATATCACAGCTTATGGCTAGTGTTCTGCTGTGGGGAAAAGCTGAAATGAGTGGTACTTACCACATATTTGAGTAACAATGTGTGGGGAGAAAGTGTAAGCATGGTATTAGCGGGAGAAATCTCAGGGAGAGGGTTAGAGAATTCTTACTGGAGTATTTTGATGAATTAGGGCAAAAATTAAGTGATAGTTATTTGGCGTGAAAGCGTTTCAGCAGCTGGGTACCAGTATCTGTTTGACTTTTCCTTTAGGTTTATATTTACTGGAACGAGTAGTCTCCATCAGAACTAATAACCTGTGTCTTCATCCATCCACAGTTTTGTACATTTTCTTAATGTTTTGTTCATAAGTGGAGGAAATAATTATTCTTCATACTATTTTGATATGTTAAATGTTTCAGTCATAGTACATAACGGTGTGCGTGAATTTATTTTATATTAGGTGCTTCTGAGCTTCCAGGGACTCGGTGACTGTATTGTTAAAATTGCAAAGACAGATGGACTTCCTGGCCTGTACCAGGGTTTTGGCATTTCAGTACAGGGAATCATTGTATGCTGAGCCTCATATTTTGGACGTTACGATACCATTAAGATAGCTCTTATGAATCAAAATGCACGTTTTAAATCTGTATCATTTAAAATATTAATTCATTATGAACTAATGAAAGTGTTAGCTATAGCTTTTGTCTTTACAGTTATGCATGTTCAACAGAGTATATTACTGAAGAGCCAAGTCATTTTACGGTAGGATTAACAACAACAATGGAATTATTTGCTATCTGCTAGATTGGGCGTGCATTTTGGAGACCTAGTACAGGGTTACGTTTTTGTTTTATTTTGCAGGGATTATTGCCAAATCCAAAACAAACTCCACTCATTCTTTCCTTTTTCATTGCTCAAGTTGTGACTATGTTCTCAGGAATGCTGTCATATCCGTTTGACACTGTCAGGAGACGCATGATGATGCAGGTATGATCTAGCTTACAGTTCTTTTCTGGAAATTACTAGATCTTTGAAACTTGGCATGCTAATTGGAGTGCTGTATAGCCTTACAGCATGTGAGACTATTCAGAAAAAGAAGGGGAAACAGCTCCAGAAAGAAAAGAAGATAGATCTGAAATAATGGCATTGCAGGAATCTGGCTAAAAATATGTTCAGTTAACAGCTTGATGAGAGATTTTAGTAGAAAAGTGAGATCTGTTTTCTTTCTCCTACTCAGATGCTTGGTATTTGGATTAAGATGGGTCTGTGGGTAGAATAATATGCTTTATTAGTCCAGCTAATACAGTTGGAAGACTAGGCTTTGTGGCATACAGATATTCTTCATGTGTGAAATAGAATCAATGTTCTGCAAAGCTCAGTATATGCTGGGAATTATAGGAAAGTGTATTTTTAGCTATCTTGTTGCTAGTTATTAGGTAATTTTACTAGGCAGTTAAGTAGCATTTGAAGTACTTTTCATAAAGTATGTTCTAAACATCAAGAGCATCTTTGCACGTGAAATAAAAAACAAAAATGATCGGGACCTTGTTCCCTGCATCACTGAGAAAGTTTTGCCATCTGATGACAAAAAGGAGATGCTAGTTCCAAAGACGCGTCTCTAAGTGAGGTTTCAGGTGTATCTTCTTTTCTCTCTGTACTCCAGAAAATGAAAAGAAAATCAGAACAAATGTTGGCATAGTTGTTTTCAAAATACTCCAGGAGATACTTAGCTTCTTATGTAATGCCTGCATACCTCTGGTAATCTGTCCTAAATCTGTCCCAAATAACAGAAATCCTTGAAGCTTATAGTGGACAAACACTATTAGAAAGCACTTCTTCCTTACAAACTAAATATGATTTAACTGTCTTCAGATTCTGCTTTCTCTGCTTAGTGAGCAGTCAGCCTATAGTTAGTACTTCTGAATATGAACAGCACTATGTTTCCCACGGCTGGCCTTACCAAAAAATTGCATGTATTTCTGGTAGTTAACCTACTGCTGGGATAGAGAATAGTATCAAGATTATTAAAAACGTAAAATACATGAAATAAGATAATGGTTTTACTAGCACACAGGAAACAACATGAGATGATTTGGATATGTTGTGGATATGTAGGTATGTATGTACTTCAGGTGGTGTCCGTGTTTTGTTTACATAGTTTTGAAACCTCAGGTACAAATAAAGCTGCTGTTCAGTATGATTTTTATGGTGGTGAAATTACCATTCATACAGAATCAATTTCATATTGTGACACTCATTCTGATCCAAGAGGAAGCCCCGGATTAAATATAGCACTTTCTGTTTCTTCAGTTAAAAGTGTATTTGCTAGCTGTGGTAACTTTCTGAAATAATGAGTACAGTACAGTTACTGCGTTCAGTAAAGTTGATTTCTGTCAGCTAGATAGTAATAACCGTTACCACATATCCTTTAATTTGCATATATTCATGTAGAGTTAGAATAAAATATTCCAATGCTTTCTAGCTTTATTACTATGCTTGCTTTTATTTTTTTTTGTGAATGCTCATCATTGATTTATTTCCTGCATTTCTTATATTCAGGAAATCGATAGTGATCTCATACTTTGATGAGAGTCTAGAAGAGACCAGAAGCTTACCTAGGTATAGCAAGTGGATTTGACTTTGAAAGTAACTAATTTCTTAGTAACTAAGGTCAAATAATTTACATTAAGTAAATATATATGTATATATATATAACGTTATATATATATACATATATATATATATACACACACACACACACAGTGTTTTGTTTCCAGTAGAATTTCACATAAAGATGTCAGCTTTAGATTCATCTCTCAAAAAAATGTGTATTATGTTTTTGGGAGTGAAGACAAAACTGGTGTCCGTTCCTAATACACTCCCCAAGACAGACCGCAGTTCCAAACCCGAAATGGTTTGACAATTCACCAAGCACATCCACAAGAAAGCACTCTGTCAGAACAGTCGTGTTACTCTGAGCTATCTGAGAGATCTGTTGCAGTCATTATGCTGGGTTCCACAGCGGGCGATTGCATTTCCCAAGTGCTTTGCCGTGGAGAGCACAACGGTCTGATACTCCTGTGGGCTGTCTTTGCTACACTGTTGAATTTTTAAAAATTTAAGAATTGCCACAATTTCCACTTGTACTGCACTTGGAAAAAGGCAAAGGGAGGGTTCAGTACTTGAGCACCAACTTGTACAGAAACAGTAATGCACATGCTTGTGAACATTCACTGCTCCTCATCCCTTCTTTCCTTCACCTGTAAGCACTTGGGGCAGGTTTTAGTCAGTGTGGTGCCGAGTTCTCTAACAAATCTTCCTTTTTGCTTTGTTTTCTTTTGTTCAAAACCACGGTGGGCTAGATTAAAAACTGTACTGTGTGCTCTGTTTTAGCTTTCTTATGTTTTTACATTATTGTGCTAGTCAAAACCTTAACATCTTTTTAAACACCCTGGAAAACAGCTGATGGATGGGCTATTGATTAGTAATCTGAACTGAAAATCTACTTGCTATAAAAAATGTTTCAGTGTTACTAAAGGAAACAAAAAAGCTGTAGAAGTTTTAATAACATTTAAACGTTTCAGAGCACCTTTAGGATTAGGATTTAATTCTTAAGCCTTCTGCTTGCCCAGTAAAGCTTAAAAGAAGCATCAGAGGAAGGATCACAGCCTTCCTAAATTTAGCAATTGCAACCTGATAACAGAGCATTACATCAGGTAAATAGTTAAAAGATCTCTTCTTTGCTGTACGTGAAACAAGAGGAAAATGTTCCTTAGTGTTCTTTACTGAAGAAAAACAGATTTTGCTAAGCATCTAAGATTTTCTCAGTACAGAGCAGTAATGATTTGCGTGCAGAGTGGGGAGACAATGTCAATATAAAAGAACCCTTGACAGCTTTATGGAAATACAGCAGCAAGAGGGGCTTAATGCTGTTTTTCATGGAGCATTCTCCAATATCCTTTGTGGAGCAGGAGGAGCCCTAGTGCTAGTTCTTTATGACTAAATTAAGGAAATTTTCCATCTTGATGCTTCAGACTGTTCATCAGGATCTGATGAGAACAGTGAATGAACACCTGTCTTGGCCACAATGTTCATGATAGAATTGTCATTGAATGTTTTTAGTTTAAGAGTACTACTTGTATAACATTTAAGAAACCATTTCGATGTTTTTCCGCGTCTGCTTATATTAAATAATTTGGTTTGATTTAGGGAACTAAAGAGCACTGTTTTCATTTCATTCAAGCAATTAATCCAAGAAAATACCTTGTTTAAAATTCTCAGCATAGCCATGACATTGATACGGATGTTACAGGTCTAGACTTTAAGCTTGTGGCAGGTACTTGAACACGTTGTGGTGACAGCAGTTCACCTGGCCTGTCAGCCCAGTGTGTGTGTACGTAACAGCTTGCTCCAGCATCAGCCACAGTAAAAGGAAAGCCTGGTTCTAAGCTGTTGATGTGTTTCAGGGTCAGTTAAGGCACGAGGCAAAACGACAACTACAGATTTTTTATTATCATTTTAAATTTGCACTAAGAAATACAGCAGCTCCCTTCTCTTTAAAGCCTCGCGCGCTGACCTCCAACCCATACCCCAAACCAAGCACCTAGAGCCTTGAACCAAACCGCGCCGTGCGTTATTTTTCAAGGACACGTTAAGAAGTCCAGGAATCTCCTCAGTAACGAGGAGTAACCTACATCACCCCGTCAGTCACCCCGTCCCTCAGGTGAGCTCTCCCCCCCCCAGAGGCCGCCGGCCCCTTTAAGGCTCCCGTGGGCGCGCCCCGCCGCAGTGCTGACGCGCGGGCGGGGGGCGGTGCCGCGCCTCCTCCCCCCTCCCCTTTCCTTTCCAGATCTTTCTGGAACGCGCCGCCTGCAGCTCGCGCGGCCCGCGCAGCCCGAGCCCCGCCGGAAAGAGCCGAAGCGGCGGCGGGCGGGCGGCACCGCGCCTGCGCGGGGGGGAGGCCCCGCCGGTTGGCGGCCGGCGCTCCGCAGTGGGGGGGGGGAAGCGGAGCGGGGCGGGCGGCGGCAGGAGGCCGGCCGGGGAGCGCAGCCATGGCCGTGGTGGGCATCGACCTCGGCTTCCTCAACTGCTACATCGGCGTGGCGCGCAGCGGCGGCATCGAGACCATCGCCAACGAGTACAGCGACCGCTGCACGCCGTGAGTACCGCCCGGCGCGGCCGCGCAGCCCCTCGCGCGCCGGGAGCCGGCTCCCTCAGGGAGCAGGGCCCCGGGAGGCGCCGCTCAGCCCGGCTGCCGGCTCCTCCGTGCCCTTGAGGCGCCGCGGGGCGGCCGGCCCGGCTCCGGAGGCACAGCGGGTTGCTGGCTTTTTTATGCCGGCCGCGTAACGCTCGGCTTTCATACAGCAGAGCCCCCCCTGCGCTGCCGCTGGCCCTGCGGCACCTGCGTGCCCGCCGTGAGGAGACGGAGAGGCGGCAGCGGGGGGGGGGACGGGCCCCCCCCGTTTCCAGGGGATACGGCCGGGCCGTGGGGAGCTCCGTCTGTGCGTGCTTCTGGGGGAGATGGGGAAAAATCCTAAAAGCTCGAGGTTTGGGCCGTCCTTCTCTTTGTAAAAGGAATTCGTAGCCAACAGCAGAAAGTTTTTGGCTGTCCAAGGCCATACGAGGCCGTCATAACTTCAGCATCGCTGCCCTTTTGATTTCGAAGAAATACAGATTTTGGTTTGTTCTATAAGTTCGGTTTTTTTAGTGCAGAAAGAAGCTGAGTGGTACCATACGCATACTGTTTGTTCAGAATATGCTCTGAAAATTTTTTTTACTACCTAGATGAAATATCTTGCCTTTCATATTCAGAAGTCCCAAGGAGGAGTTATCCCTGTGCAAGTTTGGTGAAAACAGAACCTCTGGGACCTCTTGATCCTGATCAAGGAAGCCCCTGAAACTTTGGCCCAACGAATCCCCAGTTTAGGGCCAAATTCCTCCCCTCTCGGGACAGTGAGTGCTGCCAGTTCTTAGCTGTTCTTGGAGTGCCTTCTTTGCAGGTAGACGTTAGGTAGGCTTCCCTGTGTTTAATATTTTTCACTTAAATTTAGGAGTACCTATACTTTCAAGATGTGGGCAAAGTGATTGTGAAAGGGAGTTCAGGCAGTGTGTAAGGTTGTGCTTTCAGTGCACGATACGTAAAGGCAGCAGTTACCTCACTTACTGACATTTCTCCTGGCTTTTTTCTTCTCTTTCTCCAAAGTACAATATAAAAGGGTTATATAATACAGAAAGGAATTTCTTTTCTAATGGTAATGCCTTGAAGCAAGCTTAAAAAGAAACAGAAACGTTACAGGTTTATTACTGTTACAGAAGCATACCATAGTAACTAAACCTTATTTTGAGCAGGTTTGGGCAGATACAATGCCTAAACGATCAAAACTTTTCCACTTGTTGAGCATAGCAACGCAGTAAATGAGCTCTTTATTTATATGTTCCTATAGGGGTGCTTACATCACTTAAGCATTTGACATTAGCTAATAATTAACATTGGTTGGATACATCCCAAATACTTGGGACTTAATTTCACATTTATAAAGTTTTGATGTTAGTTGTGTCAATGTAGTGTGATGAAAAAACACCTGAACTGGCTCTGGACAAGTTGGTACGCTTCTGTTCGTAGTACGTTATTAAGCCACGTAAAGATACTGGGTTACGTCCTAAAGATACGACAGTCCTGGCTGTGCTGTGCAGGGCTAATTACTCTTTCTGGGCAAGGCTAATTAGCACAGCCAGTGCCTACCTTTGGAGCTGATTCAGATACCTGTGCAATACAGTTGTGAACTGTACAGTGTGAGTCTAAGCATGCCCCTGTGCTGCAGACAAAAGCGGGGTAGAACTCAGGAAGACAGCGCCACATTATCACAGTTCCGTACAGCACTCCTGGAGTCCTAAATCCAGTGTCCCAGTTGTAAAAACACTTGGGTGATCTGTTGCCTCCAACCTACCTTCTATAATTGAAGGCATGGGATTGTTAGCGCTTGTAAAATGTGCGTCTTCTTTTGGCAGTGCTTGTCCTTACGCTTTGAAAGGAAACGCTTTTCCATTAAGCCAGCCATTTCAGCAGAACTTAGAACATTTCTTCAGGCTTTTGGCCTTGTTGTCTCTTTTGATGTTAACTGACACCTCATTTCTCTGAGCTGAGAACTCCAGTAGGTCAGATGCTGCGTGCATTTCCAGTGAGCCTGGGGTGTTAGCTCCATGGCAAATGGTGCTTTCAAGTAGTATGCCTCACCACCAGGGTTTCGTGGAGGAAAAAAAAGTGATTGCTGATAACTCATAATTTTTTAATAACTATTTTTTCAGACCACATGTAATTAGTGTAATCACAAACTGTAATTAAAACAATGATGTAGCATCTTATTCAAAACAGTGAGTGGAGAGGGTTGAAATGTCCTGGTGAAGGGAGCTGCTGCTTTAAAAAAGTGTCTGTCCTGCTCAGATCCTCTCTTCCCATTAAGCCGAGGCGGGTGGGAGGCAGGCAGTGCAGTTGTGGGACCTCATTTGTTTCCTCCTGGTGGTGGCTGTGCTTCCTAGAGGGCTGTCTTGGGTATGGCTACAGCGTTTGGAGCCGAAGAGGGCAGGCACCTTCTGGTTTTTTGACATCTCAGCTTCCCAGCCGAGGGAGAAACCACCCATCCTCTTGTGCAGGAACTGGCTGGAAGTGAACCGTGGCAAGACTCATCGGGTTGAGTGGCTTCGGACTTGATGTTTCATGCCTAGCCTAGGGGTATTAGCATGTAATGCTGCCTGTCAACAGAGGCAAATTCCTGCACAGGAAACGTGTAATACAATAACAGTAACAAGCTGTAATCACAATCCATAAAATAAACGTCTTGTAAACTGTTTAAACAACATGAAAAATAGTAAAAGCTTTTCTTGAAAACTGAACTGAGTGTTTGAAAATGTAGGGCAGCGTGCTGTCAGTGCGCAGCAGTTAAATCCAGTGAAGGTTGTGAGTGTTTAGGGTGGTGGTTCAGCAGAAGAGGTTGCTAGGTAATGCTGCCAAATTGGATGCAGCGCCCTCATGTAATGAAGGAGGAGCGGAGGCAGAAAGTAATCCACTGTAGTGACCTTCATGCATTCATTAAACAGCAAAGAGTAAACCATATGAATCTGGGTTGTATTTGTTATTTACTGCTGAATGAGTTTAGACAGATCGGTTCTCTTCTGGAAACAAGAACTTGAAAACAAATTTTATTTTAAATCTGTAAAAACAAAGCTGGTGATGGTAACTTGAGGAAAAAAGCACCACTGACAGTACTTGGAAAAGCACTGATGAGATGGTGTACTGATTACAGAATAAATTAAAAGTAACACGTAGTAACTGCTTATTGGTGGAGCTGTTAGTGGCTAAAGTTACACTTCAGTAGCTGCTGGGACAGTTGGCTGAGGCCATGAGCAGTGCTGTTGCCGTGCTACCCATGTTTCTCACTGGGCCCGTTGCTCCTTCAGAAGCAGGCCAGCGCTTGGTGCTGTTGCAGAGCTCTGGGAAGCCAGCAGGGAGGCGGCCAGGTGGCGGCTGGTGTCCTCAGGTGGCCTTTGCTGGAGTCAAAGCACGGGGACACGGGAAGCAGCAACTGCGGGTGCCATGGCCACTTGTAGTGCCCCAGCCCTTGGTGCCTGGCAGCTGGCGCAGCTACCTTGGGCTTGGGGGTTACTCACAACTGCTGTCTCAGTGCCAAGGTGTGGCACTTTCTGACTGCGGGGTCACCATGTCACGGAAACTTGAGCAGTGGAGCTCAGGGGTTTTAACTGGATGGCCCAGACCTCGTCTGGTTATGACCTGTCGCCCAAAACTATTAATTCTGTACTGTCATGGCAGGATCTGTAGAACACGTTAGCTTTAAAGGATTCTTTAAATGCAGTGAACACAATTGTGGTTGCCTGCAGTTTCTAAATTAATTTGCAGAGAACAAAACCAGAATTGCACTGCAATTTCTGGTGCTTCATGCAGTAATGCTGTGAAATACACAACCGTGTTCTGCTGCTGTACTTCTTGACTTTCCGTTTGTTCGTTTTGTTTTATTAGAGTAATGTAGAAGTATTTTATAACACTTCCCTTTAAAGCTGAATTTCTTTTATTTTTCTTCTTTTACTTAGAGCTTGTATATCTTTAGGATCCAAGACCCGGGCCATTGGGAATGCAGCAAAGAGCCAGGTAAACAGACGGGGGTGATGGAATTATTACTTACCTGACTTGTTTTGTGTCGAACTGTGGAAAGAGAAATAATGAATAAACTTGGTCTTTTAAAGTAACTTGTCTATAATAAGTGTATGTTTCACGATAATGCAGCATCAATAGTACATTCTCTATTAAATTCATCATCTTCTCATTTAGAGTATAGAATGAGGAGAAACAGGATAATACCTAGTTTCTTTCCCAGTAGAGTATCTTCCTCGTGACAGCAAAAGTAGAATTCATTCTTAAATCTTCTTCCGAGGAGTTGGGGGGGTAGGGATGCCATGCGTATGGTTTTGAGAAGTTGAAACAAATTGAAGAACAAAAGCTTGGTGTAAATACTAGTTCTTGGTTATAAAGTTAAATTAATGTGTCTGTGTAATTTAGTGTTTTAATTTGGAACTTTGAAAAGAAATACAACTCCTCCTATTGTGTTCAACTTCACTTGCAACCTAGGAGAAGAGCTGCTTTGCAAGGAAAACGCTTAAAAACTTGTAGTAGTCCAGAAAGTCAAAATAGATCGGGTCTTCCCTTCTCCTTTGCGTTCGTGCATCACGTTAACGTTCTGAGGGGACATCCTTCCCTGTCGTAGAGTGGTCCAGTAGGCAGCCGGACCTTTAACTCCAGCATTGCCCAGTGGATGTAGAGGTAATGGAGCCCACCGGTAGCATGTGGCAGAGGCTGCATTGCCTTTGTTCCGTGAAATTTCACACCGTTCGTTTGAGCTCAGCCCCTGAACTTGCTGGTGAGAAGGTGTCCTGTCAGTAATGTTTGCGACTATAAACCTTGTTACTTAGCCTAGTAAACTAGACCAGTTTCTGCTGGAGTAACTTCTTCTGGTAGCTTGATTAAATATTGTGTGTTAGCATTTGTTCAGGTCCTTTGTTTACTTAAAAAATCTGTCCTTAAATAATTCAGATGAAACACTGACGAGGGAATAGGTGCGGGAAGATTTTATGTCCAAGTGGAATCTGACTTAGAGCACAATTTTAAAGGAAGTGGAATGCATTAATTTGTTGAAGCTTCATTTGAAGTTAATGTAGGTAATAGCTTAACTTGTTGCTGTAGACCGCCACTGCAGCAGTATTTAATACATCCTGTACTGCATACTATATTGGGAAGCTCCTTTAAATTAAAAGGTGCAATGAAAATTGATGGTAGCAAGCTAATGGTTATTAAAGAGGGAAGCAAACTTGAACTTTATAATGGAGACCGTAGATTAAAATCAGGGTGTTTCTTTCCTTGCACCCTTTCTTTTCCAGTAAATGTGTGGGGCTTAAAATAGGTCTTCAGGATGTGCAGTAAGCTGAACATGACAAGAATGTGGTCTTCTGTAGTCTGCATGTCATAGGTAACTGAAGATAAAATGTCTTTCACAGATTGTCACAAATGTAAAAAATACATTGCATGGCTTCAAAAAACTGCATGGAAGAGCCTTTGAAGATCCTTACATACAAGCTGAAAGGGCCAAACTTCCTTACGAGCTTCAGAAGATGCCGAATGGCTCTGTAGGAGTAAAGGTGAGTTAGAGCTTCATACAGCGTATCTCGAGTGTTAGAGATGAGTGCTTGAAACCTTTGCCACTTCATACTTGAATTATGTTTTCCCTAAGAAAACTCTAAATATATTCTTAATTGTTTTTGAAAAGAAATGTCAGGTGATAACCAGTACAGTAATGCCTCTTATTCATGCAAAGCCTTCCTTGGCATGGCTTAGCTATGTTTCTCATTCTTCCCTATAATTCATTAATGTCTTCCTGTTCAGGAAGTTCTAGAGTACTTGTCCTATATTACATACTTGTGTCTTCTAGTAAATGTAGTGTAAAAACGTATTGTCTTCTGTTGTGCAGGTGCACTATAAAATGTTAATAACTAACCTCAGAAAGGTTAAACTTAGGTTACGTTCACTTTAAATAAAATTGTGTAATAAATCTGCTCTCCTCAAAAGATGAACATTCCTTTCCCTGCAGTAACATTCACTAAGCATAGTACTTTGTCTGTCTGAGATGTCTGTTGAGACTTCTCATCAATTTTACTAGCTTTCTGTAGTCTCCCTTAGTAGCTTGTATTTTACTAGATTTACCTTCAAATAGCTTCAATTACAGCGTGTGATTATTAGCGACATCTCAATTTGTCTGGAAATGCAGAGACCAAGTGTCAGGAAAACAGGGTAACTCTCTGAAGATTTAATCTAAACAAGCTATTTTTAATTTGCTTCCAAACTAAATGGTTGGAAACTGTACTTCTTAAAATTCAGACTTTATGGCTTCAGTCTCTGAATGCATCTACCATTAGCAGTTTAATCTAGATCAGGAGTGTACTTCCAAAGCAAATCTCCCTGTCATCCTCACTTAGCTTGCACTTCGGGTTGCTTTGTGGAGGGGCTTTAGACCGCATGAAGTGAGTTCAGTTTGTTCTGTACAGGTACTTATTACCATAGTAATTGCCAACGTAAATACAGTTGCTGCTCCTCTTTCTGGGTTTCCCTGCACAGGAGTGTTTGGGATTACTAAACACCAGCCTCGCAGGAGTTCAGGACATAGACCGCCCGTGAAGCTTCCAGATTCGGATGTGTTTGCCAAGAAGAACAAGGCAATTAGGATTGCCTTGCCTGCCCCTTCCTTGCCACACATCTGAGTGACCATTGCAGAAAATAAGTTCTTGGGTTTTCTTCAGAACTCCAATTTTTAGCTTGCATTAGGACGAATGTGATTCTATGTATATTTTACATCTCTTTTTAGTTCCAAATCCACCCAACAAAAGTACTGTAGTGTTTAGAAATAGCCCCTTGAGATAATTCAGTTGTCAAGGTTTTCCACAAAACAATGGTCAGCTAAACTGAACCATTTATAATTTGGTGTAGGTAGCATGAATCCAGAGCGTCAATTCATGTGGAGAGTTACTTGTGTTCAGTCTGGTGTTAAACTTGTCTCATTCCTCAAAATTATAAATATGTCCAAACTGCGTATCTCAGAGAAGAGGTGATTGATGTGTGAAAGGATTTTTATTTATTTTTTGGTGTTACTTGTCTTTTCTTTAAAAAAAAAAAAAAAAAAGGATGGGGGGAGGAACATGTTTTTGTAATTTCATTTTATTTTGAAATCTTGTGCAAAACTCTTAACTTGCCTTCTGGTCCAGGAGAAAATGCTCGTTAGTGCAAAATGGCATCCATTGTTGCTGGTAAAGCTTAACATGATAAGATTTATTACAGAATTGCAATTCTCTATTTCAGGTGAGATACCTCGATGAAGAGAGACTGTTTGCAGTTGAACAAATTACAGGAATGTTACTGGCCAAGCTTAAAGAGACTTCAGAAAGTGGTCTGAAGAAACCAGTGGCAGACTGTGTGATCTCAGTAAGTTGTAATACTTATCGCGGTTCTGTTTATAGATAACTTTACATAAGCTAGTATCATTTATGCCATGGTGCAATGGGAAAGAGATGCAGTGGTGGGTAGAAATACTGCCAAAAACTTGGGCCTTTATTACATTTTTTTTTCCAGCTGGTAATGCTTTTGCAGTCGTGTGTGAAAATGGAAATTTTGTTAAAATTTGCTTGAGAGAGCATACTACTTAAGCTGATCCAGGCTGGTTCAGTGCTACATAACTTGCCTGCTATAAATGAGAAGTATTTTATGTGTAAGCACTTCTTTTCCGGTCCAAAAGTTGAATTCTTTTTAGTTGTAGTGTAGTTGAGAGTTGCCTGAAATTCATGTCTCTGAGGATAATATACTAGCAATGTAAGAAGCATGAATCGCCTGCATTTGTTTGAAAAGGTCTTGGTATCTGGCTGGTTTGCTTTATTATCGGTCTTTTTAGCTAGGCTGCTCACCCATGGGAGGCACGGGCGTGGTGGCGGAACTTAGGCAAGAGAGTTTGTTCCTGATACCATGTCCTACATGTCTGCTTTTCACCTTCTTTGTTTGCTTCTCCTGCTGAGGGCTCTGGGCTTGATATTTTGGGGCTATTCACTTTGTTAGACAGAGGTATGGGAACTGGAAAGCTGTGTGCTTTAGCTGTTAGAAATATGCTTTGATCTTTTTTCTTGCTTCCTTATGGTATACAAAGACATGTACAGAGAATACCTTCCAGACAAATAAGGATTCTTGGTAATACACTGAAGTGGTAGCCAACAAAATGGAAACTATGAATATAGTCTTGTGTCTTAACTGACTGCAGCCGGTTTCTAAATGGGCTTTGATTGTGCTTTGGCTCTTTGTGGTGGAACTGAAGATGGTAGGGGACTGTAAGCTGGAGCTGTCATTTAGATGATAACCAAAAAATTCTACAGCTGGACATAGCTCCACTTGTAGTGCACAGCTTAGGTCAGCGGTGCTGAAAGTAAGTTTAGTGCTGTTGAGCTTCTGCAATAGTTTTTGGGGGGGCTTTTTATTTATTCATATTTAATTTAGCAAATTTGTTTGACTTTGTGCTGTATAAATGTTTACAGAAACTTTCTTAAAATGTTTTGAACTGGTAATTTTGAGATCAAAGGTTCATCAGAAGACTCTGAACCTTTTTTTTGGTGCATAAATGCACTGTTTAAAACGAGTATGGATTCCACTTAATTTTTGTTATGTTTTGAAATTTTAATTAAAATACGCAGTAAAATGAATTACTTAAGTGTTTTACTTGGACTGCCTTATTCATCTGAGGTTAGTTTATACCAGTTTCTTGTGGTTTTGAAATTTATAGGCTTCCTTAATGGGTAAGTCTGACTTTAATTTAAAGAGGTTCATATGTCATAATATCCTATGTAATTATTTCTTGGAAACAGGTACCCAGTTTTTTCACTGATGCTGAGAGAAGGTCTGTAATGGCAGCTGCTCAGATTGCAGGACTAAATTGTCTGAAGTTGATGAATGAAACTACAGCAGGTAAAGGCCTGGGTGCACAGAAGTAAAGCAGCAACGTGGATAAGTGCTTTTTTAACAGCTCAAGCTATTGAATCTGCAAGGGCGATGACACTACTGTTACACAATTAGGAGCTTGGGAAAAAGCTATCTGGGCTTGTGCTGCCCAATCCAGCTTGGGAACTGGAACCGCAGTAACTGTCAGTGGGGTGGTGCTCAGATTTTATGAGGCAGGAGGAGAGTTTGGATTTCGTAATCTCAATACAATGCCACTTGAAAATAGCTCCTCTGCTTCTGAAATGACAGGGGTGTCTCTGCTTACCTCTGCTGTACCGTGAAGCTACAGCAGAAAGATCCAGAAAGCCACAGCTAGCATCAGAATCCCTTAATAGCCTACCTGGAATATGCACCTGACCTAAATTCTCAGTTGTTGCATTAGATGGTACTGTCATGTACTATTATCAGATGTAACCTGCATATTTTCTGTCTGAAAGATTACAGTAAATACGTTACTTAACATAGATGTGTTGTGGGGTCTTCTAAGAGTGACATTTCCCGTGATTTTGCTCTACAACACACTTCCAAATGACCTCTCATTCATGTCCCTTTACTTGGAGTTAGCTGTTAATAAAGTTCTCCTCTCCGAAGTTAATTAAAACAAGGATATAACAGATTTTTCTTTATAGTTTATTGGCTATGCTGGAATAAAAATAAATCCCATGGAAATACTTAGGGGAAAACATTTTTTATCATAATCTAATATTTACTTGAAATAAATTTACTTGAAATCTCAAACTGTGTAGTTCAAATAACTTCCATTTTTAACTACTACTCGTGTATGGTTTAAAAGCTGCCTCTACACAAACTGCATTTCTATGGAGCTTTTTTTCAAGCAGACCTGCTGATCTTACATAGAAACTTCAGTTATGACTTATCAAACTATTCAGATAGAGTCAAACATAAGTCTGTGGGAGAATGACAGTTTAAGCTTGTGGAAAATCTGTCAGTTGTAGTGTTGGCACAACTGTTGTTTCCATAAAGTAAGTTACTTACTGCCCTTTTCTAGTTTTTGATGTGTTCTATGGTAGATTATAGAAATATGCTATGCTTCATGGGAACTGAATTTGGAGCAGTTTAAACCAGTAATTTCATTTTTTGATTTAAAATTTCTTTTAGGAAGTTTCAACCAGCTTCCTGAATGAAGGCTGGTATTGAAATCTTAGTTTCTTACAAACCAGTTTTGAAAACGTTTTTTTCTTGAACATGTTACTTTGCGTACAAGCAGAACTGAAATACTTTGTGATGCTTTAATGTTAAATTTTCAGTTGACATTGATTTCTTTTGTTGACAGTGAAAAAACCTGTTTTCAACATCTTAGTTTTGTGATGACTTTATATGAATGGTATATTTTTGTTCACTGTATATGTACGGTAACTCTAAAACAGAAAATAAAAATAACTGTTCTGATAAAATCCTGGATCTAAAAATTTAAATTTATGATGGAGCATATAGTACTAACTAAATGTGCTTTGGAGGCACACAGCATGCAGTTGCTTTTGGAAAGAGAGATGATACAGAACACTCAAATGGCAATTACGAATGAGCATGATATAATAGTAAAATTAGAAACCAAATAAAGAACGTGGCAACTCATATGGTCTAAAACTCACGTCCCCTTGCACCCTTATGTTCTATCTGAGTAGAGTAACGGAGGTAGTTAGAAAAACTGGAAATAAGCAGTGTCCTTCTTTTGGTAGTGCCTTTAATGGATGCTTTACATTGGTACACAGCTTTGCCTTAATTTCCGTGGGCTGTTCTCTTTCAGTTGCACTAGCCTATGGAATATACAAGCAAGATCTGCCGGCCTTGGACGAGAAACCAAGAAACGTGGTCTTTGTAGATATGGGGCATTCTGCATACCAAGTCTCCATCTGCGCTTTTAACAAGGGAAAACTGAAGGTAATCTTCTAAGTCATACAGTAAAGTCTTACATTCCCGAAGTATTTAATAGAACAGTACTCAAAATGCTGTTTGATGGGAAGATTTTTAAACTTTAAAAAAAAAGGTAAATATTTTTGAAATTCAGAACACGACAACTTTCTGATTTTTCTTTTGGCAGTTCTGGCAAAGCAATTTTTGTAAGAATGCAGAAATGAAGTAACCCAAAGGGTGTTTTGAAAAGTGCTTGACAATTAAGCAAATGCATGAGTTTTGTCATTTTTCTATCTGAATGAAGTATTTGTGTATTCTGGTAATCTCACAGCCGTTGTAGCTGAGCAACTTGTTTACCTATAGGGAATTGTTGAATTGCCTTAAATTGTTCTATTATGATTATTTTTTCTGCTATGAATGTGAAGGTTTAAAATCTAAATTCAATTGAACATGAAATAAAACTGTTCACTCTGTAGTTCTGAGAGTTTAATCTTTGAAGTTTGAGCTATTGGTGGTTGAATGTTTTAAAAATGTCTTTGCTGTCAAAATGTGGTCTTCGTCTGAAGTCATGTCGAAGATGATAGCGGTTGTTTTTTGGTTTTTGTTTGTTTTGGGTAAATGTGATAGAACCAGTAATAACATGAGAAAATAGCTATCCTAGCCTGCTTTTTCTTTAGTGAGCTAGTAAACTGAGTAGGGGGTGCAGCGTGGTAGAAAAAAGCATGATAAATGTGATGGTTTTTCTTAAAGTAATAGTAGTACTTTATTTGGCAAGGGCAGAAACTAATTGAGAAGAGTCATTTGTTATGTTTATTTTTTTTTAAGTTCTGTCACTTGCCTGACAGAAGATGGTGAGAAATCCACAAGGGATTCTGTCACATCAAACCTGTTTTTAAAGGTGTTGACTTGTAAAACCAGTGACTATATGAGAGCTATCTATATCTAAACAAATAGTGTTTAATAATTTGTAATCTGTTCTTTCACTCTAATGCAGGTCTTAGCTACTACTTTTGACCCCTTCTTAGGCGGAAGGAATTTTGATGAGGCTTTGGTAGACTACTTCTCTGAAGAATTTAGGACAAAATACAAGCTGAATGTAAAAGAGAATCCCCGAGCGCTGCTACGATTGTATCAGGAATGTGAAAAACTAAAGAAGCTTATGAGTGCAAACGCCTCTGACCTTCCACTCAATATTGAATGCTTCATGAATGACCTTGATGTCTCCAGCAAGATGAACAGGTACCGTGCTTTTTTTTTTTTTTTTACTGAAGTGTAGTCAAGTGTGGTATCTCAACTGTTTTCTAATATGAAACATGTGCTCTGTTCCTGCAGAGCTCAGTTTGAGCAGTTGTGTGCTGCCCTTCTGTCCAGAGTGGAACCTCCTCTAAGAGCAGCCATGGAACAAGCAAGTAAGTAGGAGCTGGATACTGCCTTTGATTCTAGAAAGTAACTAGTAATGCGGTTATCCTAGATCTCTTTAATGATTATCTCTTTAATGTATTTTTGTATTCATTAGAATTGCAAAGCTAAGTACTGAAAAGTTAAATGTAAGTTCCATTCATATGCTTGTCATGTATGCATGATCCCATTCCTGCCTCATTCGGTGCACAAACCACTCTGCAACCCTGACTTATTGACCCTCATTCACCCTGTGAAATGGAAAAGGTTGGGCCGTGGAAAGATTTTTTTTTAAAAAAGTGGGGGTGGGGAAGAGGGGGGAACATGACTGTCATTCTTTACTGGAATGCTTTGCAACTGTCTGGCCAGCCTGTTCCATATGTGATACATACGTCTTCACTGACCTGAGAACTTGGCAGTATATTCTTAAAATAAGTTACATGAAGCATGTGCAAATGACAATTCTTTTGTATAGTGTGCTATAAAGGAGAGGAATAGACTTCCATAGGAAAAGGGTTTATGCAGTTTTTAGCATCTTCAACTAAAAGAGAAAACATCTGCTTATTTTTGAGTTGGCTCTAACTAATGCTGGAAATAAGAACTTGAGTAACTGCTGAGCAAAACCATACAAGGACTGACAGCTGTTTGAGATTTTGAAATCACTTCCTCCACGTATCTTGAATCCAGAATTAAAGTTACCCTGCAAGCACAGTTTAATATTTATTATACATTTTAGTCAAGGGTTTTGTTTTTGTGTATTGGCAACCAACATTAACCGAACATATAATGAGGTATACTTGGGGTTTATTTTGTTCTTGCTTGAGAGGAGTGAGGTATTGGCACCCAGTACTACATGGGTGCCAAAGAAAACCTTATCACACGCTTGGGTTTATGCCCACCAGAAAGAGGATACATACAGATAAGGCACTTCTGAAGAGCAGCTGTCATCAAGTGAGCCCTATTTGATGCTTTGCTTCTGCATTTTCCAGGATTGCGCAACCAGAAAATTGTGTAGTCTGTAGGAGGGATGAGGATTTTGAGTAAGATGTAGCACTACGAATCTGGTCTTAAAGGTCTTGTTGGCCATTGAATATATTCGATGCTCATGACAGCGTATAGATAGTAAGAGAACTCAATCTTACTTTGGTTGTCCAAAGACAGCTTTTTGATATACTGATGATAACTGAAGGCCATGCACTCTTTTCTAGAACTTGACCGTGAAGATATCTACAGTATAGAAATAGTAGGTGGGGCTACTAGAATTCCAGCAGTGAAGGAACAGATCTCTAACTTTTTCTGTAAAGAAATAAGCACCACACTAAATGCTGACGAAGCTGTTGCAAGAGGCTGTGCCTTGCAGGTATGGATTTTAAAATACAGTATTGCTCATTTAATGTGGTCTATTGCAGTGTAACTAATCAAAACCAAGAGGCATTGTAGATGAAACAAGGTACAAAGTCTTACTTGCTACGTGAACAATTGGTGACTGTGACTATGTCAGAAATGATTGTATTAGGTTTGGTAGCTTGCCACTGTGTCCTGTTAGAAGGAATGGTCTTGTTAGAGACCTGTTAAATTTGATGACCTGAATTCACAGTTCTACTTCATGTAAGTCATTTGAAAGCTTTGCTTCTGTCTTTAATGACCATCACTCAAGAAGTGGCATCTGTTACTATTACCTTAATTTAGTTAAGTCTTTCAGCTGAATTAACTTTCTACTAAGAGTAGGAAGTTTCTGTTAAAAATACGGTGGTAATCAGGACCTCCATGTACTTGTATGCGTTGTAGCCTTTCTACACTTAGCTATTAATTATTGTACTTTGTGTTACGTGGATGTAATAAAATTCTGGTCTTTGTTTTCTAGTGTGCAATACTTTCCCCAGCTTTTAAAGTACGTGAATTTTCCATCACTGATGTTGTTCCTTATTCCATAACGTTAAGATGGAAATCATCTTATGAAGAAGGAACAGGGTAAGTTGTACGATGCCTGCTAAATAAACATTGGTTTTTATGTGTGTATTAAGAAAAATGTTGGGCTATGTGGAAGACCAGGCCTTCAGACTTCTAAGTTAGCTATTTCAGCAGTTTTTTTCTTCTCTTGTTTTATTTCTTGATCGATAATTGGAAATACAGTTAATTAAAAATGAAAAATTTGCATGAACTTTTTTAGTTTTGCTGAAGTGACATAAAGTACGTAGTCCATTTTGAGACACACAGGCCATTAATGTGCACCTCTTGTCAGACACTGACGTTTTAAGTAAATTATTTGGTGGCTTGTTCAGCATGGCTGCTGTTCATAACAACTTGATTATCCATTGTATTATGCTCAGTGGTTTAAATTTACTTAATGTATCGTTTTAGGGAATGTGAAGTCTTCAGTAAGAACCATGCTGCTCCATTCTCAAAAGTAATTACTTTTCACAAGAAAGAGCCTTTTGACTTGGAAGCTTACTATACCCATCCACATGAAGTGCCTTATCCTGATTCCAGAATAGGTAAGAACATGTTTAAAAAAAAAAAAAAACAGCTTTTGTTGACAGTGAGAAAGGATAGTTCCCCTTTACGTAAGAGACTTTACCTCCATATTTCCTAGATTATAGAAAAGCCTAGCCCCTTCAGAGAGGCTCAGAACAGTCTTCTTGGCTTAGGTGCAGTGATCAAACAGTATCAACATCATCTTAGGACAGTTACTAGGAAATATACTTTCTTCATCGTTTTTAAATGTTTTAAAAATGTAGGCACAAAGAGTTCAGTGCTCTATTTTCTGGTTCTTGAAGCTTGTGTAAAATGGAACATAATCTGATGTGCTCACCAGCCCAGATTTTTTCGAAGAAATTGGATCAAAGGAGCTGATGATGCTTTATCTGCCTAGATAGGTATTTGTCATGTCTCTTTCTGCTAATCTGAGAAAATACAACATAGGTGTCCCCTGAATGTAAGCATCTGTAGTAAAGTCTAAATGCATGGTATGAATTAGTTTACTTGTAGCTAATACTGCTTTATTCACAATTAGTAGCTGACTGTTCAGGGTCTTTAAGCTAATTGATTTTATTGACTAATTTCTGTAAGGTATAAACATGGTATTGCCTTTTTTGAGTGTCTTTTCAAGATGTCTGTCATCTTCAGGAAAGAACATTCTCATTTATACATACACATTCTGCATTACTTTCATATTTGCAACAGTTTTGATAACATCAACCTCACTGTTTCTGGAGGCCTTGGTAAACACACCATTTGGTCTCCAAAATGTGCAGTGTATCTGCATTATCAAATTCAAAGGGCACCTTCCTCTGTTACCGTTTTATTTTTCAGTGCAGAGTTAGAGTTGAATGAAAGAAACTGTTTGAAGCAAATCACAGAAGTTTCTCTAGTGTGATGGTTTAGAGAAGACAACAGAGAAGCGTAACATCTAATAATGTTATGTTGAATATGTTAAAAACGTAGATATAAAGTAAAAGTATCTTGTGGCTGTACAAATTAGTAATAAGTGAGGAACCAGATTTTAATTTGTCTGGTATACATTACATTGTAGAACTATCAACTAAGTAAGAAGTTTCTGAATAGAGTTGATCTGATAAAGTTACTATTTAAATCGACAACTTTCAAGTTGTGTATTTTCTTTTTCTTACTTCGTCTGTTTGTTTTTGTTGTTTCTTTTGAACAATAATTAAAACCTTCTGTTTTAAAGGGCGTTTCACTATTCAAAATGTTGGTCCCCAACATGATGGTGACAATTCCAAAGTGAAGGTTAAAGTGCGTGTCAATATTCATGGCCTTTTCAGCGTGGCTAGTGCTTCTATAATAGAGAAGCAGAATATAGTGGGAGATCACAATGACACACCTATGGACACTGAATCATCAAGTAAGAACCAAGGCAGAGATGATGAGCTGGTATGTAAACTTGTAAATATCTACACTTCTTGTAATTCTGACAAGAGAGCCGGTAATTGGGGATGAAATCATAGTGTATAGCTTTTGAAAATTGCTACTTCTCCACCCTTGAATGATTTCTTCAGTCATATAACACATTCCTTCATGTTTGTTTGTTATTGAAGTACTGGTACTATGATAGCAAGAGTGTAAAACAGCTAGATTGCAAAGAAAACTGTTTTCACTGTATTTTACCATCTCTCTACTAGTCTTAGTATTATGTTGTTATCAAAACGTTACAGTTAATTTGCCAGATCACAAAATGTGTTGCCGTTTAAGTGCTACCTTTTCATTGAGTAGAAAAACATGGTATTTTTTCATAGACCTTTCACCTATGGCACTTCGCTGCTGGTAGTTCTTATAAAACGGCTTGTAAGCCTCGGGGGGGGGGGATTAAGGGAAACAAATGTGTAACAGTGTTGTTACTGGTACTGAGAGGTTAGGATTTTAGACTTCCGTACCTCACTGTAATCAGTGTGTTGAAGTACTGCAGAGGTGCCTGCTCACAGTATTCTGCTGTCAGTTTTCCCATCCAAGTGCAAGGAGGATTAGTTTCATTTCTGGTGTCTTGTATACTAAATAAAAGTACATGGCTGCAAGTCACAAGGTGCAGCTTCAATACTTATGCTCTAGGCGTGAGGACTGGGTACCTGGGAGTGTTTTTACAGCTGGGAGAGGCGCCCCAGTGGTGGCCTCCTGCTGCTCCTTGTGGACAGGCGCTTTGCATCTGAGCTTCGTGTACAAGTGAAGCACTTGAAAGTGACGTAGCTGGCACTTTGTGTTACCAGCAGCATGCTGCATGTGGAGGTTACTAAGCTGTGTACACTATGTTCAGTGCGAGAGTAACCACTTCCATCCTCAGGCTGTTTGTTAGTATCTCATTCATCCTAATACATCTTTTGTGCTTGTCAGCAATTTCCTTTCATTATTGAGGATGATACCCCCGACTCTGATGAGGAGGTTTGTGGTGTATATGTGTGTACCTCCCCCCCCCAGCTTTTTGTGTAGGCAAGACAGTTCCTTCTGGTTGTTGCCTTTCCTGTGTGAACAGTAAGAACAGTAAATACGTATTTTTTCTATTCTGAAATGGAAAAAAAAAATTGTGACTAAAGTAGCCTACTTACTTTCAACTTCATCATTACAACTTTGCTAAATCAGCTACAGCTAACCCGCAACATGTTGCACCTGTACTAGTTTGAAAGCTTTTAAATATTGAATTTCTTGTATTTCCCAGAAATAATGGCAAATTATTTTTACATGCGTATGTGGTCCGTGAATCCATGCATCTTAATTCCTTGTAATAGAAGTAGTCACTGACCTTTCACACCTCAGCTGCTGCTCTATATTTATTGATGCTCTGGATGCCCAAATACTGGAGCCATCCTGAAAACTTGAAATTTCATTAATACGCTGTTGAAGGATTTTGTATTGACAACAGGGAATAGCATAACTTGACCTAAATCAAGTGATCGGGTCTTTCAGTGATGTCTTCAAGACACTTAAATTTAAAATAAGGCATAAGTGAACTACAGATAAATTTAAGCGAAAAATGGGGTGGGAGGGAAAGACAATCGGTCATGTGCTTTAAAAGGCTACTACGGAAATGATTTTTCATTGTCCTGTGAGACAGATGCAGGTAACAATTACAATGATTAAATTACTTCTGCTTTGATTATAAAGCTTAAAATTGATGGGAGAAATGGTATTTGTTCAAAGTTCTGGCTGTTCCGTAGAGAATCTGTAGTTACTGTCTGTGTTGGTGTTGTGTTTCTAAACCATTCTTTGCATACATTCCATATGTATTTATTTTGAAATTAAAATGGAGTATTCACTGGGCTTAGTATAATATTATGGATGGTAGCATCATAACTATTTAAAAGGGGGCAGGTCAAGTGGAATCCCCTTTTAATTTGAGAAAGATACAAATACAAGTAGCATTATCAAAATGTCTGTTTAAATACAGTGAATCAAACTTTTCAAGACTGAATTTTCCACTTCATCTGTGATGTAAGTTGGCCTCAGTCTTAACTCAGTGCAAAGGTTTGCTGTATGATTTATATAACTTTTTTTTCCCCTAGGATAAAATGCAGGTTGATCAAGATGAAGGTATTCAGAAGAGTCAAGCTGAACAACAGAGCCAAGCAGATGAGGAAACTGAAAACCCAGGAAATGAAACAAAAGTTTGTATTCAGTGTTGATAAGGAAAAGTAACATTGTTTCCCTTAGACATTTTTGCCTAGTATTCTCAAATTTATTCCATCAGTCTTAGTTGCAATATGTAGGGACTGTATTTGGAAGAGCACAGCTATACTGAAATGGTTGAGTTAGAAATCCTACCTTAGCACTTACATTTTCAACATAATATGTGGTCAAGACTTTGAAGTAAGTTTCTTTTACTTAAGGTAGTTATATAGTGAAGCTGGAGTTCAGGGAAATTTAAGCATTATGGAAAAGAACATGCGATTTCTTTAGCTTTTGAGCAAGTTTTCTGAAAAGCTCTTCATGTTATGTTTAAAGGAATTAAATTCTACCAGTTTGGTTCAAAACTAAAGTAATGGTGATTCCAAATAGCAGATGTATGATTGTGTGCTTTGTTTATGCGCAAATAATTTGTAGCTGTCTTCATTAGTTTGGTTTGTCTCTTTTTGAGCATAAATGTAGTCATATTTCTATTCTTGAAAGTTTGTTAAAGTGTAAATCTTACAGGTTTCTTCTGGAGACAAGCAAGATCATCCAACCCAGCCAAAGGCTAAAGCGAAAGTTAAGAGTATTGACCTACCTATACAGGCAAGCCTCTACAGACAACTAGGACAAGATCTTATCAATTGCTATATAGAAAATGAGGTAAGGAGCATAAACAGATGATGACTCTAATGTCACTAGATAATTATTTGGAAAGTATTTGCAACCATAAACATTTTCTAATTTAGAATTTCTTGGCACTTTGTCTTCAATTACAGGGTTTTTCATTTTGCTGGTTTTGTTGTTGTTTTTTGTTTGTTTGTTATTGGTGGAGTTTACTAGTTTTACTAGTAAGCTGAACTGTCCAGGTCTGAGGCGAACCTTTTAGCCTGTCATCACTGAACAATCAATGCCTTTCTTATGCAGGAATTTCTTAAGATTTCCAGTAAAGGCTGTGCAGTATGTGACAGGCATGTGGGATGTTACTGACTGACCTGATACAGGTCAGGATTTGTGCTTGCAGACTTTTTTTTTTTTTGTGGTGGTCTATGGAAGCCGTGTCCTTGCTAGACCGTGTTTTTTGCCCTTCAAGTGATGTATCAGCAGGAAACTGGAAAGTATTACATATAGAAAATACGGCTTTCAGAGGATCCTGTCTAACTTCATAGGTGTGCTTTGTCTGCCATCGTGAAGATCATACCAATTGAAGTTCCTCTCTGAAAGCTGGTCATTGCAAAGAATAGAATACCTTTTGTAGGGCAGAATAACTCCTAGTGACTTCCAAACTGAACCCAGTACTTTACTACTAGTTCTGTCTGTGCTGGTCAGATTGTAATTTTTACCTGATCTGTTTGTATTGAAGCACTTGCCAAAGCGCTCATAAATGTGAACACGCTCTTTTCCCCCTTTCCAGTTCTAACTGGGTGTGAAGAGAAGTTACACAAAGGTGAAAATTTGATCGGTAATTGTGAATTAATAGGCTTCTTAAAAGTTCTGTGGTACACTTTGAAAAGAGTAACGCTCAAGTTTGACACCTGAAAGGCTTTGAGTTCTAACTAAGTTTTTATCTGCCCTAGGGGAAGATGATGATGCAAGACAAACTAGAGAAGGAAAGAAATGATGCTAAAAATGCTGTTGAAGAATATGTATATGACTTCAGAGACAAGCTGTGTGGAGTCTTTGAGAAGTTCATCACTGAAGAAGTAAGATTTGCCTATGTTTCAACTGTCAGAGGGGGAAAAAAAAGCTTTAAAATTCAGTGGTGTATGTAGAGGCTGCAGGAATCTGTAGGACTTGTCTCAGAACATGAGATGAATTAACTTCACAAAAGTGAAGTTCAGGCTGTGCTTCAGCCTGACATTGCAGACAGTACAGAATTGAGCGTATTTGCATGTCAGAGAAGTTTCTCAGTGGCAGGGAAGCATTCCAGATGTAGGCAAAACATTCTGTGGGTTAGGGGTGTAGGAAAGCAGGACAGATCACAATGAGCATAAATGGGTAGGAAGAAATAAAAATGAGCAGAAAACAGAGTATTTATAACCGTGCTGTATTGATCTGCGTTTCATTAACTTAGAAATACGGTTCTTTCCCCACTTACAAGTATGTTGAACCTGATGTGGTGTTAAAGTCCAACTAAAAGATGGTAAAGTTTTTACACTGGGCTTTTGCAAAAGCGGTATTGAAAGATAACTTCCGTAATAGTTTATCTGTAAAAGCCATCTAAATAAGTGGCTGGTACACAGGCAATGAGTTGTCAAAACAACTCTCCAGTAGCTGCACATGTTTTAAGGTCTGCCCTGTTAATTACCAGTGCAGATGGCCTTCCAGTATAAACTCAAGGAATCTGAGGCTGTCTTTCTCATACCAATTTCAAAACAATCTCTTAAGAACTTCTTTATGCTTTTAATATATTTAATTTCCAATTAAATAAAGATAAGATCTTTATCTTTGCTTACAGCTGATAGATCAAATAAAACAATTTGAACTTCAGAGTTATAGATGTGCATATGTGTCCAAATATTCTGTTCTTCTCTTGTGCTATCAGAGAACCTGAACAGCAGAACTTACCATGTAAAAAGAATACACAGGAATCTTACTTAACAATGTTAATGCTTGCATATAAAACTAAAACAGAAGCTGTGCAGCTCCCAAAGTTCACATGCAAATCACATTAGTAGGCCTGTAGTGCCTCTTGCGCCTTTCTATAAAATCTCGTTTTTGAAGTCCGTCAGTGTTCACCAGCTGAAGACAAAGGAAAGGGGAAGGAAACAGGTTTGTTTCTTCAGCAGTCTCGTTTGTATTGTTCCCTGCCAACCTTACAGGGTCTGTAACTTGCTTTATAGGATACAAACAAGCTGACCTTGATGTTGGAAGACACGGAAAACTGGCTTTACGAAGATGGAGAGGACCAGCCAAAACAAGTGTACATGGATAAGCTTCAGGAATTAAGAGTAAGGCTCAAAGTGCTTTTCTAGAAAAAGGGGGTTGGCGGCTGGGTGGCTAATGTAAGTCAAGCTGTTCTGCCGAGAGGTGTGCGTGTACGTACCCATACGTAAGTTTTGTAAATCCATTCACTTCAGAGTATGGACATCCAAGTTGTATCTGGCTAGTGTCCAGTTGTGCAATGAATGCACTATGTAGAACTAGGAATACAGGTTGTTGTAATGTCAGTTGTGCTTCTAATTTGAAAATAGACGCAGTGAAGCATTCAGTCTCGAGTGACAAATAATAGAATCACAGAATCGAAGGGGTCGGAAGGGACCTCGAAAGATCGAGTCCAACCCCCCTGCCAAAGCAGGTTCCTTTAGAGCAGGCTGCCCAGGTAGGCGTCCAGACGGGCCTCGAATATCTCCAGAGAAGGAGACTCCAATCACTGCGATAACTTCTTGTAGTTTTTGCTACAGACTGAAAGAGGCTTTAGAGTAATTGATTGTTCTCCCAGGTATTCAAAACTACACTTGAAAACAGATGTTCTGGTTTTCTTGTTTTAAATGGTCTTCCATAGCTATATAATAAAATGCAATTTTTAAGCTAATATCTAATGATAAAGGCTGAAGAATGCTTTAAAAGCTGCTTCCACTGTACCATTTGAGTAGTAATGACCAAAAAAAGAAACTGAAGTACTTCAGTAGTCTCAAGGGCAAATGTGAATTTTGATGACTAGTTGGTTTGTAAAAATCTTTAAGGATACGTCTCTAACTCTTGAGTTCCAACTGTTTCCTCTCAAGTTAGGTTTTCTTTGTGGGAAGGGAATGTAAACAGCAGTGTGGGCAACTACCTTGCCTGGATACCAGTATTCAAAAGAAGGAAAAAACACGATAAAACTAGATATTTTTTGACTATTTTAAAATTCAAACCATGTGTGCCAATATGTGTGCAAAATGTATTGTTTCTCCTCCAAGTGTGCTGTCCCAGAAGTTTTTTTCTGAAAATAACTGCAAAATACTAAGCCATATAAGGGCAGAAGCACTACTCGTTTAAACTTGTGGGCTTTTTTTGTTGCACTGAAGGAAAATGCATAGGTTAAGCTTTTGAATGGGTGTGAAAAGGAGGAAAAAGCCGTCTTCGTTCTGGTGCCATGTTTTGTTCTTTGACCAGACTATGCTAAACTTCTATTTTGTCAAGATGTTTGTGCTTATCTTTACAGAAATTTGGACAGCCTATTCAGGAAAGATACATGGAACATGAAGAGAGACCAAAAGTTTTAAATGAACTCGGAAAAAAGATTCAGCTCCTTATGAAAGCAGTAGAAGCATACAAAAATAAGGTAGAAGCAAATTATTTAGGGAATGAACTATTATGGATGTGTTTGGTTGTAAGATTATTTTTAGTGCTGGAAAAGAAATCCTATTAAGATGAACATTTAAGCTGCTCTAAAATGGCTGTTGTGCTTACATTCCTGAGAACTTCAGAAATCATTCTTGATCATTAGCAAAAAAAAAAAAAAAAAGTTTCTTCATGAATGTGAATTGAACACAGCCATGTTATTTATGGTGACTTGTACCGTTTGAAACGGCTATCTCAACTTAGGGTTGTTATCCCTGTTTTTATAATTAACAAGATAGTGTTTGGGGGTTAGTTACTTGGGTGAGTTTTTGTTCTCTTGCAATTTTCTTACTAACTTGCCCTTCAGCAGTGTGCACTTAAGATCAAATTTTCAAATATGTCTAAAAATAATTTCCTGTGTTTAGTTCTACAGTGACTCTTCATACCAAACTCTAGTTAGAAGCCCTTCTTTCTAGTGGGTTGTAGTAATGTTACCCTATTGTGTGTCCCTGAAATTCTTAATTGGTTGAGAAGCATGTACTAATTGATGATATAAACATCTCTGTCCTTAGGATGAAAAATATGATCACCTAGACCCTGCTGAGATGGAAAAAGTTGAAAAATACATTAGTGAGGCTATGAATTGGTTGAACAGCAAAATGAATGCCCAGAACAAACTAAGTCTAACTCAGGATCCAGTTGTCAAAGTGGCAGAAATACTGTCAAAATCCAAGGTAAAAATTGTCGTAAATGTTGTATCTTAATAAAGTTTTCTTTAAAAGATTTTAGCCTCTGTACTGAGCTAGGATACAATACCTACAGAGGTCTTTAAAGCTCTGGTAAGAGTCATATAGAGGGAGCGGCAGTTTATCAGTGTTAGCAGTCCTTAGCTCTTGACTTGCAGCCAGTACCTCTGAATAGCCCTTAAAATATTCAGAGTTAAAGCACCAGGTTTGCTAGAAAATGGATTGTTGTAAGCTCTTCAGCTATTGGAAGGTTCTTTGCTTTCTGTAAAGCTTCTAGATTTGATAAAATTGAGAAGTCTAGTCCTTGAAGTTTGAAGTCTACATTATTATGAACCTGAAATAAATTTGAGACGTTCTATTGTAATGAAACTACTTTGCCACCAAGTAACTTCTCTCACTTCTGTTACAACCAGGAACTGGATAGCTTCTGTAATCCTATCATATACAAGCCCAAACCCAAGGTAGAACCTCCTAGTGATGGGCAGTCCAAAGCTAATGGTGAACACAATGGACCAGTGAATGGACAGAGCGGTACTGAAACAAGACCTGATGCAGCGAAGGACAATTCTCAGCAGACCAAACCATCTGGAGAAATGGAAGTGGACTAAACCTTGCTTTTCTTTTACTTAATTAAAATAGTGCAAGTAACCACAGGGTCCATTCTTTCTGTCTGGTACACACCTCAGATGTTCAGTTATTCTTAGCCAACCTTCTGTCATTTGTTGCTGAGTAGTTTTGAAAGTGTTTCATATTAAGTACACCTCTGATGTTCATTTCCACTGATGCTGCTTATGTGGAGCTTTAGCCAAATGTAGATTGTATAAGTCAGTTTAAGCTTTCCCAATATATTTTATATCAAACATACAGAATTGATATATAAATGGCAACAATCTACCTTATTTAAAGCTTTTATTGTGGATAAACCTCAGCTCCTTTATTCAGGAAAGGATACTGTATTGCACTACTGATGCTCAAGTGTAGATCTAATTGCATCTTTATTTTGGAAAAATATTGGAATTGAAGTGGCAAAACTTGTCACTTGAAGCACTGACCTTTTCTAGTTATTGTATTGTTATAATTTAAATATTAAAATAGAGGTTAGTTGGCATACTAGTCCATCTTGTTGATGTACCATGAAAATTGTACGGTCTCTTTCATATAAACTAATGTAAGCTTGAACACTTTTAGACTCCCATACCACTAACAAGCTTAGTTACAAAATACTTTATAATGGCGCTGCCATTTGCTGAAATGAAATGAATGGTCTCATTGCACATTGCTGTACATAATGGACTGTGCTTATGATAGGGTGATGCTAATGATAATAGTATGAAGTGGTAGAATATACAGGGACTGTTGCATAGCTTTCCCTTGAAAATGTCTTGCTGCACATGTTACTATTTCCACTTGCATTTTTGAATGAAGTCTGCATCTTGATCGCGTTATGCTGGGGAGGAGAAACAGCAGAAATTGTGCTGTGTGAGCTGGATATTGGCACACCTAATTTTGAAGCTGCTTAAATCCTATTTGTGGCAAACTTGAAACAAATACTGAGCGCTTACTTAACCCGTGGTACTTGACATAACACTCCGTTTGACCAAGGATCTAAACAAAAGAGCATACAAACTGGATATTCACCCCAAAGATGAAATTGATGATATTTGATGAAAGATGAAAATTATACTTGATGAAATTGGAATTGCTTACCTGTTACCTTTGCTCATTTACTTTCTAATGGAAGTGTCATGTTATATAGCTGAGTCACTATTTTCTTTGTCTTGCGCATCACCAAGATCCAGTGTCTGTTCATACATTTATAGGCTTCTGCTAGTCACGGAGGTACTGTTGCACTTGTTAAAAGCAAGCCACTTTACTTCTGACTTTAAACTCTATTACCAGAACAGGAATGAGGAATGGGCTACTCCATGAAAAGTAGTTTATTAGCTATGTCAGCCCGAGAGTGAGATAAATTGCAGCGTAACACTTTACTGACATGAATTCCATTGCAGATTGGCATTTACCTGTTCAGGTGTTAGGCGTTCCAGCAGCAGCTCTCCTGTATAAGCTTGTTGCTCTTGTAAACAAGCCAAGGATCGTGTTCTTGCTTCCAGCTTTGGCAGCTGTTTTATCTTCATCTGTGCCCTGATGCTACAAAGAGTCCTAGGCCTAAGCTGTGGGTTGACAGAGGGGAACTGTACTCTGCACCATGTTCACAGAAAAAGGAAGCGTTGTTTAGACATAGCTATAGCTGCTGAACTAGCTCAAGTGCTGGGATTGTACTTCTATGACTGAGGTGCAGGCACCTCCCCTACTCAGTCAGTTGTGGGTGGTGTGACACCTTGCATTTACTTACTGAAAGCTCTTGAACAAAAGCTGAGTGACCTTGAGGCAAGCTGCAGCTACTCTGCAATCTTAGTCTTGACTTGTGCTGCTGCAGTTGCACATCTTTGGCACCCAAGTGGTGCCTGTGCTTCAGTGTCAATTGTCCTTCGTCAGTCAGTACATGACTGAGCAAGCTTTCATGCTGTAGGCTTTAACATTATGAGCGTCTTCGTGGCTTTAGCACAGTAATGTGATAACTAGCATTCTTAGGTATTGGCTTCCTAAAACCCATCTAAACATTAATTTGTTGAGTAAGTAAGCTTCCTGATACCTAGCAGGGGAAGAACTCGATCACTGGAAATCTCCCATGTGCTCTCCAGTAGCTGAAAGGTCAGATGTTAGAACAAAAAATGGTTCTCCTGCTCTTGGTCATTAAATTCTCACTGTTATATTGCAAGCAATGGAAGCAATTTTTATATATAAAGGCCAAATAAATTCTACAGCTGTTTAATATGTCAAGCTTAAGCAGATATGGTAAAAGTAGTCTTAGTAAGGTTTTCTTACTAGAGTAGTGTTTTGCTGTGCTCTTGTCTCTAGATGTGGAGAGTATTGCTACATGTAGACTGCAGACAGCAACTGGTTGCTGGTAACAAAGTACATGTTAAGAATTCTATTTGTAAGGGCAAACTTAGTCTTTCCAGAGCAAGTTTCACATTAACCTGTGAAGGTATGACTTGTTAATGTGTAATCCATTTTCTGTTACGAAGAAAACTTTACTAGGACATAGACTTAAGGTGCTCATCTACTCAAACTATGCACGACTCGAACAGGTTATGCACGTTGGACTCCTGAGTTACCTTGTGGCCACCGTGACAGCACCAGAATGAATTACCTTTAAATAAATCACAACAAACTTTGGCCCGGGGGGGGGGGGTGGACACCAACAGTAGTGTGCTACCCTGCATCTTGTGTAGCTTAAAAAAACAGGTATTCATTGCTAACATCCTATTTGATACTTCCTGTTCTGTTGAGGACAAGATGGTTTCTTATGTTTGAAGATGTTCTCTCCGTCCCATAACGATAAGATAGGAAGCAATGCTATCTTTATAAAGGTAGTAGAGTGTTTCTTGTTTGTTGGGGGCAGGAGAGAAGAGGAGCAGCCTACAAGTTTATGTAAAAGTTCAGTTACAAAACATCACAACCCTTTCCTTCTGCTTTACCAGCAAGATCTTTTACTTTCCTGTAAAAAGTACAAATTCTTTCCCTTCTATCACACTATTTTAAACTTCAGGCTTCTCTTGGGAAGTCACATTGATGTATAGCACAGATTTTAAACCATCTCTTAAGCTTGTGCACTCTTCTGTTCATCTGACAAGGGAGTTTTAACACCATATACCTGCCATCGTTGCTTGGTCACTGAGTTGGCTATGTGTGTCTGAATTTGAATGAAGAATCCTCTCCCTTCTTTGCATCTGGTAGCCTCACCCTCCTGCATGAATACTGCCTTCGGGACGTGCTTGCAAATCTTCAGTAACTGGGTGGAGCCTAAACATTCCCAAGCTTTTTGGGTGAAGCGCCTAATGCGTGTTTCAGCTCAGGCTTCACAAAACAGTTTGGCAGGAAGTAATTTCTTCTCCCGGACTGGTGCTGGTTAGTTTCAGCATATCCCTCATCGCTCAAAACAGTGCTTCGATTTTTGTTACAAGCAGTAATATTTCACTATGCTGACTTTTATGTGAGCTATCCTAAACTGAATTCCAGGTGACAAATATTAAAATGTGGATCAATGTATTGTCTATAAATACTAATGCTGCTTACGTTACTCACCACGAGCAATGAGTTTTCTTTAACTGAATGGCAGAATATTTTGTTTTTTCGTAATGCTTTTTTCATTATTCTGTATTTTCTAGCCTTTGAAGCACCAGAAGACAAAGATAGTAAAAATTCATGGCTTAACATTTTAATTTCAGCTCCCAAGATAACATTAGGAGTACAAATCCTTAATATGCTAGAGAAACTGTGTGGCAGCTGACTCTTAGATGAATTCTTAGTTCTCCACAGTTAAAATTTGAAGACTTCAACCGTCTACTACATATATAAATAACAAGTGAACACCGTTGAACATAAATATTGGCGCTACAAAATGGTACAGTGGGAATTGACTCATGTGACTTACCTGACAGTTACCAAACTCCATTTTCTATTTTCCTTGTCAGAGGGAAACACTTCAAGCAGTGAAAAGCAGGAATCACTGCACTGTGATATATGAAGAACCATTTTAAACAAAATGCAATTAAGAGCTATTATCTATCAGCTACCTTTATAAAGTGCTGAGATGGTTTAATTAAATTAACTAAAAGAAAAAGGTGGTAGTTGCTGAATGTTACATAGTTGGAAAAGTTTGTTTACATATTCTAAACATATCTCCACCGGACTGGGGGGAGGGAAGGGGGATTAAAATTAAAAGCAGTGTTTAAGTATGCAAAATGTTTACTATGTATGCAAATGGGACCTTGATTAGTGACAGATCATGTGCAAATTGACAATACTTCAATTTATTTTTGAATGGCAATATAGATTGTCGAGGTTGTGTATAATTATAATAAATATATAAACCGCTACTTGAACCATAAATGACCACCTGAGACCTAATTTTTACCTCAGTGTTCTTAAAAGAAGCTTTGCCTTATTTCTCGGATGTATCTAATGCACATTTGTCGAGAAGACCCCAGGTAAGAGCTAACAGGTTTTTGCCTCACCCTGTCCTGCTTGCTTAGGTAGGGCTTCTCTCACACATCCAAGTTGCTGCAGCCTCACTGCTGGGCTTTACCACGCAACTCTAAACACTGCAACTCTTCACCCGCTGGAGCCCAAATGTGCTGCTGCTGTGGGGAATTGCACAACATTGTCATTTTCACATCTGAAATCACATTTGTGCATTTGGATGAGCACAGCTTACCATATCTCAGGTAATTCCCCTTTCACTGAATAATTTACTGCAACATCTGAACAAGTTCCAAGTGTAACCTTCCTGGGTCTTGAACTGCTTGGGAAAGCCAATGGCTTCAGGCATTGTTGGTTCTCTAAGCAGAAAAGATACTGAAGCGCAGCAAAAAGGCAAGCAGTCTGGCACCTGCTTACTCCAGGAGTTCTTGCTGCATGTCTCAGCAGTGCAATGGGAATCCTTCTGTGCTCCACCAGCGTGCAATGACTGTAGGGTGTCGGCATAACCTATGGATAACCAACAGGATTCAGCATTTTGATACCCATCATCCTCAATACATTTTAGTTAAAATCTACATCAATCTGTTTCTTCCAGGTTTTACGTACTTGGACCTCAAGAAATAAGCTCTAATAAAATACTTCAATGATACTCATTGTACCAGCAAGGTTTGGGACTTAGGGGTGAAGAAAGGTCCTTGCTGTAAAACAAAAAAGACATTTATGGATGGCTGGATACTTGCACATATGTACGTATAAGGAAGGGTTTATGAAAAACTATGATCTAAAAATCAATTCCATGTGCTTAACAACTCTGCATGGGAGAAAACTCCTAACCTACTTTGTCATCTGAGCACCTCAGACAGCTGAATAGGCTGGTTTGCACTCCAGTATTTTTCAGAAATCAGTTTCCAGTTTAAGAATCTAAAAATCCACATTAAGACATCAAATGTTCAAGGGGGATTTATTTGATTTGGTCTATAGTGGGAAAAATTTATTCCCTAGTACAGAAAGTATGAAATATAATTTGATATCTAAATTTACTAAGTTGCCCAAGACTATAGTAGTTTTCTAATAATTTTACTATGATTTTATACCACAGGAAAATAGTATTTGCATTTGGCTTTGCTTGAAAGGAAACACAGATAGCCACAGTCTAATTTTCTGATTTATCACAATAATGCTTTTTCAAGATAAGCTACCTGAGTTCATAAAAGAGAAGCTGATTTTTTGGGGTAATTTCTTGCTACGTCATCTTGGCTATATAACAAGCCGTTAGATAACTATTTGTCTTCCTTTACATTGGTATCACGTCAGAAAAAAAACAAAACAAAACAAAAAACAAACAAAAAAAAAAAAAAACAGCACAATGACCAGTTTGCCAGAAAAAGGGCACTGAAAAACCCCATTTGTCTTAATATGCTGATCTAAATCCTTGGTAAACAACTGCTTATGCTCATTTAAACAATCCTTATGCTCAGGTGGCATTTTGTTTTTGTGGATAATGTCAATAAACCTATTTTAAAAGTCAAAGGGGCAGATGGCAAAGTATGAACTAGAAGAAAAAAAAAAGAAAAAATCTTTTACTAGGATTTCAGTCAGGCATACTAACTACAATGTAACTGACATTTTGTTGAGCAAACTTTATCACCCTCCTTACTTTATTATTTCAACTTGCAAAACTTTCCTCTATTGGTGACCATCACTTAGTGATCACAAGTGCTCTACAGTCAAGAGAATCACAGAAAATTCCTGTGGAAAGATATTTTGGAGGCCATCTAGTCCACCTAAGTCCTACAAGACAAAAATAAAACAGGTGTACTTGTCCTAACAAATAAGTATTTTGTTTTTCTTGAAAATGACAGACTTCATAATCTCAGGAGACAATTATAGTTAAAATGTAAATACATTTGAAAATGTAAATACGTACTCTGATGGTTCACGGAGAACACCAAAAACAAAAAGAAATAACTAAAAGTTCTTAAATATATTTTCTTGCTAAATGGGTTTCATAACTACTGTAAGGAACGGAGCATTAGCTGTTACTATCGTCACTGAGAACTAGATACACAGCCCCCAGCTCTGCTACAAAGCTCCAATCCAACTGTGAAGAAGTCTCAGTTTTGTCAGGCCTGTGTAGACCAATTTCTGTAAGGAAAACACTCGGTATGCATCTAGAACCTCTACTCCTTCCTGTATGTCTCTATTCTTTACTGTTGCACTGTTAAAGAATAGAAATGTTATTTCATTTTCAAAGGTATTCAGCTATGCATAAGGCACGTCATTGCCACTGAGAAGTTCGATGGAACAGGGAAGAAAGGGGAAAGGCAGCTATACAGTAAATCACATTAAGTTGCTTTTGTTCTTCAGCAGCGACATGGAGATCATTCTGTAGCCAATGCACCTACCAAGTAATGATAGCCACTGAGGTATGCAGTTACAAAGAAGGCTGTGAACAAATAAACATCGTCGGGAGTGGGGAAGTCAAACCAAGATCTGACCTCCAAGTACAGAAAACTAACATGTTGAGAGGGTGACTGAGGACCCTTGGACTGAGGACTGAACTTGCAGAGGACAGAATAAAAAAGCCACTTTCACAGTGATTTGAATCCTACTGGAGAACACTGATCCGTCACGTACTATGTTCCATACAGTGACAAAAATGGTAGAACTTAGAGGCAGGGCATCATCAGCTCTATTAGCAAAACATCCCAGCGATCTAATTGTTTCCATAACAATACAGGCATGACACCATCCTGGCTCTGATGTGAAGTCAGTTACTAATCTCAGGCTTGGTATCTTCAGAGGCAGGATTTGACTGCACCACACAAAGTCACAGATATGGTAACATCACTAAGACATGCAAAAGATAAGGGAGGAAAAAAGCTGCTGCTGGTGTAAGCGGTGGAATTGCACTGAGTAATGTCACTGCAGTACCAAGTGCTAGCATTGTAGCCCAGCAGTGTTAGCAAAAAGTGAATATTCACCTGGCTTTGATATTTTATCAAGTATTTTTGATATTTGATTTATATATGCAGCATAGTATTCCTGTAACCCAGGCTTAGGGATGTTGCTGCAGGGCCAGTAACACGATGGGAGGGTTCAAAGTTGGAATGTCCATAAAAATGTGTTAGTCACCGAAACAAAGCCTTATGACATACCAAGGTTTTTACTCAAACCACAGTATATCTAACAGCTAGTATTTCAGAAACAACCATTCTTTGCAAAAAGTAATTTTTCTTTCACTTACATTACAAATAACTGCCCTCCACCCACACCCCTCAGCTAAGGAAAAAAACGTTGTCAGTTTTACAGATGAGTAAACTAAATCACGTGGCTGACAAGTTTGACCTGTTTCTTAAAGATATGGATTTAAATAAAAATACTTGTTTGAAATAAATGGATTTTTCACTAGCATAGGAGCAGGGTAGAAGAGAAAAGAAAAAAGCCTGCTCTATTTTTTTCTGGATCATCATGGCAGCGGCAGGGTCAATTATGAGACGAAGAAGCTTGGAGTTCTCTTTTCTGTCTGAAAGAGATACTGTCCCTAGAGAAGTTACCATCAGATAGGCAAACGAGAATCACAGCCCTCTCATCTGTGAGTAAAGCATCAAAAATTACACAGCTCTTGAGATACCTGTTCAACTCCCAGTCTTGGCTCCTGCAGTCTGACATCTGCATTCACACGTTCCCTCTGAACATGCTTTAGAGAGAAACGTCATTCTCCCGAGCAGCTGCATGAGAGGAATCTGAAGTGGAAAAAGGTTTAAAAAAAAAAAAAAGAAAAAATATCTTGGGCTACTGGAAAGAAAAACAGAGACTGTACTGTAACAATGCTACTGCTTGTCAGCCTTAAGCAATAAAGAATCACGGGCATGAACATGCCATGGAAAGTTCTCAAGGAAAACCAGTCTGGTCTCTTAGTGGCAGGACAGAGTATCAGGGAGGAGAGCTATGAGCTCAATAATTAAAGCTCAGCAGAGGCTTTTGTTTAAGAAAGGACTTTCAAAGGAAAGCCTACATACAGCTCCACGTATATTCCAACTTGAGTCACACTGCAGGGATAACCAGGACAGTTTTAAACTCCCTCGTTCAGGCACTGGTTTAGTCACATCAGCACAAAGCTCAACAGAGGCTTACTAATTCTGGCCTAACCTCAGGCTCTGCTGAAAACCAGACACGTGTTGTTGTACAGGTAGTGGTGCAAATGTGAAGCTGTTTGGTCAAAGTATTCCTGAGTCTGAAACGCACAGAAAAATAAGGAATCTGACAGTATGTGAATTTTACTGGAAAATAAATAAGTAAATACATACATAAATTCTTCTTCTTCCTGTGAGTAAGGCTATATACCGTTGAGCTAGAAATGTCACAGAAGAAATGTAACTTCATGATTTTTAAGAATTTTAAACCTCAACCTAGGAATCAATTTAAACCTCTCACGAAGCAATACCACTTCTCGAATTTCAGCAGAATTACAGTTGCTTATGTTTAGATCTGAACGTAGCCCATTACAGTTTCTGCTCTTACAAAGCAATGTCCTATGCTTACTTCAGAAGAGTTGCATTGTTCAAGCAGGAACTGATATATTCTCAGTCAAGGTGGTGGACAAAAACTGCACGCATTAGGCAATGATTTGTTCTACTGATAAAACTGATGGGTATCTTACTCTCTTTTTTTGCTAGGCTCTCTTAGAGGAAGCTGAGCATGTTACAGCCGGGCAAGCCTCTGCAGTTACACAAATGTTGCAGGCTGTTTCAGATCCCAGGAATACAGTGACAGCATTTCAGATCATTTACTCACTCAGAAAACTTCTGTGCTTCATGCGATAACATCTGATGGTTCAGCGTAAGATCTAAGTGTTGTTCATAGCCCAAATAAATACAGCTAATAATATCATGGTGTGTATGACTGGTACGTACGTTTCCTTCTACAATTTAGGTAGCTTTACTGCTAAAGACTGTAAACGTCAGGGTAAATCTACTCATTCTCTTTTGATAGAAGAACAAAACAAACAACATTCTACAGAGGCAGATGATTAACTTCTTTTCTTGCTTCCCTTTTTTTTTTTTTTTTCTTTTCATGTCCAGGAAGTCTTAAAAGGTGATCTATACTCAATAGGTTGCATTTTTGCTAACTTGAAAAACTGCTCGGATAGGAATGCTCCCTTTATCATCAAAAGCATTGCTTACTATGTTTCTGTCTTCTTCATGGAGGCGTTGAAGTGCAGTTGAAAATCCAGTTGCTTCCTATTCAGCAATCTTTTTGCATCCTATGAAACATGCAAAATCTGCTTTCAGGAAGCTCAGTTCACAAGTAAGCGCAATGATCCACGTTCTGAAAACATATATAAGGACAGATGGTAATTAGAAAAAGGATTAAAGTATGACATAAGACAGTAGTTACTCTCATGACTGTTGTGTAACTCCGTATAGCTTGGAAACATCATTAACAAAGGAATTGTGCCTAAGGGAGCAGTCTGTGTTTGCAAATGGAACTAGCTGTCAACACGGGCAGCTACACCCACTGCTGGCAATTGAGTATTCAACAAGGAAGACCAAAGAAACCTCTAGCGAACATCTAAATAAACTAATATGTTAGGCAGTATATCTGGAGGGGGGAAATGATGCTGCATCATGCAAGGATAAAAACAACAGAATAATGAATCCTCAGATACACTCGGTATATGCTTCAGCCAATAGGTGTATCCGTGGACCTGCATCTCCAGCATACCATGGCACTCAGCTGTCAAGAGAAAAGAGAAAGAAAACACGAGAGGAAAAGGTTTACAGAGCCGAAGACAAATGGCTGAAGTTCCACCTGTGTATCAGCAGCAGGCTAGTGTCACCTTTGGACATTGGGATGCTCAAGATCCCAAGACAAAGAAATTGGGAGACCAAAGCCTTTCCAAGAATAAAATGCATTTGCAAAAAAATGACGCTGCGGTGTTCCTCCCAGAGCATTTTGGCATGCTGAATTAAGCACAGATAAATCTGAGGTAGAATGAGGTGATGACCATACCCTTGTATAAGCCAAAAATTAAAAGGTTGGGTTTTTGTTTTCTTTGTGTGGTGTTTTGGTTGCTTTTGTTTTCTAGATTATCTTCTGAGTCATAGGAAAACACTTCAAGTTTTCTGGACAGTTTATAAGTTAGAAAACAAAACAAATTTATGGACAGTGAAGGCATGGATAATAACCATAAGGTCGTACACTCTGAATCACACATAGAAAACAAAACTTTCAATGAGATTTGCTCCAGCATAATGGGGATACAGAGGTTTTGTTCTCACAAATTTTGGCCCGGTGCCTTTTAAGATAAATCATGAAAGTAACAATATTTTCTTATGCTGATCTGTGAGATGTTGTTATTGCAGCTCTTACATTAATGTGTTTAACACGAGAAGCACAATGTGAAGACTGCAGACCACTGTGCACAGCAAACATCCAGCAAGTATGTTCCATAATTAATGATCATGCTGTTGAAATGCCAGACTCAAACAACTATCCATTAATGAAATGTTACTGACAGAAACTTTGCTTTTCACTGCTCAAGTTTTCATCAGACAGACAATTCTCAACAAGAGAAGGGTTTCTCAGGCAAAGCTCAGTTCTCTTATTGAAAGGTTAACTCTGAAAGTATTTGTGTGGGTGGGCAGTGAAACAGAATAAAATTTGCATTTGATAAAATTTGATATGCTTTGGGGTAACTCATAACTCTCTTCAGTGAAAGAGAGAGGAGCATCCAAATCTCCATGATCACATACTTTTCCCCAAATAAAATAAACGAATAAAAAATGCACAACAAAAAGCATTACAATCCTAAGTTGGATTTGATTCACTTCTAATTTTCTGGTAAATCAGTCCCTTCCTTCCAGCATTGTCATCCAGAGCGGAGGATATGGGAGAACAACTGCCTGTGTGGTGTCACCGAGGCAGCAACTGGAAGGGGCTCTTGTTTCACAGAGCAGTCATGCTAAATACGAAAACAAAATATGCCTTCCAGTGCTATTATACTGCTAAATACCTCACTACGGTTCTGTGGCTGTACAACTACAAAACTTCAGGTTTTAAGAATAAGTCCCTCTTCTTGACACTTGTGACTCGGTTCCCAGTGAAGAAGTCTCGCAGAACTGCGTTTCCTTTATCACGCTGCTAATGCTCGCAGGCAGACTTGTAGGACAGGCCCCGGTGCCTGCATCGCCTCGCTTGCCCTTCTTGGCTTCAGCAGCTCACAGAGCAACACGCTCCTGCACAAGCATGCTGCCCATGAGCTCACTCCCCGGCAGCTCACCGCAATCTCTTGTGCATATGCCTGCGAAGCTGAGGCATCATTCACTCTGACATTCGGAATATAAAGTTAACACTTCAAAGCAGGACCTGACAGGGATCCTTTCAACACCTTCCTGTGCCACACCTTAATTGTCTTAAGAGAGCAAATGGTGCATTATGTGGTTTGTTTCCTTTCCTTCTTCCCTTCACCTGAGAACATGTTATTTCTAGCATTCTTGCATACTAAAGCAGTCATAAATGAGAGGAGTTATGCAAACTTTAAAAAATTAAATCTGAAGTTAACGAAGAACTCATCAAAATTTGCCATGTGGTCTAAACGAGCTTTCTTCAGAAGCACAGCCACCGTTCTTCAAGGTGTGAAGGGAGGTGCCACTGAGTCATCCTCCAAACTATTTGGACCTTCTTGGGTGAGAGAATAATAGCTAGGAAAATACTGTTAATGGACAATAGACATCACCAAAACGCAAAGGGTTAGCTTGACTATCTCTGTATTACACCAGCATAATGAAGCTTTTTAGAGTAATCTTCGTCTATAGCACCACTAAATAAATACAGGAGTACCAGAAAGGAACAGATTCAACAGAGAACAACTCAGCAATGTAGAGTGCAATGTTTCTATGAACAAACAGATCTTCTGCAGTTTCTAATCATTTTACCGACTTGTCTTTCTTAGTCGGAGAAGAAAGAGCATGAAACTAAACTGACCTGTACAGATTTATGTAAACATGGACAGGTATTAGCCTAACCCTAGTCACAACCCAGACTGAAAAGAACTACAAATTGCAGGCAGTGTATTTCTTTCACTGTGGAAATATCCGCCCATTGTTACCAAAACTGAGCATCTATTTTGGCTCCAAACTTAAAGCAGAGCAAAACAAAGAACAAAGACTGGCACTTCTCTGAGGCAATAAAATGGAGGGGGAAAAAAATCAGAGGTTACTATCTAAATGACTCCACCTCTCCGTTTTTTTCAAATACAGAGATTATTGAAGCAGTTATCTAAGCTGCTGAAACTTGGGGAAGCCTCAAAAAACTACTAAAAAATAATATTGCAATGCTATTTTTAAAATGATATTTTAATGGGATGACCTGAGATATGGATGGATTAATATGACATCAGTGCAGACCAAAGTAGAAGACACGAAAGAGACGAAGGGTACTGGCACAACAAACTGCAGCTGCACGGTGTCACACAAACGGCATCAGACACACTGGGCGTGCTTGGGCAGAAGTTTCAAAATACAAACCAAACACAACACCACATCCTGACACCTCTGAAAGGCAGAGGACCTGGCACCACCTGGCATTTTTGTTAAAACACAATGGTAGTGAGTTTTGTTTTAGCAGAAAAGAAACACAGAACAAAATGGCTTGGAGCCAAAGTTAGGTATGTTCGCTCCAGCACAAATGCACGCATTTAAAGTGGGGGTAATTAACTACTGAGACAACCTAGCTAAAGGCAAGGCAGAGTCATTGTCACTTGACATGTTTGACATGGAAATAGGATCCCTGGAGATGGAACTGCAGAGCTGTGGGCCTCTCAGTCAAACACACCACCAGTACTCCTCCTTCTCTGCTGTGTAGAAAACGATGTAGTTTGAGTACTTCTCGTGGCAGCTGCAGCAGAGTAGCAGGGAGAGGTTTCTCTCTTAAACAAATTGGCTCGAACATATTTTACAGTACCATATGTCTGTCAAAAGGCTGGTATAAACTTTGAATCCCAAAGGACAAATATCATGTAATCATTAATCCAGAAACCCTAACCCAATTAATTTTATTGTCAAGTCTGTGAAGCATGATGACGACCACATCAATCAGAAGTGCCATGGATAAAAGAAGGTCACACAATAAGGTTGGGGGGAACTCCAAACTGGGATTCAGATGTGCCACTGGGGTAGGGCAAAAGGTCCGCAAGAGACAGAATCGAATTTAGAAACAGTTAGTGTTCTTCTGTGACCACAAGGAGAAATATTACAGAGTGTAGCGTCAGCGTGAGAAAATTCAGCAGAGGAAAGGAAACTGCAGATGAACCAAAGCCCCTGCCATTCATAAACAGAGCCCGAGAGTTCTCAGAAGACAAACCTTTGGAGATGCAGCCTGCACACAGCTGAGTTTCTCTGGGCACCGGTCTCTCACACCACATCTTTTAGAGCACCCACGACCATGTGAAAGATGCCATTTGGCATTCAGGTGGTGCAGAAGAAGCACGCAGGTGAGCTCACACCAAAGGCTGGGGGGATGGATACTTCTCAAATCTGGGCCCAAGCCAGGTAATTTTTACCCGGGCCACCACCGCCCTGATAGGGAGATGAGAGGCGGAGGGTATTTATGCACAGGATGCAGGCTGTGACACACCATTTACCAAGGACCTGAGAGAGGTCTGGGAGCCTTTCAATTTTCTAGCATACACACATCCAGCAGGCACAGAGAAGAGACAGCAGCTGGAGTATGCCTGGGCAAGAACGAGTAGGCTTAAGATGACTACATATATATATACACACAAATAGAGAAGAATATTTAAACCTTTCAGAACAGTGAGTTCTGAAAGAGCCTTTACAACAACTGCAAGATCTCGTACTTTTAAGACAAAGCGCGGACAGTTTCTGAAATATGCCAGAATGGCCTGCAGCAGCAAATTGTATGATACTGGAGCCTCATTGCGGCCCAATGCATAAACACAGTTAATAAAAAACAATGAATAGGAGGAGTTGTTTTCATTTAACAATTTCTATGGTGCTCAAATTACAAAGACACATGCAAAGCAGCCTTAAAATTAATTTGCTTGGCTAAAGAAATCAAGTCTTGGCAGCAGCATCGCAAGGGTGGTGACAGCAAGGGGCAAGGGGAAGGGATACATCTGTGAAGCCACTGGCTCCCTCATTCAAACTTCACCTCTTGGAGCAAGGAAGAAGCCTTTGAAACAACACTATTTAATTTTTTTGAAATTCTCCAACTACCCTTCACTTTTGGTTCCTGTCACAAAATTGACCCATTGCATTTAAGGTGCAGTGGGATATGATTTGCTGGAGCTATGTTCTGTAGAAAACAATGAGCCAAATTCAACTTGGAAATAACACTTGAAAGAGAAAAGTGTAAAACAAGTGGTTGTTTGTGTGTGTTTTTGTTTGTTTTAGTGCTGGACGGAAAATACAAGCCGCAGTGGATGGATCATTACATGCTTACAGTTCATCATTTACCCAGGGTATACAAGGAATGCTGTTGAACAGAGAGCCGACTATTACCAGGTACCACACTAGCAGATGCATCTGACAACCCTTCCCTGCATCTGTCGAAAGCAGCATAAGAAATAAATATGTACATGTCTCAGATTTGTAAAACTATCAGTGTCATGGAGCTTGCTGCCAAGGCGCAAGCAAAGCTGCGGAACAGCTAAGGATGACAGATTGTCACTTGTCAACTGTAACTTTATGCCCTGTGGTCAAGCACTCCGAGAGTGCTCCCAGTGTTGGTGCATAAACATGTTTATTTTGCAAACACATAATCTGACCTGTATGAACCCCACGACTGTATCCGTATATCCTTTAACACTGCTTTCCAAATCTACTGACTGCTTCCAGGCTTAGAAGTAACTCTTTCCTATTTAAATGGCTTGTTAAAATTAAGAGCTACAACCGAAAATCAAACGCTTTTTTTTTTTTTAATCAAGAAAATTAAAATGGAGAAAGTATGCTAAAAAGTTTGTTCTGGTTCTGATGCAGCAAAATCTTGTGTATTCTTCATGTCTGAAATAAATAGGAAAACAGGCTCAATTTGATCATCCTCACTTCTGACTACGAAATTCACCACAGGAAAGGTCTAATTGCTAGCTGCTCACAGCCTCCACCAGCAGACAGAAATACAACTGCACAATGCACACACTATTGGTTATGGGCGAGTATACTGGAACCAGCGGCCAGCCCAACATAAAAAGCGACCTTGGATCATGCTGTTTGCATGACATATGAAGCCTTTTGCATATACCTGATTGCACATCAGTGGGAAACAAAGCAGGCCTGAACCACAGAGCCCTTCATCTTTTGCCTGTCTTTTTTTCATGACAAGGAGATGACACAAACTAACCCATCTGGAGACTGCACGTAAGAGCAAGGCGAGGACTACTGAGAATACTATTCTCCCGTCAGCCTACAAAACACTAGCCACATGGACACTTGTGTAACCTACTGACACTGCACCTCTGCCATTTCGCTCAAGGACAGAGTTGATTTGCATCATTTGTGATTCACCCAGATGAATTTCAATAGCAAAGGCAATTATCCATGCTCGTAAAATTAGCCCATGTAGCCAAAAGACCGCAGGTTGAAAATACCCATTTTCCCTGCCTGGTGCCGTACGCAGGGAACAGTGCCCCAAGCCCCACGCAGTGCTCCGAACACGGGCTAAACCATCACCAGGGCTGCACCTGCGGGAGCGCTCATGACAGTTCTTGTTTGCCTTCCACCCAAAATCTCTTGTTGCTCCCTTACCCACCCTCCAGGGGAAGGCTGGGAGAGCTCCAGTGGCTTTGGAAGGTTACAGGGACACCTGCATGAAGCTGAATGGCTAGAAGGGAGAAACAGTTCCCATCTTTCTCCCAGTTTGTGTTCTGAGTACTCTGGTTGTGCTTTTGATCATCCTTCTTGCTCAGTTCCTCTTCTCACTCTTGTTGCTGAACAGAGCTCTCCCCTGACGGAGGGCCCTCGAACTCTTCCCTTTCTGTTCATGCAGGAATGCTGAAAGAGGGCCTGCATGTCCTATTTAAAGGGAGTTCTGCTACTGTGCTAACACTATTTTAAAGAGACCTTATGTTAGCGTTCTTTTCAACACTTGAGGATGGAGAACAAGATTAGATATGCATTTGTTCCCTGATAAAAAGAGCTAGCAAGGGATTTATTACATCACTAGCTCTTCCTGCAAGCTTGGCTTACACCAGAGGCTGACCCCTGTGGTCAAAAATTCAACTCAACAGCAGAATAGCGATTCAAGTTCCTTTTTAGTCAGACAGAGCAAAGTATCATTTCACTGGCTTGTTGCCAGCTCGACAATTACTGGTGGAGAAGTTAGCCACTCGCTCGAAGTCCAAAGACTCTCTGGCTCCCCTTTTAATGGGGACTACACGACATGAAAGAGAAAGAAGCCAAACCAAACAATGACATCTACCTCCCAATCTTATGCAAGAAACGCGATCATCTTCAGAAGACTTCCTACTTACAACCTCCTAACTACCACGCAACCCCAGCTACACACTGTGCAGCAGAACTTCAGAGAAAGCAGAGCCTGTGCCCTACAGCACGTACACTTTTCCAGCCACAGTGGCTAACATTACAAGTTATTACCTCTACCTACAAATTTTGTCTTCTGTATAGTCATGCAGCATATCTCGAATGCTGTTCATTAGCTATGTAGTTTGCCCCGACATCAGTGTGTATCAGTCATATTTTTGACACATGACTTCACTCTCACAACTTTTCTCATCACTGCTCAGATTAAAAATTTAGCAATGAAAGTAAACTGAAAGTCTTATTTTTGCTAATCTTCCAGCCTAATTACTCAAACCACTGATGACAGCTAATGTTGCACAGCTCCACAAACCAGACCTATTTAATCAGTCACACGGCTTCCTTTTTTACATTTAAGGATTCTCCACAACTGACACAGGCACTTATCTGTAATTATCAGGGACCCATTTTACATCCATTAAGGAGTGGATGACTCCCTGCAACTTCCAGAGCAGCCTCCTTCTCTGAACTGGAAAGTGCAGCTTGATTATAAGCCACCTCCATATTTATTCCAACAAGGAAAGCTGGCAGGCAGCGGGTGAACTGTTAGGGTTTACAGTCAACAAGCTGGCAAACACTGGTGAAGGTGAAGTGCCAAAGCAGTGCATCTGCTTGTAGCGCGGATGCTGGCCTGCCCTAGCCAGAGTAAATCTCTGGGAGAGCTCACTCCCCTGGTACAGAAGCACCCAGTGAAGTCATTCAAGGGGTGGAGTCATTCAGAGGGCAGGCTAATCCACAACACAAACAACAAAAAAGCTTTTTTCCAGCCAAAACCAATTCCTAGATCTGCTTCACTGGGCAGCCACATGCACAGTCCTGCCACTGAACTGATGAAGAAACAGAGGCTGGAAACAAATTGTAACGCCTGCTTCAGCCAGCTTAAGCAGCGCTGCATCTGAGTGTCAGCAACTGAACTACCATTTGGAAATAAGAAATAGAGGAGCAAAGAGCTTCTCCAAAACTGGGGAAAACTTATTCTGTGCAAGGCACCTGCACCAGATCACAACACTGCTTAAGTCTGAATATTGTTTGAAGGCATACTTTCCCGAAGATGAATTTGATTTTAATAGAGTAGCTAGGAATAGAAAAAGGAATAGAAAAAATGAGAATGTAAACCAACTGCTCAGGTAATAGAGCCTGAAGATGCTTCCTCACATTTTAAGTTCACCTTAAAGAAAGAAAATTCATCAGTCATACCTGCAACAGGTAAAAGCAGCTAGTCCGTAAACACAAATTTATTGTAAGAAGCTTATTCTGTTTTATGTCAGACAATGAAGTGCTGTTGACCAGGTATAATTGCTACTGTGACATAATAAACAAAGGCTAAATGAAGGAGCCAAAGGACACAGGCAATACGAGAATCTTTCTCTCTGCACAGCTAGAGGATTTTATCTTATACCCTACGTAAAGCAAGGGCACTCAGTAGTTTTAAATTCCCATGTGAAAACAGCACTTACCAGCCAACTCTGCAGCACAACCAAAGGGAAAGAGCACAGGGCTCTTCCCACAGCTTAGCCTCATCTCACCCCTTTCTCACAGAGGGTGCACAGCAACATCCGCACATCCCAGACAGCTGCTGCTGCCCCACCTTCCCTCTTGCTCCCATTCTGCACTCCTGCCCCCTCTAAGGCACTGGCACTACTGCTTGCACAAGCACACTGAACAAATTCAGCAAAACCTAACCCTGCTGAAAGAGAACCATTTTTTTGCTGCTTCAGCTTCTTGGAACAGCTTGACAGCCAGCTAAAAAAACATCACAGCCAGCAGAAGAGAGAAGATGGGAGACAATGGCAGCCCTGAATAAACTCAAGCCAAGCTAACATGAACCAGCAGCCTTCGAAAGGATGAGTTTGTTATTAAGATGTAGGCTTGGAGGTCTGCCAACAGCTGTGACACTCAGGGCTCTGCCTAATAATGCATTCTTGCCTCAGGTTAAAGAAAGATTTATGTCAAGAAAGAAGAGCTTGCTAAGCACAGGTGATGGAATGAGATTCACTCCCGATTTTCTTGACCCATATTTTTTTTAAACTCCAATCAAACTCACCGTTCTGAAGTTATTTTGGCAGAAATGCAGTTGGAAGTAGTATTTTTGGAAAATAAGCCAATGTAGCTAGGAATTAAACCCACAAATGGATTAACCCACCTGCTCTGTCTTTGCCTCTCAGTTCTGCATGTACTCAACACTCATCACTTTCTTCCCTCATCTCTTCTGGTTGTAGAAGACAATATAAGAGAAATATTCTAGTAAGAATTAGAAGAAAAACAAACAAACAAACAAAAAAAACCACCACAGTAAGGTTGGCATAATTCCTATCAGAGGAACAGATTAACAGAAGCAGGATTTACAATACCTTTGAATAAGGTTAAAAAAAAAAAAAAAGAGGAATTTGGTTGTAAAAGCGTGGCTTGAAGCTGCAGGCAGCACTGAGAGATTAGAAATAAGCTGAGAACAAAGATGCCAGCAGAATAGTTATGGAATCAGTGAGCAGTCCCAGATCTACCTTAAGCACTTTCATCCCTTTCATCCTAAGAAACCAAAATATGAAGAGAAATCTGACAGCAAGTAAAACAACCAAAACTAAATAATGAAACAAGTCTGCTCTCCTTTTTGTGCCATTCCCTTTCTGAATGAATGTTTCCAAAAAGCTACCCATCCGTAGCTTAGATTCTACAGCATTAAAGGTAATTTAAAATCTCTCTGGCTCTACTTTCAAAACCATGTGACCCCGACAATTTTATAACCAAGCTCTAACCCAGCAAGAATGTTAAATTTGATTATGTAAATGAAGATGTGTAATGATCAGAGAGCAACATTTTGTCACACTAAGTGTGACAAAAAGAAACAAACATATTGTTATTCCAGTTACGTGTCTCATAAATCAAAGGCTAGAAAAACAGTAAGGTCTTTGGAGGAAAGAAGCTACAGAGAATTAAAGGAAAGGGATATGTCTCTTAAAGGACGTCATAACAAGGTGATAAAACCTGCTGTTTTAAGGGAAGCAGTCACTTATAAAAGAATTATGATCAGTACAAATATGAGAATGCTGAGCTGGTCCCTTGGTAGAAAAGATTGTCTCAGAGAGTTCTCACTGCTAAACGTTTCACTACACAAGATGATTACACACCCAAGTACCCTACTTCCACTCCCAGACCGTGAGAAAAGCACATTTCATTGACTCCTGCTAGGAGCAAAGCAAGAAGCCCTCCTCTCCCTGGCTGGGAAGTTTACTTCTGTGCAGAGTCCCTTCTCTGCCTGGTGCGTTGACAGCTCCCCCTCCTGTTCTGATCTACTTTAACTATCTTTCAGAGTATATGCATACTTCCCATCAGTAAGAAACTGCTGTATCTGCTGAGAAAGGCCAATCTATATTATAAGCCTTCATATATGCAGGTCAAAATGCCATATACACATTGCATAAGAGAAATACAACCTGCTGATGGACAGTGGTGTTTCAATATAAAAATACCTCCTCTTTGCTTTTATTAGTGTCCATATTTAAGTTTGCTTTCAATAATGTCTATATTCTATATGATGCAGGATAGAAACCACCCAAGGAGCAAATTTTAGTCAGAGAGAATCGCCACTGTCAGCTCACTGCTGCACGGTACCCTTGGTTATAAACTAGTTACCATCTTACACTGTGTTTATGTTGAAGCTATGCCACCATCCCAGTAAGTTAGTTTGGCATTACAGCCCCCAAATCAGGGGATCATGCACGGGGTTTTACAAACAGAAAACAAAATTCAACGCAGACCTTTTAACTGCTCAGCATGTGCTCCGACAGCTCGCTGCGTGCAGCAGTACTACCGGCACGCCTGGCAGCCTGCAGAACCTCAGCGGCCCGAGGTTCTTCAGCTATTTCGAGCACTGGGACAGGCTGCCCAGGCTGCTCCAACTGATGGAGTTCGAGCAGCGTTAGGACACCGCTCTCAGCCATGGAGTCTGATTTTAGGGTGGTCCTGTGTGGAGCCAGGAGTTGGACTCCGATCCTTGTGGATCCCTTCAAACTGTGGATATTTCGTGGTTCTGGGAGAGAACAGAGCAGGGCAGCTCGGTGTGAGGGGCGAGCACGAGCCGAAGGCTCCCCGCAGGGCCGCTCAAAGCCCCTCACGCAGCGCCTCACAGCCCCTTCCCTCAGGGCGCTCCTGAGGTAACGCCACCAACGGCCGGCCCCACAGGGCGCACGCGCGCGCCCATCGCCTCCTAACGGCTGCCTGGGGATGCGCGACCCTCCGCGCATGCGGGCGGCCCGCGTGACGTCACTGCGCCGAGCGGGGCGGGGCGGGGCGGGAGGGCCGGGGCGCGATTTTTCAAAATGGAGGCGGCGGGGGGGGGGAGCGGCCGCCGGGCCCGCGAGCGAGCGGGGCTGGGCCGAGGCGGGCGGCGGCGGGCGGCGTGAGGGCGATGGGGAGCCGCGGCCGGCGCCCCGGGGACAGCTCCTAGCGGCAGCCGGGCGGGGAGAGCGGCCGGACGGGGCCGGACGGCGCCATGGCGACCTGCATCGGCGAGAGCATAGAGGTGGGCAGGCGGCCGCCATTTGCTGGGGGCGAGCCCCGGCTGCGAGGGGCGGTGGTGGCCACCCGGAGCCCCGAGGTAGCCCGGGCTGCGGCGGGGCCGCGCTGCGGTGAGGCCGAGGCGCTGCGCGGCGCTGCCATAGCAGCGGGAGCCGGGGGCGGGCGGCGGGAGGGGCGGCGGGAGGCGGCCGGGCGGCGGCAGTGCGGGCGCCCCGCGGGCAGGATGGTGCCGAGCGGGGCCGGCAGCGCCCTCCAGGTACCGCTCCGCCGGGACGGGGGGCAGCGGGGTGGGGGGGCTCCCCCGGGGGGCTCCCGGGTGGGAGAGGGGGGTTACGAAGGAGCGGGGTGCGAGTGACAGCGGTGCTGTTTGCCTTGCAGGATTTCAAGGTGGGGAACCTCCTGGGAAAGGGCTCTTTCGCTGGGGTCTACAGAGCGGTGTCCCTGAAAACCGGTCTGGAAGTGGCAATCAAAATGGTAAGGCAACCAGCCGAGGGAGTCTCGGCCTTCCTAGGGTCTGGACGAGGGCAGGTAGCAGCAGGCTGCGCGTTATGTCGTTGGGCATTTGTGCCTGGTCAGTCGTTTCTAGGTAACTGACGGTTAGATGAGAATTTCCTCCTGAAAGAGGCCGTACCAACAGAAAGACTCTATTGATAGCTAATAGAAACACTTATGTTCCTATTAAAAGAGCTTGAGCTGAAAGACTCACTTCTGGCTGGACATTCAGCCCTATAATTCTTATACAGAAACCTGCAGCCACAAAAACTTAATTTAGATTTCATCTGTCTGGAGAGGTCCTCAACACAGGTAAGAGCCTGAAGCCCTTTAACTTGTAACAGTCTTGAAAAATTTCCCTGACTGCAGGTCAAACTCTTACGAAAGAAACTCATGTTTCACAGGTATTTTGCTACATCTAATTATAGTTTATAATACTTCTGTTTGGCCACCTTCTTAATATCATCTGTACTTAGCTTATCTGCCTGACAAAATCAGCGTTAGATTTCTCTGCATAACTATTTCAGAAAATTTTGCTATTAGTTTTAGTATTTAAAATATTCACTCTTGTCTACTTTTGGACACTTGTATGTTCCTGTTTCTCTAACATACCTGCTCATGAAAAGCACCTAGTAGGCGATACTATGTGAAACCTTGTTTATATTTCAGTGGTTTCAGGCAAATGTATTATGCATTGAATATTTAGAATTTCAAGTTCACCTGAAACTAATCTGTGTAGTCAGTCTTGCAGTACTTGAAAAACATTGTGTTCTACTTTCAGATAGATAAAAAAGCCATGCACAAAGTTGGAATGGTACAGAGGGTTCAAAATGAGGTGAAAATACATTGTCAGCTAAAGCATCCTTCTATACTCGAGGTAAGAATCATGTTTTTTGTAGCAATAACAGTATATGTGACTTGCTGTATAGTCTACAAAATGTATTTTAATATTTTCATTATTTTATTTTCTAGCTTTATAACTATTTTGAAGATAGCAATTATGTGTACTTGATACTTGAGATGTGTCACAATGGTGAAATGAGCAGATACATAAAGAACAGAAAGAAACCCTTTTCAGAAGAAGAAGGTGAGATTTTTTTTCTATACAGCTTTCTTCTTTGCATTATCATGTTGGCTTATTCAATAAATTTAATTCTAGTGAAAGAATATTTACAACTGCTATCTATGAAACTGTATGGCTTGAAATTTTATGAGGAGTAATCTAGGGATGAATTACTACTATACACATATTCACTTGAATGTCTGCGTACTTTATGTCATTTTATGCTAACTTGTGCTACTTTTCTTTTTTAAAAAAAAGACATCAATCTCTACCAAAAGCTAGGATTTTACACACCTAATTACTTCGAACTAGGGGTTAAAACTGGGAAATTCTGTAAAGGAAAACTAGCAATTGCATGTAAACAGCTATGTTTGCTTCACATTGTACCTCTTCACCTTGGTATTACTGCCTCATGTCACCAGTTAGAAAGCCTTCCAGATTCCAGTTCATCTCTGCAGTGTCGTTGGAAACATTTACTGTGTTTCGAGATGTGTGTAAATGAAAATGTAGTTAATTGTTTAAAAGATGTTTAAGGGTTGAGTTAGCAAGAAGTTCTGTATAAGGAGCAAGTATCCAGTTTCACGCTTAGTCTGGATTTCTTGAAGGACTGCAGCTGAGGAGAAATCCTGCTGTGGTTTTATCTCTACTTCTTATAGAAGTCAGTGAATTAAATAAAAATCCTATCTTACACTGACAGTGAGCTTTCAGTGTAATTTAAAAACTTTAAATTGGCTATATTATTCTTCTCAGTAGTGTCTCGAAATCCTGCAAAAAAAAAAGTTGAATTGCATTTATGAGTTTACTCATGTTCTATTTTCTTATAGCTGTCAGTGAGAAGATTTCCATTAGGACATGGATCACTGAAAGGCTAAGTGGGACAGTGCAGTTCCAAAATAAATTTAAGGGACATGGAAGCATGCTGCTATGTGCAGTGTTTCAGGCTGCAGACAGACATACTGTTCTGTCTTCCACTGATCTGGGTTCAGTGGTTAATGCCTATGCCAGCTCCCAGAATTACCATGCTGATCTTTTTGTCCGGTTCTTCCAGTTTAGAAACTGATGGAGAAACAAGGAAACAAGTAATCTTATTCTGTGAAATTCCTAGATCACAGGACAGGACTAAAGGGGTGCTGTTACAGAGGCATCTGTTGAATTCAAGTCCACTCCAGCGAAAATAGTTCATCTGATGGTACCACAGGTCTGAAAGTTGAAAACCACTGGCTCAGATTTAAAGAAGTCTCTTCGTTTGAGAAGAGCTTTCTACTAATGTTTGTTGTCTTGCAGTGTTTGCCCTTTGCTAAGAAGAAGGACTGTAAATTCTTTGCTCTAGAAAGTGTGATTCTTAAGATTGCTGTAATTGCAACATCATAATAAATGATGCTGTTTCAGCCTGGATGAGGTTTTATTTCTAATGTAATAGAGCAGAAAGATTATCCGAACATCATGAACATAGAAGACTGAGAAATTGAAATACTGGTAGCCTTGACGGCTTGCTATTGATAAACCATCCAAGTTGTCTGCAGTATTTTATAATCTGCATGTAGTAATGATGCTTGATTTCTCGTATTTGTTTCTGAAAGTGGGGAGTGCAACTTGAATTTTTAAGTTCTCAGAAACCTAATTGCTTAAGGAAGGACTGGAAATATTTTCAGTTTGCCTATATCTTACATGATTCAGTTATCAAAGAATCAAATGGATTAATGCATTACGGAACATTCTTTTATGGACTGTCCTAGAACATAGTCATACTGAATTGCTCCAAGCAAAAGAGCAGAAAGTTGTTCCAATCTCATTAGCATGATGCTGAACACCCTTGTAACATCCTCACTTTAAAAAAAAAAAAAGCAGGACCAATAGCAGACTGGAAAATGTTATTATTTTCAGGACTATGATTTCAATTATACTACTGAAGCATGTGTTTTTTTTGTATTTTTGACAGTCCGCCACTTCTTGCATCAAATTATCACGGGTATGCTGTATCTTCATTCTCATGGAATACTGCATCGGGACCTCACCCTTTCTAATCTCTTACTCACCAATAATATGAACGTCAAGATTGCTGATTTTGGACTAGCAACTCAGCTGAAAATGCCTCATGAAAAGCATTATACCATGTGTGGAACTCCAAACTACATTGCTCCAGAGATAGCCACAAGGAGTCCGCATGGACTTGAATCTGATGTATGGTCTTTGGGCTGCATGTTTTACACTCTTCTTATTGGAAAGCCGCCTTTTGACACTGACACAGTCAAGAACACACTGAATAAAGTGGTGTTAGCAGATTATGAAATGCCAGCCTTTTTATCAAGAGAGGCACAAGACCTCATACACAAATTACTTCGCAAAAATCCAGCAGATCGTTTGAGTCTTTCCTCTGTGTTGGATCATCCCTTTATGTCCAGGTGTAGGTCTACGCGGAGCAAAGATTCAGGAACTTCAGAAGATTCCATGGACAGTGGAAACGCTACCATCTCTACAACCTTTACAGGCTCTTCCAGCATCAGTACCAGTGGCTGCTTGAAGGAAAAGAAGAAGCTGTTAGTGGGGCAGCCGCTGCCAAATAAAATTACTTTTTTTCCTAAAAACAAGAATTCCAGTAACATTTCATCTGTAGATGGAAGCGGTTCTTTTCATCAGTGGGGAATTCAGGGAAAAGAAATCGGCGTAACTGGCAGGGGAAGAACCATGCAACCTGCTGAAGAGAGACCACATTCCCGCTACCTCCGAAGAGCCCACTCTTCAGATAGGTCTGGCGCATCCCATAGCCAGACTCAAGGAATATCAAATATTGTTGAGAGATGTCACTCAATGGAACTGCTTTCCAAGCCTAGAGCAGGAACAAGGGAAAACACAGAATGCTTTTCACCTGCAAGCAGCTATACTGATGTGGGAGAAATATTTAAGGAAAAGACTTCTGGTAGTTCTGGCTCTTTTGAAGGGCAAATGTCTCCACCTGTAAAAGATCAACCACAGTAAGAATCAGCTTTTATTAAGATGAAGTGTAGAGCTGTCCTGTGTTAAGTGAATGTTTTTTTTTCCTGGTACTAGACTGCAGTAAGTGCCAAAAGTGTCTCTGCTTATAGCTTGAATACAAATATAAAGAGGGTGATAATTGATGCTGTAGCTAATGTAGAGGTTTACCTTCCCACTACTCCATCATAAAGTTCATAGATGCAGCATGTCTACCAGCTGGATTGTAGCTTTTATTTATCCTGCTAATACTTTATTATTTACTTATATTCTCATGTGCAGCAAGGTGAATATTTCATTCCCCACAGTAACAGTAGTAGGGGACCCTTGCTAATTGCTCATTTTAGAAATACAGATTAGGGTAGAAGTCATTCAGAGTATGACTGCCAATGGATATACTTGCTGCTCTGGGGTTTTTCAGTTCATCTTTAACTATGCCTTATACCTAGACAAGATAAAAAGAAAAAAAAACTGTCGAAGTACAAGCTTAAGGATTATAAAATGAGCAATGCTTCCTGCACTTGGGGTAAAAACAAACAAAAAATACCTTAAAAGTTACCTGAAGCGAAGTTCTGTCCTTAGAAGTTTTGGATGAAAATCCTGGCTTCTTTCATCTTATCTGACAGGCTTTCCTAGCTCATGCGAACTAGCCCAGGTGTAAAATCTGCAAGGGATGCTAGGATGCTTGTGTGTGTTGGAGGCCTGAGCTTTGTTTCCTGTGCACTGCTGTGCAACAAAAATCCTTTGTTGTGATGATCTGTGCATACTCACAAGTTATTTTACTTTACTCTGCTGATGGGGAAAAAAAAATAATAAAGAACATTTTCCTGTGTTTAATGTAAGGACTATTGCATATCCTAGTTCCTGCTTTCCCCTCTGTGTGAAGAAGTGGTAACTTCGTGTGTGGTTTCATTTGTTTTTCTTTTTGTAAAGTGTTTCAGACTTGATTCATGCTAAAAATTAGTGCTAACTTTTTATTACACTCGGAAATGGGTTTTTATGAATGCTACTTGTGAAAAGAGAAGCAAGTTCCATGCTGTCTGCAGCTGCAAAATGCCGCCTGAATTTCTTAAACACTTTAAAGGTTGTGGTTTCTGCAGCTGCAACATCATAACTTTTGTTGTGCAAGTGTCTTTGATGTAATTTTGATTACATGTGTAACTTTTATTTTGCAGCTCAGATTATCTCTGCCCAATGAAGCCCCACCTTGGTTTGTTAGAGCAGAAGTCCCAGGCTGAAACAATGCAGCAGTGGCTTGGAAGCATGCAAACAAATGGTGCGTTACTAAGCGATTGTGTATTTTTGCACTGCAGTTATAGTTGTCCTGTACCTGTTTCTGTTGTTTTTCTAAATTTAATTTCATTAAACTCATGATGAAAGCAATTGGCCAAGTTACTGTGATATTGGAGTAAAATGCTGGCATCCTAAGTATCAGTGGTTGGATGTTAACAGAAGCCACTGCAGACACAAGACTTCCTTTGTGAAGGAAAAGCATGGGAGACCCTAAACTGACTTGTCACTGCTAAAAATTGACAGAGCTATTGAATGAGGCAAAATTATTTCCAGCATCACTAGCCTGTGAAATCACTCTAAAGCAAGAGCTATGCCATTGATAATATTTTGTTCTCTCTTTTGGACTAAGCTGTAGTATTTTAATTTCCTGAGGTAGGAATTTCAGAAAGCTTTGTAGTTCTCCCCAAGCTGTTGAGTTGATACAATGAGTTACATGTAGCTGCCTTCAGAACAGTGAAGAAATTATATGTTGTATTTGCTTGGCTTCCTAAAGTAAGGTCATCTTTTTTTCAGTGTTTCAGCAAAAATAAATAAGGCCACAAAGAGGGAAATGCAGTTTTAGAACCTGCCCAAATTATTCACTTCTGACCTGAATCATTTATAAATATATATGTGACAGAAGATTGGCAGGTGACTCAAACTCTGTTAATTCAGTTGTGCAAATATGCCTTAAGAGAAAATGTGACCTCAGCGAATGAGAGAAAGATAATTAGGCTGCAGAAGGAGGGGTGGAGAAAAGGACAAAAGACACAGAAGGGAAGGAGGTGTTCTTTGTTGTGCATCATATTACAACATTTTCGAGTAATGTAATTCAATCATAGAGCAATCATAAATCCATTCTGTTCTCTTTTGTTCTGATATTACTGGACTCCTTTGTGTGTATAGGGAATTGGAATCATGACACATGGGCATGATGGAGTAATCCTACTTAATTTTTGGTCCCTCCTCAGCTGTTCTGCAACATGACAGGAGGAGTGCATTACTTGTTTGGGTGAGGGCCCTTTGATATTTAGGCTCTTGTTCAATGGCTTGAATATCAAAACTAGACAAGTGGTTATAAGAAGTTTAAATATAAAAATAGGTTGTTGTTTTTTTTAAACAAGTGACTGGGAATAAAACACAGGTTTTGGAGTGTGCAGTTAACATTTGGAGCAATAAAACCTGGTTGATGTTAAAACACTAGTTAGCTAAGCTGAAACCTCAGTGAAACTTGGTGGTTATCTGAATGGCAACGAAACTGGCTTTCAACAGATCAATTCTTGGGGAAGTATATATTTGAATTAGTGTTTTGTTTAGCAGTGCTTTTGTGAGGTGATTTGATGCATGTTAAGACCAAAGGCTGTCATACCTGAGATATAGTAACATTTTCAGAATAAACACTGAAATTTTATAAGGGCTGATATTGATTGGTACCTAAGTCATAGTCTAACAATTTGGATTGACTATGGAAATCATTCTCTGTTTAAATAAGCCTTCTAACATATTATTTTGAAAAACTTTTTTTTTAAGTGACTTTTTCCCCCTTACTAAGGCTCTTTAAATTTCCAATGTACTTCTACAATGCTTTCAGGTCAGCTGAGACCACCTGCAGACCTTACTGGCAGCAGTAATGCACATGGAGGTTTCCAGTATCATCTGGATGTGCAGCAAGATGCATCAAGAAATGCATGGAACACCTTGAAAGACATCAGGAATCATGATGCATCCCTTGACATCCCTCCACATCCTTTAAACCAGAGAAACCCAAATAAATACATCTCTCAAGTTCTCTGCCAGTCTGAGAAAGTTCAGTCATCTTCGTGTGGCCTTTGGTCAACTACAGAACAAAACCAAGCATGGGGCAAGGAACCACCAGCACATCAGAAACCTACACTGAGAAGTATAGTGTTGCCTCTCAATGCTCACAGGCTAAAACCGATCAGGCAAAAAACAAAAAATGCAGTGGTATGTGTCGGTTCTCAGAATTAAAAACTTAATTTTTAAGTAGTGTGAATCTCTTTAAAAATCACTTGGAAAATCAGAAATGTTTGCTCTTCTAAAAATCTGTAATTAGATTATATGAATCTGTATTACTAGTGATTAAATTCAAAGTTATATCAATAAGATGCGTCTTAGTTTTTCTGGATATGGAATACTGCAACCTGGTGGCTACTTGTTGCAAATGTTGACATTGCATTGCTTCTAGCTTACAAGCAAAGAAACTATACGTAGACATAAGAAATATTAAGTGCATATATACTTCCTATAGTTCTCAACATCTGCACTGCTTATCTGTATAAGGTACAAATTTAGACTTTAAATATTAAGGTTTTAACTACGTCCAATACACTGAATATTTTTTAAGAATTGGGTAAATAACTGGATTAGAAATGAAAATAGTCTTGCTCTACAATACTTGAATGTTTTTCTATAGTGCTGTTTCATCCCTAACTCAAGGGTGAGGAAGAAAGCAAAAGAAATTCTTTTAATCCTTATGGCTCACGTGATTTTTCTGGTTGGTCTGTTGTTTCTGGTTCCTTCTGCTTTTTGTTCAGTTTTTTTTACAGTCCTGCTCACCTGTTCTCCCTTCCCCATTTCTTTTTCTAAAGAACATAATAGAGCCAACTGGTGTTAGATTGATTTGTCAGCTAACGAGCCACACCCTTGCTCACCTGGTTTATAACCTTGAGTCATGAAGAAGCACACTGTTTTAATAGCCCTGGCAGTAGAAGTTACTGTAAGAAGTATTTATCAGTTTGCACTATATTATAGAAATATTCTAGTCCTTATATTTTTAGAAAGCTGTGTTCATAAAACATTTGTAGGAAAAAATGTTAACTTATATTGCCAGAGAGTGAGGCTTTTTGGTCTAACTGTTTTAATTTATTTTAGGTGAGCATTCTAGATACTGGGGAAGTGTGTATGGAGTTTCTAAAAGAACACCATTCACAAGAATTTGTGAAAGAAGTTCTCAGAATATCTTGTGATGGAAATGTGGTGAGACTTCTCGATTTCTTTATTGTAATATTAAGTTCTTTCAGTTTTCTGTTATTTAAATGTTTATTAATTTTCATTTTAGCAATTATTTGCTATGATTTACTGTTATAAATTATTTGTTTAGAAATGCAATTAGCCATTGCAAATAGCCTCCTCCCCTGCACCCCCACCCCTGCTGTGGTACAGATGTAGGTAGCAAGCAATTATTTCACAGCAAGATTGGACTTGACTTAGAGAACAGTGAATAGAAAGTATTGCTGAAAACTGCAGCTGTTAAATAATTACTTAGTGGAATAGAACAGTTCATGGTATATTATGGTAATTAAACTGACTTATTTCCATATGACTTGCAAATGTAAACACAAGTTTTCCCTTTTTGTAGATTGCAGTTTATCATCCAAACGAAGGAAGAGGCTTCCTTCTTGATGACAGACCTCCTGCTCTTCCTGAAGACATCTGTATGTATAATTTTGACAACTTGCCAGGTAACATGACATTTATTTTGAAACTATGATGATTAATCTGATGCTTAAGTGAATCTTGTTTGAGACTTACTAGCTTTTACCTGCTACTCAGATAATCAGGAGGATAAAATGCTTTTCAAAATAAGATGAAAACTACAGTTTAGCTGGAGACTTTTCTGAAACTTGATGAGACGGAACCCACAGGTTTTAAGCCATTTTATATTGAAATTATAAGGAGTCACTTGCCTTCTTTACAATGTAGTTTAAACTGAGGCTTTCATATTCTGCACATTTTTTTACTTGCACACTGTTTTAATCAAATTTTAAAAAGCAACTTTAATTTGCATTTCGTAATACTTATTGCATGGGGTGAGAAGGGGAAAGATATATATTTGAAAGCATTACCAGTATTTAATGTAGACAAAAGAACAAACATAAGCCAACTACAAATTCTTAAAAGACAAGCAGACTGCTCTGCTAACTAGAGGTCAAAGACAAGTTTTACTTGAAGTCAGGAAACCAGCTGGACCATGTTATCTTTTTAAATGATGCATGCAGTGCTTTCCTCTATGTTGTTGAGGTTCTGAACTACACTAATAGAAGAAACAGCTACTGAAGATGTAAACTTTTTTCTAGAAAAAAAAAGTTAGTGGAAATTGAATTCAGTTTCTTTAAGCGTTTCTGTGAATTATTTAAATGTTATTTACAGCCTTCATCTGTAAAATCTGTAAAAAAAAAAAAAAACTATTTTTTTCAAGCTGATATACAGTGTTTAATCTGACTGATAAATGTTTTAAAATATTTTTTTAGAAAAGTACTGGAAGAAATACCAGTATGCAGCCAAGTTTGTGCAGTTAGTAAGAACAAAAACCCCCAAAGTTACCTTCTACACAAGATATGCCAAGTGCATGTTAATGGAAAACTCACCCACTGCAGACGTTGAAGTTTGTTTTTATGATGGTATGTATTCGCTTTTGCAAGTGGTTATGTTATTAAAGCTGCACTAAAATATTGCCAAACAAAACTTAAGGTTGAAGAAAATACTAGAAACAAGACTTTGCCACTTAGCACTTTGCCACATTCTAGCACTCGCAAATGAATTTATTCATTAGTTTCTTTCTGCTATCTTCCTTCTTCAGGGAGTACATGACAGAAGTATTGCTAACCTATGCCTTGTTACCTTTCATGAATTCATTTCATTTCTTTGGATCTACTTTTGATAGTTAACCTACTTAGTGAAAGGTGTGTCCCTACATCAAGCTTTCCATTGTTAACTTGAGAAAGTGACTGTCTTCTCCAACTTTCTCTCCCTCATTAATCCAGACTGCACTGACTATTGTTTTCTCACTATAGACCACTGAAATAATTTGATTTGCCACATAGGTAGACATACACATAGAATTTATGATTTTAAGAACAATTTAGTAACAGTTCTGTGATTGTGTTGAACGCTTTTGAAAGAATGTGTATCTTTAAAACCATATTAAATACTAATAGATTGTATTTAACTGAATCTTGGTAGTGCTATTAGAGATGGCAATTTTGTCTCAGATTAATGTTTAGAAAGGCATTTGTCGATAGGTAATAAATGCATCATTCAACCTACGTAAGTAGTGATATTTGGTCAAAGAAAACATTCCACTAACATCACAGTCCCAATTTAAGTGGCATTTGTTTCTGCTAGATGCACAGAGCTCAACCAGGAGCAGTTCTATTGTAGTAATTCTTATGCCAGTGAGTCACATTTTAGTAGAGTACAATGTAATGGTGGGGATCTCTATTTCATAGATACTAGCACTTTATACAAATCAGACTAGAAAATCCTTTTTACAGGAGCAAAGATACACAAGACAGCTGGTATAACTCGTGTGATTGAAAAATCAGGGAAATCCTTCACTTTGAAAGGAGAAGGTGAAACAGGTTTGAAGAAGGAAATACAAGTATATATGGATCATGCGAATGAGGTAAATGGTTTTATATAGCCCTTTCAAATGCAAAGCAACCTTCTGAAGATTCATTCTTTCACAAATCTGCCTCAAATGTTGCTTTTCATGTTTTCCATTATGGTGATAAGAAGGATGGTGAAGTGCTTTTGGTAGTGGTGGGTTTTAGGATGATTTTTTTTTGAAAGAGCAAATATCAGTGTAGTAGTAACAGTGCCTCAAAGACTGTTAGAGGAAATTTTTTACTAGAGTGTAAAGCAGGTTTGCCTGCCTAGTGGGGGATTTAAACAGAACAGGCAGAGCTGCTTTATGTGATTTTTAAAGAGGCGACAACTGCCAGGTGTTTAACTGGTCTGCTTGCTATGCCTTCTCATGTTTCATGTCACCTAGTTAGCAGTCACAAGAGTAGTTATGGCCTTGAACTTGGGAAATGGTAAAAAAAAAAAATTCCAATTCTGCCTTTTTGTTCTGTTTGCTGGAATAGAATTCAGGGGTCTGTTGTTCCCCTGTCTATTCCTGCTAAAAGAGGAGGAGCTGTGGTTATTACAAGTAATCCCTGATACGCTGAAGCTACTGGGGGTAACAGTAATATAGCTTTTTTAGTTGCCTTCATGGTACATGAATACAGCGATTATCGATATTCAATACCATTGGAAAAAAGCACTTCCATGTGTAGGCAGTCAAACCCTTCTCAGTTAAAAACTTTAACAAGCTCTTTCTAATTCCAGGGACATCGTATATGCCTTGCACTGGAATCTGCTATTTTGGAAGAAGAAAAAAGGAGTGAAAGCGTTCCGTTTTTTCCAATAATTGTTGGAAGGTAGCGTTTTCGCTAGTACATATTTACACACTTGCATATTCCTCCTAAGTAGCCTGTTGCAGCTAATGTTAGCAGAAGCCAGGGCTGTTTAGCAGAGGCTCATAGTCATTAGCAAGATAACCATCAACTTCATAACATGTATTAAAAATATTGTTTTGGACCTTCATACCCTTCTCTTGATACTAGGACAAAATACACTTGTGGGTTTAGACTAAACCAGGCTAACAAATAGCATGTGTAAAAACAAGTCTGCAGAAGACTAGTGTTCTCAAGTGCTTTGTACAGTCTGTGGTTAACTGAATGAAAAGCTAGGTCTCCTCACTTCTTACTTTAGACCCTTTCAGTAAGACCTCTTCACATTTCTCTCGTTGTTTTTCCAGAAAACCTGGCAATACTGAATCGCCAAAGGCTCTAGTGCCTTCATTGTTGGACAATACAAACTGTTCAAAAGAAGTTATGGCACTGGATAAGAATATAGCTGCCAGTTCTATTCCAGTTCAAACTCCAAACTGTACTCCTGTAAGTACACAAGAACAAGTGGAGACTGCTGTCCAGCAGGAAATGAAATATTGCTATTTTATTTTCATATATTTGTATAGATGTATGCTTTCAACTGTTTGAGCATGCTGGCTAGAAATGTTTTTATTTTGACTTGAACTAACCTGAGATATCTGGAATTAAGATCATCTGAAAAGTCCATGTCCTCCAAAACGTTGTCAACTATGTCTCCTGGGAACATAGCTTGACAATTGCGTACTTGTGTTACGCAGAACTGTCTTGAATTTGGAGGGCTCTGTGTCCTCAGGCCTGTATATCAAACAGTAGTCACAAAAGATAGGAGCACTTGAGGCTAGCGATTTGAAATCAAATGTTAATTTAAAAAAAAAAAAGGCTAAATGTAAACATATTTATACATGTAGCCAATAAGGCTTTTTATGTGGTTTCATTTATTTGTTTCGAAGACCCACCAAGCTTCAATTGCTGCATCACAGTCCTGATAAAGCATTCCTAGCTGAATTAATTCTATTAGTCTTAGCACACTGAGTTTGTATGAGCTTCACTGCTGTGAATTGATGTGCACCCCTGTTCTTTGATTGTTTAGTGCATGTCCTTTATACAGAATCTGCCACTTTTCACTTGGCTGAAATGAAGTTAGTAACAAAAATTCCTTCGGGCTTCAGCACTAGTATTGATTTTCACACTGAGTTAATGTTAAGCTTCACCAGATTTCTAACTTAGTTTCAGCATTCAAACAATTTTCCTGAAGATGTGTAGGGTTTTCTGCCAATCAAACACAGAAAAATAGATTTTTTTTTAAGTAGGAAGTCTGCTTAGGGAAAGTCTTTCCTCTGTGAGTACAGGGAATCAGTGGAAAAACTGTTGTAATACAGCATGGAGGAAGTCATATGAAATCCTGTGGGCTTTTTACAACATAATGCTGTTAAATGAAGCTTAGAGGCTAAATCTTTCTGTATATAGCAAAAGATTAAGGAAAAAAAAGATGGTAATTAACCACTACAGTTAGTACATTATCTGTTGGCTTTAATACTAAGGCTGCTAATACCGTGCACTTCTGGGTTTTAGGTGGTGTCATATGAAAAGTCCACATTTATGACTAATGCTGCGGAAGCTACGTGCTCCTCCATTCATCAGACAGAATGCAGCCCAAATTCAGCCCAACTTGTAAAATCTGTCTTTGTGAAAAATGTTGGTTGGGCTTCGCAGGTAAGAAATGAATATCAAAATTCCAAATAAGCAGGTTAGGTAAATGCTATGGTGAACTACTTAAGCAGAAGAAACCCAAGTAATAGTTCACTACTTCAGTTCTATGCGTCACAAATTTCCTATGATTACTGCTGCCTATTTGAGTGCCTTCTGTCATGTAAATTTCCCTCGAAAAAAGTTGAAGCTGTTAGAATTTTAGCTGTTCATTAATGTAGCAGTAAAGGTGCTATGGTGAAATGTTTTTTAATGGAAATGTACCAGTGCTGTGCAAGCTGACTGATTCTGCCAGTGCAGCAGGAAAAGTTGTTTTCTGATACACAACTGTTTCCTTGCTGCTTTTCTGTGGTACCAGATTTAGATTTAAAAAATGTTCTCTGGAATCCAGATAGAGAAATCATGCTATCCTAACAAACGAACAATTTAATTTATATTTAAACTTGTATATAGGTGTGAACTCAAACAAAATGGTCCTTCTATTTTATGTGCAGTAATTCTCTGAGTGGTTAATTAAAGACAATTCTTTAACTCACTGAAAAGGACACTAAATCTGAACACCTGAAACTTTAGGAACTCTGGTTCTTGAAACTGTAAGACTACTATTTACTAAACAGTAGTATACATATGATCAGTGAAAGAGTGGCCTAGATACCAAAGTGACTTCAACTCGGAAGAAGTTTCAGCTTCATTTAATAGGATAATTCTAGGTGTGCAATCTTGTGTTTTATGTCCACAAATGACACTGCAACTTGTCTTGTTAGCTGACCAGTGGAGCAGTATGGGTTCAGTTTAATGATGGATCCCAACTGGTAGCCCAAGCAGGTGTTTCTTCTATCACTTACACCTCTCCGGATGGCCAGACAACTAGGTGAGTCTTGTTACTGCCATAAAAATAGCTCAGTCTGCTGTCACTTTAAGACTCTTTAACCTAAGGTAAACTTCATAGCTGCTGTTCTTTTTTTATTACTATTAAAACTTACATTAAAACTATTTAAGAATGTGTATGTCCCAAATTCATATACTAAATATATGATCAAACAACTGTTTTTTCATGTTTGAGTATAACATACCTATAAACAATAACTTTAAAGTAATTATAATGTAGTAATTTAAAGATAAAATAATCCGGTGGTTAACATATTTACAGATGAGTTTTTAAATACTTATACTGTCCTGAAGTAAAGTAATTTATTGCAAGCATCTAAACTTTGTATTCTTATTTACCTTTGTAGGTATGGAGAAAACGATAAGTTGCCAGAATATATCAAGGAGAAGCTGCACTGTCTGTCTTCTATTCTTGTGATGTTTACCAATCCAGCTGGTCCTCACTGATAAAAGCAAAGCAGGTGTTGGGGCACAAGAGCTTAAACTCACTCACTGATATTAAAGCAACTGATTTTATTCAGCTTATCCAGAAATCCTTCCAAAAATTGGTTTTAAAAAAATAGGAAAGGAAGGGTTGTTGTTTATGTAGCAAATTGCTTGTAAAGTACCTTACAAAACATGTTTTTCCTCAAAATGATGGATAAACTTGCTCAAGCAAGATCTTGAGCAACTCAGTTCTAAATGACCTCAACATTTTGGAAATCTGAATCTATTGTATTTTTTCTTTCCCCACTGCTTACTCAAGTGCTAAAGATCAAGGAAAATGCATCTGTGCTGTTGAAGTGTTTGTATTTGTAAATAACTTGTATTTTTATGTCTTACAAGTAATATATGTAAATATGTACATGTTTTGTAACTTTTTTATTTTTGTAGCAGCAGCTTTTAACTTCCCTGCACAAGCATTTTATACCAAAAAAAAATAAATGCAGTGGTAATTGTCTAGATCTATTTGTTTGGTATTCAAGTTCAGAGAGCCTTTTCCTGTAAGTTAGCAAGTTCAACTATACCCAGAAGCTGATGTAATACCTTAAGAGCATCATAGGTGCTAAGCATCATCTTAGGGATTCTAAGGCTGTGTGAAGCTTGGGGCAAGAAGTTATAAAACTGTTACACAAAGTATCTAACTTGTGGAACTTAAAAATTTGCACAGTGGTTTATTTAATGTTTTACCTCTGCAGTAGAGATCACTGAAATATGTACAGATAGCATTTGATAGGAAAGCAAATTGCACATACTGTAGTTACTGATCAATTTGTTACTCCATAGGAATTTTAACTTCAGATACTTTTACCTTATCTTATACATTATGAACCACAATATTAGAGATATGTAACAAACTGAGGAACATTAAGAGAAACTGTTTGAAAGCATTTAACTTCACCTGTGCTGATATTTCTGCTTGTATCAATACACTTATTGAATGACAGTATGGTGAGAACTTAACTCTTAGTCTTTGATAAACATGTGTACACATGCACAAAAATACATCCCTTTCAGATAAAATGTGTAATATTTTAAGTGTAAGATGCCTGACTTTTCAAGTACCAAGTTATTCTTGATGAGATGCGGACTGGCACTGAATATTAAAAACCTGTAATATCAATTAACTTCTGTTTAGGCATAATATAGGTTTCACGTGCCAACTCAATGTACATACAGTTGATAAAAGCCTATGTCATCAATACTAGAAAGTGAGGTGACACAAAGGGTTAGGAAAGGGATGGGATCATCTACTTTGTGAAGTGTGACCATTAAGTGCAGTGAGATTAATGTTAACCAGAAAACAAAACCCATCAGGCCCTACCCCTTTTAACAATACATCTTTTGTAAGATGCTAAGGCTGATAATCTGTAACAGCTATACACTAGCTTAAACAACAAACTTGGGAAAACAATTCTTGTCCTTTCTTTCTTGTTTGAGCACTGTATGAATATAGCACTGTTTAGAGATAGTGTTCCACAAGCATTCACCAAGTCCAGTTTTATCCTTAACCCTTTAAAAATATGTACTCATATACACTTTCATTATGCCTTAACCATCACTACAAATATAGTTGTAGAAGATGAAATGCTAATCCATGCTAGCTCTTTTGAAAACTCCTGCTAGACTCTAGTTTCACATGTCCATGGTAACTTCTGCTTGCTTTAAGTGCATCCTCTTAGAGTTTGTTCCCACCACTGAAATATACTGTTTGTGGTACTATTTATTATGAGCTAGCTTATTAAAAAATGCTCACTTTCTTGAAAGAAAGGGTTAAAGAAGCAAAGTCTTCTCCTACCTGTCTGGAATCATGGAGCAACAATGTATGACGGAAAAAAAAAGCTTGCCTTCAGTCAGTACTGAAAAAATAATCTTTTAATTCAGTAGTCTTAGTGTTTTAACAGTTGATTACATAGGAATAATTAATTACATTTAATTTAGTAAGAATCAAATACTAGATATGTTAAATAGCAGCTACAACTTTTATTATTACTGGAGGTTTTTTAATCTCCCAGTAGTATTGAAACAGATAAGCTCGTATAGATAAAGACAGGCCTCATTATGAAGAATTTTTTTTAAATAAAAATATTAAATGATTCAAACATAAGTTCTTATTTCTTATGCTATATTATCAGAAAAAGGCTATAGCTAATAGTCAACGTGTAAGGAGCCACTAGCTTCCTCCTTTTTACTTAATTAGCATGAACAGTGGTTGCTCGAATAGAACAGTGCATTCATTTCCACAGATAACAACAAAAGCGTAAACTATCATGCTTAGTATTTCCTTTTTAGAATGAGGTTAAGAAAAGCTGTGCATAATTTGCCCTGTGCAAGTTATCTTTCTTGCTACAAAAAGGCATTTAACAAAACAGTAGACAGTAGAAAAAATTGCACGATTTACTGTAGTTCAAGTAACAGTCACCGAGGCTGTGATTTTCAGTGGCTCCTAACCAACTGAAGTATCCAAATCCCACATAAACTACTTCTATGAAGTAGGCACCTACCTTCCTCTGCAGTTCTATCACGCTTCACCTGAAATCCTTGCACTGATACATAAGGTTCCAAAGAGAGACATTTTGTAAGAGCCAGTGCTTTCAAGCTAGTAAACAGAGCATCATAAGGTTCACTTACGTAGTGATGTCTCCATAAAAAGTGCACGCAGCTCAACTCATCGTGTAGTTACAAATAAATTATTAATCCTGATTCACAGAATCAAGACAATGTTTCACTTCTTTCTGAAAAGGATGCACTTAACCTGTCACCTTTGCAGCTGCACGCAATACACAGGTGCATGTGAACATTTCAAACGTGTCATTGTACTGGTTCAACTTCTTCATATCCTTCCTCTGCTGCTGGAAAAGCAGAATACAAAAGCTCTGTTGCAGCGAGTATAACCATGGATTAGGATATGACCAAACTACATGTTCTGTCACTGTGTAAGTACAGGTCTAGAGTTCTTATCTCACAACTGACAAGGTCAGTGGTTAGGCACTCCTCATTAAAAACTAGTAATAAACTATTATTTCTGGGTTGGTTTTACTCTGTCGTTCCTTACATATTCAACAACTCTCTTCTTGCATCCTTCCATACCTAACAGAAAAGGCAATAAGTCTCTTGTATACTATCTCCAAGACTAAGAGAGAAATTACGACTACTCCACAGATTAAGCTAAATGCCCAACGTGGCCCCAGGTGAGTGTATATTTGGCTCACAAAAACAGGTCCAAGTATGCGTGCTCCACTTCCAGAGGCAGTTAACCATCCCATGTAGACACCCTATAAAAGAGCAAAAGTTTATGTTAGACAGGAATTTGGCTAGCCAAGAATTCCCACCAATCACCCTAAATAAAACGAAACAAACTGTTTAGGCATCATGCTTACCTGAGGTTTTGGGCCTAGAAGTTTTGAGTATAAAGTGTAGGACATGACATTACAAACTGGATAGCCCAATCCTATTAGTATGTCAGAGCTGATATACTGGGCCAGATAGATCATGGGAGTATTCAGGCACCAGGACTGTGTGACAGGGCAGCCTACAGGCTCTGAGTGGTTGGATGGAAGCTGCATTGCTTGCAAACTCCAGAAAGGTATCACCATTTCACTGGAAATTGTTCGAGGAATAGAATTGTTCTTTATTTCTGTAAAAACAAGTAATACATGCCACTAAGAAAAGAATAAAATAAAAAGCGTTCAATAAAACATTATGACTAGCTTAGCATGACTTGAATTATACCTTGCCATTGGATATTTGGTAGTTTTTTCCCCCAAGGCAGTAAGATAAAGAATCCAATTAAGATGATCAGTAAGCCTCCATGGAGTATGGCACGCTCACCAGTCCTATCAAACAATGAAATTCCAATTAAATATATCATTTAAAGTATAATTTGTGGAGGTGTTAATGACACAGCCCATTAGTTCATAGAAAAGATGCCTAACCACAATACCTGCAGCAAGAATAGCAAAATCACAGTAACTTAAAACTTGTTTTTCTTGTGATCCCAGGATATGAGACAGAGAAGGAAGGGGCTCATGTTAGCAGAATAAAGAACAATGACAGCATCATGCCTCTGTCAAAGTCAGGATACTTCACTGTCATAGTATACCCAAATTCATTAACGAGTAAGAGACTTAGGTAATGCAGATTTGGACTTGCTAGAAAACTTTTCAGACTTAGCTAACATAAGTAACAAAATTTCAACAAACTCCAGAAACTTACTTTTTAGATAGCATTTTAACCACCATGAAAACAGTAACTGATTCGACGCCAATCACACTGAGGATTATTCCATTATAAAAAACAGCTTTTTCCCTCGTCCAGGAATACATATCCATCGTCAGTGGAGTAGCTATGCTAAATTGACAAAATTAAATAAAAAAAATATTGTCATACATCATTATTAAAAATAAATCCACTAGACCAGATTCACAACTGCATTACAACAGCCATATTCTGAAGCATCATTAATGTATTTCAGGTAGTTCAAAAAATAATGATGGAATTGAAGCAAAGCAAGAGCTATGCTTTGACAGGAAGACGGGGAAAAAAAAAAAATCGAGCCCTGTGAGTATAAAAATAATGAATATTTATATTAACCTACCAGTCACTGGGAACTCAATTTTCTAAAAAACTAAAGCAATTAAGACAGATGTGCTGTTAAAATAAACCTTAGTTAGGTTAGAACTCAAAGATTTGTAAAATAAATCCCATATCCTCTTAAGTATTTCATCAATTCCAAAAATTAAGTATTCTTCAGTCTGAGTTTTTCCCCCCACTTATTTTCTTAAAGAAAATGAGTGAATAACTCACCTCTATACATAAAAGTAATGTAAAATAGTGTATTTAAGAACATAAATGCATTAACTGTATCAAAACAATTGTTTTAATTATCACTGAAATAGGAGCTTTGCTGGAGCTTTTGGAGCATATGAGAATCATACTAAGAAACTACACAGCATTAAAACAGGAAGTATAGAACCAAGTACTCAAATGAAGACTAAATTTTCTCTGAAGATACTAGGTAGCCCAAGTTAGGCTACTGTTTTGTAACAGTTAAGAAGTTGAGGATGTGTGTTTGTGTTCATTCAAAAGCTTTTACATTAACGTTCCACATACCACACTGTGCTACTTATTTTTTGTTATTACTGTGCTTTAACTCATTACTGTGTTTCAGTATACAGCAATTTAATTGCTTATGGTTTTGGACTTATAAACCACTTCTATTTATGAAGAGTATGATTAAGTAAATGAGTGCAACAGAAAAGCCTTTACATGAACATACTGTCCAATCACATTATATGTCAAAGTATTTTAAGCAAAAATAAACAAACTTACGTTTCAAAGACAGCAAACACAAACAAGATGACAAAGAAAAGAAAATTCATTGCTACCACAGCAATATGGTCAACATTTCCTTCTGCATCCTGATCCAGAACACCACTTTCTGCAACAAAACAAAAACAAATCTGCAAACTAATCTTTTTTCACACTATCACCTATTACAGAGTAAGGAAACAATTAATGTCTGTTAAGTATTTAACATGCAATTTGGTGGGCAGTTAGGCAGATATGTTTTGACAATTTAAATAAAATATTTTTCAAATCCAAATTGGATTTGTTGAAACTCCAATTTTTCTGAATATGAGAGAAAATTATTTCCCAATTGGTTATACCATCTGCTGTTCCACTGTAATGCTAGGACCGACAAGTCCTGAGTAGTGCTAAAATAAGCAACCTGTTCTCAAGATCTTTACAAAGACCAAAACACTTGCTATTCTTCTTGCTAGGTCAAAAGTACACAGCAGTGTAAATACCCACATGACAATGGAGACTTTGTTCCTCTAACCTGGGTGTAGCATTTTGATAAATAAAATCACAGAATCATTTAGGTTGGAAAAGCCCTCTAGGATCATCTGGTCCAACCTTTAAGTTAGCACTGATACTTAGCTGTAAGAAAATATTTCAAAAGTGTCATTTGGTAAGCTTGAAATAAAACATAGATACCTTCTCCTTCAAAATTGATACTACTGCATTGCCGTCCCATGTCATCCACTCGATGCTCTCTAGAAATTTAGAACTGTTATCATTAATACACATATTTATTTGCTCTATTACTAAGTATACTTCTAAATGGCATCATCTTATATTCTAATTATTCCCAGCTCCTTTAAGTATCACCTGTGTAGTCTACATTTGGCTGATGTGACCACCACCATATTTAAAAAAGGAAATATTCAGCTGGGAGAATACCACATATCTGTGTGCCTCTGTCCCATCCCCTCCCTGCCACCAGTGGAATAAGGCACAAAAATCTCCTCAAGATTTTTAAAAGGAAGACAGTGACAGTGAGAACCCTGTAAGCAACCTAATCTTATTTCTCTTTAGAGAAAAAACGTGCAGAAACCATCATCACTAAAAACACAAAAATCAAGGTTAATAATCTAATAGCTTTCTTTTCCATTAGTTTATATTCTAGCCATAGCTTCACTATGATTCATTTACCAGCATAATGAAAAAGATCTGTATTACAGAAGGTAGAAACTCTGAAACAATAAGAAAAAGATTTATAGTTTTAGCACTCCAGATTTCAGGCTTAGTACTCCTTCTAAGCAATGCAATATTCGTTACCTGCCAACCCTTAAATCAAGGTAGACTATTGCTCTCTCTCTATCTTGATTACCTGAACACGGCAAAGATGAGAATAATATTAATAATTCCTAAAAGAGCTCCAAATAAAACTGGTGCTGTATACATGTTCAGCTGAAGATCAATTAATTTCCATGTTACTCCTTCTTCTCCAATAAGCGTAAAACATGTCTGAAAAACTTAAAAGCAGACATATTAAGAAAATCTTGAGAATCACTGAGAAAATACATCACAGACTAAACATGTAAGACTAGATAATCAAAGTTCTAACTGACAATTAAAGTATTTTACCTAACTTCTTATATTTTGAGAAATCTGTTCTAAATAAACTCTCAGATGCCAGTGGGATCTCAACTACCCAGAAAACTTCTTGGTTACATACAAATATACTGTATACGTAATAACATGACCCATAAAGAACTGAAATTCAATTCTGAGTGTACCAACAGTTAATTTTCTTGACCACGTGCGGACAGTTGATTTACTTTTTTTTTTTTCTTCCTTCCAAATGGAAAGCATTGGTTCTGGGACAAGAGCATTGCTCCTGCAATGGCAAGCTACAGGGACCACCTAACATATGGTCACTGAGAATTCCTACTTCTGAAGCCCAATTTTGACCTTAAGAATATTCGAGGAAAGTCTACTTCAGAGAAGTGAAGTAGTAAGAAATGCTCTACCTGGTCCTAATATGAAGCCTACTGCTTGGCAGGCACTGGTATTGGCCATGGCACTCGTTCTTTCTGTAAGGGAAGTGGCACCTGCAATATATGACCGAACTACAGCCACATTTCCTTAAAAAGAGAAAACAACAGTATTCCTGTAAATATTAAGTTATATTGTTAAATTCTACAGTTACATCTATTTTTTCGTAATTTGCAAGAAAATAAAACCCAGCACTCCCTCCCATATTCACATACACTGCACAATTACACAACTTTATTATAAATTAGTATTGACAAACTCTTTGCTTTGCTTATTCACATAATGATAAATCAGGTACAAAAACACCACGTTAACTATCTTACATGACATGCAAAACTTAGTAATTTTCGGAAACGTCAATTCTGCTGTGGTTACCTGCTCCAAAACCCACAAGAGCACGTGCAGTCAGCATGTAGTATTTGTTGTGTGAAGGAGGTACATGGACATAGGCATAAAGACAATTAGCAGCTACTGAAATTGCTGTTGAAACAACAAGAGGTTCTCTCCTTGGCCGGTAATTGGACCATAAGCCGAACAGGGGAGAGGCGACCATTTGGCCAATGCTGTACGAAGCTATAATCCAGCCCAAGAAACTTCCATCTGCTGTTGGATCAATCTGCAAAAACAAATGAAGCAACTGTATGGGTAAAATATTACAGATTTTTATAGTATCAGCAAAACCAATTTAGAATCAGTGCCTGAAATATCTAGGACTCTGCACTGTAATTCTGAGAGTATATGGCAGTGTCAAACATAAGCTGAACAAGTTAGCATGTCTGTGTGGCATTGCGCAGCACTATGTAAATACGTTTCTCTTGGTCTCAGAAGCTTTCACATAGTATTTTGTCTGGGGCAATAGACCTTGGCTAATTGTCTACAAACTGTAGAATTTCAGCAGTAAAATCCTAGGATAGATTAAAATACAATTTTAGAGATTTTTTAGGTCACTTCTGACAAGAAAGCAACAAAGAAAAAATAAAACCACTACCCAGGTAGACAGGCAATTCCCTAGTTACAACTATCAAGAAGGCCCACGTACAACAATCCGGCACGTAGAGAGGAACTTCTAGCTTCAGCTTCCTTTTTTCAAAAGGCAAACAAGCCTTATGCATTGTGTTTTCACACTACACATGCATTCAGAGATTTCTATTGATTCTTTGTTCAATGAACAGTGAAATAATATTGGAAAACCAAACATTTCTGAGTTATGATGTATCTTTATCAATTCAGTAACTAACTGACAGATTTTATACAACAGTAAAAGGTGTCTTAGCAGACGGCAAATTAAAGGCCTCAGTATAACCACATAGTTCCCTGTACTATTCCTCTTCCTCAGTAAGATACCAAGTTTTATACCACATAATTACTGAGCAGGAGTTTTGTCTTCTTATTAATTCAAAAAAAATTAACATTTACAAACCTTTTGTAGATATGGCCATACAGACATAATTACAATTGAGAAACCTGCAATATAGTAAAAACATGATTGAAGTTACTTTGTTTGCCATGTTTATCAGTAATACCATTTACTGAAGCAGTTACTACAGATTTATTCTTCTGCTACTAGGCATATGATAGACAATGCATGAGTCTGCCACCTCAAAAAAATACATATAATGTTCTTGTATGAAGAGTAATCATTCTTCCTGATAGGAGACACTATTTTTAAAAAGGACATTTTATAGGTGCATACATACTGAACAAAAAACTCTTATGAAAAGAATACTGATGCACCAAGCAAACCGCACGGAATTTTTCCTCCCAATGGAAAGACTACAAGGTCCCCAGAGTAAAAAGCATTTCTTCATACACAAATATACTTGTACTAAATAATTTTTAATACATCAAATGAAACAACAACAACAAAAATTACTGAAATATCCTATTGTTCTCATGATCATTTCTAAGTACACAGTAAATCACCAGAAGGCAAAAACCAACACAACTCTTACTTCAAGGGGCAGCTATTTAGGACTAAAACAGTAACTTGTTCTGCAGTGGAAATACAAAATTCCTTAAGAGAAAACACGTCCTGACACGTATTTTGAAATAGATAACATGCATTCCCACAGAGATCTTAGCACTTCAGAGCTAAGCATTACTTCTATTTTCATTTCCTAAACGTTTTTCTTTGGGTGATAAAGCATGACCTTTGTTTTGGTTGGTTCTGAGTCATAACCTTACTCTGCCACTACCTTCTACCCCCAATGATTACAAAGCCAATAAAACAACGAGTTAGGTAATGTCATTCATTCTCAAAACACAGTATTACTTATTTTATTAAACGTAACTTTGTTTGATTTGCTAAAGTTATCTTCTCTTAAAAAAAAGTGAATCAAAAAATACACATTTTTATGGGTACAAAGAACAGTAGCATTAAAGGAGCTAAGAAGTAGTTGAAAACCAGACAACCCTATAATTTTCAAATCAGAACGTATTCATTAAACAAACAACGAAATCCTTCCACATTTACTCACCTACACTACTGAGAAACATAGTAAGATACATGATCCAGATGGACCTCCACCTGCTTTTATAATGCTCCTGTGTTTCCACAACATCCCTGTTTTTTGAGGGCGAAAGAGAAAGAAACCATTATCAAGTTATCTCAGGACATTGTAATCATTTTTCACAGACATCTCAGTACAACTGCATAAACTGCTTTTCACTCTCATACGGGAATGGACTACTACACCGAAAAGAACATGATTTATTTTAGAAGCAAACACATTTTTCTCTGAAGAGCACTACACTGACAGAACGTAAAGACGAACAGAACTGCTGTCAGGCACCACTGTGTTTGAAAGCACTACCTGAAGAGAACTTTACCTAGAGAGACCTTCAATGCTCCAACCTGCGCACTGGCATTCAGGAGCACCACAGATCCCACGTGAAGGCTTCAACAACTGCGCATTAAACCACAGCACCCAGATGTCCTCTCACAGAACTGCGACTTTAAAGCAGAAGAAAACAACAACAACGCAACCGAGCTGGGACGGGAGGAAGGAGCCCGTACCTGCTCTCCTGACCCTCCTTCTCCTCCTCTTCAGCTCTCAGCAGGGGCTCCTGCCCTTCTGCCGCCGCCGCCATGCCCGCCCGCTGCCGCCGGGACCCGCCTTCCCCCCCTCAGCCACCGCCGCCTGGCCGCGGGTGGGCGCTGCCGGCCGGGCGCGAGGCCCCCAACGGCCGCCACCGGCCCCGGCGCGAGCAGCGCCGGTCACGTGCTCGGCCGGGCGCAGCTCAGCGTGCGCCTGCGCGCTCCCGCCCGCCAGCCCGCGCGCGCGGCTGGCCCCGCCCCCTCCCCCCCTCCCCTCCCTCCCACCGCGGTGCCCCGGCGGGTGAGTCACCTTCGCGGGGAGCGGCCGTTGGGCGCCGGTGGCGGTTGGGGGCTGAGGGGGGGCGGGGGGGGGCGCGCGCGCCTTGGGGCGTTAACGGCTGAGGGGCGGCTCGCGCCGCTGCGCTCCCTCAGGGGGGCCCGAGCGGCCGGCTGGCGGCTGCCGGGGGCTGAGCGGCCAGGGGAGGGGTCCCCGCTGTTTATCCTTGGGCTCCTCCGCCGGGGGAGGTTCTTACCTGGCCTGTTGGCGGCTCGTCGCTGTAATGAATGCGGGATTTTTTTTTTAAAAAAGGCTTTTTTTTTTTTTAAATTGGAGAAAAAATAAAGCATGACCTCAGTTGGAAGGTATATATAAAGTAGCGTGTGGCAAAGACTGTCAGTAAGGCTTTTAAAATAGGCACGCCTTGCTTCCATCAAGTAACTTCCCGATGGCAGCTGTTTGGTGTTCACCGGTGGTGGAAGCAGCAGGCTGGGCTCCTGAGGAAGCTCTGCCTCAGTGAGCTTTGTGTGACTGAGGCTGCATGCGCTGTGTAAAAAGGAGCGGCTGACCTTTTATGTACTGGGTTTTGGATGAACTTTTGTGCCTGTTTCTACGAAATAACTGCACACCAACGACCTATAGCAAGCATGCGGTATGAGGGTTGTGAGGGCAAGGAAAAACATTCATCCAAGAGCATGGACCTAGGCTGTGGATTATCTCTAGGTTTTCTTGCTGCCTTCTCTGGAAGATATTGCCTTAAAGTGAAAGGGACTTTTGGCAGATCATTTACTAATGTGCCTGTGTACCTGGTACAATTTCTATTCACAACATGACGTAAAGCTTGCTGTATAAACAATGTACACACTGGATACTCAACACAGGTGTTGTTTCTTGGCCTACACAACTATGCAGCATCTTCCTTAGGTCATTATTTCCAGCTGGCCTGGCTTACAGAAGGATCCTAATGTGTAGTACCAAGTGGTGGAAACCCCCTTGCATTTGGAAACAGCTCTGATGATTCTTTCCTCAAGTTCAAGCTCTGTAGTAATAAATCTGCAGCTTCCAGCAACTGCATTTGACATTTCTGACAGTATCTGTAATTCTCTTTCCATGTAGTGACTGAAGCGTGCCCTACGCTTTTGTTACTAAGTCAAACAAATAGGGGGATGGTTGTCCTTTTTTGTTTTGGTAATGTTTCTGAGAAGTTCCCTACAACATACTTTACACCCTTGGCATCATTCTTTTAGTGTTTCCTGTACACTTTCCAGGAGTGGTTTAATCTCGAGGCATTCTTATTGAAATATCCTGAATTACTTAAGTGTCTTCATTTAATCAATGAAGTAGAATAAAGAATGAGACAACCCTTTCATTTCAGTCAATGTTGCTGTTATATATAATGTATTTGTTTAGGAACTTGTCTTGGCATTCCTTTGGAGTAGCAGATAGAGCTCATCATGCCAGCCTCCGGACTCATGGCAAAACGCTCATCTTCTTTCCTCTCTTATTTGCCTTTTATTTTGGAGAGAATTTAAATAAAAATAAAAATAAGTAAATAAATAAATAAGATCTGTAAGGCTGCTTTGTTAGGCTGCAAAGCATTCATTATTTCTTTCCCTGGCTGTAAAAAGCCCTCTCTATGTTGCTGTTCCTCTCTCAGCCCGCTGCTCTCTTCTAGCACCAGGAAGGTACCAAGCTGTCCCCCTGCTCCGAGCAGCAGAGGGGCCTTGGTGAGCCTGGCAAACGCCTTCTGCCTGACACCCCAACGGCACTGGGAGGTCAATGGATGTCTCCAGAGTCAGCAAGGGAAAGGACTGTATTAAGGTAGTGAGAGAACAGTCTGGCAGGAAGGATGGGAGAGCAGGCACAGTGAGCGTTGTTACAGTTTCTGCCATCCCCTCTTGGGGACAGCTTTTGCTTGTTCCCTCGCCCATACTGTGAGGTGAGGTTGTTGGCTTACTTGCTGCTCAGGTGGGGGTAATGACTGCCATTGTACCTGCTGTTTGTTCTGAGCCTTGGGCTGCGAAGTGGAACTGCAGTTTTTCTGTTTTGATATGGCGGTAGTTTGAAGACTTGAGTGCTGTCCCTACATCCAGCAGTAACTGCGGGAAGTTTAGGAGTAAATAGTTGCTAATGGCACGCAGACTGACTAATAAAAATGCTGTTTTCTTCTGTTTACCTTTGCCTTGTGCTTGGGTCTCTATTGAGGTGGCCTTCACGGGAATGGGTGTAACCATTCCTGCCTCAAGTTGGTTACAGGGTGCACATCTTCACGGTGAAGTACCAAATGCAGTTTATTGCTGGCCATGTTGAAAGTACACTGTATTGCTTCCTGTTTTCCACAGTACTTGTGATATTAGTTTTGCTGTGCTTCAGTAGATTCAGGCAGAAGTAACACAGTGGTCTTCGGCATTTTGGGGAGAGTGGGCAGTTACTGTAGCCTTTCCCAGGAAAGTTTGAACTGAAGACATTGGGTAGGAAGTTTTTCAGATAGAGTACACCATGTTTGGGGGTACTGGTGGCTTCGTTTAGTTTTCTGATAGCAGAAAATATTTACTAAGTGAAAAGGAGTGTTCATAAGAAGATCAGACAAGGTCTTTATTACTTGGTTACAGCTGAAAGGTAGCTTGAATTGTAAGAAGCAATTTTTCCGTGGTTTCTTTGAGTTAAGGAGAAAATACATATATATACTTATATCTTGTTATAAAAAGCTTGGTTTTGGTAGTCTGTCCATGGCAAAAGTTTCTTCCCTGTCTTTCCCCTCCTATCCATTCTGATACCAAAGGCTTGTGTCACTCTGGATTGATATATATTATAGCTACCAACGCTTGTTTGGTTGTGTTTATGTTGGTGCATAGCTTATGTTGCATAACACCATATTGTTTGGATATTTCATTGCATGCATATTTCAATACCATAGTAATTTATTCTACTAGACCAAGCAGATATGGATCAGCATAAGAAGATTCCACGGTCAGCTATTTGAGACTGACTGGTGGAGTAAGAGCTACCACTTTTTACAATGTTAAAATAGAAGGTCCCCTCTTTGCCTTTCTGATGGTTTCGGGTATCTATTTCTGTCCTGTAATGACTGAATGTGGTTTTCTAGGATGCTTCTTCTAGCACTCAAGTACCTTAAATTGTCTATGGTTTCTATTTTGATTGTAACTTATGTTAAACATTAAACCTTTTTTGGTGTCTTGAGTTTTAATGCTTCTTAATGATATACTTAAGTGTTGTTTGTTTTTTTTTTCTTTAGAAGTGCAAAGGAGTGTATTATTCCAATGGCAGTTTTAACTTGCTATATTCTGATCAGTTCCTTTTAACAATGACCATATTAAAATATGATAGAAGAAATTAACTTGGAATTAACATGAAAAAGCACGAGTTACACTGTTTTGGAGTGTTATGAAGTTATTTAGGCCTTTTAGTATAGAGGCATCTAGAAAAAATAGAAAATAATTGAAGGTAACTTCCTAACCAAGTCTTTGCTTATTATATCTTCTGTTCCCTTACGCATAGGACAGATCGTGGACCTTATTTTCATTGAATAACCTGTATCCTGTTGATTAAGAAATCAGATTTGATTTTTTTTTCCTTCCTCATTGGAAAAGCACAGTAGTGGCTCCCTGTTCATTTCAGTAAGTATTGCTTTGAAAATAAGACTGTGTTTGCCTAAAATCTTGTTGGCTTTAGCTATATTTGGGCTAGTGTATTTGCTGAGAGTGATGATGCTGGTGTAAGGATTTTGATGGTGTGATTTGTTTTCTCAAAAGGGAGTGGGAACTTTGTTTTCAAAACCGTGAGAAGTGAGTTGGGGGAAACTGGAAAGGAAGGGATGGAGTAAGAATTAGAATGTATGCTTAAGATACCAATGAAGGCAAGTTTATAAAAATAAGTTTTCCATGTACTGGTGAAAAAGTTTTTTTGTCTGTATAGCTATATGTTTGCCGTCTACATAGCTGTATGGCGAGTACAGAGACAGTGCTGCTCCTACTGGTCAGAGTAAAAGACACTCAGGACTGGTTGAAGATGTAGTTCTGTGACCTCATGTGCCTCTTTAGTAATCTTGACCTAAATTATGTGTTAACTTTCTGGCTATATTAGACATATCAAATTGCTACTCCTTCATTCCACTTCTTTTCTTTTTTCTTTTTAATTTAAAAAAGGTAGTATTTGTATTAACTGCCTTTGCACTATACTTTGTTTAAATATGAATAGAATTGACCTGAATGTCTAGGTTAACTTGGAATAAAATGGTATAGCTTTTCATTGTTACAGATACCAGAATAAGAACGGGCTTAGAGTCACAAGCAATGAACTTGCCACTCATGTTAACTCCTTTAACTGCCTTGTTTTTACCTGTTCTTTTTTCTAGATGTGAGTTTGCTGCTCATGGGTGTAAGTAAATTAGATGTCTTATACAGAAAACTTCTCCTCACTAAACTCTTCATCAGAGGATGGGGAAAACCAGAGGATCTGAAAAGGTGATTTGTTTAAAAAAAAAAAAAATAGTGGCATGAGTAGTACCTTATATTAAAAGGGAAAAGAAAACAGCCCTGAAATACTACCAGTTGTAGGTACTGTCCTGTTCATTTTTGAGTTCGAGTTTGTGTTTTTCTTCAGGAAATCGTGTATTTCCATACTGATTGAGGAACTTGATCTAGAAGTCTTAAAGGGGTTTGTGGTTTTCTACTTAAAAAAGGTATTTTTGAGAGAATGTGTATATGTCCAATTACATTTTTGATTTATGTATATAAAACAACATAGTAAACAACAGCATATAAAAGAAGTAGTGTGTCTGAAAAGTATTGTCTAAGAAAATATTTGCTAGATTGTTACAGAGGAATTGTTCTGTGTAACATAAAGAGGATCTTTAGTTAGTTTTCTGTTATTCCTTAATGATGATCAGTTTTAGAAGTATAAGATATACTTAGAAATTTCTCTCTCTCATTGAGTGGTAAACTCATTCTTCTAAGATGTCTTTGAAAAAAGAAAGAAGTAGGATTACCACTTAATTTTTAAACATTTGCAGATTTTTCAAATTACTGTTAAGGTTAACATCTGGAAGTTAAACATGCATGTCTTAAAAGTTCAAAAGTTCAGTGACTGAACGTATTCCACATCACGTAGTATTTAGATAGGAAATGATAAATTTCCATTTAATAAGGTAATTCTTCTGTATTTGAAAATCAATAAAGAAAACTTCAAACAAAAAAAAATATGATTTTGTTCACTGTGGATAGTAGTAGAGTTATGTGGGCTGTTTTTCTTGTTTCAAAATCTCTTTCCTCAATTGTTCTCAAGTAGCAGTTTCCTGCAAAAAGAAAATGTTGGATTTTTAAAACATTAGTTTTCTTCTGGAGTAAGCAAAAATGTGTCTTTTACTTTATAGCTGCAGTATTTTACTATTGATTGTTGTATGTGCTTGAAAACTTTGAGGGATTTGATTAAGTTTCATTCTGCCATCATCCCCACTTATTATACAGGGGAATGTCTGACGAATCCTGTGGTGATCTCTAAGGGTAATCACGCTACTGTCAAAGAGCATTAAAGAAGCATTGCTGCTAGTCATAATCGTATCAGTTGCAGCTCTTCCTTTTTCATGATAGGGGTAGATGAAATCAAAAGCTGTGGGGGATACATGGGACAGGCTTGCTGGCCTGCTGGTCTGAAAAGAGGAAGAATTTTTCTGTGTTGCCCCTGGATGGAGAGATGAGCTGTCCCCCAAGCAGCTTGGCTTCACCGGGATGAAGAAGGAAGAACATAGCTCCTTCTGACTGCTCACATCAGCTAGTGGGAGGAGGAAGTACCATTCCCTAGTATGCAGATCATACTGGAAACAGCGTTAGCATTTGTTTTAATTGATAGAATAAATTGTTTCTTATACTTCAAGCATTAACTGAGTTTGACTGACGCCACTGACTACCTTGCCTAGATGTAATCTGAAGGTTTGCTGAGCACACCCCTGATGTGGTGACTTGATATCCTAATCCTTTGTCCTTAACCCATCAACAGGAGTTGGAATGCCTTAACACATGCAAGATTTAACCTTCAGTGTCCTCATAACTACAGAGGAAATAAGTACATGTAAATTTTTTTTTGAAGAGCTGGTGTCAAGCAAAACATCTTTGCATTCAGCTCACCCTCCGTACTCATGTCTTATACCTTTACCCTTGCTCTCTCAGAAATACTCAGTGTACTGTTCTGCATAAGAAAAACAAAGGCTATACAGTAGGGCTATTTTTGTGGTGGTGATGGTAAACTGCCTTTTCTTTGCTTTGTATAGTGGCTTTTTTTTTTGGTATTTGGAAGGTTGAACAGGTCACTCCTGTTATACCCCTCTTCTGTACTGTCCATCCAAATCTGCTGTTTAAGTTGGTCGGGTAATGTCTTTGTGTGTATTTAGAACTGTAAGAACAAACAAGTTACTCTTAGCATAGAGCATTTAAGGTTGTGTGGTGCTGCTTGAGGACATCTAGTCCCAAAACCTATTCAAAACAAAACTAACTTTATAGTTGTTTCAAGTCACTCTGCACCTCATCCTGTTAACTTTGAAAGTCCCTTGAGGAATGGACATTTCAGTTTCCTGGGGCACTGTTTTCCAGTGCTTAACCACTACTGCTGTGAAAAAAAATCATGTTTCACTAGGAATTTCTTATGTTGCAACTCACAACCATTGCCTCTTGTCCTCTCTCTGTATACCTCCGAGTCTTGATTCATCTTCTGCAACACTGCAGCCCGCTGAAGTAGCAGAAGGAAGTGGCTGGATTTGCCCTTTAGCTTTCTGTTCCCAAGGCAATGCATACCTGGTTCCCTCAGTCCTGTTGTAAGTCGTGTGTTCCATTTATACAGTGTCTGCCTGCTGGTCTCTGCATTATGCCAGCATCTCTTTAAGGACAGAGGTCCCCAAACTGGACTCTGTATTCCAGATGTGATTTCATGAGGGCTGAGTACGGGAGGACAGTTTCTTCCCTTCACCTGCTGTCTGCTGCCTTGCTGAATGCAGAGGGTGTGCTGCAAACTCCCACTCAGTTTGCTGTCTGCCAGAAGCCCCATGCCCTTTCCTGCAGAGCTGCTCCCTAGCCAGGCAGTTCCCAGCTTGTATTGTGTGGGGCTAGGTGTAAGATTTTGCAATTATATCGGTGAGCTTCACGATGTTTGTTGACTTGTTCTTCCAGCTTATCCAGGTGGCTTTGAACGATATCCCTACTTTCCAGCTATCAACCTCACCCTTCAGTTTGAGTCACTCAGGAACTTCCCCAAACATGGCTGGTGACTTGTGGCGGTTGGACTTTGCACCATTGGCAGCTACTTTGACGTTGGCAGTCTAGCCTATCTTTTATCCGTTCAGTCCATATCTCTCTGGTTTGTCTGTGTAGGAGGTTCTTATGTCCTAATTTAGCCCCTGAAAAATGACATTAGTTTTAAAATGTTGGATGTAAAATACTATTTGGAAGCTGTGTAAGCTCTAGCAATATACTCGAGCCTTATATTTTCTTACCTTATAAATGTTCTTGCAGCCATGGTACCTGACTAATCTGTAAGTGCAAAGTTGGCTTCATAACTTTTATTTTCTTTGTGGCTTACTTCAGCTCCTGATGTTTTTTTTATGTATGTATATATATTTAGATTAAAAGATGAATCTTTTTTCCTTGTTTCTGTTCAACAGAATATTTGAATTCAGAAAGATTATTGGAAACAGGGAAAAATGCCAGACACTGGTTTCAAAAGATTACCCAGTTTTTATTGACAAGGTACGTAAAAGTAAGGGGTGCAGTTTAACTACTTTTATTTGCCTGATGGTATAAAAAGGTGAAATAAACTTAGTCTTTACCAGATTGCTTTTAAAAGCAGTGGATTTTGATGTCATATAAATCTGCATTTTTCTGATGTTTCATTTTATCACCGGATGCTTTACTGCTGGGATTGGCACCTGCGGAACTTGAGTTAGGGACTGCATAGACACAGGATGATGAATGCACCCCTGACAATATTCAGTTAGTGAACCAGTAACTTCAGTTGCTCAAGCTCACAAAATGCTCAAAACTTAGTGTATGTTATTGAAGTACATGTTATTAAAATGGGACAGTTTAGGCTTATTACTTGGTTCCTTTAATAGGTCATTAGGGGAAAAAAAAGATGAAACACATTTGACTGTACTTTGTTTTGTTTTGTTTTTTTAAACTACATTTTATCCTGTAAGAAATAATTCTCATTGAAGAGAGAATACTGATGTTGGCTTTCAGAGCAAGTTATACACTGACATGAAATATACTGCTCTCCCATTCTCTCTGTAGGTTGAGGAGCAATCAGACTGTAAAATCCTTGAGGGACACTTCATTTCCCCTTTGGCTCATTATGTCCCAGGTATCCTGCCAGTCGAATCTCTTGTAGCAAGGTAGGAGAAGCCAAGTGATATTTCCTTTCTGCAGCTAGCATTGGAGAGAAATAAAAATGATATATATGTAGTTTTATTGTGAAGTCAATTTATTGTTATACCAATTATCTGCAAAATAAATCAAACTCTGTGGGTTGTTTTTGTTAGCTAACATGTTGAAATAGATTTTGACCTCAGCGTGGAAAATAAATCTTACTCCTGTGATAGTTTAATTTGGGTGTAGATAATGTAGTTTGCTAGGGGACTTTATTCCAAAGTGGCGATGATATACGTGCGTTGTGCAACAAGGTTGATAAAGGTTGATTGATTATACTCTGAAGCCAGGAAAAAAAGTGAGCCTTTCAAGAGATTGAACTGTTAGGGTAATGATGTGCATATTTAACTATGACTGGAAGAGAGCTTCTATAATTAGTAGTGATAATGTGGAAAACCTCAAATGTAATACTATCTGAAAGAGGATGGCATAACACTTTATGAAAAAGCTTAAGCTACGGTAATAAAAGTTAAAAGTTAGGATTACCTGGCTGTTAGTCACAGTCATTTCAGGTAATGCTTTGGCTGATTCTGAATATATATATATATTTTTGGTTGGTTGATTTTTGAGCATAGAAATCATGCACAAAACTATGGAATATATTTGTCTTCCAAATGAATGAGATGCTGGAAATAAAGGTTACGATAGATGTTTCTTCTATACAAGCAGCTTCTCCTACATATAAAACAACATTTTATATTGTATTTAGAGGAATCATTCAAACCTTCCATTTACATTCAGTACAAAAACACTACCTGTGTACTGAAATAATAGTTCATTTTATTGCAACAAGAGAAGCTGGTACCTTTTTTTTTTTTCTGGTAAGCCACAGGGACATAATTTTGTTTGCTTTTAGTTTTGATCTAAATTTTCATGATGGATTTTTTGTTTTTCCAGTCTTAGTTTGCTATTTTTGAACACACAAGTTTGGCAGCGGAAGTTAATACCGGTATCATTGATTTTATCAATATTGACAGGTGTTTTTATATAAACTTAAACATGAACTACACTAAAGAATGTAGTTCACAAAAAGTTCAATACCAAGAATATCAGTTCTCTTCCACTTCCCTTTGGTTAGAGAAAGAAACTCTCTCTTAGTATTACTGGGCTGAATAGTACCATAGTTGAAAATACAGTGTACTAATTGCTTCCTTGTGGGTGCTTTCTTACAGTTTGACATTACATTATGCTACCTGTTATGTTGGGCACTACAGTTACAGCTTTGAAATGCTCTATAAATTTCCCTTAAGATCATTGTGCATTGTGTGAATCCGTTTTTGTTTTGTTTTGTTTTTGTTTTTGTTTTTTTGCCTTCCTGAATGTCATTCTGCTATAGGTAACAGTGCTCCATCTTGTGGGGACAATATTGGTGGCTCTGAAGTGATTTTTTTCACCCCAGTAGTTAGACTGTAAATAACTTTTGAGTAGACATTAAATGTTGGGTGTATAAAGTAGTTTCATGTTTGGTTGCCTTTTTTTTTTTAATTTAAATGTATTGCTCATCTTATTCTTCAATTTCATCTGTTGTGCCCTTAGGAGAAAAGTAGCAATGCTGCCTAGGAGAGCTAGTCATACTTGTTCAGGCAGCTCTTCATCTGAAATTCCATTTCTCCACTCTGCAAAATTTGAATTGTGATGATGAGGTAGTGGTCTCTTTTAGGAACATGATCTGTCAGCTTGGCTCCTTTTCTTGTTTGGCATTTATTCTGTCTTACTTTTGAATTCCTTTCTTTGTTGGATGTGTTTATGAAAAATGATACTGCTATATCAATGACAGTTTGCCTGAGTGTATTACAGAAATACTTAATTCTGTTGGTTTGTTGGGTTTTGTGTATTTTTTTTTTCTTGTAGATTAATTTCTGTGAAGCAACTTGTAAATATAAATACTTCCTTTTCTGTAACAAGTATTTGTTTCTCATAGGTTTCAGTTCATAATACCCAGAAGATGGAATAGCAGGCACAGACCTGTATGCATTCATTTAGCAGGCACTGGAGATCATGTAAGTATATAAAATATAAAATTGATTATTATTGACAAGTATTCAGATTTTATATTAATGTGTTATCCTACATCTTACCTTCAGTACTTCTGGAGGAGACGCACACTGATGGCACGTCCAATGATAAAAGAAGCCTGTATGGCTTCTCTGTTACTTGAAAATCCTTATTATATCCTTTTGTGGAAAGCAAGATACTTGTGCTGTTCTCAATAGTTTCTCCAGGGAGTAGAAAACTTATCATACTGGTACAGTATCTAATTTGTAGATCAATTTCAAGTAGAGTTTCAGTGGATAGAAGCAAAGACCATTGAATGAGACACAATGTGGAACACATTCTGATGCTACTACATCAACTAACACTCTTCTGATTTTTTTTTTTAAATATCTCCTACAGCTTCTTACCATAGTCATCAGAGTAAAAGTTCTGACATGAGTCTATTTTCATCAAGGTATTGATGTGATCCCTCTAGTTGAGGCCGAGTGAAAACTGTGCGCTCATTCTGAATCACACTGTGTGACTTCTGGATGTATTAATGATGGAAAAGAATGTTTTGTCTCCTGTCTTCCCTTTTCAAATGTAACTCTTTAGTACCTCAGGTGCTTTTGAGAAACTTACTCTTGCTGTTTAGGACTTGATTTAAAAAAACAAAACAAAACAAAAACCAAACAACTGAGTCATCAACTCATCAGTAACTTCTGTAACAATGTTATCTCATTTTATTAAATAGAATCTCAGGTTATACTTTTCTCATACTTATATACCTGACAAAAGTAAAATCTAATGTTATAAATCACATCAGCAAGCATTTAACGTGATTTACTTCCAGTTAAACATTTGGAATGTAAGTTCCAAATTCAAATTAATCAATGTGCTACTTATGTATGTGATTAATTTTGTTTTTTAATTTTTATTTTACTTGCCATTTTTTATATAGACAATTTTTATTTTCTTTAACTTGAGTCTTCTACATGGCTGTAGAAAACCTAAGGATCAATTGTAAGTATTACTGGCGCATTCATGGATACAGTCTTTTCAAAATACTACTACCCTGTCCCCCAAAGTAGTGTGAACTCTGATAGCTTATTAAGAAAGTGAAATCCCAAACATGCTGTTAATGTGAAATTATCAACCCTTTGCTGGGCTACTTCATTACTGTTTTTGTTAAGAGATCACAGTTATCAGGAAAGTTTGCGCAAGATGGAATTGCAGTATAAGAATGAGATGAGTGAGTGCAAGCAAGAACCAGTTTATTTTCCTGATTGGCAACTGTGTGTGTATAAACGCTGCAATAGTTTCAGTCAACTATGAATTATCTTTGTCCAGATAGCATATTTTCCTATTATAGTAGCTAAGTTTTTCCTTTTCCAAGATACTTCAAAAGGACCGCAGTCAGATGTAAATTTGATGTTGCTTATTTGTTAGTCTGTGGAAACTATGCAGTATTCAGCATTGAGAAAATGTTATAACCAAAAATAGTTTCTAAGTTTATTTTCAAAGCGGATGTAAAATTGTATTTATTTTGATACAACCATAAAAAAAAAGTTATAAAAAATTGCCAGCTGATTGTTGTAAAAATGCTTTTTTAATAGGAAGACCATTTATGGATATGTTCTGATTATTGTGTTTAGAACTATAAGATTATAGGAAAGTGAAAGGAGAGGCTGTATACTGGAATAGGTTGGATTTTTTTTCCCTGTTACTGAGTAACTGATACAGAAAAATAAATAATTTGGTGAGGATATTTCTAACTCCTTTTTCTGTTGTCTAGCTTGACAGCTTAGTATATGAATGATGTAGACAAGGATTCTCTGAAAGGCAAGTGCTCAGTCTAATATCCCAAGCAGTAATTGTCAATCTTCAATACAAGGTTACATACCAGGAGCAGTTCTTTAGTTAATACAGTAGTAACAGTGCTTAATAAATATAGCAGGTATTATATAGCTATATATATACATGGCTGAGGAATCTCTCATAATAAAGCTGTAGAAAGAATTATGTTAGCTTATAATGCCGGTCTGCAGCAGCTAAATTTGTTTCTCCCTTGACTAGCACAGCAAGCATTGTCCTTTTGCTTCCAAGTATCTTAAATGTGACTGTATGCTGGCCAAAGAGGCCAGTAGCCTTTTATAACCTGTATGATACTGAAAATACACAGTCCCCCTTACCAAATTAAGGTGTGTTAATTGCTCTGTAGAGTACAATTATTTTTCACTTCTTGAGAGTCCCTCTGACGGTTCAGCTGAACAGCTTTCTCCTTTTTTGTTTCCTCTGTTTCAATGCTTTAGAGTACACTACATGAATATCTCAGTACCGTGACACTTCCCACTTTACAGTTTCAGTCTTAAGTGACACTGATGAGTTCTTCCAAAGCTGGCATACTGATTGCTCTTCAAATGTTGTGTGCAATTTTTCAATGATATGAAACAGGTAAATAAGAGAAAAGAAAAAGGATTGTTTTCTGCAAGTAAGATAGTGTATGTCTCGGATTGTATCACCGATTCTATTTTAAAAACAGCCATTATAACTTTACAGCACAGATCGCTCCTAGTGAGATTCTAATGTTGGTAATACCTGTTTCTAGAAGACTAGGTGGTCGGTAATATTACATTAGAAGCTTAGAAGGGGTCTTCCTAGTCCTCATTTAGATCTGCATTAGGAAAAAGTGCCAGAGAATTTCGACATACTTCTCCTGTTGAATCAAGAGGAGTTAAGCTCCAAAATTCTCTGGGAGTATGATCAGGCTTTGTATACAAGTATGTATAGGATGACTGAGAACTGTCAAAATCTAATCTTAGAAAATAAATCCTGTATTTTCCTTTTCTGGGGAGAAAAGACGGTCATGTTTAAAAAATGTCTCGGACCTGTTTGTGATGGGAGGAGCTCTTGTTCTAGAATCTGCAGCTCTTTTGCACTGGCTAGAGAGAGAAGGCTATGGACCGCTAGGGATGACTGGAATATCCATGGGAGGACATGTAAGCTTTTATATTTCCTGTTTAGTATTTTTTTTTTATTTAACTTCTCATCTGATCATTTAGCATACATGAATAATTTGTTTTATAGTGTTCCTCTCTGAAATACTTTAAATATTTGGAGTCATGAGGAAAAATTGTTGGCAATTCTCATGTTCTGTAGTACTGAATTACTATAATCCTTAAGAAATGCTGACAACTCATAGAGCCCTTTGTCAGCCATCTCCTCATAGACTTAATATCAATATAAGCTTCTCACATAATTATGTTTATTTCCCCAATGGGAAGAAATGTTTTATGAAAGAAGTTCTGTACTGATCAATTGCTAGTTCTCCCTCCTTTCCTCCATTCTTCTTGCCTAAACTTCTGTGTTTGGATGCACTGAGTGAAATGCATTCTCTCTGTAGGCATATCATAATTGAGGTGACTTTTGGTGTCAGTTCTGTTGTTCTCAACTCATCCTTTTTCCTGATCATTGGTATTGATTACAGAAGATATCTGGAGTGTGGTGGATAACATTTTGTGTGTGGTTGTGCATATTAAAACTAAAACAACAGTGTGTTGTGAGAAAGATGCTTGAAATCCTAATATGCAGTCAAAATATTAGTGCTTGTGTCTCCACAGATAATTGTTGATCTGTGATAAATGTATAAAAACCCTATTCAAACAACATACCTCTTTTTTGCTGATCCTTTTGTGTTTGTTTGTTTCTTGTTAGGAGCTAAGTAGATAACACTGGTAATGGCCGTGTCTTCTGAAAGAAAAATATTTTTCCTCCAAAGCACAATTTTATGACTCTAAATAAACATAAGTGTGTAAAGCACCTTACATTCACATAGGTATTGCCCTGACGAGACAACTTTTATGTTAAACATGTCTTCTCTGTCTTACAAATAAGTTGAATCATACCTCTTAAACTGATCTGTGCACTACTAACTGCAGGCCACTTTTAATGCTGCGTGAATGCTGTGGGAATAACAGAGTGTCGTATCCCATACCAATATGTACAGCATGGGTATAGAAAGAGGCAAGATCAGAGAAAGTGAGTTTGGAAATTCCTTTAGAATATTTCTTTTAGTCCAGAAAGATACATTTTTGGCTAGTCCTGATTTAAATATAAAACCATGGAAATAAATAGTTTTTGTTGTTACATATATTTAGAATGTGATTTAGAACAGAAAGGAGGTAGCGTTAATTCAGTTCTAAGGATGGAGAGAGCTGGAACTAAGAACAAAGAAGTCTGCCTTTCTGACTATTAGAATATAGATATGTGGTGCTTTTGTTACTTTTTATTAATAAAAAAATAATCAGAATTTTATTTCAGTTGTGTAAGTCTATTAGAGTGTCTAGGACAGACATGGGCTATTTTGTACTAGGGATTTTACACTGTTCGGTTTAGAACAATAAAATACAATCTGGCGTGCTGTATAAGGAAGTATTTGCTTGCCATTGCTGTATGTTGAGCTTCTTTGCTCGAATATTTCTGGTATAAATAGAATATTTACCAGAATATGTCTTGAGAACTGATGTAAAAACAGTAATTTAGATGTTAAAGGACAGAAAAACAGTCCACTTAATATCCTGAATTACTTCTCTTCCACATTTTGTTTCCAGTATACAGATTCAAAAGTGTAGAAGTATAAATAGTTCTCATAGATTATGTTCATTTTGCCTCGAAATAAGCTTGCAAGAGCCTGGTGAAAGAGCTATATGGAAGTTTTTCACGGTTTGAAATAACTAAAGGGTCAGAACAAATATTCTGTTCAGCTGTGAAATTAATTCTATCCAGAACAATATTTGTTGTTAGGGAAATCATTGAAGAGCAGACACTATCTTTCTTCTGAATTTTAAAGAGGTGGAAGTATATCCAATTACCACAGTCCTTAACAGCTTTGGCACTGCTTATTTAATACTGTATAAACAAATAAAGGCGAGAATTCTTAGAATTCCTTTATCGTGAATTCAATATTAAAATATGTAATAACTGCATTTGATTATAGATGGCTTCACTGGCCGTGACGAACTGGCCTAAACCACTGCCATTGATTCCATGTCTTTCCTGGTCAACAGCTTCTGCAGTCTTTACTACGGTAATTATCCTATATTTTTACTAATACACTAGAATGTAATCAGAAACATAAGGTTTGGGTTGGATATGTTCACCTTATCAGGCAGGCATTTCATTACCCTTTGGCCCTTATTTAGTGGCAAAATCTGCCCTTCCTGCTCAGGATGTACAACATGTAATAGGGAAGGTGGCTTTGAGCTGCTTCAGCGGGTCGTGTATGAAATAGGAGGCAGCAGCCGGTTTGTGACAGCGTTTGGAGTCCTGCTCTGAAGGTGTCTGAAGGTGGGGAGATGAGGAAGGAAACCATGAAAATGGACTTTTTCTGGTCAAAGCCTGGCTTAAATAGTGGGGTGATAGCGCTGCAACTACCATTAGCAGTACCTGTTTTATCTACTGCTGAGTTAGGTGAATGAATAGACCCACTTTGACACTCATCATTGGCTTAGTCCAGTCCAGATGTGCATTAAAAAAAATAAAAATGAAAGGGAAATGGGTTTCAATGTCATATGTCATAACGTGTGGCTTATAATCAATTCCAGTAATTCTAAGGGTTATCTGGAAACTTGGGCACAACTGGAAAAACCAAATTACAGACAGGAACAAATCAATCTTCTCTGTATGCCGTTATTTCAGAAAGGTCTCTGGCTTTTACTTGTGTAACAGATACTTGTGTTTCTAACTTCAGGGTGTGTTGAGCAAGGCAGTGAACTGGAGAGAGCTGGAGAAACAGTATTTTACGCAAACTGTTTATGAAGAAGAAATCATTCAAATGCTTGAATACTGTGGAGTAAGTATAGTTTATTTTTGCTATTTACTAATGTTTACATTTTTAAATATAACAATGTAGCTTTTATTTCTAGTAAAGGTAGCCAATTGTTAGGTAAAAACACGTCTGCCTGTTGTTTCCATATGCTTTTGATAGATTTAGTCTTTGAAAGAAATCCTTCTGAAAAAAAAAAGAGAAATTAATGTTTTGGTTGAATAATATGTGTTAAGTATAGCCCTTGCTGCAAATTTTTGTTTGTGATCACAGTTAAGGTATTCTGCAACATAAAATGGATCCAGTCAAAACATGGGAACCATAGTTAATTCTTGCCAGTTAATGGCTTTGTAGTCCAGAAAGCTTGTAGCCAGAAGTGTAAATATCTAAAACTTGTCCTTCCAAGCAATTGCTTTCAAATATTCAATATTGTATAATATATATTTTTAAAATGTAGCAACATTAAGTTACTTTTCTACTTTGTTTAAAGTGCTAGGTCTCATTATTTCTGTTTCCAGCTGTGATGTTTTGCTTTCTTGACATTTTTGGCTAGGGTTGAAAAAAAGTCTCAAAAGGAATTTCTAATATAGAAGAGAACTGGGACAATGAGAGAGAACTTTTCGAGAATATTTTTGTTTCAACACTTCGCTAACAAATTCTTATAAATAACGTTTTTCTAAGATTCTTTGTTAGGTGTCAGTTCTTTTTCAAGTATATTAACGCAGGAGAAGTGGGGCTGGGGAGGCAACAGCTATTTAGGCCCTTGCCATTTTTACATTATACATGTTCTGGAGCACTGATGGAGCAGGCAGGATGAAAAGAAGAAATATTTCAAGATGTTCAGCTTTTGTCATCCTATTACTTGGAGGGAGTATATTTTTTCAGTCCTAAACCAAACATTAGACCTGGTCAAATTATTTTTCTTCCCACCTGTGAAGAAATGTTGTAAGTGTTAATTTTTGAACACTTTTTCAAAAAGGTACTACTGCTGTTTTGAGAGAAACAAGTCTGAGAAATGCATAGTTTTTGATTTATTTGCCCAGAAATTTAAGCTGACTAAATTGCAGTCATGAATTCAGAGTTTAATACAGAGCTAAAAATAGACAAACATTTGCATCATACACTACCATGGATAAGCACTTACTGCATTTCTTAAGCTGACAGAAATATAGAATTAAAATATCAAACGGTTATGGTGATTGGGATTTAATTTACTGAGTGACATGTGCAAACTGAAAATAACAAGTACTGCGAGCAGTCTTTGTCTCCTTTTTATTGGATATGGAGTTGATCTGAGTGTAAGATTAACCAGCTGATGTAAAGGACCCTTAATAAAAGACTTGTTGTCTTTGTTTAGACAGATTCTTTCAAGATGGGACAAGACTTTGTTAAAAACTTCCCTGACAGTGTGGACAGTCTGGAAGACATAGATGTGACTTCCAGAATGTTCAACCTTGATTCCTCGAACAAGTCTGTATCTAAAGAAGCTGTCCACAGCTTTACCACAAATAAAAGTACTCTAAGTGCCTCATCAGAAAGACTCTTAATACAAGATGCTCCTAAAATGCAATGCATGAATCAAACATTTTCAACCAGTAGCAACAGCAATAAAAACTTAAACAGCCAACATGGACAGAGGATAAATAATAGAAGAAGAAGTGAGACTTTACAGAGAGAATCCTTAAGGTTCATGAAAGGAGTAATGGATGAATGTACCCATGTAGCTAACTTTTCAGGTATGTATTTGTTTATTTTAATGAGGAGTTTGGAAAATTGAAATAGAATACTATGGAAGGAAAGGTATTCTCTTCATCATTCCATTGTGTAAACCTGCTGGGACCTTAGGTGAAATATGAAAATGTCCTGAGTGTTGTTCAGCAACATCTGTTTACAACTCCACTTCCTAATTGGTTTTGTTTATTTCTTAGAGGTCAACCGATGTTAGAGTTAACTCAAAATTTGCTTTTCTGTACCTTTGCTCATTTTTTCTGTGCCTTGCCATGGCTATTTTCAGATATGAGTTACTGCACATTCATATTATTTAAAAGAACAAAATGTCTTTGATATAATGAATATCTAGCGCTAATTAATCTGTTTTGTCCTGCTAATAAGGTTTTTCAAGCAGATTCAAGTAAATCTAATTGGATGGAAATCTATTACTGACTTGGCATAGAAAGTAGTCTAGGTAGCTTAGAATGAAGATTGAACGATACTTTAAGACAAATGTGACCAGTAAAGATACACTGATGTCCTTCTGGGATGATACAGTCTGGCGAACGTAATGCTTCCCAAGACAAGCACAGCATATAGAGGGAGCTGTAGCCCAGCAAGCCTTAAATCTGATCAAGCTGGGTTTCTTGGCATCTAGAACATCTTGGCATCCCTTTGCATTGCTTGCAAGCAGACCGTTAGAACAAGTGATTTCTTCCTAGAACTGATTGAAGTACTTTTGCTGAGGTGAGGGTTTGGAATTGCTTTTGAAAAATGTCCATTCATAAAACGGTTCAACTATGCACATACCCATTGAGGACTCTTAACATGTCCCAGAACGTACTTTGACTTCATACAGGTTTCTGACAGAGCTAACTTGATACTGAGACCCTGTGCCACCTCATTTTTGAATGCTGGCATTCAGTACTCCACCGGTAAATGTAAAAAATAAAACAAATGTCCAAAGCTTTCTACTCTAATGCAGATTTCTTGACATGGAAAATGTCCCAGATCACTGCTACCCAGGAATATTTTGTGACACATACTAGTGAAGTGCTTTCCCTAAAGCTTCAAATGTTATTTCTGTAGACAGAAAGAAGAATGTGAACTTCATTCTAATTACAGACATGTTTATATCTAGACACTTATCCAGGTATCACTCAGCTAAAGCATTGACCTTTCTTGAAGCTTAAGATCTTTGATCTCAGCGCGCTTGTCAAAGTGATGTAGTCCTTTGTGCTCTTGATGCTCTGGCATACGCTGCATCCCTTGCCACGATATGCTTGGTGTTATCTGGAGAGGAGCTCTGGGAAATCCACCTACCATTCAGATTTCATGGAAAATTGAATGGAAAGCTAGAATCTATCTTAGCATTTCATATCCTCTATACATGAGTATATACAGAAGGAAAAGGTCTAAATTATTTGTGACCTTCTATCTGCAAACGGCTTAGTTTGTCACTTCTACTGTACCACATATATTCTTTGTGAAGAGAGAACTGTTCTGTGTTCTACCTCATTTTGGTGTTATTTCTCTAGTCAGCATTTTGGTATTATTCCTTTTAGTAATCAGATTGGTGAAACTCTGGCTGTAAGTAGTAAGTACTGTAGCATCAAAAATTGGATAAATACTGCTGGAGACATTAGAAAATATCATTTGACTAAAGTTTAAAATAAATTTTAAACGAATTGAGAGCATCTTTCCAACAGAAATTTCAGCTGAAGTATTTCAATCATGTTATTATCTTAGATGAATTTCATTTTGATTTTTTTTTCTATAGTTCCAGTTGACCCAAGTTTAATCATAGTTGTGCAAGCGAAGGAGGATGCATATATTCCCCGAACTGGGGTGCGCAGTCTTCAGGAAATCTGGCCTGGTTGTGAAATCAGGTATCTGGAAGGAGGTCATGTCAGTGCCTACCTCTTCAAACAAGGACTCTTTAGGTAAGGTAGACAGGAGATTTTAAAAATAGTTGAGAGCTTAAAATCATAATTTTGAGATATATCATTTTGCTTCTAAAAAGCAAGTCTATAATTACTTTAAAACAACAAATAGCAAACACCACTTCGGAGAACAAATTACTGGATCTCAGAGAATGTTACCGTTCTATTTTATGAGCAAAGATGAGGTATAGCATACCTCAGATCCTTCGGTAAGCTTATGGCAAGAGAATGATCGTTATCACTCTTGCTTTCCTTGAGTGAGTTTGTTCACTGGACACCAGGAAGTATTTTTTAAGGAGTAACCACTTAAGTTGTATTGCACAGCTGTTGTCTTTTTGCAAATGCGGTTTTCTGAGAACAAACAATTGAAGACAAGAAATAGAGCATAAGCTTAATTGCACATGAGTATTACTTGCGTGAACTCTTGCTTTAATAATACTAGGTGACAACTTGCTGAAGTCCGTTATCTAATGCAGTTATATACCTGCAGTTCCTTACTTCTTAAGAGTTAAATACTTGTGGTATTGATTTTAAAACATAAGGAATTAGCAAGAGTGTAAATCCCATTCAGGAAGTCTGAGCAACAACAGAAATGGACATAGCAGGTCAAGCTATGTTAACCGTTAGCTTACTCCTATTTAAAACTTCAGCCTCGGTTTATGTTATGACAGTTGTTCAAAAGCAGTAAATAATGCATGTCTGACATACTTCCTGACATGTTTGAGTAGAAAATTCCTAGTTCATTAACACTTGCACTCGTATGAAAGCTGGAAAGTAGTCCCATTCCCTCCTGAAATAGACATATATTACTGGATTGAAGTGAGAGATCGCAGAAATAAGTGAAGGAGAAAAGAATACCTAATACCACTTCTTAACTTAATGCCGTTTTCAAATTGTAATGATACATTTATTTTAGAAATAAACAGAAACAGGCCATTTACATCTACCCTTTCCCAAATTATAAAGGTGATCTATAATTGTTATTTCTTCTTGTTCTAGGCAAGCAATTTATGATGCGTTTGACCGCTTTCTTCAGAAATACGCTGTTTAACAATCTTCAGAATGTATTCAAACGGATCTCGTTTGTATTTCCCCTTACTGGAACTCATATTTGGAAAACAAGCCTCTTACAATGTTGAGTAGATGGTCACTTATTTTGAATGTTGTACGTAACAATTATAAAAAAACAACAACACATAAAGTACCAGTATTACTTTCATGTCAACCAAGTGCCATTCAGACATGTTTCAGCTTTACCTGTGAAAAAGCAATGGCAGCATTTGTCAGTGCATGAATGGTTTGTGTACTTCATATTTAATTGCATTTTGTATTCCTTTAATTCTGTATTTGTTGAAAATAGATCAATTTAAGTATTGATAAAATGTAAAATTTGATGCAGGGCTAAGATGTTGTCTTGCATTTAGTGTATCTATAATTTGTTCCAGCTATTTTGTTCTCCTCTTGCTTCCTTGGCACCTTGGTATTCCTATTGCATTTTACTACGGCTTTGCCAACGCTGCCTCTTGTGTTTGTCACTATTTTCTCTTTTATGAATTGGAAATGAGCTATAGTGGAAAGGGCAGAATCAAATCTCGCAAAAAGAGCTTGTAAAAATGGAATGCAGGGTGAGGGAAAGACATTTTCATTCAATGCATCCATTAGATTTTTCTGCCACTGAATTAAACCATGCCATTCTGGAAGAGTCATGTAGCTATTCATTGGTTGGTTTCACAGAACTGAAATAATTGTAAATGGAGCACCCAGTAATTCATTTTTTACATACATTCAGTTGGATATTAAAGTTTTTCTAGTAGTTTTTTTTTTTAATTGCTAAAGGGAATGAAAATAATTTTTCTTTAGAAACAGTGGCAGAAGGAGTCTGATTCTAAGCAGTTAAATCAACAGCAGATTATATGGTGCTATAAACACCTGTTTGAAACATTTCAGCAGGGGTCCTTTTTAAAATGCACTCAGTACTGATATGCAAAATACAGTATAATATTGTATAATTTTTTAAATGTATGCAAGACTAAGGGTTATCAAAACAGTTACATTGGCTCCTTACTTTTCAGCAGTGTATTTTTAATGGGATGTAAAAAAAAAAAAAAAAAAGGTAAAAAAGGTTAGGTTTAAGAAAAGCTTAAACTTGTTTAAGAAAATCCAAAACGTGTTGTTTCCTCTTTTGGAATGAAAAATGCCAAGAAACTACAGTAAAAACAAAGGTCATCATGCATCAGCTGTATCTGGTAGCTGTCTGCATCTTATGTTGTGGTTATGTCCTGTATCGTTCTTTTGAAGCAACTTTGCAGAGAAGCTGAAGGCCAAAACACTTCAGTTACTAATTTAAGTACAGTAACAACAGGAGTTACACAGAAATAAATGGTAAAATCCAGATAGTTCTGGAGATACGTGACTTTTGTACCTTTCAAATCAAGCACTTTGTTGATCTTCATGGGTACCATAATGGTTTTTAATAGTCAGTGTGAAGCAATCAAAACTGAGATTGTTTAAATATATTGTCTTGAATTTCAGTCTGGCAGACAGAACAAGTAACTGGGAATGAATCATGGTTCACTTGAAAATTGGTAAGTTCAGATAAAACTGAAATGCAGCAATTTGTAATAACCAAAGTCAATTAGCATCCAAATTTCCTGAAAATGCAACAAGTTATAATATATAATATATTGGAAGTTACATTGCTTGTTTCAAGTGGTTTTTCATCATTTCTTTAGGCATTGTTGGTTTTATATATATTGGGAGCAAGTATGAAGTGACTAGTGTGTTTAAATATTTGAAAATACTGACTGTTGGAAGGTTTGAAATCAATTATTTGCAAGCTCAAAAATCTAAAATTAAATGCTTGAATACTAAACTCAAAGTTTTATGGGTTTTAACTTGATACAAGCTCAGTTGTCAGCTTAGCTCAGTTGTCACCCTTAGCTCAGTTGTCAGCTGAGGGTGTTTTACACTGTTTGCTGTTCACCAAATTGTTTTTGTCTCTGGTCGCATTTGAATGTATCTGTGTGCTTTATGTCCTGTTTCTGTTGCAGCTATGAAAGAAAGGGAGATAACTGGTGGCAAGGGAAAGGGCTTGAATAAATGGAAGAGAGGAAAGATAGAGTTTATAAGGCCAGGAGTAAGCCTAAAGAATCAACTTCTCTACGCTGTGAAGTATACATGCCAATGTAAATATTTTCAAAGAGCACAATACAAGGAATTACACAACTTACAAAAACTTGACATTCTGAGGTTAGTGTTCTGATGATACTACTACTGAGGCTTAACTTTCCTTAAGGGCGTGCCATTCAATGAAGCAGATTTATATTGATGTAGCTCCTGTTCCCGAGAAAGTCTTCTGAAAATAGTGAAGGGCTGGTCTCTAACAAGTGAGAAATCATACTTTGCTAAGTAACTAAAGTAGCGTTGCCAAATATAAGAGTCCAGTAAGAAGCATTTAAGAAATTTCTCAGAATAATAATAATAAAAAAGGAATAATTACGTATGTGGTTTACATCTGCCAGTTATCAGACACAGGAAGCTATTAGCTGATCTGTAAAGGGAAAAGTCTTGCAGTGTAAATGTTTTAACTTTTGGAAAACGGGCTTTTTAAACCAGATTTTATGAATAAGTCCTAAGAGAGCATTATTAGTAATCCATTTTTGATGTTAAATGATTTTAATTCAGTAAGTGCATGAGAAAAACATTGGAATAAGGTTCCTGCACTAAATCCAAACAGCAGGTAGCCATTCTGTGTGTCTTAAACTTACTGTAAAACTGACCTTGATCATTTTTCAGTTGTAATGATTTTTCAATAAAAATCCTACAAAACAGCTGTGTGGTGGTTTTTTTCCTTGTCAACATGAGTTCAAAATGCTTCTCATTGTCATCCTCTAATCCCTCATATTCCTACTAGCGCTGTAGCACAAGAAGAGTAGTTAATCTACAGTACAAGATAAAGGCTTCACATAATAAACAATGATACTGCTTTCATGTTGTTCTACATTAAGCTTGTATCAGCTAATTAAGATACTGTTGTGATTCTAATTTTAGACTTCTCAGTGGCTTCACTGAGCTAGAATTTCCCAGGCTTACTTAAAATCTACTTCAGAGGGTAAAAAAGTCAGTCTAACGTTTTCCTGCTTGCTGCTGTATTCCAGAGTAGGGTGTATTGTCTTACAGCAAACTCAGAACATATTGTAGAATTGTCCAGCAGGAATTGTTGATGGTTATTCTTCTATCTGTGTGGGAGGAAGGCCATGTTAGGCTTTTGGAGTGTGGCTGTAGGGAGAAAAGGAGTTTATTTCATCGTCTGCAGCAGTCTGTCATACAGGTGGGAATATCTCACGTGAATCGAAAGGCTGCTTTGAACAGATAGCTGTAAATGTTACTGGCATGTGCATCTCTGAGTCTTGGTGGTGTTTATATACAAAGAAAAAAAAAGCCTCAGAAAATTGTTGTGGCTCACTCTCTGGAACTGGAGCAGCCAATGTAACTGAAGCCTGCCGGTTGTACCCAGCAACCAAGATGCAATCAATTTCATTGCAGTTATTTCTGTCTGAAAAGCGAAGGCTCTGGTAACCCTTCTGCATAGTAAGACTGACAACACATGAGTAGGAAGAATGCAGTGGGTAGTAGGCTTTGCCTCTGAAAGGTTCTGGGCAGAGTGAAAGTTAGGTCTGGTGTGTTATCAGTGAATGACACAGTTAATTTTTTTTGGTGTTTTCACATTTCTTTCCTGGCACCTCTCTGCTGATCATGGTCTTGAGTGGACTGTGTCTAACGATTGTCAGGTGGAGCTTTTTGTAATGTTTTTCCCATGTCCAAAGATACCCCCCTGAATAGTGACCACTCAACTTCTCTTTTAGCGAGGATAGATCATTCGTGTCGTGTTAATCTTCAGTCAACTACACCTTGAAGTTGCAAAAAGGCACCATTGCATGAAGTAACGGTCTTGCTGCTTTCCTTACCGGCATGTCATATAAATGCATATAGATACTGTTTAAATAGTTTTATTATAGTAATGATCTTTGAACTGATATTTTTGCTTGGTAGCTGTTAACACTTTGAGGCAGTAAATATTTTTCATGTGTAGTTTTAATTGTTTCTGTCGTGTGTCACTTTTTTTTAGTGTCGATCGTAATTACAGTTGGTTGGGCAGGGAAGTTTCTTTATCTTAAAGTGTCAGGTTCTGTGTCAGCTTGGCTGTAATGATAAGTTATACAGTATTGAAAGAAGGTTTGGATAGTCCGTGGGTATGTAATTCCTCATGCACAAGTGTTACATGAGTAAAACGCTGTTATATTATGCTATAATGTTATGCAACTCTGTAATTTGCAGTGTTTGCTGAAGTGCTCCGATGCTTCTACGTGACAGAAAGCATAGCCTTTAAAGCATGAAATTGGTATTCTTGGTTTTGTGCAGGGTAAATGAGCCTCTCTTTCAAAGAAGAAATATTTGAAATAGTGTGCTCTTCAAGGAAAAACTGCCCTGGATTTTGGCAAGGAAGTCTGACTTAGAGTGCTAAAAAGTAACAAGAGGGATGGTAACAACTAGACAAAGAGTTAGGGGTGAGTCTTAGGCAACTTGAGAGGTTCTTTACAGACTTTTGTATACTTACATACAATTAAGTATACAGTAAGTCCTCTTTTACCACAGAGTTAGCAAAACAAGTACTTGCAAACTCCTGTCAAGCCACCATGTTACTGGCTGCCTTTACTCATATAGTTAATTCTGAATCACTTTCTTGCCTTTTCCCTGGTCTTTTCAGATCCCTGTACTGCGGTGTCGGGGTGTTCCTGAAGTCCTGGCTTGGCCTACAGTTCTGCTGCCTTCTCTTCTAGCCCTTGTGTGAGGAAAAAAAACCAGGATGGTTAATGCCCTTCTCGCCACTGCCTAGGTAGGGCCTCTGCGTGTTCACACCGCTCTAACAACAGTCTTCATTGCCTCTGCATAACCTCGGAGTTTGGGGCACCAAATAAAAGATGGGGAAAGTGTTTTGAGCGAGTAACATGACTGATAACGCCTGTTTTCAGGAGTGTAGGTGTAGGTGGGTGTAGATAGTGCCCTTCCTTTTTCCTGAGCAAAACTTCATTAAGAATTCTTGCCTTTGCTTCAAATAAATTGTCACTGTGACATGCTCATGGTGTGTCCTCAACTCGTGCATTTATTGCACCTGAATAAATGCAGTTCTTAGTTGTGGAGAAGAATGCTTCTAAGAGTTCGAAAACTTGCTTTAATCTTAGTCATGCTACCTTTTTTCTTGGTGTAAAATAAAAAATGAAGAAAGAGTAATTTTTCATCACCTGTTGTACAAGAAGTGCTTAGAAGCAGTTGTAATTTTTTTTTCTGTTTATGGAAGGATCTCCCTTATTACCGGTATTTTGAGCTTCAGTTACAGAAACGTGCATTATTTATTGTGGGTTGTCTAAACTCTATCCAGTGTCGTTAAAGCAGCGACTAACGCTGCCCCAACCAAAATCGAATCGAGTTTGCCGACACCAAACCCCGGGTGTTTTTAGAGACACTACTTTGCAAACTACCCGGCTGGTGTCACAGAAGTGCCTTTAGGAACGTACTTAGTTGACTGCGGCGCTGCTGGCAGCGCTCTGGGGGAGGTTTGAGGCGGCGGTGCCCCGGCCGCGCTCTGCCGCCTCAGCCCCTTGCGGGGCCGGGCCGGGCCGGGGCGCGCTGCGCGTTACTCTGAGCTGGGGGGGGGCAACGGCCGCTGTGAGGTCACGGCGCCCCGCCCCTTCCTCCCGTGTCCCCCCCGCGGTGGGGCCGGCAGCGCTCGGCCCGCCCGCCCGCTGGTGCCCCGCTGGTGCCGGCGGCGGGGGGCCGTCGCCCCGTGCGCGGAGCGGAGCGGGGCCGAGGGAGCGGGGCGGGCAGGGCCGGGCCGGGCCGGGCAGGGCGGGGGATCCCAGCACGGAGGCGGAGCGGGGCGGCGGCCAGGGGCGGGCAGTGGCAGGCTCCCCCGCCTCGGCTTCCCCGCGGCTGCCCCGGAGCCTTCCCCCGCGGGCCGCCCCCCGCAGCCGGGCCGGGCAGGGCATGGCCGCCGCGCACGTCTCCGCCGCGCCCGCCCAGCGCCGCGGCTGGGGCGCCCGGAGCCGGCCCGGCCCCGCGGAGGGCGAGCGCGGGGAGGCCGCGGAGCAGAGCGGCGACTGGCGGCAGCCCGAGCCCGAGGCGGACGAGAGGCGGCGGCGGGCGGCGGTGGAAGCCCCGGCGCCCAAGGAGAACGCGTGGACGAGGCGCAGGGCGGCGCGGGACGGCGGGGACACGGACGCGGCCGAGACCGCCGGCCTGCGGGACCCAGGTGCGGCGCCCTCCGAGCGGCGGGGCGGCCCCGGGGCCCTGCTCGCCTCCCCCGGCTGCTGCTCGCCGGGCCGGGCCGGGCCGGGCCGGGCGGGAGCGGTTGCCGCAGGCCGCGGGGCGGGCAACGGGCAGCTGCCGAGCGGCGGCCCCGTGCGGCTTCGCTGGCGCGTGGGAGCTTTGCGGAGTCCCGCCGGCTTCCTTGGCTTGTGCGCCTTGGTTTTGTGCTCTGTGCGTGCGTTCTTTCTCTGTTGTGCAGCCCCTCTCTTCGGTCCGCCGCTGGGTTTTGCTTTTCACGCGGTGTGGGTTGCGAAGGCTCGGCGTGGCAGCGCATGTAGTGACTTTGCTCGCGCTGCGGATTCAAACCGCTTATGTGGAGCGAGGTGGGGTGAGGGTAGCCAGGGTGCAATTTTCTGGTGGCCTTTAATCACCGCCACATGTAAGGTAAAGCTGCTTGAGAGGCTCCGTATTGACTAAGCAGGCAGATCTCAGACCTGACTTGAAATTGCCGGGCTCTGTGCTTAGGCCACTGCAGCGTTCCTCGAAGTTAGCAACTTCTTGGAGTATTGTTCTTGGCTAGAAGCAAGCCAGCAACCTCAAAACCCATACTTCAGCATGTGTTTCCCGAGAATCTCGGTCTCTGCACTTGCTCCTGAAGGCACCTGACAAACCTTCCTGTGTTCCGACAGTCGCTTTTATCCTTAAATTAACCGTGTGCTTCCTTCACAAAGAGAAGTATAGCCTTTTATGGTTTCAAGTATGCCGATCATGCAAGCAGACAAAAGGGTTCTCCAGACCACAGGTTCTTTATTTAGCTGAAGATCAAACCTTTTGGCAACACGTACAGTCATCTTTATCATCTTGACTGTTTTGTTTGTGTGTACTGACGCGCTCATAAATACCGACTTACGCGTAGCTTCTACAATCCAGCTTGCTGGGCAGCAGCTTGCAGTCTTGTCCATACATGAAAGAGAACTTGTCACTCCTTTGGGTTGCTGGGGCAGTAACAATAATAATACACCAGAAGCTTTTTTTTGTTATATTAACACCTTGTGGTCCTGCTCAGGCCTCAGCTGAAGATGCTGCTTTTTCTGCAGAGTTTACTACCCAATTTAAGACAAAACACAAAAATAATTATTGAAGAAGGGAGCAGCAGTGAGTTTATATGCTGTGTACATTATATGCGTATTTTCACAGAGCTTTAATTATTTTTCAAGTGTACAAAAGTTGTGCTTGCTGTTTTTGAAATTAACACCTAATTGAGCAGTTGCACTGGAATACCTTTTTCAGTGGCAAGTGTATAATTTAGCAAATTTAGGAGTGGCTGTTGGTTGTAAAGGTGCCGGTAATGGCATCAGTGAAAAAGACATATGGAGCTGTACATTTTGGTTCAGCCACTGCTCGCTCCTCAGGGGAGATGAAGCAGCCGATCTGTCCTGGCTGTTGGAGGGCAGGAGTGACCACGTGCCTCCACCTCCAGCAGGAGATGTATTTTCAAGCAACTAATTGCACGTTGGCAGAGCAAAATCAGTCGCGTTAGGCCCTTATGAGCATAGTAGTATGGAAATTAGTCATGTGAAATAATAAGTAGATGAGCAGACATACTACTGGGGTGGAATGTAAAACTGTCCATAAAGGGGGTAATAAAATGGGAAAGAATCTCACATCAAAGTAGCGACCGAATCCTGTTCGACTTGTTGATCTTGGCTTAATTTGTTGCAACTTTCCTGACACATGCAAGCACAGCGTGCTCGGTGATAGCTGCGCTCCTGGGAAGGTCGCTTCCAGTCAGTCCCCTCCGGACTGCTGATGCGCTGCGACAGCCACCTGTACCAGGGCAGAGCTGCCTCTTCCTTGTGACACCAGCTGCTAAAGTCACCTGAAAGTAAAAAGTATTGGTAAAAGCTTAAAATCCTTCCTCACTGAAAGTGTTCTGTCCAAGCATTGTTACTACCACCTTTTATTTTTTGGTCTCGGCTATGTAAGTAAGTTTTGATAACATCACAGCAAACCAAACACCTCGTGTAAACATACTTGATTTTTTTTTTATGGTGAGTTTGTTGACACGGTTCTGTGTTTTGGGATAAGCCCTTTATTAAACTCCTAAATGGAATAATTTCAGAATTATACAGCTGCTTCTACCAGTCTCCATTTAATTCACGGAGAAAGACTTGTAGCAGTATGAAATTGCTAGTGAAATTAATAGGCTTCTGTCTTATCCTGGGGACCCTGAACACAGGCAGCTAGCTTCAGCAGCAGCTGTTGGATGATTAAAGGCAGCTCTTGCAGCCTGCCTTCCTTCCCCACCTTCCCCTGTATGCTGAGGTTCGTATATTTCTCTGAGTCTTCACTTCTTCAAGTTGAAACTCGACAATGAGGAGAGGAACGGATGCGAGGAAGGAGTCCTGTGTAATCTTGTAGATAATCATTTTTTTTACAAGGTAACAAGATAAGTTTTGTTTTAAATGGAGCCAAGGAGATCTGTCCCTACCAAAGCCCTGTAACAACCCAGAATTATTCCTCGTCTTCCCTTTGAGTCTTGTTTTACCTCAGCCAGCCCTCAGAGCTGGCCTTTGGCAGAAGTCAGTTACCTTTCCTTCATGCATGGCCGGCATGGAGTTGGTGAAATAATTTTACTCAAAAGTTCTTCCACCTCTTTGATGAAATGCTGCCCTTTCTTTGTAATCTGGACCCCAAAGGACAAGTTCTCTAGCCTTCATGTGATTTGTGTAACTGATGTTGGCCTTTAATGAGGCATTAGACAATTATTCAAAAATGGGTCGTGAAACTTATGAAAGTATTTCATGAAGCAAAATACATACCTGTGGTTTTAAGCAGTGAAAGTAGATGTGGTTCCCAGTGTGCTCTGATGCAGTCAGTCAAAGTAACTGCGTGTTCCGGCTCTTACAGTTTGTCGTTCTTCACTGCATCGATTTCGGGACATCAGAGAGCACCCTTTATCTGGCTGGGATTTTGGTACCAGAAGTTCAGTGTGGTGCTATTGAGTAACTGGATTTGCTTTACTCTATTAATAAACAGGTTGTAAAAGCACAGTTTAGTGGAGGTGTACTGTATTATTAGGAATAACGAGCTTAGAATTTTGATTAGTAGATGAGTAAATGATCTGCTTATCAAATTTTTGGTGTATCTAATGCAGGCACATCAGTAGTTGTCAGGAATTCACTGTGTGTTTGTATAGTAACTTTTTTATTATTTTAAAAATTGTCAAAAGGCACAACTTTGACTGCAAGCCCAAGCCTGAAGGGATTAAAGGCGTTCTCTTTCCAAATGGGCTGTCTGTTTTTACAGACCTATAGCAGTGTACAGAACACAGAATATGGAAATTTGTGTGGAAGATTTTCTGGTTTCTGAACTGGAAATCTGTTAGGAGAGAGAAATGCATCTTGCTGCCCAGAGTCCCAGACGCGACCCTGGCTTGCTGTGCTCTAGCACGTGCTCCTTTTTGACCACAAAACCTTTTGTAGAAATTGAGCCACAGGTTGCAGCTTTCTATGAAGAAGCTAAGAACAAAATAGGATTAGAAGCGAAGCACAAGAAAAATAAAGAATGTAATGATTAATCTGTCATGTGTTGGGGACTTTTTTTCCTATTGATTGTTCAGTGCTTGTTCCATTGGAAAACTGATTGTTTCTTAGTATAAACATGTGGAAGCCTGCTGCTGAAATAGTTCACTACCTTGGTTAGTTGTTCAAATTGTGCAAGGAAGTTAACTCTTGTAGGAAAGGATGTTAGCATAGGTTACTTTTTTTTTTTAATTTCTCAGAATCTGAGGTCATAAATCCATGCTCTAGAATTAAACTGTCATGTGCTCTAAGGGATTGTTTTGTCATATTTGCAAGACTGTTACATTTGTTTGTTAAAATAACAGATTGAAGCATAGCTACCTTGTCTAAAACCGGAATACAACTGGGTGGAAAATGTTCTACAAGTTCAACAAACAAGTTCCACTGAAATTTTGAAGAGCTATTCTGCTACTTGATTGCACCCCCTCAGCCGCCTCCTGAAGCTCTTCTGGTGTTTATGATAGGTTGTTCCTTTGCTGAGGAGAATGCACGTGCTAAGTAAAAATAACACTTGAAAGTTGTCTAGAAATCATGACAACATAAAACACGTTTGTATCAAAATTGGGATGTGTTGTGCCTTTTTTTATAGGAGGCATCGCTTTCAGAAGAAGTTGGCAGTATCTCTCCTGTTCTCCTGTCAGAAAAAAAAAATAAATCTGACTGGTTATTTCCAGAACTTGAAAACATCCGTTTTGAAATGAAGTATTGAATAGTGTACTCTGAAGTAGTATTACTGAAAATGTAATTTGTCATGTGCTTGGCGGGACTTTGGTGATGCATCTTTATGTGCAAACTTTGCTTCTCTATCTCTGCACCGCATCCAGTCCCACCTTCCCGTTTCTGCCGCTTGAGGATTGCTGCCTTTTTGGTGGTTCCAAGATTTATCTTTCATTTTTAATAGCTGCATAATAACTGAAGTACTGCAGTTGGCATGTTTGCATATCCATGTCTATTTGCAAAAAATATCTTGTGTTAGGGTGTGGTGTATTAAGAGACTTGGAAGAACCACTATGAAAATGGCTTTGAAAGGTGATTTCGGTTTTCGCGTGGATGGCATCTTCACTGGAGTTCAGTGATTGAAGAGTGATCACGAGCAATTAAACTTGCTCATCCTTGATTTTTTTTTTCTTTTCCCCCCACCCCTTCAAAGTTCAGCTAAAACCTAGCAAGTGAAGTAGTTGAAGACAGCTGAATCCTTTCATCAACACAGCTTGCTCTTACTGAGCTGGTTACCTTGTCTCCTATGACCGAATAAACCATTTAAATACAGTTAGGCTGGAGCTAACAGCGAGTGAAATAGTTTATTTACAGGGGTTTGTTGGATTGTGCTGTGGCAATAAGCTGAAGATCCTGTTTCTCCTATTCAGCACTGCTATGTGATGCTGAAACCGAAGGCCGGGCTAATGTTAGGCATGGAGCTTTTATTTAAGTGCACTCGAGTAAGTTTTGCCTGCACAGTGGCTGTAGTCTCTTTCATAACAGCATAACAGACTTGATCGGGGGGGAAACCTTTAAACGATGTGGTGTTTTATTCTTTTACTCTCACCCTCCTTCCCTCAGACCCCTTATCTCCCCTTTCGTGCTTTGCAGTAAAATCCAACTCCCACGTGACAAGTGCCAGAAAGCCAGTCAGGAAAGGTCAGTTAATCTTGGATTTGAACATGACTCTTACGGAAGGCCAGAAACTTTGAGGGGTTGCTTGTTAGGGAAGTACGGCGTGTGGCGGGATCACCACTCGGAAAGGGCACCGTCAGCCTGACGGTGTCGTTGCCTCATAGTAATTTTATTTTCACTGAGTGTGCAAACGCATCTTGTAAGTCTTAGGTTACTACATCCTTGACTTAGATAAGAGAGATTACTGAAAAACAAGTTGGGTCTCATTCTGCTTGGTTCAGATAGCCTCTGCTGCTGTCTGGAATAATATCTCCTGACTAAGATAGCGCACTGATGTTGAGTTGTCTTTTTTAATTCCTTGCTACACCCTGGTGACACAGGGAGTAGAAGTTCTGGCAGAGCAGTCCTTCGGTAGCAATTTAAGTAAAACTGCTGCGAGATGGAAAAAGGGCTTCAGGAAGGTAATCGAACAGCTAGAGAAAGAAATTTTCTCGATGCTCCATGACTACAACTGTTTTGCCTTATTTTATAGTGGTACTTAGTTTACTCTTGAGTGATAAGTTAGAATTAGGATGATACAGTCACTGTGTGTATAGAAAACTGGAAGCTCTCGATCTAAAGTCAGTTGAGACTGGTAACACGGAAGAAGCATGTGGGGGAATTGTTTTGTCTCTGTTTTAAAAAGAAAATCTTTAGGTGCCCGTTTGGTGTGGGGAAGCTGCTCGTGACCAATGGGGCAAAACTCGCCCACTGATCAGGGTGCTGCGATATGCTGAATTCAGGTGGGTTGTACCTAGCTGTAGTAACAGAGTTGAGAGTGCCGCATGGAGCAGATGTGAACTTGTGCTTATAGCACCCACGGCATATTCCAGGAAGAGGACTGAGCGAGTTTTCAGAGTCACCGTGGGGCACAAGGGTGGGGTTCCCAGTGTGAAGCTGCGATAAGGAAGATTAGTGAAGTCACTGGATGCGAGAGAGATAAGGGTTAAGGAGGTGATGTTATCCTCCTATGAAATAATAATCCCCTAGCGATTTCAGTCATGCTTAGTGTTTCAAGCTTGGCTTTCGGTAAAAGACTGAATAAGACTTTTCAAGGAAAGGATGTAACCACTTCTCTATTGGAAAATGTGCCTAGTAAGAACAGAACTATAGCGGGAGAAACTGAACGGTGGTTTCATCTGTCTGAATTAATCTCCCAAGAAAAGTTACCTGAGAATAGTTACCGTTTTTTCCCTGCATTCCCAACAAAAGTTAGAACATAATTAAATGGGTAGAAAAATAAGAAAATTGGATTTGCATACAGAAGGGAAAATCGCACATGCATTAAGGGATGTAGTGAGTTTAAAGAGACATTTTTTTTTGCAAATGTAACTCACTGGTCCTAGCTAATTAGGCCCAGTAACGTTGATATGTGTGTGAGAGAGTTCTTAGCAAGCATTAGGTTAAATCCTGGTAGATACTACAGGTTGAATTAAAGGCAGCTCTGTTCAGGAGGAGACTCACTATTAAAAGTTTAGGTCTTGGCTCAGGAAGGTTCTGAAAATGTTCAAGCATAAACTTTGTTGCAATTGCTTGTATTTGTCATAAACCATTCTTGTAGCTTGTGGAATCTGAGCATTAAAATGTATTATCCTTAATGTATTTTTTTATAGTGTTTTTTTTTTTTTACCATCCTTCCTTTTAATGTTTTCCATTGCTTTGACTTGATCATGAGCAATATGGCTAAATTCTTTAGCATTTGTCCATTTGTTAATAAACGGAAATCACTAGGAATTTGTCAATACGTAATTATTTCTAGTTTTTTTTTCATCCTCACATAATGGTAGATTTCATAAATGAATCGTGTTCTAAGTCTGCCTTCTAGTAGGGTATTTTTTTATGTTTTGGGCCTCATTTTCTTTGCTAATACTTAGGTTAAAATAACAGCATTTTGAGATAATCTTGGCATTATAGCTGAAGAAAGGCTTAAATACTGTGTTACGCTATATTATATACACCTGTTTTTCAGGATTAGTTACACTTGTGAGTTTTTCAATGTCATGTACTATTATTTTATGGAAACATTCTTGCAACAATTATGTTCGTGAATGATCATTGGCTTCAATACCAAGACCACCAAGAAAAAAAAAAAAGAGAAGTCCGCGTAGCATACTAGGTAGCTGAAAGTTGTTAAGGTATATACTGCATGCTTTTAAGTGCAACCTAATTCTTCACCTGAAAATATTTTTCTTCCTTTTCAGAACTAGAAAATTCCACTAAAGTTATAAAGGCAGTGAAACCCAGGACAAGGAAATACAGCAAGGTTTGTATTTGGCAGAAGAACGTTAGCTTTGAGTTATTGGACTGATTGTGTTAGAAGTCCCAGTTAATCTAATCTGTTTATCTTAACTGACATTTAGCTCTGCTGATAATATGGTAGGAAAATGAAATCATTTCAGAGAAGTATTTCTGGTTGTAAATATTCACTGTGATAAATGGCTATTATTCCAAAAAAAAAAAAAAAAAAAGCAAGGTGTTTTGAAGTTACAACCGTGTTATGTTCTGCCTTGGTTAATTTTGAAGACAGAAAAGTCAGAAAAGGACAGGAAATTTAAAATTAGAAGGAAAGCTGAAGTGGTACGTATTCAAGGGGATACGGAAAGACAGTCTTGTTTTAGGAAAAAGTAGTGATGGGATTATATAAAATGGAAGCAACTTCAGTGAAACAACACCACTTGAGCACAAGAGATGATAGGTTGGTATCAGAAATCTTACCTGCGTATTATGTTAGTGATGAGCATGCTTTATGGTCTGTTACAAATTCATTATAACGGGAGACATTGAACCCTTTTACTGAAAAAATAAGTTTCTAAAATGTGGTACAGTTAGACTTTTTTAGGTTGTGAAAACACAGTGCTCAAAGGTCTTCCAAAAGCTAAAAAGCTTTTAAAGTGGTAGATGCCTTTAAATTGTGTAGGGAGGTATGTATAAGACAACATTTAATCTGAATGTTGTTTTCTGTGTACTTAAGTCTTAATCTCTGTTAGTTTGTTTTAATAATAGAATGTAGAAAGTTTTGCTTGCTCATCATCTGTATTTGGCCATGCCCACTTAATGCATCCTTAATGAAGGCATTTGTTAGACAGTTGTTAGTACAAGATAGGTAAGATGTGTTGTACCATGATTTGAATGTAACTCCTATGATTGGTTGTTTCTACAGTTGATCATATTCTGTTTTAAAAAGCTGCTTGTTTTCTGCTGTATTTCTCATTTTTTTTAAGAATTGCTCTTTCTGGCAATTTTGTTCAAAGGTATAGTCTTGCCATCTGAGTTATGACAGACATCTTCCATGTGTTAAAAAGGACTAAATTGAAGAAGTAGTATAACCTGTGTATTGTCTTTGCAGACTGGTGACTTTGGTGATATCACAAACTGGCCAACACCAAGTGAAATAGCAAATAATGAAGTAAGTATTCTTTGTTATCTCCATTATTGTTTTATTAAAAATCACGTTGGCTGCTGTGATTAATATGGTTTCCCCCAGAATGTGCTTTGGGTGTTCTCAGGCTTCAGCAGAAATGTTGTCAATAATTCTGGTCTGTGCTTAACTCTCTGTATTGGTATGAGAATTTCTGAACCCTTCACAAGCTCATGCACACACACATGCGTTTTAGCTTAACTGGTGTGGGTGGACATGTAAATAAAAATGTGCCGTATTTACTCCACCGTTTTCAAGCTTCTGTTTCGATTTTCCACTCTTTTGGAAGTTTATGAACAGATGAGAAAGAGGGCCTGTATGTAATCTTTGGGACTGTGTAGATGGTGTGTTCCCTTGTGCCTGGCATGCTTTGTGCAAAGTTGCCTTAGGAATTATCAGAGGAGTGGGGATGGAGTAAGGATATATTTTCCTGTTGACTGTTCTTAGCATCAATTCCATCAAATTTTTACTTTTATCTCAAGTGGTAAGTGTATAACATATCTCAGATCTCTTTTATGCTGTATTATTGAAACAATGAAGTATAGATTATTCCAAGCTATGTGGTACCATTTTGATCTTTGCTTTAGTTCTAGCATCATCCTTGTGATGCTTCTACTGTTCTCTTGGTGAGGGAAACCAGAAGATTTGTTCATTTCTCCTGTGGGCTTAGTATCTAACATCTTCCCTCTCCTCCAGCTGAGTAAGTTACACCTTGTTGTTATATCAGCAAGAAAACATCCTCAGGTGTCTAACAAGGCCTTTCACGTTGCAGGTCAGAATTCTAGATGTCTGTAGATTTGTCACAACAGTACATTTTCTTCTCGGTAGAATTTGCTGCTTCTCATATCTTGTTCTACAGGATCTCAGAGAAGATCTTTGAAATTGTTAGATGAATCTTTAAAATCTGAATAGATTATATGCAAATAAATTAATGGTCATTCAGTTACTGAAATGCCAGTTAAAATATTGTAGTGTGTATACACCCCATGGAGGTTTAGGATTTGTTTAAGAGCCTCAATTTGACTTTTCTTTAGTATTTGTAAGCTCTTCCATCACCAATATTCCTGCCAGTTGTTGAGATATTTTAACTGCCACTGCTCACAAGAAGACAGCGGGTGATACATTTAACAGTATCATAAGGGATACATTACATTCTCTACTGGTAATATTCCGATCCTCACAGAAGGAGAGGGTCTACCAAGCCTAGCTCTGACAGATTGAGTAGCATTGAAAGGATTACATTTTATATCCTTTTAATAATATTTTTAAATGCTAATGTGGATTTATGACCAAATCTAGAATATGGTTATTTTAGCATCTGTTTTCTTGTTGTTTTTTTTTTTTTTTTTTTTTGCGGTATGGGGAGATATTTAATTTGGTGATGTAGAAAAACATGTCTTTCATGCTGTCCGTAATACCACAGTGCTTTAACGTCTACTTGGTTGTGTAAAATTTGGATATGATTAATGACATCTGCACAGTACTAATCAGAGAGACTGAGATCAATATATTAATAGCGTTGCCAAAGAATATACTTATTTGATGTTTTCTGAAATAGTCTGCTTTAAGAGTATTTTTAATGATTTTTTGCTTTAGCAGATGGTCTATATTGTATTGCATAGATGTTAATTAACCTTTTGCTGACTTGGATGTGTGAGAATTTAATCACAGAAATTCATGTACTGTCTGTTAAACTAAGTAACATTTATTTTGTACTTAATCTCAGTTGATTTGTCTAAGGGAAGGTTTAGTAGTCAAATTAATTGCGGGATATGGGATAGTACCACAGTATCTACTACATGTATTCCAGAAAGTTCAAAGCAGTCTCCACAACATAGGAGAATTCTTTTTGTTTGGCAAAAACATTTGTGAAGTTTAATTTTGCAGGCAGATATCATGTCCACTCCAAATGAAATTTTACAATATTTGCTGAAAGGCTGTTTGTTTTCCCTTCTTTGAAATCTGCTATTCTATGGGATTTCCAAGAAGTGATGATCTGCAGTATGCTGGCACTACTCAGAGGCAAACAGGTCCCAGTAAATGGCGTATTCTGATGTGGAGAAAAAAAAATAGTCATACACTTCCGCGTCCTCTGGTCTTTGGTTTATGTTTTGATTTAATGAAACATAATCAACAGACTTAAGAAGCTTAGGTTGGATATTAGAAGTTTGTTTGTTTTTTTTTTTTTTTTTTACTGGAAGGATTGCGTAGCATTGGAATAGGTTGCCCAGTGGCAACTATAAAGTGGTTGAGTCACCATCCCTGGAGGTCTTCAAGAAACACGTAGATATAGAACTTAGCATGGATTAGTGGTGGACTTTAGTACTAAGTCAGGGGTTGGACTAGATGATCTCAGAGGTCTTTTCCAACCTGAATGATTCTATGATTCTAAGAACCATGGCTCCTTATAGTTTACATGGACACTTGGCATGCTGTTGGGATTGGTAAATCAGAAGGTCACATAGGCAATACATTCAGTATTCTGTAAGAGCAGCTTTTTAAAGCTAATCAGTCTGAACAGTAGGTACTAGTAAAGTAGTATTTCTTTCATATAGGATGAATGTCAGTTTTGAGGCATTGAAACATGATTGTTGTGCACTCCACAATTTTACATCTTCAGTTTAAAAACCAAAACAATACTTATATCCATCTAAATTTTTGTTTATAGTCTTGCCAGACTAGCAGAAAATACAGCTATGTAAAATGAGACTTTACAAAACAACACAGTTCTTAAAACTCACCCTCCTGAAGATATTGGGAACAGCTAATAGTAAAGGAATTTCAATACGTAAAGGAAACTTATATGTTTTGCTATTGGCAGCTGTACTGTCAGAAATAATTACCAGTGTCTTTTGCAGTGTAAGACTGTAAGTCACAACAAGAAGCCAACAAACAGAAAAGAAAAAGAGGAGAAATCTGATCAAAAAGGCAATAATGGAACCAAGGACAACCTGGAAGCAAAGCCAGATGGTCCAGGAGATAACATCAGCGAAGATGAAAGTCAAACTAATAATCAAAGGAAAAAAGGTTGGTCTGGGTGCTACATGTAAAGCAATAATTCATCCTTGATACAGTTACATTAATTCTAGTTTAATGACTTGAAACTTTGTTTTTCATTTTCCAGGTGATAACAGGTTATATTGTTATGTGTTAGGAAGCTTAAAACAAGCCTGCTTTCTCAGGTTTTGGAGTGTTCTGTTTAGTTAAGTAGGAATTCTGGGTTCAGCTCATCTCTTACAGATGTGAGAAGCTTTGACAGAGAATCTCCAGAATACCATGTTCTCATTCCATTATGGTGTCTCATATCTTTATCTACTGAGTAGATAGAACTGTGTCATAACTTCATACATGTGTATGTATGCATATACATACATGCATATCTTATTTTAATTTTCATATTTTGCTATTAGAAAAGATTGCTGGAGAATTAAACCAGGTTAGTCATTTCCTCTTGATCCAATCTGCTACATGAGAAATAAGAAGCAAACCTCAGTTTGTCTTGGTCAGTAAACTTGAGTGGGCCAAGGACAGAACTGAAGTAGTTGTTTGATATTTCTGCCATCAGATGCTTTATTTCTTGATTCCCTGCTGGAATATCTTCAGATCCTAAATACCTTTTTTGATTAGATTTGTTAATCTTGCTAAGTATATATTTAAAAAAAACTGCTTTAGTGCTTTTAATATTTCAGTCTAAGTGAAAATTTAAAGCAAAGCATTCCACGAGTACAAACTGTGTTTTTCCCCAGTGTGGATTATGCATGTTATGTGTTTGCTTATGTTTCCTGGCTACAAAGATATGAAGCCATGATACCAATCAAGTGTAGAACAGCAAATATTATCACTAAGTAAATGGTTAGTGGATATTTTAGGCCAACCTTCAAAAAAATATGGTTTTGCTAATCATTTTTGATGCCTATTCATGAATTTAATCTGAATATCTTGATGTAAAAATACTGAGCCACAGCTAAATTCTCAGGAAAATTTTTACAGTTGGTGATTGAAATCTTTATTTCAGTGCTTAACCTGATACGCTAATTTTTACCTTATGTTTCATATGCAAATTGTGAAATTATACAGTCATGAATTTACTGTATGTGTATTTGATCCTTAGTCGTACTTGCAGCTGTAAATTCTTGGTAATGGAGCTTACAACTAAAAGTTCGTTAATAAAATATAAACTCGCTTTTATTTTCTTCACTTAAAGTAAGTTTACCTTTCAGTTTGAGAAGTTGTTTACTGCATCTATTATTTTTAGTCATTATGTCCTAAAAATACAATGCTAAGCTGCTTTTCCTAATTCTTAAACATTGAAATTAACTGTTATTAATAGTTTTACAAGAAGAATTATATAGGATCTGGAACAGGACCTGAAACTTTAATCAGTACTGTAACTAAGACTAAAGTATTAACTTCTCAAGGTAACAAGCAGAAATGGCTGCCACTTCACTTGGATGATGTAAGGTCAGATAGTCAAGAAAGACCAGGCTCTCGAAGTAGCTCAAGATCTCAGCTGGAAACAAACAAGTTAATACCTCATAACAACAGACGGAATGAGACAAGAAGTAAGTAGTTTTCAATCGTTTTGGTTTGTAGCAAATGAAGGAATGAGACACATTGGAAGTGCTACGCTGCTCTTCTTTTTTTCCCTCTCTGATGGATAATATCACAAGAGTAGGTGTTAGATTTGCAGTTTATGTTGAAACTTGACATTGCCAGTACTTAAACAAATAAACAAAAAACCCCTAGTGTTAGTATTTGCCAATAACGTTTAAAAATAAATAAATTGCAGTGTAGTTTGATGTTTGAATTTTATGCTAGAAGGTTTTGTTTAAAACTCACTGTTAATTTCTTAAACCTCTTTGCATATTCATCAGAATTGCAATGTCTCAGTCATTGACTCTGCTGAGAAAAAGAGCTTGGAAACAGTATTTTTACAGTATATGCTGGTGCAGTGTCATATATTTTTATCCTTGTGGCTAACTAAGTCTTGGGCCACAGTTTCACAATGCAGAAAGTCTGATAATACTTTCATAATGTGGCTGTTCTGTCCTGTTCTATTCCTGTTCCAACAGCTTGTTGCTGCCAGAGCAATTACTTATTGAACTACCCTTTGAATTCTGCTTTGGCAATTCTTCTGATACCATTTTCTCCTTTAAGTTGGACCACTTCCGCAACCTATTTCTCAGCATAGCTGTGCAAAAAGCTGTATGCGCACAACAGAGGGGATGAAGCATCATAGCTGGTACTGCCTCTGATCTTCAGGTGTTCTGAACGTTGCTTATCAGAAGGCAGATACCTTAGTCACACTCTTAATTCTTTGGTTTGTATAAGTTTGTATAAGTGTCTTAAGTTTAGAATCACAATATACGTTAATAATTTAACGGTTTGCTCATTATCGTGATAAATGCTGGACACTATTGAGATGAGATTTGTTTATGGAGTCATTTTAGAAACATTGATACAAGGGTGTGATCCGGATGTCTGAGGAATGGAAGGGGGCAGGGGGAGGATTTTTACTAGTGTATTGCTTTTCTCCAGCAATTATTCCTCAGGGACTGCATGGTCAAATGACCAGAAACTTGTAGCATAAACTCTGCCTCAAGTCTCTAGTCATTTAAGACCAGTTTCAGTGTGACAGAACATGAAATGTCCCCTGTTCTTTGGGAACATTGTCTTTATGCATTAAAACAAAGGAAAAAAAAGTGCTTAGGCTTAAATACAGCGTTAGCTCTTGAAAGTGTTTTGTAGGACTTTTGCACATGTCTAGGAGACATGGGGACACTCAATGCAAAAATGAAATTGATTTGGGGAAATACTTTAAACAGTGCCACATTTGGAATCTCTAAGGTTGAGGGTAGCGAGCTCAGAGGCTGGGGTCCAGATTCCCAATGAGAGGCACATACAGATTATGATATTCCTAAATTCAGAGTCATATTTGACAGAAGATAAAATACAGGAACTTGAAGGTACAAGCATACATATGTTGTTGCAGGCCTCCTTAAAAGTAATTACTGGTAAAATAGGATTTCTAATAACAAAGGACTAAAGATACAGTTTTATTGTTCAAGTTAACACCTCTCAATTTCGTCAGATAGGGTCTGTGTCCCCAGGCGTTCTTCTGACAACAGGTTCCCCCTGAATCTGGAAGTTTAGCCAATTACAATTTAAAGATACTTACAGCAAGGTTGACCAGATAAAGATAGAAGTCCCAAAGAGTATTAGGAAAAAAGAAAGAAAGGATGTGAGGGCTTCACTTTCTCATATGAGCCAGGTGAGGAGAACTATAGCCATCCTGTGGTGAGTGGAGTCAAGGCCTGGTGTCTGCGTGGACCTGCTTGCTTTCCTTCCTTTCTTCTTCTCTGTTTCCACTCCCCCTGCCAAAACCCAAGTATTTATTAATGAAACACTTGCACTGATTATTACAGAGCCATCTTAGATTTGCATGTGTTAATAAAAACACAAAACCAAAAATTCTTTAAGGTAGAAGCTCTGTCTGGGGGAAAGCGTAGAGAGTAAAGATTGCTGTTAAAAAGGCTGAGTCAGGGGAGTGGCAGATGGCTGCTTCTGGGAACAAAAGGGAGGTTCCCCCTTGGAAATCCTCCCCAGAGCAGGATTATCAAGAGCTAGCAGCTCTTTGTAGCTCGCTGTAAGTGCTGGGAGTTGTCCACAGCAGCAGAGTGCATTATCGTGCCTGGAAGGAGAATTGCGTGATCATACATTCCTATCCCATGCCCATCATAGGTATTGTGATCCCTGAGCTGGCATGAGAGCGTCCAGTTGCTTCAGAAGCATTTGAGGTTGACTGCCAGACAAGCTCATTTGTTCTTTATTGCTAGCAGCTCCTGCCCACTCACCCTTAGGCACTGCTCTGCAAACCTTCCTCTTTAACCTCTGAAGCTTCAGATCTGACCTTCTGCTTCCAGCCAGCATGGCTTGGTGGGTTGCCTGGGCACAAGCTGGGAGCTCTGTGTTGCAAAGGACTTTTTGACGCCAATTGTGTATTCTGCAGTGTCATTTCCTTCAGCCTTTCTGAGCACCCAAAAGGTAGTGAGGGACACCTCTCAGTGCAATGTTTTGTGTTAATACCTAGGAATAAATCACGGACTACTTGATTATACCGTGATATTTAATTATGGTTGTATTATGCTTTTTTCTTTCAAAGATTGGCGTCGTGATAGAGAAAGGAGAGATGATCACGATGAAGTGTGCAGCGTGAGAAGTGAGGGTGGCAGCGTTCGAGGATTCTCCAGAGGCAGAGGAAGAGGTAGAGGCAGAGGAAGAGGACGAGGCAGAGGAAACCCTAGAAGTATGCAAAGAAGTAAATGCTTAGCAGACATTTTAAAACTACACTTATAATGTTAATGCTTTCATGTGAAGTTAGAGTGGTTGCGAAACATATATTTTGTAGCTTAATGTAGTTAAGTAGCTTGAATAGGTTTTTTGTTTGTTTTAAATCAGATGTTGGAAGCAAATCACAAAGTAGCACTGTGTATCATGTTTGTGTCTTAAGATATCTGTGTACCAACCTTAATAATTTTCATCTTCTCTCCTTTCTCCTTTATTTTGAAGTGAATGTTGAATATTACTCAGCTGGTTATCAAGAACTGTATGGTGAAAGAACTGACCAAGCATTTCAACCTGAGCTTAATGCTAGTATGATGTATTACTACGATGATGGAACAGGAGTGCAGATGTATTCTGTGGATGAAACACTTCTCAAAGAATATATAAAACGTCAAATGTACGTAGATTGTTTAATGTACAAACATTTTTAGAGATCAATTTAAGATGAGGATTAAACACTTTGAAGTGAGTTATCATCCATAAAATGGTGGAGATGAAGACTTTTCCAATTTCTTTTTTGATCCGACGGTTAGCAGTGTCTGTTAGAACTTATTCACAAGCGGGGTGGAAAAGCTTGAGTGACGGGGAGGAATTTTAAGGAAGCTGTTTTGCATCTTGTGCTGTAGTGTGCTCTAATTCACATACCTTCTTGATTTATGGTAAATAGCACTATTTTTATGTTGTCGTGTAATTGAGTTATGATGTCTCTGAGCTCGTGTTTTTGAGTACTGTTGGTCTGTTTGCCTATAAAGCTCTTCTTGGGCGATGTAGCTAGAATTTCCCCTTATTTGCTCTCAATTTCATTTTGAGAAGTCTTGTTAGTTTTATGTTCTCAGAGTGTTTCACTTGAAACATTCGACTGAAAGAGCAGTTTTGCAATGGTACTTGATTTTTCAATAATCTGAAATGTTTACTTTCTCGTGTACACCATTAGGAATGAGAAACCATCTGGAAGACTGATTATCACCAGGAGACATGTCAAAAAGGGCCTGGAAACCACTAGTTCATTTTAAAGAGACAGTTTCCACCACTGGCTGATATTTCATCTTCTGTACTTGGCAACGGCATTTCTCTGTGATGCCTTTGTGGTGGTTTTTTATTGCCCTTGTATCCCATAAAGCAACTTGCTTATTTTATTCTTGCTTCTTTTGTTACAGTTGACGCAAAAAGGAAGAAAAAGGCCTCTTTAAGGGCAGAAAGTATCTGGCATGTGGCTATCAACTTCAAAGCTTCTATTGCAGTCTTTTTTGTTACTCTTGCTGCCAGGCCCTTATGAGACCTGACAGTGGACATGTACCCCCATGTCAGGATAATCGGCCTCCACTGTCCTCAGACAAGTGAGGGAGGAGCACAGACACTCCACTGTTGGCCAGATTTCTGGGCATGCAGTGTAGAATCCAGACCTTCTAAGGTAGGACATGATGATGTCCCCCTCTGCTGAGAAAAATGTCAGTTACAGCAATGGTCACATCTGACTTCTGGTTATATTTGTGTTTTATTTTAGCAAAAAGAGGTTGGCAGGTGTCCATGAAAGACTTGGCATGGCTGGTTAATTAAAGCCATTGGTTGCTCGTCTGATTAAAAACTCCTAAGGCACTTTGATTATGGAGTTAACTTCTCATGACAGAGAGAGAGATTCTTGTGCAGGTTTAGAGTGTAGCTTCACTGTTTTCATGCTCCTTAAAAAAAAAAAAGTGGTTTTGTTGTCCATTTCTTGTATCACAAAAACAATGGGAAGCTGACTGTATTCATCAGTTGCATATTATTAGCCTCTCGATGGAGGTGGTTTGGTCTGTCTTTCGTAACTGAGTTCTAAAATATTAAAGTGACTATGCCAAAGAAGGAAGTATAACAAAATAATGCTACCCAGAATTGTTAGGTGTTGGAGTTCCTTATGGAGTCCAAGATAAGTGAAGATATATTAAAGAAGTGAGAATGTTTTCAGTAGTGTATTGATGAATTTTAGAAGTGTTTACCTGCTTAATAGGGAAAAATGTTAGAAACTGTGTCCAACTGAGTTGATTTTTAATTACTGTAAGAAGTACACTCCTGTCAGGAAGTTTATGCTTGTCCCAAGAACCAGCTTGATGTGCAAAAGGAATATTTATACTACATATACAATATCATTAAAACTTTTAATTATAGACTGAAATAGCCTGAAAAGTTTCAGTGCCTAACAACTCCTCAGTCTGCAACATGCAGTAGATCTCTGTTCAAGTCCTCTTCTTTTAAAAACAAATAAATAAAAGTTTGGATGCGCATCCAAATATGCATCAATTCAAGAATAAAAGGATTCTGAGGAAAATTAGAAGGAAAAGCAAAGCTAGAGGGTGTATGTGTGTGTTTAGATTTTTCCCTCTACTTGAAGTAAACTTATGCGTTGTCTTTGTTTATGATTAATGTTCTTTCAAATTCCTTTTTCTAGAATGATGGACATCAAGTGAGGCAGTTTGAGTCGAGTTCAGTCATTGTCCATTTCTGCTTGTGGAATTTTTAACTAGGTGAATCAATACAAGATTTTACCTTTACTGTATGACTGTAAAGGTAATATTAGTACAGCATTGATATGGCTTTTGTACTTATCTTCTAGATTGGGAGGGGAAAAGAAATGTAGTGGTTCAGAACAGTAAATAGAATGTTCTTGAAAGAAACTTTTGTGCACAGTTGCTTCACTGATCAACTTATCTAGTTCTGAGTAAGAGCTTAATTCTCTGAAAGCTTTATTCTCTTCTCTGTTTGCTATGATTTAATGGCAGTTTTCATCTGTCATACGTCTTATTGTCCAACTTTGAGGCTTTTGCATTCATTTGGTCTTGGAGCTGAGTGTTTCATATAGACAGCTTTAGCTTCAAATTTCTTTAGCCACCAAAAGTTTTAAAAAGAAATGGTATCAAGCTTCTCCTTGGGTCAATGATGGCATCACAGTCCTCTCCTTTTGGTAACTTTGGCCTTGAGCGCAACTTCAGTGGAGACACTAGCATTTTATTCTTTGTTGGAATTAGAATTAACTTTATATTTGCATGTGTTGTTTTTTTTCTCAGCGTTTTAATGTTCTCTTGATTTATTTTTCACTACCTCTATTTTTAAGTCACAGAACTTTCATTGTTCTTCATCTCTCCATTAAATATTTCACTACCTACTTTTTCCTGAACATGATGAGTAGTAGTATTCATTGGATGTAGTATGCTAAATTATGATATGATGTGTAAACCATGCGAAAGGCCTAGATCTTAATTGTCATGATTATTTTTTTTACATTATTTTTCATGGGTCGTTTTCTCATTCCCTTGCTTTCTGTGTCAGATCATGATTTGAATTTTTTACTTTTTCTCATCACTAAGCATAAAACATCTTGACACCTGTAGCATTTCATACAGCACCTTCGTTGTTTAAGAAGATGTCTTTCTGCTATTTCTCTGTCCCTAGTCTCTCTTGTTCTATGGTGTTGTCAGATTCATTAATGGTCATTGTTCCTGTTCTCCTTATCCACTAAGTATCTTTTATTCTTTTAGACTTTACCTTTCTCCATGAACTGTTGTGCCGTTTGGTGCAGTTTTGTGAAAAATACAAAATTACTATTTTTGTTCTCTCGTCTTCCCACAAGCATGCTTGAAGTAATGGTTCAGAGTGCATATATGTGCCTCAACACTCAGATAGGAAAATTAAACCTTCTAATGTACTGGAATCTGGGAAAAGAAAAGATACAGTTGAGGATGAAGGTGCACTGACACTGCTGTATGGGAAATAACTTATGCCCTGACTGTAAGCAGTAGTTGTCCTTCATCTATATGGAGGCTAAGAGAATGTTGTTGCCTTCTGGTCATGTAAGTAATAAGGGGGAACGGGTGAAAGAAATGGAGCATAGTCTTTCCTTATGCAGTTCATATATGCGAATGTTGGAATGAGGCTTTGATTTGTATCCCTGTGTGCAGTACTGGATCAAAAGTTGTTCTTAAGATGGTTAGTATGCATGCTATTCCTGTAAGTTTTGCTTATAGTAATATACCTGTTGAAAGAACAATTTTGCTGGTGACAAAATATGCTCTATTTTTAATGGAAGACTTTAACAAGGAATATCTAGGTTACTGTTTTAGGATTAATTTTTTTTTTTAATTTACAATAGGTTCATATTTGCATCTTTTCTTTTTTCTTCTAGCGAGTATTATTTCAGTACAGAAAACTTGGAAAGAGACTTCTTTCTGAGGAGAAAGATGGACCAACAAGGATTTCTGCCTGTTTCATTGATTGCTAGCTTCCACCGGGTGCAAGCTCTGACTACAAATGCTACGCTTATTTTGGAGGTAAAATAATTTAGAAGTATGTGCATAGGAATTTGCTTAGCTTAATTTTATACTGCCATTTAAATTCAGCGCTGTGATGTTAAAAAGAAATTCTCTCTGCTTGTAATGACAAGGATCCTGTAAACAGGCTATAAATGGAAAAGTTTGGATTTTTCTATTTTTTTTTTTTTGGTATGGATTTCTGCACATTCCCATTCGAACTGAGGGCAGAATGCTGCATGAAGTGCTTTATTTTGCTGTTCATAAACATTCTGAGAGTTAGGCTACAAAAGTGGGGAGGAGATGTTGAAGGGAAGCTGTTACAGATGTCTGTTCCTTGGCTAGGATGAGTATCTGTCTAAACTACATAATAACACACTTGGCAAAGCTGAAGTGACTTTAACAGTGTGTTTCTGAACTATGCTATATGCCCTTCAGTGGCAGTAATTGCCATTTTCCTCAGGTCCAGAGATACTTTTTCAATAGCAAGGCTGTCCAAATTGTAAACCCCGCTGGCAAGCAAGAAAGTGGAAAGTGTTCCTCAGAACTCACTTGCTGTTTGGCTCCTATTGTATTATTTTCCTTGACTCCGATAAGATAAATGCCAACTCCCTGCTGACCCTGTCATTAACTGCGTTGCCTGGTCCCTGAGCCAGCTGTTGGCATGCTGCTGCAGGGAGATGCTTTTCTGCCCTGTAGCAGGCTTGTTCAGGTGTGGTAGGAGCCTTTCTGGCATGTTGCTCATCGGAGGAGTGCCTTGCTGTTAGGTAGTTACCTTAAATCACATTTAAAAAAGCCAGTCCAAGAAATACTGGAAGCATTCTTTCGTAAGATCTAAAATAGGCAACGCAGTTGCAAGCGTTTATGGAGACCTAGACTGGGAAATGAAAGTGAAAATTATCTTTTTGTACTTCAACTAAGTTTCCATAGAAATCTCCTTCAGTCAGCTGAATTCATGCTGCTTCTGTGGTTGATAATCAGCTTTCACTTGTATCTCAAGTTGCAGTTAGTGGAGGCACACTCTGTCAGAGGGGTGCCCTATCCTGTCCCTCAGGATGGATCTTCCCCCAGAAAATAAATACATTCAAGAGAAAACCCCAAGTACTGTTATCAGACCACTCCTGGACTTGCTGTCTAGGAGTATGCTAGATTTTATACCCAGTCTCCTCTCTGAAGCCTTCTAGTAAGTTCAAGCAAACTTTTTTTTTTTTTTAAACACCATTATAGAAGACAGTCTAAGCTTCTTTCTTAATTAAAATAAAATTTCCCTTACTGCTACAGAAATATGTATATCCTTGATGGACCAGAAGTCCTTGCGTGTACTTAATTGGCTGGTGAACAATTCATTGGTCTAATGAAGGATAAATTTCCTCCACACTTTGATCTTTGGCATGTGCCTGTGTAGAATTTCTCTGGATCTTAATTTCTGTATCTTTCTCCATGTTAACATCAGAAAGGAAAAACACTTGCAGCTTGTTAGCTTTTCTCTTTGTTCACTTTTTTTTTTTTCTGTGGGGTGGTTGAACACTGGTGTAGGTTGCCCAGAGAGGTGGTGAGGTCTCCATTCCTGGAGATGGTTCAAAACCCTACTGAAAATGGTTGACCTTGCCTCAGCAGGGGGGCTAGACAATCTCAAGAGGTCCCTTCCAATCTCGACCATTCTGTACGGTCTTTTAGCTCTGTTTAGAATGAAGAAGAAAATGCATGGAGTTGGGGTTTAGTTCGGGGAAGTAGCGGTGTGAATAGGAGAGCTAGAGAAAGGTGGGTTTAGTGCCCTCACACGAGAAAGAGGTTGCAGACTGGGAAGAGGCAGGAAGTGATACTTGAAATGAAAAGACAATTTGAATAGATGTTCTTGGACTGAAAAGGTTACCAACACCTGTACTAAAAAGAATAGAGTGATGTTGGGAAACAAGCACAAAAGCTTGAATTCCTTTCTTAATTACTATGTAAAGAGTTAACTGTTTTCTCCAGACCTAAGAAGGTGCTGGATATATACCTTTTTTTTTTTTTTAAAAAAAAAGTTGTAATATGTTTGTCCTACAGGCCCTAAAGGACAGCACAGAAGTTGAAACGGTGGATCAGAGGATAAGAAAAAGGGTTGATCCAGAGAAGTGGCCAATTCCAGGTCCTCCTCCATGCAGTCTGCCACGGACTGACTTTTCTCAGCTCATCAATTGTCCAGAATTCATACCAGGACAAGTTTTTGGCTCTCATACTGGTAAAGGATTTATCTTACAGAAACTTAAGTTTAGGGCTGTCAGTGTAGCTTAGGAAGTTTTCCTCTTAATACTGGTTTCATAATAGAAATTGTGCATTTGGTAATGGCTTCTGCAGCTGATATCCCTGTCAACCATACAGTTGCCAAGTCGTGGGGCTGGCACGGCTGATGTGAGGTAAATAAAAATGCCTTCTGTGTGCTACAGCTGTGACTGTTGTCCAGAATAGATTATGATGACCTATAGTCCTTTGGTATTACCAATAGTAGTAGTAGTAATCGTAAGTTAGTTGTGAAATCTACGTCATTCTGAGAGCAGCTGAAAGTTAACTCTATTTGGTGCACCCTGGTTTTGGATGGGGATCTCATTCACGTTATGAATATGGCTTTGTTTTGCGGACAGCACTTGGCAAGTAAATCTTTTATAAAAATGTTGGCTCAAAGTAAATGGGAAGAGTGAAGACTGAGCTAAGCACCCATCCGTAGAGCTGGTGGATGGTGTAGAGAAAACACATCCCTGATAATTCTTGTTTTCTGAATAACAGATGATTTATTTCACTGTTAGATACATTTTCATGTAAAGAAGTTGCTAAATTGGTTTTCTGCTAGAACGGTGAGTGAACTATGACGAGTTACCTCTGAAAACAAAAAGTTCTGCTGATCAGTGCTAACTTTAACCCCAGAGGTAGAACAATAGTAGCTGCAGTTAAAGGAAAGAGCAATGCAATAATTTAAACAAACAAAAACAACAGGAATTGAACTACTGCTTTCCAATGCTAGAGTCTGCACCAAGTTCTCCAAGAATAGGAAGCTCGCTGAGTCCAAAGGAAAACACTGAAACAAGTAATTTTCAGATGATGTCTAAAGGATTGTCTACAAGTTTGCCTGATCTGGACTCCGAACCTTGGATAGAAGTGAAGAAGAGGCATCGTGCATCCACAGTCAAAGTAAAAGTAAAATCAACCCTCCCCCCCTTTTTTTTTTTTAAAAAAAAAAAAAGCAAAACCTGCCCACTTTCAGGTTATACTATAAAGCAAGATTTTTCACATCTTAATATAGATGATGCTTGATAACATAATACTGCTAGTGTGCATACTTCTCACTCTATCTAGACTTAGAATAACTAAGTGCCTTTAAAATCCTCATCTGAAGCTCGCTACAATGAAAAGGAAATACTGTGGTTTTTTTCTGATGGATAGCTGTATCTGTTCATTATTGAAAAATCTATTGTCGTGCATTGAGAATTGTTCTTGTATTTATTGAAAATGTTCTATCATGTTCTATTTGGCTCCCATTTTGAGAATCATTATCCAGTTCAAATATAAAAAGCTTCACCTTCTCTTATTCAGGAATGTGTTCCTGTACCTGATCAAATGTCAGATCAACAACAGCCACCCCCACCTTCAGAGGAACAAGAACAAGAAGAACTTGATTTTTTGTTTGATGAAGAGATGGAACAGATTCAAGGTCGTAAGAATAAACTTACTGATTGGTCAGACAGCGATTCAGATTATGAAATTGATGATCAGGACGTAAACAAGATTTTGATTGTAACACAGACGCCACCATATATGAGAAAACATTGTGGTGAAGATCGTACTGGCAACCATGTATGTCATGCAAAAATTACATCAGAACTTGCTAAAGTTATTAATGATGGCTTATACTATTACGAACAAGACTTGTGGATGGAGCAGAGTGAAAATGACACTACAATGAAGGTAATTTTCTTCATCTTTGACCTTAAAACCATGCCTGTGCAAACAGTTGCAAAAGTAATTTTGGCTATCTGCTACATAATTGTAAAATGCTACACGTTTTCAAAAGAAAGTTGACAGTAGTAGTTGAACTTACATGTCTATTAAATTCTGATTATTTTAATGATGATAGAAACAGCTGAAAGCAAAATACCAAGTTTTTCTTGTCACAGATTTGACTAAAGTATGGAATGAGTATTTTTTAGAACAACTGTTAATATTTTGGAGGTGGTTCAACTTTTCCAGTGTTTTCTTGTTCTATGAATAGCTTGTTTAATAGCATTTACAACCCCCCAGCATAGGGACAGGGGACATATTTTTGAGGTAAAATAGAGCAGAAGATATTACAGTCATTTTTAAGTAGTTTATTTTGAGATTTTGATTATCCTGTAGCTTGTAAGAATGGGAGTTGTGTGAGCAAGTGAAACTTTGCTCACCTTATTTTATTATAGAAATTCTTCTGTTTCCTTGCCTGTATTTGGGCCCCTGATCTTTGAGGTTTTCAAATCTTTGGAAGGAGATTGCTGGTTTTGTTTTTAAGTACACTAAACAGCTATGAAAATACAGATGAGCTGAACTCTAGCACTTCATAGGCAGAGATCAACTAGGAACACTGCAATCCTATCACTTGCTGCTCTTGGTTTAGGAAGAAACCACTTCTTTTGTGAATGTAAGCCCAGTAAGTGGTGTGTCTGTAGGCAGTGCTGCTGTATCACTAGCAGATACTCAGCACACAGGAAATATTAAGTTACCCAATGATTGAATGGTGAGGGGAAGGAGCTTTATCTGTGCATGAAAACAAAGGTGTGTTGTAAGAGGGAAAAAGGGTGAAAGCAGCCTAAAGGACAAATGAAGCCTATGGGTACAAAAGGGATCTGACAAAGTTAGAAATGAATGTTGAGAATACAAGTACGAAATAAAGGTGGAATTCAGAATATGGAATTATTACGACAAGGAAAATGGTCCAGGAAGATCAGCAAACTGGAATAGGACAGTGAGAAATGGCACACAGCAAGAGAAAATATTTTGTGGTGGTGGTGGTGTTCTTAACAATAATTTAAACAACACTTTTTCTCCTATACTGTGTACATGCACACATCTCCCACCCCCACTTTCAGCTGAGTAGGACCATTAGTGACTTGAGATGCTGCCACTCATTTTGAAAACTATTGAACACTATTTATATAGTTGAACACTATTTACAAGTACTGGCTTTTCTTTAGAAGTAGCCTATGGAAGGGAGCACGTCATCTGCTTCCCCAAATTGCTTTCCTTGTCACAATTGCTGCAGAAGACAGACTGTTTTGGTCTTGGCAGAAGGGGCAGGATCTTAGTCATTTCTATTTCTTATTCTTCTGTAAAAAATTATATGTGAACGGCCTTAGCTTCCATTCCCTGATCTGTTGGCCTAACTATTTCTCTTTTTTTTTTTTTTAAGCAAATAGGGTCATTAGAAGGTTATATATTGTCTTTTTTATGTCAGCTTTTTTTAAGATGTATCCAGGGGACTCCCATTTGCATTAAACCAAGTGTACTGGCTGTGTGTGATTAGTTGTGTGTGAATTCTGGCTTATTTTCTCTTAAGAAATTCAGCCATTCCTCAGGATGATAACCATTGTGCTCTGTGTTTACACTTTGTTTTCTCTAATTCAGCAAGAGATTGAGAACTTTAAGAAGCTAAATCTCATTAGTAAGGAAGAGTTTGATAATCTTGCACCAGAACCAGTCGCTGATCCAACTGAGGAAATTCCTCCAGGGTCTTCAGGGTTAGAGAAAGGTAAATGATAGATATTTCTTGTTTACAATGTCCGTAATAAAGCCTGTATTTTAACTTCTGCTCATGAAATATTTTAGTTTTGGTTCAGTCAGCAGTCTTGAAGGGATTTTTCTTTACCAAGTTCTAAAATTGTCAGGTGTTCATCAGTATTGTAAGTTCCCATTACATTAGAAGAAGCTGATCCGTGTAGTACTTTGCAGGATATATATGATCATCAATAGGTAGTGTTCTGATTTGGTGTTAACATATAGAACACCAGGCGCCTTTTGTGTAACTTGCCATTTATGATGTGTAAAGCAAGAGCTAGGGATGTGAAACATTTTCTATTTCAGAATTTTTAGGGGTACTGTGGATAGAAGGAAGTGAGAAGAATTTTCTACTTATAACCTTACCGAGAAGTCAAAATGTCCAAATCTTATATTTCAAGGTATTTTTGATGTTATTAATGTTTACTAGGGAACATGCTAATATCTTTAAAGTGGTTGAAGAAAACCACCTCACCAAAAAGCAAGGATGTGTTTACACTTCTGCAAATGTTATTTTCCACACACTTGTTTACTTTGCCATTATACACGCAGAAGAACAAGCAGAAAACAAAGAAGTGGATCTAAATTTTCTAGAGAAGACGTGTTTGAAATACTTATTTCATAGTTTAAGATGTTCGAAATATTTATCTCATAATTTTGAGCAGTCAGTCTGTACTGCTTCTGCACCAAGTGCTTTTGGTTAATCCAATTATCCTTTTGGGGATGATGCACTTGAAGTGAAGTACCTTTAAGATATTATATATTAGAGGAGCTTGAGATTTCAAAGTCTAAGCTTCTTTTGAAAATTAAGTGTTTCTTTCCTGTTTGCTGATGTAGTAGAGGAGCTGGCTTGTAATTCGTTCGGTATTGAAGCACCTCCAACGGCGGCTGTGGCTCGATCACTGCCAACAATCGTTCCAGAATCTCCCCGTGTTCACCCTGGCTTTACTCCACGAACCCCTCGCACCCCAAGGCTACAGGATCCCAACAAAACACCCAGGTTCTACCCTGTTGTTAAAGAAGCACAGTCCATTGATGTAAAGGTAGATGGAAAAACTGTATTTTTTTAAATCCATAAAAAGCCTGTACAACTTGTGTCTAGGGTATAATTTATAACAAGAATGGAAAGGTAAAAAATGAACTGCTTTTACTTGTAGTTTTCTTCTTCAAAAATTTTACCACATTCATTCTTTTTTATTTCTACAAAATTATTTCTGATTTTTCTCTGTAATATTTCTTAGAAGTCCACGATGAAAAAGTGTAATGTCTAAAGATGTTAAATTTGTTACATTAAAATTAGTTTTGAGGTTTATGAAGCTGGAGTGTTGTGACTTTATATTGTGTTAGATACAAAATTGGTAGAAGAGAAGATGAAAACAAGTGAAATCAAATTAGGGAAATAAGTACTTCATTTACTTCCTTAGACTCCAAGAAAAAGAAAAACACGACACAGTACAAATCCTCCCCTAGAATGCCATGTTGGTTGGGTGATGGATTCCAGAGACCATAGGCCAAGAACTTCCTCTGTGAGGTAAGTTGTTTAGTTTTGTCTGTTTCTTTAGAGCTTTTTTTCCCAATGTCATTAGCTCTCGCTGCTAGTGGAGGAATAGACTATGATAAAAGAGAATTTATAAATACAGTGGGAGTAATAATGAGCAATGGAAGAAGGGCAAATGGGACTAAAGACAAACCTAGAATATAAAGACATTTGGAAGTAAGCTAACTAAACTGCTCTCATAGTGTTCTTTTTTGATCCGTGTTTAGCATAGCATTAAGATTACTTGAAGCACTGACACTCGCTGCGGTGATAGTTTGCCTTTAAGTGGTCATTTCAAATCATGCATTATACTAATGCTTAATTATCATCATCTAGAACTGCCCGTGTTTTAAGATATTAAGACAGAAACTGATTTCTGAGGTGCGCCCTAAAATAGATGACTGAGAGCACAGGCATACATTGTAATTGTTTTCAGGTGATTGTACTACTCTGACACTGCTGGCACAGATCAGAACAGTTAAAAACTGATTCTGGGGAAACGCACTGTTTATGGAATATAAATGTTTCTTCTACAGCAGTTCCAGTGCTTCACCCTCAGAAGGAGCTCCACTCGCAGGAGGTTACGGGTGTACCCCAAATTCTCTTCCAAAATTTCAGCATCCTTCTCACGAACTGTTAAAGGAAAATGGCTTTACACAACAGGTATACCACAAATACCATCGGAGATGTCTAATGGGTAAGCCACTAAACGGACTTCTTACAATTTTAGGTAGAAGTTACCAGGTATCACCTGATAGCAGTTTTCTCTGTATTGTTCCTTATCCTTACCTTTTCCTGGGAAAGGAAAAGAAAATTGCTTACGTTTTATGATCTTTTCTTTCCATTTAACTTAAAATTCCTTGACCAAAAAAAAAAAATTCCTCTCAAACTCCTTGGCATCTTGCAAAAATATTTTCTGTATTATTGTTTGTGGTTAAAACAAATAGAGTACTTGAGAGAAGATATTTAGTTGACTTAATAAGTCAATTAAGTCTCAAAGTTAACGTTAATTAAAATATTTTTGGAAAGTTTAGAATTACATTCCTTGAAGAACTTTTGTTTGTGTTACTAATGAAAAAGTACTTGAAAACATTCTGCTGGAAATTAAAAAAACTGTGTTTTCTCCTCCCTTCAGAGAGGAAACGGTTGGGAATTGGCCAGTCCCAAGAAATGAACACACTTTTTCGTTTCTGGTCCTTTTTTCTGAGAGATCACTTTAACAAGAAAATGTATGAAGAATTCAGACAACTTGCTCTAGATGATGCAAAAGAACACTACAGGTACTAGCTTTTTCTTTCAACTTAAAAACTGTTTGAAGTCTTACCAGTCATTTTAAAGACTGCAATGTTTACGTATATCTGAAGTGAACGTTTTTATTGTTAGCTTTGACTATTTGTAAATCTTTAAAATAGTACTCTGTGCAGGTTAACACCAAAAACCCATTTGTATGTATTTGTGCATTGCTGATAAATAGCTAAACTTACAGCATTTCCTGTCCTGTAATTGGTCCCGAATTCTACAGAACCATGCAACCTGTTGTCTGTGACAAGTCAGCTCTGTTCTTGGTAAAACTCCTAAGATATTTTCCTTCCATGGGTGAAGACAATCTTAATCTCATTAAATTGGTTTGAACTGCTTGTCTTCCAAAAATACCAGAAAAAATACTGCTGCACTGTTAACTCTTTGATATTACTCCCCTCTTTCCACATACTTCCCCCTCTTCCTGCCCCCAGCCTCTATTTCTCTCAGCCAAAGAGACAAGGTAGCCAGCCCAACATTTTGAATGCCAAGTGAGGAAGTGCTGTTTATGAAAATCATAAAGTATGAATATGTTGTCTGAGACTTCAGAGAGAGAAGGCCCTAGGATGCAAAGGTGGCTTTAATAATAATTTTTATATCTGTTCAGTTTTCTTTATGCTTTGAGATTATCCAAGTATATATTTACCACAAGGAACTTCAAAAGGCCTTTAAGGGAGGGAACAGATGAACGCAGAACAGAAGGAAGGCCCAGTTTTGTTCTTTTTCTTTGCGCTTCTTTTTGCCAAAAGTAGAGGGCATGGTATCGTAAAGGGAAGTTGATCCAGATTCTTCCAGAAAAAAATTCTGGTTTTCTTTTTGTCTGTCTGATATTGCAGAATTATGTTTCAAAGAAGTGCCATTGGCACATCGGGCCGGCATTAAAAGTGAGAAGAAAAAATATCCTATTCAATTTCATACCACCTGCTTATTAACATTTAGCAAATTTGCAGGCTGACACAAAGTACCACAAAACAAACAAACAAAACATTAAACCCTTAAAACTTAGGTTGTTGACAAATACCTATATGGTATTCAGTGTTGTAGAAATTACACACACGTTCTTCAATCCAGTCCAATTTTCACTTTCTGGAAAAGGAGGTACATATATATTTCTAGATTTAGCAGGTGTTGTTATGTGAATTATTTTTACACCTCACAAAATGAGTTGATTTTTTTTTATACAGGCAATTGGAATTGATGCATGAGAATTATCCTAATGAAGTGTTCCTTAAAATTGTATTGATTACCTAGACAAAACCGTGACTTTAGGAGCTCTCACCTCTGCATAATTTCCTAGTCATAATATGGTATTACAGTCATCTTTTGACTGAACGAACTCAGCCATCAAATAAGGTTGTACGTTTGTATGATGCAGTTCACCATTCACAGTAACGTGATGGCCAGTGTGGCACTGGGAGTCAAACATCCTTCGGTCTCAGTTCACTTACCTGAGTCGTGTGATTTTTAATTTTTTTTTTTTATCTTCACTTGGCTGCCCACGTCAGACTTCTTCACACATGCCTGCTAAAAATTGAGATTAGTCTGAAAAGCATATAACTCTGAAGTGGAAGGAAAACAGTAATAAATGTAGTAAGAGTAATTACTAGCAAAATGGCTTTGTGTGTCTGTCTGTGTGTGTTCCCCCCTTTCCAAGTAGAATAGACTTAGAAAAAGTTCTGAGTGTGGCAGCAAAGTTGCTGATAGGGAACAGCTTCTGTGTAAGGTGAAATGAAGTTGTGTGTGCATCTCAGCTCAGAGATGATTAAGGAGCATGTGATTGAGTTGTAGAAGAGTAGTCAGCGAGGAGAGGAGAGTCCTGTCAGATGTTTACGCTCTCCAGTAGAAAACCTGAGGGGTGTGGAACGAAGCTGGATCCAAAACAGTTGGAGGTCTTTCTTCATGAAGTGCTGGAGCTATGGGTCTCACATCCTGAAAATACAACAGCACTTGTCTTGCATTTCTTATGTGTGTATAGCGTCTGTAGTTTGTGAATTGAAACCATGCGACAAACCTGATATTCTTAGGTCAGTTTTGTTTATTTGTAAAGGTGTTTCTGAACAATTGGTTAATAAAAATTGTTTGGAAAAGGAAGTGGTTTTTGTGAGAATGGGAAAATGAGACTATGCCATTTATTTACATGCAAGGAGAGACTGAAAACTTGTGTCCTTTTGAGGAACTGCATGCATACGAGTGTATGCATAAAATTTTCAAACCTATTTGTTCTCTTTTAGGTATGGATTGGAATGCTTGTTTCGATTTTACAGCTATGGCTTGGAAAAGAAATTCAGGCAAGAAATATTCAAGGACTTCCAAGAAGAAACAAAGAGGGACTATGAAGCTGGTAATTATCATAGCCTAGTCACTGCTCACACAAGGGTAACTTTAGCTGGGAGATAATCCCCATTCCTTGGCACTGACTTGTTACATAAGGCCAGTTCTAAGTGCAAGAGCAGCTTGTTTTTGTTCCTTTTATCTTCCAATTCTCGTACATGTATAGTTACCAGTTAGGTTGGTACTTACCTATAACCTTTGTAAATTGATAAAATTATCTTTTTCCATTATTAGGTCAGCTTTATGGACTGGAAAAATTTTGGGCTTACCTAAAATACTCTCAGCACAAAACACCAGCCATAGACCCCAAACTGCAAGAATACCTTAGTAAATTTAGAAGACTGGAGGACTTCAGAGTGGATGTAAGTTTCAACACATATTTTGAACAAAAATGTGGTTTATCAGTATTTTTACTGCAAGGTAAACTGTTTAAGAACAGTACTTTATTTCACAGTAAGGTAGCTTTAAAATCCCATCAATCACTACAAAGCATGATTTAAAAAATTAAACTCAAATGATAAATGCGTTGTTTTGTTCTAGATGTGCTTTTTCAAAGCAAACTATGGTGCTGAAATATTGGGGCTAGGATGTTAAATGTTGAATCATTTGTGTTGTGTAATGAGATACAGTAAATAGATACGAAGTGCTAACCAAAGTGGACTTCAAGGGTTTTTCTACTCAATACAGTGTCATCTGATGAGACAGATTACTTCTATGCTGTTTAGGAATTCGGAAAAATCAATTAAAGCCCAATAAGCTGTTTTTTTTTTTAACAAACTCTAACAGGCATTTAACAGGCATTGTCCTTGCTGTGACTTAGTATGCTAAATTCAATGCATCCTTCTTGTAGAATGCTGAAATCTTCAACTGTGTGCTTCCAGGTGATAGGGTTGCCATGCTTGTCCTAACTGGGTTATGACATACTACTGCATTACCATCATCCTCTGCAGTCCTCATTTCTAGGAGTTGTGGCAACTACTTGGCAGTGACTATAAAATAATGTTCCAAGATGGTTTAAAGTCCTAAATTTGACATGTGTTTACACTTTTAGTTAAAGGGCCAGACTATCATCAGTGAGCTAAGAATAACTACTAAGATTACTAAGCCTAACTAAGGGCCCAGCTACAGAATGCTCTTTTTCGGTCCTTTGAGTATATGAAAAGACAAATACCTGGCCTTATAGGAAAACTTCTAACACACTACCAATGTTTATTTTTAGCCTCCTATTAGTGAAGAGCCTGGCAGGAGGAGACCATTTGCTGCAACAGGTGAGGATTCAGGTCATCGCAGACAACTGTCTAATTCTTCTAAAACGCTTCTTGCAGCTCATCCCACAGCTGCCAGTCAGTCCCAGGCACTGGAAGACATTACCAGTGGGAATACTGCACAAGCGCACATAGTAGGTCATAATAATGCTGCCACAAAATTGATAGAAAGTGATGTACCAGAAAAATAGACTTGCGCCCTTGAGAATCAACTTTTACATCGCTATTTCAGTTTGGAGATCTCCAAGGCGAGCCAATCTAATATGTGATTAAAAGTGTATGGGAAGACAAAAGTTTGCATTTTCTTTTTCAGAGGATTAAGTTCCAAAACGCTTACCCTAGGAGAGTCATTCTTGGTTTTGGGATCATCAGGAAGGTCCTAGGGAAGATTCTTTGGCTTCAGTATTGCTTTTCTCAAGCTTTTGTTTACAAAAAACTGCATTCCTTGCATATGCAAAAAAATACTTTGGGGATGCCTTACATTTCAGCTCGTATTTCTTAAAAAAAGGTATGATATATCCATCTTATTTACTGTGCATTCTTTGTCCCGATTTTCCCATTATTTGTATTTTACCAAAGCAAAAAAGATGACATATGTATAATTTTAAATGTAAAGAAGGATCTATGTGATTGGTTTGCTCTCAAATCTGTAACTATAAAAAGTATGTTTTTGTGTAAAAGCACTCAAGAATGTGCAGCTATATATGAAACTGCATTGCTGGATTCTATTTAAAGACATAGTATCTATTTTTTTCAGGGTCTCCATAGTTAGTATTAAGTATGGAGTTTGAGTGGACATAACTGGGATAGTTTTGCAGATACTTCCTTCAATACTGGTTATTAATAGGCAACAGTAAAATACAGGGAAAAATTGATCTGTTGATTTCATAGTGTCTTAAATTAACATACAGTATCTGCAATTTGTGCAGGTTGTTAAAATAGCAAACTTCAAATTATTCTCAATTTGAGAGGTGTTTTCATCTGAATTCTCATATGATTATAAAGTACCCTTAAAGAAGAGGCGTAACTTCTTAAAGACACTTTTTCTCTGTATTTCAAGGAATAAAAATTAGTCTGGAGGGAAACTAAGTGTTCCTTGTGAACTTTTTCTTTGCTTTATTTTGCAATATTTGAATGAAGTTCTGCTTAAATTGCGCTAGCTAAGATTAAATAATTTCAAACAGGTCTAAATACAATTTCACTGAATTTAAGTTATTGAAATACAACTTCATTTCTGTAGCTAAAGGATAGAGGTGGTTATATCCTGTAATTTCTTATTTTTTTTACTTTGATTTTAAAAAAAAAAATCAAAATTAACTGAGCAAGTAATTTATTTCTTCCAAGGGTAGATGAAAAGAACTTCAGCTTTTTGTTACTGGTTAGTTGTGAAAAAGCCTTCAATTGAAAACTGTCTAGCACAACTGCCTTAACCCCTGAATGTGTCCAAACAGAATGAACATTCTTATTATATGCAGTTTCATACTTGTATCACATCTCAGAAGTTGTTATAAAAAGTCCATTAATTTTTTTCAGTCATTGTCTTGTGAATCTCACTGAAATGAATTATGAATGCCTGCATTGTAAATGCGTACGGTAGCAGTGGCTTGACCAACAGTTAACAGTTTCAATACAAAATTGAGCCTTTTGTTTAGTAGTTGTTCATGTTCATTTATAACAGGCCACTTAAGTAACATCCTTTCAATATGCTGAAGTGACACATCTCAATCCCATGTTCGATCCCTGCCTCTTGCTATCCATGAAAATGATGAAAATGTAAATTTGGATTGAAGTTATATATAAAAGAAATACTTATATTTCCTTTCACTTTTTTCATTGGACAATATGCAGATTAAGCTTTTAGTGTGTAATTTTGTGATATTTTGACAAATTTTATAAAAACAACCCAAAAAACTCTAATAATGGTGTATTAATTTATTTTTGTTCCAAAAGTGTGAAAAAAAATCACCTTGAAAGAGTCTAAGGTTGTAGGCTTGCATGTGAATTCCTGTTGCCTCTGCTGCATGAAGGTATTAGGGGACTTCTCCAAGCTGAAGCAGGTTCTTAAAATGTAAGCCAGCTTTTTTTTCCAAGTTCCATAATGATTGTTCTTGTGACTGTGTATTTCAAAATGAAAAATGAGAGGTGAATGATAAATATGGCTGAAGGCAAAAGACAGTGACTAGTCCCTGTCTTGGTGATCTCCGTAGGCAGAGTAGTTTGGTGCCCACCTGAAGGGACACAGTCTAAGCAGCCCCATCTGACTGCGTTCAGGAATGCCCCCTTTGGCTCCCTCCTTGCTGCCCTTGCAGAGCGAGGCAGCATGCAAACAGCAGCAGCGTAACTGAGCTGGGAACACAAATATCAAAATTTAGAATAAAGCCCAAAGATAGTACTGGTTAAGCAGCTTGTTCTGCTGTAAGGCTCAACACCTTTCTGTAACTGGCATTCATGTTACAGAGCCATAGATTTGTCTTTGGACATGCATACAAGTGTCCAACATCCTTTCCAATGCCTGGTAAGTCCATTTAAGCTAACCTTCACAGTTTGTCTGTCTTAAGACTGAGTGTATCTAACATTTTTTCTGCTAAATAATTAACAAGTTTTAGACCTTTCACATGTCGAAACACTCTTGTGTGCTTATTACAGAATTCTGTGTACGTTTATCTTCATTTCTTTTGCTGAAAAATGACTCCATCAATACTTCAAAACTATACCTTGCTTAAACTCATTCATTAAGGTTTTTCTTTAGTCTTGCTCAAAATACTGGATTCTGAAGGCTTTTTAGGGAAGACAAGACTGGAGACAGCTGTTGTTCTTCATGGAGAACAGCTAACATTTTTCTACGAGGAATAGCAGTAGCCTGTCTGCACAACTGATCTCCTGGAGTTTAACAGGGTTAACAGGGATTTCGGTTTCTGCATGAGATAACAGAACAGAAACTAGTTTGTATTCATGGCAGCTTTGCTTCAGGCATCCCTGCTGTGCCGAGGTGGCAAACCACACTGGGCCTCCTTTCAGACTGAGAGTCAGCATTAGCTGATGTTCTTTTACTGAGCCATCCTCCAGCTACACTAACCCATACCTATAATTGTAAATCTGCTCTCTTCATCGCAGAGTTTTGGAGAGAGAAATACAGGACTGTGTAATACTTCCACAACTCCACTAAAAAGTGAAGTTAAAAAAAAAGTCCCCGAACCTAACCCGGTAATGGAATTTACACAGCAAGCAGAGGTGGTATTATTATATGACCCAACTAATAACAAAACTTCAAAGTACAGCTAAAACAGCAGCATAATATTTTAAAGAATTCTAAGCATCAAGGTTAGCAGTTTTAAGGCAAGGCTTTGTGTTAATACCATCAAAGCTGATTAGTTGTGGTTTCTTTTTAATAACAAAAGAGTTAATGCCTTCAGCTACATAAAACCAAATTGCAGTCTTCATACTCCCCTAAAATGGGCATCCAAGTCAGTCACTAGAAAGGAGCTTTCATACTCCAACAGTAAATGAATGCTTGTGGTCAAGTGACAAATACAGAACTTTAAACCTCTAAAAAGGCTTACACAGTACAGTTGTAGGCTTTGCCCAGTTACCTGAAAATGTGACAGGTCAATAAAATATTATCATCACAGAAAACAAGTAAAGTTTGTAACCAGAATGGGGGTAATTACATTTTCTCATGAATTTTGCAAGAAGGTCGCATTGCTAGACTAGAGCTCTATGAAACACAAAGTTGCTGCCTTCTGGTACAGTGAAATGCACAGAAACACAAGAATCCCCCCAGCGAAGGGAAGACTTCTGAGTTGGGTGAGTTTTGTTTCTTGCTTTAATTTTCACATAAACAACCCTTAACTGGTATTAGAACTAGCCTTGGCCCACATGGTCAAGTAAAAGCAAGTCTAAAACCCTGCCTGTAAACAGCTGCTAATAAACGTTCACCTTTAACCATAAATTGGAAGTCTGTGGGAGGATTTACCAGTAACGGTCATACTTAATTATTTATTTGGTTTCCATATTGAATCCTTTAAGGCCAGAAGAACGTTATTACTACTTGTAAGTAGGAAAAGGCCTAAATTGCCAAATCTACAACTGCAATTACATCATTTCATTCATAGCTGAAAAAATGAGTCAGATGACAGTTATAGTAGGTTTTTTTCCCCACAACCTATACTTTTATCTGTAACATAAAAATTGGAAAGAACCAAGACTGCAAGAAGGAAGATAAAGCCACAGGACTTCATTAGAAACCCAGGCTTCATAAATGAATTTCAGAAATACTTCATAAAAAAACTACACAGCTTCACCCTAAAGAAAAAAAAGCCACCAAACAGAAATGGTTAGAAAGGCTGTTATATTCAAAGTACTAGGTCTTGGTCAATATTTTGTATTATTATATACAACAATGCATGTGTTTCCTGAAGGGAAAAAAAAAAACCAACACAAAAACACCCACCAATGCACGGAGAAAACAAGTATCAAAGACTCAAAAAAAAAAGACTAAGGTTTAACTATTTCTTGAACTCTTCAATCATATAGGTATCAATGAAGATACTGAAATCAACTTGATCTCACAGAAAGGAAAAAAATAGAAAAATAATTTAAAATATTATAATAGCTTAGAATAACTATTTAAACTGAAACAAGACAAGAAGCAGAAAGTACCAAACTGCTATTAAATGCTGTGTCTAGACTCTGAAGGGTAGAAAATACAAATCTTAACCAAGGAAAAGTAGCTCTAGCTCAAAAAAAACATATGAACAATTACAAGGATGTGGAAGGATAGTTCTGAAGTGCCTACTGAAAATTTGGTCTGTTCAGATTAGGTAAAAACATGGCACTTTTTCTTTTTAAAACCACAAAGATTTTAAAATTTCCTGCTCTAAGAAAGAATTTTTTGGGAAGCAATGTAGTGATGAGGCAGAAGTGTCAAAACAAATGACTGCTCTTAAACTAGGTTAAGTCTAGCCTAAGAAAATAACCAGTATCTTAACCTGGAAGTGTATTTTGTTTCTACTGAAGAAATCCTCCCTTCAAGCCCCTTATGTTGCTTAAACAAAAATTTAACACATGGTCAGTATCAGACTGTCATTTTCAGTAGTTTATAGTGAATTTTGACTAAGTGATTGACACAAATGTTGTAAGGCTGAGTGTCTCCAAAAAAAAATAATACTAATTGCACTGGAGCTTCTACAGACCTGATGTTGTTCTGAACTACCTGCTCTGTGTGTCAGCTTTTTGCAGAAATGAAAGATACAGGATGCTTTAAAGCGTCTTAGGTTGTCAGCTTTAAAATCACTAAAGAGATTTTATGCAGACTGAATGAGACAAATTTAGATCTACTAGACATCAAAATATTGGATTAAGTCTATGTAACATACTGCTGTCATAGAATGACAGAAGTATAGTTTGTTTTGTAGTCTTCACCATTACCATTAAATTACGTGAAAGCAAAAATCATCCTTTTACCCATCCTTGATCACTTTCCTATTTAACCAATCTTAAACCATAGAAGATTGGAGTAATGCACTTTTTAAAAAGATCGAAAAACATTCATTTAATTTTGATCCTGTTAAGCTTCATTGCAGTTCCTATAGCAAGGGAAAGGAAAAAGTTGCATTGGGTTTGGAAGTCATATCGTATGTGTCACTACTGTTCTCTCTGTGGTAGGAAGTTTCTACATAAAACAGACACAAGCAAGATAAACAGCTAAAGCTACAGCTATGCCAGATGTAGCAACAGTAATAGCTGTAACGAGTAAATAGCAGAGTAACTCACGTCAGGCGTTAGGAACTTGCAGCCATGACTTTGTACAGTAGAAGCTGTAACAATCATATGTGTATTTTTATAGCTGGCTGTCCTATTTGATACTGCCATAAGCCTTCTTTTCCTGTTCCACAGCTACACGTCTTGATGCCATCATGAGGAGCAAAAGCTAAAAATGAAAGGCATACTCTAAATGAAGTGTGAAATCTTTTATAGAGAGATTTGCTAAAAGAAAAAAAAAAAAGTCAAGTGTCCAGATAGAGAACTAGCACTGAAGTACTCCTAGCTGTCCTGTGCAAGAAAGCTTTTCTTCATTTGTTGGTCTCCCCACTCTTCCACCTAAAACACATATTTTTGTGGTTAGTTTTACTAACATGCCCAGCATTTCAGCAGTGTTAGACACTTAGTAGATACTTAATATAGTAATAATGTGCAAACAGAAGTTTGGACACTGCATCAATGCTCAGTTAAACAAGGATGTGACCTAAACAGAAACCAGCACTTTCATGAATTATATTCAGTAACTGAATAGCCAACATGCCTAACTGGATTGTTCAGCCTGTACAAGAACCTGCTAGTGTAACCTGATAACTCTGTTGAAATAGCTTCAGTTCTGTTATTTCTTCTGCTGTGATAAAACTTATATTTCAAGCGTGGACATGCAAGAAAGAGAAATGAATCTGCCTTCTAGGACGCATGATTTACAAGTGATTCAATGGTGTATTTTTGTTTCATTTACATCAATATAAAACTCATTCAGTCAAACAGTAATAAAAATGCAGTAGTTCCTGCAATTTCTTACTTTACAATTCAACAGAATAGATGGATAGAAATCTGTTACTGTAGACTTATCACAGGTGGAAACTGCAAGCGGAAGTACAGATGTAAGCCATAAAGCTGTGAGACACAAACTTAATGGTGTCACAGTTACAGATTTAGCAAAGCAGACAGTGAAATTTCCACAAGATGTTGAGTGATACACATGTATTGATCTCCACCGTCCTGGTCCTGTAAGTGACGTGAGACACAGTCCTCTTACTGCATGTTATACTTTTTCCTAGAATGCTTCTCCCTTATTTACAATCAGTTCATTTTTTTTCTAACATAACAGCATTGGCATGGGTTTATTCTTTTAACTAGTGCTTACCTGAGTAAGTCTTCCAGGTTCTCCAAAAGATGGGACTTTAAAAATAATACCCCAAGAGCTAGGAACAATATTAATAGCAACAAACGTTTCACATCCCAGACTTCTTCCCCTTACTTTGTATTCTATCATATTCCAGCTCTGCTTAGCAGCTTCTACATAAAGTCTGACAGCACATTTGGTATTGTACATGCTTTATTAAAATGGTACTCGTATTTACAATATCTGCAGAAACAATCCCTCCCAAGTCTTGCATTCAGACAGACACGCACACATACACACGCGCGCACTCCCCTTCACTCTACAGGGGTGTGAAGGCTATGCTCCCAAAAGTTAGGCAGCTTCTGGAAGAGGAGGAAGGGTGACTTTTTTTTTTTTTAATTACTTAAAAAGAAGCATGGGAGTATGCATTTGGCCATCACAATGCTAATTTAAGTATATGTAGTATTAACATATGGCAGTAACACTGAGTATTCCTCTTTTACATTCTATACACAGAATGACATCAAGGTTTTCCAGTCAACAGAACTTTCTAACTTCAGTCTCAATGCTGCTTGTAGTGACTATGAAACCACAATTTGGGGCTTTCCCTTAAAACAATTCAAGTCTATGTAAGCGAAATAAGGCACAATTAATATTCGATTTGATTTAGACAATGGGAAAAAGGAAGGTGGGGAGGGCAGGCTTCAGATAACAGTTGTTGCAGAGGAAACAGTTTTACCCAATCCTTTTGAGAAAAGGATGAATTTTACCCCCATCCTGATCTGCATGGACTTCTCGTAGAGAACTGAAGTATTCTGCCAGGGCTACTAACGCCCACATACAAAACAAAATTGGAAATTCACATTTTCACACCAGTTTCAGTAGTCTAACCTACTGATACTGATGTACATGAGTACATCTTTCTTTAATGCTGAAGGAGAAGACACACATGAAACAAGTTTCAAATCTTTCACTGAGCTTGAAGACTCGCGTCTTTAGAGAGCTTGTAATATATGCTATTTGAAAAGGCTTCAGCTTACTGATAAAAAGGAATAGCGTTTTTGCCTTTAAATCCCTGGCCCCTCTTCACTAACGAAGCCTTACCAGACATTACAAATAAACTGCAACAAAACGGTTGGCAGCACAAATAATGTCTAGTATTCAAATCTTCATTTGTGAGTATATTATTTTCCTTGTACAAAACCTGTTGAATGTTTTTCGCAGCAGATGAACTGTACCCAAAGATGCAGGACATTCTGTGATGGGGATTAAGAGGTTGCAGTTCCGAAGGCCCCTGACTTTGGTTGTTTACAAAGTTCATTCCTGTTTAGTGTGATCCTTGGTATCTTCCTCATCTGTGTATTCTGATGGTTCTTCCCCTGGTTTTAGGAGTCTACCTACGTAGTCGTATTTTTCTGAAAGAGATTTATGATTCCATTACAATCAAATACAGCTAGTTAGCCTGCACTGCTGCAAATGCACTTCTTCCCATACATGCTAAGGTTCTGAGCCTGAATCCCTGAAACTGATGGCAATTTATCAGCAAGCTCAGCTCTTAAAACCATCTTAATACCATTGCTGCTCACCACTTTTTCTGCTCACAGTACTTTGTTTCAGTTCTCCCACAGCTCATCAGCCCAGGTTTATCACACAGTGGCTGAAAACACTGCTACTAAATCCAGCACAAATTCCCTCAGCTTGTTTTGATTTCAATTAATGTGAAAAATTGTTTCCCCTCCCTCCAGAGACATACTTTCATACTCCTCAGAAATTATTTCAAGACAAACTTGTTCAACCCTTCATGCCAAAACAGCTCTTAGTCCTAATCATAATTCAATGGAAGCCAAAGCCAACGACGTGAGAGCAGGAATTCATTGGCTAAGCTACACTCAGATTCAGGAGTGAAACTCCACGCTGCATAGCTGAGAACACCTTTCTTGTACAAAGTCAGCGGGCTGAAAAAGCTATAGCAGGATACAGTAGAATCCTCACTAATTCCTGAAATTCCTGGTCATTTCCTAAGAAAGCTACACTGCGTTAACGTTGCTATCGACATCTCTTTAAAAGATGCCCCGAGCCCAAATCAGTCATTTTTATTAAAAGCATTTCCTTAAGCTAAAGACGTTCTCATTTGAGAATTTACCTTTAAATTGCATTTCCCACTCTCTTACACTTTCCATCTGTACAGCATTTAAGTCCGATAGGTCATCATATTCATCTCTGAGTGCATCTTTATCTAGACAGAAAGTTGCTAGTCCCCTGGAGGCATCTCTGCCAGCAAATATTCCGTATGGACCCTCTGGAAACAAAAAGACAAAACCAATACCTTCAAGTCTTTGTTTATGGTGTCTGATCTCAATTCATTACAATCTGCTGAAGCGGTGCATCAAAAGTCCCACAGTTTTGCAGTGACAGGAACAGCAGCAGTTTCAACACCATGGCTGTTCAACGTTCAACAACACTGCAATTCAAACTTAAGTATCACTCGGAGATAAAGTCTGCTGAGAGAAGCAGAATCGGAAAACGAGCTTTGGAGGGGTATCTGGAAAAAACCCTGACACTCGGTGCACGTCAGGTGATGCAAATTCCAAAGAGACTGGAGGCTGGAATTCAAAAGAAAGCTACTTCTATTAAGCAAAACAGAGAATATTTAAAAGTCACGCATGAACAGAACCAAATTATATAGACATCTTAGAAATCCATTTAGAGTGCTAATCAATCATTTCACTTCACTTATAGAACCACCATAACTTGACAGACAGCTTGTCTTTTGACACGTTTCTTACGCCTGTGGAAATCACACTGCAAGTGGTTTTCCTCGTTTATTTTGGGCAGCAGATCATATACCCATATACCTGTCCTGTATTGTTCCTGAAGACTGCACCGATCTTCATGTTAACAATGTAAAACTAGTACTTCCCTTGTGTTTTTTGACTGACACAAAGAAGCACAAAGACACTGATAAAATACTGAGCTTTTCAAAGCTAAAATTTTCAAAGAAATAATGCCATGGGAGTGGGATGATTTGTAAACCAATAGCTTCAGAATGAGGTTGATAACTGGCTTCCCCAAACTCAAAGAACTCCAAGCATACCATTATCTTAGTTTTTCTTAACCTAAAACCAACTACCTTAATTCAGCTCAATTAAACATACAGAAGAACAACAACAAAAACCCCAACACTTTAAAATTTTCTACACTAACAGTGGCTAAGGAGCAGGGAAATGCCCAAAGCATTACAAAGAGTGGTCTCTATTTGAAAACAAATAGGCCAGGACCTTTCTCTGGCTCACCTCTTGGAGACAACAGTGGCCATCAGCCTGAAGAAAGGGCAGCGCTCATGGTAAGAACGAACATAAGCAAGTGGAAACGCACTGTCCCTCACCCCTACTGCTGTAATGACTAACAGCACCCCTGTGCTTGTCCTTTCGGATATTTAGCTCCAGGAATGGCATCCACAGTAACCACCTCTGTGATCAGGGAATACGTCTGTGCTATTTAAGAAAACGTCTTGAAAAATGGGATTCAGAAACTGAAAACAAACCTATACCAAGATGTTTAATTTATTCATTTAGTGTGCTAGTCACTTCTCATAAACCAGGTAAGAGGTAGTAATGGCCACCACCTGCAATGTAACAGAGCTCTTCAACAGGAAGTCTTGCTTTACTCCAAAACAGCCGCCATTCAGCTCATCCAGCTGTTCATGTTCTGAATGAAGAACACAGGACCACAAAGTTATAAACTGCTTTTGCAAAAATCACATGCAATCCATAAATCCTTGAGAGCAATTACAACTTGCTATGTAACCTCCCTGCCAACAGTATTTTGTCCCAGATTTTTCCTTTCCCTGAAGTGTTTAAACCAAAGCTTCCATAAACTCTGCTGGCTGTTTGAGTAATCCGTTCTCAAAATTCTGGCTAACCAGCGTTAGAGCAGGACACTGCCCCTTCCCTTCAGCTCTGCATTTAGTGGTTCATGGAGCTTTACAGCCACTGCTGAGAGGCCACCTCCTGATCCACCAGCTTGATTCCAAGTATTTCTATTAAAGAGAGAATTACTTTGTATTTATCAGTACCAAGCCCTGAACACCCTTATATCTCAATAACACACTTAGCTGAAAGCATGAATGCCTTTAGAGCATCTCAGTTTACTTTAAGACTAATGGATCCAGAATTTCTGCAAATGTAAGGCAGTGTTATTATACCACAACTTTTTTTTTTTCTCCTTTTCTAGAACTGATTTTATGTGTTCTAGCACGTTTACTACAGAAGTATTCAGGAGCCACAGAGAAACCACCAAGCCAGGTCCAAGTGTTCAGCAGAATGCTGACTGATAAAAACAAGCCCTCAAACCTCAACAGCATCTCAAATTCCAGCTCTGCAAACGTAACTTAAAGATGTGTCACATTCTTTCATCCCTTACTAAAAAGCAACTATTGAATCATTTAACAAATGATCATTTAAAAAATAAAGGAGTACAAGCCCGGCTTTACTTTAGTTAAAGAGTTGCTAAAGCAGAAGTTCAGACATCTCGATACAAGCAATCTACTTGAAAATTTAAAGCTTCTATTCAGATACTTCTACACAGAGATTGAACAGAGCATTTTATATTAATGTAGAATATACAGGGCTGGTTTTTGCTGTAAGCCTTTGTCTGTTATTCACTTTTACATGAATGGTCTTAAATGGTGCAATGGTCTTAAAAAGGTGTTTTGCACATCAGATTTCTAGGGAGAATCACTCAGGAAGGTGCAAGCATGGAGAACTCGGGGAAAAAAGACCTGCCTCGTGAGCATTACTCCGTGGCAGACATTAATGTGATCCTTACAGTCCTCCCACTGAGTTCTTTCACGACCAGATGCAATTCTCTCTGCAACTCCTACCTATAGTCAGTCCTTCTTTTGTTTCCTTTTGTCTGCCTGTCTATTTAGACTGGCTCCTGTTCTAAATAATTGATTGCATCACTGATACACGTACTGAAGAGATTGTAAGGAGAGATGCTAGTAGCAAAGGTATGTACACTAAACCAATTTTTCAAGACTGCCACAAAATTTCAACCATTTTCTTTTCCTATAACCCCCAGATTAGCTACTTCCTAGTCCAAATCTTCTTTAACCAATTCTCCTCCCACACCTAGTTGGCATCTCACAGCAACAAAAGGAAGTCAGGCAAGGATCAAAAATCATTAAAACATCTCCTACACATTCCTTGGCTACACACGGCTCTGAGCCTCACACCAAGGAAAAGTCTGTTCCTTGAAGAACACTTTTCTTCCCATCCCTGCTTTCACACATGGAAACACTGCTACGTAGCCTTTATTTTAGCATAAGCTCAGCTCTGAGATGAAACCGTTATCGAGACTATGCATTTGCCTACATTATCTCCACATCTGTCACACCACATTTGCACACTGCCTGTTTCCCTGTGTAAAGTCCCCGTTTACCTTATAACCCTACCTTGCATAAAGCATGTCCTTCTTTAAGCCGGGGCAGGTGCAAAATGTTGCTCCCCACCGCCTGCTTCCGCCCCCAGCAAGTGCAGATTCTCACTTCCTTCCAGGATCCAATTAAAAATCTGGACTTCTTGATGAATTTATTCCAGCCTGACATTCATCTTTACTCACAGATGAACTGAGTAGGCTTCAGACTTGGCAAAATCAAACTCTCTTCAGCCAAGGAAAATACCTCTCCAATTCCTGTACTCGGGAGCAGGATTTCAGCACCTCCTAGCCTGTTTTTGGATCTTAAATGATTATTTAATTTCTCTTTGCTTATATATGTCAAAGAGCAGCAGACACAGAAAAATAAATGTAACATTAAAACACCGTATTTAAAAATTTTCAGAGAGAGATGAAGCTATCCAAGCTGAAGTTTTTATTCGCAAGCGCTGTTTACAGTCACTTGGTCCAAAAAACACTAAGCTGGATCTTGGAACAGCACATGGTTGAATTTTCAAATGATTTGACCACAAATTCCCCCCAAACCTATGCTGGAGCTCCAACTTTAAGTAGATATTCTCGGTGTACCAGCAGGGCTGTCTGAGCACTTCAGCTGCATACCAGTTTTGCAGAAGATCCCAGACTACTGCTCCAGGACCAGCCGTGGAGGCGAGCACTGCTCACCGAGCTCTGGTTGCTCCAGTGCCGTGCAGGGACCTGCACTGCCAACAGCTGCACGCGGGCTCGGTATCTAACGAGGCGATACCATAACCTACACAACGGCACTCATTCTCACCAGGCTGATGCAAGCTCTCCGAAGAAGCCACGCAGGCTAACAAGGTTCAGTTGTAAAGCAGCTTCCATTTCTGGGAGCATCCTCCAAGCAGTCCCCAGCCATGCAGACCCCTGCAGCTCCTCTTTGCACCCATGTGTGCCACACAGACACTGGCAGCACAGCCCGGCTTCGTCTGCAGCTTGGAAATTCACAGGCAGCTTTTAAGCTGCAGACAAGAATAAGGACAAATCCCTCTTTTAATATAAGTGAAGGGAACAAAGGGAGAAAGACCAGGAATTTATTGACGGCTGCACTGTTTTACCACCTGGTCTACCTTTTCCGGTCAAAATCAATGCAAAATTTCCATTACGTGTTTAAAATTTTCCATCTGAATCCCAAGATGTTAGTTCAGTGTTGCTTCTCTTACGAGGGAATGAAAAAGCTACAAATTATACAAAGCCATTTTGAGATGCAGCTTAAAAGCAGCAGCTTTCTTGTAAGATATATCATTGGAATTCAGGGTGACATTTTCAACTTCACTGCTCCAGATTCACATGAAAGGAAAGATTTGGATCAACCTCAAGTTACAACTTGCATGGAAAGTAAGTGTTCTTACGAGGATGATCCACGAAGTCTACGTGCTAAAACAGGAACTGTTTAGAAAACGGATTTAGGGCCTACATCTGACTTGTTGGGCACAGGGCTAGAGGGCCTCGAATCTTCTGCCTCTCTCTCTCCTGCCTGCTTTCTCTTTACCTCCGTGAGGTAAGCACGAGAACCACCGACCCAATCTGAACTGAAGAGGCAGACAAAAAGCACTGCAAGGAGTTCAGTTGTCAGGGGCTCCTGGCAGGCAGCTCCACGCTGAAGGAGGACGCAGATCACCCCGCATCTCCTTAGCGAGAAGCGCTCTGCCCACTGCTTTGTTCCTCAGTAAGGCGAGCGATGCTGGCCAGGTTTCTGACTGCATGCAAGAGAGATTCCCTGCTTTGTACGGGATTGCACACCTACAAGTCATTGACAACAGTGAGACGATCACACCGCAATAAATCACACCTCCAGCATACCTGCCTGGCCCCCAGACCTCAGGTGGCTAGAACCTGAATGATTTAATAGGAACGAGGGATTTATCCAAACAGACAGCATTACCAAACTTCCATCAAACACACAGCTGTTCCAGTTTTAAGATTCCTTAAGGTATTGATATTATTATTAATATTCAGCCTATTAAGGGGCGAGGGAAGGAGCCCACAGACACAAAGCAGGAGCAGCGGAGGGCAGAGAGATGCATCTTCCTGCACAAAACCACTGCATTGTTCCCTGCTCTCAAGGAATGGCTCTAAACTTTTTTTGGTTCTACTTCTCCTGGTAGTAATTTTCCAGAAACACTGTATTTTTGAAAAGTTGAGTCTTGGGGCAAGAGGCACCTCCCTTACAGACACGGAGGAGCTGGCAAGCATCAAAATAAACCACAGAAGACCCACACCTTACAGGAAGCACTTCCCCCCAATCTTATCCTCTATAGTTATCTGTAAGCCCTTGGCCTGTTGTGTTCTTAAGATAAAGCCACCCTTAACAGAGCCCTCCAGACACAGCACGTGTCCCTCCTGCAGTATTTCATGTTGCCGTACCATGCTCTTGGAAAGGAAGTATTCAAAAGCATCAGCACCAACCAGGAGGGTAACTTTTAAATACAGCCACAATTAAGCTTATAGCACTTAATTCCAAAGGAAGTCTGGCAGCCTCGGGTTATTTTTATACAAATGATGGAGGAAATGGCAATGTTTACTACAGATCTTCTCAGTCTTTAGTATCAGAAATTGTAGCTCTTATTGCATTTGCAACATGAAGCGAAGCTAATTTTCCCCTAATGAAAAATGAAATATGATGGAGGTATTTGTGGAAGGAAACACTACTACTACCTAATATATTCTTCTTGGAAGAAAAATGGGAAGTAGACACCTTTGTGACACTTTGAAAGACAGAAGTGGGTTAGAAATGAATTCACAGTGAAAATGTGGGGATGGAAAAAATCAGGAAATTGATTTTTTTTTTAATTGTGAAAAACTAAGACCCAAGAAGTGATGTGGAACAGCTGCTTACACTGGATCACATATAATCCTGCTTTGTCATGCTCTAAAGCCTATATTTTTCATAACCGCACAGAGTATTTGGTAAGTTTGTCTAACTAAACCTGTTTATAGCATTATACTAGCACACCAATTTAAACTCCATTAATATTAAGATTTGTTAAGAGTGCTTTATCTCTTATTATCCCCTTCGACTGACCAATAAACTACCAGGAATCTTAATGTAAACAATTGTGAAATTTAATGTTATCCTAGCTGAAACAGTAAAAGCTATGCCTCGTGACACAGGTGTAAAAACCAACACAGCACGCAGGAAAGGTATTGATCACTAAGTCTAAGACACGAGACGTGATCACAGATGGGGAAATCACTCCCCAACAGTTCCTCTGATGTTCTGGTTCCATGATACTTTTAACATTGAGCCATTAACAGTTTGCTTTGTTGCTTTTAGAGCTTGCAGATGATAAAGGGAAAGGTAATTAATTAAGATTAATAACCAAGCATTCTAGAACACTTACTCATCTGGGCACAAACCCAAGCAATATTGAATACAACTAAAAGTAAAGCGTTGAAACAAAGGGTATGCTCGCAAGACAGAGGACTATCCCAGGAAGCAGCATTTTGGAAAAGAGGTGTGTAAGTGAGGTTTTGAAAGAGTTCAGTGTAAGCTGACTGATTCTTGGAGGCACAGACCAGACAGCTGAACATGTGACACAACCTTCCTGCTCTCACCTGAAATGTATTAGACATACCAAAGACTAATTACCACTGGGATAAACTGTGGAAGTCTTAGAGGAAACAACATAAGAAAAAAAAGTTTGAAAATTGTTTTGATTAAATGCTCAAGAAACTGAAATTTTCAATCTTATTTGAAAGGATGACTTGAACAGTCTGTCCATTTTTGTTTTAAATCTTAACCGTAGGTATTTAGCGGGCTCTTTAGTGAAATAGACCAAAGCATGACAGGACTCAGTGGATGGAAATTTAAAAATAGCAGAGCTTCTAATAAAATCAAAGCTTGGCGGGACCTTTAATAGAATCTCCACTGTAGGACAAAGATCTGGACTGTAGGACAATTTTGTGCACTACAGGCCTTATGCTAGAGGCAGAAAAATAAGAAACAGTTTTGCATCCAAACTGTAGTGAGGAAGAAAGAACAGACTTCAAGACATCAGAAGGCTTCTGAGACAGCCGCGTTACTCAGCAATCACCCAGCAGTCAAGCAATACCTGCGGTTCGATAACAAGCCCTCAGCCAATGCTACTTGCTGCCCTCAAAGCTGAAGCTGTTTCGCATCAGTACCTCAACAAAGCACGAGCAGCACACAGTCCCAGACTGCACTGTCAGCAAAGCCAGTGTCCTCAACCATTTCTTCTGTTAAAGAACATTTAGCCCTTGCTCTGTCAGTATGCTTTACACTTCTCTTGCTATACTCCAGCATTTTATAAGGCATAAAATTACCAAGAGAACTTCCATGGACGTCTAGCTACTCTGACAGAAGTCCTTCTGGAAAGGTGTACCACTAGAAGCTGAAGAAGACTTCTCCACTCAACCCTTCTCAGATCTTTGAAGGCCTCCAACCACCCATTTGCTGTTTTTTCCTTTTCAACCAGAAAATATTTGCAAGAGAATACCTCCTGACATGCATCCACACAGGTAAACCACGTCAGCACAATTCAAAAATCAACACGTTTGGTAGAAAACAGAGCTGATGCACAGGTTGAGCATCACCATCCTAGCACTCAGGGTCCCACCTAGCAGAGAAAGTTGATGTCAGTTCTGTTACCAAAAGGACACCCTTCGCTACAGGGTTAAAACCCAAACAAACATATTTGCTCCGCTCCACGAAAAGCTGGATGCACTGCTGTAGGGAAACCAGCTGCTGCCACTTATCAAAAAAGCAGACTGACATCCTAGAACAGAAAGCTTTAGCCTTCTCACAGTAACAGGCCTCCAGAGGTTGAGGATGTGAACCAGTGACAGTATCTGCAATGAAGAGGCCAGAACTCATGTTTGATATACAACAGTTAAAATGAATGCTTAGACTATGGCTCAATATCCTTTCATGGGGCAAGTTATGAAGGAATCTGTCAACTGGCTGTTGTTTTAAGCTTCGTATGCATACGTAACATACGTTTCATTAACATAGGTATTACCCGCATTTTACACCAGCATACAGGTCTCAATTTAAAAATCCCTGAAGCAAGTAAGACGAAAGAACTAGTCCGATGAAGGGTACGAAAGCTGCAGCACACCAGGCTGTATTCTCTCTGCTTTCCCGGTCAACAGACATAAACGAGGCACGGCCAGGTGGTTCAGCCTCCAGCGTTAACTTTTTCAGTACCAGTCGGAAAAACATTTCAGTTATGGCACTTTCAGCCAGCAGAGCTGGTACCACAAACTTTGAGGGGAGCAGGAGTACACTAGCCTCAATGTGCTGTCACTGCTCGTCACTTCCCTGGTAAGGACCAAAGATTTGCACGGTTATGTATTTTTCTTTTAGTAACCTAAGGTTAAAAAAAGCAAAAAACTGACTTAATGAATCGTTTCCTGGGGAAAAGGCACACAGTGTCCTTTCCGTCCTGCACCCGCCATACAAAGAGGCTCGTCACACCTACCGGGAAGGCTCCTACACGCTTTGATCAGACCGCCTTTTCCGAGGCACCGCTGTTTAAGCAAGCAAACGAGCAGCGGGCACGGGGCAAGGCGCCGAGGGCCGAAGCTGCCCCCACCTCGCCGCGCACAGCACGGGCGCACCACGGCGGCCTACAGCGCGAGCAGGGCCGGCTGCGAGGCACGCCTTCCCGGCCGTGCCTTTCGGACCCCGAGAGCCACGCCGGCCGCCTTCCCACCCCGAGGCCGCTTTCTGCGGCACCCCGTTACCGCCCGCCCTCCTGCGTGCCCCGGCCCCGGCCCGGCCCCGCGGGCAGCCGCCCGCCGCCCTCCCCGTGCTCACCGGGCCCGTAGAACTTGCTGCCTTTGGTCACGTCGAAGACCTTGCCGTTAACGGCCAGGAGGATGCGGGGGTCGCGGGCGCCGTCGAAGTGGCGCAGCTGCTGCAGGGAGAAGTCCCGCCGCTTCATCCGCGGCAGCGCGGCGGCCTGGCTCGGCCGCCCGGCGGCCCCCGGCCCGCTCCGCCTGGCCCAGCGGGCGTACAGCCGGTAGGCCGCCAGCAGCGCCAGCGCCAGCAGACCCACGTTCAGCAGCATCGCGCCGACGCCGCCGCCCCCCGCGCCCCCCTCCCCGCCGCCGCCGCCGCCGCCGCTGCCCTCGGTGCCGGACCGCCCCTCGCCGCCGGCCGCCATCACCGCCAGGACAGCGCCCGCCGCGCCACGCCTCCCCCCCGCCGCGACACGCCCCCGCCGCCGCCGCTCCCCGCCCCTCTCGTTGGGCCAAGCGCCGCTACCGCGCCTGCGCGGAGGCTGCCCCGTTTCCCCCCTCCCCTCCCCCGCCATGCGCGCGCGCACGGCCAGGTGGCGGGGGGGGCTCGCGCCGCCCAACCGTCATAACGGGCGGCCAACGGGCGCGGCGCGTGAGGGGCCCGGGAGGGAGGGAGGGGGGTCATGGTGCAGAGCGTGGCCGTTGTGCTCCTCGTCAGCGTGTTCCCAAGCCAAGCAGCCGCTCTCGTCGCGTTAATTTGTTACACAAATGTGTAACCGGGCCTCGGGAATGTGAGCCCGCCTGCCTGAGCTCGGCGGGGCTGGAGTGGGAGGCAGGGAGTACTTTGGACCTGCTAAACTTTGGTACTCCACGCAGCAGTGTGGTGTGGAAGCATCCTTTCCTAATAACAACCTTGAGACCAAATCACAGTTTCATAAATAAATCGCACTTCTCATAACTCAGCCACAAACGTTGGAAAACTTGAACCTTTTCACAAATGGGTAAACAATGCAAGAGACTCAACCCAGCAGAAAATAACCCTAATCATACTTAGCATTTACATAAAGCTCTCCATCTCCAACTCCTTCTGTGAGTAGGTGTTTAATCTTCTGCCCTCTGAGTTTAGTAATAACTACCTCTGCAAGGAAACAGGATGAAGTTCTCACCGGTTAAAAACCTGCAATTAAAGTACTACTATTCTTCCTCCTAACCCAAGTAGGCTATAGTTAATATATGTATAATTAAACTCTAATAAGAAAGTCATTTTATCTCAACAAGTCACAGCTTGATTGAGATTAATAACAGTTTTGCTTTTTTTTTTAATCAAAGAATTGTAAAAATGTTGGGATTGTCTGGGCACAGCCATGGTGCAGGTCAGCAAAAGATCAGGTTGTACTTTTAACTACAGTTTTCCTTCCTTAGTGACTTTAAATTAGAACTTCCACGACATTTTACTATGTTCTAATTTCATCTGCATTTTAAAGATGGGTTTACAAAACAAAAGCAAGTGGTAACAAATGTGAAGCACTTTTAACCACCTTCCTACCGAATTACTGTCTCCACAGTCATACTGACTGGCATGCATCTCTTTGAAAGCACGTGGTTTTCCACTGCCCCACTGTGGTGTTCTGCTGTTCTGGAAGAAAATCCGTCAGAAGTCAGTGTGAAGGCCAGAGGCATCTCACCCTCATTTTTTTGGGCTGCCCACTTAAAGATTGTGTTGCTACCAGGGCTTGACTGGCATACATCAACTCCTATGAGCCTTGGAGCTGGTGCAGCAAAATGGCAGCTGTTGCTAATCCCCACATGAGAGCTGGAAACCAAGAGGCATTCCAGGGACCCTCTCTAAGGAAATGAAAAGTCCGAGTTTAAAAGTACCTCACAGAAAAGTCTCTCAGACCAGGGCTGGCAGAAGGCTGTGAGCACTGGTGTAGCGCTGGCCGTGCCTCGCCACAGGGCCTGAGGTGGATTTGCTGAACCCAGAGCTCAGCTCAGCTGAGGGGCTGAGAGCTGCTTTCCTTCAAAGACGAGTCTCTCAAGTAACTCTGACTCGCAGCTCTTGGTCTCACAGTGGCTCTGGCACATACTGTTCAAAATCTCGTCAAGTATGTTACTGATATGAGAGAGACATTTTCAAAAAATGTATGCCAGTGCCTTTGCAAATGCAGGTTTTTAACAGGACAACTAATTTAGGATATTTCCAACTGTATGCATGTGGTTGTGTTTTTTAATGGTAACTTCAGAACTGAATAATTAGGCTGAAGTGAAACAGCAGTGCAAGTACACAGGTAGGCCTTTGCGCATCGCCATATGGGAGCAAGAAGATAGATTTTCAATATAAATGGGGCATACGCCTACACTAAGTAACTACATTTTCATATTTGTCTATTGATGATAGAAGTACTAAATGCTCAGGCCTATTGTATAACCTCACAGTATTGTGGGATATATCTACAGAAAATGGGGACACTGCGTAGACCTGCAGAAGACCTCCTCTTCAGGAGGTCTCCATAAAGGAGCACAAGACAAAAAAAGGCCGGTTACACAGACAGAAGAGCATAGCAAGGAGACCAGGGACAAGACCTGTCTGGAGGCTTGGGAAGTAGACGTATTTCCAGTACATTGCAGCTCCTCTCACTGCTGCAGTGCCTCCTGCTTAGATGATGAAATAGATAATGAAACAGTATATATGTAAAGTCAGAAAATCAGTTGAACTGCTTAGTGCAACTGCAAATAATTTTAGGCATTCCTTTCTCCCAGCTCAGTTCTCACCCATGCAGGTGTGACCTTTAGCACACTGGGCAGAATTGTGCCTTGTGTATTTTACCAGAACGCTGGCAAACCGAGCACTTAGGTAACCAGGTTATGTTTATCTGTACAATCATGGAGTTTAAATCCTGTGAAGTCAATGAGAGCATTGCCACTGGCTTCACAAACTTAATAATACTGGTAACTGTGACTTGGGTTTACAGAGCTTTTTTGTTGTTATGTTTGTTTTGGTTTTGTTTGTAGTTGTTTTCCCTCACGGAAAGCACCACTAACATGGATACTTTTCATTTAGTTTTAACACTGAGTGATTTAGCCCAATTTCAGTTAATTTTTGCATTCTAACTCTGTCTTGGGAGTATGTTTGCAAAAGATACTCCTGTGTTTATATTTACATTTTGTTTTGTAGCATGGTATGGTATCACATTAAAGAATCCTGTGGTAATTTCCTTGGTTCACCACAGTCATCTGCTAGGTTGTGTGCAGGTGCCTACCTCAGCTGCTGTGCTCTCTTGTAAGCATTAGTGTTGTTCCACAGTGCTGCTAGCTGTGAGTTCAAGATCACAAACAGCAGTAGGCCACTGTGGGCATTCCTTCTGGTCTCCATTCTCTTTTATCTCTTTGTCCTGCTTACCTGTGTTTCCATCTCTGGTCCGTTAAGTCTTTGGGACACTTTATATTCTACTGAGTCTTTAATCGCTAATTTCTTTATGGACTATTCCAGGCTGTGGTCCAGGCAGGCAGCTAATGAACCCTGGTTTTGTCCAGCCAAGGAATCACTGCAGATGTTCAGTAGCTGACCAGAGAAGCACAGCTGCATTTGATAGGTAGTGATCGGAAGTAGACTGCATGCCCCAGTTTTGACCACAGGGGAGTAAATATGCACAGTTAAGATTCAGTTTCAAGGCAGCTGGCTCAGTGCAGCATTTACAAAACCATGTTACAAGGCTAAAGTAAAAGCAAATAGCTACATTAAAAGGCAGACCTTATCAATCAGAGGTCTGCCAGTGCCTGTGTGTTGCATACTTCCTCAGGGCACCTGGCTGGGATCAGAGCTGTGAATACTCTGTCTCCCATTACCACTTTTTTCTAATAGGAGGCCTGCTATACAGTGGGGCTCTTGGGGCAATTACAGTGCCTCCATTTTCCAGCGAGCCTGAACAATCATTTCAGAAAGTAGTCCACTAGTTGCCCTAGGAGATTTCAGCAATGAATTTATGGGGGTTTCTTCAGGATGAAAGTGGAGGAACCAGAGTTTCAAGCCAGCATACATTTTTTGTTTTCCATATCTGTTAGTTACAGTCTTGGTTTTCCTGGAGAGATCAGCTTCTGTCAAGGGCAAAAACCATTTAAGCAGCTTATGCAGGAGTTTGTTGCCCTCTTCCATCTGAAAGTCCACATCATTATTGAGGAGGAACATGGTAAATATATAATTAAGTGTAAATGTGTCATAGTAGAGACTTAATGACTCAAAGCATGGTTATATGGACACAGAACTTTCATTTATTTCATGACATTAGATGCCTTTTCTGTTGTGTGTTGTCATAATCTGTAGAGCTGCATCATTTACACTCAATGGGAAATTGAAGTAAAGTCTAGTCATAACTTAGACTACCTGTAATAGGACCTCTTCATTGGACAAAATGTTTCAGGGTTAAAAGTCACCAAAAGTCAGTCTGTCATGGTAGGTCTTGTTTGTTTGTTTGTTTTTTGATGGAAACTGTGCACACATGCAGCTCCTGTTCTTGGGCAAGCATTCATAGCGAGGAGTAAACTGCTGAAGTCCTCTGTGGCAAAGTCCATGTTTTTCAGTTTCTGCCCTCTTTTTCTCTTTTTGATTGAAGAAAGGGGAGGAGGGTGCAGAATACAGCCAGATTATGGTTATCAGGTAACAGCAATTATATCAGCCGCTCACCAGTAGCAGTTGCCCTTCTCCTAATAAATAATACTTAAAATTTATTATGCAGTCAGAATTTTGGTTGATTTGTTTAGTTCATAATGTGAACTTTCAGGGTCATTTCTGTTATTAACACTTCCATTCGCTGATATGCAGTATTGTCACCAGGACCTACAAAATTTCCTCTCCATTTGCTGAAGAAATTTTCTCCTGGAATAAGATAGCATCTTATTGCTCAGAAAGACAGCGTAGCTATTGTGTTAAAATTTGTAAACTGGGGCCTTTATCACAAACAAGCTAGGCAACGATTTTCATTTGCATTGTGAATGAATGTATAATTAATGAATTCCCCTTCTCTCATTTTGCAGGTACTCTGAGTATGGAAGAGCCATTTCAGAGACTGAGCAAGGCTGTTGCTACAGCCAGCAAACAAGTGTGTTTCATTCCCATTGACATCGTTGTGGAGGTGCAAGAGGAACACCAAATCCTAAGACTTATTGCAGGTACTACGGGAACAAGGAATAAGAACCTGACATGAGGAGGGTAAAGAATAGTTTCAGAATCAAAAGTTCATATGCAGATACAGATTCTGTAAAGACTAATGAGGAGGTCCCAGAGCAATAGCGTGTATAGTGTAGCATGAACACATTAAAATCGTGACAGAGCATTTATTGACTTCATTTTCACAGATTTCACTTCAGTTTTCAATTGCACTAGACATGCAAAGCTGCAGAAGATGTTTGAAAAATGTCTTTTGTTAGCTGACAGAAGGTTTGATGCCATTGCTTTTAAATATTTCTTTTTATATGTTTCTAATATTAATGAAGTTGTTTATTTATTTAAATGCTGGTTGTCCACTTAGTCATAAGGAACTGGCAGTTAGGCCGGAACATTTTAGTGAAATATAGTGCAGTGTCCCTTTCTCACAGATGAGCACACACTAAAAGCTGCTGGTTGTTACTGGACAGTGTGAGGGGGATCATGTCTGCTGAGCTAGGTGGCACTACCAGGGAGGGGGAGGTCGAGTGGAAAGGGTCTGAGGTCTTTAAAGGTCACTCTCCTGCTAAATACATAACTTGCCTCAATACATTCCTGGAAAATTTTTAGACACTACAGCAACATGTAAGATAGAATACCTTGCACGTCTTTCATTACTGAAACCTTTTGAAAGTGAGTATATAATACTAACAAATCAAAATAGCAGCCTTTGACCTGCGTTTTACACTCACGTAGCAGAGGCGTGTATGATTGAATAAAACACAAGACACTGGAAAAGCAGGCTTAGTGTGCCTGCATCCATATTTTCGCTCTTTGCCCTCTTACCTTCTTTTAATTCTGAATAATGACCAGGACTAGGCTGAAACTAAACTGGAAATACATCTTCCAAAGAATCAATACAGTATTATGATTTAAAAGTCATTTTGTTAGAGTTGGGAGCTCGGGGTGGGGATTGGGGGGAGCATTAAACAGAAACAGACTCTAGAGAGTAAGAAAGAGATAACTTGTCTTTAACGTAAGTAGGGATTTGGGAACTTCCTGTTAACATCTTTGTTCAATGCAGTTTTGCAGAAGTATTTTTTAGAGACTAAACTTTTCCTCCAGTGTTAACAGCAACCATATACTCTAGTAATTTGGGTTGAAAAGGGATTGAGTTACAGAGACAGCGTGAGGTGTGCATGAGAGTTCAGGCACAACATAAAGCTTGCACAGGACTATCTCCAACTGAAATTCAGAGTAGCTTGTTTTTTTTTTTCTGTTCCAGTGCTGTTAGTGACTGCAAAGAGGTGAAAAATAACACAAAAATGACCACATTGCACATGAGTGTATCTGAGTTGTCCAGTTATACTGCCGCATCTTTTTTGCTGAAGGGTGTTACAGCCTTTTTTGCCTTAAGTAAAATCATCTCTGTTTAGACCATGAAGGTCCAAAATCATGCATGCCAGTGTTACAAAAGAAGCATTCATGCTGTGTGGAGATCATGTTTGTCCCTATTTGAAGAACCATTACATTAGAGTAGGCTCACTCCACACCAGTATTTGACAGGGGGATTTCAAACAAATCTGTACTCTTTATTCATGCTCATAATAAAGTAATTAAAAACTAATTAATACACAGAGAAAATGAAGCAGTATAAGGCTGCATTTCTGCATTAAGTAATACTGAATCTGTGCATGTCGGATTTCCTGGCAGTAAAAATTTGATCTGTATTGGCATGTGCACATGACTACATTTTTATCGAATCAGCCAGAGCATATGTTACAGTGTTTATGCAGATTTTATGCCAGCTTTTTGTCAGCTGGGTAGGATATATTGTTTCTGATCCAGCATAAAGGTAGAATAGTGTAAACAGACAATATCTCATCTGATGTGAACTCTCCTGGGAAAAAATTATTTCGTCAAGGTATTTACTATCTCACAGGATGATAGCCTACCACCCTAATATGCTGTAAACCCTACAAAGTCCTTAGACAGATCTTTTTCAAGTCTGAGCATGCCTATATCAGATTAGCTGTAAATAGAATGACATTTTTTTCCTCAGAGGGAAAGAAGGGTAGAGTCACAAATTCAAACTATATTTTACACCTTAGGTACAGAAATGGTTGAGAATATGATTTATATAGAAATTCCAAGTGTACTCATGTATAAATGTAAATAATGAGATGGGAAAAATTGAGTCGTAATGATAATTAGTAACATAATTCTTGAAATTACAGGGTTAGGTTCAGGCCCATATTGTGAAAGAGAAAAGATTTGATTTTGTGCATCCCTCTATGTTTCTTTTAAATATGCAGCTGCATATTTATGTATCATATTATGTCATATTATGTATCTCTGGCATTTCATGTTGAAGATTAATTGTCTGGATGGTATTTACTGGAAGTGAAGATAGTAAACAAGAATATTATACTGTGAACCAGATGAGTTTTGAGATTTCTGAAGTCTAAGGGCCAAACTCATTAGTGGATGTATACAGGTGTTACTAACTTTGATATAAAATTGGCTGAGGTTGTTCAAGGTTCTGTTGGAATTCTGTTAATTGTCATTAAGTACCATTAGAATTTATTAATTTACTTTTGTCACTGCAGTATTGTCTGTCTTTGGCCATAGACTGTAACTGACTACAATTCAGCATTCAATGACAGTACTGTCTAACATAGTTTAAACAATCTTGTCTACTCATTTTTGCACCTGCACTTCAGTCTTTACTGGGTTAGCACAGCAGTTTTGGGGTGTGTGTAGTGGACCAGCCCATCGAACAGATTTAACTGAAGAATAGCAGGGATTATGAAAACTGGCACTGCCTCTGATTTTTTTTCTCCAAACTATCTAGCTTATGGAAAAAAATGGAGCTGGGAATTTACATCAGACCTGGCAAGAGTGAGTGGTGGTGTGGGATAAACTGAAGGGATTGTTCCTGGCAAACTCAAGTTAAGAGCATACCTGTACCTCCATTTCAGAGAGTAAGTTGAAGTAGAAAAAGATATTGTAAGGTTGATGCAGTTATATGAATACAGATACACTTTTGTAATGCACAGCATGTACTATGGGGCTGTAAGGCATCATTGTTCTGGTATAACTGCATATGTACCAATTGTGCTGGTATAACAATGTTAGTAAAAATGTTCTCCTAACTGACGGAGTTATGCCAATAAAACTTTTACAGGTACAAGACCCGTAAGATTGGAATCATCAATAAACAGCAAACCTGTCTCCTGTAAACATCTCCCCCCCGCTCCCCACTCAAGTTAGCAATAATTCCTATTATGCAGATCTTAGTTAAGAGTTTGCAGAGCTGTAGTTCCACTAAGATACCACTTTGGGAAAATCCAAAAGTTCTTCTTTAGAAATTAAGGGGCCATTCCATTTCTCCTGATACATTTCAGTGAACTTTGCAAAACCATTCTTGACAGAACTGAAACATCTTACAGCATTCTCCTACTACTATTTCAATTATCACTACCACCGCTTAAAAGCTTATATTTGTTCTCAGAATGGGACCAGATTGTACTGAGAGATTGTTTTTTTCAGTACAGTTTCCTGTGGAGGAATAACATAGACTCTTGGCAGTATACCACTATTCAGTTCTTACAAAGCACTCACATCGTGTACTCCAGACACAGGCTTGGGCTTATGACCATTCAGATGTAATCTGTACTACCGGTGCTATTTTATCTGCAATCACATTGCATTATATGCAAGTAGGAAATGTATAGGAGAAGACATGGTAACTTAAAACACGCTGCGGGGTTGAATTTTGCGTGAAGTGACACTTTGTTAAAGCTCATCAATAGAAAGAGAAAGCTGATGAAATACATGAAGTTCTGATGTACATAGCTATTTGCTGCATATATGGTACTTAATCCATAACGTGATTTGTGTATTTGACTTTAACCTGCGAGAGAAGCAACAGCTGTACTGTCAGTGATTACAGTGTACTTGGGACTGAATGGGCCCAGCTACTCAGCAGAAGACCCATTCCTGCTCTCCTCTGTAAAGATCTTTTCCTGGGTAGGCTGTTTTGGATGCTTAAAGATTTAGGAGAAACCACAAATCCTAAAGCAAAGAAACTACTGAAGAATACTGAGTACGCTCAGTCCAGATGCTATGAGGAGCTTCTGATCTCCTTGAATGATAGGGCTTGTTAATTTGTTGGGTTTTCAGCAGAATTCAAACCAAATTGGATATTTTAAATAGATATAGACAATTTTCTCTTCTGTTTTGGGCAGCAGACAGTGTGGAAGAGGATAGTAAGCATGGTGTCACTGAGAAATGCCTGTATAATCATGTCTCCAAGAGATCTTTGGTACACAGAAACCTGATCCTTCAGACGTGGACGTAGTCTTGTATTTTTCCTTCTTCCTGTGTACCTTCCTTCCTCCCAGTGTCCCTACTGCCAGCCAGTCTTCTGTCAGTGACCTGTTCTGGCTGTAAGCTGCACCATAGACGAGTCTGTTAAGAACCATTGCCCTTAACATAGTGCCACTCCAGTGACCTAATCATAGTTTCTCTGTGCTCCCATGCCTATCATACCAGCCTCCAGAGAGCATGCCCTATCATCAAAATGTGTCTGAGTAAGAGCATCTTGATCACAAACAAAATAATTCATTATACAGTAATGTCTATAAAACCTTACTAATGTATTTTTTATCTGTCAAAAACCTTACTAAACAAATTTTTTTAGATATAAATCTCTTTTAAAATAAGTTATATTGCACCAGTAAGGCAAAATGCACAGAAATGTTTTACACAACATGATTTATAATTGTATGTAATTATTATGATTGTTATGCTGTTGACTCAAATCTCATCGCAAAGCAATGATAAATGGCACGCCTAACTTAGGATTTGCCCATAGATGATAAGGAAAAAAATGCCCCCAGAACAAAAAGTGCTTGGAAAGGTTCTAATACGGCAAGGCAAAGCCACCTTCTGATTTCTTGAGTAGGTCTCTACAGCCTTCCAGAAAATTAATATAATAACGCTTTTGTAAATATGTATTTAATTTTATTATTATTATGTTGGCAGCATAAATCAATACCTTATCCATATCGCAAGGCTTTAGCCCTGTAAATGATTCTTGAATTACACTTAGTTACGGCTTTGTCTTCCCTATCTCAGGCTTCACATTGGCTCTGTACTGTTACAAACAATATTAAAAAAAGGATGAGAACAGTTCCAGTGTGGAAAACAAGCCCCCATTTCTCTCACTGCCCTGTCCCAACCACCAGCAGTATCTGAGCTACACTTTCTAAGCATATGAAACAAGAGGTGGGAAAAGACATAGGATCTCCACAGTCTGGAAAGAGACTCAAACCCCCAAATCAATACCTTCTTCTTTGCTACTATAAAACCTGAAAATTTAACAGTAACTCTTCACCTTTCAGGTTTTGCTTCTAGGCACTGAACACCTCAGAACCACCTGTATTATCTAATGCTTAGATGGCAAACTTATGGGGGGTTATGTATAACAAAAAGGGAATTTTTTGGTAACTTTATGAAATATTTTAAGAAATGATAGTTTGGGAAATGGGTAAGTAACAAAAAGATAGGTTGATGGTTTGCTCTGACTGCTATTTGGGATTAATCCTGAGCCTTACCTTTACTCTGTTTAAACCACATTTTGCCCTCAGAACCTTGTTAGAGTCATGCACATGGTGGTCCTTGGCCACAGAATTAGAATAATTTAGTTTGAAGGGTTCCTGGAGGTCACCTCAGGTCCAACCTCAGTTCAGAGCAGGGTAAGTTGAGATCAGGTTGGTCATGGCCTTGTCCTGCTAAGTTCTGAATACCTCCAAGGATGGAGAGTCAGTAGGCCCTTGGTCAACTTGCTCTAGTATTAGGCTGCCTTGTTATGATTTTTTTTTTGCACAAGATCTCTCCTGCAGTATGTCTATCCTAGTATTTGATCTAAGAGCATAACCACTGTAGGAAGTAATTTTGTGTCTTCTTCCAGTCCTGGACTTTGAGGTTAGGAGAGCACAAATGGCAGGAAATTACAAGTCAGGACACCAGAGTTATTTCAGGAAGTGTTGTAGCTCTTAACAACCTGGGTGAATTTTGTGCAGTGCTTTGGACATGGTCTTAGCATAGCTGCCACTGAAGAACTGAGATGGGGAGACTCTTTTGCTGCTGGTAGTCAGAAAGATTGAGGTTTGCATGTATATGTCAGTGGAACCCAAATTTGCTAAGTTTTAGTTTTCCCTTAAGCTGGGGATTTGCAGTCAGGTGCTAAGAACACTCAGCTGTTACTCCAATTCCTGCTCTGCTCCCAGAAGGGCAGGCAAATTCCCTCACAAAGACTGGGGAAGGATTGCTGGTGCCTCAGCTACTTGCAGTACGTGGAGTCATGGGCCATGGCTCTGGAACTGGCCAACACACATGTGAGTACGCTATGCCAAGGCAGATACAGTAAAGGTATTGTTCTGTGCACACTTCTCCCAGCAGCAGCCTGTTTTAAGGCGTTCCCAGGACCCACCTCAACTGCCAGCTGCTTGTTCCTGACACCCTTTCAGCTGTGCCAACACAGCTGTTTACGCGGATGTTTGTGAACTGAATCAGGAAACTAATTCAGTTTCAACTGCCCAACAACAATTTTATTTTAGAACTTTTCTTTAATACCTGTTTAGTGCCCTAGGCCTGATTCACAGTGTGGCCTTACAAAGAGTTGTGTTGATAAAAATCATACGGTTGTCACGGGAACAAGACAGGCAGGAAGGAGGGAAAAGTTGTTGGAAGTATCTCAAGTCAATATTGCTGCCAAAGGCAATGTATCTTTGTGTATGGCTTTGGTGGTGTTGCTGCTGACAGCTGAGCCAAGTGATTGCTGTTGCTCAGAGTCCGGTGTCTGTCTTGTACTCAGCCTCAGCAATGCTGACAGATCTGTAGGTATATTCGTATCACGTTGCTCATCACCACTGATAAGCAAAAGGTTAAATTTGAAGAGTTGCCAACTCCACACAGTGCATGCCTACTAACTTGAGTTTTACCAGGTGCTTAATTCAGACTGACAGTGGGCAGCCAGTGGATAGGGCCAGTTCTGCTCTTCCCCCAGACTTACATCAAGTGCTGCACCTCTTTTCTTAAACCAGATCAAATGGTCGTCCTATTTATTTATTTATTGTGAGAACGCTACTCTGAATTTAAGGGATTAGCAAAAGCAGAGGTAATGGGCTAATTCTTCAGCGAGGATGTAGCTTCCAAAACCCTTAAAAAGGGATCCCTCATAACCTTCAGAAATTTTAAAAAAGGAATTCCCTGTTCTCTGCAAATCCAATCCTGCTCATTGGAATTGTGGAACAGAATCTGTATGAACAGTGTATTTGAAGTTGAAGCTGTCATTTTAATGTTTATGTTAATTTTATTCTGCCACTGATGTCACACAAGTATACAGCCAGAATCATTTTACTGAAGTCACAGATCTTGATTGTTCACTGCTGTGCCCCATGTGAAGTTACTTGTACCTGTGTAAAATACACATGAAATGTTAGTAAGTCAAGTCACAGCATTGCCCACTGGACACCCATATTGGAGCGGTGTAAATTACTACAATATGAGGCATCAGCAAACAAAATTACACTAGAATAAAAGTATAGTGTCAGAATTTGATCCCATGTAAGTGTTTTGTACTGTTGTTTTAATGGAACATTGCAAAACTGAAGAATCATTAGTAGTCCTGCCAATGCTGTAGCATTTAAAAGGTCCTATTTTCCATTTCCCTGTAGTCTCTTTATGCTACTCCATTAGTTTTAAAAGGCCATAAAGAGAGCACATTTAGCCACTCGGGAGTATTTCTGTGTTGCTCTTGCCTTTGGCATAGTAGATATGTTAGGTTGTGGCTGAGGAGAAAGGGTCACGGCTGGCCGGCCTCTCTGTTCGAGCTATTCTTGGTTGCTGGAACAGCTCCTAGGGGCCCCAGGCTGCCAATTGTACTAAAATTGCTGGTAGCCTTAAGACTATTGAAGGAGTAATTAGCTACCAAATGTGGGTAATTGTGACAGAGTCTAGCTAATACTGCTTATGTCTGAACAGACTAATTAAAGGCTGCACACACAAGAAGAAAAGAAAAAATAACTCTTAAGGAAAAGAATTATTAAATAAGAAAAACTGATCTAGTATTTATAAAAAAAGTTCTGTTGCTTCAAGTAGGATCCTAGAAGTTATCGATAATTGAACTTGGAAAACAAAGCACAACTAGAGCTTTTAAATTAAATACTTCTGTTGTGGGGGCCACCATACACTGCTTTTCATTTCATAAAAGCCTTTTTATACTTTTTAGAAGATGGTTGTTCACTGCAAGCACATTTTAAAAATAATTCATGCCTATGAAAAATCAGGAGTTCTGTTTCTGTTATAAGAGACATCTATAATTTAAAGAAGCCCAGCTGGAGACTTATCATCATCAGTAATATAACTTCTCTTTCTCCATCTGTAGAAAATGAGATGGGGAGGGAGAATAATTTTCTGCTGGTCTGACAAGACTGCAGTTCTCCATGCGTCAGTATAACTGTGTTTATCGTAATTTGTACCTGTGCTCCTCCCTTCTGCTGCTCCTACAATCATTTGTGAGTAGTTCCATTCCAGCCCCTTTATGTAGTGTGTGTCTTTGGTGGCACTTAGATATTTGCTAATACAATCATAAAATCTCACATCTCAGCTAAATTCTCTATGCCCCTAGCTGTGCTGTAGGAAATAGCAGATTTCTTAACTGCAGGAGTCCCATGTATGGCTGATTATTTCTTTCTCTATTCTGAAGTATATCACAGTTAGAAGAGAACAACCAGAATGAGGTCTTGGTAAGAGCAGCATGTTCAGAAGAAAATAGCTTCCTTTACTTCCTGCCTAGCTAAAACAGATTATTTTAGAAAACACTTCCCAGTTCTAAGATGCTGCAGTGTCACTAATACCCCCTCAGCTGTTCTGAGGATACTGTACACTTCCCAGCCACCAGCCATCCACATGGCCACCCTCAGCAGTCTCTGTGTCCTGCTTGGACTTGGATCCCTAAAACGTCTCTCAGATATGGCAGACAACTTCTGGTCTACTGCCTTGTACTTTCATCATAGCTGTTAATTTTTATGCTGTTCTCTTTCTTTCTCCTCCTATCCTAATGGATTGTCCGTAAGCCTAAATTTAAGATAATGCTGAAAGTACTCTGAAATATACAAATTATCTCATTAAATACAGCAAAACTGCATCAGACTTGGTACCATGATTAGTGACCAAGCATAGAGTCTCAGGCTGTCCATTAATGTTTATTTTTCCAAGATGGTAAGTAGGAAAGCTGTGTTTTGTTTTGTTTTGTGTTTAGAAAGAAAGCCAATTCCTTTTCTAACTGCAAAGGGGAACTGGCAATGGTGTCTTGGTCTGTCCAGAGAACAGAGAACTGTGAACTGACACGTGTGCAAACACTGCAAAGTTCAAATCTGATTGAATTCCAGACATTTTACAGCCAGAAATACAGGTGTTACTTGATTATGACAGCTACAGTTCCTTTTTTATGGACTGCTTCTAAGAGCAGCTGATATAGCCTAGTCTCATTGTTTGAATACTTTCTTACCCTATGTTGTGAATTGGAAATAACATATCACAGAATCACAGAATCGTCTAGGTTGGAAGAGACCTCCAAGATCACTGAGTCCAACCTCTGTCCTAACACTAACAAGTCCTACACTAAACCATATCTCTAAGTGATATAACTAACATGCTGCAACTGATCTTCATTCTCCGTTACAAAAGGAAAAGCTCTGTTCCTGAATGCAGTTTTTAAGTAAAACAGGCAGCTTATGATTGCCTTTTCAATACAAGTCAGGTGATCAGCAGAGATTGTGGCTAACACTTCCTCTTTTCTTCTGCATCCTTTCTATTGATTTGCACTTAGGAATTCATGTAAGTGAGACGCTCAGTGCTGATGTAAGAGCTCCCATGGAAATGTGAGGACACGGTAGCTGATTCTCTTCCTCTTTGAAATGAGTTTGGGTGACCTGACTGGTAGCTCATGAGACGATTCTTAGGTGAAGAGCAGCAGTCATACTGGTCTAGCAGGACAGTCCAATCTGAAATAGTCTTCAGATTGCTTTAATTTGTTTGAAGGCTGAGGATCAAAGTTCTGTGCATGATAGAGAAAATTGCTCCGTAGTCTCATCACTCATTTGTTCAGCCTGGGAAAGAAGAATCCAAAAATAGGAATGGTGAAATGTCTGTACTTTTTCAAAAAGTCTGACAGATGGTGCTGTGGCATGCATCTCCACTACTTGACCTGGAGGCATTCTGGCTGAGACAGTGAAATTACAGCCGTATAAGCTACATTTTAGAAATACCTGTCATTGCTCATCATTATTCGCGTAACCTTGCATAGATGGAAGTAGTGGCTTCTGTATGGGTACTACCTTACAGTAGGAATTGCAGGCTTGAAAAAGTAAATTAGATTGTGACAAATGCTTTTTCATGCTTCCATCTGGATGCATGAAAAAAGAACACTCAGAAAGTTTTGTAAGACAGATCTGTGGTTTTGGCTTTTGTTTTGTTTTGTTTTGTTTTTAATTGACAATATTTAGCATTTCACATGTAAGAAAGATAAATCTTTTTTTTCCCCTACATTCAGATGCAGAGCTGTATTTCCCATACACACAATTTGTCATCTTGTCATTTAGATGTGTTCTTTGTTTCTTTTTACGTTAAAAGGATTACTGTCATGTTTTCTATCTTGCCCAACGTACCTAACATACCCTTTTCTCTTCAGAATGCACAAATTCAAGTTGCACAAATGCCTGACAGTTTCCTTTACTCCAGCCTTCATCCAACAACAAAATGTTAGCCTGATGACCAGAGCACATCTCAGAGAGATTTGTATTTAACTGCATTTGGCCAAAGAAGAAATCAGCATAGATTTCCCACCTCTGACCAAGGGCTAGTACCATTTTGAGAGTGGGAATGTTATCACCATAGTGTTCTCCCCTCCTGGATCACATTAACTGAGAGAAATGGTGTTTCATGACTCTCTTCTGGAAGTTCTGCATGGTGACACCCATGTAGACAGAACAGAACACCTGCAACCATGTGCTGGTATTTCCCTCTTGACTCACTCTAGGGAGGTACTTGCTAAGACAGTGTCTTCAGGCAGCTTCCCAATCAGTTCCCTAGTTGCTTTGGATTTAATGTGAGGCATGCAGGCATCCACCCTATCAGGAGCTTAAGCATGAAAACAGATCTCTGGATTCCAGAGTCACTCACACCTCATTAATATCTAACCTTAATACTACCTAAGGCCTCTGTACCACTCATCACTGAATTTGCTGTTGTGTTCTCTGAGCTGCTCAGATGTAGGGTAGCTTTGTTAAGGGAACTGAGCATGGTGATGGCATGGTGTTGTTTAATGGCATAAAGTCCTGCCGAGGAAAGAGCAGAAACTTACAGCTGGACATGGAGGAGAGGACAGGACAGCTGCTTTCCATGACTGTGCAAACTTAGATGGGCTTAGGCTGATTGTGAAATCACAGTTATAATCTTTAGGTATTTCTAGGGAGAAGCATTTTTCTATTTTTAGGTAAAATGACATTGCCACTCCAGTTTATCTAATGCTACTACACAGTACTGCTATATTTAGAAATCCCTGAACTCCTTAATGCAAGAACAGCACATTATGGAAAAGGTCACAGTATGCTTCTCTGTTCTATATGTACTATGAGTTTTGCAATTTATGCTGGACTGCTATATTCCTTTTCCACTGACACTCACGTGAACGTACATCTTCTCTACATAACTGTGGTATCCGTTTCCATTGATCTTTGTTCATGAGTAAGCTCTTCACACAAATGGCTCAAGCATAGATATATAGAGACTATTCCCTTGATTTTCAGAATAATTCATTATTAGCTCTGAGGTCATCTGGAGACTGTGGATCATGGATAAGAAAAATGCATACTGGTACTTGAAACTAAGTTGAGTATTGGTACATACCAATGCATATTGGTACATGAAATTAATACCCTGCATTTTTCCCCCCACTCCTTTTGAAGGAATCTATTCCCTCACTTGGGTTGGGTTGGATATGTAGTGAGGGTGGATTTGTGGCATGCAATCTGCACATCAGCAAGCAGTGAGAGACTCACATTTCTGAGTGAAAACTACGCTGTGTAACATGTTTTCACATCTCACATCTCATTTTCATATGTTAAAGAACCAACTTATAAAATGACATACCTCATTATAAAGCAGTGAGGATCAAAGTCAGGCACAGAGAGCTGTGACATAGTACAAGGAGTCTTAGAGCACTGAAGGCAAGGAAAATAGTCGTAGGGTTACCTCTGGATCAGGACTTGCTTCATTGAGCTTGCTTGTGAACTTAATTGGTCAGCTCTGCATACACATGTTAATGGGGAGAGAATCCTGTTGTTACCAAATTCTGGCTTTGGAATTTGATTATACATAAATAAAAGCAGGTCTTCTTCAGGTTAGGTTTATCAATTTTTTTCAACTGTTGTTTTGGAATTGCAAATTATTACTTTTACTTTCAAATTCCTTGTTCCTTCAACCTTGCATGGATATTTGCTTTCAGTGAGCAAAGGCTATGTGTGTGGTGTCAGAAATTAAACCCTGAATTGAGTAGAAATAGGTTACAGAGCACATGAAAACATGTACTGATAGTCTTTATGCCTTTAAAAAGTTAATCTGAAATCAAGACTGAAATGTCAGGAGATAAGACATACCTATCGGCATGAGTATATATAAGCACTCTGGATAAGCAGAAAATAATTTGGCATGAGGTTTAGACATTTCAAATGTCGGGGTTGAGCCATGTGAGTACTGTAATCTTGTTACTTCTTCAGAATGGCACACACGAATGCCCCAAATCAAGTCAAAGCCAGTTTTCTGAATTATAAGAATATGCTGCTAAAATTTTTGTGTGTCAAAGAAAGTACATGATGTTAATTAAGTGAGGGTTATTCATAGTGAATGTCATATGTCACCCACACTTGCAGTGTTCCAAGCTGTGCTTAGCCTGTACTGTGACACAGTATACGCGGTGGCCTTGCACAGAACAGGTGGGAATCCACAGGCCTCAACGCAGACAAACCAGGCAGTCTTGGCAACATTTTTTCTGATATTTGTCATTTAGGTGTTATAGGACAGATTTGCTATTACACTTTCAGGTGTACAGTAACAGGAACAGATTGGTTACTAATTTGAATGATTTGAGCAGTGCATCCAATGCAAATAAAGCAATTTACTGAATGATCTGGGAGTTGAAAAGATTGAGAGTTCTGAAACAGCTTTATCATTTGTAGATCTAGCAACTAATTGCCTGACAGATTTTTCATTAAAAACATTATAGATATAGCTATTTATTTCATATTTCCTAACTAGAGTGGATTGAAAAGTTTGATGTAGTGATAGAATAATGAGATTATCTTGCAATTCATTGGTTTGAGAACTTTAAGCTAATATGCTACTCATGAGAATAAACAGTTTCTTATTCAGTGGTTCATCAAGAATAGTAAATTACCTAGATATTCTGTTTGAAGGAAGACCACTCCCAAACCGAGCATGTGTTTTTAAGTAGCTTGAATTGTAACATGTAATTTAGAAGCACTTTAAAAATCTAATTCATGTGAGCCAATCCCCCATTGTATTTGCAGTATCACGTGTCTGAGACTTGGTAGACCAGTAAGGTAGATGATTCACTTGATTTGCTTATGTAGGTGGTTAGATTAGTGGTACGAGTAATTCCATAGGCTCTGTCTACATTGCCCTCTATAATATTAGGATGCTGCCCCACCTAGTTTACTGTCCCAGCCTGGAGCTGGCAGCTTATGGTGCCACCTACCCTGGAAGGAAGTTTGTGATGTAATCTCTGTATGGTTGAAGATTCCCAATGCAACAGCTTTGCAGAGGCTTCCTAAATCAGCACTGGTATGAGAAGATTGCTGTTTGGTTGCTCTGGCATGATTAAAAGCAGACCAACACCTAGTTCCAGAACAAGGTCAAAATATTAAAGGAGGTCAGAACAAGCCAAGAATAGCAAGTCATGCTCAGGGGCTTTGCAGGGGGAAGTATTCTTGGCTGAGGTATGGAGTTTCCCAGGAGGTTTTTAGCAGGCAGCACACACCTGTGATATGACGCTGTATGTAGCAGAGAGATCAGGGAGGAGATCCCATTACATAGTGAGAAGTAAAAGAGAATGTGATTTGTCACAATTTTGCTTTTAGGGGATGATACGTATCAGGCAGTCTCTACAGGTGCCAGTCCCATTCCTTGTCTCTGACTCAGTCATTCAATATTTTTGCAGCCTGACTTCATTCCTGCAAGATCACTGCCTTGTAATTGTCAGGGAGGTATCGTGAGAGAGAGTGGAGCCTGCAGTCTCCAGTGCCAACTGCGAGGCTTTTCTACCAGATGGTATTCCCCCGTCTGAGATCAGGACAACATACGGCATCCAGGAGCCCTGGCATGCCAGAGAAATATTGTATGCGTTTCCAGCTAGTGTCCAGTGATGGGCACAATGGTTATTATAATGTTAAGAGGTGTAATTCCTATCCTACACAATTAAATACTTATATGACAGCCGCTTGCTACAGAGTCTGCATATGACCTTCAGAATACAAAGACAAAGAAATTCAGGCATGCAGAGTAATCTCAACTGTAGTTAGGGTTGGTGCTATTCTAAGTAATTTGGGACAGAATAGGGTGATGGCTGTGTAATAAAGTGATGAAACGATGTAACCCACATTTAGATTCTGTAACTGGTTGTATCTACAGGAACTGGCCATATTAGTCACTGTCTCTGCCCCCCGACTTAGCACAGCAGGTACAGGGAGATGTATGCAACAGCTCTTCCTTCATTATGCTTTCATTCCCCAGCTTAACTTTGTTACCCCACAACAACTCTGTTTACCTGAAGTTCCAGGAGTCAGGTGGATTTAGTGAGTTTCCTGCCACAGCTGATACCTCCTACTTCCCTTAGTTACAAAGCAGCAGAACAGAGTGTGGAACTGCGTATATGTTAGAGCCGCTGCACACACTGAAATGGCAACTGGTCTAAAACAGTGCATTAAATGGATTGTAATATAATTAAATATAATGCATTTGAAATACTCAGAAGTAGTTGTGACAGCCAACTATAGTAAAAAAAGGAATACATTTTTTATATTGATGGATGATCATACACTTAATGCGGGGCATGTTTTACATTTCCTATGCAGACATTAGTGCATAGTGATTCAAATTTTCACGATTCCTGTTCCAGAAACAGGGAAGATAGCTAGAGCAAATAGCTTCCATATTCATTCTTAAAGAATATGAGCATTTTAAAGTAGCATACTTCTAAAAAACTGAACAGAACTTCTAGTAATTCTGATCTGCTTCAATTTCCAAACTGAGGTATTTAAGAAAAGTTTATTTTCAATACAATTTTTTGTACTTTTACCCTAGAACTTTAATACCAAGTAATCATGTTTGGAACTGACCTACATGTTCTCCTGCAAACCAATTTTCTTAACACTCTGTTTCATTTCCACAGCCTGTTTTTTCTTAAACTAACTGTGTTGAAAAATAAGTATCGATTGAAGAGGAGAGGCTAAAATTCCTTCTTGTACCTTGCTTTTTGGGCTCAGGTCTTTTCTACGGAACATTTCTGCAGCTGCCCAGAAAGCAGTGTTCTTCCCAGTTTTCACCTAATTGTGCATCTTGTCTACAACCAAAAAATATTCACTGGCTCCTTAAGTCCATCCAGTGGCTGCATATGGGAATTGCATATTTTAGAAAGTAAATTCCAATTCCTTTGAATTATATTTATTGAGTAGCATGGTTAAAATAATTGTTGGAAATAAGCATGAACCAAAATGTACAATGGGAATACTCCCAGGCTTTGTCATATGTAGGTTTGTATCTGTAAAACACCCTTTGTATAATGCTGAGAAATTATTTCTTACTGCAACAGCAGGAAGAAGTTAAAAGTTAATGATATTTTATTAGTATTCAAATTAATTACCTTCTAGAATGAGAAACAGAAACCTGCTGTGTGAAGTGCTTTAGATTATTTTCAGTCTGAAATTGAGAAAACTGAGATCATTGTGAATACAAGCTCTTGTGAGAGTTGTCCTCTTAGATCTCAGCATGCTTGTGTTTCTTCTAAAGCAAATCTGGAGGAAATTACATCTTCTGATCATTAAATTTGTTAAATGGCATAAAATACTACAAAAATTAATTTTAAAAAATGAGCATAAAGAGGACAACATTTGAACAGTGTGTGTTCCAGAAGTCACATTAATAATTTATGTACAGACTATTTCCAGAAAATCCTACTTAAGTTCAGTATTTGAATCTTGATGGGTCATCAAGCTAAATCAGGCTAGCTGATTGTTTGAGAGGCTACAATTAGATGTAGCATTTCCCCTCAGTGATGATAGCAATTTGAGCCTCAGTGCCTCGAACCCTACTTCTAACATCATTTCCATTATTACCAGCAGGGCCAGAGTTGTAACTGTGGAGAATTTCAATGCGATACTTTTACCAGTTAAAAAAAGTACATGTGCTAAAAGCCTTTTAATTCTCTGTTCTTGACAAATACAGGCTTCTAAAACCTTCACCATCATTACTTGCTTTTTTCTTCCCATGAAAGTAAATGTATCTTTAATTTTGCCTTCTAGAGTGAATACATTATGATACAGTGTAAAATTACATGATAGCCTATTATTTGCCTAGGGGTGCCCTGTTTCAGTTAGTGCATAGGTTGGAAAGGCAAAAAGGGAGAATGACATTTATAGCACCAAGCTAAATCTAGCTTTTCTTAAATTTTAAGTGCTTTATTTTGCAATCTACAAAAATAAATTTTAGCCGAGAAAGTTTCAGAAGCATGTCTAAGATACTGTCATGGTAGGCGCTTTGCACATGTCAAAATAACAATATATTAACTATTGCATTCTGTGGTACAACTGTTGCCTTTATGTTCTCTGGTGTAGTTTTTATAGATTTCAGATCTTTGTTTATTTTCAGTCTGGAATTGCCACTACTGAGGTCGCTGTGGTTGTAAACACTTGCAGTTTCTCTCTAAGAAGCTCTCTGTTTTTAGTAATAACATATAAAGTTAGAATATCATATTTCTTTCTTGCTGCAATGATTACTGTAAAAATGAGAATACCAAGATTTGTGGATATAATACAACCGAAATCTCCTGTTCTGCTGCAGAGACTCTGCTTTCAGTTTTGTTTCTTTATTTTTAAATAGGACATCAATAACTTTATATCTAGTTTCAGTTGTGGCACCTTACTTGGTGCAACAGTACTCTCCAGACCTGAAAACAGCCCCCTGTTTGGGCTCCATGGGATTTCAGCTTAAAATAAGATGGCTGCAAAGGAACACAATGAAATTATGCTTCAGGAACATTACGAACTAGAAGAAAACAGAGCAGAAAATGTACAGCTCATTCCTGGACCCCAATCTAGCAGCTTTTTGCATGGTTTCTCTTTCACAGACTTGGCTGAAATCTTATGGATTCTCTTTCCTCTATGTGGGTGAAGAACTGAGTGATACAGAGCCACTGAACCAGCTCCTCTCTCTCCTTTCCCTGTTAAGCTGGGCTGTCAACATATTTTGAGTTGGAGTGTAATATAGATTTCCTTGGAGTTGTGTTTATTTAAATGTTACACACTTGGTTAGCCCTCAGAACACTGTGGATTATAACATTGCCTTTGTCCTATCCTTCATTCTGAGCACAACTGGAGGGCCACTTGGTTATTTTCTTTTATTTGTATTTGCCAACATTAGGATTTTATTATTTACGTGTTGGTTATACTGCATCATTTAGCAGTAGAACAAAAAAACTCAACTTCTTAATGCATGACAATAGCTACAAATCTTTCCAGAGGTGTCCAGTTTATTATTTTTGTTTGTTCTATTAAATATATAGGAAACTATTTTCCCCAAATGGTTTATTATTCTTTGTAAGCTAGATGAAAAGGAATAAAACCAGATATTGGTTTGATTTGTGGTGGGCCTGTTACTGGAGGCAGGAGAGTAACTCAAAATGTGGTAGGCCTTTTCACCAGGTGTACTAGAGTCTGTTTTTTGACCCTGCCAACTTCCAAGCTTACTGTCTGAGGTATATTAATACTCTCGTATTCTTCTATTAAAGTAGGACCCTACATATTTTATAACGACCTGTGCTGGGACTGAATAATAAACCCCCACAATTGGGAGGTTGCAATCTAAACTGGAATTCACACATTTTAAAAATAATTTTGAAACCAGATACATTTTTAGCTAAACAAAGCAGTATTAATGAACACCTGCATTCCAAACACTTCCCACAAGCGTTCTCTATATTTACAGAGCCCATGGATTCTGCTTAGAGTTTAACAGGTTTTGCAGTACTCCCTTAATCCTGTACTCAGCTGATGGGCTGTTACAGAGACCTAAGTAGAGAAAAATCTGTAATGTTCTAGTTTCTTTGTCAGAAGGTCTCTAGCAGTTCCAGAAGTCATGAGAGTCAATGCCTACCTCACACTGCCTTTTCACAATAAAAGCAAAAAAGGGGAAACAGTTGCCTGGGGTTGCAGGCAGCCTATTTCTTCTAGAGCGAATCCAACTGAATGACTGGCATTGCCAATTTCTGATGTATTTTTCATTAATAGTGTCCTTGCTGAATGGAAAGATTTTACCATTCTATGCGTATCTACTTCAAAATAGAAAAATGCAAAAGGAAAGAATAAGCATAATTAGAAGCTTTTCAGACAAAATAATGGTCCAAATTTTAAAACATCATTGAGTTTACAGATCAACAGAAACATTATGGGCATATGTTAGTCTGTCGTAATTATGAGTGTCCATTTGTTCTTGCCATATGAAGAAAAATAAATGTAAAATATGCCATCTATATTTCTTAGGCTAGTTTTACTTTTATCTTTTTCTAAACCAAGCATTCATAATCTTTTAAATCCTCTCCTGTGCACAACTGAGTGCGATTTAGCAAGGACTGTGAAATGTCATTGCAAAAACAGGTTATTTAATACCATTATGTCATTTAATAGTGTCTTTCAAATTCTAAAATTATTCTAAAAATGTCTAAGCAGGGTTTATGGTGTCATGTTCTATATTTCTCACACATACATCCAGGGATCTGTTTCAATTATATTTTCACAGAGGTTTATACAGTTAGTGTTTGGTTGTGAGCTTACAAGTTGCTTTTGAAAAATTTGTTTCATGAATATTTACAGTCCATCTGTTTATGAAGGAATCACAGACTGAGGAGACAGTATATCATAGATGAGCATTAACTGCTCTTAATTGTTCAAGTTTGGAGGCAGTACTGAGTGGCATGCTTGTTCTTTTTGGCTTACAGTATCTGGTGACTCCTGGTCTCCTCTTGAATTAATCTCTTGGCAGAGCTGGAGGACTTCCTCAGAGATGTTTGCTGTCTCATAAACCTGCCTCCAGAAACTGATAATTGACAAATGGTTAGCAAAAGGTTAAAAAAAAACAATGTTTAACAACAACCTTCATGTTCTGGGAATTCCGCTGACAGCTTCTTTATTTTACTGTAGTAAAAAAAAAAAATAAATCAGTATACAAGAAGCTGCCAGTTGCATCACTCTTCTCATTTTAAAGCTGTATAGTTAAACATCACAAAATTTTTAAATGTTTACATTACATTACAATGTTAAATTTCCATCTCTGCTCTGAGGCAGGTACTACAATATGCTCAGTCTACAGTTGAAGCATGGCAGAAGAGCAGTGACTTGCTTCAGGGCACACATCAAGAATGGGATGGGCTCAAGTCATTCCAACTGTCACAGTGAATGCTGCTTCATTCTTCACAGCACAAAGCCTTCTACGCATTCTCCACAACTTACACAAGGAAAAAAAAAAAAAGAGAGAGAGAAACCTAGATACAACTAGAGAATCCAAAGCATCTAAGCTACCTTTGGAGCAGGAGGGCTGATAGAAACTAAAAGGAAGTAGTTTTGTTGTTGTTGTTGTTGTTGTTTTGTTTTGTTTTGTTGTTTTTTAACTAAGCATAGGTTTAATATAATGAATAATCTAGGAAAAACTTATTAAAATACAGAATGATCCAGTGGCATTTGATTTATTCCTGCTGTAAGCACTAACTCACGTTTGAAGAGGTGTTAACAGAAACTGTTCTGTCAAGTGCATTTAGGAGCAAGCTTTTATTCAACACTAATGACACTGTACTATTTGAAGCATAAGATTAGAAAATGATTCTAGTTGTACCTAAGTGAAGGAAGATTTTTACCATTGAGAAATAATGCTGGTGGAATATACTCATATAAATGTGCAGGCCAGAAACCTCCCTGGCTAATGAAGTCACTCCTCTTAGCCAAAAAAAAAAAAAAAAAAAGCCATATATGGGTTTCACTATAGTGCTGTGTCTTGAGTTATGTTCTGTGTGCTACCACAAAGCTGCTAGGATGAATGCACTGACCTTCTTAGTCTCATTAATCTTGTGCTTGCTGGCAATGACTTTTAAAAATGACAGGAACTACTAGGAATCATGAAAAAATAGTAGAAAGAACAACCAAGGAGGAACAAGGCTCCTGTAACCACTGCTGTAACACTGCGTGAGACTGTATGAGGTGGTAACAGCGGTGCAGCATCTCTGATTAAATGATGCCTTCACCTCGTTTTGGGTCAAGGCTGAGTACATGGCCCAAAAAGCCTCTGGGGTCAGCAGAAATCTGTTAACAAAGAAATGTATTAATAAAGAAAAACAGCACTGTTTGTCCAAAAAACAGTTGTTACCCTTATCTCTGAAGTAAGTCTTCAGTTACTTTTATCTTGTCAGCCTCACTTTTGAATAGTTTTATTTTTCTAGATAGCATTAAGTGGGCTGCTACTGTAGTTTTTGCTATATGATAAACATGATTATCTAGGACACTGTCAGACCTGAGTAGAGTGTGGGTCCTAGCAGCATATAGCTCATAGTTGACATATAATGAGTCTCTACTGGCCGTCACACATACATTGGGTAGGTCGCCCATGTACAGATTAGATGGAAGGAAACTGTGAACTGCAGGGTTGTAAATGTGGCTTGGCTGTAATTTCTGAGTCCATGTGGAGGTGTGTGAGTGGTTCTGTGGCTCTGTTGTGTTGGAACCTGAAGGACTGTAGCCAGCCTCTCGGACCTCAGGAGCATCTGCTTGGCAAAAGCCCTGTCACGGGAGCAGGACTGAGCCGTTCAGTTGGATGCTGATACTTTGTACTGAATTTGGCTTGAGAAAACATGCTACACAGTTTTGGTTGATAGCATACCAGATATCCGCATCTTTTTCTGAACTCGGGTAGCTGATCAAATCTCATCTAATTTGCTATAGTATATAAAGTGTAGGGAATTAAAAGAAGTTTATTATTCTGGTTCCATTCAAAACTGATCTTCCAGCAGTTCTTTTGATCGTGTTGTCATAATAACAGCTAGAGTTATGTTAAAAGTAAGTTAGAGGTTATGTGATTACAGTTAGAGGTGCTTTCTTCATGTCAGTTTCTCTGTGGTGGCAATGAAAATGCTCACCGGGTTTCAGTCTAAAATGTGGAATAAGACTAAAAATAATGACTCCTGTGTGAATGCACAGTTCCTTTTTCTGACAGTAATTTTTTTTTCAGTTGTGCTTTAAAGAAGTCTACAGGCATTGAGAGTTATATTAAACATATTCCATGTGTGCAAGAGTGAAAAAGTTTAAAATATATTAATTTCAGCCTCAGATGGGATATAACTCTCAATATTTCCACTTGTACCCTGGACAATTTCTCATAGCTCTGTAAGATTTCTTGCCCTAAATGCAGGTGTGTTCTTAGAGCAATCTTGAAGGCCAAAATACCTGCCCATTCCCCTTGGAAATCTAGAATAACTCACACTACAGAGGAATAAATCAGTCCTATTCCGGAAATGGTACTGTTTGAAAAAGGAAAAAAAAAAAGAAAAAGGAGAAAAAAAAAAACACCACAAAATACAAATTCAATGTTACTTTCCAGAGTAATACAAAAACTTGATTGAACATGTGGCTGGATTTTCATCCAGTGCTTAAAATTGACAGTTACATATGGCATTAGATATAAACTACAGTCTCATCACTGAGACCAACCTAAATATACAAGAAATAGTTAACAGAATCCCTCAAACACTTTGGCTCATCTCTGGTATAATTCTTCTGTTTTACTCCACTTGGGCTTTTTTTTTTTTCCCCTACCAGATTTCTTTTCAATAAATAAATAAATAAATAAATAAATATTCGTGGAATTACATGCATTTCTCAGAAATGTATCTGTGTAAAGAATTTCATCATCTGTATGTTAGGAAGATATTTAAAAAACATAGGTCTTCATAAAATAAATTATTTGGCTTGAGGAAAATCAAGGCTACAACTTATTCAGAGGAATTCAAATACTGATCTTTCCCTCCAAAAGTAAGTGCTTTAACCATTAAGCTTCTAAGCATTGCTAATTGGGAAACACTGTGAATTGTCTTGTTTTTCATGAGGAGGAACTATTGGGACATAGACACCAGCACTAGAATTGATAGCTGAGAATCCCAAATGAGGATAGACCCCTAATTGCTTATGGGTGGCAAAAATTAGATCCTCTCCTTTTTTTTGACATCTTTTATTGTAGCCTAGATGGCAGTCCATTAAAGCTGGGTTGAATGCCTAAATTTCCTGCATTTTAAGGGGAATGTGGGCACCCTTTCCCAAGAAGGTGAATTTTATTGCAATACATAAATCCCTGATGGAAGTTGGCCAAGATACTTTTTCTACTCTAAAAACAACTGAGGTTTTTCCAGCAAAATAAAATGACAGAGTTCTTTGTGCTCAGTCAGCTTCAGACAAAAAGCAAAAATGACCCTTCTTTTCCTTCGGATGTGAGAATTTGTGCAGAGCTCTGCTAGGACGTGTAACTAAAGCAATGTGAAAAGTCTTAAGCCCCACTGCCATATGATATGACAGACTATACTATTTCAGAGTTTGCTGCCAGATCCTAATCTAATATAGGCAGATACATTTCCTTTAGCAAAAGAGTTTCCAGTCATGTCAGAAAATATTTTAACCAAAGCAGAGAAGGAGATTGTGATCTATTTAGGAACACAGAGTAGTTATTAGTTTGGATAATATTTTGCTATTAGCTTATTACAAAAGGTTCGATTCAGACTTCAGTAGTTGCTGATCAGTGATGCATTCATTTGGGGAAGTGTGGTAACTAAAAACTTGCTGGACTGACAAAATAATGCATAGCCAAAGTGGGAATTCAGAAGCATGACAGATTAGCTTTCCACTGCAATTCTGTGATTTTAAATCATTATAAATCAAAATTGTTTCACTTCCCTTTGGAGCGAAATAGGATCATTTGGAAATAATACGAAACCATTCTGTGAAATCACTTCATCGGAAAAAAAACGACATTGTCTTTCTCAGACCACCAGATTTGTGAAGAACAAATGGTTTTTTTCTGATACTTAGCTCACAGAGATGCTTTGTGAGTAAATTTATTATGTTTAAGTGCATTAAATATGAAAAGTGATGCACAAATATTAATATGAAATAATAACGATAAGGAAGGACTCTGTATTAACCTCTTAGATCTCGTTTATTTTATTCATTTATTTATTTATTTTTTAACTCTCTTTGTTACTTAGAATTACACGAGGTTAAGCTTCTTCTGCAGCCAAATCTTTATGTTCCGTGTTTGAGATTTCTGGAGTGGTCATGTCCAGATTTCACATCTCTGTTGCCTGCAAAGAACGTGAAGACAACCGACGATAATAATGTGCAGTGATAATTAAGTAATCAGATGTCTGTAAGTTGCTTTGAGTGCTTTGCTACGTCAGGAAGATAGCAGCTGAAACGGCGTTTAGTTTCTTTTCTGAAACGACCTATTCTCACTCCGTTTCCACCCTCCTTGCCCCCTGCGTTCTGCTAGCAACCGCTGGTGCCCACAAGATGGCACTATGGCACAGCAGGGCGTTAGGGAGCCAGGGCTGGAGCTCCCATTTTATAGCATGGTTACATCCCGTCAAAAGTCCAGAGTTCAGACTGTAGTTTTCTGTGTCACACAGACTTTCAGACCTGTAGCAGTTGGGAATTGCAGGAGATTCCTGCTAGGTGGTTTGGGGGAATACCAGTGTAGAAAGGGATCAAGCTGCTAAAAAGTCTGGGAAGCGTATTCAGCCTAAAACAACTTCTGTGAAAGGAAACTGTTACCTGAAGGATCCTCTTAGATAAGAACTGGTTGGAGTAAATAGCACAGTTAGGTAAGAGTGTCTAAACATGGTTAATCAATTAAATAGGCTTTAAAACATTTAATTCTTGGCCTGTCTTGAAACTCTTACATGTAAGGCAAAAAATGTGGGTTTTTTGCTCATTTGTTTTTGTTAAAACAAACAAACAAACAAAAAAGATTAAATATTTGATGAAGCATATTCCTCAAATCATTTTTATTGAGACGAGCACACAGAGAGGAAATGCCTTACCAAGCCCCAGCCACCTGAGACCCACTGGGCCACACAGGCCATTGAATACCAAGTTAATTGGGCAGGGCGATATCATCCACGAAGAGCATCCAAGGTGAGCACCCCCCCCCACCAACAGAAACTGAAAAAATACCCTTCCTGTCATGGAGCTGCTGTGCAGCTTTGGAGGGAGGAGAGCTCGTGCTTTCTGGAAGAGGAAGCAACCTTTGCAGCTGTGAAACCTGAGAGAACAATGGAGATTGTGTAGACCAGCACTTGTGGGGGGCTGCTTTCTGCTCTCCAGGGCTCGATGCCAGAGTGGTCCCACAGCAGCAATCTTTTCTCGCTAATAAATTCTAAACTTCTTTTGACCTTATTGCTGTGCTCTGAGCTGAAATGCATCTGAACAATTGATGGGAGGCACCCCCGTCTTAAAAACTGTGGATGCTTTCTGAACTCCTGCAGAACTGTTCTGGACAATGTAGAAGAGACATGAAATGGATGCTCCCACCATATTTAAATCTTCTGATGCAAAAATTGGATGAGTTCTTTCCTTCCGATTACTGAAATATCCGTAGAGAGATGGAATTACTCCCAGCTTAGAAAATCACTTGTTCCATTAGCTGAACAACTGAACAATAGTCATGTATTGTTAAAAGTTTACGATCTAGAAAAGTGATCTTCATTCTTAATCGTGTAGCTTTTTTGCTTCGTGTTTCGCTTTTGCTGGTCTGTGCACTCTTAGGGGTGGTGCAGCAAGGAGCAAAAAGTGTAAATGTATGCTCACTCTCACCTCAGTGGGGAATTTCGTGTATTAGGTGATGTGTGATTCCTCCCATCCTGACCTAATTCTAACTGAATTAGTCTCAAAATACTCTTTTCATTTCTAACTGTGGGGTGTATTCTTCACATTCTGTCGTGCTCTGTCAAACAAATGCTATACTTCATCATAAGAGGGCTGCATTTTAGCAGTGAGTAAAGCAGTATTTGAGCATTTACAGCTCCCCAGACTAGAAAATATCTCACGAAAGTCCCACTGCATTGTTTACAGACCCTAATGGGGTGTGTGACGACTGTTTTAAACTAACATTTGTGTTGGTCTGAAAGTTGATGTCCTGAACAGTATGATTTCAATGATGAATGCTAGTTTAACTACATTATTTTATCTGGCAATCTTTTTAAAAGAGATATATAGATTTATATTTTTATCAACAAGATATGGGCCTGATTCTTCTTCATCAAGCTTTTCAACCAGTGGGACTATTTGTGTAGCAAGGTATTAATTGATATTAGTTCTGGGTGTCAGAAACTGTTCCTGTACCTTTTTCAAAGTCCATAACAAAGTTATGGGCTCCCTCTGCTTTCATAACTAAAAATCGGTGCTTTTTGCATCATTACCAACAATATTGGGAAATTTGGGCCTACTGGTACTAAACAAAATATTTTGTTTGTCTTGTTTACAACTTTGTCTAAGCCTATCCCAAATTTGCATTGATGATAAGTGGTAAAGATTGCAGTGATAAAGCTTTCTGCCTAACAATAATCATAGAATGAAAAAAGGAAATACAACCATTAGTACTCATTTTTAGAGTCATTATGAAGGATATTCCCTGGTCAATGCTTACTTGTAGTCAGTGTACCTCTAATCCCCATGCAGACAAGACCAAAATGTAACTGAAAGCATTTTCCTCTTGTTTCCAGACTAAGTTTAAAAAAACAAACAAACAAACAAACAAACAAAAAGTGAACTATGTATTAACTACTAAAAAAAAAAACAACACCAAAACTAATCTTTTTATTCCTGCCTTAGCCATGCACTGGAAGAACATGTCATGCTCCTCATGTCTCCTTAGGTTAGCATGATAGAAGTAGCACTCATTTTCCTGTGCTCAGTCCTGTGGCTTTGCTTTTTTCCTTTTTATTATTTCAGTCTGGATTTAAGTAGTCTGGTTTATTTATTTATTTATTTATTTATTAAGTAAGAAAAGGATTAAAAGTTTGAAAAGGGACTAGGGAACTGGTTTAAACGAGGAAAAAAAAATCCTTCAAGACTTTACTTAAGATAGACTGAAGACTTCACTTTTTTCTGTCTTTGCTCTATAGAAATATATTGTCCTTCTCTACTCCCTCTTTTTACAACTTGCTGTTGTAAAAAAAATAAGTGGCTCTCAAAGATGTGATCAATAATATGCAGGTAGGCCTTTGGTTACCCCACACAGGCTGTCCTTTATGTAGCACTAGTACACACCATAGTAACTGCCTGGAGAGAGTGGTTCCACCATGCTGAGAGCAAAACTGGTCTAATATGTCTGAGTCCATTCCCTTCTAGAAACCTAATGTAATGATTGCTGTTGCACACTTGAACGAGTTCTTTGTTAATTCAGGCTATACAGGCACATGGTTTAGCTGCAAAACACCCTGACGTTCCATCCCAACACATCCATGCCTCAGTCATGGCATTTGTATAGGTAGGCAGCCATAATGTGTCTGTGTATGTCCATAAGTTGTAGCTTATCAAGGAAAGGTCCTTGATTTCATTCCAGGTTCTGTGGAGAGCACGTCTAGTTATTACAGACCCTTCTTCTCTACTTTATTATAAAACCATTTTATCCATGTACATATTAAGGCCATTGCTCTTCTAACTTTATGGATATGCCTAAAGTCTAGTCACGTGAATATTCCCACTGATTTCTTTTATACTGTATGCAAGAGCTTAGGCATGTGTTTATTTTACAAGAGTGAGAACTGAATTATTAGTTTCTCCTTGGAGGATTAAAACCCTTAGAAATGTCTACTTCTTACCAAATGAGATGTAAGATCCCAGGTCTTCTATAGAAAACTGCCACCAGTTTTCTATACATCACCAGACCAAATATATTTACACAATACAGTAGAACAATATTGTTCCTTACAACAGATAAGAGTGGACTTTTATAGTAAGTGGCCCACAACTATTGGATTAATATATGCAAGGATTTGTAATTTATGTTTTAAATTATATACCAGGATGGACTGCATATTTTTATACATATTTATGTGTGTGTGTGTGTTGTGTTGGATTGTAGCCAAGACTATGAAATACTGCTTGTATTGAAGCTCTCAATGGCCTCCTTCACAGTGATCATTATGAAAGCATTTTCTCTCTCTAATGGCAACTACCCCACAATGCTGTTTCCTTTAGCTAACTATATTTCTGTCTCATTTCATACTAGAAAATATTCCCTCCACCTCTTGACAGCTACTAGGATTCATTTTAAATTAGGTAGTTACTGTCCTTATCTAGTGAACTACGGTACTTTGGCCAGTACAGTTTAAGGATTGGGAGGATTTATAGATCAACTGCTTGAAAATAATACAAGATTTTCAGCAGTGAAATAAGCATTTGAAATGCAAATTTTGTAAGTGGGTTCTTTAAAACTATTTGATGTTTAATCGCACCAAAAAAAGAACTTTACACAAATAGCTGTAAGACTTTTGGATGATGTCTTTACTCACACCACAGCACCACAAGAGAAATTATCATTACTTACTGAAGAAATAATCTCTGTTCTTTCTAGTTGGATTATATTTAAATCCTAGAAAATTTTGACAAAAGAGGAAGATGAAAGCTAAGGTCAGTGATAGAATTGGTCTTGAGGTAGTTGAAATAAGGCTTGTGGGATAAATGGTGTTTTATATCAACTGCACGTCAGCTCTGTATAGGATGTAAGCGTGACAGTATCAGAGAAAAGTACTAATTTACTTGCTTTTATAAAAAACAAACAAACAAACAAAAAAACACAAAAAACCAGGACATTGCTGGATTACCCATGAAAGGCAGACATTATTTTGTAAATCTGTTTGCTTTTCACACTGCCTAATTTGAGGCAGGACATTAGCCTTTCTAGGATCCTCCATGACTGTTGAGAGAAAAAGGTTTCTACCACCCAGAGGGCAATTCAGAGCAGGAACTCAGCACAGGTGACTGCATTACTCTCCTGAAGAGGCCCTCTCTCCCAGCTGACACACAAGAATCTGGCAGCAGCTAGCTTCCTATTTTATTGCATAAGGAGAAAAAAAGAGAATCACAATTTCCAGGAACAGAAATCAAATCAGGATATAGAAGTCTGTCATAGGCCAAATGCAGAATTGAGCACTTAAGGCCAAAACTGAAATCCTGAAAATATCTGCTTATGTGCTACCCAGATTTTAGGCTTTCTATCTTTCTCAGCTGTGCCAGGTGCCTGGTGGTATGTCACTGGGTGTGTCTGGAGCTGCTTTCCGTTTGGTAGTGCTGGACAGGCAGAGTGTGTCATACCTTGAGTGTAATCAAGGCACAGAAACTAGATGTTTTCTCTATTGTGAGACACATTCTTTTCTTTTCCTCTATTTCCTTGTCATGATCATTGTTAAAGAACTTAGTGGTTAAAACAGTGGTTAGAAGGCACATTCTAGATTAAAAGTTGATTTGCAAGCAGAGGACAATTTAAAGCTTTTATAGTTAGAAATTAACGCTCTGATTGTGATAGCTGCTGTACAACAAGGAGAAAACTAGTTCCTGCCTGAGGCAATTTTATGATGTGGTAGGATTCTAAAGATTTTAAACATGTTTTAATTCAGAATGGGAAAAAAAGTTTAATCAGGTTGCATGAACTGGGGAATTGGCAGTGCCAGCACCAGGAAATCCAGCAGATTCCACCATGGCAGCACAGGTTTGAAGTTTCTGTCAAAACTAAGCAAAGCAAAGATTATTAATTTTAACTGTGATGGATGGTGGGTTTGTTGTTTTGTCTTTTCTTTTTTTCCTTTTTCCTTTTTTCTTTTTTCTTTTTTTATTCCTAAGAGACAATTGGAAAAAAGTGTTAACAAAACCAAGATGGATTGTATTAATCTGTGGCAAGGGAAGAGGTAAACTGAAACTGATGTCTTGCCATTTCTCTTTTTTAATAAGTGTCCAACTACTAAAGAAATCCAGACAGGTTTGAATGAATGTCTGTAGACAGTACATCAATAGATGTGTATGCAACAGTGCTATTGTAAGATTGGCTAATAATCACAGCCTACATTAATTCCAGAAAGTACACACAAATAATATTTCTTGGCTCCATTTTCAAAGCAGCATTGGGAAAGTTATGTGCACTAATCCTGGAACAATAACAGGATTTGTATTTCCAACACAAGCATAGCTTTGGGAATGCAACCATAAGGGTCTAATGCAACAGTCATAGTAATCTCTGGCCTCTTACCCTCTCAGAAGAGAGAACAATTTTGCAATAGTATTTTCTGGTAAACTAAAAAAATATCCTGTACCACTGGGGATCCTCAAATGAGCAGTCTCTTTTACCCTATAGGGATGTAATATCATAAATAAATGAAGGAGAAAGAGGAAATACTGAAAGAACCCAAGTCTGCATCTTGAACATCTTAAAATCCCATTTTTTTCCCCCAGAAGTGTTATAACTCCTGATAAAGAGAAGTGAGTGGTCACTTTGAGTACTGAATAATTTAAACCAATAAAAGTAAAGATGCTGTTTTACTCTCCTGTTGCCTGACAATGCAAAGTGTTATCTATTCTACTTCAGTTCCTGTTTCCTTCAGTTTAAGGAGCAGGATGCTCAGAACTTTTCGAGTTGGAATTTGTCTCTTCTCCCTAGAAAAAAGTCTTCTGTATAAGGCTTATGTATGTATCAATACACGTATATATATGTATGTGTATTGAATAGGAAGTTAAGTGAAATTCAGTAATTCATGCAGGAAAGTAACAAGTACAACCTGAAAAGTTTTAACCCAGCTCTTTCTATTCAGAATTCCTGTTGACTTCAGAGGAGTGCAAGATTTCATTCTTTTTCAGAACAGAAAACAATACCTGCATTAAATATCTGTTGGAGCGAGTGGACATGGGGGGCTTTTTGCATCATACTCAAAGTTGTCAGTTTCCTAGGATATTGGTTTCCAGTCTTGTGTTTTGTAACAGGGTTATTGGTTATTATTTGTGACACTTGTTTTAAGGAAGAACATATTTAATAACTTTGCCCAGGATAGTGGTATCTAAAGATTGCTGCCACATGTAGCAGCATTGTTGTGAGTCTGCATAAAACTGTAATAATATGTTTTTACTTCACATTAATCAAATATAAAGCCTTCTCATCACTGTAAAAGAAGACTACTTGCAAGCCAAGAAAATGACCTAATAAAGAAGTACAACAAAGAGGATTAAAGGTCCTTCCAAAATCTCTCTCCATAGCTCTCAATTAAAAGAAGGAAGAAGCAATTTCCAAGACAGAAGGACTTTATGGGAAAAGAAACAATGTTACACTAGTGAGGTTTTAAAAAACAACGAAATCGCTTTATTTTGCTGAAAGTGACCAAAAGGTGGCAGTACTCCACGCACTGTTGAGTTCCCGGTGCCCTCAGAGCTATACAGTACTCATTCTGAAGTGCTTGACATCCACTTTTCTTCAAATATACCGAAGGAAACTATGCCCTTACAAGAATATAAATCCCTTTGTGGCTTCATTTGGCTTTTCTAGAAGTACACAATGCATGAAATAAAATATTACAATAGGTCTGAAAAATACTTCTTTGACCAATTCCCATTCTACTCACAGGCACTCCTGCATTCTGTGCTGCTGACTCTGTCTCTTGCTATGGTCTCACACGGCATGCTGATATATCACAAAGTTAGACGGTTATGCTTGTGGCATCAGACTTAATTGGCATCAGACTGGATCCATAGTAAAATTAAACAGGACTGAGATTTACTTAATCCTTCTGCATAAGAAAAATCCAGGATACAGCTCATGTAACATCATTTATTACTTAGAGGAGTATCTGCAGGTGTTAAGATGGCAGTAGCTGTGTTTTACGTCCAGTTTGTATCCTCCCACATCCTTCAGACAAAATCCAGCCAATAATGGATCCCTTTTCATGCCTGAAAAAATCAGCGGAAGGATCCTTGCTACTAATAGTGGGTGGTTGAGGCATATGGTGATGTATGGTAATACAGCGGTTCCAGATGTACACCATACACTTCTTAGTGACCGTTCCTGCAATGATAGGATTGCTGTGCTCCGTGACTTTCTGCACAGTGCTGCTCTGAGCATAACTGTGCCTCTGACTGTGCTGTATTACCTCTTCTCTGTTCCTTCTGCATTTGGCCTCCTCACAGGGTTGGAACTCTGTTATCCTTATGGTTGTCTTGCTTTCGTGGAAATGTTTTCCCTCCCTTTCCTATGGCCAGCAGTGTTGCTGCTTTGTCCTAGTAAGCGACCAGAAGAGAACTGAGCCACCACACATTCGGTGCAAGTGGAGGTTTGTGTGTTCGAGCTGGTAGGTCAGCAGTTCACTGAGGGGACTGAGAGGCAGGGAAAGAAATCTCCTGTCTGCTAAAGTCCTCTGTGTTCATCGTAGTCCAAAAAGCACATTCTTAGCTGTATAACCTGACTTTACTATAAATATTATGAAAGATACAGATTATATTCCTCAGTACTACTTCCTGTCATGGTGCAGTATTGCTTTCATTACCAAGAAGGTGGGCTTCTCTTGCAGGGAACTGCAGTTCTTCTTTGGTTATACCCTTTATACCCAGAAAATATGGAAGATGACAAGACTTTCTTTGATCAACTGATAAATTCATTTGTTGGGCAAATATCACAGCCAGCACAAACCAAGCTGTTGGTTATTATCCTCACTCAGGGTGCGGTTTTGTTTTTCTTGTTTTGAGGTTGAACTGGTTTAGTGGCTTGCCACTGCTGAAAAGGGTCAGATCAGTTTCCCTCTTCTCCTGGCCACAAGTTCCTGGTACTTCCCTGATGCTGCTTACCGTGTTTGTCTGATCCTACGATAAGGCAAGTGCGTTAACTGGTACAAGGAAGGAGGGTGGAACTGCTTGCCCAGGAGTTGGATGAAGGAAGCAAGACAGCCACTTTGAGTAGCAGAATGGTGTTACATCGGCTCAGCCATTCTGTGAAATCTCACTCATGGTTTAGGAGATGTCGGAAAAAGGATTGCTATTAAAGTTTATTGTGCAAAAACGGATAATTAATGGAGACTGAAGCATACCACCAGTGAAGCAACTGAATTATGTCCTATGTGAAAATATAGAGGATGGATGAAAAAGGTTTAGTCTTGCCAAACATTGGCTTTTCCAAGAAAGCCAGCTTAAGAAATTCTCTCTCCCTCCCATGATGGCTTGTTTCCAATCATGTGTTCAAATTTTCTGCTGCCTCAGTTCTGCCAATGTAATATTTTTAAGGATACATTGCAAACTGGTTTGCTGAAATGATCTGGCTTTAAAAATCACTTTTATTTTTGGAGGCTTATTCTTATCCCAGATCATTTCAGTGAAGCTAGTATCTCGTGCAAGTACACCTTTGGGATGAAATGAAATGATATGGCTCAGTCCAAATTAGTAATCTAGCAGTACATCATTACTGAAAGAAGGAATTTTTTCCCTGCTGACTCAAAAAAAATAAATGAACCATCTTCTGACAGATTTGTGAGTTGAATCAGTTCATTATGTTTGTGTGTTTGCACACGCGTGGTGATCTGAAGCGGGCCTCACTGCCAAGTGTTAGTGGTGGAGGACCTGTGGTAGAGAATGAAATGGAGGGAGAAAGCAGGATCTCACCCTTCTGGTAGTGTTAAGGTCTCATACTGGCTCAAGCCAGAACAAGTATTTTCACCTTTTATGTCCATCCCAAAATATTTAATTGATGAAATAAAACTAGCTACATCAACAGCGTACTAAATCTGGAGACCCATAATGCTATTTCCCTATATTTTTTCCTGTTTTACACATGTTGGGCATTAACACAGTGTTTTGGTGTTATGAGCACTATTGAATGTATATTGATTTATTTATTTGTAACTTTGTGAAGTATTCTGAACTCTGTTGCCCATTTACTCAGGCAGCAGCCACGTCCTTTATGTGTAAAGTACCCACTGCAGTATCAGGCCGCAAGGCTGAAGGAGACTCCTCTGGGTGTGTCTGCAGTGTAGATAAAGAGAAACAGAAGTTGTCACCAGCCATTATTTTGGATCTGACATTTTCTCTTTCATCAGTGGTTATCTAATATGGAAAATTCCACAAAATTATCATCTCTAAACCATATTTATCTATCCTATCAGATGTCAAGGAAAACCTTTTTATGATGAGCAGCAGACCCAAACAAGTTTATCACCAGAGTGAGTCTCTGCAGTACACTTAGTTCATATAAATGAGGCAATTGTTTGCTAATCAGCTACAACTAATTTCCTCATTCTTGGATAAGATCAGCTACTTCCTTCTCCTAATGCCTGGGATAGTTATTCACTCAGAGAGAACTTTTTCCTCCCCCCTTTTATATGGGGGAACAGTTTGGTATCGCCCTGTTATATTCTGCATGTACTCTTTTACATAGCCTTACTGCCAGCTTTCACAGAAGTTTTACAGAATCACCTAGGTTGGAAGAGACTTCCAAGATCACCTAGTCCAACCTCTGACCTAACACTAACAAGTCCTCCACTAAACCATATCACTAAGCTCTTTAGTCTTCTCTATACTCCCTTTCTTTCTTTCATATAGTTACCTTCTTGTTCAAATGCAAATCTTCACTGAACATCTGTTGTTTTTTTGTAGGAGGGGGTACTGAAGTCTTGCACTGGTACAAACAATTTCTTTGTGCTATTACTGCATATGCATGTTCAGATTTTGCACTGCAGAAGTTACATAAAGTGCCAAACACACCCAACTAGATGAGAAATATTTTTAGTCTTCATTATGTCATTTAAACACAAGATTCCTCCTTAAATTCCTAGTCACTCGCTTATCGTAAGTCGTAAAGAGGCTAAAACTGTATGTACTCAAATCTGTGGAACTCCAGTAGGCATGCATCCTTCTGAAAATCACACACACAAAAAAGTAAACACATTGAAAAATAGGAAGAACAATTGTTTTGATTTCATCGTAACTGTAGATGTAACTTCAGTAACAGTAAGTTATAAGATCCTGTAAGAGTTTGAAGCTGATATTGTACCTTTAAAATGAGTTATTTCTGTAAGGGATTTTGAAATTATTGTAACTTAAATAAGATTAGTCTTATCAATGACCTATTTAGAACACTTAAATTCAAATATATTACTTTTATCTTAATGCACTATTTAGACGTCTGACAATTATGCTGTTTTCCTAAAAGTCTGCCATTCTCTATCACCAGTGAGCAGTCAAGAATATTATCAAATATTTCACAAAGTGTGGAGAATAAAAAGTTAAAGCTATATAGACATCAGTGATTAATACAGAAGATAGTCCCAGTTTGATCTTCTTATACATGAGAATTTAGAATTTGCTATATTTTTCTGAACAAACGGACAGAAATCCTCATCAGCTTTTCTGAATTAGTTTAGGGAAGCATTTCAAAAGGTGTACTGTGATATTAAAGGCCATTTTTTATGCTTGGTAGAGTTTTCCCTTGCGTGTGCTTGGGGGCACATAGATAGTTGGGAAATCACTCTGTGATGATTCTCCTGAATTATGTGTAGCTAAATCAGACACGGGGCTGATGAAAGTGTACAGGATGTGTTAGCAGTCCTGCTCCAAGCCATGCTTATAAGTAAATAATATTAATCCCTTCAGAGCAATGTACAACCAAATTATTTAAGCTGGTTCCTGAAGAAACTCAGACCATGGTGCTTAATAAAAATGTCATGTTCCTTGAGTTATTAGTTCCTCCCTCACTATTGAGAATAGTTTTGAGCTTTTCCTACTTTATCCAAGAATTCATATCTTGTGAGGAAAATGCACAGTCCAATACAGATGCTAACTGTTACTTCAGCTGGAGAGAAAAAAAGCAGTGGCAACAAAGATTGCAGGAAACACTTCAGAATATGAAGGAGATTTATGAACGGCAAAGATGGAAGTGGAATTTATGTAGCTATATGGGTTATATGTTACAATCTTCAAGACAAGTGTATTTACTCTGACTGAACAAAATTTCATGCCAGATTTTACAGTTTAGTTTAAAAACACAAATATGTTATAATGCAATGTTAATTTCTCAAAGAAGTCTCATATCTGTATTATTAAATTGCCTCCATATGTTATAGACACAAAACAAAAAGAACAAGGCTAGCTTCAGCTGGCAAAAATCAACGTATTTCTGTTGAAACTAGTGGAACTGTACCAGTCTGGATCAGTGGAGAGTCTAGCCTACAGGTGTTAACAGCAATTACGATGAAAGGAATCTATCCCTGTATATTTTCTGTCGTGATTTTCCATTTTTCTATGTAGCTAATACAGAAAGTGCAAAGGTAGTAAGTAAATTATATTTATAGATATACATACATCATTTTTATGTGCAAACTAAGCATGTTATTCAAGAATCATTAAGAGGCAGTAAATAAGCAGATTCAGTGAAATGCTTCAGATGCACTGCTTTTACAGATTTACATTTTAATGATGTTCCCTGCAACAATTACCAAATTGTTTATGTAGGTCATTGTTATACGTGACTGGTCAGCAATTTATGTTAGGTAGTTTTGCTTTCATTAATACATGTCCTTTGATTTAATGACATTCTTGAGGTTCTTCTCAAGAGATCAATATTTCATTATTTTTAATTTAAAGATGATCATTTCCTGATATCTTCTGTTTAGAATTTTAACACATGTTTTGCTCTTGAAATGTCTTCTATTTCAATTAATAATTTATGGTAGTCAGAGGAAATTAATTTAATATATAGGTTGACAGGAGAATATTTCATATTCCTGTCATACTTAAGGGGGAAAAAATATAAATACATATACAAGCATATCCTATATGTAGAAAAAATTTAAAATACATGTTAATAAAATGAAGATAAAATTCTTACTAGTGATCTGCTGAAACAAAAAGCATTTTCAACAAATCAAAATGTCTAGGCATATATTCAGTGAAGCCCTGAAGTACACACCTAAACGTAAGGATGAGGATAATTTTGTTCCACTGTGCAAAACTTGTATTTGATTTTGAGCATGTGTGTCAGGCTTTGTGGAATTAGGGCATTGGCATTATGTATTCCCATGGAAATTTCACCATTAGAACTCATCCTAACTTTGACAAATAGAACAGATACTCTCAGATGTAATCTCGCACATCTGTTGTGTTTCCCTGTATGAACTGTAAGTCATGAGAATAAACCGGGACTTATCCCAAACATTAAGCCTTTTCATTTGTACGGGTCTGACATGATTTTACTATTAGGATGAGTAATTGCAAATTTACAGATGATCTGTCTTCTTTCTATAAAAATGTCAGATATAAATTTCTAGGGATACAGTGTCAAATAATTCTTCATTACAGCTACTTTTAACACACAGTGCTTGGTGATGTCTGATAACAACAAATACATGACAACTAAAGAAGCTATGTGCTTTCACATTGTGATTTCTGTTTTGTGATTTTTTTTCCTGATCTATCCTGGACATTTCTTGTAATAATATTTCACAGGAGACAGTGAAGAACTGTACTCCCTTGAAAAGGAAATCTCACTACCAAAGGGATTGTATCCAGTACATCTGTGGAAGTGTCTGTACTTGTCTGAGGCATACTCTATCATATAGTAAGGATGTGGTAGATTTCTCTTCCTTCTCATTCTTCAGCCCTGCTTTGAAAGGAGAGACTGTCTGAATTATGATCATGCTCCCTTTTCTGATGACTTGCAGTTTGTGACCAAGTCTCCACACTCCCAGATTGCAGAGATTATGACTGTCACAAGCCCATCTACATCAAGAAAAGGTAGATTTCTTGTGCATCCCCCAGGTTAGAATTATGTGGGATCATCGCAATATTTCTCTAGATGTCTATAATGCTTTTAAAATCTTACTCCCTTTATAAAAAACAGCCTTTGCAGCTAGTTCCACACTACCATATCCTCCTTGTGCCCATCAGGAATCCCTCTGGGTCCAAGGTGCTTTATGTCTATAATGAATGTTTAAACAGCCTTTGCATAGTACAGTATGCGTTTCTCAGAGGGGTGATATGTATTTGAGAGATGAAGCAGAAAGCCTGAAAGGAGGAAGCTGAGACTTTTACAATGGCTGGAAATAGGCGTGAACAACAACTTGATAAAACATCTCAGAACTGTATCAGTTTTCCCAGCATGCCTACAAAACGCACATCTCAACAACCAAGTTGAGCTACAGAGCCCATCTGCTGAGGGCCCTGATCCCCAGTGGCTCTTCCATGATCTACATAAATCTTAGAGCAGCCATGAAAAAGCAATGGATTTTCAACTCCTTTAGTGTGTGGAAAACCTCCTGTCTCTGACAGAACACTGTGTTAGAGAATCTTGGATTTTTTTTGTGAATGTTTCCTCCCAGTTTTCCCACCTCAACCTGGGAGCATTATTGTGTTTGTGGTTGAGTCCAGCGTTAACATTTTCTGGTCAGGTACTTGGATCTCTGCATTGCTGTATCATTTGCTCATAAAACAGTAGTCTTCCTCTCATATATTTTCACAGAGATAAATAAGATTAGCACGTGTAACATGCTGTCTAGTGTGGGGCATCCAAAAGTAAAGATCTATCCATTGGGTGATTCAGACACTGTACTATTTGGTAAATAGTGTGTGCCTATCTTTTACTGCAAAGGTAAATCCATTAATTTCATCAGGACTACTCACATGTGCGGTGGTAGGTGAGTTTACTAGGGATATTGACTTTGCTTTACTGCAGTCTAGGGAGTATTTTCCTGGGGCCACTAGCAAAACTATGAACATTTCTGGGGAAAATAAAAGATATTATAATTACAGAAACATCATCTATGTAATTATCTCAAAATAAATATTTACGTAAGGAATATATAATCTCCAATTAAAAAAAAAAAAGTGAGTCAGTACAGAGGACTGCCAAGTTCCAAAGAGTTAATGTCAGACAGTTTGTGACCTAGTGACTGACAGATACTGTGCGTCACTGTGACTTGATCAGGATATGCAAGAAATTTCTAGTGTTTAAAATGTTGCGTATGTGTCTTTGTGGCATACAAAGGAGGTATTGTTGAGACACTGGTCTGCTAACCATCTATGTCACTTGTAAATGAATTAATAAATACAAACTTCTTAAATTTCCTTAGAGACAATGTTGGAAACCTGGTTATGTTGACCTCTCATCATTTCAAATGTTGACTGGCATCAGAGTGCCATTAAAGGCCACCTGTATCCTATTTATGACAGTCTCTCACCTTTTATAAACCAATTAGTAGTCTACCCTAATTCAAATTGTTCCTTGCAACTCTTAGTTTCTTCCAAGCTTATCATTGCTAGCACTCTGACTGTTGCATACTTACAATAAATCCCCAAACCATCTTATAACCCAGACCATTTTTTCTATTTTTTTTTTTGTTTGGTACAGTCCTGAACCACTGCCAGTCCTCAACAGAAAACCAAAATATTATTTCCTGACTAAGCATCAAATACCTTTCTGTCCATCATCCATCCATTCTGTCACCATTGTTCATGTATCAAATTTTTACTTGAGTTTTCCTTGGACTGCTAGTAAAATCTAAGCTGTCACAGGTTTTCATTGCTGTTCATCACTTTAGATTTGCATACAAACATCCAGTAGTAAATAATACTCAGCGTAGTATTGAGCAGTATGTGCACTATACGAGTACATGAATTTCCTAGATAAAACCATGTGAAATGTTATTAATGAATATCCCACTAAATGTAATGGAAATTAGTTTAGAAATGCAAATATAGTGTTATAATTCAAATTTTAACAGAAATCAAAATGAGATAAACTCTTACAGGAGTAAGATTTTATGTTTTTACAACCATGAAATGTACTCAAAAGAATGAAAGAGGAGTGCTTATTTCCCCAGGAAATATTTTTCTTTATATTTTTCATTGAAGCATTTATTTTCCTTTATACTGAAAAAAATAGCCAGAAAATACACTGTTATTTTGCCCTTTGCACTGTGTCATGAAGAAGCTCTGTGATTTTTCTGAGGTCTTAGCTTTAGCTACTGGGCCACAGCATCAGAGATTGGTTGTTGCTATTGTGTGCTGTACAAAGGATGTTGTATACTCAGAAGTCTGAAGTGTTGCTGTTTTTTTCTCCACTATAGTACCCCACAACCTCTTCAGCGAAATGGGGACAAGCTTACGTCTTTGCGTTTTCATTGTCAGAGGAATCCAGGTATGATTTATGCAGCTTTTCTACCTAGACTAAAATTATGTAGATTTAGAAGCATACATAAATTATCTGTTATCCACAGAAGTTTACTGTAAGGGCCTACATACCCATGAGATTATAAATTTATGCCAGTTTTGGAGGAATTTAAATTCTTGATAAAAATAGTATTTATAGACAATGAAAAACATAAAAGAATTCTACTAACATACGTGGTTATTTGGAGAGTTACAAAGGTTTTCTGATTTTCATTTCATAGGTAAGAACCTTAGCAAAAGTCATATGTGACCTGATCCATAGAAATGACTTTTTTTTTTCCTGACATAATTATAAGCACTTCCTTGAAAAAAAATGCTCATGGTTGACAAACTGACAGCCCTGAAAATAATTTATTTATTTTTTAGTCACAGTGTAGTTACCTTGTTATCAGCAGCAAGTGTTCCTGTTTTCTACTGAAGTACCACCCTAGCGAGCCAGAATGACCACTTCTACTGATTTGAGAATGTTTTAGTACTTAAGCCACTTCTGGCCCTGGTGTATGTGATGTGTATGACTTGTCCTGGCAAATGGATACAGTACTGTCTGTTGCAAAGAAACTTTAATGTGTATAACACATCAAATAGTTAGCTTCATCTGTAGCAGTTAAGCTTTATAGTAATCAATTTAAAAATAAATGTCAAACTATATTGAAATATAATATTACTTTTTCTCAACTAATCTCTATATCTAGTTTATCCAGTATGTTTTTTTTTTTTTTTAAACTTACTGTCAAAAGTGAGCTGCAAGCCCCCCCAGAATTAACCTGGCATATTAGTAAACACATATTATTCGGTTTCAACTTCATGTTAAACTTACTGCCTTTGGTTTCTATTGCTGGTTTGTCTGCACAGCAAAGTATTCCTCAAAAATGAAAGCAATAGCAGTAATACCTTGAGATGATTTTATAGCAATAGTTTATGAAACAAACATTTTTCATAAATTGAACTATAAACATATATATAACTGCTGATGATATGCTGGCAATAACACAATATTACAGCCTTATGGATTTTTACAGAAACGTATCTACAGTGGTGCAAAGCTTCCTGATGGTTGTTTCATGGTGCTGCTATACAGGAAACAGTAGCTGGAGCAGGGAAGTAAGGGGAAACGGAGCTTTAAAAACAAAGGTGTTTTTACCACCTAACTTGAAGCATCTAATTCAGGAACATAATTCCCCATATAATACAGAATAGTCAATTTCACTGTGACTGGGGTCTGTATTTTTGGTACACAGCTATTAATTATCAAGAATATCACCTGTTTTCTGTTACCTGGGACAACAGAGAGCTAGGAGATGCAAGTAACAGAAGAGCTTCCAAAAAAAAAAAAAATAGTAGTGCAAGGACAGGTGCAGAAACACAGAATCAACTTGTATTCCCAAACCCCTGAATTTCAGTTTGGAATGAGCTCAAGTGCCTCCAGACTATGCCCCCCTTGAGGACTGGAGCAGTTTACAAAGGATGTTTTTCTTTGTCTTAAGTAATATCTCCCCTGACACCTAGTCCTTTCCCTCCAAGGTACTCTCTGCAACCTACCACAACCATTCACTGCTCCCTAGCTGAAAGATCTTCCTACTTATCACTTCTAACTCTAGCACAACAGACCTCCAGATCCTATACAGCAATTTTGTGTCACTCTGAAACACCCCTTACCATGTGCTTTCCTATAAGCCAGCAAAACTCCCACTGAGCCTTAGGCCCACAGAGAGCAGGGCCCCCAAAGTGTGCATTCCTAGAGCTGGCTCGTAACTCAGCTCAAACCTGTCAGGGAGCATATCTGCCCATTCAGGCCATGTCCCATATCTCAGAGAACTAACTTGGCCCCTTCCAAATCAAATTTGTCCAAGGAGCTTTTTCACTAAACAAAAACTGGTTCAGACAAACAAAACAACCTCGTTTTGTGATACCTTATCTAGAAGCTACCTCTAGCTTGTCCCAGACTTTCCCCTTAGGAGCTTGCTGGTAAACCCACAGCCTTTCCCAGAGACTGCTCCCAGCTCAACACAGGTGAGATACATCTGAAACCTTAATGACCCAACTGCTGCTGTGTCCTTGTATTACTGACTGGCTTCAGAGGCTGCTTGCTTACTTCCCCTTCCCTTTCTTTCTGCGTAGTTAGCATATTGCCAAGCTTTATTTAATATTTTTGAGAGGATAGGCTTGGTCTTTTGGTTATTTTCTCAGGATTGCTGATCTACTCAGTAGAGTTTCAAAAGAATGGATAACAGAAACAAGAGCCTCTCCTGAACAGCTAAAAATCAACATAGGTTAGTTTCATGCAAAACTATGTTATGTGAGGTCTCATTTTTTTTCTTCAGAACGTGGTAAGTTATTTTGTGTGTGAGTGAAGTTGTGCTTGGTAAGAAAGCAATGTGTTACATGTTGAAGACATTCACTGGTCAGTTGAGGAGAAAAACTAAATCAGTATCACCTGCCTGTTATTGTGCTTCTCACTGTTAGAGCTCTGCATCTTTGCTCTGATGGGGAAACACGGGCAAAATGAACAAAATTGTTCTCTAAGAGATTTAGTTTGTGATTATATTGCTAGAAAATGTTTTGTAATGGGTTGTAGCCACAAAAAATGGAAAGTGGATATTAATATTACTTACATGTCCTTTGGAAAGCTATTCAGAAATCTGTTGTTGAAGTTAATTTTAATTTTCCATGTAAATGTTCAAGTGCTTTATTGTAATATTCTTATATACATAGCATATTCTTCTTAAGTTTATCGTACTTTCATTTTAGATTTTTTCTTCATTTGTAACTAATACACTTGTGCAAGTTTGATTTTGTTATTAGAAGTATTTCCATTCAGAATGTAGTCCTTTTTACTTTTTTGTTTCAAATTATTCTAATATCGAGGAGTCTCCAAAATGCTTTTGTAGTTAAAATTCATAATTGTACTTAAATAATTTTTATTTATTTTTGGCTATTTTATCTATTTTTCATAAGCCAAGTGTCTTTTTCAGTGATACTGAGTACTGATCAAGCTGTACCCATCCTGGGAGAAAATAAATCTCTGTGGACAAATCCTTTCTCTCCTCTTCAGTGGCTAAGGCTTCCTACGAGGTTTTCCCTAAACTGTAGTAAAAATATGATCATGTAGTCTAATTTAAAAACAGCACAATTGGTATCGTAACAGTAAGCTGTTTGTCAGGGAGCAATAGCACAGTCTGAAATCCAGATCTGGGTTAATATTATAGGATTTCAAAACATTTTCTGTGAATGTATTCTTTGGAACTTGGCTTGTGTGTTAGCTGTAACAGGAGTATCATATGCAATCTGGCAGAGTGGAAATCTTCCGGACTCTGGTTTTGGCATGATCTAATTCTAATTGAGTCTTGTTCTGTAATGTAACAGCTACTAAAAATGCTTGTGCTGTTTAGCTGAGTGACAAGAGATGCAAGGATTGCTACCTACAAATAAATCATAAGCATGTCTACTATATTCACTGGAGAGAGTTTAAAGTATGCGTTGACTTTTCAGAAGAATTTGATTAGTTGTTCTGGTGTACCTCAAATTCTGGGCTGCTTACAAGGTAATTTCAGAATTTTCACCTTTAAACTTAAGTATGTGAATCAATTCCATAAAATGAAAGTTCTTGGAGATATTAGAGAAGGTCAAAGCTTTATACTCACCTACCGTATGCAGTGAAGAAGGAATATCATTCAACAAACTATATGTTATAGGTGGGAGAAGTAAATGGACAGACTGTAATGTACTGTTTAAAAAAAAAAAAAATCAGTGACGAAGCCTAATAATTTGTCATTAAAGATCCATTTATCTATTTAATTATGGAAATTTGCAGTTAGTACTGAAATGGATAGGAAGGAACCCTTTAAAAGTAGATTCAGGTGGAATAACAATCCCTGTGCTTTGCATCAAGTGAAATACATAGGGTTTGGAAGTAAAAGGTATGTGAATATATTGCTGTTAGTTTATTATCGGTTTTTCTCTTTTAATACACTTCAAGATTTCAGTTTTAATCTTCTGTGATGACTGTCCCTACTGTATAATGAGATTTAATAGCCTAGTTCTGCACCTGTACTTGCAGTGTCATTCTCCCTCATTCGTTGTAATCTAGAAAAGTATTAGTTTACTGCTGGGATTGTGCTTTGGGATAGGTTAAACTCTCCTGGACTAGCAGGGAACATGCAGTCTTGGAGTCAGATACGAAAGAGCTGTACATCTGCATACACAGGTATTCCTGGTGGGTGGACCAGAGGAAGTCTTTTGGCCATGATGTCTCCTGAGATGATAAAGTTAATATATAATCAGCAAAATTTATGTGAAAATCCTTACGAGTTTGGTAGCCAAAGCAAAAACCCTAATGTACCCAGGTATGTAGCTATGGAAAATAAGAATCACTGCTTGCAAAGTCATATTTTCCATGAGAGCATTACAGGATTTCCAGTGTGCTTTGAGTTTTCCAGAGTTAAACTAGTCTGACATGTGTGAGGCAATGCACATCTGAGCGCAGATTTGCCTTCCCTAAAATTCAGTTATGAATAGATCTTTTGTTTCCTGCCTTGAAGAAAGGTCCATATGTGGACCCAACTGCCACTAAAGTTCTGGAGGGATAAGCATTTTTGCTTTCTTCTTTTTTTTTCTCTTTTTTTTTTTAATGAAACTGAAAACTGCTGTTGTTGTTAGAAGTCATTTGGCTATTTCTATACAGACTTGTCTAAGTGATGATTACCTTTTGCACCTATTTAAAATAAAGATAGCTCTCGGGTTTTAAGTAAAGGAAGTTTTGGAGATAAATAACTGCAAGTTAAAAGGCAGCGAAGGATAGGTGACAATGATGGGTAGCATAATCATAGTGAAGTATAGGACTGGACTAATTTATTTATAGTGTTTATATTAATGAAATCCTGGTAAAATCACCTTAATCTTGTAATCCAATGTTGCTTTCATTCTGTATAGTATTAAGTCCACTTTAAAAAGTCTGTGTATAATTCATATACTAGTGATAACATAATAAGGGCACATGGAAATCCTATAAAGATTGGAGAAAAAACTCTCACGAGAAGAAAAACAGATGCAAAGCTATAACCTTGCACCTGGAAATCTTTCACACGGCAGTTCAGTGCGTTCCCAACCACCCCATAAGGACAGAAACAACACAAGCAGCTGATAATGTGATTGTGAGGAATGTGTTGACCATGGTGATGACAGGGTGATACATTTACCCTAGAGAGCATGAGTGCACCTGTGAAATATTAGACTGTGCTTTTTCACTAGGAGATCATTTTGGAAATATTTAAGAGTAAGCTATAAGATGGAAGGAGAGTGCAGTTAAAAGAGGCTGGGAAGAGGTAAAGGATAGACATTTGGGGAAAAGCAGTGTGTGCTTTCAGAACAATTTATTAGAGAGCTTTGGAAGCTTATTGCTTTCTCATTAAGACCAATCCACATTTCCTGTGCAGCCAAGCCTCTATCAATGTGACTAATTAAATACACTGGAATTAGTAGACAAGGAGAGAAAGCTCCTAGTTTATACTGAAGATACATAATTTAACATGTAATTAGTGATGTATGCTTGAAAAAGTAAAAGAGGAAGGGTTCAGAAAGCTGCTCTGGTTGCGCTGACTGTATATTTCTAATTCATATTTTATTTTAACACATCAAATGATACGGAAAATATTACATGCATAAAGAACATCAAAATTGGCATTACTGTTGATTTGGTCGTCTGTATTTCCTGACTGGAAATTTTATCTTCAGTACTCAAAATTAAGTCATGCTTATGATTATATTTAGAGAAAACTGCATGCTAGTATTGCTATTTCTGAAAGATCCCTTTCTATTCTGGAGTTCCTTTCTGGGATGAAAAAAATAAGATGTGCAAGTGAGGGTGTTGTTTTTTTTTTTTTTTGTACCATTTAATAGCCTTATAGAAAACCAAACCTTAAATTAAGTTGTAACATACGTAGGGATCGGGATCTTTTGTAGGAAAGATTCTTCCCAGTTATGTTGCTATTTTGTCTGAGAAATGCTGAAATACATTGGTCAGTTTACTTGAACATTTTGTTGAAACTTGATGAAATTGTGTAATCTCATACAAAGGCTGATAAAAGGAATAAAATACCATCTGTAAAAAATAGGGAGTATGTTTTGTGCAGGCTTGTGAACAGATGCTAGCTGACATGTTTTAGCCAGAAACTACGAAATTAATGATAAGGTTTCCTGGGAAAAACACTTCTGTGAGTATTTGAGGAAAGCAGTTCTGAGCTTTAAGTGTCCTCACAATCAACTGGATGAGGACTGATTTGGCCTGCCACTGAGGAAAAGTAGACTTTTCACTGGCAACACCTGAAAGGCAAAGCAAGTGCTGAACAGAGAGTTTAATGTCAAAGCAAGTAGCTGTAAGGAGCCCGGAGCCAGGTTTTATAGTGTGAAGAAAGTGACAGAGGATACCAGGAGGCAAACAGTAGAACATCTGGATACAGAATACATTTTTTGAGATGATAGATTAAATTTTCTTAGTCTTTCTGTTGGATACAACCTCAGGAAGAGGAAAGTACCTGGAAAATGAATTAGTGTTTTGGAGGTCTCTCCAGCATTAGTCTGCCAGTGAAGTGGAGAAAATCAATATTAAATATATTTAGGAGTACATTATGCTGAGTTACACTGACCTCATTAAATGTATCACTGATAAATGGCTACAGTACAATTGGTAATGGGACAAAATTTAAATCCTTGACTGCTGAAGCTTCCTTTCATGGCAAAGACATGAAGTAGCTTCTTCAGGAAAGGCTGGGTGAAGCTTACCTGAGGTTCTGAAGAAGGTTCACCAGAAGGCCAGGTGCTGTCAGTTATGAAAGTGAAATAAACTAATTGGAATCTCTGCACCAGGAATTTAGTAAATGTCAAACTTCTCAAGCAGCCTTCAGAACTGTGTTAAGATGGCACCGCTTGCACACTTCAAAACAGTGGAAGGAAACTCAGTGAAAAGGCTGTCCAAGACTCATCTGCCTCATGCTGCAAGGTATGGGCATGTCTGGCTTTGAGTGATGTCTAAGGTCGCTGGACACTGCTGTCCACAAGCTTTACAGCTTTCTGCAGAACCAACAGCTGCCTGGCAGCTTGTGGAGAAGGCAGCTTTCTATGGCTCAGAGAAGTGCAATGACTGCTCAGAAAGATGAAAACAAGAATGGAGGTGTAAAGGACTGGTACCACTAGGAGTCCTAAATGAAATGAAGGAGGGTATTTTTCGGACTCAGTACTTGATTCTTGTGTTTATTCACTTAAAGCTCTGTTAAGGTCACTTAAAACTGTGCTAAGTGTATGTGGATGATCTTCAGAAGTAGGATACTACTACTGATACGGGAACATAATAGTTCCTGGTAAAACATTCCAGAGGGTACAAAGTAATTGCTGCTGGGTTCAAATTATAAAGAGAAGATAGAGACCAGAAACTGCAGAGAAGGTTATTTTACTCTCTTTAAGAAGAGATACATTCCATGCCTGAGGAAGATCTGTTAAATCCAGTGTCACCACTGGTGACTGGTGCATTTTACTCCAGTTAATTACGTACATGCCACTTTTGTCCTAGCAACATTTTCACACAACTTGTGGTTTGCTACACTTTTTAGATTCATTTATTTATTTAAATGATGCTTGAAGTTGAGACATCTGAAAAAGCTGATTTTACCTGCATGGAATAGAATTTGACCTAGGATAACAAGTAAGTGGAATAACAATCAAGTGGTAATCTCTAAAGTTTCTGTCAGCTAAGGGTGAAACAGCAAATACCTGTAGGACAGTCATCATGCAGTGTCTTGAATAATCCTGCTGAGGGGAATTTGATTTCTTAGAGCAAGGAATTCAAAAGTTGTCCATGTTTGTTGAATAGGGCCCTGTGAGATTTCTTGATTTGCTAGGTCAGATTCACAAGGCTCTGTTTTTCCTTTCCAGGTAAGTACTATTGGAAAAATGTTGCAGTGTGATGTTATAATAATCCATCTGATGAAACCTATTGCAGGGCATATATGTGATAATAAACCAAACAGAGCAAACCTTGTTTATTTAGGAAATGAGGCTGTGTGTAATCTCTTGGTGTCTGTGCCTCCCTTAACAACTTTTAAACCCATTAATAAATTTCAGCTGAAGCTGATGAGGGAGATCAGTCTTCAAGATAGTTGATTTCTGTGAGCTTCGTGACAATACAGTCCATCTCCCCTGCCTGCCTATCTATCAGTGCTCTCACTGGGGAAATGTGGTAGTGTCAGTTCAGCTCTCAGTAGTTATTAGATAATCTGTAGGTGGCAGCAGTGGTGTGAATGCCCTGATCTTTACTGTCAGATTAGTGCTTTTGCAGACCTGCGACAAGCTGGTTGCAAGAGCTATAGAAAGCTATAGAAAATCAGTCCTTTCTAATTCTACTGTTCACATTTTAAATCAGTTTTACTTAGGCACTGGTATAAAGAAACCATAAAGGTGATTAATATTTTGTAATGAAGCAATTGGCACCCAACAAGCTTCTCACTTCTATAGACTGCTTGCTAAAAATATTAAAGAACTTAAAGGTAAAAGTGAAATTCAATTTGGAATACATACATTTGGATACTAAAGCCTCTGTCTAAATGATTTCATTAATATCGATTGATCTATTGCCTTCCAAAGAGGTAATCAAAGAGTAATCTTGTTAAAGAGGAATAGCCTACTTAGTGTGACACGAAGTGTTGAAGGGCCAAATCTTAGTTTGAGAGTGGAGAATAACCTTGTGGTTATATTAGGGCTGGTAAAATGAGAAAGGCAAGAGGGCCTCGTTCCAAAAGGATGTGAGGTCTTGCTGGATCTCCAAGTCAGAGGAGCCTGCAGCCGAGCTGATCCAGCAGCTTTGCTTTAACAGCAAGTGCAGAAGGGATGGGGAGAGTCGGGTCCGTTTCGGTATTGTGCAGAAAAGAATGATAGGGCCACCTAAGCTAAAGCTTATAATTTACTCCTCATTTTTGTTAGGTTTTTTAAAATGAAAATGTGATTTTTTTTTTTGCCAAATGTTGGAATGATTAATATGGATAATTCCTAATAATCACTATTAGTCAGCTTTCAAAAGAGTACTGCAAGCTTTCATGTTCAAATATTTCCTGATGGTCAGCTAAAAGACAGTGTGTAGGTGGCAAATAGTAGGATGTAAACAGCATTTGAAAAGTGTACTTTGCATTATACTGGCACTTTTTGAAAATTTAGATCTGATTATCAGCTGTAGGTTTACTCTGTATCTCTTCTGGAGTATCTAAATTAACATTTTGACTACTAGTTATAAAATATGGTATTCTCTAACAAGTATCTGTAAGCACTGGGCTCCAGATCCTCAAAGACTGTATTGGTGTCTTTTTTTTTAATTTCTCTTAATGAATGAAAATGTATCAAATAAGAACAAAATAATTCTCATCTTAATTATGCTGCTTAAAATGTTGACATATTTATGTGTACAAAATAAATAGTCTGACATAACTAATTAAAATGGCTGTACACACAAATACATTATAAATAGGAATAAACATATTCTATCTCTCAATTAATTTATTTGAACTTCAGGGTGTAGTTACAATACATTCAGGTATCCAGAGAACAATGGAAAGAATCCTTGGTGAAACAACAGCACTCTCAGTTCTCTTGAAAGTACTCCGTAAGTCTCTGAAGTTACACCACGCCATTTGGCAAAAACAGTATTTGGAACGGTGCTCTGCAGCTTCCTGGAGTTAGCATCTGACCAGTTCCCAAAGAGAGCAAGCTCTTGGATCCTGGGAATACTTGATTCTGGCAGTAAGAGGACCTGGGATCTCTCTACAAGTGTGAAGGATTCAAAGAACACTTGTTTAGTCCTCCTGATAATGGAGATGGTGCTTGTCTGTACGTGACCTCTGCAGGCAGAGTACTGTTTGCCTGTAGCTGGCCTCATGTTTTCTGGTGCTTACTTTGTGTAGGGGGTAGAATATAAATAAGGACTCATATATGTAAAATATCTGCAGCTAAATTGCTGACTGCCGGGATTTTATCCCTACAAACCTTCAAATGTTCAGAACAACAGAGTAAATAGCTTCTCAACTTGCATACAGTGGCAGCTGAAGCTGGCAGTTTCTCTCTTACTCCTAACCTTGTTTGCCTTGAGCTGCGTAAAATCTCCCAATACCAGGCAGATCCATTTTATAGGGACAGCCTGGAAATAGTTCTGTTAAAACAAAAATCTCTGTCAAATGGATGAGGAAAAAACTCATAAATTGTTGTTTGAGCTGTAACTTCCTAAGGTGCTTTACAGCAACTCTATTTCAAACTGATCTGCAATTTCATTACACCATTTATGAAATATTTTAAAATATTATTTTTCTACCTCATGTATTTATCAAGATTTCATGTTTGTGGAGCTCTTTGGGCTCTGGTTTAATGATACATAATTTTGTATTTTTGAAGAAATGTCTCTCTCAAACCAGCTGGGGTTACAGATTCCCTCTTTAGGAAGCCATCCTTATGGTTAATCTCCTCCATACCTGAGTATTGGAAGCTTTCTTTCTGGGCCCAGACAACTGATTGTACATCGATCTGTGAGGATTTCCAAACAATTAGACAGACTAAAACACCTTAGATGTTAAATTATTTTGCAATATGCCTGAACGTGAAAAAAACAAACCCTGATTGCAAGCCTCTTTAGAAACTGCAAGTGCCGTTTGGAATGGACAGATAAGCTGCTTTTGTAAACTGTTAGTCAGAAGGCTTTCATTTCTGTGGTGTAATTTCTAAATTTTAGGTTGCAACCTTTCAGGGAGATACATAAAATGCCTAGGAATATGGAATAAAGCATGTGGAATGCTTCATTTCTGAACCTCTGTTTTCATAGCAGCTTTCTCAGAGGGAGTTCAGGATTGCTTGTCTGCCTTATGCTGTCACTTAAGCATCAAGATTTATGTGGCTGAGGAATTGGTCTGAGTAGGCACAATTCATGTAGACTGCAGCTTTAGTTATTACTGCAGAAGGGGTTGGTTAGGCATCTCCGTTCTTGTGACCTGCATCTGGCACCAAATCTGTCCTGGAGCAAGGGTTTGTGTATAAAATGCTGTAGAAGCTTTGGGTTCTTCTGTTTAAAACACAAGTTAAACATAACTGAAGTGTCTCCTTTTTTTTGTGATGTCCATGCTTAGGATTCCCTAACCATGAACCAGTTGTCATTCTTGCTGTGTTATAAATATTTAGGATGTGCGTGGGAACAGCAGCAGGCAGGTAGGAGTTCAGATCTTGAGCACAGAGAGGTTTTGAGACTGTATGACTGTCCAATTTACTTAAGTATTGAGTAAAAAGATATTTCTCCTGATACTGTTTTGCAAATTTAATTCTTTCTTGGAAGGAAAGCTCAAGTGCTGTGTTTTGTTCTAGAATAGCGTTTATTTTTCTTGCCAAACCTAAGAAAAAAACAAAACCACTTCTCATGGTTGACTTAACTCACACACTTTTTCTGTTATTTTCAGGCACTGGTAGGCTGTGCAAAAAATAAAAATAAATAAAAAAAATCACTTCTCCCAGAGACTGCCCCATGATTTTGAGTAAAACCCTAGATAACTATTTATGTTTATAAGCTGGAGTTCCACAGCAGCTCCCACTGCATTAAATGGAAGAGGTTTGCACATGCACTTCTGACAGTCAAACCATTTACAGTCTAACTGTGGGTGCACGTTAGGGAGCCCCTTGACCAGAAAAGACTTTGGGTATTTTGAAAATCAAACCACGTATGCAGACGTTTATGTCCATGTTTTGGTATCTAGACATAGGCTTAGGTACCACAGGTTGAATTTGTCCCCCTTACTTTTGAAATGTGCACCACAGTCGCTTGTAAAGCCAGGGGCAGTGCTGCCAGCATTTTAAGGTGGGGCTTCTGTCAACAGCATATGCAGTGCTGCCTGGGATATTATTTACATAAAATACCTGTGCAAGCCAACGAACCAAAAACAAATAACAAGGAAAACCCCTGCAATTTGGGATCTTTTTTCATGCGTATGAGTAAGGAAAAGGATTTTGGTCTATTTGAAAATGAACAAATTAAAAAAGTCAAGTGCTATTCCACCACAACTGTCACAGACTGAATGCCCTGAAAGAGCTGGCAAAGCAGAGAAAGAGCTAGCATCTGCTAGCGTACTAGTGCCTCGTGTCCTGATATGTGGAAATGTATTAAGGGCTTACCAAAGAATGGGTTCTTGCTACTTCTGCTATTTTTTTATTTTTATTTTTTTCCCTTGAGGTAAAAGTGGTGTCCAAGTTACATGTTGGTGCAGATTTATGCCCAAGGATTGTGTGATTTAAGGATAGCTTCCCTGTTCACCCTGAAAAGCCTATTTCCAAATGCAGCTATGCCCAGTGCTTTGCAAAACGTTTGTGTGCAGGCGTGTCTGTTTGGATTTTTATTTTATTTTTTTGCTCAGGATGGCTAGGTGGCTGTTTTGCTATACAGCCTGTGACTTGTTTATGATCTGCGTGCTTACCCTTACTTGTTCCAGGTTTTCAGGATTTGGGATGTGTGCAATTGGTGCTGGCTGTCAGCTGAAGATATAAGGACAAAAACATAAGCTGTGGAACATAACTTTGCATACTTGTGAGATGAATGATTGATTTGTGCAGAACCCACAAAGGATGTAGCTCTCAGGTTCTTCACATGACCATGCAGATTTGTTGCTTTTTGATATTAGGACAACTGGCATCTACTGGTTCTTAGGCAAGCGGCTATGACACGGGGCATGTCAAAGACTGAAGAATTGTGCTAAACAATTGTTCAGTGATTCTTGTCATTATTTGATATGGTGGAACATGAAAGGTTTGATGTGGCCTGACTTTAAGATCAGATAAATCTGCAACTACATGTTAATAATGTCTGGTGATGGATATTTGTTTTTCTTTGTAACTGGATGTTAGTGATGGGCCCCCATCTTAGTGGTCTGATGGCATAGTATTTTGTGCAGTAGCATGAAGTGGCTTTGATTTGTTTCTCAGTGTGGTTTAAAATATTGTCTTGTTTATAGGAATGGTGGAACAGACAAAATAATGGATTGGGATTCAAGGAATGGGGGTTTTATTACTGGCTTTTCCAGGGGCAACTTTGGTGGTCTTTGCAGGTATAACCTTCCTTTGCGTATTAAAATGATGAGACCTGGAGAAGCAATTGACTATGGCATCCTTAGTATCAGCTATCAAATAAAAATAATGTACATAAATATTTATAAAATAAACGAAAGTTACTGTTGATTTTACTGTAGCATTTCCATCTGGAATTATTCCAGAGAGTTTGTAATGCAAAGATTTAAAATTTCATTCTATTTCAGAGCTGCTTCTCAAGCTTTGTGACGCTTGTGATAGTAGAGACCCCTTCCTTCTTTCCATCCTTTCTCTGTTCCTTGGCTACTTTTCCCCTCCCTGAAGACTTAGGATTGAGATGGCTCTCATTCTGACCTTACAGCCGACTGGAGATTTACCTGTTTGTTTCACTTTTTTTTCCCCCTACCTGTTGTCAAGGTGCTGTTGTTTGTGCATGTGTATATGAGGTTAGTTTAGCTGGTGCTTCTTCAATCAGCATCTGTTTTTTTCTGAAGCGACCTCTACAGTGCATGAGATTTATGGCAGTGTGTACTTCCATTATGTATCAGTGTTACTGTGCAAGCTCGCTGCATCTCTGTCGGAGGAGGAACGGAGCTTCTCAGAACAAGCCTTCAGTATTATCTTTGAACATATGTTCTCTATTAAGTGAGATGAGGGAAGTCACTTAGTTTTCCTTCCATTTGGAGGTTAAAATGGAGGGCTTGTCTAAAAACAGATTGTAGTAAATTGGAGGTTTATTTGAACAGTATGTCAACATTATTAACTTGAAAATATATACTAAATTGATAGGTTTCCTTTAATTACCTCATCTTGAAAGCTGTTCTCAACAAACAAGCAAACAATTCGGAAGTAATTTAATCTGCCTGAAAATGAGAAAATCAGGAAAGCATACAGCACTACTTTTCTAAATACGACATTTGCTATAAAGAAGAGTGTTAGATAAACTATGTAATATATTTGGCCCGTTCTACTTCCTGTTCAGAAGTAGTAACAAATTTAAAAACCTGTTGGTGTCTAGATTCTGGGGTTATTCTGCACATGTGCAAATGTTGGTTTACAGTTAGCTGGTAGACAGCATATTGGTGGTTTTTGTTGCTGTTGTCGTTTGTTCTTTTTTTGTTTTGTTTGGTTTTCGTGTGTTTTTTTTCTTTTTAGTGGTGGTTGTGTTAATATGGCCAGTATGAAATGAGTTATATGACTGGGCTCTTAGAAAACCCCGTGTCACTTGACTTCCCTGGCAGATGTTTAAGATGGCTATACAAATGCTGCATGTGTGAGATGCATTATACAAATATCTGAGACTTCCTTGCTTTTAGACATTATTCTGAAGATTTTAATGATGTTGTAAATGCCAGGAAAGCTAATTTGCTTTAGCGTTCCACATAATCATAGACATTTCAGCAGCATTCACTTAGCACTACTTATGCATGTGCTACCCTTTCTGACTGAAGAGCTAAAATTAGGGGCCTTCTAGATTACCCTGTTTCAGAGGAGAAACTGGGGATTTCTAGGGAAATTGAGCTGCTTTAGTACAGTTAATGAGAAACATGTGCCAAGTCTGACTTTTTTCAGCACAGCGCGTAAGCAGAGAGAGTTTTACAATTTGGAGTTCTAAAACTCTTCCCATAAATATTTTGTTTTGAGAATCCACTTGGTTTTGATCAGGATGGGTCAGTGACTCAAGCATGGATTTCTTCTAGCAGTGGCTTCTGAGCTCCTTCCTTGCAGGTGAGACTCGTCAGGTAAAGAGTTGTGTCCACACCAAAACTCAATAGTTTGTTCTAAAACAAACTTCATTTGTTTTAGAAGGAAGAGAGTGGCTGTCACAGTAGGATTTAATGATCTCCCTGATCTAGTGAAGAGAGTTTAAGTCCACCATTTTAGCCATTGATGTAGTGTGAAAGAAACATGATGTTTATAGATCTTCCAAACTACTCATTGTCACCTTTCCCAGTAACTATATCCAGAATGATCAACACCCAGAAGTGGTTCTTCCTCACAAAAAGAGTGGAGGATGCTACTATTCTAGGCAAATGCTAGCTGTCTGCTGAGGGAAATTACAATTTAATCCAAAATTATATATTTTTTTGCTGTAGTACTTCAAAAATAGAGAAATAGTAGCCCTTGACCTACATGAAACTTTTCTGAGTAGGTTTGTCAGTGGTTGATAAATCAGTTCTGTTACTTCAAATATTATGCTTGGTTTATTCTTGAATCTGCATCCCACCGTTAAAACAAAGGTTTTACTGTTGCATTGACTTATTTGTGTGTGTCAGTGAATCTAGCTGAGGTTGAGGCATTTATGCAAAAAAATCAAGCGGTGGTGTGGAACAGAACTCTGGTTTGCCACATAAGGTAGAAGGGACTGTACTGTTTTCCTGGTAACTCGTGACTGTGTACTGTACATGACGGGAGGAACATTTGTTGCTACAGCCGAAGGAATGGTAGTTCTGAGGGGTAATTTGGCTTCCGATACTGTTCAAATACCACAAGATGGTCTGTTCTTTTGCCCTCGTCTCTCTGTGCTATCACGCTGAAGTGATTCTAAACTCTGTGCCTGTTTGGTTTGATGCTTTTAGCTGTCATCCGGAGTTCCTCCTTGTTGGTTTATGTTTTTCTTTACCCGACCCTTAGCACTAAAGCAAAGCTTGATACCAGCCTGTTCTACCTGCTCTGTGCTTGGTCGTTGTCCCATGAAATATCATTTCCTACTTCCCATCCTTTCTATTGTGTGTAGTTATTTTTATATGTGCAGCCCTTACTTGTGCAAGTATGTCCAAGGTTGTGTTTTAGTATTTTATTATAAATAATTTCCAAAATTATCCTCAAGAACATGCAATTCTTAAATATTATGGAAAAAGCTTATGGGCTAGCAAACTTTGGAGCTTATTGCTGTCCTTTTAAAATTGATTGACACTGGGGGATAGTAGTTTGTCACAGGGATTTGGGACACTGTTATAGAACATAGCTTTTTTTTTTTTTGAGGGAAAAATAGGTCGGTCTGGGAAAGGTTTGCTCTGGTCTTGTGCAGTAATATTTGTATCTGGTCTGATAAGGGGTAGGACAGATTTAGGGTGCTTAAACTGCTGTTTAGAAGTTTTATTTGTATGAGCATTTACAGAATAAAATTCTTCATAATGCCTCTAGATTTTTGTTGTAATATGCAAGAAAAAATATGCTTGGAAATCTGAAGATCCCATGATGCAAATGTTGGTGGAAAAGAGCAGAAGTTGGGAAATCTCCTTTACTTGTCATGGTGGTGGATCAACTCTGTTTTTGGATCTAGAAGGTGCAAAATTTCGACTAGACTTAGCATTCAACAACGTGGTGCAGCATGTACAGTCATATGATACTGCATATCACAGTGGTGTCCTTACAGTAGGAAGCCGTAAACCTGCATAGTTGTACTCTCCTCTCCTTCTCGTGTGCTTGCAATATCCGTGGAAGTCTTTTCATCTGGCCAATTATTTTTCATTCTAGTAGGCTGGCTACTCATGTTTGGTTTTCTTTGTTAGTTCGTGGTACTTCAGTGCGTGTTGTCCCATGTTTTGCGTGGCAATTTGTCATTAAAGATCCCAGGAATTATCACTGTGTACAGCTTTGCCAGTCTCTCCTCTTTGGTGAAATTTCAGTTGAGCAGTTACAGTCTTTTTAACTGTGAAGTGCAAAGGAACTGGGTGGCGTTGAGCTTTTACTTTTATTTGTTCCATCTTTATTCTGTAGTACTGTTAAGTCTCCCTCAAATGTTGCTGTGCTGTATCTGAGAATCCCCTCTTTCTTTGCTGAAAGTAGAGATGCAAACGGGTTGAATCAACTGCTGTGTTTACTTTCTTCTGTCAGAAGATTTATTGTTGCTATCTTCATGTTTTATTTATCATATGAAATAAAGACAGATTTGTGAGCTTATTGTGCTCCTTTTGGAGGCATAGTTCATTGGGAAATCCTTACATGAGTCTCATTGAAGTCTTGGTGCCTACCATTCTCTCTGTTTTGGAAGTTGGTAGGTAAATTTACCCACCCAAAGGGGCCAGGTAAATTACTAGTACAAGTGGGACTGAAACTATCAAAGCTTTTGTAGTTTTGCATGCATAAGTAATGATGAATAGAAACATTTTGTGCCATAGAGGTGCAAGAAGGTGGTTCTTTTTAAGACATAGACTGTATCATGTCTTTATCAAAAAAAAAGTTTGTGTGTTTGCTTCCTTGGCAACAGGGCTGTCGCTAGAAGCCATCTGACTAAAAGCCTTCACCCTGCAATTCATAGTATTAGGGTAAATCAGAGAGCATTGTTTACATGACTCCTTGTGTTTCATGTCATGTATCCTCATACACAGATGTTTTTCATCGTTTATTGCTAATAGTGAGTATGTGTTACAGTTTTCTATGCATTTTTGTGGCATTTTGTATGTTTAAACTGTACTCGTATTGAATGGGAATGATTATGTATTTTGACTGAGGGAAATGAAACTCATCCTTGGGATACTTTTTGGTTTGCTTTCTCTGCTTACACAGTGGCCTTTTACAGGCCTAGAAAAAGGCAGAAACCTTTCACTAGCTAAACTTTTTGCCCTGCATTCCTGGATTAATAATGCAAGCGGATGATGCATGTCAAGTCACATGAAGAATGACAAGATGACAGAAAATACTGCCACAGTACAGGGTAGAGCTGGTTCACAGAAGCAGAGCACGAAGACAAAATGGAGTGATATAGCAATAATTCTGTGCCTCAACTCCATAAAAAGGACCCCTTTATCAAGAATTTCAAAGGTAAAAGGCATGGGGAGTCAGATTTTCAGCTCTTTTAAGTGACTGTAGCTCCATTAGTGATTGGCTGAGTGAATGAATGAATGAATGCAGGTGGCTAACTGTTCTAAATCACTTGAAAATCTGGTTCAGAAGCTCTTTCTAAATGAGTAATAGGGGAAGGACAGGGAAGATACTCTTTCAAAACTATACAAAACCCTGATTTTTTTTTCCTCCTGCTCTTTTTTAGGAAATAGCTGTAGGCAACTGGTAAAAAGAAGTCCTAGCTGAAAAACTTGATTTAAGAGAGGATTTTCAGACTTTCTTCCCTTCAGAATAGGAAGGGAAATGGAAAACTTATAAATGCTTTTAAAGGAGGGGAAAGGACTGATGGCTGATTAATGTTTTTCTTCAAGCTTCACTTAGATTAAAACTTCAGTCAAAAAAAAATTACTCATAATTGAGGTAACAAAAGGTTAAAATAAATCCTCGATGCATCTGTAGGTTTCCCCTACCCCCAGTATGCTTTCAGTGTTCTCTCCTAATTAGTCTCCTGGAAAAAAACTGATACAACTTTGTGTAGTATTTTTATTTTATTTTGACAGAGATGACTTTGTTGAGGTTTGTGTATGGGGTGGTTGTGTTCCATTTTGTTTCCCCTTACCACCATCCAGGTTCAGTAGGTTCCTTGTTTTGGGCCAAAAACTTCACAACTGCTCTTCTTTATGCATGCAAAATCACTTGTGAGGGGTTTTAACTTCATGCGATGAAGAAGGAGTCCTTAAACTCCAAAGAAAGATAGAAGAGAAGGTTCTGATCTTGTTAGTCTGAATGAACAAACATATGCTTGTGCTTCTAATTGAAATAAATCCCCAAGTCCTTAAAATGGGGACAACTCAGAATCTGTTTGTTTAAACTCCTGACTTCAAAAGAGGAACTTGTATGTGTCTTATAAATAAGACCATGTTACAGAACTGCTCAACTGTCCTTGTAAATGGTTTCTGGAATTCTTGAAAATGTTATTCTAAATTGTGAGCTTTCTTTTTCTCCGGGGTTTGAAAAAGAAACAAAACGGTATACGAGCAAACTGGCAGCACATCTAGGATGAACCCACAGAGATCGGTAGGCCTAGAGTTAATGGCTTTCAATTCTTCCAAATATATGGTACTCCCAATGCTAACTACAGTTGAAAAGCACAGTCTGATTTTAGTAAAAGCCGCAGCAGCGTCTGTAGCTGGAAAGGTTATGTTGTGCTGTGGGATCAGAATTTAGGATTCTCTTGGATTTTGAAGTTTTAAAAACTACTCAATTGCCTTCATTACTTCTTCCTTTGGTTACTGATTGCTTGTGCAGCAGCAGGAACTGCATGACAGAGACTTGATCCTTTCCGCTGGTGCAAGTAGTAACCTGATTCTATCTTCAATCATTAAGATGCTTTATTGTTGTAGTTCATATGTTTTAATAAAAATCTCTTACAGTAAGTGATATACTATCTAAGATTCTTGTTTACTTTTCTTGTCAGTCCCTACCTAGGCACAGGGAGGAGGCTGAGGAAGATGGGTTTAAGTGTAACTGCAGTCATGCAGCAGCATATAAAATGCTGCCAGCTGCAACAGGTGTCTTACACCTGCTAAGATATGCCAGCAAGTTGGACTGGCACCCTCTGGTTGGAAAGCAGACAGGAGTACAATTGTACAGGAGTACAATGCAAATTTTGAAGGGGAGATGTTTAGGATGTTAGGATGTCCTGATCAAACTGAGCATCCTGTCTTTGCAGAATGAAAGTCTGTATCTAGGCTTTTGACATTGAGAAAAAAAGAATCATATTAATGTAATCATATTAGTGTAAATAAGTGCTTCACATAGTCTACACTTGGAAACTCTGTGGGTTCTGTATTTACATCTTCATACATATGTACATGTGTACCCATACCCCTCTTTCCAGAAGAGTAAAGGGAGAAATGTTATGCTCCATAACATTTTTTCTCATTAAGGTTTAAAAGCCTTTATTTGAAAAGGAATTGTAAAGCTGAATAAAAAATACCACGGCTTTGAATACAACTGTAGAAGGCATCATTACTATATCTCTTACTTGCTGGGAGGAGAGAAAAACATGGACCAGATTAGATGTGGATAGGTCTGAGAATATAATATGGAAAGATGGAGGGAAGCGCTTGCATGTGAAACGATCTGACTGGGTTATCTTTGAATCTTCTCATTTTGAAGAAAACATTTTTCATACAGTTCCACGCTTCTGGCATTTTCTTCTGTCTTTCAAACTGTTCTTAATTCCTCATGGCAAAAGTGAAGTTTCTTATTAGAGGGAGTGACTTTTAATTAACACAATTGTCTTTTGTGAAAGCAGCCTGAGGTACTGCAAAAACATACAAGGCTCATTCGATTCAGCAGACCTACAGTGTGACCAGCTGCCAAAAGTTTGACTATGGAGTCAATGTAAGAGGCTTAAAACCAGTTTAGAAAAGTATGTAGCTGGGCAGAGGGAAAAGTGTTTCCAATTTTAAATTCTAGATAGTGATTTGCAGGACATAGAGAAGATTCAGATTAAAGGAAATGATTTTGTTTCCCCCTTCTAAACCTAAAGGAGCTGAGTTTAACACTGTTGAAGGATTTTCTGTGAGATGTTCACACAGCTCTGGTGGTGACAGTATCTTGGCTTCAGTTCTGAATTTTGTTCTAAATTTAGGATTCCTCTTTGCTTCTCTCTTGGAAATGTAGTTGTTCCCTTCCCTGCTTGGTATCAATAACAGTCTGTCTCCCTTTTAGCATTATTTCTATACTCAGTACTTGCACAGTGTGTGAATCTCTTTTTATCTTCTGTGACTATCACCATGTTGCGGACATACATTATTTTTGCGCTCACAGAAGCAATTTAAAATAGATGGATAGATGTTGACAGTTCTGGGCAGCTGGAGAAAAGTTGTATCACAACAGACTTAGTTTTGAATCAAAGAAATGTTGTCCTTGCTGCTTCCTACCACATTTCCAAAACTGTTTTGTTTGAGTCATCCATGTTTCCTATCTCTTTTTTTGGCAAAATGTAAATGAAAATCAAACAGCAACCTGTCAGGAGGTCATGCCTTAAGAACAGCTTACTATTATTTTTTAATTTCTCTTTTAATCAGGTATCTCGTTAACATGTTGCTACAGATTTGTATGTAGCTGCATCAGCACTGCTAGCAATCCTGCTGCATGAAATGGCTTGTCTGACATCAAAAATTATGAGGAGGCAGCAGGCAGCAAGACAATAGATCAGCCAGAGTGTCTACAGATGTTTTTAATCTGATCCTCCGTTATTTATACAGTGTCATAGGTATGCATGTTGTTTTGCAGATATATAAAACATGAGAGCTTCCTGTCCTGAGGGGCTTACAACATGCAAGATTGTAAATTAAATCCTGCAAGATTTCTGGTCATTATTATCCAGTGCCCAGTGTGTATAGTTCGCAGCAAGTGCAATATGGAATATACCCACTTCTTGTTAGCTGCACGTGTGAGGGGAGAAACCTGTTTAAACAACGTATGGTCAATAGCGAGTGAAAGAATTGATAACCGAAGTTCAGGGCCTTGAACACTGATTTAAACCCATCTCAGGTCAGCAGAGCCAGTGCTCTTATTTAGGCCTGAACCATATTCTGCTAAACAAGAGGAGTTTCGAAAGTCATAAGCATGTGTAGTCCCCAGTGAAGACTCTGTGTGTGTGTGTGTGTGTATCATATGGATAATGGCTCCATGAAATTTCAAAATCATTATGGCACTGTATAGGTAAAATTCCTCTGTGTGAAAGCACCCAAATGTTTCTGACTTATCAAGATCCGCTTTTGTTTTGTAAATTGATCACATGTTCTTTTTTTTTTTTTCCCTGTGTATTACCCAAGCATGTGTATCCCATTACACGTTTTTACAGATTGAATTTAGAGAATTCCAGTATATGAACCATGTTCTCTTTTGGCTTTGTGCAGTTAGTTGCTGTAGCAGAGCTTGGAAACTCATAGCTTTTCAATTTCAGCTGTGCATGCACGTGTCTTCATATTGAGCAGGTCAGGATGAATTAAAAAACTGTGGAGGAGGAAAAGTGAGACAATTAAATAGTTTCCTTACTAATGAAATAAATTTCAGAAACCTTTTTCCAAGGTTGGTTCTCAGATGGCAGTTACAAAACAGTATTTTGGCCACCATTTCATAGGTACTGTTCTGGCAGAATGTCCTTACCGTCAGAATATATCTAATGAAAATTTGTTAATTTTGCGGTGTTGTCTTCTCACTTTGTGCCATTAAATATTGACCGGAAAATTTGTTGAAAATTGATTTTTCCTTTAGTATAAAATAAATTGTATGTTAGGAGTGCAATCTGAGAAGCACTTTTTTAGAGCTTCTAATACTTGGTTAAGAAGTTCTTTACTCCCAACAGAAAAGGATGCTGTCTTCTGGTCCTGAATTCTGAACTTGGAAAGGGATAGTATTGACCTCATTAGCTTACTTCAAGCACGACTCCTGTTTGTCCTCATGACTTAGAAGTGATTTATGTTCTTCAAAATGTCTCCATATGATAGAGACCTTGATTTTTTTTTAGTTATTTTTGATTCATGGGGTTACAGAAATCATTGCCTTGGATCTTTGACTATATACATCTTTGTTTGTTTATTTTGTTATTGTTTTCCTCTACTGACTTTTGTTTTCTTTCTCTCATGATATCCTTCATTTTTGATATTCAATGCAAATTTTAGGACAGAAGGAAAAGCATTTCAAGAGGAAGAAGTCTGGAAGGTGGAGACTAAGAAAAGAGTTAAGTGGGGATTTTCCTCGATATAAAATTGTTGGGCAGAAGCCAGGCACATAAGAGCTAGAGAAGAAGAATTGCAGAATTTGTTTCTGTGTGTTGCGGGCTGGGGGAGGGAAAATGAGCGGAGCTAAAACAGGGCATGACTCCAGGGAGGGAGCCTTTTATGACAGCTTTCTGGGAGAGTGGAAACTAGGAGAAAAGATGGCCAGAAGAATGTGCATGAAACATGTTTGTTTTACTTAGCTTACGCTGCTTCTTAAAAATTTTTGACTGTGTTAATTAGCACTTGCAAAAAGCTGCTCTGATATGCTGAATTGCTTCCTGTCTTCAGGCTCGTTCATTTAGAATTAGCCGGTTCCAGGCTGAGTTTGCCAAGTTTCTAGTCTTGACCAAGAATCAGAGATAATAGGATCATACCCATTTAAACTCTGTGCCACACAATCTGAAACCCCATATCAGTGCGCTTCCAGTTTTCACTTCCTCATTGCACATTACAACAGGTGCAGTGAAAAGCGACAAGGATACTCAGATATGTGGAATGACTTCCGCAGGAAAATCAGCTGCTTATCCTAGTCTCCTTGAGGCTGGGAAAAGCATGACTCCGAAGAGGATACGACAGATTATTCCTGCGTTAAGAAAGTAATTACTGAAATTTAAGTCTATTCAGATGAAATATCATTGCTAAAAAGAGAAGTGTGCATGAAAATCTGCTGCGTGGTACACACCTTTGATTTTATGTCTAAGTGAATTTCAAATATGTATCCAAATGTTAAGATGCCAGCCGAAATTCAAACAACCTGATATCATACTTCAGATGTTGCTTCAACACACTGAATACATATTCCACCTATTTCATGTTTAGTTTTAACAGCAGCAGGCTGTGTTGTGTTGAAGTCAAACTGCAGAGTAGTTGCAGGAAAAGCTGTAGCATTGTTGTTTTGGAGTCCTCCTTGCAGCTGATATTTTGTTGCTCAGAAAAAGAGCAGACAGTTATTGAGGTATTCTGGGTTCCTTAGAAAGTTCAACTTCTTGTTTTTCTTTGAAAAAAATCATTTTCTTTGGCTTTGGATCTGTAAGATCTTAGCTCAAAATAAGGCCACTGAGTATGTTTTCACCTCTGGACCTGATTTTTGTTGACACAGCCAGTTTACTGTACACCGAAGTACACGTTTATATTCTGAGATTCAGCTCAGATAGCTGTTATTTCAGTAAATGTAAACCACGATGTTCACACGATCAAACCTCAGCCACTTCATTTCAGGGGCTACCTTTCTCTTCAGGCTGCTGGAGGGAGAGAGGGAGGGAGGGAGAGAGAGAAGGAGAGAGAGAGACCGAGACCATGTGCTGTCAACCACCTTTCAAAGGAGATTCTTCAGTGTAAGACTCTTCTCAAAAAAGTTTCACCTACTCTAATGTTCAACATCTGATTTTAATATCCTCTCTTCCCTGCTTTCTCCTGCTCTTCCTTTCCTTCCCCTCAGTGGCCAGGAGTGAACGTAACCAAGAGAAAAGAAAATTTACTCCGAAGGATCTTGACCCTTTGGTTTCCCTTCTCACTGTAGCTCTGGCACACAGAAGGAGTTTTGTGAGCAGCAAGAGGGCTTAACAGTGGCAATATGCATTCAGTGGTTAAGTCCTCTGCCGTCTGGTAAGGTGTGAACTCTGAAGCTTCTCTTGTGATGGTGTTGTTCATAATGTGCCTCTTCCCTGTGGCCTCCCTAGTGTCAGTTAATGGACATGTTTAGTTTGACTAAAATTGCCTGAGGGATGCAGAAGTTACCTGGAGTTTCATGATATGTCTATGTGTAGTTCTGCTGCAATACCACAAGGTATCCCTTTCCTTAACAATTTAGACTAAAATCCCAACTAGTAGGCATCTGTGTGGTAATTGGACTTATTTAATGAAAATCTTATTTCTGTATAACTAAAATATACAGCGTTGTAGCAGATTGCAGTTCTGGACCATAGTTCAGCTCACATTAGCATACAGTGCACAGAATAGGAAGTGTGAGCAAGATAGGTGTTTCTTGATTTTTCTTACTGAGAGGAGAGGAGGAAAACATTCTGAACCATTTCTTATTGGGTACAGTAATCTTAAATTACTGGAACCTAAAATTAAAAATGTGCAGGTCTGAGGGATGGGTGAAAGAATATGAAAGATGAGAAGAACAACATTTAAAGCACCAAGCAGTCAGAATAGTGGCACTTGAACTGTGTCCATGCTGCATAAATATTTGCTGATTTGTTTCCCCTTCTGGAACTGTGAGGAATGCCTTGACTCAAGGCAAAGATAAGGACAAACATAGCTTCAGAAGGCACTGTAGTTCATCATCTACCATGGGAAGGCTTGGTATCAGCAGAGAAAAGTAGATGTTTTCGTTGTGTTTTAGAATGAGACGTTCTATCTCGTGATAGTGCAGTTTAGCCTTTGTGAGAGCAGTGCACAGTATCATGATAATCCAGGCTGGTATTTTGGCTCCAGTCTGGTGCAAACTTTTCTCTATGTGAGATAGCTGAAGAATTCAAAACAAGTAGCTCCTTTACATTGTTTTTTTTTTTTCCTTAAAAAAAAAAAAAAGGAAGAAGCTGCAGAATGAATCCTTGCAAACCCAGGGTTCATGAAATGCCCGCGGTGTAAAATATTCAAATCTGTTATCATAAGGCCCATGCCATTAGCAGCCATGGGAATTTCAGGTAAATACTGGAGATGAACATATGTTGTTTCCTTGGCTGCCATTAAATGTCAAAATAAAAGAGGAAAAACATGAAGGATTCCAAGAAACAAGAACACAAATATGTAACTAGGATGGTTGTGTGTGGTGGGTCAGATCTATGTGTTTTGATGGTGGCCACAGGTAGATCTGAGGAATTGTGTATAAGCGCCAGTACATGTGTGAGGGCAGGTTTTTTTTTTCCCTCCTTTGTTTGTTTTGTTTGGGAGCAGAGAGGGTGGGACAAAAGGGAAAGAGCATTGAGAGAGAACCCCTGTGAAATGCATGTAAGTATATGCTCTTATGGTGGTAGTAAGGTGTAACCTGCTGTGGGTGCTGTATTCATTTTAATGGGAATTGAGGCAGGAATGGAATCAGGGCTTGTGGCTGTTGAACTTGCACTTCTTCCTTCCATATGTTTTCCAAACACTTCAGAGTCACTTCTGGATAGTAGGTGTTTCTTGCAATCCAATTAACATGCACTGATTTTCTTCCTCATTAGAGTCAGGTTAGTCCTGAGGAGATTGTTACCTGCAACTGCTTAGTATGGCACAATGGAAATGCAATAGCAGGAGGCAGAAAGAAGAAAATTGATGTACATGTTAAATGTAGTCTTCCATTAGTTGAAACTATGGGAGCTATTAAATGCCCACTTGTTCTCAGTCTGTGCAGTCTTGTCTGTCTTTTCAGTCTTTCCCTTTGGAAATATCAAAATTTATACTGGAAATTGTCAATTAATTTATTTTTGTGAGCATGACAATTAGAATTGTTATTTCAAGAGAAAATGTCTTATAACCATACATTGTTAATTCCCTTACCCCCAAATGACTTCCCAAATGGAACTTGAAGCTGCAGCTGCACATCTGTGATTGGAGGACATATTATTTTAATAACATTTTATGTTCCTTTATTATTATTATTTTTTTAATGAGAAATCCATAAGACATGGCGTTCAGGTTGCTTATTGAGGTAACTGCGTATCTCAGTTTCTCCACAGAAACTTTGAAATTGTTTGGTACCTCTGCTAGCACAGAGAGGGTTGCAGAACTAGGTGCATGCAAGTTAAAAAGTGACCAGCTGACCTTAAAATGTAATCAGTGTTTGTGTTCTTCTCACAAATTTTGATAAATTATGCTTCTGAACTTTTGTTGATTGCCTACCGGTAGTGTATGCCTAGGGTATACAGTAGATTAATGTTTCCTTCTTGTTAAATCTGGTAGAGCAGCTTTAATTCATATCCTAGCTTTAAGATAAACTTTCTCAAAAATACACATAAATGAATCTAAGGAAAAACCTTCAAGAGTGGGCTTCTTTTTCGGTATGATTGTAGCCATAATGAAGAAGTAAATCCCAGGAAAATCTCTTTAGGTGTTTGGTAGAAGAGGTGACAAATTAGTATTTGCTAATGCTATGTTCGGTTTTTCGTTCAGCAAAACCAGATAACAGACTCTGTGATGCAAATTTGAGCTGAATATTACTTCAATCGTCAAAGCTGTGCTATACCAAACCAAGCTCAACAAATGGCTTACTCTTGCTCTTATGTGAATCAGGGTAGAAGGAAGAGGTGAGAAATAACCCGTTCACCTAATTATGAATTCACTGTTATTCTTTACACAACTGCAGGTTTGGAAGCTCTGCACAACTCTCAGTATTGGAAGCTTTAATTTTCCTGAAGAATAACTCTGGTTTTCCACTCCACACACTGACAAAATTCCCAGTGCCTGTGTAAGGCATACAGAACGGCAGTTTGATGCAGCTGTTTGTCTTTTAGGAGCAGTGGTGTGATCCAGCTCTACTCTTCAACTGAGTTACCAAACAAGCCAATAAATAATTTCTTAGACAACTTATTCTCTGGTCGCCAAAAATAGAATAGTCTGGTTGACAAGCAGATATTTTGGCTATTGTAAATTTTTCTTTCCATTCTGAAAATATTTTATTTTTGTTTAGGTCTACTGACATTAGTTGTGAAATGCCTGTGACCACTGAATACACTTATGAGAGATTTGCACGTTTCACTACTCTAATCTGTTAGCTTAGACATCTGGTGGAAGATAACCTGAAGGGAGCTATCATTGTCACCTTATGCACTATCATAATTGTCTCCATGCTTAAATAGTAATTATTTTTCCCATAAACTTTTATGTTATGATGAGTGGATGGTTTTGAGGAATGTTTCATAGGAGGAATTGTTCCTGTCCTACTTGTCCTGCAGATGACTGCTGCCTATGTGTTCAAAGCACAGATAAAGGCTACAGAAGGGAAAGGTGAGGAAAAGGAATATAGATGAACTAAATCAGTTGATTAGATCAGCTAATCAGGTCTATAAGTTATTGAACTTCCTTTGTAAAAACAGTGAAAGCAGTTCTCAATCAAGTCATTCCACAAGCAATAAAACAAATAAACCCTGGTTTCTTAAAGATTGTACTGAGTAGCTAGAGGTTTTGGTGTCTGTGAAGGTGTGAAACTCAACTGAAGCTTTCATTTTGGATAGGACAATTGCAACGCCTCTGCTATGTATCCGTTTTCTAGTGTCTAGTAAGGCTAGAACACAAGCTGCAGTCTTCCTCTCTGTTGAGGTGTTGATACCCTCCCTCAGCATAACTACCTAATAGCATAATGTTTGGTGAAAATCACAATTGTTGAAGAAATTAGCTACTTGACTCTGAAATTATTGGGGTGACAAAGTGAGCATGTGAAGATTATTTCTTTGGTAAAACTTAGCATAAAAATGTATAAAACAGTGAAGATCAGTATCAGGATAATTTGGTTCTACTGTGGTCTTACATAAGAATTCTGCTTTTCTTCATTCCTTTATGAAGTTCAAAATGATTAAGGCTGTTTTGACTGTTTTGAGCTTGCTTTTTTTTTTTTGGAACAGGTTATTTTTCTTGTCGTCTTTGTAGATTACCGTGGAAATACATTATTCTGCACACACTGAAGCAGTAAGATTCATCAGGATGTGGTTGTAGTGTGATAATTGCTCACTTGCATTCTTTTTATAACGTTCAGCTGTGAGGCTCAGGCCTGTGCAGCCACTATTTAATGTTCCAACCAGTGCATATATTTCTGAGAGGGAGAGAATACAGGAATATATAAATACATTATGTAAAATACATAATATATATCTTATATATTACTATATATAGCATATAAAATATATTTTATGTCTATTAAAAAAGATAAAAGATAAACATAGCACCTGGAAGAGGGAGGAAGTAAAACTAGACCAGAAAATGAGCTCCTAAGGTGAAGGAAAAGTTTTAGCCATGGAATACAGTTACATGCATCAGTCTGTGAAGGGTAGAGAAAGGAAGGGAGGTACACAATAAATATGGTATTTTCATCACAAAAAGATTAAGGCATCCATGTTTTTCTATTTATTTATAATGTAACATTCCCTCGCTTGTGATTTAAAAGAAAAAAAAAAGTTGCCAGAGATAAAGTTCTAGAAGAAACAATTATAAGACTGTTCTTCTTTTGCAGGGTAAGAAACTATGAAACTTAAAACGGCTCTTCTTTTTTTAAATGTGGTGTATGCATTTCTACTTGCGTGTTGCTTTGGAGAGCTCTTTTCTTAAATCTCTTAAGCACTTTCCACTTTTTTTAGTAGATATTAAAAGAATCATAATTAGAGTGTGCTACTGAATCAGTCCCAGATCCCCAAACAAAAAGTGCCTACTTCTTACCTTCCCTTCCTAATGTTTTCCAAGGCACCTGTCTCTGAATTCAAATCTGTGCAAGGAGACCTAAAACAAGCAGAGGGAAGGCTGTGGAAATACCATCTCACACTTTGTTTAATGAAAATTAATTAGTATAATATATAAGATAAAATGAAAGACAAGTTTCCTCCTTTTAGACTGAAAGCTCAGAATAGAAACCTCTGAAGGAGGAACATTATTTCAATTCATGCTGGTAATTAACACTCAAATTTTCCTGTTTGTTAGAAACGTACCTCCTCCAGAGTTGCATTAATCTTTCACTGAAATTTTGCTTTAGTGAGTCCTTTAAGAACAAGGAAGAGAGAATAGAAAACTTTTTTTTTTTAAAGTTATAATGTATCTGGAACAGCAACAATTATGTCACAAAAAAACCTTCAATCTCAATAATACGAATAACTGAATGGAGGCATTCTTAACATTGCTGAAGTTAATTGTCATTTAAGTGCCTAATGTTAGCCAATTCCAATTTCTCCATCAAGCAAAAAGGAAATATGCAGCTTTGTGTGGGAAGAGTATATCAAAGCAGCCTAATTCATCTTGCAGCAGAAAAACCTGACTAGGTGTTGATTATGTCAGTCAATGCTAATGTTTCTACTTCTGAAGACTAACTGCGAACAAAAAATGATAGTGCAGAACCGTAGTCAAAATCCTCTTTCCCTTTGTTCTCCCTTCATTTGTAGGAAGGGATGCTGTGCTGATGACATACACTAAATTTCCTTCAGCAGTAGGAAGCAGTGATTCATGTAGGATGAATTTCAAACTTTGAGGTTTGGGCTAATTAAGAATCTGGCTTGTGGGGTCAAAGCCTCAACTTCCTTTCCCTTGGACTACTGGAGCTGAGAATTGAAAATCAGAGAAGTTGGCTTGGTTAAGGTTTTTTGGTTAGGAAAACTTTTCTACTCCAGATTTTTTAGTTTTGTTTAGAGAAGAGAGAAGGATGCAAAACCGATAAAGTTGTCTGAGAGTTGGATGTGACTCTCTATACATTAGGGCTTTTTTCACGCCTCCAGTAAAGCATGCGAGAGCCTGTACTACTTTTGCTTCTGCTGTACATCTATTCTTTGGCTAAATACCTTGTTTTCCAGATCTGTCAGTTTGCTTCCTTTTACAAAATGGACTTTTAATTCCTTGATAGGTGCATTAGCAAATGTGTATGTCTGTGGAATTGTACATCAAGGATGAGTGTAGTTAACTAATTAGCTTTCTTTTTATTGAAGAATTATATTTTGAAACACAGTTCATGTCTCTCGTTGCTTTTTATCACGGTCTGTCCATAATTTAATATATTTACAGTATTTTTACATCACAAAATTAAATGTTTCAGCTTCATATTTTTACTTCGTATCAGAACGAATTTTTTAGATTGCCATATTTTCTAAATATTGTCCATTTTGGCAGAATCCTATTAAATCATGTTACAGATGTGAGCATCTTGGATCAATAAAAGCTGTATTTTTGTACAAATCAAAGTATCTATGCCAAATGAAAATCAAGAGACTGAAAATGAAAGCAGTGATGAGTTGTTGACAGACAAATAAAAGAAGGCATTTTTACTTTATCCAGTTTGTACCATAAGAGGCCAAGACTTGGCATGCAGTGAGATACTAGCTATCATCTGAATTTTTCCCAACAAAGAAATGGCTTACTCCTAAGGATTATAGGTTTGTAGCTCATAATTAAAAAAAAAAACAAAAACAAACAAAAAAAAAAAAAAACACAAAAACCCAACAGAACTACTGGAATCCTTAGATAATTTTGTCTTAGATTCTATTCCCATTTCTAATCCACTGGGGCAGAATCCTCAGTTTCGTCAGCTTTCAGACACTTGTAATACAATATGAAAGCAGATGACTGTTTCTGGCAGTAGGTAACCAAGTATTTGACCTATAGTATCCTTCCCGTACTCTTTGCGTTTAGATGCTGATTTTCATTTAGTTGATGAAGAACTCCAGATACGGAGCTTTGACGTGGTGAATAGCTTTAAAGAAAGAATTCCTGTAAGTTCAGAGTTCTGTTCATACTTCTAACAGAGCAGAAAGACTTTCTTGAAGATCCTTGTATAGCTGTTTTTCAGGCATGCATCAGCTATTTCCTACAACTTTTCTGTATGTTGAGCTAAAAGAATTTCTCATTGCAGTTACTTATAACAAAAATGCCCTATTTTGGCCCAGCAGAACCGTTTCATAAATTCATGCCTGGTATATTGAGATGTTGCGGTGTTCAGAGAGAAACTTGAACAGAATCTGAAGAAGACTAGAAGATTCTTCGTTACATTTTTATTTTCTCTAAGAACTAAACTCTTAGAATTGAAACCAATGTATTAATTTTGATTCTTCCCAACTCCCCTTGCCCCCTGCCACCCAGTGGAATGAAAAAAGTCAGTTTTCTGGCAACATTTATAATGGCTGTAGGTAGACTGGGGGATGGTCCTGTGGGGATGCCTGTTTCTGACTGATGCAGCTGTGCAGGGCAGCTTAGCGATCTTAACCACCGAGCTGCTACAGAAAGGACAGTCCCCATTTCCACTCCTCCCTGGTCATTTCTACATCCTTCTGCATCTAGTTGTTCCTGCAGTAATCATGTCATGCTTGCTTATTCACAGAAGGATCTTGATTTTATTTATTTATTTATTTGTTTGGTGGGGTAGGTGGGGATGGAGAATTTCTCTGTAGGGGGGCATCAAAATGGAGACTTTCATCTAAGCGAAACTCATCGCCTCAAGTATGATCATGGGAGGAGTCAAGAAAACTTGACAAACACTTACCTAAAGTTGCCCATTTTATCAACTGTTTGCTCTCAGTCTTGAAATTCATATAAAACAAACAGTATAGTGTATTGTTCAGATTGTATAATTTGAAGTTGTTACAGAAACATGTTTGAGTGAGACTTTAAGAAAACAAAAGACAACAGGGGATTTCCTCTTACACTTTTTATTTTCTCCCAGAACACCTTCTTGAGTTCATTCATGAGTAAACTGTTATGTATTGTGGAAGAGGCAATCTTTAGTAAGTGTTTTGTTTTTGTTTTTTTTTTTTAACCTGGAAAACTACTTTGGTGTAGAGCTTATGATGATGCTTATTCTACAGTCAAAATAAGTGCTTTTTCAGCACTGGATATGCAAAGGTATCTTTTTTGAATTGTGGAAGCTCACCTTATATACAGCTTAGTTTACCTCCGTCTCATTGCATCTTCTTCAGCCTCATACTCTGACTCACACAGTCTCAAGTTAGTATTTCTCTTACAGGGCCCTGTTTAACTAACTGTCTTTTCAGGTTTACTTCTGGTCTCTTTTATTACGTACACCTCTTCTGTTGAGATAGGTGAAATAAATCAGCCAGCTACCATGACTGGTCTAACAGAGTCCTTTTGAGTCGATCAGCTCACTACAGGGTGTGCATTAATCACTCAGATACGTTCATACGGTGTTCCCTTACAGCCATCACTTTCCTGCAGGCAGGAGCGGAGTGTCCTGCTTGGCACATAAGGGCATTGAAACACTGTCTTAGGTTGTTGCTGTTGGGTCCCTGGACTTGTCATAAGCTTTGATACCCATGAGAAGCTGTTTCCCCAGACCTGGCTAGCTCTTGGGTACTTCTGTCTCCTGAGCAGATGAGCTGCTTTTGGGGAAGAAGTTCTTCGGGTTCCTAGTCTGCTGTGCTTTGCCTAGGGCAATCTCGGCTACCTGCTGGGTTTAGATCATTGTCTGTTTTGAGGACTGAGCCTTCGATTTTGGCTTGCTATGCTATGGAAAGGCAGTGTGCATGGTGGGGAGCATATGCGTGCCTCTGTTTTTTGGGAAGCAAACAGCAGCATTTGTTTGTATCTATTTTTTAAGTGCTTTATATTCGGGTACACAGTGCTGTTGTAGTCTCGGTCACACCTTAGCTCCTCTTGGATTTACTATGTAAAAGATTTAAGGAAGGGGTGTATCATTGATGAGAAGTCTACCCTTCTAAGTAACGGATCTTGAAAATCAATTTGAGATAAACCACATTAAATCCACTGTATTTTGAAAGAGAGAGCTGGTAAAAGGATTTAATGGTTTAAATACTCTGTTAGATTAACTTGGATTTCTGAGTGTACTTAGGTCATCAAGCCTTCCAACATATGCTCAGAAATAATTTCCTACGGACTTCAGTATTATAGAGCACTGTAGCAGGAGGAGGTTTACGCTCCTGGTTTCTTCTGCCTGTGAACCATGCTCCCAAGTACATTTCTGATACTGCTGTTACTTCTCTGCTCCATTTCCTGTGATGTGTCTTAGCAGCTGTATTTCAAGTGGCCAGAGCTCCTCTCCAGAGTGGAGTAAGCTCCGGTAATTTCAGTGGCAGAATGCCATTAGTTTGCCGCCACAACAGCTTGGCTTGGCTGACTGGGGTATGAATGTTTTGGCTGTACCAAAAAGTCAATTTTATGAAGTTTGTCTCTTCATCTGCTTTAAAATGAGCTGTTACTGAATGGATGGCACCTAGGATTGTTTAACAGATACATTCCTCTAGTTGTGGTAATTGTCAGGACCACAAAGGATGATGAGATATGAAGGAGGAGATCTTCTTTTGTGCTTCTAGACACCAGTGCCCATGGTAATGATCTGTAGGTTTTTAGGGCTTTAGCCAGTTGTTTGACTGTGATCCCAGGACTTAGGGTATGTGTTTTGGAAGCACAGTTCTGTGTCAAGCACGTGGTAAAAGCAATCTGTTTTCCAGTTCTGGTGTATGGAAAGGAAATGAGTGACAGTGGCTTATTCTATATGACAGATTTACATGTAAGTTCTACCATGCTAGTTCACATATAGGACTATTCACAGGGGCATCTTTTGGCTTCTTTTAAAAAATCAACATGATTGCTCAAAGAATGAGACTGTTTTGTTTATTTGTGCCCTGGAGCACTTGTATATGCTTATGAAGGACCAACGAACATGTTCTATTTCCTGACAGCCAAGGAAAGTTGTCTCCAAAGAGGCAAACAGCTGAGTTAAAGATTGTAGCTGACATGGCAGAGTAGCTGATGTGACTGTACTGTGGCTGTTGATGACAGGTTTACTACTGTTCTTGCTGCCCTGAAGGATTTTTTGCTGAAGGTAGGAGTATAGCACAGGCAGTGAGAACTAGAGGGCTGCTCATTCAGATTGCTGGCTTTGCTTGTAATACTGCTTGGCATAGCTTGTAAGGAGATCTTTTGTATAGCCTGAAGTTTGTCACTGTCAGCTCCCTTGTCTCTGATTGCAGTTCTTTATTTGCTATATATGAAGAGCACAGATTTGCACGATGGGGTGGAGGGGAAAATGTGGGGCTTGGGGCAGGTGGAAAGAACTTAACTGTGCCAGCAGCAAGGAGTTATTATCCAGGTTTAATAATCTGAAACATCAGATAAATGTTCACTGCATCATGTTGTTCTCTAGAAGGGAAAAGATTTGATTAAGACATCTTTGAGCCACCAGAGGTATATTCAAAATACCTTTAAAGCCTTGACTCTAAAGCTCATCTTCTCCAGAATCTGAAAGTGTGTCTGCTGGGGGGAGCGGGGCATGACTGGTTTGAATCACAGAAGTAAATGTTTATCTGTAAGTCGTGCTTTTGGGGGCCTATAATTCTTTTGAAAATTAATCCCTGAGGGACTGCCAATGGCCCATTTGTTCAAAAGCCTTGAGCAAAAGCTTTAAATGAATTGCAAAAAGAAGGAAGCCTTTTGATGCTGAGAGAAGTTTGTCAACATACTGTCAGTGTGTCAGGATGTGTGCCTCTTCCCCTCACCCTTCCTTTTGTTGAATGCCCTGTTGCTTGATCTTTTTGTGAAATAAAGCTGGTCTGTGCCTGGGATTTGGAATAAACCTGTTTTTTCCTCATTCCTTTCTTTTTACATCTTGGGGGGAAAAAATGCATTTATATTTGTAAAGGGGTATGTCACAGAAAAGCAAAGAAAAACCGTAAATAAATAAATAATCCTATGAATCTTTAAGAGCTGATGCCAAGCATTTTTTTTTTCTGTGAAAGAAAATGATTATAGGAATAATCAAGATTATATATATATATATTTGTAATTCATTGAGTGTGGTGAGAGTAGTTGAAAGGAAGCTGGAGCTGGGAGAGGATTGATGTTGAGTAGGTACAGGGAGGAATGTGTATAAATATTTATATATTTCTGTCAAGGTAAAACATCTTCAACAGCGGATGCAACTAGTAAACTTAAAAGCTGCAAGAGACCAAAGTTTAAGCAGCAAAGCCACACCTGGGAAAAACTTAGTATACAAAATAACTTTTTCAAGCACGATGATTTATGTGCTCACAAGCGTTATGTTTGTGTACCCAGTTATCCAAGTGTGTCAGTATATGCGTGTTGAGTTCCTAAGCAGTACGTCCATTTTCTCTTTTTTTTTTTTCTGTTCTGCTCGTAGTGTCACCTGGTAAAGCCTTTAGCCTTGTGGTGATGTCTCTTTTTGACTGGCTTTGCCCACAGCGTGCTACCAATGCTTCTGATTAAATGGGCCAGACCCTTTGATCACATAGACTGGAACCAGGCATTGCTCTTAGTGGAGGCAGTTCCTAATCACGTTAGTCCTTGGACTTTTCTGAACCGTCACATCTCAGTTTGTTACTCACTGTATTTGCATAGTCCTCTTTGTTTTTTCCTGTAAAACTGCAGGTTACTTTGAGCTGAAGGAGACTGAATAAAGACGTGTACATTTTCTGCTTCCCACATAAGTACTGTTTTGTTGGTATAGATCACTCCCTTAGCCATATTTCTTATTCCCTGCTGCTTCCCAAAACGGTCATGAGCCACACATTCAGGGGTGTTATGGACTGAAAAACTATTGTTACCAGAATGTGAAATCTATTTAGAAAAGAATGAAAGGGAGTTGAGTGCCCCAAACATTTGAATTTCGAGTGGAAATATCTAGCCTTGTTAACTATGAATGTATTATTTTGCCACCTTTCTTTTAAATGACCTCACGATAAACGAACTCAACCTGTTTTCAAATGGCTGCATGTTAATAGCTTCTAGCAGGTGCTCGGGACATGAGGAAATCTATGAAATTTTCAGAATGCCCCCTCCCCTTCAAGGAAGTTTGTTTCTAAAAACTATATGTGGTTTTAGTCTGGTTTATCAAATGTGTGAGACTCTGATCTGTTTGTACTTCTGCTGTTTTGAGATTGCTTTTAGGACTATTTTTTGGTTGATACTTTTGCAAGGATTCAAAGTGCATCTGAATGAAGTGGAAATTCCACATAAGCTTAGCTCTGCAGAAGTCAAGGCACCTCTAAAGCACGTAATTTTAGGGTCCCAAAAGTGCAAAAACAATTGAGATAAAGCTTCTAGGAGGAAACAAACAAAAGACGACCACTCCCTGAAATGTCTTTTGTCACCTGAAGTGCAGTTGCTTCAAGAAGCAAGCACAGAAAACTACAGAACTATACTTCAGCCATAGTTACGGACTGATAAATGTTCTTTGTAGCTGACGGTAGGCAGTGAGGCGTAATTCCTTTTGTTTCTTTGGTTGTTTAGCACAGTAAGTAAATTTAGGTCAGACTCTCAATCATTTGATCACATGCCTGGAGATGTAATGCATTTTGTCTAATAGCCAGGGGAAACAGTCATTTAACCAAGTAACTCTTTCATTTCTTCTAGTGACTAATTTGACAGACAAGGCACAGTTCAAAGGAAAACAATGGATCCTACAATGGGATGTTCTCAGCCTGACCTTTGTGCCCAGCTGGAAACCAGTGGCGCCTGTTAACATGGAGATGTTTGCCAGACTGAGATGAGCCTAGCAACATTATACATATAATACAGTTTACGTTACATTATATGCGGTGCATTGCATCATGCTCCTACTACAGTAATTTGCCTCTCTCTGCTCCTGTCCCAGGGTTTCTAAAAGGGTATGAAGTAAGAGCATTTAGTTAAGCAGAAAGGCAAACAGCTTTCTTTACCTTTAATTTCAGAATAGCGTGAGCTCGTGTATTTTTCACCCATCTTTATCCGGAAGACCCAGTTCAGCACTTTATTGCACATCAGCTATCAACACTGGAAGCAGCTAAAACAGCAGGTGGATTTAAAATGAGGGGACAGCTGTATGGATGAGCTGCTGTATAAGCAGATTATAAAATATGCAGTTTGGAGAAGTGGAACTTATCTACCCTCAGCAAGGAACTCTTTGCTGGTGGTTGCTTGATAAGTTCAGCCATCATCTCCTGAAGATAAATTTTGATACTGTCATTATAGCTCTGGCTAATTCCAGCAGGAGAAATAATCGGCCTTCATATCTAAACAGAAGGCCACTAGAGAAATGGCATTGTTAAATGAGATATTTTTTTATTCCGATTTAACTGAAAAAGGGCTTTCTACTGCAAGAATAAGGCTGTGCAACAAATGCTGCAAATTGTTCTAGCCATTTTTTTTTTCAGGCAGAACAAGTGTCTGTCTCTATCTTACCACCACACCTTTTATCCTAGACTCTCACTGATGTGCTTCCTTGAGGGAAGGTCTTTATTGTACCTTTATCCGTGATGAAAGTTTGCAGCAATTACCTCTCATTCTGTTCTTTCTCTAGAGTATAATATGTGCATGATTTTCTCAACTACATTCCAGCTAATAAGCATATTTAAAATAATGAGCCCCAAGGACTCTGAAAAAAACAAAATTAACGTATACAATTTATTTTCTGGAAGTCGTCTTCAAAAACAAAATTTATTTTGCTGTTGATCTTACACCTTTCTTTCTTGCGCTTTCACTTTCCTTGGGTTCTTCCATCAATACAGTTACTTTTTAAATCTTATTTTATGCTTCTTTTTATGCATGGAGGTGCAGTGATTCATACATGAATTTGCCTGTGATTCCAAGGTGTGTGTTAGATTGCCTGCCATGATGCCTCTACTAGCTCCCCCACTTCTACTGTGAGCTGTGGAAGGTGCTGTAGTCTGTCACCGCCTGGTTTTTATGTGCTCCTTCAGTGATGGTACTGTCAGGAATTCTTTCTGTTCTGCTTCTGTTTTCTCACCTAAATTTGCAGGGCTCTGCCCATTTATGGCTAGAACATTAACAGGAGTTGTCGGTGACTGGATAAGTCATTCAAAATTTCTCATGTTCAGACAGGTACAGAGAAATGCTTTTAAATAGAATGCTTTGCTTCATCTTCCTCCCTCCCACTTAGCTAATTTCATCCATGTTCAGCACCTAGTGGATAAAAGATCTCTGTTTTGACCCAAATAATGAAACAAAGTCATGCTGCCACATTTAAAAAGGGTGGAGCACTGGAAAACTTTGTGTAGGCAAATGCAGACCTTTGGTACTCTTAAATTGAGCACACACATTAAATTAGTTGAATTATTGGTATTGTTTTATCTTCCTACCTGGTCAAATCCAAAATAGTCTGTGTATCATATGTGTTCTGTAAAAGTGACAGCTGGGCTAAAGTTTTAGTTTTAAAATGAACTCTGCACCTCTGAAAATAGCCTTTATTTAGGCACCAACATGGATTTCTTTCTTTACAACTAAATGTTTAGAAATTAAGTGTCTGGCTTTGTTTCTGACACACTTTGGGAATAGTTCTGCGTACAGACTTCTCTGGAGACTCCTTTCCCTTGGTTTCCCTATTATTAACATACAAATCACTACCGTTGTAACTGAAAATGGAGCTGATTTTATGATCTCTCACCAGGGTCCTCCCAGTCTTCTCACAGCTAGGGGAAACAAATGGGCCTTTTAGTGTGTCCTGGAAGTCAATAAACTAGAACTAGTTTGTAGGGGGTGGGGAGAGCAAGTTCCCAAAGTGGGGAGCCACAGCAGAGAGCGCACATCTGCCTTCTCTGAGTAGCACTCCTGCCATGGTGCTCAGCTGCTGGCGGTCTGGTGCAAAGAGCTTGTTGTTTGTTGGTTGCTTTGGCTTTCATAGACGCACGCTTTTCTCAAATATTTTACAGCATATTTCCCTAAGGCTCTAATAATTTAATAGGCAAAAATAAGCTCCTAAAATGCCGTGGTCAGATGATGTCAAAAAATGATTAAAGGTATATTTTTGGGATGTCGATGTCATCTCGCTTTGTAGACGTCTTTTGAGTTGAACACGAGGTAGTTGTCAGGACAGGAGAAGCCATAACTAAGAATGGCAGGTTGCAACCTCAGCCAATCTAGTGATGGAGAAAAAGTCCAGTAAGGTTGTAGCTGTTAACCTCTTTCTGGTTTGGGGCAAAAATCCATTGGACTGCTTTTCTTCTATCCTGTGGATGCAAGTTTAAAATTCAGGAGAACATCACAGTTCTTTAGATGTGGTAATTTCTACTTTAAAAGCTGTGAGGAGTAAATAGAGAAGGAAATAAATTTACAGAGATTCACTATATGATTGTTACTGGACAGGAGTAAAGGAAAAAGGAGTTGTTTTGATTTTTGGCTTTGTTTAGTTGTTTTCTCCTACCTTTCCCAGTAGAAGCTTCCCCACAGTGTGAAAATAACACAAAAGCAATATTCTCACAGCCTTGAAAAAGAAGGGGGAAATAGAGGTCCTAAAGTAGCTTGACAGTAAAGGCCATGTCTGAAGCAAATGTTTTTACTCTGAACAGTGGAGATCAATTAAGCAAGAGCAAGTTATTTTATTGCTTTCCAAGCAAATGATAAGAGCATACATCTGCTTTAAAATGGCATGATTTCTTTCTACTGCTGAGACAGATTTGCTCTGGGCTCAGGCAGTTATTGGATCTGCCCTTGAGGATGCTGCTAGCTGCAGGTTACACTGCAAGTGTGAGGACACATCGGGGCAGGACCGGCTTGTCTCAGTCCAACAGACGTCAGCTCGCCTTGTAAAACAAGGCGGCTCCATTTGTGTCTGGCTAAGGGTACCAAGAAGGCTCTGTCTCAAATGTGTTTTTTGTTTCTTTGGTGAGTAGTTGGTTTTTTTTTTTGAGAGAGAGAGACTTTTCTTCTGTGCTTGTTTTCTAATGAAAGAAGTGATAATTTAACAACCTGATGTTCTTACTTTTGATTTAAATTTGAGTAACAAAATTATTACACATATACCACATACACGAAACTATTTGCATCATGTATTGTATTAGCATAAAGTTTTACATGCATGCTTCTTGAAAACGAAGACAAAAGTCCTTGGTTGCATCACCCATTTTAATGCTGAAAAACATATGCACGAAGATGTCCTTTTCTTTCTATATGAAGTCTATTTTTTTCTCCAGAAAAATCATTAGAAATTGTTCCCCAGTACTGGGCTTTATCTTTACAGAAAAATAAAAGAAAGGGAAAAAAGCAATTGCAACACCAGCAATAATGTGATTTGAGGCTTTGTATACCTGTGGTAGATGAACTACCTACTGTGAAATCCCAAGGGAAGCAAGCTGTTTCTATGAGGTATTTAAGGACAGGGTTCGTTGTACTTGTCTGCTCATGGCTGACTATCTAGTTTGTTTTGTGATAAGACTAAAGACCCTCTGTAGACTAGAAACTGTCTCTACTAGTGAATAAACAAAAGAAACCCATTTCTGGCAGTCAAGACAGAGCCATAATGCTCCAGATGGCTCACAGTACTTGAAGTAACTCTAATATTAAAGAGTGTTTTAAAAGCTGGAACTGCTGTGTAGGTTTTTTCTTCCCCCCCACCCCCAAATTTGAGATTAATTGACGAAGACTATTGTTAAAGAAAGAGAAAGAATTGCAAAGCATGTGTCACTTCACACCAGAAGTTTAGGAGGCAGCAAAGTAAGCTGGAATTTATCTTTGAGTAATGCTCTTGTGCTAAACTCATCACTGGAACTAAAAACACACTTCAAATGTTTGTAAATGTTACAGGCTTGCCTTAGCATGCATATATATGTGTGTATATATATATATATATATGGTATCTCTTAGTGTCTTAGTGTTAACGTGGTAACCTAAGCATTTTTACGGGGGGAGCTGAACAGAGGTGCCGTATCTTAAGATAAAATATAAATTGCATTCTGCCATATGGAGTCTTCACATCTAGTGACTGCAAATCTAAATCCTCACTTTAAAGAAGTTACTAAACAGGAAAGACAAACAGACTAGGAACATGGTGCAGGTGAATAGGCAAGTACAATAATAATAGTGAAGTTTCAAGCAGTGCTGGAAGCGATGTATTTGCAAAGATATGTATTGATCCTAAGTTAAGAGCGGATAAGCAGATGGAGAGTCCAGGAGGGCCAAGAGGTTAATTTCATTGATTCTTCAGTCTTCCCCCAGGATTCCTGGGACTGGCTTAGATCGATGGAGAAGTTGTGTTTAAAATAAGCTTGGAAAAGGTTATTAAAACTGTGGTCAGTTTTTCATTGGCTTTCAAAAAAACCTTTGAAATTACTGGTCTGAATGTAATTGTAGCTATGGTAGTCTATCAAAAATGAGCTTACCATATTCAAGGGAACACATGCCTATATCCTAGACAAAATATTTAGGTAAGACTAACTTAGCATGTTTTGGAGTGCTCTGTGCTGGTTATCTAAATTATGTTAGATACCAATATGGTGATGAGACCGGGCTTTCCAGGCCACAGCTACTGCTGGGTGACTGTGTGAATACAATGATTTATTGAGACAAAAAGTAGGAGTGACTTCAAGCTAGCAAACAGTAGTTAAAGAAATTCCCTCTGAGACCAGCATCAATTGGAAGTGACCTTGGGTGCAGCTACAGTATCTCAAGGATGCTGAAGTCTATTTGAGCTTTTCAGCTTTATTCGGAAAAAGAATTTTTGTGTGTTCTTATTAGCTGCAGAAATGCAGCTCTCTGTTTTCATTCTCCAAAGGCTCCTAAATCCATGAGAAGATCTGTACTGCTTTGTAATTAAAGGCTTTCTCAGCTGAGCCATGCACGAGAGCTGTGGCCAATAATGTGGTTATGGAAAGATTTATACTTGGCAGGGAAATCCTTTTGGGATGCCCACTCTTTGCTCTTTTTATAGAACCTGTGCCCTTGAAAAGCTTTAGCACACTTACGGAAGTGCGTGTGCCGTGTGACTATACAGGTCAGACATTGCACGTGACCCTTCTTAGTTTAACTGCAGAATTGAGGATGTGGGTTTTACAGTGATTTTTTTTTCTTTTTTCGGTGATGAAGCTGAAGACTTCAAAAAAAGTGGAAGAATCTCAAGTTGTATCTAAAATACGTGTAGCATAGGCAATAAGTTTACAAGTTTACTCACACTGCCATATATGTATCCTTCAACCCTGACTCTGAATGAGAAGGTTTTGAAAACAAAACAAACAAACAAACAAAAAAACCCCACCACTACCACCACCACCAGAAACCTAACATGCTCTACCCAACTCTCCCAAAGAATTTAATTTTTACAGGCTTTCTTTACTCTGAAAGCACTGGAACTCAAGGAACTGATTTGGGATTCGGTTGGAGTGGAGTGGGTACCATATTTGTCCACTACAAAGGGAGTCTAATCCTTATTTTTAGCCTTTAGATACTGTTCAACAGAAACCATAATTTAGACATCAGATTCAGTATCTATGTAATGCTTAGCCTATGAGATTAAACTGGTATTTGGAGACCTGTTGTGATGGGGGAAGAGGGATTGTTTCTTAGCTGGCCAGTGGGTGCAGTTGATTTAGAATGGCGGGCAAGCAAGTTTGTAGATCTCAAATACCATGTTCTCCACATACAAATACAATAAAGCAGTGATCCTTTTCTAAATAGAGAAGAGAGCAAATACCTGCTGATGGCAGCACTAAAGGGAAGATGAAGTCTGTGTCTATATTAGCAGTTTCTGCTGGAGGCCTTCTCTGTCTCTCCAGACCCAGCAGAGGCTGTTTCCTGGGGCAGGCTGGATGCAGGAGGATCTGGAGGAAGCAGAAGCTTAGTCCAGGGCTGAGAAGGGGCCTGCACTGAGTGGTGTTCAGGCCCAGTCCTCAGAGCCCCTCTGTAGACCGGGCCGGCAGGCCCTGTTAAGCTTAATTTCTAGTTGTGGTGCTGGCCACGTTACCCTTCTGTGCTTGTAACTGGTCTGTCTTTGTAAGTTTGGGTCACTTTGCCCCCAGCCCCTTTGGCTCTTCGTCTTGTTAGCAAAGACCATGCTGGCTTCCCAGGAAGCAAAATGTTGATGTTTGAATATTATTGCCACATTTCCTGTTTAGCTGCAGGTTTTCTTCCTTTTTTATTTCTTGGCCTTTACTTAAAGTCATGCACTTGGCACTGGGGAGGGGAGAAACAAGATAGTGATGGGCCATCACAAGGTAAGAAGAGAATTTGTATTCTCTGAACATAAAATTTCAGCTAAAATACTAGGTAAAGGACAAATGGGTAATTCCACCCCCCCCCCCCCCCAAAGATTTGAGAAGGGGGGTTGGGTGGGACAGATGTTCATGTCTCAATAAAAGAGGAAAAGAAAAAGTCTTCTTGCTGAGAGCCCCCAGTGCTGGCTCTGCCCTCTGCTTCCCTAACTGATATTGATTTTCCTTCTGCCGTGCTAAGGCTGCTGCTTTGACAGCTCTTATCAAGCTTCCCATCACCTACCCTTTCTCTTAGTAGCTCGATGGTAAAGGGGTATGGCTTTATGACTCTTGTGGTTGACCCCAGCCAGTTAAGCATCCACACAGCTGCCTGCTCATTTCCCCACTCAGAGGGATGAGGAAGAAATTAGGAAGACCAAAAGCAAAAAGTAAAAAAATGAAAATCATGGATTGACTTAGAGACAGTGTTGTAAGCAAAGGAAAGAGGAGTGGGGGGAGAAATAAGTGATGCAAGAGCACTCACTCATCTCCTACCATCAGAATAATGCCCAGTTAGTCTCTGAGCAATGGCTGCCTTGGAAGACAAAACGCCACAGCTTTATTGCCGATCATGACGCTACATGGCATGGAATATCCCTTTGGACAGTTTGGGTCAGCTGTACTGGCCATGTCCCCCCCCAGCCTACTTTCTGGTGCAGGGGGCATGCAGAGTGAGGAGAAGAGAAGGCCTTGATGCTGCTGTGCAAGCACTGTTCAGCCACAGCCAAAACACTAGCGTGTTATCAGTACTGTTTAGTTGCAAATACCAAACACTGCTGCCCTACGTGGTGATGTGCTTCTAATTGACTGTCCCTCCTCGAAGCTGGAAGTCTCTGGAGATCAAATATCAAAGATATTTTCATCGATATCCCAACGTTATAACACAATATGGCCTCACAGACGACGATTTACCATTCTGACCTCTGCAATCTGGTTAGCCAGTAATTAGTAATAGACAGGGACCACGAGGTTTCACTCACAGTAGCTGCTTTCAGGAATGTGAGTACCTGGAGTTTTGTGGCAGGATGAAGAGAACATGGGACTAATATGTTAATGGACTTTGGCTGCATCAGTACATGTGCAAAAATGTCGCTGCTGGGTGTTCAGTGTCTGAAGGACGATGATCTCAACCAGCCTGATTGTGTCAGGCTGGGCACCTCCGGCTGATGAAGGAAGCAGCAATCATGGCAGTGAGGATTCCCCAGAAGGCACGCTCTAGCTCTTGTTTCCTTAGAGAAAAGGTGTAAGAAAACAAGCATTGTTTCACTTAGTGTCCTTCCAGCATTCCCCTGCAGTTGCAGGATTAAGTCTCTTCCGCAGCCCTTCTTCCCCATGGTTTCTTGAAGAGCATGTTGTCCCAGTGCAGGGTAGGGACATGGTTTTGGGCATTTCCAAGCTACAATGGTGCTTGGAAATAGTATGAATAGACTCATTGCACGCGGGATCTTTCATGAATGATGTTAATGTGGGTGTTGAAAATTTGTGAGAAATGAGAAGACAGTGCAGTGCTCCTTGGAGAGACCTGTAGTTTAGGGCATGAAGCCCTGGAGGATGACTTCCCTTCAGAACATTGAACAATGTGTTTTGTGAAGTTGTTTTGTTGCCAGGCCAGGCTCTGATCCAAAGTAACCCTCCCAAACCAAATGTGATGGAGGTGTGAGGAGTTTCAGCACCACCCTCAGATACACAGAACCACTCGCTTTGGGCCAAGTTACTTCATGATGTGACATACCTAAAAGCTAAGGGTCTTCTCCTCAGTTCTTTGATCCCTTTAGTCTTTTACTTATTTTGTTACAAAGTGCATCATTCCACTTCTGTAGTTAAATATTCATAAAGGAGTCTGCTATAACTTGTGAGAACTACTCTTACTAAAATCCTTTGTGACGCTTCAGGACCATTTTTGTAATGAAGCAACTGCACAGGTGTTAGGATATCATTTATATTGGTATACGTTACATAAGGGTGGAGAACAGTCTTAGTTTTCATTCCCCAGTCTGGTGTGGCAGGCGTTGCTACAGCCTATTATATAGCCTGTTAGATCCATCTCAACTTCCCGGATCCAGTATTGGCCGGCAGCTACGCTCCCAAAGGCTGAGATCTCGTTAATGTTTGTAAGGCAACTAGAATTGGGTAGAGTCACTGTTTGCATGGGGAATGGCCTTGGAAAAAACAAAGTGCTGAGGGAAGGTTGTCAAAAATGCTAGAAAGTGGGTTTTCCTTGCTAGTCTGTACTTAATCAGTGGTGTGCGTAGTTGGGAGGTGATCACTAAGTTGGTATCTTTTAAATGTCAGACTTTTTTAAACTAGTTGTGGTAATGAGATACCATGGTGACATTTACAAGCAGCAAGAAGCATTAGTCTGGGGATTCTAGCCTTCTGTAGCAGGCAAGAGGTGAACTTTGAAAACTTGCCTCTTCAGGAGGTGCCAGTGAGACCACACATGCTGATACCCTGGTTGCAACACGAATCCCTGTTAGGATAACATGAGCAAGCAATACTTTTTGTAGCTATCAGTTTTCCTGTAGTCACATATAAGCAAATTTAAAACCAAAAGCTATAGTTGGCAAAATGTTGAGAATGAGAAATAATGAGAGTAAATCCAACTGTCTTTCTATGTGGCACTGTAGCTTCTTAGGCAGCAGTGTGGGAATGTGTCTGTCTCACCCTGCTGGTTTTGGAGGCTTATGTGTGGGACTGAGAAATGATGTTTGCAGCTGAAAGGAAAGAAGCTGATATGGGTGTCCTCGTTGTCAGCCTTCAGAAAGAAAACCGTGGGTATATCAGAGGACCAAATACTGTACAGAGAATTCTAAATAGAACTAATGGCTCTACAAAGTCTGAAGGGAGGAAGTATGCCTCTGCAGGCTGAAACTCGGCTATCTGGAGTGGTGAGTGAGGGAAACTGGCCTGTTAAAAAGAGAATTGACTTCCAAGAAAACCAGTTTGAATTGGAGGAATACCAAAGTACTCAGAATTCCTCAAAATAAGGAAATAAAATTATTATATTTTTGTCTTCTGTATAAAAATATCAAGGACCAGTTGTTGACCAATGACCCCTGCATCTGTGCCTTTGATTTTGCGCATGCTCACTGACCTTTGCAGTACAGGATTTTACTCATCTGATAGTGAATGTGAAATACTAGTAAAACATCTTTTGTAGTAATAAGCGTTTTCCTCTACGTTTTTGCTCCAGAAGATATAGCAGAGGCGAACAAGCTCCATACCAAATAATAACACCTATAACACACATGCTGGAACTTCATACGGCTCTTGGGTCACAATGTAAATGTCTATATGAATTGATGGCTCTCAATATGCAGAGATATTGGCATTGGTAGGTACTGATGATTTAAGAAGAATTTTTAAAAAAGAAAAAGGTTATTGAAATTATACCAAAATTCATAAGTACTGATGCCTATCAATTGGTATTAATGTCTATTGATGCTTATCCATAAGTACCTATGTCTGTCAAAAGGTATGGATATGTATCGATAGGTATCAATGCTTATTGAAATCAGTCTTGAAATACCTATTGGTACCTTTCCTATCAGTAGCTATAAAAAAAAAACAGGTATTAATGCCTATTGCTATTGAAAGGTAGCAATATCAATTGGAAGTGATGTCAGTTTTGATGTGAATTTCAAAATTGTTGCCATGCAAAGCTAGATAGGTATAAAATTTGATTGGTATCAATGCCTGTTGAGTTTAAAATCAGTAAAGAAATTAACAGGTAACAATGCCTACCTATACTGATAGGTATTGATATCATTAAGTACCAGTGCCTAATATCAGTATTAAAATTGATAGGTATAGATGCCTATGGATACTGAAAGCTATTGATGCCTACTGCTACTGTGATTGGTATTGACATGCTTTGACCTTGATAGGTATCCATCGCTTGCATTAGGTATTTTTCTCTTTCAGTGCCTAATGATGCATATCAGTATTGAAATGGTTACCAAAGTTGAGCAGCATCAATAAATATAGTATTAATGCTTTTCAGTAGGTTTAAAAACAGTATAAAAATGAAAGGTGTTGATGCCTTTTGATATTAAAAGGTAATGATACGGGTAGGTATCAATGCTTATCAACATCAAAGTTTAGAAACTGATGGGCATCAATACTGGTAGGTATTGATGTCTATAGGTAGCAATGCCTAGTGGTATCAGTATTGATACTGATAGGTATTAATATCTTTACTGTTCATAGAGACCTGCAAGGGAGTATACACAGCCGATGAATATCCAGTAATCATTTATTGGCTATTACATTGTAGGTAATAACAGCATCTTGCTTGGCCAACCAGTAATGTGTGTACCATTCCTAATGCAAGCATCTGAAGAGTTTCTTCTGGCTAGTCAGGCATTGGCCCCTACTGCCTCCTGGAACAAATTGTTCCTTGGTCTTGCTGACATTTTTTTTTTCTTTAGGGTTTTACACCTTTTCATGGCAGTATTTGTCTTGAGTCCTTAAGTTATTGCTGCCAACTCAAAAAAAAAAAAAAAGAAAGCTTAGTTTTTGTTTTTACTTTTTATTTCTTCTTAGTACTTCTTATCTTGCATTGTTTTAGCTCACTAAGTTCCCACAGCTCAATAATTTTTCTGTAAAGTTGAACCAGGGTCATACCTCTGTGCTTTACAGAACTTGGCCTCAGACCACAGAAATCTGAGCTCCTGGGCTCTAGCTATGATGCTCTAGGTTCATTTTACAGAGAAGAGATGACGGTGGTTCAATATGTCAGAAATCCTGTTTAATTAAACTGGTTTGTTACACCCTTTGATTTTCATGGAGATGAATGCTGAATGGTCAGACTCATCGGGTTATGTTCCTTAGACATAATAATGAATGAACTTGCAGTTTAGAGAACTCCTTGGTGCTTTAGTGGTGGTGCACACGTGAAACAAAGAGCAGAATCTGATTCTCATTCTTCTTGAGACAATCTAGACCCATATACTGGTACAAAGCTCACTTAATCTCCTGCATCTGTATTTTATTTCTATACCTGAAAACATCTGTGTCCATATTGCTATGGACAAATGCTTTTATTTTGAAGAGAAAATGTCTGAGCACTGACTGCAACTTTTTCTTCTATTATTTTTTCTTACCACAGTCCTGTTTAAGTTTCCTTAATACACTCCAATTCTGAACACACATTTGGGCTGCAACCTGTTTGCGCTTTGTAGATGGGTACTCCAAAGTTTGCTGGATTTGTAATGTGCCTGAAAAGGTACTAGATTACTAAAGCACAGAGAGCATTTGAAAACAGAACCCTTATGGGAAACCTGCTGTTTCTCTGTCCTTTCCTTTTGTATTAAAAGGTTTCTGCCTCAACCATTTCTGCTGATCATATATGCTAATGTGTTAATTCTGAGAGGTACCTTGGTGACATGAATTTTTCCATCCTCCTTGCTTGCTTTGCTTTGGTTTGTGTTGTTGAATTGTCTCTGAGAACAAAAAATGAGTTCCTTTTAGATTAAACAAACCCAAAAGGCATGCTACAGGAGCATATTTCAAGTGCTCTAACTGCTAATGGTCAGTCAGTCCTGGAGACTGGTCATTCAGTCCAGGTCATTAATCCAGGAGCTAATTTAAAGTATTTCCCCTTCTCTTCAGAAAAACCTGTAGTGTTGGTTTTTGGCTCTCAGCAACATCTATTTTGCTCAATAGACTTGCTCTGATTCTGCTGCACCACTTGCTGATGAAAGCATAGTTAGGATTGTGCTGTATTCTCAACAGCCTCCAAAAACAGCATTTAAAGTGAGGTGTGAGTCCTAAAAATAGGCTTAAATATTAGCATTTTGGTGCTGTTTTCAACAGAACAGCATTTTAATAAATGATAGCCTACAAACTCAGTTTAGACCTTACCATCATTAATAAAGCATGCTGAAAAATACAGCTCTTCAGCATAGCAGTTTGGTGTGATAGTTCTTAAAGCAGATGCTTAGCATTACCTCCCAGATTCTGATGTTATCAGATATACATGATAGAAGTTTAGTAGGGAATTCTCTTGATGGGGACTGGAGTGAAATAGTCCTTCCAGAGTTAAAAGAGTAGTAGATATTAATTTCATCACTAAAATAAATGTGAGGGGCTCTGGCTGTACTGAGGGAACACACCTCTGAAGAACAGGGGAGCTATTCCTTATGACAGTGACTTCAATGGAATTGGACTTGCAGACTGAATTGCACTCACCGGTGTCATAGAACTCCAGAGGAAAGCTTTCGTGGTTAAAATCTCGGGCTGTTTGCTTTTCTATGGTGGCTTTTCTTCTAAACTGCAAGAATACTGATAGTGTAACTCCTGTCTCAGCCCAAACCATGGCATGGATGCTTTTAAAGAATTATGATCATAATTTTTCTCTGAATGTTTCTTAGTAAAGCCAATCAATTTGAACAACTATATATATATATATATATATGCTTACTGCTTTCTCTCTGATTCTGCAGATTGTCTTCGCTACAGAAGTTGTTCTGAAGTATAAAGCTCAGTATTTACTGAGGTTTAGGACTTGCAAATGTCTATTTGCTGATAAATTAGTAAACTACATTTACTTTCTGAATTCTCTTTAATTATTGCAAAGTACACAATAACTGAGAAAATGCACTCAGAGAAATCTCAGCTTTATGATGCAAGGAACGAGGCCAGCTCTGCATTATTTCTATGAAGTGTTCCACAAGTCTTGTTTCACAGTTGTTTCTGTGTTTTTTTTCTTCTTTTTTTCTTTTCCTCCTGTGTGACTTTGTTACTTGAGAGTAGTGATTGGCCTTCCCTACAGAAATGATTCCTGGGAGTGGAAGAAAAAAAGATGCAACAGTCTCTACATTGGATTTTGTTTATTAGGAGCCTGGCCTAGTATAAGTCGCTGACATTTGAATAGGTGTTCTCTTTAACAGAGGGGGTAGAAGTGGTGACTAGAAAAGAAAATCCATTCTGCCAAGTCAGCAGGTGTAAGCTTACCTGGTAGAAGAAGGAATTTCAAAGCTGATCTGTGAAATACCACAAAAAGAAATCTGGTCATAGAGGTCTTTTGCTAGATGTGTTTGGAGGGACTTGGAATGGAAAAAAACTATACAGTTACTGAGAAGTAAGGAAAAGCTGGTGTCTGTGGGCCTTCTGCTTCAGAGAAGCTTTGTGTAGAATAGGGAGAACAGTATACTTACTTCCTGGAGGACTTTAACCTTTAGTCTTGGACACTCTATAGACTATTTAGAGAATCAGGTGGGTATGTGCACGGGTGTATTTAGTATATAAGACATTTTTAAACCTAAAGCTACGAACTGCTTGTGCTTCCTTACAGTGGAGGTTTACAGATATTAAGTTGCATGCAGTTAAGGTTTGGTTTGCCTCTGTAGCCATGCGCCCCTGAAGAAATAAGCTGAAAATCAGTGTCCTGAGGTACTGGTTGATTCAGAACAGCAGTTAGACTAGGGAGTCTCGTGAAAGAGTGACTGAGAGTGCACTGGTGTTCTGGAAGTGTATCAAGGATGTCAAAGGAAGGATAATACTTAGCCTGTCCAAACCAAGCAAGCCTAAAGACATGAAGACCAAATATGGAGGGCCGAAACCCAACAGCTTGATGAATGTCTAGACAGCTGTTTCAGACTGCGATGTGTTTATAACACAGAGCTGGCTGCAGAAGTCCAAATCTCATTCAGTCACAGGATACTCACCCACTCTGAAAACCAGCAAGACTCCCTGGCACAAAAATCCCCTCAGAAAGAGGGTGCTCTTGCTCAGCTAACTACGCCCCATTTAGTAACCAGGGGACCAGCAGCGTGATGCTTTTGCATGGCCAGTGAAGTCTGAGGGACTCCTGTCTCTTGCTGTTGTTTCAGCTGCTGGGAGGATCAGCTGCCAGGAATGGAAACAACATGAAGGTATTTCCAGGAGGAACAACAAAAGAGGAAATAAGCATCAAAATGAATGCAAAGACAGATTCCCCTCAATTAGTGGCAGACAATTTCGCTGTGGAAACTTTATATTGTCTGAGGCAGAGCAACCTTTGAGGGAACATAGCATTAGTGTTTTGGCAGCTAGACCTAGCCTGTGATTTCTGGTGCAGAGATGCTTTGAGAAGTGCTATTTATTTCAACCATGCAGATTACAAATATATTAGCAAAATGCTGTGGTACTTTAGTTAGCTATTACAGGAAGGGGTAGTTCATCAGATTCTGGGTTCAAGCTACTGCCTTTAGCTGGAAAATTTGTGTAGTTGATTTCTGCTCTTTAAGTCAGTTTTTTCTTTAGATATTTGGAGCTTTGCTGTTGATCAGATGACTTTTCATTCAAAAAGGGCTGTTTAGCGTAATCATTGCACAGATTTGAACATACACGTAAAAACACTACAAGGGTCAGGGAGACCTGGAGTGAAGGAGTCAAATGTTCTGGCCATTAACTTACGTTCCATTTTCTTTTTAGTTGCATGAGATGCAAGTTGTTTGATTTGTTTGACCTTTAGTTTTGACTATGAATGCTGGCATCAATGAAAATGGAAGAAATACTTTTGACCTTCTATCATGGGGCAAATTTAACATTTCATGGAGTATACCAAGAAGATTCTAATTATTATGTTGTGAAATCAGGGTAAAGAAGACAGGGAGAGGCATTAACCTTCAACTTTTATATTTCATGCATTTTTCCTTTCAGAACTGCTACTGTAATACTAGAACAGAATAATTATTCATTCTCAAGTCTGGCACCTAAAGCAGTGAAGAATAAAGTTGTGTGCCTACATGAAATGTAGCAGTCAGCAGTCCTTACATAGATGAAAAAGGAAAAGTGTCAGGAAGTGAGGACATGCCAAACTCTGGATTATACATTCTGCACATCCACTAAGGGACACTTTGTGGTTTATCATTTACCACAAAATAGCTACAGAATTGCCCTTTATATATGTTTCTCTTTTTTTTTCTTTTTTTGGTAGAAGAGGAAGATATGATGCTTAAATTCTTTGTACTCTTATGAAACAGAAAAATTAATGCCAAGAATTATTTTTAAAATTCAAATAGAGCTCCAAAAATATCAGAAGTTTATTACAAGATGATTTTGCATAATTAGGATATATCTGTGGGGTTTTTTAGTAAACAAAAATGGGTATACATTTTATAGTGGAAATATTTCATCTATACATTCTGTTGCTTGTAAGACCAAGAAGGTATATGCACACGCAGTAGGGATAACACTCTGTAAGGACTGAACACCTATCAAGAAATAGTAACTAAAGAAGAACAATTTCCATAAGGTTAGGAATCATTGTTACATTACTTTCTTTTAAAAAATAATTAAAAATTAAAAAAAGAGTCTTTTAAACAAGACAAGTGAACAAGAAAACCCACAGTAAATTGTTAACTGCCTCAGGTGTATAAACACCCAGTTTGACAAAGGCTTATGTCTGATTTTATATATGGCAATAATCCAGTTGATGTCTCTGGACCTAAATGTGTGTAAAACTGTGGATATACTGACTCTGGCTGGGATGGAGTTAACTTCATAACAGCCTGTATAATATTGAAAATACTATGGAATCATAGAATCGTAGAATATCCTGAGTTGGAAGGGACCCATAAGGATCATCAAGTCCAACTCCTGGCACCGCACAGGTCTGCCCAAAGGTTTAGACCATGTGACTAAGTGCACAGTCCAATCGCTTCTTAAATTCAGACAGGCTCGGTGCAGTGACCACTTCACTGGGGAGCCTGTTCCAGTGTGCAACCACCCTCTCGGTGAAGAACCTCTTCCTGATGTCCAGCCTAAACTTTCCCTGCCTCAGCTTAACACCGTTCCCATGGGTCCTGTCACTGGTGATAATGGAGAATAGGTCACCTCCCTCCCTGCTCCCCCTCGCAAGGAAGTTGCAGACTAGACACTTTTTTTTTTATTCTTTAAGTAAAAATAACATTTCTATTTTTTAACCTCTTGAAACATCAACACTCATATCTTTTGTATTATTTTATACAAGAAGGAAATATATTAGTAGAATAGCTTTATCCAAAAAATTATTTAATACAAGCTTGCAATTGCCTCAAATGACATTCTATATAAATACAGCAAATCAGTAAAGATTAGTCATTAGTGTTGATCTGATATGTTAAAACACATTTAAGTGTTAGTTTTTATAAATCATCTTTTTCTAGAAGGTGGCACTTACGAAGTTCAGAATGAATTTAGAAATATTCCTAGGCTTTATGCCTGGCTGTGGGCTTCTCCTGGTCCTCTCACAAAGAAAAGCTGAGTTGGGGTGTTCTGTTTGAAGATCCCACAAAATTTGGGCTCCTTTTCACTCAGGAACTTGCTTATGAAATTCTTCTCTTGAATTATCTCACTAATCCCAACGTAATAGAAGTCTGCCTTGATTTCCTCTGTGCTAGTGAGATCACGGCTTTCATCCTTTTATGATCCTTTGTCGGTAAAAGAAAACTGAGAGGGCTTCTCCGAATGGAAAAGAAGCAAACTGCTGGTGACATAGCTATTGGTTGCCCCACAGGACTCACTGCATCCTTCAGTTTAATTTGTTTAATATATGAAATCAATTAAACAAGCACAAAGTGACAGAAATCTATTTGTGGGTTCAGTAGTAAGGTATACCAAGTTCTACATCTCTGTATAAATCAGCGATAAACAATTTACTAGTGTTTTCTCTGTGGGACTGGTGATCTCTAAATGCCTCAGCAGTTGGTGGAGCTCATCATGTTTTACCTGTTAAAATAAAGTCATCAGGTTTTAGTGTAGAAATCTTAGAATGCTCTTCGCACTGCCTGTATTTGGTTCATAGCTTCAGGCCACAAATGGGACCAGAGCATTTAGCTGCTACCTGGTGGACAGGGTCCTGTGGGATGGGTAGATAGTCTTTAACTTTAGAGGGTGCCTCTGCACAGGCATGGAGGATTCACCTGGAGTACTGGCGACTTCAGGGTTAAAATACACATTTTCACCAAAGGGGAAGAGCGGTCTCTTAAAGGGTGGAGACCATTTACGCTGCTTGTGCTGAACAGCTAGAACTTGCCCTGAGACAGCTTTCGTGTGGGCAGGTGCTAGGCCCACATATTGCCACCAGTTTGGGTGGCTGCGTATGCAGATACTGGGTCTACATATACAAATGAGCAATCTTTTTGTGTATGAAAACCTGTAGAATAAAGTGTAGAGGCTAAACTGAAGGGATCTTAAAAACAGACAAACAGACTCAAGACCAAGCCTTCCTAGTTTCCTGTGCAGAATTCTTTCTGTCTTTCTCCCCTCCGGCTACTTAAAGGAAACTGATAATTTAGCTGAAGTCCAGGCAACACCGTTATTAGTGTCGTCTGTATGCAAGAGATAACAGTGACGTAACCTTCGTACACAGGAAAAAAAATATTGCAACTTCACTTGTTACTTGCAAAAGTTTTTTCCTGAGGAAATTCATCGGACTTGTTGTCACTGTAGAGCAGTGTAATGCACCTATGAACTTCATCTCTTAGAAATGTTATTTTTTTGTTTTTGCAAGCTAAGTGTTGAGACCTACAAAAACCAGAACTTTTTAGGGAAGTGTAAGATGACCGTAGTGGTATTATTAATAGAGGTTAAAAATATGAAAAATTTAAGATATTTAGATAGTGTCCTTTGTCTATAACAGATCTAGCAAAAGTCCTCTGCAAGTCTCAGACCTAAAATAAGTGTTGTTACCTTAAAAAAAAAAAAAAGGGGCAAAAGAAAAAAGGCAAGCATTAAGGTATTTTTTCCTGCAGTTTAAAAACAAAACGAAAGAAGTAGTTGGAACAAGATTAGTAAGCACAAAGATATGGTATATAATGACTTAGCCCCAAAGTCAGGCCAAGTTGTGTGCTCTTAGTTCCTTTTATTAAAGCTGAGACACCGTGCAAAAAGCACGTAAGAGTCATGAAGCTGGATGAGAAAAAGCAGGCCATTTGGCTCTGCAGCGTGGCATTGCGAAATCGGCCTTGCAGAAAGTGGAAGCACCTAACCAGTAGGTAGCCCTAGACCATCCCATCTGGCTTCACTGGGCTGAAGCCGAAGCCGTGACCTCGTTATGCAGACTGAAGCAGTTCAGATGATGCCAAAAACTGAGAGCTGCAGATTGTCAAGGAATGTTGCAATCGTGCTAAGTAAGCTCCAGCTATTCCAGAACTAGGCAGAGGAGCAGGAATTATCTGAGCTACGTTTGTAGCCTTGGACATCAAAATCCTTTGAACCTCATCTCAGTAACTCAGCACATTTTTGGCTTTTCTTGTGCTTAATGCTCTCAGTCCTGGCTTAAGTTTTCAGAGTTGAACGTGCCTGTTTTGTGCTATGGAATGTAAACAAGGGTTAGTGTAGTAGACACCTGCTAAGTATGATTTAATTTGGTGCATATGCTAGAGATAACATGCATCTTTTAAGCTGTCAACTAATTCATTGTTTGATGTTCAGGTTGAGATGATCTTCAAACTGAGTACAATGTGTTGTGTTTGATACTTCAGTTTATTAGAAAGTATCAAAGTTTAAATAGGAAGGGCTGTGTAGAATTCTCTATGATTGTAAGACCTAGGCTTATAGGGAGGGAGAAATCCCTCGTAGGGAAAAATCCTAGCTTCTGGTAATTAGTGGCACAAGCACTTATTCCCAGGGAAGAGAGAATTTCAACTCATACTTTTGCTTTCAATGGTTGTAGGTACACAGAAGGTGTTTTAAAACTAAGACAAATGTCAGTGTCGTCTTCCCTTAGCTGGGCTCGTAGAGTTCCTGACTTTACAATACCTGTATAAAATAAGTGTGTGTATGTTGTGGCCTGATTTTAGTGGTCTATTTTTTTTTCTTTTTTCTTTTTTAATGGAAAAATATAGAATTTTGTGTATGGATATCTTCGACACCTTTAAAGGATTTAAAACAGCTGATGTTGATTGCTTTCTGAAGGTTACCCTGCTTACTTGGTTAATGGGGCTCCCTCCCTGGGGACAGCGTGTGGCAGATGTACACATTTTCAATACCTACCTGTTCTGCTCGCAAGAAATGCCAGGGCTTGCCCAGCTGGTGATCTTGGTCTTTCGTTACGTTTTACAAGGTTTGGGATGTTTTTGCTGTCACTGATTTTCCTCACTGAAATCAAACCCTTGCAAACAAGCTAAGGATGATATCTGAGGCGTGTGTCAGGCACTACTGAGTGCACAATACTTGTAGCATTTTTTTAAGGCAGTCATGAAAGGTGCTTAAATTCCTTAAAGGGGGGGGGAGAGACCCCAAAGAGCCCACAGAAGCAGCTTTTTGAAAAGTATGAAATAAAATAAACACACAAAGGTAGAGCCAGATCATTGCTCGAGGCTCCAGCATCAGCATGTGGGAGAGCAAAAAAAGTCCTTTGCTCTCTCTGTGCATCTGTGCAGCCTATCAGTCAATATGTGCTTTATTACAGCTGTTATTGATCCAAAGCACTACACCGGAGTGCCAGTACAAGCTGTACTCTGGCATGTGACTGTCCGCTCTGGGGCTGGCATTCTTTCCAGTTTTCCTTAACTTATCTTCTGTAAACGCTTTTCCCTTTGCGTGCTGTGGCTGAAGGCTTTGCCTGGCTCCCTTAAGTAGTTGGGCCCGTTTCCAGAAGAGATCTGAGATACTGAGGGCTCACCTTTAGCTTTGGCCGAGGGCAGAGATGCTGCTATGGTTGGCTGAATATTTGAGAAGCCAAGTAGGCTAGAGCTGCGGTTTTGGTGGTTACGTAAGGGTACGTGTGCTTGCTGCAGGATGTGGCCGTTCCTCCCTCAGAGATACCAGATTACAAGCAGTTGGCGTGGTTACTTTGCGCCAGAGCTTGCACTTCCATGTGGAGAAAGTAACCTGCCTCAGATTGTCAAAGAAAAATAAAAGTGCAATGCTTTAAAAGCATGTCCTGGATAAAAGGGAGAGAGAAGAGAGAGAGATTCTTTTGTGACTTATGCAATTTGAGGAGCAAACACAGATGTTTACCCTGTGCCAAAATCTGCCCACATAAGCAGATCAGGCTTTTTTTTTTTTTTAATGTTGTTCTGGAAGGTCAGAGACTATTTTGTTTGCTGCAGTTTTTTTTTTTTTTTTTTTTTTTTTTTGCTTAGTGAAGCAAAGTTCACAGAGCCGGAGTAATGATTGGATTCCCAAGTTTTCTTCATTCCTCACTGTGTGCTTAGTTAAATATATTTGTGGCAGTTGCAGCTTTGAACAGTAGCAAAGAAGCTTAACTTCTAAATAAGCAATAAACTCCTTTGTCCATTTTAAAAAAAAATGTAACTTCAGAATTACTGTTGTGAATGGTATCAAATGACTCGGGCTGTTTATATCCTGAGCGTCTGCATTATGTGCACTGAAAATTTACTGCGCAGCTGGTTGAGGTTCTTCCTCTGAACATCTCTATGTACACACACTGCCACCACCTACTACTCTTGTTGCTTTTCTGGAGTCAGAAGCAGAAATTTGGTTTTAGACAGATCCAGTGTGCAAATGCACTGTTAACAAGAGTTGACCTTTTGTAGTGTGTATGATTCAAATAGCACTGAAGGATTACACTATTGTAATATGTTAGGGCTGAGTCATGACACTGAGTCTCTGCTTTGCCAGAGACCATTTTCATTTGTATCTCTTTGCCATTACGTCTCAATATCTTTATTTGCAAAATAGATAAAACGGATAGTAATTTTCCGCATCTGATAAGGTAATGTGGGTTTTCTTATGTTTGTGGTTTTTTAATACTTATTTTTTACACTGAGCATGTATTTCTGATAAGCTCTTAGCAAAGTGGAAGCATAACAACGTAGACTGTGTTGTTTGGGTATGCAAACCAGATAAAGAGTGTCAGGAAGGGCCATTTGCTGCGAGTTTATGTGGCCCACTGATATACAAGATGAACTGCCATGTTTAGCCCAATACCTCCTCCCACTCCTTTTTTTCTTTTTTTTTTTTGAGCTAGGGAGGGAGGTTAGAGCTGGACTCAACCTCCCGTGTTGTGCAAGGGTTCTTTTGTCCTGGATACCTTGAGCCTCCTATTCCTAGTCCTGTTTGGTAGTGTTGAACCTCTGAATATTTCAATAGTGAAATGGAAGTATATGTGGCAGGTTTTATTACATTTATGCTGATTAAGACTTACTATTTTTTTTTCTTACTTAAGCAGTGAAACTTGTGGAAAAATTCAGCAAGCAACATTGCCACAAAAAAAAAAAAAGGACATTTACTTTAGTTCTCTCAATCATTTTTTATGTGTTAAACACTGAATGACTTCTAAAACATATTGCTGGTGAAGGAAAATAGCTGAAGTAAACAACAGTTGCCTGTTTGTTTGACTAGCATTTTCTTTATTTAGAAGTAATGGCTGCTTTGCACCCTTGTTACCTCCTATCTGTGTCCTATACAGATAAAGTTACTAATACCTGAAGTAGGTTTCAGGACTACTGCAACTGAAAGCACTGAAATCAGTGGATCCCTAACTATGTAGGGAGAAAATATAACTTTAGTCAAAATTGTGATTGACATACCCTATGGGGGATTGGTTTCAAGCAGGGAAGCTGATAAGCTGGTAAAGTGAGAAGAGGTAGATGCACCTATTAAGGATAGACAGAATACGTCCTCTGCATTATAACTTATGCCTAATTGTTTTAGGTTAGTTTTCTGCTGTGGAGGCTGTATAATCTCTCAGGCCTTGTGGAAGACCTCAGTTCTCATGGTCTGGAATGAGCTATAAACTCCTTGAACAGTGAATCATAGCATTTGGAGGAGGCTGTCTGAGGAGAGAGCACAAGTAGAAGTAATGCTGAAGCAATTCCATAAATACTAAGTGGAACCCAAAAGGACCACGTGGGAGGCTCTTTCCAAGGTTTCTAGTCTTTCCAGAAATGTTATCATAAGCTGCTTGGAGCAATTTCAACAGTTGGTTTTAATTATTTTTTTTTTTTTAATCTTTGTCTAACTCTTAGGATCCAGAGTTGAAGTTGTCACTTTTTTATAAAAAAAAAAAAAAAAAAAAGTAATTTTGCTGCTAGGTTGTTACGGGGGGGGGGGGGGGGGGGGGCGGATTTTGTAGTACTTCCCCAATGAATTGGTACCACAACTCTGCTTCTAGCAACCAGTTATCAGGAAACACTCTGCAATCAGAAAATCTGTAATCAGATTCCTTTGAACTCTTCTACGCGTCTTGTCACAGTGCCTTTCTTTCGCTAGATAATTTCTGCCTGCACAAACACAATTTAATATTGAAGCTGAAGTTCATTTAGATTAGACAGTGTAATGTTGCTTGATGAGCTGCCAGGTAGGCACGTGTATATACATTAACTGAGATTTGATCTATAGCTACTGAACTGTCATTTGCCTGAGGTTTTCACAATCCATTCTTCCTGTACTGAGGGCATTACCTGGGCTGCTAATTACTTCTCTCATCATGCACAAAATTGTGTTGTTTACCTTAAAGGTGATGCATCAACTTGATCCCGCTTAACTCTCAGACTCACAAGTTAAGTGCCTGCTTATAGTTGTTCCCTTGAGGTTCTTGTTCTACTGGTTTTCCGTCAGCTTCCACTTCTCAATTAGAGTAATTTAGAAGCACTTGATTTCAGTAGCTGTACTTTTCGATTTTGGAATTCAGTATGTTTTGGGGGTGCCTGTTCCCATTTCGAGATGAACGCACAATGTGAATAGTTGCATATCTGTGCAATGACCATGTTTGATTTGCAAAAAATATTTTAAGATATCTATGTCAAAATGTCATGGAGGTATACTTTGTACTCTGTTAGGTGCTATATAGCAGGCCAAAGGAAAGGATGTAGTTTAATCATTAGAAGCTTTAGACTGGGAGGCATGACTTTTGGTTTCTATTCTTGGTTTTAATGCTGACTTAACATGTGACTTGTGTAAGTGATTTAACCGTTGTATGCCCCTGCTAACCCACACATAAAATAAACATTATCTCTACTTCTCAAGTTTTGTCGTTAAAAAGGCTACTCTAGTCTCTCAGTTGCAAGCACCCTGCCTGATAACATGTTAAATAGAAAGTTGAGTTCGGAAAACTCATCTTTCATCCCTTCCCCTCCTTATCCCTTAACAGCACTGCTTGTACTTACTGGGTCTTACACACGCAGCTAGTCACCTCTCCCAACAGCTACATTCCAATAAAACAAGGAACTGTAAACCACAAGAATGAGGCTTGTGAGTGCTGGAAAAAGCACATCTTTGGAGTGTGGCCTCTGAATCTGCAGTGACGGTAGCTGTAAACCTCAGCTTCAGAGTAAAAGGAAATAACATGCTACCCAAGTCTAGTCTTTCTCATCTTTCTAATCCAGGCACACCCAAAGTCAGCTCCTGTAGTTATGAAGAAGGAAAAAAAAGCGAGAGTAAAAATTAATTTTTGTGGATGATTTTGTGTGGTGGTCAGATGCCATGTTGCCATAAATGATGTATTTGAATTAGACAAAACTGGGGCAATTGTGTTTCTCTGTAGTACATACATAAGCCATGTGAGCAAGTTTTATTTCTGCAGTGGTTAAGAATATTGTACATAAGAAGTTTTTAAGTGATAGCGATTTACATGTGCATGAGTCAAAATCGATTTTCTTTTTTCCATCGCTTATGTGTGTAGGCCAAGTACAGACAGAATGGACCTGAGCAGGATTTGGCCCAACTGTGCATGTCTTACCTCTCTGCAATGTATGCTTCTCTCACAGGAGTTGTGAAAGCTGTCTTGAGGATTAAATGCAAGTTAAAATATTGACACTGTTGGTTTGGATCCATGTTGTGTTCTTCCCCTCAGGTTTCTAATCTTGAAAAGCAAGAAGGCGAAAATGGAAATTCTTAAAAACCGGGGCTAAAGGAACAAAAGAACAGGTGTGAGTTCCAAGTGATACTAGGGCTAAGCTTAATAGCAGGGAGAAACTTGAGTTCATTAGCTCTGCCTTCATGTAGGATAAGACTCTGCAAGGATTAATGAAAAAGATTGCAAACATAAAAGGAGTAACTGGTATTATCAAAATTAAAAAAAAAAAAAAAAAAGGTGAAAACATTGTGGCAGATACTGCTGCAGCAACAGATTTCCACTAAAGCCTGCAAGAAAGTGCTGAAAAGCCAGCCACATGTTCCTTCCTTGGCTTTGTGCATCTGCCCAGAAATAACAGTCAAGAGGGAAAACTTAAGAAGCCATATAAACAATCAAAAAAATTAAATTTTAATAAGGAGCAACTATACCTGGTAAAACAACATGGAGAAGGGACCAGCAGTTCTGTGTGTTAGGATGATGCCTAACTCCGAGCCTGATCCTTATGCTCTGAATGCTCCTGGAATGAGTATTAATACTGATACAAAGATGACCGAGTGAGGCACAGGGTCTAACAAATGTATGAGATTTCATTAGAACAGATTAGAGATGAAGGCTGAAATTCTGGCCCCATTACTGTCCATGGTAAAACTTCTACTGACTCTACCTCCAGCAGGATTTTACCCCTTTTGAAATGTAACCAGTAGAGGTAGCAGAAAACTATTCTGAGGTTGTCTCTCCTTTTTTAGTTCCTGATCTTTGGAGTCAGATTGTGGTCAGGTGCTTGAAGAATTCTTTCTTTGCCCGAGTGGCTTGCTTTTACCATCCTTCTCTGTTTATATTAGGCAGCCTGCCTGCCCTGGCAAGTTGAGCTGGACACAGATTTTGTTGAGAAGCAGGTGAGGATCATTCATGCAGTTCCTTCTGGTGTCTGCCATCCTCAGGCAGGAATCAAGTGTCTAAAGCCACGAAAGCTGTTTCTGAAGTGAATGTCTCAATGCAGGCTATGTAGTTCCCTTTTTTGAGTGTTGATTTTTTTTTTAATTTTTTTTTAACGATGCTGGTGGCTTACCCTGGTATGCTCTGTTACATGCTTTTCTGTTTGACCATAGCTATGTTGGTATAAAACTTTATATGTGTAGTTTTAACGTGGCACAGGATGCCACTTCTTCATTGTAACACGTTTTGTACTAACTTCCAAAATATTATTCTAGTTACAAACTCTATATTTTTTCAGTATTTCTTTTTAGATTTAGGAGTATGTTAATCCAGAACAGTCTGTGATACCATATGCAGAGGCAAAAAAGCACGCGTCTTCCAGTTGTTACCTTCCTCATAAAGGCTGGACTCGCTGGGTTTACAGTGAGGAAGGCTCACATTTGGTGAGCCGCAGAAAAGATTTTTAGCGGCTACATTCTAAAACACAGCCCACCATTCTGCAGACATTCATGTTCTGCTCCTACATGTATGGCCTTGCATGGCTTCCAAGAGAAATGTTTCGTAAAATACAAGACTTAACTTAAACTTGGCTGTATATGCAAAGGAAAACCAATCGGAGGAAAACGGAAATACTGTCTCAAATCCAAGGAGCTTGAGACAGTAAAGTTTTTATCATTCCTCTGAAGAAATTAGAGTGCATTCATGTTTAAGGTTTTCTCAAAAGCCAGCTCTGAACTTTCTTGGAAAGAATTCATCAAGGTGGGACAAACAGCATTTCCAGTGATTCTTTGCTCCTCTGCAATGGGTGAACCTCTTAAAAACAAACAAGCAAAACTCATATTCATCCAGTAGGGGTGCATAACTCTTTATAGTAAATACCAAGTGGCAATAGCTGAGCTCCCAAGGGGCCTGCCAACCACTGAGTGAAAAACCACTCATCTAATCCCTTAGGGGGTTTATACCGTAGTATAGCACAGCAGCAGCCACACGCTCCTTAAATACTACAGATCAACAAAGTCTCCAGTCTTTGGCTCCCTTGGCAGCATTGAGAAGTAGCACTTGAGGTAGGTTTTTGGAATCCTGGGGGAAAGCTGATGGGTGACAGGAGTGTCATCCTGAGAGTTGGTGGGCAGAGCACCAGCTGGTGAGATCTGGTATGTCGCACGGGTGATCACGGCACCATGGACGGGAAACGCCAAGGCCTGGATCCTTGCAAATACGAGTGATATCTGTGGAGGTACTTCTGGTTAGACTGCTGATGTGCACAAATAGTCCCTTAGGTGTCTTCACAGGGCTCGACACCAAGTTCAGTGTGAGAGAACAGTGTGTGTGCGTATATATAAATTTTTTAAGTGTTAATGTAGATGAAAACAAGGGGAATTGAAGTCTTAGTTCCCGCTTTAAAATCTGATGATGCTTCAGGCTGTTCTATGAAAAGCAGTATAATTATCTTATTTTCATGGTGAAAAAAATATCTTGAGGGAGGGAAATGCTTTTTTTGTGATCTCCAACTTTTCAGGATGTGCAGAAATAGGCGCACGTTCATTAGGGGTAGGTGGGTGGGGGAGATGGCAGGATAAGCGGCTCTCTGTGCACGGATGAGTAACGACCGAATTCCTCTGTTGAACTGAGGTGCGATTCCTTGGCAGCGGAACCTCGCTGTGGAGGCTGCGTTAATTTGTATTTGCATACTATGGGGATTGCTTTCCACAGATCGCCCTAATTCCGCGGCTGCGATCGTGCTGGCTCGGCTCCGTGCCGGGTGTTGCCCGGCGCAGGGGGAACTTCCTTCCCAGGGAGCTCGGGGGGAGCACAGGTGCGCGGCGTGAGGCAGGGCACCGCGCAGGGAGCACAGCACATCGCAGCGGGCAATGTGGGGCCGGCTTAAGGTCACTTCGTTTCCTGCTAGGAGGGTGCAGGACGCTGTTAGCTCTTCGTGGCGGTCCCAAGTAGCCGAGTTGGGGCTGGCGGTGCGCAGCCCGCACTTCTCTCCTCGCCCTGCCTGCGGCCGCCTCCTGCAACTCTGGGCGCCGCCGTGCCCGCACCAGGGAGCGCAGGGCAAAGGGGCAACGAGTTGGGGCGCCGCGGGCCGGGTGCTGCCGGGGCCGGGCCGGGCCCAGCCGTGCCGCGCCGGCTCCCCCGGGGCAGGGGCGCTGAGGCGACGCCCGCCAAGAGTTAACGGCGGCTGCCCGGGGCCGGGGCCGCCTCCCCCCGGCGGCGGTGCGCGGCGCTGGCTTCCCCCTTCCCTCCCTCGCCTTCCCGTTTTGGCAGGGGATTAAAGCAGCTCCCCCCTGTGGCAGCAGTGACCCAGAAACGAGTTTGATGCGCGGAGTCCTCCCTCCGTACCCAGTACAAACGTCAGTCAGAGGGAGCCTCTGTGTGTGTGTGTGTGTGTGTGTGCGCGCGGTGTGCCCGGCTCTGTGTGTGTGTGTGTGTGCGTGTGCCCGTGCGGCGCGGGAGCCGCTCTCCGCGCCCGCTGCCGGCGCCGCGCCGAACTCATGAGGCGGCCCCGAGCCCTCCGCGCAGGGGGAGCCCGGCCGCGCCGCGCCAGCCGCCCTCGCCGCCGCCGCCCCGCCGCCGCCGCCGCCAGCAGGTAACCGTGCCCGCCGCCCCGCGCCAGCCGGGGGAGCCGCCGGCTCAGCCATCTTTGATGGCTTTTTCCTCGCCGCTCCGCAGGCGGCGGGAGAGCAGCTCGGTGCCGAAGGTCGCTGCCTAGTGGAAATAAGCGAGTACGTCATTAACATGGCGCCAAGAGCCGCGCGGCTCGGCGCGGCGCGGGGCGAGGGGAGGGAGGCGGCCGAGCGGCGGCTCCGCTATCCCACCACCAACTTGTGCCGGGCCGGGGCGCTGCGAGCCGGGAGGGGACGGCGGGAGGGGGGTTGCCGGGCCGCGGGCGCGGCGCGGGCGGGCGGCGCTGCGGGGGCGCCGGGGGAAGCCTCGGGGCGCCGGCGTGCGCGGACCCCCGCGGGCGGCGGGGAGCGCCGGAGCCGGTCGGCGGGCGGATGGCAGCGGCACGGTGCGCGGCGAGGGCCGGGGGAGCCGCCGGCAGCGCCTGTCACCGCGGCGCCCGCACGTCCCGCAGCAGCGAGCGCGGGGGCCCGAGGCGGCTGCGGCTCGGCGCTGGGGCTGCCCCCCGGCCGCGCTCGGCGTCGCTCGGGGGAAGAGAGGGAAAACGCTTCGAGAGCGTAAAAACTGCTCGGGGGTGAAATCGAGCGCGAGTCGCCCGGCGGGGCGCAGGTGGCAGGTGGCCGCACGCGTGCGGGTCCCAGCCGAGCCGGGGCAGCGGGCAGCAGGTGCAGGCGCCGGGCGCCCACCCACGTGTGCGGGCTGCCGGGGGCGGCTCGGTCACCCCGGGCGGGTCCCGCCGGCGAGCGGGCGGCGGCGGGGCAGCGGCGGGCAGCGCAGCAACTTGGCTGGGCGCGAGGCGCGGCAGCTCCGGCGGTTGCGCCCCTCGCCCCAACGAGACAAAGCCGCGCCTTGCCCGCGCAGGGGATGCTCGCGGGGCTCTCTTTTTTTCTTTTTTTTACTTTTTTTTTTTTTTTCTTTTTTTCCTTGCCCCTCGGCGCCCGCCAGTTCGCTGCCGCTCCGTCGCGGGGCTTTCGTTATTTCGGGGAGGGCGGAGGCGCAGCGTGTTTGTTTGTTTGCACCGCCTGCTGGCTGCCTCCCTGTGACAAGAGGTGATACACAGTTTCCAGAACTGTCTGGGAGTGGGAGGAGAGACGGGCACGGAGAGGGAGCCCGAGCCGCCGCCGTGCCGCCGTCCCGGCCCCCCCCGCCGCGGGGAGGCGGGGAAGGCGCCTCGGCCGCGCTCGGCAGCGCCGGGGCTGCGGGGGAGAGGGCGCGGAGCCGGGGGCACCAAGTTTGATTTGCAGCCGGCGCCCAGCCGATTGGTGGCGGCCGGCGGCGGGGAGGAGCGGCGGAGGGAGCCGGCGGCGGGAGGAGGAGGGGGGGGGCCGGGCCGGGCCGTTGCGAATGGGAGCGGGCGGCGGGGCGGCGGGGGCGGTGCCGCTGCCCCGGCGGGAGGCGGAGCCGGGTGCCGCCGCCTTTCCCCGCTGGAGCCGGCGGGGGCGCGAGGGGCGCGGGGCGCGGGCCGAGGCGGCCGCTGGGCAGCTGCTCCCCGCGGCGTGCCCTCGGGTGGCGGCCGCGGGCTGGCCGCGTTCGTTCGGCGTTGCCGCCCCCAGCCCCGGCAGCCTGCAAACGGCCGGTGGCCGGGCTGCCCGCGGGCGTCCCGACAGCCGCCTGCCCCTCCGGCGGTTGCCGGCGTGCGGGAAGGCACCACGCCGCTCAGCAGCGCGGTCCGGGTGACATCTTTAATTTTACCGCGGGGGTGCTCCCGCGGCAGTCCCGTTTTGTGCTCTTCACAGAGAGGTTGTACCGTGATTGGGAATAATTTCCTTTCTAAGCGGGCGCTGTCTGCTGAGGGAATCAAAGGCTGCCCACGCTTGCAAAGCTAAAGCCTTCCTCCGAGTTATGCCAAAATACGCTTGTTATGCTTCTATTTCGAGAGGCTTCTCACACTCAGTGGGATATTGTTGAAACAGCGAGGGTTGTACGTTTTAGTGGTAGGATTTTCCCTCTGGCTGCAGATACCATTCACTCCCGTGTTTGAGCTCTGTGTAATACATATGTTTAAAATAAAATAATAATAATAAACCCCCCTTTCCCCTCACAGCTGCAGATTTCCCTTCTAGCTTCTCTGGTTTCATTCCCAATTCACAGAATAAAAAAACTTCCAGTGTTTCCTCTAATGCTTTCTCCCTGTGGTTAGCCCTGCTTCTTGGCGCTGCTGTTTTCAGCTGGAGTTGTCCAAGCTTCCAGCTTTTTCTAGGTGGAAAAGACAAACTGTGGTGGGTGCGGGGTGGGTTGCATTCATTCACAGAGCCTGCTTCTCAAGGCTTCTAGTAGTCACATTCACCAGCAGAGCTTGGGAATAAGCTGCCCCTGGCCAGGTCTTGAGGTCATGTTATGAACTGGCTCTGCACAGGTGCGTAAATGAGCACGTGCATCTTTGAAACGTCTTGTGCCAATACATCCAACTTGTGCTTCTGCCTTTCCTTGTTACATTTTGAATAGGTGTGCTGAAATTAGTAGAAATAGACCTTGTGGAGAACACTCTTGGCCTTGAAATGTACTACTTTTGTTTTACAAGGCTTGAGGACTTCGTCCTGAAATCTAAGGTCTGTGGCTTTTTGTGCCATGGCCTGCGCTACATAGTGCAGTAGTATTTCATGTAAGTTGGGAACGTGAACTCTTCTTTGTGACTACAGACTGTTGCTATCAAAGCTTTTATTGGTGCTGAAAAGGAATTAAAAAGTTTTAGGTGGAGTTTGGTAGTATATCCTATTTTTCATGCAGCTCTGTTTTTTTCTTCTAGGCATAGATGAAAAAAGTTTTTTCTCTCCCTGTCTCACGTGTCAGTCGATGAAGACTGAGGTGTTACCATAAACCAGCTATTTAGGAGAGAACTGTAGCAGAAACCAAGTGTCTTCATCTGCTGTCCGTATGATTAAGGCCATGTTACGCTTCCATGTGCGCAATAAGCGTTCTGAAGTGATCTCTTGTGTACTGGAGATAATTAGCGTCATTGCAGTTAGTGGGTTACTTGCAGGAAAAGCCAGTTTTTCAGTTTGTCTTCGGGGTGTGCATCTGTCATAATTCTGCTTTCTTCCCATTCTGTCTCTGCAGCTGTTCAGTGTAGTTTATTATAGTGACACCCATTAACATGGGTACAGTTAATTGTCTGTCAGAGTTTGAATTACAGACTCTTTCTACCCAGATGTTTATACAGCCCTTAAAGATACTCCGGTAAGAATTGTGCTGAATAAAACCTTTGACCTGTGGAAGTAGATTTTCTCAAACGTAGTTATTTTAAAAAGTTTGATTGTGTTTCATTATTGGCATGACAAAGACTTTGACACACTTCACATCTTTCTCTTTGACCATATATCTACTGGAGGTCAAACTGAGTGACAGAAGATTGTGGTGTCTATGCCTGCTCAGTAGAAGCATAAAAAGTTCTGTGGTATCTTGCATGCAAGTGTGTGTGTGTATATATATATGCAGTATATGGGTGTATATATGTGTGGATGCACATCTGCAGTTTCACATGGGATAATGTCTGGATTTTTCCCAGGAGGCTAGGGAAAAGGATTCAGATTTCATTTGTTTGTACCTGTGCCATCCCTATACTTCAATGTAGGTGGAAAAAAGGGAAAGGGAAACATTTTGGTATTGCCATCCAGGGTAGCTTCTGTTGCTTGTTGGTTCTTTTAAATCAATCTCTGGCTGAGCTAGGAAATGAGGAATGCGTGCTGGTAAAGCATTGCTGCACTGGGTCATGCCACTGACACTAATGCGCTGCACTCCCAGCCATGGCTGGGAGGTGGGCAGAAGTGCCTGTATTCCTGGTTATTTGTGTAGAGTTAGATGTTTGTGGCTCACCTCCACAAGGGTATGTAAATCCAAATGTTACTTTGTGGGCTGATATTGATTTTGGATTATTATCTACTCATTTCATTTGCACAGCATTTTACAGGCATCTTGAAAATGGTTTATTGCTCTCTCTGAAATACAGTATCCAGAGGAAGCATTTCAGGCATTGTAATCTTGTCTTAAACATGAGCTGAGTAGTAATTTTACCTGTAAGTCCAGAGTTAGCTTTGTATGCTCAAAGTGTTCACCCAGTCAATGGGTGAAGCCCAGAGCTCAGCTCTCTGAGCTAGTGTGATGAACAAGGATGGAAAAAGCCACTGGTGCCACCTCTCCGGGGAGCATCGTGCCTTCAGCTGCCGGGGCGGTGCAGCAGAGCCCGTTGCAAGCTGTGCTGGCCTCACCAGTGCAGCCTTGCTGTGCCAGGTCATCTAGGGGTGCTCAGTGTCTAAAAAGTCACAGCCTCTGCCTCATCTGCATCATTTATTGCCATGGTGTGATGGTGTGAAGCGCTCTTAGATACTCTGTTCCCCCTCGGAGATGTAGTAACATAGCCAGCAGAATCTCAGCTGTTTCTGTAAAGCTGTGTTTGAAGGCTGGCATTTGCCAGAGTCCACTTCCCCCCCAGTAAATGGATAAATAGTATAGCAGAGTTCTCAGTAGAAATAACTGCTAGCATGCTGGGTGTTGCTCTGCTCAATTGCCTGGTCTCTGGAAGGATGGTTTTAAAGGGAAGAAACAATGATCTTTTCAGGAGGTGAAACTGAAACATTACACAAAAGTTAGTAAGGCTCTCAGCCATATTAGAACTGGCCTCTTAGGCAGATCCAAACTTTGCCCTGTGCGAGCGCTTTCATGAGCTGTGGCGGGGGCGCTCCCTCGTGTCACTGTAAGAGGTAGAGGTAGAATCAGAGCAAAAATACTCACCTGAGGGCTCCATCTGAGGGCTTCTCTGTTATTTGGAATGGCAGCGAGCGTCTACTTATTTGTATGAAACGACTCTGCTTATCCCACTGGAATCTCTGGGTTACTGGGAATTCACGTGTGTGACTGCAAACTTGGGGACTGTGTGGTTTGGGTGGTGCAGCAGCCTGCGTTAGGTTAGGGCTGCTGGACTGCATTGCAGCTTACTCTGCAGTTGGACAGTGCATGGGCAAATGCCCTTTTGGTGCTGGTGTGTGGGTTTGGGAAGAGCAGCGACGGACGTGTTAGTGATCGAAGATGCAGTGTTCAGGGGCGCTGCGTGGCTGGCTGTTGCCTCAGAGAAGTGCTTGTTTTGAGAAGAGGGTTGGGAAGCAGTTCTGCGGCATGTGTGGATGGAGCGAATGTTTGGTGGAAACTCCTGGGCTAAACGGCAATTATGCGGTTGCCTTCGATTTTGGGGAATTGAGCTCAGTAGCCTGGGTGGTCCCTTCCTGTCCTGCAAGTGTCGCAGGCTGCGCTGCGTAGTTTTTATTGGAATGAGTCTAAGGCTTGGCTTAAATGTTTCACCCTTTTTGTGTGATCCTGCTCACATGTGAATTCTCTTTGCTTGCACACATAATGATCATAGCCAATTTGTACCATTAAACCTGGTGTGCTACAGTCAGCCCTGAGGAGTTGCCTTTACTTCTGACCTGTTGGAGTTGGCTGACCTGCTTCCGTTTCAGATTGCTTTATTGAGATCAGAGGTGAATCAGATGCACTGTATTTACACCTGAGTATATTAAGTGTATGTCAGAATATAGTCAGGTGAAAAATGCCAGCAGGTTCATGACTGTAAAGGGTGAGAATTTCAAAGAAAAGTAGCATGCAAGTCCCAGATTAGGGAAGAGAATGAAATCAGCAGTTTACTGAAAAGTTTGACAGATTTCCCATTCTGCCTTTTTCAGTATAAAAAGATCTTGTTTTTAGTTACAGATGTCCCATGAAGAATAACTTACTATAGTTATTCTTTTCAAGGTTAGAAAAATGTTACTTGAATTCCCAGTAACTTCTCAACATGCTGGCAAAAGCTGTGTGTGTGGTTGAACGGGGAAGGTCTGCACCTAGCTGCCACCATCAGTAATCTGTGTTTATTTTTAATGCAGTCCTCGTGTGACCTGGAGGTCACTGCTAACTAACAGAAACCAATGGCCTTTAGGGCAGAGGCGCTGTGGTACCCTTATGAGCAGCAGTATTTCAGGTTGTGTGGCTGTAATTCGTATGGGCTGTTCCAGTGTTACCTTTATAACATATATTCTGAACTTCGGGTGCGAATGTCTGGTGTGTGTTGCTTAAAAGGAATGGTTTAAAAATAGTTTAGAAGCAAAAAGGCTGCTTATCACTTCTAGTAACAAAACTTTTAAGGGGTTAATCGTATGAGGTTTGATGCTTGCTCTAAGCAGCCAAGTGCCACTTGGTGATTTAGCTCCCTGTAAACTGAGGTTCAAAGGGAACATGAGATCTCTGGATCGCAACTCCTCTTTCATGTGCATCTGTAAAAGAATGTCACATAAGCTCCACTGGATTGTGTAGTTCCTTTAGTGTCATTTTTGAGGGGACAGGCTTTTTGGTGTGGCCAACTTCAGCAACCTGACTAGAGCGGACAGGTAAATTAACTGCTGTAGCTGATGTTCTGTACTTCAGGGAAGTAGCTGCTCTTCTGCCTTCCCTTGCTTCCTGGAGAGCTGCTGGAGACTGACTAGCTGAGCTTCAATTGGCAGGTGTGAATACCATTCTCTCCTTTAAACAACAATAAAAAAGAAGTGTATTATTATTATATATATATTTTTTTTAAAGATACGTGGTACAAAAGAGAGGCTTCTGACCTTTATTTTATGGATTTGCAGAAGTATGGTTAGGAGAAGAAGGACTCAAAATACAATTGTCTGAAAAGATGCAGAGGGGCAAAATTTCAAATTTCCTTCTTCATCTCAAGCTTATGAGCGTGTCTCAGTGTATATATGCGATGTAATTTTGCTTTAGGGTGTGTAATACTTTTCAGACCATGTGGGAATGAACCAAGAAGTGAGGATTTTGACCAGGAATATACAGGTTGTGCTTCTGAGATAACTTCATTTTTCTTTATTTTCTCCTGTATTATCTTTAGTTTGTTTTTAGGAGGTATTACCACACTAAGTGAGTATGCTCTTCAGTATTGTTAATATTTGTTTCGTTTACGGGAAAAGTACTGTGAACTACTGGAAAAAGTACCTTAAGGAACAGGTACTTACCCCTGGGTTTCGGACTTACAGCAGCTACTGGTCTGTTTTTCAGTTTTGTCTTAGCCTGTTTTGGATCTGAAGGTTGTTCTTTTTCCTTTTGTCTTTTATATTGATCACATGAAAACTTGCCTCTGGAACTAGTACACTTATACCAGAACTGTGTTCAGGTGATTTTGATGGTCTGGGCTGGTCATGTGTGTGTGTTTAATTGGCAACATTTCTGTCTGTCATGCACAGAAAGTCCTGGTCCATGTCAAATGTGTTCTTGTAGAGAGATTTCTTCCTGTGTTGTAAGAGGTGGTCTTTTGTGATTCCTTATTCTCCAGCATCAGAAATTATATCTGATCTTCCATGAAATGACGACAGCAGGTCTTTGTGAAATGAACCATTCAGTGTACCTTCAGTGAGCAAAGTTTGCGGCCCAAAACTGGTACATGTTTCAGTGGCAGCCGTAGTAAATCCTACTCTGGAAAGACACTGTGTGTGAGAGACATCCTCCCTCCTCCAGTTTGTATGGATAATGTCAAAAAGGAAGGAATCTTGCAATACTCGGGCTCTTAAAACACACTAGAGTTTGCTGGAAGTGAAAAACAGAGTCTCAGGTTCAGTTGCTTATGCTCTCCTGGAGATGATAAAATGAACTTTCTGTCTCAAAGGATGCTTATTTTTACATGGATTGCTTTTTGAAGAGAAGATTTTCATTTTTGGAAATAGAGTCAGGCTTTGATTAGGCTTTTCTTCTTATCACTTTGGGAATTACTCTTAAAAGTTGAAAGCGTTTTCATCAAGTTTACTACCGTGAGTCATGTTCTCATTGAACACAGTAGAAGCAGTTAACGGTTTACTGAAGGGGTCAATGAAAAGAATTTTGCTGAAAGGTTTCTGGGAAATCCCAGTGAACATGAAAACGAGGAGGTTAGATTTTCTGCACCCACCTAGAAGCAAAGGTATTTTGGCACTTGATTTTCAAGTATGCACCCTGAAGGCATGTAGTAGGGCTTTGCTGCTAGCAGAACACTCAGGCCTTATTGATAGCACAATTGATAAGTGGTGAGCAAAGACTGGGGACATTTGATGTGCTATCTAGAGTTCTTGTCAGTTTAACTTGGAGTGGATGTGCCTTTCTGCACTTGCCGTCGTTTTTCTGCTCTTCAACTTACACTTTTTTTTTTGTAAGTTTTTATGTATAAATGCTGACTAGCTATTTACAGCTACCTTATTTTTTCCTGCATTTAGTTTCATTCCGCAAGGAATACATGCAAAAATACCAACACCCTGTGAATAGCCAATAAAAAGATAAGGGACTTTTTGCCTTTACATCACTGGTTCATGTGCCGTTGAACTCAATATTGCTAGAATTCATCAGCACTGGCAGCTTGGAGGAGCTTCTGTGTAATCAAGTGTTGGTCTGATTCCTGAAAAGCAGTTAAGTGTTTAGGGAGGCCAGTGGAAATGTGCCTGCAGGAAGAAGTAACTGTCTTACATTAAAGGTGCTGCCTTCTAGGGCATAGATGATGCATGTCTAGTTAATCTGGGAAAGCTTGGCTTGCTACTGCTGCTGTTTCTTTTTTTTTATGCAAATGGAAGACTTTAATCTTTGATTTCGTAAATCTGGCACTTTACACGGGAATAAAATTGTTCCAAAAGCATATTAGCCAAAGTAAATATTTACAGAAGCAGTAAAAATGTTATTGTATTGCAAATCCAATGTCAGAATGGGTAGAGTAGTTAAGCTCATTTACCGCAGATATTTAGTGATTTTAAGGCTTCTGAGAACAAAATATGCTTTTGTTTTAAGGTGAAAGTGTCGGTGGGGTTTTTGTGACACCCTCCAGTTTTGTTCACCTGTTTGTATGATAACTGCCTAATTAAGCAGCCTTGAGGTACTCACTGTTCGTATTTCAGATGCTGTTTAAAGTTGTTTGTTTTCCTTTGTGTGCTGTAAATCCTCGAATGCCATCAGAAACACAACTTGATGACTGTGTGTTATTATCCTGGGTTAAGTGCTGTCTCATTGCTTTGCAGGCTGCCTGCTGTTTCCCGTGGAGATCATGAAACGACGTCGGCTTCCTAGCAGCAGTGAGGATTCTGACGACAATGGCAGTAAGTGCTCCTTTGTTGTAGAGTGCAGTAGGTTATGAGTTTGAAAACACATTTTAATGCAGTGTTTTATGTGATAGAGGCACTTTGCGAATTGGTTGGACTGGTGGAAATGTGTATCTGAAGAACCAGTTTTGAATTCTGTTGTTGTGAACACAGGTGGTTTCAGGATCCCCCCCAACTGTATTGACTGTACAGTGTTAATTAATAAGATAAAACAGGAGAAGTTGGTCTTCTTTTTCTCTCTTCACATCTTCAGTTGCAAGCAGCATAATTCATCGTTAGAAGGACGGAACTTAGATAGAGACACCTGGTAACGTTGTCTATAGCTCAGTATTTAATACAAGTTTGTGTGAGGATTTTAAATTTGTGCTGGTGTTCTCAGACCCTTTTATGTAATGGAAAGGTATATTGCTTCAGACTTCAGCAGAAATGATTGCAGATGTGTAAAAGCTGTTTTTATTTTATTTTTTATTTTTTTATTTGAAGACTATTTTACTTGAGGAATTGAGAAATGACTTTGAACAATTTGAATTGAGTGCATCACCGATTTGTATACACATTTTTAACTGTTTCTGTACTGACGTAACTAACACTGAGCTTTGTGTGATCTCTTTCTTGTGTTTGGGTTCCAGGGATTGATAAACTTTCGTAAAAAAAAAAAAGGGGGGGGGGGGGCAGGGGAAAGAGATAAAATGGCAGATTGGGGAATGTGCCATTGTGTTTTATCTACCCAAACAAGCAAGTTAATTGTAATTGACAACAGAGCAGCCTAATCAGTTGTCAGAGATATTTTTGGCTTTAATCTGACCAATCTAGGTGCACATCTTCAAATTCTGAAGTCTCTTGTGAGACTTTGGTCTGAAATGTTACGGAAGATGACTGGGGAGATCTTCCAGGTGCTTTTGAAGGATTTGTTAAGGGAACATAGCCCTGCACTGTGGCCCTGCGTAGGTGACTATTTCACCTGCATGCATTTCTGAGGAGCATCTGTGCTGCGTGGGAGTCTGCTCAGGTGGCTTTTACGGCCAGATCTGCACCTTAAGTTAACCTTAGGCAAACCATAGCTGAAATAAAGGAGAGGTAAAAGGATTGGCAGAGGTGAGAACTAACAAGCTGATTAGGAGTTCATCCAAAGAAGGATTGAATAAAAACTATCAAAGATGTGTAGGATTTGGCCTGGATTTGGAGAACTGCCTGCAGTTGGGAGATTTGGGGGGAAAAAGAGAAAACACCACACAGAAGAACAAAAACCTATTGTGTTTTTTTCTTGGTTAGACTATTTACTCGGGGTGATAAGAATTTAAATTGGTGTATTTCCTCAAAGGGGAAGTGTACTCCAAAACAAAGCTGTGTTTCTACTTGTGAAATAGACAAGTAACAGCAAATATGATGTTATTCATTAGAATTTTGCTCTACCATTTTCTCATTCCCTCTCTAACAGGTTTTTGTAATAGTGTTTTATTTTGCTAATAATAGTTATTTTCACTGTCCTATCTTTTTTTGTTTTGTTTTGTTTTTTGCTCTTTGATCCCTTCATGTGCCTTGTGTTTCAGGCTTTACCAATACAATATGAAGCAGATAATCTTGGAGTTGAAATTCTGAAATAAATACAGTTGACTGATCTGTTACTGATTATAATACTTGTTTGTAGTATCATTTGATGTGTGACTGTCTGAAATAGAGCTATTGATGCATAGAGAGCTATGTTTTCTAAAAACCTTTATTTTCATCTGTTCCATAGTTCAAGATCTAAGAAAATGAGATAAGAAAAAAAAATACTTGGCCTTTTATGATATCTCTAATTTAAAGTCTCATAAATATGAATAACTTTCTGTTGAATAAATTGCATGGCAAAAGCCAGTGACATTTTAAAAGTGTTTTCAAGTATTGTTTGAAACATACACCACTTCCCTTTCATTACACTTTTTTTTTTTTCTTGTCCTGATTCTGTTGTTTGCCCTTTTACTGTGAAATTGGTGGGCAAATTCAGATACAGGTTCCTGCATATATATTCATTCTGTTACTGCACACATATGGAAAAAGGTAAAAGTTAGCAATCAGAAGAAATGTTATCAGAAGATAATACTTATTGTAGAGTCAGCTTCTCCAAGGCTTTTTGGCTTTCACACTTCCTTGAGAACAATTTCTCACATGCAGGCCCTTTCCTTCCCCTTCTCCTGTTTTAGGCTCTTGTCTTACAGGTTTTACCTTCATTTAATCTTTTCTTGTCTTCAGTGGAATTACTGGTTTATCTCACTATGTTAATTTCTGTGTAGAGATCCATTGCTACTCTGTCAGTAGTACCTCTGATTCACTGTAATGATGCTAGTGCAATGGAGGGTAAGCAAATTTTGTTGCCTAAAAAAATCAAAGGCAAAAATTTCTCTGAATTTTTGTGCTCCTTGTTTGAAGCCTTAACTTTCCTGCTAGCTATTTTTCTTTTTCAGAGATTCCAGAGACAGAAAACAATTAACTAGACTATTCTGAGCACTTCAAACAGCCGCCTTCTAATTGAAAAGTTGCAATTTTAATCAACACTTAGTTGGAGTCCTGTTGCCAGACATCTGCTTCCCTTCAGTCAGTGGCACCTCTTGACCCTCCAGTTTGCTTCTTTCGTTCCTGTCACACTGAACTCGATAGTCTTTTGGCTTAAAGTTCAGCACTGTTCTCCCTCATCTTGTGAGGAAAGGATTGGGACCCCCAGCAGTTGGATTTCTTCAGTTCTGAAGCTAAGTTTTCACACTGTGCCCTAATAGACTGTGTGATCAGGCATCTTGGATTCATCATGAGCATCAAAGGTTATGTATTGTAGGAGTAACCTGAATGATGATGCTTTTTTGGGGTAGACTAGTGCCACCTGGAGAATGCTTTGACATGCAGAAATACACATTTTATTTTATTGAACTCAGGAACCTGAATATTTATAACGCAATAGTAACTATACTACTAATAATGGAATTTATCTACAAAAGCAAGTAAGCATACAGAGCTTTTTTTCTACTACGTCACTGTACTGAATCAGGTTCCTTGTGCCTACAAGGTGATCCGAAAACAAACCTGAACCCGCAGGCACTAAAAATGTATTATATTGAAGATTTAAGCATATCTGTAGTTTTTCAGAGGAAGAAAAAGATGCTCTGTTTTGGTCAGATGAAAGAAGGGTGAATTGTTAGTATTTAGGAGTGAAATAAACCAGAAGGAAGCTTAACCAACATGGTTATGGTCCTGGAGTACATGCATTTTCTTATGTAAGGTATTTCAGTGTGGATAGGTATATATTATTTACAGCATTCTAAAAACCTTGCAGCTTAAAGACAGCACCCTTGCTTTTCTCATCACTTCTTTTTTGTCCTCTGATTTGGTTCTTTCCAATGCAAAATGCAGCCTCCAAGCCCTCCAAAGTGTTTAGCTTATGTCCTTCAACCTAACTACTGCAAATCATTGAGCTGTGTCCCCTTAAAATCAGACTTCTACATCTACATTTAGACCTGAGACCAAAATAGCACAATTGAAGCAGTGAGCAAAAGGTGTCGGTTAAAGTTGTGCACCTCGGTTATGCAGTCAGGCCCTGGTTATCTCAGTGTGTTCTCCGAGATTTCGTTTTCTGAAATTATAGGTCACTTTTGAACATTTTATCCATGAAATATAATTGAACCAAAAATGGCTGCAGGCATAGTTCTGGATTTTGAACTTTGTCTAAATACAGAGGAATGGTATTGGGAGAGGCTTGGTGAAGGTTTTAAGATTATTGGCAGCTCAAAATAATCCTTTTTTTTTTTTTTTTGACTACAGACAGCTTGCTAGTTTCTATCCCTCTCCAGGTAATGTATTACAGCAACTATAATAGACGTTAATATTAGCCAGGCCCATCATAAAAGCCTTATGATGTACACATCTTCTTCAAAACCTGTATTAAATAAATTAGTAATGTTTACCTCAAACTTAATTATGTCCTTATTATCTGCGTGGCTGGTCAGGGCTTTGATATTTTTAAAGTAATTTCTGTTGCTTTGTATTCTAGCTTGCTTCTCCATTGCAAAAGCTCCTTATGGTTCCAGGTCTTATTCTAATTAAGTGTTAGATACTGAAACTGTTTTGTTTTTCCTGCGCAGTGTTTGACCTGACATTTTAGCCTCATTGGTCTCTAAATCCTCAAATGTGGTTTGTGCTGAATAATCCATTGGCTTTGTTTCCTGGTGTGATCAAGTTAGTTGTCCAGTGTTGTAGTTTCCATTTATAATTTCAGGGCATCCCTTTTGCACAGACTGCTGGGACACTTGGATGGATCATGTCTGAGATGCGATTTAAAGTTCAGACAGTTGAATTATAGGGAGCTTGGGTGAAATCCAGGCCCACCTTGGTGTCAGTGGGAGTTTGGTTCCTCTTTTCCATGAGCAAGGAATTTAGCATGATTTTTTCACGCTTTACTTGCTCCTGCGATGCCTTTTGTTTTTATTCTTGGAGGGTTTATCAATTCATCCTACTCCTAAATGCAGAGTGTCTGAAAGAAAAACTGAAGAGGCTTTCAGATGAAAAATATTTCAAGGCTTGACAACGTTTCACATCACTTCTGAGAAATGAAAGATTTAATACTTACAGATAGCAGAATATAGTTCTGTAATTTAGATGGCCCCCTAGTCTATCTTTGCTAAACAAATGTTACTTTAAATGTAAACATCTTGCCAATATCCATTGCTTTGACTGAATGACAGAGATCTTAGAAAGGGCTTTTCATCCCACTGGCCTCCCGTTGTGTTTGAGATAGATCCCAAAGTGCCATGCAGGGGTTGCTGAGTACATAACCTTAGCTGTGTACATAATTTTTACCGCAGAATTGTGGTCACTGCTGGCTTGAAAGGTGGCAATTACTTAGCAGACCATGAAATGCTGTGCAGCACTTCGCGAAAAGAAAGTGAACACAACATCCCTTGTTTTTCAGTTGAACGGGTTGCTCGTTGAGGAGGGTGTTTAAGGAACGGCTGTAATGTAGTTGTAGTGCTTGGATTTGTACAGAGCAGCAAGTTCAGTGGTCACTGCTGTGTTTTTGAGAAAGGGCTGTGGCGTTTGGAGTGGTGACAAATGATCACAACTTGCATCTTAGTTAAAGGCTAGGCTCGTTGTGGCAGGGTGGTTCTTGGTGAAGTTACACTTCTGGGCACTCCTCCAGAGCAATTTGGAAGACTTAGCTGTGCTTGTAGGCCATTGTAGATGAGGAAGGGGCATCGCATAATCATCACTTTTGGAGAAGGAAGTTTCTGTACAGGACTGCTAATTCTGAGTATACCCAACTCCACCTGAATCGTCAGGCTTAACAACATAATGCCGTCAGCCTATGAACATGACCCTGGGAGATGCTGAAATAGACCGTGATAATCCGTAGTAAAACCTGAGGTAAAACTTCATACGTAGTTAGGGTAAAACAACACTGTAACAGGAGTCATCACACGGGAGTTTTGGGTTAGGGAGTTAGGGTGGCACTTGCGTCTTGTGTTTTTAAAAAAGTAAGATGGAGTCTAGAAATTCCTGACTGATAGAAGAGTGATGCGTGTCTCTGTGGTCACATCTGTGTTCTTGGAGATTATAAAACTCAAATGAGAAGAAACTACTGAGAAGAGCAACGACGGGAGAAACATATATTGAACTGCTGGGGCAGGATGCTGCAAAGACTGCTCATTGTATGTGTCAGGCACGGAGCGAGTGAGCAGTGCTGCTGTAAAGCACTGCAAAAATCTTATGGATCCATGCATAGGTCGGCAGCTGCAGTTGGGTGGTTGTCAAATAACGCTGATTTTTGAGTAGCGTCAGGATTGACGAGATAAAAGGCAATTGCTTTTTCTGTTTTGATCTCGAATTAGATTATTGCATAATAGTACGCTACTGTATAGAGGTAAGGAAGATAGATGGGCAAATCCTCCAGCAAAAGAAACATGAGAAGAGGACATAGGCTGTGTGAAATGTCGTGGGCTGTGTTCCCATACGTTTTTCTTTCTTGATGATGAGGCCCCAAGACTTGTGCACAGACAGCACTTCCTATATGTAATATACAGGAAAACTGCCATCAGTCTGTTTCTGTTTTCTTTGTGCTAGAATGTGGGTCTGGACACGTGGAGTTATGTCTAAGCGACATGAATCCTTACTTTAAAGAGTTGTGATCCAGGCTCTAAATGGGGAGACTCCGAGCATCTATATTTTCTCTTTCGGCTGCAGATCTGTCTGACAGCGTTGGCAGCAGCACCTAGTTTGTCTCTGAGCTGAAGAAGAGAAGAGTATAGGCATCTGGAAATGCCAATGTTAAGCAGAAGAGACAGCCAGACATATATCCACGTCAGAGGTGTTTTGCTCTGTTGTGCTGCCTGGTGTAATGGTGTAGCGGGAGTGTGTTTACAGTGGGAGAAGCTTTCAGACGCCCACTGATCCGAGGCTTTGAAGTGTGCAGAGGGTGTAGCAGCAGGTAATTCTCCGGGGACGCAGCCGGGTGCCCTGCAGGTGGCGTTACAACAGCCTTGTACATGATACATAATAGCTAAGCCTTTTCTGCTCCTGCTGAGAAGTGTAGTAGCTGTGGGGTAGAATTCCCTGAGGGCTAGAATTGTTTTATTGGTCCCAAGGAGTTTTCTTTTTTGATGGGCCTTTTTGGAATCAAAACATGTTTTTGACAGATCGTTTAACATATTGATACAGTTAGAATTGATTGTTTTGTTTTGTTTTGTTCCCCTTCTAGGAAGTGTGTGCTCTTCAGAAATATGGAAATAGAATTCATACCTCTTGATTGCTTTCTTTTATGATCATAGGGTGTGTGTGTTTTATAAACCCTGTAGTAGTATTATAAAAACACAGGTTTTATAGTGTAAGGTGTATATGTAATACCCTTGCGAACAGAAAGTTTTCCTGGTTGTGGCTTAGAAGTCTTCTTTCCAGCAGAGGTAGTATGTTGGAGCTTTGCCTCTCTTGCTGTGGATTGTATCTCATTAGTCATTTGAGTTTTTATATTTGTAATTTTTTTGTCTCCAAGTGAATAAAAGTGAAGGCCAAACTGAGCAGCACTAAGGAGTATGATTCTCATCTCTTTGCTCTCAGTGATGAAAACCTTTAAAAAGGGATATGAGCGCCTAGGCCATCCAGAAAGATCTTAACTGAAAGGATCAGGATGGTCTTGGTGTGGAGCAATGACACTAGCTAGGCTACTATGTTCGTCCTTACCCTTCGGAATCATGTAAAAGGATAGGCACTTACTAAGATACCTATTGTGTTTGATTTCTAATGCTGATTGCATTGCACATTCTAGATGTGTTTATTTAGCTCCATGCTTTGGAGTTTAACATTTTTCATATTCAGGGTTACTCACACAGTTTTTGGTGGTGTGGGTTCTCTAACAACTCATTTATCTTCCACCTGCTGTAGAACTCATTTTTCCCATGAGGTTTAATGTTACCTTACAAGGTTTTACATCTTCAAAATCCCAGTGATTCAGACTTTGGTTATTTTATTAAAACTAGGTTTAACTCTGTCTTGAGCCTATAGCATTTTTTCTAGTCTTGGTGATCCTAATTTAGTTTTAGACTACAGCTAGTATGCAGAAAACTGTTCAATTGGATGCTTACTGGAAGGAGTAATCTTGTTGAAAAGTGTCTGGAATCTTTCTAAAATACTCAGGTTCATGTGCTTTTACAGTACAGAAGAACTATTTTGAATCCTGTGTTTTGATCACAGCAGATTCTTCTTTCCATATAATCCAGGAATGGTTCGTATTTCATGTATTTAGACAGAAAAATCAGATCATTAATCACCGAAGTAGCTGTAATTGCCTGTTAACTTTTCCTTTCAGTGAGGTCCCTCTTCTGGATTAAGTATCAAAATACGGACAGAATGCTAAAAAGACAAATCACATCCTTCATTTTCCTCCTGCACCTTTATTGATGTACTCAGAGTTGGTGCGTTGCTTATTAATGAAAGGAGCTTTGGGTAGCTCAGTGACGTGGTCTTGGCACAGCGGAAGGCAGTGATATTTTGCCATTAAGTTTAATGTAAGCAGAGATGAAGCTCCTCTTTTTAGTTTTCATAAGTACTTAAATTTAATACCGTTATGGGCTGGGTAGTTTTACAATAATTTGTCTGGCTCCATTAATTTGTTGCACTTTCGTGTTTAAGTGGTGGTGGTTTGAATATGTGAATGCGTGCCATGTAGCTGGGTTCTGTTTATTCAGTGAGTAAATGTTTTCCCTATTGAAGTGAAGCCCGTGCCGAAGGTCACCTGTTACCTACACTGCATATCTCAGCCAGTAGCAAAATCTCAGTCCCATGAGAAGTTTTTTCCACCTTTTCCTCATAGTATTATGTACAGTCAGTTTACACTGCTCAGAAAAATACAACAGTCTCTTTAGTAATGTACTAAAATACCATGTGTTCTCTGCATTCACCAGTTTTATGTTAAGGAAACAGTTATTACAGACCTATGTAAAAAACACTTCTTCCCTTACTCAGTGTAGGAAGTTAGTTGACATGGAAAAAATACTCATTATAATATATCCTGAGGAAGGCTGGCTGCATTTGAGTTGTACCTTACATATGGAAATTTTACATAGTGTGCTTTCATATAGCACTTTAAAAAAAAAAAAAAAGGCAATTTAAAATGAAAAATCAGGAAATTCAGAAGTGGTTAAAATTTGACCTTTCATGTTGCATTAGGTGGTTAATTAATCCGGTGGCCTAAAGAAATACACATTTAAGACTCTGTTCTGATGCGTGGCATCTGCAGATGGCACAGCAAAGAAATGGAGATGGAAGATACAGTAAGGATTATTTTACTTCTCACCTTTGTAGCTTCTGTCTGTCATGAAAGATGCCTGGAAATCCACCTCAATACCTGCATGGTGGGGAACAAAACGAAACAAAGGCGGAAAAGGCTTGTTTACTTGCCTTCAGTTTATCACATATTGTCACCAGAGCTGAATTAAAGCACACAGGTAAAGACCCAGAAGCATCTCCTACTGCTATTGCTCTAATTTTGCCAGATGCGTACATTGCTTGGGAACAGCTGTACCAAAGCTTCCAGAGTCACCAGCTGTGCTCCCACAAAATGAGAACAAGACAACACTTTGCCAATACTGCCTGTCGCTCTTAATCTTTAGCTCATATGTGTTGGGCTTTCTCTCCCAGGCTCAACAGTAGGCTTGCAAACAGTCAGATCCACAGAGGAATTACCAGTTTTGAAGTGGCTGACTTGCTGATGCAGGGGTCTAACTAGTTGAATACCTCGGAGACAGATAGTTATTGCTAAAATCAGATTTTAGTCCTGCAGATGGAGAAAAGCATCAGAACCCACAAAAACAGAATGCTAACCCGTGTGGTGTAATCTGTACTAATTAGTATGTGGTGTATGTCCTCTAGTGAGTCTGTTGGTGGAAGGAATCACATATGTGTGAATGTTAAAAGGTTAATAATTAAATTGTTGTATTACAGGAAAAATCTGTGGTTTTCAGTTGTGAATTTTTGCTGTATCTCTCTGACACATTTTGATTGATTTCACTTAGTCCTCCTGATCTTGTTGAGTTTAGGTACAGGCTGATAGGATCCTCAGAAGCAGGGACTTATGCTGCTGCTCATGGTTTTCTTTAGTTTTCTCCAGAACATCGTAATGGAATGGTAATTAAAGGATCTCAGGAATTTGTTTTTCCACACAGGTTAATAAATGGTAGTCGGCTACTTCTCTCTCTCTCTCTTTTTTTTTTTAATGGAAATAGAAAATTATAATTGTAAAACAGAGGAGCTTAGGAAAAGCACCTTTGACTCTTAAAAAAAAAACAACTTTCAAATCAATTTCCGTGTTAAAACACTAAAATTCACTTGAAATAGTCTTCCTTTTTTTTTTTTTTTAATACATTCTAACCTCAAAAGGTAAGTTATTTAGCAGTTTGCTGTGTACCTTGCTCCAGGTTTGACTGTTGTGCATGTTCTGTGTAATGTCTGTTGTTCATTGCTCTGTTCCGGCGTGGTTGGCAATGGGGCAGATTCCTTAATGTTTTACCAGCAGAGAAGACTAAAGCAATGTAATGAATTCTGAAGATGACTTAGTGGTGTCTTCCATCTGAAAGTCTTGGATAGCTGCTTTACTTTGAAACTTATTTTTGTGTTTTTAACGGAGAACATGCCCCATCCTGTGCAGTGTATTTTTGAAGAGCTCTTGCTGATCCCCAAGAGGTTTCAGCTCCATGATGTGAGATGTTTCTCTTACAGACTACACTTCTTACTCCTAGCATCTGTGTGCACAGGCAGTGAAGAGATGAGTGGTGTAGGCAGGCTTTTGCATTGGTTCTGTTTTATTTGTCTGCAATTAATACCCAGAGTTGCAAAGTGTATTCAGCCTTCAGAGGTTGCCATGTAGTTCCTGGCTTCCCCATCATAATAGATATTGGTACATCTTTCATCTCTCCACCTGAGAAGGATTTATTGGCATTTTTGTTTGTTTTTGTTACTGCTGTGTAGCTGACGGTGGAAAATACCTGCCATACTTGTAAATCCTATTGAATCAGAATGAGTTGATTTGCACAAGCATAGTATGCTTGGTGTCAAAGCACTACCTCATCTATGGAGCGTAGTTTCCTCCTTTCTCTTTTTCCTTTCCTCCTGTTAAAATATTTGTGAAAGCTGACAGAGGCTCTGTCACAAAGTTTCAAGGCAAAAAGGTATAATTTGTTTGGAATGTAATGAGTAATTGTGCAGACAAAAATCATACAACCACACTGAGATTTCCTTAGGAAGAGAGATGGCAGCTTGTTTTGGTGGCTGTCCTGATTTGGCATGGCAGGTTGCTCGATTTTGAAAAAGCTTGCTCTAGTTAGAACTGCCTAACCAGTGCAGGTATTTAGGACATCAGTACATGAGGTTCAAATTTTACATTTTAGGCGATCAACAGACAACCTAGTCAGCTATTAACCTGCGGAAAGTGGATTATTGGTGCTCGGGGAAGGATGTTAGGAGATGGCTTTGTTCAAATGCTGGGCGGAAGGCGGTTGGTGCAGCGCAGCCAGTACATGCCTCAGCAGAGAATTACAAACCAAACAGAAAAATGATTGCAGTAGCTGAAGACTGAGCAGCCTCTATTTTCTAGGTCATTTTGAAAGAGTCTTTTTCAGGTTTGTCAGAGAAGCCCGTCTCTGGCTTACCTTACTCATACAATCCTACTGAAGTCAGTAGGCCTACTTGGGTGTGCTGAGGGAGGCAAGGCTTTTGGAGGTACCTGGCAGCAGTGACCGCAACTGATCGTTTCTGTATTCTAGGTCTGTCCACTTGGTCCCAGCATTCCAGATCTCGACGTCGGAGGACTTCATGTTCCAGGCAAGAAGATCGAAAACCTTCTGAGGTATTTCTGGAATTTGATTTGCATTATCTTGCATCTATCAAATGCCAAACATGTGCGTGTTCTGGTAATGGATCCATTTCTCCTGAAGTGCATTTTCTTTTCTTTTTGCTCCGTTTTCGCTGGCGCCTAGTGTCCCCTCCTCTGCCTTTTTATTTTTGGCCAGGAGATCACAGAGTTCAGCCGTTGACACAGCCACTGCCAGCACCAGTTTCCATCAGTGAATTTTGGCATAGTCTGACATCCATCCAACATAGCTGTGCAGTCTTTCTTGTAATATTTTGGGCATCAGAGTTTGTTTGTAGCTTGTCTTGTGAACAGTGAAAATTTATCTTAGGTGCATTTATTTCATACTTGATATTGGGTCTTGGTCTGTGATCTTTGTTAATGTGCCTGTCAAATGAGGAATCGGCTTTCTGACAGTTCTGTCTTCCGTAGTGCTTTGAGGAAATCATATCAAGGGAGATGTAAATGGCTTTGAACTTTCTAGGATGGATCAACTATTAGTATAACACCTAAATGAGACCCAGTTCTTTGGAAGTATTCATGCTGAATCTCCATACCTTCAGGCAGGTATTACACTGCCAACTCTGAAAAGGCTGCAAAGAAAGCATAAGATTCAGGAGGTAGAATTTCTTGAGTCGGCTTACTTGCCTGATAAAGGTACTTCTGATGCATTAGTGAGTGGTGGATGCTGAGAAAACTGCTTTGTTAATCTCCCTGATGACAGTGTATTTAAGTCACAGAGAAGAGTTTTCACAGGAAGACTCCCATTTATTGCTCAGTGTGTTAGAACTACACCTAGTACTGTTGGCTTTCAATCTTTTTCTTTTTTGGTTGTTGGCTGTTAAAGGCATTTTTTTTTTTTGGTTGAGTGTGCAGAGCTCTAGTGAATTTATTCTTGTTGGCAATAGGCTTACTTTCCTTAGCTATCTTTTGTACATCCCATATAAATAAACTTAGACACAGTTTTGAGAACTACTTCATGGAAGACTATCAAGAACTAATCTAACTGCACATCTTGCTGTTGTTTTTTATGTTCTTCAGTTTTCTCCTCTCCCCTTCCTTGCATTTGTTGTCAATGTCTTTCCAGTTTTGTGCTGTTCTTCTCTTGCTTTTTCAGCCTGGATGGGTTTTTGTATACTTCCTTCATATACTTTTCCATACATGTTAGCTCTGTTTCACAGGCATTTCGCCCTCTCCCTCCCTCTATTTGCACTGCCTCTGCTTGCCACAGCACACTCCTCTGACGCTAAGCTAAGCGTGCTGGCGGAAAAGTGACACTTGCTAAACTCCCTGGGTGAAATCCTGGTCTCACTGAAGTTGGTGGCAAAATTCCCATTGACTTTAGTGTGGCCAGGATTTCACCCCTTAGCTTTGAAGTGCTCTGTGCTTCTGAGAGCCAGCACTTTTGTAAGCTCTGCTTTGCTCCAGGCAGTCTGATTGCATCAGAAATTAGAGCAGAAAGAATGGTGTTATGGGGCCACTGCCCTGGGAAGGAGTTTCTTGGCTGTCAAGTACCACGTTAGCTCTCCTATGAGAGATCTTTGTGACAAGTTTATCTGAGCACCTGAGTTACTTTGCCTCTCAGATTGAGCAAGTTTTGCATCCCATTTTATATTTTTAGTAGTTTTCATTTGACGTTTGATTGCTTTAATTCAAATCACTTAGAAGTGCAGGATCCCCTGGCCAGCTGTGCTTGTTTGTTTTGTGAGACAATTTACTTTGCAGATTATTTTTCATTTCTTGATTGCAGCCTCATAGGACTTGTAATTGGTTTGTTTAAAACACTTCATTATATTTCATTACCTGCCCTCACCTCTTCCTTCATATGGTAATATTATTCTTTATTTTTTAAGGATAGCATTTTTTTGATCATGTCAAGACTAGTGCTGAGAAAAATGTCATAATTTTATCCTGGTTTATGTGACAAAACCAGAGTGGAAACAGAAACATTCTGAGACAGAAGTGGGGAATATGAGTGTTAGGAAGGAGGAGAGGTGTCAAGATACATTGTGTTGTAAGGCAAATCACACTTAAACAGTCTCAGAAGTATTATTAACCATCAGGTGTGTTGTTACCCTAAAAATCTTACATGCTCTATTGAAATTTTGGGTGTGTGAATAGCATATGACAGAAATTGCTGCCCTTGGGAGGCCTTCCTAATTAGCACACCGTGTGGCTGAGCTTCTTCCCCAGCCATACGCAGCCGTTGGCTGAACTAATGGAAAAGAGCCAATGTGGCCAGTGGCTTGGGACCGGCTAGGGCACAGGAGGTTTTGGCACTTTGCCCAGTTAGCAGCCCCGTAGAGCCTAGGAGCACTTTCCTGATAGCCTGCCTTTTCTTTCGTAAGTGCAGTAAGGGGCTGGATAGATGGCGAATTTGCTTAACCTAAACCGAGCAGTCTGCAGGGGAACTTTTCTTGCAAGTTTTGCCTACCTTCTTCTTGTGCTAGTGGTGCTCATTTTTAGTCACTTGGTTGCTTTTTAATCCCTTCCTTTGAAAGGGCATCAAGTAGTTAAAACGTGCAGAGTTGCAGAGGTAAGAAGTGCCTGGTGCAGTTGCTGCAGTTCGCAGCAGCCCTGCCTCGCAGGGAGAGCAGGGTGGGGAGAGCTGGAAGATGCGCAGACAAGTGCAGGCGTGCACTTCTGATGCCTGTGATACCACCCTTTGCTTTCTGAAGTGCTGACAGGCAGCGGCAAACCAGGCCGAAGCTGCCACAACAGTAGCACAGCATGACCACTATGAGAATGGATCCCTTTTATTTCGTTCTGTGGCTCGTGGAAGACAGCATTGCTGCTTTGTCGGTGACTGCTAACCCAGAAGTTGCCAAGATCACGCTGGTTTTAGAGGTGGATGCTTTTGCAAAGGCAGAGTAAAATTAAGCTATGGTGCAGCGGTGTCGGTAGTTGATAGAATAACAAGCACATGTGCTGAACATCAAGCTGCCATCAGAATTCAAGGTTGGGGCTTATTTTATTTGTCTTCTGGGTTATTATTTTAAATACTTGCACAAAGAGTCATCTTGGTAGAATTTCCTCTTGCGTCTGGTCGTGGTGGAGTCACGCCTTGATTTCTACCACAGGGAATTTGTAGAATGCCTTTGGATTAGTCAGAGCTCCAATAATTAAAAGATGATAACGTTGGAGCAAAATTGAGTCTTCCTTATGCTGTTGTTCTAAGAAGACTCAAAGCTCCTGCAGCTTTTATTGCAGCCAAGAGGAAGGTAAAATGGGGTAGTGTCATTTAGCATCATGTCTCTGGTGTGGGGGGAGCATCAGGACTCAGAGAGGAGCTAGCTGGAAGTCATCGTATCAGCGTTTGCACCTTCCGCCACCCCTTTCTCTGCGATGAAGCTAAACTTCTGTCCTGCAGTGCGCTGGGTTAGTTCACTGTTGATACAGTGACCTTGTTATGCTCTGTGCTCCATGGTTACCCTGGAGCTGTGAATCATAGAGTGTAAATATCAAATGTCAGTGTCTCTATTTTTCTCTCTTGGTCGCTCTCTTTGCAGGTGTTCAGAACGGACCTGATCACTGCCATGAAGTTACATGACTCCTTCCAGCTGAACCCTGATGAATACTATGTGCTGGCAGACCCCTGGAGGCAGGAGTGGGAAAAGGGAGTGCAGGTGCCAGTTAGCCCAGGGACCATCCCAGAACCAGTAGCCAGGTATAGTTTGGAGGAATGTAAACAAATATACATTTATGCTAGCAGCTTTTGTCTACGTTGCCTTGGCTTCTTGAGCTTTATCCTGCAGTGTCTAGCTAGAAAGGCCTTGGTTCGCAGAGAGAGCAACATGCCTCAGCTTTTTGAATGGTCAGAGGGGTCAAGAGTCAGGCCTGTTCTGCCTGTGTGTTGACATATGAGTGAGTATCAGAGTCATTTTTGGCATTACGTTAGGATGGAGTTTAATGACAGAGCTTTAAAAATATCTTCCATTGCATTTTTAAGCCCAGACTTGACCTCACTCAGTATTGCTGGGAGAGACCTCGTCGTTGTGTTTAGTTCCAAGCCATAGGTTCTTTTCAGAGAACAATTAGACAAGCCAGATTTAAGAGCTAGAGAAAATACAGCATTTATTTTGGTTTTCTGTTTTCTGTTTTTCTTTTTGTCATTTGATTTACTAACTCAGAAAACTGTTTGTACAATGTTTTAGCTGTTTGAAGAACCATCCTGATGTGCGTATAACTGAACACAGTAATGTGAGATTTTCCAGCTGTTATCCAAGAAACCATTATTTTCCTTCCCTTGTTTGTTACACTTAGATGTTGTTTTCTGTGTCAAATTAAACAATCCAGTTGTAAGGGCAGGAGCGCACTGCAGCCCATCTATCTGTTTCATGCTTAGTTGGGATAGGAGTTGGAGAAAGTGAGAAGAAGGATGATTGCCACTTAAACATGCTAGATCTCTTTGAGTAAGTGCAGGCTGGTGCATACGGCATTACCACGTGACACACCAGTGCTGGTGGGGCCAGAACAGCCCAAGCACTGATACACAGCAAAAAAATTTGGCTTATGTGACAGTGCCTCTGTTAGCTCTGTGTCTGGCAGCTTTAATCTTGTAGGGGGACTGCAGGAGCATTCGTTTGTGCTTCCTGCATTCTGTGCAGAAACCTGTAGACAGCTGCACAGCCCCAGCAGGTCTGTACAGCTCAGAACCGACCTGCATGGCAGGTAAACCCTTTCCTCCTTTGCCTTCGGAAGGATCAGAGCTTGCGCTTTCCTCAGGGAGGCAGCTCAGCGTTTCCCTGTCTGCTGGGCACTGCAGGGCGCAGGAGCATGCTGTTTCACCAGAGCTTGTACCCTGCTCCATGCTGCCCTCACCCACTGCCTGTATAAATGCCCCCCTCTGTACAGGTGTGCTCACGTTGTCTCCTCCTCGGTGTGTTCTTTGAAGTCTGCAGGAGGGCCAGGAGACCTTGGGGCTTCAGTAGGGGGAGACCCTCCCAGGTATTCCCCAACCTGTATCTGCCTTAAGTCTGGGGAGGTAGCTGGATGGCTCTGTCAGCTCCATGTGCTCTTTAGGAGAGCGTCGCACTTGTAAGGGTGCTCCAAAATTAAGAAATTAAAGGGGATGGGGAAGGAGGGCACCCAAAGGTGTGGATGTCAGCACAGGAGGCACTGCTATTTTTTTTAGGCGCTGAGCTGTCTTGTGAGGTTCTTACTGGTGAGCGCCTGCTGCTCAGTGGCCTTCTGATGCCTGATTCTTAGCCTGTTTGTCTCCTCACAAGATGCCATAGTTATGCTGGAGTGCTCAAACAGTTCTGTGCTTAACTTTGGGAGGGGAGGACGAGGTTACCCTGAGTTGGATAAGCAGCAGTAGCGGCTGGTGTAGCACAAAAGGAAAACATAGCCCAGCAGGGTGGGGAAAGGAGCGAGTCCATGCGGTGCTTCAGTGTGAGCGTATCCTCAGACAGGTGATTCAGTTAGTTGAACCTCCTTTGTGGAGCATTACAGCTCTTTTTTTAAAATTATTTTTATTTACTTCTGTCTCAAAAATAATGAGACTAAGGTGTTGTTTGTAAAGCCAAACTACCTGTGCTTATTTCTTCTGTGCCACTACAGTGGTGTATAGACAGTGTGTGCAGCATGCAGCCCAGAGGTGGTAATTTCCACACAGAGAAGTACTCAGGAAAGAATTGATGGTACAGAAGATTCAGCAAGCAGTGCCCTATTTAAAATAAAATGTCCGTGAGATGTAGTAATCTGTAATATTTTAATACTGTGCAGTATGACCAGGATCAATTCAGGCAGTGCAGTTAGCCTGCCAAAATCGTTCACCTTCTCATTCTTACACAGTTCCCTTCTGCACCACAGAAGCTGAAAATTCAGCATTTGGCTCTTGTCCATCATGTCTCAGATTCAGATTTTGTCTGAAATAAGCTAGGTGAGGGGAGGATTTAGGGCTGTGCAGGAGACTGGTTTACAGAGATCTGGTTGTGCAGATGCAGTAATGACAGGTCAGGAGATCTTTCGGGGGTGGGGGGAGGGGAGCACAGCTGGGAGCAAAACAGGGCAGAGGACGTCCTCCTTGTGGAGCTTTGGCTGTTCCCGACAGAAAGCTCTGTCTGCGTGGGGTGGTGCCATGTCTGCCCGCGTGGGATTGGAGCACAAAAAAATCATCAGTGCTAGTGCTGGGACTGGCGCTGCAGGAAGGAGTCATTTGGCAGCATGGCCCTGTTGCTCCTGGAGGTATCAGTGTTACAGCAGGAACTGGGTTGCACTCACACTGAATTTTAGCCTGTGCAGCTAACTAAGAAGAAGGTGCAGCATCCTCTGCTGAGAGACCTGCACAGCAGCTGAACCGACAGAGTTGTCTGGCTCTTTGGAGGTGAATCTTCAGCTTGCTGGGAGAATGACTGCTGTCCTTCGCCTACTGGGCATTTCTGCCCACAGTTCCTGGTGCTGCGAAGTTGCAGTATTGCAAGAATCTGACCTAGAACAGGTTATGTGCAGTAGGTAGTTCACTGTCTCCTGAACCAATACCTGTGCTTGAACAAAATCCTGGCCTGCAGCTCAGATGTGCTTTTGTGTTGTTCTGGCTGGCCGCCTGGAGCCTTCAGACCCTGAGAGGGGAGGTAGTTTCAGTGACTGCTGATTAATATTTGCGCAAAGGTTTGGTGCAGCACGGGATTAGGGATTGTGAAAGAGGAAATGCAGACCCAGGATGCCAGAGCTTGGATCTGTTTGGGTAAGTGAAGGCCAAGCAATTGCAAATTCCTGATTCTCTGTGGGAAAGGTCTTCTGAATTTCACAAAGATGGTGATGCTGTAGCAAAAAGCCCTTCCAAACATTCAAAAGCAACGCACTGTAAGAAACAAAACTTTAATTCTTGAATTTTCTTGACCTTGCTATGGTAGTTAAGCAGATGGATTTAAAAAAAAGTCATAAAACAGTTTAACACCCGTGTATAGGGCAGCCATCACTACCTAAAGACAAACTGTCTAACTAGCTTTAAACAAGTATGAAATTCAGGTAAGAGTAGCCAGAGTTCTGTCCTCCAGTCTTTTCATTTTATTTATAATTCTGGAAATGAAATGGGTTTCTAGATAACTCCACTTAATTTCTCATAATATTGCAAATCCTGTATGAAAATGCAATGTGCTGGTTTTCGTTCCCATCTCAGTTGTGCACGATATGCTTAGAAGATTGCTTGTGACTGTTAGCCGCTTAGCATGAGGCATTTTGAGTTCTCTAGAAACAAGTCTTTCAGCAGCCCAGCATACATAGTGTGCACTTGTCTGTTTTAGGATTGTGTCTGAGACAAAAGCTGTCATGTTTACGCGTCCCAGGAAGTACATTGCTTCGTCAGGCTCGGAGCCTCCAGAGCTGGGCTATGTTGACATTCGGACCTTAGCAGACAGCGTGTGTCGCTATGATCTCAATGATGTGGACGTAGCATGGTTGCAACTTGCCAACGAAGAATTCAAAGAAATGGGTGAGCAATGAGCGTTTTGTTGTCTGTTTGTATTTTTTTTTAAAGCTGACAAGCTTAAGAAGAATTTTCGCAGGGGTTCAGCAGTGGGAAGAGGTGATAGAAATCTGAAGAGACTAATCACCTTGGGGTTTCTGTGGGAGGCCAGATCTGATGGAATTAAACCCTAATGTGTATGCTCTCGTAACTGTTGAGCTGTGTTTGCTTAGACCAGGTCAGAATCTGGCAACGTGGTCATGTTCTCTGCTACTTTATGCTTTATAAGGGAGTTCTCACAAAGTTCGTATTTTGCTATCAAGGCCCTTGAAGAGCTCATCAGACTGACTATTTGTGTAGTTTTTTCCATTAAAAAGTGAAATGCTTCCTGATCTGCAGTTGGAGGGCTTGCCTTATGGTGTCCCTGCAACTATGAATTCCCAATGTTTTCTTTGATACCTGCTGCAGTGCTTAAGGTGTTGAAAATGTATAGTCTTTCTTTAAAAGGCAGAATGCAACATTTGAAATGAAGCCACAGCCCCTTCACTCCCATTTTTAAAATCCTTATCAACAAACAGTGGGTGACATCCCTCTAAAGGATTTTTATAGTGATAGCAATCATGAGATTAGAATTTACTTGCAAACTGGTCTAACTCATGCCATAGTGTGCTTTGCCAGTATAGTGTTTCGGGACTGCAGGGCAACATTTGCTCTGTTCATCAGCAGGGTTTTGGGTATTCCCTCCTGCTACCTCTCAGCTGCTTTGTATGGGTAGTAAGGAACGCATCGATCTCTGCGGCAAGGTCCTGTTCCCTGAAGGTGGAAACACTTTTGTAGAGTGTTTCTCCTCTGATCTGGAATCTAGGGAGGCTTTTTCTTCAGCATTTTGTGGAATTTGTGGCTCAGTTACTCACAGAGAGAGCTGAGGGGAGGATTTTCTTGTTCAAACGCACATCACGAGGTTGCCGTCTTCTGTATGTCACAGTGAACGGTAGATATTAGGAGTTAGGCAAAAGCAGGGTGTCATCCTAAGCCTATGCTTCACTGTAGTAATCTAAGAATATGGAAATTCTTGTGTTAAACTGACTTTGCAAGGGGAAAATGACTGGGTTTAGTAGCATGGCTTTCTTGGTTTCACAAGGGTTTGTGTGTCATAATTTTGTGGTAATGGTCGGTGTAGTACCAACGTGGAAGCATTGCATCCAGCTCATCCTCGTGGCAAGTGAGAGATGGAAGATGGGGGAAGCACTGTGCACTTTGTTATTTTTCCTTCTGCTTCTCTGGCAGATACTTTCTCAGGATTATAATTATCACTTCATAATTCAGATTTGTTAATTATATTGCATAAAATAATGGAGCTGTAGTCACTAATAATTTTCTGATGGACACTGTTTGCAGAGACCAGTTCCCCGATTTGATGCTGCATTTATTACACCTCTGTTTTTCACTTTTTCAGACAAAACTATTGGTGTAGCAAGATCTGATGGGGACCTCATTTGGGGTTGCACCCTACTGGGATGGAACTTAAGAAAAAATAGGAAAAAAAAAAAAGAAAAACTGTTGTTAGAAACTGTTAATTTGGTACAAATATCATACCAGATTTTGTCATCGATTTTGTTTTTCCATCACTTTCTGTTTGAAACTCTGTCAAGTCTTTTACTAGAGATTGAATATCTGGGTTGCAAAATGGCAGCAAAAGCAAAAGCCATAGATGTTGTCGTCCAAGAAGGAAAAATGAGAACAAGACCAGGAAGCCAAAATCAGTCTATGAGTTTCTTTGAGGACTTTGAAAGATGGGTTAGAATACTGTGCTTCTATTAATTTAATACAGTTATACAACTTCATGTCATTTTTTGCAGGTTCCCTAGTTTGTGCTGGAACAGGCATGATTGTCTAGGGGTGAAATATGTGTGTTTGTGGTGGGGGCGGGTGGGCTGTATCTGCTCTGGTGTTGTTAAAAAAAAAAAAAACCTGGAGTTGTGTGTAGTGGTGGTGGTTATTCCCTTTCAATAAATAAATCCTGTTTCCCAGGGATGCCTGAGCTGGACGAGTACACAATGGAAAGGGTCATAGAGGAGTTCGAACAACGGTGCTATGACAACATGAACCATGCTATCGAGACAGAAGAAGGACTTGGAATTGAATATGATGAAGATGTTGTCTGTGACGTCTGTCAGTCTCCAGATGGAGAAGATGGCAACGAAATGGTGTTTTGTGACAAATGCAATATTTGTGTGCATCAGGTATGGCGGCCAGGGGAGTGTAGGGTTAGCAACAGAAACTTTTCTAAACTGTTGAAGATGATAGGTTGGATTTTTCCATTGACAGACACTGATCTATTAAGTTGGTGCAAAGTTCTCTATTGAGCAGTGGGATGAATTCAGAAATGATAAGATTGGGAAAGACAGTTATTACATGTGACTGTAGAAATGTCATACTAAGAGGATTAAGAAATGGTATTGTTACAATACACACAAACAACAAGGAAGTTAGAAGGTAAGGAGTAGCCTCCCCAAAACGTGTGCCTTGTTGTACATTCTCACCTGGTCACTTCTCTTGCTTTCTTCTTGCTCTTCTCTTTCTATGCACCTACTGACCTGAGCTGAGCTAATGAAGCGCTATTGTGTGCCAGTTTTTTTTGTGGCAATTAAAAAGCCTTTTTAGCATGGAATTACAGATCCAGTTTTGGTGTATCTGTTTTCTTGTGTGCTTCCTACTATGGAAGATGCCTTCCTGTGAGCTTGTTGTTCCTTCCCAACTTAAGTTTGCTTTGTCATTCAGTGTTCAGAAAGCTGTGTTGTCTGATAAGCAAGAGCAGCATTGTCTTGCACACGTTACTTAAATGTATTTGTACAAGTGAAATAACATCTATGAAAGCTGTAAGGTACAAAACTTACCTACAAGCTGTAAGGTAATTTACCTTACAATTTAGCTTGCTCCGCGAGCTAATGTTTCTATAGTGTTATAAATTCCATTAACAATGTTTTGAGAGTTTTGAAAGGCTTTGTGTGATCACAGCTAAGAAGTAACAGAAATGCATGTCATCTCCTCTGTCCGCTTTCTCTTTTCTGTGAACGGGAGTACAGGCATGTTACGGGATCCTGAAGGTGCCGGAGGGCAGCTGGCTCTGCAGGACCTGCGCGCTTGGTGTTCAGCCCAAGTGCTTGCTGTGTCCCAAGAAGGGTGGCGCCATGAAGCCGACCCGGAGCGGCACCAAGTGGGTTCACGTCAGCTGTGCTCTGTGGATTCCAGAGGTAGGCACCGATCCACCGGGAGTGCCCCTCTGTTGAGTGCTGCTGTGGTTCTGGGAGAGAGGGAATCTGATAAGAACACTGCTCAGCCCAGCGTGTGTTGCCACAGCGACTTGCATGTGTATATGTGGTGCTTCTTAGGAAGTCAGTATAAAAGACGTTCAGTGTAAAGTCTGGCAGGATAATGCATCATCTGTAAAGAAAGTAATTACATTAATTACATCAAGCTTTGTCAATCAAAATTAGGCCTTGGAAGGGATGACTGATGGCAAAGCTCATTTAATGAGCACACAAAGTACTGTTTCATTTTGTACGCCGAACATTAAAGTTGAAGAAGGGGGAAGTTTGGATGTGACAATGAGAATTCCTATGGGCTCTTATAATCAAAACGCTTATCCTCTGCAATAACTTTAAACTGATGGGGGGTCACCTAGAAACAAGTTTGATCATTCAGTGAGGAACTAATTTTTAAAAACGAATTGTAGTTCTTTTAGTTCCTTACAAACTGAGGAACTTGGAATATGTAAATTTTGCATATGCATGCAGGGAATTGGATTTCTTTGATAAGATTATTTCCCTTTTCAGTTAAAGGTGTAATAATTGCTCCGTTTTTTAATATTTTTTTCTCTTAGGTGAGCATTGGAAGTCCAGAGAAAATGGAGCCCATTACAAAAGTGTCTCACATTCCCAGCAGTAGATGGGCATTGGTGTGCAGCCTTTGTAATGAAAAAGTTGGGGCTTCTATACAGGTAAGTTAATAGTATGAGCATCTCTCTGTTTTGTTTTGTTGGGATATAGTAGATAGGCATGTGTATTCTCAGTAAAGTTTCTTGGATTTAATGTTTGCTACTATGGACTTAATTGCACACAAAGTGCTTTTGAAAGTTAGTGTGCTCTTTCCTTCTGGTCATCCCATAAGATGTTATAATCTGTAGATACATAGATATGTTTATTGGTACACTTGAAATAAAACTTAAATGTTGTTGAGCAGAGGGAGAAAATCTACTTCTGTGATGTATGTACCACATGCACAATTGAAACTTGGATGCAGAAAGCTTCTGTGCTGAAACCTATGTTAGCCCCTTTTCAGTGACTTCTAAGATGAGGTGGATACTTCAGTAGGAGTTGTATAATTGCTTGTAACAACTGAAATTTTAAAGGTGCTGAGCATGCCCAGATTTTACTAAAGTCAATGGAAGCAAACGCCTTCACTTTGATGATGAAGCTAGTTGGCTTTGAATTTCTAATTTTAGGTACTAAACATTGGACTGTTTTGGCTGTCAGTATAGTTGGGATTAGAGTGATTTCAAGCTCTGTTTTTATTATAAAGAAGGCAGTGAAACTGCCTTCTACAGGTCTTTGCTTTTTTTCTGGATCTATTTTATTTATCTTAATGTTGCTCCAGCTTTTTTAATTTACTGAGGAGAATATCTGATTAGTTAATAACAGGCTTTTTTGAGCAGTAAGAAAGAAACATTGCTGGACTGGTCTGCCCCCAAGACTCAAGCAAGCCACAAGTTGAGGGAACAAGTTGAGGGATTAAGCCCCATTTCCTCCATTGGTTGTGGGTAGATCTGGAGCTCTTGTTGTTTCTAGGGAAAAACAAACCATCCTCCTGGGTGTCAGTTTCCCAGCTCACATTGCCACAGAAGCAGAGCCACATTATCCTTCTGACTTCTGATACTCACTTGAGTTCAGTGGTGATGATTGCCTGAAACAGTGAGATGGGGCAGAATCAAAGAAAAATGGAAGTGTAGTCTTTGTATTTCCAAAAAGAATGATGTCCATGGGCAATATATAAGCTATAAAGCCAATGCTATAAAGGCACTTGTTTTGTACCAACAACTCACATTCTTGGGCCAGTGCCAGTTTGTCTCATTGCATAGTTCTGAAATTCTCTCTGCAGTTTCGATTGGACACGGCCACAGCCTGTCTCACTGTAGCCTGTGAATTGTTGTCACTGTTAAGTACACTGAATTGATCTGTACTAGAGCATTTCAGACTGGGCAGTGTGGTTCCATGTACATAATTACATTGGCTTATTAACTGTAAAGCAGTTGCAGATCCTTTACAGTAAAAAAAAAAAAAAAAAAAGCTATGAAATGTGAAGTGATAATTTTGAAAACTATTGTGGAATCTAGAGATTGAGAAAACATGTTATTAAACCCTACACTTTTTGAAGAGGATCTATCTGATTTCCTTTCCTGAGAGATCAGGCAAGTTTAACTTACTCGGGAAGAAGTGGATGAGAGAAAGGGAGAGGTGAGCCACTGAGGGCAAAGTGTTATGACCATGTAGAAAAATGTAATAAAATGTAGGTTAGTATTTGCAATAATGCTTGCTCACCTTCAAAATGTTTCAAATACTTAAGGAAATGATCATCATAAAGTTCCCTGAGCCGGATAGGATGGTACTGCTGCCTATTTAACAAGTAAGCAGCCTTAAGTAGAACTCTTACTATTTTGTGGTAAGCCTAATGTTATAGGAATTGTGATGGTAAGGCACAAAGATGGCTAAAATCCTATTCCTCTTAGAGATCAAATTTTATTCATTTCCCTTTTTCCTCTATTTTGAGCTATTTGATGAAGTTGCCAGAAAAAGTTGTAAAACAGCAATGCAGCAGTAGTTAACAGTGAAATCAGTCTGTTTCTGTTCAAGGAATGTATTAAAAAAGTACATTTTAAAGTGGAGAAGGTAAATCTGTCCACAGTATATAAATTTGTAAATGTAGTACCTCCTTGCAGAGCTGTCCCCTTTCTCTCGGCAGCTTTTATGTAGCTGCGAGAAACTGTTTTGCCTGTTCTCCTGACCTGTTCTGAGGGGCAACGGTAGTGGCTGTAAGCTGCACACCGAGTATTTATGTGTGCAGGGGAGAGGGGTGTCCTCCCCTCGTGCTTCTGGTAACGCCTCTCTTGTCTACGGACAACATGGGATGACGTGCATAACGGCTGTCCCTTCAGACAGTTCGACACTGGAAATTATGGGGGAGAAAAGAAGAATTACAGTTTTGCCAGACAACTTGCAAGAATTGTGTAAATCTTAGTATCATTAAAGCTAGCAATGAGGAATATTTAGGTTTGTATTGTGAAATCTTATACGGCAGAGAACACCATTTTACAAAGTCACTGCGCTGTGAAGGAATAGCATTAACAGGATGAACTAAGAGAGAGCAATCCTTGATCCTCCAGAGATGTTATGAAATGTTCACAGTAATTAGAAAAGCCAGCAGCTGGAAGTATATATCAGGCTGGGCAGAGACCAGCTGGAATACACTGGGAAAAACGAGACTGCAGAGTCTCCCAAGTTCAGCAGCTTTCATTCTGATGATGCACGCTTGCCCCCCTCCTCCCAATAAAACATGAGCCACACTGAGAGCTAATTACTCTAAATGATGGCAGCTTGGAAACCATAGCTGAAGTATTCTTCTGTATGGTTTGGTACAGCTTTTGCCCTGTTGGTTAGAGAGGGGAAAGGACAAAAGATGCTTTTTCTTAATTTTTTTAAAAAATTCCTTTTATATGTTGATTTTTAATTAAAGAATATTCATTTGAAACTTCTGCAGTTTAGTGTACCTTTCATATGCCTGCTGGCTGCTGAGTCAACCTGAGCAGGAAAATCCAGGGAAAGATACTTGGCTTCTTCACAAAGTACTGTATAAACATCTTAGTGCGGTGCATTTCTCTTTAAGGTTAGATGAGTTGTGGTAAGCATAGTTTCGTTTCCTCCTAGTTAATATCAGTAACATTCATTTAAACTTCAGAATCTTTTCACTGGAGGCAGACAGAGGTGTGAGTTAAATGCATGTATGTGTGTATCTAAACCTTTCAGTTTACAGCTGGCAATAGCTACGGCAGCATTTTGCAAGAGAAAGTTAAGTATAACTGAAATGTATTGCTAAGTCATCTGACCTGGTGCCCATCACTCCAGTGAACAGCTGGTTGACTGGGAAGGAACAAAAGTGGGGAAAAAAAAAATTGAATTTCCCATTCTCCTCATCCCCCAGGTGAAGTGAAGGCTGTGGTCAAGCAAAGTAGTGATTGACAGTGATTTAATATTTGACATCATAAACTTTCCGTAACAGGAAAAAAATATCTAGTCAGTTGAGGCCTTTTGGGTAGCATGCATGCGTCCAGGTGCTGGGAAACACTTTCAATTAAAGTATCAGACTGGCCTGCATCCACTGAGGTGTTTTTTTCCCCTCTCTCATGCTGGCACAGTCAAAGGGGGGAACGCTTTGCTTTGTGTAACGCTGCTTTAAGTGAGTGGCTCTGCTTGCGGGTTTGCTGGTTATTGAATAGTGTGGTTGGGCTAGGGAGGGGCTAACCCCTCCTGTCCCACCGGGCCACTTGGTCGTTGCCTGGCCTGAAAGCACTAAATCGTAAACCTAATTAAAAGAGAGCAAGAAAGTACATGCAGCTTAGAAGCAGAGCCTGGTAACGGGGTTGCTCTTCCAAAGCAGTCCTGGCTGCTTAAATAGTTTTAGGCACTGTGGCTTCTTAGTACTTGTATTTGATGAATTTTCCTCTAATTTGTGCAGTGTTCAGTGAAGAACTGCAGAACAGCCTTTCACGTCACCTGTGCGTTTGACCGTGGCTTGGAGATGAAGACGATACTGGCAGAGAACGATGAGGTGAAATTCAAGTCGTACTGTCCCAAGCACAGCTCCACCAAGAAAGCAGATGACGAGACCTTCAGCGAGAGCCCGGGCCAAGAGAATGGGAATGGGATTCAGGACAGCTCTCTTCCTGCTCACATCGACCCTTTCCACAGCATCGATCAAAACCAGGAGGAGGCCCACAGAGTCAGCCTCCGCAAGCAAAAGCTCCAGCAGCTGGAGGACGAATTCTATACTTTTGTTGAGTCTTTGGAAGTGGCTAAAGTGCTGCGGCTGCCTGAGGAGCCAGTGGGATTCCTTTATGAGTACTGGAAGCTGAAAAGAAAAGCCAACTTCAATAAGCCTTTGATTACCCCAAAGAAGGATGAAGAAGACAATCTGGCCAAACGAGAGCAGGATGTTCTGTTCAGAAGGCTGCAGCTCTTCACACACCTCCGGCAGGATCTGGAGCGGGTAAGCCACTGCACTGCCTGTGCTTGTGCAAGGTGTGCTGGGCTTCGTTAGCTGTTTACAAACGACACGCTCGGTTATTGCCACTGCATGCAGGCACCCCATGCAACTTGAGGTGGTATTGTCAGCTTGGTGCAAGATGGTTAATGCTATTTCTGTTTAAATTTCAGAGCCAATACTTGGTTATGTCAGTTTCCTTTTTCAGCCAGAGGGTTAGGTCACAGGGCCCTTGGCTCATGGTTTGCAGTATCCTGTCTTCTTATAACTGGATTGTGCACTGAGGCTTTTTTACTAAGTAACACCGATGGCTGTGGAATGTACTGCAACCCCCAGATGCCCTTAGGGCTTTCCCTGCTCCTTTTGCCTAGTGCACAAGAAGGGAAGGGTCTGAAACTTACCTTGATTTGGAGCAAGTGTGTTTCCTGTTGGCACAGCATGGTAGGACGGTATTTCACTGGACTATCTATATGTAGTAGGTTTGGTAGGCTGTTCCAGTTAATTAGGTTCAGATTTCTTTGATTTTGGTTGATAAACTAAAAAAACAGTTGAATAGGATCAGTAGGGTGTTCTAACTACATCTGATCCTGAAATCACCTGAATTCCTTCTTTTAAAAAACAAAACAAAACAAACAAACTACTAGAGACGCTAAGGAATGTAAGAGCCAGGAAGTATACTTAGTTTTTCATGTATATCCAGTGCCCAGCTCATGCAGGCCACCTCTGGAACCTGACTCACAAAGTCCTGCCTTAGGCTCAATAACAGGGTTGGTGGTGAACGAGAACCTCTCTTCTGGAATAGTATATAGTCTTTCCGTCTGGGCAGCAGGTGCTAATAGATCTATCTACTGCATCCTTTGTAAAGGATCACGATCCAAGTGGCTAATTATTCTTCTAATGAGTTGCTGTTGTAGGTTTTAAAATATTTTTTTCCTCTGGTTTCAACTTCCGGCCTGTGACCCTTCTCTTCCTGTGTTAGATTGCTGTTACCTTGTGTATTTTGTTTTCTGTTCAGCGTGTTCAAGATCTCTTTTATTCTTCCCTTTGATCAGTTAAACAAGTGGAGTTTATCACGATGTTCTCTGGGTCTTAAACGATTCTGTATGTATCCTTCCTGTTTTTAAAGTATGGTGTCAAAACAGGATACATCGTTCTAGCACCGTTTTTAATATTTTACTACTCTATTGTTCTCACTGATACGTACATCAAAGAGAACTTGGATGCTAAAAAAAAAAAGGGCCTTTTTTTTGCTCTTCTTCAGGTTGTCTGTTAGACTTCATTATGAATTACATTAGTGACAGTGTCATCCATCTAGAAACATTTCTAAATGGTGTCATCCAGTTCACCTAATAAAACAGGTAATTTTGTGGACAAGATGTGTCTTTGTTCTGCGGCTCGGATCAGACAAGGAAGAGAACAAAAGGCCGTGGACTGTACCAGGAAGGGTAACAGGCTAGACGAATGCCTTCCAATTCAAATCCACGAAGTAATGACAGCTACTGAATACCTGAAGTGCTGTCTGGGCCAGGACTGGGAGCCTAATACAGGAGACCCTCAACATGCATTAAAGTGCGTCTCCTCCTTAGCGGATTTGAGATCAGCCCATAAGGCTCTGATCAACAGTGCTCCTTTTACCCTGTGTGGCTACACTGAGTTGAGAGAGGAGCCTTGAAAACAATCCCATAAACTCCTCAGTGATCCCCATCACTACTGTTAAGCTCTGAGAGTGATGGCTGTGAAAGTAAGTTCATACGCTGCTGCTAGATTAGAAAGTCACATTTTAAGACCAGAGATGTAGTTTTCTTCTGAAAAACTAGCCACTGTCAAAATAAACATTTTGCTGTTTTCAGTCCCTGCCACCTCCCCTGTGCTATGGCATTGATGGACTGGCTTGCCTTCATTTTTAACAACTACCATACAACGGCAGGGTCAATAAAAAGAATGGTACCAGTGAATAGGCCTCCACATTTTCATACTATTAAGTATTTCTTGTTGGGTCTCAAACAATAGGGAACAAGTGGTGCTGGGCTATATAGTACTGAGCATATTTAAGCATTTCCAGCATTTCTCTAGATTTGTATGTGTGTGTATATATATATATACACACATACATATACACATATGATACAAGTGTTCATAGAATTTACTTCTGCACTGTGAGACTCCAAAATCTGATAGACTAAGCTGTCAATTAAATGGTATTTAAGATAGTCTTGTAAGAGATATGTTGAAGAAGGTTAAATTTAAATATATGTATATATGTATCTTGTTAAAATGGTGTATGGTACTTAAGCTGAATTAATTTGAACCACAGAGTTACAGCATTATAGAAACACGATTCCTTTAAAACTCACCAACTTGATGCCTTCTAGGTGCGTAATCTCACTTACATGGTGACCCGAAGGGAGAAAATCAAGAGATCTGTTTGCAAAGTTCAAGAACAGATATTTAACATCTACGCAAAGCAGTTGGAACAAGAAAGAGTTTCAGGTATGCTTCAGCGTTTATCTTTTTCACACACCACCAGAGGCACAAGCATTGAAAGGTTTGGCTAGAGACTAATGACTAATTTTGAAGGACAAGCAGGACCTCATTTATTCTCATTAAAATCTCGCGTAGTCCACTAGGCATTGGCAGACTGGAATTAAAAAATGAGAACTTGCATAGCGCTAATGGTGGGCACGCTGCTATAGAAACCGGTACGTTTGCACTCTTACCGATGGGGTTCGGAGTGGCTTGCTGCTTCAGGTTCTGTCTGCTGCGAGTCCTTAATGGCTCCTTCTATGACAGAGAGACCATGACTTACATTCAAGTGCCATATGCTGTCTAGTAGGTTTGTGCTTTATCAGTGCCACCGCATTAGTATTTAGTACGTGTTTCTTTGCAACAACGTACTTTTTTCTGGGTAATCTCACTGACAGTAGTCTTTTCTCCTAGAGGAGCAACTTCAAAGTTACCATATTAACTAGGAAACTAGGAAATAGCCACACAGTCATGGTGTAAAGATGCTGGGTAGGCAACCAAACACCCACTTACGCTGAAGAATGGAGTTAAATAAGTACAAATCAAAAGTTATGTTTGCCCAGACATGGACTGCTTGACTCTAACCCACTGTGTTTACATTTAGGTGTGCCTTCCTCATTCTCCTCAATGGAAAACGTGGTGTTGTTCAATAGTCCATCTTTGGGTCCTGACGCCCCTAAGATAGAGGATTTAAAATGGCATTCTGCATTCTTCAGGAAACAAATGGGCACATCTCTAACACACACTTTGAAAAAACCACACAAGAGAGACAGAGTAAGAAGTAGCTCTGGGAACGAGAGCAAGTCCATGCTGAGGCAGCCCAGCCAGAGGGAAGGTGGCGTGCCTCCAGGTAGCTTTTTAAATTTTGACAAGACCTTTGCAGAAACACGGATTGTATCAGCACAGCAGAAAAACGGCATAGTTATGCCAGACCACAGAAAAAGAAGAGACAATCGTCCACAATGCGAGGTAATCAAGGCAGAACTAAAGGAAAAAACTTCCAAACACAACCACAAACCACTGAGACCCACAGAACTCTCTCAGAGGCAATCAGAAAACAAAAGGGCTGTGAACCACTCCAGTGGTAGGTCAGCACCTGGCACACGGAGAGATATAGTGCCTAAATGCAATGGGGGTCTTGTCAAAGTAAACTCTAATCAGACAGTAGTTAAAGTGCCTACGACGCCCACGAGCCCAGTGAAAAACTGGGGCGGATTCCGAATTCCAAAGAAGGGGGAGAGGCAGCAGCAGGGCGAGAGCCCAGAGGAGACATGCCGCCAGAACTCCAGCTACCCCTATCTGGGTATGGGCAGAGTTTCACCGAAGGACAGGGCAAAAAGCAAGCTAAAGCCTGACAGTGAGAATGATGGGTACGTCCCCGATGTGGAAATGAGCGACTCAGAAACTGAAGTGGCTGAAAAAAAATGCAGACAGCAGAGGCTCAGTCCAAACAGCTCTATCAGCAGGAGGACGGACATTATTAGGAGAAGCATCCTGGCATCCTGACGGGGCAGTGCGGCACCATGGTCAGTAGAGTCACTGCCTACAAGCCAACTTCACTTTATTTATTGGTGTGAGATGGGAGAGTTCTTAGACGTGACTACGGACTGACAAAGTGATAACCCATTATTCCCAAGCTGTATAAACATGTTTACATACTCTTAAAGCTGGATTTGTTTGCTCCCCAACTCATTCTGTGACAAGTTTCTATCTCCTTTATTTGCAACCTTTCCGGGCAAGCAGAGAAATGACATCACTACTAAACCAGGATTTGGTGATGAACACTAAAGTAACTCACAGAAACATTTAGGGGGCTAGGGTGGGTAGGGGGAAGTAGGCTGCATTCATCCCTTTTAGCAAAACAGCACTGTTACAATTCTCTTACCTTCCCCTGCTTTCCAGAAAAGCACAAGCTCTTAATTTAACTAGTGTGGTGTATTGAATCAAAGATGGTTATTTATGTAACCATATTGCACTGCTACACCCCCTTACAAATGGTCACTTGCCTTGGATTGGTGGTAGGTCTTTGTCCTCCATTTGCAGAATGTTTTTGTTGCACTCAGTTTGAGAATAGGTGGCAGCCAAAAACCCTCCACAAGCTCCAGTCTAGGTACAACTGGGTCTGTGAGATAACCAGACTTAACCGGGGTGTTACACTGGAGAAAAAGGAAGGGACAGGTCAGGGCTACAGCTGCCACACACTGCAACAGCTTCAAGGTACTCAGGCTGAGTGTGTGGCTTAGTTCTGAAAAAGGGGGCAGGCTTGTGGGTTCCTGGGCCCTCTGGCATAACCCGCAGCATTTAGTCAGTCACCTGCCTCCTGGAATACATTGACAATTTAAGAAAAAATATTCTAAGGCACTAGTCATTAGGATTTCCCAAAGCCCACCACGTATGCACTAATAATGGTATGTACTGGGAAAGCCAAGCTTATGACACTAAAGGGTTACTTTAAAATGGACATAAATATATATTTTTAAATAAAATGGAAAGGCAATAAATTGTGATGAGCTCTTTACAGTCAAATGAAGAAAAAAGTATTCTATTCTGGACTAGATTTGATGGAAGAGGGAACTCATGCATACTTTTTTTTTAATAATTGCAAATGGCAATAACTAGTAAGCTATGAGCAATAATGTTAATAGTTCATTATTGTACTTTTTTGTACTGAGTGCACATGTAACTGGATTGTTAGAAGCCTGTCAATTTGGAATTCTGCATAGATTTAAGTCAGGTATGCATTGGTTAAAAGGAAGTTTAAGCAGGCAATGTGCTACAGAAATACAGGCGTAAAGAACAAAATCCCATTATTTTCCACTCCTAGCCTGCCATTGCCACGTTCACTTACATTTTAATGTTAGACCCTTCCGTCTTGAGCAGGGAAAATTTTAAAATACAGTAGAACTCTGCCATAAATGAGTCTTCCAGAGGATTCAATCAAAAAAGGCTTATTAACACCCCATCTTGCTATGCAAGTTACTGCTTACTTAAACATTTCGACAGAATGCGTCCCTATCATTTGTGTTTTAAAAGTTTTAAGTCTTAACCTTTTGATACCTTTTTGGGGTGATGGTGAGAAAAGGATATTTTGTTTAAAATGGCATACTTCTAAAATACCATTGCTGGACCCAAGAAGTTGGATTGACCTCATGACGCACGTAGGTTAAACTTAAACAGGGCATGGGTGAACATGAAACTATGTAGTTGCTCTTGGGATGTGATAAAATGAAAGCACTTACCTGATCAAAAAGCAACCGACAGACAAAAGGTAAGTGCAGGTAGTTCTACTCGACATACAGCAACATTTTCAAGGCAGGCATTGCTATTTTCTGTAAGAAGCTCATGACCATGTAAGGAATTGTTTGTCAAGCCATAGATGGAATAATCTAAATTTTGATTCTAAGTAAACAGTTAACCTCACACCGATTTGAAAGAGGTACCTTGTTAATTTGCACTATTATGAATGCTAACATTGTGCAGAATTAATGCCTTACCTGTTCTGCTCCCTGATGTTTAGGTTAATAAGCTTTCTCATGTTTCAAGTTATGCTGAACCAAAACCAAAAAAACTCTTTTCCCCCCACCCCAATTACAAAAAGCTGTAAGATGACTGCAGTGTGACCAGCTCTGTAGGATAGTTTTGTCTCCCATGCTTAGCGCTCAACAAAGAGGTGTCGTAAGCAGCAGTGATAATACAAACCCACACCCTCTGTTCTATTGGGATAGACCATTTTCTTAATTTCTACTTCTGAGCATTACCTTTCCTTGTGCAGACTGACCAAGAAATCTTTGATTATGATTGGTGTATTATGTCAAACTGTAGGCTAGTTGAACTTTTTGTAAAGTTGCCTGGAATGCCAGTTGTTAGGTTATGAACTCACACAAATCTAAATGAAGGGTTATACGTGTTGTGTACAAATCTTAATTTCAGAAAATTGAAAAATTTGTCATTACATTTGTAAAACCTTGTACAGAAGATTTTTCACTATGTGCCTAGCTTTGGTGTCCATTCAGCTGAAATTAATTAAAAAAGGTGCATGAAGAGAAACAGATAGAAATAAAAAGTATATGTAGAGATGACTATTTTATATTACATGGCCCAGTCCTGTATTTATTTTCCCCCTTTTTTGAAGTATTTATAAAGACCTAGTTGAAGACAGCTGTATTTTTTTGTTAAAATATTCAGTAGAATTGTGCCTTTTTGTCTGTATGTGAATAAATGCTGTACATTTTTGCAATATGTTTGCAGCAGTGTTTTACAGTTCACAGTAATTGTTTGGGTTTTCACATAAACACTTAACTGCGATGATTTCAACAACTTTCATGGTTACAAGAGGCATTTAATTTGGATCACTACAGGTATCAAAATGCATGCTAAGGTTGCAAGAGAAAAGATTTTGTTTAGGAATAGGATAGGGCTTCATTACTGACAGCTGGGCCTACCCAATCAACAGCAAATTGCATGCTTACTTTTTTCTTGGTATCTTCAAAGACATGTTACTTATCTCCAAGCATTTAAATTCTTTGATATACGATGTCCTTCCGAAGTCCAAAATCTTCGTTCATGTTCCACTGGAAGGATAAGTGAGGTTTCTGAGGTTTCTTAGCTGTTAACTCTGCAAGATAAGCAGGCTGAATGTACAGACACCCCACAAACTGCCTGTACTAAAGCAATGCAAGACGATGCTAGTTGCTATAGCACTTTTTATGTAATGGGAAGCATAGCATCACACTAGAGCATCTTTAAAACACTCATGAACTAGCATTAGGGCGGGAAAGGAAGGCAGGGGAAACCCAGACTCTTCAAAGACGTATGACAAGAAATACATAATACATAGAATACAAGAAATACATAAATGTAAAACAGGCAAGACATGTTTGCAAAGACCACTCTTTGACTCCATTAAATAATCTGGTATCACAAGGAAAGACCAAAACTTACCTAAATTGCAAGCCCCAAATCTCGACTTTCAGCAAGTGCCTTTTCTCTGAACAGCCGTTGTGGGCAATGTGCCAGAAGACCCCTTGAGGAAGCCAAACTGAATGAAGTGGAGGGGTGGATGATGAGCTAAACTTAGACCACACTCCCCTTCCTAGCTGGCCAATTTTTAGCTGCTCAGAGAACTAGGCAGACAGATCAAAGAGAGAATCTGATTCTTCCCAGTTTCATCTGCCATGACTGCTCTGATGCCCCTTTACTCTCACATGCTTATGTTGTAATTCATACTCCAGCAAATAACCCTTACACAAGAGCTTCACCAACAGCTAAAATGAGTACTACCCACCATTAAAAGCTAACCAAGTCCTGTGCCTCCAGAAACAAAGGAACAAAAATACTGTTGCTTAAAACCACACAATTATCTGCCAATTTCAGCCAGGTTTCACCTCACAGAGCATCCCTTAAGGAGCGACTGGGATTCATAGCTCACACAAAATCTTCCAGATTGTCTGTCAGCATCTCAGATGCACATTATGCAAATGAAAGTTAAGGTGCCTGGTACTTACCTCCCTCTATATCGTATACATGGTTGATGAAAATCCCACTGCAACAGCTGTCTGGAGTTTCATGACAATATATCCATTTGCTTTAAAAATGTTTGAAGTCTTAGCAAAATTACAGATTACGGTGGATGCAGGCATATATCAGACTGCAAAAGCATGAGCAAAGACGTGTGTGCAACTATAGAAGTAGTAACTTCCTCTGAGGTAATCAGAATTTTTCCTTGAGGTTGCTTCCATCTTACAGACTCTACTTTAACAGGCTAGCATGCTTTTCTGGAGATGCCACAAAGATATTTCCACATGGTGATCAACCCCCATCTGTCCTCTAAAACACAAATGCAATGAAGATCCACTACGATAGACACATGATCTTCGTTATCCCAAAACAATGCATTTCAGCAAGCACTAGGTAAGCAGGGTAAGCATTATCCATCAACTGAATTAGAAGCCATAAAACAGAATTACACTCTTCACATTTAAAAGGGACGACAAGAAATTAAATTACTTTAGTTCAAAATAACAGCACTTCAAAATTAGTTACACGTATCACGTTTATAATATACACTGAAAGAGAAAACAGAGTTCAGCTAGAATTTGAGGATAATATGTATGAAGTTTCTCATCTATCAAAGAAAAACTTGTACACAAGAGGACTGCCATGTACTGGCATCTGTAGAATTCAAACACACTATGTAAAAGTGCGTAAAAGCTGGATGACCACCCTTGCGCAAATTCAAGTACGAGAGAACTGAGGTTCCCAGACATATACAACCCAAGACAGCACGTCAACACAAAAGCGAGGAACGATTGCAAAGTTGTAATTAGGGGAGAGGGGAAAAAAAACCACAACTGAATAAAGATTATGGTCCTTAAAAACTAGCTGTAAGAATAACCATAAATAAATAACTTTATTTATTAACTGTTTCCCAGGGACATCACAACAAACTGAAGTGAATTCTTAAAAATGGAAGGCAGCGGAGGCATTTCCCAGTTACAACACCTACCATAAAAACAGCAACTGTCTGACATTCATGATGTAATTGGTGTCTTACTACAACTCGTAAAAGATTTTCAAAATGTTCCCAAGTTACTGCACTATCAAAAACCAAAAAATAGGTATCAACAGTATGCGAACAAAGCCGCTTAAGAATTTCAGTGTAATGACATCTATTCCCTGTAAACAATTCTGTAGTTGGACATAGCTGGTATTTTTTTTTTTAAGACCAAAACTGACCAATATGCCACAGCACTGTATCAGATTGTTTCATCTGCTACATTAAAGGACTTTAATTACATCATTTTGCAGTCTTCTTCCTATCTTTACTACTCATACAGAGAAAGAATCTTCATCTACCCTTCCTTCTTACCTGAGTAAAACAGAAAATGTTTATACAAAGTTTTACAAGCCTTGTTATGCATTTGCTTTTAGTGCTCCAATACAAGATTTCACCAGCAATCTTCTTAACTCCAACATGGTGTGAATGAACAATACATCTTTTTAAATGTTTTCCAATTCCTTCAGCAAAGCAGCTTTTTTCTTCTGTGAAGTTATGACGCTGAGCTGTAATTAAAAACAAACAGATAGCTTCCTATAAATTTTTTTTTAAGATCTAAGTAACAGTACAGATTCAATACGGAAAACGTCACAGAGAGGGAACAAGCTTAGTTAAGTTGGTATTTGGGGTAAACAGACGAATTTATTATGCATTTGTAGATGATTACTGCTTGTATCTTATTTCTGATCCCAAAGAATTACAGATGATGAAAGATTAGATAGTACACTTAAAGACATTTATATAGAATACACACATTTTAAGCCTATGCAAACATTTTCCTGCATTTTTAATGCTTTTTCACCGAATTACTATTATTTAATAATAAGCTAAGATTTATAGTCATTGAATAACCACTGATAATTTTAATATATTATTTCTTCATAATAATCTCTCCCATTAAAATACCACACAAGCTATAGTGCACAATAACGCACCACTGAGAAACAGTCACCTTTGGCTTAGAGGGCAAAAAGCTCCAGCCTACAATCCCCTATCCAGCAGTGAGCCAAAAATCCATCTGACGACGCTACTTGTGCCTTACTTTCATCTCCTTAATACCTTCAAGGAGCCCCCTCCTGCCTTGCCTCCACCTACCTTTTCTTCAGAAAGGCCAAGTCAGCACTTTGTGGGAATGCGCTGTGACATACACCGTGACAGTGCAACAGTGACTTGAAATAACATTGATACCAAAAGAAAGAAGAAGGTGGGAAACTGGAGTATTAGACTTTAACCTACATCAACAAATATTTCTGGTTTGTACTGTGTCTCTGGAAATAGCTTTGTGGCACTCTTTTTACATGGCACAAGCTTTGTTTCTTCAGAGAGAGGGGAACCAACATGGAACCACCCCTTTAAGCACAGTCCTAAATCAACCAACCACCACAGCCAGTCCTTAGTCCTTTATGGTAAGTCCCTTACCTTTATAGTAACCCCTACAACATGTAGGGGTTAGTTACCTTCCAAGGTAGCCTTCTTCCCCTGTAGAAATTCAGTGTACTGACAAAATCTCAGCAGAATAAAGGTAATGCTACATTTAATTTCATTAGCAGTATTTTGCTTGCAAATACAAATACACTATAAGGCTGTTCCCTTTGAGTGGAAAAATCAGTGCTGCTATTTCTCATAGGTTTCTTTCTTGTGATGCTATCACATCCAGGTCCCAGTCCCGTTGGACATCCATCATGATATGCCCTTTGATTGGTATGACATACCAATTGTGCCCACTACTAAATATTTTTATGCTGTAGTACTTTACTGAGATGCCACCTGATCATCCAGGTTTACATGTCTAATTTTACTGCAAGGCGTAAAACGTGTGAAGAGAATGGTTTATTACCGTACAGGAACTGTGGCTGTAATTGCTGCAGGCCCTACTGAAGACATACATATATACCACATGGACGTCTAGCATCTTTCAAATATTTTCAACATCTCTCATGGGAAAACTGAAACAACTACATGTCAGTTACCTCAACCTATAGCAGTGAAAGGAGAGATGATGATGCCATCCATACCAGATCCATCTCTCAAAGCACACAAATTGTAAGGAAAGTAATTATCACTACTTTGAAAGAGTTACAAATTTAACATCAGTCAGCATAAACTGTTTTACCAAACTGGTCAATGAATCACACAGCCAAGTCAATTCCATGATGCTTCACAAACATGAGCAGATTTTCTCTGGCTAACTTGCTTCTGCAACAAGCTGATTCCAGTCGTTGGAGCTTCACCGACACTTCAGTCACTACATGAAGTCCTGCCTGCCAGCAGTTACCTCTGACAAGCCTGAGGAGGGGCAAGGCAGTTCTGAAGACTATCAGCAAGATCTGAACAACAAGACAGCTGATAAACATCTTGTCAAATATTTGTTACCTTTCAGGGACACTGGTGCAGAACTGTTAGTTACCAGTGTTTTCTGGAGCAGCAGGACCTCTTCCTATATGGGTAACTAAGTCCAGGAATGTATTCCCTTGAAAGGTGTATGACCGTGTTTTTTCTAAGGCAGAGAGCATATCAGAACTATTAGAGCTGAACAGATCCATGTAACAAACAGGAGGTTAAAAAATAAAAATAGGTCTTCCAGAGCAAAGTTTTACCAACTGGATATAGACCTTGTTGTGGCAGGGAGCATTTCCAGCCAGGAAACATAACTTATGTTATGACAGCTTGGCAGCGATGCCCGTTTATTCACTGTTGTTGGAAAAAAAAAAAAAAAGCTGTTTGTCTTAACTGTACAATTTAGATCAACCAAACGTTTCCTCTCTGCAACTCATGCAGGGTCACCCACATTAAAAAGCAAATAGTGTTTCCTAAGTCACTAAATAAAATTAGGAGGCAAAAGGATCATCTTTTAATAGGAGACCAACTTGAGCAACAGATTCGCTTGGCAAACAAGTGAACCCGATACATAGCCCTCCATAGGATTTGCTTCAAGACATACAGCTCAAATAGCATGGGGAAAGAATGCTGAAGGGATGTCCATCAGTGAAAATAAATAATTATAGGTAGTGCAAGGTTGAAACAGCTATAGCCTAAATTCTCTCAGAAGATAAGCAATACCTTTCCACCTTTCCCCCCAATATCCCTTATGTCCAAAAATACTGAAGCGTACCGGTCAAAGTTGGAATTGAGTTGTAAGGGAACTGGAAAAAGAAGGCTGCAAAAATTCAGCTCATTAAGTAATTACAATGATGCACAAAGAGGTCTTAGGAATACGAATAGCTCTAATAGACACAACTCGTCTGAAGCTTTCAGATCACTGAAACAAGTACTAGGCATATTTACTATGGTAGTGAGCTACGTACACCATCCCTGCCTTCCCCCCTTGCCATAGCCTGGAGAAAACCAAGTTATTTCTTATGCTGTCTGCATAATTTTCAGTACATCACAGGACTTAATTATATCTATTATACGTAACCTATGACAACTGCAGGGGTGTGTACTTTTCCAACAATCCTTGGGGTTATTGCTACTGGACTAATGAAAATGCAGATGAGCAGACAAGAAATTGACAACCTCTGGAGTTCACACAACACACCAGGTTCTCAAGGTTGCAGTTTGATGAACACTAAACAGGTCCACAACATCGGTTCTGTCCTGCACTCACTGCACAAAATTTCCCCATGCTATTCATGCAGCCATGCAATGAATTAGAGCCGGGAGCTGGCCGAAAAAAACACACCAAACAAAATACCCACAAAACAGCTGTGCTGCTTAACATTTTTATAAAGGCTGTTCTCTAGCCATCGACTCAAGACATGCTTTGTTTCAAAGTGTTCTGTTCTCAGACAGACTCGCCAGGAGATAGGTACTTCTTTGTTTCATGAAGCCATCACTTCCAACTGCTGCAGCAGGTTACCAAGCTAAAAAAACAAGCCTGCTTATGTAAACAAGAGCTGAAATTATTTAAGGAGTTTTTTTTTTTCTTTAAACTTGCTGCCATTTCTATGTAGCAGAATATGGAAACAATCATCTACCTTCATTCACACACTTTGAACCACAAGTGTAATTCGCATCAAATTTGTTTCCATAAACAAATCTACATCATCAGTTAAGCATCCTCTCAGAAAGCAGTATTTAATCAAACATGCATCAGTTTTGGATGACACATTCGAAATACAAGATTGCTGTTCAAATTACATTAGTAATACTGAATATAGAAGATCACCTCTGCCTTGGGAATAACATGAAATGAGTATTTTTGCAATATTCAATGAGATTTTTGTCTGCAGTTAGGTAACTGTTACAGTTTTGTACCTTTTGTGACGCAGTCGCTGCCCTCTGTTCTGCCTGGCTTAGTCGCCTTTGAAGCCTGTTGATGTATTCTCGATATTCCGTCATTAATTTTTCATCCTGTGGAAATGAAGTACCGCGTTACAAATGTAAAGTTCTCTTTACTGGATCCATACCTATTGCAGTGAAAAGCTTAAAGCAAGAGGAATTTAAATGGAGCTGTTTACCACCTATAATAACACTCAAGACACAATTTTGACACATTATAGACAGTTTCCAGCTCAAATATGACATCCTATCACTTTTCCAATCACAGCGATCTTCAGAGGAAGTTTTATTCATTTCACTGTTTGAAGTAAGACACAAAGCTGGCATTTCAGTCCAGGTAATTTAATTTGCACTATCTTACAATATAAATATTTTAGCTATATTCAAAGGGAAAAAGAATATACATATGATATTAATCTTGCTACAACTGCCTTCTGTTCCCTTCATCAAATGGTATGTATAAAGCCTTTCTTTACCATTCTTTAACATTAGTTTCAAAAATCTATTCCCACCTTAGCCCCATTTTTCTCCTCTAAATAATACAGCACTACGAAAAACAACACACCAGGATTCATCCTAGACAGAACTGGATATTATCCCAGATTTATGAAGCAGACTGACAGGGTAGCTGTTTTCTAAAGTGACCGTTAATTATTGAACAATGCACATTCCAAAACAGCCATGGCCTTAATTTTTAATGAATAATGCTTTTATCTATATGCATATGTACACATACAGTATACATTCTACTGTACATATAGTATGCTGACAAATTGATCTCTCTGCATATGCTACATTATCCATAACACAATGCATCCTCCTTTTTAGAGATTTAGGCATAGGCTTAAGTTTCTTCACAAACATTTCCTGAACTGTCTAAAATTACCAGATTAGTAACCATGAGAGATGATCTCTCTACCTTTCCTAATAATTTGAGAGTAAAGTTAATTTGTCTTCCTGTCATTTGAACACGACAGTCAGCAGAAACAGTGGTGTTTTCAAGCTATGTCTACTTCTCTCAAAAATCCTTTTTCTTTTTTTCTTTTTTTTTTTTTTAACCAGAAACATAACTCATCTAAATGGGTTTCTGTTAAGATCCTAGTGTTATCTGCATTCCGTTATAACTGAAAGGAGTGGTCGTATCGGTCAATATCTTACCTCAATTACCTTTTCATTTGCCATTTCCAGCTGAGAAATGAGCTCCTGGGTACGAAGTTTTTGTTGACTCAGCTCACTTCTATTAATCAGAAGAAAAGATGCTGATTACCACAAAGTAGTGCATCAGTTATCAGAACATGATCTCAAAGGCTGTTTCTTGCATTGTATGGGCTTGTGGCATATTTTTAATTACAGCGTTGCTCTTAACACATTAATTTCAAAAGCACTACAGATAGAATGTGTATTCAAAACTGTAACGGCAGAGAAATGAAATGTGTTAGTTAGAATTAAAAGAACTTTGTCACAAGCATTCAACAATTTACAGGGCTTTTCTGCTGTTTATCTTATTTTACAGGCATATTATCAAATACGCTATGAATTTGCCCAGTGCATTTAATTCTTAGATTAAAATTCTAATTAGTGTTTTATAATCAGACTTCAATATGGAAATTTTTGAAGATACTTTGAAGTACAAAACTCAAATCTTTCTGTGCTTTGTGTGACAGACAACAATGCAACACTTCATAAGGAGTATGTCCCCTTCTTCAAAGTGGTCTTTTTACTATTACACAACATGAGTTTTAGTGATCCTAACTTTGTATAGTAGTGAAGATAAATTAATTAATATTAATTAATAATGCAATTAATATTAATAATGCAATTAATATTATGCACCAAAACGAGGCGTTTTCAGTACATGGGTCCTAACGAACAGCTGTTTTTTTAAAACTGTCTTAAAGATCAGTTTTTATAAATCATTTTGTTAGCAATACAAAAATTTCACACAATTCACATCTTTTCATACGTACCTTTTCAAAATAAACTATTCAAATGCTACAGCTTACAATGTGTGAACTGCTTATGGTGAAGTTTAACTACACTAGTTAAAATGGCTTTGAAAATACAGACCTATCAAATTGTGACAAACCATCTCTAGTGCTATGTCATCTTAAGGAGAAGATCTAAAAATTAATTTTCAATATTACGAATTCTTACTCAGTGAAAACAATAAGCCTCCCCTATTTGTTCTGTGGTGTGGAATTAGCATTCTTAGCAGCACAGACCATAAATGGAGTTTGTATGCTCAGGTACAGCTGTATATCAAGAAATTATTTTTATAATTACATCACACTGAACATGTTTTGAAAGGAAACAGTTTAACCTTGTAAGTAAAAGGAAATATGACAGCTGTCAGGACAGACAGTTGATTTGTTCTGATTGTTAACCCTCCCCCTAATACATATTATGAGATTTTAATATTAAAATTCAGCGGTAACTCCAACTGCTGAATAATCAAATCAGTCTCTATGGCATATTGTCTTTGTTAAGTGAGTAGGAAACAAAAGGTGAGCTTTTAATATTTTGGCAGACGGGTGATAAATTCACCAGCTGTAGCAAGTACATTCTGCGTAGCTCTCCTATGACAAATATAGCATGTGCCAGATGTTTTTTTGGTTGAGTTATACTATAATATGCTTCAGTTACTCTTACTAATTATGAATTTTGTATACTGCCAGTACCTGCAGCTGTCTCTCATCCTGTTAATTTTTTTCTTTAATGAACATCTTAAAATAAGCAGTTATGGCTGCCAAACATTACAGAAGTGCAGCCAAGAATAATGTTTTAGAAATGGAGGAAACTTCTTCATCTCAAGATGCTGTGCAATTCACTCATTCACTCAGTGTACTGTACAGGATGTAGGGAGAAGGAGAAGGTGGCTCTGGCCAACACTTCATACACAGACCAAAAAAAAAAAAAAAGATTATTCCTCAGAGGTAGATTCTTTTCAAATATAGAAAAGATAAATCTGAGAACTCCAATAAACACACATGGTTACAGATGAGTCAGAAACTCTTAACTCTGACACAGAAATGTTTCAGAAACAGAAACTGGAACAAAGACACACGAAATAGCTTCAATCAGGTAAGAAGAAAGTTATGACTTAAGCTAAGCACATTATTTAAATTTAAAAACAATATGGCAAGAATTCCATTTTAAAAGTAGTGATGATTATAATTCTAGTGAATTAAAAAGACATTCAGTATAGTTGCTCAAATATAATGGGTTAATTTTACAACAAATGCTTTTTTTTTTTTCCAAAAAGTTATACCTTACTACTAGACAATAGTGGCAGATAGCTAAGATTACAAATTTACTATTTTTTCATACTATGTATTAGTATTTAAATTTAACACTTTTCTTTGAAGAGAGTTAAGATTTTTGAATTAACTTAAATGATTTTTTTACATGGAAGCCATTTTTTAAGTACTTACTCTATTATTTAAGCCAATGTTTATAAACTATCTTATGTGCTGTTCGTTCTCTTAGATTCAGTTTATTCTCTTCTAAGAAGAGTTTTCTCTTCTAAGTTTTCTCTTCTAAGAGTTTTCTAAGAAGAGAACAGAATTGTATATACGTTATCACCCCTACTCAGGCTTATTTGTACCTTAACTAAACAATCACCATGAGTCTAAGAGACCAAAGTAATATTCACTGCAAAGTTGACATAATTGTAAATTTCCTGTAAAGTTTTCAAGTTACGAGATCCATATTCTTCCCATCTGCAGTTTTCATGTTATACTGCACTGAAGATCATTCTATGGATAATGCAATCGTTTGACTGAATATGACACTTCACTTCTCTCTGTGAATCTTGTTCTGATCTCTGGTCCAGAACAGAATCATGGTCAACAAAAACGTGCTCCTGGTATTCACCACTGGTGAGGATTCTGTTTAGTGAGTACACGTAGTCACTGGTTATCTGCCAAATTTCAGTTTACCCCAATTCTTTTCTCCTCATTCTCAGGGTTAGAACTTAAAAAGAATGAAAAATACCAATAGGTGAATTAGAAGGGATTAACCAGCTATTACAGCTTGTCTTATGACCTCTTTGTTTCCTTGTTTAACCTCATTAGTGTAAATACAGTCCACTCAAGGCCCAGCACTGGACTTTAAACAGTGAATGAATAATTTGCCCTCCCACCCCCCTTTAAAATTTGTGTAATGGCTTTCATTTGCATTTTCTTTTAGTAACTGCTTACAAATTTGATTACCTTGTTTTTGCTTAAATTCTGTTGTCAGAACTTTCTCTCTCACACCTTCTCAATCCAGACTGCATTCTCTTCTTACTGAGGTTTGTTTACTTCCATTCATAAATTTCATAATACTATCGTGGTATTGGTGGTTTCATTTTCTATCTTTGCTGCCATTTATTCTTCTCAGATTAAGTATGAAAAACTATATAGCCTTATTCTCAATGCTGTAGGGTAATAAGAACAGTTCTAGAGAGTACCATTCCCCCCAAAATATGGCCATACTGACAGTGATCTTGGAGTTGTGATCTACAGCTGTAAAACTGTAAGCTCTACATCCTGTGATGAAAAACAAAAAAAGCTGTCTCTATTTCTTACAAAATCCTACATACATGGACTCCAGCAGAATGGGGGACAGAATTAGAAGGGAACTGAAAAATCTCATGGGTTCAGGTAAAAGAGTTTAGCAACTGAAAGAAAAAAAAGCAAAAGCAATCACTCACCACCAACAGAGGAATGCCCAACTACTTTGGAAAATCTTTCATCCAGTTTTATTTCTGAGAATGAGATTATTATGAATGGTTTATCACCTTGGCCAGTTTGGGCCAGCTTTCCCAACTACGTCCCCTCTCTACTTCTTGCCCACCTCCAGCATACTCACTGGGGTGACAGCGTGAGAAACAGAGGCTTTCGCACTGCATAAGCATTGTTCGTCAATAGCTGAAGCATCACTGCATTATCAACATGGTTTTGGTCACAAATCTAAAATGCAGCCCCAGTACTCCGAAGGTAAGAGATTTTTATATGTATTTATATATACATAAATATACAAAGACATAGACAAAATTATTATTTTCTTTAACATACATATATAGAGGAAAAAACAAATTCACCAGCAAAAGCCTTTGGACAACTTATCTTTAAATATGAACACTGTACCACTTTCTTTTTTAAAACTTTTAACAGTAATCATTGGAATGACTATTTTATAATTGTACATAGCTGCTGTCCTTTTCATAATCTCACTGTAGTTTAAGTTCATTTCAGTAAATGTCATTAAAACTCATAGTACATCTAAAATTGATGCAATCAAGACTCAGAACAGCTTCATTTCACAGTCTGCAAGACTAGATGCTTTGCAGGAATAAAAAGGGTAAAGACTAGTCACAAGTCATGCTGCCAAGAGAGGCATTTTTATTTGGAAGTATGACCTATGCTGCAAGAAGCACTGACCTTCCTAGTTACCTTCAAGATTGCTTTTTGGCACAAGTATATCAAAGCAATCCTGGTTCCTTGCCCTTATTATGAGATGAAAGTAAGGTCTACTACCAATAAATCCTTCTAAAAGTGTACAGCATCTTAAGATGCTTAGAAGGAAGAAAATTTCGTCTCATTTATGAAGAATATATTGTACTGTTCTGAATAAAATGGTGGAATGTAGTCTACAAGTATTCAATTCATTGCCTAGTGTTTCAGCACTGTTTTGAATTCCAAATTCAGTTTTACAGGCAATGATTATGTGTTTAACTTATACCGAGACGCAAGTGCCCAAGAAAGCACTGAGTAATTTTCAGCGAAGCCTAAAAGTATTGACTTACTTACCAACATTTTTATCTACATTTTTTTCACTGAACTACTACATTCTCATGCTATTTAAAAAATCATCACTTCGCTCTACTATTAGAGCTTGAAAATTTTACTTTTCAATTAAAAAAATTAAAAGTCAACTAATGTTCTCTGATGTTGCTTTGTTTCTTAAAAACATTTATTTAATGTTTCCTTTACGTATATGTATTACACCTCGCAAACAAAACACAACAGACTGAAAGACAACAAATGAGCAGCATAGAATATGGAAAAGTAAGCAGCTGTTGCCAGGAAGTTAGTAAAGATGCCAAAACGTTTCAGACACTTTCACATGGAAAATGGAAGTAATGAGGAGAGACCAAAACCAGCAACAGATCATGAATTTAAGGCAAAGGAATGGGAAACACCTACACTAAATGAGACATTGACTCAATGCCTGTGAGGGCTTGAGAGCTGCACTAACAGCAAACTTCTGGTGAATACAATGTTAAGCACTTTTATGTAATGTGCCTCCCCAGTTAACACGGGCATGACTTTCTAAGGAAGTTTATAACTATTTCATGAAAAACATGCACTTGTAAAGCACATTACTATGCTGTAAGAGTACTAATTCTTGTTAAAAACCGAAAGTCTATGTCACCAACACAATTTCTGCATTTGCCCATACATTTACATGAATCCAATACATAAAACAGTAACTTAATTAAGTGCCAAGGTATGCCTCGTACTGCCCTCAAAATATATTAAATAAACATGGCACGCTTAGGGAGTTCTCTGCTGAAACCCAAAAAGGCTATGTTAGTATCTTTATCTAAGCTCATACCCTTCCTGTCCAATCAAGACAGATGAAGTTTCTAAAGAAAATACTAAGTTTTCCTTAAATGTTCACAGCTTAACTAACCCTCTCAAAAACACAAACTTAATAAGACATGTATATAGGAAAGCTGGGTGAACATCATCCTTTCACTTGGAGTCTGATAAAAAACTTCCTGGTATGACTCCCTGCATTAGCTTCAAGAGGACATCCAAAACAGAACCTGTAATTCAATAGGCTGTGTTTACCCAGTATCACTACTAGTTAGTGGTCTTGGTGATAAATCTATCAGTGCATTGGCTGCAAATTTGTTTTGCTCTTTAAGTAATTCAGCAATTTTATTTTAGTTCACTACAAGGTAAGATGTGATTTGCCATTCTGTACTTGCGCACAAAATGCTTACTCAAGAGTTATTTTGGTAAGATTAAAATAAATAATTATTCATTTAGAATATGAGCTATGATTTTGCATTGAGTTACTCCTACTGTGCGGCTCAGGAGCTAGTTTTCATACCAACTTTATTCTATGCTGTATAATTAAATATCTGGTAATGCACGTAACATACAAAAAATAAACTGGTTTTAAATTTCCTAAATAATATTTATTTATAGGTACTGTCATAGCTACTTGTCAACATAATATCAGAACATCACTGCACAGACTTAGATGAAATTCCTTATTTAATTTTAACTTACAACCTTTTATCTGAGAATTAACTTGTTGCTGTTGCCAGCCTCCTTTTAAGGCAGAGCAAATCTTCTCCAATAAAAAACTCTGATTCTCCATTATACAAAAACATAAAAGCATCACCAACAAAATCGTCTTAAAATGTAACTGACTTTGCTTTTAGACTTTGCACCAAAATGCCTACTAGTGACAGAGAACCAGATGGGCTTAGGCTAGACTTAGTTTATAATGAGATGAACTTTTTTTCTATTCTTCAGATCAGGCAGCATTTGCTGATACAGAATGATAAATTACTGCAGGGGTTTCCCAGATGATACCACATAGGCAGTCTCTCACATAAACAGGGGCATTTTGAAAATTTACTGTCTATTTTTCATACAGATTCACAAAACAGACTTCCTCTCTTGTCTGTTATATTTTCTATGTCAGCATTTTGCTGCAGATAAATAAGGTCTAAAGCTTTTGGCCCGCTATTACAACATTTTAACACTTTGCATTAAAGCTTCATGAAGGAAAGCAGCTGTTTCACAGACAATTTTAATTGCTTTGGAAGTTTGCAATTTTTCCCTTTTAATTGGAAGTTGCTGAATTATATTCTGCATCTCAGTTACGAACATAGATGCTCAGCTATGGCAGTTTTATAGTTTCATGTACAGCAAATCAACTACAAATTTAACAGCTTAAATTTACCTTACCATGAAACACTACAAAGTATTTTTCTTCTCTAGTTACTGCATTTAAAATAGATGTCAAAAAAGCATTAGGAAGATGCAGCCATAAAGTGAAGCTGTACCACTAAGACTGTCAGTTAATATGCAAAGCTCCTGGTGTCTTGCAGACACAATGAACACTGTGATGATTTCTTCTGAAAGAGACTTTTTGCTTTTTAAAAAAAACTGTTTAGTAATCTTTACAAAATGCAGAATATTTAAAGGCAAAATAAATCCAGCCTATATCTGGACTGAAAACATAAAAAAACCTGCTTACTTAGGAGAGGTGAAAATGGCAAGAGGGACTACGTAGGACTTTTTTATCTAGAAAAATAGGCCAAAGTGTTATCTCTAACTGGACTTAGCGTGCTTTTGGTCTATCTGAAAAGTTTACACTGAACTAGTCATCATAGATGAGTACAAAAATTGTTATAAACACTATAAACACTATAAAAGGAGTACTTTAAAAATAAAAGGGCTTCTAGGTTGACCAGCGAAGCTGCAATTAAAACAGAAAGGTCATCAATAAGTATTCCTCTATTTGAACAGAGGATAGGTACAACTTGCCATGATAGACAGTGGGTCACTTTAAAAACATAAGAAAATAGTTTCTAAGGGATGAACTGTATGTTCTACACACGACACTGCTATTTTCAAAGTTCACTGGAGGCCAAATTCACATTCTTCTCCCAAAAGATCGAAAAACAAGTTAGAGTAGTGGTATGGTAAACCTGCAAATGTTGTCTACAACAGAAAGTTACATTTCCTTGCTCATGTTGAGAAACTTGGTTCTAATTCTACTCACACCTGACATTAGTTACATAAGTAGACATAGTTAGACATAGTTGCATTCTGACAACTAAGAAATGTCAAGCTATGCTTAAAAAAATATGACTTAAAATTGCAACACGGATATTGGAAACATTATGGTTGAAGCTGACAAGGTGCAAACCATTAGAATGGAACATGAAAAATTTACCAAAGGAAATAAAAGCTAGAATTTGTAGGTTTCCAATTTTAATACAGCAAAATATTTGCTTCCTTGTTAACATAATAGTAAGCAACTTCTAAGATCAATCTGAACAAAGAAATGTACTTGAGTGCATCCTGAACTTGACGTGGCTGAAGTTAAAAAGGTCATTTAAAATTTCTCAAATTAACAAAGCTGCATGCCCCGGATTTTTCTTCTAAAAACCACTGAATGCCCTCTCTAAAAGGTACATATAACATTATACTCTTCTCTAGCCATTCAGAGAAACAAGACTTATGAAATCAGGCTTCCTGGTTTAGAAGTAATTGTGTACCAGTCTCAATTTCCTCCAGTTTTCAACCAACTTTGAAAAGGGGGAGATCTTGAAGACATAAACTTAGAAGATCTGTAAAAATATGAGGCTAATTAATCTCTAATTTATAGGCTACTTGATCTGACTGACAGAGTCTCCTGAGCTTAGGCATCAAATAAAGCAAACATGCATCTTTGCCTCTCGAGAAAGCCTGTTGAAAATGTGGCCTCCTGTTCCTCACAAACACCACCTACCTGGCCAGCCAGCCAGAGTGATTGTGTGTTAGCTCGTAATTTGCCACAGTTTGTCTGCTACCTGCTAGCCAAAAACGTGCAAGGAAGCTTAGGTGGAGGAAGGCAGTATCAGAAAAGGAAGTCACTAGAAAACCACTGTGCATGGATAAATTCATTTAAATTTTAACACTTTGCAGTGTGTCCTTACAGTGAAAAGGAAAACCAAGATGAATGCAGATGTCATATCTGCTTATTTCATAAACTGATTGGTAATGTATCTTAATGGATATTAACACACAAGTAGAAGCAAACACTACCTACAGCAGTATGCATGTAAAACAAAGAAAGGCTTGTAGAATTTATTTCAAACGTGACTTGCAAATAGCTAATTTTTTACTGGGACGCTTCCTTCTCTACTCACTCATTTCCAATAACTCCACCTTCTTATTTTTCTAAACCAACTGCTGTTGGTATATAGGCTCACAGGCACCATACATGTTTGTATTGCCCAGCTTCTAGAAATGATATGTAGTATGTGTCTGCTGTGTGAGATGCCCTTGTCATTATGGCCTCTCAGAATTGAAAATGTTCTTATATTCTGAGCTGGGAATAAATGTATGAGCCAGTTACCTGGCAACCTGTACGAATTAAGAGAAAAGTAAAGTTTATATCATATTTTTGCTTAAGGCAATCAAAAAACTCATTTGTATCCTCATTAATGACAGTCAAGTGCTTGGAAGAGAACATCAGATATGTCTCCCAATATGTTTTTTTCACCTTATTTTACAAGTCTAGGGACTCATTCCACAACTGATTTGATGAAGACTGTTCTGAATAGAGATAAATATAGGAGTTTTCATAATACAAAGCTATTTTTCTACACTGAGAATGCTATATTCTGAAAGAGAAAATTAAAAAGAATATATTTCATTTACTTTTTGTCATTACAAAATTCATACACATCAACGAGATGTGAAATTTCAACTTCAGTGATTAGCTGCTAACTTCACAAAGGGTTAAGTTAAAATGTTCTAAAGAGAACAATTTTTTCTTTTATTTGCTACAAGCACATCATCTATTCTAGATGGTTTGCTCTTCATTGCTTTCCACCATCATACTGTCATAGCAAATGGTTACCAGAACTGTAACAGCTGCCAGAACAACAACAAAATTGCACTTACTTTAGCTTACTGATCCTGGCTTCTGCAGTTTCACTAAGACTTTTTGTTTCTTCTTTCCATCGATTTGTTGCTTTTTGCTGAGCTACCAACAGTCGTCTAAGTTCAGCAGTAGACTTTTGACTGGTGTCCTCCAATTCCTTCAGTCGAGCTTCATATCTTTGCTTTTTCACAGCATGCTCATGCTCCATTGTGCTTATCTAGAAAAAATACCAATAGGATACAACCAAGTCTCTCACTTCCTTCTTTTTTAAAAAACTCTTGAGCTAAATTTATAAGCATTTGCAGAAAGCATGTAACATACAATAATTAAACTTGTAATTATATACTCAAATAGATGCATGTTCCCAAAGCCAATTTAAGCAAATAGTACAACTGACAATAAAGGATAATGAGCTGTGTATGCTTATTTTTGTAAATAAACTTTATCACTCTCCCTTGTGTTTTCTCCACAGAAACATATTTTTTCTTTTCATCTAGCCAAAATGTGTTAGGACTTCCTGAACTGCAACTAAAATCTTTTGCACATCAGAGGAAAAGGGAGGCAAGTAACAAATCTTATCTGTGACTGACTATAATGGAATCCGGCCTGATTAGGGACATTCGAAGATCTAGTATTTGTTTTATAACTGCTACCTGTCTGTCATGCTTGACTAAAAGGTTCTAGAGTTGGAATAAGATTTCTTTTTTGACTGCTTTTTTTTTTATCTTGAGGTACAAAGTGGTAACTGGATTTGAGATGGCCCTCATTCATAATTAACTACAACTGTTTACTCAAGTCTTCTTTGTTGCTGTAGATTCTTAGATCCCTTCCGTATCTTCATACTCTCAGAGTTAAGAGCAGTGGGGAAAGCATCAGCTCTATATATTTAGAAAGCATGTCAAGTATCAAAGCCGTTATTCCCTTCAGAAGCTAAAGGTACAATGAACCTGCTGAGATTAGCTATTAATACATTATCCCATATGCAGTCTGTTCAGGTGCATTAAATGAAACATTCAAAAAGAACATGTCTTTCAGCTAAGTATCTTCTTTGCAAATATTCACATAGAAATATATTCTCTGTCCAGAAAAAACAGAACTAATGTTTGACAACCACACCATTAATAAATTTGTTAGTTACGCACTGCTTTGATAACATAGTAGATATGCAAGTAGAGGAACACTGTACTGAGAGTCAATATATTCCTAACATTACAGACGGTAGATAAAGATCTGGAATTGGAATGGGTAAAATCACTTGAAGGTAAATATGCCACTATTTGGAATATTCATCTTATGAAAGCATAGAATATTGGGATCCTCTTATCAAGCTGAAAATAACACATTAAAATACAACCTAATTAGCCAAGGCTGAATTACTCAAAACATCATGAGGACATACGACACTACAACAAAATTACTTATAAAGCAGAAAAGAGGAAGCATCATCGAAACTTTCACTCCCTTTCATGCTGCCTTATTAAGTAAATATCAGTCCTACATTAAAATAAAAACAGCACATAAACCATACCTTTATTTTTGCTTTTTTTTGAGCCTCTACGGCCAGTTTTCTCAAGCCTTCCATTTCTTTTTGCAATTGTTCGTTCTCTTGCTGAAGTTTTAACCTTTGTTCACTGACAAAACCACTCTTTTCTCTTTCTGAATCCAGAATGCTTTGCAACTTACAGATGATTTCCTGGCAACGAGATTTCTCTTCCTCAGAGCTGAAAGAGAAGAAGTCTTGTTTGAACTCAAGAATAGAGTCCATTTTACATTTTCATAATGCTACTTTGCTGCAGTTGCAATGGTGTGAAGATAGGGGAGACTAAGTTTGTAGACAGCAACAAAATCTTAATAGACCAATTGGTCTAGTAGGACACTGCCTCTATTGCTGTTAAAGGAGGCTGTCAGGAAGCAAACTGAAGGCAGAAAAACGAAGTTCTTCCTGCAGTTATGTTTCAGATATAGAACTCACTATCACACTATGTTGTAGATGAAAGATTCAAGTAATCCATGTAACAGTAAGAGTGATAATTAAACATATAAATCTATGATGTCACTTCTGGACATTTTTAAGCAGCCCATCACTATTAGAATGCTGGCAGAGCATTCCAGTGAAGTATCACTGTCACCTTGTACTAGTGTTCAGTGTTTCCCTTAGATGACTTCATTTGGACAGTACTGGTGAAAATACATAAATTTGGGACAGATTTTGGTCTGACCCAGTACATGCATCTCCCTGTTTCTCCCTGAAAGCTTATATCAGCTCAGTATGTTTAATGGCCTTTACATCTAGGACTACGTGCAAGTCAGCAAAGTATTTTATCAAGCCTAGGGAATTCATAAAAGCAATCTAACATTCTAGCAATCTCAGTAAAATGGCAATGTGGAACAGTAGATTCTCATTTTAAACACATTTCTAGATTCCCAAATGATTGCTCTGGAGAAGAGATAGAATTTATGATCATTGAAGATCATAAATAACTTACAGAGAATCCTACGCTTTTTATTCTGATAACAACCTGATCTAAAAATGTGTACCATACCGTGCTGTTTACCATTACATTACTGGAACTACAATAATATCTATTAGTTCTCTGAACACAGACCTGAAATGCAGTATGCTACATAAACACGGAGTGTTACACATGCACTAGAAGATACCACACTGCAGATGAATTTATAAAGTAATAAATTCTGCCCAAATATTTCAGAGCATTACTTTTCCTACAAACAGTATTTAGAAATACATCAGGATTTCAAATAATGTACTCCAATTTTCATAGTTTTGTTAAAAAAAAGAAAAAACTGCTTGCAATTCTAGTCTTGTAAAGAAAACTTTTCACCCTGTAGTCTGTTATCCCCCTTAATACTTTTATAGTGATTCATAATTACCCTTGCTTCAGAATTATGGTAACTTGATACTATTCCTGCTACTGATGGAAAATGTGACAAAGACCTAACACACTATCAACAGCTAGTTAGAAATAATTTCCATTATTTTCTATTCCTGTCTCTGTAACATCCATGACTTACTTCATTTCCAGCTGTTTCAGTTTATTTTGTGTTGTCTGTAGACTCAGCTGAAGGTCACCTTTTGTAGTTTCTGCAAGTAGATACTTCTGATGCAGTTGCTCTAGTCTTCTATTGTCAGATTCGTGTACTCTGTCTTCCCTGTAGATCTGAAGAATAAAATTCCATGTAAAATCAACTTTACCTTGCACGGGTGATTGACAGTGTAGTAATGACAACAATGCTACTCCTCATTGTGCCCTATTTTTCAGATTTAAAAGAAAACTGAATTTCATCGAATTTTAGTGTTGCTGCTACTTGGAAAACAAAAGGTTTTCAAAGTTTTTTCATCCATTTTGTTTTCAGTATATTGAGCTTAAGTTTAACTGGAATATGTACCAAGATTCTTTCAGATTATGTCGAGTACCTCTCCCTTTACTTTTTACATTTTTCAAAGAGCACTCTTTTTCAGTTTAGAATTACAGCTTTAAAATGATTTCCAGATTAAAAACTTAAAATACTGACATGAATATTTACGGTTAAGAAAAACTACTCAACAAGTAAGAAACTTAAGGGTCACAGAACTGTCCTTCATTCCAATATATGGGAAAAACATGGAACATAAAAAATTAACACATCTTTTCCAACTGAAGAGAGATCTTAAACATGATGTAAAAATGCATATAATTGCCTTACTTTTTCAAGTTCTTCTTCCACTGTTCGCTTTTCTCTAATGGCTCGTTCAATTTGACTCTGTTTTTCACCACATTCCTATTTTAAAATAAGTCACTTTAAGTACATCTAATCAGAAATAACTCACGATAAAAATTCAAGAAGTGCCAAAGCCAAATACCCACCATTGCAAATGTAATTTTTGCTGCAGGTATGTATGCATTCAATTATATTTACCTGTTCATGATTTTCTCTATAGGATAAGTCATTCACTACATAGACTACAACATGCAAAATGAAATTTTTTAGAAATAAATTTAATCCTTAAAAAGCTGCATACGAACCAAACTCTTTTAGTCCCCCACATCAGTTGTTGCAAGTTCCAAGTTGATTCAAGAATATGATGATTGTGATGCAGACTTTCTCTTAGTATACTTTATCAACTTTCGTATACTTTATTGCTACATGTGCAACTACAGATATGCAATAATCAGCTTTCCTTGCTTTATTTATCCCTGAAAGAAACAGGGATACTTAAGAAGTGCCACCACATGGCAAGTATTTTCTAGAGCACAGGATCTCACTGTAAAGAGGCTTGTGACCTACGATAAGAACACGCATAATCAAGGAATAAACTTACACAAAGAAATGGGTAGATTTGCAGAACTCTATTATTTTATGCAAAACCAGGCAAGATTCTCAGTAAAAGTAAAATACGACTGTATAAAGTAAATACTATATAAAGTAAATCTAGTAAATATAGTAAAGATTATTTAAAGTAAATCTGCACATTAACAATGAATTTTCAAAGCAAAGTATCCTTTATACCTAAATTTGAATCTCTGCACTGACTGTTGAGACACTACACACAGTCACTTTTGTTAAGCAACATTAAAGGCACTGAATGTTGTATTAATGACTATAGACATGCAAGGGGTAAAGTACTACTATAATAAACCATAGTCCTAGATAATTACTCATAAATAGTAACTATTCCATACACTGGACTATCATCTACCTTTTTTTGTTTCTTGCCCTTTACACAAACTAAACTGTACAAAAGAGCTGTGAAGGTACTCTATACCGGTAGTGAGGAAATGGTTACACAGCGGGACTAAACTGCCTCTGATCAGACAAACTGTGAAAACCTGTACAGATCCATGACTATAATAAGTCCTATTAGACATATAATAGAACCTATAATAGGTCCTACTGGTTCAGCAAAGTCCACCTTATTCCTGTTCCCTGAGCCATTCCTTCACAGATGAATTTCTTTAGAGGCTCAGCACAGACTCTAGCTCACTACTTACGTATTTGTAGAGAACAAAAAATAGTATCAATTCTATTCTCCCTATCCGTTTATTTGCATGTATTTCCTCTGCACTGGCCCTATGACAAATCCAGACAGGTACAGGAGAAGAAATGAGAAGTGTGTGCTGTAGGAAAGTTGTTATTGATAAAGACAAGTATTTTGTTAAGTGCGAGTGGAGCACCAGTACTACAAAATCTACACCAAGATCCTCTCCAAAACAGGAATCACACAGTATTTGTGTCTATTAGTACACCGTATATGCACATAAATTATGAGATTGTTGGGGCTGAAACAAAAGTTTCTTGTGCAATTTAGAATATTACTGCTGGCCATAAAAAAAACTATACACAAACCCTTCCAGACAACACTATAAACAAAGTATTTCTAGTAGAATCTAAAATAAAAGTATCCCAAACCTACCATTATTGACCAATGTATGCAACATAAACAAGACAAAAAAAAAGATAAAAATAGTCATGACTTTTTTTTTTTTTGTCGAGGGGGGGAAGTAGGAGAACTAATCACTAGTAACTTCTAAGTAATACTAAAGATAAACACCATTCTAGAAATAAGAATATCAAAGCTCTGATATCTTTGTCTAAAACAAAGACTCCTCTCTCTTCACCAAACTGCTAATAATATCAGGAGATGTAGGATTTTACTTGATTTACTTTTACTTGAATTTAGTGTTTAACTTGATAAGCAACAAAAAAGTTTCAAACGTTTTGCTATCAAAAATACTTTTGTAAGTCAAGACCATACCATTTGGAGAGCTGAAAGTTCTTCTGTTAGTCGAGAAATCTGTACATTATATTGTTTCTTTGCAGAGTCTACCTGCGATCAAAACCAAAAAAAGAAAGAAAAAAATCCCGTGAACTATTTTTCCATCCTGTTTTTACATAGAGAATCACAGAATTATTTAGGTTGTAAAAGGCCTTTGAGATCATCAGTTCCAACTGTCCATCTAACACAAGTCCACCACCAAACCACATCTCTAAGTGCCATGCCCACATGTCTCTTCAATACATCAGGGGATGGTGACTCCAACACCTCCCTCAGCAACCTATTCAAGGCCTAACCACCCTTTCTGTGAAGAAATTCTTCCTGATATACAATCCAAACCTCCCCTGACACAACTTGAGGCTGCTGCCTGAAATATATATTGTGTATATGTGATGCTTATATATAAAAATAATGAGACTGCAACAACTGATAAATCTTTCTATATCAATGTTAGAATAATGTTTATTATCAATCCATATTACTTTAACTGAGGGTGTTTAGAAAAAAAGCAGAAAGACAGACATCACAACAAGGCCTTACAAAATAAACCGTTAAGACTATCAGAAAGCTGCTGTCCATTAGGTGCAAGATATCTGCAACTTGTTTAACGTGTATTTTCAAAAATATTTGTTAACTCCTGGAGAAACATGACAACTCATATTCTCAAATTTTACTTTTAATGCTTTTGATAGATTCACTTTTCCTGGGATTATGTCAAAATAAGAACAAGGACATTTCTAAATTTCTAACTTCTCATTAGTAGTGTTGTCATAACTAGATTGAGTGGTTATCCTATCTGCTCTTTAGCTCTCACACCTTCTCCAAACCACGCATGACATTAAATACTGCAGTTTTAAGTAATCCACGTAATTTTTGTGGTTCTTTTGGGTAATCAACAAGTAGAATGCACAAACCATTTTCATCCTCATTTTAAAAGCTTCAAAAATTTATGTAGTATGTTTCTGAAACCTCTAGAAATTAAAGGAGTGGAAATAAAAAGAATCCTTTCATCCCTAAACAATAAACACGTACATTGTGTCATAGTGAAGACAGTGAAAGGAAGCACAATCAATGGCACCACTGAAAACTTACAAACCAGGTAATTGATTTACACTGTTGTCTACTTGAAATAAAAGACATTTTAACACATTTATATAACAAGCTTCTATTTCCTCTGGAGTTTGCCTTAAAATAAAGCATGTCTATTTGACATGTGGGTAATTGTTGAGAACTTCCAGGTAAATGCATTTTAACCGCAGATGGGAAACAACATAAAGAAAACTAATTTTGTGAAGAGTCTGTTATCAAAAGAGCTTCAATTTTTCAGCCACTCATAAAAACAATAAAAATTGTAAGGACACAGACTGTAAAATCTTTGATGTCATTTCTCTACCGAATGCTGGTTTTGAAGCGAACTGTGATATTGAGTCTTCTACTATTAGCTGTACTTGGTAGAAGTCTTATTCGCTTAGAGGAATATTCTGAAGTACTGAGATGCCAAAAAAGTGACAGTATAACTCTCAACAGTTTCTATCATCTGACAGTATATGATAAGCATCAGTAACTTCCAAGATGAGGCCATATATTCATAAACTAAATACACTGATACCAATACAACTAACAGACGTTAACGTGCTACTGAACAGAATTTCTGAAATAGATGCCAATCTTTACATCTTCACCTTCTCTATACCCGTATGTGCATCGACAGGAACACTTCTGGTTCATGAGAGATAAACCAGTATAATTTGGGTTGGAAGAGTACCTATCTAGATGATAAAGCTGAAGAGTACAGTACTGTCAGTATGCTGCCCCTGCTACCTATATTATCAAAACACTTGTAAGAAAACAGCTGATTTGATCACGCATAATATGCATATTCATAATACATAATTATGTCAGATTTAGCTCTGTAAGTTCACAGTTGATTCTTTCTAAACATCATAACTTACTGCCTTCCTAATTCTTGCAGCAGTGTCTTCTGCAAGCTGAGACATTTCATTTTTCATCTTTTCGATTTCCTCTTCCTTTTGTTTCTCCCCAAACAGTGCCTAGAAAAAAAAAAGGAACTTGAAATTCTACTGAAAATATTTCAGTCATGACATAATACCTAGTAGTGAGAGAAGAAACCACACATAATCACTGTTCAAAAGAACTTTTTGGCTTGCACTTTGGAGAAGCTGACAACAAGATCCATCAAGAACACAAACAGAAATGTCACATAGAAAGATCTGTTAAGAATCTGCATACCTGAATTCTCTGTTAAGAATCTGAATACACACACACGTATTCCTACAGACATCTGAGCATTTTTTGCTGTTGATACACTAAATCACTCATCTTCTAGAAAACTAAAAGAATGAAAATTCACAAGTAACTAATGAATGCATATGCAATCCATTTCACAGTGGATAACAATGAACCAAACAGCTCTTCAGCACAAAAAGATGGTGAGAATCACAGAAAAAAAAGGCTAGTAAGAAGCCTTTCCAGAGGAGGATGAAGATAGTAATGTTAAAGTAGAACACAAGATACTGGTCTGGAAAGATTATGGAAGGTAATACAGATCTCTTGATGGGATAGATGAAAAAAAATCCTAGGTGGCACATTAAGAACATGTAGATGCAAAGGGAGAAAGACATGAAAAACGTTGCTAATACAACGTTGATACAAATTCAGCCTGTAGAAGGTTACTCACTACAATCTGTAATATGGTGCATCATATGTCATATTCTCTTTTACTGCTCCCATTCAATTTCTGATTTGCTTCTCAAAGTACTCTTAGATTTCTTCTGATCTCATTTTGTAAGCTTAGCTTTGTGCGCTTTACAATGTTAACACAAAAGAAGGAGCGCTGTGACAACCCTTTACTCCCATAATCTCATAGAGATCAGGGAGGAACCTCCATGGCAACAGTATAAGACACACAGTTAACTAAATGTACATATTAGGATGCATTTTTTATTCTGTTAATTCATAAACTTCCCAGCTTTAGCCAGTGCAATAAATTAACAAGTGCTTGCAAATCAAGTTTTTTCTTCCTAGAACGTTACACTAAACTTGTAATGAGCCACTTATCTGTAGAAGTTCATTAAATGTCTCAGATTCGTAATTTGCATCACAATAAATTCTACTGGGCCACTTTTTTCTGTCAAAAATGGTGGGAAAAACACTGCTTCGATGTACCAATATGTAGCAGACTAGAAATGTGATTTACACTTCTTACCAGTAATTTTCAAATGAAAGAGTGATTTCTCATTTTTAAACTCTGAAAAAATGAATTAATTTTTACCTTTTATTCTTCATACTCAGGCTCCAGGGAAATGCTGTTAAGGATACAAATGTCTTACTAGGAAAAAGGAACTAACAAGTCCAAAGGTAGCCAGCAAAGGAGGACATAAAACTTCATTTTTTTCTTTCTTTCCTTTTTGAATATGAGCCTAACAGGTGAAGGGAACTGTAGAAGATCAGGGCATAAAGCAAGTAAGATGCAATAAGTTATGAATGAATATGAAAAGGAATTAGCATGTCAGGAAGAAGCCATCCAAAGTGTATCCTAAGTTACTATAAGTATATGGGAAGAAAGACTGTAACAAGAAAAGAACCCTCTTTTGTGAAGCAAAAAGAAACACACAAGTTACTGGGCACTACAGTAACAACCAGGACCTGTAAGTCTTGTCAAGGTTTAACTCTTCTGGAAGCTGGCCAGAAGATAGCAGGATCTCTTTAAAGAGTTACTCCTCCTTTCAGACAGGATCTTCCTTGTTTGTTACAGAAATGAAATCAGCATGAGCAAAAAAGACAACATTAACTCTTGTATTCCAAAAGGTAAAAGTATAAAGTTAAGTTAGATTCTCAGGAGGCTCCTCGAGTTTGAAAGGCAACTTCAGACTAAAAGGAAATGTTTATCTCCTTAACTGCTTGACTGTTCAACATGTTAGCCCAAACAGAAAAAAGTCTCCATATGTTCCCATGGTCATTAACTAATCTGGACTTCATTTACTGATGTGTAAAGTCTATTACATGCATTAAAGTTCTGTCTTGCCAGCAAACGCTATTCATTAGATTGCTAAAAGCCTGATTTGAGCTGAAGTTTAGCATGAAAACAAAGAAGCACCCATATTAAACAACAGTTTATCAGTCCCTCCACCCTATTATCCTAAAGGGCAAACAGCTGATACGTTGGAAAAGTTAAGAACTGGGAAAAGAGGATGAGGGTTTTTTTTTTTTTTTGATCAAGAGATGCTTCTAGACCTGCTGGATTAGAGTCTACCTCTAGAAGTTTTGGTGGATTCTTCTCTTTTGAATGTGACTGTTTTCATATCTATACTTTTGGCATAAACATTATCCTGTAACAGTTGAATCATTTTTTTTTTTTGTTACAGCCTCTCCGACACGTCTAGCTGTCATTGTTGAATCCTGCACTTTCCTAGTTCTCCCACCTTACTTGAAATACACTGAGCAGTACTGCATGTTAAGGTGCACTACGTTTAAAAGCATTTTTAAAAATCTCATTCTGAACATTCTATTAGTTGTATTGAGTGACACTAAGGATCACATAAGTGTGTTCATAAGACCCTTTTCTGACTGCAAAAAATTAAGTTCAGCATGCTGTACAGAATACTTGAATTTCATCTGCCATTCCAGCATACACACTCAAATGCCTTTGCAGTTTTTTTACTGGCTGCCAGCTTTGCTGACTCATTACTCAGAAACTTTTTCAGATTTCTTCTGAATACTTAAGATCTGAACACAAAGCTCACTCTTGGTGGCTTATGTCTATCATATAAAAAAAAGTCCCTATAGTTTCAGCTTTTCTTTCCTACCCATTAACAAGTAATATAAACTAGTAACTATTCTGACAGCCCTATCTAGGTATTCAATAAGATTTGTACTTCACAACTGCGAGTGACTCCATTTTCTAATATATAAGAAATACTTTTACCCATTACCTTACCTGACTTTTTTGTAGGTTAGCTTCTTCTAAGAGCTGTATGCAATCTTGGACTTTTGCAACTGCATCATACTTCTCTCTTTCTAAATTAGCGTACTTTGTCTGAAGCTCTCTGATTTGTTTTTCCAGGGCTGTTCTTTCTGTTCTCAGCTGTTCAGCATCTTGGACAGTAACACGTAATCTAAAAGACAGTAATAATTTCACTCATTTAACAATACAATGCTTTATTAAGACACTTCAATTATTTCAAACTAAGCTTGTAGAAAGTAAAATAAAATAAAAATAGTCAATACTGCATTCCTGGTTTTCTGCTTGTTTTGGAGACATTTGTCACACCTTAGAAAGAAGCAGAATTGAAGGAGTTAACTCAGATACCTACTCTCAGAAAATCCTTAGAAGTATGTTGCTATCCTGGGATACATCATTGAAAATGTTCTATATTAAAACAGAATAGAACAGCCCAAGAAGGAATAAAGTTCTCCTCTGCGGAGGAAATGGAATAATTGGATGTGGGCAATGAAGTTGCAGATATACCATTAGAACAATGAAAACACTGGTAATTTTGCAACAGCTCAGAAATTCTTATTGTTTAATTATGATTGTCAGTATTGGCAGGCATGAGAAAGGGCAAGAGAGTCTCAGAGGTATCCTCAAAAAAATATCTGAAAGTTCCGAAGTGCAGCTTTATTGAATAGAGTGCATAGTTCCAAATATACATAGTGAGTGTTTTGGAAACACTTGGGCTGCCTTTTCAGGCAGTCATGCTGGTTTACTTTCTAACGTGTTTACAATAACACATACACAGAAAGAGAGCCACTCTATTAAAACGCAATTTCTGGAGAACCAAAAGCCCATAGAAACTAATAATGCTAGCTAATTCCTTGACACATTCTAAAATGAATTGAAGAGCCTCTGAAATGCTTAGACAAGTAAAATTCAATAAGTAGAGGTAACCAAACAAATCTGTGGAAATATTCAAGGCTGTACTTGACCATACAAAGACATGGTTCCCCATGAATTATTTGTTTTCCAGAGTTATTGAAGAGTTCACAGAGCTATGAACAGAGCTGTGAGCAAGAAGGGAAAATGAACAGTCACACAATTATTCCAGTAAGAAATTTATGAATTCTTCTTACCTATCAAGTCATTTGTCATTCTAAAATTGCTTACCATACTTGAATCAAAATTACTGTCCTCAGCTCCATGTAATATGGCTACACTTGATATCCTTGGAGAGTGAAGGTGGGGGGGAACGCACAGAAGAAACTGATTGGATCTTAGATCTTCCAGTAGACAGTGCTGGAATTAAAATTCTATTCCTGATCACTCGAACAATTTTTGTAATTTGCATTTATTGGAAAGTATGCTTTAGCAATGTTATTAAAATAATATTTTTTTTTTTTTTTGTATGAAGAGTGATGAACTAAGACCTGAAGCCAGATCACGGACAGAAAATCTGTATTCACCTCAAAAACAGCTTCTTTACATAAAAAAAAAAAAAATCAAATTCTAATGCGCATTTTTTTCTTCAAAACTCCACCTAACACTAATGAGAGTTGAGTAACTAGAATTTATGCACTAGAATGAAAAATACGTGTCTTTTCTCCATTATAGTCAATAAAATCAGGTGCTGCGTTTTAACATTTTAAACATATTGAAGACAGAAGCTGTTCTGCAAGGTTATAGAATAGAACAAATAAGGTAGAGAGCAGCCAAGCATAAAACACCTGTATTTTGAGAAAACAGACTTACTAAGAAATACAAAACTCAGAGACTGATAAAAACTACATTTTATCTCACTTGTGAATATCCTTTTAGTAACATCCAGTGAGATGTCTTTACCTTGTTTCTAATTGTTTTATACTAGACTGCATTTGCTGCAAGCGTTTGTCAGATGCTGCTTCTCTTTGCTGGGCAGATAACACATCTTCTTCCTAGAAAGAATAAATACATTTTCCAGGTATCGTCTGAATTTCATTTAACAAAACAAAGGTATACCAACAAAAAACAAGTCAGGGAACAACTTGCCATTAATTTAACACCAGCAACTTGCTGACTGACTAGCATTTTCAGTTGTAATTTAAAATTGTGCTTCTCTCTAGAATACCTTTCTCTCCAACTGGCCTTGAAGCTTCTCTGTCAATCTGGTCATTTCATCAATCTTAGCACTTGCTGTCCGTCCATCTATTTTGGCTTGCCTGTATAAAGAAAAGAGTCTATGAATTACACTTCAATTATTACAGGGGCAAAAAAAGGACTCTGTTACAACTTTGTTGAAATAGCTGTGAAGGGCAGTCAGATTCCATAATACTTTAACATGGCAGAAGAGGTTTCCCCCAAGCATGTGGCACAATGAGAGAGAAAGACCAAATTCATCAGGAAGGTACGTTGAATAAATATTTGGGAGGACTAGGCAATCAAAAACTTGGAGTGGCTCAGTAACTTAAGTATAATTGGCCTCAGATACTTAACACTGAAATAATTTTCAGAATTAGATTTCGCTTTTTAAATCGATTTGTACAAAGAATTAAAAAAAAATGTTAACCATTTCTAAAGAACGTAACTGATGTGCATTATAATTTGAAGAGGTCTGACAACAGCTGAAACAGAAAAGGAGAAAAAAAGGGGCTAGTTAGTGAATCAGATTTTAAACACAGTAAAAAGCTCATTGAAATGAGCAATGCTTCTATTCCTCTGACGTGGGAAAAGAAAGACATACAAAGTCCCTCACGTGGGTGTATAACCCAATTATTTTGGCTCAGTATTAGGGTAAATTTAAAGACCAATGATTGAAAGTATGATAAAGTTAAAAAAAAAAAAAAGGCAAACATATAGACTATTGCAAACTAGAGCACTAACAGTCATGAAAGAAGCCAGAAAATATTGAATATTTTTTAAAATCAACTTCAAGCAAAAATTCCTTAAGGAAATATCATTTTTTTATTTAATGGCATAAAAGGAAGAAGCATATTATGCCTAAGTGAAAATATTAACCAACATACACATAATCCTAGCAACTCTACAAAAGTTTCAGTTTAATACATCAGACAAGCTCATCTTGTTATTATTTCTTAAGAAAGTAAAAAACAGAAAAAAACATTATTCCTAGACTTATGGCCCTCACTGCAGGTCCAAACCTTTGATCTTATCCCGTATGAAAAGGGGGTGCCTCCTAGAAAATGCACTGTTAAATTTATGAGGGCATTTAGTTGCTTCCCCCAGAAATATATAAAATGTGTTGCAAAACAAAACAAAGAACTCTAAACCCAACATAAGGAGAGAATAAATATATATATATATATAAAAAAGAGATCATAAAATTCAAGACAGCTTAAGTACTAAAAATGCATTTTAATGACCAAACTCTGCTTCAGATCAAATTCAGGGATGTGTGTTTAAGACGTGACAAATTGATTCTAAAGATGCAACTTTGATTCTTCATTGTGCAATTTATCTTTGATACAACCTTGGCAAGCTTTTACCTTTCTGTTAATATACTGAAATGCAGCTCTGAGCAATTCAAAGTTCATATGTTTATATGTATTATCTTCAGACCTTTTAAAACATTTCAACAGCATATATCTCAAAACATTTTTGATACTCTCAGCTAAACTCAGAAGTTCACTGCACTGGAGCAGACAATTTGACAAATGAGTATCCAGTATCACCAGAGTATCCCCTCTCCAGAGACAGCCATTAGGAGTTAATTCAAGAGAACAATAATACGGTGAGCTATACGACTGATTATATACAGTGGAACTTTAAAATATTATATTAAAATATTACACATTAAATATGTAAAATATTGTAATAAAAATTCTAGCATTTAAAGAAGTGAATCTGTTTAATCCTCAATTCTCTCCACAAATACATCAAATATTATGTTGCTTATAATGTATGGCAGATTATGGCCCTTTAACAGTTGCATAAATGCAGATTTGTTATTATTTAAACATTAATGAGTAGCAGTAACTCTGTTTTTAAATACTTCTTAAGAAGTTTTCACCAAATTTCATTATTTTTTTTTTTTAATTTTGGGTAAGGTCAACTTCTGATCTAAAGAATAAAAGCTATTATCCTCTGGAAAATAAACTCCAGCAGAACTCTTAATTTTGTTTTCTTTTCCCCAGGTTACCTTCCAAAACTTAATGTAGCAATCTTCCCTTGGGTGCACATATTAGAAATAGGATGACAGTCCGTCACGAGCATGTTTAAAGTGTTTTATGATTACATAAGACAGACTGTATACTTTGCTATATCAATCCTAAAATACCTAAAATTTACCAACACATGCTTTTAGGCTTAGCAACATCAAAAGCTCCAAAACTGCACCCAGTCTAGGTCATATGAAACAAATAGAAATTCTCCCATGTGTAAGTTTTCGTTTTTAAACCTCTCCAGATTTGTTACTCTATTACTGTAAATCAGTGCAAATCTATTAAAAATGTCTGAAAAAAGCATCAAATTGTCAGCAACATATGTTATGTAACCCAGGCAAACTACATGCATGTAACTTCCTGGTAGAGAAACAACAGCTGGTGAAAAGTGTTCTAGACTACTTTGAGAATCACTGCAGTGCTTCTTTTACAGCTATATAGAGCTGCTGTCATTAGCTTTGTGAATACAAAGTACTGTTTTTAGGGTTGCAAGAACTCCGGCCTGATTTGCACGGAATGACAGTGTAATCACTGCCCATGACAAGAAACTCAAAATTCCTCTGAAATCCCGTTTGCACCAAATTGGTAACACTATGGGGAGAATAACAATGACAAAGTTTGTGCATGATGATCCCCAGTCAGTTTAATCAGTAATCAGGGAGTTACCAAGAGACTCTCAGAACCTGGAGAGAGCTTCCAAAGATGCATAAAGATTTGTGATTGCAGGGGGAGTGACAAGACAGCGATAGACCAGCAGTTGAGCTGTGTTTGACCCTGCCTGGAGTCACCCCACTGGTGGAGAGCAGCCACCCTACCAGATGCCAGGAACAGCCTGCACCCACCTGGCAGACTGACAGCACAGCAAGAAATAAATAGGGACCAACGTATCAGCTGTGTGCGTATGGGAATTCTCAGGGTGCTTTCTCAGGAGCATACAATTAGTGGACTTGAGGAAGCAGCGTAAGTACACACAAAGCAGGAGCACTCACACCTCCAACAGGAGGGAGACGCAGACAGGTAGGTGGACATGTATTTCTCACAAAGGGAGTATCTGTGCATACTGGCACACACTTTACCCATGCTTCCTCTGAGACGGTGCACCTACATAAGCACAAGCACAAGCGAATATGAGATCAGTACTTAATTGGATTAGACAGAGAAGGTTGTATATAGACTTGTGGATGTTCATGAATATATTGCAAGTGCTCAGTACCCCAGCTGACCTGTTATACTATTAATATTGGTCATGAACGGGTATGCCACTTATCATCAGTTCACCGATTAATAACATGTAATGAACTATTTTGACTTAAGCCACGTGTTGAACTGCCTTCCCCAGCAAAGACTTTTAATCAGGAATGTGTCCCAGAAGAATGAAGGTGACTAGTCTACTCAAGCCCAGGAAATTGATAGGAGACTACCCTTGTGTAGGTAAGGAATATACATAAATATAAAAAATTTCCCCTATTATATATAAACTTCAATGCTGTTTGTAAGTAACAGCAACTACAAAAACCCACGTATTTAGTGCAAACGTAAGTAAAAGTTCAGACCAAGGTGATCCATTAGCTTTAAGTCAGTCCCAGTGAGTTTCAAAAAAAGAGCAGTTTCCTTTTTTAAAAAGCAAGTAAGGGTAAGAGCAAAGGAAATCATGACACCTGTAAATTTGACAAAAACATCCCAACTGAATGCTTCACTGCATCCCAATTTTTATTTTTGAATCAAAACCCTTGGAAGAAATACATAAAAAGCCAATGTTGCAAGTGTTTATTGAATGTCTAAAATAAGTTCAGCTAATGCTAATTGCTTTCACACACTTATTACATGAGTCAATGCAACCATGTCAATGCAAGACTGATCTCCAGATGAATGGGTACCAAAAGAGTAATGCTAGCAAGTAATGTCCAAGCATGTAGGGATGTGTTTTCTCTTTTAAGATAGCATGACAAGTGATAACAGAGTTGGTAAATACTTTATTTCAACAAATACGTTGAATACCACCTTAATCTTTGATTTCCATTACATTTTCCTTCCTTAAATTACATCATTTTCTGAAAATAGTTTTTTCCCACAGAAAAATTATAGCTAATGAAAAAGAGGTTATAAGTTCCCCTTTGAAAATATCTTCACTGACCAAAGTAACTGCATGTGTGAACAGGTCCTGGTCCTAATTTGCTATGCAGAAGAAACTTAAAAATAACCATTAAGACAAATAAAGCTTCTCTTACCTCTAATGTCCCCATAGGCTATGGTTTAGAGCTCTTGGAGAAATTTTAAGTGTTAAAATTTAAAGCTACTTTGAACATTCAAATTTCAGGACCGTGATGAGTAGCCACCTACGTAACAGGATGTTGTACAAATGGTGCTACAGGACAAAAAGAGGCCCATAATAAAGCAGTAAGCTAAAAAAGGCTATAGGAAAAAAATATCATTTTTAAATTGCCTGTTTTATACCTCAGTTGCTTTCGTAGCTGCTCTAGTTCCACATTCTGTTCCGTTACAGTTTGTAGAAATTGTTGATTGCTCTGCAAAACAAGGAGAGATTTATAGCATGTTCCCATTTTATTGAAAGTCTCATATATTCAGAGTTAAAGGACATTTCTACAGAATAGAATGCCGTAAGAATACCTGATAAAGTCTATGTAACACTGGCTGGTCTCCAAGGTGCCAGGCTTTAGGTACAGTAATATAGAAAGGCAAATGAAGGGTGATGTTACCCCATCCTCCATTTCTTTCCCCTGTTGGTAGTATAAGAACTTCCAGAGATGAGGACTGTAATAGCTCAGATCTACCATCTACATTTCCCATCTAGTTGCTTTAGGTACCTAGAATACCTTAGATAAATGAGTATCACAGTAGACCACATACTGCTGGAAAGAATTCCTTTGTTTTAAATAGGCTGACTAATAATAATAAATAAAAAAAAAACAACAAACCAAAACCTTGTATTTAATGCCCTCTTGCCCTGAGGCAGCAAGCAATTGTTTATCTATCAACCTTCTATGCGACCCAGAGTGCTAGAAATCTCATCCTCTTTCAGGTGTCCTCTCATCTGAAAGTAATTTAGTATTTGTTATCCAACTAGCCTTTCCTAGATCTTACATTCAGATGAGAGATGACCACAACTTGAATATAGGTAGCATTCAAGACCCTACTGTACTGTGGACTTCAGCTCAGTACCCAACCCCAATGCTAACATTCTTCTTGCTTTCTTGACTGTTGCTGAGAATTGTTTTCAGAACCTTCATACTTGTAAAATATGTATTCTGAGCGTTAACAAATATTTCAGGACTAATACTAAGTACCCTACGTGAAAGCTCCATTTTGCCCTCATGGGTTATTCTGCTTGTATAATTATTAATAAAATGTCTGACAAAATGCATTCATGTATTTGATATCATGTCTTACTGCAAATTTCTGTATCCTATTTCAGTTTTCGTTAGCTTAAATACTTTAACATTAGTAGTGAGTGCTGTTGTTTCATTACTGGATCTCATTTCCAGAACATTTATAAATATGCCGAAAAGCTCAAACCTGAACACATCTACGGAACACAGATGTTTAGCCATGATAAAAAAACAAAACAACTAGTTACTTCTGCTCTCCACTCCTCATTTTTCAGTTTTGTAGCTTAAGAAAGGGAATGCTTCTTTATTTCTTGACATTCGTAACAGACCTTGTCAAACTGTGTGGAGAACGCAAACAAATGGATAACCTTTACCTTAACATTGTCTTCTTCAAAGAAAACATGTATTTCACTCTTCTCCGCATCCATCATTTTTCCAATATTATGATTTTAAGCATTCAGACATTCTATTTTCTGTTACCTCCTACTGCTTTGCTTATAATAGCAGATCAGTCTGCAAATTCCAAATCCTCACCAGAACTGTTTTGAAAGCTCATTGTATCTCCTTGAGACTGTTTGACAGCAATCCCTCAATAACTCTAATGTGGCTATCAACCTCAAAGAACAGTTGATTTTGTTAGTCACTGACTATATAAGGTAAAAAATCCTCTCTGAGTGCATTATTTTGCTTTTATTAGAACTACTGAAATAGCTTGTAAACAGAACTGCTTGCAAGATACAATTCTATAGCAATCTGCAGTATTGTACTCAATATCAGTAGCGGCTTGACTGAAGCACTACATTTTTTTCAGCCCACAGCTTGCAAATGGTGGCACAACAAAGAATTTAAGTATTTAAATAAAGAATTTTAAGGAAATTCAGAATTCAGGAAAAAAAGCCATTACTTCTTGATTTAAAAGCCATTACTTCTCGATTTTTGACTTGTTCCTAGACAAGTTTGCAAATCTGAATGGCACAAGGTCTATCCAAGCACGTATCTATGAGGGACATTTTGCTTTCAGTTTGCGCTTCAGGGCTCCTGTAGAAAAAATAAATTCAGTAAGTCACTGCTCAGGTTTTACTTACCAACTCTATTTTCTCATTGGCTGCATGCAGTTGCTGAGTCAGCTGGTGGAAGCTAGTCAGCTGATCCTAAAAAAAAGGATTGAGCTTCTTGTGTTTACCATCATAAGGATATGATGATCAGTCAACTAAAAACATTTTTGAAAATTCATGCACATTACAGGAAATCCAATATACTTTGTAAATTAGTGATTTGATTACTTCTAGCTGTTGACCTGGTAATCTAGCAAATTAGATTTACTACTGAAAAATGTATCTGAATTTCACTCAGTTAAATGAAAGCATACAGTACTTCTAATGGGCCACACAGGCTATGATGGTACTACAAACATTTCACAGTAGCAAACATGTATCTACAACATGTTAGCAATTATTTGATGCATCAGTGAACACATCTGACCACTCAACATTTGATGTGACTATTACAGAAAACAGTATGATAGAACCACCCCACCTCAGTTTGACTACACACAGACCCAAAATCTTCACCGTATACAATGACATTCAAAAATTAACAAAAATATAAATGAAAATTACTTTCTGCTTTTGTCTTTCAGCCACGTGGATTTGCGTTTCAGTCATGCGTTCCTGGTACTGCTGCCGAAGGCGATCAAGCTCCTGTGATACAGTCTGCCAGAGCTCTATTGCTTGTTCTTTTTCCTAAGAAGTTGCAGAACAAAGGTCTATATAAAATACTGTCTTACTACAGTACATTTACTTTCATCTACTGTTCCCCAAAAAGAAAAGACTTAACTTTTCTTCTGAAATGTCTTTTTGTACTCTGTACATATTACAACCACAAAGACAAAACAACAAATTCAGAGGTAGAAAAAGATGTTTGCGAGTTCAAATTCCACGCAGATGAGAATTGCAAGTTTTGCACAGTTTTGTAGCTCTCTCCAGAAAAGCAGTTCCACTAAAGTTCTGAAACTGTCAAACGCAAACTTTTACAAGTATTTACTCTAGGGCTATGGTATATCAATAGTCAAATACAAAACTTCAGCTGTCAATTTAGCTTCAATTTAGTCCAATGCAACAGGATTGACACATCACTGCAACATGTTCATGAGATTTTGCTGATCTTTTTGGATTTAATTGTTACTTTCTATATTCCACATATACTTGCCTCTTCATTTCACATTACGATGTTTTTTTCTTTAAATCAAAATGACAACCTACCACAGTAACTTGAACTGAACAGAATATTTTATTCATCTCCTGGTCAGGAAATCAACATAGAGATCAAGTAAACTAGGTAAAATTAGAGGCAAATTAACATAAAAACTTCCTAGGTGTATGAAACTAGAAAGGAACTTCCTTCAGGTTTTGCTGTCCATACTATACATACCTTTTTTTAGCTACGTAAAATCAAGACGACCTCAAAATAGTCTCAAGAAAGTGTTCTAAATGAATTCTGAACCAAGAAATAAACCATCTTCTCCTAATCTGCTAAGGCAAAAGAGAAATAAAACAGTACAAATGTTTCATCTCACGCACTTGATTTGTCAGTTGTACTTGTTCTTGAAGGTTTCTCACTATTCCTTCATCTGCAGGAAGATCGGTTCCCAGAGGCATGAAAGGAAGAGCCTCCAGTTGTGTCTCAAGAACCTCTTTCAACTCTGCATGAAGCCTGAAATTCAAAGAAACAAGTTCAGCAAAATATTTCTTTAACATATTATTTTTTTAAATCAACTAAGTTATGTACCTTCGATCTGTACATAATGTTGACATCTGACATTTAAATCTATTAAGCAAGATATGTTCTAGAAAAACAATAAACAGTTTTAAATAGCTTTGTATCTAGTTCTTTTACACAGATATGGCTGAACCTCCTAGTCTGGTGGTGTAATATATATTAAGCACTTAACTAACACTAAGTACATGAGTATGAAATCTTGAATTATTAAGTGGCTTCACAAGACTTCAAAGTCTTAGGAAAAAAAAAACCTAAGATTTAAAAATCAAGAACAACAGCAATAATAAGTCAGTACACTTATTTACCTTTCATTTTCCTTGGTGACTTGCTCAGATTTTAGTCTCATCTCACCTATCTGTACCTAATACAAAAACATGCACAAGTAAGCTCTTAAGCGACAAACTTGAGCAACTCGCTCTTATGTTTTTCTCTGAGTGATACTGTAAAACACAGACAACATAATTCAACACAATGTAGTAAATGAAAGTAACATTTCCTTCTGTAAGAAAAGTCACAAGATGCCACTTAAATTTAACAGCTGCTAAATCCTGTTAAAAAGTTACACCTGAGCATTTCTAAGTTGTTATGACCATTAAACTTAGCTTTGGGAATTCCTATAGCTCTTACAGATACATTTTTAATTAAATCATGTTCTTTTACGGATACGGTGGATAAATACTTACTGTGTACAGGATGAATTAAGAAAAAAGTTTAAGAACTCTTTAAGGAACAATTTCAGTTTGTAATAGCTGAATCAACTGCTTTGTTAACAGAAGGAGTGCCCTTCTGCAATCAACCAAGTTTGAAGACTATTTGTGGATGCTCTACTATGGACATAAGATTAAGTGCACTGAAACAAAACTGTAATGTAGCTTTTGCATGTAGATCACAAGTGAGAACTGATCTTTGCTCCACAAATTTTAATTATTAAACACACTTTACTTTTCAGGAATCATAGGAATCATTGGTTTCATTTGCCTGTGCTTTGAAAGGAAGACAAACAGTTCCCTCTCCCCCAGTCTCCATGATATCAAACATTTCAATTATTTGAGTTTGAATAAGAACATAGAAGTATGGGTGTATCTACTTCCAAGACCGAGCTGGACTGTGTGGCCAAGATCAGACCTGTAGGGAAAGGGGGAAATATCTGCCTCATCTCAGTGTCATCTAGGAAAGTACCTGCAACAATATCAGAATGTCCAGAGACAAAAACCTGCATGTTGTGTTTCACACCACCACTTCCACAAACACAGTAATGGCATAATTTGGACAACCTCCCAGCTTTTCATAGAAAGTTCTATTCATTCATTTGAGGTAGGCTGTGGTCTTGGAACTTTGTGAAGCATGACACAGGCATGCTTTCCTCAACAGACAAAAAATAGTAGCCTACATATTAATACAGTAAAGCACTAGAGTGCAAAATGTTGGCAACATAGATACCTGATAAATCCGCAGCTGCTCCCTCATCTCTTCCAGGTGTTTATCATACTCTACAATTAGAGGTGATAAGCTGAAAATTGGAAAAACATGCTCAGAAGCCATTTTGTAAATGCTGAAACATTGTCCTGATAATCAACTAGTTTTACAGAATTCTTAACCTAGAGAACAGAACAAAACAGTTTACTTCCAAGACCAATATTCACCAACATCAAGAGAACAAGTTTAATTACTTTTCAAGTATGATCATTAACCACAGACTTACTGTATAAGAGAATTAGAATACACAACATTGTAAATGAGCTGTAATGCATTAGTATTTCATGCATAGATAAAAATCTCCAAAGATTAGAAACTAGACTTTCTTACTACTTTCACATACAACAGTAAAGGACCTATAAGATAATGTAAAAAAATGCAGTTCTACTTGCATACTTCCTTCCTTCCCAGTATTTTTGTAGACTACAGTAATTCTCTGAAAAATTCTCTATTAGTGATAAAGTCTTAAAACCTAACCATAAAGGGTAGTTTGTAACAGCAAGAAGAGGACAATGACCATTAAACAATTTACTAGTGGCCATACAGAAAAGTTTATTTGTGCACTGTTAGTCAACTTCTCAAGCAAACATTTTAAAAAATACCCACCTGACTTGTTTAACAGACACCTCTGTTACCTAGATTCGTACAACCTCACCTGCACTTTACTGTCTTAAAATTTACATTAGATTATTCCTTATCTCCTGTTCTTTATTTTATAAACTGTGCAAGAAAAGTCATATTTAAATCCCTGAATAAACGGAGGATTTATTTAAACACAACTGTTACAGGAACACTTTTGCAGACATCCCCTTACAAGTCCTCAGAGCTGTGAGCAAGTAAGTGTACATAAAACTAGGCCCAACTGGATATTTACACTTTTAAAAGCAAATGAGGTTTTTTTTTTGAATTAGTATTCTCGCTTTTTTGGAATCAGTTACCTTTGGTCCATTATCCTGGATCCAGATATACCATCACCTCCAAAGACATTTTTCTGTAATTGAATATCTTATGTTAGTACTTGCACATGACTGCATGTAGCTATTATTTATTTATTTTTTAAAATATGCAACTCAAAGCTGTTTATTCTGTCTGTACTGAAAGCATGTACAATATCCCATACAATCGCTTTTAGGTTTACATTAAAAAATCCTTGAACTCTGGCCCAATTTGAAAAAAATACAATTGATTTTTTTTTTTCCTGGAGATGCTCTGATGTAAAGCATAACAACATCTGAGGGGGAATCAGCTCTTTCGTAAAAGAACCCTTACAAGTCTGTGCAAGTGCCAAGTTCATTTCCATGCATCCCAGCATCAGGAAAGTGCTGATGCCCTAAGTTCTGCACAGATTTTCAGACAGGCTTATGGTACTCACCACAAAATGCTATCTTCACACAAGACAAAAAAGCCTATAGAAGTGAAAAAGTCTACTCTGCAGAAATCAAGTGTCTTTGCGGGGATGTGTTCTCCTGCACATGACAAACTTAAAAATGCACTAAAAATAGCAGAATTCATTGTTGTTATGACAGTTTTATTCTGCTGCTGCTTTGAAATCTAGAAGCAACTCTGCAGATGTACAATGGGCTCAAGGCAAAATGACACTGAAGTGGACTATGTTCTAGGTATGCACAGATGTATGTCTTAAAACTGAGATTTTTTTCTTTAAACTACTTTCATACCTCAGTTCACATACCTGCTCAGCAGTGCTGCTCAAAATTTCATCCGTTTCATGCTGTTCAAATGCCACATTTAGCCTCTGATCTGAAAAATACAATAAAAGTTAGAAGATCATACAACACGAACGTTTATCTAGATAAACCTGACTGGCAGTCAGAAATGTTTTATGGTGTAGTGCTTTGAAGGTACACAACATGCTTCATAAAATTCTACTTAGTGCAATTATTTTCAGGAAAGTAGGAGTTCAAAAAATACAAAGACTAACAAGAAATAATTTGACGTCTTTCATATCATTACCTCCTAGAAATTATTTTATTTTTTTGCCTAGAAAAGCCATAACATACACAACATCTTAACGATTCATGAGGACTAAGTGCAACGGATCACACCGGAGCCAATTCAATTAGCTGGATGATACAAAATTAACCTGTTGCTGGGAACTGGACCCATAAACATTCAACAAGCATTCATATAAATGACAGACATATAAACATTCAACAAATTTAGGCCACAAGAACTTCATTGATACATGAACCTGAGCACTCATGTATATTCAGAAGAAACCCAAGCAAGAAAGACATGCAGACTGCTAGTACCTGCATTTTTAGAAATAAACATCAACTAAGGCATCGCTCTTCTCTACTAATCTAACTTTGACTATTAGGATTTCAGAGACTACTTGTACTGCAAATGGAAGAATCAGCAAAAGGTTGGAAAGGGAAAACAGCAGCTTTTCCCATTCATTTATAGCGTTCTTCCATCTGGCCAAGAATCTGAGAATCCCTGAGAATCTGATTTAAACCTTTGTAACTGAAATGGATAGAGAAAAAAAAGGGGGTCAGGAAGACAATACAACTGTTTCGACTTAAAATTTCTCCCCTGTTTTTCTTGATATGCATTGCAATGGTTCTTCTTGTGGTTCTAATATGCTACAGGAATCTACAGAAAAAAAGAGAACAGAATATAAAGGGGATGTCAACAAACAGGACCTGGAAGAGTAGTTGGCCTAACCAGCCAAAGCAATCTCAGAACATGAACATAGGTGCAAAAGGAGGAGAGACCTTAGACACCAATTGCAGAAGCATTCACCTTCAACAGTAATCATAAAATTCATTCAGATAAAAGACGTACTTAGTAGCTTATCACAAAAATATGTAATGGAATGGATAACTATCACATGTAGGATTGGCTGCTGATACTTCAAAATGAATTCAGCCAAAACAATTTATAACTGATCAGTGTCAGGGATCAGCATTTCGTTATGAGAACTTCCGTTACAGGTATTAACGCAACAAGTATTTATGCTATAAAGCTGCATTTAATAGTGCTTACAGAATCTCTGTGTATTACACACATTCAACACTTTAGAAGTTGGACATCATCTATGAAAAAAGTAGAACATCATTAAATATATCAGACTTAGAACAGGCCTCAAATAGCTTGTGTCTCAACTACCACGTAAACTAACTTAAAATTTGTTCAGCATCTTTGCAGGATGCATTTTTTCTGAGAGATATCCTTGAGAGAAAAGGCAAGTCTTGCCACTTCATGGTGTATATTGTCTAAGCTCCATTTGGAGTCACACAATTATAAAATAAGAAACTACAGCCAAACACATCAAATACATAAAAAAGGAAATCCACAACATTTGAACCTAAGCCATTTGTTCACGTCACAGTATAACAAATATTTGAACAAAACTCAAGAAAGATAGAGGCTTCTGAGGCAAGATTACTGTTGGTACAGACAGAAGCTTTTCTGCTACTGAGGTCCTTTGAATCACAAGTTGTCCCTCCACCTCTGCCCATCCAGAACTGTCCTAACAAGCTTAGTATCAGCTGAATACTTGAGTTGTGTGATGCACGGTCACAGCACTTCTTGCACCGTGATCCTGTCCATTCACGCTACCCGATTTCCCCACCACACAGACTACAATGACAGGGTCAGCAAAATTCTTGGGACAACACATCAACTGCCTATTTTTAGAAATATAAACTCTACAGAAGCATCTTTTGCCAGTCAGTATTTTGGCGTTAAGCAGTCTAAGTACACTCTGATCCACTCGTTTTACGCTCGCATTAAAATTACCCAAACCATAACAGAACACATACTTACAGGTATAGTTTTCAGTCTGTAACACACATGTCATCAGAAGACAGTTTTTTTTTGGTCTTTCAGGTGTCAGTTAAGCAGAGTAACATTTTCGTAAATAAAGAGGCACGATCCTAAAAATTCTCGTGCCTGGCTATTACCCTCATTACGCCCTTTTAACGATTAGTCTTCTGCTAGCCATAGAAGTTTTCATATCGTTGTTTTTCGCAGCAGACACCACAGAAAACACCCCCCTGCTGTTACAACCACGGACTGAAGGCTTCCCTCTTTCCCTCCCCGTGCAAGAACCGCCCCAGGCTCCCAGGGGCCGCCTCCTTCCAGCGGCCGGGGGCAGCCCCGGGGCCAGCCGCCTCACCTGGCTCGCCGCCGCCGAGCTCCGCGGCCATGCCGGCGGTCAGGGCCGTCACCGCAGCCTCAGAGGCGGCGGAGCCCCCGTTTCCGAGCCCCTTACCGACACCGTTACCCCAGCCGCCGGAGCCCGTAGCAAAGGAAGCGGCGGTTGCAGCGGGCGGGGCGCTGCGCTAACGGTTGCGCACGCGCCGGCGAGGCGCTGAGGGGCGGCCGTTGGGTGCGCGCGCGGCGGCGGTTGGCGTGAGGTGAGGGCGGTTGGCTGGGGAGCGTTGGCCGTTAGGGTCGCTGTAGGCGCCTGGGGGTGTGGGTTAGTCCCTTGGTGGGCTCCTCCTGGAAGCTTGTGTCCAGCTACGGGATTGTGGCTGGTGGAAGTTGCCCTCTCCTTCGCGGCTTCCAGCTTCCTTGGCCTGGCAGGGCAGTTAGGGAACCCGGAGCGCAGCTGCTTGGTGTTGTCCCGCTTCCCGTGTGGATGGGGGTCGGGATGGAAGGCACAAAGCTCCCTGAGGAGACGTGAGGTGGCCCCAGGTGCAGCAGCGTTCTCAGGGCGGTCAGGTGTGATGCTGGGGGAGCTCAGGTGTGAGTGCCCGAACCGGGTGCTGCGAGCTGCATGCAGCTTGGGGGTGTGCAGTGGGAGCAATTGCAGGTGGCTAAGAACTTCTTCTGTATGGTGTGCTGGTGTTTGGCTGAGCCTTCTGGGCATGTATAGTGTTAAGAGTAGATTGAAGATCCTCTCTACTTTAAACAACCCCATTGCTCCATACCATTGCTCTGTATTGCTATCTTTATTATAATTGAAAAGCATGCTAGTAACCAACTTCACTAAGTCTGCGTATGGTAACGTGAATCATCCTTAGAACTTGTACGTTTCTACCCAATAAGCTGTCACTGTAGGAGTTAAATTTTTTTTTTTTATAGTAAAGTCATCTGTCTGTCCTACATGTACAAATAGCAAGGTGTTACATCTGTTGCGTCTAATTTTCCTTTCAGACACTGTGGTTAAAGTAGTGCTCAAAGTAGTTCAGCAGGTTCTGTTGTGGAACTCTTGTGGGAACGTGACAGAGCTCTTGATACTGTGGAGGAGAAGGATAAGGGGCCATAAACTTTTTGGAAACTGTGCTCCATTTATTCTTTTGCTTGTTATGTAGATTAAGGTTGTTCTCAAGACTTGTGCGATTGTTTCTAAGGTAGAAATGTTGAAGTGCAGCATTCTCTGTTGCTCTGCAGATCTTATTTAATAAGATGTGCTTGCAGTTTTTCTGCAGTTTTTCTCAAAATCCTTTGCTTTGGCTGGTTTGCAATGACCGCCAAGCAAAACTGTAGCAGATTTTTTTGTCTTGCATTTCAGATTCACTGAAGATTTTTTGTCAATCTGTTTTTCTCATATTACAAAATCATCTAACAGCATGTAGTTATGACTGCTTTGTTTATCTGTTCTCTAGATAAATATTTGATGGTTTTGGAAAGTGTTTAGGTAGGCAGTGAAATGTCTTAAGCTTGGCAAAACTTCTAAAAGTCATTTGTAACCATGGAAGTGTAAAAACCTATGAAAAGCATTCATGTTACTGCTTTATAAAGCTAAACTATTTCAGTTCTTCTGTTGTCTGGAAACATGATTTGGGGATTGTAACAGACGCAGCTGTCTTTTTATTGACAAAATGACTGATACAGCTTCATTATTTTTTTTGCCTGTAACTTGTTCTTATGTTGGTAAGGACTCATGCAGAATATTCTAACTTCTGCCTGCACAAATGGTTCTCCCTTTCAGAATAGTCTGTCTGGCATTGCAGAAGTATGGCTATAGGTGAGTGTAAGAGCAATTCCTCCCCAGTCTGCTTTGGAGTCTGCCCTCCAAGGGCATGCCATTTGCTTGTCCTAGAACTGACTGGCCCTAAGGAGGGTGTGCGTACATGTGATCAGGATGGGGGTGAGTTTCTCTAAGCAGTCTGTAGTTGGATCCTGTTCTGACTGTGTAACGGCAGGACTGCTGGCAAAGTCTCTAGCTGTAGAGACTCTGGGTTACGGAGCTGACATATGGAAGCTGCTTATGTCGTACAAGAGGCAAACGGAGACATTTGAGGAGACACGGATTTGTCTCACTATCCTATTGTTGTTTCGGCCTTGAGTTGAGGAATCCAGCTAACACTATACAGACTTTGACTTGTCATATATCACTTGCTCTACAGAGGAATTCAGTAAAATAATGGTTTTAAAACAGTGACTTGTTCAAGTGACCATCTTTCTTCATTCGTAAATAAGACTGAGAACAATAAGTGCTCTCCTGTTGGTCCTGTCTGGGAAATTTATGCTTCGTGCAAACTTACTTTTCCACAGCTTAACTGGCAAGGCTTTTTTTCTTAGCCAAGCGGCCAGTACAGTTGGTACTGAAATGGTATCTGGGCTCTTTTATGGAAACTTCCTTTCTCATTTGTCTTATGCAGAATATTAAAATGGAATTCACAATTGAACACACATGGGATGATTTACCTGTGAGCCATGAGCCGGTAACAATTGGGCTGAAGTCATATGACGGAGGGCTGCTAATGGAAGTTAGTGCTCCCTTCTTTAATGATCCTCCAGCACCACTTGGAGAGCTAGGGAAGCCCTTCAGAAACCTGTGGGACTATGAGGGTAAGTGTAACTGTTTTGCTGCAATTATCTGATTTGTGTACATGCTGATGTTCATCTGTATTTAATATGCCTGGTTGTTGTTTAAGTTTCTCTGATGGCTATTTTTAAAAACTGATCTAATTTTAAGTCTTGAATGTATGGCATCTACTAGTTCAGTTCCTTTGGTCGCGGTACTGCTTTTAAAGATCCAGATATGAAACGTAAAGTAAAATTCCTTCCTGTTTTGTCTTGAGGGCTCTGGGAAAGAAAGCTGGTGAAGAACTTCCTTGTAACCCTTGTCCCCCCCTTAAGGAAGTTCCTTAAGTAACTGTAAATGTCATACTGTATCTAGCCATAAACTACCCCCAAATGTATCAAGAGGGATGCTCGCTTTTTAGATGGTGAATTTTTTCATCACAAACACTTGACAGTAAGGTGAAAGGTTATTTTTATAGTATTGCAACTATACAGATGACTAGGAAAAAGAAGAAAACGTTACATAAATGTCACTTGGTGGACATAAAGGAAATGGACTACAGTGAACAGGATTGGTCTCAAAAATTGTGAGGCTGACTTTTCCTGATGTCAATAGTATGGACGTTGAAACTTGGCTTTTGGGTTACTGATATAACTTGTGGAACAATTAAGGCTTGACATATTTTAGTATTAAAATAATTTTATGAGATGTGTATATATAAATGCATTTGCAGTAGGTAAATAGAATTGAAATCCTAAATATAGTTTCTCTTTAAGTAGTAGAGAACAATAGCTAAAACATCCTTCTATTAATTGCTTACTTTTCCAAAGTCAATTTCAGGAACAGGAAGGTATGAAACAAAGAAAGTAGAGCTCATAATATGATTCAACATTGTACCCAAATAGAATGGGAAATATCCCTGCAGTAATGCTGTTTTCTCTCTTCTTTCCTGTCGATACTTTCATCTTTACCTGTTGCTTTGAATAATGTAGCAACTTAATGCTTCTAACAGTTCTCTGCTTTCTGATTATTGAAATACTCTGATTTAAGCTCTACTGGAACATTAATAGCATCATTTCGATATCTATTATACCAAGTAGGCTTATGTAAAACAGCATAATAAATCATATCTAGTTCTAACTCTAACTAAAGCTTTATGATAAAATACCTTTACTGCGAGAAACGCCAGTATAGTTCTAACTAACAGTCCTAAAAAAGTGATTTAGTAGTCGCACCTAATGTTCCGGTATATCTGAAACAAGTAATTCCTTGTCCAAAGGATCAGCTATTTACAGGGCAGAGCGTTTTGAAAGCTACTACTTTCTTAATATTTCTGAGATTCAGCAGGCTTTTTAATTGTGGTGTGTGTGCTTTGCTGTGAGTTCCTCTTTTTGGTGTTCTGCTGCGTCTGGTGCTCTGAATCCTCAGGCTACCAGCAAATACAAGACTCTGGCCCTTAAGTGCTTTAGGGTGAGAGTCTGCTGTGAGTGTGATTGGCCATGATCTCTGTCTTAACGCTATTTGCAGCAAGCATATTGGGTGAAATAGTTGTGCTGGTGCTATTCTTACTGCGCTGAGAGCTAACGCTACTTAGTAGAACTGCCATTTTTCTCATGCATAAGAATTTTTTTTTCTGGAATGGCATAGGCCAAAAGCCATTATGAAAACAATTGTTTAAATGGGATGTGAAAGTCTTGGAATACTATAAAATCGGTAACTAATATAAAGCATTGACAGCCTGTGTCTTTTTTTAAGTTGTAGAGGCATTTTTCTTGAGTGACAGAACTGAACAGTATTTAGAAGTTGAACTTTGTCCGTAAGTACAGCATGCTGGAAAAAGTTGTGAATACTAATTTGCATTTCTAGCTGTAATGCTTGTGAAATGTATGCATGAGGAAAGCTCTGGGCGCAGAAACTGCTTCAATATGGTGGATGTACAAATTTGTGGCAGAAAAGTACACTAATAACTTGGCATCGTTTTAAGAAAATTGTGGCTCTGATTTTTGACAGTCATGGACAACACTTATTGTTGCTGCTTTCTGGCAAAAGAAGAGTATGGAAAGTAAGTGGTCAAGTGCATTCGTAACGTACAGAAAGTAACTTTTTAGGTGCATGTTGGCTGATTAGAAGTTAACTATCTCTTTTTTCTGCCTTTAACAGGAAGAACTTCCCTTGGAATTTGAGGTGACCAGAATGGAAACCAAATGGGAGGGTAAAGCTCATCTTCCTTGGAATTATTTTCCACCATGCACTAACAAGTTTAATGCATTTGCAATTCATGGCTCAGGAGACCAGAGAACATATGAAGCACTTCATCCTGTGCCTCGATGTGAACTTCAAGAAGGACAGAAACCAGATTTGTAAGAACAAAATTAGTTCTTCTGTAACGTAGTTGCATTTGTCTTCCAATGCTTGTACAACAAACCTAATTTGGTTTTCAGACTGAGTGCTAGTGCTATTTGAATTATACTGCTTAGCCCCACATCCATTGGCACTGTACTTAGTGTAAAGAACTGCCAGGTAGCTGTAATTAGTGCTTGATTTCTGTTATCCCCTGGGCGCATAGCAAATGATGCATTCGACACCATTCACATCTGTTATCACTTTCCTTTGCTAAATCATAGATGGGTTGTTCAGGTTTTTCTTTGCCTACAGCACCTCCTGAAATGACACTTAGTGTTAATCATACCAGATACATCTCAGGTGAATCTCTTTTGCTTCTCCCCTACTGTTCTAAACAGACTCATGTCTATGGATGGCTTCATATTATGGAAAATTTGAAAAGGCAGACAAAATTGAGAAGTATAATAAAAGGATACCCAGTATCAACAGAAAGACTAGAATATCTTGATATTTAAATTGTGCTGTGGGCCTGCTTATTTCCTAACTGTGTGGTTGAAATGACTTTATACAGGCTGCTACTTGTGGACAGTTTGTGTAACGGAACTAGCTCTAGGGGACCGCTATAGTTCTTATGCAAACTTGTTAGTCAATATAACATGACAATTAGGTAAACTGGAGAACGCTTGTGATACTTTTCAGGAAGGGATTCTTTCTAGAGTACCTTTTCAAAAAAAGAAAAATCCAGACTTTTTCAGACATTGTTAGCAGATGCGTTCATATAAAGAGGTTGTTTTCATCACTCTTAGTTTGTCTTCACATGTCAAATTGATGCTTCCTATTTAGAGAATTTCATTTACCTACTTAAATGATTAATAGTGTCAGATGTTCTGTTTACTGTTTGGCAGTTTTTTAATATAAGTATTAATTAGAAATTAGCTTATTTGTCATCTCAATTGTTTCTGTGTGGCAGCCTAAACGAGAGCTTCTTAGCAAAAAGCAATTCATAATGTTTAAAAGCAACTGAGTCTTACAGGAAAAAAATATTTACTAGCTTCATTGCATTGTTCTGTCTTCCTTGTTACTGTAAGGAGAGGATATCCTTGTGATATGACTCTTGAATTGGTCAAGAGTAGTAAACAATATTTGTCTGGAGTGCATATAAGTCATAAAACGGGATATAATTTTGTTCTTGACCTGACTGGAGTTCCAGGCAACATAAGTTGGAAGAATTTAAAGGTGAGCACTTCAGTACCACAGCACAAAGCAAAGTTTGTTCATAGCTGAGGATTTTGTCCTGTTTCCAGTACAAGAAACAGTACTGTTTTCAGAAACAGTAGTGGTTACATTCCTAAGGAAGCATGGAAAAAAAGATCAGTTCAACTTGTTGAGTATACATTTTAGATGCATAATATGAAACTTTTTTTTTTCCTTTCTCTACAGTCATCGTTTGGAATTTTTCAAAGAATTGAATCTGAAGAGACTAATGGGAGAAGATTGGAAGCAGCCTGAGTCAGATATTTGGAAGTCTGATGCCAATTAGCAAACTGGATTGAGACCTGTGTTTTCAATAGCACTACGGCTGGATGAAGCTGTATGAAAACAAGTTCATTTTGAACAGAATTTGTAAATATAAGATTAGTAAAGCTTTTCTTGACACTAAAAGCATTGATCAATCTTGAAATTGACTGTAAAGTATCTGGACCACTTAGTTAATTCTAAGTACATGAAATGCACAACTGCTTGTGTTTCAGTTCATCTGGGTGTGGAGCTTTTCATCTGCACAACAGAGATGAATCTACCCTTTCAATGAAGGGAAAATTGTGCTAAAATTACAACTGTGTTTCCATGAGTGCTCTAAGACTGACATGACAAGTTATCTGGCTTGGAATCCATTTACAGCAGAAATGCCGTAACCACAGGATTTTCACTATCTTGTTTTTCTTGGCTGCTAAATGTAAATCTTGTATGCCTGAATTTTGTGTTGCAATCAGGAGAAAGAATGCTTCCTTTAGGAGCAGAAGAGAACATACCTCTCACGGTGTTTCTTAGCCTGGTACTCACACTGCAAGATGCTGTGGAGGTATAATACTAGTCAGCCCCTTTTCTATACTTGCAATTTTCCTTTACGTGTTGCTAAAGGGGGAACTCTATCTGGTACTTTATTAGCAGACTTCTTTGTCTCAAATTCCATTTGGAATTTCTAGTGCTAGTTATGTACAGAGGATAGATTTACAAAAGGTTTTATGCACTCCAGGCAAAGTTTCTGGGGAAAGCAGTGTTTAGTAAAACCTCGGTATAATTGTGTGCCTACAGAAGCCTGGCCTTTTCATGTCACCTTAAGGATTCAGCTCAGACATATGAAAAATTTCAGACTAACAAGTATTGTTTGCTTGCCACTTAGCCCTGGAAGTATGAGAATGAATTTGGAGTGCCTAAACTTCTCCATATTGGTAGAATATTTTAACAGTACTGAATACTGTTAGATTGTAAGTTCTAATCCGCTAACTCTCACAAGATTTACAAATGTTCCTTTCTTTTCTAGCATAGTAGCTATTCCTTAGAAAATGGGAAGCTTTTCCACTAACCGGATCACACACCTGAAAAGTAGGTGACTTTAAAATCAAAATTCTCTTTGGGTTAGTTCAGAATGAGGATTTCCACCAAGACATAGTTCTCATCCCTTTATTAGAAAGAGGGCTTCCTGTATCCTTATGAAGTGTCATCGTCATAGGGTGAAAGCTGGTCACATTCTCTAGGTGAAGATTGTTCTGGGAGTCTGAGAGAATAAGATTGTGTCATAATTGAAGGATGATCTTTCAGAAATTAATGCATGAGATGTGGTGTTTGGTCTCAGCCATTTGTGCAGCTTTTTCTTCTGGACAGTTGAGAATCCTCCAAGTTCCTGGAAGGGACTTGTGTTCATGTAGTCTAACATCCTGCTCAAAGCAGAGCTGTCCTGGAAGCTAAGCCAATTTGCTCAGGGCTGAGTTTTACTTAACCCCGTAGATCAGGATTCTGCAAACAGGATCTGGGTAGCCTTTACATACTCAATACTCAACGAGTTATGTCATGAAAACTTGTAGGTATTTTCCATTTAGCAACTTGTGTCCATTGCCTTTTGTCTTCTCAGTGAAAGAGTTGGACATTCTCTAAAACCAATGATTAAGTAACTGAAGATAATTATTAACTCCCCATGGGCTTCTTTACATGTTGTAATTCTCAGTTTGCCTTTTGTCAATCTCATTTGTAAGTACCTTCCCCTCAGATATTGAGATAAAAAAGTGTACCTTGGGTTGTAACTCATAGGCAGCAGTGTTTCCAAGCTTTCTTATTTAACCCATCCTTTGAAAATCCTGTGTCTGTATTTAGATGTCAAAACGCCTGTAAAGTTTTGCACAAGCCTGCACTATTTCACATCTACACAGACACTTAGCACAGTGAGGGATATTAGTGGAATGGATTCTCTGTTCTTTTCTGAGCATGTATGCAGTAGTAGCCATAGTCTGGTCATGTTTTCTGTGCTATCTTTAAATCCAAATCTACCTAGAAATTCTACTTGAAGAAAAGAAGATGGGAACATCCTGTATTTATGAAGAACATCTGTGATTAATTTCTGTGAATTTGAATGTTTCTTCAGAGTTCTTTTTTTTTGGCTTTTGATTCCTTCTTTGTACTTTCATTTTTATAGAACTATACTTGCAAATTTATTTAAGGATTAAGTTTTGTCATCTGCAGAGTTTGGCATTTCAGTGTCCTCCAAAGTAATCAGCTATCCAATTCTTTCTGTTCTTTTAATTAGACACTATAGATTCCTTGCTATAAAGTGCCATCTGTTGTAAATTAGAAGTATTGTACATTCAATTGTTTGGCTTTTCTACCTTCAATTGATACTCAGTTTTCTAAAGAATGACATCGTAGTCTGAAATTCTGAGTGATCCAATAAATGTTGATTTAAAAACATGTTTGAGATGTCAGCATCTGAAGACCACTTTTGAAATTTCAGTCAAAAGCAAACAAACAAAAACAATTCACTTCACTATGCTTTTAGACTTAAAATGATTTGTCAAAATTGTGTACAGAAATTTAAAACCAGTTTACTGCTTTTTATCACAAAGGTTGTTTTCTTGTGGTGAATGGCACTCTGTATGTAAGAGACAATAAATCAAACTATTCAATGGTTTTATTTCATTCAATCCCACTTCTGACAGCTTCAGCTTTGACTTTAGATGCAACTACTGGATTATAAATTTTGGGAATAGATTGCTTTCTGTAAATAATTTGAAGTAAAATAACTCTGTACAGTAGACAATATAATGCTAGAAGCTTCTGAAAATGGTATCACCATACAGGCTTAATTCAAGATGCATGCTACTCATAATTGCTGTCAGGTGGTTCACCTGTAGATTTCTAAGCTTTATGAGTCTGTTTGAACTGTAAATGCTGCCTTTCATCAGGCTTCCAAATGGGTTCATGGGGTGCAGAGATCAAACTTGTGCACTGACTTGTTTCTAAAGGTTTAAAGTTAGATATATCCTGTAGTAGAGCTTTATTGGAGGGGAACATCTCAACATTAGACGTATGTTAGATGTAAGCAGTGTCTTATGTAAACTCTGCACGTAGCAATATAACAGCTTATCAATGGACAGTACAATACTTGCCAGTGTATCTTGCATCTCCTAGGTCTTTGCAGGGATGGATATCAGTGTTCATTGAGATGGCTAGCTAGTTCACATGCTAAAAAGGAGAGCTGCATGATGGAAAGCATAGATTATGCAAATATTCTATCCACAAATCCATTTCACTTTGATTTAAACACTTCCACTGTGTGAGCACTTTGAGTCATCAGTTTCTTAAAAGAAATCAACCTGTCTGATGTGTTTCCTGTGGGTAATATTTGGCTTTGTGCTAGTTACATCCTGTGGCATACTCAGTCTAAGATGCAGGAATTTTATTTTAGAAATGGGGAACGCCTACTTGGCTGCACAGTATTTATTTTTTTAGCTCTGCAAAGACTTTAGATAAACTTTTCAAATGTGACAGTTTCACGTGAAAATGGTGTCATGACAATTTTAAGTTAAAAAATATATATATATATTTTGATGTATTTGGCCAGAATTTCTAAGGAAACTAGGCTGTTGGAGTATTGCTACTTTGTTGTCTTTCTGGCAGTGTTATCCCCATCTCTCCCCACTACCAAAAGTTTTAAATCCATTAGCAAATTTCAGCTGAGCCAGGCAGAGGAGCAGACTCTCAAAAGATACTGGTGTTTTGCAAGGTGGAGGCAATTCTTCACTACAGTTTCGGCAAATTGAGGAAAATGAGAGCATCTTATAGCCCTTATCCTGTAGTTGTAGCACCCAAAACTTGAAGCAGCTGGTGCGTGGTTAACTTGAGCCATAGTACATGCAGCCTCTTGCCTTTAGACTTCAATTAGGAAATCGGTAATGTGTGTAGAACTTAAGGGGTATGGTGTGGGTTATAGAGGTGAGCCCAGATTTCACAGGTTATACACTGGTTTTAACTTGAGGTAAGAAGTTTAGGAGAAGGAGTGTATATATAAAATAAGCATGAGGAACAGTTTTGTTTGTCTTGCTGTTTGTCAGAAAAAAAAAAGAAATACCTCCTTTGTAATAGTAATTCATGACAAAGCACAAGTTACTTGGACGTTGCAGTGCAATTTTAACATTTGCTTCGCGGATAATGAGACTTTCTGATAAAACATTTCTGGGCTTTGTAAGTTAAAATCTGTAGGTGAAGAAGGTAGGGGTAGTGCCCAGTTACCAAAATGTTTTGCCGTGGTTCTGACTATAATCCACTTCCTGAGAAGGTAAGTGCAAGGATTGTGTAGATAATTGTGTATGTAACTTGGCTGCTCTTAGCTGAAGCAACTTATTTTTCTTGACTTGCATATTCTTTTCAAGCAATATTTTCGAAGTTGGCATGTGCATATTAAGCATTATGTTAGCAATTACAGTAAGTTGTTATTTTGTGTTGGTTTGAAAACTAAGTAAAATGAGGTCTTGGACGTGTCTGGAACTGTGTCTACTAACCAATTGTACTACACTGATACAACCTATGTGACTTCAGTGAAACAATGCTTCCTGGGTGATGTTCAGAGTGCAGGACTCAACCAGGCTGTATTTCTAAACCTAACACTCCAGTTAAGAAACAGTGCTTTTTGGTTTGGTTGATTTTCTCAAGCAAGCAACAAGTTTTGTTGCATGTGTGTATTTATAAATAGTATTGTTAAATGAGTAACACTGTACTGCATGTTTTACAGCTTTGTCCGTGTGATTAAGGCTTTTGACACCGTTCCCCACAACATTCTCCTCAAGAAACTGGCTGCTCGGGGCTTGGACTGGCGTACGCTTCGCTGGGTTAGAAACTGGCTGGATAGCCGGGCCCAGAGAGTTGTGGTGAATGGAGTCAAATCTGGTTGGAGGCCGGTCACTAGTGGTGTCCCCCAGGGCTCGGTACTGGGGCCGGTCCTCTTTAATATCTTTATCGATGATCTGGATGAGGGCGTCCAGTGCACCCTCAGTAAGTTTGCAGATGACACCAAGCTAAGTGCGTGTGTCGATCTGCTCGAGGGCAGGAAGGCTCTGCAGGAGGATCTGGATAGGCTGGAGCGATGGGCTGAGGCCAACTGTATGAAGTTCAACAAGGCCAAGTGCCGGGTCCTGCACCTGGGGCGCAACAACCCCAAGCAGAGCTACAGGCTGGGAGATGAGTGGCTGGAAAGCTGCCTGGCCGAGAAGGACCTGGGAGTCTTGGTTGATAGTCGGCTGAATATGAGCCAGCAGTGTGCCCAGGTGGCCAAGAAGGCCAACAGCATCCTGGCCTGCATAAGAAGCAGTGTGGCCAGCAGGTCTAGGGAAGTGATTGTGCCCCTGTACTCGGCTCTGGTGAGGCCGCACCTCGAGTACTGTGTTCAGTTTTGGGCCCCTCGCTACAGGAAGGACATGGACGTGCTCGAGCGAGTCCAGAGAAGGGCGACCAAGCTGGTGAGCGGTCTGGAGAACAAGTCTTACGAGGAGCGGCTGAGGGAGCTGGGCTTGTTCAGCCTGGAGAAGAGGAGGCTCAGGGGCGACCTTATCGCTCTCTACAGTTACCTTAAAGGAGGCTGTAAAGAGGTGGGGGTTGGTCTGTTCTCCTACGTGCCTGGTGACAGGACGAGGGGGAATGGGTGAAAGTTGCGACAGGGGAGTTTTAGGTTGGATGTTAGGAAGTACTTCTTTACCGAAAGGGTTATTAAGCATTGGAACGGGCTGCCCAGGGAGGTGGTGGAGTCACCATCCCTGGAGGTCTTTAAAAGACGTTTAGATGTAGAGCTTAGCGATATGGTTTAGTGGAGTACTTAGTGTTAGGTCGGAGGTTGGACTCGATGATCTTGAGGTCTCTTCCAATCTAGAAATCTGTGATACTGTGATATTAAGGACACTTAAAAGAACATCTAAGTGAATTGCTGCCTGTGGCGTACTAGCAGACAGCAGTGATCTGTAACAACACTCACTAAAATATTGGCAAGGATGGTAAATGTTATTTATCACTGGCGAAAGCATCAGGTATGAGAAGCTTTTTGGCTGTGGTAACTTAAGCGTAGAGTGTAAAAGCAAACTGATCTGAACCTTGAAAAAAATGTGGGACTACGCTTACACAGCATTCAAGACTAATGGGCTTGTTTTTTTTCATTGTGGTAAGATAATTCAGTAGAAACTTACAAGTTTCTTAGACAAGAATGCTGCTGTCTACAGGGCAATAGAATTGTCTTAGATGGTTTATATTATCCATGCCATTTGATTTACTAAATGTAATGAAATGCTAAGCAGTTTTACTGTAATTTTTTTTTTCCTCCAGATCTTAGTAAATACTTGAGCAATTGAGTCTGAATGCAGAGTTGGATAGTTACAACCTCTTACTTAGGAAATTATCAGACTGAAGGACTTGGCAAACAAAAATACTGAGCTTGGTGAATTATAAATATACCCGTAAAGAGAACTTTGACTTGTTTCAGTAATTTTATCTTGTAAGTGTATTTCTAAACTCCTTGTATGGTATGCCTAACACTGAAGAACTTAAACATGAAAGCCATAATTCCATGTGACTTTGCTCCTTGTCATGTCTGTGAATTTTTATAGAGTTGGCATCTGAAAACATCTTACAACTGCACTCCCAAAGACCTTGGCTTTTTTGTTTCTTGCCACTAGGTGGGAGAAGAAGGTTATCAAAGCTATGTCTTGGTGCTTTGAGGCTAGTTACCCTTGACCAGATCCACTCTTTGTCGTCTTACTGTATTTTTGATTTTAGAAAAAAAAAGTTTCAATCAAGCTGATGATGGCTTGTTTTGAGTTTTTAAGACATCATTATCAAAAGAAACATTATGCTATGCTTTGTAGGTACAAACACAGCATTTCTTTTCCCTGCAGTAGTAGTTTTATAAATATTGAGATAAAATTACTAGAAGATGAATTGTATGATATGTTCATCTGTAATACAGATGATAGTACGGTGATACACAGATAATTCGAATATACTTTTGTGTTTTTTTCCAAATGTCATGGATAGCCTTTTGCAAACTTTACAAAATGAGTATATTTAATACTATTTTATTTTTTTAAATATAAGCTGATTTATCCTGATTTGTAAGAGATGGTGTGTCCTTCCCAAGAGGGACAGAAAATTGTTGTACTTCAACACAAAAATGCAAGAAGAGTAGTTTTTTAAGAAAATTTGAGTGGCAGTGAGTCCTCCTGGCAGAAGCGATTCCTCTCTTAAATGCAAAGAGGGAACCACTTAGGGTGTGGAGTATTGTAGGTGATAAAATCTACCACTGCATGCAGTGACACTGCAGAGTTTTTTTGTTGTTTTTGATGAAAAAATACGGGAATAAAATTTTGTTGTTTTTATATACTTTTTATAATTCTCTTTAATATGCCAGGTCAGATGTTGTCTAGTAAACTCTAATTTTGTGCAGGTTTACATATGTTTTGTTTGTAGGGGCTGGCATACCTACTGTATTCTCTGTTCTAGTTAATTCACTAGCAATGCAGTGGATGCTTGTATTGCTCAGCACTGTGATAGTACAATACTGATGAGTATGGTAAGTATTATGTTGCTCACTGCTCCTTTTTCCCAGGCTGAGGCTTTTTGTGCCTCTGAAAGCCATAGCACAGAACATTTGATGTATTTTAAATTCTGACCCTGCAAAATACTGTCAAAATATGAACAGTCCAGGGCCTAATTTGCTGCAAATAAAATTTAATACTGTTCTTTCACACTGTCCAAGCCATCTCTAAAGTGGACTTCGTTGCATGTAATTACAGTGAATTTATAATGGTACTATCAAAATTGGATAGTTAACCTGCATCTCTTCTATTGATGAGTCCTTCCTTTTGCTTTCAGTGAGTGCTTTAGCTTACTACTGCATCTCTGAACAGTGCTTCTGCAAAAGTATGGGAAAGTGCTTTAAGCATGATTATAGAACTCTTATTTACACTGCTTGTATAAACATCTGTACACGTGTTCATACAAATAGTCCCAGTGAGATCAATGCAACTGTTTGCATAAAGTAAATCACAATTGCACCTTTTTTCCATTTACTTTTCTACCCATTGAAATCAGAGTAACAGTATTATCAGGAGAATTCAGTTCTAGAAGCTAGTTCTTTATTAGCATACTGCTTGGCACTGCCTTTTTTTTTTTTCTTTCCTCTGGTCTAAAGCAAGCAAAAGCCTTAGATGCACTGTCAGTGGGAGGGTTTTAAGTGATGATTCAAGATTCTGTTTGTGTCTGCCCTAGGTCTGAATATACCAAAATATATTCATGATTTATTTTCAGAAATGTTATAGAATGCCATAGAGTATGTAAATCCTTTGCCAGTTATGTAGTATATTTGCAAATATAAATATATTCTTATAGATTTGGTAAACCAAAACTAAATAAATTGTATTAAAATAGCATTGAAATTAATTCTACTTTACTATGCCTTCACTTCTGCTTTAGAATCACCCTAGCTAGACTAATTTCATGTCTTTCTTGAAATACACAACATAATCTTAAGGAAAAGGGAATTTTCTCATGTAACCTTTTTAAAATACAGGATTGCCCTCTGTAGAACACATTTTTATCCAGTTTAATCTTGTCTTTCATTTAATGAGTTCCTTCTCAAACTCGAGTCATAGCAGGCAGTGAGGTTTATATCTTAGTGTCAGTGGTAGCTGTCATAAAACTATTCATCCCTTTAATTCTGGGCAGTGTAATTGGCTCACTTCCTTCTTGCTGCTGAGATTGCTTTCATCAGCAATTTAAGCATTTTGGAAACCGGTACTTTATTTTTCTCAGTGCTTTACAGTTTATACAAGCCATGGCATTTATATTTAATTGTGCCTGGCACTTTAAATAATTATTCTTGTTTTAAGTTGCATATTATTTTCCTAGTGGTAATAGAGTTGTTTGTAGTCTCTTATGCCAGATATCTACTTCAAAACTCTTTTAATTTCACCAAAATACTGAGCTGTTTGAGAGGGAGGTATTTCATGATGCCAGGGAAAAAAAAATGTGGTCTTCTACCACCTTAAATTCTTGTGACTTTTAGCATGAAATCTTAAGGCTTGGTGAGAGGTAATAGTGTTGTTAGGAGTACTCTTTAGTAATCTCCGTGAAACGGCTTTTCAGAAACTGTTCTGTGTGCTCTCAAAAGTTTTTATTTCAGGCAGATGGATTCTGTGAATATTGTCCTGGGAGCGGGAATATACCATGGGAAATTAGAATTATCAAGCTTTAACTTGCTCCATGCTGGGTGGTCTTGCTGCCTCCCAGTGACAGATCATGTGATAGGGATTGAGTTTTGAATACCACTCTATGGAAGAGGTGAGGTTCCTTCCTCTCTTCCCTTGCAGCAGTCAGCCTTCCAGGCCCATAGCTTGAAAGCAGCAAAATGGGGCCAGGGAAGGCAGAACACAAGGTAAAGTATTTAAGTTCAGGAAATGTGGCATCATGTATTATGTGGCACTTCGGGTTCCTCTGTGTCAAAAAGAATGTGTTAGCATAGGAAAAAGTTCACAGAACTACTAGAAAATTCAAGAAATTCTCTCAGCTGAAAATAATTGAAGGTAAGGAATGTAGTAGAATAAGCATGTATATACGTTACTTCCTATTCTTACCCTTTCTTAGGCATTTACTTAGGGATAAAAGCCTTTTTCTAGATGGATCATTGGTCTGAAACACAGTAGCTATTATTATCTCTGGAAACCCCGACTGAAGGAATTGTTTTTTAATTCCCTGCAGTTGTTTCTCATTACTTATAAATTATACTAGAAATGTGTATTGCAACCAAGGGACAAAGTAACTTTTCTTGCTGACGTTCTCAAAAATCTCATGCTGAACCAAGATAATGAGAAGTGGAAGAATGCTGCCAGAATTTAGGAAATTGGGAAGGTCAGTCTTAGCTATTGTGGGATGGGAGTGAGCCATGAAATGAAGAGGGGATGGGGAAACAATGTGGGAAACAGCTATGAAGGAAGATTAATTCTGGGAAAAGGGTATAAAAAATAAAGGCAACTGGATGAGGAAACAAAAGGGGCTGGCTTGGGGCTGGCTTGGGGCTGGCTTGGTTGAAGAACTAAGGGAGGGTAGAGGAGAGTACGTGGCCTGGCAAAGTCTAGAGAGTCAAAAGAGTCAAATTTTGAAAGGAGGGAGAAAGAATTGGAGATATAGCTGGGGGTGGGAAGAAAATTAGTAACTTCTACAGGAAATTCTTTTTAGACCCGGGAATAGTTACCCTTTCTACTGCTGTTAGCAGATCACAGTGAAAGCAAGGTGTTAAATTTGTCTTTTGTAGTGTGGTGAACTGTGAAGATGATAATAGCCTCTCATTCCTATCTCATTTAACCTATACTAAAGATTTTAACCTGATGAAAAGAGCAAGGAGTGTAGTACAGGTGGGATGGGGTGGGTTCACATCTAAGGAATGCCATGAAAAGGTTTTCATTCATTTCCCTTGTACATGTTACAGCACTTTTAATTATATACAGTTTATACATGGTCCCTGTCATGTGCAGTTGCAAGATGGAAAGTAATTACTTTGAATACTTGGAAATACAGCTTTATAGTTTGATGTCACCTAATTTATTGCAGGAGAACTATTCTGTGATACAAACTTGTTTTTACAAGACGTATATCATTTATCTGATATCTTTGCAGGCTTTACTTAATTCATCTTGTAAAAAAGAGAATATAATATGGCATTATTTTTCTGTAAATCATCAAAAGGTGATTCTATATTAGTTTTAATGGTATTTGTTAATAGTGCCTGACTAGAGATGTGTGTATTCTGGTATTTGGTATCACATAGCCTGTACTTGACTCTTTATTTACTGATAACTCAGCTGTTACTGAGGATGGTTTCTGTTGCAAATTAGACTCTGCTTTTCTGCTTGTTGGACAGCAGGTGCCTCAGATTAGATGTCTGCAGATGCATTTAGTGGTCAGTTGTGAAACATTAGGTTTAAATGACTCGGTAAATATCACATAAAATCTGTGTCAGAGGAAGAAATACAATTCCATTTTACAAGGATATCATTCAAGTTACTGAACTGTGATTCCATCGTTTCATCACTTTTTTTTTTTTGTTGTTGTTCTGGATATTCTTCCCAGATGCCGCAATAAATGCAGAGATCTTGCTGGTAACAGATTCATTTCATGCATGCTGTCCATAATGTGAAATGAAGACTAAATAAATGCAGCTCAAGAGGTGTATGCAGTTCAAAGTGCTATGCGATCACATGGTCATATACCTGAAACTAAAGATCACAAAACACATTAGTGAAAGCTGCAGAGTACTTGATTGCTTCAGAACACGTAAGTAGCTTATGCTACAGTGGGTGTTCGTGCCTTTATAATTCACTGATGGATCCCTTCAGTCACTTCTGCAGACTCTTTTGACTTGAGAACAATAGGTAAAGTGATACTAGGCTGTTTACCAGAAATCACTGTTCAAACTAGCATTATCATGCTTTCCTTGTATATACTTAAATAGATCTATCTTATTTGAATTTTCAAATTGTTGATATAATCTGGGTAGAGGGGAAGAGATTCAAGTCTTTTTAAGGGACCTCATATTTCAAAATCTGTCAAACCATGTAGTAGTGGTGTTCTTTGGGTAGGAAATGCTGACTGCCACGTATGTTCAGTCACTATTGATGAAATGGGCATTTGTGAAATCTTTGGGATGAATGATGGTGTTTAAGGTTGAGTGCAAGCTGCTGCTAAAAGGGGGGCAGCTTTGTCTTGTCATTGCTTCTGGCTTGGTACTCCTTTTGTGCTTTCAGTGGATTTTTTCCAGCCCCAAGGTGAGTCAGCATAGAGGGTAACTCCACGTAGAAAGAAGCAAAAAAGCCCTTTCCCACCCAACTCCAGCTCAGCTCTGAGAGGGGGAAAAACAACCAAACAAAAAAACCACCACCACCAAAATCTTAAACTAAAAAATACCTTTACAGCTGAATGAGTGAAATAAGGCAAGGGATGCATAAGAAAAGGGACAGGGGCATGGACATCAGGTCGAGGAAAGAGGGATAACTACTGTGGTTAAAGGTATTGGCAAATGTAAAGCACTTCTTTCCTTCTTTGAAGGAAGGGGTTTTTGTACTGGAAGTTCCTTTAGATGAGTCTGTTTCCACATGTTGCGTCTCTCAGTTGTCAAACTTAGTGAGATTTAGCACTCAGGATTGAACAGAATATCTGAGCTAATGAGAAGTGGAAATTTATTTTCCCTTATTTCTGCACCTGGTTAGTTGAAGAAGTAAATTGACTGCTTTCGATCTCAGTTAATCTGTGGGTTTGATGCTTGGGTGAGGCTCTCCAGATTAATTAGCAGGTTTAGTAAACGATATAGGAAAAAGTAATCACATTCTGCATGCGTTAGTATCACAGTGCCAAGACTTCCAGCCTCAGATGTGTAATTTATCTGTGAAAATGGGACTACTGCACAGATTGTCACAAGCATTGGCTATATTCTCCCAATTTTATGTTCAGTGTAATGTAAAATACTGAATTCCTCTATGTTTTTGAATACCTTCCCCCTGCATGGTTCTTAGACTTGTATAGTTTTCAACGTCTGCTTTTCTGCTGAGAATCATTTTTAGTTTTAAACTTAATGAAACCTATCCTCTATTTTTTCCTCACTCATGGAATGAGTTATTAAAGAGAAACTAGTGCTAACTGAAAAATGTCATGATTCTTTAAACTATGAAATATGCTGTTCTTTTATTTCCCTTATATGTACAAGTTAATGGCTAGTTTATTAGAACTCCTACTAGTTGTTTAGTTTTGTTACTAGACTAGCTAGTTACTAGTAACTAATTAGTTACTAGTATTGTAACTAATTATGTTCATAAGGACTTGACTTTAAAATCCAAGGATTATACAATATGAATTTTTCAGTTTTCAGTACAGATAATGCAGATCACATGATGTATAATGCTAGGACACCTAGCATTACTTTTGCATTTTTTGGCAGTTGTGGTCTTTTCTAACTTTTTTCTTAGTTGTAATGTTCTCTAAAACATTTCAGGAATAGATAATTGTGGACAGTTGTATGTCTTTCAGCATCTAATTAGAACACAATAATTACATGCTGTTTTGTAAAGCCTAGTTTGTGATGGATTTGTGTTCTGTGTTCCCTGAGCCCTTCTATCTGCATTAGAAATCACTTAAGAATCTTAGGTCTTGTTAGAAGAGTGACAGTTAAGGAGCTCGTAATTGCTGTCACTCTCTGAGCTGAGTATGTCATCTGTTTCTCACAAATGGAGACAACAGGAATGTTTATTTATTTATTGGAAAAGAGATGAACTGCTTCTTTTGCATGCATATTGTCAGCTTTCAGCAAGGTCTACAAGTTTGCATTTGATATTTTAGGTTTTTGAAGTGAAGGATAATCTGAAGCTTTTCACATTTGTGTAAACTGCATTAGCACTGGTAATGAGGATTATTATTAAATCTAATGGTTAATAGCTGGCAGAATCAGAAGTGAGGTGTGGGTCTGAAAAGCTGGGTATTAGGAAATATTGCACACTGGAGGAGCTATATTTTTAAATCAACTAATGGCACCCATTACCCCCTATTGAAGATTAATTTTTGATTAGATATTTTAGACCAGAAGTTAATAGTTGGTGGTATCATACAGAACAGGAATGCCCATTTGGAATTTAGCAGTCTTAAGTGCAAGTAGGTTTGAAAACTTGAAACAGAAAAGTCATACCACAGTTGATAACTGTGGGGAAAAAAAAAAAGTATATATGGCAGATCACCAGTTTTGCAATTTCAAATGTCTTTTCCAGCTTTGTCAAATCAACATTATTGTTCTCAGGAAACTTTGCTGGAATTGCCTTACTGTAATGATTTTCATATTAATTGAATTTAAAGTATATAAGTATCTGTAGGGTGAATCATACAACTTGTGTCTAATTCTGAGGTTTGCTGAGCAGCATCTGCAAGCTTGTCATTAGCAAGAAGTCCAATCTATTCCAAGTGTTGTGGATGGTTGCTTTCTGAGAGAACCAGAGCCGTGACAATATCAGAGCTGTGTTACTTAAAACAAAAATTTAGCTCCTTTCCCCTCCTCCAAGAAAAACCTACCCCAAACTCCCCAAACCATGTAAATTATATACAACAATCTTTATTATGAACCATGAATACATCATTATGTAATTAGAAAATATTACTTAGTTTGGCAGAGCCTAGTTTCTCCTGTTTTCTGTGCTTCTCATGTCTTTCTGTCCTCCAATGCTTACACTAAGCAGAAAATGGTTTATATCTGGAGCTGTGCATGCACTATTGGAGTTGACAAGTAATTTAGCTGATGTGCTGGGTACATGCATCACCTGATTGGCCAGCAGCTGCCTATTAAACAAAGTGCAAATGAATGAAAATTGTACACATTTCCTTCAGATGGACAGTAACCCAAATGTCCTTCTATTTACTGTCTTTGTCTCTATAAAAATTGTAAAAATTAATCTTTAATGTGATCCTCCTCTAATTTAGATAAGGTTGCTCCATGGATTTAAAACTAATTACAACAGGGCAGATAGGCAAGTAGTGTGCAACCACATATGCTTTGTTTTCATGGAAAACCACACAAAATCTCCTGCAGCCGCTAAAAAAAGATACGGTCATCACAAAACCTCCAGAGTTGAAATGCATTTCGTAATTGATAAGAATTTGTGTAAACTATTACTTTCATCACTTTTGAGTAAGTAAAGCTATAGCTTTGTTTCCGTAACAGACATAGCAATGATTATGAAGTTCTTGATTGCTGAAACTTTAACTGACTTAAAATTTGTGTTTAGAATTCTTTCCAGTTATATACAGTATGATGAGAAATTGATAAAAGGAATCCAAACATCTGGTCCTTAAAATTGTTTGCCTGCCTAGTAATTATCTTCAGACAGAGCAAAAAAGTTAGCTGATGAGGTTTTGATGTATGCTTTATGTGTCTCTGCATAACTTAAATTTGGATTCCATTTTCATTTGAACTGGTAGCTATTATACTCCGCTGGCATGAAGATAAAAGAGCATTGTCTTTAAAGTATGTGACTGCGTACTTATAAGTCGTCTTTGTTATTGATGGAAAATTAGAACAGTCAGTTGCTGCTTGAAGTAGAGGTTAGATGTACAGTTAAATTCAGTACTTAAATGGTGAATCTGAGCTTGTTTTGACATTGAAATTGTTTTCAGATGATTTTGTTTGAATATTGAGGAATCTTCACTGGAGGACATTGCTTTGCAGCGAGTAGTATTCTGCAAACATAAAATGTTATCGAAACCTACATTCAGATGTCCAGTATTTCTTGCAGTCCAGTATTTCTTTATAGCCCCAGCTTCACACCCCAGTATTTAGTGTTCAACTGTTTTTATTTTCTCTTTTAACATATATTCTCTATGTCTCTTTCTTGTTGCCTTTGTTGGCATTATTTTTATTGCATTTTCTTAAAAGCTGAGGGACTTCTCATTTGTGTTCTTATCATAAAGATCAGAGAATTTTCAGGGAAAACAATTTAAGAACGGAAAGATTTTTGGAAAGACAATTCAGATTGGTTTTCATGTATACCTAGCCTAATTAATTAGGGACTGTATTTCACTTTAAGTTGTACAATAAAACTAAAATGCATTCTTGAACTTCTGATGAATTAAATGCATCCTACTGGAGAATGTTTTCTGCAGACAGGGATCCCATCTGTAATTTTCCACTACATATGTGGAAAATACCACAGTTATTTACATGAAGAAAACAATAAATAATCTTTGAGAGTATTCTAGCAGTGTTCAGTGCATGTTAATGCTTAGATGCAATTGAGCACCATGAAAAAAGAACTCTCTTTAAGACAACAGATTGTAAGTTGCCCAAGATGTTTTAAACAGATTGACAAAATTCCCCATTAATATGGGACAATAATTGGATAATAAATTGGATACAGCTAATTGGGTACAATGTCACCATCTCTTTATAGTTATTTCTGTAAGTACAGTATTTCTCTGTAAATCTTGCATGCAGATTGGAATTAATTGTGCTTTGCTGTAAATTCACTGGAGGTAATAGAGCCCTTGCCCTTTCCTTTTCTTTTCTAGCCATAATGTAAGCGTTTTTCATAGTCATTTGCTGTTCTAGCTTCTTAGCCACAGTAAGTAAAGTTGATTGTTACAGGTTCCGTTTCAGATGCTAAAATATCACAAAAATGAGTTGGGAATAAACAGGTAAGCATATGGGTTGAGAAGATTGCTCTAGTGCTAATTTCAGAAAAATAAAAATACATGGTTTCATATTTGTATGTTAACCATTCAGCCAATGCACGTACTTGTTCTAGATTTTTATTTAATGTGAAAAAGAAAACTATGTCTAAAATATTATCCTTTGTAGATCACTTTTAAAACAGATTTGGCTGGTGAACTTAAGTGTCTAATAAGCCTTGAGGATTTTCTAAAGCTACAATGTAGACATGTTTCTGAATTACTTTATACAGAGAACACTAGATGAAAGAAGACTCTTCTCAAATCAAGAAGTGCTTATTTGTACATGGTGCTCTTTTGTGGAAACCAAGCTACTAGAAAAGTAACTTTATTCAGAAAACAGTATACATAAAAATCCAGGTAAATGTAAAAAATTCCTGATTTTTAATAATAAATTCACACCTTGCTAACTATTCCACTTAGGTCTTCATGTAAAATGTATTAATTTCAAGGTGACGTGCAAGTATTTTTTTTTTTTAGTGATGTAAAAATGGATTTTACCATGATTGTTCTCATCTATTTCTTGAAGATCTTTCCTTTTAGATGCTTTTCGCAGTTTTTCATTTACTGAGAGGTTTGCAAGCTGACAATCATTTGCTCTTTTTACTGTCTTCTTCACAGTTTTTCTTCTAACTGTTAAAAGCTGTACATTTATTTCATTTATTTTAGTGTCACAAAATAAATATTTGAAATAATGAAATTTTAGTAATGACAGGATACCTTAATATCACTTATAAATTGTCTCAGGTTATCAGGTAATCAGAAGAATATTCTGTGCAATTCTTCTTATATTCAAGTTTACAGTAAAGCTTTATACACAATAGTTAAAGCTGTTTTTCCCTACTATAAAAAAGTCCAGCTTTACTTAATGTGTATATTATACAAATATATTTTTTTAATAGATGACCCTTTAACTGCACGTTTAAGTTAATGTCTCTGTTCAGAGTAATACGATTTCTGCCTTGTGCAAAATCTTTGGCAGTTAACTTTTAAAATGTTTGTGTACATAATGGTTAAATCTTGGATGTGCGCAAGTCGATGGGGCCGGATGGGATGCACCCGAGGGTACTGAAAGAACTGGCGGAGGAGCTGGCCGAGGCACTTTCCATCATTTATCGGCAGTCCTGGCTATCGGGGGAGGTCCCAGTTGACTGGCGGCTAGCCAATGTGACGCCCATCTATAAGAAGGGCCGCAGGGCAGACCCGGGGAACTATAGGCCTGTCAGTTTGACCTCAGTGCCAGGAAAGCTCATGGAGCAGATTATCTTGAGGGTCATCACGCGGCACTTGCAGGGCAAGCAGGCGATCAGGCCCAGTCAGCATGGGTTTATGAAAGGCAGGTCCTGCTTGACGAACCTGATCTCCTTCTATGACCAAGTGACGCGCTTGGTGGATGAGGGAAAGGCTGTGGATGTGGTTTACCTTGACCTCAGTAAGGCTTTTGACACCGTTCCCCACAACATTCTCCTCAAGAAACTGGCTGCTCGGGGCTTGGACTGGCGTACGCTTCGCTGGGTTAGAAACTGGCTGGATGGCCGGGCCCAGAGAGTTGTGGTGAATGGAGTCAAATCTGGTTGGAGGCCGGTCACTAGTGGTGTCCCCCAGGGCTCGGTACTGGGGCCGGTCCTCTTTAATATCTTTATCGATGATCTGGATGAGGGCGTCCAGTGCACCCTCAGTAAGTTTGCAGATGACACCAAGCTAAGTGCGTGTGTCGATCTGCTCGAGGGCAGGAAGGCTCTGCAGGAGGATCTGGATAGGCTGGAGCGATGGGCTGAGGCCAACTGTATGAAGTTCAACAAGGCCAAGTGCCGGGTCCTGCACCTGGGGCGCAACAACCCCAAGCAGAGCTACAGGCTGGGAGATGAGTGGCTGGAAAGCTGCCTGGCCGAGAAGGACCTGGGAGTCTTGGTTGATAGTCGGCTGAATATGAGCCAGCAGTGTGCCCAGGTGGCCAAGAAGGCCAACAGCATCCTGGCCTGCATAAGAAGCAGTGTGGCCAGCAGGTCTAGGGAAGTGATTGTGCCCCTGTACTCGGCTCTGGTGAGGCCGCACCTCGAGTACTGTGTTCAGTTTTGGGCCCCTCGCTACAGGAAGGACATGGACGTGCTCGAGCGAGTCCAGAGAAGGGCGACCAAGCTGGTGAGCGGTCTGGAGAACAAGTCTTACGAGGAGCGGCTGAGGGAGCTGGGCTTGTTCAGCCTGGAGAAGAGGAGGCTCAGGGGAGACATCATCGCTCTCTACAGTTACCTTAAAGGAGGCTGTAAAGAGGTGGGGGTTGGTCTGTTCTCCCACGTGCCTGGTGACAGGACGAGGGGGAATGGGTGAAAGTTGCGACAGGGGAGTTTTAGGTTGGATGTTAGGAAGTACTTCTTTACCGAAAGGGTTATTAAGCATTGGAACGGGCTGCCCCGGGAGGTGGTGGAGTCACCATCCCTGGAGGTCTTTAAAAGACGTTTAGATGTAGAGCTTAGCGATATGGTTTAGTGGAGTACTTAATGTTAGGTCGAAGGTTGGACTCGATCTTGAGGTCTCTTCCAACCTAGAAATCTGTGATACTGTGATACTGTGATAATAAAGAGTAGTAATTTGAGAGAAGTTGAGAATGGTTAGAGTGTCATCAAAACTCCAGAAACTTCAGTTGGTTTATAGATTGTCATTACACTTCTGAGGGTGTAATCTGGCTCCTGTTGAATTAAATAAATTTGCAAAATTTTTCCCTGTGATTAAAATGTTGCTTGTATTCAAGCAACAATGGCTTCTTTCCTGGTGTTTTTTTTTTTCTTTTTTGTTTTGTTTTGTTTTTCTGTATTGACAGCTATTTTAGTATACTGCTTTTCCACTTGAGGTAGGGATTTGGCATGGTGACTCTTCCAAGGTGAGTTACTAATCTGGTGCTTTCTTTTGCAATATAGCAAGAGGTCTTACCTTTGGTTGGGCAGATGAATTGGTTACCAATTAGTCTTTTTTGTCATTGCTTAGCCATTCTTGTCTGACTTGTCAGATGAGCAATAGTTCCCTCTATGATGGACTAAATTACCATTAGGGACTGGAATTTACACTGTAGTATATTCTGTCATCTGGTCAGGACCAATACAAATTTCTTTCTTGAAATGCCAATTTGGCTGACTTAGGTATATTGTTTTTGTTGCAACTAGAGGTGATTTTTTTTTTTAAACATTGCTGCAGTTTAGGAATATGTCATTACTGCACTTGACCTTATCAAGCACAGTTGGTATACTTGTTTTCCATTGCCCACTTGTGTTAAGACAGCTAAAAATGACTTTGATACTTTTTTTCAGTTAAAGAAGTATTGAGGTTACCACAATTGAGTGTGAGAAAAGGTCTTGTGTCAGTCGCCACATGCAGTCTCAAATGGAAGAAGGAGGTATGTAGGAGTGGCAGTACTTTGAAAGACATTGGGTTATCTGTCCTATCCAGCAGGAATTACTACTTGGTTTAGTGGAGTTTGATCTTTTTAAGAAAAACTCTACATTTCTCTGAGTATACTATTGATATGGCAGTCTGAAGAAAGAATACTATTAAAAATAAGAGAGTAACCAAAATTATTCTCCATATTTCTAAGTGTATGCTTCAGTACTTGCAATGTGAGCATTCAGTAATTCTTTTTCATAGGTATTTTTCCATATTGCTTGAATTAATGTTGAAACTTTTATTCGTGAATTAGTTGAATAATGCCTAAATAATAAATAGCTGTGAAATAGTAGAGAAACTTGCAGATCATTGTTTGAATAATGAAAATATTTGAGGTTGTTTGAAAATGCTTTATTTAAAAATACTTTGACAATTTCATGTTACGAGTGAAGATAAAATTTTGATGACTTGTAAATGCCCTGCAGAGGGATTGACCTCCTATATAAAGTGGATATAAGCTGGAGCACTTGGCATGGCGCATCATTTATTATTGAAAGTATGTGCCACCTGAGAATAATGAATTCCATGTAATCTGTGAATATAGGTTTGGAGGAATATATGAGCATTTTATCCAGTACTTGAACAGATTGAACTGGGCCAGGAAGCCTGATTTCTAAGTAAGAACAGTTTCTTTTTGCTAATACAGCAAGATTGGACTCTAAGGCCACCGAAGTCTGGAAATAAGTTTTTCTCTTGAATTTAACAGGTTTTGGGTTAGATCTAGAATGGATTGTCTTCTAGACTGTCTTCAGCTGATGAGAATAGAGAACATCCTATAAGAGTTATTATTTACATGCTGTTACAAGAAATACATGTTTAAAGGACATGTAACAGTGATATGCAAAAACATTGCAGAAAATATATGAATATATTCTGCTAGTCCTTCCATTTGAGAACACATTTGATTTCATTTCAAAACTGTTGGAACAACTTATAGTGCCCAGTAGCCCTGAATTCAGAACTAAAGCAGGATGATGGTAGAGGGGAAAACAACAAGAAAACAAACAAAAAACCACAACACGTGCTTCTAACATTTTTTTCCTTCATTTCAAGCTTGGTTTTTCTTTAGTACCTCAAAATTTTCTGGTTGCCTGAAAACCCCTAGGTGATCTGTGTTTATCTCTGTTGGTCTATTCAGTATTGCAGCAAAGTAATCATAAATTGCTGTGACCTTGTCAAAACAGCATGTTTTTTTTTTTTATTGCTTAAAAAAAATAGAATTTTGATATCTGGCTGCCTGATTGGTGGGTATATAATAGCATTCATATCCTTAATATTATACAATACTAGTTCAGGCAATGTCAATCAATCAACCCTTGATAATTACTTGCAAAACCAACTCAAAACCTTGTAGCATTTAAGGCAAAATTGAGTTTTGCTGCTCACGTGGCCAGGAGAGAACTATCTGTTATTTATATAACTTTATATGCATGTACATATACATATATGTGTATATATATAATGTGCCCTTGAGTAACATGTTACTCATAAGTGGATGCACTATGCATAGTCTTAAGTGAGAGGTTATGAGTTCTGGTTTCATCACAACTAGGAGAATTTAGTTTTTAAACGTAAGGTACTAGTGGAACTCATGATGTTTACTTGCATGCTGTTTTCCTGTTCCTTGTTTTCTTCATTAGTTACCACTGGGTGTATTCCAAAATGTTAAGTTAAAAATGAAATGTGAGAGAGACCTGTGAAACAGTTGCCTTACTATCACAGATATAATTGGATCCTATTGTCAAATAATGATCAAAACTACTTAAAAAACAAAACAGCAACAACAAAATCCCCACCACCTGGCCCAGACTGCTTAAAGCATGTTGTCTTCTGTTGAAAGTTGCATTCAAGCAAATGGGCAAGTTGTTTCATTTAAAGTACTATACTTTACAAAATTTTTAGATTTTTTTCATTGATTGTTTTAAGTTATGACTGTGGAAGGATAACTGGTGCATTAAACTACTTATCCCAGACACAACATACTTTCCTAAAACATCATCTTAACAGAAAATACTTGAAATTATTTTAACCAATCTAAGTAATGATTTTTGATCAATCTTCCAAGCAGCGATGGCATTCATATTACTAAGCTGTAGCTTAATCTCTCAGATTCATGGTTGTTCATGTTCTATTATCACCAACTGTAAAACCATGTTTTTTGTGACTAACACTTCATATACATACATATATATATATATATTATCAGGTTCTATTTTCTTTCATAGTAGAATAAAATCTGTTTCCAAAACATCGAAATGCTTTGCAAAATGTGATTTAAAAAAAAAAAAAAATTTTTTGTCATACTCGGTCATCACAAAAGCTGTTAACTAATTTTCTTGTTGAAAGGGAATAAGCCTTTTGTAACACCTAGGGTTTGTTTAATTATAGCCACTCTAGACCCATTCCTTTTGGATCCAGGTTCTAGCTTTGCAGACTTTCATATAGTTTATTTCTGAGTGACTCTTAGGAATGACCTTGTGGAGCTACTAAAATTTAATTTTCTTCCAATGGCAAAAATGGAATTCCTTCAGACTTATTTTCTTCAGAATAACGGTGAGGCTGCATAGGTTCTTCGCTACATGTAATATGCATACAGGAATATAGTGGTAAATAGGATAATGTTTATGAACTGTTTATTCTAGACAGACTATGGCCAGCTAATTGTTCATGATAATGGGTTAACTTGTCTTAGATGATGTGGTTTTTATAGGATTTGTGTATTACACCCTTCTTTGCTGTACATGCAAGCTTTAAGCTAAAACTCCGTAAAGAATAAACCGATTTATAAAACATAAGGTGTTATACACACACCCCCCAAATAAAATAAATGTGATGTCTTTATGTAGACAGTCCTTGTATCCGTTTTGTGTATCCTTGTATCCTGTTTTGTGTAGGGGTTTTATAGATTGCTGAATATAATTGTTAATAATAGGACTTCTTGCAGTTAGAAGCAAAAAACAGAAACAACAATGAAAAACACAAAACAAACAAAACCACAAAAAAAACCAACAAAACAAAGTATTGATTATGACTAAGAACTGTTGAATACGGTTATTCTATCCACCATTTAGTCATGGGTATCGTTACAGTTAATGAAATTATTGCTAACTTTTCTTTTGGCTCTAGGTTGGAGTACCTGGAGTACACTTAGTGGCCTTATATTTCTTTCTGCAGTTGAGAATGATGACGGAGTTAGTGTAAGGTGTGGTCATTTTTCCAAGAGTAACAAACAACAACAATGTTTAGACAAGTTGCGTTATCTCGTGTGCTATGGATTGGGTTGAACTTTGTTTTGAATTCAGTTCACCCATATTCAAGTCAGGTGTATGACTGAATGTGGCTTGAAATCTTAAAAACATTCTCTGAAATTCTGTGTAGTGTCACTTTAAATGTAAGTTTAGGAACTTTAAATGAAAATGTGTTAAGTTTTCTTTGCAGAGTGTTATTAACTAGAGGGATTCTGGATTAATTTAGCAGCCAGGTCTGTTCTTTCAGCCATAAGCCATGCTGTCAGGGAAACTTAATTACACTTTAAGTGGGATGCAAATGAGTTGTGACACTACATCATTTCACATGAAAGGTTCATTACTTATATTAACTGCACAATGCTCTCTCCTAAGCATAGGGCTCATTACAATTTTTCTATTTTTTTAACATGGCTACATCTGAGCAGGGCATTTACTTTTAATGTGTCTTTTCTTACTACATGTCCCTTCTTTAATCGTTTAAGCTTTGAGCTGTTGAGTTTATTAAATGAGTTGAACCTGGATTGCATACAAGATACTAAAATAAAGCCAGACGTTATAGGCTTCCAAAATCATCACTTTGAATTCATTTTTCCTCTTTTCAGTTTTCACATGCAGAGCTGCATGTACTTTGATATGAAGTATCGTATCAAAGTACATGCAGCTCTGCATGTGAAAACTGAAAATCATATGATGCATCATAGCAAAGTACTTACCCCTAGTAAGGATGTACATTTCTCACTTCTTTTCTGGAAAAAAGGAGAAAAAAATATACCGTTATTCTTAGTGATTTATCATATTTACTGGGACATGATAAACTAATGGTTGCTTTATAATGGAATTTAATGTATTAGAGTGACTGAAAATTAAGGAATTTTGATTTATTGCTGGTCATTCTCAATCAAGAAAATAAATTCTGATAGGTTTTAAACTCCCTAGACCAGTTACACAGTTGTTTGGTGGGTTTGTGCCATCAAAAAGCACTGCTGAAATAGTTCAAAGGCATGTGTTGGGAAGTTTTCAACTTAATTTTCATCTTAATGCTCCTCTACATAATGTCCTCTTACTTTAAAAAACAGGTGTGTGTGGGGGGAGTCTGGCTTGTCTGGTGTAATGAGTGACCAGTTATTAATTAAACATGCTTACAAGAATATCACGTCAATGTGGACTTCTATTACAGGATCTCATTTAGGTTTTATTTTCAACTTAGTGTGACCAATTGAAAGCACCGGGAAATAGCACTGGGGTTGCCCATTCTCAGGAAGTTCTGCAAGTATATTCAATAAGAAAATACATCTTTGGACTTGTTTTTATTATCAATAAATTGAGTTTGTTTGCAAGTTCGCAGTATACTGGATTCTAGTTCAATCCTATGTTGCGACTTAGATGGGGTCTTGAAGGCAAGATTCTGAGGTCCTGCTAATTTAATAATTATCAGTCAATCTAGTAAAACCCATTCCATTTCACTGAATTCAGCACTCATGAAAATTGCCAACACGATGCCCTTAAAAATATCTGGCAATCCAAGGTTAGTGTTTTATTGCTCCTCTTTTGTACGAAGAGCAACTTTATTGCCCGTTCTCTTGTGTTCTTCAGGAACGTGCTATAACCCTAGCTACAGAGGATAAAACAGTGATTCTCTGCCACTGCCTGCTCGGTCAGTTGTCAAGCATGGCATGCATGCTTTAGTAGCATCAATAATCCTGCTGAAGTCAGTGGGGTCACTTGGGAACGAAGTGGGACTATTCCTTGAAATCTGCAGGCCATCCCTAGGTCTTAAATTCACTATGACTTAGGTAAAGATGATACCTGGAAAAGTTCTAATGAAAAGTTTTTTAGGTCTGCAGCCTTCCTTCAGTCCTAATTTTATGCATCTCTGAAGTATGTATATCAGTGGCTCATTAACTACAAAACTGCAATATTAAGCAGGGTATCCAAGTTCATAAACACTGTTAACATGCTGCCATGGACCTAAGCAACAAAATAACTTGCTTTTCCTTAGAGGGGCCTTGGGTGTCATCAAGCTGTCTATTTCGTATTTTGGCCTTGTATTAGATTAGAACACCAACAAGTTGATTTCATGAGCTTCCCACTGTTTGAACCAATATATGAGGTAGTTAAGTGAAACCTGTGAGAACAATTACCAAAAATTGGTGTACCACATTACTTTTAAGTGTAAATGTGACTATAACTATTTTCTAGGCTGCAGTTTGTTCATACACAAATATCCCTGTACCACCAAATAACTTTCAATCTTCCTCCTTGGAAAGCTATTTCACTACGAACAAACCTTTTGCTTGAAAAAAAGACTTTAGAAAATAGGAACAACCCTTCTTTTTTGAGGCATTTTCCCCTTTTGATTATTCCTTTTCATATTTTATATCCTTTTTGAAAGGAAATTATTTAGCTTGCCTTATGCCTCAAATTTTCTGAGGACTATGTGAACCAGCTTACTACAATCAGATTTAAGAAAAACAGTTCTAAAGCTACAATGGCTACAACCTTGTTTAATGAAAAAATCACGAGAACTCAGGCACTTCACTGTTTCTTCTCTAAGGCAGAACAGATTCAATATAACAGAAAGAAGAAACTTGTGCCATGGTGTCTTTCTGCAGATTATATGTTCGTGGATGTTAGTATTCCCAGAGCCTGCAAGAGGTGACTTCAGTTTAACTAGTGAAGGGTGAATGACTTAGAGCTTAGTAAGCTGCTTGTGCAGAATGGTCTTCCTTCACAAAAATCGCAGGTGATGCAGTCATGTGAGTTACCCAGACCAAGACAAAAGCTGTTTTACAAGCATTATTGAAAATTTCCACAGGTTTTGTTTTGGTTCTTCAAGAAACAGATCTCCAGGTGCTGTCAGTTAAAACTCAAGGCTTGTGACACTAGCCAACTCCTGCAGCGTAGGAAAACAGAGTTCATATGGAATCATTTAGCATAGCCTAGTTAGAAATGTGTGTTTTCTTTTTTTCTTTTTCTAAGCTGATGAAGAGCTTGTTTCTCATGATTAAAAGATATTTTGATATTTTTGATAGATGGTAGATTTGAAAAATTTACTTTTTAGAAGTTGATGTGCTTTTCAAAAATGTTTGAAAGCTTCTTTGAATAAAATGAAACTTCAGTTACCTTCAGTAGAATCCTTCAAGAATCGGAATATTCTAAAATATCAAAATTGGCCTTTAAAAGCTGCCTGGATACTGCCCTTTTTTAGGTAAATAATGCTTTGAAAAGGGAATTGTGCTTGATGGTTCTTTAACTTTTTGGTACTATCTAACATTTTATTTTAATAGAAAATCAATATTTTTTCCCCACTGTTATTTCCAGCTCTAATGATGCTTTTTGAATGTTATATATGTAAGAAGCAGGATGCAGAAAGCATGCGGTAGAGCTGAGGAGGGAGCAGTGGTTTTGAAAGCAGGATATCATATATTGTGTGTTCCCTTTTCTGAGAATGACCTGACTTTAATGGCTGCTACATAGATTGCAAAAGGGTATGGACAAAGGTTATTGCTTTTCTCTAAAGTAAGAAAGAAAGTATAAGAAGAGATGTAGAAAGCAGAGGTGTAAGGAATAATAATGGTAATAAGGGGGCTTTTAGGGACATTCCTACTTTCTTTCCTTCTTTTCTGGACTCTGCATGACTTATCTACACTAGAAATTTTTTTGGATTCAGAATATCCTAAACTAAGAGTAGAGGGAAGAAGAAACATGCAGTGTATAAAGGAAATGGAATGAAAATTGAAATTATTATGAATTATCTTATAGGATAAGGAGAATAGTAGTGCAATTGAACAGGTACAGGCAAATCTGAACACAAACTAGCAGATGTAAATGAAACGTAGTGAAAGAGACACTGTATTAATCTAACATTTATATTTAGGATTGCCCTTTTAAACAGCTGGCAATGATCACTGCTACTAAAATATGTCCTTTCTGGAGAGACTGTGCTAGTAGTCGAGCAAGTAGTATTAAAGAAAGGATGAGGTTCTTAAATACTACAGAAGTGACTCGAGGTTTCTGCTAGAAGCTTGAGGATTTTCTCTCTACAGTTACAAAAGTCAGTTGTGAATTTTAAGATTTCCACTTCAGCTTAGTAGTAGCTGATTTACTGAGAGGTTGGGCTTAGGCCATGTTTGTTCCATTTATGCCTACATAAATGCTAATATGAAACATAGATATATAGATCTTCTGTATATACTGTAAATAACTTCTGAGGGAAAGCAGTTTACATTATTTTGCACTTTACATTTTTTCTCCTGTTAATATTTGAAACTTCCAATGAAGGTAGTTCAGTTCTTGGTTTTTGTTTTGTAGTTCATATTGATTTTTGTTACCTAACTATAATATTATTAATTGTAGCTAAGGTGGGAAAATGCCTTTGCAGTATCAGAACAGAATGATTCAGGGCAGTGCAGCATGCCCAGTGCATTAACCATACTGGAATTTAAACACACTTTGTCCCTTCACTAATTATTTCTATTCATTGGACTTTCTGGAATGTAGTGAGAGAATTGCCGAGAACTTATGAAAAATGCAACCTTGTTGATCCTTTCAGGAAAGACTGGAAAATTGGTCAGGGTGATCTTGAAACTTAACTAGTTTGAAAGTATTTGTATAGAATATCTGAAGCTGGTTATTTGTGTTCACCTAGCTGGTGGCCTAGAGCCATCTGAAATGGCTTGGTGTAAGATTTGCTGTGCTGCATGTTCACAGAAGTATTCCTGTCTCGTTTCATTGCGTGTGATCTTTGGAGGGGGGAGGACAAGTAAAACATCTGTTATGAAAAAAAACAATTTCAGGATTTTGAGATGAGCCTTCACGCATGGTACTAAAGTACCTGTAAGTATATTCCTAAGGAAGCATGTATTATGGGAAAAAATGGACTAATGTAACGGATCATTTGCAATTAAATATCTCTAGTACTACTGTTCAGACAGAATTTCACATAGAATTAGAAATTTGGTACAGTTGTAGAAAAGATTAGTACCTAAACCAGTTTGGAAGAATAGAAAGTATCCCAATAAATCACTTGTCAGTGTAAATAATAGAATACTGCATCATTTTCTATCAGCTAAAGCAAAGGTTGTACAGAATTGCTTACTCAAACAGGATGATGTTGCTGGAATAATTCAGCACTGGCTTCCATGGTTGCTGTGGGCCAGAGCGCTTGAGAGTAAGTGGGTTACATACATAAGAAGCAGGGCACTCTTCTGTGTGGCTGGTTTTGTCTCTGCTGCCCCTTTCCTGCTCTGTTGCATGAAAGTTTCTTTTACTGGAAGAAGTGAGTTGAGAGAAATGGGGAATGGACAGCACTTGCTGTGCTGGCTTCATACTGGGGAGGGTGGGCATGGGGAGTGGGTGGGAGGTAGGAAGAACTAACCAAGTACTGCAGGGAAAAACTAACTATTTCCATCAGCTTCTCCAGAAAAGTTATGAACAAGCCAATTGGACTTGCAGTGTGCTCTTATGGTGTGTTTTTATCATTTTTATGATTATTTTACATTTTTTCTTGGAGTTTTTTTTATAACTTCTGAAAATGCGCCACGTATTTAGTAGCAGTAGTGCAACTACTGTTGCTATCTGCAAAACATTTGAAAGGCAATGATTATTGTACTAAGGGAAGAAAATACTTCTCTTGCAAACAAAGTGTTGACTGTAAATATTATTCAAAATGTTCTGAATAAATACATGTGATAAATGAATATATATGTATATTTGCTTTGAATAGTAAGGTGTTAAAAATCACAAATATCTACATTTGAAACGAAGAAGTAGGGTGCTTCAGTATCTTTACAACTAATGGTCTGTAACCAGAAACACTATTTTAAAGTATCCTTTATAAGTATTATTTTTTTGGCCACGAAATTGCACAGAAGGCAGAGAACATTATAGATTAAAAGTAAATTGTAGGAGACAGTTGAGACTAGACATTACCACCATTATATTGAGTGGTATTTTATGCTAAATTAGTTTAAATAGAACTGTCTTGGGACTCTTATCTCAATGTGATGTAGCATGTAATGGGAGTTGCACTATGCCCACAGTGGCCACATTTTTTTTGGCTTTATGATGTGCCTTGATTAGGATTTTTTTTGGTGTTTTTTGATGTCATGAATTTTCTTCCTTGTTCCAGGGGAATGTGACCCCTTTGCTGTTGTGGGGTGAAATTATAAATTACACCTTTGTTTATTCGTGGTTACTGCAATCTCATGGAGATTATTTATAAAGCAAGGTTAAGGGAGCATTAAATCCCCCTTTTAGCACGAACTGTTACTGTTTCCATTCAACCTCACCTGACAAAGAAGAGTCTTAATTCTGGCTGGTTTAAAGGTGTCAGAAATTGTGATTCATTCTCCACACCGCAGGCTTGAACTCTTTCTTCTTTCTGTATTAGCAGTCACAACAGCAGTGTAAACTGTAAAAAGCCATTGGCACTTTTGTATTTTTTAAAAAATAAGACAAGGCTCAGTTGGAAAAAAGGTGTATTGATGATACTACATAGTAAATGGAGCATATAAGTTATGTTAGTGACATACATGCCTGAAAGCTTGAAAGGTCCTTGTTACCCTTTAATCAAGTTGGCAAAACCAGCTTGATATACTTAGTATTTAATTTTCTGTTGCCCTTCGAGACGTGGAACACTCATCTCATGGTGTGTTCGCTTTGAGTAGTTCACTGCATCTGTGTTGTGGGGCCTCTGCTAATATCATTCCCCTCCTGGATATGCAAGTGAAAGCATAAGAAAGCATTTAAATCAATGAAGCTAACAAATAAACAGCATGTGGCTGATGCATGGCCTGTCAGTTAGAAAATACCGTGTGTAGGTCATATTGATGGCTTCTGGTGAAGAACCATACTGATTATTGACAGCAGAAGTCTGTATGTGATGAACATCTAATTGTGATTATGTTTACACAGAACTGTAGCAAGTTAGCAGTAGTGAGAAAAATATGATCCACCATTCTGTTATGAAAAATTTTATCTACTGTATTATAACTGTAAAAGAGTTGATAATGGGTTCTAGAAACATGATTTAATACTTATTTTCAGATATACAGACTATATGAACATTTTATTTATCCCGTATAAGATGTTGATGTGGATAACGGAAAATGATCTCAGGAATTCTCATTTTAATCTCTACTATTGTCTTTACTCTTTTGATTTTAATTTTAGCTTTCCCTTGATTATGAACATTTTTCCTGTGTAAATCCCAGGATTTACATAAGCATGTAGAGAACAAACAAAAGAACAAGGAAAAATGTTTTAAAAGAAATAAAACAATCTTTCTTACTACCCGAGCAGTAAGATTTAATTTTTTTTTCAGCAGACACTTATACCTTTATCCAAATAATATCTACAAATATGCCATGTTGATTAGGTGCTGTGAAGTATCACAGATTTCCGCTTTGAACAAAATCATATTAAATGTTATTTAATATGATTTTGACAGCTAATACTAGAGGGAAAAAAAAAAAAGAAAAAAAAAAGAGAAGGGCCTGTTACAACATGCCTTTTTGAAGGGGTTTTCAGGAAATTTGTCCAAGGTCCCAGAGTAGCTGACTATTTAATTCAGGTGACTGTGGAAGAATTTGCATGTTAGATGAGTCCTTAGTGAGTGTGGTGCTTTTATTTTGGTATAATTTATTTAGTAGTACTGAGGTGTTCTGGAATATTGACATATACTATACTATTTTCTGAATTTGGGGTCAAATTGCGTCAAGTTACATGCAAGCATTGCACTAAAGCTGATTAAACAGTTTTTATCTTCTTAAACTACTCTCTTCAGATACTAAAAAAAAAAGTCCTGTGTACAAATTAATAACTACTTCAAATTCTGATCAAATTGGAAAGCAAGTGAATTTCCTCTAAAAAAGAGGAAAAGTAATCAAGCCTTTTGAATTCCAAAAGTCAGGTATAGTTCAGTAGTACTGTACACACAGTCAACATCTGTTCTATGCATTTTTATAGCTCTGATATGCTTGTAATAATCGTAGTGCAAGAAATCAATGAAAGTTGTATTACTATGCTTTCCACTTCTTCTGGCAAGATTATAGCCAAGTAGTTTTAGAATAACCAAGTGTGCACACACTTCAATTTTGGCAGCCTTAGTTAAGATGCATCATTCTGTTCAGTTTAAGAGATTGGAGTGACATACATCCTAATATTATAAATGTGATTGGCTTTAAATAAATTACCGAAGAAATATTAATAAAAATGGAGTCAAATAGCTTATCCTGTATACGTAAAAAACTTGAATGATTTTTGGCAAAACGCTTGAGCTTTAATATGGAAAGATGTTTGTATGTCTGCATTTATAGCTTTCCATCTAAAATAGCTTTGGAAAAAGCCAGGGAGATCATGATTCATACAGAAACATTTGCTGATAGGATAAACTCTTGCAGAAGTCTAACAAATTAAAGACCTTGTTTAAATTTCACTAAACTTGTTTTGCGGCTTCTGTGATGTAAAGAAGATCAGTGTACGTACTGTACAGGAAAAGAGTGTATCAACGTCTAATCTGGTGGTACAGACCATTTCTGCAATGAGGTGTGATTTGTTTGTGTGCCTGTTACAGTTGATTAAGGACTGAAAAATCTGGTGCATAGATTCTAGACAAAAGAACTACGCTGCATCCTATATTGTGAGAGGGGAAGACTTGCAATAAACATGAAACTCTAGCAGGGTAAGAGCTAGTTCTCATTGATTGCTTTTTTTAATAAAAGCTAATTCCAGTTACACCTTTGGTGAGCTTTCGTTCACCATTGTAAATTGACTTCAAGATCTAATGTTTAGGGATCCAAAAAAGTGCATAGTATGTCTACAACCAGAAGATACCTTCAGTATTTCTTTTCAACAAGTACTGAATCCTTTCAAAAGGTTGATAATGAGTGAAATCTGGATTTGATAAGTGCTATGTCATAGCTGGTTAGGAAGCTGTCTTGGCACTGGTCAAATTCATTTAGATAATGAAGGCTGCAGTGTTGGGTATGAATGACCCAAAAGGTGATTAGGCAAATGAAGGACAGTTGAAACTGAAAGTAGAAAAGGCAAGTGATATGTTTTAGAAGTGGTTTGGTGGAGAGGTAAATAACTTATCAGTGTATTGTTAAAGTAGGTGTAGTTCATTGTGACCAAGTGAAGATGCATGATGTGCAGTCAAGAGAGTAAAAAAAAATAAAGTACAGAATAAATAAATAGATTGATCTAGTATTTGGGAATATCCAAAGGAAAGTAACAGAAAAGATGAGAAGAATGAAATGATTTACATGAGGAAAAAAATTTACAGTTGTACTTGACTTGAATTAAGTAGATACTACTAATTGTATAACATCTTAAAAAGTTGATCTACTTTGATTTTAGTGTTAATTTTAGGGCAAATGTTTCTCTAGTCCAATGTGTACAAGCTCTGCACCGTGAGATTTAACATTTAGTTATGACTTTTTTGGAAGAATGAATTCCTTAATGATACCTGTTACTCCATCCGTTTGAACTTGATTCTCATTAATAAAGGAGGACAAAGGTTGCTATTGTTAGTTGTTTTGAACCTTTATTTCATCTGCACTTATTGCCTACTTCTGAAGGTCCAGCAGTGTCCCTCGAATTCCCTACACAGTTTAAAAAAGAGAAAAAAATAAATCCCCAACCTGTAGAATACTTCCTTTTAAGATCTGTTTCCTATTTGTTCTCCTGAAATTATATGGAATAAAAATCACAAAACAATCTTCTGGAATGAATGTATGCCATAAATATCTTTTTAAAGGGTTTCCTCTGTAATTTGGCATTATGCTAAAACAGGCTATTATTTTAAAGCACCACTTTACTTTTCTAACAAGTAGCCTGCAGCTTCTGCATCTGTAAGTCATCTTGGCAAGCCATGCTTGCAAATTTTGTCTGCAAACAGATTTCTGGTGAATATATTAATGAAACTAAAGCCGTGCTTACAATTTGAAATATTGTACCTCAGAGCAAAGTAACTGTCAGTTGATTACAGGTTTTTGAACTTCCAGTTATAACCGCAGTATCCTGGAGGTGGCAGCAAAGTACACGCAAGGAAAGTAAAATGAACGTTAATGCATAAACAAGCAAGAGATTAATGATGCTATGCAGTACTGATGACTGACTAAATGCATCAGTCTTTTCTAGCTTAAAATGACAGTGTAGGTAAATAGAAGGCTGATGTGTTTATCTATTGTTTTTTAATTATATTGGGTTTCATCCAAGAACACTGAATTCCTCATTTTACATCTCCATTTTTAGCAAAAGATGGGAGCATTCTTTCCTTTCCTTTTCTCTCCCAGATTGTATCAAAAAAAAAGCTATTTAGAAAAAGCCCTTTTGATTAATATTTTTTTGTTTGTTTTGTTTTGTGCATCGATCTAACGTAGTTCAAAACCAGTCTTCACTAGTCTCCCTGTATTTTCAAATAGCTTTTCTTCATCTGGGAACATGCACGTTTCAATCCCTCTTGGTTTTCATGTCTTCAGCATACATAATGGTATGATTAACTGGCAAGGTGATTCATACTTTAATAACAGATTGCAAAGGACATCATATTAGACATCCTAAGCGCCCTCTTTACTCCAAAGTATACATACAATAATGCCCCAGCAGACATGAGTTATAGTTGCTGTACCTTGAAAAACAAGAACAGTGGGTGTTGGCAGAAACATTATTAAAATGAAAGAGAGAAAACTCCTGGCTGCCAAATTGCAACTGTTGGTTTCAATGTTAAACTTGTTTGTCAAAATACTGTTGGGTAGAATCAATAAAAAGCCGCAGCCAGAATGTTCTACAGGTTAGCAGTCTAATGCAGCAAAGTTCATTTCAAATCGATCTAAATGGGGATGTTTTTGTAAAGAATGTAGTGTAACCTTTTGCAAATGTGTAGCTGGCTTTGTTGGTTAAAAAAGAAGGCCTGGAGCACAGAGCCATTTATTTGCAGACACAATGTAGGCAGTAATGGAACAATTTCTCCATTCCTGCTTTACCTGTATGCCTAAATCCCAGCTTGCATGAAGGGCTTCAGGGAATCAAAGATTTCATGTTCAAGAGAAACTTGATGTTTAGCCTCTCTGAAGCAATATGCAGTCTAAGGCTTTGTATGAAGTGGTTACTGGGAGAGGGATGCATCTGGCTAGCGAGAGAAAACAAGCTTTAAGGTCTTGCTTCCCTCCTCTGGCTTTAGTAGTGAAGGCGATGGGCAGCCATGGCATTGAGCTGCATGGAAGTAGTGCTACTGCAGCCAGCACAGGTCTGAATAACAGATGGGCTTTGTTCCCTACAGATGTGACATCTGCTGGAGCTCGACATAAGTTTCAGTGAAAACCTGTAAGGAAGCCTGAAAGCACTGTCCGTGGCAATGTAGGGATACAGTGTCTTTTTCTTCAACCCTCTTCAACCCACACCCATAGGGGTGACAGGTACTCCTTGTTTGAAGAGGTAGAAGGCAGAATGCTTTACAGCTTTCTAATGTTAGTAGGTATCTGTAAGGAAAGTCTGAGCATCTTTAGAAGCTACTGACAGGCAATGCCTCTTTCTGAGTTAAAGAACTCACAGCACAGCTTAACCATCTCTGCTGCCTTAGGTTCTCATTCTGTGTGGCACGGACAGTGAAGGCGTGGTTCTAGATGGCCCCTTCTGAGGAAGATATGACTGGAGTAGCGTCTACAAAAAGGGCGTGAGAGAAGACCCAGGAAACTACAGACCTGTTAGTCTAACCTCAGTCCCTGGAAAAGTTACGTAAAAGACTGTCCTGGATGGCACTGAAGGGCATTTAAAGAACAAAGCCGTTATCAGGCCTAGTCAACATGGGTTCACCAAGAGAAAGTCCTGCTTTAGTAATCTGATCTCCTGTGATAAGGTCACCAGCTTGGTAGATGAAGGGAAGGCAGTGGATATAATCTTGCTGGATTTTCTGTCCCTCATGACGTCCTTCTGCACAAATTGCCCAGCTGTGAGATAAACAGGTTTCATGCTACACTGGGCGATGGACTGGTTCAACAGTGGAGCTCAAAGGGTTGTAGTGGATGGGGCTAAATCTGGCTTGCAGACCGGCACTAGTGGTGTCCCCCACAGCTCAGTTCTAGGACTGGTTCTGATCCACATTTTTATCAGTGGTCTGGACACAGGAGTGGAGTGCATCCTCAGCATGTTTGCTGATGGTACTAAACTGGGGGGTTTAATACACCCAAAAAACTGCATTAGCCAGCTGGGTAAAAGGGTGGTGGTTGATGCCCCACACCTGTCAGCACTCAAGAGACATTTGGGCAATGCCCTCAGTAATGTGCTTTAACTTTTGGTTAGCCCTGAAGTGGTCAGGGAGTTGGACAATCTTTGTAGGTCCTTTCCAACTGAACTGTTGTATTCTGTCTGCTACTCCTCCTGAGATTTTGCATGCTTTGCAATTTTATCTAAGTACTGATGATAGTTATCAATCCATGACAAGTTACTAATCCATAACTTGTTGTCAAATAAAGGAATCATGAATGCTATCAAGACTGTTTCTAAATATAGCATTTTGATAGCATAACTACCGTGGTGTAACATGTAATTATTATGGCTACTGTGCATGAACAATAAGGGACTTGTATATTTTAAGGCATTAAACTATTTCAGCTTTCTTTAGAAGATAGTGATATTTATTGTTGAGATGAACTGCTAAAAAGTTAGCACAGCTTTTTTGCATTCGTTGACTATGGATTTGTTCCAAAGATAGGCATGAACTGTAGCATTCTGCTACTTGTTAAGTCTGTAAAGGAACATCTTTATTATTCAATCTCCTTCATAACAAAGTGTTAATCTGTGTAAGAAACAGCACATGGATTTATCCTAAAATATGAATTTCAATGAAATCATTCAGTTCAGGGAATTTTGAAAGTTTTAAACTATTTTTAACCTGTTAGTTTAGCTTATGTGAAGTTTAACCTAGACTTGTACACTCAGAGGTTGACATCACTTTTACTTAAACCACTTTAAAATAAGATTCAAGTTAATCCTAGGTAATGTTTTACCAAATATGGTGTCATAGATAATAGGATTTTGATCCTGAATTCTTTTATTACAAATTTCTAGTTGAGTTAGAATGTGTATTTTAGGAAGACATTTACACTTGGTTCTTAGTTTTTCTGATCATGGAAAATGTCTATCAGATCAACTGGATTTTGTCTGAAGAGGTAACTACTATTACTGTAAAAAAAAAAAAAGGCATTTTTAAATAACATTTTCAACTTCATCTTGAATCACTGAATTTGTGCATTGGTCTGTTAGATTGAGTTGAGTCTTTTTAAGTGGTCCTGTTGGCTGCTGTGGGACTAGACAGTACAAAATATTTAATCTGAATACTGATATTACAGCGTGCCTTACAGTGTGCCAAATCTTTGAAAATGCAAGCCAGAAATGTTAAAGAAATTTATCCTAAAATTGAGAAGGAGATGCAAGTACAGAACCTTTAGATGGACAGGTTAATCCAAGTCTTTCAGCCATGACTACAAATGATGTCTGAACAGGCCAGTAGCTTGTGAAAACAACCATCAAAACAGTATTTATTTGAATTGTTTTATAAAAACATTTTGTGTTCTGCAGAAAAATATATCCACAGCTAACCATTCAGTCTCAGATTTTTCTACTTGTATGCTGTTCATCCTTTGTGGACCTAGTTGTTGTCTTTTTCCTTATTAAGTACTCAGACATTTAACTTAATAACTTTGCATGCATCATCTCAGCTGCAGTAACCGGCTCCCTGCACACTTAAGTTCACATTTGTATTGTACTGAAAATGTCTTTGTTTTCTTTTCATATGCAGCTGGCCAAAATCATGCACGTGCACTGTGGCTGCAGCTCAGTTGATGAAGAACTAATTCAGTTACAGGAGCATAGCTGTCTGATCTGTGAATTCAGAACTGCTAGATGTCTGTCCATTTGTTTGCTCTGCATTGGGCCTCCTTGCTGCATTGAACTGCTCGTACTCTTAAATAGGAATAGCAAATAAGGGCACATTTTTTATTTTTATTTTTATTTTTATTTTTTTCATTCTTTAGGGTCCCTCCTCTGTTTCTTCTGCATCTGGTTTCCGCACGGGGAGCGATGCATCATATACTTTCGGGCAAGGATGATTGTTAGAGGTTAGCAGGACCGTTAGAGCTAATACAATGAGCTCAGATAATGTCGAGCTGTATCAGTTATGGTCTTCCTAACAGTCTGTTTTGTATGGGTAGCTATTTCACTTGTGAATGATGATTTCGTTAGGCTAGAAGGAGGCAGAAAGTTGAGAAGCAAATGGAATGACCTGCCAATTAAGCAAGTACAACACCAGACTGCTAATACAGGCTGAAATGAGGACTGCAAATTCTTTGCAACTTGTATGCAGTTTTCAGAAACTTCAAAGCCTTACTCTTCTGAACGTCAATCTTGTGACAAATGGAGCTGTCTTAAAGGAAAATAAACTTACTGAAAATATTTTTAGTAATAGATGCCACAAGAGTAGACAATAGCACAATATTTATACCGCTTTTACAAGTTGCTCTCATTATGGTCTTACAGCTATAATGGTGTCATGATATTCCTTGGATTATGACTCGCTACTGGTGTACTCCTGATTAAATCAATTTGTATGTTTTTTATAAGGCAGACAGTTCAATTTTCACATTTACATTAAATCTCTACTGATTGTCACTCTCAACAATTTCTGTGAGTGGGAAGAACCTGGTTAAATCTATAGTGTCAAGAAGGGAGAAGAAGGGGTATACTTTAAAAAGGAAGACTTCTGCCTGGGCTGTAATTTGTTACCACTCACAGCCTACAGCCTCTAGGTGAAGGGTGAGACTGCAACTTCTGGCCAGAGCAGTGGTTGATGACAGGGCACTGTTCTGGTGTGTTTCTTAGCCAGAGTAATTCCCCTGTGGAGTCTCACAGCTTTCTAGCCTGTTTCACAGTCTGGATTGTGACTATGTAGGTGAATTCCATGTGAAGAACTTATATGCTTTCAGTATCAATTTTTAATAAAACCTGTCCTGTAGCATGCTGTCAAGTAGCAGCTTTCAGCAGTGAACCATTTCTTGATGGACCACAGTTTGACTCTCTACTGCTCATTTTTCCATCACTCCTTACCTTCTCTAGAGCAGAGATGTATTTTGGTATGATAACTTCAGTACTTAGGAGGTCCTATGCAGTTTTTTTTTAAAAAAGCAGCAGATTTCAGCCATACAGACCACTGAACTCAGTTCCTTTGTGCCTTCCTACAGAGTTTTTGATCGAGTTAAAAGACTTGTTTCTTATCTTTGGTGGGTTCCATGGCATGAATTCAGGATTACTGAGAGATTCCTTAAACCTTTGGGGTAAAGACCTCTGCCAGTATTTATGTAAAGGTAAAGACTGCCTTTAAGAGAGACAATTTCTGCAGTAGTGACTGAGGACTGTGAAATGAATTGAATGTGACTTCTGCTTTCCCCCATGGATAGTCACATTGCTTTGAACTTGCCTTTTTTTTATATATATAAAAAAAAAAAAAAAGAGTTCTTACAGATCCCGTTCACTGCAAGATTTATGGCAGAAATTTATAATGTATTTCTTGTCTAGCCTTCAAAAGAAGGAAGGAGAAAATGACCAAATTTGTCTCAGATGTGAAGTTGTGCTATGTAATGCATTAATAAATGGAAATCAGAAATGAGTTTTCAGCACACCAGGAATTTTAGTGCAGTGTTTATCACTACTGGCTATTCATGTATCAGCTGCATGAATTTGTCTTTTTTATTTGTTTGAAGATGGAATTATGGTAGATTTCAACTTCAGATAAACCCATTGAGTTAAATCACCTCTCTTTATTTTTGAAGCAGACTTTTTTCACGTTTTCTGTTTTTAAATTTTCTAAACGTGCATAAAATTACTTCATTTGCTGCAAACAATAAATCTCAGAATTATCTCAAACACTTCCAGGCTGGAATTTGAGATGCAACCCATGAATTTACTTTAAGTTTTGCATTCATCTGCATAGGAGTAAGATCCTGTGACGCTGTTCCCTGCTGATATAAATAGAGGTCTAGTCATTTTAGTGGAATTTCTCTACTTGATGCTGACACAATCTAATATTTCTATTCAACTATAAATAAGTTTCGTTGCCATGAAAAAATGTTTGGTGCAATTTTAATACAGGAAAAGAAAATACAAAGGCTTCCAGTCAAATACTTTTAATGGTCTTCCTATCACTTCCCTCTCATATAAATAAACAATCAATCTCTCCTCAAATACAAGGGTTTTTCATAAGATCACTCTAGCCATTGCTTCTCCTTTTTAGTTAGTAGGTGTACCAGACTGTTGTCAAAGACATGCTGGCACCACTTCAAAAATCAGAAATAATACATCTGTTAGTTCAAGAAGCAAAAGTGATAGTAATTGGATCCTAAAATCAGTAATCAAGGCAAAAGAATAAATGTTACTATAAAATGTTTGTGATCTTTAATAATACTAAAAATGAAATTTTTAGTATTGGAATTGGTATACTGAAATGGGATTTATGAAATTCTCCCAGGCATGCTATATGGTCACCAATTATTTCTCCTGGGAATTTACAAGGCTTTGCCTTGTTTGATAAAGGACAGGTGCTGAGGCTTTCATCCAAAACAATGATTTATTAGCTTTTGTGATACTATAGGCCTCATGTAACCAGCACTAAATCAAGTGTACGTATACAGAAACAATGTTTTCCAAAGATGACCCATGGAGACTCGTTAGCTTCTTGCCCTTTTTCTGTTGCTGTTGCTTTTGTCATCTCTTGTCACTATTTTAAAAACAGTGGGATTCATTTTTGTCTTAATTTCTTAGCAGTGAAGGTTGCTTTGCTGATAGTTTTATTGCTATGGACTTTCAGTTGATATCCCATACCACTAAGCAGTGTAAAATAATACTGGGAAGGTGAGATACCCTAGGGCAAGTGAGATCATGAGAAAATTCAGATGACTGCAGCAAATCTCTTCCATTGCGCCAGTCACTGGTAGTCTGTACCATCTTTGAGCAACACTAGCAAGTGGTAAAAATGTCTCTGTCATAGCTAGGAATGTTATCTAGAGCTTTTCTTCAATGAAATTCACTCAAAGGTTTCATCTTCCAGATGACATGACAGTGGCTATCAATCAAAGTCACTGCGTGTTGATTATCTGTGTATCTGTTGAATAGACTAGAGAAATCTTTAATTACTATTAAATGCTTGCCAAGCATGGACATAAGGGAAAAAAAATCTGTCAGTCAAGGGGCAGGTCTAATGTAGACACTGAATTCTAATGAGAGGACACTTGAGAAAAGTAAATTAAATAACATGAATGAGTTGGAAAAGCAGAAGTAATTCACAGGGGAAAATAAGATTTGCCTGGAGAGCAAAATTCTGTATTTTTATGGCTGTGTGTGCAAACTCCTTCCCATCTTGTGATGTAATATACCTGCCTGTAATTATAGCGATTGCATTTGAAGAAGGGATACTACAAGGAGAGGTGGTGTTAGTTTACTCTATTTTGAGGCTCTTTGGTTACAAACAAATGGATGTGGTTCTTTACCTTTGCTTTTCATTACTGTTATTTCCTCCTTTTTCTTCTTAGATTGAAGCATGTTAGGCTGGATTTTTGATAATAAGCTTGCCTAAATGGGGCCAGACTAAAGCAAAAACTGGGTTTAAACCGAAGAAGGGACCACTAAGCTGATGTGCATTTTTTTTTGGAAACTACAGAGATATTCAGAAATAAAAATCATTTTAGGCCTGGTATTTAAGGTTCTCACTTATACTGCAGTTTCTTCTCCAAGGAATGCACCAAGTCAGTGAGAGACTAGCACATTTGCCGATAATGTGTGACCCAAAGATCAAATGAATAGATTCTGCTGATCTCTGCTGGCCTGAGGTATGGGGTCAGATTAGGTGACTTCCCCCTGTACTCACAACTGGATGCTCTTGGAGTCATGCTGTAGAGTTGCAGGGAGTTGCTCAAGATAGTTAGATGAGCTACCTTGTTCCTGGATGCGTAGCAGGGATAGTGGTGAGGAGACAACTGTGGCAAGCCTGGAGCTAAGAGTGGTGGTAGTGCATAGAGCTGAGAAGCGCAGTAAAAGGTTGTTTTCTCTGACACGGCTACAAAAGTGAGGGAGGTCAAGGAAGATGTGTGAAGGTAAGTGGCCCCTATCAGATAAGTGCTGATACCAATTTTATGTTGATGTTGTCTTGCTTTGCAACTAAAAAAAAAAAAAAAAGCTTTGTTAAAAATTTTATCCAATAAATTGGTTACTACAACATATTTCAACATATTTCTATTCTGTAACAGACCTGGATTGTAGTCTCCTTAGTCTCAATTTTTTTACCTCCTTCATTGCCATAAGGAAGGAGTATGGCATAGACAGACAGGGGTTTTGGATATCGTGTTATTTCAGCCAGAGTAACATTTCACATACAGATATTAGAAATTTTTACATTTTCTTTGTTTTGCATGTTTTTAAACATGTCTTTTACCTCAGATTGGGTAGATAGGTGCTCAAAGAAATGGAGAAATAAAAACTAAATGAGGTTATAGGAAAAAGGCAAACAGGCACAATAAGATATTTATTGAAAGCAAAAATATATCATCTGATTCCTAGAGTGCTGCTGAGATGTGATCACTTATGAGTTACAAACTGGAGGTTGCTACTGGATGCTACAAGGAGCTAAGTTACATGACTTGGTCAGAAAGAGACATTAAATGAAATCAGAGCCAATTGAAAGGTATTTGAGGCTTTGTTCCTTTGCAGTTTGGAGTGAAACCAGATTCTCAGTTGTAAAAGAACTCCATAAACATAATTCACTGAAATGAGAGGGTGATAAAAGACCTTTTGCTTTCTTTCCTCCCCCCCCCCCCAATAAATTACACTCAAATCTACAGAAATGTTCTTTTCCAGTTTGAGAGTAAGTGGGCTTGTATAATAAACATTTCTGTAACATTCAGCTACTTTAGCCCAGACAGCTCAATTAGGGCTGTGCAGTAAAATGCAACTTCTGTGCACTTTGTGAGCACTTAATGTGACTGAAAGACTGTTAGCAAGAAATCTCATAGAAAATAGATCCTGTCAAGTGTTTAAGGAAATTGAATTGGCATATATTTAACTCACAGATCTGAAAAGCAAGAGATTTCTGGATGCTGAGTAATTTAATTATATTGTCATATTTGACTTTTCCTGTTTGAGCCTCCTTTATTCATTATTTTTAATACATTGAGAGGTGTTCAAAAGGGGGTGGAAGTTACTCAAGCAAGCTGACAAAAGTGGAAAATATAAAATTAAGTCTGACAATGTTTTCCTCATTTCATAGTTATCCATAAAATCCAGCCTCCTCAGGTGAGTGATGGGCTAATGTTTGTCTGCAGCGTTCTTTGAAAAATGTTTTTCTTTATCTGAGTCTCTTTAAAGAGTCTCTGATAACAGAGAAAATATTCAGTCTGTTACATTTATATAGCTTTTATCTATAGCATAGTTTTCATTACTCACAACATTCTTTGTTCTCTGAAAGTGCTGCTTATGTTGTACAGTTACAGCCCAGGAATCCCTTGTTGTCTGTAGCCCTCTACTTGGTGAATGTAGGCTCTGGCCTGCTCTTGCTAAGTTGTGTGTTACCTTGGCCATGGTATTATCTGAGAGGACTTAGTGTTATCAGTTAAACTTACTCAGTTTAGACAGTATTATCTAAAAAGAAGCAAGCATCTCTTTCATTTGGTGGTAAACAGATAGCAATTTAGCTACATCATAACTTTTGTTTGGGGATGGCATGAATGGCCTTCTGGAGATGCTTGTTTCTCTCTACTGACTAAGGAGAGCCTAGAGGGCTTGCTTAGTCTATCAGTATAACTTCAATAAGTCACAGATAAATCAAACCTCTCTGTTTACTTTTCATCCAGGTAAATGAGGGGTTTGGTGTGCATAAGTAAGGTTAATGCTGAAGCACTGCTTTCAGGCATACCTAAGGATTTGGCCCTTTATTTGCAGAGTCAGTGTTTCAAAAGTGTCAGACGAAATCTTTAAAAAAAAAAAAAATTATATCATAGTAAATCACGCTGTCAATTCTTGGGAAAGGGCACTGCATAATTTACTTATTTATGAATCTCTTCACTAGGAAAAGAATGGTACCAATTGTGCGTCTGTTAGATGGGATCCAGCAAATGAGGTGACTTCCTATCTTGTAAATTATGTCTTGTTTTGGCAAATACACATTTAATTCTGAAGAAAGGTGTGAGCAGGCAGATTCAGATTTATTCTGAATGTTCTGAATAATCAAAATTGAAGTGACATTTTGGGGCATCCTTATTACCACTTTTAACTGATGGTTTACTCTCAAGAGACTCCGGAGTTAGTTAAGGTATCTGTTATCTGTCTCCTATTCAGGACAGATTTTACACCAGTGACAATAAACAATGAGATGACTCATTTTTGTTATGGATCAAATAACCATCTGCAGGCAGCCAGTGTTACTTTTATAATTGCCATTGTAGCATAAACATGTTAGGAACTGTATATAATGTGAGATGGATGCTCAGCAAGTACTGATGGTAGTTCATGCTGATATAGCTTGAGGATGCCAGATCCATCTTGTCATACTGAGAAATTGCTATTCGCTCTAGGGCAGAGAACAGAAAGGAAAATCAAAGTTTGAGATGCTATTTTAAAACAGTAGCACTTCCAAATGTATTTGCAAGTTTACTTTTTCTAATTCACAAACAATAGGAATACAGAGAATATTTTAGCAAATATTATTTTTTAAAAGGAAGATCAAGCGATTAAGAAAGCACTTTTAATTTTCCTCTTTTACTGCTCAGCAGGGAAATCATCAACACTTCTGAGTGAAAGTAAATATTGAAATGCTGCAATTTTCTTTTGAAGAACCAGTCAAATATTTACTGTCATATATAGTGCCCTGTTTTCCATTACTTACCAGAATACCTCGTTTATTGAATGCTTCAATTATGCATTGAGGAAAGTGATTTTGTGTTATGGTAAGCAGTTTAAACATTGTACCATTGAAAATAGTAGTTGAAGGCTAATAGAAATGGATTTAAAAATGGATCCAATAGGCAAGCCTGCTGTCTGCTAGTGCTTCTCTGACTTGCAAATGCTGTTGTGCTAATGAAGCTTGGCTGACTTATAGTAATTATTCTGTTTCCTTGGAAGGGAATAGGCACATCACTGCTTTTTCTTCTTAGTACATTCACTTTACTGTAAACATCAAGTGACATTATAACCTGTAATGATTTTATTACAATTAACTACATTTGATCTTGTTCAGCATGTTCCTGAAGAAAAATTTGGGCAAGTCATTATTATTTTTACATACAAGTCCTACATGCGTTAAGGTAGGAATAAGGAGAATTTTTACTGTTGGGCAATTAAATCCAGATGTAGGTGTTAAAATGGAGTTCAGAATAAATGTATAACATGGGAACTGTTAAGAAGAGACCTCTAAGGGATATGTGAGCTCTAAATGAGGTTAGGATGGACGCTTGTTGGCTGCTGTACGTCTATAGCTCAATTATATAGAAGAGATATTGACCAGCTGGGTAGGGTCCTTATTCCTCATTCTATTCAAGCAGAGGAACACGTGCACCATGTTATTTTTATCTCATGTAACAGTCTTTGATAGTTGGAAACAGCTTGGAATTTCCAGCCACTTAACTTTAAGCACGAGGCTGACGTGCCTAAGCTAAGAATCTTGTCTCAGGTTGCCTCGGCAGTCACTGAGAGAAGGTAAGCAGACTCCAAAATTCATTCATGCCATTGAAGATTTGAATTGCTTTGTGAAAGTGTCCATCTCTAATGATTATAGAGGGAGCGTATGGTTATTATGCACCTACCTTTGGTATCTCAGTTAAATTAAATGAGCTGAATCTGAACCTCAGCTCTGTAGAATTCATGCTGAATGATAGCCTCTTGTCTAAAGGTAACCTGAAAATTAATGGAAATCCATAGTATTTACCAGAGCTTGATATAGATGCTGGGACATTCTGTACAGTACCTTTGAGGTGTGGTTAGATTCTGCAATAAATCTAGTAAAGATTGTATATCAGTCTAGTAAAGATTCTATACCCTGAAGGGAGCCCCCTTCAGGGATCCCTGAAGGGATACCCTGAAGGAAAGCCCTGATGTGTTCCCAAGATATCATAACAAAACTAAAGCCTCAATGACTAAACAGATGTTAAGTGATGCTGAAAAAAGTATTGAAGATATTGGCTTCACATGATTACAGCAGGGCCTCTTATTTCTACTGTTTTTAAATTTATATTAAATTCATGTACAATGCACAGAAAGGGGAAGAATCCCCTCATTTATTTAGTAAGACTCAGGGTGTGGAGGGCTAGGACCAGACTATTAGAAGAAAGGAATGGTGAAATAACATTTTGCGAGAATGGAAACAAATAGAAAACTGCAACTAGAAAGATTGGGATAACTGCACCTCTTATCAAGCGCAAGGACATGCCTGTTAAAGTTATTGTTGGGTCCATTATTAGTGGAGTGAGAGGAATATTCTGTACAGTACAGATGTCCGTTATCAGTGCTTACAGTGTATTTCTTAAGGTATTATAAATGTTTAACACAAGCTCAAGCTGCAATAAAGCTTAAAACCCAAGCAACAAGAACAGTGACTCCCTAACAGCATTCCCTGTTGACCCTGCAGATTTCTTGGCAGGAAGCTGATGGAAAATTAAAGCTGCTTTAGAAATAGCACTGACTGCCCTCACTTGCTCTCCTCCGTGGGCAGAGAACCCTGCAAGGTGGCTAAGGGATAAGGGAGGGCTGTAGGAGACTGACATACTTCTGTGCCAACTCCTTTGTGCCACTAGGGCAGAGGTTCCTGTTCATAATTTAAGCCCCTGCCTGCTAAGAGGACTGGTAGAGCGTAAACGCTTCTGTGGCTTTACAGAGCCAACTTAAACCACGTTTGCATATAACTGATGCCTCTGATTCTGTTCAAAAGTCAGTGTTCAAGCAAAGGTCCTCCTTTTGTGGAAACAAATAAAACAGACACTGAGTTTGTTGTAAATATGTACAAAGATGGTGCCACATATAAACAATAATACTAGGTCATTGACAGTTCTATATGTAACCAACACTGTCACTGAGCTATATGGAAATATAAGACCTAAAAAAAGCCCTTCAGAAATTGGACAGGAGCAACTTCTTCATCGTAGAAGTAAATTGAATAAGATAGGTTCAGTCTCTATGGGTAACCTAAGATTTGAGTTACTGAAATATGATTGTTATAACAGGCTATTATTTTAAAGAAATGAAATATGATTGTTATAACAGGTTATTATTTTAAAGAAATGGATCAATCTATTAGAGCACATATATAGCTGCATTCACAGCTTAAAACATTCAGATGGAACAGTCTACCTGAAAAGTGAGGTGCGTGTGAGTGTGCCAAACCCTTGGTTTTGAGAGCAAATTGCTCTAAGTTAACACTATGTTGTAAAATATAATATACCTATTTTACATATACTTAAAATTCCCACTATTTAAAAAATTTGATAGCTTTATGAAGTGCTGGTAATGAGAGACTTTTGTAGGATACAAAAGTATCTTCTAGAATTCAGATGTAAAAATGCTGCTTGTACCAATCGCATCCAGGACTTGTTCCATTTGTCTTTAGGAGGACTAGTGGCATGTGTACAAGCATATCAGTTTCAACAGATGTAGAATGACAAAACCCAGGCTGGAATGGACTCCAAGGCAGGTCCAGCAAAGCAGGTTGCTCTGGTCAAAGTTGTATGTGCATATACTTGAAGCATACAAAAACATTTAGAGATAATGGGGTGGAAAAAAAAATCCTTCCTTAATGCAGCCTGATCTCAAGCTACTGTTTTTTCTTCCTGGAGATATTGAAATAAGAATCTCTGATCTTTTGGAAAAACTGATTCTTTGCCCTTCTTAAATGATACCATTATGGTTGCAGAGAAAATCAAAACCTGCTGCTCAGCAGGTGAAAAAAAAATTGTTTGTTGTATTTTGATTCTCTGCATCTGATTGTAGTGAAAAAGTCACTCGTTAACTAAATCCTAATGTAGAAATTTAATTTTTAATCTGAATGTGAGTTAACCTCACAGTCTTCAGACAGAATCTACAGGTAGTCTGCTTTCAAGGGTAAGGTGAGAAATACTTAAAGCTGAGGGCAATCTGGTTAAAATAATGATTCGTGATGGAGATTCTCGCCTTTTGTCTACTGTTAAATTTCTTCAGCAAATACTGAAAAACTATGATCAAAACCCATTGCCGATCTTAAAAACAGAAGTTGAAACCTCTGTGATTCATTTTCCTTCTGTAAAAGGTAAATATTAGGAAACTGTCTGTCTGTGTTTAAGCTAACTGGAGTTCTTTGGGTGGAAGACACAAGACAGGCCTGAGCCAATGGGAAAAACTAACTAGACACAATAGGCTTTGGATTGGTTCATCTAAGTTAAAAATACAGCTATTAGTTGCCAATAAAAGAAAACAAAACTTGCAATAGGGAGTTAAAATCATCAGCTAATTCGCAGGTCAGTTTATGAGCAATTTTAAGGATAAATAGGATTCACAAGCTCAGAGAAGACTCCAGAATGGTGAACAACTTACTCTGAGCCCTGAATTTCTAGGTCTTTCATTGAGACAGAAGGATACAGCACACAGGTTATTTGTGGCAATATGTATTTTATATTTCCTGTGGTGTAGGAAGCTTTTTTTTTTTTTTTTTAAATTACTGAACAACACTTAAATTCACATGGAAACAAAGATTCTTTCCTAGAGCATTTCTTTCTTTTCTGAACTGGCTGAGCCATTTCTCTTGACACCTATCAAGCTGATTGAAAAAAAACATTGAAAACAAACCCTCCAAAATTGCATATACCAGGATTAGAGGCAGAACAAATAATGCAGTGTAATGCAATCAAAATTAGAAGGAATTGTTTCACCTGAGACTAGGCCAGCAGATGGCAAATAGAGTTCAATGTAGAGAAATGTAAGATAATTAAAGTTGAAGTAAGGAACTAATCTGGGGAATACCTGCTAAGTGGAACAATCATCCAGCACAGTGATCAAGAAAAAGACTTGGGGATTATTCTGGAAGAAACTGTTGAAACCATGATCCCATTGAACAGTTTCAGTAAAAACAAGCAAATTGCATGTTAGGTTGTATGAGAAAAGTGAGAAGGTGTAAGATCAAGGAAGGGTGTAGCGAGCACTTACTAAAAGCTACTGAAGCTGCTGTACTTTATTATAAAATGTGCTTTTGTCCGTGTAATGCATTTATTAAAGCGGCAGAGCAAACTATCGAACTCTTCTTTGATTATTGTCATTTTAAATTTGTTTCCTCATCATGTTGAATTATTCTCTTCCTGGGCTGGATCCAAAGTTAAGTCTAGTCTGAAAGGTTAGCACTGACATGCCATGAATGGATCAGTCAATTGGCCATACCTGTTTGCTCATGCCAATTGCTGGGGGGAAGTTGTCAGCAACTGGGAAATTACTTTTGTGCATGTTCTAGGGCACCTCTGAGAGCTGGTGGTGTGTGAATTCCAACTTGTGACTTTCTTGCATGTAACTTTCTGGTTGGCATAAGGACTGCTGTTCTGAAGTTTTTGCTGAGAGAATCGGCTTGCGGGATTTTGCATTGTCTCCATGAAATACCTGGAACAAAATTCTCTAGAGCATCAGGGACTGGAGGAATTTACAATCTGATAATATGAGAGCCTCTCAGCAAAAGATTCTGTAATTTCATAAAAATGTTGCATCTTATTTTACGTAATTACTCAAAGAGCTATATTCCAAAGACACTGCCACTGGTCTGTTTACGAAGGCTGTAGAGTTTACCAGAAAATAGAGGTGGTTGCTGACAGGGTATTTTTGAGAACTTGTTCTACCCTTGGTCTGAAATAGCTTTTATGCCTTTCAAAGGTTCTTGTGCAAGAGGGGGTTGGTACCAGGTTTCTGTGTTGTGCTATATTAAGCAGCTCTGACCTGTTAGACTTTGAATGAAGGAGGCCTCTGCCTGCTCCTCGGTTGGATTACAGAACAGCACGTGGTATCAGCAGCAAACTGAACTACACCAATGCTCTGAGAGGAAGGTCAGAGCAGTTCAAAGTTCACCCAGAGAGGTAATGTTCCAGAAACTGCAAGAACAATCAGAAGTTCCAAATGATACTTCATTGTTTAATAGGTAAGCAACAGAAGAAGGAGGACAGTCAGAAAATAGTCTTATTTAAGATAACAGCTAGCTTGACTATGTATTTAGCTAAATTTGAGTTAACACATGAAAAGGAAGCCAAGTGTAAAGCTGCCCTCCATCTGAAAATGAACACAGTTGATACCTGCTTTAACAAGGTCTGGAAGAAAGAGGAAAATTCTGCTCAGTTGGTCTTGCATAAAGCAGAAACCCACTGTTGCCTTTTTAGTATGGGGACAGGTGCATTCTCCAGTGTGTCCTAGGGATCCTGAAATGCTCAGTGAAATGCTTTTCTTCTTGTGTCCAGTGATGGCAGCCAGGGTATCTATCTAGACTGGAGAACTTAATAGCACTCCTACCTCTACCAGTTTAGATAGACACGAGTGTTCGTGTGAAGAGACTATATCTAAACTGGAAGGTAAGGTCTTACAAATGGTGTGACTTGGAGCACATTTATACAAACAGGCACATTTATACTTGCAGCTAGCTTGGATTCGAGCAGAAACGTTGTGACGTTTGTCTAATCTTCTGTCCAGACTGATTAGCCCCACAGGGCACCCTTTTTAGCAGAGAAATTAGCCACCGGAGCTTTAAGGTTTCAAACCAACAGTGTGGACACCGGCAGCCGGCCAACCTGGATCATAGCATGCTGGTGTCACAGCTGTCTGTTAAAGTACCCTGCTTATTGCAAAAAGGGCTTTGCACATTTTACATTAGCACAGCTTTGCATTTTGACTTGAGCTCTCCATGCAGCATTAATTCATTAAAGAGACCATAATAGACCCAGTCTTCTGGTTAATAAGTGCGGTTTGCTACAGATATTGCTAGTGTTACAAAGAATGCAGAGTGCCAGCTATAAAAACATGGATTTCAGTTCTTATGCTGTTGGAAATACTTAATAGTTGTGTTATGCTTGATTGCTTTGTGACACTAAAAAAATAAATCTAGCAACCCTTTTAAAGATCTAGAGGCGTAGTCAACTCTTTCCAGGTTTAAATTACTCAGTTGTGGAAGTACCAACTTGTTACAAGTCTGCTGAAGGGCTGTGCAGGACATATGTTTGAGGCATACTTTTGTGGATCCAGTTTCACAAATGCTAAGGTAGCTATGCTTTTTTGTGCTGGAGACAAGTATGGTACTGGAGAATTAGGGTTTCTGAGTTAGAAATTTGCAGTAGTGAATGAAGGTGTAATTTTTGAGGTCTTGCAGAGTACTGTTATAAGTAGGACTTCTTTGGTTGGTATCTATTCAGCAACTTTCAAGAAAGCAAAAGCAAGTTCCATCAGCACATCAGTCTTGGAAGCGCTTTGCAAGAAAGGCCAGTTTTTCAGGGGTCTTTTTAAATACCATGAGAACTATTTTCTTCTATTCTTATTTCAATAATAAATGCATTTTTTCCCACACCTTATATACTTGCATACTTCAGAGATGGCAGAGCACTTAAAGAAAACTTGCTTTTATAAAACCCTATGATATATCATTAAGAGGCCATGATATTTTTAATGGTGAGGTTTATTATTGCTATTATTGAATCTTGTGAGCCAGTGCATGGGAAAGTTAAAGCCTTAATCCATGAGAGAAGTGTCGTACTTCATTCTTGCCTATATGTCATTGGATTGTCCTTGACAAACTGTAGAAAGCCCAAATGACAGAAAGTACCATTTCACAGGAGGATTTAAGTGAATTTCCACCTAAACAGGTCTGCTCAGTCACATTTTCAGGCCTTGTAGTGAGGCTTGTAAGTAGGACAGCATGGTTTTCTTTTTGTCCTGAGAGCAGTCATGGGATGAAGGAAGCCTTCAATGTGACAGAATACTGATTTCTGCCATGGGCTAGTTCTGACTCAAGAGTGGTGACATTTAGTGTTTTCTACAGAATTCCCATTGGCTTTGAAGGCCCACTCACTTAATGCAAAGCTGCTGGCCACCTGGACAGTTCCCTTACAGCTTTCTCAGGAGGTCTGTGGAGCTACATAATCCTCTGTCCTTGTCTTTCTAGCATTAGTCTCTACATGTATAGATGGCAGCAGCTGCTGTGTGTAGTGCTGTGTACCCTTCACAGTAAGGTGTTGAAAAGTTGCCTTTTTTTTTTAATTTTTTTTTGTCAAAATCGCGTTCTTTCTGCAGTCATAGAATATCAGGCATATACTGGGCAGGTGTTGACAGTGACTACATAAAAACAATGCTGCCCTTAGACTGGTTGCTGCCTGTACACATTTTGAACCTAATTTGAACTTGAATTCAGTTTGAACTCAACAGTGCCTAATACCACCTGTTAGCGTATAAAACAACTTAAAAATACTGAAAGAGTAATTACAGAGAGGCAGAGTTAATATCTAATCATACTGTTTTTTTCATTTTACAGCTGTGCCACTCTGCCTATCCACATAATTTTATAGATGTTTGACTAGAGTTCCTAAGCTGCTATGGTGGATGGACAGAGAGTCACAGCTAGAGGATGCTTTAATTCCTCTGCCTGTGTCTCTTTGGTACGTGCAGGTTAGAGCAATATGCTTTAGCTTAGGTTGCTCAGTGAATCTTGCTGTGTACCATGGGAAAGCAGGAAATCATAGGCATCACTGGAATGCATATAACATACAGATATATATTAGTGCAAGAAAATGAATATCTAACAAAAAAGAAGCTACTAAAATAAATCCAAGCCCTTTTAAACTTCATCTCCCAGGCAGAACACATCAAACTCCAGTGAACAAAGGATACGTGTGGAAAACTGCCTGAAAGAAAGAAAGAATCCTCTAAGGAAAAAGAAGCTCCATGTTTAACATCTGGCCAAGTTGCTGCAGAAGTTCTTTCCACTAAGATCCAGTGAGATTGTTGGACCTCTCTGAAGACCCATCAGCTCCAAAAGGAGGCTGAGACCCAGGATAGAAAGTTACTTTAAATGGAGGTTTTTTTGTTTGTTTCTTTGGTTGGTTTGTTTTGTTTATAGGATTTTTCTCTGATGTTCATCTAAATGCAGATATGAAGTGTGATACCCTTTCTGTGAGATGTGGAACAGCTTCAGCAGCTGTTGCATGCAATGGGTATATCCTGGTACCAAGTTCTGGTTCCTCTTTCAATGAATCTCTGCAGACTGATAATTGCGGAGAGGATGTGATGCTCCAAGGTGTGTTCCTCCTCTTCCATAAATGTATAGTAGATAAGAGATACAGAACAACAGTGAAATCCATTGGTTGGGTTAGTTTAAGATCTCCTCTACACAGGTACAGAGAGATTTAATAAGTCTATGCATAGTATGTGTTGTATGTTCATCTGTTATTTCAGGCTGGCAGCTCTAACTAAATTAGATGTCAAGCACCTGCTGTTTTCTCCTCATCTCTATTACAGCATTATTTGACATTGAGACATCTCTCTAAAAGTATTCAGAAATGAATATATCATAATTAGCTTGTCATAGATAGTGACAGTCTTAAGGAAAGGGGAAGTAAGTCAAACAGAACAAATCAAGTTGGCAAGAAAAACAAGAAAAAGACCAAAAATCTCCCTGAAGTTCCGAAGCACAGTGCTTTGGCTGCTCCCTGGCTGGGGAAGCTCAGCAGGACCTTGCATTCTAGCTTCATTTAATCGCTATTGCTGCTGTCACTCTGCAGAGCAGCAACTGCTTTCGAACCAGTTGCAAAACATCACAAATAGATTGCTAACACACGGAGGTCTGCACAAATGTCACCAGAGAATATTCTGAGAAGGAAATGAATTACACATGTTTTAATTTGAAGTCTTCCCCTCTTGCAGACATCCTTGCATTACTGCCATAGTCGTATGGCTAGCTCAGTGCTTTCCCATGACTTTACAGCAGCACCTCTTTCTGTATCAGTCATTAGCAAATGTAAAATTCAGCAGACGAAGCAGTAAGATGCTTTAACTTTACAGCATATGGTTTGCATCTGTGATGGAGATGACAATGAGTTGCTCACCAGAATCTTTGAATAAGCATTTCTGTACCTTTTTTTTTTTTGACATAGCAATGGTAGGCTTACTGTGAAGTGCATAATATATGTGACCAAACACAAGCCCACCAGTCTGAAAACTGTCATTCTACAACAAACGCTGCCATGTAGTTCAGAGCCAATAACTTCCTCACTCTGCTAGTTGTCAGATTAGAGCATGGTATTCACACTAAAAGCGTTCCTTACTGAGCATTATTGAAGCCATTGCTAGCTATTACATTATTGAAGCTATTGTGTAATAAGCAGGTTTAATATGCTTTACCCAAAAGGTTTATCAGCATGAGTAAACACTGGAGGTGCTATCCTCCCCAGTATTATCATATTTTTGAATATATATATATATTATTTTGGGAGATTTTTTTCATCTTGTCTGGTAGATACAGTGCAGTGTGTCTTTCACCCATACAGGCAAAAAGGGGCCTGAGTGAGGAAAGAGTTGCTGAGATTTACTCTTGGGGAAAAGTACTTGAGTTTAAATGGAGGGCTTTGTCTATTTTGTTTCGTTTTATTTTAATTTTTCCACAGTATCTCGGATGATTTCATCATTATAGGCTTTAGAACTGAAAAGTGACAGAACTGAAGCTACGTGTACTGATACCTTAGTGCTGTGATCTGTTAAGAGCTATTTTATTCCCAGATTTTCACAAATTGAATGAAACACTTCAGGGGGAAGGGAGCAAGAGTGGAAATGGAGGGAAGGTCAAACCATCAGACTTGTAAGATTTCTGCTTAACTGTTAACTGCATTATATTCCAGTGGTGGAATTCCTTTTATTTCAGTAGAGTTTCATCAGTGCACAGCTGGAATAAACAGTGGCTTTCTGTAGTACAGATAGGTAAGCTGTTAGTATTCTGTGCACCTCTTGTCATAGGTTCTTTGATCTCAGGAAAATGAGCCATCAATCAATGATTCATGCATTTAAAGAAGCTTTTTTCTGGAAGTAACAATGTACAAAGCTTCGTAACTTTTCTCAAAGGCATATTCAAGATCACTTGTATAAATCTTGCTGAGACCACTGGTGGATTCCTGTAAAATATTGAAGCAATGCAAAAGAAGACTGATATCTTCTGTGTGACCAAGAGATAACCATGCAGTTGGAATTGTTGCTTAGGATGACTACTGTGCTGGAAACAGATGTGAAGCTTCTAGAAAGCACCACTTATCTTTATCTTGAACAATGAAGGATTATTTTTACTATTTTATACTTTAGGATTAGACTGATGGAGTTCTCAGAGAGTTGGATAAAGCATTACACTACCAGTTTTTATTACTCAAATTTATACAAGGAAAAACTGAACAACTTTCCAAAACTGGAGAGCAGTGGTTGCTATGAAGCATGAGGGACAGCTTGGTTCAGAATAATTCTCCTCTTATATAAGGAAAAGAGGGAGATTAGTCAGTGAGGGAGTACTGACTGCTGTGCCATTTGTGTGGAAGAAATGTTGTATGTGTAAGTCTGAAACCACAAAAATCTGAATTATGAAAGGGAAGCTTCAACTGTGAGAGCATAGCCTCGGTACAAATTAAATCAACTTTTTTTTTTTTTTTGGGAGGGGTGGGGGGGAGGGCATACAATCCAATATCAAATATGGTTAAATTTCACTCTGTTCCTTCAACTCTCCAAAAATATGTTGCTAAAGGGCTCATTCCATACTAGTGAAATAGTGACAGACTAATGTAATCAGGATATTACTATTGTTTTTGTAACATCAACAATTGTAATGTCCTTTGCAGACAAAGGAGGAGAAAAGGTAGTAGCCCTACCTTAAGGGTTTGATTATGGAGGAATGTGAAGCTGTAGAAGAGAAAGTTGCTGAAAGGGGGATAAGATGCTGAGCACAGGTATCACATCTCCAGATGAATTTTTTTGAAACCTAATTGCTAAGATGAGGCTCAATTTTTATATAACTTCCTACTTGTCAACATAAAGCTTCTGCTTGTAAGCTCTTAGTATCAGTCTGAAGCAGGACATTTAATACTGTGTATTTATTCTCGACTGTTGGCAGCATCATCTTATGTCAAGTTATCCATACAGCAAATGGTGATACTAATTTTTTGTTGTGGAGGACATGTATATGTGCTGCTGCCCCCTTGTTTGAAATAAGGCAGCATCTGAGCTGAGTGTGCCTAGGATCTTGGCCAGGGAAAGAAATCTTCCTTTAAATCACTTTGATTATTGTGTAATAGCAGGCAAACCTTAAATATGTTTCTTTTTAAGATTATGCTGGTTATGAAACTCCTGTGAGATCTGATGGAAGACATAGAGGACCATTTGCTTGTGCCTCTCATTTTTCAGGGTCTATCCTTTAAAGCTATGTCTCGACAACAGGCAGAATAAATTAAATCAGAATCTACTGGAAAAACTTGGAAGACAAAAAGCATCTTTGAAAACCTTTACCACTAGATTTATGCTAAAACAGAATCAGGAGATATATAGAATAAACTGAAATCATGTAATGAACTTGGTGCAAGCATACAGTCTATAAGATATCAAATACATGGTAACTGCTGTATACTTCATATTGCCATGTGCACTTCAAAAATGGGCATTTAGTATTTTTTTTATTTGTATTGTAGTTCTTGGAAGTGAAGACCACAGTAATATGTTCTTCAAAAAAAACAACCAACCAAACAAAAAAACCCCACAGTAGTCTCTCAAAACTTATGGATATAAGAGACAGAACACAAGGGGAAAAGGTAAACCGTTATGCATCAATATTTATCATAGTCCCCTGGCTACCTGTGTAGCATCTCATATGAGTCATAGCCTCATAGAATGCTCTGGATTTCAAGGGACCCTTAAAGATAATCTAGTGTAACCCCTCTGCTGTGGGCAGGGATCTCTTTCACTAGCTCAAGTTACCCCAAAACCCGTCCAACCTAATTTTGAACCCTTCCAGTTCAGATGTTCCATCCTGCAAATAATTGCCCTCAGCCAGTGCACCATGTGTGTTTCAGGTTCCAAGTGCTACTAATTGGGTTTGGTTTTGCTCTATAGATGACTGCTGAAATCAACAAGAATCTTGCTAATGACTTTGCTAAAATTTGGATCATGCTATGAAAGGATAATGCAATGTGAAACAAATCAGTATGTAAGGACCGGACTGCTTAAGCATTTGAAAACCCCACCCAGTAGTGGAGGATTAGAGTTTAGTGGGAAAAAAAAAATTGGTACAGTGTAAATCAAAGCTTGGAAATATTGCAGAACATCTCTTTCAATTTAAATTGGTGTCTGATGATGTGGGATTTTCAGGGGTAAGGTTTGGGAAATGTTGAATTATTGTTTGTGGATATTCTGTGGATAACCTGAGAAAAATGGTAGGTTCAAGGTACAGGGCAAAATGAATCAGCTGTTACACCTTGAAATATGCAAGTAAACAGAGATCTGTGTGGATTTTGGGACATGTGCAAACAGCAGAAACATCATTGAAGGGCAATGAGTGTGACTGCACAGCTGTTTGTATGGTACTCCTTCCACCGGAGCCTGGCTGGCTGAAGGGGTAGAAGTTGCAACTATTGCTGTTGCCAGTAATTACAAGGTAGACTGTTCAGCTGGAAATCTTTTTTTGCCCTGAGGCGAGCACTCGGAGAATAGATGTTCCCTGCTTTGAGTCCCCTTCACTACTCCAAACTCCGTGCTAACTACTCTATTGGAAGATGGAAGGAGAGTGGAAAGGAGTGACTAATTTTCTTCTTCTTCCCCTCCTCCATATTTTACCCTCAAATTGCTATAATTTGTTGCCTTTCTGCTAAAATGGATCTTACTGCACACTTGAAGTTTTGGAAAAGGGAGTGAATTTCTTTAGAGGGCCTATGTTAGAAAAATACTTTGCTCAATTTAAGCACTGGATTAGTTTTCAGCGGTCTTATTTTTGAAATAAAAGATGTGTGTAGTATACTCATAATTTTGCCTTGAAAGGTTATTTACTCAGTTTTTGCTGCAATCCATTCCAAAGCTGTATACACAAGTTATTTGCTAACATTTTTCCTCTCTACACTATTTGAATGTATTTATCAACAAAATAATTGACATTTCAGGACAGAGCTGTAAGGACATAACTGTGCAAACTCCTGCATGCGTGAAGCTCCCATTGAAATTAATGAGATAGCTGCATATTGAGAACTAAGAGCAAACCTTATATGTTTGTAGGAATTGGCAAACATACAGATTTCTGTCACTTTGCAGGCACAAGAACAGCCTTATAACAATAGCAATCTTATAACAACAGTGTTTCTCATCACAGCTTGCCTATCTGCAGCTTTCCCCTAGAAACAAAAACATGGCTTCACCTTGCATTTTATCCCTTACGGTTGTAGCATAATGAATGCATGGCATGGCTGTCAAAAACCAAACCAAACAAAAAACTACATATAAAATTACAGGGTACTGCATAAATGGCTTAACTGTGCAATTACTGCTTGCTGTATTTAGAACAAATAAGAAGACTGCCTGCCCTTTTTGATGTTGTCTGGAAATACAAACACCAGAGAAACCTGTTGCTTTGGTCTCTTCATGCTGATCCAGGCTTCGCGTTATCCCCAAGCATTCGTACCAGAGCATTGAAAAAACGACACCTGCACCATAGAGACTCTGCTTCCTTTGCGAAATAATTTATCGGTGGTATAGTAACTGATAGCTCAAGATGAAGACTATATTTTTTCCTGTCCTTTGCTTAGAAAGTGCTACAATTTTGCATTCAGGCAAGTGTATTTCGAGTTCAGAAAGTGTACAGTTAATTTCTTTCATTATGCTGTGTTAACATGAAGAAGCATCGAAAAAAATCCCTGTGAGTGATTGCTTGCTTCCAATGGAATAACCATTCCCATATATATGCTGTTTGCCTCCATAGGGGCTTGGGATACAGCTGCCAAGAAACTGTTTTTAAAAAGTCCTGCCTTTACGTGATCACACTTCAGTCTGGCATTCTACAGGGGGCTAATCGTAGTCCCCACAGCCACGGCACTGACCCCAGGGGCCAGCAGGCAGCCTGAAAGGAAGGCGGGGGAAGAAAGATGGTTTTCCTCGGGACCTGGAGGGATGACTGTGCATACAGTGACCCCAGGAAGGCCCAAGGGCAGAGCTGGGGAGGGGATGCAGTAGGGACCTCCTTGCCAGCCCGCGTCTGGCTGTCGGAGATGCAGAGCTGGCCTTCCACTATTTGAAAGATTCCCAGTGTAATTTTGGTTTGAATGACAGTCGCCTTCTGTTTTTCAGAGCTATTGGCACATCTAGTCTTGGGGGCAGGCTGGTCCAAATCCTTGGGTTTCCCTTTGGCAGAACCTGGTCATCTTTAATGGGACTGGTTCTTACCACCATCACATATACGCTTGAGAAATAATGTTGAAATTAAAAACAGTGAGGAGTGATCACAGCTGGGGGTGACAAGGAGGAGAAATTACACTACCCTGTTTTTTTTTTTTTTTTTTTTAAGTGGGAGGGAACAGAGGTGCTGGCACAGCAGCTGGTCACAATGGTGTCCTCCCGGCCTGTGTCCCTGGTTTTCAGGCCAGACCTTGTCCATCTCCCGTTGTGGGGATGGTGAATGGGGAGTGGAAAAAGGATGGTGCGCAGATAGGGTTTGTCATGGGGTGCAGATGGAAGGGAGCTTAAGTATATGCTCTTTATAGATGCAGCATCTGGCTGCACCTATATTTATGGGTTTTTCAAAGCTCTATTTTCAAGACCTGGGCTTCTGTTTAATCTTACTAACCACACTTGGGCTGAAGAATGATCATCTGTGTGCATTGGGGAAATACTGTCTTTTCCAAGACTCTTTTATAAGACTTGAAAGAACTGCAGAGGCTGGAGGAACACTGAAATAAAGGAGCTGGGCTTTGCCCTTTTCAAGTTTGTACAATGCAAGTCTTTCGTGATATCCAGTCTCATAGGAAAGCTGGGCATCTCATAGAGATAAATGTAGCTCCCACTGTTACCAAAATCCATTTTACACCGCGTTGCATGAGAATGGGGTCACGCTGTACTGCAAGTAATAAACTAGGATGTTATTTCGAGAGAATTCTCCCTGACTCCCTCCTAGGTTTTCTTTTATGGGATGATATGTGGCATTGTTGTGTCCCTGTAAGTACTTTATCTTACTGAGATACAAATCATCTAGGATTTTTTTTTTGTGGTTGTTGTTATGATCTGAGCTCTACAGATTATTTCTTCAGTTTCACAATTTTAGTTCCAGTGCCTTGAATTTATATGGACATTTTTTTTCAGGATGATTTTGATTCATATGTCTATATCATAATTCCTAATATCAGCAGTGAATGGCAAGTATATACTTCTTGGAGCAGAATTAGGGCTTATCCTTTAACATAAAACGTCTATTAGTCAAAGGCAATTACATTCAATGCTTTTTTGGTGCTAAGTTACAGCAGGCCCTTGACACTTAAAAGTTGTTAACGTGTTTCTGAAGTCTAGTAGCATACATTTGCAAAGTGCTTCCTTGTTTTTTATTTTCACTAGCGGTAATTCAGTTTCTGAAAAAAGCCTTGAGTGTCTGCTGGCATATGTTGTGGGCTCTCTTCTGTAAGTGGGAAATCTTTTGGTTGCTGGAGCAGTAAATGTAAATGAATGAAAAGGTAGTGACTTTTTACTTCTTATATTACATGTGGAGGCTTAGAAGCTATCTTCAATATTATTTAAATCTGTATAATAACACGAGTTTATTATTTGTTGTTTACAAAATCTCAGTAAGGAAGCAAATTTTTCTTGTATTTTAGCATTTGTGGAAAAAAATGGGGGGAGAGAGAGAGAGAAGGAAAAAGAAGCATGGAAAGCATGGAGGCAAAATTCAGAGCTTAGGGTTCTGATTCATATTCCAGACCAACCTGATAACTACATGAGGAGGCCATCTGTGCATTTGATTTTGTGACATTATTTGCTGTTCTCAGATTCCCCTGATTTTTTGGTTGAAATAACACAAAAGCTGTTCACAGCATTTTAATAGAAAGCCAAGAAATGTGCACTTTATTATTTTGAAAAGAAATTGCAGGTACAGTTTCTACTGATTTCAGTATAATTTCATTTTTTTTTCCCTGCTTCTGATTGGGTGTTTACAGGTGGCTTTCCTCTAGTATATATTTTTCTGTCACATGAACTATCAGCTTTTGCTAGGAAAAGTCCCCCTTGCTGTAGTTGCTGGGCTCGAGGTCTGCTCCTGCAGAAGTTCTGGAGCACACGTGCTGGGTCGGTGGTGCAGCCTGGCACGTGGGAACATGACAAATTATAATAATTATATTCTTGTTCACGAAGTTTCTGCTTTGCAGGGAACTGGAGCTGGTGATACTCGTTTGCAATTAGCTTTGTGAACTGCTGTAATTATACATTTGGAAAATGACAGCATTTTACTTTTCCTCATTGTTCAAAGAACAGATGACTATAGACAAGAAGTACCTTGTAATGGTTCTGAATTACACTTAAGTGTTTGCTGTTTAATACTGCTTAATCCTGTGTTATTGCTTTTATTATTTTTGAGTGTTTACTTGGGTTCAATTTGGGGGATTTTATAACAATCGGAGTGTCTGATTGTGCTGGCTTCAAATTCCATTTAACATACAAACTGCTAAACCGTTCACGCTATTCTGTATATACACATGCCATATAAGCCCATCTCTATTTCTATACATGCCATGTATGTGGAGCTGAAATGGAGTTGATATCTTTATCTCGTGCCTCTGACTGCTTTACTTGCTCTCTGCCTTTTAATCTCTCTTTCCAGGATTTACAGTGGCATTTCAGGGGTTGCGAATAACTGCCATTAAAAACAAAAACAAAAAAATGAGCTCAGAGGGAAACACTTTCTCTTTTCGTGCTTCTCCTCCCGCATGTGGAGTTCCCCTCAGCCCTAACAGAGAGGAAGAATACGTGCATTTGGTTAATGTGGGTGGGATGGGTGAATTGTGCTACTGCCCGGGGGAGGTGCCTTGGTGTCATTTTCAGTTTGTAAAGCCAACACATGACTATAGAATGGAGGTTAATATGCATTATATGTTATTAAAGCATATTTTTCTGAAGTTTTGAAAAGTTATTTGTTCTGTTTCTCCAATTTTCTTCATAAAGCCAGTTTTCGTAGTACGTAACTATAAATCTCTTTTTTTCAGAAGAGCTGGTTTACAGGAAGAGCTGGGAAAATTAAGGTTTTCACATTGTACTGTCTTGTGAAGCGATGTTATTTAGACAGAAATGGCAGCCCAGACCACCTCCTTATGCTGGGAGGCTTATGTTTAGAATACATTTTTTTTTTCTTTCTCCTGTGAAGTTTAAATAAATTATATATATATATATATATATTTGCATATTATAATACTGTATGTCTAATAGTATATAGTCTTCCTGACATAGGCTATAATTTCAATGTACCTTTTCCTAGATGTTTATTCCTGCTTTAATTTAATTTACAGCCCTGTGACTAGCGCTGGAACAGTTATATGGGGAACCACGCTGCAAACTGTATCACCAGCTCTCACCAAAGGATGACGTTGGCTGCAGCTTTGTGCATGCTTAGAGAGTGGCTGCAGGTAGTATCCAGGGGATTGATACAAAGCTGTCTTATACTTTGCTTAGAATTATGAGCCTGGAGACACAAATCCTGATGTTTTTAAAGATCTGTTTTTTAAAGATCTGTGTTTTAAAGATCTTTCATTACCTGTGCATCATGATACCTCAGATATAAACAATAAAAAATTTGGGACTATGGGAAATGTAGTATGACGTCTAAGTGTGATTTTTTTGAGCAAACTGCTCAGATTTTGAGGGTGAAGATTAAAGGTAAGAATTTGAAGACCACTTCAGCTGCAGAGCAGATGTGACTAAGATGAAAATAATAGTGTTTCTGTTTGGATGCAGCACAAGACATTAACAGTATGCTGTTTCCAGTAACATAATGAGTCATGAGAATTGTGGAGGGTGGAAATTCCTATTAGAAACTCCAGTATAAATGTACTGGTTTAAAATACTGAGAACATTCCCCCCTTTCCTTTTATGTAGTGTTTATATATGAACTTCAGTTAGGGTTCCGGGCTTCATTTTCCACCATGCACTAGAAGAAATCTGGCCTTATTAAATCCCAAGTCTTTTCAGTGTCTATCACAAATGTAAATGAACAGTCTGTAGTGTTGCATGCTCTCCAGATTGCTCTGATGATCGTGTTGCCATGGCAATAACAGCGCATACAGGTTCATGAGACAGCATTAGTAATGCAGCAGTTTGAAACTTAATCAATGTACTGCTACTTCTCTGTATTTCAATATCACTTCAGGAAAATTGAATTCTAGTCAGTTGTCAGTCCAGTTTATTTCCTATGGATTTCTTCTACAAAATTTCCCTCTTTATTCTAGACACTGATCATGATATAGTAATTGAAATCTGTAGTGGTCTGTCATACTAATTAGATGACTCTGTCTTGTAGCAGGCAATCTTTGGCTGTTGTATTCAGCAGCAAATAGATGAGAAATATTGTGGCCTGAATATACTTGTATTTACAATTTTTGTGCAAAAAAAAATCTCTTCAGAAGAATCATCTTGGACAGTTTTGTTTATTTTGAAAAATTTTAAGAATGATGTGGAACTAGAAGATGACTTTACCTATTAGAAGTAAGGTAAAGCTGTCAAGAACAAGCAAATGAATGTTTTCTCCTAGATCTTAAGAAATACATTTGAGGAAGAGGTATTTTACACTTACAAAAGCATTAATCAAAATATGTTCACAGCAGTACTTCAGGCTCTCTCGCTTCTGAGAGAATTTTAACTTTTAAAATAATGTCAACAAATAATTGTTGATAATTATTATATTGATAACATCATTAAAGGCAATCAGCCAGTTGGGGATCTAAATATAATTTTAGAGATGAACAATGATAAGTAGTTAAAAAAACAAAAACAAAGTCTTCCCATGTGAACACCTTTGTGTGTTATCATATGTATTCAAGAATACAATAAAAACCTTAAGTTTTCTGTTGGTACTAAAAATAGTACTTTTTTTTTTTTTTTTTACAGTGGCAAGTTAATAACATTTAACATGCAAAAGCTTACAAAACTGAATTTACACCTAAGGGTCATAAACCACATCAGCTGAAGATTTGCGACATCAGAAAACATTGTAAATGTATAATGCAGGTGTCCCTTGACTGAATATAGGCCTGTAATTCATTTCAGAGTTTCTTCTTATGCCACGAATATTCAGAAACAGCTTTTATGGATTTATGAGGAGTAGCAGACTGCAGAGGGTGAATTCAGTTTGATAAGACTCTCAAGGGTCACTTCTAGAAATGGCATGTCAGAAAACGTTGAAGCTGAAATGAAACCATACCAAAATATGCCAATTCAGAAAATTCTTTACTTCTCTTTATGTACTTAGGCAGTGCCATTTATATGCATCCTGTTCCAATTTTATAGTAGGGTTAGCTTGAACATCTCTAGCTCTTTTCATTTTACTTGAATGGATTTAATCACTTTCTTGTAAAAAGTGAACCATCTTTCTGAATAGACTGGGGACCCAGCTAGAAGCTGTTGTTATCAGGTTACAGAGTAGGAAGTTGGGCACTGAGGAAGGGACCTGTCTTCCTTTGGGTTATTCAGAGTTGTCACCTGGGCTGGAAACAGACCTTGGAAGCCCTTGCTCATGGTCTCCTCTTCTAGCATCTAGAACATACTTGTTCTTTAGGCCTGAACAGCTTGCTTACAGTGCTATGGCAGACAGAGATTACAGAGAAATTTTTTTATACATATATTTTCCTGTGTTGTTTTAAATTACTAAGCTAAAACCAGTTTATGTTTTTTTGTTGTTGTTGTTTTGTTTTGTAAACATTGAAAGCATGGGTTATGGAAAGGCAGAGATGAAGGTCTTGAAAAATACATGTGATTGACTGAAAGGTTAACTAGTTTACGTATTTTTGTAGACAAAACCAGCTTTATTGACTCAAAACTCATGTGTTGAAAGTGTACTATCTACTTTGTACCAGGTATTTAGTACATAAGCTTTTGTAAGTTTTCTTTTAGCCTTGGTGCTTTAGTTTCTCCACCCAATAAAACATCTTTCTCAAGTTACATTGCAGGGCTACATTAACTCATGGATGAAATCATCTATAGTGCACAGTGCCCTCCAAAGTCTTTACACAGACTTACTGTATTTTATAAGAGGTACTGAACAAATACTTTCCTTTTAACCTCCTGCTGCGCAGGTGTGAAGCCTGTAAGAAACCTCTATCACAAAAGCAAAGATTTAGAGGGCAGAACATGACCTGATGGGAATACAGGATGAAAATCACTCTGAGGCAGACTTGCAGGTGCAATCATTCCTGAAGTCTCATTTCAGTCCTCCAAAATAGCTCTTATGAAGGTGCTAGCAACAGACTGGTTTGGGGCCAGATCTTCACAGCTGAAAAACTGAAGGTAAAAAGCTGCTACCTTTTCTTTACTGCCCTATTTTCATGCATAGCTGTTGCCAGAAACCTGTAGGGCAGTAATGACTCATGCCTCTAAAGGGTCTGAACAAGCCATGTGTACAGTTAGACCCCAGTGAGTTGCAATAACTGTCCTGTTTGACTCCTTCAGGGCTGCGAATGCCAAGCAACCACATGGTTTGCCCACCCAGATAAGCCTACAGTGGTTCAGAAAGTTTCTCAGGAAAATGCAATTAGTAACAAGATTTAATAAAAGCAAAACAACTGAATATGAGGAGAGAAGTCACTATTCTTTTGTTCTTCCTATGTAATGTAAGATAATAGTGAGAAGGCGATTACATTACAACTAAATGAATTAAACAAAGCTCCAAAACATAAATTAGAATTTAACTGTGCCATTAAAAACTAATTTAATTTGCAAGCCATCATTACTAGATAATAAAGACCTACTGCAAAATGCACAACAATCTCTTGTGAACACAAGAAAAAAAGCTAGCAATAAATCTTTTTGAGCAGATGAGTTTCTGTTACATTAGTAGAGGAAAAAAATGCTGAATGGATGTTTTAGTGCATAATGAGAACTAGGAAGTAATGGAACAATTGGGCAGCTTAATTTTAGCCATAAATGGTTTTATAACTTAGGGATGACCCTGGGGATTATTAAGAGAAAATGTATGCAATATTGATTTTTTTTTTTTATTATAAAAACTTTTTGAATCATGTAGATCATATAGATGTTAACTTTAGTTTGAGAAAATGCAATGAGTTGAAGGCTCCACACAATTTCTTATGTGGAGATGTATGGCATGGAAACACGTAGTGTGAGTGTACATCAAGAGGTGCTTATTTTCCTCAGGCAAAAATAGCCTTCAAGCTGATAAATACTTCTCTGTTTTGCTGGAGTTTCCTTTGGTATTGAATTTACATACTTGCTGGGGCAGAACCTGCTTTCAGTGTTGCTGGTAGGAAAAAACCTTTATTTTGTTTCTACATCTTTCCTTTTCTTTTGGTTTTCTCTGTAGACTTCACTTCTGTTGCTCCATGTTACATCGTGCAATACATGTCAGAAATCATCCTAATCTCTGTATTTCTTGATGCATTTAATACAGCTGCTGTAGGCTCCATGTGTTGTGGCAGTGCGTATCAGTGCAGGTATTTTGGCAGGGTACCACCAGCAAATACACCAAGAGCCAAGTCCTGCAGGAACTTCCAAAACCTTTTAGTGCAGTACTTTCCTTATACTCTAGTGCCAGCAGATGGCAGTCCGGCACTTTCCTTCTAGCCTACTAGTGGCCAGATTTCAAAATTATAGTTTTAATGCAATTAATATCGTTACTAAGAGAACTGCTTTTAGCTTAATTATTCTGATGGCTTTGCTATCTTCTCTTTACTGAGGCTCTGGCAGGAAGCTGCCCTGTCTGCCTTCTCTTCTGTGTGATACTAGAGTTCAAGCTGTACCCCCAAACCATGGTTGTGTGGAACTGAGTGTAGGTCTGTGGAAGTCACTGTGTAGTCTGTCCCCATGGCATTGACAGGACTATATAATTTATATTTTAAGTCTCCTTCTGTCTGAGTAGCTTTAATCAGTTTACCTGCAATTCTCCCGGTAGTACCATGAGGTCAGACTCTCTCTCACCTCAGTGGCTGTGTCGCATTGATGTATGAAGGTAAAACAGCTGCCATGCTCAATCACAGAGGCATGAGGAATGAAATTTGTAATTTAGGTCCCACTCTTGCAAATGCTTAAGCACATGCACGACTTTAGGCATGTGAGTTGTTTTCTAGCAGTTAGAGCTACTCAGGGATTTAGTTACCTGCGGAGTTATACATGATTGCAGAATTGGGGCATTGCTTGTAAATCAACATGTATAACTGGCTTGGGTGCTTTAATCGCTGTGGATACAGGGGACTATATTAATGACAGTTGGTGTCGTTATTTTACTGAAAAATCTCCTTTCTGCCTCATTGCAGCCGGCATGTTTAGAGTTCTCAAAGAGAAAGACAATTCTTATCTCTAAGCTTGCACAGTTCATTTTATTTTTGCTCTTGTTTATTATTTATGTGTTCCCATAAACGCTTCTCCTGCTACTTCTGTTGGTGCATACATAATACTCACTGTAAAAACATCTTCCAATACAACAGCATAGACCTTGTCGTGTTAGGGATATGACTTTTCCTGACAAGAGAGAGCATTTGGGAACTCTGGGGATGCTGAAAGCTATGGCTGAGCAGAATAATTATCCAGAATCTCCTGGGCAGTCATCTTCCCCAGCTTTTCCCAGGGCAGACTTGTGCAGAACAGTGGAAGGGAATGTGCTAGAGCTTTGGCAAAGGTTTTCAGAAGAAACTTGAAATCCATCAACACACATAATTGCATCTGGGAAAAAAATATTAATAATATCATCTCAAACTCTTTTCTGATATCACTTCCCATTCTATCCCATGACTTTACACTGGAGGCAAAGTTGGTGATGTGCATTCATGATACACTGGGTGTAAATTAATTTATACAGATGTGCTACTCTTGCAATGAGATGGCCAAGACCAGTGAGTAGCAAATAGACTTGCTGATGATCTGATCTCAAGGCCAAGGTTTTACTGCTTGTATGACTTTTCCTCTCCCCAGACTGCTTTAACATTGAACCCTTAGATAGCATTAAGCTAGCACCACTGAGTTTGCTTAAAGTGAAAAAAAAACTGAACGTAGGCCAAGAAAAAAGAGATTGATAGGTTATAATATCTCCACAGGATGATGCTTAGATAGTAGGCTTAATAATACTGGTAAAGTGCTGTTATAAAAAGTCTTGGAGTGGGTGAGAATATGTATAAATGTACTATACTGTACCGTTTCTTCACTCATGCTGTGACACCAATCTTATCTGAAACAGCACTAGGATCAGCTGCCCCTGAATTAAATGATACCTAACCGTGTAATTAGTGGTGTGGCAACCAGTTGGGCTTCAGAGAGTACAAAATGTTGGCATAATTTGGCTTGGAATTAAGGTATGATGTAAGACATTCTCACGGGTAAGTTACCTTCGCTGGTATGATTCCACCAAAGGATATCGGATGGCTTGCGTGACTGTGTGACTTATGTGTGTGCTACCGCAGAACTGGTCATTAAATTGTTCTAGTGTATTGGGACAGGGTAGTTTATATAATGCATAGCTATAACACAAAGAGTGATTAAAAAGCAGGTAATCACCCATAATGCTAATGTGCTTGTTGCCACAGAAAAGAAATGTCAATTAAAATTCTTATGAATTATTTACACATTTTTTTCACCCCTATAATTTGATTCTAAATTGAGTGTTAGCTTTAGGTCAGAGTTTTATGTGGAGATCTGTAACCCTTCTGAGCTTCACATGCACTCATTAGCTACAGGCACATTTGCAAATGTGCTGGAGGTCTCTCTTATAGCTGCCAGTCTATTAAAAAAAGATCAGGTTCCCTCCTTGAAGCCCTGCTGCTATGTTGCCTCCTACAGGAATATACCTTACACAGTTCTGGAAGTTGTCTCCTCCCAAGGATCCTTTATCAGATTTGAGGAAGTGACCAGCTGTCAAATTAAAAATTATGAGAGTTACTTTTTATTTTACTTTGATTTCAGACAATTAGTATTCAGCCTCTAGCAGTAGCGTAATTATCCACAAAATATTAGAAAATTAGTGATTTTCTCTGTGTGTATGATGCCTACCTTTTGTGGTTGTTTAAAACAAATATGAGATGTAATCATTTGAGTAATTCATAGAGAGATTTCATAAACGTGTGAAACTTCTGCATGTTTCCTGAAGGGTATGCTTTGCTGTATTTATGACTATTGACCTCTTTAATATAGGAGTGTAATACAGGTTACTGTTTCTGACACTGTCATGGTAGATCAGGTGAGAGCTCTGGGATACCCTTTAGGAACATGTAAAAGGAGCATGTGGTTAGAAAAAGGAGGTAACCTCTGACAGTGAAAACCATGGAATTAGATTGGCTGGTGTTTTTCCTACTGTTCTGTTGGTTGTGTATTACTGGGATTTAAGTTTTTGCATACCAAAACAAATACCCGTAAGCCGAAGGTGCCTAAACAATGTTTTCTTCCTAGATGCTAATAGACAGTTGGGTAACTGCTGTGAGGACAAGTGGACCACCACTGAAACTGAGCCTGTGACTTGCATCTGCAAGAAAATGTAGCTTTGCTCTTGTATCTTTTCTCTCCCTGTTGTCAGATCTGTTTGCTTTTCTTATTGCCATTCTTTTAGTAGCAGCAATTCACATTTAACAGATTGAGTTGCAAGCATAGTATCTACCAATGAGTAGGAGTTTGCTCTTCTAGTAGCATGGCTGGTCAAGTCCCAAATCAGTCAGGTTCAGGTCTAGCCAGGTGATACTGAAGATCATTCAGGAGGATTGTAGGATCGATTTGACTGTAATGGCTTGGAAAAAAGCACACATTACTGACAATGCATAGATATTAAATCGGAAGACCTCAGACTGTCTCTTTGGTCCAGATCAACTTAGTGTTGTAGGAGGTTAAACAGAGCCTTTCTTTGTATGCAAAGTGTGTGCATTTGACCTAGGAATATGAACATAAAGACCTAAGCATTCATTAGCTCTTCTCCAAATGTTTCAAAACAAATGTTTCAAAATGTTAAAAGAGAGTTTCATCGCTCATTTGTTGAGCTTGCAGGGTCTGATGTTGTATGCTGCCTCTTCCAGTGACAGGGACATGTATGAGGGAGGAAAAGTGTTCAGGTACTTGTTTTATTTTGTGGATACTTCATGCTGTAGCAACTTGTGTGAAGCAGAGAACTAGTATGTTGACCATGGATGTGTGGGCTCTTGCTCTTGGGGAATTCAGTTTGTTGTTGTTGCTGTTTTTCCTTTTTGACATTTCTGAATTGAATGGAAGGGGGGTTGAATGAGGCACCAGACTTACATTACTGTTAGCGTACAGTCTTGTGAAGTGCCTGCTGCAATATGAGCTATGAAAGTGACTCTTTTTCTCCTAAGGTGCATTATGGCACAGACAAAATACTTGATTTCTTCTCTCTGCTCCAGCAAATATTCAGGTATGACATGCAGAGTGGAAATGCTGCCACAATAAAGGGCGAAAGAATACCAGGTAATCCTGACAGGTCTGGGATTTTGCATCCCGTCTCAGATGTCAGGGTTTTGTTTTTGTTGTTGTTGTTTTTTTAATTTTCTTTTTGTCCCCTTTCCCACTAATAACATGTTTAGGGGTTTCACAGTAGTATCCTGGGATTTATGCCTCTTTAAAGCCAGTAAGAGTGATGTGGTTAATCTTCCTGACTGCTTTCCAAATGTACACCCTGTTTCTCAGACTTCCTAAATAAGTATTTTGTCTTACCTCATTTGTATTTCTCCTTGTCTTCTTCTTCACATCTTACTTTCCAGTCTTACTTCATTTCATTAACCAGTGATAATGCATGTTATAAACGTCACTTAGGTAATACCTAATCTAACCCAGTATTAGAATGATCTCCTTTAATTTCTATGTGCTTAAGTATTGTTTCTTGTCCCTTTTTTATTATTATTATTATTGAAAAAGGAGTCAATTGGACAAATTTGAAGAATCTCAAATATCCTTTTTAATTCTGTCTCCTGGTTGGTGGTGTGTTTTTTTTTTTTTTTTTTTTTTTTTTTAACCATACAGCAGCAACTACTGGGGGGGTGGAAGGTCTGCAGAGAGAGAGATTTTTTAGAGAAACCTGAGTTTACAGCATACCATTTACTGCATTGAAATGTTAAAATGCAAACCTTTTGAGCCGTTGCTTCTCTGCCCATTAAAGATAGAGCTCCCTTTTCTTGTTATTTTGTCCACAGATTCATTATCTTACCTTTTTCCAAAATGAATTGCATAAGCCACTTATCTGCTCATGATTCTAGTATAGCCAAGTCACTGTGAATTTTATTGCTTTCCTATTGTGTATTTGTTCATTCACCCATTTTGTATCATCAGCACATTTCATCACTTTACTGCATTTTCCTTCTTTCGGGTTTGTAAAGTAAACAAAATCAATACTAACATTACAGAATTCCACAAGTCAACTCCTTCCATTCAAAACTGCTTCTAGTCATAAGTACTTTCTGGCTCTGGTGTGCTACTTAGTTTTTTTATCGAGTCAAGCAGCTCGCCTCCTGTAACTCACCTATAAAGTGAACATGAGACAGTTTGCAAAGCATCTTACAGCACTCTTCATTAGAAGTGGAACATCACTTCCTGTCAGGTCTGAAACAGGCTGACCAAAAAGTTGTGCAAGCTCTTTAAAGAGTGAACAAATTCAGGGATGAGATTATCCCTGGAGGTTACTTATACTCTACCTTCAGAAGAGCTCTGAAGCACTCATATTTGCTGCCTCTTTGCCCATTCTTTTTCTGCGTTGTTAGTCTCTTCTGTAGATCATAATATTACAGGACAGCTTTTTAGCTGGTGAAAATTGTTGAAGCTTGACTGGTCTCAGTGGTGTTACAGTGATTTATGCTTGATTAGCACCTGGATCAGACTGCTTAAGTGGTAAATGACATTAATGCCCTGCCACAATGATATTTGCTATCACTGAATGTGATTTGGTGACTTTGATATCAGATATGATGGTTACGTGCATGTGTGATTCTGTGCTGATCTTCCATCATGGTCAGCCTCAAGCTATTCAATATTCTAAGCAAGAGGGCAGGTCCCTGACACTTGTTGTGGGAGGATTAACTGCCAGTAAGTAACAGGCTGTTGTAACTCCTTACCTTGGTCACTGGAACAAACCAGACAACATTAGACTGCTGCTTTAGATGGTATTTAATGAGAAGCTTATGCATGAACCTACATCTGGAATGAGATTCATTAGTCAGTGAACCTATAAGGAAAGAGACTGTGAAAGGAGGGAAATCCATATGTGTCTTTCTTTCTTGGACTTCTAAAATGCACAAAAATACCCCACCTGCTAGCATGGATGAATATGTTCTAGGGGATTTCATTTTGAATAAGGGCTGGAACTTGACATGACAGTTACCTTTAAAGTGGGCATGACATCTCATTGTACCAGTCATTTCAGCAAAAAAATAGTGAGGGACAGTCTACCCTAAGAAATACAGAGTCTAATAAGCAAGACAAAGTCTGGAAGGGGGATGGAAGCATCAAGACATGAGGTAAATTGATTACAGTCATACTGCAAGTAAGTGGCTTTAAAGGAGCTTTATTTATATCCCTTGAAATATAATACATTGTAAGCGAACCCTCAAAAAAAGCTGAGAGATTCATATCTTCATGAAGCCCATCCTATTATATCTAGTGTCATGTACAAATCAAACAGAATTTCTTTAGTGCCCTTTGACTCCACAATAAATTCCAGACACAAAAGAGATGTTATCCTTTCATTTCCACAATATGAATGTTATCTTTTCTTTCTATTTTAAGTTCATGTAGTTGTGCCTGACATTAACAGGACTGTCTGTTGGCAATAGTGCCTAGAACAATTTCTGATGTAAAATATAGCGGACGAAGGGCTGGTCTACATGTTGCAAGCATTATGGGCTGTATTTATCTGCCTTAAAAAAAAAAGTCTATACTTTTGCTTCACTAGTAGCAGTACTGTGTCTACAACTGTCTGGTTTTTGACATTTATCCAATTCAGTTTTAATGCTTAATTTACAAGGTGAGCTTTCCTTCTTTGTCATTATTTCAGGACTGTCTTCAGGGTTTCTGGGCAAGGTAAGAAGCACAGTAACAGCAAAGAGCACAGTCTAGCCGTGTTTAAATCTTTGTCCTTTCACAGTAACTATTGTTGTGCCTACTGTTCTCTCCCTGAATTACACAGCTTAATTGTGTTTGTCAGCAAAAAGGACAAATTGGGTTTTAAAGGTGCGTTGGGGTTTTCCATCCTGACAAGTCTGTTGGTCGTAATGGATGGAAGCAATGCCTCCTGCATTTTACAAGGCGTTTGGACTGGAAGATCTATCTAGTCAGTCATCCACTTCATTCTTCTGTATTCAGTGTTTCCTAATACTCCATTAAAGTGGTCATTGCTGTGTCCTCATAAATACGTCACTCAAAATTACTATGTTCTTCCATCCAGGAATTGTCAGTGTTTCCACTAATAGGAATGAGAAGACAGCAGTCACCTCAGCGCGACCAGTTCTTGGCTTAGTGAACCTTACGGTTTGCATAATAGGTTCTGTAGGCTTCAGTCTCCATTGCTTTCACCTTGAGTAGCCTCCTATGCCCATATAAAATGAGCATGCAGAATGGTCTCATTTAGCATCCAGTCCGGATAAATGTCAAGGAATGCAGGGCAGCCTGGAATCAAACGCTTCTGCTTTCAGTGTATTTCAATGAAAATTAAGAATGCTTTTTCTCAGTTTAATTTTCTTGGTAATTCTGCTTTGAGGTCCCATTCTTAGTCAGGAATGGAGGGTATGAATAATTCAGACACTGCCCTTCATAAGTGTATAATGCACCAGGTTTCACATTGTCTAAGTTAAGGTATAATCACTGTCATCTTCTTCTGTGCAGTATTAGTTCACCACTGCTGCCACTGTGGGCAAGTACCTTTCACTGCCATGGAGCACCTCACTGGCCAGTTAAGCAGACAGTCACCAAGTACTTTACTACTTGTTTAGACCTCAGATACTTAAGCTGGATAGGGTTTCACTAAGGAAGCAAATGCAAAATGCACTGCAATATGAAAAACACCCAGACAGCATTTTAATAGTTGCTGCTAGGTTCATACTAGCAATCCTTAGGCCTCAAACAGGTTTTGGGGTTGACATTTTCAGCAAGTCAGTAGACAGAGGAACTTTTGGAGTACTATTAGCTGTTGAAAGTCCCATGATGCATTTTAATTAGCGAGTAAATAACAGTGATGGAGAACAAGAGGTCTGCAATTCACAGGGAGTGTTTTTGTGAGACAGCAGTAATGAACTCTCTCATTTGAGGTGCAGTAGCGACACAGTTTCACTGCTTGCTGACTGTACCCTAAACTACAACTTAATTTCTTTTGTTCTAAATGTAGTTAGCCATGTACCCGTGTGACGGCTGTCTTGAGAGTGTAACTCGATTAGGTGCAGCTGGTGAAGAACATTGCTCCAGTTTTCATAGCAGCTGACCCATCACGTCCACTAAATGGAGTTCAGTTGCTCTTCGGGCAGAAGCAGACTCAATAACATTGGTGGGATTCAAGTAGGCTGCTACTAGTAACGCACTTCATGGGTGCCTACTGCTCCTGTCTGACTGGGTCTCTGTGAGGCTGTTGCGTATCAAACAGTCAAAAAAGACAATTTTATATATTTGAAAGAAAAAAATCATAGCCTGAAATAGCACATTCCTTGTTTCTAACTGACAAGCAATATCATAACGGCAGCTGCTGGGAGCATAGCATGTCTGTCAAAATGTAAATTGTTTGTGACTGAAGCTCCCTTCTGCAAAGATACAGCACCTACCTCTTCAAAGGAGCTTCTTTGAAACATAACTGTACAGATATACCTCATTGTAGAAAAGCCTATAAGTGAACCTTTAAAGCTATCTCCCAGGGTTTCTGTGGAATTTATGGTAGATTATATTTCAGGATAAGTTATTTTTAGTGCAAATTGCTACAAAGTTAGTTTATGAAATGTACAGGTGCGGGGAACCTGAACAGAGCCTCTACCTTCCCCCCAAACAGCATCAGAATGGAAATGTTTTGACTAACAACCTGATTCTCCCTTCACAAAATTGACTGGTGTGGATTCTCTCTAGATGGCAGTGAAGCTCTTTCAATGACAAGGCTGCTTCCTTCCCCCACCCTCTTTCCATTTCTTCTGGAGACTCATTTCCAGCTGTACTGTGCTATGATTTAACAAGGCTTTGATGCTGTAAGATGTTGGCGGGCACAAGTCAGACTTTTTTTTTTTAAAGGATAATATACTGCTTTTTCAAAGTCAATTAACACTTAGGGCAAATGAAATGGGGAGAGCTAAAGGTCAATTACTAAAGGATGTCTACAAAACCTTTCTGGTTTATACAGCATTCATCCAGGGATTGCAGATCACTGGGAAAAGAAAGGAAATAGTAATTAGCTCATTTCATTTCTCGATGGTTACCAATAAGATGCTTTAATACAGCTTATCTGTTTTATTTTCAATCAAGTGTTGACTGATGCTAATAATTATTCTGACCAGCCCAAAACTGTGTTGTTTCAACCTGAGACTGTGTTGTTTCAAGGCATTGTACAGTCATCACAGTAGCTGGGAGACTGTTGTGGCAATTTATGCACCAGGCAGATGTTAGCAGAGAGAATAGCATTAAAATTTCTGGTTAGGAATGCTCTTAATAAGCTGTATATAAAAGAAATATTGTAGCTGGGCTGTACAGCCACTAAACAAACAAGTGGATGAGAGAGGTGAAGAATGAGTGCCATTCTTACTGTCATTCATCATCTGAGTTAAAACAAGCAGGTAAGCTAATGCTTGGCCTTTGGAGAAATGTGGTGTCGATTCACTGACTTAGCTACTGCTGACTTTTTATGTCGTGACTGCGATGTTGTTTTGTAGGTGACCTGCTATGGATAGAAAGATTTAATCAGATGTGGCTTAGGCTTACTGGCCTGCATGCTACTCATGGGAGTCACTGATATCAGCGAGGCAATGCACTGGTGTAAAGTACGAGGGACATCTAAATCCTTTTGCAATGTGTGCCTTGTTTGCAAAAGGCAGATTCATGTCAAGAGAGCTTACAGCTCGAAGGCAGCTTTAATAAAAGTAATATTAAGCTAAAATTAAAGCACCATTCATAACAAAATGGGGTAGCAGATTACTGTCTTGTAAGTTTAATGGTGACTATACATGAAAATGGCCAGACTTGACTTGAATCTGTGCTTTCTGCTTGCCTTTTGTATGTCAAACAGCTTTCCAGGCAAGACTCATGCTTAAGATTGCAGTCACAGTTCATTTTTTATTTTTTTTTAAATAACTCTGCTGAGTTTAATAACCTTTTCCTTTTTGAATAAGGAGTTTCTGTTTGTAGTCACATGAAAAGAAAAAAAGGCCAATGCTACAGGCAGCAGGAGATTATTTCATGCCTACCTACTCAAAGAGGGTTTTACAAGAGCACAAGGGCCAGGGAAAGCACACAATGAGCAAACTCTTGTGAGGTAAATTATTATTTGGGATTTTGAATGGGCCCTTAATGTGTGGGAGAAACTATACTGTCAACTGGTTGTGTGTGGCACTTGACTTTCAGGTAAGTAGCGACTTATCAGATAGCTGTCATCCCTGCCTTATTCACTGTCTGTGACAGCAGGGAAAGGAAAGGAAAAAAAAAAGTGCTGGACCTAGAAGTCATGTTCCCTTATTTGCTGCTGTGTCGGAGAGACAAAGCTCTTTCTAGCCACTTGTGTGTGTGCTGTGCACTAATTGTCTGCCCCCACCTATTGCACAACCAGCAATCTTTGTCCTTTTGGTTTGAAAAGCACAGCAGTCAGGCTCTTGAGCGATATGCACCCAGGCACAGTGCTTAATTTGTTTCCTCGAGTTTACAAAGAGAGTGAGGATCAAATGTGCAGCTCCTGTTCCTCAGCTACAGAGCATATCCTGCCTTAAGGATATACGTAAATTTTTGTTATGGCACTGACTGTAGTGTGGTGACACTAGAGCTAATGAGAGAGCTCAGAGGCTGCAGCTCTATTTGCATTGCACAGTGTGATTCAAAGCGAGCCATTTTGCTTAAAACATGGTAGCTATGTCAGTGCACTTTTTTCCCCAGACTGATTCATGCTGAAGGCTATCCCCTGTATCTCTCCGGGGACCTGTAGCATGTAGATAGAGCTACTTTGGTAGTGTGTCTGTGGCAGCAAAAAACATTTGCCCAACATTTTGGCCACGTTTTATGGTACATGCTGAGCTATGCAATATGGGGATTCATGTCCAGCCTAGCTTTTACGCTAATATTCATATTTATCCGTGGCCATATCCACTTGTTTTCCCAGAGATTTGAGGCTGAAGGCAAGGGTTCAGAATACTTGTTTGGAGTGGTAAAAGTCCAGAAAACCTGAGTATGTCCACTGAACATGCTCATATTGGTTGTACTGTGCCTATAGCTGATCTGCATCTGTGTTGTAACTCAGTGCAAGGGTTAGCCTCTGTTCATATTTGGTGAAAAATATGCATGCGCTTATTTATTTATTTTTAAATTTTTGTCTGGGAAAAACACCAGCTCTACTGAGGTTATTTCAGCTTTGTCACTGTAATGACACTAAAAAATTTTTAGGGAACACTCCTTAGGATGTGAGCCATTTCACCATGGTATCTGCACTGTTGGCCACATACTGGAGTGCAAGAAATTCCAGCAGAATATGTCTGTAGATACACATGCAGGGAGAAACAGTTTTACAAAACCAGCATATTAGAGTGACTTCCTTCCCTGCCTTTTTTTGGACTTATTTTGTTCTCCTTTGAATGAGATAAGATCTATAGTATGCTATTAAAATTAAAAAAAAAAAAAAAAGAAATTTAGATGCAACTTTTGTCTTTACAACATTGAATTGGGAAGCATGTGAGAACAGCTGTTCTGTATTTCAGCAAAATAAAGAAATGCAAAAATGAGCAACAATACAAAAAAACAGAGTGATCGAAAACAGTCCCTAAAGCTTTGTTTGTGTACACTGTCTTTGCATCTGAGCCAGCATCCATTGAAATCAATGATACCTCCTCTTTGTTGTTGATGGAAACAGCTTCAGGCAGAATTGGCAGGGTATGTTAGACCACAGTTTCCCAATGTGTTATGTTTTAGGGAACCCACTCTCCCACCAGCATACATACTGTGTGCTCCGCTGTTCTACACAGAGTAAGCAAGTGAGAAATAGATATACTGCAAGCTTTTCAACTATTAGTTTTCAGTGTATGGGTTTAGCAAATATTTTAAAAACATGTTTTCAATACCTCTTCATCTAAACCTTACAAAGAAAATATATAGATTAGTTATAGTTCTTCTCTGTGATAGCTAGAGTCTTTAAAAAATGAAATCTTTCCTCATGAGCTGATGTCACGGTTCATTTCAAGTAATCTAATCTTCCTGAATGGATACATATAAAACAGGACAGCATGTGGCCACTGCCATTTAAGACTCCTCATGGTCCTACTTGTGAACCACTCAGATCAGTTAGAAGCTTTCAGAAAACATGCATTTTATTCTGAGATCCAAATGATCAGGTAGCTGGAGAGAAGTGATTTATGAGAAAAGATTAAAGTCTCCCAATAGTCAGTCAGTAATGCATTTGCACTCTTCACTGCTTTGATCGCTGTTGATAGTAGGGCCAGAGTTATGAACATACGTTTGCTGGATATTTCTAGTATTTCAGCATTTCCAGTGGATTGTAAGGAGAGTAACAAAAGTGAATTTAAAACAGCAGAATTAAAATTTAATAGCTCTTGATTTTATAGAGAGGTTTTTGTGAGATTCATCTGCTCTTCTCGATAGATGATGTTTTTTATTTTCATTCATGCTATGAAAACTTAATTTTGATTTCTTTAATTTCTTGGAATCTGTTCTCTTGTGCCTCTTGCCTATTAAAAATAGAGTTTGACTTATTGGAAATGATTATCTGGGTCTTTTGTTAGACACTGGACTAATGTGACAAAGACAATAGGAATCAAAAAATGCACAGAATCAGTATCTTTCACTCATCCTTTGTGTAGCTAAGAAGACAATTCAGTAGGTCTGTGAAGTTGTTTCTGGAATGAAAAAAAAACAACACAGCATGAAGTTCATGTCTTGATACCATTTCTCTGTCATTTTGGAGCTAGAAGGAAGTCAGGGTATCAGAAACCACATTGAAACATGATATGTTATGGGCTGCACAGGGTTTGTCTGGACTCAGAATATTCATGTTCTTTCCCAGTCTTTATTTCCTTTTCACGTAGGAGGACTCTACGGATGGTTCTTCAGGAAGCTGTAGCTATAGGAGTCTGAGGCAATACATCTTTCAGGGAGCAGGGAGAGAACATTGGAGATTGAAGGTGGCAGGAGTGTTTGTGGAAAACAGTATGTATTACAAGGCTTATGGCAGTTTCCTTTCCTTGGACAGATCTACAAGAAAGAAAGGAGAGACCTTTAAACATTTTTTCTTTTCAAGCTGTTTTGCAGACCAATCTGAAATGGAGGAGAAAGGAAGAGACTGTGATAGAGATCTTCACCAATAGGGAATTTAGCTGAAATAGTTTGTCAGCCTCATCTGATGCAACAGCCAGCAGTTTGTGGTTATCAGTACAGGATTTGAATGCTAAAGAGGCACTAAAGATCCTTATCCACCATGAAATAGCATTTCAATAAATACAAGCTGCTTCTTTGGTTCAAACCAGCCCCAGAAATGGTTTCTTACCTATTTGGAAACAAAATCTTGATATATATATTTCGCTTGTAACCAAGAAATCCCTAAAATAGTTTTGGAATTTGGAGAATTAATTAATCAGAAAATTGGGTTTGCTGTGAACCAACTTTTTAACATAGTCCTAATTTCACATGCTTCAAAAGTAAAATAGAAACCCACCTTGTTCTGTTTCCTTGTGTCAGACTCAGAACAGTAATTGTCATTCATTTTGCTTCTGGAAAAATATCATTAAAAAAAAAAAAGCCTTATTTTTTCACTCCTTCCTGACAGAGAACTTTTCTCTTATTTTCAGCAATGCTTCAATTCAAGCACCAATTAAGCAACACATATTGAATGATGCTGAATTTCTCTTATGTTCTCTTATGTAATTCCCGTGGTATGTATATTACATTTCCTATGAAATGAATTTTAAGCAAGGGTTATAATTTTATCTTCCCTGTCAAGAAGATACAAGTAGACTTTTTGAGCATGTGTTACATTTTTGCAGGGCTGAAGAAGTGATCAATGACCTTCTTTCTTGACAGTTTAGAAAATCTGTGAGATAGCCCATTTGTGTTACTCTGGGTTAAGTGCTACATGTTTCATCATGTGATTGTAAACCTTTTTTTTTTTTTTAAGGGAGGAGCTAATTTCTTTCTTATTTGTATACTACAGGAATGATGTGCAAGAGAATATAGAGCGTGTCAGAATCCTTTCAGATTCATCATTTCAATATTTCCTTCTGCTACAATGGTTTAATTAGAGGAGTCTTCTTTTGGTATGGGCTTTTGTATATCTTTAATGAAACTGAAGAGCATGAAATGTGGTTTCCCTGCTTTTAAATGAAACCACTTTTAGAGAAATAAAATGAGAAATGAAGAAATTGTTGAAGTCACAGTGCATGAAATTAAGAAAGCCCTGACTATATTGGCAACATTTTTTTTTTTTAGTATTTTGGTGACCGTAGAGCTAAGTAGTTGTGGGCTAATTGTTAAGAGATTTTCTTGTTTTGGTTCCTATGCCTTTGACAGTTATATTGGCTTCAAGTTCATTTGAGCAATTCATGATCCCAGTCCTGCCATTGTCTTGAGGCAGGTGGAGCCTTGTGTTCTGGTGGAGCTTCGCTGGCTCCAACTAGGTCTTCTGCATATGGAAAATACACTTACAGGCAGGTACATTGAAATCAACAGGGCTCTGCATGGACCTATGTCTTTCCTGCATACAATGAGTTACAGAATCAGAGCCAATGGTGGGATTTTGGAGGAATTCAATGCAGTTGCAAGTCCTGAGTGCTCTGTAAAAAATCTGGTCTCGTGCACTTTGGTTAATCTTGTCTAAGGGCCAAGCTCCCACCCAGCCGCTCACTCCCTACCCCTCCTCAGTGGGACAGGGGGAGAGAAGAGGTTGACAAGGTTGTGGGTTGAGGTAAAGCCAGGGAGTTTGCTTGTCAAGTACTGCTGTGGGCAAAACATACTCACCTTGAGGAAAATTAATTTGTTGTCAATTAAAGTGGACTAGGGTAGCAAGAAACAAAGACAAACATTAAAACAATGACTTTCCCCCTCTCCAAAACTTGGCTTCACTCCTTCATACCCAACCCCTCTACCCAATGTTGAGCAGCTCAGTGGTATGGGAGGGTATGGTCAGGACACAGCGTTTTCTCCCTGCAGCTCATTTCCCTCCACGCTTCTCCTCTGCTCCAGCTCCATCATGGTCCTCTCCACAGGCTGCAGCACCTCCCCTTCCTTCCTCACTGACTCACCCTGCAGTTTCCACTACAGTTTCTCACTCTTACCCCCTTCCTTCTCAGCTCAGAAGGATGTTCTGCAAAATGGGCCTGTGCTTTTTGTAAGAATACAAAGAAGAAACCCTTGAAGTAATCAGCTTGTCCGAAACGAGTTGACAATTCTGTTTAAAAGCAAGATCTGTTTTAAATGATAAAGAATTCCTTTATTTTCACTCTACAGCAGACTTGCCCCCAAAAGCTCCCTGTGGCAGTTTTTCTCTGAAAATTGCACTTTTGTCTAAATCAAAATGTTTCACAGAAATGTGCTATTTCAAATTAAAAAAAAAATCTAATAGTAAACACTCGAATTGAAATTTCATTTTACTTAGACAATTTGTATTAGAAATCAACTCAGTGTCTATGAACAAATGCTTAATACTGCCTAACCAGGAGCACACAGGACTGTCTGTGGTGTGCTGAAGGCAGTATTGCACTGTTATAGAAGATGGCTCCATATCTGCTTTATTTTTGCTGTCAGTTAGTCATGACACACACCACAAGACACAGAATACCTTCAATATCTTCTAGAAGTATTTTCCAGAGTATCTGGAGACTCAAAAACTGACAAAATACTGCAAGAAAAAAGGGAGGAGAGAGAAAGTACAGTAATTAAAAACAGCCTAGGCCATCAAAAATGTGAGACAGTGAAATCAATCAAAATTCAATACTATTAGCAGTAAGAAAAAGAAATTAAATGTTTTGAGAGTCTAGAACAAATATATGGTAAATTTCAAGATGCTATCTTTTTGGACTATTTTGGAAGTATTATTCTCTAAGAGGGAACAGAAATTCTGACTTTACATTGGGAAAAAGAAAAACACCCCCCAAAACACCCCAAGAGATATTTTAATGAATAGAGCCCTAATTTTGAATGAATGCTCATCAGAACAGATCAGTATTCTACCACTTTTGCTAAATGGGACGTTTTCTTTTTAAGAGCACATTGACAGTTGTCAGCTTCTTTTGAATTGTGACATCTCCCCATCCATTTTCAGTTTTGCATGCAGCTCTGAGCACTGTTTCAGTAACCTAAACAACAAGGTTCATATTCTAGATGACAGCAAAATAGTGATTCAGCAGACCGGTGGTATTAGCAACACCTTATACTGGTGTTGAACTTTGCATATAGAGCAACTGACTTCAGTGGGACTAAAGCCCTGTTCAAATGCTATGCTGATTTCAGATCTAAGATTTTGGAATCTTTCATGGAATGCAGTGAAGATATATTGATTTAACCTGGTCTCACGTGAACACTGCCTTATGTATTTAAATCAAAATTCAGTTCCTCTTCTGGTATTGTAATTGTTTTAAATATATATCTCCAGTAATTGCTGTGTGATACTGTATTTCATTTGGGTCAGCATAAGAAAGGCTGCAACCTTCAAATGCTCAGAAGCCGGGTCTACATTGTTCTAGTAGGGAAGATGAGACAAGACCGACTTTTCTTGATGAGATTGGAGTGGGAATCCATGAGGTACATTAAGAATTTAGTAGAGAAAAGTATTATTTGGGCACGTAGTTTAAACTTAACAATGTAAGTTTGACTGTGCAGTGACTAGATGGCAAATCACTAACCTCTGTCAAAAATGCCAAGTCTTTTTCTCTGTCTTGGAAATTAATGATCAATTCATGTAACTGAGAAATGATGGGGAATCAGGAGTACTGGTGCATGAGAATGGAAATAATTGTTTGTGGTTTTCATGAGAAGATTGCCGGTTTGCAGGATTTAAAATGCATGCAAACTGTTTTTTACATCTCTAATTGAAGATGTGTTTTCTGTAGGGAGGGTTGACTTGACATTGATGAACTTGAATGGAATACAAAGACGTGAAAATGGGCTCGTGTTGGCCTTGAAAGTGATTCACTGGTTCATACTGTGATGTTCCTTTTATTCCTAAGAATGCTGTGGGTTGCTAAATTTAGTTTTGCATGAGACTACAGGTGCTAGTTACACAGTGGCAGTGGTAAGAGGTATTGAAGCACAAATGCAGAAAGACTTTGATTTCCAAAAGAAAATTCTTTTATTTTTGAGACTAAAACAAGGACAAAGGATAACTTTGAAGTGATGGTGTTCATGAATTTTTGTTTTTAATGAGTCAAATTCTTTCTAGAGCAGTCACAAATGTTCCATAGACTTTATTATTTAAAACTTGATATTCAATAGACTAGGAGTTCTGTATGCATTTAGGAGAGCTTCATCCTGCATGGATGTAATTTGGGAATCTTATGTCATTTTTTGAGCTGATACAGAAATGTGTATTACTCTAGCAGTACAGTATGTATTGCTAAATAATGGATGTTTTTCTGCAGTTTTTTTCAAGGTTCCTGTATCTTTTTCAAAATAACACATCATGCTAAATTTATATATATATATATATATATGTATATATATAAAGTACAGGATTGGATTTCTTCTAGAGCCTTTTAGAATCTCCTTTTTTTTTTTTTTTTTTTTTTTCCAGGGGAGTAATTGGTAGGTGATATAAATAGTGTAGTTTCTAGGAGCTGAACATTTTGTCAATAAAAGTCAAGGCATGATAAAAGAAGATAAGGAGGATAGTGGGAATTCCAAAAACGGCTCCAGTTAGCTCAGAGGCATTGTCCTTCTGATATAGCTAAACCAAGACCAAGCTGACTTTCCTGACGTTGCCTTGGCACAGAGACAAAACTTACTTGCATTTGTCTTTAGCTGCCTGTGGAGAGGTACTGTATTGTATTGTGACTATGCTTTGGTACATATTTTGTTGCTACTAAATGAACATTAGACTAATTTTCTTGCCATAGATATTTAATAAAAATAATGCAAAATTACATAGCGATGCTAACTTTATTCAATATGCTAGAAGCACAACTAGAGTATGGTAACTATTAATTTATAGCGCATTATTTTTGTTAGGATAGAGATTTACAGCAGAGCTGCTGTATACTGAACATAAAGAACAGAGCAAATACATTTGAAAGCATTTATGCAATGTTCTTGAGAAGGCAGAGTAAAGAACATTATTTTATTGCAAAACTACTTTATACAGATAGAAAAATTGTAGAAGTTTGTTCATCAAAAGGTTTAGTGAATGTTCATCGTAAGGGAAGCATGCCATTAATACTTTCTCCTTCCCCGGATGACTTTCTGTTCTATTTTACCCACTCAGTTCTCTTCTATATATTTGAGAAAGGCAGGAGATCAGCTGGAAATTACAACCTTACCTGTATTTTCAAGTGGCCATTTTTGAGAAGTGAACGTGAATAATACGTTGTCAGAGACCATGAGGTAATATAGGTTTCTAGGGGCTTCTAGAGAACTTTTTGTAATGAAGATGTTTCCTGACTATATTTTGGAGATGTACATTGCCTGTTTAATCATCTTGTCTGTCCCTCTTTTGAAAATGGATAGAAATGAATGTATATATAGCAGATTCATAACAAATAATAACAACATCTGGCTGTTTGCTTAACACATGTATTTCTGTCTGATTGTACTTGGGGATGACTGAACTTCATTCATGCCTTCTCTTATATAAATTTACATTCTTGAATTGTGCCAATATTAAGGCAGGAGCAGACTTATTCTCTAGATGACTGTTAAAGTGCCTGGTATACCACCAAGGACTTCAATGACTAAGCTGTCAATGGATATTATTATTAAATCTTGGAGACTAAAAAGCCTCAAAGAACCTTGTTAGGGTTTTCTAAGATTAGATTTTTGTCATCTTTACCTGAACTGGGTTGCACCACACTCTGTGTGTTATCCTCTGATTTCTTAGTTTGCTCAGAGTGAGATTCTCTGAAGTGTAAGTAGCCCTTAGGTAAAACATACCTTGTTATTATAGTCTGAACTTGACCCCTGACACCCCCCTGCCCAAGACACTTGGCAGTTTTTTTGCCTGGCTTTCGATCACAAAGAAAAAGAACTGCAAATTTCTAGAGTAGAGCACCTTGCTTTGTCAGGGTAATGTATTGTGAACACATCTATTGTGGTCATTAAGCTGAAGGAAAAAAGATGCAATAATATTGTGTATTTCAAAAGGGTAATTAAAATGTTGCCTGCAAAGAATAGGTCAGTGTATTGTATAATTTCATGTCACAATATATTAGCATAAGTAGAGATGCTCTTCTGAAGTGAAAAGTTGTTAGAACAGGTACTTGCTGGCTGCACAAAGACTTTTATTTTTTAAAGAATACAGCTGCAAACAGACTGTCTCCCAGGCACTCACAGAGGAACCATGCATGGAGTAGGGCTGCCTACTGTAAAAGAAAACAAAATACAGCACAATGTCTTCCATCATTTATTATTATTATTTTTATTTTTTTTCTGTGTGATTTCAAAGGATAGTTAGGGTAAAAGATTATCTTGATTTGGGCACAGGTTATAACCGATAGATTTTCCTTTTTCTTCTTTTTTAAATATCATGCACAAGAAGCAAAGGAAAACAGATTTTCCTTGGCTATATGGAGTTTCACATGAGGTAAATTCAAGATTTTTGTTTTACTTATGTAAATGATGTTTATTCAAATTGGGAATAATATATACTTAAACTAAAAGATAATAATGTCTTTCTTTTTTTTCCTTAAGGTAATATTAATCATTTCAGAAAACTGAAGTAGTATTTTCAAAGACAAAAAAAAAACAAAAACTAAAAAAAACAAAGAAAGTGTTCTTTGGAGCTACAGTTTTGGTGCACACACAATCTGAACGTGTCAGTGCTTGCAAGAGGGAATGACAGATTGGCTTTTAAAGAACAAGAACTGTTTGTGAACTCTTCAGTGTTCCTAGCCACACATGCAAACCTGAATTTGAGTTCCTATATATCTGTGTGCAGCCTGTGTAGGATATTTAAAAGCACTTCTCATGGGCCTTCATCTGTGCTGGTGGTTTCAGGCAAATCTTTACAGTGGATTTAGTTAAAGCAGAAGCTTCCCAGAATGGTTAGTAAGCCTGACTACTTTGCACATTTACTATTTTATTTAACATTTGAACAACAATGAAAAAAAAACCAACAACAAAAAAAGAAAACTGGCCAAACCAAGTAAATCTGTTTATTGTAAATAAAATTCATGAAATAATCCCTTTAGTAAAATAGCTACCAGAATAATTCACACTTGCATCAGAATGATGGGGCTTTACATTAATATCAGTACTTCGTTGTACCTTGTGTAAAACCATTCTTTTTCTAAAGTTTCATGTTTATGGGACCCTTTCCAAAAAAACGCAAGCTCTGGAAGTCCTGTAATGCCTTTGGATGAAACAGGTACTGAAAAGAAAATAAGACAAAATGTTTAGGATGAAAGGAGAAAGGATGAAGCACATCTGTCCCCAGACAGGATTCACTTCACTTACATCTGAAAGACAACATTGTCTTTCTGGAGGTAAGAATTAATTGTGTGTTACTTCTTTACCATTCCATTTGAAATAGTAGTACAGCCCTTTCATTTCTGACTTTGGCATACCTTCATTTATGTATACACTTCTTTGAAAAATATCTTAACTCAGGTTTTCCTGGATGTTATTTTTCAGAAATGACACTAGGTTCTTAGAAGCTTTTTGCTCAGGGTTGTTTGAGACTTGTTGAGGTTAATAAAAAAATGAAGCTGAAAGTATCAGGTAGTCACTTGCTTATCATTCTCAGTCTGTTTGGAGTAGCATGAGTTACTTTGTATTAGAGAACCTTTGTAAGTATTTCATGTTAGAAGCTACCTGATGCCCAATACAGCAAGTTAGAGAGCTATTCTGTATTATTTCACCTTAGCTTCTAGATTCAGCAAATTAATTTTAATGCACATCACGTAGACTATGAACCTTTAAGTGAAAGTACATTTCAGATACAGAAAAAAAATCAGGCTAGTAATTAGAACCCAACTTTCCTTGCATTGACAGCAGCCAAGTCATTTATTAAGTCAATGTACCAAAGTAACAAGGCAACATCACACTTGATTGAAATCTTGGCCAAGTCTGACAGATGTTTTCAACTCATTGTCAGTCTCAAGTATGTTTTAATGAGTTTCAAGTGGCTGGAGCTCCCCTCTGCAGATGCCACTGTTACTGAAACCGTGAAAGGAATCTTTAGGGCAATGACAGCATGGAAAATTCTTTTGAGTAAGTGGTATGTCAGAAGAAATCGTAACTAGCGACACAAGTGCAGTTCCTGAGCATAATCCTTACCTTTTGAGTCTGATGAGCTGGTGCAAAATCATCTGGCTTTAGGTTAATACCCCAAATTCTCAAAGCATTTGATTCTGAAAAATGAAGGTGAAATTTTGGATGGGAGAATTCTTCAAGGATTACTGATAATTCCTGTTTCCAAGTTACTCAGAAATTGTGGAACAATTGATTGTTCTGCTTACGCTTCCAGGTCTGGCCAGGAGTCAGAAGAATAAAAGCACATCAGAAAAAAGCCTACAATAACTATTTTATATTGGTCTGAGCAGAAAGGACAGTGACTTTAACTGCAGTAGGACGAGAGATTCAAACTGGATCAAGTGCAATGATGCTGAATGCAGCACTTTCCTAGCTGGACAGTGGTTATACACTGTAGAGCAGATAAGTGGGATGACTGAAACAAAAGGGATGCCTAAGGTGACAGGTTACTAAATCCTGCAGTTTGACAAAGTTTTTAAGTTCGTTGCTAGGCAACAAACCAAGCTGATGTAAAAAGAGTTTTGCAAAAACCAAGTTTTGGTAGGTTGCCGTATTAGCAAAATAGGTTTTGTGGTTCAAGCACAACTCTCCTTTTTTGTTTGTTTGTTTGTTTATCATCTTAGCAACCCATGGTGAGGGTGAAAAAATTTCTAACAGAAGAAAACATTTGGGAAGTATGAAACTTCAGGTCCTTCGTTAACATACTCTTTGTTGCCATATTTGTCAACATTTTCTTTGCTGCAGCAGCATGCCAAATAGTTAGTATTGCCCAATGTATAAAACTAGATTTTGAGTAATGCTTCCTTGGAATGGAACATGTTCCAAAACGTTCTTTTAAATGTAAATAAACTATTAAGTGTACTAACTGAAAGCTTTGCCTGCTCTAATGGCTCTGTATGTCAGGGCAAGGTAAAGGGAATTAGCTGTGAAAAGAAGCTGGCTTTTCTGGTTTTAATTTTCTGGTTTTATTTATTTATTTATTTATTTATTTTGCTTAAAAAAATGTTCCAGCTTTTATCTCTGCTTTACTATAATTTCTGAATTAAATATATATATTTTTTCAAATTATTTTTGCTGTTACTAAAAACATTCTAAAGCACTTTTTTGGACCCAATGTGTGTAAATGTCTGGGACATACAAAGACTATATATATAAATACATATATATATATATAAAAATTCATAAGGAAATAGTGCATATAGAGAGACTTGAAATTGAGTTCTAGATTCCAACATATAGCAAGGAGGACTCAAAATTATCGAGTGGTTTATTTTAGATCCTTAAGTAACTAAACTGTGTAAGTATAGAATAATATAAGTTCTGAAATGATGATATTTATTATTCTACACAAGTAATATACAAATGCTGTTGGGACACCTATGAAAGTAAGACCTTCTTTCTGACGAAAGGCTATATTTGTAAGAAGCAAACAATTCACAGTTTATATAGCTTTTGCACTGACGTCTGAATTTTATATCCTGAAGAAATATGTTGAAAGTATTGTTTCTGAATCATGAATCCAGAATTCCATCTATACCAGGGTCTAATGGCCTCATCTGCCCAGAGAAAATCCTATAATCTCTGAAAGCTGCATGGAAAACAGCAAGCAAAACTGATTTTGTGCTAACCAGAGCTCATTCCTATTCATTCTGAAAGACTGAGCTAGGTGCTCCAATCCAATGTCACTCAAACTTGTACTTTATTCTCACTGAGGTACATGTGAAAATATGAGCAGCTCATACAAGAATTCTTTAATATTCATAGAAGCAAGTGATATAACATAATTGTGAAAACTTGTTCAAGCCAGCATCTTCGGGGATTTGGTCGTTTGGCTGCTGCTTGTGTTAAGCTTGTTGAAACTCATTTTTAAACCTTTCTTCTTCCTGCTTTACTATTATTATTATCATTTGATGCATACCCTATACATGGTTGGGGAACGTGAGAAGGAACAGTTTATGACCAGAATTGCTACAGAAATCTAGGAGATTTCCTTGCAGCCAACTACAGTGGAGAACCTAAATGAGTGCTTAAGTGGTTCCAAGCTTAGAGGTAAGAAGAGAAAAAGGCTTGAAAAAGGGTTGTTTGGAGCAATGTTCTTGATGCAATTGTGTTTAACGTAAAATATGAAATAAGGCAAGTACATATGTGACTGTTCCACTTTCAAAGCTATGGCTATCAGGCTAGACTGCAGAACGGGAAAATTTTCTGGCACTGTGCCAAACCAAAGATATGCTGATATTCTGCTGTAATTAGTAATGCCACTCTTAGGTAATCACAACCTGTCAAAATCAAGTACATGGCTTATTACCTACTTTAACTTCATTCCAAAGAAGAAAGGACAATATTTTAAATCTGTTCCAGTTTGCATAAAAATAAGCAACCTCAACTTGCATTTTTACCATTTTAATTCAATGACTGAATATTCTGATTCAGTTATTATGAAAGTAGATCTCCGGGAAATCCAGCATTAGAAATCTGTATTCACATTTTCATTGGAATAAGCTATGCTTTGGATTTCAACTTATAAGAAGGAAAATCAGGCATTTGCTTGAGAAGGCTCTGGTGCCTCTCCAACACATGTGCTGATTAGTACTGGTGTGTCACCAGCTGGAACTACTTAAGCTAGAGGGCACTTTGTATTCTTCCCCTCTCCATCTGTAATTGGCAAGTATATTTTCTGCCTACAATCAATTGCTTTTACATTCTGAGTAATGTCTCTAAGTAAGAAGAAATATTACAGCAGCTAGAGGAGCTATTGATTTTAGGCAGAAAATGCCCTTTCTAAATGCCACTTGAGATGACTGACTGAAACACAAAGAAAATCCGTGACATCACTATCATGGCCAATAACCCGTCACTTGGCAAACCAAGGAATGAACACAATAAATGTGGTTCTCAATTTACATTCCATATGAACCATGGCGCAGACACAAGGGAAGGACCAAATGGGGCCATCACATGCAAAGACCAATTTATTGAGCTCATAAGTAAATAAAGCCTGCATGTATACTGCATAGAGAGCATCAGAGACCCTGTTTTGTGGTAGAAAAGACATTGTAATAGCAAATATATCTTTCGTTATCCTGGAGACCAACAAGTGGTTAATAATCCTCTTGCAGCCCATGGGCAAACATACATGTTGTGGAGCAGTTCTAGATTCATAGAATATATATTTTCAGTCCTTGATCTGTTCACCATCATGCAGAAATATCAAGATAATAGACTTCGGATAGATGCTTTTGTTCAATAAGCATTTAAGTTATGGCGCTGCATTCTCAGGGATCTTTCTGAGTACCATAATCTGTATCTTCAATGATGCTTGTCAAGAATTGATTATTTTAGCTACTATTGGAAAAGCAGAATGGAGAATAATGGAAGCATGTATCTTGGAGACCATGTATTCAGCTTAGACCCTGCTGAATTTAGCAGATCAGGAGAAGAGCCAGTACCGGTTACCTTTTTTATCATAAGTGCTTCAGTCATCCATCTAGTTATAATGTATTCGTGTTATCATCCTGAAGAACTATATAGATTTTTTCTTTTGTTTAGAAGTTGTGTTCTGTAAATGTTCTGGCAAAACTTGAGGGGTAGGAGGAAATGATTTTCAGTTTTTCCGAAACGTGAAAGGTTTTTGATAATCTTTTTTTGTGCTTGAGGAAAAAAGTTACATCCTAAACTAAGGGACCAGCAGTTTCCAGACTAGTGATCTTAACTTGCCCAATGACAGACCCATTGGTCTTAGAAATTACAAGAATCTCAGATGAAACTGTGATGGGAGAGAAGGCTGAAAATAGAGGTACAAATCCTTGAGAATTACGAAGGTCAACACCTAGCTTTTAAATAGTTTTTTTTTCTTTTTTTTTTTCTTTTTTCTTTTTTTTTGTCTGGAAGTCTGCTTACCAACAAGTACACTGAAATGGTAGATTAACATCTCCCCATGTCAACATTTGGGTTGCTGCATTTTGAAGTATTTGGCGCGTATGTCAAATCTCCTGTTCCACTCCTGAATACTGTATGCTCTGTAACTGAAGCTAGAAGCTGTGAACATAGGAACCTCTTAGGAATGGTCTGTGGATGCACTATTCCCTGGTTCTCTTTAAAACACGTTTCTGTAGTATTTTACAATCATAACAAGAGGCTCCCCCTGTAGTCCCTCCCCTCTGTTTAAAAATTGCTGCTGCTTGAATTTTACAGTAGGAAGATACATGAGAACCAACCTGTGTTCCCTCTCTTCCTCTCTTCAGGTGAAACTATACTCAAACTGAATATTGTATGAGTGATAAACAACAAAATAAATATGCTGAGGATATTCGACATGCATCAACCTCTGTCTGTTCAGAAGAGTGAAAGAACAAATTGTGAATTTTGAATCTCCTCTGTAATATTAACAGATCTCCCTGAGGTGGGATGCTGGAAAGTTATGTTTCATTCATTGTTTATGTTCTAGTTCCTTATGCATTTTATAAGATGGTCTTCATTGTCACAAAGCATGTAGTTCTTCCTGGTGCAGTTTCCATACCTCCCTTCCAAGCTAATGTCCACAACCGTAACAAAAAACATTCAATGAGTACACGGCATAGCATTATGTGTACGTTTTAACTAGACTGAATTACATTCACTAAGAAAGTCAGTTCATTTTTAAAGTGCCTTGTAATGTCAATTGGACTTCCAAGTTTCAAAAGTCACTGTAGATCTGTATTGCTGTTGCCAGAGAGCACTAGTCTTTTTATTGCAATAGTGTCATGGCTTAAACAGCTACCTCCAGTCAAGGGGGTAAGTCAGCCATTCTGTCCAAAACCAGCCTGAAACATTGCCTGTCCAAGGGCCTTTCTGGGGGAAGAGTGGACTGGAGGGTGAAGGGGCTGCTTGTCCCTCCCCACAGAATAGGTAGCTAGGGTCACAAAGTTGTGAATTAATGCAGTAGGCTTGTTGATACATCCCTTCTAATACATAGTGCCATTGCAGTTGTGCATAGTGTCACTTCTTTGAATGGAAGTCACTGTAATTATTTTTCTCTTTGACTATATTGTCGCCTTCCTAAATGTTTAAATTCTCTGCTTCTTTGATATCAGCTTCCAGCGTTATAAGCATTCTTGTTCTTAATGTTCTGTTAAATTAAATGTCAACAGGTGATGACTTATGCTTCACTGGTGCAATCTTTCACTTTATCATGCAAAGTATGCATTTTTGACTTTTGACTATAACTTTTTTTTTTCTGTAGTGCTTCAGTATTTAGTGAGATGGGATTGCTATGAATTCAAGGCTACGTGCCCAAACCTACTGTATTTCTCTGAAAAAAAGCCCAAAACCTTAAACTCCTGCCCTCTAAACTGCAGTCTATTGCCAGATGTTAGCATGAACTTTATCCTGTGATGTAAAACCAAATTTCACAAAAATTGTGCTGCTATATCAGTGCTAGTATATCTTCCTTGAATTCCTTGGTGGAATTTCTACTTAGCATTGTCTGCACAAGGTGGCAGTAGGGGATTGGCATGGAAATAGGGAGCACCCAGGAGCAATGATCTTGTTTTGTGATCCATAATGCTAGCAGGACTCTTGCTAGATGGAGCAACCAGGTAGTTAGCAGAGTTGGGTGGCTGCTCTGTTTGCTTCTAATCAGCCTCAGAATGCCTTCTACTGTGGTAGGCAAAGATCTCGTCCTCTAATCAGATGACCGTTTCAGGTTTATTTTTATTTTGGTCCTTAATTTGAGGCTGTTTGTAAGAAGTTTGAGCTGCTGCAGATAAAGATGGCTTTAGGTGTCTCACTAGAGCCCCTTTTCATTTTCTCATGGGTGGCTTCATGCTATACTAAAACAAATGGGTGCCACTTGCACTGGAGTGTGTTCAACCTTAATTTGAAAGCTTTGCCAGTCTGGAACTTAAAAAAAAAAAAAAAAAGGCAACTAAGAAATCCAAGCACCCAAATATTAAATGGACTCAAAATGTCGACTGTTAAGGAAGTGAAACCTCCTGCCTTTCTTCTTTGGCTCTAAGTAATAGGCTTTTTGGAATGAAGTTAAAGTAAGTAACTGAGTATGGTAAGAAGCTGCTCTTGACATTTCTCGCATCACAACCTTGGTTTGAAGTAGGAGGCTGATGAGCATTAGAATATGTGACCATCTTGCATGTGTAGGTTTTAGAGCTAAGAATTAATGATGCTTTATAACCTCAGTGGAGAGAAGCTTCAGTGTGCTGTGCTGAAAAGCCCTTATTTGATATTTGAAAATGGAACAGCCATAGAAAGATTTAGAAAAAAAAATTACTACAGGCATCATCTCACAGGCTTTCAGAAAAAGGTGAGATGAAAGACAGCAGATGGATTTATCTTTTTACTTAGCAGCAAAACTACAAATCAGCTTCATATAAACAGATCTCTCAGCCAAATATAGCTTGACAGTAATTCTATAAGATTCATCAAGTCAAGGGAAGTGATTATGTTTGATGCCATTAAATAATGTGAAAGTAGGATATCTCATGATTTCAGCATTTCAAACTTGAGTCCATTAAATACAACTTTTTGATGAAAATGCTACCCCGTGTTGCAACAATTTTCATCTTCACGTATTCTTTAAAATCATGAACAGTTCTTATACCTTTCAAATTCTCATTTCCAGTAATCTTAAGCATTAGTGAAACAATTTCCAGACTGCTGATAATACTGTGACTTTTGACTTTTGTAAATTGGTGAAAGTGAGTTCTTAAGCTTTTAAAACAGTTTTCCTGGATATCAGTCTAACAGGTATGTGTATTTTACACATCTTACTCAGGTTGTCAATATAATAGTATCTTGAGCTACAGAAACTCCAGGCAAAACACATAGTCAAAGATATTTAATGAGATGAATCAGTCTTGCTTTCTTCTTTTTTTTAATACCCAAAGGTGGATTTGCACTGCCATAGAGTAAATTGAGGCATTTCCTGTTACGTCAAGGCTCTCAGATACAGTTTATTCTAGTGTGATGAACTCTAAGCTTCTAAAATGGCAAATTTCTAAACAAGTACTTCTGAAAAAAAATATGTACTTAAAAAGTACTTATATCATCATCCACTAAATCATATAGGCTCCTGTCTCTCTTTGACTCAGTAGAAACCAGATGTCTAAAATATCTTTGTAGGTTTGACTTAACTTTTACAGGCTTTCACTCTGTATAGAATCCAGTATTAATGCTATGCCTATGTTCTGTTTTAAAGTTACCTACAGCCAATTTGAAAAAAAAAAAAAAAAAAAGTTTAGATGCCCTAAAATAGTTTGGCTTCTCAAAACCACACATATACCTAAATCCTTACTGGAAGTCAGGCAGCTAAATGCCATCTGGATATGGCTAGTTTTATTTGTTTCACATTAAATAGCTAACAGTATGTATTAAATATAATAAGAGATGTGTGCAAGTGTTTTGTTGCTTGGGTTAGTTGTATCTTCTTTTGCACTATTTAAAGTGTAGTTTTTTTTTTTTTTTGCAACATTTACATAGTTTATGTATTGTTTGATTCAGCTGTCATGTGTCTTTGAAATGATTAATTGATAACCCAGAGCACAGCACCAGAAGAGGATGTCCTTGTTGATGAGTCTGGAAGATTAGGTCTGAACATGCAGGGCTGGGGAGCTGTGCTGCAAAATCTCATTTACACAAACAGATGGCAGGCAGAAATGGCTTGTGCACAAGAAGAGTAGTGGACAAGCCAAGGAAAGAGCTGGCACTATAGCTTACAGAAATCAAGCGAGTTGTTAGGGTGCACAAACTCAGCTATCTGATAAGTGCCCAGCTACAGAAGCTCTACCAGACCTGTGTAAAGGTGGGTTTTGCTGATATTATGTTGCCAAATCATGATTGTCCAGCTTCAGGCTAACAACTGTGATTTAACAAGAAAGAAAAGGATACCAAACCTGCCAAGTTCTCTGCAATTACACTGATCTCAGACAGAGTAATCTCTTCCCTAGTTGTACCGAAGAATAAAAATCCAAAAGTTCTATAATGAGTATGAAATTTGTGAGCAAACATATAGCATTTGTGATGTTGGCAGTGTGTCGTGGAAGAGAATGATTAATAACAACCTTTCTTAGTGACCTCTTTCCCGCTGTAAAAGAGGCTAGGTATGTTTTTTTAAGGCCAGATTTAAAACAAATTTCTCTGATCAGGTTTCCAAATCGAGCTCTTAGAGAGATGGTATTCTTCGAGGGGATATCTCAGGTTAGATATCTGACTGCGTTGTTCGGCCCCTAATTAGAGTTCTCTTCTATTCAGGCTCTGGGGTGACTGCAGGAGTTACTCTGCAGGGAGCTCTTTGCAAAACTAGGTGTAAGTACCTCAATTTTCAGGCTTTGCCTCTGTGAAAGATGTCCTGTGTAATACAGAATTGATTAAATCTAGTGAGCTCTGTTTAATAGGGTTCTAGGGACTTTTTTAAAAACCTTGGAAAATGCTGGTGAAGAGTGTGAGCAAAATATGAGAAAGAATACATCTTTCTTTGAACCCTATCAATTTACTGTTTGCAGACTGAATTGTTTTAATGGCTTTATTTAGAGATATTCCTAAGGATAACAACAACCAGGGTTGCAGAATGCCTCCTTATTCTAGCAGAAGGTTCTGTACCAGTGTTTCCACTGTTGGGTGCAATTAAAATATTTGTTCGGTGTAGCAGTGCTCTGGGCATTGTGTACTTATAGGTCAAACAGGGGAGCTGCCTGCATACTTACAAGATGGTATTTCCCAGAAGAGCAATGGCTCAGCTGTCTTAGGTTCGCCTGTATGTGTTGACTGGGCTCTAGAAAACCCTTAAGGAAGTTACTCAGAAGTGGTAATCCCCAGATATGTGTATTGGAAAGGATCGTTCAGCTCACTGTGTTGTCTTCAGCTCTGAAATGTGAAGTGTTGCTTGCCCTAAGAAAGCTGAAAAGACTAAGCCAACTGCCATAGATGTTCAATGCAATATTAGGGTTGCACAGGTAAAATCACATTACATTAACATTAAAATATTAATGTTAGGACTTTGATCAAAAGTTCTTCTGCATATTTCACTGTGTTGATTATTGTTAAAAGCACACTTGGTACATTTCTATGTAGTCAGTGGCCATAATTGTAGTGAATGCTCAATGCACCATATATATACGCTTCCAGTTTAAATCTTACAAAATTTTTACACTTACAAAAAAACCCTTACTTTTTACACTTACAGAAACTTACAAAAAGTTTTTTGATGGTGACAGCAGGAAAAAGGGATATATGCTTGGGTATTGTAACTCCTGAAAAGAAGGAAGGAACATAAATAAGAAGAGGGAGAAGATCTTGGAGGCGATCATATGCATTTTTAAGATAAGTCTAATGAATAATGCCACAAACAGACTGAGGCACTGAGCTTGTATGCTTTGCATGGAATGAACAAGGCTATTAATGAAAGAAATGCTGCTATACATATCCTGGCCTAGTAATGTGACATACCTTCTAACAGTCATTGTGGTGGTTTTACTCGGGTGGGCGGCTGAGCTCCACCTCAGCTGCTCTCTCACTCCCCCTTCTCTTTGAGGAGGGGGATAAAATATGACACAAAGAGCTCAAGGTTTGAGATAAGGATGATTTAATTAAAGGGAAAAGGGAGAGGGAAAATAAAAAAGAAGGAGGGAAAAAAAAAAGAGGGAAAAAAAAACCAAAGGCTGCGTGGAAGCACACAGAGAGAAAAAAAAAGCAGTTACTCTCTACTTCCCATCAATGAGTGATATTCGGCCATGTCCTGGGAAGCAGGGACAATACGTGTAGCAGTTGTTCGGGAGGACAGATGCTTCCACCACGAGAGCCTCCCCCCACCTCCTTCCCCTTTTCCACTTTTTATTGCTGAGTGTGACACCACATGGCATGGAATATCCCTGTGGTCAGTTTAGGTCAGCTGCCGTGGTGATGTCCCCTCTCCATCACTTGCACATCCCCAGCCTGCTGGCTCTTGGAGGCTTGGAGGGAGTCCTGATGCGGTGCCAGCATTGTGCAGCAATAGACAAAAGACTGGTGTGATACTAGTGCTGTTCTAGCTACAAGTGCAGAGCACAGCACTGTATGGGCTGCTGCAGAGAAAGTTAACTCCATCCCAGCCAGACCCAGCACAGTCATATTCTTGGCTGGTACAGAGGGAAAAGAGCTTCGTGAAAACTTGCATTACATAGTTAACAATGTTTTTCTTCTTTTCTATTCTTCGGACATTCTCTTAATTGCTAAACTCAGACTTGAAATTTAAGCATCTGCCTTTGATAGATCATATTCTGTACACTAAACCTAGCAAGAAAGGAATAGACTACATCCTGGTTTCAAGCAAATAACCTGTTTCACCCAGCAGTAAATAGCTCTGGTGGGACAGAAAGCGCCATCAGGTGAAGCTAATGAGTGCTTCTAACCAAAGAAGGGCTACCAAGTGCTGTTAATGATCATATTTGAGAAAGAAAGGTGTTTCCCTACCTCTTCTCTGCCTGGAAGTTCTGCTATGTTCATTAGGGAAAGGAGGCAGTTTACTCTTGCAGAGATATAAGGGTATTATGCATAACTGAGCTGTTTTAGCATTTTTCAGGGTGAAAAATGGGAAACTTCTTGAGGCCTGGACTGTCAGACTGTGGAGGTATGTTTCCTCTGGGTATGGAGTTGGACAACTGCCTGTAGTACAACAAATGTTTGTGCTGGTTCCTCTTATTATTGTTTGTTTAGAGATGAAGTGACTTCCTAGTCTTGGTGAAGGAGCAGTACAGTGAACAATTTGCTCTTCCAGTCTGTCTTGTAGTGTTCATCACAGGACAGCTGAATACTGATAGCAGAGACATCCCTAGACCGTTGTAAGGGGTTTTTATTTTCTTAAAGACTATTTTTGTAGGAAAGTTCACCTCTGGAAAGTGTTATTGTCTCCTGGTTGAATTGTTTAGTATGGTGATTACTTTAAAATAACCAGATCTTTTGGCATTTAAGTATGTAGAAGTCAATTCAGTCAGAGAAGGTGTTGAATCTTTCTTTTCACTTCTTTGGAGACTTTCAGTCATTGCAATGCAGCAGACAACTGTCTACAAATTTGCTAATAATAAATACTAACTGTTACTTCAGTAAAACAGTAATAGCTAACATTCCTTCACAGACCAATCCACCTAGCTTTTCTCCTTTCTCTAAGGAAATTTTGGTGATGGCTATAAGGTTTCCCATAATAAAATCAGTACTGTAGAAATCAAGTTGCCTGCTGAACAAGTGTCTAATGTCTTTGGTAGTGTATGTAAAGTAGACTTACTTAGGTAAAGTTCACTTAAGAAATTGCTTTTGGAGTTTATTAGGACTTTAGTTTTCTGGTATTTCTCTGTCTCTCAGGTGTGTGGTTTCTCTGACTTTTACAGGTTTTAGGAAAACCTCCTGTTACCTACAAAGACTTGATGTGAAATCATAGTTAGTTGTGACTTTCATTGTGGCTGTTGTGTACATAAGTCAAGTAAATGGAGACTTGGGCAAGGATATTATTTTATGACACAAAATATCTCACGATGTATCCTAATGCTTTCCTTGTTTGGCAAATACTGAGGAATGAGCTGCTCCTGTGAACTCAGATGTTTGTAATTACTTCAAGATATCTGCTCTCTGTTAGTTTGTGATGATATGGATTCAAAACATAATGCTATCAGCTGATGATGTCTTAAGTGAAGATGAGGTCTTTCAGCTCAGATGGGACATACTTGAAAAATGAACCCAAATTTAACAAGTCTACTCAGTGAATCAATTTTCTTGCTTTGCATTGTAGCTATAGCACAGCTTAAACCATTAATGCTGCACTTAAAAATAAATAGTTTCAATAGTACTTACAAACATGGGAAAAATACCTGCTACTTTCAGAAGGCTTGAGACTTAAGTGAGAAACAAATGATCTGTAGTAGAGATTATAAGAGAATAATTCATGGTGTAATATGCTGAAAAGAATACATATGGCAGGCTGAAAATGCGTTCATGGAACTTTATCCTCAGGGAAATCTTTCATGCTCTTCTGAATATGGATGGTTTTTACTTGGATCAATGTATTTTGCTGAGATCTTAACATTGCTTTTGTTTTGTTCTGTGTTTTTTCAATTTTTCAAAAAGATACAACATGATCAGTAGATTTGCATCTCTGCCAAGAGGGTAAGAATCCTTATGAATCTAATTTCTAAATATGCCATAATCACTTTCTGGAGAACAAAGATGGTAATAATTATTAAAGAGTCTTTAAGACTGTGAATTCCAGGTCATGCATGCAGTCGTTGACTAAGTGTTGGTAGTAGTCAGTGAGTTGTTGGCACTTAAATATATTGTACTGAATTTCTATTGCATAGATGTCTGCTGGAATGTAAATGACATTTGATTTAATACTACCTCATAGTATTTTGTGACTGAAAAGATAAACAGCTTTGTCAATAGTAAATTGTACTGTACATATTGATCTCTTAATAACTTACACCTGTAAAACAGCTAATAATTTACACTAATAACATGCTTTCTCTCATCAATACAGAGACTAGATCTTGAATATCTGTTTTGAAGAGTGGTAATTTTTCTGTACCAGGAAGTTCATTACCTACCTTTTACTTTTTTCTTTATTCTCATGCTTTTCTCCAGTTGTCAAAGAATGGACTCCCATTTGTACAGTTCTTGCAGAGATCTGTCAAAAAGTATGCTTGCCATTGGTTTGCTATGTTGTGTGAAAGTAGCTGGCTACAGCACACACAGCTGCTGCCTAAAATGTTGTTTTTTGGTGGTCTGTGATTGCTCTTGAGTACTTGACTCCTTAAATAGCATTGAGACCCTCAGTGCTCTACAGTAATCCTACAGAAAAGTTGGAAATTGGCCAACATTTCAATACTGAGAATGCAGTTTTTACACGTGCCTGTGTTGTCATCTTTTATCAGCTCTTTCATTTAGGGATGTTTAATATTGCTTAGTAGTGCTTTGAAACTCTTATCAGTGAACTCAGAATCCAGACATGGATTGGCTAACATGTCTTTCTGTAAAAGGTACTGTCAAAAACAGAGTATGAACTTTCATGTTTTTGGTGATAGGGTCACAAACTAATTCATGTGAATGAGAAAATGTTCTGGTCTAGCAATGTAGTGTTCTGTCGAGATTTTTGCTGTCGAACTTTACTTGGAATATATATGCACATATTTCTAAAATTGCAATTCCACTTCTATTTATATTTCCTGAACTCAAAGCATTTATTAAAATGCACTGGAAGGAAGCTGAAAACAGATAGGTCTCTCTACCAGCTCCTTATGGTTCCGCTGACTGTTCATTTGTATCTGCTCATAAAACTTCACAGCATTTGCTTGAGAGAAAGGGTCTACTATATTGATCTATAGCATTTTTTATAAAGTTACCTTTTTTTACAAGACCATTTTTTCACTTTTAGAACTGTATGTTGAGTTCTGGGTGTGATAAGATGATGTATGCTGAGCAGGGTGGAATGAGAAATCTCTCTCAATTTCTGAGTGAATGCCATGTATTCAAGTTATCTTCTTGATATTGCCTAGCTGACTGTGTGGTGTTAAATCAAAAAGAAAGAAAACTTTTTGATTAAAATGCGTGAAGAATATCCACCGCTAGTTACTAGTATAAAGAAAAAACAGCTAGTCTACTACAAGTCCGGTTAGCAGGTCTGTTTCTCTAATGTTATTCTTTGGTTTCCATTGACTTACTATAACATATCCAGAAGATGATCTAGTGTAATGTATTAAGATTGTTTTGGAAAAGAGAAGCCTATTGAGTTAGCATAAATGAAACAGAACAGCATAGAGAGTTTTACATAGGATAGTAGCTTGAAAGTATCTAGTTTTGCTGCTACTTTAGCATCTCCATTGAAGAGGTAGTTTAAAAAAAAATCAATTGACTTAGGTCTCTGGGGAAATCAATATGTTGAAAGTAGATGACGGTTAAATCTGTAGACTGACAGATATTTTTACTCAGCAGAGGGCTGTAGGGCGAGGAGGTGCAAGAACTTAAAAAGCCAGCATGTGTGTCTCCCCACATGATGTTATGAAGGAAAGTAGGATAATTTTAAAGTGTCCTACAGTGTTAACTGTATGATATATCACAACAGATTGAGATGTCACACAGTGGCTCTGCTGAATGTAAATTGTCAACATTGCATGTAATTCTTTGCCTCTTCTTGGAGCAGGTAGTGCAAAAATGAGATGTCTAAGTGTCTAAATCACATAAATGACTGCTTTGTCTGTCACCGTTATAGATAAAAGCCAATAACAACAAATAAAATGAATTACCTGAAATGGAATCTTAAATCAAATAGCTTACCACTTTTGTATCTCTACTGATGACATTTATTAAGAAAGCTCTAATAACAACATGCAGCAATTTACTGAAGCATGCTTTCACAGCAGTACAGCAGGGAATGTCTTGCCTTAGTCCCATTACTGCTCCCAGAATTTCAGGCATTATTCAGTACCCATTATTTTGGCAATTTTACCCCCATAGAGCCTCAAGCATTTGAGGAACAGAAGGATGTCTGGCAACTATAGCCTGAGAAATGAGAGCTAACAAGATAAAGTTAACTGCAAGACAATTTTCCCTAAATAAAGTGGCTATTCTGTGTTGCTGTTCAAACACAGGATTCTCTGTCCCTTGAAAAGGATTTTTTTGAGTAGATTTTGTTATTGGGTGTGCGCAACCTAGAGAAATTAAATTTTAATCTTGTTTCAGAGACTGTATGTTGGTTAACAGGTGAAAAATTGAAGTGAAAATATTTGAATTTTTTATGTTCGACCTATCCATCTGACTTGTCATTTATATGCTAGAAACAAAAATTAACTTTAAAACATTATGAATGTGCTTATCAACATCTAAAATTGCAAAGCAGCTCAGCAGATGTTAGCTGTAAGTATTTGTGCAATCCTGTTGATCTCTACTAAGCTAGTGATATACTTAAGCAAATGTGTTTTAGTATCCTTTACTGATACAGGTCAAAAGTATCTGCTCTTTTTCATCCCCCTTTATATATTTTTGGATATAAGTTCGGATAACAGTTTTGATCTCTGCTCATCTCCTTATTCCCATACTGTTACCTTCAATAGTGCCTTAAGACTTAACAGCTTGCAGAGAGAAGTACTTGGAAATTTTGGACTGTCTTCCATGACAATGCAAATTTATGAAACTGTTATAAAAATACATTCTCTTAAATTTAAATTATAGGTGTTTATAGTTGAAAGGAAAGACCTGTTCTAGGAAAACTATATCACTTTGTCTTTTGTGTCTGCATGTGGCAACATGTCTTTATTCAAGGAAAAGTTTTGTTTTTAGGCTGTGTGTATGCATAAAAAATTAGCTTACTTATCTGGCAATGGCTGCGTTTGAGTAGCTGTACCGTGAATTTACTGGGATAGTGTCTGATAGTTTGTTGTGAGCATGTTTTGTAGAAGAATGTAATTTAACTGAAACTGTAATTAAAGACCATTTTGATTTTTTCCAAGTTGGTTACTTGGCAAAGCATCAGCATAAAATCAGCAGCAGTCGCACATAAAATAGTCTGTTTTAAGTCAGTGGTGTGTGGTGGGTCTTATTCAGCATTGGCTTAGCTCTAACCGATTCCATGGAAGTGCACCCAGATCTAAGCTGGCTTGTTATTTTACGGCAAAATAGCATTATTTGCTGTGAGGGCATTGTTAGGGTTTTGGGACATGTAGCCACAGTAGCACAGTTAATGAATGACATAGCACTGGGTTGAGTTATCTAGACTTTTCTTCCCCCCTTAGGGGATTAGGGAAAATTCAGTAATTGTGGTGGAGGTTTAGAGTCCAGCTGTGTTATCTGAGGAAATCCTGTGCGTCCCAGCAGTGTTCAGTTTGCATATTATCAATCTCTCTTAGTTTGAGGAAGTATCTTGGCCTTTGATACAGTGCCAAAACTAAACTGTGTTTTTTGTGGGAGAAGATATGGAGGGATATGTTTGGAGGGCAATAGCCCATGGCCTATATTTTTTTATGATTGCTCATGAAGTTGAAAGGTGATCAAGAGCAGAGGGATAAAAGGCTTTAGCTACTATGTGACTGTTATCAGTGTCATTTAAATACACTTAAGTTAAAAAGTACATATTATAACCATATAAAATGAGAAATTTGTGAAGGATTAGTTTTTATACAGATATTGTGTTATCTTTGTGAATTTCCAGTATGTTTAGGTAATTACCAATGGTATTGTATTAAATGATACAATTATCTTAGTAATTTTAAATAATGTGTCCCTTGAAAAACCATTACTTAAAGCACTGGCGTGACTTTTTTTGTTACTTTCAAGCCACACTACAGATAGAGATAGTTGAAGATAGGGTATTTATTTTTTTATTTTTAAACTTTGGTTAAAATTTCACCCAGAACGGAGTAATGATAATTAAAAAGTTTAGTATATTGCTGTGTTGAGGGGTGAGGAAAATATCTGTCACTCTGCAAGTACTCTGCTGTGCTCTTTCCTATGTTGTTGCCTCTATTAAAACATATTCTGTCTACGACTAATTGTCCTTGTCCTATATGAACAGAACTGAAAAATAAAGACACAAAGATGTAATGATATTTAATGACACTGCAATGGTCTGAAACCATTGCAAGTATGCACCCTAATTAAGCATTTATAGGAAGATAGGGAAGCCTAGATACTGTGCACTGAACTTAGAAGTAGTAAAAGTATATGTTTCATAATAAGTAACTTTCTATTATTTAAGTGTATTTATGTGACTTGATAATATGAAGCCTATTCTAGTCTACTATCTTCTACAAAATAGGATGTTTTCTAGTCACTGCCTTTTGTATACTAATAAAAGGGACTTGCAAGGGGCTAGCTCTGATTATATCTTCTTGTCAATGCCTCTGAGTTAAGAGGGAGAAAAATGAACATATTCACGTCTACACACTTTGGTCTTTAAGGGGAAGTCATTCTATGCAGTATTTAGAATGACGCTATCTTGTAAGGGTATATGCTTCCATGCTTTGAATGACAGCGGTAGTTCTAATAATGATACTCTTTAGTAAGTGATATAGGAAGTAAGACTGTCAGCCCAGGAATAAGCTAGCTCTATATATATATATATATATTTAGAACAAAACCAAAGAAGAATCCATAATGTAACCAAAACAATATCAACAACAAAAAGCTCTAGAAGAATTTCTTTGAATGCTGCAGTCTCTATTCTACTTGCCATCTCTATTCTACTTGCCATCCCTTAGCTATAACAATGAAAAAACAACAGATACCTTTTATTTTTCAACAGATATATGCAGGTTAAATTGTGCTAGCTGGCAACCACAGAATAGTGAGCAAATTTGCGTTCAAAATCCTCGCTTTCAAAACTATGAAGCATAGCAAAAGATTAGAGGCAAACCAAGTTTTACTCTTCTGTGCAATTCTTCAAACTTCACAAAATATAGTATGTGTGTTTAAAAAAAAAAAAGGCCAACTGATGCTGATATGGGAAAAGCAAGCTTTATTTAACACCTAAAAGCAACAGTTCATTCTCTGAATATTTTTGTCGTTCCAGTGTGTGCAGGTAAAACAATAAAAAAAGTCATATTCTTTCTTTTTTTTTGTTAATCTTTAAATTGGACATTCACAAAGGAGGTGTTAACAGTGAAGACATAAAAAAGGATACTTTTTTGATACTTGCTGAAAAGTCATGAGATGGTCTGAAAAACAGCGTTGATTAGTCAAGATGCACAGGATTCTTGTGTTAAATTATTGCATTAAAACTAGACTATCAGTAATTCATGCTTAAAAGAATCTCTGGAGGTTGTTTGTTCAAAATCTCCCCCCAACTGAAACAAGGTCAGCTGAGATAAGGTTTCTCAGAGCCTTGTTCTTGTGGGTTTTGAGTACCTTTAGAGCATTCCACAGCTACCCTGGGCACCCTGCTCCAATATTTCATCATTCTCATAACGGATGGTTTTTCCTAACATCACAATTTTTGTTGTAGCAGCTTTTTCTATTGCCTCTTGTCCTTTTGCTGCATGCTAGAGAGAGAAATCTGCCTCCATCTTCTCTGTGTCCTTCCAATAGATAATTGAAGACAGCAACAGGATTTTTCCTTCAGTAAATTCTAACTTTTCTTTCCTAAAGTCTTGATCCTTAAATAAGATATGCATATGTCTTCTGTTGATCTTATTTCATTCCAAATTTGTATCAGTACCTATACAAAAAGCTGTCAGAAATAACTGAAGATGTTAAAGATGGCGGTTGGGGGTGGGGATTGGAATCCTACAAAGCAGTTGTCAATAATTCCAAAAGGTGAATGAATATAGGTTAGTACTGGGATATGGGCAGATTGGAAAATGCCGGTTCCCTTGGGGACATAACTATATTTCACTCTGAAAGAAGTAAGTTGCAAATATATTTTTATTCTGAAGTACTAGTTGTTGGTATTTATTTGCATTCTTTAGACATAATATTGATAAGTTTATTTGCTTGTGGCAACACAGGGATGCTTCACAGGCACAAAGGTGAGCATTAGGTCTTCTGGGATCGATACCTTACAGAGAATTCGGGTCAGCTTGCACAGAAGCTAAACATCAAAGAACTATGAAGGTACACCAATATGAAGTGGTCAGTCTGCAAGACAGGTATTTAACCTGTCTTTCAGTTCATTTTCCAAGCTGCAGGAAGGCCTTTTATTATTATTAAGAGGCACTGTGAATGTATAAAATTCTTGTACTCCTTGTAAGGAAAACTGACTGGAAAAAAAAAAGCCCTCCCTAAAGTAGAATGATAATAAAATATATTAGAACTAATAAACTTGTAAAGTTATATGAGTGAAAATGCTACCTCTTTCATCTGTCTGTCTTTGGATGAATTGATAATAATTTAGTAGTGGAGGTTTCTTATTATATTATTGTACTTGTAAAAAAAAGATTATGGCAGTTCTTCTCTAAATGCTTGTTGAGATAGCTCATCATATCATGGAAGGCAAGATTTTTTTTTTTCCCTGTATTGAAAACTGAGAGACATTAAGTTAAAGGGGGAATGTGTGGTATATTTTCACCATGAAATTCATCAGTGGTAGGGTTTTTCCCACATCAAGGTCTCTGATGGTGAAATTGAATATTTCCTGTTGATCTGTGGAGAAGAGGAGGAGAAAAAACAACCTAATGAGGACACAAAATAGGTATTTGGCCAAAAAAAAAAAAATCTAGGATGTTTAATATAATTTACACTGGAGTTTATGTTGTGCTTCTCTTCTAAGTTAATAGTGGAAAGTTAGGGAATTTTCCCTATCAATAGAATACTTTATAACTAGCCTAACTCATCATTTTGTTGGACTATCTTGTGTTAGGATTTCATTGGCCAGAGGATACAGAATAAAAGTTATACAAGTAGAGCAAAAGTAATAAGTCTTTGCTAGAATGCTTTTTTTTTTTCCTGTTGGGAAAGCATATAGGGCACATAACTAGCTGTACAGTGTCTCTAGGCATGCTAAAAATAGCCCATTAAATAGGTGGCATACAGTAAAGAACTCCAAAAAGCTTTTTCTTGGTATATGTGTCTTTGTACAACATGTGGGTTGTGCTATGTGCTACTTGTGCTATGCACAGGTGATGGATGCATTTAAAATACAGGCCATGAAAGTTTGTGGTACTGTTTATCTCCCATTAGGAAGAATTGTTAAGAGGTCTTGAAAATATATTTATGTTCTTCCTGGTACCGACTTGACTGTCAACTGAAAAATTCAGACTTGGCAAAATACTCTGAATTTCTCTGAGCAATTAGCAGGATGTATATGTTTTTCTGGCAGTCTCAGGGTAAGAGGTGAGTGATAGCAGCAGAGTTTTGAGACATTTGTGCACTTGTCTGTTTCAGACACCTTTCCTTCAATTGCTCTAGTACGTGTGAGAACTTAGTATTGTGCTTGACTTTTCTGATGATGCTCTGGGATCTCATCCTTTCAGAACACTGCTTGTGAGTGGGTTTTATATTGGAGCTGTGCCCTAGACTTCTCTAATACTGTTGAAAGCAGTGGCAGTAGAGAAGTGAAAGTAACGTCTTCAATCTTTTGTGCTTTCTCTCCAAAGTTAACCATGGTATCAGCTGTGGGTAACTTGTTAGCAGTGCTTCCTTGTAGTTGCCATTGTTACAGAGACATTTGTGCTGCAGTCTGAAAGCAGTCCTTGGTCTGCTGGCTGCTCCTTTTGCAAGTAGATTGCATGTGCATGCAATCACATCAGCTCAGAATAAGGGCAGTTCCACTAGATTAGATTTTTTTTTTTTTTTTTGCTATTAAATGTCTCCAGTGGTACTCTGCTTACCTCTGTGATTAGTAGGGGGGTTATGGCCTCTAGAATTTGATCTCTCGTCTTCGTAAATCCTAGTAGTGTAATGAAATACTGAATTACTGTAAGGATTAGAGTTTGGATGTCAGAAATACTAGGTGTGTTTATAAAGTCTTGTTAGACTTATATCCAAAACAGGCCTTATGAAGTTGTTTGTAAGTAGATATTGTAGAAAATGTTATCATGTGCACTGATTTCTTGCTGTGGCATGTTATGCAGTGAGATGAAACTGTCAATAAAACAAGCTGTTAGGATTACGGAAAAACAAAGAAAGAGGCATTAGATGATATTAGGGCATCCAGTTAAAGAATATAAAGAAATATCCTGTAGTATGCGGGAATATGGGAGAAGGGAAAGGTTTAGAATAGCGAAGCCAAATATAGGTTTAGGGGAAAAAGTAAAAGAAAGAAGAATCAGTGTTGGTTAAAATAATGCAATCACGATCAGAAGTTCTGTTAACATTTATTTTTGAATGTTCTCACTTGGAAGGACATTTGGTAGGGAGTGTACAGTTGCAGGGCAAATGTAAGAAATAAAGGTGGTAGCTTTGGAAATATTGCAAACCCACTTTCAATTTTAAGAGAACACGGGGAGGAACAGGCAAGAAGCAGAAATATGTGAATCTTAAGCATGTGTAAAAGTAAAGGAAATGTGAGTAAGAAAAGAAGCTGCTAGCCATTTACTGATTTTCATCTGTTACTTGCAACTATCGTGTCACTTATGACATTAATGGAAGTCTGAAGTGCCTTGTTCAGCGTCAACTTGCACATTTTTCCACTATCTAGAAACACAGCACCAGTTGAGTGCTTACACTAAAAATCAAATAATAAAAAAAAAAAAGTATTTGTGTATACTGCTGATACTTGAAACAGTAGCTCTAGGGATTCATTAAAGCATACTGCTGGTGTACAAACTGGTATTGCTTAGTTTTGATGTTTTGGTCTTTACCTAATATGTAATTACAGAGCTTATCAAGGCTTGAATTCATGGCTTTACCAGTACATTTTAGATTTTTATTAAACAGTCTTTTATTTCTTTTTGTGGTCTTTTATACCTTCATTAAGATTCAAGCAATTTTTGCTTTTATGTGATTTCTTGAAGGGCAATAACTGTGTTTTTCTCAAACTAATGGAATATCTGTGCTAAAGCTTTAGACCAGTTAGATTTCATTAGGAACAATTTAGACCAAAGAAATAGGAAATGTGAGGAGGCCAAGTTTTTGCCTTAATATTAGCTTCAACTGTCCTCAGCGTGAACTGAAATATATAATGTAAAGAGAAAATTGTATTACTCCTTGGTGCAATAGCTCAAGGTGTGCTGTTTTTCAAGCAAGACTGTCATAGCTTAGAGTCTGGAGGAGGCTTTCCCCTGCCAGATCAGATCACTGACACGGTTAGTGTATTTTCATTTGGCACTGACGATTTCATTTTTAATGGGTTACTTAAGGGTAACTCCAGTCCATGACACAAGCTGCAAAGCTGTTTATAGCTTGTTGGATCAGGTGATGTACTGAACAATTATCTGATTACTTTTATATTACAACTTAAGCAGTAAATTTTGCCAATAACTTACAATTCTACTATTTTTTTTTGTAACGACCATTTATAAGGTTTGACTTAGTAGTCAATCACTTTCTTCCCTATCAAGGGCTAGAAAAACAAGTAGAGTTACTTTACTCTGAAATGAGTTTCTTATTTCTCTGGAATCACTGCCCAGTTAATCATCATCAGCAGCAAAAAACTGGCTGAAAGACTGAGAGAAGCCCTGTTCCCTGGGAAATCAATGTCAGAACTCCAGTGCGCTTCCTAAGGCAGAATGGTACTTAAGGTATACAGGGTGTCTTAAAATTCTGCCATAGAAGTCTAGAATAGAAGTGCAAATCTTTGAATTATTACACTTTCTCTTTGAGCTACAGGTGTCTTTGTTCTGCCATACGTAGTGTTCAATGTATGTGGACTGGGGACACGGATGTTTGTGGCTTTCTGTGTGCACTTCCAAAGTTGCTGCCACAGGGGCCATCTCTGATCCTGAATTTAAATGGAGCGAAGTGATTTATGTTCATGCTCTTTAGGGCTAAACACTTCTGTGGTGGACTGGATTCATCCACAGCTTTTGCCCAGGCCTGTTCTGAGTCATATATGGTTACCAAGACATGGAAGAAAACTTTTTTTTTGTCTTTTAAAGTTCCAATTATATGAATCAATATGTTGTGACTACTGGAATAGTGTTGTGTGAGAGGAATGTTCAGGGGGAATGTGAAAGCACAGTACCAGCTGGATTGAGTTGGAGACCTGTGTAGAATACAGAGGGTCAAGCCTAATGCATTCCCATCCATTTTGACTTACAAGAGCTGTTCCTGGAGTGAATAATCCTTAGAACAACAATTAAACATGGTGTGTTATGTGTTGGTATTTTTTAGAGGAGTGGTTCACACCACCAAACGGACCCAAAGTCATTAACATATCTGACAGAAATGATCAGGGGATCTGAACCTGAACGTTACCAATGTAGCTAAACTTCTCTCTCTATGTATATGTACACAAAGTCATCTAACAATGTGCAATTATGCAGGTAAGTTTCAAAGAAGGTCTGTCAACCCTGGTGGCCCATTTGTGGGAATGAGATAGACCATTACACCCCTTCAAGTGCTCTGAGAATTCCAAGATGTTCTCTGCTTATTTCTGTTTGGCTGGATTAGATTAAGCTATTCAGTTGAAACCATACCTGATGACTGAAACGGCTAATTGCCCAGAGGTGAAGGCAGGTGAGTATCTATGACAAGCATGTGTATAGACGATAGACATCTGATTGAGAAGGGTGTGGAGTGTATCTGGCTCATTTTTGATTCTTCTGTGTGCTGTTAACACACTCAGCGATCCGAGTAGTCTGTAGAAGGCTATGGATTTAACCTACTTTGAATGTGAAAATTATATTTTGTTATGGTTCAAAAAGTTTTGAACTGGTCTTCTATAGACCCTAGTTTGATTTGTGCCTTCAAAGCCCCTAAATGCCTGCCTGTCTTCCTTGATAGTAGCTCCCTCTGTTTACCAAAGCCATCTCTCACTTCAGTGTACCAGTGTGTCTGAGGAAAGTGCCGCTGCATGTGTCAATTCTGTTCAGCAGCTAATTTCCGTGTCACATGGAGTATTCTGCTTCTGAGATGACTGCTGTGTCTTCATATTTCAGCCACATCTTACTAATGGTTTCTGAACTTGTTGATAATAACGAGGGCATATGACCTTTGCTCCCCTTAAAAGACTAGGATAAATATCTGCTTTAGTAAAACTGTTTGCAAGAGAAAAAATCTTTTTTAGAAAATGATTTTCTACCACTGTTTTTTTTTTTTTCAAAAGTCAACTTCCACTTTTCTTTGCTGAAAGAAATCATGTTTCCTTTACTCTAAAGGCTGAATTTGACTATTTACATTTAGAAGAATAAAAACAGAAGGTGCACCCCTGAGAGTTTTATACAGTAACTTCATTAGGGAGACTCAATTACTAGAACTAGAGACTTCCTTTCTTCCTGTTTGACTTCATATTTCATAGCATTTTCTGTTTACAATGGTTGAGAATTTAAATCTGAATTTCCCTTGAGAAGTTGAAGAGCTGTCTGTTACTTCAGTTTCTTAGCATAAACAACGCCTTGACCAGACACTACAGACAGGCCCAATTCTGGGAATGGGGAACAACCAAAATACAATTTTGCTTGTGCATCTACCATATATTGTGGTAATATGTACATGTGAAGACTGACCCTGGGAAGCTATTTGCATCATCCTACGTGCATTGTGCTAAGTACCTGTTGCTATTGCCCTCTAAAACAATGAAGTTTATAGACAAAGGGAAGAGGGTTATTTAGCATGTTTTTAAAGATGTCATTTACTTTGATTTCATATTGATCCAGGAACCTGACTCCTTGCTAAAAAGTTGGTTTGTCTGGGAATTTGTCAGAATACAAATTCTGTGCTCTTTTTTTATGAAGTTGCTCCTGAACTATGGGAAGATGGCAACTCCTAACTCTTTCCAACTTCCCTGCACTCCAGCCAAACCTATATCTAATCTCTGGGGAAAATACCTTCTTTTGTCTCTCATTCTCCCTCTTCTCCCAACCCTGAGTAACTGATGCGTATATCGGGATATTAAAATTCTTTCCTGCAGGAGTCAAGGGAAAATAAAGCAGTTGTACAAAATAGACTGTGAACCAGTAGGTTTCTGCTGTACTTCTTTCTCCTGTGACGCAGAAGTGAGGTTTTTCCTTGGAGTGATTAAATACCCTCTTTGGGAATAATGCTTTAAGGAGCTAAGTATCATTTTAGACAAATGGCCTGATAGACCTGACAAAGCTACTTTGCTTTGAGACTTGCAAAATGAAGTGTTTAGTTTTGCATGTTGCTAGGTTAATTTTTTTTTCTTTCTCCTGAAACAGCTTCTGGACTTTACATTCATTTGTTTTGGCTGCATGATGCTTTTGTCCTGGTAGCGTGTACAGATTTTCTAACCTCCAAATTGTGAGGAATACTTTTGAGGCATTTCTTGGGCAAGGAAAGATATATTTGTAATGACTTTGGAACTATGATGCCCTTTAAATGCTATTCTAAAATTTCATTGTCATTTTGCTATTTTTCATGTGTATTTTCCATTGCTTTTTATAACACGTCCTAATTTTACGTTAGGAGCCTCGATTGGCCACCATCATGCCTTTATTCTGTTTCTCTTGAAAGTGAATTTACTAACTAAAGGCAGGTAATGTGCCCTGTTACGACTATTTCAAAGACTGTGTCTGCCTAAAAATCCCGCTTTCACCTGTCCCTTATTCAGTTTTTACTCTGCCCTTCTGAAAATAAAGGAGTTCAGCAGCTTCAGATTTCTGCTCCATGCAGAAGACAGTGGTGCATAGGTCTATGGCTTACAGGAACTTACAGATCTAACACTGCCTAGCATCAGATTCTTACTAGGATATTTTACGTTCTTTTCAGTGTAGCTGTTTCAGATAAGGTCTTTAGAGATAAGAATTATGGTCTTAGTCTATACTTTTCTAAGAGTATTAGATAAAGTGTATTAGTTATAACTGCAGTGAGCTTACAATAACAGTGGTGCTAGTAAGGTGAGAATTTGGAAAGGAAGCCAGTGTATAAGCTTCCAACTCCAGGTCTAGCTTGTGCAGATGTATTTTTTTTTTTGTAGTTACATATGTTAGATGTCAGTGGAGTTGTTTGGAGTTCCAAAGCAGTCATTAATCATGAAAATAAAATGGCATTGTCACTAGGGTAATGAACCATGAGACCGTAACTTTCGAAAAATACAGAATAATACTCTTTGCACAAGTGAACTGTTCACGTCTTTGGGCAAGACAGTCATACCATACCACAGTTCAGAATTGGTAAAGAAAAAGTTGAATTATGGTGCCATTGTGGTTAGAAGTGAAACTTCACTGGGCCAAGGGCATAGGCAGACTCTTCATTGTCCTGCAAATACAGATCTAGTGAGAGTCTTCCATATGCTGACAGGTTCTTGCAGAACAATTGAAAAATTTCATAAGGAAGCATTCACAGCTCAGAAACGTTAAATTCAATGAAGATATGAAACCCAATGGTTATGGCTTGTTTTGGCTGCATCAGCTTGTTGGAAACTGTTCAGGATGTTGGCAATGACAAGCTGCACTGGCTTTTCAAAACTTTTTTTGGGATACATTGATTGAAAGATTAGGTAAAAAGGGTTCAGGTGGGGAGGAGAGAGTTTATCAGGTGTTCTGTGAATTCTGCTTATCAGGCCCTATGCAATCATCTATCTATGTCCTTCTTTTCCTATCTCCTATTATCAGAGCTCTTATTCATCTATTGGCTCTAGACTTTTAAGCTATGTGCTTCTGAACTGTATTATCTTTTTTCTGCACCTGTTCTATGCCTAGTAGAGTGGGAATCAGGTCTATAGACGTTACTGGAACAAGAACAGATAATTAGGATACTGGAGGAGGAAAAATTGCGAGGCTTCCTGAAGTAGAGTTTCGCTGTTGATATGTGAAATGGTACTGCTCCTGTGTGTTTTGATTGAGTGACTGGTATATTATGCTTTAAAAATAAAAAAGAGGATGACTGGAGGGAATCTATACATCCTGGTAATCAGAAAAACACCACAAACATTTTTTGAGTGTCTAGTATGTTGTATTGCTTAGTGCCTAAAGAATGAGAGGCCAGTAAGAGTTCTTCCTTCCTCCTCTTCCCTCCCCCAAGTCCATTACCCTACCCAAAATATATCATTTTTTGACTTAAGTAACACGTAAAATCATGAGAGCTTATTGTAATTTCTAATAATTTGCAGCTCATGTATCTATAGTATAATTAAAAATGGAATTTGAACTCTGTTTTTTATGCTCTTGCTAAAGACATGAATTTGGAGCAAAATTTGCATAATAACATTTGCTTTTGTCGATGTTCAGAGCAGGAATATAATTAAAAAGGTGAAAGGCTTAAGAGATGATGGTTCATAATGTACTTATTAAAACTCTGATTAAAATAAAATGTCTAAGGAAAAAGGATTAAGCTGCTTTAGTGTTTCATTTTTGATTTTTCTCATTATACGTATGGTGAGCAGATGACTCAACAGTGCTATAAGAGAAAAAGCATCCTAAGCTACTGCTGCTTGGGCAAACCTATTCAACTGGAGTTTTTAACAGCTGCTCCCAAGCTTCATTAAGGCTCATTATGAGTTGTCATGTAGTAGAGAACTTATATTTTCAGATGATCTGTGCACAGCAATAAAGATAAAAGCCTATCTTAAGGCTGCACTAAAAAGAACAGAAGATGGTACATATTAAAAATAGATTACTGAAATTCCCTAATTAGCTAGTGTAGACCTTAAAAGCAAAGCACAATCAGAGTTTTAAAGGGAGATGGGGAAAAATGACTCATATATGGCTGAATTCTGACTCAAGCATGATAAACTCATTAATAAGGATTATTTACCAATTATGCTTTAATAACACATGCATACATATACACGTATGTACATATGGTTTTTATTTCCACAAAACCTGCTGTCCTGCTGGTCTGTTGAAGAATTGCCTTCAAATTGGGTTTATGTGAAAACAGAAACCAAGATGGTAACTTCAGTCTAATTTTTGTTTGAAACTCCACAAAATATTAGCTGCTAGAGTTGCCACATCCAGAGAATTTAATTTTTGAGGTGAAGCAGATCTTCATGTGAATATCTCTGACTTCTGGGAAAGGCAGAGCGGGGAAGAAGAACAGTAGTAGTGGATCTGGTTTGCAGTGTTTAAGTCGGTCTACCGTGATGGTGTTAGAAAAAGATATAGGCAGTAAATTGCTCTGTGTGAAGAATATCTATTGTTTTTATGTGAACTCATGATGTACAAAAGAGGAAAAAAAAAATCTGGATAAAATCATCTGCTGCTGATGGTCTGCGTCACAGGCACCATTTAGCATCAGCCTAAAAATAAGCATTTCTAGTCCTGCTCCTATTGTTCTGCTTCTAATGCTCCAATTCAGCCATACTTAGGCTCAGAGCTGGATTTTAATGGGAACAAAATTCGGAGGTTGTAGTTCATCTTTATAAAAACAACTCTCCCGGTTGCAGGTTTTTGTTTTTGGAGTTTGCAGGTATTTTCTTGTCTCACTCATCTGTGCTTTTGATTTTGGTTTTTTAGTTGGATTCGAGTACATCTGCCCCAATAGCCTTCTTAGTGCTAAATTTCCAAAAGCACAACTGGTAGGGTGTAGGCAAGTCAATAATACTTAAATGTCCTTCTTTGGGTACTCTTGTGCTACCAAGTGCAACGTTGGAGTCAGGGCATTTTATCAATGCAATCTGTTGTGGGTGAAAATAAATGTGTACAGTTGGAAGCTGGGAATGGGATGGGAAAGATTAGTCTGGCAACATCTGCGTATTTTAGATTTCTGAATGCCATACTATGCATGTTTAGAATGGGAGGAGTGGGGGGGACACATACCTGCCCCTGCCTCCCCCCAAGTTTATGTATTAATTGCTGTGCAGTTGGAGGAAGTTCTATAAGTGCCTGGCCAAGCTCCCCCTTTATGATGAGTTCCTGATGTGAGATAGTTTGCAAATGGTGGTGTGTATTAAGATGTGGTTCAGCATCCATCATTTCAGTAAGTGACTTGCGTTTAAGTTCGTGATAAACTGAATGACAGTTGCTTCAAACGGATGTTTTATGGACAATGTGCAGCCCAAAAAATACTTAGCCAAACCGTGTGGCAAATGCATGGAAAGCTGTGATAGGGAATGAATAAGGAGTAAGCACCCTTCATTTGTAACGAATGTTATGCAACAGGTAATGCCATTGGCTCTACTGTGTTTAACTGATGAAACTGGTGTGTTATCTGGTCTGTCAGGTTGCTGTCACTGAAGAGAGAGAATCTAATGGACATAATGACGTCTTTCAGGCCAAGATTGAGATGTGCTGGCAAAGAAACATACAGTGCTTGCACAATGCCAGCTTGCAATATGCCTAGTAAGTGGAGTTGTGTCAGCATTAAAAGTATTGCATAAAAATCCCCCGTGATTAAAACACTCTGTCAGTCAAGTAGGGAAAAAAATCCTAAGTGCTGTTTGCCTTCTGTGCAAGTAGGATTCAATACAAAGAGGACTGACTTCTTTCTGCAAGTGGTGTGTGGTGGAAGGCCAGTAAATGAGAATAGAGGAAGCAGGTGGATGTTAAAATGGCAGCCTCATAGCTGAGGAGACCTTCTAGGTGCTCAAACATGGAGCCACCCACAGGACAGAAGGAGAGATGTGGAAGTGCTCTGTGCAGTATGCCTGAGAACAACGCTTATAACAAAAATGCCGGGAGGAGCTGGGTAGAAGTGTCCAGCAGGAAGCTGCAAAGGGCACAGGGAAGTAAGAAACCAGCAAAACCACAGGAAGAGCAATTTATAAACACCGTCAAGAAACCTCTTATCAAAGATTAGATGGGATGTAGAAGGCTAGAAGGCAGAGAACGTGCGGGTGAAAGGAGAAAGACAAAACGAACATTTTGTTCTTCTTGGAAATGTGTTCCGACAGCAGTTGCTTCATTTATAAAGAATCTTCTCCAGGCAGTTAATTAGCTTTGTCAGTCAGCTGTCGTAAACCAGATTATTGAACTGTTTCATATTTGAAATTCTTTAAACTAACATCTTGACATTGCCAGTAGGTGTGTTAATAATCTGAAGACATGAGAAGAATTTATTAGCTTTGGTGTGCCTGTCTGTGAAATGTAGTAGAGAGTTAACTTCATATTATCCAAACACAGCGTGAGCTTTCTCCTGAAAGGTTCTAATTGCATTTTGAAAATGCTATTAGCTTACTTTGAGGTGGCAAATAGCAATATCGTTGTGTGGGAGGCTCTGTGTACATACTAACGAATCCTAATTGAGCAAATGGCAGCTTCGCGAATGCCGTACTGCTAAAGAGAAAAGTGAAAGGTGGAAAGAATTTGTGGTGTTATTTCCAGCTAGCAGCTTCCAGCATTCCCTGCAATGATTTGACTGGAAACTTGAGCTGTTTTGATGGCTGTCTAAATGCTGAGTTGGGCTGAAAGTGTGTTGTAAATGGTCATATGTGTTTATCTGTTTGGCATATTTATTTGCTCCAAGTAAAATGAAAGTATTTAAAATAGAGCTATTGATTCTAGCTAAAAACGTTACACAGGAATATCTAAATGTGTGTAGATGTATGTAGCATTATTTACTGTTTAAGTTGAAGGGTTTTCTTCCCCCACCGGACAGATCAGCCAGATGATCAGTTTTTTTCTTTTAACTATATTCATCATAATATTTCTTTAGTAATATCATATGTCTCATGAAGTGTTCATGCTCTTCAATTTGGAGTATGTTGGTTTTATCACTGAAGATGCTAGCATCCTATCCCATCTCCCTTTTTGTCTATTTGCTTGATATTCTGGACTGTCTGTTCCATGTTTCCCATGGCTACTGCCGACCGACTGCTTTGAGCTTTAGTCTGTTTGCTAAATAGGCCCTTTAAATAGGTTTTATTTATTTTCTCTTTTAACTTTCATTTGCTGCATTTTATTCTTGTTTCATTCTATTCATATGTTTAATGTTCAGGTCTTATCTGTCTCTTAAATCTGACTGATTTGTCTCTTCTGCTGACTTTGCTCAGTAGGAGAGCCATCTCATAGACCTTGTGGTCCATAGCAGCCCAGAGATGCAGAATGTAGGGAAATTCTGTTCAGATCCTGCAGCTGCTAGAGAATGCCTAGAATGGCCACGTTCTTTGGGAAATGTCATTCAAATAGTGAGATTAACTCAGATTGTGTTCTACCACGTACAAAGTAGTTTCTCTGAAGTCTGTTAACTTGGCCGGATTTTCCCAGGGATGCTGTTTGTGGCAGGCAATCTTTCTTCCATTTTTCAAGTCTAATCCAAGCACGGCATCATCTAAGCTTTTAAAAATCTATTTTCTTTTTTAAAGGAGCAAAATATTTTTCCTTTATCCACTAAAAAGAAAAAAAGCTTTTTCTGGCTTGTGTGTATTTGCTTTTTAGGCCTGGGGTAAGTATGCAAAATAACTTCAATTCTAGCGATTGATTATTGTTTTGTAAAATAAATTAATGGACTGTTAAGTGGTTTCATAGTGGACTCTTTTTTTTTTTTTTTTTTTTTTCCTCCCTTCATGCCAGACTCAATAGTCTGGAATTTGCCACACTGGCAGTACAGCTATGTGAGCCAATGCATGGGTTAATTTAGAATACTGTCACCTGAATAAGTGCTCCAGAGATGCTTCTCAGGGCTTTTGGGGGCAGATCTATATTCCCAGTCTTGGCCAACTGCTGTTGCTTGTAACTTTGTAATGAGATCACTGACGTGGGGTCTTAAAGCATGAGGAAAAAACAAATGAACAGTATTATGTACATGTTTGAGACCCAGATTTTCTCAATTCCTAACAGAATTCTTTCATGTATTTCCAGTGAAATATTATGTTGTACTCTAATCATTCTTATACTGCATGATTCACAAAGAATAACGAGTTAAAGCATTATGAAATTTTCCTCTTATGTCCTCCAGTGTTGTCTGGCAGATGGTAGTACTGCTTGTAGATCATTCTTTACAGAGCAAGCAGTGCACAGCTCTGCCAATTTCATCATGATGTACTTCATAATCCTCTCTGGCCAACTTGGTACATCCACTTTATAACTAATGGTCTCTGAGGCTTGACTGTGCATCTAACATTCTAGACTTAAATCTTTCCTATCATCCATCTCACCTCTACTTATCTTGTATGAACAGCCTATTCCTCTGAGGTGGTAATTAAGCTCTCAGTTTCTCTTTTTAATCCTCTTTTGACAAGCCACTTATCTTCCATCTCTTTTTGGAGAATATTTGTAAAATTCATCGTCCTTCTCCCAAGTTGTTCCCGGTGCATATCTGTCTTGTGACTTGCCTGCACTGGGAGTGCACTCCTCATTTGTTTTTGGAATTTGATTGAAGATCTGTGCAGTTCATCTTTTTCTCTTCTAGTTTATCATTGCATTTTCTGTTCTATTCTTGCTGGTCATCTGCCCTCTTCCTTTGTTCTTCCACCCAGTGAAATGCCCGTTCATACCCTTTTACAGTGCTAATCTTCTCCTTCTATTCAACTTCATACACGAATCTTTTAGATTGTAGTAGAACTTGATAATTCTACCTACAAATATAATAATTCAGGAGGTTCCTCAGGGATGCAGGTAGTCAAGATGGAAGATAAAGTGTTAGTTCTAATGTCTAGCAAGATTCAAATCATGTTCTGCTACTTTAAAATGATAATCTCAATAGTGTTTAAAATATATGCATGGTAGATATAAGCAAGTGGGTTGGAGCAATGCACAAGTTAAATCAATGGTATATACTACTGTAAAAATTATAAGGGCGATCTATTTTAACACGAACAAATGTTACAATTGCCAAGTATTTTAATCTTTAAGCTAACATTCAAAGATATATGTGCACTGAAAAACATCAATCTTGAATATTTTCCTGTGGGTGGGGGAAATATGTGCTCTAGAGAATGAATCTTAGAAAGAATATATGTAAAAATAGCTGCATGAATTACACGTTTATATTTTAGGATTTCCCTGCAAAAGGAGAGGTTGTAATCATAATCTTGGGAAATAATTCATTGTCCAATGAATAGTCACGCAGATTTTGTTGGAAACTTCAAGGAGTCCAGGATTTTATCCCATATCTTGTAAAGAGATTTTCCATATCCTTTGGCACTTTGCATATCAGCCTGGATGATAAATGATGGCATTATTCCACAGAAAAGGTACCCTTGAATTTCTTCCTCTGGCTAGAATTTTAAAGAAAGATTAAGATAAAAAGAATTTTTAGGCTTCATTTTGCAAAGCTGCCTGGAGGGTTGATTGCCTAAGTTTAATGTAAATCATTTTGAAAATCTTGGTCTCTTTCTCCCTTTTCTTTGTCCTTGGCACTATAGAAATACTGGTTATTGCCGAACTATTTGTAGTAGCATGAGACCTCCCACTCATTCTGTTTGCAAACTGCAATGCTAGTGTCACTTTGTGTGTACAGGAAAACTTTTGCTCCTTGCAGACTGGGTATGTTTGAATAACCAGCATGTTGCATAGTTCTAGAAAGCAAATCAAGGTGTCATGTAGTTTGCCCTCTTTTCTGAAAGCACAGTTGCTCCTACGGTACAAAGAAAAGCTGTTCTGCCTTTTCGCTTGAAGGGTCTCATAACACAATCTGAAGGAAGAATGGGCATCATCCATTAAGATAAACAATCATGATCTAAAATCAGTCTTCTGATTATTTTTTTGAATGTTACAATGAGTGTTAATGACTTTGAAAAATGAATAATTAACTGTCACCATTAAGCACTAATCTAGCAATGCATTAATTGAAATTCATTACCTGAGGTCAATTCCTTGTGATGTATTTTGATTCGTATGAATTCATATGACTTCAATTGATAGTTTGATTTTTCTGCCAGTAAGAAATGATTCAAAAAAACTTGTTCTTTAACTGCTTTTATAGCATGCTCTCATATATAGTATATATTCTGGTAATATATAGTATGTGTTCATTTTCTATCTGTAAGCTTTGCCCATATATCTCAAAAAAAACCTTGTTTTTTTAGCAGTAAGTCTTAATATCTGAAAGTTTCTCATGTGAGAGAGCTTCATGCTGTGAGTAGGATCCAAAGAATCTTAACCTGAATCAAAGAAAATGAAATGATTTGAAAATAATGGTGAGCCAGGGATCTTAACTTTCAGGACCCACTATCCTTTATCACTTTGTGTCATTAGCAAACCAGTCACTTGTACTTTACCATCATATATTAAGTAGATGTAGGATTTAAAAGTTGCAATGTTTTTGTTAAAAAAGCTTATTTGATCAGGAAACTGTGTGGATTTATTGAAAATGCTGTTAAGCTTCAAACCTTCTCTTCAAGCAGGTTTGCATTTGTCCTATAATTTTTTTGAGAAATTTCATTATTTTGAATAATCCTTACGCAGAAAGAATATATTTTTTTTTTTCTCAGAAACAACTCTTAATCTTTCTGAAAGTTCTACCTCTGTAGTAAAACATCTAACATTTTTTGGGCTGCTTCCAGGTTTGAGCTTGCACAGACTTCTCAAAATACTTAGACAAAATTTGAGCACGTAAACTCTTTACCTATTTAAAATCCCATATTTTTCATTGAAATGTAAACACTAGATTAATGAACAATTATTTCATACTGGTGAATGTGGAAGAGCTACCCCTGCCTGAGGCTAAAACTAGGGCACTGGATGCCAGCACCCATCAGCCATCAAAATAATTGAGTAGCTGCAAGCAGTGGTGGATCTGCAAGGCAAAGATTCTTGCTGTATGCATCCACTGGTCCTTCATGGGTGTGGGATTTGATTTACCCCATTAGTGTGGTCTTAGTTGGAGAAAAGGAGGCTTTGCTTCAGGACAGATTTCTGTTTGTATTGCATTTTTTAAGAACTGCCCCAGTTATGATACCTCTGCTACCAAAATGCTGCCAAACTGTTCTTATTTCTTTAATATGGTGATATCTTTCTCTTGAATATTCTTGCTAAAGTTTTAAGCAGGCAAAATCCTTGAAGGCCTACAGGGAGCTTGTAGGTGTGTTCTTACTCTTACCTTGATGTAGGTAAAAAAAAGTACAGTTCCTTAATGTCAAGGCTGTTAAATGATGTTTATACTGTTTACTTCAAAATAATTGCTCAGGCTTTACCAAATTGAGGGATTTTTAATAAGGAAAAAGAACAAATACTAGTTGATAGCTTTTATGGAAATGCTGTAAATCGTTTTTATACCTTATTTTTATTCTCTTTTAGATTGGTTTTCATGTCAATGAGAAATGCACTTATGTACCTTTCTATAGGTATTTTGTTTGTATCGATTCATTCTCTTTTTCCCCTCTTGGTGAAGGACCTGATTTTGTTTTTTTTGCCTTCAGTTTGCGAACAGCTCTGATTGCTTGTGAGAGTTGGTTGTCTAATTCTAACGAGTGATGTAATCAAAATAACGTAGTGAGCCAGTTAAACTTGGTCTTAAAAAGTATTCGTTTTGTTTCACAGTTAGTGTGAAAAAATGGATGAGGGATGGATTTGAAAGCAAATGTGTTCTTCAGCTGTCTTATGTACTATAATGTTAATCAGTCTGAGAGATTAGTGCTATTGATGTTGATTTCAAGTTGTCTCTCTTAGGAGGAGAATTTGGTGACAAAGACTAGTGCTTTTTTAATACTCTTTATCCAAAGAGTGTAAGCACGTATTAGATTTAATTGAACTCAAAGCCATCATCTGTTATTTAAAAACGTATGAGTCCCCTCGCAGCAGTCCCCTCTTTTGGCTTTCTCACAGCTTTGTTTCTAAGGCCCCTCTGGGGGCATTTGTATGGCAGAGGCCTTTCCAGCTCCTTTCATCTAGTTGGAACTAAATGATCTTTAAGGTCCCTTCCAGCTCAAGCTTGTCTGTGATTCTTACTGCTTTGGAAGTACACAGAAATGTAACTTGGGTAGTTGCTATGTCTGTCCGTGGTGTTTGAGCCTGTGTCTGCTCGTAAATTAAAAGCGTGCTTTCTGGGAGTCACTCCAATCCAATGTAATACAACCAAATTAAATGTATTGAATCATAATGTACTAGGATGTTGTTAATCTGCAGTTTCCCCAATATTTTAATCATAAACATGTGCATGAGTGAGTAGTGCTGAAGAAACTCAGCGTATAAGGACAGAAAAAGCCAGTGCTGCAGTGGGTTAGAACACATTCTCTGACTCAGCATGGGATTTGAGGATCATAATTTATCATTTCAGGGACAAAAGCATATGATATAGGCAAGCAATGATTTTTCTTTTTTGATGCTTAGTTACGTGTTTTGTGTAATGGCTAGGAAAACCTACATATTTTAAATTTCATGTATCCCTTAAATAGTCAGGGCCTGGAGGAACAGTGAATACTTCATTGGGGATGGTGTCAGTTTGTTACACATCTGGTGAAATTCCAGGGCACCAGATACTGAACTGCAGCTGTAATTACCTTTTTTTTTAAAAAAAAAAAAGGTTAAATTTGTATAGTTTTGTAGTCCATCCATACAATGCTTGCATAATAGTGCATATAAACTGTTATTACATATATACTTCAAAACCTTTTAAAAAATCCATCCATATTTATACGTATATATTTTATGTGTACAAACAAAATTGCACGTTATATATAAAGAGGGAGTAGGATCAACTGGAATACTGAGGGAGGGGGAAGAAGAGATGTTTATCTGTATTGTGGAGAAATTCTTGATATGTAGGGGGAAGAAAATTACAGAAGTGTCACAAAGGCAAACAGAGAGCCTACAAAGTTTGAAGAAGCAGTTGAACTAAATCACTAGTCATTTTGATACTTGTTATGAACAGAAAATGTTGGAACAGCTCAACTGCTCTAAGGACGGAAAGCAAAAGGATAAAAGTTATTGATTCATTGTGGGCATAAATGACAGACCTTTTATGAACCATGCAGGTCAATATTAGGTCCGTCTTATTAATTCTGTGTTTAAGTGACCTAGAAAATTGTAAATTTCAGAAGTGGTTAATTCTTCAATGGAACTGAACAGAAGTCTAGCTGGTCTCCAGTTTCAAGTATGTTTAGACTAATTTAAACATGCTTTCAGAGAGATGAATTTGAGGAACTTTTGTGAAGCGGAGGATGCTAAGGGGAAGGCAAAGTTTTTCCACCACGTCCCTTCAAGAAAAGGTCTGTCTTTGGGTTGAGACACTGCCGCAAACGCAGTCTGCAGGGGTGCAGAAAACCTGTCAGAGCCATACCTGAGCCAATCTGTCAGAGTCCTACCAGGTTTCTCCTCTAAGTGGTTTCTGCCAGGGGCTCTGATCCTTACAGACTTCAATAAAGGGACTGCATGTCTCTCTCAGGTCAGCCCTCTCAGTAAATGTTTTCCCTCTATGGATTACGTGACTGGTTTTATTGATTTTGATGGAAAAGCTGGCCTGGCAAGCTGGGCACAGAAGTAGGTCTGGAGAGACCTGGCATGGCTGCCTTTGTTCCTTTCGAGACACTGGCAGATTGCTTGATCTGCAGCAGTTCCCTAGGTGCAATCCACACAGAAGACAGCAAACCTTGAAACCAGCATAATTCTGGAGCCACTTTTCTACTTGGATGGCAGGGAGGGAGGTGGTTGATTTTACTCCACTTTCAAGGCAGGGGGAGTAAGTACATAACAGCGCTATGATTTCCTTTCTTGGTCTGATCTCCTATCGTAGACTATAATAACAGAAAATTTATCTCCCTGTCTTGTCATATGCTTGTTCTCAAACAGCTGTGTATAACTGAATTTTTGTACATAAAAATACTTTTTTTTTTGAGTTTGAGGAAACAGCCAGTAAATTGCTGTTTCAGTGGAAAATTCACAATGCTAGTACCAATGCACCCTTTGTTCGAGTAGGGCATTTAACGCATCCAGTAAGTATTTGTTGCCCAGTCTGAACAGTACATGCCCAAAGCAGTTTCTGTGCAGAACAGCCTATAGATCAAGTATATTCCTACAAATCTTTTGAGTGCTTTCAAAGACCAAAATGTTGAAAATAATCTCTCTCCTTTGACAGCTGTTCACTAGTACTAAGGGACGGCTATGTGAGACTTTGTGATTTTGATCCTATTGGTAGAAGCGTTGACAGAAAACTGTTAATCAACCCACTGTAATATGAAAAAAGATTGCAATATGAGGACCTAATGAGCTAGACAGGGCATTTTAATGCCTATTTCATTCTAATTCAGTGTTAGAAGTCCTTTTCTTTCCCTTCAGAAAAGGAGGAGAAAAGTAAAGAAATAATAGGGAAGGTGGAGAAGATATATAATTCATGAACTTCATTTTTCCGTCTATCCCTCTTTCTCCCTGCAATTATTTTAGTACCAAGAAAATAATCAGTAAAGGGTAACCAAATGCCATCAACAGACTTAAATTCAATTTATCATCCTCTTGTGCTGTTAAACTTGCCAGTAATTTAACATGTAATGATACTGAAGGCTGTCACTTCACTCTTGCACACATGCATACCCAGGCTGACTATCTTCTGTATTGTGCAAGAAACAACTATGACTGAAATTCATTGCTTAAGCTAATAGTCAAGGCCAGTGACATCCCTGTCTCTGTAGTCAGACTATTATTATCCATGCATAGTTCTTTAAAAAAAAAAAAAAAGTACACTTTTAAAATGTCTGACTTCCAGACTTCCACTTAGCATATCTTTGAGTTTTTTCATTTCTTCTGTCTTCTGAACCTGAAAGCTGTCTTATTTCTACGTGAACAACTTCCTAACTTTTCAGAAGGAACAATTCTGCCGCAAACTTAACTGCTGCAAACTCCTTATGTCATAGCTCATAAACTTGATTCCACTTCTCTTTTACAAGTATATTTAATAGGGTTGAGTTTTCTTTCACTTGATTTTTGCATCCATGAATTAAATTCCAGACAAATTTCTTGGACTAATTTCAATTTAGATTTGGCAAATGCAACAGAATAGTAGACTTGGAATAAATTGTCTCAAGATGACATGGGATTGAATGGCTCCAGTTGTCACAGAAATAAAGGCGGCAGGTTGCTGTAAATTGGCAAAGACGACTATACAGATTTGGGACTCAGTCCCTAGCTTTTCTCAATTGGCAGTGTGCTCTGACTGTGGAGCTACACTCACAGAGCAGCAGGGGAGCATGGTTTGAGGTGTAGTCATGTCCTTCATATCTGCACATGCAGATCACTCAGTGTGCCACTGATCACTCGCAACAGCTTTTAAGTTGCTGCTTATCTTTGTGCATGTGAAAAAAAAATGCAGTTGCTCTAGTTTGTGTCAAGACAATATGTGCGTAGGGAAGATTTTTTTCATATGCGTGGTAATGGAAGCACTGCTGTCCCGTCAGGGCAGTCAGATTATCAAATGGATCCGTGCTTTATATTCTGCCTGCATCCTGTCTCCATGCTTACTGCAAAAATCAAGGCTTTCTACACAATAGCTTTATGTGAGGTTTCAAAACGGGCTTAGTAAATACAGCAATTGATTAAAAAGAATGGCTTTGTAGCACTGGATGGGCAACTATGTGATTCTCTGAATTTTTTCAAGTATGGTTGAATGGATACCTTCAATTTTGTTTTTGTGTGGATCACATTTTGGTTTAAAAAAAGAAACAACAACAAAAAAGAAAAGCTCGCTTTCACCCTAGTGAAAGCTTTAAAATCTGTTTAGGAATATTTTATGGCAATCTCACTTAACCTAGGAGCAATGTCAGTATTTTTCTTCTTAATTACATATCTGTGTGTGCAGTTTTTTATTAATGAGGCTCCCCACCATTGTTCAAGCAACCAAATGTGCGCATGTAGTCATGCTGTTTTACTTTTCTCCCTGGGTGATTCTTTTAAAGGTGGAATGCTTGCTGTACTGAGAGCTAAACCCAAGCTAAGTGGATGTTAAGGCACTTAACCTTCCTCTTCTGCCTTCAAAACTTTATTTAGCAGAAGTGTATTTTTTTTTTGAAGGTAGTTTGTTTTTTGTTCACACCCCCCCCCCCCCATGGGAAGTGAGTGTGAAGGAACTTGCCTGCATAGCTTAAGTGGTGATACAAAAAAACCCAGCCATAATTTTGTTTTCCTTCATGATTTTATGCTCTCCTCTCTGTTCTTTTAAATGTTATGAATATTAGGCAAAAAAAAAAAAAAAAAAAGGTCATGGTAATTTTATAGCTTTATAATTGCTACTAGCGCTAAATGAGGACCAAGAAGAGTTCATCTCATGGAGTGTTCCTGGCATCAAGTCCCTGGGCTACTCTGCTAAATGTTTTTGACTATTAAGCTCCTGGCAAATCTAGTAGTACTGGTACTGAACAAAACCCTGAGGAACTTTGGCATTAATGAAATCAAAGAAGCACCTTGTGACTATAGCTTTAATTGCTGCGATGTGTAACAAAATTAGCTGCAATGAATGTGAGGTCAACCACAAGAAAAAGGCATTTTTTGTATAGGAAGAGCTCTCTATAATATTATATATTGTAAAATGGAGTCATAATACATGCTAATCAAGATTTATAGTATTTGAATGCACATAATGTTTCCCTGCATCTGTTTTTTTTATCCTATTATTCCTGAAGAGAGAATATTTTTTGTCTTTGTTTATTCTGAGAAGACCACAAGAGTGTGAGAGTGGTGGTGAGTGGGGAAGGTGAAACTTTCACAGTGCAGTGTTAAAGGTATCAATGTCACGTGTCTACATAATAGCTTCTAGACTGCAGCATGTGTTACTGGAGAACATCCGATTTCCAGTATGTAAAAACAAACATTTAAGCTCAGGGTTTACAAGGTGCTCAGCTGTCTGTTCCTCTCAGAGTCACTGTGTGCATATCTGCTCTGATTCCATCTAGCCAAGGAGTGAAACTTTTGGGGCTGGTTACAGTATCACAGTATCACAGATTTCTAGGTTGGAAGAGACCTCAAGATCATCGAGTCCAACCTCCGACCTAACACTAAGTACTCCACTAAACCATATCGCTAAGCTCTACATCTGAACGTCTTTTAAAGACCTCCAGGGATGGTGACTCCACCACCTCCCGGGGCAGCCCGTTCCAATGCTTAATAACCCTTTCGGTAAAGAAGTACTTCCTAACATCCAACCTAAAACTCCCCTGTCGCAACTTTCGCCCATTCCCCCTCGTCCTGTTACCAGGCATGTGGGAGAACAGACCAACCCCCACCTCTCTACAGCCTCCTTTAAGGTAACTGTAGAGAGCGATAAGGTCGCCCCTGAGCCTCCTCTTCTCCAGGCTGAACAATCCCAGCTCCCTCAGCCGCTCCTTGTAAGACTTGTTCTCCAGACCCCTCACCAGCTTGGTCGCCCTTCTCTGGACTCGCTCGAGCACGTCCATGCCCCTCCTGTAGCGAGGGGCCCAAAACTGAACACGGTACTCAAGGTGCGGCCTCACCAGAGCCGAGTACAGGGGCACAATCACTTCCCTAGACCTGCTGGCCACACTGCTTCTTATGCAGGCCAGGATGCTGTTGGCCTTCTTGGCCACCTGGGCACACTGCTGGCTCATATTCAGCCGACTATCAACCAATACTCCCAGGTCCCTCTCGGCCAGGCAGCTTTCCAGCCACTCATCTCCCAGCCTGTAGCTCTGCTTGGGGTTGTTGCGCCCCAGGTGCAGGACCCGGCACTTGGCCTTGTTGAACTTCATACAGTTGACCTCAGCCCATCGCTCCAGCCTATCCAGATCCTCCTGCAGAGCCTTCCTGCCCTCGAGCAGATAGACACACGCACTTAGCTTGGTGTCATCTGCAAACTTACTGAGGGTGCACTGGACGCCCTCATCCAGATCATCGATAAAGATATTGAAGAGGACCGGCCCCAGTACCGAGCCCTGGGGGACACCACTAGTGACCGGCCTCCAACCAGATTTGACTCCATTCACCACAACTCTCTGGGCCCGGCCATCCAGCCAGTTTCTAACCCAGCGAAGCGTACGCCAGTCCAAGCCCCGAGCAGCCAGTTTCTTGAGGAGAATGTTGTGGGGAACGGTGTCAAAAGCCTTACTGAGGTCAAGGTAAACCACATCCACAGCCTTTCCCTCATCCACCAAGCGCGTCACTTGGTCATAGAAGGAGATCAGGTTCGTCAAGCAGGACCTGCCTTTCATAAGCCCATGCTGACTGGGCCTGATCGCCTCTTGCCCTGCAAGTGCCGCATGATGACACTCAAGATAATCTGCTCCATGAGCTTTCCTGGTACTGAGGTCAAACTGACAGGCCTATAGTTCCCCGGGTCTGCCCTCCGGCCCTTCTTATAGATGGGCGTCACATTGGCTAGCCGCCAGTCAACTGGGACCTCCCCCGATAGCCAGGACTGCCGATAAATGATGGAAAGTGGCTCGGCCAGCTCCTCCACCAGTTTTTTCAGTACCCTCGGGTGCATCCCATCCGGCCCCATCGACTTGCGCACATCCAAGCTCCGTAGCAGGTCGCCAACCATTTCCTCATGGATAGCGAAGGCCACATCCTGCTCCCCATCCCCTTCCACCAGCTCAAGGCACTGGGTATCCAGAGAACAACCGGTATTGCCGCTAAAGACTGAGGCAAAGGCGGCATTAAGCACCTCAGCCTTTTCCTCATCCTTAGTAACTAGGTTTCCCCTCGCATCCAGTAAAGGATGGAGATTCTCCTTAGTCCTCCGTTTCGCGTTGATATATTTGTAAAAGGATTTTTTGTTGTCTTTAACGGCAGTAGCCAGGTTGAGCTCCAGATGAGCTTTGGCCTTTCTAATTTTCTCCCTGCACAGCCTCGCTACATCCTTGTAGTCCTCCTCAGTGGCCCGCCCTTTTTTCCAAAGATTATAAACCCTCTTTTTTCTGCTAAGCACAAGCCGCAACTCTCTGTTGAGCCAGGCCGGTCTTCTTCCACGCCGGCTCGTCTTTGGGCACGTGGGGACGGACCGGTCCTGTGCCATCACGATTTCCTTCTTGAGGAGCGCCCAGCCTTCCTGGACTCCTCTGCCCTTCAGAACCGCCTCCCAAGGGACTCGGCCAACCAGCGTCCTGAGCAGCTCAAAGTCAGCCCTCCGGAAGTCCAATGCAGCAGTTTTACTGGTCCCCTTCCTGGCCTCACCAAGAATAGAGAACTCTGCCATTTCGTGGTCACTCTGCCCAAGACAGTTTCCGACCACCACATCTCCCACCAGTCCTTCTCTGTTTGTGAAGAGAAGGTCTAGCGGGGCACCACCCCTGGTAGGTTCACTGACCAGCTGCGTCAGGAAGCTATCTCCCACGCTCTCCAGAAACCTCCTAGACTGCTTTCTCTGTGCCGTGTTGTGTTTCCAGGATATGTCCGGGAAGTTGAAGTCCCCCACGAGGACAAGCGCCGACGATTTTGCAACTTCTGTCAGTTGCCTATAAAACTCCTCATCCGTCTCCTCATCCTGGTTCGGCGGTCTATAACAGACCCCGACCAGGATGCTAGCCTTGCCGGCCTTCCCGCGGATCCTAACCCACAGGGTTTCAACCTTATCATTCCCAGCCTGGAGTTCCACAACATCAAAAGATTCTCTAATGTAGAGAGCCACGCCACCACCCCTTCTGTGCTGCCTGTCCCTCCTGAAGAGCCGATAGCCAGGCATTGCAGCACTCCAGTCGTGGGAGCGGTCCCACCACGTCTCCGTGATGGCAACCAAGTCCTAGCCTGCCTGCTGCACGATGGCTTCCAGCTCCTCCTGTTTGTTACCCATGCTGCGTGCATTAGTGTAGATGCACTTCAGCTGGGCCATCGCCTTCTTCCCCAGCCTAGCCATTGTTTCCCCCGGCACAGCTCCAACAAGCCTTGTTTGAGCCCCGTCCCCCTTCTTCCCTAGTTTAAAGCGCTCTCTATGAGCCCCGCCAGCTCCTGGCCTAGGATCCGTTTTCCCCTTGGAGATAGGGACCCGTCTGGGGCCATCAGGCCGGGTGCCGAGTAAAGCTCCCCATGGTGAAAAAACCCAAAATTTCTGTGCTGGCACCAGCCTCTGAGCCACCTATTAACCACGTGAGCTTTCCATGTCCTCTCCGTGCCTCTCCCTTCCCCCGTAGGGATGGACGAAAACACCACCTGCACTCCCGCTCCCTCCACCAATCGTCCCAGCCCCCTATAGTCCTGTTTGATAGCCTTGAGGCTTCTCTTTTCAACATCATCGCTGCCAGCCTGGACTATCAAAAGCGGGTAATAGTCAGAGGGGCGAACCAGGTTGGAAAGCTTCCTGGTAATGTCTCTGACCCTGGCCCCAGGGAGGCAGCAGACTTCCCTATGTGTGGGGTCAGGCCAACAAATAGGGCCCTCCGTTCCCCTGAGGAGGGAGTCGCCCACAACAATCACCCTTCTTTCTTTCTTGGTGGAGGCAGTCCTGAGGCGTGGAGTCAACTTCCTCACCTCAGGCATCCTCCTGGGTAGGCTTCCTACCTCATCCTCACCCACCGGTCTCTCCAGCTCCAGGGCCTCAAACCTATTGTTCAAGGGCACCTGGGAAGGCGGCACCGGAAGGGGAGGGCATCTCCTGCGAGGTCGAGCAGGGACCTGTCTCCATTCCTCCTCAACTCGCAGGTCCCCTCCCTCTGCCCGATGGCGACAGGGCAGGGGGTCCACCCCCCTTTGGAGCGTCTCACCCTGGTCCCTCTCCCTCCAGTCCTGCAGGGAGTCGCTCCACCAGTCTATCTCCCGCTCGCACTCCCTGATATCCCTCAACCTCTGCACCTCCTCCTTGAGCTCCGCCACCATGCGGACCAGGTCGTCCACCTGCTCGCACCTCACGCAAGCAGTCTCTCTGCCCCCCGCCGATGGCAGCAAGAGGCTCAGACACTCCCCGCATCCGGAGACCTGAACTGCCGCATGTTTGGACGGGCAGTCGGTCTGGGTGTGTACTGACTTCCTAGAGAAAGCACCGTGCCTGGTGGAGACCATTGCAGCCCAGCTGACGGGAGAGTGCCGTTGGAGGAGTTGTCCCTATGGGCGGGTGTGAGCGCTCCGCCCTTCCTGCCTGCGCTAACTGCCTCGCTAACTGCCGCGTCACTCCCCCCGCTTCACTCCGTGTTTGCCGGCCCTGGTCGCGCTCCCTAAGGGCTGCCTTTGAACGGCCGGGGGGAGGCCGGGGGGAGGAGCTGTCGCTGACGCTGCTGGCTCCGCCTACGCCTCGTCAGCCTCCCTCACGAGGGCTGCCGGTGCCTGGCGGCTCCCTCACGTAGGCTCGATGCCCGAAAAATAGCCCTGCCTGTCCCGATCCCGCGCTCCGCTGCAGCACGCGTCTGCCCCGGAGCCGGTCGCCTCGGCAAGGTTGATGTGCTGAAGCCCTTACAACCAGACGAGCCCATGTCTGTCTTTTTATATTTTCCCCAGCTATGAAATTCGCTCTCGTGATTTTTTAGGTGATTTATAAGATCATTTTAAAGGCTGCTTGTATAAAGATTTGACATTGGAACTGAGAGTTTGAAGATATCTTCAGCAACCTTAAAATGTAAATATATTTTTAAAAAGGCAAACAAAGATAAATCAGCTTGAATTTATGTAATTACAGGGGGTTAGGGTTTTGAGGATTTTGGAAAAACACAACAGACTGAGGTGTGGGATTAAAAAAGAGTGTTAACAACATTGTATTTAGTTTATTTTGTGTTGTAGGGAGATAGATACCTGTAATAGCTATTTCTTTGAAGCTCCTGCAAAAGTGAGCAAAATACATTAATTCTTGAAATACTTGAGAAAAATACTATGAATGTTCTAATACTGCTTAGTATAGAACTGACAAAGTTATGTCACGGAATTATTAAGAGCCAGGAAGAATGAATTAATGATACAGGAGGGTAATAATGGCTAATATCAGTTTCGTCAATTGATATTGTGGATCTGAACACCTTTCCATGTTGTTCAGATGAAATGAGGATGAAGATGGAGAGGGTTAAGACTGATCTCATTTCAGTTAAAAGTAGTTTAGTAGTGAAAACAGAAAATGAATACTTGTTGTATGTTGGTGACTAGCTCAACAGCAGTGGAAAAACACCTTGCAAGGGAAGAAAATCCCAAAGGAGTTTAGCAATAGTAGCACCGTAGAGCTGGGTGCTGACAAGAGCAGTGCTGCTCTCAGGGGTAGCTCCTGGTCCTCCGATCCTGCCACATAAGGAGAAGGCACCGGCTGTAAGCTGCTGCTGCGCTGGGAGGCTCTGAGCATGCAGGCACCTGTTGGCTGCTTGGGTATGTGCCTGTGTCTAATCGCATCGAAAATATCAGATAGCCCATGGGATGAGAATAAAACATGTTTTGCTGGATATTGGGTGATGTGGGGCTGCGTGCGCTTCTGTTGCTTTGAAACTGGTGTTACAAAGATGCTGAAATCAAACTTGAGATGAGGCTGGTTAAGCACTTGCTGAAGTGCTTTCCCAAACCAAGACCTAGGGGCAACTCTCAATTCTAGCTGGCATGTACTTGATATTAAAATAGTTTTTCTAGCTTGTTGAAAACTTCGGTGTAGTCTCCAATTGACCTGTCTTTGTGAACAAAATCACTGATTTTTTTTTTCCCCTCTCTTCTCTTGTGCAGTGAGGAGACAAAAATATACCACTATTTTTCACAGGACTTAAAGGCAAGCAAGAAAGCGAGGGGGCTTGAAATGAAATGCTCCGACTGGAAATGTTGGATGTGAAAGCAAGGTTGTGCTGTTTACTCAAGGATTTTCTCCTTGCTAAAAGACACTTATGCTTACAAGACTGGATGACCATGCAGCATATGATTAGAATTTGTGATGGCATTTGGATGTCCCTTCCAGAGCTAAAACTTCTAATGCTGCTTCTGGCTTCTGTGTCATAAAACTTAAATGAGAGCCTCTAATTCTTTCAGAGTGCCAGAAATATTTTGTAAACAATGTTCTTCAATGGAGAGCCTGGGCTTCTGGGATAGTGAGAAGACTTATTGCTTGACAATATTCTATCTCTAAGCCAAATGATAAAGAGGATATAGCAAAAACATAATGAATATGAACTTCCTCTTAAAGTGAACTCAGTCATTAAATAAGTTGCTTGAGACCAAATGACATAAAACAGCTCTCTAAGGTGTTTGCTGTGGTGTGTGGAATTGTCCACAGTAGGTAGATGGGAAACTGTTCAAATCTGTTCAGGACTTTGGTCTCAAGTCCATGAAGTTGATACTTTTAACAGTAAAATTAACTTTTTAATTTGAAAAATTCTAAAAGCTTTTTACTGCTTTGTTGTTTCTCACAACACATTTTTTTTTTTTGTAACTGTTTGCAAATGTAGAAAGACCTCTCCTAAATATTTGATGTATTTAAGTTGCTACCTTGATAGCCTCAGGTAGGAACCAGTCCTAATTAAACTAGACCAAAATCATGATTTTTTTTTTACAATTGTAGCTAGTTTGAAAACTGCTGGGATAATGGCTGAATATTTTTATAACCTTTTTTTTTTTACCCTGTTTGAATGGAATGTGACTATTTGCTAATGCTTGTATTCAAAGCACGTAGGATATGCATGCACAATTTTTCATCAAAATTTGAACAAATTTAAAATGGTTCTTGATATCATATGATAAAGGCCTTTATCCCTGGTTGAAAAGGGGTGAAATTTTTCTTCCAGAATTTGAAGGGAAATCTGCCACCATTTTAGCTTTTCACAGACATCAGAGGAAACTTCAGTCAAGTACCTTAGGTTTTGACTCCATAGTATATCAAAGCCACATTACATGTGCTTATTTTCAAGGAAGCAAATTTATAACTGAGGGACAAATTTACTACTTTTTCCCCACTTTTAAATGTATGTGAAGTTCTTGAAAATTCATGAGCCTAATTTCTTGTATCATGTGCTTGAAATCATGCATATGCTGGTGTTCTGTTAATTTATGGTCAAAACAGATGATGACAGTAGCTTGTGATCTTTATTGAAAAGAAGTAGCCAATAACTCAGAAGTTAGTTGGACATTTATGCAAGAATAATATGGATAATAGAAAATGAAACCAGTCAACTACTAAAATAGAGGTCAGTGTCTCGCTAAAAGAAATCATTAAGGTGTATGTTGGGTAATATATCTGTCTATCTATAAAATGTGCAAAAAGACTTGCAAGTTGAATTGTGAATACTTACCAGGCAATTAAATATGCAGTAGGAAGAAATTAATAGAATTTTGATTTTCAGAAAGCCTCAGAATATTAGGTAGGTTCCAGAGGATTGCAAATAACGTAATGCTCTGCTGCATTTAAAATGGGTAAATTCAATGACCAGGATAATTATAGGCTTGTCAGACCAACATTAATCCAGGCAAGATAATGGGAAGCCTGATACAAGACTCAATTAATGCAATTATAAGAAGTTATAAGATAATTAATGCCAATTGGCATACTTTTATAGATGATAGATTTTTCTTCAGCTAACTTTATCTCTTCTGATGAGATAATATGTTTGGTTTGCAACTGTAGTGTTATTGATGCAATGGAAGTATTTAGAGCATTTGACTTGCTAACATCTGGCTTTTCAGCTAAGAAAGCAAGGAAATGAGCAGTCAGCTCATGAATATTAAGTGGATGAAAAGGGCTCAGAATGTACTTATAAATCAGAAATCATCTTAGATTGTGTTTTTAGTGAAGTTTCTTGACGTCTAGCCTTCTGCTGTTTCATACTTCCCAATGAAGTGGAAGAAAAATGAATTTGTTGTTGAACTCTGTAGATGAGAGAGATTGAGGTAATGTAAATATCTGGGAGAGGAAGGGAAATACAGAACTGATCATGTTGATCATAGAGCTGCATATTTGGAAATACAGAATGAATGTCATACATCCTTGTTTGGGTTTCTCTCTTAGACCGTAGTGGCTTGAAGTCACTCTTCCTAGTCCTACCTAGCAGGTAGAAAAGCAGACAAAATGCATCTGGGGTCCTGTTGATCCAGACCCCAACCTTTCTACTAACAGGAAGCACAGGCACATTCCACCATGGGCACAGGCTCATTCCGCCAAGAGCACAGGCTCTTCACTGTGAAACCTGCTTGGTGATCACTGGGCTGTCTGACCTTAGTCACCCTGACTGGATTCAAGACTTGTCCTGATCTGTGGACTTTCTGGTTAGATCTTGGAGCCACCTTGTCTTGTGTCTGGGGCTCTTGGTTGAAGCTAGGTACCATCTCTTAGCCTGTCCCACTTGAGGGAAATGGGATGGGGCTGGTGAGGCCCCTTCCCTGCTGGCTATGGTGTCAAACTTGGCTCTGCATCCTTTAGGGAGCAGCAGATGATGGTGTGTACCTTGATGCTGAGGATTCCTGGCTCTTGCAGTTTCTGAGGACGTGGTGTGGCTTTGCTACAATGTGAGGGGTGCTCTCCTTTTGGTGTGTATGATGTGTATCCAAAGGGTAGATACTGAACTGCCTCTGCCTTGTCCTTGGCTTTTGATTGGTCTTTCAGATGGTCTGGTTAGACCTTGGAAGTCTTTGGATGCCTGGAGACATACCTTTAGGCATCCAGGGTATTTAACAATCAAATGGCGAAGGTCACTATTAGGTCCAACTTAGAGATTATAGCATTTTAATGTGGGCATGAAAACACTCCTCTAAGGCTGTCTTTAAGGCTTTTGTTTTGTTCTGCTCATTACCGAACAGCAGAGTAGACCAGTGGGAAAACATAGGCAGGAGCTAATAGCTTTAACCACCCAGCTTCCAGTAGAATTGTCACACTCATCTGAGACAGCGTGTTTGTGCTGTCAAATTGGCTGTTTTCTTAGCAGAAGATAATTCAGGTTCATCTCACAGTTAATACTTGAAATACACTACCTGAAGCCAAATGTAAAAAAGGTATATAGGTTTTCTATTGTAAAGAATGCTACGCTATATATGAACCACATAGAATAAGACCGTACAAAGTTCACAGGCTGAGCAGTCTGTCTTCTCTGGAAAACAGAGGTGATTCCCAGTTTAAAAGGAGGACTGCAAACTAGGGGAATAATGAACCATCAAATAATGGAAATCAAAATGGAGATGTAGATAACCACTTTAAATTGAAAAACAGTTGAACTGAAAAAAAGGTGATTAATTTGATAATCTATTGTATTGAGATGCTGAAGTGGAACATGCACTTCTGAAGAGACAGCAAGATGTGTTCAGGATTAAACATGTGAATAGGTATAAATGAAATATTTTCTTTAGTAAAAGTACAAACTGTTTTCCCTTCTTTTAAAAATTCAGCTTCATTTACTCTTTTTTAGATTCAATTTTATAACAGAATGCCTTCTACCCAAGGATGGATCCCTCCTTTAGAGATGCTTAAAGAAAGTATTATCCCTGGGGAAGAATGGAGATATGTGCAAGAAGACTGTATATGTGGAAGTATGTTTCATCATGAAATAGTTTTCTTTACACACAGTACCCACTGTAAAAATATAATTGTGTGGTAAACGAAATGATCTCTACAGGAAGAAAGGTGTCCTGCAAATTAATAGGAGTGGAAACAGTTGGCCTGTGATCACTAAATCCAGTATTTAAATATGAAAAATGCTTGGGAAGACAGTGAACTGAAGAATATCCTTCATCATGTTTGGGCTTCTTTACTAAAACCTGAGTGTTTGATATTTTCCTCTTCAAGTAGTGGCTTAAAAAGGAGATTGGATGGGTGGGTGGATGGGTGGGGGGGATGATTTGAAAACACTCCCTGAAGACAGAAGAAACTTTCTTCCATAAACTCATGGACAAGACAAGGATGACCTTGCTATTCGGTAGGTGGTTTCTATTTGTCATTACTCCTGACTGATTATAAAAATTTACTTTGACCACTTAGTTATTCTGCTGTTGTCATTTAGGTCATAACCTTGTACCAATGAATTTCAGACTAATTGCCCTGTGTAGAGAAGAGAGAATGATTAATGGGTGTTGCTTTGAATTTTCCTTTTTTTTTTTCCCCACTTTTGAGTGGTCTTGCTTTGCAAGAAAAGATGAATAGAAATTCATAAATTATATTTTCTGTGCAGTTTATTATATTTCTTTCAAAATCTTTTCATTTCCCTATCATCTGGGCATAGAGCACTTCTCATCACATCTATCACCTGTCTCTGAATTCATCAGCTATCATCTGTTCTTTTTGAAATGAATCTTCAGGTGAACACCATATACCACTTGAGTGTAATGTTGATTTATATGATGACTTTATGGTCTTTTACCTTATCCTCTATCCTTTTTATGTAGAATAACAATGCATAACCTTTTTTTGATTGTTATAGTACACTGAACAGTATAACAGTATACTCAAAAATTTATTTTGGGATTCAGACATTTTCAGAGCTTAGTGTGTCTTTAATGTGTTAATGATTCATGTTACAAATGGTGATAGATAACATACCTGCTTCACTACAGTTGTTTTTTTTTTTATTTCTTCAGCAGAATTCTCAGTACCCTTTTCGGTATCTGGAGGATGCATGAGGTATCTCGCGCTTACTTTATTTCATGCAGTAAACACAATTTTATGGACGGGATTTTCTTCCAGTCTAGTCCAAGTCCTCTGAGAGATCCTACAGAGCAAAAATTTTGGACCCATGCTGTTCTGTTTATGTATTACTTTAAGTTGCCATTGCACAGAAATAAAACTCCTGGTAGCTATTTGGGGCAATGACATGCAGGTTCCTTTTTCTATCTTGGCTGACACCAGGGAAGCAATTTCTGGTTTTGATTAGCTGCCTACTATGACTTTCAGGCTGGTTGCTTTAGGATGACCTCTACTTAAATTGTGAGGAAATAGAGTTGATTTTCAGCTGCCTCCCTGTTGACTGGTGCTCTGGACTCTGCACTTCTCACGGACGGCAGTGTAGCGCATCCTGTGGTTAAGGTGCGGGACCTTGCCATTGTTTGTGGTTCCGAATTTGCTTTAAGTTATCTTTCTATTTTGGTTGGGTGAATTTGGGCTTGACATTTGTAGGTTTCTAGTGAGGTTAATAGGAAGGGTGAATTTGGTCAGTTGTGCCTCCATAAGTCTGAGAGTAGTGTAACATGGAGGTAGGAATTTGAAAACAGGAATAGTGAAATCCAGTTGGGAACAGATCTGTAGTTTCTGCTGAGAGAAGGGTCCTCTCAGTCAGCTGCTGTATTCCCAAAGCAAAGTAGGCCTGGTACTGAGTCAGCATTTGAACTCTTTAAATATTGTTGGAAGTAAGAAGATTCATTTGTTACCTTATGCTTTGTTTTCTTTTGCCCTACAGGCAATCCCGAATGGTGATCTTGCTTGCATTCAGCTGGAGGGTGGGACTGACAAAGAAATCTGTATGAATGGAGGTGACAAACGAAATTTCAATTAATACCCCATCCTGTTAAGTCTGTAGTAGAAGCCTTTAACAAATCCACAGAAGTTTGGACAGGCAGAAAGGTCAGCAATTGAAGTAATCCAATCAAGGTTGACACGTTCATCTTGCTCATAATGTTGTATTGGGAATCTGCAGAAAAATCAGCTGTGTTGTTAGCTGTATAGTTCTAGTACCAACCAGTTCTTCCTTAGACTGGAATTTTTAACTTCTGCTTGAGGATACTTAAGGATTTTTTTAGGGATATTAAACAACTGTTGGCATAATGTATTATGCAAAAATATAATGCAACATACAACATAATTTCTTGAGGCACACAGAAAGTTTACAAAGTCTTTTAAGGAGAAAGGTCTGGTCTTGCATTCTATAATTGTGAAATGTCCTGCACAAAATATCATAAAAACTAAAATGTCTGCTACCATTAAAAATTATCAAGTACACAGTTCTCTTTAGAGAGGAACACAGCTATGCCAAATGGCTTAAATACTATTCTAAACAGTACTAGAGGCTCACTGTGAGAAGTGCAGTAGCTGAGTAGTGTTGTAGTATTTCACCAATATCTGCTTTATGTAGGAAAATAATTACAGCAAATTGGGGTGAAATTTGAGAGGAGGCAAGTGAAATTTTGATGTCTAGTCAGGTCTTGACAGTCAGTGAAGAGACACTAAATTCTTGCTCCTTTAAGTTGAAATGGGAATTTGATTGGCATGATGCTATTATACGGAAATCTGCCTTCACCCTTCCTCTTTGTTTGTGACCTATAAAGAACTATCTAGAAGTATCCTATGTGCTTGCTATTATGTTTTGCTGGGCAGGAGAAAGTTGCATTTTTGATGCAATTCTCCCCTCCCCCCCTTTCCTAGTGCTTTGAGCCTGTAAGGAAATTAGTTCATAAAAAAATGTTCAACTAAAGTATATCTCTGGCTTCTTCTTAATTCCCTTTCATAAAGGGACCAATGGCAAAACTCTGCTACAAGGATGCTTCTGAGCATTGGAGTTTGTACAGTGGTTTGTTATGTAGCTGCCTGTTCAGGGCTGTTTGATATGTTCTTACCATGCCTCCCTCCCCAGAGAAAACAGCTAGATTTGTTATAGCTATAACTTTCTCTCGGAAATTCTTACAATGAAGAAATCTAGTGCCTGAGCTGCATGCTCAGGGTTGTCACTTGGAGTAAAATATTTTTCTCTAGTGTGTCTTTAGGATGTTACTGTGATATAATATACCATGTACCTGCAACTTAAAATTGTGAACAAAACCTGATTATTTTTCTGTTTTGTGCACATTCATTTCAAATGTAATACTTTAGTCATTACAATAAAAATAAAAAGTAGCTAGTTGGTTGTGTTGTATTCTTTTACGCAAGCTAGTATTTTACTGAGCTAAGTGTTACCTTTAGAGTAGTGATAGAACAGGGTTTAAATACTATCTAAATTTGCTTTTTAATCTCAGTTAAAACATCTGTGATACTTGCCTAGTCTGGGTAAAGCTTTAACATGGTGCAATATATACTCAGACCAGAACTGATCATTATAAATCGAGAATGCTTCAGCCTAGAAAACAGGGATCATCGTGAGTGCTTAGAAGCAAGTGGGAAGACATGGGCACCAGCCCCTACTAACTGTTTTCTGAATTCTAGATAACGTGTGTTCACTGGAAGATATAGAAGTTACCTTCCAGACCTGCATATTGTTGTCTTTGTAGAAGAAATGTCTTATGATAGCTGTCTTTTATGGTTTGTCATGTAGCTAAGATTTTAGGTTTGAGGCACACATTCAAACAGACCTGCATAAAATATCAACAGCAAAGATGTTCCAGGACTCACCAGATTGGGGTGGCATTTGGGATAGGTAAGCCTCAAAAGGTCCAGCTTGCTTTTTGCACTTGCTGCCTGGGAAATGCCACAAGAAGAGCATGATATCTTCCAATGGTAAATACTAGACTTGGTTGTGAATCCCATCTTTTGATAGAATAATATTTTTGTAGTCCTTTATTGATATTAGGTGATTAGGCCAAGAAGAGGAGTATGTTTTTGTTTTCTAGCTTAGAGGTACACAGTGCCAGTAAATCAGGCTGTTGGATACAGAAACACCTTTTGTTATTTTTGCTTTTAACTACAAGCGAAACTAAATGGCAATAACAAGAGAATTTATTTTTTCTCCTGGCATTTGTTCTGCCATATGGGCTACCATATTTCTGAAAGGCTGTCTGTAGTTGTCCCAGATGTTTCTTACAGCAAAATACAGATGCATTAATATGAAGGCAAACTCAAGGTGAAAACGTGCTCTTCTGATGGTCTGAATCTGTTGAAATCATGGAAGGTAAAATGAAGTAGCTCCATATGAGAAGAGTATTAAAAACGTGTCTGACAACTGCAGTGAAATGGTCTATTTAAACATGAGATACTAAAATTATCATACTGATTAAAAAGGGAAAAGAAAAAGAAGCGCTGATCCCTTCAGACTTCAAACAGCTTGGGCTAACTTTTGAAGTACATCTAGGAAATAGGTCTTATCCTCCTTTGACTTTGAACTGTGCCAAAAATGTTAGGAGAATAGCTTTGGATCAAAGAGTTCAGGAGCAAACTTCAAATTTCAGGGGATTAATGACTGGATTTGAGATTATGACTGTGTTCTGTTTCTGGTAGTGGTCAGTATCTTGATTATCCTTTGACTTCTGGTATGGTAGTATAACGTCACATTCATGAGTGTTGTATTTAAAAATTAAAACAAAACAAAACAAAACAAAACAATAAAAAACTTGAGGGGCTGAGTGGGACACCTTTCTTCTTGGACGTTTTTGGCATTTTTGGAATAGATCAGTTGCTCATATAAGTTCATCAGTGTTACAGTCCCCATGTCAAAATTCTAAGTTGTACAAATAAGCACCGTCTTGTCAACTCAGTTTCTACAGATTCGTCATTCAGTTTCTACCCTTACACTTTTCATTCAGTTAACCATTTGATCATTTCATGTTGTAATTATGTTAATCTATGTTAATTAGATAATAGGTACTGAATATACACAATTAATTGATCAAATTCTTGTCTTAATGGCATACTGCATTTTATAGTGAGAGTATTAAGACCAAAAACATCTGTAAACAGAGCCATATTGTAGGAAATAGATTTGACTTTTCCTCTTTTAGTGTGTATTCCTGTATCTATCCTTGTTATTCTGATCTCGGCTGCAGAGACTTAAGTGAAAGCTGTAAACTAATTGGAAAACCTTTTAATTGGAGTTCATTAGTGCATGCTATTTCAGCAGTTTACTGATAGGTGTAAACTGGAATATATTTTTTCAGTGGGAGTACCAAGAGCTATGTAATTAAGAATAGCATGCAGGTGAATGACCTAGATATTTCATACTATTCAACTGGGAATAAGCTTAAATATTTTTAATGTTTCAGTGTATTAGCAAACAGAGGAAATAAATTTGAAAACCTTTCATTTGAATCAGGTAAATGGATGTGTATTAATTCTTGCTGGAATTAGATGTAGTGGCTTGCACTAGCCATAGTACAATAACAATATCTTACAAAACATCTATTTTTGCAAAGTCAGGTTGTTTTGCCTTTTCTAATTTGTACGTATGTCTTTTGAGCTCATTGTATTGCTTCAGAAACTGATGGCCTGGAAATACTAAGAGCAGGTTATAAGAAATTACCTGCACCTGGCAGTATAATTGTCTTGTCTAATAAGACCAATAAAAAAGTAGATTATAAAGTAATCTTCAAAAATGAAAGCTAGAATGAAAAAATGAAGCTAAAAGATAGAGCAAGTCTTATAATGGATTTAGATAAGTCTGGCACAAGATTTATGTGACTAAATAAGTGGGATCAAAAAATCACAAGGAAGTTAATTTCCTTCCCTCCACCTCACTGTGATTGTGCTAAAGATGGCTTCCTTTCTTCAGAAGAAAGTATTTTCTAAGCTCCAGTGGAAAGCCATCTATCTATAGGCAAACAACATCAATTACAAAGGTAATTAATAGCAAAGTTGATCAGTTCAGCACGTCTTCAAAGTTTTTAGTGCATGTGTTAAGAAAACCTGATGAATTTTACCTGTATGAAGACTGGAAAATTAATGAGTGGAATCTGATTTTTTTTTTCTAACTTACCTGAACAGGCTGTATGCAAGTGTAGGTTGATGGACACAGAAGTGTATGCCAGTGATATGAGCTTTTCCATAGGGAGATCTAGTGTGTGCGCTCTCGACTAAAAGGAATTTACTTTCTACATTAGGCATATAGTCCACAGCGAAAAAGGTGTCAGGTTTGTATAAAGGGAGTGCTTTCTTTTGTGTGTGTGTGAGGGTTGGTGGGGGTGTGCGCACACGTTTTGGCTTTCAATCGAGTGTGTGGATTTTTAGTTTAACAAGACTCAGGGAGCAGACTCAGGAAGCACAAGGATTGAATGCCAGGGTTCCTGGGGTTCAGGTCTCAAATGATCTAAGGAAAACAAAAATAGTTTAAGGATTTCACCTGGCATTCTGGAAAAGAACTCTTTTTCTCCAATAAAAGCCTGTATATCAGTATTTATCACTTCCATGAGAACCTACTTCAGCAAGTCACTGGCAAGTCACTGGCTTTTTTTTTTGGTGGAGTGTTATCTAATTCTGTGACTAAATTTATTTGGATTCTGTGGACACTCAGCACCTGGTTAGCTTTTACCCTTGTAGATTGTGAAGAGCAGAGTTGTCATTGTGCGTTTACTGACTGTGACACTGTGAAAGCAGTTCTTGTCACTATTTCCTTAAGCTGTTTGATGCTTGCTTTGGTAAAATGTGTGCATTTTTCAGTCAAACATTGTCCTGGCTGCATCAGAGGCGCTGAGTAACTGCATTAACCCTGGTGAACTTGGCAATAGAAGGGAAAATAAAAGTCAATAAATGTTTTCCACAACACTGATGAACTCCAAAGGGCACCAAGAGCTGTGGTTATGAGGTGTGGGGGATAACTTGGTCAAGTACATCTTTTTCTTTGAATTACCCATTGCTATTCCAGTATTAGCTAAATATATTTTAGGTTAGCTGTCTTTGAGTGGTTCATGCTGTTTGGGTTGGCATGTGCTTCTCTTGGTGACAGTTTCACCCATGTGTGTTTCCCACTGTTCTGTCTGATTTAAACATAGAGAACTTAAAATCACTATTGTTTTTGCTTTATTTGATGTAACTGTTGACTGTTCAAACACCGTCTGCTTCTAGGAAATGAGAATTTGAGTGTTTGGACCATCCAATTTCCTGCAACCCCAGATTACTTTTTACCTTGCTGGTTGACGTAGGTAAGCCTTTAAGGCTACGTAGTCTGACTCTGGTAGAGATGAACTATGCAATGGGGGTAAGAATCTGGAGTGGAAAGATGCGTTTGTCCCCATTCTTAGGTGTGGTGTTGAATTGCCTGGCACTTGATGTCTGCTTCGTTTGCTCTTGCAAGCTTTCTGCCCTCTTCAGAGAGGGTAAAAGACACCCTCTCCAGGGTATTCCTCAGGGAGCCCTGAGCTTGCACTGTGCTGGCCAGGAGCTGTGTAACCAGCACTAAGCCAGAGCATCAACCCTGCTGAAAATTGTGGTCTATTAGCTCTGGCTCAGTGATGGGAAAGACATCTTTAGGTCACTTAGGAGTGACCCCTTTGCCATCAGTGGGGATTTTGCTTCCCAAAGACTATATAGCACATATCTAACAGGAAAGGAGAAAAGAAATATAATCTATTTGAGGTTCAGTTTATTGGTGTTATTAACCATCAATCTTAATAATATTGTAACTTAAATTGTTGTGCAAATTTGATTTTATGAATATTTTACAGCCTCTTGGAAGAATTGCAAAACCAATTACAGAAATGTCAGAATTTCCATAGGAAGGTAACTTTCCTCTTAGCAGTAGCAAGGGAACAAAACAAACTGATAGTGATTAAAGTGTCAGGATATAATTGCATTTTCTTCCAAATAAACCATCAACTCCTAATAAATAATTAAAACAAGCCACGTTCTTCAGGATGCAACAGTTCACTAGCTGTGATTAAAAAGTGCTAGGAGACATTATTAGTTTTTTTTAATGATACATTTTCTCTTATTGTCAGATTGTCAGATTTTATTACCTTGCTGTTCTTTGGGGTGTGTGTGTATGTATTTTTACCTAGGTTTACTCGGAAAGCATAACTTGTTTCACAGAGTGTAATGAGATATATGCTCCATAATGATTTCACAAGTGACCTTTGAATGATCGCAGTTCTAGAGAAACATGTGAATCTAGACTTAGGAATGATAATTAAATTTGTTGAGGCCTTGGCAATGTCCCAAATCTGTAATATGGCTACCTAATGCTTTGACATATATATTAAAGAGTTTGTTTCTCCATTTCTCTTTATATTGTCTCTGGCTAATTGCTTACTAGGTGACTTAATAAGATGTTCAGTATTAATAGACAACACGAAAACCCAGAAGACCAAGGGAGCAAAATATAGCCATGGCAGTGGACTGTCTTCTATTTATTGGCGGTGATGAGGGCAGAAGGCAGCTCAGCTTTGAGAATCCAGGGACACCTTGTGGCACTGTCAGGTTGCATTGTTCTTAAACTTCAGGCTGTCTTTATTAGACTCAGTAACCAATGCATATCACAGTATTATTTTTCTATTCACTTTCAGGGTAGAAGCACAGCCTTAAGAATATAATCATTTTTTCATAAATCAGTGCTTGCCATGATTAAATTTTCTTTTCTCCAGGATAGCGCGTTTTTTCCCCCTCATCTGCAATGTTTGCACAGTCTTCCCTCTAAAGCTGTTGAGAAACATTTTTTCCTCTTTAAACTGATGCTTAAAAATGAATCCTAGATTTTTCATTTTGCCTTATTAAATTAGTTCAGCTGATTAAATCTCTTGAGCAGGCACAAATTAAATGAAAAGTGAGGAAAATGTTTTGTAAAACACATGGTTAGCAAAAATTGTCATTGGTCTCTATCAAATCCGTTTTAAATATTGTATGTGTTTTGGTTAGTGAATAGGGACTTAGTAAATCTGGTTAAGTCAGAAACTTACTGTTTGTGCTTTGTTGCATTTCAAGGTATAAATATTTAAGAGCAACATCAAAATAAATGTTAGGCCGCATAATACTGACCAATATTAGGTGATGCTGGATTCTTGAAGGAATGGAGTTTTAGAGACCTAGAGACTTTGTAAAATTTGGGAAGTGTAGTTGCCTTTCCAGTTGGGCAGCAGCTGGGAAATTGTGTTCAAGATCATAGTTTTGGATATGAGCCACATAACTCACCTAATTCTGTAAATAATCCTTTGAAATAAAAGGCGATCTTGCTGGAAGAGAATGAGTTGCAGATTCATGGCAAGCCTTAGTGCTGGTATGAAAATAAGCTTAAAATGCATTGGGAATATATAGCTCAAGTTGGGAATAAGTCAAATCTTTTTACTGTTATTCTTAATTACATCTTTTTCTTCGGAAAAGACTGATTAGTTTGCTGGATGTAATTCTATTCATAATGCAAGTGTTAAATGGGAATTTCCTGGAGAAACTAATACTTAGATATCTAGATTTATAAAGGTGTGTTAGTGTTGGAGGGATAATTTCTTCCAGCCTTTTTTTGTCGATGTATAAATATATAATTGATAAATTCTTAAGCCTGGGGTATAGTGGTCCTGTGTAAATGAAACAATCATTTTTAAAACTAGCAAATGGGGGCAGCATGCCCCAAAACCTCCCTGCAAGTGGGGACTGTTGCTTTGTGTTTCTAAGCCCAAACTGAGCACACATGCATATAAGTTAGTGTTTTATCATTGTACGCTTACCTCTTTTCACACTGATGAGACAAATTAGTTGTTCTCCTTGGCAACTCTTCTAATTTCATTTAGTTTTAGGAAAGTCAAGTGGATGCAAATGATCAGTGAGGAGCATGCAATACAGGTGACTTTTCTACTTTTTTATTCTATTTTGAATGTAATAGCATAGTAACATCTGATCTGAGCACCACAGATCAGTTCCTTTCAGTATAAAGGCTTGCTGAGCATTGATAGTTTACTTAAAATAAGAAAAAAAAAACAAACATGCTAATAGTGATGAACAACAGTTCAGGATAGCATTTGCTGTTGAAAGGTCATACTAAAGACCTGAAGCTAAGCTGTCATCTTGTTCTCTAGGAGTTGATCTCATTGGTAAAAGAAATGGAAAAAAAGAAATGAAACAAGGTGGTCATTAGATGGACTTTTTTTCATTTTTTTTTTCCATCTGTCTACAGTTCTATACTTTCACATAAAACTTGGTCTGTGGTTTATAGGTTCCAGTAACTTTTTGGATCTTCCATAAGATATCCTGTTTGGGTCTACAGAGATGATTCAGCAGGATGAGTGTCTGTGATTGATTTACACAAAAATGTTTTCCAAATCTTCAGCAATACAAATTACAGGGATCAACAAAACTCAACCATTCAGCAACATTAGCTTGTTTTCCTGTATGCTGATCTCACCTTGATCCAATCCCCACTCCGTGTAGCAGGCTGTAAAAATTGAAGTGCCTTGCAGCATGCCCTCCGGGTCTACTAATCAAGTCTAATTCCCACCAGGGAACAGATGACATCATACTTCAGAACTGAAATATTCCTTAGAAGGTTTAATTTATCCCATATTTTGACTTTAGGGAAAATGGCAAGAAGGAGCTGAAAGAAACTTAAATAAACGCCAGCAACATGCTTACAATTCACTGAAATGAACCAAGCCTTAATATCACTAGAGTGGGATGTTTTTGCATTGAAGAACATGCACATTGCAGACCTCTTACTAAATGCATATTCTTTTCATCCTCCCTCCATTGGTAATGTGTCCTGCTGCCAACAGTTTGCATTCTTCCTTCATTACTTTTGCCTGCCTTTTTTCCATTTTTAATTCCTCCTACTGGCTCTTACTTTTGACTGCCTTTTCTCTATTTTTCTTCATCTTCCTTATTTCATGACAGAAGCTTGTCCATGTATTCTTGAGTTTCCAGTGAAGATTCATCTTTTTGGTAATCAGGAGTAGTACTTACACCTATTAATATGTGCTAACTCTATCTACCAGATTTGATGTTAGCTGCAATTTTTCTCTCCCAGAATTGAAAAGGATTCAAGTTGAGACAGAGAGAGCATTTAATCCCTTCCCAGCTTCAGTGTGTCAACTTGATTATTCAAGAGTCCTTCCTGAAACAGCTATATTTTAATGCTTCTGTTTATTGTATCCTTCAGGTCTTCAGAAACTGACACATACTTGAAAGTTATGAACTGATTAAGCAGATATTGCTTAGAAGAATAAACATTTTCAAGTCTAAAAGGTTCACATAATTTCAGATCTACTGAACAAGCTCAGCAGTAAGGAATGCTTAGAGAGAAGTAATTGACCTCCCTCAATTTCTTTTCCTTGTGTACTAGTAGCTGAACAGTGCTATGTCAGACTTTGATTTTGGTTAGACTTCGAGAGAATTGAAATGTGCTTTGCCGAACATGTAGATAATGGAGAATTGAGGTTACTGGGATTTTTCTGTTGATTGAGCAAGTTATATTGATGGCATGTCTGATACAAGCTTGCAAATAAAGTGGAAGAGAGGACTGAACTTGGTCTACCTCCTGTTCAGAATAGGTAGAACAGTTGCCCATTGGAAGCTTTCTGTGTCAGCTGGGAATAAAAGCCAGAGCTATTTTAGTAAGTTTGTTTGTCCTTGTAGCAATAGAGTTGCAGACCAGCAACATCAGAACATAGCGAGAAGTCTGATGGGGTAAATGTGGCTCTATTTCCTTGGGTACAGGTGGGATGAAGCCACCTATTGGTGCAGAACCTTCAATAGTAGGTCCAGACATAAACAGCAGATATACATGCATATGTATGCATATATATATTTTCCAATTTTTATTTTCTCAACAAGTGAAAAAGAATAGGTATCTAACTTGTGAAAATGAATAGGTATCTAACTTGTGAAGTAAAGGATTGAAGCTTTTTTTTTTTTTTTTTAAATACTGGTAAGCCTATAGTTTTGTGATATATTAGTACTTAACTGGTAGTAGAAGTCTTCTGAGTCTCATTTCCTGTTTTGTAAGATAGTGTGCCAATACTTACGTGACTGGACTAAGTTCCTGGAAGGTCTCTTTTAAATTGTGTTTCCAGGAGCAGGGTGTCAGTGCTTCACTGGGCGCAATTGTGTGGTAGCCAAAAACTCTGTGTGCTGCCCGTAGGTGAGGTATAGGGTTGGGTCTTAAATCCTGTGCCCTTGGGGAAGTTGGGTGTTTGAGTCCATTAACAGTTCTTTTGAAAGGATATAACATTGTTTCCACCTCTGCTGTCCTCTTACACAGAAGCCATCAGGCTACTCAGAAAGAAAGTTATGCTTCCAGTATGAGAGTTTTAAACAGTTTCCTCCATCCAGGGTTGACTCAGAGGCTCTCTACAGTAACAATGCAGGAGTCACAGGATCAGACAGCAAGCAAGCACAGTGGAGCAAGGCTTTTGTCTCTGCAGTTGGGGGGGAAGAAACAGGCTGAGCATCTAACTTGTTCTTGTTTTCATGGGTCAAAAGATACAGGCATAGGAACTGGATTTTCAGTTTGCAGCAACTATGTTGGTCCTAACAGGCCGTGTATAAATAAATTCACTGAAGTGTTTAATGTATTTGCTTTTCTACTCTTGGATTGGGCAATCACGCGTTCCTTAGCTGTGAGTGAATATGGCCTGTTATTTTCTAAACTGGCTTGAAATTCATGAATGCAACAAACACCAAAAATAAAGTGGATTATTTCTTTCATTTTCCATGCCCGCTTTTCACCTTAGCAATCCTCTTTCCCTCTAACTTCTCTTTATCATCTTTATGTAATTTCACACACATACAAAGGCTTCACCATATATAGCTTTCTTGTTATGCTCTAATGTTCAGAGGTTTCTGAGGCTGTTTCTGAAGATGTGGGTGTATGGGAACTTTGAAGGCTTGCACAAAATAAAAGGAGTTGCAGTGCCATTACCAATGCTGATTTTTTTGATGGAGTGATGCCTCTTCTGATCCAAATAGGCTATTCTGCAGTCTGTGAATCTGATATGTGAATTTATACTTCTAACTGTTTATCCTTTTCTAAACCTGTGTGACTGCATAAAAAGTCTTTAAAAATAGTTTTCTTTGAAACATTTCAGCCTGTGTCTAGGTATTTTGAGTTGTGTAGTGTCAGTTGAAGGATGCTTTCTAAATCAGTATGTGCTGTAGCTTTATGTCTGATCTCCACAGATGACCTTGGCCTGTTAATCTAACTGTGCATATCTATATGAAGAGTTTTACAGTGCAAGGCCAAAGTATAATATTTAGAGCACTTTCCAGGTAATGGTGTAATATTCTTGAATTACTAACCACAGCTGCAACGTGGCTTCCCAATGATATTTAAATAATAATAATAAAAAATTATTGCTCAAAGACAATTTATCCAATCTTGAAAATTAGCTGCCAAGTCTTCAAGTCATACAGAATTACATTCTTCATATATTTCTTTTCACCTAGGTCATTTTTGGAGCTCATTTCTCAGTTCCTTCCCACACATTTTATCATTTTAGCAGAACACCCAAGCTGTAATTTTTATCTATGCTTTCCTTTTTTTTTTTTCCTTTCCTCCCCTCCATCTGACAGTTATCACACCTACTGACATGTAATTTTACTGGCTTAATGGTTTTGTTTAATTTCAGGATTTCAGTTGACTCCCACTGAAATCACCTTAATCTTGACATCTTAAATGCAGCTTCCATGGCTGGCTTCTTGCTGCTGAGTTGTTCCATGGCTTTTGGTGGTGGCAAGGTGTTCCAGTTATCTAGGGTTGGAGAATTCATCATGGGAGAGGGTGGGGTGATGGGGATGTGTGTAGCTGAGGTCAGACAGTTCTTGTGATTAGGCGTAATTTAAGGCAAACAGATTTCTATTTTAGCCTTAAACGATGTTTGCTCTGTGTTTCCCCATGCAGCTTGGCATACCAGCACTAGTTCAGGGCTCCCCGAGTAGTATCAGTACAGGGTCCTGCACAGCTGTACAACTCCCTCATTCCCATTCTGAAATCCACGGTGATGGGAGTTCAGAGTTTTCAGTGTCTGAGGTAACTGTACTAAATGCAGCCCTTCAGCTGCGGCAGTCGCACCTTTGTACCGCAGACATACGCTGTCACATGAAATCAGTCTCCTGGGAAGCAAAAGTAGTTTAAACTTATTCATATCTTATATTCTGCCTCAGCAGTTCTGTCTGAGAACCTGCATCTTAAAGCACATTATTCCTGATCTAATCTTTCTCATTTTGTAACCATCTGTCAAATTTTTTTTCCATACTCCAAGATTCTGTGGGAAGGTTCAAACAGATGTTCCCCCCCACACCACCACCACATCCCCCAGAAAAGGAAAAAAAAAAAAAAAAAAAAGTAGAGTAGGCGTGTGCAGGCTTCCTGTGCATCAGTCAGGCTGCGAATCTTTATTCACCAAAGGCCAAAAAACTTAACCAAGGGGTGTTGTATTTTGTGCTTCAGCTTATTTGCACTATTATACCTGACAAAAATCTGATGGTTTTTCATTGGAGAAAACTACATGAAAATCTGGTGATGCCAAATGAGCTGTGGAAAATTGGCATGATATTTTTCCACTGACCACAGATGTAAAATGTGTGTTCTGATAATCCTGAAGTGATACTCTTACACGTTCCTCTTTAGTGTTTCCTGGATGGAAAGCTTAGGAAGCGTTGAAGCTAACAGTAATATTGTTGCCAATAATTTTGGCTGCCAGCTCCAGTTCTCTAAATAGACAAGCCAATTAGTAGTGTTTCCCATCCTGCTTCTGGATGTAAGTAATTTCCAACAGAGAGCAACTTAGAGAGGTTCCTGCAGGATCAACCAATTACCAGCATCCCATCGGCAAGTCTGGTGGCACTACTTAGAGCTGTGCTAAGCTGGAAGCTGTTCTCACCTGCTACTGCATGTCTGTTTTACAGGTTTGTACGCATTTTGGAGATGCCAGAAGTTACAACTAGGAAAATAATATTATGATTGTGATTCAAAATGCCGTTTCAGCAATGCATTATCTGTTAGATTGATCACGGTACCCTGGTAGGTCAAGTAAGCAGGGGCTATATCCAGTATATATACACATGTACTTTTTTTCTTTCCATCTTGTCTGCCCTGTTAAATTTGGCCTGCTAATAAAAGTTTTGTGGATGCAATCTTGTAATGCTTACCACAAGTAGCGTTTACTTTCATAACTACCTAAGTGGCTATGTCTTGTTTGTTTGCTTGGTCTTCTGAACTGCTTGCTTTAGTTCAGAGTAAGTTACTATACATTATTTGTTGTTCACTCTTGCATCAGTTCTTTATTGTGAGTCTTTATTGTGACTTCTTAACAGTCAGCTGGGTTTTAGTGTGAAAAAGGACCAGTCCTGTAACCATTTGTTTGCATGCAGAGGCTGTGTAAGATCTACCAAGAGTATTGCAGTTCAAGAGGGCTAGGACCCGATAAGTGAATTAATAGTCATACAGGCCAGAGCATCTTTAGGTTTAGAAACAAAGAAAAATTGTCTGAAATGAACATCTACTTTTTATTGCTGTAAAATTGGAACTTTTTTCAGGAACTTTTATTGTTGTGTAAATTGTGTCCCCCTGCTGTCTGATATTGTAATAGGACACGTTTTTCTATTGATACATCAAATACTTTTTTTCTGAATTATGCTCAGGCACAAATCTTGTTGCTTCGGTTTTTAATTCCATCCTAGGCTGTCCTAATAAATAAATAACTACTAAATCAGGTAAAAGCCCGAACAGGTAAAAATAGGTTCACTACTTTTGGTTTATTTTTTGTTTTACATTGTCAAACTAGTCACTTGGAGAACTCCTTTCAAAACATTAGCTACCATCCAGCATAACATTTACTTAAACCTCAATGAAATTAGAGATGCATGTGCAGCCTTAATTGAATCACTGTGGTCAAAGTTTTAATAGAAAGTTAAAGGAATATTTCTGTCTTGGGAGACTATTGTTGCCTTTAACCATTTTGGATGATTAAAATATCTAAGTCAATATTGCTCAGAATTTTAACAAGTTCAGTGGTCTGGAAGCAGTATCTTTTTATTTATGTTTAGCTCATGCTCATATGTATATAGAATACTTACTGAACCTATATAGTAGTTTTTGGCAGTTAGAACATTATTGTTAATTAACTTCTCTGCTTAAATTCCTCCAAGCTAATCTGTAGTTGATGAGTTATCATGCTAAAAACAATAAATCCTGAAGCTATTTCAAAAACATAGTTATTTAACCTAAATTAGATTCTCCATCAATGGAGACAAATCAAATCTTTAATGACACATTATTGTGAATTTCAATAGCATTGTTTTGTATTTAGAAATACCACAGGATTCATATATATGCATCTGGGAAGGAAAGAATCAGAAACTGGATAGGAAGCCCTGATGCACATGGTTCTTTACAGAAATACAAGTGTTACCTGACCTAGTCTTACAGGTACAGAACAGGGTCTGGTGTAGTGCCAAAATTCTGCATCAATCTTTTAGTATTTTGGAAGAAATAACAAATACTTAATTTTTCTCATTTTTAAAATGTATTATTTATATTAAACATGGAGCTGAGAACAGAAATTCTCAGTTTGGTGTGGCTTATTGGAGTTAATTGCAGGGGATTGCAATAGCATTATTGAACATATTTTCCCAAAAGGATAAGAACAGTACTTACCTGTTGTAAAGTTTAATTGAATGCTTAATTTATTCTTCGGGAAGATGTCTGTTCTCTCCAGAGAAAACAGTGGTTGAAGTTTTTAAAAGTACTTTCTGTTCTCTGATCTCAGAACAAATAGCCATGCAGTGGTTGCTCAGATGGAAGCAACTGTTTTCCCTTCTGAAGTCTGAACTGCACTGCTTTTCCTAGGATGGAAGAGGAAAAAAGGGATACTGGCCATTCTATAGTATTGGCTGTAAGGGGAAATCACTGCAAGCATAGATGTTTGTGTTTAGGAAAAGAGGAGTGAAAGGTGTACTTTGTAGCTGTTGCAAGCGTAGTTGCTTTGGTCGCATGGGCTTTGCGCACACAAACACAAATAAAAATATCTGAAAACCAGCTCTGGGGAGCACAGTTTTGTTCAGCTGATGCTGTTACCTCCAAACTGACAGTGATCTCAAGTATGCCTGTTCAAATTCATTGAGCAGAATGGTGTGCAGGGTTTTCTTGGAAATGTGTGAAAGGAGTCACTGGAATCTCTGAACTTCTACTGCATCCTCTAACCTTGAAGTAACTGAGAACTTTTTTTTTTCTTAATTTTAGAAGTGATATAGTAATGATTTCTTTTAGCTGTTTTTCTTGAGTTAGTATGGAAACGTGCAGCGTAAAATCCAAGCAGGACCTGAATGTGAGGTTTGTAATTTTATTTGATGGGATCTAAGGGAAATGATTCTACTAGAAGGGAAAAAACTGATAGTTATTTAATATAACTTGGAATATTTTAGTCCCAAGTAAATAATACTCCTTTCTCTGTGTATATATTGGTAAGATGAGTGTACTAAAAGGCAGTTTGAAGATGACCGTATTAGTGTTACATGACATCTGGAGAAAGTACTGTCTCTCACTGATTTTGGACATACTAGACTGATTTGGGGGAGTTTTCAGTAAAATGCAAAACCTCACACCATTTCTTTCATTGTCCTTCAGCTTCTTTCTTTGCAAATTTGTTTGTGTGAGATGCATTACGCAAGGGACAAAAAGCTTATCACTGCAATAAATTACTTTTTGCTGACAGACTGCTGCAGAGGTCTTTTCGCCTGGGGACACTGTTTCATTCATCAGTTGGCCGAGTTCCTAAGTTCTGCCTGTTCCATTTGAGCTTGTTTCATGAGGGCAGTTTACCTGCACTGTATTACAACATGGGTGCCACAACACTTTGTAACGTGAAAACTAACTGGAGTTCTAGCTGATCAGGCAGCAGAGGATGACTTGCTTGTTTCTGGTGAAGACCTGGTCTCTGTCCCAAGACTGCTGAAAACAGAGTGGGAGGCAAGGTAGAAGAAAATGAACAGTAATAGACAAGAACTGTGGTCCCTGACATAGCCCAGTAATTCTTCAAAGCACTGCTTACTCCTTTGCTGTTGTTGCCCAGTGTCCAGAGGGAGCATTCCTTCCCCAGTTTCCCCAAAGCTAGCATTTGATATGTCCGCGGGGATGTTTTGAGGTCCTTTGGGATCGGGCTGCAGGACCAGTGTTTTTCTGTGTCTTTGCCATCAGCATAGGCATGCAGGCTTCTTGCAGGAAAATGTCTGACTAGGCTTAGTTTACTAAACAAAGAATGTGACCACTTTCTGTCTTTGGCAGCAATATGAAGGAAACTTGTGGCATTACAAAATGTTGGCGAATGTCTCTGATTATCATGTCTTGTCACTAACTTTAGTTTCTGCATATTGCTGTAATTCTACAAACAAAGTCAAGAGAAGCAGTCCTATATGTCAGAGTATTTAAATTGGTTGTTATTAATGAATGGCTATAATTTTTATATTTAGATAATAAAATTTAAATAGCTTTGCATAGAAGGTAATTTGAAAGCTCTACCATGAGTTCTTATTTCTGTGGGGACTGAAAATTACTGCGAGGCTCTTTAATTGCACATTTTAAACAGCCTCCCTTCAGAGAGACAGTTCAGGAATTAACTAAATTCACCTATCTTCTGTTATATTGCCTTAATTAATGTTTCTTTTTTTTTTTATCATTTACAAACATAAAATTCAGTTACAGCTGTTTAAAAAAAGACTATAGTAATAGTCAGGAGAAACTGCACCTCACTAAGTATGTAAATAATGGAAAAGTCAGTGACAAGATTCTCTAACTCAAGAGACTATGCTATACAGCAAAGATACAAGCACTTAAAAATTTGATCTCTGATTTGTTGTGGTTCTTCTCTGTATACCATATGCTGAGCAATTGGAGAAGTCTGATCTTGTCTTTCATTGATAGGGTATGCAGGGTTGTATGGAGGTGGTAGAACTATTTGTGGACATGAACGCATCTAAATTGAGTTCCTTTTGTAAAGTATTTCTGGGCAGCTTGTGATGTTTTAAGTTTTTTTGATGGGTGATTGTTCAACACATGCTTTACAAAGCAATCTAGAGGAATTAGGCGCTGAACTCCCATTTAATTCTGTGAGATTTAGGCATCTTACTACAGTGTTCTTCAAAATTTTCAGCCTTTTGTGTATGCGTTTGAGAATCACGGTTTAGCATTTGAATGTTTTCTGTTCACATTGGTGATCTTGGTAAGGCACGATGTGTTTATAATAACTAATACGAGTATTTTCCTTTAAATTCTGAAAGAAGTAAAGCAGGATCTTGTTTAGCAGGTATTTTATTTTTTAAGTTAAGTTGGTCTAAGGAAATTAATGTGTGAGGAATGTGATAACTTAATCTGATTTCTTGTTTCTAATTTCTCTCAAAGAGAAGTCATCTTCAATGGGGGATTTTAAATGATGCAGAAACTTATGCAGATCTATTTGGCTGTGTAGCTGAAAATGACCAAGAGCTGTGTAATGCCCTGGGGTTTAGGATTTGGAGGTAAGGATTTTCTGTTAAAGAAATAAAAATACGCGTACACTGAAGGGGTGTGTGTGTGTATTTATAGCTAAGGTAATGTATCTTGTTGGTAGTGCATATAGTTGTTTCCAGCCTATGAATAACAAAACATTTGTAACTCTTTCTAGACAAGATGACTTTGTTCATCTACTTCTGTTATTACAGGCATGACATAATGTCCTTAGCCACCTGCACTTGGCCACTGTTCTTTGCTTGTGGCTTGCCAAATGCTTTGTCATGCTGCCACGTCAGGGTGAAGGTGAAGGAACATGTGGGGCAGCTGTGTTGTACCCCTTATTCACAAGTGAAGATGGCAACTTAAAGGGATCCTTATCCTTATACATCAGATTTGATGAAAAAAGTGGCAACTTTCTCAACTAAGCAGTAGATAACCAGATTTTCGATATCACAGGATTGTAGGGGTTGGAAGGGACCTCAAGAGATCATGAGGTCCAACCCCTGGCCAAAGCAGACTTCCTAGAGCAGGTTACCCAGGTAGGCGTCCAGACAGGCCTTGAATATCTCCGGAAAAGGAGACTCCACAACCTTCCTGGGCAGCCAGTTCCAGTGCTCCATCACCCTCACTGTGAAGTTCTTTCAGGTTTGTTTGCGTGTTGGTGCAGAACTTTCTGTGCTCCATTTTGTGGCCATTACACCTTGTCCTGTCCCCACAAACCACTGAAAAGAGGCTGGCCATATCCCTTTGTCTGCCACATGTTCTGCATGCAAGCCAAGAAACAGTTCAAGATATTCCTGTATAGAATAGCTCGTGCTTCTGGTTCTCTAGGTAGTATATATCTACATAAGAGCTATAGCTGGGCATTTATTTCATATGACTGAAATATTACGTGATATATTATCACACAAAGAAGTGAATGCGTATTACATTTAATTGGCTTTTATCTCTGGCATTTTTCTAGTCAAATTTCTACTAGTTACCAATCAAAATGCATGTTAACTGCTCCTGCCTAATACTACTTTTTTTGTGTGTATTTGATGGTTTAGTTGGGAATAGTAAGGACGATTTTAAAGATTTCATATTTTCATCGTGTCTTACTCATTTCCTGTTTTTTTTTTTCATCTCAAAGAGAGACAGAAGGGAAAGTTTACCTAATATGGTACTTAGAAAACTTCTAAAGCACCATCCAAAAACTTCTGTTCCCCAGGCCCTGCTCTCTGCACTCTGAAGGAGGATACTGCAGATCAGCACATCCATCTGAAGTGGAAATGTCTTCCTAAAATAATCTTCAGAAACCTGGTTTGCTAAGCAGCCTTCCAAATTTTTATATGTAGTTATGTATGGCTTTAAAAAGAAAAATCAGTGATCCAAATATTTTTCTCTAACTTTTTTTTTAGAATTTTGTACAGTTCTTGAATAACTGAAATTAACTACATACATACTTGGTCTGGAAGATGGATAGGAAAAACTGATGCAATACTGGTTCTGATGATCGGTATAGGGCAAGACACCATACAGACAAATTTCTACTTAATATTTCTGTCACAAACTGCACTGTTAACTCTGTAATACTCTGTAGCTTTTTTTTTTTTTAAAAAAAGGCTTCTCTTACGTATATGCATTTCATGTAGCCTGTTTGAGGAAGGAGAAATAAAATGATTATACTTTGTCCATGAAATAGATGCTTAAGCCTGGTGGCATAGGTGGGTTCAAGAATGGAGTGCGAGGTCAATTTCTCTAATTTTGATCAACAATGATATAAATCTAGACTTGCAGTGTTTGAGGTACTTTAATTGATTTTTCACTTATTGCTTGTCTGAAGGGAATGGTTTCATTGCTTAACCTATAGGTTTCCTTAGGAATCTCATTTGTTTTGTCAGAAGAACCATATGACAGATTTAAAATAGTCATTGGGCATCTTTTTGTTGACCGAATTGCATTTTCTGCTGGCGTTCACTGGGATAACAGACTATAAACAGAGAAATGGCCCTGGAGACCTGGAGTGAAATATCTGTGGCTGTATGCTATAAATATGTGCTACAACTGAACACAAACTAGTTCTTTTAGGATTCATACATCTTTTATTATTTTTTAGGTTTTTTGTAGCTCTCTGAGTCTGTAAATAGTAGTGGCTGGTGACCACAGACATGTATCCTGGTGGGGAGATGCTTGCTGCCTATTGCACAACCCTAGATTGAGGAGCCTCTGCTGCTTGTGTCCATGGAGCTTTGAAGCCTCTCAGCTTCATCTCTCACCCTCAGCATTTCTTCTTGTTGAGTGTTGTGAAAGAAGTGCTCCCCTTCTCCTGAGGAAGAGCTTTAGGGTGATACAAAGAAGTGCTTCTGCTTTCAGCACTTAAGGCATGCCTGTTATTGCAGGAACTTCTTCATTAGAAATGTAATTTTAGTGAAGAGAAAGCTATGAATGTGTAAGAAATAACAAAATATGAAATGGTTTTATGCTGGAGCTCGATGTTGAGGAGGCAGGCCAAAAGAGAAGTGTGGTATTATATGCCGTTAAAGGGAATGCATTAGACTTGCACCTTCACTTTGTGCTAGTGAAGACAAATATTGTCAATGAATTCAAGTATTTGATGAGCTTTTACATAAAAGTACCAAGTAATTGTGATCTAAACATCAAATCAAATGGAAACAAGTGTTTTAAAAGTTTAAAAAAAATCTGGAAGAAGAAATCAGTCGTGTTCAGTGTTTAAAGGCATACACAGTGGAAAATATTGTCAAATAATTTACCAGCCTGCTGTGCAAAAAATGTATGGGTATAGTTGTTATTCATTGTGTAGTTTCATTAAAGGTGGCTATACATGGTTCCTGTGCTGGCCATCACTATTCATGTAAAGGTCTCCTCAGGTAATTAGCTGCTAATCTGCTGGCTTCAGCTGCACAGGAGCAATCTCTGAAAAAGTTGTCTACAAGTCCTCAGATTTACTAATTAGCGCAGATGGTAGTGACATCTATTCACCTGTTGTTAACCTTGGAAACACCTTTTTGTTTCCTTGGGTATTCCCATCTACTTTTTTTCTTGGCAGGATACATCCAGTTCCTACATTTAGCATCTCAGTAGCTGCTTTACTAAAGCCCTTTGTGTGCCATAAATTATCTATTTTTGTCCAGTGTAGCTGTCAATAACATGTTTCTCTATTGAGTCAACTGCACGTTTTTCTTCCTTTAGCCCTCTTTGTATTTATGTATCTTTTATTTGCAATTTAATCCATCCCCATATAGTTACCTACACCTCAGAGCAGACCTTCTTCCTTCGATTTTTTTAATGTCTCTCTCTCTTCAGGCTTTTTCTTTATATATAAATATATATATATTTCTCTCTCTCTCTCTCTCTCTCTCTCTCATATATATATATATATATATATATATATATATATATATATATATATATATATGTTGCCAGAATATCTGCTCTCTGTGATTTCTGTTCTGGGGCTTAGTAATTAAACTGTTTAATGGATGGGTTGGTTGGAATTTAGTTTGTGTTGCAAGTAAAGGTAAAATATGATTTGGGAACTCTATAGCAAATCTCCGTGCAGGTCTGAGAATACGCATTCTCCCACCATGAATGCTATTTGCTATTTTAATAACAAAAATGTTTATGTTAGTTCATTACAAATTAGAGGATGGGAATACTGAAATGACTGAAGAAAGCTAATACCATGTGAATAGGTACAGGCATATCATTAACTTGACATCTCTTCATTGCCTTCCTAGGTTTCAATATTTAATAAGTGTCCAATTTCATAAGCAGGAATAAAAAATAGAAGCAATAGTGCAAATAGGTTATTTTTCAGTAAATAGGGATAATCTCTCTGATTAAAGAGTAGTAATTGGCTTTTATATGTTAACAGTGTGTCCAAAGCAATTTTATAGTAACCTAAGTGCTTGCAAAAATAAACACCAAAAACTACAAACAGCAGCAACAACAAGAAAACCCACAACAAAATGCATACGCATGCCCCAACACTTCATTACTTTCAACAAATGCAGTTGCTGCTTTTCTTAATTTATTTTAGTGAGCTGTCAATAAATTTCACTCCATTAGATCCAGAATTTAATTAGCTAGGGTCATGATTTACGTGATTTCTGACTTACTTGCTATTTACAATTTCTAGTAAATGTTGCCCTTGGCAAAATAAACATAATTTATAGCCGGTGGTGAGCAATTATTTTTCATTTTGGTGACACTAACTGTCACTAAAATGCTGTTTGTTTTAAGGTTACAAATACACAGTTCTCTTGCAAGAGCTTTCAAATGTATTATACTTAAGGATCACGGATTCCATATTATCAAGGACATACTATAAAGCTAAAGCAATTTGTCTTAAGGAACTGAATGTGTCATCTTGCCAAGCATAACATTTGTGTTGGGCCTAGAGCTGGGAAAGGGGAACCTGTTTTTCTCTCCCAAGTTTTGCAAGATTGCAATTCACGAGTAGGTTTGAGGTGCCTTGGCTGATGATATGTGCCATGTTGTCTCACTTTCAGCCTGTGCACTGGATGCAAGCTGTGTGCTCCCCATGGTGAGAAATGCTGTTTTGCGAGGTGTGGGTCGTGTCTGTGCAGGGTAACTTCAAATGTGCTTCTAGACCGGAGCCAGCAGGTCTAGCATGGACCTGTGCTTGTGGAGGCTTCAGTGGACCACCTGCTCCTTACACAGGTTTGTGCCAGGTCTAGAGTTCTTGTGTCATTCTTCATTGCATGAGGTAGATGTGGTGATGGTCACCTTACAGACTGATCTTTCAGTGGGATTTGCACAAAGTGAACCTGTGCAAAGCCAGGTGACGTTGAAAGAGAGGTTAACATAGCTGCAGAAGTCTAACATGACGTACGTCTTTGCAGGTTTGATGTCTGTTTAGGGTTTGCTGACCTATCAGATGTACCCATATGGTGTTCCATGAAAGAATTAGATGATTTTGATATCAGGTGGCATTCAGGAAAGAATGTCCAACAGTTAGGATGGTAGGGAAAGTACATGATTATAGGCCTGCTTAAAGGTGAATGGTCTGTGTTTTTTCTTCTAGACTTTAATAATAACACATTATTCCAAATTGCTTCATGTCTATTAGCATTGCAAATAAAATTTTGTGCTATGCTTAATGTAGGGTTAAAACTTGCAGGAAATGAAAGTTACCAATTTTAATTTTTTGCTATAAAAGTTGCTTTTTTATAAACTTGTTCAAAGTTTGCAGTGCTTTATTCCTGGAGGGTCGCAGTCACTGAATTTGTCTACAGTACCGTTTGTGAAGTACGTTGAAGCACTGGTAAATTTATGTTCAAGGAATACAGTTAGCTAAATCTGAGGGAAAAGTTTGAGAGACAGTCTTATATTGAGATTCATGAAAATCCTCCCTATTTACACATAGCCATTTTGAGTCCAGAGCTATATATATCACCCCCTTTAATACTTTGGATACTCATTGAATTATTACTGTTAGCTTGAAAACATCCTTATTAATGCATGTAATGTAAAATGTATCACACTTATGAACATGACCTCCATATTAATGAAAATAAGTTTTAGAAAGCACAGTGCATGTGAAATGAGATGAAACACAAGGTCTTCATGCTGGCCCTAGGCCCAGTTGTTATTTTATATGGTGGAAAATACACATGGCATTTTTTGACACTGAACTTCTGAGAAGGCTTCTAGTGCATGCTTGGGTCTGGGTATTGTTCCCTGGTAAACTTCCATGACGCTCAGAAATGTCCAGCACAGGAGGAAGCAGGGTGTGCTTAGCTGACAGAAAGGACAGTCCCAACTACTAGGCAGGGCTTTGAGGGGTCCGCTTTAGTCAAGTCTCTGAAGTCTGTAGCAGGTGAAGCTTGAGAAAAATGAATAGGAGGTTAAAAATTGAAGGTAAAAATCAAGTATTTATCTTGCAGATAAATATGAATAAATCTCTGCAAATATATTAGTTTTACAAAATAAAACCAATATGACTAAAAATAGGAAAAAGATCTTGCAACACTGTAGAAGACTCTGGAAGAAAATAATATGAAAAATTTTGTTAAATATTAAAGCAAGACTTATGCCTTTCTACAATAGAAAATAATTACAAAGCTCATCATAATTAGAGGACATGATTTTTTTCTTTACCGTCCGTATTTTCAATTCAGGTAAACTACAAAACGATTTTAAAACTGCACTATTTTTAGTGGAAAAGTCCTTGAGAGAGAGACGGAATGAGGAATAGGAAGAGGGGAGGGGAGGAAAAAAAAGGCTAGAGAGCTTTCTGATCTTGCTCTGGGAGAATATATGGTACCAGTGTTTCAAGACCTGTCATAAACTACACTGAGGAAGAAAGACCTAAGAAAGATTACAGTCTGTCTTGAAACAGAAAATATAAAATTGAGATTTTTTCCTTTTGAACACATCAAGATCAGCAGTACATCATAAAGAAGAGAAAGGAAAGGATTAAATCATTGAAACTGAACTTAGTGGAAGAGAACCTGAAAAATTCAGTTATTTCCATATAGTGAGACTGCACCGAAGTGTAGGTTGCCAGTCTGCTAAACCCAAAAGCAAAATGATCCCCAAGTGAAGGTGGGGAAAACGGTAAGAAAAATAATGAGATTAAAGTTGTTTAAGAAGACTTGTGTTACTCTGAGCAGTAATATGCTAGGAAGAAAAAATGAAGCAATTATACTAAGAGAAAGATATTTCATTTCCCATGATTGTTATCAATAAGGAGGTTAGGAAGGACACGTTCTGAAAGAAAGAGAAAGGAGTGGATGGAAAGGAAGTAAAGACGGAAAAATGTGTGGTGGCATTGAGATAGGAAGTGGTGTGTGGGGCAAAGTCCCTTGCATGCTTGCTTTGCGGGGTCCTGCAGGGCAGTTGGCTGGCTTTTCAGCGGGCAGCCAGCCCAGGGTTCATGGAGCCAGAGGAGTTAGCATTGTGCAGGGTGGAGGTGAACTTAAACCTTTGGGGGAATGCAGAAACAGCTAAGAGGTATAACAACAGGATGTATTTATGGTTTTAGGTGATAAGGTATGGGACTAGAACTTTACCATATCCATGGTAATGCCCTATGGATCAAGCAGAGTTTTGTTAGCATCATTTGACTTATTATCATAGAATTCCTTCATCTCAGATACAGTGGCATATTGGTAGAGTGTAATTATAGGTGATTTTATTACTGAAGTTTCCCCTCTTAAAAAATCTTAAAGATCTCAGTGTCTAATAGGCCTTTTCACTCCTGGAACTGAAATGTAAGCAAATAGTTCCTCTTCCTTAAAGCTAGAGACCTAGTGGGTCTCTTTCGGAAATGATAAAACAGAACAAACTACAATATTCATCTGAAAAATCGTACATTCAAACAAAAGTGTCTTGGATGTGGTTAAGTATGTAACTGAGAACTTATGTGCAAGTGTGACATAAATGTGTAACCATATAGTTATTAAATGTATATAATAGTATTTATATGTTATAGTTATTTATATTATATAGTGAATATAGTTATAGCTACAGTGGGATGTGAGGGAAGCCTCAGAAATATTAAGAAAAAAGTATAAAACTTTTGGAAAGACAAGTAGTAATTACTTCACACAAGGTAACATGATTTTGTATGTTTTTATTTGAGTTATGTGCTGCAGAGAAATTAGAACAGCACTTAACTATACTATCTAAAATATTTACTTGCTCTCATTTAGAAATGATAAAAATTCTTCCATTACCAAGTACTGTGTGGATGTTTGTGAAAGGATCTTAGCTAAACAAGGTATCAGACAGACACTCCTGTATCTTCCTTTACAGGACTATTAAAAAAAATAATAAAACAAACAAAAAAAACACAACAACATGCTATTGCATCGATAAATTAATTTATGATCATTTAAGTAGGAGGCTTCTTCTCTTGGAACAAAGTAAAAACTAGCAATAGCCAAAAAGGAGAGAGTTTGACTAACTGCTTACAGTATAGATCTATTTCATTAATAAATGCTGATGGAGAGATTTTTGTCAGCATGCTGGCAGGTAAATTAGGAAGTACTTTAGCTAGATACATGCACTTAGATCAGTTGGGAATTATTATAGGCAGACTATTTGCAGATACTATTATGAGAGCCCTGGGCCTGCTGTGTAAAAAGCATAAAACATGGTTATTTTGCTTTTCCTTGATGCAGAACATATATTTAATTTGGATACAATAGGAGTATATGGACGGTGCATTAGGCAAGCATAAACTTTAAAAATATATTTGACAAGAACTAATAAAAAGTACAAATGTAGAACCTTGAAGAAAAAGGTTTTATTCCTTAAAATACATACAAAGTTGTTGCTGGAAGGTACGGCTAGGAAAAACGAGCAAAGGGAGACTCAAAGAGAGAGATGATAAGGAAGCCAAAGCAATGAAGAGAGGTGGAAATCAATATACTTAATAAAAAATGTGTTATAAACTGCATTACTGGAGATGACTGTTTCTGGCAAGGTGTGAACACAGACTGCTAAATACCTTGTTTATAAGTTAAATGTGTTTGAAGACCTATAAGAAGTCTATAAGAAATTAATTGTAATAGTAACTCTTGAGCTGAATGAAAACAACCTGTTACATACTTCAAGTTCTCTGCTACGAAGAAAGGCTGAGAGAGCTGGGGCTGTTCAGCCTGGAGAAGAGAAGGCTCCAGAGAGACCTTACAGCAGCCTTTTAATACTTAAAGGGGGCTTATGGAAAGAGATGGAGAGCAACTTTTTGCTTAGTCAAATAATGATAGGTCAAGGGGGAATGGTTTTAAACTAAGACGGGAGAGTTAGATTAGACATTAGGAGGAAATTTTTCACTTGGAGCACAGGTTGCCCAGAGAAGCTGTGGATGCCCCATCCCTGGAGGTGTTCAAGGCCAGATTGGATGGGGCCCTGGGCAACTTGATCCAGTGGGTGGCATTCCTGCCCTTGGCAGGGGGGTGCTCTTTGAGGTACCTTCCTGGGTGATCTTTGAGATACCTACCAACCCAAGCTGTTCTATGATTCTGTGATAGACTGTTTTATCTACTGGAACTTTCTTCAAGCCTGCACTCTCCGAGTCACATTACTCCAGTTTGGTAGGAAACATTGTTTTTCATCCTTATGTTAAAAAAAGGAAAAAAATGAGGCATTCTATTAAGAGAAACTATTTTATTATTCAGAGTACTTGAAAAGAGACAAAAGAACAGATATTCAGAAATACTGATTTTCTTTACATATTTAGTGAAGATGGAAGTTCACCAGCCATGATTTCTTGTTTTTAACTTCGATACTTCTGTTAGATTTTTTTTTTACTATGTCTTTAGCAACTGAAACTTCTCCTTTGTAAGTTTTCTTACCTATTATTACACAAGTTCCACAACCTAATTCTAATATATTCTGTATATATCTGGTTATATTGAAATTCATAAGGTCAGATAGTTTGAAAAGAAATAGCAGCAAACCTCAGTTCTTCCATCTGTAAAGGTGTACCTGTTTATTTTTTAGTAAGATAAGTAATTTTAAAACATGCTGTGCTCTTGGAATAGCATCATGGTGGTTAAAGGCTGGAGAATGAACTACATCTTAGATCCCAAATTGTCAAACTGATTTTACAGCACTAATTAACTCATAAGACTTCTGTGAGGAAATCGGGTGAATGTCATCAAAACTTGAAAGGTAAAGATACTAGGTGGACTGATTATGTGCAGAGGTGGAGCTTCAGATGGGATTATCTTTCATTTCCTAGTCCAGTAGACCATAACACGTCTCATCAGCTTGCTTGGTATTTTCCTTTTCATTTTAGGGTAACAGATGGTTTTGTTAACCCAAATGCGTCATTGCAGTCAAAAGTGTTGGGATATCTAGCCTTCTTACACCTATAAGAGACGTGCAGGACTCTGTATGCCTTTACAAGCCGCACACAGTAACAAGCAGTATTCATATGGCACATCAGGTGTTCCCTGACTACTGCACTCTGAGCTTGTATACAAAAAATGAGTTCTTTTCAAAATGGGGAAGACAATAAACCACAGAAAGCTGGCATCCTTTGAGTGAAGAAGGATCCTGTAGAGAAATTAAAATGTAAAGTATCTCTAAAGAATATTTTCAGTTGGAGGATGGATGAGCTGAGGCAGATGTCAAGAGAAGTGTGTTTTACACCTCAAAAGCTGTCACAGCAGAAGTGCTAGCCTGTGGTTCGGTGATGGAATATGAAGATAGCAGATGGTGTCAGAACACAGATATCTGTCAGAACAGGGCTGAAGAAGTAGAAAGCTTCAAATAAGTAACAGTTTTGAGTGTGTAGGTTTTAGAAGTGAACCAGGGAAAGGCAAAATCAATATGCCACATTGTAGGCAGTCAGTAAAAAATGCACAGTGAGTTTAACATCATCCTAACAGATCAGTCAGCAAACACCCAGGTTAGCATACTGCTTGCAAGCCAAAGGAAAGAGCTGGTTGAAAATCTGTATAGAAAGGAATTTCAGCAGATCTGTCCTTGTGCTTTTGAGGGAATGTGCTACTGCTACAAGGATGCTCAAGTTGAATCAGGTTAGAAATGGAAGCCTTTTGTATCATTCCCATTTCATTGGTTTCTGCAGAAGAGGACGACCTCCCCCCTTCCCAGTTCTTTGCATTGCTATGGGCCTCTCAAATTCATAGCTATAACAATATGAGGAAGATTCCTAAACTGAACCAGAAATAAAGCTCTGTCATCCCACTACCCCAGCCCTCCCAAGTGGAAGAGTGAAATACTTTCGGTGATTTATTTCCTTCAATGGCAAGTTGATCCTGATAACTTTGATCCCTGAGGTTAAGTTACCAAGACTACGGTTGGCTGTGGTGAATCATTAGCATTCTCAAATTCAAGCTTGCTTTACAAGATGTTGTGACTGTATTTTTTTTTATTTTAGCTGTTATAATTGTATTAGTATCATCATAAAGGGTTGGGCAATAAATCCTGTGTTAGAGTTCCTCCAACATTGTACATTGCTGTATAACATCTCTTTGATGCTATGCACTGTTGGTGGGACTTCCAGTGGAAAAGCCATCTGAAGTTTTCAGAAAAGATGCTGTAAAAGTGTGTTGAAATCTCTATGAAAAAAACATGTTTCTAAAACCCATAACAGATGAATTAACGCTGTGGTCAGTACAAGGTAAAGCTTAAAAACAATGTCACTACCTAAAATGCCATTCTCAGCTGAGCATCCCTAGAAAGGCAAAAAGAAAAAAAGTAATTCACTAAATTCCACTCTCATTCTCTGTTCCTGTGGGCATATATAATCTTGAGCTTGTGGAAAATTTGCTGTGTGAGTTGTCCCATAGTATTCATACTTTTCTTCCCTCCAATTTATATCAATCTTTTGTCCTTCAATAGACCTTTGAGGAAATTTTGCATCATCCAACAAGACAAAGCCAACAATAATGCAATTATTTTAACCTTTAAGCTTAACATAATGTGAAGGTCAATGTATTTGTCAATGTAAATCTTAAATGCAAAGGCAGTAATTTACTATCTTGACTGTTACAGGTTATAATTCTTTATTATGCTAATAAGACTAACATCTATTATAAATGCCATAAAATTAAGTGGATTGTACTAATAAATAGGACAAGGTTATCTTAAAATTTAGCATTTAAGTTTTGTTTCTTTTTTTATTATCTTATACTATGGTTTAATATAGACAGGTGAAATTACTGTAAAACTTCCTTAATTGTTGTATACATTTCTTCTAAAACCTTCTACAAAGTGCTATTTAATGCATTTATGAAAAAGAATTGGTAGCTAAAATATTCCCAGAATGACATTTGTACTTTCCCCTGCAGTAGCAGGTTTTTTGCTAATCATGCAGTCCTGAAATTTTGGATGGTACTATTAACATTTAAAGCGAATGCAGGAGCAGTTTTTACTTCAGGATATTACAGTCTGTTATGGCAGGGTCTTGGGGTCTTATTTCCCTCCAATGTGAAGTGTGACCAGCACCCTTGCAAACTGCAAGCCTGGCACTGCAGCACCCTGGAGCAGAAGTACACACTGGTGGTGTTTGATGTCCACTAGCTAAAAAGTGTTAGGACCACCACTGAGTAGATTCAATCTCCATTACTTGTACTGATTTTTAATACCAGCTTAATAACTAGGGGACTTATCTCTACAGTGTCTAGGAAATCTAAAAGCCCCAACCTGAAAATAGATGGCCTTTTAAATATGGAGCAATTTACATCAGCACATGCTTCAACTGTATTATGAAAATAATGTTTCAGACCAAGAAAACCTCCCTTGCCAGTCAAAGCTCCTAGCCTAAACTCCTGTTAAAATAATGATAATAAAATGTAGTTCGTCTAAGTCACTTCTCATTAGGAACAACAAATAAATCATCCATGGAGGTCAGTCCTGCATCATCTGGGTCTCAGCCCAACATTCAGACCTCTGGAGGTGCCATTGCTGATGGAAAGCTCTCCCTCAGGACTATTACCTCTGCTGCCACTTGGTGCATTCAACCAGAAGACACAACAAAACTGCGTTGGCATAATTCCTGTGAAAATAATATCCCAGACATGAAAGAGGATAGCTGGCAGTTTTGCCAACGCTTCTGTGTTGTGTTTTTATGAGTTCTTTTTACTGTTCTTTCTAAAAGCTTCATCTAGTGTTTTTCTCTTATTTAGCAATCTTTTCCTCTGAAAAGGCATAGGCTTTCCTATTTATGAAAAAAATGATGACATGCACTTGGAAAATCTGCTTTCAGAAGACAAGAATTAATTGCTTTGATAATGTTATGACTTGGAGTACGACATAGCTTTTAAACATTTCCACTGGAAATATTTTGTGTGCCTTCAGGGAAAAGGAAACAAGGAAGAGGGAGAAAGTGGCTGAACAGAGCTTTATTTTTTCTGGTTCTCGACTGCTGTCCACAATATACGTCTGATTTATACCCAGCAGCTATGAGTGATGAAGCTGTAGCCAACTCACTGTGGTCACCTCTCCCTACTACTTGTGAGTGTGGTTAGATGTAGTGACAAATCAGAGCTAAAAGTTTTCAGTTTCAAATAAGTATTAGCTGAGAAATTCACTGGAAGGTTGTTGGAGAGAAAGAGTTGATGCTGAACCCAAGAAGTGTGGACCTACAATATAACAGTTCAAGGAAAATATCAGCTGCTTAAACTAACTTAGTGGCAGGAAAGGGTCCAGCAGTGACATGAGGTCCAGTCAGGAAAGATTATTGTTGGGTACTGTTTCTTACAAAGCTGATCAGTTTGTTTGTGTGTATATTTAACATTTTTTGCCATTATCATTGTATTTCCAGGTGGACTTTATTTGTGAGTTAGGGAGCTAAAGGTAAAAAGGTAAAGCAGGCAGAGAACTTCTAGGACTTCTCAAAATGGTTTACATGTCTTTTATGCTAACCTTGGATCTAGGACTCTATCAGAAGAGGTAAGTGTTGTGTTTGTGTAAAGCATTCCTATACTACGCATCTGCTGTGGTGGTGAATGTTACAGGAAGAAGAAACGGAGTGACTACAGTGCTTTCATGTATATACCTTTCTCTTTTAATTTTGATTCAGTTTAAGCTCCCTCTAAGAATTTTATCATAAGGGTATTAAAAATTCTTAGTCAGACTTTGTAATTTCTGATCGGCTGGTCCTAAATTAATCTTATGCAAGTTAGTAGGATGCTAATGTTAGTTGCACGGTATCATCCATGCAGGTTGGAAATTAGGAAAAACTCAGGTTGGAAATTCTGAGAAACTTCTTCTCAGAGTGGTCAGGCACTAGAACAGGTTGTCCAGGGAAGTGGTGAAGTCACCGTGCCTGGGGGTGTTTAAGGAATATTTGGATGTGGTACTTAGGGACACGGTTTAGTGGGTGATACTGGTGTGGTAGGGGGATGGTTGGACCAGATGATCTTGGAGGTCTTTCCCAACCTTAACAGTTCTGTGATTCTAGCACTTGGGCTTCGCTGACATTAGTCATCTTTAGAGCCAGTGTAGAATGAAGCCATCTTTAAGCTATGCAGTGCTGCCCATGCTTATAGTCTATGTTGGAAGAAAATCCACTCTTGTGATTTCAGTATGTCCAAGCATAACTTTTTAGACTGTATTTTCAAATTTCCCTTTAAAAGCATTATTCTGAACTAATGTTGCTGTTCTGTGATTATTCAACAGCTTTAAAATATCAGCCTAAAAGTACAGTGCTCTGTTAGATATCTCAAGTATGTGTTGAGATCTATGTTTTTATTTAAGAGGGATTCAAACTGATCTCACACTAAGAATAACTCTCTGTGCAAGGGTGAGAGAAACTGAAAATACTCCGTTTATTTATACTGAAGTTGTCATCCAGGCTGGCAGACTTAATCACCAAGAGAGATTGATAAGTGAAAACTTGGAAGGTAAACATGGAAAGACTTCACAGTTCTACAGAAAAAATCCTGAAGCAGGAGGCTAAGTACATCCCACCCTATTTGTACAGTTTTGTGGATTTTGAAAAGGTGGTGAAGATTTTGGTGACCTATTGCTAAGGTGCAGAAAGTTTTCATCTGCATGCTTTAAATAGTAGACAGCAATACAGTACTGATAAAATTAATGTAAGGAAACCTTTAATGTGTATGCCGCTACTACTTAATAAAAGCATTGATGAAATGACTGGAGGCAATATGAAGCTTTATCAAATCATAGTGTGTGGAATTCAACACGGACTTTAGCAGGCTGGAGAAATGGTTCAGCAAAAGGAAGTGCAGAGTCCTGTAGCTGGGGATGAATAACCTCCTGCAGCTTTCAAAGATAAGGCCCTAAATGTCCTGGTGGGTGCTATGTTGAACTTCAGTCAGCAACGTGCCCTTGCAACAAAAAAGGCTAACAGCCTCGTGGGCTGCATTAGGAAGAGTGTTCCAGTCTGGTTGAGGCAGATGATCCTTCTCTATTCAGCACTTGTGAGACACATGTGGAGTGGTGGCACCAGCGCTGGGTCTCACCAGTACAAGATAGACAGAGACAGCAGAGGAAGCTCAGCAAAGGGCAGTGAAGATGTTTTGAGGTGTTGGAGAATTGAACGTGTGAGGAGAGGTCAAGATCTGGGACTACTCAGCCTGGGGAAAAGAAGGCTTGGGAGGAATCTCATCAATATGTGTGAATATTAGATCAGTGGGAGTAAAGAAGATGGAGCAAGGCTTGTCTCAGTGTATCCAGTAATGTGGCAAGAAGCAATGGGGCACAGACTGAAGCACAGGAAATAATGACTTTGGAGACAGTCAAAACCTGACTGGACATAACCCTGGGCAACCTTACTGTAGTTGACTCTGCTTGAGCAAGGGGTTGGACTACGTGGTTTTCTAACCTCAACCACACTGTGCTTCTGTGAGTTCCAATTTTTAATGCTAGTGATTTGTTACTGCAAAATTCAACATTAAAAATTCAAGGCACGTTGAATTCTATTTATCTCTGTGTCACTGCCCAGTACAATTGTTTTCTATTAAACAACCTGATTTTTGTTTCACAAAGAAAAAGACCTTGTGTTCTTGCAAATATTGGGAATGTTTGTACGTTACAGAGTTACAGTTTTCTTGCATCTTTTAGTTATGTGCTGCAAACACATTGCAAGTGGGACAAAATACTGACATCCAAGACTCTGTCTACTGAATCTTAAGAATTGAAATACAGATTTAAAATGTCTCTCACATGCTCACACTTCATCAGAGTCACAAACCCTTGTCCCTCATAGCTGAAAATACCTTGTCACCTCTACTTACTATATTTGTGATCTGTACCAGAAGTCTACAAAGCATGCTGGCAAACCCTCTACTAGTCCTCTCATGGTATTGATATTGTTTAACTGTTTAGGGACAGTATTTTAATTTACTGCTCCTTTTAATTAACATTGCAGTGGATATTGCCAAGATTTTTTTTCATGGTCGGCTGATAGTCCCTCTGGTTTGCCCCATTGTTGCAGTGTCTGGTAGTGATTTCCTCCTTAATCATCCAGACATGTTATCTACACATCCTCCAAGTGTTTGCTGCATAATGATATCTTAACCAGATACTGCCAAAACTTAAATATGTGTAAATGTTACAACTAAATTAATGATTGCTATTATAATCCAAACACAGGGCTAAGAATATTCTGCTCTTGGCTCTGTCATGAGATTCTTAAGATGAAACTGAGTAACTCAGTTGTCTTCTCTGAGCTTTTATTTATCTCCACATAAAAATGAGAGAAGTAACTGTCTGCCTTTATCATTATGGTAAGGCTTTTTTCCCTGATGCTCACCAAGCACTGAAGATCAGTGTACTCACCATGGAGAAGAATAATCAAATAACAGTATTTCTATAATTTGTTGGTAAAGAGAAGTAGGATTTGATATCAGAAGCTTTGCCTGTAGTATCTGATACAATCCTGTGCTGATAATAACAGCTTTAATGTTTTTGGAGGACCTAATTCTGTCCTCATCATCCCTGGGCAATTTATTTGTATCAGGTAAATGATTTCAAGCATAACTTTGCAAAAGTTTTAAGATGCATTATTCTACCTGTGTTTCTTCTGGTAGAGGAAAACACGTGGTATAAAACAGTGTAAGTTCCTTCTGATGGAAACTTACTCTTTAGTGTTCAGTTATTCTGAGTGGGATAGGAAATGATAGGACTGGACAGGGTGGCCTGTGCCTTTTTATAATCCTTTTACAAATTGCTCCAAAGAAAGCTTGTACTGTTATGTTGAGGAGAGGAAAAAAAGGTCATAAAACTGTCTTTCTCACCTTTTGGGTGTATGGCTTAATTTAGTGCTTGCCTAAATGTAATCTAAACATGAGTAGGGAGTTGTGGGTGGTGGGAGGTGAAGATTAATAAATAAATAAAGAGGCAGGCAGCAGATAATCCTTCTGGGGTGCCTGAGAATAACCTTTCCTGGTCATATTTGGTAGATTTTTTTTTTTTTAAGTATATGCTAATGTATGGATTTTTTTTCTCCAGGTTGTTTAGAAATGTGCTACGTGAGTCTGAACAGTTTCAACAAGATTCAGTTCCATATACCCTGGTTGAGAGTAAATTATTGCATATCACATTTATTAGATATTTTATTTCTTCATATTTGGCATTGGTCTTTCATGTATTCACTAAACAAGAGAAAAATGTTTAGCACAGGCATTTTCACATTGAAAATCCTAAAGAGAATAGAGTAGTTCCCTTCTTTTTTTTCATATTGCTTTGTATTTTTAAATAAACAGTCTAAATGAAGAAATTTGATTTAAAAATTAAGTTAAGATTGTTAGCTGATGTAAATGCATGTTCAAATTAGCGTTGTTTTATGTTGGACAGTAATTTTAGTGGACTTTTTGATGGAAAGATGAGAGTTCAAAATCATGTTATATATCTAGTATGATATGGAGATGTTTCCATCAAACTGAGTGGACTATTTGAGCAGATTCTTGCATGGGATTGTTTTTAGTTTTACTTGCAGTTCAAAAAGCATACTTTATTTTAGTATGTAGAAAACTGTTTCCTGAATGTTTGCATTCCTCTGTGGGAAAGGATCATATTTTTTTATCAAGCCAGGTCAGATTACTATTGTTGATGAAACATGTTTGTAAAGCTGGCCCATTCAGAACATCTATTCAGAGGAATGGAATAATTGCTGTTGCTTTTTGAGCCACATTACACTATTACTTTTCTCTGAGTTGTTCTTGAGAAATATAAAACGTGTTTCTCCCTTCTGTGGGTAGACAGATGGAAATGCACCATTACTGTTTGACTATTGCCACTACTGGCCCTATGAATCTTTAAGATGTTAAACAGAAGGGCATGGATAATACCAAGTCAAAACTTGGGTTGTACATTATAGAGTATTCACAAATAATGTTCCCCCTCTTTGTTCAGTCCTGATCCAACTTCTCTCCCTATTGCGTTGCTATTACCATTTCAAAGGAGAAAAGAACAGAGAGAATTTACAATATGCATTTCTTTTTCACTTTCTCTGTAATAAAATGCAAACAACTTCATTTTCCACAAGGCTACTGCTGGCTTGCTTTTAATCAAACAAATATCATACCCATTAATTATTGTTTGATTTAATTATTAATCAAATGATGAAGAAAGAGTTCTTGGTCGTTCACAAAGATGCCTCTTGAGCTGTCCAAGTCAGTTATAAATAAAGAAGGGTGTGAGAAAGTAGTACTTCAAAAGTTCCCAGTTAATGTGAATATGGAAGAACTCGCCATGGGTTATTTGCATTAACTAATGATGACCTGAGATCAAAGTCTGAGCCCACTGGAACTTGAGCTTCCAAGGTACTCTAGTTCTGAGATGTCTAGTGAAATCTTCCAGAAATGAAATATAAACTACTGTAATGGGCTATCAAAACTGTCAAGCTGGCTCAGCAGAATGAGTGATGTGTTTAAGTTTGATCATTTTTCAAAAGCTCCATGAAACTAGAATAGTTCCATCCAAATGGCCACAAGCGACTTTTGTATCCAATTATCAAAAACAAGCTTAACAAAAGCTGTCAAGTGCTGAATTGTGTTTTTGGAATCGTGCTGCAAAGCGATAAAATGATTACCCTTAAAGAGAACTTTGTACATAGATTAATAAACATTTCTCCTACTTAGTGATCCAAAGCAGTAATTAATGTCAAAAAGAAGTAATTCCATTTTTAGCTTGCACACATACTAAAAGTTTAAATGTTTCTTTTGTCGACAAGTCTTCTACAATACCGTAAAGCATGGAAGCACAAAAGGTGAGGGTTTAACATTAAGCAAAGCCTGACAGACTGTAAGTACTCACAAAGCTGCTCTTGTAGAAAATCACTGAATATGTAAAATTAATTAGTATAATTCTGATCAGTGATTCTCTCTCAGTAATAGTTTTAACTAGAATTAATAATCAGCTACTCTTTGTATTTTTTTAATGTATGCTTCTGACTTTACTGAGTGCATTAAAAATAGAGCTGAAAGTTTTTTAGGGAGCCTTGCTGCAAGCTCTTATCTCTTTAAAAATAAAATAAAGGCAAGACAAGCTTATGAGAAGAAATATAATTAAAGTCACAGACAAAGTTAAAGATGGTGGGTGAAATGAGGGCAGCAAGGACTTCTCTCCTCTCCTCTTTAGAATCCAAAGCAGTAGGGGTAATGAAACCAGAGAGCAGAGCCTAAAACCCCAAATGCTTTCTTATTAGTTCATAGCAAGTTACCTCTGAAGTTTTCGATTCAACTGAAGTTTCCATTTCCTAGATCTTTTGGAGCAATGCTGAGACGAGGGGTCTCTGTTTCTCCAGTTTTAGCAACAAGTAGTTTAAACATAAAAATATGAAGCTAAGAAAACATGGTAAACATGATTTCCTGGTATAGGTACTCTGGTTCTATGTCATAGCCCTCCTCTGGACCCGTTCTAACAGCTATACATCTTCCTTGTGCTGGGATCACCAGACCTGCATGCAGCACTCCAAGTGGGGCTTCACAAAGGCAGAATAGAGGGGCACAATCACCTCCCTTGATCTACTGGCCACTCCTCTGTTGAAGCAGCCCAGTAATATTACTACCTCTAACTTTTAGGGGGAGTTGAATTTTTGTGGTTTAATGTTTAGTTTGTTTCCAGAAAATAAAGAAGAACCAAGCAGTGCTTTTGGGGCGCTCTGAAATACGTGATGTTTGTTACTGAGAACAATTACAAAATATAGCTTTTGTGTTTTGATGACACATAAGAGACAAAGAAAGAATTTACAATATTTCTTTAGCAAAAGCTACGTGGTTGTTTTATTTCATTTTAAATTGAAAATGGATCTTTTGGAAGACAATAAATTCATGTTTTTAGAAGTTGACACCAGGAATTCAAAACTTTTTCACAAGCTTTTCTTCTACCATATTGAGTCTAGAATAGTCTACTGGGACTAGCATTTGAAGGTGAGCATTATTGTCACGCTTCTCTATTGTTTTCTCAGCTGAGACAAAATAAAGTAAACAGATTCAGAACAGCTAATGCCTCCCTATATTTATTTGCCATTAATTGAGTTTTTCTTTTTAATTTATTTGTTAGAAAACCATCAATGCTTGGAGAATTCCTTCTACATCAAGATGTAAATCCTTCTGCCGCCTTTGGATGCTTCACTTAAATGACTCTAATCTAGTTCTGTCAGTCAAGTAGATTGTCCACGATCATCTCTGGTAAGAAAATAATATATATTTTTTGTAAGTACGTTTTATGAAGTAGATATTTTTTTTATTGAGATGTACTCAGTATAGAAAGTAAACCTGTGTCGTCATAGGAATTAATTTTTTACATTGATTCTTGGTGTTACAATAGTTAATAGTGTTTTGTATTGTAAATGGTATGAAACGTTGAGTCTTTTAAAGACTATCAAAATCATAATGCAAATCATTCATAAGCTTATAGAGGTGTATTTTCTCAGTTGCACAGCAGTACCCTGAAGGAACATCATGGGCCTGCCTTGGGCTTTATGGGGAACTCTGAAACTGGTGAAGCTTAATATGGGCATTGAGATACTTCTATGGTGTACAAGATTAAAACATCCTTAGTGTTATGAATCAGATTCTGGTCAGCATACATTTGGAATACTTTACTTGATATACATATGAAGGTGCTTTACATTGCCGAAGTAGAGATCAGAGTAAGCCCTAAATATTTACTGTGAACTCTAACAAGATATTTTGCCGTGATTCTTGTCAAGTACCCAAGGGTCTGGCTGGAAACAAGGCTTTTATTCACATTATGCATACACTATTTCATGTTTTTATTAACTTCTTAAGCCTTGCTCAGACTTCTGGAGTAGAACTGATATCAGACTGCATTTGCTGAAACTTGCAAATGTCTGAAGAGTATATACAATGTTGGTAGCTTAGAACTTGGCATAATGAATTTTATTTGCCATATCGCATGTCTCATATTTACTACTGACAATAATTTTGCTTTTAGGAGCTTCACTGCTTCTTCAACGGCTTTCAATAGATAACAATTTGTGTTTTATAGTGCAACATACATCACATAGATAAATCACACTTTAAGACTTTGTTGGCTTTTCAGTCGTGGATTAAGCCAGGCTAAAAGGTGGTTAACCTTTTCAAAAATTTCTAGTTTGCCTTTGTTATTTAGATAATTCTTATTTCACTTATTAAAGCAAACAGAACTAGGGTATTTTATGAAAGATGTTTACTAGGGCATCTGTCTTGTGTTCTCTGTATGAATTTGGAGTTACACAGCTAAGAACTGTTCCCTTGGAAAAGCTATTATCAGGAGAATATTTTATCAGATCATATGAAGAAAAATGTTATTTAAAAATAGTTTGCTTTATTACAGTAAAAAAATTATAAACAGAAAACACTGACAAATAAGAAAAAAAAAAAAAAGCTGCTTCCAGCAGCTTTATGTGACAACAGACCTTACTGAAATAGAAGAAATTAAAAGGAAAGGTCTTGAAGAAATGTACTTGTAGTAAAAAAAAAAAAAAAAAAATAAACAAAAACAAAGGAAAAACCACACAAAACTTGAAACTGAATTTGAGAATTATTTTTTCATACGTATTTCTAGCGGGGGAAAAAAAAAGTAAGATTTCAGAATATCTATTTTGTTTACTTTGGAATGAAATCAGATTTTAGGATTAGAAGTATTTCCAGTGACCAGTATCTGACAGTTTTTCTTCCTCTGTGAATCAGAGGAAGAAAACCATTTAAAATATGGTTATATTTTAAAATAGTGTAGTAACTATGCTGGGTCTTAAGTTCTAAGTTATATTAATATATTTTATATGCAAAGACTCAAAATGACTAACTTTTTTGTATGGTTATCTTTTATTCTTTAATGTTATACATATGAAACAGTTCTATATTGTGCATTGGAAAAACATGTAGTTTTCTAGTAGGAAAAGGAAGCTGTATTACAGGACTTGTGTAAGAACTTACAATGTTGCCAGTGTTGGATGACTAGATCATCAATCTTGAAACCACCAGATTCACAGATATCTTTCACATTGTCTGTCTGCCTCTTAAACATGTAGGCTGTGCCAAAGCTCGGAGGCAAATCTTCACTGAGAAAGGGAGGATGGTGGAGCAAGGTTCTTGTAGATCACGACCATCACAGTGAGGGCCTTGCTGAAATGTCTATAGGGTGCTTCTGTTTCAACAAGTTTTAGGGTACAGCTTCAACATTTCAAGTATTTGTCATATTTTCATGTGCAGATGTTAAAAGAAAAAATCTGTTGTTTCTGTGGCATATCCAATGAAATGTTATTTCCTGTTCTCGGTTATGTATACAAAACTGTTCTCAGGTAAATAGTTGAACCCATCCTTTAGGTCAAATGAGAGTAAACTTGGAAAAGATCTGTATGAAACACCACATGCTTGCAGGTACCTTGGCTATTATTACTTCATGCTTTGTCATTTCAGTAGGCCTGCAAGAGATGTGGTGCTGAAGAATATGGGAAAGCAGTCAATGATGCGTTATAGCTGCTATTTTTTCAGTGTCTTATTCCTTAATGAATTCCTTCTAGGCATGATCTTGGCTAGCCTGATATAAGCCTGGGAGTCAGATTTTTCACTTAATTAGATCTGATCAGTTGCCATATGAGAGCACGTTTTACTATGTTCTGAGTAATTGTGCTTGAACGACAAGTATGTGTCATAAGAAGTTCAAATGCCTTGAACAGTATGTACAGCATCTCTAAAAAGAGCAGGTGGTTTTGTTAAGTAGTTTTGTTAAGTGTTCAGCTCCTGTAGATTCTCTACTTTTCTCTCCTGTAGATTCTTTACTAAACTTCAAAGTAATGGTTGAGATGGCACTTTCAACAACTCAGGGTTTCATATATGATCATATGATGTCTATGATCATAATTACTAGGTGAAAATTAGACATGCAGTAATCATTTCTGTCACTAAAAAAAAGTTCACAGTGAAAACAGAAGATTGGACAGACGCTTTGAACCTAATGCCCAGAGTGATTGTTATGACTTACTGTACTCCATATGCTCAGTGCTTTTAATTAAATAAAATCTTCCCCAGGGCTTCTGGGTACTTCCTGACAAATTCTTTTCTTTGCTTCTATTGCTCTCTGTCTTCATCTTCTTTTCTTACATTTTGATTTGAAACCCCTTAGAGTAGAGGCCTCTTATTCTAATCAGAATTGGATAGCATAAAGTGCAATGGAGAATCCTGTTGCTTGATTAGACCTATTGCAAAAATGACAATAAGTTACAGTATTAGGAAATGTTTTGACCTGCCATAAGACACACACAACTGAAAACGGCAAAGATGAAGCATCTCCTTTAAAGCGACCAGTGATATTAAAGAATTTATTTGAAGAAAAAAAAAAAAAGAAATCTTTGCCAGCAGCACTGACAGGAATACTCATATGAACTTTTGCAAACATTATTCTGCAAATGCCATTCTAAACAGACATACCTTTATGAACAGTAACCTGACATTTATAACTATACTAAATAATGCAACAAAAGAATTTTCAAGGTTCTTGTGAACCTTTCCACATGCAGACTTTGCAGTTTCTTCAATTATTTACTATGTTTAGAAACATCTCAGTAAATCAGATTTTTGAAACACAAAGCAAATATTAACTGTTGAGTTACATGAGGATTTTGAGTTTGTGTCAGAAGGAATGTGTGAAAAGTGACAAAATTCTTTGTGACTTGTTTTTAACAAAACACTAAATCAAACTACTTTTCCATTTCTACCAGTAGAAACCAAAGCAGTAGATATATTTTTTGTAAGGTTTAAATATTGTTACAATGAACTGGAACATGACAGTAATATTTCTGCAACTAGAGAAATGAGAGGCTGATTCTCTGCTGTTGTGTGCTACTGGCCATGTATTTCACAAAATCAGGATAAAATTTCCTACTTGTTGGCAGAGTCCATAAGCTTTTAATGAAAGTGTTCTTGCATTTTAACTAATGTTTTTTATTAACAATTTTATTAAGTAGTTAGTTATATTATGCTCAAACATTAGAGGTCATTACTAACTTGCTTTAGTCTGACCAAAATTAGTGAGATACCTAAAATGAACTGTCGTTACATGTAACTTCCATCTATTTCTATTTTTTTAATATCACTTTGTTTTGAGAAAGATGTATGTGAGTGCCTGTACATATGTCAAGTGCATGACTGTAGGCTACAGAGATTTTTGTGATACATAAGCCATTCAGCTATGGTTAGCGATATTGTAAATATCCTATGAAATGCTGAGAGTAGTTGGTCAAAGAATGACACAATTTTTTATTTTTTATTTTTGAAGAAAGGAGTTGCAGTAAGACATCTCTTTTCTTTTTAGCCTTTTATTTTGAGAACAGAGTTGGGAATTAAGAAGAATGTAAAGCTCTTCCATTTGACAGAAGAATGGATCTCATGCCATGAACAATGGATTCAGCATTCATTACAATAAGGTTTTCTCAGAATAAATTCTACATTGCCATGACCAGAGTGCTAAGAGCAACTCAGCTAATCTAAATGCTACTAAAAAGAAGTGTGTGTATGCACAGTTTTGCGCCATTCGGGCATTATTTCAGAGGTTACTAATGGAGGAAGTGCGTTTTGTTTTTTAAGGGCTGGGGAGTGGGGAGAAGCAGTCTTCTGTTCTTTCCAGAAAACCCATGTCTCACCAATGACTACGTCAAAGTAATTGTTTGAAGCAAGCTAGAGTATTCCGACATTACACATCCTATTTAAGAATATTCTGGATCATAAGAGTAGGGGTTCTGAAACTGCCTGAGGTTTTGATATTAGAAGTTGCTTTCTTTAAGCACCCAAAACTCTTCAGACCTTCAGAACACTTTGCCTGGAAAAGGCTTTGTTAGACTGTTACTGTTGCTGTAGTGTTGCTTCTAAATAAAGGAAATCTTACCTGTTCCTTCAGAACTCAAGATGATCTTGACTGTGTCAACAGGTGTAGTAGTTTTGTTTGTCATGGTAGGAACCTTTAATAAATTTTCACTTATTTGGGGAATTAGCAATATGACTTCTGTTTAATATAGCAAATCTGCTAATGTCACATCCATTTACTATTTTTAGGAACTATTAAAAGGTAAAGAAAATATTGGTTGCTATCAAGGCACAATTTATATTTAAGAAAATTAATTTTAACTTTATTTTCAGACTCAGAGACAAGAATCTTTTGTCAGTCATAAGGAAAGTTCTGTTTTGTTTTTTTTTTTTCTTTTCAATAATTAAGGAAGTCCAGAGATTGTCTTCTGAGAATTATTATCTTAAAGGCCACTGTTAGTAAGATTTGTTGACTCACGCATAAGGAAGTGCTCTATACTTATTAGAAATGTGCGCTCATTTTCTATTAAATTTCAAAGGGACTTTAAAATTATTTCAGGAAACAGAAGTATTGCCTTTTGCATAGCTTATTTTTAGAAAGGTTTTGAAAACTCAAAGGAGCTGGAAGCTTATCAACGGACTAGTTATCAGGGTGGTCCTCATTTTGAAGTAAAATAAAATACGAGTGTGGAAAAGAACTGATGTATGAGCTCAAACTGATCAAACAATTCTCTGTGGACGTCAACCAACAGGACAGGCTATGGTCAACACTTTCAGAACTTCTGGATTTCTCTTATGGTTCATAAATAGTGTTTCATTCATGATAACTTTTTAAAAGAAATTGATTTTCTACTTGAAATTTTATCAATATCGGAGGGAGAACTTTCTAAGTGTTCATTGTTTCCTCCACCCCCACCTCTCATCTCTCTGTGTAGTAGAATACATTAGAGCAAAACTCAGGAAACCATCCTTTCTAGAACATGCTACAGTGTTACTGCTAATAATCATGTATCTTGGATACTGAAAAGGTTCTTTATAATTCTTGGAAAATCTCTCAGTATCCCTGTGGAAGATGTAATTTGTAACAGAAAAACAGTAATATTTACTTCAGATCCTTAGCATCTTGATAGATAGTCTTTATAATGGAAGTATTAATACATGTATGCTGAGGCTTAGTGTCAAGGATTAAAATTTAGTTGTGCAAACACTTCTTCATATTTCATGGTTTTGTAGGACACGGCTGTTTTGCTTATAAATTTGTTCTTTAAATGAACCATTCTGGAAATTCAACTAGCTTAAGTTATAACCAGGCTTTCAGCTGTTATAATAGTGTAATATAAAGTAACTTATTTAAATCTGAAGCATAGAGTGGCCAGGAGTTCCGGAGCTGACCACTGAATTTGGGTCCTTATCTGTAAAACAACATTAATGTACAAGAAAAACAACAGAACATAAAAATAGAGCTTGGAGATGAATATTTAGGACATCCAAAATCTATTTTGTTGCAGTGTGCTATGCTGGATCAATAAGAGAAATGCTAATCCTTTTGGAAATCTTTTATTTAAAAGAAGTTGTGTGAACATCCTGTTCTGTAGTGAGGAAGGAGTATAAAATAGTTTTGCTGATAACGGGTGAAAGTTAAGTAAGAAAAGAAATAAACAAGCCTGTTGCATTTCCCTTAACCAGTCTATTTCAAATCAGGATGAACTTGAAAAATCAAGATGAACTTGAACTTTCTCAACTAGTGAATATGAGATGTCTTAAAAATGACAGTTAGGTGGCTGAAATAGTTTATACCAGAACCGAAGGCATTCAGTTTACTACAGATGATGCAAGACAGCACAATGACCTCCTGAGATTTCTTGTTTTATTTTTCAAGGAATTAATTTCCTTAAGCATTAGTTCAGATACTGCTGGAGGCTGTGTCACATTCTTTGTGTATATGCCTGATAGCTGTACTCAATCTAAATAGGCAAACAAAAAAATAAATAAATAGTAACATGACTATCAGTTTGTGAAATGTCAGTTTCAATTTCTTGATTGGCTCACCAATCTCTCCTCTCCCAAGAAAGGACAGGAAGGGAAAAGCAACAGTTATTTTTGACATGCCCCTAGGTAATTATATTCTTCTTCATCAGACAAGAATGTGTATGCTTGACTGAACAATTCAGAAATTAAAAGCTGCTGTGCTTATTTGAAAGGCATGTTTTCTTTTGGGGTTTGTGCCACCATTTAAAATAATCTTTGTCTCATTTTAGCTATGATCCTCTCTTGGGGAATCAAATGGGTGGGTTTTTTTAATCAGTATTGATGAAGATACAGCTGATCAAAAACATAGCACATTTTTTAATGCAAAACTGAAAGGAACTTTCAGCCAACTCTTCAAGGAAGAGGAGGAAGGAAGGACCCCAAATTTTTCTTTCCTCTTCTGCACTTCTCTCCATCATCAAGTTTTGTGTGCCTTAAAGCTGGTGCCCACAAAATACCTGAAGGGTGTATGGGGAGATACTGCAAGCTCCTAAATCATCTTTATGGTGCATTGCATCTCCCATACTGATTGCAGAGGCTGTTATTAACTGGTTCCTATATGATGTGTTGCTTTTTTACTGGGAAATGAATGAGGACCAAATTTGTCAAATGAGTGCTGGACATAAAACCCAAATTTAGGAATATGAATCAAAATAGTTTTGTTTTCAGGGGAACTGGGCTCGCACCTTTTGTTGCAGCTGTACACTTTGTGGGTACAGCTACCTGATTTGGAAATGAGGGTGTTATGGTTAAAGTGCTCAATGTACATCTTAGCAGCTAAGCTTAAGGACCAAAATTTGAAAATTCTGAGACTGTCTATGCAGTAATTTTTTCTGTTCTTCATGTTGCATTTTCACAGTTCTTTTAATTAGTCAGTTAACAAAAGAAACCATGATAATCAACTCCTCCACCTCAGACACGTGGTACATAATTCCTGCTTTTCATCTGGCTCATTTATTTCCACTTATTGACATAGACCAAATTCACATTAGATAATGTTTCTGTGTAGTTTTTCCATTCTGAACTGACAGGGTTAAATTTTGTGCTTGCTTGTTGAAGGTTTTTTTTTTTTTCATTTAAGCAAAATTAATTTGATCTTCTTTGTAGCTCACTAGCTTTCTAATCTCCACAGCCATATTATCACCAGCTTAAAATAAACTATGCACTGATTGATTGACTGACAGGGAAAAGTTTTTCTCATTTGAGTAGAAATGCATCCTTTGCCAGAAGTGAGCCTTTTTTTTTTTTTTGCCAGCCATTTCTTTTACTAACATTTTATTCCACTCAAATGTTAAACAATTTGTTTCTAGACCATCATGCAGGGAAATAGCTTACTGCTGCTTTCCCCATATTAAAATGCTGCATGTGCAGAACTGCTTGGAGTGAATATTTATGAATATATGTTCCAAGTTGCATATTCAATACAAAATTTTAAGTCAGACCCAGATATATGAAGAATAAAGCTTTTTGCCTTTTCCTAGTTCATGATGTTATCATTTATCTGCCTCACCTCATAGCAAGCTTTGCAAATAAGGTAATTTTGCAGCAGTCTACAGCCAAATCTTAACAGTTGGCTTTCTGTTGTACTCAGATTTAGATCTGAGCTTTTAATGCAGCTTATCTTCTAGGATGCCCTTTATCACTAGGAGAAAGGGAGAGATGAACTGCTTTGCATTTTTCAGATGTAGTGTGTTTTGGGGTTTTACCAGGACCAAAGTCTCCTGATAACAGCTGAGCTTACAAGAGAGAGGAGGAGAAAGCTTAACATTAAATATGATAGATAAAACTACAGGTAACCTTTGGAAAGGAACAACTAAGTAACACGTGATCTGTTTAAATATATTATGACTTTTTATTTTTGCTGTTAGTGAAATGAACCATTTTATGAACTTAAACCTGATGAGATATGCATTCTCAGCAGGGCTGAGAAAGTTTAATCACCTACAGGTAGAAAATTGATTTTTACTCTGTGTAAGGTGATGTGTAGTATTTCTTTAAATCTATAGTAGGAAGCAGAACACATCCCCTCATGCTGTACAAAAATCAATTTACCAAAGCAGAAAGAAACTTAAGTATATTCTAGACTGTGAAACAGAGTGGAAACAAAGCAGTTCTGGAGATGGCACTTTGTACCTATTGTAATAAGGTTTATTTGACAATTGTAGAATAAAGTGTTTAATTTTTTTTGTGGTGTGAAATTAAACAAAAAATTGAAAAATATTCCAAGTGGAAAATGTGCAGCAAAGAATAACAGGAAAAGAAAAGGAATTACTTTCTGAGTTAGGAGTAGAAGGGATGGAAAAAGAAAATGAAGACCAGAAAGGGGAAAACAAATATCTGTACCACTAAAAATGCACTTTTTCATGCACCATAGAATCTGCATATTGAAATTAGGAACAAAGTTATGTGAAGAGTTACTAGAGCACCGACATTCATCCCTCTGCACTTGTGGTGTGTGTGTTGATGAGCTGATCCAGCTCCCGTCTGTTTTCTAGATTTTACTGCTGGCTGCAAACAGTCGATATTGTTCAAACCAGAATTTCAGTGAACAGGAATGAAACTAGAAACCTGCATACTTGTCGATGCTGGCAACATAAATACTCTTACTATATGAGGAAAAAATAACTTTCTATCCAAGATAGCCACTGAGTAGTTCCTCAGTCTCCCAAAATGAGTAACAACTCATTTTGTGTATGCTGTCTGTCTAGACTTTATTACTGAGCAATATGTAGCCGCTAGAAGCAGAAGACATAGCTTGGTTGCACATTGACACCTTCATAACACCAGCACTTGTGCTTGTTTTGTGAAAGATGATGGTCTCCTTCAGCTTCTGGAGGATAGCTGATGGTCTCCTGACCGAGGGCCAATGTCTAGGAGGGAAGTACAGGGAGTAACCCTGACTTGGATGGTTATGTCTGCTATTGAGACAGTGAAGGAGACCTCTATGAATGCTGCCTCTGCCCACCCTGTTCACAGGAGCAACTTTGAAGTGTTTGGGTGACACCTAGTTCTGTGCAGTCAGAGCACCAGCAAGAGGCAAAGCTGCCTGGCATGCGGTGGGGCTGGCATGTGTTTACTTAATCTGTATTTGAGCGTGTCTGTATGGCTCTGGAGGTCTGCTTTTGGTGTGCATGGGAGGGATAGCTTGTGCATTGGTGCAAACTCCTATTGGTGTAACACAGCTCTGGAAAATGCTGATGTTTCCATGATATAGGTGAAAGCTTGTCTGTGGTTCCTGGTGTTGGACTGTGAAGCCTACTGCTAGTGTAACTGCCAAATACAGCATAGAGATTTCTGTCTCTCTTTTTTTTTTTTTTTAACATTTCTTTCAGCTCTAGGTAATGTCAAGAAGAAAAGCAGGCTGGATGTGCTCTGTCTGTTAATATGCTTAAAGCATACCAGCCATGAAACACTTGATATTTTAAACATACTAGCATCGTGTGGTAGACTCCCTTAAATATCGCTCTTCATTTTAAAGAAACCCAACAGATCGATCCTAATCATATCATAGGATATGGTATCACTGTTCATCATACAAATTGACCTCATGCAAGTTTTATTGGAACAATTTGGTTGGTTTTCTATGCGTGTGTGTACAGATAGCCTTCCAGGTTGTAATCTGTCCTGGTTCACTGTGAGCTCCAGAGTATGCCTTTCTGACAGCTCAGTCAGGTGGACTGTTATATCTCTGAAGCAGAAGAAAAACTGTTTTGAGGGAGGTTGAAAAATGTTACATTTAATCCTTTCAGCAAGAAGTCATTGTGGATTGCCTTTGGGGAGACACTGAGAAAATTTCAGAGTAACAGAACTTTACTTACGTTTCATAGCCTAAATCTAACAACACAGAAAATTGGCCGTTATAATGGTGAAACTCACTCTGCAGTTGCATGATCTGCAAAAACAATACCTTATAAAAGGGTTGAAGGCTGAGCAAAGAATCTGTAGCTATATCATTCAGCCACACTTTGCTATAAAGTCTTCATGTAAAATTTAAACCTACCTTTTTAGCAAACCTAGTTATAGACTAGTTGCATATATTGCCCAAAACCTAATTCATGGCACTAGGATTACAGAATGACCTGTTGTCTTGGTCAGTTGGCTACAATTACCAGGTCTCATTGCACCAGGATTTCAGATCCTGAGCGCTTTTTAAAATGAGAAGCAGGTGGTATGCGTGTGTATAATGTTTTTACGCATATATGTATTTGTAAAAACAGAGCAGGCCAAACAAATTATTGTCAATGGAACATCAAAAGTTTAGAAGACTCATCGTACCAGTCCGAGACATCTGCTTTGCCTGAATTTTTATCCTTTTAATGTTGTATTAAACTGTTTACCTGACAGCTTCACTGAATAGACTTATTTTAAGCATGTATATATTTGGAACTTATATATTGATTTATGTGTTACTTTCTGCTGAAAGTGGAATCTAGACCATATGATACCAGTGATAGAGGACTTAAATTGATATGATTTCATATTAGAATGGTGGAATTGTAGAAAAACTTGACTATCTGGTGCTCTGCTAGGAATTACTATTAAAATGGTAAGAGAATCAGCTGAAGTGAACAGTTTGGCATTGAACTACTGTATTCTTGATCTATAATATCTTTTATGAAAACAGTAATTGTGTTGCATGGGCACAAATACTGGCAGCTTTTAGGGTAAGCTATGTGGGTATATAACAATATTTGGTCTGTAAACTGTTTCTGCACTTGTGCTTCCATTAACAAGACTTGTCTACCAGTTTGCCTTGGTGTATCTGCCTCCTTATGATTCATCCCTCTCTCTACTAGCCAGGGAGTTCCCCAGTGCATGGTTTGCTAGCATCACCACCATACTTGGAGGCTCTCCTGCCCTGAGAACATCTACGTTGCCATGTGGGCACCAGCACTTCTGCTCATGCTGACTTTCAAACTGGAAGTACTGAGGTTTGCAGATAGGAAAACTCTGGACTGGGTACAGGCCATGTCAGGTTGGGATCTCTGTCTTTGTTAGCATGGGGCCAGGAGGCAGGACTGGTGTTATAGGCTGCTGTTCAGTGTTGTAAGAACAACAGTGGTGTTTTTTGGGCTGGAAAGTGCAGAATGACTTGTTCAGGTCTCAGTCAGTTCAGGGATCTTTGTGCTGCTGTGCAGATGTGACCTTATGAAGCTTTTTGGGAAAATACATTTTAAATCTTTGCAAAGTTCAGTCTGCAGAGAGTTTCTTCAATTCAACCAGGCATAAATATTACTGTATTTTTTATGCTAATATTTAGAAAAGGTGAATACAAATATGCAGTCTTATACTTGACACTGTTTAGAATTGTGGAGGCTCATTCATTCATGTTTTATGTCCTTGCTTGTCTTCCAAAATTATTATTAACATGTAAATAATATTGTTTCCTACATTATGCAGTGGACTAAATTTGCTGTTTAGATTTGGAAGATACCAACTGGAACAATGTCCCTTAATTTGTAGGTAACCTGAGTGCATATTAGCAAATGATTCTAAAAATTTATCAGCCTGGTTTATAGACTTGACCTGCATCTTTTTCTCTGAAATATTTCTGATTATCTAGTGTTCTGTGCATCTTTATTTGAATAAAGCTTTTAATTTTTTTTAACATCACTCTTCCCTTTGAAAGCTAGTCTTTGAATACCGAAGAATGAAGTCATGTTTTGATTGACAGCTGTAATTAAAAAAAAAATCCTTTGAGGGAATTGTTTGTAGTTGCTCAGGATACTTTCTTAAGATTCAGCACCATTTCTCACAAATGATACAAAATTTCTTAAGAGGTTTACCTTGTCAAACATTGTTAAAATGTAAATAAAATAAACAAAATGGATTTGAAGCCACAGGGTACCTTTAATAGCTTTTTGTGTTGGATGTGAAACAAATATGAACTTTATCTAAACTGTAGGTTTCTCTGAGATTACAGAAAATGACAGTTAAATTCCTGTGCTGTTCACTACAGCTTTGTCTGGCTTTAATTTTTGGAGTCAAGGGGCAGCAAGTGATACCTATGGATTTTGTGTTAAAAAGAGGTTCATAAATTATGGGTGAAGCGGGTATTGGTATTTAAAGACATCATTCTTGAAGATGAATATTAATAGGGGTAAAAACCTGAAGGAATTCCACGTAACTTTCTGAAATAGGGCAATTGAACGAAGTTTGCACGATTCAATAAACAGCGCTGGGTGTAGTGTTGTGGGTCCAGACATGGAATGATGGGTTATTGATGTATGCACACAGAAGCCATATTCTGCCTGTTGTTTACACAGAGAAATGACTCCTCACAGCCCAACTGCTTGACTTCTTAGTCTTCAGAGTTCATTTTGATTTTCAAGATGGTGAAAGCAAGTAGTTTGAATGAAACTTTTGCACCATTAACTTGTCCTGTCTGTTTTAGCCTTTGTCTGAGGTAGATTTATGTATGAGATTGAGATTGCCCTTCAACAGGGTTGGCCAACAAACATCCAAAGCCAGATGAGCGGAGATTGTTGGCAACTCAGTTGTTGGAGCTGTTTGCCAGCAGGAGAGATCAGTGTAATGTCCACTCCTGCTGTGGTTTAACCCGGCCGGCAGCTAACCACCACACAGCCGTTCGCTCACCCTCCCCCCTCACTCTCTGGGATGGGGGAGAGAAATGGGAAAGTGAAGCCTGTGAGTTGAGATAAAGACGGTTTATTAAGACAGGAAAATAATAATAATAATGATAATAGTACTACTAATAATAATGCGTACGAAACAAGTGATGCACAATGCAATTGCTCACCACCTGCTGACCGATGCCCAGCCTATCCCCGAGCAGCCGGCCCCCCACCCCGGCCAGCCACCCCTATATATTGTTTAGCATGACGTCAGATGGTATGGAATACCCCTTTGGCCAGTTTGGGTCAGCTGTCCTGGGTCTGTCCCCTCCCAGCTCCTGCTGCACCCCCAGCCTGCTCGCTGGCAGGACAGAGCGAGAAGCTGAAAAGTCCTTGGCTTGGTGTAAGCACTGCTCTGCAACAATTAAAACATCAGCATGTTATCAGCACTCTTCTCATCCTAATCCAAAACATAGCACCCTACCAGCTACTAGGAGGAAAATTAACTCTGTCCTAACTGAAACCAGGACAACTCCCAAAAAGACTTTGAGAAGTTACTTACATTTCACAGATTAAAAATAATAAAACATTTGATTTTCTTTTTAAGATTTTATTTTATTGTCAAGGAGTAGCATAATGAAAATGTTCCTGATCAATAAGCAAACTGTAAAGCATGGGTAGGCTGACAACAACAGTGGGAATTAAGTGGGAATGTAGAATGAACATACCAGATGACAGTGAAAATCAAAAGAAGAGAAAACCAAATACAGAAGAGACTTATGGACTTGAGGTACGCAGATCTAGTTTGACCTGCTTTCCATTTCTGCTATTTGCCCCCCCCTCCCGCTGTTGTGAAATAACTAACAGTGCTGCCTGCCTGTCCAGCCCAAATTGAAGCTTTGGACAGATCTGACCTCCGGGCTTTAAGTGTGTATATTTTGCACAATTAAGTGTTCTGGTTTCACGCAGAATACTAGAGAGAAGACTATTCTCTTATGCTCTTTTGCTCCTTTTTAGGTTATTTTCTTGTGTTGTTGTAGCTTTCTGGAGGAAGTGGTAGCAATCTGCTCTACTGGATAAGGATTTAGTGAGTTTTTAAATAAATTGCTGAGTTTACCCATTGTTTCTAAACCTTAGTGAAAGAAGTGTAACCGATTGTTTTAGAATAATTCTGGTTTTGTGAGTTCTCAAAGATTATTTGTTTCAGATAATTTATTCCTACTTACATCAGCTAATTCTTCCTTTTTTATTTTTGGTGAATCGAGCACAGTATGCTAGAGACCTGATATGCAGAGCCTGAAACAGTAATTACAGAGTCACTGTGTGGAGCCTTGTGAGATGATGCCCTTACTGTGAAGCATTCTGTTTTGTCAATAAGCTTACATCAATACTTGGCAGGTCATTTCTGCAGTTTTAATGTTTCAGAATATAAACTAGACAAAGTCAGTAATATCAAATTGGAGCTGCTTTGCATCTGAAATTGACAAATCCTATTTTGAAAGCATGCATGAACATGAGGATCAAATTTAGCTTTTAACATTTACATTTTTTTTTTCCAGTGGGGAAGTATCTGATCCACTTCTAATTTACCTGTTGTTGATTTCCTGAATCTTTCCTAATCCCTTGCAGCTGAGATGTCCTCACCATTGGAGAAGCAATTAACAAAATCCCTGACTGGAGTGTATGAAGCATCTGTTATGGAAGTATAAAAGGTTAGCCTAAATCCCAGCACACAGATGTCAGACTAGAACAAATCAGCATGGAGAATTACCTGGAGGCACCACAAGGTTAAGGTGGAGCATATGTATGGTTAAAAGGTTTTTTATGACTAGCAGAATTAATTTTTCAGGATGAGAAGGTCAGACATGCAGAAGTGAAGAGTGTCTGTTAGCAGAGATTGTTTTAGGCTCTGGATTTCACCTGGCAAACACCACGGTAGATTTCATTGGTATGTCCAAACTGAAAAATTTTAAGTAAAGCCTTGTGATTACAGAGATGCTACTAAATGTCCTCTCTGGAAGGACTTATGCTTATCAGTCAGCTATATTTTAAGGTAGATTTTCTTCTAAATCTGTTTTGTACCAGGTTCAGTGGATTGAACCTAGAAGAAAGCTATTTCCTCTTTCCCTAATTAGTAGTATAGGTGGTTTTAATCCTTCAGAATTAAGTCCTTCAGCTTGTGTCACATCAATGTAAGATGCTTTTGTATCAACCTGCAATATATTTATTGTCTAGTTTACAAATATGGATACTTTAGTCTCTGTATTTGTTATATCTGATACTGTCTTTGTTAAACTAATCAAGTATATAGATATATGAAAATTATAAAATGTTGGAAACGTTCAGATTGGATCTTCATACAATGTAAACAGGCATTGTTCTGCTGCCACTGTTGATTCAGGGAGGCGTATATTACCACATGCTCATTTCCAGCTGTTTCCTAGGGTAAAGTTTAATTCCAGGACACTTGGGTGCTCTCCAGAGGACGTGTGCTAGTGTGACTGTCCAGAATCTGTTCTAAATTCATTCTATTTTGTACTCATCATTTGCACGTATGTTTTTCCAAGTGTAAACACTCATGTGTTAGCTTACGTATGCTAGCACCGTTGGAGCTGGCACAACAAAAATGTGAATATGCTGGAAGGAATTCAGAAAGAAAAGCTACCAAAGAGATTGGAGATTGAAGGGACCAATTAGTGGGAAAAGATTAAATGGTTTGATTGTGCCCTTTTCATGTAGGCAAAATTCAACAGAAGATTATTTATTTGGTTTTGGAGGCAGTGAGGGACAACAGCCAAAAAAATGAGATGTAGTAGTCAGGGAAATAGTAACTAAAGGGATATGATAACCATCTCAAATGCTTGAATAGACAAGAAATTTAAAATGTGATTCAGAGCAGCATAATGAAAATAAAAAGGTTAAATTAACTATAGAAAAATTAACGATAGAAATAAAGATGATGAATAGCAAAAAAAAAAAAAAAAAAAAATCCAAGACAATGATATTTCTTAAAATGTGGAATGGTGGTCTCAGAAAAGCTACAGAGAATCCATTGCTGGGTTAATTAAAAACATAACTATACTAAGCATTAGAACATGTGAAGCAGAGAAAAGACAGGCATTTGGAAAGAATGGAGTAACGGACCATGGATGTTTTTATCTCTGATCTGCACGTATGCATGTGTGAGGAAGTTAATTCTTGAAAAGGATAGATCTTGCTCATGGAGTTGCTGCCTAGAAAATGAACCAAACTTCAGAATGCCCAGAGGTGGAAGCATAAGGGTTTTATCCTCATCCTAATTTTGTAACTCTATTTTGTTCATATTGTCAAGTACTTAATGCAGTTTGAGTCAGATGTTGAGTGTGCTTTTCAGCCAAGAATTGTGCTTTGGGTTGGAAAGGACCTGAAAGATCTTCTAATTCGAACCCCACTGCCAAGGGCAGGGACACCTTCCAGAACCCATGTTCTATTTGGGTGCACATCTACAAGCACGTGGCTTTTGGTTGTTCCCTCCTAAATACTTGGGTAACAGGATTGGTATGCTCCAACCTGTTTTGCAAATGAATTTTGTTGCGTGCAAATCTTACTGCTTACGTTTGAAGTTGATATTGCTTGGGAACCTACTATGCTCTGAGTGGGTAAGATTGTTCATATGCAAGCAGAGAATGTTTCAAGTGTTCTTGCTGTTTAAGTGCCTGGTAGATAAGCATCCCTCATCAGACGACAAATGCATATATATTGCTGTATCTCATCCCTGTCCCAGCTATTTCTTGACTTATGTGGAGGAAACAAACTAACAGACATTTCCTGTTATTTTTCCATGTTGGTTCAGATTGCCTTAGCATCACTCTTGTAGCACACAGGGGCCTTAGCAAAGGCCCAAGCCTTAACCCATACTGAAGAAAAGTACTGAGCCCTGGAAACATTGCTTTTGGTTAGTACTGTGTATATAGTCTAGTGGGCTTCTAGATTGAGATCGCTTTCTTTCTTACATAGAATTACAGGCATTCCAGACTTGAAATATTTCGAGTGAGAAGTCTGGCTGTGATTTTTCTTGTGGTATGGTGTGTATGGTTTTTTGCTAGTCATCTGGAAAGAATTTCTTTGTTCTAATGTATCACTTTTTGTCCTGGTTTTGAATGAATAGAAAAAAATCAGTATGTCTTATGACATTGATTATGAAAGCTGAGTTGTTTACTTTCATTACTTTATGCTGTGTTTAGTTCATTATATAAGCCTTTGACAATTGCACGGATTTTTTTTTTGATGCTTCACTTCTTATATACTGCCCATAGATAGCTCTTCTACCACAAAATGCAAATTCCCCTCTTGAAGCAACAAAAGGAATGTCAGCATCAATAATGAAGCAACTGGTTATTAGATTTGCATACCAACTGATGTGTTTGGAGGGTTTAGATTATTTTATTACTTCTTTCTCCTGAAGGTTAATGCTCTGGTTAGACAACCTTGTTTATCACTGCTAATATGTCCCCTGGTTGATTGAGTCACCTTATCAACATTTCAGATTTCCCTTTTCCCTTTTCTTTAGGGTATGGCTGCTGCCTTTGGCTGTGGGGAAAAAACAGAAATAAAGCAAAACTCTAAGTATTTTTTCCTTTAAAAGATGGGTTAAAAACACCCTATTTGCATTTTGTCACTGTTTCTGAGTATCTGTAGTTCAGATTTTCAGTCCATGACTTGTGCTATTAGTCTTTGAACTCCCACCTTTTCCTTGTCTGAATGTTAGAAGTTTGCCATGCATATCAGGTTGCCACGTGCTAGAGAAGAAACTCTATTTTGACAGAATTAGTGTTAACTTTTTAAGAGCTTGCCCTAAAGTTTGCTAGCAAAGAAGAGGAAAGAATCAAGTTCAATGCTCTGTCACTTTGTATTGGATTGCATTTCATTTACTTCCTGGTTTTGTCTTCTACAGATAAAATTTCTACCTCTTCATCACATGAGCCTCAGTGTGTGCTGTTTATATCCGTATCATGTCATAGAAGGGCACAAAAGGATCACTTTGCAAAATGCTTGTCATCTCTGGAGAGAGCATTATGATGGTAGATGAGTCTTGCAAGGAGTGACTTCTTATTTTATATAGATTTACTCAAAAATATCAACAATAATTTTGAAATAGCCATACTTTCTATCTGTCCAATGCATGTTATGCATCTTCATGCTCGTTTATTTTATATTGCTTTAGACTGCTCACTAGCACTAAATTTCAATGAGCATTTTCAGTGAGAGCTGAAGAAGTACATAAGAAGTACTACTACATAAGAAGTAGTGTCTAAATTGAGCTGTGATTTCCCCAAGTTGCAGAACCTCCTTGACATCAAAATCATCATTTCCTATGTATTTCAGTGCAGCCAATCACTGTGTTCATGTTCAAAGAGACATGGAAAAGTTGGAGTAGGTGGATTGTGATATCTGTTGCTTTCATAGAATGGTTTGGGTTGGAAGGGACACTAAAGATGACCCAGTTCCAACCCCCCTTCCATGGGCAGGGATGCCACCCACTAACTAGATCTGGTTCCCCAGGGCCTTGTCCAACCTGGCCTTGGACACCACCAGGAATGGGGGCATCCACCACCTTTTCTATTTACACAGTAATCAACACGAAGTTTAAAAAAATAACTGCTATTTTTATGGAAGTTTTGTGGTGTCCTTTTGAAGGAGGCAAAACAAACCACCACCACCACCGACAAAAAAAACAACCATGAAAAACCCTGCAAATAAACATATGCAAATTCTCCTAATGGGGGAGAGAATTTATTGAAGAAGAAATGTAGTCAACTGGTTTGAAATATAACTGGATTGTGGCTAAGCAACTTAAATGAAAATGTTTTGTTAATTCTTTTTTCAAAGTTTTGCATAATCAATGTTCATTAATGTTAACCATATAAAAATAAGCAAATAATATATGGCTACGTTTCTGGGTTTCTGTGTTCTGTTGGCTCTGTTCAACTACTGACTCTTAACATTTGTTTTTTTTTATGATTAGAGTCTCCTCCGTATTTTCATAACGGTATCAAACTCGCTGAGTGTTAAGCACCTATGAGGAACAGATGTACCTAGTTTTCATAATCTTGGTCTCTTAGCTAGTGTTCCAAGTGATGTCAGGATGTATAGCTTAGTAGTTGATTGTATTTTTGTTTACACTTACTGCCATGCTAAGAACATCTGTTATAAACAGTAGTCTGACAAAGGACGTGTCAAGAAGTGAAATACTGTAAGAATCAAAATTGACGCTGTCTTTCATCAGTGTTGAGACTGTCAGAACTTGTACAAGCCAGCCCTAACTATCCACAGCAGGCAATCTGGTGCCAGCCTGCTGTTAAATAACCAACATTTAACAAGAAATAGCGTGTAGATGTACTGTGTGGTTTAAAACATCGTGTTAAGCATCATTAAAATTGAGTCTCCTTAGAGCCTTATTTAAAAAAAGAAGTCCTTTCTCTCTCTTCTATAATAAGACATTTCTCTCTGACTGTTTCAATTAAGGCTCTAACAATACAAACAAAATGCCTCCTAATTCAGTACAACACTGGAGAACCACTGTTACTGTGAAGTTGCAAAGGCAGGTGGAAAAAACTATATTTACAAACCCCTATCTAAGCAGTAATGAGAAGCATCAGATGGCTGTATTTCATTGGATTTCTCAAGTCCATCACCCCTGTTAAAGTTTATATTTGTAAATGTTTCAGTATCTGTGGTTCAGCTGCAATCTCTAACTCATTGGCACCAAGGTTTTAGGATTCACAGAAGCCAACATGCTGAGCAAGTTTCTGCCTAAGCTGATTGATTACGAGTGATATTCAATTACAAACTGATGGTGAGGTAGTTCTTAATTGGGGGTGGAGGTGGTGTGTGCACATATGTTTGGACAGTGTTAGCAGCAACCTTATTCTGTTTGAGATGAAACAACTCTTTCCAATTCCATTTTTTAATACGTTCCTATAGCACATTATCTGTGCCTGTGTGGAGTCCCACAGATTTCCTTCTGTTTGATGAAACTTGCAGCACTGAAGCCTTCATAACTGGGTAGAGAGGCCAAAAGGAACTTGTCCAGTTACATTCTGGGAAGTACCAGGGATTAATTATAACAAAAAAATAAGGGAAATGGTATGCTAAAAGTGTAGGAACTCTCAGACACAACCCCAACATGCTCTTGAAATACCATGACAGAGTCCTAACAATGGTGATAAAAATATTAGGTACAACAGGTAAAACATCTGTAAACTTGAAAACATCTGTAAACTTGACTTGGTGTGACTGAACGGATGAATGTCCTGGACATAAGCAAATAGTTGTTTTCTTTTGCTGTAAATCAAAAATAAAAGTTGTGAATGAGATTAAACACTGCAACAGTGGGTACCAAGTACATGGAGGAGAAGGTTGTAATATCACCCTCAATCAATGAAATCATAGTCACAGAAATTGATTGCTCTTTAAGCTTTTTATTTTGAATTAAATTCATTACAAATGAATTCTTTTTTTCTAAGCTAGGTGAACCTGGTTACTACTGATATATTTAAGTTTGCATCTTTTAAAATGTAATACCCCCAAAAGACGGTTTTACATATTAATTCCTAAGGATTCATCCATGATGTTTCTGTGAGTTCTAGCCCAGCTATTGTGAGAATAATGATGAATAACAAGGCTCTTGAAAAAAAAATTAAATGTAAAGTACTTTTTTTAAAGCTTTTAGTATTGCTGGCCAGGAATGGTGATGTGCACTGAAGTTACTGAACCCTGTTTTTCTGACCTTAGGGAGTGCTGCCCTTCCTGCTGATGGAGGCACGATGCTTCTGAAGCAATTCCCCTGAGTGAGTCAGTGGTGCCTCTTTCATTTTGAAGGTCCAGGATAAAGTGTCTCCTGAGATAGTACTTGTTATGCTTTGGTCGGGGGACTTATGGCTTAATATCATAATCAAGCTCCTAAGTCATGCAATTTCGTATTTGCAGCCTATTAATATTCATATAAAATGTTAATATATAACAGCGGATCTCCTCAAAGTAGGGTGTCAAAAGCTCCAATAAATATAAATGGCATTTGGTTCAGCATGGGTTTACATATGTGATGTTTTTACATTTTTTACACTGTAAGTATAGTCAGTGACACCTTGTTAATACTATGTTTGGTGCTGTTGTGAGTTAGTGGTTGTACTACATATACATTTTGGTGACTATTTGTCTCTGTTATGAAAATAAAGATGCTAAAATAACTTTTTAGGCTTTTTAAAATGCACATAATTTTCATTTTAGGCAGTGTAGCATAAGTTTAATTATTGCTTTAGTAAAGTCTTTGCTTGTGTCTGTTAAAATGCAAATAAAATTGTGGAGAAGAATGAATGGCATCATATACCCACAACAGATTTCACTGCAGACTATAGCAAGTGTTTTAGATCATGTTATTAAAAGCTGAAAATGTATTGATTTCTTGTGGTCTCAGAAGGGCAATGCATTTTCTCCTGTTCTAAGTAAAAATAAACCAATAAATGGCTGCATTAATGGCACTATTACCGGGTAGCAGCAGTATGTTTCTTAATGTCTCAGGCCTCAATCATGCAATCACTTACTCATATGTTTTACTCCAGGCAGCTTCACAGACTCATTATACTCAATTGGGTTATTTGTCTCAGAAATGAATTCGCTGAAATCAGCCTTGGTTCAAGTCACCCATTCACTTCTAAGTGAATGTGAATTTGCTGTGCATTATGTAAGCCTAACCTGGAGGAAGATATTTTACACCATTGCGAGTAGTGCAAATTACTATACGGTGCCTTACTTCCAGTGAACTTTAGACTGTCTTCATTATTAAGCAGATTTATATTTTATCTTTTACAGCAAGATAAGTAACGTATGCCAACACTGCAAAATCACAGCATAGCTAAGAGTTGGTAGTTTCTTCTACTAGTTATCTAGTCTGTCATAGGCATATATTTCACTCCTTCCACCCCTCATTCCTTCCATATGTGACCTTGTCTAGTTTTCCTTGTGAAAAGCTAGAGGATCATGTCTCCTTTGGGATTGTGTAACAGAGTAGATAACATTTCCTTGGCACTAAAGATATGTTGTGAAATGACTCTAACAGAAACTGGAGACAATTGAGATTGGTTTTTATTTATTTATTTTAACGCAATCTAAAGTCTCTTGATATCTGTGGAAATAAAATAGATCTACAAATTTATTTTCACTTCTAGGACACTTTAGTAAACTGTAGAAATATGAACTGACATTTTTTGCATGTACTGAAACAGAAACATTGTGATATAGGTAATGGAGGAAGGCTGCAACTTCATTTATACCTTTGTATCCAAGTGGGATGTATGCTCCAAATACCCGGCAGGATTGTATCAGAGATGTTTTAATGGTTCTTGATTTATTAGGAATTTTTTGGTAAGTGCGAAGGCCAGACCCCCATCTTCAGGTCTACCTGGGGAACTTGGCTAGAAGCCCCATAATCAGGAATTACAGAACAGACAGGAGCAATGATAGGAGCTGCATAAGATGCATTCTTTCCTACTTCAGCCTCTGACCAGGCAATTTATTGACTTACAGGGGTTTGTTTGACTCTTTCTAACCTACCTGACTTACTGGAACTCTCCCACTGTGCAAGATTTGGAACCTAAATCCCAGACCAGACCTCTGGATGCCAGGTGGCAGTTTGCCAGTCTTATTACATGAGGAAAAAAAAACCCCGTCGCCTTTAGATTCCAGAGCTGTCAGAAAAAGCAGTGCCTCCCAGCATGGGAGTCAGCTTGTGAGACAGAGTTGTATTCCCTGTTCAGAAGTCTTGAACATAATAAATGTATGTGCGGGCAACAGAAAGGAGATGACCTTCTCTGCTTGGATGCAGAAAGGAAAAGGTATGGAGAGGAAAGAAGGGAAAGAGTTTGTCATGCTGAGCATTCCCTTACCTGTTCCCAGCCAAGAGGTCTTTGTGGCTCCACTGCTGCCCTGGTAGTTCCAACACCACCAAAGCTGCACCTCAGCTAGTGAACTGACCACAGAGGAAATGAACTTTTTAAAAGCTGACTTGTATTTGAAGTGATAGCACATGAGTAAATGTGCTTTAGAGACACAAACAGTCTCAGCACAGGTGCGCTGGGCATTTGATTGTCTACATAAGCAGCAATTAAGGTATAGCTTAATTTTTGCAGATAGAGCAGAGATGAACTGAAATAATATTAGTCCTGGATATCCACTTATTCTTACTGAGTTTCCTCCATCCATAAATGGAGGAATAATAAGAGTAAAAATCATGTGAACTCTTAAGGTGACAAGGTGACACCTTTGGCTGAGCTTTTGAATGTATTTGTTCTTTAATGGATCTAAGCACTGACATAGACTGGTTGTTCAATAATCAGATAAGGATTGCACCTATTATTTTTCTAGACCCTGGTGGGGGGGTGATTTTAAAAAAAAAAAAAGTAGGAGCGTACATGTCTCACATTATTTCACCTCTCTTGCATGGAAGAGGTACAGATTTGTTAACAATGGGTTAATGCAGAAGTGACATTCAGGGCCTTTATTTACTGAATTTTGTTTTTGGATATCCTTAGTCCTGAATTTACAGCATTATCATGCTGATGATCAGAATGTTCACAATTAAAGTGCCTTAAAATAGAACTACGGTATGGTCACTAGAAAAAATTGAAGCTGAAGATGCGTATCTTTAAAATTCCTAGATGACTAGAAGATGTTTTAGGCTGAAAGTCAAAATCTATTTTAAATCTCATATATTAAATTCATGTTAGGCCATTTAGGAATGCTAGAGATTAGAAAGCTAAAAGATCTTTTAGAAAACGTGTTTTTAAGGGGTTATTTGCATTGATGATCATTAGAAAAATAGCATTCTTCACTTAATAAGTCTAATGCCATGATTTCTCAAACTGGTTTGTATATTTGGACTCCTATGTCCTGTTAACATTAATAGTGGCTATGCACAGATTTAAACTTCATATATATTCTTAGAAGTACGTAATGTAGAATAGTTGTATAGAATAGCTGGTATTTTAGCATCAGATCCACTATAAAGATTTCTGAATGAATGTACAGAAGAATGTGATCATAATATAGAAGGACTTGCAAGAATCTCAGTACCTTGAATTTCCAATAAGTTTTGCCAGCTTCTTTATAAATTATTGCTATAGGCAATGAGTATATCAATAACATACCTATGCATGCTGCCATGGAGGATTTGAAGTATGGTATTAATGTCCACAACGGGTCTTCTGAAAAAAATGTGGAACAAAGTAACAAACAATCTGACAAACCTAATATGATATATAGGTGCTAGAGTGACAGCACACTAATGGGCTGTAGGGAAATGAATAATACTAGTTAATTAGCAGATTGATTTCATTACCGGGTTTGCAGAAGAGCTGCAGAGAGATCTTAAATATTCCACTTATGTGGCTTATATCTTCTTCCTTGTGGAGTCTAACAATATTAATCAAAGTGGGGTTATAGTGAACGTTAAATGGTGACAGCTCCAGGTCAAAACTCTAAATAGGACACACAAATCCTTCTTAGATGTTCTCTCTAGATGTTCACGTGTATTGATCGACTGAGGACATTTTCAGAAGTGTTTCTCCTCAGTTGTATCTGCCAGATGTTCAACAAAAAGCCAAGCTAAACTAAGTCTTGATGGAAGGTGCTTACTAGCTTCTTACCATCATAGTAGTTGATGTTCATATCCAATGCAAAAAAATTCCCATACTTTGTGCATAAATCTGTGTTATTTTCAAAGAAATATAATGCTTCTTTTTAGGTCATCATGAGCATGTCTATTTAAGTGCTTTAATGTGGATAAGGAACATGTTTGTGAAGGCATCCCTTAGTTGTCTCCACTGCCTGTGCTTTGGTTTGTGTTACGTTGCATGGTGTCAGAACTGTCCTTTTGGATAACCCTAAACTGGAGGATGCACTCAGGAGAGCATCTAGCATGCCCTAATGGCTAACAGGCACTCAATTCATGGGACCAGATTAGAGTTAGACTCAAAATAAAATAAACTCTTTTTGTTCTTCAGTACATGCTAACTTGCTCTTGATATTTGCTCTTTCTGGACTGTACCGTTTACTGATATAGAGATAGCCACTGATGACTGTAGGATTTATTAGCTATATTAGCTCTAAGTTCAGAGTTGATTTTTAGCCAAAAATGAATGCCAGATGAGAGTTTCAGCCTGAACGGGAGTTTCTGGCATGAACTAATAGAGCTGAGGTATTCATCAGGTACGGCAAATGAAGTGTAAAAGAAAAGGCCTGTGGGTGAAACTAGTACAAAACTTTCCACTTGAAAGTATCCACTTGATGCAGCCTTCTTGGCTGCATCAAACCTAGTGTCTGTAAAATCTCTAACAGTTCCACAGTAGCATTTTTGTTTGTTTACCTGCCATACATTGTTGAAATGAAGGAATTATGAATGGAACAATGTGATTTCCAGTGCTACTTCATAGGAGAAAGTAGTAGTTCTTGGTGGAGGAGGCTGTATCAGTCAACAGTAGTACTTTTCTGGCAGATAAAATTTTATAAATCCAGTCTTACATAAATTTTCTTTCGTTGCAGGAAAAAGTCTGGAAAAAGAATTCTCTGACAAAAAAAAGAGCTGTCCTATGGTAAAATGGTATGTAACTGATCACGTTTTAATTTTAATGAATGATAATGTAAAATGTTACATTTATGAAAGAATTTTAAAAGGTATGGTTCATATCAGCTCAGTATTACTTTACTTAGCTATACTTGTATGGCCACATTTTCTGTAAAGTGCATCATTCACCATCTGAAACAAATCCATGAGAATTACCATAGATTCATTTCAATAACAATTTGGCTAAATCCAAAGCAAAATAAAAAGTTAAAAATATATGCTTATTTTGAAAGTGTCTCTGAAGACAAGAAAAATAACTGATAATTTTATGAACATAACATTTAAGGAAAGACCAAATTTCTGAAAAAAGGTCATGCAAATATGGGGGAAACTAAAATCATGTATATAATTTGTGTTCATCTTCCCTCGCTCTCGCTACCACCCTGCCCCTCACACCTCCCTTTTTTCTGGAACATGAAACTGGGAGTAGAAATAGTACCTTTATATTTTTCTAGGACTAAGCATGTATGCTATTAAACACAATTATTCACATGGTAGAAGGGCTTGCCACTAAACTTTCCTTAGGTTTATCATCTTTTAGAGAGGTGTGACTGTGTAGCTTAAGGAGTGGAATAACTGAGTTACCTGACAATACCTGACAATTTTGAATCTGTTTTTAGAATGTAATGTTTTAGTACAGGTTCGTGGAACACTAAATTTCAGGCAAAAGGTAAAAAAGCTGACCAATAAGGTAGTATTTGTTGGAATTAGTGATTGAAACAAATTCTCACCAAATGTGGTGAATACATGCAAAGCATAGTTGCATTGTTGTCTTCCCTGGGGAGAGAAAATCATGGTCTTTCTTGTTTTGTTTTTTTTTTTTTTTTTTAAACACACATAAAACTCCAGACTTTTTCTTTTACAGCAATTAGTGATGATGCATGGAGTGAACTGCTAAGTATTCGTGACTAATCTGGATAGACAGGGTTGTCCCTTGCTAATCACAATGAATATTGGCCTGTCCATAAAGAGCAAGGAGTGATGATATCAAAGAGAACAGTCAGCTATTACCAGGGCAAACTCTTGGCCATGAGCTTTTGCAGATGATAATGTGAAATGACAGAGATGAAATTAAAAGCAGTGTTAACTACCCAGGAGGCAGAAAAACACACAATTGTTTCTTTGCAGTTATTTGTGTACTGTACTACATTGAGACGATCTTTTCCAGTTTTATTATATGCATTTTGAATGTACAAAATACTCGAAGTGTTTTTAAATGGTGGTGACTGTATCAAGTTTCTGGCTCTAGCAACACAGAGAATCACTACACAGAGTGTTGGTATTTCTTACACTGGACAGTCATTGCATTTAGTATGGGGGGTAGGAGGGGAAACCAACCTTTTTTTTTTTTTTTTGCTGAGATGTGGGTTAGGTGTGGCTATGCTTTCCAAATAAACTATTTCAATCCATTGGTTTTCTTTTTTTTTTCTTTCTTCTGGTTAAGGCAGTAAAATCTCTCTAGTTCTTGCTCCCCTCAGCAGAATTTATCAGAAATGCCCAACGGAAGGGAGAATGGGTGTCCACTGGCAAGGGTTAATGCTTCTGCTACCTCCAATCTGTCTCATTTTCAGAGTATTACTAATGTGAGTGTCCACACCGGGGAAGTAGCGCAGTTGGTTTCTACAACGTTACCCTTGTGAAGTCTGCAGTAATCTTGCTGGTTTGCTAATGATCGTATTTTGGGAAAGGTTTTACAGACTCTTCATTTCTGTGACATGCAAACCCCTTCTGAAATTGTGGATGCTGTTGAGAACCTCTTGATGTTATCAGGCTGTGGATAGCATAAAACTAAAGGAAACTTATTGACCTTTGCACAGATCCTCAGAGATCCATTTTGATCTAGGGAATTAATTGCCTGTTTTCTCTGAGGAGAATTCTTTGCAGGTATGAATTCTTGTTGTAGATCTGCATTTGTAGTCCCTACTGTGACACTCTCTCATGCAGATGTGTTTAGCTTGTCTTGGAAAAAAGAGTAGCTTGGGGGCTTTTGCCACTGCAGATAGCTAAGTCTGACCCTGTGCTGAGTTTTGTACTAGCACAGCCACTCTGCTAGCAGAGCCTCAGCTAGCTTGTGAATAGGTGTTTTAGGCATGTTTGTAAGATGATGACTGCAATGTGGATAAATCTTAAGGAGCAGCCTGTCTCCTAGTGGTAAATAGGTGATGACTGAGTCTGAGGAAGAGCTTACTGATAAGTGACTGCATTTTAGTTTGGTTAGAAGGATGTAATATATCATTAGATGTTGGTCTCTCAAGAAGTAACATCTTCCATAAACATTGGGCCAACAAATTCAAGGTCAGGGAGGGTAAAAGGTTTAGTTTCAGGCCCTTTGAAATGCTTGATATTTTTGGGTCAGGTGGAGAGATGGAAGAAGTCTGTAGAACATGGAGGTGTGGCAGGAAAAAAGGATCTGATGGGAGTCAGAGGACGGAAACATCATACTCTGCTGTTTCTGAGTGTTTCACTTTCATTTAAATGCCTTTAATAGCTTATCTATTGCAAATGTCTTATTTCCATGTTTGCCTCTCGTGCAAGGCAAATGTGATATTTCCCAATTGTTTTCTGTGTGTATTTAGCTCTCCCATAAGCTTAGGAAAGTGGTGACATTTTCAAATAATCCTTTATCTCCTTGATTTTTTTTTTTTAAATTGCAATTGCTTGTCCAGCATGTTAACCAGTGACTGTAAAATCGCAGTCAAAAGTTCACTTCCTCCTCACAACTTTTCTGTAAAATAATGGATAACCTTCAGTAACCTCAGTCCTTGGTATCTTGTATAATTTTATTCATTTTAAATACTCAAGCGCTTCCCCATGTTGTAAAACACAAAGGTCATTTTTTAACAATGTAGTGTTTCGTTTTGTAAATACTGAATTCTACTGCTGTGAGGAAATCCCATATGCGCTTAAAATAGCACAAATTTGGCTCTCTTATTAGTGTGAATATAGGAAAAATTGAGGGGCAGAAGGCTGGTGAAATAGTCAAGGATTTACGATGAAAGAATTGAGTCATGTGGCTTGAATGTTGTCAGACTGCACATCACTAATGCCATCCTTTACATATATCCATCAAAGAGAATCTTTTTTTTTTTTTTTTTAAATTGGTTGTTAATGGTGGCTTGGACTTCCAACTCCTTTTTCTTGGTCACGTTGTACACTAAACAGAATGGAGCACTCTTGCATGGTCCTCTCCGCCAGCTGCAGGGCAATCTCTGCCCTGCTCCCTCTTCTCTGGCCCTGGTGCTCACAAGGCTGTTTCTCACACATTTTCCTCACTGCCACTTGGTGTTTTTGCCCTTTTTTAGCACTTTCTCTCACAGCTGCCGCCATCTTGCCTGCTGGGCCCATGGCTGCTCTGCGGCGGGGCCGCTGGAGCCAGCTGTGTCCAGCATGGGGCCTCTCCGCATGGGTGCCACCCCTGCAGTCCCCCACCAAAACCCTGTCACCAGAACCCCCTACAGATATGTTCTGGTGAGCTTGAAATGATATTCCGTAGCTTTTTGGATAAGGTGTCTGATATATTGGAATTTGACTACCATTTGCTTTTGTCTTTCTTTCACTGTCACTAGTAAGATACAGGACAGGAGAAACAGATGGGTTTTGATTCCTCAGTTTTAGTGAAGACAAACCAATTCATTACTGCATCTCAGTCTTCTGACAAAATGCATACTTCTGTTGTTGTAAGGAATGCGTGAAATTCCTTGAAGTTTTATTGTAAATATAGTTTATGGATCTGTAACTAGGTCTTGTATCTGTGGTTTTTTAAACATGCAAACAAAATCTGGTGCTTAAATCTAACCTCTCATGGGACACCTTGCATTAACTTACCTCAATTGGATCTGGTTAGCCTTGGGCCAGTCTTAGTTTTCCTATAATTCAGCTTTTCTTTCTGTAAGAGGAGAATAATAAATGTCTTTAAACTCCCAGCCGTTAGTGCTGAAAAGAGCTGTTTTGCTAAAGGTTGTGATGTTGTAATAATGAGGGGAAAAAGAGAAGGAAAATAGCTAAGAATCCAAAATGGCATTCATTTTATCCTGAAAATGCTGCAATAAGTAAAGATCAAAATGAGGCCTGTGGTCACCAGCAGAATACTTAGGCATGCAAGAACTCAGGATCTGGCCCACATATGCAGAACACTATCACTGTCTTTACAAAAAAATAAAAATCTTTCTATGAAGCCATAAATTCATGTGACTTTTCTGTGAACACTAAAATAATAATGTGAACAGACAACCCATTTTTTGGGCACGTTTCTGGAGAACAGTTGTTTTCTTAAATGAAGTTCATTAAAAGTGAGTGGTTTGCCAGGAGTTGTCTTCCTTTGGCAAGCATGAGCCATACGCATGGAAAGCCAGCAGCACGTCTGTAACCCCTTTGACCCTCACCAGTTACTAAACTAGTGTAGCTTCTTCAGGCTATCTTATCCTTTCATTTTGATTTAAGCCTGTAATGTCACTGACATATGTCCACGTATCATCTTATATAAAAGAAAATGTTTTAGAAGAAAAAATGGTTGTCTGTGGTTAAGAGACTGTGCCCATGTTTCAGAGGAATGTTTATTCCTCTCTAACTCATACATTTGACTGGAACATAAATGATGCTATTGGCTTGGTCCTCAGATATTTAATATTCCCCTCCCAAACTACCCACCACCAAAAACCAAAACACCACCACATTGCTGGAACGTCTATAATGAGCAGTCCCAAAGCATTTCTGTTTAATTATTCAGAAAGCGATGAAAAGTGTATATTTCACAACCTAAGCTTCCAAAAGCTGGGACTGAGGACAGGAAACAAGCATGAATTAGTGCTGGAGGGAGACAACATGGTTGTTGCATATTCCTATTTTGTTGGTCTCCCTCATGAAAATGCTACCGTCTCCTGCTAGATGGAAACATGTCCATATCAATGCTAGCTTGCTAGATGAGAGGTTCCAGCAGGATGGCTCATCCTTTGTCAGACTGCCAACTGCAGGGGTTGCACAGGGATGGAGCAAACCTGTTACCTCCTTGTGGGAGGAATAGATGAAGAAGGAACAATGAGAGAGGAAGCTGTGCACCTGGCAAGTCTTAAGTAGATAAGAGACAAAAACCTGCATTCAGGTTTAGGCACAAAGAGAGTTAGTCAGATCTCTTAGTGCTTTTTGTTCCCTTCACTTGCCTTTCAAACTTGATAACTCTGCTTAGGCATCTACAAGGAATGAGGTGGCCTCTGAGAGAGATGCAGCTGGGGCAAGCAATTATGGACCTGGGAAATAAAAGTCTGCCAGCACGCAGTCAGTTTGAACTGCCTGAGAGTGGTGAGGAATGAGTGAAAAAGTGCCCTTTCTGTTTCACTTTTCTTTCTACCCTTCCTTATCAGGCTGTAGGAACATAAAGATGGGACAGCCTCAGAAAGGGAAAGTGTTCATGTTTCTGTCATGGCAAATCTGCTGTAAGCCAGCTGAAGTAGAATAGAATAAATGCAAGAGCTGACAGTCTTTCTGGAGACTGCTGTTTTAAATGCTAGACTGGCATACCTGCTTATTTTGGATTGTAAATTTTCACTGTCCTAATTGAAAACAATATAAAATACAACAAAATAAAACCCAGTTATGATTTCATGGTAGAGATGACTTTAGAGCTGTTTTAAGATGGTAGCTATCATTTTGTCTCAAATGCAGCACACAGAAGAGCTGAATATAAATAGTGCTGCACCCAGCCAACGTTTTACAAAAGCAGGCGTTCCGAAACATCAATGCATGATCCCCTTTTTTTTTTTTTTGCTAGACAGCTGGCTCCAATCTGAGCAGCAATTTGTTACCTATTAGTGAAGTCATCTTGCTCTTGGCTGTACCATAAAGAGAGCTTATTTGACTCTTCTTCAGAAATAACAGTTATTGCTAGCCCCTTTTATTGATAGTACAATATATGGTGGTAATAGCCATGTAGCAGCTGAAGAACAGCTCTTTGTGACACTTTTGATCCATTGTCCTAATTGTGACTATAAGGAGAAAACCAAACAAACTAAATACTGATGTGGAATAGAAATTAGGGCTAAGAAATGAAGTAACACCAATGTTATGCCATGTCTGAATTTATTTTCAGTAACATTGTAGTGCTAGTATAAGCAAAATGCTATTAAGATGAACATGATGAAAATATTTTTTTCTCGGTCTTTTCAAAATAGTCAAATAGGAAATCTTGACTGGGAAGAATGACTAATAGGCCACCTGAGATCTGAAAAGTATCTTAAAAGAGCATGTAATCCCCATTCACAGCAATGGACATAACTGTTTAGCATTTCCTGGCATTGGCTCACTGCTTAAGGCTCATTTTTTTTATGAGCAAGGCCTGAATAGAAACTGATTGAATTCAGATTTTTCTTATTGAGTTTTTTTTTTTTTTTCTCTATGGATACTGCACCTGGCATTTTTGAAGGAATAACTCAACTTGCTTTACTCAACTCTTACGAAAACCTGAAGTAGTGTAGGCATACAACTGTGCATGAGGTAAAAATAGAGAAAACAGCTCTGCATGCATGGTACGTTCATGAAGAATTTCAAAACCAAAATGGAGTGATAAAATGATTGGTAAAATGTGGACTTGGCATCCTAAATTACTGTGGTATTGAAAACAGCAGTATTTTTCCTGTGTGAGCATACAAGGAAGTTGTATATAGTCTATTTTTCCAAACTTCTCAGTTGTTTTTGTGAAGTGTAACCTATAGCCTCTTTTTGATTCTATGACAGAGGAAAGAAGAGAGGATGATTAAAAATCTGTAGTAAACATGTGGTGAGGACTTATTTTTCAGGTTTTATTTAAAGATTTCCTTCCTCAGACAAGTTTTAAAAGCAAGTTCTACACAACATCAAGCTTTTTCTAGAGTCAAGATCTCATCTCTACTGTTATCATTGAGGTGCACCATAATTTATACTTGAAACCACTTGTGAGAGCATGATTTATTTTTTTTATCGTGTTTCCCATGTATTGCTGTCTTGTCAGTTGATGTATTGTCTGTCTTGCTTGTTGAAAGGATGCTATCCTCATGTTTGGTTTGATGAAGGCTATGCAAGCACCTAAGAGGGGCATCAGATCCTGCTAAGGTTGCTCTTTCTCATCCCACCATTGAAGTAGGAGATGTCAAAGCCAGCAGAGTCTTGTTCTAAAACACCCACCACAAGACCCAAACATCAGTCAGTCTTTGTGTCACAAGTGATTTCGTTAAGCTGATGATATCACTAATTTGAAATGAAACTATTTGTATCAGAGTATATGCTCCAATTCCTTAAACTGGTTGCAAAATCCTTTCTCCTTTTCATTAAAATGAAGGCAGAATTTAAGTTAAATTTGTTATAAATTTGTTTTGCATTTCTCTAAACACATTTATTTCTGGTGCAGAATTTTCTTTGCCTGTATTGTCTCCTGCAATGACAGAAAGAGATGCTACCTAAGGGAAAGCATGTAAGCCGACTTACTTTCTGCAGTTAATGCCTTAGTGCTGGGAGTTGTATCAGGGACATCAGAGGCTACATCCCTGCCTTTTAGTATTCATTTATATCCTTTTAGTACTTTGAGTGTTGATCTATGCACCTGCTGTCCCTGAATGTCTCGTTCCTTTGTGAACTTCCTGATAGTATCTTCCTACAGCCTCCTGTAGAAGAAAGTCCTAGAAATTTAATATCCACTGTGTAAAGTAGTATTTCCTTTTATCTTTTTAAAATTAATCCCTTTTTAGTTTCACCAAGTGCCCCCTAGCTGTGGTGTTGCAAAGATCTAAGGAAATACAGTTCTTCATATTGCTTGCATTTTATAAACCTTTATTCTCTTTCCTTTCAACTTTCTTCTCTCCAGCCGTTTTACTCCCTCATCTTAAGGCAGCTTCTCCAACTCTTTAAACATTATAGTTGCCTCCTTTATACTTTTCCACTTCCACTGCATGCTACTGAACTGACCTTGACCAGCATTGCACACTTTATTGAAGATGTGGAAACACATGAATCCTTTTGTCTTCTCCTTAGCACTCTTCTTAGGGCCCAATACTCTAGGCCCAATGTCTTTTTTTTTTTGGCTGCTTCTGTGCAGTGAGCCAGCTTCTTTCACCATTTGGCAAGGGTGACTCCAAGATGTTTGAGTTCTAATTTCCAGTTTTGAGGTGAGCATTACGTAAGAGTGGGTTAGACTATTTTCCCTGAATATGGTCTTTGATAATGAGCTGGTTTCCTACTTTTTTGCCCACTCACTCATGGTTGCAGTGTTCTGCTGATGTTTCTTGCCATTGGCAGGCTGACCAGCTGAAAGAGCTTAGTCTTATTCTTAACACCCTTCCACTGGTCACTAATAAATTGGAACTGATTGTTTAGTTAATGTTGAATTTATTGACTGTAGTTGAATAGAAATGGCCCTAGAAGAGATCCTTGGGGACCCCACTGCTGGCTTTTTTTCCATTTAGAAAAAATGTTCATAAAATAAACTTGACTCCAACGGCATTTAAGTGTTTTAATAACTGCTACTACTGTGAATATCTGCAGTACTCTCAGGTGAATTCTATTAGGTCTTCTAGACTTCCTGACATCTGGCTTAGAGCTTTGTTCTCCTAGCCGATTTAGCTCCTTAGAGCTTTCTGCTACAAGAAATAATTTGATTTTTGAGAACCTCCCCAACATCTTCAGCAAGGATCACCAGTGCAAATTGGTGACTGAATTCTCTGCCTTGGCAATCTCATGTGCATCTTTCAAACTTTTGTTGGCGAACTGTCTCTCTGAGTCCCTTGTTGTCTTCTTCCTCTGATGTATCTTCAGACTTCTTACTCTGAAAACTCTGTGCAAGGTGCTCTTCAAATTTCTCTTTATTCTCCTCTTTTCCAGTCCAGGTTTGTCCTCCCCTGTTTAAATAGGCTTTCATGTTTTTCTCAGTTGAGCAAGCTTTCTGTTCCTTAGATACTGACACTTTCTGTAGGTTGGTGTCTGTAACATTCTTTCCTGTTGAGGCTTGCTTGGGTTTTAGTCCATATGCAAGACTTCTTTATTTTATATTTATTCCATTTACAAATATTTTTAAGAGTGCTCTGTAGTTTATGCAACAGAACTTGAATTTCTTATATAATTGTGATATTTAATACACATTCTTCTTGCTCAGTTTAGCTATTTTTGAAGTCATCAACAGATAAGACTGGTTTTTGCTGCTCAGTTTGAATCAAGTCTTCAACTTTAGATGTTTGAGTCCCATTAGTTACATGATTATGAAATATTTCTCAAGAACTCTGTTCTAAATTCTGTCCAGTCACTTCCAAGATCTTACTGTGCTGAAAATTTTACTTGTGTGATTAGCACTAGCCTTTTCCATTTGCAGATTCAAATTAGGACTTCTGTTTTTTCCATGTGGCTTGTCATTTATTAAGTAATAACTTAAAATGTGTTTTGTCATTCATGCATGGTATGGCTGTAGGTTCATTTAATCGTTGCAGGAAAAAAAAGTTGGAATAGATTACTTTTTGTTCAAATGTCAGTGATAAGTGATAAAGTTTAAGCTTGTTCTGTCACTATCACTGAGTCCATGTATTTCAATTATTGCGAAAGTTTTCTTCCGTGCACAAAATCCTACACCTACTAAGTTGATGAGAATTTTGCTGCTAGGGGGATGAATTTTAGCCTGTTGCCTTCCTGTAACTTTTCTTTAGAATGATGCTATCACCTTTTTGTAGCTCGTTTTTATGCTGCATATGACAACCGTTCCTCTGTGTATGCTTATCTCATTTAGGGACTTCAGCATTGCTCTCTGGTAATAATTTCAAGTGTGTTTTCCTCTGTTTTACATATATACTATTATATTTAGTTGTATATTTCTAAAACCATGATTTTCTACTGTAGAATAAATGCCAGCTTCCATTCTGTCTAAACTCCATAATCTTTCCATTTACTTAGTTTCTATTACTTTATGCTCTCTGCTCTTTTCCCAAATGCTAACTAACATACCCATTGTTCCTGAATTGGGATGAGATTGCTTATTGGAAAATGTAGTAGAAAATTGTCATTGCTCTTAGGACATATTGCTTGTTTACAGTAGCATCTTCTATCATCACAAAGCTCTCATTTTGCTATGTTCCAGCAACTTATGTTTTTCTACTGAGCCCTCTGAATACGCAGGCAGAAAATAGAACATTCAAATACCAGTGCATAAAATTACAAGGTTTAGCAAACAATCCACTGGAGAGGCATCAGGTTATATATTTACCTTAGCTCTACCTCCATTATTTCTGCACTTCCCTCCAACAGTAATAAAATGTGTTCACTAGGCTTTTTGTATGCAATAAGAATTTTAATTTACTCTGGAGGAAGAGCTAGTTCATAACTCAATAGAACTGACTGGGCTCATAAGTTATTTAGTTTTGCTCCTTGTGATAAAATCAGGACACGAAGCCATTTATTATGTTTTGTCTGCCCTCTCAGCCCTGTAAGTTGACTCAGAGCTAAACAATTAAAGTGGCAAATTGATTTGTTTACAATGCAAATCTGAGCTCGATTGGAAATAATGCAAAAGGCATAACCAATTACATGTTTCATAGGGTAGGTTAGCATGAAATGAAATAGATTTAGCTGATCTGTGCTTAGGGATGCTGTACAGTTACTGATTCACAACCGCCTTGCAGTTCTCAGTGGCTGTAAAGGATCTGATGCTGCTGTCCTCAGACTGCTTGGGCACATACTGTGAGAAAACAGGCCTGCTTCACCTCTGCTTTTACCAGGATGGGTAACGCAAAGAATTTTCCACACACATTTTTGGAGGAGAAAAAAAAAAAAAAGAAAAAAAAAGAAAGTGTCTGAGAATAATCTATGTATTTGTATATAAATTGGGATTTTTGTTTAGTTGGAGGAAAATGTGGGGGAAATCATGACAGAAGTTATTCAGATGGAGATAGTGACAAGTAAATAAGTAAATATATTATTATAAAACATTAAATGAAGTATTTAATTTTTCCTTGCAGAGCCTTCATGCAAAATTTGAACAAAAGTTTTATGAAAGCAAAATTATAGACAGTCATTCATTAATCCATTTTTGTCTCCCTTTGAGTCCAAGCTTCAGAAACACAGTAAAGTCAATACTTCAGTACAGCAGTGGATGTCACAGATTTTCTCCCTGCAACACTGCTCTGGAAGCCTTGAGATGAAGTTGATACTCTCATACAAACTTATTTCATGCATATCTTTGCAATTAAGTCCATCCCCTCCCCAGCCAGGCATATTCTGCAGGCGATTTGTACCCTGTCTGACTTCAGTTTGATCCTTTAATGCAACTGTAAGGTATTTGGATTTTTTTTCCTTCTTGTTACATCCATATTATCATCATATGGAATAAACTTGTAATGAAAAGGACAGTAATTCACTAGCCGTTTTTATGCAGGAGGACTGTTCTTACTCGCACAAGACCACAGTTGCTTTTTGTGCTGACTGGGTATCATGTCTAGGTTTACAACTAAACACAGCGCAGAGCTGTGGTAAGCAAGGTCCGTTTTGTTGGAAGACAGATAGCTAATTGGCTATTTAACGTGTGCATCACCTGTTTGAAACGTTGCAGTCCTGGTTGGAGACCACGCTTGCTTGTCAGCTTTTTAGAAACAGTGGTTGAAATTCTAGGGACATGGCTTCTTCAACATGATAGCTTTTGGAAAAACAGCCACAAAGATGGAAGTAATTTTGCAGTTGGTGTTGAGCACGAGAGGAGAAACTGAACTGATGCTTCGATTTGTGTTTGGTACATGAAAATGACTCAAAATTAAGTTATTAGTTTGTAATGCTTAAAGTATTTGCTCTTCCACCACTATTGCCACTCAAATCATCTTTTAAAATAATTTTGGAACCACAATGAATTGTCAGATATAATGCATTAAGTAACATGAAAAACTCAATGCAGGCTAAGGGACTCTAAAACATTTGATTGCTATCACTTTGTGTGAAAGTGAATCAATTTAAAACAATTGTCTCCCTTTGTATTAGAGTGACATATCTTTGATAGTAGTTCTGGATCTCTAATGCAAATAATGGTACTTGAGCATATGCTAGAAACTTCTTTTTCTGAACCATCTTCAAAGTAAAGGGGGATCAAAGTGTCAAGAGTGTAGATCAAAACCATCAAAACCTTACCTATATAAATATATATATATATGTGTATGTATTTTAATCAGCAGTTCAAAGGAAGATTAGAAACATCCTTCTCCTGATTTCATTACTGGCAAAGCAAACATTTTAAATCAGTGTTCAAGTGTCATGATGATAAGAACAGTTGACTGTAAGAACTGAAAGATGGTTTGCTTTGTTAAAATAATAACCCCCTTCCCTAGGATGGTGAAAATATTAAAAATAACTCAAACTGGAAAAGCTCTAAATATGGAATCGTTACCAAATCTGTTGACTGGAAGAATTGCTATTGCTGCTGAAAAGATATGTTTCCTGTGCTGATATTTTTATTCTCCCCTGTATAAACTAATGTTGAAGATGAAATAGGTTATATTTTTCCATAGCTACATTGGTTTTCCAGACTATGCACATTATGGACTTTTTTTTTTTTTTTTTAACTGGGACTTTTGAAGTATTTTTCCATCAGGAAGAGAAGATGTGTGAAAAGTTTTAGGTAATAAATTCTACTGCTCATTTGCTCCATACTTGACTGTGGTGAGGTATTTAGAAACTACACGTTCTGTTGTGAGTGCCCAAATATACCAGAAAGATTTCAGTATTCCCATATATTAACAGTGCATGTCACTGAATTACTGTCTATACTTGCACAGCAATTCATATTTGTGTAGCTGTCTGTATTTCCTTCTAAGTTTATGTAGCTAATTCATCATGGACAGCTTTCAGCAAATGCATAAAAGTTCAGTTTTGGGTGATAACTCGCCTATTTTCTTGGAAGTTTTTATTCTTAATAGTAGGATGCAATTAAAAATATGCTTTTTCAGATAAGTAGTTGTTAATTAGAAAACTGACTTCCTCATCTCAAGGTTTTTGTTTTCCAATTTTTACAAAATATATTGTTAGTAGAAGAAAGTCTCTAAATATAATTGACAATTTCATTACCAAAAGTGGTTAATGATAGTGTGCATTTGTATTACTTACCCTTCTATTAATGATTTTCTTAATATTCATTCTAGCTAGTTTTGTTGATTTTTTCTAATGTGACATTTGTTTATACTTATTTCATTACTTGCCATATTTAATGTACCAGTGTATCTCATCCAGTAAATTTCAACATAATTGGAATGGGAATAGTTTTCATCATGAACAGAAATATTTCTTTTTTTTTTCTTTTTTTCTTCATATAAAATGACCAAGAGTTTGGGTAGTCTTCATCAGACAAACTCTGATATGACAAAATTGTTTTCCAGGTATTATTTACAAACTTTCCTCCAATATATATGTCTGTCAAAGTGCATTTGATTTACAAGAACCCCCACAATGTTTTAGGCAGCTAGGGTGATCGTTAAAGTAGTCATTAAATGCTAATGTGTAGCTGTTAGTAGGAAAATAATCCAAAGCAGCTGGTAACTGAGGCTTAAGAAAATCAGTTTTGCCCAGTTTGGCTTTACAAACCGGGAGCTGGGGCAATGGAAGAATACTGGTGATGTTCAAAGGCTGCTGAAGACCTCCATGCTGAGCAGTGGCAGAATAGAGAAAGAGCATCCCTCTCCTCCTCTTCCTCTGTGGCTTGTACTTCCTCACTACCGAATACCGTTATAAGGGTGCTAAGGGGTGTGTTTGTCATGTCTTTAATTGGTAATGATTCAGAAGATTAAAACTTTTTCCATGCAAAAAATAGAGAGGTGGGACACAGCTCCAAAGCATGTAGGTAGGTAGAATTGAGAAAAGTGAATTTGAGGCTGCTTGGTGATCTAGGTACTTGGTCCTGCTGCTTATCTTGTGCCAGCATTAGTATCAAATCGATCATTTCATCAGCTGTACCAGCTTGCTGTTTTCTTTGTGGAGCTGATTTTCTGTTGGGCTTTTCAGGTATTCTGAGTTATGGAGGAATCTAATGAGTGCTGGAGCTGTGGAACGTGCTGTTGGGAAGGAGAGGGACTGAAGGGTGCAGGAACAGCTCCTCTCCCAGCAGTTGCTCAGTTGGCTTATGCCTGTATTCAAAATGTAGACTGAAGGGTTTGGCCAGGGATTAAGAAAATATTAAACATCAAAAAAAAAGCAGGAGGCAGCGGATAGGTGCGGACAAGGAAGTGCCAGATGAGAGCGGTTCAAGGATGCCTGCTCTCAGGTGCAAGTTTTAGGAAGAGTGAGGCAACATTGCTCATGAAGAAACTCTTGCCACGGTGAATGAGTACAAGAAAGAAGCAGTGGAAGCAAAAGGTTAGTTTTAGCTATGTAATAGAAATTAACTGATCCATTTTAAAAGTATAAAGTTTAGAAATGCGATGGTAAGTAGCTATCTTGTTGGAACGCTCAGATACCCACTGAGATGTTTTGTATGCCTACAGCGGGGAAGGCTGTGCATGTACATATATATTTTTAGTGAGTTTGCCGTAAAATTATGCATAGAGGCAAGGCAAGTCCAAATCTTAAAATCATGAAAATCATAACAATACCCCTCCCTCCAAGCCCAACAAACCAAAATGAACTCATCCTAGTGTTAGTCCTGTATTTTTCCACTATCTCACTATATTTAATGTCAGCTTTTTATTCAAATTTATGGCAGTCTCATGGTCCTTGCATATTAAAAATGATCCTAAGACGTTTCTAGCGCTTTGGGTCTGAAATTCAGCAAGAACGAACAGGTCTTTTACCACTGGAGGATATTGCTCATTAGAGTAGTTGTCGTTGGAGGAAGGTTTACGGGTTGTTAATATGAAATTTAAGAGCTTTTGCTCTATGTAACATTACTGTCCACCTAACATTGGGCCATAATCACTCTGCATTTTCAAACTCTAAAGAAAGAGCAGAAGTCTGAACCAGATATTTATTTAATATTATGGAATTGTTGTTCTAGATTTTGTCCTGTATTTCCAATGCCTCATCCCTTTTTAGCATCATCAGTTTGGTCTTTCTAGTTCTCCTTTTTCAAATATGGCAGCGTCACGTTCTGATCATTTGTGAATGACCTCAGAGCACTCCACTGATGCAATGTACTTATCCTTAGTATTCATCCCTCAGTCAGTCAAAGTAGTGAGTTTGGCAAGAAGTGTTTGTTGAGATGGTGATGTTCCTGTAAGTCTGACAACAGCTGTTGTTAAAGTGTGGCTGTTTTCCTCTATTTAGTATGTGAACAAGTGGCACTCAACCCAATGCAGTTCATTATTCAGATCAATCTCACATTGCCTGTTGAAATTGGCAGTTAAGATGTGCTTTGATGACTTCTGCTCTCTGCTGCATAAGTTAAGTACTCACTAAAGGGAAGTACCATTCGTTGTGTCCTTTCAGATCAGGTTGACTGCTCTTCATCTCCTGTCAGAACTGTGTGAAGGAAATATGTCAGTGAAACAGGCGACTTTTTTTGAACTTTGGTTTTATTTTGATGGTTGGACGCTGTGCTGCTTGCATGTCTTGCTCCTTGATAATGGTTCGTATTTGTAGAGCAACCTCCGTCAATGTCTCATGGATGTGTCCTTGATTTATTTTGATGCTGTCATAAACATTTTTTTTTTTGACAGATTGATACAACAACAGTTTTTTGGGGGGTTCAGAATAGATCATCTTTGTCAGCTGAGAAATCCAGTAATAAGCCACTAAGTTGGACTTCTTTTTAAAATGCCACTTTCTGGTAAACCAACCAAACAAAAAACTAATTTCAAAAGGAAATGCTGTCCCTTTGTTGTCCCTTCACAGCCGGACATATAAGTCCAGAGAGATAACATATGAGTAGGGAAGAAAATTCTGAAAAGTCTACCATCCATTAAATGAACCCTTTTCCATTCCAAGTCTTTTGTCTGATAATTATTGCTCAATGCTGCTTTTCTTTACCTGAACTTAAAAGACCACAAGCTGAGGGCTGCCTCTGTAGTGGATCTTGTCATCTAGTGGCCATTGCTTCTGGATTTTACCATCTGCACATGTGTTTGGCCATCAAAAATATTTGTTTGTATTTTTATGTGATATGAATTCTTATCTGTATTTTACTACCCACTGACTGTGTATCTTCAGGGATGTTCAGTTTTTCCTGTTGTAGTTTTCATACTATCATTTGCTTAGCTGAATAGTATGTAGAAAAGTTTGTAATTGCACTAAACCCAGGAAGTTGTCAGACTCAATTTCACCCAAGTTTGTAGAATTTTTTAAGCTCAGCATGGTTTATGTTTCAATAGCTTCCAAAAAAAAGGTCTACAAGCTGCTGTTTCCCCCAACCCATTTTTTCTCTGCCGCTACTACCTTGGCATCTAAAACTGCCTTGCTGTGACAAGCTTCTTTTTCAGTGTGTCAGTAGTGTCTAGTTATTTTTCTCTCTGCTCCCAGCTTCCAATAGAAATGTTCATATATAACATTTTAAAAGTGAGTACTGAATCTACTTACAGTGGAATTTACTTTTCTGTAATGTTTTTAATATTTAGGGAAGGAAGAGTTGGCATGCAATGCTCTTACCTGTTTATGCTTTTGTGTGGAAATAAAAATGTTTTAAAAGCAATTTAACTAAATATGCATGATGCATTTGTGATAACCCCTGGCAGCCAGAGCTTTGGGTCACACCTATTTATTCCTTTGCTATATAGTGAGCACCCAAAGAAGATAATAAAGCTTTCAAGCTGAAAGCCATGTTTATTAGAATATAAATTAGAATAATTAATGCTTTGAACAGAGAAATCTTGAAGTGATGTGAAAGAGAGACTAGGAGTAAAAGGGATTTACAAACAGCTCTTTTCCTGCCACTGGTCTTCTTGCAGGCAGGTTCTTTGCTTCCCAGCTTGGTTTCAGACTGGTGGCTTTCTGGGTACAGCAGATTCTCTGCTCTCTGCCCCACTGAGGTCGTAATTGGTAAGTGAAGCATTGAAGGTGTAAATGCTCATTCAGAAGAATACCAGGTAGCTATTGCTAGTGTAGTGGCAGAGTGGCCGAAGTCTCTTGGGCTTGTCCAGTCTTACCCTGAGGTGCGCTGGGTGGGGTGGTTGAGCTCAGGCATAGGCTTCCCAGACAGCTCATACCAAGGAGCCCTGCTTGTGCTTCCCACAGAGAGTTTTCTATCCTTGCATCAGAAAAGTTAGCAGCCTGGGCATGATGCCGCCACCACTGCTGCCTTTACAGGTGCTGGACAAGGGCAGTGGAGGAGAACTTCAAAGGACCTGCAGATGCCCTGCTTGCTATTACCTTTGATCTGCATCCCTCCCCTCTTCACTGCCACTTCCCAGCTCTAACCTGGCAGCGAAGGTTATTTCTCACTGGGAGCTACTGTCAGAAGAGGGAAACTGGCATCTTTGATGTCAGTAATTTGGTTCTATTTTGCACTTCCTTAGTTTTATAATGTATGCTTGAGCTCAGCCTCTCAGTAAATGCTTGCAGATAACCATCCTTTTCATTTAAAAGAAAGTTCTAAAGCTTCTGTAGACAGCTGAGGATGCACTCAGAAGGGGGCCTGTTTTAAAGCACTTAGCTGTGGAAGGCTGTAAAGGCTTCACAACATAACAGCCACAAGAAACTCCTTGGAAGGGGAGCACCCTGAGCCATGGTGTCATAAAGGCCATGGCTGAACTTGAAAGTTGTTTGTAGCAATTACACTTTCCATTGTGCTTTCCAAGACAGTAAAAGCAGATAACATTTTGAAGGCAAACTTTAGGAAACAAACACAAATTGTGAAAAGCTAAAATACACAAGGTGTATATGTCAAACACTTAGTGGAAGGAGAATCCTCCCCCCCCCCCCCCCTTTTTTTTTGGAATGTTAAATTTGTTCCAAAATTGCATACTTTTGTCTCTTACTCACTCTTTAAAGGATACCATTCTTGAACTCTCTTTGCTGTTTTCTCCTATATATACCTTATTTTTTTCTGTGCTGCCTTTTATGCCTTGAAATCCTTATGTGAACTCCATACAGTAATACTTTCTTTTGCTTCAAGCCCTACCTCAGAAAGTATTGGAGTGGTAAGATATCTATATTTTATTTTAAACAAATGTTTTTAAAAGAGAAAAAGCTATCAGTCTGTGAACCACTGGTATTCTGTCTGGTTGTGTGATCATGTTGTCTTCATACTTGACCTGTTCCATTTTGCCTTCATATTTGCTGTATGTATATTATATATGTGATTTTTGCCATTAATAGGAAGAGACTTTAGACTTTGTATTGACCTGACAAATGCGGGTTGTCAGGACTTGCCTGGGCTTTTCTTGGCCTAAGCTAGTTTTAGCTTGTTTTAAGATCTGCCCGCCTAGGCAAATACCTATTACCTCAAATTAGTGCTGGAGGTACTGAGGGTGGGAAAGGTACTTGGCAGCTCTGGGTAGACCATCCACAATAAATAGCAGATTGCTCGTTAAGCTTTAATGGTCTTATACACAGATCTGATTATTATATTTAGTCCTAATTTCACAAATACTTTGGATATTAAATGCTACATAAAGTTAATAGGATATAAAGACAGGATTAGTTCATTTTTAAGATGCATTTTCAAAAGCATTCAGAGACGAGTAAGACAGAAAGGCAAGGGTCTCAGCAGTGTGGTCTATCTAGACATTTTCCCACAATGAGTGCAGGAAACAAAAACTCTTAAGTACATGACAATCCAGTTCTTAGGGGAAAAAACAATGGCAAGACTACTCAGTCCTTAGTGGTATGGACCAAACCATATCAATTGGATGGAGAGAAGCTTTAGCTTCCCCTCAGCAGTTAGTACTACTTGGGGCCTTTGAAAATGAAAAATGAGTGGTGTTTTTTTTCTTTTTTTTCTGAGTGCAAATTTGAGTAATTTCCTTTCAAAGGCTCAAGCCTTTGCAGAATATTGCTCACCTCGATGTTTGATGTGTCCACATGGCAGTGGATTCCATCAGTTTAATTCCATTCTTACCTCTCACTTTTGAACCCAGACTAAGTTGCAATATAACCTACTCACTGGATTGTTTTATGGATTGGTGATTGAGTGTCTATCGCAATTGATTGGTATGAACCAAATCCTTATTATGTAGAACCCTGTTATATAGACAGAGAGTGGAGCTTGGCAAAAGTTATATTTCAAGAGGATGGGGCAAGTGGGGAGGTAAAAAAAAAAAATAAAATAAAAAATCAGTAATTTAACAGTGGCCGTAAGTATATTTCTAATTGAAATGGGATACTCTTAAATCTCACATTTGAGATGCAGAGGATTTAGGGCTGTCACCAGCCCCAAGATTGTTTTGGAACAATCACAGAATGGCTCGGGTTGGAAGGGTGCTTAAAGGTCTTCTAGTTCCAGCCCACCCCTGCCATGGGCAGGGACATCTCCCACCAGACCAGGTTGCTCAAAGCCCCATCCATCTTGGCCTTGAGCACTTCCAGGGATGGGGCAGCCACAGCTTCTCTGTGCAGCCTGTACCAGTGCCTCACCACCCACTGAGTGAATAATTTCTTCCTAACCTCTGATCAGTAAAAAGTCGCTCTTCATCTTTTCTGGAAGCCATCTTTAAGTACTGAAAGGCTGCAGTGAGGTCTGTCTGGAGTCTTCTCTTCTACTGACCTCACGTCCTGTGACAGTAGAATTTCCTCTGGATAGGTGGAAAGGAGACTGAGCTGGCAACCTAAAATAAAGCAGGACGTGAAAACATACCACTTTCTCTCCCAGTTCTCTAGCTGTCTGACTTGGGTTTGTTAAAGACTACTGCAGCTCAATGCTTGCTCCAAAATCACCCTTGTGTAGATTAGGCCCAATTAAGGTACAGTCCTGAACCACTAAACTTCAGCTTCTCTGCTAGTTTGGTTTCCTTTGGAGAGAGTCAGCTCAACCCATGAGACTGACATTGCCCATCATGTACAATTTGTGTGAGTTTAAATAACCTTGGGATCTTTTGCCTCTGTTAGCCAATTATAGACTGCTTTTAATATATCTGAGTCATTTCAAGGAATAAATGTTTGTGTTTTCACCGCAGAGAAAGCTGCAATTTTTACTTACTTATTTATTTTGATGAGGGAAGGGATCATTTGTCAATTAGGCTAATACAAAATGTATTGAAAACAATGAATGTTAATTTTACCACTACCCTCTTTAGTTGAATATAGTAGTATAAGTTGAGTTAATGCAGTAGAAGCTGGAGGAGCTAATTATCATCCTATATTTTATGGTAGCTATGAGACAGCTAAGTGCATTTTAAACCAAAATGAAGGCAGCTATCTAGAAATTCAGATGTTCTGTGTGAAGAGAGTTTGGCTGACTACTGATATCAAAGGAGCATGTTTGTGTGGTTGGAATATCTCATGTAGGGAACAGAGACAGAACTTGAAAATGGAGAAGGAATATTTTATGCAACTTGAACATATGCAAGTAGTGTTCTTCCAAGGCAAATTTCTGAGACGTGATGAATGGAGGAGTTCTGATGCTGTGAGAGACGTAACGAACTCAGTTCACTTCATTTCTCCTACATTTAAGGAAGCAGAATTTGATACATTCTTGTAAAGGAGTATTTTTGTACCAGAGCTCTGATTCAAACATCAGTCTCTGCTTCTGACTGATATAAACCACAAGACCCTTAATTTCAGATTTGAGTACACAGGAGTTATATATGTACATAGAATTAACTTTGGAGAAGTGAATTGCTTGCTCTTCTCAATGTTTTACTCTATGATAATTACTGTGGGATTTTCTTAAGTCCCATCTTGTCAGACTGGTACAACTCTACCTCCTTTTCAGTCATCTGAAGCTTTGCCGCTGTGACAGAAGTCACTGACAGCCTAGAAAGATGCTTGGCTGGTTCTTTTAAAACGCTTCAGTTATCTGGACCTGCTGATTTTTAAAATGTCAGACTTCAGAAGCTGCTAGCTAATATTTTCCTGCCTTAATACAGCGTTTCATCACTTCCTCAGACATACTGCTTTGTCTCTGAAGTACAAAGCAGAAATATTTATTGAACACCTATCCGTTATGAATTACAGTTAAACATAATGTTGCTAGCATATTTGAACAGAATGCTGTTGTCATTTGGGTTCATTTTACTCCTAAGCACTTACAAGCTCTTCTGTTTATAACAGTGTGGTTGCTTTTTAAATTGGAAATAAACAATAAATACTTCTAAAACATGCCTTCCAAATAAAAAGCGTTGTTTCTACATTATGGCTTGTGGAGGAGTAAGGAAAAGAACTTTTCAGAAGTTTAGAGGTAGGGCTTTGAAAGAGGAGGAGGTGGTTTGGCATGTAAAACTGAGACATCTGGAAGCATAAGAGGCAGAGGGTAAACATGTCTGTGGTTCATATTTGTTGTGCATCATCTTTCTTGGCATGGCTTGGAGTACAGTACAAATCAAAGCTGTTTGTGATTTTGTAGAAATAAATGGGGAGCAAACACTTTCTTCTCAAGGTATATATTTGTTGCGTGATCATTTGATATCTTTACAATGAATTTATCCACAACCCATCATTTTTAGTTCCTCTGCACAAAAAATGGCCTGGTCAATGCTCACCTGCACTGGTTTCAGGACCAGATCTCAAATAAGCACGTTATGCTGTCAGCCTTTTAAGACTGTCCCCCTGCAGTTCTGGGATGCAGTATTTTGCAGGATGATTAGATACATGTCAATGTGTTCTTATTTTTTTTTTTTTCCTTCAAGTTCCCCTGACAAGCATAGCATTATTTCATTAAGAACATGTCATAAGAACTATCAGTGCTTCTAAGAACTCAGGCTGTAAGATGCGTGATTTCTGAGTTGGCAGATGGCTTACATGTTAGATTTGCACTGGCTATATTATGTAGCTGAGAAAGTGCTGCAATACAGAGAATATTAATAATAAACCTTGTCTAATAATTAGATTAGTGGTTCTGAAGTTAGGGCTTAGATTTGCACAGGGTTCATTTACACTTGTGATACTTTCTACACTGTTGAAGGACATATTCAATACTGTCACATTTTCATAATTTCTAATAAACAGTGATTGATACAGCCTGGGTACCAAACTGAACATAGGGTGGTGAATTATGTGCATTTATGATTTTTTCCCCCCTTTATAACTAAGGTGCTGTAGCTGGTGCTGATGCAGTAAACCAATGATTGTGAATTTTGTTCCATTTCTCATTTATAACTCCCTTTCCCACCACTTTGTTAACATGACCTTATCTGCTCTGAATTGGAACAAACAAGCAATAAATTATTTTAGTATCTTTGGTCATGCAATCTCACCTTTTCTCTAAACTTTGCATAAAATGTTTATAAAAACATGATATATCTCATGTAGATTCTTTTGGGGCTTGCGTGCAGTGAAATGTGAGGTGAAAAGGTTTTAGCACATTTTCATTCATCAGCTAGCCAGTACAGTGCGGTGATGGCAGTGGGACCTTAATTGCACTGAAATAGTTGCTTTCTTTGGGCCTGGGTCAAACTTGTGATTGCAGAATTATAACACTGGGTCACATAATGAACGATGTAAACTGTTGCAGATGGTTGTGGTTTCTAGCAGAGTTTATTAGTATGAATGGTGCATTCTCAAAACAAGACAGTATGTATGTCTTGGTTGCAGGGTGTTTCATGCTCACTGAATATGGAAAGTCATGCCCACTGTGCCAGATGCATAAGGTTACTAAAAGATGGTATTGCAAACATAGCTGTTTAGCCTCACTCCGGGCTTCAGGAGTATCTACATATTTGAAATGTTTGAAGCTAAGTTTCTGAATGCATCTGCAGTAATTTAATTAAATATTTCAGCATGGAACTACTTTATTAAGCCCTTGAGCACAGGCTTAAAATTAGGTATTTGCTGGATTAAAGTCATTAGTGGAAAATAAGACTAATTTTTTCACTAAATAATGGTGACATAATTAAAATATCATATGCTATATATATTAGTATACATATATAAAAATATGATTGGACTACAAAGTTGAGAAGGTTTTCTAAAACTAGAACTTCTTTAGCTACTCAATATTCAAGGCCTTCATTGTAACAAAGACATCGGAGCATATTTTGAACTGAGTTCTTTTGGCAGCCCAGTATCCTTCTTTTCTACAGAGCTTTATTTTTAACTAGCCATTCAAAAGGTAAAATCACCCTGTAACAGTTAATGCTTGTCTGTGCTAATGGATCCTTAATAAAATGCCAGTACCTTGACCTTACAAACAAACAAAATAGTTTGATCTACTCAATGACAACGTATAAAACAGTCAATGTCCTTTGATTTTCCTCACTCTTCTTAAAGTATCTAGTCACCCACTGCAGCCTTCAGAAATGTGCCCTGGCCACTAGTGTTGTAAGACATTGAGGATGACAGTTACATTGCTACATCCTGTCGCTTGTGCCTTCAGTTCACTGCCAAAGGCATTTCACGCTGCGGTATGGGTAAGTCTGAAAGCTGAGTTATATTTTTGTCTGTGAACAAATTAAAAGTTATTTGACTCTTTTGGATTGTTTCTTCTGAATATGCAGATCCAGGTGATAAGGGGACACAATGAAACCTTCATTTGTTTTGAAAAGTTTCATAACATCTTTGTTCATAACGCCTTTGGAGAAACATTCTTTAAGGCTTCATTTTGCAATGTTTTGCAATATTTTTAATTTTAAGCACAGGAGATAATCAAGTGATTTCTTGAAAAGCAGAAACGAAAGTCCCTTGGGGTTGTACCATTCCTAAATGCTTTCCAAACTTGTATTTTCCACAGTTGGTGGTTTTGAAACCTTGAGACTTTCAAATTAGCTTTTAATGAGCTATAGGTACTAAAAGACTGAACTCTTAATTCAGAGGCTCTCCCAGGATGCTGTACTGAATGACATGACCTTCTGCACTGCAGAAGCGACAATTCTGACACCATGGGATTTGCTGGTTGTTTTTTAAGTATATTGAGATTATTCTAAAATTAAATAGCTGAAAAAGGTTGTCTCATATCAGTCAAAAAGATAGATGTCCACCATCATTAACTGTTTCATTCCCTCATTCATTCATGCTTTGGATGTATGCATATTTGTATATATTCATGTACAACAAATATAAAAAAAAAGTGGGAAACAAAAATTCCAGCTTGCCTTCTGAGATGGATTTTTTCATGTTTATCTTAAAAAAACAAACAGCAACAAATCAAAACAACAAAGCAACATGGTGCTTCCTGTGCACACACAAAAACCAAAAAATGCCAACCATGTGATTCTCTGAGAGTACAATTTTTACAGCTTCTCTATAGCTGTGTACTGTCCTACATGGGTCCCGATTACCTTGCTATTTTCAGTGTGAGTGATGCAGATCAAAGGACACATCTTAGCTCTGAAGGTTGTGTTGTGATGCTGTTACAATGTTAAAGCAGTAATTTATCACTGTTGTGTGTTCTCTGCATTACAAAGAAAGTAATTTCACTTCTGAACTGTATTAATTGATTGTTTACATTCTTCACATGCTTCTTGGCCATTTCAGCTTATTGTATGGAGAGCAGAGCCTGAGTAGCTAAATTTCAGGTTATTCTGCTTAGGAAATACAGCCAACAAGTAGTGTTGTCTTTGGCTAACAGCTTTCTACCACTTGATCTGTGTTTTTACTTTTTTTTTTTTTTTTCCTGAGAGACCTATCATCACATACTGTTTAAAAAAAAGGCAAAACAGAAAAAAACCTTCAACACATATTGTGAAGTTCATATTTGAGCTCTCTAAGGGAAGAAATATTACGTGTATCCTATGTTTTCACACCTTCCTGTGTTTCTCCATCACAATCCCACTGAAGTAAATGACTCATGTTTTCCCATTAGGATTATATAATTTTTGCTCCAAAATATGCTTATGTTTAAATTAGCAAGTTGCATTTTTTTGTTTCAGCAATGAAAATATTTATCTTCATTCTTTAAGAAGTTGAGTGGATGGCTCCTTTCAAGGAAAGCTTGTGAATGTTATTTGGTTCCTAAAGAACTGATTTCCATTCAGGCTTCATCAATGCTGTCTTCTAAATTATTACAATGGGCAATTTTATGAACTTGGTATAAAATATTTCTATTCATTGCATTTATATAGTAGCTTGTTAGAAAACCTGGTGTTTACAGGGAGAGACAAGTATGACTTTCACAGTTTGTTCTGCAATCATTGAGTTGCAAGAGCTTTGTTTCAGGGTGATTTCAGGGTGGTGATATTGCCAGTAACCGTTGGATGAAAAGACAAAATAGGAAGTTGCAGAGTGATAAATCTGGCAGTTGGTTTATTTATCTGTAAACAAAATGAATTTCAGCCAAACATGGTATTACCTTGCAGCAGCCTGCCTTCCTTTTCATACCTTGTGCATACTAATTATTCTATTTGGACATTTAGTTATTCTAGTTATTGCAGATATATCAGTGAGTGATGATTAGATATGGCTCAGTAGCTCTAAAAAGATTTAAGCAGTTGCTTAATTCCAGAAAAAGAGGCAAAATAAAATGTTTGGACGTACTGGGATATGTGTGATAAACATGTATTATTAGCTCTATGTAATCCATTCTGGATGTCCTTTCAAGATACTGTGATGTGTGAGGATAGTTTACACAAGGTGAAATAGGGCATAAGTATGCAAGAGAGCTCCTGATTGGTATTTCTTTGGTTACTCTTAGCTTAATTTTCATAGGCTGCGTGTGCAAGGGGTTAATGTTCAGGAACTATGTTCTGTGAACTCTCACTCTGGATTGTTGTACACCTCTGTCTGCTTATTATTCTCCTTATAGGTATAAGTAAACTAATTTGGATATATTTCGGATAGTCCTCTATTTTAGTTTGTACTTTTAAGGTGTCTTCAAAAATACTTCTTTTGTTTACTAATTGAGTAACAGCGTGAGGACTGTGACAGCAGTTGGATTAATTCCCTGATCCTGACCTACTGTGCTACATGGAGGTAGGCTTCCATGCTACCTTGGCCTTGGTTTGGGTAAGGAGAAAGTACTTAGAAGGCACTTTTAAGATTACCACTAGTGCAAAGTTTCTCAATAGGGTATTATAACATCCAGTGTTCAACAGTGTGTCATCTTCTCTGGGCCATTCACAAAAGGTGAAATGACAGAGTGTGTACAAATAGGTGTAAGAAATAACCAAAGTGCTAAAGAGGATTTAGGGTTCAAATGAAACTTCTGTAAACGGCAAATTTAGCACTCGGAAAAAATGGGTGCAAATCATGTGGGTTATATGGTACCTGGTAGATTACTCTTTCTTTTTTCCTTCTTTCAAATGCGAGCTTACAATTAGGAGGCAAGGGTGAAGAAAAATCACCATATGCCATGGACCAGAGAGCACACAAATTCTTTGCAGGGAATTACGCAGGTAGAAGCTAAGGATGGCCTTTAGTTTGTGCTGAGGATTAATCCTGCTGGTTGGATAGCAGTGAGGAAACCTGAACTTTGTATATTTGCTTTCATGAGAGAGTTTTGCATCAGTTTGTTTACAGGACGTTTTTAGGCTCCACTGATTGATGTTGCAGTAAGGTAGAACTGATATGAGGGCTAGATTGAGTCTGAAGGTGCAATTACATGTAGCTGTTGTAATAACTAAGTCATTAAGGCTGAGGCCAAAATATATGTTCATATAAAGATGAGATAAAAGCTTTTTGAATATACAGCTGCATCAGTGACACCTCTGTTTTAATCCATATGATGTGTCCTTAACATGAAATCCTATTTTTCGCATAATAACAATACTGTGGTTGCCAGTGATTGGTATTATAAAATGTGCAGATAAATGCCGTTATTATGGAAATCCTATTAGCAAGTCCTATGTACTGTGCATATAGCACAGATTTATTAACATACTCTTCTGTAGTTACTTTCTTGAAAACTGTTCTATGTCCTATGAAATACTGTGCAATAATGCCATTAATAAACGTATCTAATTGCAGTGTATAACTGTGAAAGCCTGAATGGCTTGAAATAGTTTTGAAGAGAGGCGGGATTATTTCAGTGGGATGTATTGAACAGCACATATTGTATGTCCCTAATTTTTTGTACTACTGTACGTTAAGAGAGAGAACATTAAGTATATAGTCAGGCAGTTAATGAAAAGAGCAAGTCTTTTTATAAAGAGCTGTCAGTAGATGGCAATGTGACTATTTTATACAGACTTTTTATTCCATATAAAGGTGAAGACTTGTAATCATCTGCATTTGCTGCTTAAATTACTATAATTTTTTTAAAAAGCTCTAAGAGCCCTTTAAAACTATACTTTAAATAATTGATAGTTACAAATGGAAATCTTAGCCCAGAATCTCCAAAAGTGATCAAAGTTGTTTTAATTTTCTAATGGTCAGGGCTGAATAAAAATAATGTCGCCTAATGTGCCATCAGTAAACAGGAGATTACTGTGCTTATGCCTCATGTTGCTACAGATTCTGTAAACCCATGTTTTATTGATAGCTAGACACTTTGGCCATAACTCATCCAAAAGTGTGGTGCTTATAATGAGCACCAGAAGGAATAACAAAAATAAACATGTTCTTGTGCTGTCAACAATACATCCAGTGTAAGGCTTACCAGCGTTTCTTTTTTCCTCTCTTCCCTCTTAGTGAATCCAACTGGGGAGAAATAAAGTTTTGGAACATAAAGTTCATCATCTGGCATTAGATTAGATATTACTGTCATATCAAGTATGAACAACTACAATACAAACGTGTGTGTTTTGTTGTTAGTTGCTGCGGCTGTTAATATTTTATCTTAGAGCAGTATGGAGACACATAATATGTTAGGTGCATGGCAAATGCCTTTGAAAAAATGTGGTAATATTCCCATTTAGACCCATTGGCTTTAAATGATGGCATAGATTTAAAAAGCCCAAGTTGCTCTGAACTATTGGGCCCATACTGGTATTTATAAAACACCTCAGAAGGTTGATGTCCACTTATTGAAAATATTTTATAAATCTGTCTGCAAATACCTAAGTCATGTATAGAAAACTTTACCTTTGGTCACTGTCTTTAGTAGGACTTGATTTAGGAACAATCCATCTTCATTACAAAGTTCTTATTTATAAACCATACTGTGGTGCGGGGCAGCAGCCCGTCTCTGTTCACAGCATGCACATCCCTGAGCCAAGAGGCTGTTTGTTGGATGTAATCAGTCTGTAATGGGTCTCTACCACTCTGTGCCTGCATTCTCAAGCATATGTTGGAGGCTTAGAAAGGTGCAGAATTAATTATATCTGCTATGCCCATTCAAATACGTTGCTGTAATGGCTCTGGTGAATGCCTAGGTCCCTCAGGAAGTTACAAATAAACCTGGCTACCAAGCTGTCCATATTTTCTGTTAGGTTATCTAAGCCTATATGTAAATGAGACCTCTGTTTTCACTCGAATTACCTCTACTGTACTTGTGCTGCTCTAAATACTATTCCCTGTGTCTCATGCCCAGCTTGACCTCTGCTTTTGAAATGCGAAGAGGTGGAACTGCTCACGGTCGGTACCTGGGCCTGGCCACCAGCTGCACTGGTGGTGGCAATTCTCCAAGAGGTGAAGAGGGCTACTTAGGGAGTGGGGTGAGAGAGGGAGAGACCACAGAGCTCAAGAAAGATGCATGCTTGTGTGATACAGACCATTACCAGTCTATATAGGCTGGTGCTGTATACAGACAGTTGTGAGGAGTCCTTAAAATTTCTTCTAAGCTGCTGGTACCACAGATATGACCAGCGGTAGCATGGGGGAACCTGCCTGCTCTGAGGTGCCTCTGCTACTGGCTACTTCAGGGAGAAGCTTACCAGGAGCAAGTTACTCCATGGAGCAACTACCAAGAACCAAGTGTTTTTGCCTTTTGAAAGCAAGCAGTTCTGACTGCCGTTCAACTGGAAATTGAACTGTCCTTTGATCTCTTAAAGGAATTTATCCTCTCATTGTGTGCTGAACCCTGTGAACTGTTGTTTTCAGCACCTTGCTTCTGTTAGCTAGGCTTTAGTGGTTTGCTTCTGGGGGAGGAGAAACTGCTTACATTTATCAGGCGTTTGAGTGTCCTGCATTCATTTGCAGTGAATGTATCCTCTTTTCCTAAATACAGCAGAAATGAATAATAATGGGCAGTTTTCTTAGTTCAGACTTTTAATTTCCTTTCAATCCTGCACCCAAGGAAGTCTATTTCTGATCTCAAGGCCAGGCCTACAGCTGTTTTTCTGGCTTCCTGGTGGTTTTCTGCCTACATGTACCGACACATCAACCTCCTGTCAATACAGGACCCTACGTTTTCAATCAATCCCCTGGGCCTTCCCACATGGCTTTCTGTTGTTTCAGCTGTTTTACTCTAATAAAGAACTTAGTTCCTCTGAACAAAGGGCTGCTAGCGTGCACTTCAGCTTGCAGAGCCTGTGATTTCCCATAGATCGGGGGCACACTTGCTGGCAACCATTAACACCTTCCAGCACAACAATGCTCTGCAGCAGCGAGGGGCATGGAAACCCACCGCTCAGATTTCAGAGTCCTTCTGTGGTGAAAGCATCTGCTGTGGTGCCTGCCCAACTTCCCTCTTCTGGCTGGCTGTGCAAGGGGTAGCCTTAAAGGACCTCTGAGTGGCTAAAAGGTTATTTGTTCAGGGCTTTTTTTTCGTGCTGCATGTTAGGTAAATATCATATCTAAATGATTGCATTCAATCCTTAGTTTGCCCAAATGGCTGTAATGTGGACGGAGAGATGCTTCTGACTTTCTGTAAATAGGCTTGAAAATCTAAAATCTTCTTTCCTATTTGCATGTGTGCATGTGTGTGTATAAATGTTTTCTTAACCAGAACACCCCTGACTGTGTTCTTAAGTTTGTATCTAAAGAATGGTTGTCTGACAAAGTCACTTAAAATGAGAAATTTTGTCCTACAGAATGATATCTACTTCTGATCATTCTTAAATGTAGATATTAGAAAGAGCTATGCATTCTCAGCCTTTAGAAGGCAAACACTGCTTGCTGATTAAATCACAGAAAATATTCCAATGCTATACCAGTGTTTTCATACATTCATATACAAAGGAAATAGATTGTTTCTTGCTGTGCTTAACAAAACGGATGTTAAAATATGACAATTCATTAGACCCCATTATATTTCATCATATTCAGTCATGCCAGCTATTTTATTTTGCTATGAATATCCCTACTGTAACATTAAAAAAAGGGACCCAATGACCCTTCTTTCTTACCAGTCTCCTTAGAGCAATCATTGAGAGATTCATGAGAAAGATGAAATTTAGCAGAATTATATATAATTTGGATTTTCTGAATGGTTGAACATGAACTCCTCCTAGATTGTTAGGAGCTGAAGGCTGTGTCTTTTATGTCATTCCACTGCTAATTTTTCATAGGTATGTAATAGAATTTTTGATTTAACCTGTATGCTTACTGTCACAAAGCATTAATTCTTATCCATACTTTTGGAAAGCCAGTGGTATATAAAAGAAAAAAAAAAATTAAAAGAAAAACTTTTGCTTGGAACTTGCCCTGATCATTCACTGGAGTTGGGTAAAACGTAAGTGTATTTTTGTTCTTATTTGTGTAGGAATTCCATCTGTACCTTTAGCCTGAGAATTACTATTTCTGTTATCAATCTCTGTTTTAGGCTCAGTACATTGCAGTTATTGAATGGTCATAGTATGCTCATGGAAAAATTCAAAGCGTGGGAAATATTGTCTTAATGTAGCTCTTTGACTGTTGGTTTTGGGCTGATAAATATTGACCTTTACTCTTCCTGGAAGACAGTCCCACATTGCTAAGTCCTTATTGTAGGTATTTTCTTTTCTCAGTTGGGAAGACATAATATCACAACTAAACAAACAAATAAAACTGGTTGGATTTTCCCTTATAAGAATTTTACTTTCTGTTTGAGATGGTTTACTTTTCAGAGGCAGGTGTAAAATGCTTTATTGTGGATGGTTTTTCTGAGGGCCTTCAGTGAGGAGAAATGGGCATTACTTTGAGTGGTATGTATGATCATTTCGACAGGCGGAAAGTAGCTGACCAAGTGTAAAGTTTGACTGTCTAAAAGCTTGATTTAAATCAATAAAATCTTATTTTAATCCTGTAACCTGGTTTTGGGAAGATTTTCAATATTAGACTCAAATTAGTAATAATATATTACTATGTGGGCCCAAACTGAATGTTTTTGTATCTCTACTTTTCAGCATTCATGGTAATTTTTCTGTTCTTGACCCTCTGTTATGTTTACAATACTTCTGACTGTCTTGAGGTGTTCACCTGATGATTGATTTTTAGACCAATACACCCTCAGTTTCTGCTGAATAGGACTGAGTTTTTTTTCTGCATGAAAACCAGGTTAGGCAGAGAAGTGGGGTTGCTGATGTTTGCTAGTGCAGCCTCACCAGGGACTCAAAAAATGCTGGATTGTACATTTAGATCTGGGAATGTTTTATTTTTCTAATGTGGAGGTAGGCAACAGAGATCGAGTACGCAAAGCCACTTGCTTTCATTAATGGTTGCAGGACAGATCCCAGGTTTGTTTCACTCTTAAGCAACAGAAAAATGTAAACGTCTCAATAAAAGGAAGAATGGGTTCATTATGGGGCCGCAATACTATAAAGAATAAACCCATCTTGGATATTAAAAAACACCTTATAATGAGACAGCTCTAAGCTTTCGAATATCACTTATGCCGACAAAATAACTCCTTTGCTTTGTATCTGTTATGTAGAGTTTTAAAAAATTGGATGCTTTCAACACATTTAATTCAATATTCTCATTAATTCCTTGCACTGAATGTTTTAATGCCAATCATGCAGAAAATATTTAAATATGACAAGTTCTTTTTAATTATCATAAAATTGTATTACAATAAAAGCAAAATGCTTGGTTAAAAAATTCAAACAACATAAACAAATTCATAGTTATACAAACAAACACTGTAAAAATCGCATGCAGAAAAATGTGAGAATAACAAAAAGGCTTTCATTAGGAAACCACACTACTTTACTCTCATGTTTCACCTGGAAGATTAAAGATGTGCCTTTTCCAGAAAATGTCTGATTTTTATTTTGTCACAGGAAGGATTCAAATGATTCCCATTAATTTCAATATGCATTTTAGTTGTTTGAAGTGGAGGGGTTTTTGTTGCTTTTAAACTAAAGGTTTCAGTATTATCCAGTGTTTGGAGCTAGGGGGTGAGAGAGATGCAAATAGAAGGAAAGAAATATACTGCAAAACCATATGCAAATATTAATTCATTTTCTTTGATCTTATATGAAAAATATTGCAGACTTCTGAGGGCTAGAAATGTCACAGATAAAATCAACATCCTTTCTAATGGTGAACACTGCTTTCATCACTTTCTTGATTTACCAGTACTCTGACTTAGGGTCTTCCAGTTCTGAGACTTGATTTCATAATTTACGTATTTAGTCCAACAGGCGTTAGATCTTGCCACTTCTTCAGTTCCTGTTTAGTCTTTAGATCTATCCCTTAATGGGAAGAGAAGAGAGAGACAACATCTAAAGATGTGCTTAGAAGAAGAGTGGGAAGGCTTCACTTTTTATTATCAACTTGCCTACTGTCAAGAGCTATTTCTCCAAATCAGACTAAAGAGTAAATAGATCATATAGACGTCTTGTTACTTTTGTTGTCTTAGAGGAGCCTGGAATATATTCCATACTGTTATAATTTCAAAGGATGGAGCTGGATGTTCTCCAAAGTGGCAATTCTCATACTACAATCTAGAGGGTTGCTGTGTCTTTCCACTGGGATTGTCCTAATATTGTTCTGGCTCCTTTCATCCTGTTTATTATAGCATTACATGTAGCTGACAGATTCGCCAGATTCTCCCATACTACTCTCCCAAGAAGTAACATTTGCAGATACATATTGATGTTTTATGCCAAGGAGTGTGAATGGAAGATGACTCACTGAATAAAAAGGTGACTTTTCAGAAAGTGTTACTATTTCTCAAAGGGAATTGTCCAACCGTTTTTATGAAAAAATGTTTAATTGGAATTCACCAACTTGTGAAAATCAAAACAGGAAAAGGACTCAGTTTCAAGAAAAAAATCTGCCTGGATGGCATGACTTCAACATTTCATGTTGAAAATATGGGTGATTTCCTACTGATTTTTCATTGAAACTCCTTGGATTACTAACCTCCAACCAATTAAGGACATTTTCCCACAGTTCCATCTTGTGAGAACTTTTAAAATGTTTCAGATCCAAACTTCCCTCCCTACGCCAAAACAAACAAACCCTGCCCCTAAAATACCAAATTTCACTATGGTATCAAATCAGCTTTCCATGCATGTCTTTGCACTTATACCTGAACAGGAATTTTTTGTGAGTATGAGAGCATAAGAATAGACATGCAGCTAATGTGTCAGTGACTTGGCCACATGTCAGAGATACAGAAACCTTAACTGCAAATTCTGCTTGTGCCTAGTGCATTATTGTAGTAGTATAAGAACTGCTCTGTTGATTTTGACCAGAAATTTCACCTTGAATTTTTTATCAGTGACTCCTTTGTAGGAAAAATGATATTTTGCTGTAAGTAGTAGTGTTTTTTTTTTTTTTTCCAATTTTACAGGATAAAATCAATTAATAAGAAAATTTGTGTTCTCATGTTAAAATGAAAGGCACGTCAGTGCTATCAGAGAGCAGCAGAAGCAGGGCTGACTGCATTGGAAGCTGAGATGGAGTTAAGGATGACCCCTGCACATGCAGGGAGGGCAGCAGCCACAGGTTGGTCTCCTGGGACCCCATTGGGGCAGGTGACCAAGACAGAATTCCCCAGCAGCTCAGGGAACACCCAACAAGGTGAGGTCAGGTCCAGCGTCAGTGTGGGAAGCCCAGCCAGGATTGAGAGGGGACGAGGGCAGGGGGGTGAGGGTCCCAGATAGAGCTGGGCAGGCTCACTAGAGCCTCTTAGTGCCCTGAAGACCTTGAAAGCTGTGTGAAGAGTACGGTTTTAAACAACCCCCCCCGATGTGCCTGGTCTGTCCTTTTCTGTCAGGAAACTGCAGCTTTACTCAAATATTTAAAGCAAGAAAGAGATACTTTGAAAAATGTGCCTTATGTGAACCAGTAATCTAAAGCAATGTTATCATCTAAGATGTTTCTCCTAAATGAGGCTGACGGAGCTGCGGGAAGCAGCGAGCAGAGTATGGTGGATGCATGACTGCCTGTACAAGCCTCTGCATGATATTCATCACAAATTCATTCAACGTGTGAGCCGGTCTTCTGCTGCGCTACTGATGCATGTTTTCCTTTACAGGCTTTTTTCTGCCCAAAGATATACCATTGCTGTTCGAAAAGTCTTTTTGAATGTCACAGCAGCCTACTTCCAGTTCAGATCATATGTAACCTAATGTAGCAGAGGGCATGAATTTTAATGGAAAATAATTTAGATGATAGGAGGATAACAAAAGCAGTAAAACAAATGCAGTAGCAATACTGAGCAGTCAAGTTTCTATTACAAGATTTGTTATGTTGCTCTCAACAACAGCTGTAAAATTAGAAATTGTACATTTTAAAGAGGCAGAAGTCAGTTTTGCTGTGTTTGGTTCCCAACTGATCTAACAGAGCTAGCAGGGAAACATCTGTAACACTCTGTCCAGAATAGACTAAAAATATAGGGGAGGCCTGCTCTAAAGCTGACTGTATTAGTTTGCCTGTCAAGACACATCACATCAGTTGGGCAGAGCTGAGCAAACAAAATAAGTGTGCTTTCATGAAGTGCATCTTTCTATTATGCATATTGTTATATAGATATATGACTTGATGATTTCTGTCTAGCGCATTGTAAAGCAATATGCATTTTTTCTCCTCCGAAGGGTTGTGTTGTAGCATCCCTGTAAGAGGGAGTATCATGCTGTGTGTAGTTGTAAAGAAGCCTTGATGCCTAAACTCAGAGGGCTTAATCTGCTAGTAATGTTGATTTAAAAGGGTAATATAAATGCTTAGTGGCCACAGGTTCGTGGGGATTTTGTTTTTTTTCAAGAATGCAGTTTATCTTCCCAAATTCCCAGGAAATGCATTTTTTTTTTTCTGGTCCTCCATTACTTCAGTGGAAAAAAAAAAAGGAGACCTTTTTTGTGAAGATAGTTTAGGACTTCTGTGTATGTGTTTTTTTTTCAACCTGAAATTGAGCTTTTGAAATAAAATACGTTTCAATAAGGCTGTTGTGCTTAAAAACTTAATGGAGGTCATGGCTGGATTTGGTATGAATTGCATAAACGAAATCAAATGATGGTATTAGATCCTTTTACCATCCTACTTCACAATGGAAAATGTAAGATACAATAGTGACTGGCAAAATGGAAAAATTCTTCTGTCACTTCTGTTTAGACTCCTGCAGTCAAACAGCCCTCTGTATGTTCCTCTGGAGTTATCTAGTTTGCTTTTTTAACACAAACTAAGGCCTTTCAATGATCATAAAATTTATCAGATCACCAGTAATGGTGTTCCTTGAAGACTTTCTATTTTGAGCAGTTTTGGGTAATTTGAATAATTCTTATATCATTGTACTTCCAAACTTCTCATTTTAATTTCTTACATGAGTTCGTGTCGAGCTTGGTGAGCTGGGTCACACGGTATTGTGATACCTCCCTAATACAAAAGTTTTAAATTGAAATATGAAAATAATTGATGATAAATAACTGATGCTTATTTATGGATGAAGAAGAAATTGCATTTAAAATTTCAACATTTGGGAAATATTCTTAAAAACTGTAAAATTTCTGCAACTACATTGGTATTAACATTAAATCCTTGGGAATATCAATTAATCTTTTCAAATTAGGTCTTATTGTTTTAATTAATGAAAATGCAATTTCTGAATCAGATTGCTTTTATCTATTTATTACTTTCATTTATTATACCATCCCTCTCAGGGGTTGTGCAGCTTCTTTATTTGTAATCCATTTTTGCTTTCTCAGAAGGGACCTCCCAAACTTCAGGTATGCATCCTGTCTTCTAAGTTGAACTAAACTTGACACTTCAGCTGTTGGCTCATCACAGATTTGGTTTCCCATTCAAAAGTAATCGATAGCATTAAAATAAAAGATTTCATTTATCTGTTAAGGTGCATGCTTGAGATCTGAATTTGTGCATCTGTGCTGGGGAGTTTGAATTATTAAGACAGCTCATGTGAGCTAGGGTATGTGAGAGGAACCCTGCTCATGTTTCTGTGGGAACTGATGGTTTTCAGATAGTCAGATAGTTTTCTTAAAAAAGCAGTGGATTGTAGTTGAAAAATGTTTCTTCAAGGAGGAAAAAAAACAACTTTTTTTGGTCTGGTTGTGTGCGAAGAGCTGTTCATCTGGATAATAGAGTTGCATGAAAATGGAAAACATTGGGGGCCAAATCCTGTTCACTGCATTCATCCTCTGAATTGTGCTGCTAATGGCACTGAGTACAATAAGAAGGCAACCTATTGGTGTTCACTAGTATTTTTGAGACTCTTGAATTAATGTCATGCAAAACCAAAACCTGTCCCATCATTTCCATTAAACATCTCAGGACAGTGAACTTTCTGTGGCAGATTTGTCTGAGAAAGCCCAGATTGTTAACGGCACTAAGAAGAACACTTCCACACTGCCCTCCCCCCCCCCCCCCATTCCCATTTTAAAGATATTGTAAAATATTCATTAGCAATATCTTTGTGTTTTTTTTTTTTAATGGAATGGAGTGTGTATTCAGTATTAGTCATCAATTTCAGATGCCTTGTAAAACCTGCACAGAAAAAGACATGCTGCTCAGTTATTTCAGCTGTAAATTGCCTTATGCTAAGATTTTAAATCATACCCTTTTGTCACTTTAAGGCAAAGTGGATTTTTTGTATTAAGAAATGTAGACAAAGATGTGATTTAGGATGAATCCTGTCAAGGTGTAATTCCATGTTAAATTTTTTGAGAACTTGGCTGAAGACCAACGTTAATGTGAGAAATATTGAGAGAAGGAAGCTTCATGTCAGTAATACAAGCTTTGTGAGTTCTCTCAGCCTCCAGAAGTGCACTTCTTTGTCAGTTCTCCCACAACTAAGGCATTGCTGTCAGGTTGTAACCACTTAAACACCTCTCCACTTAAGACTGTGGTATACAGAAATTCTGATTTTCTAAAGAAAGTCGCAGAAATAGATTTTTAGCCTGGAGGAATAGAAGTTGTCTGACTATCAAAGGAATCCTCCTCTAAGAGGAGAAACCATCAGAAAGTATAGCAGTTTGAATATAAAGCTGTACAAACCTTCAAACTCTAAGGATGAAGGAGTGTCAAATAGTTGGTAGTTTTTCTTTCTTTCCCCCAGTTTTGATAGAAGGATCCTTCAGGTGATCAAATGTAGAGAGATGACAGGAAGTAATTTATATGGGATCGTATTCACTATGTAAATGATTGCAATGAAAAAAGGAAAGCTCATTTCTCCTGTGTGCTTGCATGTACAGCAGTTACTCATCACATAATACTTATGGATGGATTCTGGGATTCTGACAGCACATTAGGTACTGAGGTAAAAGCACAAGGGAAATGAATGAAAGAAATAGCGTGCCTCTAAGATGTTGGTGCAGCCAAAGTATAACAGATTTGTCACTCGAGATAAAACAGTGTAATTCAAATGCATCATATGTAGAAGGCTCCACCAAGACAGAAAAAAAAGGGCCCTCTCTTCTTCCTTCACTCCCCTTTCCTTGGGGGGGGGGGGGGTTGGGGGTGGGGGGAGGTGGGCGGGGAAGGGCACAGTTGATTTAAATGAATAATGTGAGGTTGGTCATTGTGGGTGTGCCGGGCACCTTCTGTGATTAAATTTCACTGGGACTGAGGCTGCTCTACTGGATTAGCTCTGAAGCTTGAAGTTTCATGCTGTTGCTTTGTAAAAGGCAAACCAGCATGATTTCATTGTGGAAGGGGCACAAAATATTCTGTTGAAACTGTTTTCTTTATTAGAATTATTTTCTGTGTGAGAAATGCGTGCTCTTTACAGAAAGTTCTGACTTCTTAGCAAAAAAATGAAACGCCTGAAAACAAACTTTCAGCTTTCAGCAGCAAGCTAGAAACCTTTGATTTGAAAATGCTGCTGTGCTGGTTCACAAGTGTTGTGTTCTACTAAAGAGCCTGGTTTTCAGAAGCAGTTGTAATTGAATTCTAGCTCTCGTGAGGATAAATTTATAACCTGTCTAGGGGATTTTTAAGTCTGCTACTGCAGTATGTTGAAACATAGTGAAAATTTGTGGGATGGGGGTGGGTGGGGGGAATGGGGGTGGAGTAAGACTCTCATGTTTCGACAACTTTTAATTATGGTACAGTAATTTATGGGCATGCATATGCAGTATAATCAACCCTTATTTTAGAATATACAGAGACTTGATTTTTTTTTTCACTTGAATTACACTCAACTGTCTTCCTTCTCTCATACTGTTAGAGCAGTGCTTGATGTATAAGGGACAGGTTGTCAGCAGATGAACTCCTTTTCATCATCACAAATAACTGTAGACATGAAATATTACTCAATTTTCTTGAGCCAGGAAGGGAGCTTTATTTTAAGGGAAGGCTTTAAAAAAATTGTTTCAACATTTCAATCTTCTGTCAGAATATACTGTGCTGTTACATATCTTAACTCCAGTGCTTTTGGATAACCTTCTGGTAGGTTGAAATTTAGCATGCGCCCTCCTTACAATCATTTATTTTAGATGAGATGCACTTAGTACCTCATTACAAGGTACCAAGGCATTGTGAGGCTTCATGGCTTTGCCTAAATGGCTAAGAGGAAACACCTGGGGTTGTTGCAGGCTATAGGAGAGCCCATGAGCCCCCAACCCATGTTGGGTGGACACACATTCCTTATGTGGAATGGTCCCCAAATGTTCTCACTCTGCTGCTGTGGCCAGGAATTGCCTGGGAGAGAAATACCTGAGAAGGGCAGAAACTCTGTTGAGATCCTGCTACAGTTTAATAGTGCTTGGTACCTGGAAATATTACCAGCACTTGTAACATTTGCTAGGATAGACATAAATGCTGTTCCTGACAATGCCATAATGCAAGTAAAATCTGCCAGTGTGTTTGCAAAAGCAAAAATTTTAACCCTGGCATCCTGCTCAATTGCCACCTTAGGTAATCGAACAGTATCCTGCAGCCCCAGCTGGATGGGTAATTTGATTGTTATCTCAGTTGAGCTAGAGTAAATCGAGACTAACTGTAGTGAAATAAACAGTTACAGCTGTGTGAAGTCCATGTAGATGAAGGGCAATCAGGACTACCCACTTTTAGGGCTGGGCAAAAAGTGTGCATCTTTTTTGTTGTCCTTCATTGGTACAAAGTGTTTCAAAACTTTGCCAAAAGTTCTCTAAGGTTGAGTGTAAATTTTAGGACCTACTGGTATTGAAGCTTAAAAAGTAAAAAGGAGAAAATATTTACCAGGTGTCCTTCATTTCCCAAAAGGCTTTGCTAAAGCCTACCATGGAACGTTTTTTTTAGCAGCTTTGCAGGCTTGTCAAAGCAACCTTGTCAAAGGTATTTTGAGGCTGAGGTTGATTATGAACAGTGAATGGAGAATCTATGATTAATTACAGAGAATGTGTTTCTTCTTTAGATTATACCTTCATGTAAACATGGACATTTTTGTAATAGAGCTGAGCTAGACGTGTAGATTTTGGTGAGGATTTTTGACATTAGTACACTTTACAGGCCATAAACAATGACTCAGTTTCTCAGACAACATGGCAATGATAAAGGTGGGACACATTTATAGTCATCTACTTCTTTGTTTCATTTACTGTCTGCTACTTAAATTGTGTTTTGCATTCCCCTGTTGCTGGAAGTTTGAGATAGAGAGTAAGACAAATGTACGAATACAGTTCTTGACTTATTAATGTCTACTGTGACTCTTCTGACTTAAACTATCAGAGCAAAGGTTTTACTTTCATTCTGAATTAGTCATCTACTTGAACTGTCCAAAAGTGTCATCTTACCTCTTTGAAATAGGATCTGTGCATTAATGCATTAACATGCTTGGCTACTTCTTACCTTACATTTGCTTGTCACATTAATATTTTGCCCAGGTCTTTAAAGAAGTACAAATATGCAAATCACACGGAGTGCATGATTGAAGGCTCATTGCTTGTACTTCACTTGAAACAATGCTGGTAGGTTGCAGCAGCCTTAATTTATAATAAGGAAAAAATAAATTCAAAATGAAAATATATTGTTGTTGTTTTTTTTCTAGGTGATTTTGTTTTTCATTTTAGTGGATATGATTGCAAGAAGAAAAGAGGCAATCATCTCTATAGCAGAGCAGCATTAACAGCTCTGCCAGGATGGTTGCCCACAGGTGCACTCTGAGTGACTGATGGCAGAAAACAACACTCCGAGAGCGCTGTGTGTGCAATTTGAAAGAACAATTAAGTTGACTAATAAAGGCCTCTTTCCTATTTGTAAATAATCCATGTGCAAATTCTGTTTGTGTTTTTTTATTGCTATTTTAAATTGTCCCTTAAATTTTCATGAAGGAATTTCAGCTGTTGAGGTGCTTGTAAACTGCGTGATATTAGCATTCCCTGGAAGCATCCAGTCTTTCTAAGCATCCGTGGTTAGTTTGGTCACAGTATTTTGTCTTGTACTTTTCCTAGTTGCCTAAATTGGGAATTTCCAGTTTTGAAGCAATGGATCAAATTTATGGCAGTGAGTCTAATTACACACAGGTCTAGAAGGGAGACTTAGTGTCTCCATTGAGATAATGAAAATCACTGAATCCTATTTTTAGGAATATCCCAAGTTTTTTATTTGAAAATTGGAATCGAGTACCTTCATTTTTTCCTGTGCATTAGAAAGAGAAATTAAGATGTGTCAGAAGCATTGAAGAACCTGGAAACCCTTCCTTCTGCCTTTTTTTTTTTTCCCAGCTGTTGTGGTTAGTCAGCATCTTCATATTGCAGGATGCTACCTTATACCTTTGTTTGCAGCGCATGTATGCCATTTACTTATGAAAAAGGCATAAAATACTGTTGAGTATTACAATTAGCCTTTAACTATTCAAACTTTTTTGTAGTTTTATTGTACATAAAACAAACAACAATAAAAAACAAACACAAAACAACAACAAAAAAAAACACCATCCTGTGACTATCCTTTTTCTGGGTACTATCTATGCCTATTGAAGTCCAGACATAGTGTCATCTTATGATGTTCTTGGGTGGTCTCAGTTTCTTCTCTGGAAAAGAGCTAGTCTGTTACATTGACGGCTCTGGTAGCTCACATGACTGAAATACATTACTTTTCTCTGGATTTTAGCTTCTTGCTGCCCTAGATGATATAACAGTGGAATCCATCATAGTGGATATGTCCATTTTAAAGAACTATTCCTGCCACATACATACACACAGACACAGACCCTTTTATAAGGAAAAAAATGGATTTTGCTCTACTTGCATTTCTCTGTACACGAGAGCATGAGAGAGATGAACAAGCCCAATTTTGTGATTTTTTTTTTTTTAGGTGGTATATAGCTACACCTAATTATAACTGCATGAGTGCTGTTAGGCACAGAGAAGGGAAAAGTAATCCTACAGACTTGAAAAAACAACAACAACAAATTCCACTCTGTAGTTTTGATTTGAAGGGGATGTGGAGAACGTTGGAGTGTTATTAAAAACACTCCTGGTACAATGAGATTTTCCTGGTGAGTTACACTTCTACTTTGTGACGGTGACACCAACACACCAATGTGCTGGCTTCTCCGGCTGATGTCTGAGTCGTGATTAATACTGTAGCTTTTTTTATTACCAGAAAGTTCAGACCATTGGCTTTGCTGCTAAAGCTTAGAGGGCCATTTTGATTATACAAAAGGAAATCTATTTCCCACTGTGTCTTTAACTTGGCATTATTGAGATGTTTTTATAGAGGGAGAAAATGCTTGTGGACATGTATAGGCAGGTTAATCTTATCTCTCTAACCTCCCTAAATGCTTCTGCTTCTGAAGTGCAGCTGTAGCTCTCCTTTGATTGTTATGAAAATACAATATTTTACTGCATATCATATGTACATGTTTTTTATTATATGGGATCAGCAAAGTATGTCAGGTATTGGCTGCAGTCAGTTATATGAAGCAAGGGCATCTAGTGGTGCCAAGACTTTTCTTGGGATCTGGTGCTAGATCCCAGGTTCTTTCCTGGGTTAAATGAGAGGATTTAACAACTTGTGATGCATCCCCCTACCACCCAGGATGGTCCGGCTGTAGTGGGATGTGTAATGTGTCTGGGAACAGACTTCTTTTCTTTTGAGATGGCTTTATTTCATACTGAAAAAGCTTTTTTAGTGATTGAAAAGTCATAGACTGTGTCCTGTGGCCTATCAATATGTCTAGAATATGTCTAGAATCCATCTTATTCTGCTCCTTGTCCATAAACTATGTGGACTAAACACACGACACAGCCTAGGGTTGATCCCATGCCGTACACAAGCACTGGATCTGGTATTCCCAGCCTCATGTTGCACTGAAGTAAGTGTCAGAAGAGAGAATGATGTTGACCCAGATGGTTCAGCTTTGTTCCTCTCCATGTATCCCCAAAAGACCCAGGCAGGAGCGCTCTCTCATTCTACATTGAGGGGAAGAAAAAAAAAAAAAAAGAACAGTGAAACTTTATAAAACTTTCACTGGCTTCATGATTCATACAGACTAGAACAGCTCAGGGAATCTCAGAAATAGCTCTAAAGCACTTGTGTAGGTGGTTTTAAATCACAGAAGAGATGAGCTCTAATACATGATGGACTCTCAGTCGCAGTGCAATGAATTATTACTGTGATCTTCCATAAATTCCAAGAGCTGGGGAGAGAAGCTAGGCAACTATCGATATACCACTTTTCTGGATAAAACACCTTACTGCTGGATTATTTCGCATGCAGTCACAAGGCAGTAGTAGATGTGTCGGTTAAGTACTGTTGGCTGTCCCAGCAAAGTGACAAGCAGCATACAAGATACTCAATTCTTAGGGATATGCAGATTAACTGAACATAAGTGAAAATGATGTGTTGTGACTATTTTTTTTTTGAGAGAGAGCCAGTAAATACTGTTAGTGCTATTAGTGCTACGTCTAGCTGAGATGACCTTTCCTTAATGCAGCTTAAGAAAAGCACTGGAGTTTGTGTGACTGCTATTCCTAAGACACTAAACTGTGTCTTCTCATAAATCTAAGTGCTTAGAAGCAGACTCATTTTTCAAAAACAAAACAAAAGCCCACCAAAACAGATAACCTACTTTAAAGTATTTCCTTCTGAATCTGGAGCATACAAACAAACACAGAAATCTGTACCATATTTCCAATTTCATTTACTCAGACCTAGGCAGAAATATGGATTTTAAAACATTTATGTATTTATAGACAAGCTTTATGTGCTAAGCAGATAGTACAGCATGAGTTATAGGCAATTAGAGCTTGTGCCACTAAAATGGCTTAAGGGCTTAAGTCCCACCTAACACTTGCTTTTAGTGTCTTACATCTGGAATTATGACCCTAAGAAGGAAGTGAAAACCCTTGCTCAGATCATGCCTAGTTGTATACAGCGGTTTTTGATTACAAGTTTTCCAGATGCCTACAGTTTTTATTTGGGGTATACTGAAGAAACCCTTAGTCTTCATGGGTTGAGGTAGCTCTGTGTGCACAAATGAAGTAACCTTCACCCACCTCACTTGACTAGGCTGATCCAGCAAATTTGCAGAGAAATTGCCTAGTAGACCCTGTTCTTACACCAACAGAGCCACCAAAGCACCAAGTGCTTCAGGAGTGCCTTTCACCACCCCTTCCTCCCACCTCCTCAAGCCTACTCCTCAAGCGGGGATAAGACAATTCATTTAAAGGGTGTGGCTTCATTCCTTTAACTTGCCTTGCTTCAAAACAAACAAAAACCACAACTCAGCTACTGCCTGTTTTATAAGTAAAGCTGTAGTAAAGAAGTTGAGCTTTTCCCTCTGCCATGCTTATAAAAGAAGAAAGCACATGTATCATTAAAAAAAAAAAAAGTTTTTTTTTTTTTCTTCCCTCTGGCATTTCTGATCACAGATCTGAAGCACCTCTTTGTGAATGGTACCTCTCGGAAATCCCATTCTGAGATGACTAAGATGTACAGTAATAGAAATCTTTACCCCTAACTCCAATTGTTGTAGCATCCAGAAGTTCAGGGCTGTAATTTTGAGTACTCTGGTCTGGTTTGTAAGTCTAGTCTCTAAGCATAGGTAAAGTTTTTCTGCTTTTAATAAAAAGTTTGGAAACAGCTGAGTTAAAAATGCAATAGTTTTAATTAATTTTCCTTATTACATTTTATAGCATTGCAAATTTTCTAATCACTCCAGTAAGCTTTTTTTGTGTGATCAAAATAGTCTCCTGAGAATGTCATTGTGAATCCGCAGACATGATGTTACAATGTCAGATGAAATGCTCTTCCAAGTCTTCAGAGCACTGGGTGTTGCAAAGCCATCATGGTTACATCATGTCAAGATGTTGGCAAATAATGTCACTGGGAATCTGTGGAGCACTTGTCACAGTACAGAAATGAAACAAAAAGATGTCAGAGCAATTCCAAAAACAGAGTATTTGATTATCAAGGAGATTATGAAAGACAAACTGTAAGTACGTGTAACTTTGTCCATATTACCATGTTAACCTATTAAAAAAAAAAAAGCCCATTTAATTGAAACGTCACGTGTACCGTGTCTTTCGGTATGTGGTAGCAAACAGGGAACAATGTGATGTTGTCTGATTGACAATGGTGTTAGTAAAAAAAATCATTTTGTTTGAAATGCTTTGAAGTTTGATAATCTTATTTTCAATGACTGGATCAATGTTGGGAAAAAAATGTAATTCAGCCATTCTCTGCTGTCCAGTCTTTTAGCAGAAGAAGAGACCCAAGGAGTTTTGAGAGTAAAGTAACTGGAATAGCTCTGTTTTGCGTTAAGCTACTTGGACAAGAAAGGCAGCAGCTATAGAAGTTGAAATTAGGAAGATTTGGAAGGAAGTTGGGGCAGCGAAGGCTAGAAATCTAAAAGCTGGGCACACCGGAGGTTTCCGATTAAGATTGAATTCTTAGTGTGCTTTTTACAATACACACCAGAGAAGAGACAGTCCTTGTCAGCAGTTCTCTGGAAGGGGGCAAGGGAATAACGCAGAAAGAAAGGGAGGGGAGGTCATTTTACCTGCTGAGAACTAAATGTACTTTCAACTCTTGTTTGATGAGTTCTTTGCGTATACATATCAAACTACGAATTAACTGAAAGTTTTCTTCTGCAAGTTAGGCAGAGGAAAAAAAAAAGTGTTTGTGATACAGACGTGATCCATTCAGAACTCAGCTAGAAGTTTGCAGGACGTGTGGATTTTTCTCATTAATTCTCAGTATTTAATAACTTTCTCTTTGATTTGTGAACAGTTCGGTTTTTGAGGCACAATTTGGTGTGACACTTTTTCTGCCCCAGTGCTTTACTATTTGCAGCATTGTAATTCAAATACAAGAAGATAACAAGAAAATGTTAGTCAATTAGAGGATAGTATGAGAACTTCAGGGTAAAGTTGCAGTTAAATGGGGAATGAAAAGAACAACAAATGTGGACTCCAGTGAGATAATTAAACCTTACAATGATGCTGTCCTATGTATTTTGCACAGATGCAAAATAAACCACCACATTCAAATAGGTGTTGAGGATTTTCCACCACATGACACCTGCTGTAGGAGATGGATACAATTTTTCATGCAAGGAATTACTTTGTTTTCGGAGTATTTAGGGGCTGTGGCAGAACAGGAGCATGAAGGTTGTGTCACGACATTTGGCTATGGTATCAGCCTTCAACAGAAATGTATTTGAAACAGCAAAGGCCAAATAAATCCATTAGATATGAGATAAGGCTTGGATTACCAGGTCAGAAATTTTACCATTGCATCATACTTTCAGTGGTCTTAGCACAAGTCAGAATTACAATATATAAGCTGTGCAGAGTCTGAAACTTTGGTAATACCTTAAAATGGCAGAACACATGGATAAAACTGCGTGGTAATCTCACTGTGTGTTGCTTGAAGCGAAGCTGCTGATTCTTCATGTAATGGCAGGTGTACTGTTTTATGAATACTGGTACTTTGTTTTGGAAGAGGGACATTCCCCTTGTATCTGCTCCTTGATCTTGGTAGGCTGGAGACAAGGTTGGAAAGTATGATGATCAGATGTGCTGGGCTGCTAAGGGACGTGGTCCAAAATATTGGATGTCACTGGATAAAGTTCTACATAGGTGGATATTGAGAATTTTGAGATGTTATATTGCACTGAGCTATCAATAGTTCACAGATAAGAGGAATATGAACAAAATTAAAAATCCTTTCTTCAGTTCTTCCCATCTTTCCCTTCAATTTTTTTTTTTTGGGTGAAAGTTGTTTTAACATGAGCCTATCCGCTGCAAATTCTGTCTGACTTAACAATTCTCAGCTTTTGTATTGTATTTTAAGATGCACTGAATGGAAATGGAGGGTTTTGTAAAATTAACTTATTTCCAAAAAATATAATTTGTCCTTATAGATTCCTTTGCCAAAACATTTATCTGGTTGGATAAGAATATACACTATCTGCTATAGGACGTTGAATTTTAATGGTTATAGTCATTATATTACCTTGAAAAAGATTAAATAATGCCACATGATATAAAGGTGAATGTGTTTGCCTGTCTGGAAGAAGTAGAATAATAGAGAACATTGCCAACATTTATAATTTTGAATCTGTGTTTTTCAAATGAATGTAGTTATGATTATCATAAAACTAAGGTAGGGAAGTTTTTCAAAAATAACTATTTTTCTTATGTAGCAGATGTTGGAAAAAATTAGGAAAGAAGAAAGAAAAATAAAGAAATTAGAGTCTATTTCAGACAGTGTATTTTCACACTGAGGAGCATTGAATGATTGTTTTCCACTTGTGTGATTCTTAAAGAGTCATTAATATAATTTCTTATTTATAATAAAGATCAAAGTAAGAGTTGAGCAAACAATACAATAAATAAATGCAATCATTCACCCGTGGTTATTCATTTGTATATGAATTCGCTTTGCCCAGGCGCAAACTTGCATTTAGACTATTCCAGAAAAGTTGTAAGAGGCTCAGTTTTCCTGATGCAATCTTCTTGGTCAGTAAACTCCAAATTGTAATTTGATTTTCAGGATACAGTTTCAACGTTCATGGAAATAGAAGGTCAAAGTTATAAAGTTAATAATCTGGAATAAATTGCAGTGAAGCTAAATCTTGACTTCATTAGAAAATACATTATACAAAATAATAATGTACTCCACTGGGGAAAAAAAAAATCTAACAAATTATTTGCATAGTTCCCATAATAATCTTTCCTCCTTCCTCTAAGCAGTAACAATTAATCAGGCTGGGCTATCAAACATTAATCTATCTTTTTATAAAGATAATTATATTTCCAAATAGAAAACAACTTATATAAAAGAAAGTGTCTTCTTGGATGAAAGGTATATGGGAAAACACTAACATTTTTCATGAAGTGAATTAATTGATTCTAAAAATAAAACAAATAGCTAATTATGTATATATAGAACCAAAGACAAATTTCAGTCTCTTAGAGACATAGTTAACAGATTTTTTAAACTGGAAAAAATATTTTACTAGGGATTAATTTGATACAAGATGATTTGAAATCCAAAATCTTTGTCAGCAATACCTGGTGTTCATTACAACATTTTTACATTAAGACTCCATCCTGTTTATTTCAATATAATTGCCAAATTTAATTGATTCCAGTGCAAAGAGGTTTGAGCTTCAAGTGTATTTTTTTTGAGCTGCAAGACAGTGCAGAAAAAAAAATATTTGAAATATTTGTGGTGGAGATAATTGTCAGATGTGTTGACCATTTAAAAAAAAAACCTCCTGTGAAGCACATAACTATCAGATGTTAGTGAATCTTACAAAAATAATTCATCTCAGAAAGCACCACTGAAACAAATATTGAAACTGCTTAAAAATTAGATACATTTCATTAATATACTCAGAGATGACAGAAAATGCAAACCTTCCTACTACTATTCCTTGCTTTATTTGAAATGCCAAGCTTATCCTAATAGCTCCTGCACGTTCACTGATGATTTGTCAAAAGACTTTTCTATTGGAAAACAACTGCTATTGCAGTTTTCTCTAGGAAAATGACACTTCAAAATTTTTCTATTAAAAGCTACCCAAAGATTTGTTCTCAGATTTTTTTTCTTCTAAAAAATCAATGTCCTCCGTAGCCCTGTTGTCTCTGAAGGAAATTTAGCTCTTGATACCCCCCTAGGGAGTTGCTCTAGCTTGTTAAACGTGGTTTGTAGCCAGTTTAATTATCATTATTTACTGTAGTCTAGTCCCAAAGCTGACCTGCTTGGTATTTTCTGAAAATCCAGACTTTTACCTCTTCATGTTCTATCAGGTCTTGCACATATATTTAGCAGGATAAATTGGAGACTTGCAAAGAGCATTGGTGGTAAGGAGTTACAGGTGAGCTGCTTAACTCTGAGTGGGCTCAGTTAGGTATCTGGGACTCCCCAGCAGTTTCTGGGTAAATTTACTGCTACACCCTGGGTAGGTAATGAAGGCAGGCCAAGGGACACCTTTTTCTTTCCATTTGCCTGGATCTCCTTTCTATAGAAATGAGAAATTATGGGCCAGGCAGGAGCTGTCATTTATTCCAGTGTAGGTCGGACCTGGGAACCATGAATTTGAAGTCTGCATCCCAGCAAAGAAATCTGGTTGCCTGAGCCCTTGAGGACCTGGTCTGGTTGCACCCTCTCTTTGTAATGCACTGAGCTAAGGCTGGTGTCTAGGTGTCTCTGAAGTCTAACATCTCAAGCTATCTTGTGTTGGTTGTAGCAGCCTCTGACCACACCAAAGATGACAATGAATAGATTTTTATGAGATGCTTTTAAAATACAGAGTGGGAAGGTGAATGCTCTGACAGCTTCTAGCATCTGAATCCTTTCTGAACTGCTCCATGAAGCAATTACCCTCCAGGTAATTTGGGACTACTGGCTTACAAGGGGTTCTTCACTGCCAAGAATAGGCTTCTGGTGGAGAGCTCAAAGAGGTGCTAGGTCTCTAGAGCTGCTAATTTTCCCACCCTTAAAGTTCATGGTTAAAATGTAACCTACACTGGAGAAGGTCCAAGGTCATGATTAAGTTTCTTCCAAGTTACTTCTTGAAGGACAGCTTCCAAATAATTGGAATGGAAAAAAAATGGAATAGACATTTTAAATTCAGGAGGGCCTTAAAAAGTCATATTTGGACTTCTTTTAATTTATTCACTGCAAATATATTAACTCAAACACAATGTTGCAAGCAAACCTCTTAAGAGATTATTTGCATTTTGCCTGAAAGAAAATAAATCAACAATTGACTGCTGCAAACATTAAAAATACCTCTTGAATTGTGACACTGCTGTGAAATTAAATATAAATGCTTCAGAGATCCAAATAACATTAAAGCTTTCAAGAAAGTAGAATTTTAATTCTTGATTTTTGGCAAGAGTATGCATCTGTAATAAACAATTAGGAAATAATCCAACTCCTTAGGAAAATTATTTCCTTGCATTAGCTTCTTTCTGCCCAATATTTACATTCAGAATAGCACAGTTGAAAGGTTGTGTGAAACATTTGTTGCTAAATGTAATGTTATAACAAGGCATGAGAATAAAGCAATGAGAGCCTGATAAAAAGATTAAACTGTTTTTCAAAATATGGCTTAATGGACAAGATGAGTAACCACTTGGTTTCAAAGTTAAATTCTGTTGCTTTCAGTGAGAGATTTGAGCATTAGCACAAGATTCTATTTATGAGTTATGCCATTCTTTTTTGATATTTTAGATTAAAATATAGGTAATAACACTGATTTATGGCTGTATTAATAAAGGGCAGTCCAACATAGGAATCAGAGTATGAAGGAACTAGAAAATCATCTCTGTCAAAATGCACTGCTGTGCCAGAGTTTATGGTCACTGATGATACACACTCTATATAGGGTTGTCTTTAAAAGCAAGCTAATATGGCAACTTCAGTCATGAAAGATGTTTGGCTGTTTATTGTTTCTCTGTCTGGGATCTTCCTTCTAATATTTGGAAAAGAATGCAGTATTTCTTTTTTCATTCTGTCTGCAAATAGAAAGTAGATTTTTGATCCAAATACAACTTCTGCTGCAGACTGGGAAGACATTTGACCTAACAGCCTTTGTGATTTTTGAAATACAGAAGACCATGAGGACTGCTACAAAGTTCACAGACTATAAAGGGATTCAAACTTCTTGTTCTATTTAACATTTATTAATTTATAAATGTCGTCAGCTATAGCTTCTGTCACCATCATTCAGGATTTAGATTCTGGAATATCGTCAGCATTGTTCACAAGAATGACCTACCCTAGTTATAACTCATATATAGCTTTGATGTGAATGAAGCAGCACTCTTCTGGTGTGTTTTGTTTCCAAATTTCTTTTTAAAATTTTAAATGTGAGTGATTTGCTACTTATATAGCACTACTAGCATTTTCAATGAAGTAATTTTGATAAACCCTGTGGTCACTAATGTGGTTAAGGACACTGATAGAATCAAAGACAAATGGGAGTAGATGGAGAGAGGAAAAGCTGGAGACATGAGGCTTACTAGCAAAAATCCATAAATATTGGTCATTATTTTAGGTCAATATAGAATATCATTTGAAATATAACTCAGAGTATTTTTATACATATTGGATTAGGACCTCATAAGGTAAGTTAAAGCAGATATGCAATTAATTTCACTAACAAACTACAGTAAAAAAGAAGCAATGATTAACAAAGTAAGTGAAATATGTTGACCTCAACTCCAAAGATAGAGTTAAATTACATGATCAGCAATTCATTTCTTAATTCTGAGAAGGATTCAGAGAGGATGGGTAACAACTTGCATGTAAACTACTATAAAACTGAGCAGTTTTACTAAGTGTATGATTTTGCAATAGCTAAATGGTGACTACTGAAGTCAAATTCTCTTTTTTTTTCTCATAGTCTTGAGCCTGACTTAGTTTTAAAATTCCCATCTTACATGTTGGCAAACTTTTACCACTTGCTGAGATAATGACTTCAGTAAGTGATGAATTTTGTCTGTTCTTGTTTGTTGGTAATCACAAAAAAAGTTTGTCTTTTAGACCTTTATATAACAGAGAACAAACATTGATACAGTCTTTTCAGAATTTTTTCTTCCGGCTATCTAAGCATGGGGTACTCTTGTCCATATGTCTTTGTTGCAAGAATTGAATCCTCACATACATGCATACTTTCACACCCCCACACTACAAAACTTGGAATACTTACATTTTTCTTGAAAAGATGAAGACAAAAATCAGATAGCTGAACTGAAAATTATTCTGGAAATGTATCAGATCTAAGAGTTTTCTGGACTTCAGCAGTATAGAAGGTAGTACCTTCACCAATGAGCTCAGAGATCGATATTCTTTACACACAATGCTTTTTTTTACTGGATGACTTTTAAGTACTGGTATAAATTAGTCAGCGTCTCTCATTTCTCTCATAGTTTTTAACTAAGAAGGCAAATCATTTTGGTGCTGGCTTAGGGTATTGCAATTGGAAAGCGATTTTATCTTGTAGACTCTTCCTCTTTTGACTAAACATGCCAGTGGTCTGCCTTGCAGCATAATTCAAATGTCATTTGTAGCCAGCATACATTCAGTCCTTTTTACATACAACAGAGACTGAAAGGCATGGCTGGCTTATCCTGTGCAGTGTAAAGACACTATGTAGGTCCAGGAGTTAGAACAGGTATATTCCTTTTTAGGTTGAAGATCTGATACATGATGCAATCATTTTTGGAAATATTAAATCTTAAAAACAAAACAAAACAAACTGTAAAAATGACTGGAAAAACTGCCAACAACACTAAGTAAGGAAACCAGTCACTCAGGCTATTGCATTCCAAGTAAGAAAATTAAAAATAAAATTGCTCTCAAAGAGGAGAATTTACAATGATAATGGAATTGCATATAGGTCAAATAGTCTATCTTCTCCAAATTTTCAACTTGATCGAAAAAGTTACTTTTAAGCTTCTCTAGATGAAACTCATTTAAAATACAATTTTGTATAGGGTCTGTATTCTTGTGCAGCCTACTTTGCTCACAGTTTTGTGCAACAGCTCCCAGCAGTGGAATATGTTATCTATTGTACTGATTCTTTTTATTATTCTCATCCTGGAGTTGAAATACTTCTCTCTGGTACATTCAGTTTGGTATTCATTTAGACCATTGTTTTAATGTGGATATGCAATAAAGGTATTTTTACTGCCTTCTTTGTAATTGTAAAATTTTGCCAGAGTTGAAAGTAGTCAGTTCTGAGAAAAACCTAAATTACCTGAAGACAATGACAGCCAGTGTGCCTTCCAAATTATGATGGATATCTTGAGAATAATTACCCTCTATGCAGTGTTTTGTCCTTAATGCACATTTCTTAACTTCCTCTTTGTCGAATGGATGGTAGGCAGGGACAATGGATATAGTCTCTGCTAATGCCAAATCCCAGACTCTCACATCTAGTGAGCTATGGCAAAATTTGTAATTGCAATAGGCTTGAACAGCAAAGTAGGGGGGGGAAAAAGGCCTATTTATTTCAGGCACCAAGCAAAGCTATGAAATGCAAAGGGGGTAATGGCATTTTCACTAAGAATAAAATATTCATGTTGCTAACTTACATAAAACAAAAGATGGAGTGTTTTCTGCAGGGAAATTACTTTCTCTGATGAGCTCCATTTATGCATGATAGAGTTTTAAATTTTTGAAAACCCCCTTGGTTATTTTTTTCTTTTTTCAATTCTAGGGGTTTTAATTTTAGGCTTATAAACAGATAGATGTAAAATTTCTTGCTGAAAGGGCCTTATTCTGTTTAAAGCCATATTTATTACATTCAGCAAAAGCAGAATTGCTTCTGTCAATGCCAATGAATACAAAATCAATATTTAAGACTGCAGTCTCATAGACTTCATGTTACGAAGTGGGTACTTCGTTTTTAAAATGCCCTGTAATAAAATGGGTCTTCATTTACTTCCAGTACATTTTTAATATTCTTCACATATTGAACTGTGCTCCAGAGATCCTGGTTTTGCACCAGGTAACTGGAAAGCAGACAGCTGCAGTTCTAGCTGACGTTCCTCTGCCCTGTCACAGGGATGTGCATGTTACCCAAGCCTATGGTTTTCTGAAAATTTTATTGTATAGCCCAGGCAAAAGCATTGCACTGGCTGGTGCAACTTGGTAAGAATTTTCTCATCTTGATTTATCCTAGTCCCTGTTGCTAGGAAAGAGTGGTGATTGGAGTAAATTTCATGATTTCTGACTGTATTTTATTTACTTATTTATTCTTTCTTGTATATCTCCCTCAGATATCCAACTTCTGGCTGATATCCAAGTGTATTACCAGAATTACATGCTCAGATGGGCCTTCCTCCATGCTCATGATGAAGGATCAAAATACGTGGCTTCCTTGTCTCAAAGGCAAACCCTGGAGATACCAATATAGGGATCTTATAGTTCCCTGTATAGTGGAGGCCTGATGTGGAGTTGAAGCTGGTATGAAGAAAGTAGGTCTGCTGAGGAAGTCTGGAGATTTGGTCTCAAGCTAGGCCTAGCTTCCCTGAAACATTCATGCAGCTGTGTTATTTCTCTGTTGTTGTTATAAACAGGTTTTTAATGTCCCTGGTAATCACTGAACTTCTTGAATTTTGGCCAACATACCAAACTCAAAGCCCTCCAAATGGCTGCTTCTGCCAAGCTTTACACATTATGGCATTTTAGGTAATACTACGTTTCAGCAGCTTAGGCTGAGTTATTGGGTGAGTTCAGTGTCCAAGAGGAAAAAACAAAACACACAATTCCATTCAAGTCCATGAAAAATTTTATTCTTGGAAGGTGTTGGATACTGGCAACATAAAATATATGAAACTACAGTAAAAATCTATTTAAAATGAATACCATAACCTGATTTTCTTGTTCTTTTGCTTATAAATAATGCAATGGATTTAGTAGGTATATTTATTTAGATAGCAAAGTACAGACAAGTATGACATCCCATAGAGAAAAACTTTGTAAATAAGCAACAAATACTGTGGTTCTAATTTGTTTGAAATGATGGTGTTTTAACTAAGTAGGATATATATATATATATATATGAGTTGCTTGTACATAAGTTGCGTAGTATAGAAGGAATGTGCACTCTAGGGAATAAGTAGGGGCTTAAACATACTGGACTAAGTGTCATATTCTTGTTTTGTTTGTTTAAAAACAAATAAAAAACACAAAAACATCTACTGCAATTTAGTGACTCTTGCAGGAGTCTTTGCTGTATCAGGTCTGCAAATAGCATCTTTGCCCTCTACTCTAAAGTGGCAAATAAATGCTGTCAATTAAGAAGAGAACTCCGCTTTCCCTAAAGGAACTTCTTATTAAGAGATCATAACGGTGACAGAAGCACAACTGTTGAGAAATTCAAGATGAGCTAAGAAATGGGACAGATTTGTGTTGTATATCAACAGTGAGAAACTGGATACTTTCACTGTTATGCTCTCCTTACCTTTTAAGCTGATACAGAATCCAATTTTACTATAGAGCTCTTCTATTGCAGTTACTACCATAATACTAGGAAAATAGGTAGGTACTAGCATCAGTGTTTCTCAGAGTTGGACTACGACTGCTTGCTTATGCTATATGTGCAGAGAAGCAGAACTGGTTCTGTGCAGGCTGCTAGGAGTGCAGTGTGCCTGTCTGAGCTGTTCAGGCCGTCAGGTACTGTACCTATGGGAATTAACCAGCTTCGCTATCCCGTTGTAGGCTATGCTGTTTGATACAGGCTGTTGTAGTTAAGTGAGCTGAGTGAGGTCAAGTAGGAAACTGGCAGTAGAGTGGGAAGTCTTATCTAAGACTCTCAGCATCGTGGCATGTGACTAACCACTGGATCATCTTTTCCCTCACCGGCTGTACTTTTGTTTGGATTATGGACGCAGTTTGCAAGCTATAGCTAAATTCAGTTCTTCCCTAGGTGCACGTCTTTCTTCACAGCTAACCTGCCCTTCTTTCTTTTCCCATAGCCTTTGGAGAAAAGGACTGTAGAGCTTATAGAACAATAATAGGCAGTTCTAATATTGTGCTTTTCCAACATAACTCTCAAAAGGCCGTTAAAAAAAAGGGTAAGTATAATTAGAACTGGTCAGAAATTTTCAGATGGGATAAAGCTCTGTTGGAGAGTATGGTTTCAATAGGACTAACCAGTTTAGCTCCGGCTTATGTTGTCTAATGAGTTTTGATAACAGTGGATGAAATGTTTATATTCTGTAATATGGAACACTAGTTCTATAAATGAGTTCTTTCTTCATGGAAATATTTTTCTATTGATTTACATGATGGTTGGGAGAAGCCCTTAACATACTGAGGTTAAGTCTGTGCTTGGGAATTGGCTGACAGCTGCATGAAGAATTTGTATTTAATATATATTTTTTTGAGTATCTTATGTAATGCTTGTACATAATGGTTAACCAGAGTGGCAAAAACTGCAGGCAGATGTGCTGATTCCCTTGGCTCTGTGTTTCAGATTTAAGTCTATTCTGTTTATAACTATCACTGTTGGTATCAAGTTGTGGTACCGAAAGTGGCGTTTAGTAGGTGACACTTTACCCTCTGTGCGAATAGATTATGTGGTGAATTTAATAGGAGAGCTTGTCATGAGAACTCTTATTTTAAAAATGAAATAATATTGACTTTGATATGAGCAAAATAGGCTATTTGATTTGATCTCAGTATAGTGATGATAATTACATTTAGCTCTTCTGCTGTCAACTGCAGATGGAAAAACATCTTACGATGATAAATGGGAATGTGTACAGTTCTGCGGAGGCATCCATTGTGATGTAACAGCAATCCATACAAACCTAATGAAGTCTTCATTAGAAATCTAGAAGAAATATTAATCTGAAATATGATTCCAAAATAGGAGGTGCCAAAGGTCATATAGGTACCTATATATAAAATAAATAATAATAATAAAAGAAATCAATATAACATTTCCTTTCTTCCAAGTTGTTTTGAGGAATTCTATGTGAGCAGTAATGTCTTTAACTCTGATGTGGAGAAATTTTGCTCAGCTGTTATGTACGCTAATTGGGGAGGTTAGCTTTGAAGTCATATTGCGTATTTGCCAAAGGGTCAGCTTTCCTACTGTCTTAGATCTGTTGAAGGCAACAGTGCAGCTGTTGAAAAACAGTGATTCTTTGGTTCCATACTGGCTTCAGCTTTTGCCGTCATGCAGTACACTTTGACAGTTTTTACCATAATACACTGCAATAGTCCATGCTTTCTAGGAATTATTCTGAATTATTACGTTGGTGGGATTTATAGCATATTTTGATGCATTACAGGGGTCTTGCTTATGAATGAAGTATGATAATGGGTGAAGAAAATTAAATACATATGTATGTTTTTATTCCAAGAAATACAGGAATAGATCCACAGAATATTTTTTATCATTAACCTAAAGATGTTGCCACTTTCCAGAGGAGAAGACATTTTGTAGGAGATGTTTAGCCTTGAGGCAGTTCATTCTTTACACAGAGGCATAAGAAATACAGCTCCTGGCAGTTTTTATCATTACTAATAAATGAATAAGCACGGTTTCTAAAAAAAAGTGTTTCATCAGAAGGACAAGTTACACTGTTCTTATCAATAATTCTATGCAAGTATAATTCAAGCCTGCGGGATTGTATTGTTGCAAGTTTTTTTATACAATCACTTTTCATAAAAGAAAAACAGACTGAGATGATGATGAATGATGGATGAAATTTTAGACATAATTAAAAGAAAAAAAAGTTAAATTCCCTAGTTCCTTCAACAAAGGGAATAAAAAAATACCGTACAACTATGGTTTGATAGATAATATTGCATTAAAATGAACAGCATGCAGGAAAATTAGGCAGGTTTATGAGCAAGAGATTGACAAATTTTAAATAGTCATGAATATGTGAATAGATGACCTATTTTTTTCTACAGTTTTAATTTCAGAAATGAGCAAATTTAGGATTTGTGCTGGAGAGGACAACTTGAGCTTTTATGGAAAGAGAAACTAAGAAATAGCAATCATTCAGGAATACCACAAGAACTGGGTGCAGAACGGATAACTATCAACAGAACAGCTGTAGAGAGATCTCATTGCTGCCATTAAGAATACGAGCATCACCAAACAGATTTTTCTCAGACAGCTGAGGAGCAGAAGGAAGAGGATTCAGTATTGAAGTTAGTTTAAATTAGTGTCAAATTGTTTCAGAACTAGCAAAAAATAATTCAAAAGCAAGACCACTGTTTGGTCAGAAAATATCCTGGCTGTAAATGACTTTTACACTTTTCAGTCATGTTAGCTGACAAGTTTTGTAGTAATAGTTTTAGCTTCTTGGATTTCAAATCTTAATCCTTCAGAAGGAAGACAACAGGTCACTCAGAACTGTGGGATGAGTGGCATCTCCTAAGTTATTTCCTGTTGATAATACATAATCTAATCCAAACCAGCAAATTTATTTTATAGTAAGAACATAGTGGAATCCTTCTCAATCCACTTTCAGGTACCTTGTAGTGAGCACTCAGTGCTTAACAATGTCCATAAGCTTCAAAGTCTTTAAATACTCAGGGAAAAGCTAGTTTTTGATTCCGTGGTATGATTCAATAATAGCAAAACCCCTTAAACTTGTCTTGCTTCTTTAACGTTGCTACTTTAAAAAAAAAAAAAAAAAAAAGGAAAGAAAGAAAAAAAAATCATTCTCTGTGTGTTTTACCTTTTCCAGAAGACAGACCAGCCTAAACATCTAGGTCTGTATTCAAGTATAGGCAATGAAAAATGCAAGAGCAGAAGTTGGCCTACAAACACAATGGATTTTGGTTGCTTGTAGATACACGTCAGTGCTGAATACTCCTGTGCCGTGGCTTCTTTGCCTGTGTTGGTAATATTATAATCTTGTATAATTATATAATCTTACATATTACCTTATATAATTATAATCTTATTTGTTATAAGACCTAGATAACAGTAGTACTTTCCAGTGGGAATCAAAGAGAATGACCTATAGAAGGAATAGATCTTCTCCATCTTTCCCATAGGCCCCTTTGGGTACTGGAAGGCTGCTGTAAGATCTGCCTAGAGCCTTCCGATCATCCTTCTGGCCCTCCTCTGGACTCACTCCAGGTCCATGTTCTTCTTGGGGGCCCCAGGGCTGAATGCAGCACTCTAGGTGGGGTCTCACAAGGGTGGAATGGAAGGAGACAATCACCTTCCTTGACCTGCTGGTCACGCTTCTTTTCATGCAGCCCAGGATAAGATGGGATTTGCAAACACTATTCTACTCATGTACCTGAAAAATCTGACTCTGCCTTTGGGATGCTGCATCCTTCAGTGGCTTAGAGAAGAGAGGAATCTTCTTCACTCCCTCCTCTCTTCCATAATTAACCTGTCTGCTTTGCAACATGCTCTGCTAGGAAGGCACAGTACTTACAAACTCCTGTTGAAACTTGTGGGAAGTGAGATGTTTCCATACGAAGTTTTTTTCTACTCATTGTAAGAGATATCGCTTAACCAGAGCAGAAAGCAGAGTGGAAAAACTGTAATAATGGCACTATTTAGGCATTTTATTTATTTTCACTTCAGTAGAAAGGCCACAGCAAAAACGTGAAAGGTAGATTCTTTCAGTTAGTTCTTTGTGTGACTGCATTCATCCTTTGGCCTACTAATTCACTTCATTTTTCATATTCTTATTTACTTTTTCATTTTCTTATTTACATCTTTCATATTCACATTTACTTCATTTTTCATATTCTTACCTTCTAGATTTAGTTTTCTCTCTGCTTTTTTCTCTGATAGTCCTGCCTGAGACATCTTGATCATACATTATTTGAGAAGGATCAATTCAAAATGAAGGACGACATATTTGTTCATTTCCTGTCATGGTGAGTTTTGAGTCTGACCAACATGAAGAGAAAACACTGTGCTGATTCGTGGCTACAAGAGTAACTGCAGAGAACAAGAGGGACAACAGAGATGTTTGTACTCCTACAGAAGGATGTGAATGTTACCTTTGCACTACCATGTAGCCCATCTCTATTCTGTTCTGTTTATTCTTATATCTTTCATTTGGTAACTGGTTGTCCAGTGAAGCAGTGCAAGACGAAGAGTATTATATTGTTTTCATTGTGACAGAGTTTCATGGTGAGAGAACAAAAAATCTGAAGAACCAAGAAAATTGTAAGGCGTGGACAGGGTGCTGATTGTGGAAGCCTGTAATTTGGTTGGGAAAAAATGGGATCTGTGCTATGTGATGGCTGAGAATAAGCCATATGGTAAAAGGCTAGCTTGCTATTTCAGTCTAGCTGAGTATAGGAAAATTGCTCATATCTCCCATAAATTACACTGTTTCTCCAGTTAGTGTACAATCTCACAGCACTTGCATATTAAGTAACATTTACAAAAAATGCATAAGAGTCCAAAGCATTCAAAATCCAATACCAGGCAGTCTAATGCTGAAGTCTTGCACAAAAAATTGAACCCCGCTTGCATTCATCTGAGAGCTTGCAGGCACTTAACACGGCAGTTGTAGAGTTCACGCCTAATAGCCTGCTGCCATGCTCATTGGCTGCAGTATAGATTATATGAGTTCAATGAGCAGTTCTTTATGTGGGTTATCTCAGACTCTCTTTTGTCTGGATTTATGATGTCTAGCAGTGGTGTGCATAAGCCCAAGCTGTAAAAGATGACTGCTGTACTTCTGAGATAAATGTCTCTCTCTCTCTGGCTCCTGGCACATCTCCAGTGTGGCCGAAGGGTTCAGAACAGTGATGTTCAGCTGGGTGCGGTCTGGGGTCTGTGCTGCCTTCTGTGGCTTTGAAAGCTGGAAAAGGAATAGTAATAGAAAAGTAATGTGTTCACTGAGCTGATACCAGGGTATCATTAAAATGGTGTCTGTTTTGTCTTCCATAGTGATGGGTTGTTTGCATTTTGCTCTACTCCTTGATTTTCAAGGATTTTGAATTTATCGGTAGAACCTGATTCTGGGCTGCAAATGGAAAACCACAGTGGTCTGATGATAGTAGATACATGTATTTATCCTCCTCCTCCCCCCCTTTATTTTTAAGAAGACCTCAAATCAATTTGATTTCTGTCCTGTGTTGAATTGAAAATTCAGATATAGGCCACAATTTTATGTACGTAAGCTTTCCAGTATTTTCTTCCTTTTAAATGTAGCAAATTAACTGATGACATTTGGGGTGCTTTAGAGCCATAGCATTTTAATTTATTGGTCTCTTGTGAGAATGTTAGCAAATATTAGATAGGTTACAAAGTCCAGGTCAGCAGCAGAGGATATTGAAAACAAGCAGAAAGTGCCTGGCTTTGATATTTTTATTTTAGTTATCTTTTTATATACCTTTTAGAGTGATATGCACTTAGCTGAGAACTTTGCTCAGCTAGATGATATACCTATACACACTAGATGATATCTGAATAGAAGACTACAGCGTTAACACTTACAGATTCTTAAAACAAAATGAGGCTAATTGATTTGGCAAGACAGAATGGTATTTTGTCTGGCAGAGTAAGATGGTCTTAAGGTAATAGAAACAAAATTTGAAGGCATTACCACAAATCCCCTGCATTAAAAAATCTCAGAGGTTCCCACAGGTATGCATTAATTTAATTTAGACAAGTACAATCAATACGCAAATACTGCAGAAAACAGTGCAGTGTAGGCTTCACAGCAGTTTCCAGTCTAATGTTCATAAGAAATTGTTGTGCTTACTCTATTTATTGTACTAGCAGAGAAATGCTAGCTGAATAATGATGGATGTAATATTATGCATCATTCTAGTTTTGCTTTGCAAGTAGATATTACATTCTTCCAAAACAAAGAATAATATTTAATATTTGCATTTCATAGATAATACACAGGACTAACTGGAAGATTCTTAGAGGCATACATTATGACCTTCCACATTATTTGACCTTCTTCATAGGCCAATCTCTGCATAATTCCATTTTGTTGTCATTTAAACAGTTGTTTCTGTAGCAAATTTATACCTCATGGTGTGAATTTGTGACATTCAAAATCAGTTCAGAGTCTACGAAGTGCAGAGAATGAGGTACATTCCTGGAAAAGTCATTCTAGTATTACCCCTTGCTATTAAAAATGCCCACTTTCGTGAACTTATCTAGCTGTCAGTTTCTGGCCATTGGATTTTGTTATAACTACCTGTTAGAAAAAGGACCTTCTGCTATCAGAAATCTCAGCTTGCAGGTATTCATTGCTTGTGATGAAGTTATAGCATAAGCCTGCACTATAAGAAGTGATTACGGATTGAGATAAGTATGTGTAGGCAGAGGCAGATCTTGAGTCATTCCTCTGGTTCCTTTCTGCATCTCTTTCATATTTTCAACATCCTTTCTGAATTTGGGGTTTTCAAACTGGGCCCAATGGTTGGTGGTGTCATTGGAATTGGACTGTATGTACCCACTGCAGAGGCAACACTGCCTCTCCTTCCAGATGGTCCCTTTTGTATTCAGTGAATGTCTTGGCTATGGTATTGAGCTGGGACATAATGTGCCATCTCATATTTCTTTTTCAAGGTAACTGCTTTCTAGGCTTAATAAATGTAATAACACCTAATCTCTCCAAGTGTTTCCCTTTTAAATACTTTCTATATGACACCTGTTTGTAATCAGTTTACAATGAAGTGATACAGAAGTGTATTTAATATGGTGTTTCCTTAGTCATTTCTTTATTTCTAGTTTTAGAGTGATATTCGTTGGCTAAAACCTGTGTTTTTTTCAGTGAGGAAAAAAAGAGAAAATGGAGAATGTGGGGTATACTGTATACTGTGCTTTTCTCAGTACAGCTGGTTAGCAAGACATTCTGCATACAACATACCTGTAAAGCCAAGGTAGAGAAAACAGCAGTGCTTAATTTCCGTAATGAGAATTCTATGCATGAATTAAGTTGTTATCATTATATTCTTATATAATATATAAAAGCATATTATATGCATATATATTATATCCATATATGCATTCACGCAAAATACAGCCCAGATTCCTGGAAGATCTCAGGGGATGTCATTCTTCAGGCCTGAAACCTGGGTATGGCTGGAGGGGTTGTTATGGACTTTCATGTAATTTCCTTTTTTCCTTTTTTTTTTTTTAAATATATAAACAGCAAAAATTTTTGCATGTATTCTCTAGCAAGTGGAACATCAGAAACAAATGCCATATGCGATGATTGTGTTATCAATAAAAATCTATAGCTGAAATCTATAGCTGAACTCTAATTAAGGCATTGCTTACAGAACTTAAGCCAATGAACTTGAAAATACTTGTCCTGAAATTCTTCTTCTCTGTCAGTGTCTGTTTCTTTTTTTTTGAAAACTAAAGAAGAATTGCGATAACATATAACTCTGTCCAAAAAGTTGTCACACATATGGTCTAAGATACACACTTAAAAACAATATTATCACAGTGAGTGCGCATTTATTTCTAAGGCAAATTTATATCAATTAGTCACTATACGCAAACCTGTCAAGAAAGAGTGCTATAAATATTTTTATCTAAGTGCTCTTGAAAGAGAGAAAAAAAAAAAAAAAACAAGAAAGGATATGAGCATAATTTACTGCCACTGAAGGCCAAGGTTATGGTTGTTAACGTATGCTACCAGAGGGTGAGTAAAGCTTGCTGGAGATATGTCTTCAAACATGGGTGTAAGTTAAATTTAAGAACTTTTTAAAAATCTGGTTACAATACTTTAGAATTTTCCTCCTCTTTTCACCTATCTTCCATTTCTTTAAAGCTTTCTGAACCTAATTTTGAATTCACTTACTGCAGTTGCCACTGCAGCATGTGGTTTGCTGGCCTCCAACTGTGCTGAATCTGCACCAGCTCCTTGTTAATCACTGACAGGAGTTGTTACTCCTGGAAGGAACAACTCAGCAGAATGTAGAAAGTGCTCTGTTCCTGCAGCCCAGGCTGTGCTTTGTGGACAGTTTGTCACCATACTCAATAACAAGATCACCTAAGTCCTACGCTGAACCAGTAACTTTTATTGGTTTCACATTAGAAGACCTAAACTGTTTACAATGGGGAGGAAATTGCATCTCCTGCAAATAGTGTGTCCGTACTAGATTGGCAAATATGGTCTGTCATGTAAATAAACAGGCCCACACTAGATGTGCTATTAAGTTCACTGGAATGTGTTGGAGAAAAATTAGATGCAACCTTGAGAGTCTGCTGACATCCTGCACATGAATTTAGGTGTGAGTTACGTTTCTCAAGGAAAGAATGAGAAGAGCTTAAGGGAAAGGCAGAGAACAAAACTGTAGGTCATTTAGGGTTTATGACATCAGCTAAGCAGAAGAAGTAGGAAGAATAGAGAAGATGAGTTCAATAACTGAAAAATGGGGATAAGCTGTGGAAGATGAGAAATGAAAATTTAAGTACAGCGAAGGGAAAACAGTGCATGACGTGAAAAAGGAAAGGGTTGGAGAAATCTGGTCATGAGCACCACTTTGACAATTTATATAGTCAACAATCGATAAACAGTGTGAGCTTCTTCCTTTCCCCATGTTGAGTTTAATTACATCCACATGCTGAAAGAAGATCCACTTACTGATCCTCTTTTTAGCAATGCTTTTCTCACCCTTCTCTCATGGCAGCCAGATAGATGCAGTACTCAGTACACACCTACAGATTGTTTCCATCAGAAAGGCACTATTTCAAGGCCAGGTATGTGCTGACTGAGTGTACATTTTATGGACCAGAATGTGGTTTACTTCTGTAATTAAAAAATAGAGTACTTATCACTGTGTTATACAAGTACCTCTTGATGGATGCTTGTATCATCCTGGTGCTTGTTTATGGGAGGTATATGCTATTATCCTTCTTTATAGTGGGGGAAAACCAGAGCAGAAGGATTTCAGGCTAGATGTTCAAAACCAAGCCTTTGATCTTTTTCTGTCACAAGATATCCTGTTTCTAATACTCCACAGCAAGTGTTCAGGTACTGACTTCATTTGAGATTGGTGGCACAAGTTGATTCTTAATATGGGTATAGATTTCCTTGCATTTTTCATCGCTTTTTCTAATTTAGACTGGTTTTGCCTGGAACAGAATGTGATTATCCAAAGGGCAGACCTATAAATTGGAAATTTAGTGAAAAAACAAGTTTGTAGGTAATATAGGATCAACTAACAAGTATATGCCTCCCATTTCTCACCGATCTGTCATTTCAAATAAACTGGTGTGTCAGTTATCTCTTCAGTATAGTGTCTTTTTAGCGTGTAGTCTAATTAGTACTTTGATCCTTAATAAATAAATAAATAAAATTCCTTCCCTTAATCATACTCCGAATCTTTGTGGGAAGAGAATTGAACAGATATTTCTCTTCTGAAAACACATTTCTCTGATGTTTGTCCTTTTGGAGTAACCAAGATCTGGTGCATGTCAGCAATAGAAGAAAGGCAATGTTGCAGATTATCATATAGAACCACTCTTGGAAGTAGTTTTTGGCTATTTTTCTAGTATGGTAATAGAAGATTTGTACATTCATATTTTGTTCCTAAGAACTGCTTTCCCATTGAAATGGTGTAAGAAAAAAAAAATGGAGCCAATTTCTGAGTTCTCAAAATACATCAGGTTTTGCATGCAAAGATGAAAATCTGATAATTTCCTTTTTCCCTAGCAATTCAGCTTTCCATGTAGTATGGTAAGGAATGTTTACGTACACAGGAATTTACCTGCTGTCAGATAGTGTTTCAGAACACTGGCTTCATAGCTTTTGACCTCTAGCCTGTTGCCAGAAACATTAGCAGGGCATCATAATAATATATAAAAGATATATACTGGTTTTCTCATGTGGTGGTTTTCACCCCACGCTAATTTGTAGGAAAAAAAAGTGCTTCAGCGCTGTGATTGTATTAATTTAGTCTTCTGGGCTTGGTTCTCACCATTTCCCTTCAAAATGACATATTAATTACTACCAGTGAAATCTGTTGCAATTTTACTTCCTGCTTTTGATGGTGTAACCAGAGTTAAATGCTCAGCAAATAAATCTTGCACAGCACTCAGTTGCAGTTTAACAAAATTTATGCTATTGGTTGAGGGAACTGCTGGAAGTCTTGTACTCCAGGCTCTCCAAAATGTAATTGAGAGTGTCAGGAGAAATTACAAAATGCATGATTGCCCAGATTTATCTGTTATACTAGACAGCTTTAAAGCGTGTGATGTACAAAAGGTGGAAAGCTTGCAGAGCTATTCAGGTACAGTAGCACAGCTATGGAACATGGCCAAGTGAGTCATACATTTGTTCTAGCTACATATATTTTAAATATAAAGGGATGATTACCAGTGTCAGGTACTTTATATGACTCACATTAATTTTGAGAAGAGGAGAGGAAAAAATCCAAGAACTCCTCAGTGTGTTGGATTTAAAGACAGATGCAGAGGACTCAATGAAATAAGCAGGCAAGGCACGCAGTTCCTCACTTTGAATTTTAAAAGGAGCTGTTTTGTTACTTATGGATGAAAAACATGAATTCCCATGACAAATCTTGAGGCAATGTATATCCAATATTCTGATCAATGGCTTTTAAAAAATGTTATTGATAACTGTATTTATTTTACTGCTGTTCTATGCTGTTGTTGTCAAGTTTTATGGAATAATCTAGTGATCTGAGTGATGATTACGATTGCTCTCTGCAGTTTACTTATTAAACAGAAAACATGCATCTTTTATACTTTTCAGAAATAACTGCTGCTTTTGAAGTGTAATAAAGAAAAATGGCTGAATAGTGAAGAAAAACTATACAGAGCTAAAATAAGTATCACAACTATGTATCAGTGCAAGAGTTAATAATGGTACGCAGAAACTCCTACAGCTAGATGTATTGAACCTGAAGTTGTAAAGCATGCGTGTAGGTTTGATAACTTATATGTGGAAAGAATAAGAAAATAAAGGGCTTGGATTTCGCATGTCCATACTTGATAAAATTTACTTTTGATATAATAAGACTCTCATGATGCTTAAACTACAAGGTAATGCTTTACACACTTCATGCATTATTTATAAGAAAGGTGTCAATCTAATTTTAGAGTTTGGGCCAGTTTTCTACTTAAAAGCAAACACATTTGTTGACAAATTTGGAGAAAGATACAGGAAATTTAACGAGGTTTGTAGCCAGGTTATAAAAAAAAAAAAAAAAAGAAAATTGAGGCTTATGCAGAAGCAAAAAGAAAGTATAGAAAGGTTTGATCAAATTCAATACGAACAGAATGTTGTAGTGGCAGAGGTGAGGAGTGATTTAAAAAATTTAAGAGAACATGGGTAGAGAAATTACTGAAATTCAACCTTCCTCTTCCTCCCCCCACCTCCACCCTTTATTCTGTATTTCATGTTAGAAATATGTCCCAGTGAAACTGCTTTATATTACTGGACAGAGTACACAGAGATTGAAGCTAATTTTTAAAAACAAATATATCTCATGTAGTTAGGAGCTACTGCTTATCACAGTAATGTATGTTGCCATAAGTACAAATAAGGAGCAGTAGAGTTTTCACTTTTTTATTTTTTATTTTAACATAAGCTTCTCTAATTTAGTAGAGTCTTACAGATAAGAAGAGCACTATGGGTGAAATGCTATTACAGTCTGTGTGCAGAGCTTTCTTTACCATTTTCTTCTGGTGTGAAAACCTAGTTAATGAGGAACAACATTAAGCAGTTGAGAGAGGAAAGCTGTATAAAGATTGTAAATGCAATATGTCTTTATGCTTTGTCTACATACTGTTCTCTGATCATGAACGCCTCTATAAATAGCGATTAACTGAACAGAGTGATTCAGTTGTGCTAAGGTGATATATAGACTTAGCATCATACTTGTTTTGGCTTGCTGAAGTTCTGCTAATAGGTACAGCTGCTGATAGTACTGTTGCCTGATTTGCTTCTGAGTCTTTGTGAGGTAAGAACTGGAAGCTGACAATTTACTTTGCTGTCCTAGGTGACAGAGATCGCCCTTTTGTCAGTAAAGTTTTTTTCTAATAAACACTGGAATAAAAGAACAGATGGAGCTGAACTCCATCACATATACCATATCAGCTTACACACTCATGGTTTTCTACTCTTAAGCATTTGTGCTGCTGTTAAACATTGGTCCTTCCATTTTGTAGCTTGATTCTGGTCATCTTAAGGATAATCATTTCAGTTAGTGTCAGTGCAAAGGGACATTGCAAAGCTATCATTCTGAGGGATGTTCATCGAGGGAGGAATATGACATTTCTGGGAGGCTGTCAGGACCCTCGTGAAGTGTTAAGATTATTTAGGTGGCTGTGCTGCAGAGAAATGTACATTAACTTGAAATATGGGAAATATCTATAATAAAGAGTTCCAGTTTATTTGATCAGGGAGAAAACCGAGATAAAGAAAACCCCTGGGTGTTTTTAAAATGTTCCTTAATGCTTTTTATACTCCTCAAGATGCAGTGAAGGTCAATGCAGTAGGAAATGTCTCCATTGATTTAGATAAACGGTACCTCTTTGCAATGCATTCCATTTTCTCTTTTATCCACTTGAAGAGCTACCATAAGACTTTACCTTAGGCTGTCAGGCAATGTGCAAATTTTTCATAACCCCTGGTGAGGTTATTAGGTTGGCATATCTCTTGCCCTTTAGGGCAAGTACTTCCACTAAGAAGTTGTTGTTATCATGGTGTTTGCGTTATAAATATTTATTTCCACTAGTAATTAATTTCTCTTGTATTTTATTAACCTATAAACTAGAATGATATTCAAGTGAATTTGACTTTAATATAAAAATGAAAAGAAAAATATTTCTTCTTTCACATTTTATTTGTATGTTGCCATGGTTGCTCCGTAACCATTTCTAATACTGCAGGGTTTATAATGCACAGCAGAATGCTAAGACTGAATAATAAGACAATGTACATATGTAGTCAGCAGATTTAATGGTATCTACTGACAGCAAGATGCATTTTAGGAAGTCCCAGTGGTGAAACCATGGCCCTGTGAAGTCAACAGGAGTTTTGAAACTTGCATCATTTAAATCAGCATTTTCAATCCAAATACAGAAATTACCACTATAGAAAGCAATCTTGTTTAAAAGCAGGTTAAAATACGTATCTATAATTGCCACAAATTCTCAAGGGTAAAGACATGCAAAAGTATTATGGCTGCCCCTTTCTCTTCACAAGAATACTACAGGAGTGTTTTATCCAGTTGAACAGTAAAGCACTAGCTGTAGTGCTGGGGGTTGCCAGAACATTCACATAGACTTCCAAACATTTTTGTTTGCAGTAGACAAAAGAAGACTTGTCAAGTCTCACGCCATCAGTCTAATACTTCTGCGTTTGCCACCTTTTTTTCTAGCTGCAGAGTTGTCTCACTGGTTTGTAGCTGCTCCTGTGCTTTCATCAGTGCTTTGTGCAGGCAGATCAGGGCCTAGAGGGAAGCCATGGTACTGCACACCATTGAGCACTTGGCCTCCCAAGGGTTGAGTGCTTTATGGATAACCAGACAACAGTTTACTGCCACAGTCCTTGCTGTTGAAACTGACTATATATAAATCCAATTATAAAAGAATTAAGGATTGCTGTGACGGGAATATTTGAAAGAGAGAGATGAGTAGAGTTTCAAACCTCAGTCTGACTCTGACTAGATTGACAGTACGTTATTTCTTATAACGATTATTTCTTAATGCCTATCAGTAATTATCCTCATGTTTTCAAACGAAAATCAGTCCTTAATAAACTTGATGCACATATGCATATATAGAGGGCATTTCTTTTTGTTTGCTTGAAAATTCTTGGTGTTGCCTTAATAGGACAACATTTTTCTAATTGAGATATTTTCTGTGGGGTAGGAAACACATTTTGTGGACCCAACTTGCGGGGTGATGTTGAGAGCTGGGAAGAGTTTTTTTATTGAAATGGTTGGAGCTTCAAAACATCCTAAAACCTTGCAGTCAGTATTTGTACTCTTTATCTTTGCCTTTCATGACCACTGAGAGCACCCAAGAGAATTCATGGCTTTCATAGACTCTGAAACTGAATGGCTATCCTTTGTCAATCTCTGGTGTCCATTTGTAGGCTGTGTATGCCCTACTCCTTTCTTCCGTTCAGCTAGATTTTCCCCTGATCACTCTTGACAAAGTGTACTTAAGTTGTTAGGTTGTATAGTTCCCTGCAGCAAATATTTTGTAAACTCAAGCTCATAAATGAAACATATATAATAAATAAAGATCTTACCTTCAGGCTAATTCTTCAGAATACTTCTAATGGTAATAGAGATTTTTCTTCTCTCAAATCATATTGTATTACATTTTAACTTTAGATTAGTCTACAGATCATCCAGAAAGTAAAACTAGATGAATTTACAACTAGCCCACCATCACTAAATTTACCTTTGGGGATGTATTAAACCAATACTTAAAGACAATCAGTTCAAAACTGTCCAAAAACAGCTGTAATGCAGAAAATCAGAGTTAAAAATTGGGTTGAAAGTCAATGAGAATAGGTAGAATTTCTCGGTGCACTACCGTCACTTCTGAGAGGAATGAAACTGTATTTTGTCACCTTGTTGACATGATGTGGTCTTTCTTCTGTTTCAAATTGGTCGTGTGGAACTGTTCCTGGAGATTACATTTCTAAGGCATAATTTAGATGCCAGTAATAGAGGGACAGGAAAGAACTTCATGATTTATTTATTTATTTATTCAGTTTTCTTGAGAGAATAATTATTTCTATTTGAATTTGTGTGGCTGGAAGGTATTACTATTAGTATCTTAAAAATGGATATTAATGTTGGTGCTTATGAATTCTCAAATTAATCATCTGTCCTTTAAGAATTCCAGGAAACTAAACAATAAAATATCAGGGAAGCTGTAAAAAATTAATGATAACAATAAAAAAGTTACCATATAGATTTTATCCCCTGAAATAGAAAAACAACACTTAAAAAGCATAAACTTGTCAAGCTACTGTATGCTTCCCAGTGTCTGCAGCTTTTCAGAGCTTAATGTTCATTTAATATTTTCAGGGAGTGCTGAAGGATTACATATACAGTCATTATCTTTATAAAGAAGTATGTTTTCTTCTACTGTTTGTACATACATTTCACACTTATTGATGAGTTCTGGACTTCTGGCTTTTGTTTCTCATTGATTATTTAGCATTTTTAAAGGACTGTTGATAAATGTGCAAGGCGATAGATATTTTGTCAGCTGAATTTTCAGCGTTTTCTCAGCAACAGATGAAGGGAAAGAATGGATTTGTAACTTGTCTCAGGCTTCTTTTGGTATTATGATGCATCAGTCACCTTTGTAATTGTTCTCATTTTTAGAGAAATGAAGAGTCGTTTTTAAGTCATTAAAAGAATCTGAGAAAGTGTATGAACTTTTCAAACAGATGGAATTACAGTGCCAACCCTGAAAGTGTGCCTTTAAATAATGTAATGAGATTCCAGTGGCTATTTGTGCCCTTTGTGATTTTCCTTTAAAAACATAGCAGGTTCCAGCCTATTTGTAAACGCATTAACTGCATTTCCTTCTGTCTTCAAAGGTTACAGATTTGGAAGAGAAGATGAAAGCTATTGTAAGAGAGTGCTTGAGACTTTCAGTCCCATCTTTGCCCTTGTTTTTTACACTCCACAGGCAGCACGGTGGTAGAATACACAGTGGGATACCTGCTTTAAAGGCCTCATTTTACCCTTAAAAGCTATGCTGCTGACAGTGCATTTTTAAAAAGGTCTTAAACTTGAACTGGTGAAAAGGTCTATATACCAAATACAAAGACTTTGATGTTTTTTGTTTTCTTTCCCTCTGAAATTTTCAATGGGGTTGAAAAGGTCTTGTGAATTGAATGACCTACGCAGCAATCACTTTTGTCAATATGTTATGGGGATTTGAAAGAGTCTTGCTCCCAGTAGATTATTAGAACTAGTCATTTAGTTTGGCTGCAGTTTTACATATTTGTCTGAGATATGGCTTTAAGAAACAGCAGAGTTACTAGAGACAAAACTCTTCCTTTCCTTTTTTCTCCTTCTTCTGGAAATATTATTGAGAGTGCAGCTGTAGGTGTTGGGACATAATTATTTACAGTAAGCAAGGGTAAATCAAACATACATAGAAAAATCTATGGAGTTTGAAACAGTTAAATGTTTTTGGTATTACTCAATATTCCTTTTTCTTTTTTTGCCTTGCTAGATGACTCTTACCTATGTATCTTGACTGAATTTTGGTGGTACAGGCTTGTTTTCTTTATCAAAAATATCTAGGATCTATAATAATTGTAGTTCTATTTATTCTCTATTTTTTCTTTGTTGAAGTGTTGCCCAATGCACCTTTGAAAAATACCATTTTCATGGTTCTATGCTAATGTTAAATGTCTATCTATATCAGATATGCAATATAAAATGTTTCTTTTCATATCAAATAGTTCATATCTGCTGATACTGCTTTCACTAGCTTGTGATGGTGCATTGATAAAAATGTAATAAAAATATCCTAATAGAGAATGCTATTAGTGAATTCAACTGTTTTATATTCTTCATAACTGATTTCTGTGCTGTTCATATCAAAGCAGTGTAGGCTGTTATCTCTGACAAAAAGCTGATATATTTATGTTTGTTCCTTAGATATTATTTAGCTTACTAATAGGCTACAGAGTTTTTCTAGGTCTCAGAAGTCTGAGGTCTGAATTTAGAAGGGTGAGAGGTCTCAGCTCCTAATGAAGTCTTTGAGAATTGAACTATTACCAACCCAGCTGTTTTCATTTATTTATCTAGTTATTTTGTGAAGCGGTAGAGAGGGTTTTTCCCTTCTGCCTTTTCATTTTTACTTTTTGCCTCTGTCCACATAGATCTCACCGACAGGTGAGATTGGCAGCCTCATGAGTGGGAGGTCTTGAGAAAAGCAGTTTTTAGAGGGGAACCTAACAAACAGCCAAGGCATTTCCAGGGTTTGTGAAGTCATTGAAAGGGATAGTGAAGATTTTGTTTGGATGTGTAGTTAAGGCTGGATTCATCTCGTCTACCTGAGGTGCCTAATCTTGTATGGCTTAGACTGTCCTTGAGAGAGACAAGCTAGAATTTGAAATGATATTAGGAGGTCTTTCTGACTCCCTTTGTCTCTTTCCTTTGCTCTTTCTCTCTCTTGTGCTTTCTCTATCTGTTTATTACATTGGGAGTTCAGCATAAGTACTTGACGTTCAATAACCAGATGTGAGCCTTTGTGCTGCAATCAGAAAGACCCTAGGCTATTTTGCCAAGAGATCCAAGTCTGTAGGTGGCATGTACTTGTTTAAATACAGTCCTACTTAGTATTGCAAACAATACGCAGTTCCTACAAGCCTCTTGTCTTTAATGGCTAGGTTTTCATAATGAACACTGACTAGATTTTCTCATGCAAGTTGTGCAGCACCTAGAGACTATACTGGGCAGCTTTCTTTTTTGTGTAAGGCTAGATTTGCATTTCAGAAAAATTCACATGAGCTTTTGGAACTATCATGAAAGATGTATTTTATGTGCATTAGGAGCTGAAGAATAGGTAGATTAAAATAATTAAATACATAAACTGTTTTCTTTGTAAACTTCAGGCAGAACAACGAGATTTTCAAATATTTATCATGGTATCTGATTTTATTGACAGTGTTACAAAAATGCTATGTAAGTATCTGTGTTAGTCATTTTGATGTACTCTGAAGGGAATATGTTCAGACTTATAAATTCCCTGTATCTTCCTTTGCATTTGTTGTGCATGGTGAAAAATATGATCTTGAAAGAATAGCTCCATATACAGCTGCTGCCACTTAAAAATACTTGATAAAAGCTAAAGAATGCTAAAAAGCACTGTCCCCTCAATTTTAGTAACCTTAAAGTAGAAAATCATTCTCTTCAGAAATGAAAATGTGTGATACAAGTGTGGAATGGTTTATTTCATTATGGGCAAAAATAATTGTTACAAGTCAATTTTTAATTATTTACTTTTTAAAAGAGAGAATGATTAGAACAGCAGATAAAGCAAATACTAAAATATTAAACATAGCTGCCTTTTTTTTTTTTTTTTAGACTTGCACTTGAAAATATGCCCAAAATTTAAGTAGGACCAAACTTATTTGACCATTTAGCCTGAATAAGTTGGGTATAGTTATCATTGATTTATCCTGTCTTTGTATCAGTGGCTTATTTGCCAGCTGGCTACAGCTTCTGTGAAAGAATTCACCAAATGTTGATTTAAATTCACCGTTGACCAATGAGCAGATACTGGTTTTAACTTCTGGATTTCACATGCTCCCTAGCCATTCACACTGTTTCATGCAACATTGGTCAGCTCTTTTCATTTCTGCTTCCTTAACTGATTTTACATAGACAAATATATTTTAACTATGAATGAAAAACAAATAAGAAATCTTGTGTTATTTTGGGGCAAATTCTTATTTACTCAAAAAAAAAAAGGCTTAAATATCGATAGTACTTACGTCCTCGTTTAATGAGGCATAAATGAGATGTCTGTACTTACTTGTAAAGCACCATCGCTATGTAAATGGCTGCATAATTTATGTGCTACTTCACCTGGCCTTTGACCAGCATCAGGTAACAGGTGCTTGGAAGGAGGTGTATCACTCAGGAAAAAAAAAAGGCACCCAAATCTTACATTCAGAAAATGCTCTCTCTGCTCTATCTCCTGCTCTCTAAATCCTCAGGTTGAATTTGAGATGTTTTTCGCAGACCAGTAGTAAAATAATGGACTCCTGAAAGTTTCTTATCCAGATCATGCTTCAGATTCCAACCTTTGTGTTCAAGGCTGTGCAAATCTGGGATGGTGTTAGGGCCATCTCTAATGAGTAGTTTTGTTTCCCACATCTGACATTGCTCCAAAGGTGTTGTCAGCCGTGGACATCATGCAAGGAGGATTAGATATCGGATGTTCCTGATCACTTGTATTTTCACTTTAATTTGGGGGAGAAAACCAAACAAACCAAAATAAAAGCACCAAGAAAAAAGTAGGAAAGGTTAGGGGGGATAAGAGAGGGGTGTTAGAGCACACTGGAGACTGAAAATCAGATACTAGTCTCATTAGCTGCCTTCTGTGCTCCAGGTTCACACTTTGGTACCCATGTCTCCAAGGTGATAGACTAATAATTATTTTGATTCACTGTCCATTCTTTTGAAAGCTCCAGAGGTTAAGACTGTTGAGGACTGATGATAGCAATCTCTTCTAATATTTAAACTGCTATTCTAGGGCTGACAGTTTGAAACCAATACAGATTTGTGTCTTTATCACTTCAGAGCTGCCTACCCGAAGCACTGAAAAGCTTTCTTTCAGTAAGCAGCTGTAAACAGAGTTGGTTTTCTGTTTGTTTGTTTATTTGTGCTCAGATTATTTATTTATTTTTAAATGGGAGGACTTTGGGAATTCTTGATTTATTTTACTTATTTATTTTGTACACAGGACTGTGGTATTGAACTCACACACTGCAGCTGACTTGCTGTGATGCTGTACCTTTCTTTTCTATTTTGAGCTTCCAGCACAGTCTGCTAGTGCAGGTTGGACATCTCAAGGGATGTGAACTGCTCATGTCCCCTTGCAAGCTCTATTAGGTCTAGCCACAGTATTCTCATCTGCTTGAGGTGAGCTTAGGATGTGAATTTAGATTGCACATATGGCAACATATTGGACTTAGTATTGACTTCAATTAGACTTCTATTAGCCTAGGGAACTTGGGCAAAGTATTCCTTAATTAAAATGAAGCAAGTGTTATCCCCAAGCAGGGAGTCCAACCTTGTTCTGCTCTCATAAACACATACTCAGTATTTGATACAGTCTTCAAATCAGAGAGGATTGAAGATTAAAGTGGTTTCTGATCCCAGTTTTATGGATGGAAAATCACAGATTCTAGTGCTAGCAGTTTTTGCCTAAAACTTTTGATGAAGATTTTTTATTGATGTGTGTGTCTATGTGATTTTTTTCTGTTTTCATGTCCCTTAATATCTTATTATAAAAGAATGTAGCGTTATCTAGCTGCCTTTATCACCAGGCTGAGCATACTGGTTGTAAATTAGTGCCACACACTTAATGCTCCCTACAGATTGTATGGCTTAGAGGTATCGTTCATAAAGTTCCAGACATGTCATTTTGTAGGCTCAGGTTTCAGTATCAAGCTGAAGATTTGCTTCAATGTGGCATGAGAGATTCACAGAGATGGACTGTTTTAGTTAAAAAGGTTAAACGAAATGTCAGTTGTTACAGCGAGATTTCAGTCACCAGCTAGCTTTGAGTGGTCTGACACTGTAAGTAGCACAGGGACTGAGCACTCTGAATAACAGTTCCTTCAGTTCATAAATTAGATCATCTTAACGGGACATGAAGTGCATAGAAAATACTGCTTGCAAAGATGTGAGTAACTGTTTCTAAGCAGCTGTGACACTTGTTCACTGGTAAGAAAATGTATTTTTTTTCCTTTTCAGTGTTGAAAAGAAGGAATACATTGAAATAAAATTAATTCAACACTTACGATTATTAGATTATACTTTTCAACCTTATATTTATCTTTAAAGTGAACTTATTATGCAGTCAAGCAGTGAGAAATAACATCAGATTGATGAATCTCCAAAGAAAATAAAGTAGATCAGTGTCGGGGAAGAGAAGTTAAGCTCTTATTTTGCTAGAGGTGTAGATCACCTGTTTCCTAGGATAAGGAGATGCAAAGATATCTGCAGGATTAAAGGGAGTGGGAGAATTTCATTTCTGTTGCTGTTTTTATGAGAAATAAGACACCTGAAAATAACTTGTATAACAAATTGCTTGGCGTTTGTCTTATCTAAAACTAAGAGTTACTAAACGTTTTGTTTCTTTAAAAATGGTGTAAAAATATGTTAAAATAAGGATTTTGGTTTTAAATACTTCACCTAAAAATAAGGATTTTTTGTTTTAAAACAGTGAGCAAGGAGAAAGCAATACATTGGCAGTGAAGTTCAGTACCAAATCCTGTGTGTTTTAATCCTGCAGAGTTCCCATTGACTGATGATAGGAGATTCTTCTGAGTAGGGTTTTGTGAAGAGCTAGAAGTTTTATTTAAGCTACAAGTTTGTAGATCCAGAATCAGGGATTAGTTTTAAAGTCTGGCTTTTAAAAATAAAAAGAAGGTAGATATCCTCTATAGGGCAAATCTGACATGTGATCTCTTCTTCCAAATTTCTTTTAACAGCTGATACTGAAATAACTTTAGAGCAGGACCAGAGTAAAGAATGCAAATCACTCTTTCCAATTTGAAGTCAAGTGAAATCTTGCTTTTTGTTGTTGTTGTTGTTGTTGATTGCACGTATAAGTTAGTGTTCAAAGAACATAACTTCTTAATTGTTTTTTGGCCCAGTTGCATTTATTACCAAGCATTTGTTACTGCAGTAACACATGGCATTTCTCTGGTATTTGTCTACCTATTAAATTTACTAAATTGCTAAGACACGGGATTTATTTATTTATTTATAATAAATGAAATATAGCAGCAATTGGATCAGAAAGAAATTGACCAAACTGGGTGAATGCATTTTAAAGAATAGAACTTGAGTGGAAGAATATGGGAAAATGAGAAAGATAAATGTTTTGTTGTGAAAATCTATAGTATTTTTTGATCTTGAGTTATATTAGTTGTGTTCTATCTACTGTATATAGCATTTTGTTAATCTTTTGATGTGAAACTCATCAGCCATCCTTGTTTCTCTTTTTATGGCTTTGCAGTTGGATACTATACCTTACAGTGACTAGACTGGGGTCTCTTTTGGATAGCTTCTGGTGAGTTTGTATGTTGCCCATTACTTCGAGACTTTCAGATGATGCTGCAAGTGTAATGACTTACACTCACAGAGTGTAAGTGAAAGCAAAGTATTTCCTATAGTCTGAACTGAATTCATGGGTTACTGTATTTTTGAGGAGCCCAGGCTGGAAGGGACCTTGAAAGATCAACAGGTCCAACCTTACATGGAAAAGGGAGCATAGGTGAGATTAACCAGTAAACTGTCCAATCCCACCTTCAGAACCTTGAATATGGGGATTCTACCACATTCCTGGGAAGGCAGGGCAGTTTCAGTGCATTTTTAAGTGATTCTCACTTAAAAAATTAAATTCTCACTTAAATTTTTTAAGTGATTCTCACTTAAAAAACAAACAAGCAAACAAAAACCCGGAACATATATCAAGACAAAACTCCTCCCTATTGTTCTACAAGCAACAGTTTGTACCTCTTGCTCCTTGTCTTCTCTATGTGGCTCCTTGTGGAGAGCCTCTGTTCTCTTTGTAGCCAGCCTTTAAGTTACTGTTAAACTGTGTAGAGGTTTCTGAGCCATCTCTTTCATGATATGTGGTGGAACCTGGGAACCAGATGATTTTTTAAAATAAAACACAGAGTTTTCCCAAAAGATTTTGGTAAAAATTCCAATTTTGAGAATTTCATTTGTACTGTTTATCAACAGCCAAGTAGTTCATAATATCATGATTTCCATGCTAAACAGAAGAGGCTGGTAGCTAGACAGAGACAGTTCTCTGTTACGGTTTTGTATGGATTACAGATAAAGTTGTCAATTTCTTTGTAATTATAGATAGATCGATCATATCTTCTCTGCTGTAAAGATGCTATTTAAGTCCTTTCTGGTGAGAGCATGAATTTTCTTGTTCATTCAGCAGAGGTAGCTTGTCTTTCAGAAATGTTTTCTTCCCCTGTAACATCCTTTTGATTTGTCCCAGTTAAAATTGACAGGAAGAAGGCAAGATAACACCTAAGTTGTCATGTATATTTTTACAAATTTCCAATATAGAAGATATTTTAAAATATTGCCTGTGATTATACAACAAATTGAAAACAATCTGTGCTTTTCTTAGTGGTTAAATGGCTAGGCCTGTGAATCCAGGTTCTGATTACTTCTTTATAATATACAGTGGTCATCTATAGATTTATCTTGCTCATACTAAGATGTTACCTTAGTTATAAGTGGTAGAAGCTGTGATTCAGAATAGTATCGGTAGCCTTTGTAGTGGTGAAAGTGTATCGTGGAAAAAAGGCATGTCTTTTGTTTAGGATCATTCTACTTACTTTAATTCAAGAAAGACTTGGAGAGTTTCAGGGCAAGCTGGACACAAATCCTTGGTGGTTAATCATTGTGCTGAAAAAAAAGAAAAAAAAAAGAAAAGAATGGATTCAAATATGATTGTCACCCTGAACATCGATAACGAAAATAGAGAAAGCTTTTTCTAAAATTGTTCAATCTGAGTTACATCAGGAATGCCTATAACAAAAGCTCTCTCTGTGTAATCTTGCATGATTAAGATTCAAACAAGGACAACTGATGAGGACAGTTTCTTCTAATAATCTTGCAAGTATAATAATGCCAAAGAAGTTTCAAATTCAGAAGCTTTTCAATGGACAATATAAACCAGTTTATAAAGCTACTTTTACTCCAAACAACCCTAAAGAGTCTTCTAAATATCTTCGTATATTTCAGTACATTATCATGTCTCATTATGTGCCACAAATGGCATAGTGCAGTTACTATTTATACTTTTTGAATAATACTAATTTTGAGAGACTAACATTCTTGTGCTATTTTCCCCCTGGTAAAAGCTATATTTGCATTAGGTTTTATCATCTGCTACATCAATTATTTGCTCTGACATATATTCCGCATTCTTTTTACTGTCACATTGTTTGCCTCACTGGACTCCCTTGAAATACTGTGTCAGCATGATATTCGTATACATTTGGTAAAATATTGTTACAAAAATATCTGCTTGTATACTACTGAGAATAAACAAAGTTCCACTCTGACATTTGATTTATGAAGTTCTATACATAATCTTAAAAAGATAGCATATGCCCAATCTTTCAGGCAGTGTCATAAAATGCCGTTCTGACATGTTAGATGTAGCAAGTTTTTTCCTGCATAGTACACTTAAAAGTACATAATCATCTGATCTCAGTGAAGTTTTAAGATGTAATATGTCTATTCCAAAATCTATAGCCACTAAAACATCTGAATGACATCAGCAGTGATTTGGGGTGAAAATAAGCAGCAAGGGGAGAACAGAGAGCAAGTCTTGACTATCTAATTGCCATTGGCCTGAATTGGGTCAGTGGTAACTCTTCTCAAGCTCGGACTGAGATCAGCATATTAACTCAGAAATAGCACTATTTTTAAATACCTGTATAGAAATGCACACAAAACTCTAACTCAATTGATGTCATGACAGGCAGGATCAGAACATGTCAGGGGACACACAGTAATCTGTGAGTTTTCTGCTGAAGGCAAAGGCAGTACAAGTTGCAAAACTTTTTTTTTTTTTTCCAGTTGAGTGAGGATATTTGTAGATGTTATTTTTATTAACCTAAATGTTCTGCTGAATATTAATTATTTCTCCACTCCCCCCCTTAAGTCTAGTCTTCTGCATTTTTCCAACAGTTTCATCTTGATGAATGCTTATGGTAAAGCTTCCGTATAAAAAAATAAATAATTCTCCAATAACTGATTTGTTTCTCTTGAAGTCTATTTGATATTATTTGAAATTCTTTCTTCCATGCCTTCTCTCCTTCTCAGTGGATGCTGTCATTTTTGCTTTTCTTCTTGAAAGACAAATTTATGGGATATTCTCTTAGCATCCTTCATGGAAGTGTGCAGAAAACATTCCAGCAATCAGTTCCTGGATTTGGAAGTTTGGAGCCATTTTGAGGATGGTAATGCTAAACAGCTTTGGTTTAGGAAGAGAGTACTCCTTCTCTCTATTGTATGTTTTCTTTGCATCTGCCCGGGTGATAACTAAATCTGTCTGCATAAAAGGGAGTGATTCTTCTGTTCACTGGTGTCAGACTTGATTTAAATACTTAGTTCTCTCATTTTCAGGGAGCCAAATTAAAAAACAAATAAACAAAAAAGGAAATTATTGATTTTTTTTTTTTTTAATAAAGAGAGCTGCTATTAGCAAGCAGAAATTTCCTAGTACTACAGAGCATATCTTTGAATGCTTGATCTTTCGTCATCTATTTAGAACAAGAGGTTTTCATTCTTTCTCGACCTGAAAACAGTTTATAGTTTCTCAGTCAGCTGTGAGCCAGCTCATAAAGTGAATCAGATATTGAGAAATCTTTCAGTGGTCTCGGGGAGAATTCTGCTCTAGCTTCTTTTGTTTCCAAGCTTTATCATTGCGCTCAAACGTTCAGCTCTGGGAAAAGTCTTTTGGGAAGAAATAAGTAATCAAAAGAGCTGCTTAGAAAAAGACATTTGGAAATAGACGTATACATGGGCGTATTAGAATGAGTGCAGAGGAGGGCCATGAAGATGATCAGAGGGCTGGAGCACCTCTCCTGTGAAGACAGGCTGAGGGAGTTAGGGTTGTTCCACCTGGAGAAGAATCTGGGGAAGCCTCATTGCAGCCTTCCAGTACCTAAAGGGGACCTACAAAAAAGCTGGGGAAGGACTCTGACAGGAAGTGTAGTGACAGAATAAGGGGTTATGGCTTTAAATGGAAAAAGGGTAGGTTTATATTAGATTTAAGGAGGAAATTCTTTACTGTGAGGGTGGTGAGGCAGAGGCATAGGTTGCCCAGAGAAGCTGTGGATGCCCCATCCCTGGAAGTGTTCAAGACCAGGCTGGATGGGGCTTTGGGCAACCTGGTCTGGTGGGAGATGTCCCTGCCCATGGCAGGGGGTTGGTACTAGGTGGTCTTTGAGGTACCTTCCAGCCCAAACCATTCAATGAAAAGTTAACAACACAATCTGGTATCTGCCTCTTTTCAAAATGTTTTTTATGAAAGTCAGAACTTAGACCAGTTCTACCATAATGATTTCTGAGCCCTTCAAGCCCTTCTGTGTAATGTATTGTACAGCTTTCTATTAAATTGAAGCAGCTGGATATCTCTAAACTGTTGTGTTGTATAACCAAAATGAAAGTTAACAAGCCTGGCTTGTTCACTTGTCATTTGATTTTTCTTTGTTTTGTTTTGTTTTTGTCATAACTGCAAGTCTTAAGTAGCAAAGCATATGAATACAGACTTGTTTGTCTGTATAAAAATGAGCAAATGTTGTTTTTATAACATAACATGTATATGATATTAAAAAGGGACAAAGTTTAAAGACCATACTAGTGTATCCAGAATCTGCAGGTTGCTGGATTACCATTACAGTCATTATGATAGTCATATCTTTACCCATACAGAGATCATGAAGTTTGCTGATATTTATCATCTCAAACAGAATATAATTTTATTTATATATTCACAGAATTTCTGTCCTGGCTGCTTTAGACTCGCAGAAACTGCAGTATTTCTTGTGGAGCCTTACAACTGTAGGGTCTAGTCTGTACGTATTTGCACATCTCTCTGCACTTTTTAATGTGTTAATAAAAGACAGGTTTAAAAACAAAAACAAACAAACTGCATTTTTTTCCCTGTGACTTTACAGTGTAAATTATGTATGTCAGTCTCAAATATTTCACAGTAACTAATGTATCATTAGTAGAATATCTTTCAAATTGATGTCCCAGAAGAGGTAAATTTTGAGTCAAATTTTTGAATATTCAGTATTTTTCCATGAAATGTCAAAAGATGCTGACATTTTATAAGAAATAAAGGTGCCTTCAAACAAAGTGGTTACCTTATGTTTTTCTCTGAAGTCATCAGTTTGATATTTACATAAAAAATTGACAGCTTCATTTTTTTGCCTGAGTTTCTTGAAAACAAAAGAAGCTTTAAGTCCTTGATGACATCTAATACCATGATATAACCTTTATTTAAAAACAAAAGCATGATATATTCTTCTTATGAAATCAACGTTACCATGATCTTTCTTTTCAACTTCCCTTTTCGTCTCATTCTAACCTTAAAATCTCCATGTTTGTTACCTTTCCAGAGACAGAATTGACCAACTTTCCCTATTGTGTCTGTCTTCCTTCTTGTATTATCCATAGATAGGATAAGATTATTTATTTTTTTGCGGGAAAAAAGTGCTGATTAGAGATTTAGACTTTATTTTTAGTTACAAGGAACCTACCCACCTCTCACAACAAAAAAGAAGGCAAAAGGGTAGGCAAATTATTTATAAAAATATTTAAATTGGACTATACTCAAATATTCATTACAATGAATATTAATTATATTATTTATTGAACAAGAGGATTTTTTTTTTTGGTCTCAATCTCTGTAGTCTGTGCCATCCTGTTAAAAAAAATCATGGTGCTTTCTGGAATAATTACATTACATTAGTAACATTTAGTGGACAGTGAATCCTCAAAGAGATGGAGAAAACTAGCTGTCTGGTAAAAAGCAAAATAGCAAAACACAGGCTGGCATAACTGTGCATGACACAATTATATAAAAATTGCAAATCAGTTGAAGAACAAATTTTAAAATAAAACTTCTGGTAATTTAAAAGCAATACACGAATGGAAACAAACTAACAAAGGACTATATTCTTCAGCCATGATTTGCTTCCTCCCATTCCATAATCACTATGTTGCTTTACAGCTAGAGCCGCTGGAAACGTTGACATACCACATTTAAGCTCTGTGCTTGTTTTATTAAGAATAAGTGACGCAGTCCAGGAATGAAATCTATTTGCAGCTGAAACCTGAAGATTTTACTCATTCTTAGTTTTGGTTTGGCATGCTTTGGAGATTAGGAGCCACGTCTTCAGCTTTGCTGAGATCTGGGGAACTAAGCTGATTTTCCCCAGCTGTTGATTTGGCACAGGGAGGCGGGCTGTATGTGGAACTATTCACTGGGAAAAATAAGGGTGTTAATGCACCCATATCTGGATACTTGGAGGTCCAGCTGTGTGATGGAGGAGACTGGGCTGTTGGTGGGGTAAAACCTCAGCCAAGTCACTGGAATTACGCTGCTTGTATTGACTAGGGATTTGGCACTATGAGGCTGTTAATAAAAGGCGTGACTTCCTAGGTATGAACTGAAGTGTGGAATAAAAGGAATAAAGTAAACAAATATTTGACAATGAACAGCCCAGTGGATAGAAAAATATTGAGAAGGGCTTAAATATCAGACTGAATATAACTCCAGTAATAGACATGGCATGCTTTGGTGCACAAGACCTTCACATATGACTTGGAATAAGGTTTGAGGTTGTAAACTGACAAGGGAGAGAAAATGGTAGCAACTCCGTAGCACATAAGTCAAAATATACTCCAGATTAAATAGGCTTGCAACACCAGAATGCACCAAGTGATTAGAATAATTAAAGGAGAGCAATTGAGATATAAAGACGGAGATGAATGCTCTTAGTGAGAGCAGTGTAGCATTTGCTCTCCTAGATGCATAGCAGGCTTTGTCCTGAGAGATAAGAGAATAGTGCCAAACCTCCAGTGAGAGCTGCCTAGCAACTAACCCATCTAGTGAGGGCAATGCAGAAGTTAATCTCCTTAGTAAGCAAATGTAGCTATTAATTTAATTAGTAAAGGCAGTGTACCATGCATCAGTATGGTAAAACAGTAATTTTTTTAATGAAGATTTTAAATTTCTAACCTTGACTGGGCACGTTGGAGATTTTCTCCTTACTACAGGGGGATAGTCTAAACCTTATTAAAAGTAAAGTCCAGAATACTATGCCCTAGAATGGGATCCTATGAGAGCCTGGGCTGAAAGAGAAACTGGCTTTTCTAACAGCAACAATAAGCATGAATTTCTTATTTTAGGCGGTGAGAGAAGCTTAGAAGATGAGGTCCCAACAGCCCCTCTGTGCATTTTTCACCACTTTCATCTTCTCTGACTTGTGTTCTAGCTATTAAACAGGTGATGACGGCTCCTGAGAGTAGTGGTAGTTGTAGCCACTCCGGAATGGGGAGCATCTGTCATAAGTTTTCTGTGGTAAATGAAAAACTCCATGTACTAGTTAGACATACTACCACTTCAAGGGAAAGTAGATGTTTTCAGGAAATTCACTTATTTGAATTTTTGTCATCAAAATGAAGACTTTTTCTTCCAAATCCGAGAAGATGACATTTGGCAAAAATAAAATTAATATTTAGACTTCAATAAATAATATTAAATATTTATAATTTTCACCCCCTGTAAATTATTCTGTTGGAAATTAGGTAATGCATCAGTATTTAATTTGCATTATTTGAATTACAACTTAGAGATTTGAAGATTTTTGCCAAATATCCTGAAGGTGTCTTTCCTCTGAAAAATCATAAGAGAGAACGTTTGGTGCAAAATTGTGTATGTTAAAAGCAAAAACATTTTTTATTCATAAACAGGTTCTATAAATTCGTCTGTCTATCTTGGAGAAGTTGAGAGGGTGATGTAAAAAAAAAAAAAGTTTTTTTTAAAGTTAATTCTTCTAAGGATTGAAACAAAGGAAAGTCCATTCATAAAAACTCTACTACAGGATGCTTTCCAAATAGAAAAATGAAATAATTTCATGGTTCCTGTATGTAACTAAAATCTGTCTTCTACCTTTCTTTAATAAGAACAGTAAAGATTATTCACTGGAGGGTTTCAGAGAGTGCTTGAGACTGTAAATTAGACTTGTAAGGTACCTGTGATTTGAATTTGACTAGAATCAATGATGAATGTTATTAGTGTGATGGGATTAAAGGAAAAGAATTAAGCAGTGTTACCTATGCATGCCATATTCGCACACATATGAACTTCTGTGAGAGTAAGCGTGCATTTTCTAGCATTTTTTTATTAGTTATTGGTATTATCTATATCAGCAGCTAGTGAATATTGGTGGAACAACACTATTTATGTGCTTGGCTCTGTGGCAGTAGTAGTTTTAATGCTCACCAAACCATCACCAGGTTCCTCTGAGACTAAAATGAAATGCGTGCAAAGAGATTTTTAGTTTTCATGTTGTCTAGCTGTCTGTTAGTGACGTTGGTCTTTCTCCCTCTCTCCTGTTCGTGTATACTGGATCAGATAGGAAGTAAATCTTCTAAATATTGAGCAAAATGAGCTCAGTGATAGTTATGATGGTAGTTAGAGAAGATCTTTTTATTTCTCTCTCCTTTTTTTCCCCCTGTACTGGGAGTGTGAATTAATAGAATGAATGTGCTGTGAATTCTTATCACTGTGAGTGAGCAGACGTGAGCTTTGCAGAACAGGTGAATTTAAATGACATCTTGAATGAACAGAGAATTATATTTCACTGCTCCATGTGTATTTCAGTTTGTGAAGTTTCAGTAGAAGTTGGCAGCTGTTACTACAGGTACTGTATATTGTTACAGACTTCAATGTTTTATTGTTGACAAATACGTTTTTGGGTTATTACAATGCCTTTATGTATATGTTAAATCAAACCTTTATGAAAGGTAAGAATCCTTTTTATTATCGACTTTAAAGCAGACCTCAAAATGCTTTTGATAACCTTCTATAATAACTTAAACATTGAAAAAATCCTTAATGTTGGCATAAAGAATAAATTAGTACTTAACATAAGTTTCTCAGCTAACACTGCTCATGCTTTAGTATGAACGGGTGTTAAAATTAATATACCAACCTTGTGAGGGAACATTAGTCCAGCTTCCTTTTGTTAAAGATATAAGCATAATTAATTTGAGGGCTTTAAAATTCTTCCAGGTTTTGAAGACTTGTGACACCTAAAGTGAAATATAAACCTTCCACTTCTATCCTTTTTTTCCTTCTTTGTATCCCTTTAAAATCCTTTCTTTAATATCTCATGATCAGATGCTGCTCCATGTGTTTCTACATGCGAGCATGTTGGTCCTAGTATAACAACTACATTGTAATTATTAGTGATAATGTTTTGCACCAGGTTTTGATGTGCTGCTTCTGTCAGTGTTTTTTTTTTTTTTTTTTTTAAGACTACAGCTATACTATTATGTGATATTTTGTGCTGCAGCTGGAATTTCTTTTTTTTACCATCTTTTAAACATGACACTGCCTTTAAAGTTTGTAGATAGATTAATGATGGGAGCTCCCAGTTCAAACCTAAACCAATTGCAATCATGCCTGATAGCACTGCTGCAGTTTAGCAGTTTGTTACTATTTTCATTACAATCCCCTGTTCCTAGTAGTGTTTGCTCTGGGGTGAAATGTCATAAAAGACACATCAAGGGAGCAGTTTTGATTTCAAGTTTAGAAACACAAAGCCCAAATGTCTTGCAATTGAAGGAAGGTAAGGAAAGGAAGTTTTCAACTTCCAGCCACTGCTATATGATTCTGAAACTTATAACTCTCTCTTTTATAATGGTGAATGGCTCAGGGTGTGGGGGAGAATGGAAGAAAAGTGTGACAGCAAGAGGTATAGAACTATCATTTCACGATGTTTTTTAGTAAGACTTCTGGGAAATGTTAAAAATCTGTATTGTCAGAAAACAAATCTCCACAGGAGATGTCTAAACAATATCTATGCAATCATACAGGGAGTGGGTATGCAGTTCCCTAGTTACTAAAAGATAGTTACTAGTGCGTGTATAAAAACACAAGTGCACCATTTTATTTATTCACGTTTTTAGAATGCGTTTGCAAATGTGCCTCTTGCTGATGCTTATCTTGATTAAGAACTGCAGGAAGCCCGAAGAAATGTCTGCTGTAACAGCTGCAAATTCAGGAATCTATTAATCAATCCAGATTGCCTTTGCTCTGCCTTTGTATCACCAGCTTCCACCATTTTATTACAAGTCTCAGGCCACTTGGTGTTGACTTCTTCTGTCCCCAGATCTTGAAATCATGTATTGACAATAACTCAAAGCTTACCCACATGAATAGCTTTTTTTATGTGAGTAGCTCTCTTGAAATCTAAAGAATTACCCAGACTAGCAACAGCATGCTCACCCAGATGTGTTGGCAAAACAGATCTTATCACTATTCTTGTTTTATGCCCACTAAACAAAAAAAAATTTGCATTTCAATGAAAAAATAGAAATTAAAAACATAGTTCTATAAGCACATATTATATAACGTTTCAATATGAAAGTCAAAGGAATCCTTGTCCATCAGCCTCTGGAAATAGGAGTCATTATTCTGAACACCATAAAAATGCATTTTACTAAAAAAAAAAAAAAAAATATAGAAATTACTGGATACAACCTCAAACTAAGCCTAACCCTTAAATTACTACTGTAAAAATCAGTCAGAAGGTTATTCCTTGGTAATAACTGAAAGAAGAGACAGATGCTGCTATCAATTTCTGACCTTGAGATTTACCTCAGCATAGTTGCAGACCAACTGGGAGAAGTCAGTGTTACAAAATGATATTAGAGCTGCTGTAGAGCGTTTATATATTGATATAATTTATGCCATCAACTTCACAGTAAAAAGGTTTAACCTACCGCTTTAAAGAATGATCATCAAATTATCTCATATCCTTGAAAGAAGTTATTTTATTATTGCAAAGAATGTCTTCAATTTTTAAGGTATGCTGAGGTGGAAAAGTCAAACTTCATAAGAGTGAGAAATTAAATGTGAAATTGGTCTAACTATATTGTCTGAAGGAGAAGATTTAAGAGTTTGAGGATATTTAATGCAGCTGTGATAATCAAGGCCCTATAAAACCTCTGAGGTCATTTGAATATGGAAGACCTTACCTGATGAATTGCAAGATTATACAGGTTGGCCTTTCTTCTGAACTTAATGATATGTATGTGTGTGTTTATCTGTTTATGTTAATGAAATAAGGCTGGTTGTAAGGAGCATGTTGATTAATGGAATCATAAAATCACATTTTTTTTCTTGTATTTCTCATTGACATTGAGTTCATAGCTGTGTGTAGCATTTAGCAGTTGTAAAGCATGGCTGCTTTTCTCAGGATTGGAAAGCCTAGTATTTTAAGTCTTCTGCTTGGGTCTTTCAGAGTTTGAAACCATATATAAAGCCATATCAAGGCAATGCACTACTACCTTGGGCTTGCAGAAAGAATTAATTTTTTAATGATTTGTATTTAATTTTCTGTTCTTTTTTTTTTCCTTCCTTCCCCCCCCCCCCCCCCCCCCCCCCCCCCCAAACCAAGCATGCTGTTTGATGTTTGGAGGAACATTTTATTTCTGAAGCTGAATAGTCCCATCCTGCTCCATTTAGAGCTGTCCTATGGAGGTGGGCTGTGACTTGTATCTGGCTTTGCCTTTTCTGCCAGCAAACTGGGACTGCTGAGGTGGGGAGGAACAGACAGGCTGCTCACATCTGCATGGTGTCTGGAGGCAGCCCCCTGTGGCTCCTGCTTGCATGGAGTGATCCGATCTGACACCGACACTGAACAACAAAGACCTTCTTGTCGTGGTGTTTCCTCTTGCTGCAAGTTGATTGTTTACATGAGGCCTCTTGAAACTTCAGGAAAGTGTCACTGTTGATCAATGCTTAGCTAAATAGGAATTAGATGTTTTGCTTTTGCTTTTATCTATACTAAAATTGTCTTTGTTACCTTCTGTGAGGGATGTTGCCAGCTCTGAGAGATTGATTTAAGACTCATATTAAAGAAGGGGGTTGGGACCTGATCAATGAAACACCTGAGCTAAGACTTCAGTGAGGAATGTGAATCATTTTGGCAGGTTGTAAATATTAAAATTGATATGAAGTCAGAGACATCATTTTTTTGTTAACTGGAGCAAAAGAGTCAATGTAGAAACAGATTAGAAATTGAGTTGGAAGTAGAAAATGTTGTCAAGTTTACTTTTCTACAACTTATCAGATGCATCTATCACTGTCTTGAAAAAAGGAACTGGAAGTATCAGGAAGGAAAGACTGCTGTGTAACTAAATGTTATTATAAATATTATAAATAACTATTATAGTTATTATAAATGGAGAGAGGGAGGGAAGGATGCATCCCAGGCTGAATGGACGTTTGTGGAGTAAAATAGCTCAGTAAATTTTCTGGTGAAAACAGCAAAATTTGGGATTAAACATGTAGTATAAAGACCATGCAAAGAACCCCCAAGTCAATGGCAATGGTTGCTGTCTTCTAAAAGTGATCCAGGTTTCCAGCGTGACTTCTCTGCAGCATGAAAGATTAAGAAAGAACTGGAAGTGCACCCCATTTTGATTAATCTACCTCCCCCCCCCCCCCCCCCAAAAAAAAATAATATTATCTGAGCTAGCAAAAATACTTAAACAGGATTTTGTTCACTAAACAAAATAAAACTTCTCTAAAGTTAGATTAAGACTGGTTGGGAAATGTTACTTGGTGCATTGCCGCATTGGAGGTGTCCGTGTGTGGGGCAGGATCTATCCTACAAGCAGTTCTCTGAAGTGTTTTATTAATGAATTCTCTGTTGCCATTTAAATCACTCTTCTATTTGGGCATGGTATCAAGCCTGGTAGGGTTGCAATTATTTCTGAGGTCTAGAAGTCCTTGATTCTTAAAAACTGGCTCAATTTTTCTTGGTTTGTTTGATTTTCCTTTTGAAGTTGCATCCTGCTGACAAATGCTGTGCTTCAATAAGAGTAAATGGGCATTAATTCCGCAGAATATAGGGTTTACAGTAAATTACAAACTGAATCTGCATCAGCAATACTATGTTTGGGGTAGAAAACCTGATACTTGCATGTACAAACTAAAATGTCTAGAGTAAGCTGCTTTCTTCACTCGCTGCTGGGAAAGTCATCCCGTTATGTGTTTTGTCCACTTTTTGGCACGCACACATACTTTTGAAAACAAATCTAAACTTTCTACTGGTAAAAATAGTTATGCATTGGTGTAGATTTTCCAGTGAGATGGAATCAGTGATTCTAGAACTTCTAAAACAGGTATTAGACAAATATCTGCCCTAAACATAGAAGGAAAGTTGTCTGCCCTCAGGCAAAGTGTGCACCTTGTGACTTCTGTAGCTCTTTCCAAACATCATCTCTGGCATTTACATGGAGTTAGATTCTTCTCAACAAAATCCAAAGTCTCTCTACTGGATTTTTCCCTACAAAACTCCTTTCTAAACCTTTTACTGTCTGCCTGTAATAATTACTGTGTTTTTGTCCTAGTGCTTGTGGTAATTATTCTTATATTTCTATTGTTTTGATATGATTGAAATGAAGATTCTGAGCTATCTGCTATTCTGTTCACAGCTTCCAGGTAGGATTTACCACTATGGGACTTGTTTGACTCTTACTATAGGTTACATGCTCTAATGTAATCATCTCAGTCTATTGCAGGAAGAAATAAGACAAATTTTGAGTTCTTCTAGGAAATATCAAATACTTGTCTGTTCTGTCTCATTTCTCAGTAAGATCATGACTGTGTAGCAGATCTGTTTCTGGTTAACAAAAAATAAAGATTTCTGTCAATAAGGTCATATTTGTATATGTTTGCTAGAGTTTTCATGAGGGAAAATTCATAGCCTTTTGAGTAACCTAACAGGAAAGGTCTCTCTTGAGGGAAGATGCTCACTAGTCTCAATCAGGAAAAGAATCACTGGCACTATTCCTTATTTCTTGTAAAGGCATTTATTTTCTGACAGGGGGAGATAGGCAGGGCAATTACAGCATCCATCACTTCCCCTTCCCTCTACAGATGGTATTTACCTTCCTGAGTATGAAACTAATAAAGAAATTCTCTATTCCAGTTAGAAGGGAAGGGTGGCAGTTATTAAGTGAGCAAGCCAGCTGACGATGCTTAGCTATTCAGAGGAGGAACAGCTCTTGAAAGGACGGTGAATTAGGCCTGGCTACAGCTCAACAGTTTTGAGAAGAACAGATTTAGCCAAGAGGAAGGAAAGGATGAGAGCTCTTGATGATTTAATGAGGCAGATGGTTTATTGTTTTGAAACTGAGCTACTACAGACTGCCATGTTTTAACTTTACGTTAAAACTAATTTATTGTTTTTTGAAGAGTGGACTCTAGCTCATGTTCGTCTGTTGCTGTAACAATATTTATGTTTATGTCAAACGACTGACAGCACTTTAAAATATACAATATCATTTAATTGGGATAAGATTGGTTTAGTCCATCAAAATTTAAAAGTGCTCCATAAAAACTAGTCTGTTCTAGCCTCTGTTTAATTTGGCAGTATTCTCTTCTGTGGTTAATGCCATGGGCGTTGATGGGCCTACACAGAAAGACTACAGTAGGAGAATTTGTGTCCTTTAACAGACAGTACACTTCACGTTTTGGCCTTTGTGCAGAACTCAGTCTGTAGCTCAGATAAAATCAACATCAAAACAATTGTGCAAGATTACGTACCATAATCTTGGTATTAGTCTTTCTCTACCTGAAATGTTTTTGAGATGGTTTACTAGCTGTTAAATACTTGGAAGAAAAGAAGGCCGTAGTCTCGCTTTCAGCTTTCTTGGTAAAATCCTATTTATGATGGAGCAGTATATTAATGACTGATTTCATGTGCTGAATACTGCAGTTTTAGCTCAGAACCCGTAAGGAGAGTGTCTTCTTTTTTTTTTTTTTTTTTATTTAATGGAACCAGTAGAATATAAAGGATGGTCAGAATAGATTTTGGTAGGAGTCAAAAATCGCATGAAGAAAACAATATTTGTACACTAAGCAGGTGACTTTAGATGCTCCGTGTACTAGCTATTTTAATGCTTTAATTGTTACCTACAGGTATGATTTTGTGATTTGCATAGATATTTTTAGTGAATGATTTAGAGTCTGCATTTAAAAACTGATCATGTGCTGTTAAATGCAGGGAAGATAAGGCTCAATTTTTCTTGTTTATGAACAGCAGAATTTATTTTCTTCTGTGATAGTTAGACTTCTTGATGGTCAGCTCCACTGTGCTGAATAGGGAATTTATTGTGGCTGAACTTTCAGTTTTGAATTTAAGCTTTAAAAAAAAATAATCAATATCTGGTACAAGGATCAGCAATGCTGAGTGGTTCTCTACTTTGGCCTTTTAATGTTATTTTGACAACAGTCACAATGTGCAACTTAGTACCCATCATGTCACTTCTGTAATACTGTACCTCAAACTGTCCCAAGATGCATAGTAATAGTCATAATAAGATCACATCTACCTTAAGCCAGATTTCATGTGCTAATGTACAAAAATGAACTCTTTTATTACAGATCTAAAGGATAAATTTGCCTTAAAAATAAAAACGAAACACTTTAACCTCTTCAGAAAAAAAAATATATATATTTGGATATTATTCAGATGTAATTGAATCCTATAGCTGACACACACACATGCAGGTAATTGTGACAAAGTCAGAGAATTACATTTTAGTGAGTGGTCAGACGAGGTCATATCAAAGCCTACATAGCTCTGCAAAGACCATCTATAGCTAATGATGCTGTGCACATAAAGTTCTAAATATATCTTGGTTAATCCATGATTTGATTATGGGGCCCAGCTTTGTTGATGCATAGTATTTTACTGTGGCTTGCGGAAGGTTTACCTGCTTTTAATACAGAACATCAAGGCCCTTCTGGATTTTGCTAATTTAACCAAGGTAAATTATACTCTTTATTTATTAAATAGGTTCCTTCTTTGCTTGTATTGTCCTAAAGGCAAAATGAAATCTTTAAAATTAGCAGGCTAATTCTATTACAGTATTTTCTTAATTTGAACTGCATGTCTCTTGAGAAGAAAAAAAGTCAGCAAGCATGTCTGTAAAATGTTTTTTGTTCTACTTGTATAGGCCCCATTTGCACATAAATAATTTAAAGTGTGCCTATATAGTGTGTGTCTGTGATATTTTAATTGTCTTTTAAAACTGACTAAACTGATATACCATCCAAAAAAAAAAAAATTGAGCTAGATTTACTATTTCAATTAGCACCCCACAATCACAGAAGATAATCTAATTTTTTTTAGATTATCATCTACAACTTGTTTTTTTCTTGAAAAAGAAAACTTACTTGCTATAAATAACAACACCTAAAAATAAATAATAAAATAAATAAATAGTGGAAATTGAGAAGAAGTGAGTTTTGTATGAATGATCCATAAAGACTTTGGTAGTTGGTTTCTGCCTGCCCTATTCAATTCACAAGCATTGAATTCTAGACAATAAAGTGGTGAATTAGTGCTGCTCTCTGTTTGTCCACAGATGTCTGTTATGACTTGTTTCCTTGGATGATGATGCAATTCAACTCTTCCTCCTCTGCTCTGCTGTTCTTGGAATCCCTGCATAACCTTCACACTTGTCATGCTTGATCTTATGGCTTTTTTGATCTTGTTTCTTGCCACAACCATATTCTTTTCCAGTAATGTGTAATGAGTGACATAGTTCAGTTTTAATTATTGAGACCAATCACTTGAAAGAGGAAGAGGACGATAAAAATATGTAGTCTGCTCAGGAAGGCAAAGAGGCCAGAAATATACATAATACTGTAAGGAAAGAGAAAGGGATTCTATCAACTGGAATTGTAGGCTGGTACTCACCATTTTTAAGAGCAAGTTTGGACCCATGCAAAGTAGAGTTTTGTTTGGACTATCAGTGTTGTGTAGGGATTGGTTCTTTTGCTTTTCCACATAAATGAAACTTTATACTAGATGAAAATCAGGAGAAACTAGAAACTTGATCCTCGATTAAGCCTTGCTTAATGCACAACAGTCCCAGTTAGAAGTTTTTGCAGCTTTTACTTTCTGTTACGTTGGTAATGTTGGTAAGGTCAATAACAGTTCTCTATGCACTGCATTAGCTTTGTTTTTTCCTTTGCTTGCTTTCTTCTTTGCAGTTCAGAGTTCAGTCACAACCTATTATTCAAATATAACACGTTATCAAAGACTTTCAAAAAGTTTCTCTGAAAAATCATTAAATGAAGATAAGGAAAGGGAATAAGCACAGGAATTTATGGGATAAACTCAGTAGAGCTAGATGAGTTTCTGGAGGAGGAATTCATGAAATGTCACCTATGAGTCAAGTCACAATTTTATTCTGCAGTAGTAAGAAAGGTGAGAAAGATATAGTAATAATTGATTTTAGACATATGGAAAGATGATCAGTTGAGGATGCATGTGGTGATGCAATCAGTGAATGGAAAATGTGATTGCTTTGTGGAATGTAGAAGCCCCATTGAGTTAGATTCTAAGAAAATGTTGGAGATAAACTGAAAAAAGGAACGTGTTGGATATCTTCACTGGGGTCATAGCTGAGTCAATTAGAAGAAACGGTAGCCAGAGACAGTGAAGCTTATCAGGTGAATTTGGAGGGAGCAGGAGGGGCCTGGATGCCAAGCAGTGGATTTCTGAAAGGCAGAATATTGGTTATGGGACTGTGCAAGGTTAAGGGATGATTGCGTAGAGAGAGGTGACAGAGGTTAAAAAGGAATATTTTTCTACCCAATATGTAATAAACCTATGGAAATTATTGCCATGAGTTATCAAGAAGACGAGGAGTTTATTGGGATTAGATGTCTATATGGGTAATGAGAACCATGTGCATTCCATTAGATAGGACAAAATTAATTAGGGCTAAAATCCCTCATACTTGAATGCATAAATCAAGCAGTAATGGTAGAGGTTAGGAAAAAAAACTTCTCAAGATGTTCTCTATAGAGATGTTTTTGGCGGACTGCAATCTAAAATCTTTCATTAGCAGGTCCTTCACAGAATCACAGAATGGTTGAGGTTGGAAAGGACCTCTGGAGGTCACTCAGTCCAACCCCTCCGCTCAAGCAGGGTCACCTGACGCACGTTGCACAGGATTGTGCTTTTGGATCTCCCCAGAGAAGACTTCACAGCCTCTCTGGGTAAACTGTTCCAGTGCTCTGTCACCCTCACAGTAAAGAACTTTTTCCTCATAATCAGCTGGAACTTTATGCATTTTAGTTTGTTCCTGTTGCCCCTCATCCTGTTGCTGGGCACCACTCAAAAAAGTCTAGCCCTATCCTCTTGACACCTTCCCTTAAGATATTTATGTACATTGATACGATCTCCTTGATAAGAGTGGTGGTGATAGGTGGTGATAGGCCAAGGGGGAATGCCTTTAAACTAAAAAAGGGTAGATTTAGATTAGACAGTAGGAAGAAATTCTTTACCCTGAGGGTGCTGAGAGACTGGCACAGGCTGCCCAGAGGAGCTGTGGATGCCCCATCCCTGGAGGTGTTCAAGGCCAGGTTGGATGGGGCTTTGAGCAACCTGGTCTGGTGGGAGGTGTCCCTGCCCATGGCGGGGTGGGGGTTGGAACTGGATGGTCTTTAAGGTCCCTTCTAGCCAGAACATTTCTATGAATCTATGATCATCTTCATAGTCTTCCACTGAATTATTAATTAAATAATGTAAATCCTAAATCCTAGGCAGACCAAGTAGATTAATGCCCCAATGATCGCCTCTAGTGTTGGACTTACTGGGGTCATCAGGAGTAGTAATAATGATGTTCTGAAATTGATTGCGTTGCATTGTTGATCAATTTTCCACTTTTCTGGTTGAACTAACAACTCTCCAATTAGTCTAAAAGCAATAAATGTTATTTACAGACTGTTAATTTCAAGAGGAACAAAACAAAAAGCAGGAGAGAGAAAAAAAAAACAAGTTTATTTGAATTTATCACTTTATAAATCTGATCTACAAGGAAGAGTACATAAAATAAAAGTATGCTTTTTATGTATTTAGGCATATTGCAGCTATGTTAATAACATTGGACATAGTACCATTCAGTCACTTTCACTTAAACAGTTCAAACAATTTAAAGAATCCTAGATAGTCCAATTTGCTTATCATTTATTCTCTATTTATGCCATTAAACTTAATGCCATTGTTTCTTTTATCTGACAGTACTTCAAAGTTTTTTAATAAGGTTTACCTTCATTATTTCAGGCTGTGTACATACAACTCATTTACCTCCTGTGAGTAGCACTCTTGCTCTAGAGTGCAATTTACTGTGGTCCCTAGCTTGTCCTTAAAGAGGCAATTCAGTGCTGGCTGGCTGAGTAGTACATTGGATATCGGCTTGTGTTGTTGCCAGAAACATTTAGTAATCCATTGACTAAAATATTCAAATATTATTTTCTCTTATTAAACAGTATTCACTTTACAAAACAATAAGCATAATCATTTTTCAATAACTTAAATACTAGTGTTCTATTATGTACTTTAGCCCTAAACGTTAGAAACAGTATTTTTTCTTTTCTTTTCTTTTTCATTCTGGAAGAAATTTCTTCTTTCACTAGGGTGGATTCATACCAGAATCACAAGACTATACTGTTTATTGAAATTGCTGTTATGAAGCGAATTTCCCCAAATATTCAAGCCCCCAAATAGAATATTGTGGAATATAACTGATATTTTGCACAAAAAGCATGGAAACTCCCATAGTAGTACTTGGAATTTTCTTACATAAAAAGCTATTTTTATCAGAGGCTGGTTACAGAAATTTTTCCATCTTTGTAACTGACCTCTTACAAATAAGTAATGATACTATTAGGTAGCGTATGTGATATAATACATGTGTAGTTTTATTTTTTTTAACTTTGTCTTGGTGAAATAAGAAAGTTAGGACAATCTGACAAACTAATGTAAAGAATTCATACCCTGCTGATGTAACAGGGACAACAAAATGCATGCCAAATACATGCATTTATGTATGCATACACATATATGATATGCATGTCCATTGCAGACTATTTTTCTTTGTACTATGTGAAAAGAACACCTGTTCAAACCTGAACATGAGAAATTTGTGGTTTGTGTCACAATATTTAAGTATGGTAGTTCCCAATGTTTTCCTCTATAAACCTGCCATCCTTGATGTGGTACATTGTAACTAGAAGTGCTGCCTTCGGAAAGGGCTATTTGTGACAGTCACATTTCACTGTCAAGAAATCTTCACTTCTGACTGCTGCTTTAGGAAGAGGTTATAAAATTTCTCTTCAGAGAAAAATGTAATCCAGAAATGCATGACCTGAGCTGTTTGTGATGCAGCACAAGCACCAGGGCATCTCCTGTGTACATTCCTGTGTTTCTGAATGTCTGACCTCAGGCATATTCATGGTCTTGGCAATAAACTTGCTGTTTTTCTGGTAGTGTTCATATTTCCTTTGAATTCCTTGTTGGGTTTGGTTTCAAGTATTGAAACTATACACATTTGTTACTGAAAACAACAAGATTATTTCCAGAAAATTCACTGAGCTTCCGATCAGTTATTTCCTTGTTGCTCCAAAGGGTATTTGTTTAGTTAAGCTGGAGAGGAATTAAATCCAGTTCTTAATCCTTTGTCATACTCAAAAGCTCTCAAACAATTTTTTCCTTTTTTTTTTTTTTGAATCATCACTGTAGAAGGCCCCATTTTTCCAGACAGTTTTCTTGAAGACACTGATGGATCTTCAATATCTTGAGGTGTGGTGAAAGGATAGATGTCTAAATTGCTGTTCCTACTCAGCCTTCACAAATTTGATTAAGATAAAACAGTTTTATTCCTACAGAAGAGCTCAGAATCTCCTAGAAAGGAGTAAGGGTTGTTCTTGTACTTAACAAAACCTCATTGCTCTGTCTGAAGAGGAAAAAGAATCAGTTTTACCAAATGTTTTCAGAAAAGGCTTGTCAATATGGTAGTGAGAAGAAGATGGGATTTTACAAAAGATCATAACCTTTGAAAAGAAAATTTGCTTTAAGACTGAAGTTTTGCTAAAACTTGAAGAGATTCTATAGCAGGATTTTTATGATTTTCTGTGACAGTTTTAGTAACAAAATGATATCAGAAGATTCAGTTGTCTTTCATTGCTAGTTTATAAATGATTGTGTTGAATTTATCATATTTTGATTTACAAATACAGATTTACACGTATTTCAAATTGAACATAAATATATTATCAAATTGAGTCACACAACTAGCTTGTTTTTTTGACTTGTTTCATAATTTTGGGTATTATGCATACGCTTTTTTTTTTTTTTTAACCTGGAAAGCATCTTATGCAAAGAAAAGCTTTTATTTCTGTTGAAAAGGATTCACTGCTAGAACTATATGTTTATTAGTAAACTGTACATGCTCTATATGTTTTTATTTTTTTTCACTTGGAAACTGTGGTTTTGATAGAGCACGGACATCTTAGCTATCTTTTTGGATCGTGTGACAAAGATAATTCAGTATTAAATTAACTCAATGATTTCTCTTCTTTCACTTTATTAAAGACTTTTCCACAAAAAAAAAAATCTGAATGCTTCCTATGAATTTTTAAATTTGATTGAGTTTTCCTATATGCTATAGGAATTTTGCCCTTTTTGGAAATAGAAAAATATAACTATTATAAAATAGTATACATGAAACTGGAGGGAAAAAATCAACATCTGGTCATCTCTTCTGTATCCAGGCTCCACATGTATGTATGCACAAATATTTTTATTAAATGGGTTTGTCACCTCAGTTGTGTACATCCCAAACAATTAATGGATTATATGAGATTATATAAAACCCAATCTTAACAGAATATTCTTTAGGTGTACTGATTGCTTTCACTGGGGCACCATGTAAGCAGAAATGCCAGACTGCTCCCTTCAGGATCTGCTTCTAAGAAGAATGAATTAAATATAGGGCAGGGAGTAATTCTTATAAACATGTTATAAAAATGACCATAACAACATGGAATTCAGCAAAGCAGAAGACACCAGAAAGGTGGGTCTGCATTTGAGTTAATTAGAAATCAGTTTCGAATTTGTTGTGTATTTAAATGACTTGGCTGCATTTCCTGTGTCTCAAAGGAAGTCATTGTGCTCTAAGATGACTTTCTGTTTGATTACTAGCTTTCAAAATCAGATTTAAGTCTTTCATGCAAATGAAGTTCTCTTCATAATTATATGAAGTTATTTGGATAGGTTTTAGATTACACTGGAAGATATTTTCCCCTGATGCTGAATTCAGTTTGTAGTATTTTTTTTGATTATTCCACTTGAAGTTCTTTTTCACCTTACTATATATTCTGTTACATGAAAGTTTAAATAAACAACAATTTCCATAAACAAAGATCACAAATACTTGTACTATTTTTAGTACAAACACCTTACAGAAATTCTGTTTTCAGTTTACAATACAAATTCATCCACACAGATGCACACTGCCATGGAGGAAACCTTTCACAGGTAATAGCAACCCACTCTGATGGAATTGTGGCCACTTCCTTCCTCTGTGCCACTTGCACTAACCAAACCATTAACATCTGCTGAACCTTCTCCCCATCAGTCATCAATCATGAGCAATCAGTCAGGTACTTGATAAGAGAGGTAGGAAAACACTTCACAAGGCTAAAATTGTTTTTACCATGGTTTCATGCATACACTCAAGTAACAACAGGGTAAAGGTTTAGTAGCAACTTCAGAGCCTGCACGCCTGTAAAACAAACCCATCAAAGTAGAACCCGGTAGTATGTTTAGCAGAGAGACCTTCCATGCAATAGTGCCCTTTACTTGAATTGCAACCCAAGGATTGTGGCATGGAAGAACAACTAAAATTAGTTTACAGGGTTAAAGTGAAGAAAGTGAAAAAGATGCTAGAGGCCTTCTTTGAAGCCTGCTGTTGTTCAGTATTTCTGTGCTCCTTGTATCAATATTATTGTATGAAGCATATATTGCTGAAGCCTTAGGTTTGCACTTTTCTTTAATATCTGGAGGTTTACTTGATCATATACTTGATTCTTGCACTGAAAATGCGAGAGACGTATTTGTAGCGATCCACATTCTGAAGGGCCTCAGAAATCAAGTTGAGGGCTCCAGAAAAGGTCTTGCCAACTTTTCAGTTTACTGAACCTGCTTTGATAAAAATGGAATTTGAGTTAACTGAATTGCATTTTGAGTTGTTGGAATATTTTCATGAATGTAATGGTTTTAAATTGGTAATTCATAAAAACGGAGAAAATGAAGTTAGGATATACTATGGATGTGACAAGCTACTGGAAATCTACTATAAGTGTATTTACTTTCTATATCCAAAGTGAATATCTTTGTTATTTCAAGATATGTTCTATATTTTACGTACTGTGGTATTTCAAGGGCAAGTATATGAAAATTTACTCTGTCTGCATTGCTGGTGTGCTAGGCGTGAAAAGGACTGCAGAATCTCGACTCTTTCCCCAAAGTCTCATAGTATCTAGGGACACTTGTTTGAATGCCTCTCACTCTTTTTATGATTTGTGGTGTTTTATTCATTGACGCTGGGTTGCAGGTATTGCGTTAAATGCAAAATAATCTTCTCAGATATGAAAAAACATCTTTCCTGGCAACTGACTCAGTCTTTTCCCATCCAGAAGTGTCTATGATGATTTTGTCACCTTGGCTTTTGAAAGGAACTTCAGTGAAAGACACTCATAATCCTTCTTTTCCAGTAAATCTTTGGTTTTCATTTCTTTTGTGTTTCTTGGCAATGCAAAATAACATTAATAAGGAGAATAATATTTAAACTTCTCCACAGGTTTAAAGTTGATATTCAGGCATTCATTTGACTATTCCTTCACTAAGTAGGTGCAGTGAGACTGAATTTTTTGCTTCCCAGATTCCCTGAAAAATAGAGTAACCAGGAAGTCTATACTGCGAAGTAACAGGACCCCTGTTGCAAAGCAGATGAAGCACACAAACCTTTCTCATTCTTGCTTTCCCACTCTACTTTTTCCTTTCCCCTTTCAGCATGCATATTGCATATGAAAACAGCAGAGCTGGAGCCTGGAAAATATACTGATCTATTATTCATGCATATTGTATGAATTTGCCTAATTTCCTGCAGTTATGACTTAATTAGGTAATTATTCCACTCTGTCATTGAATGTGATTTCTTAGTTATTCCTCTTGTGACCAGTGAATATGCTTTCCATTACAACGTAAATACAACAAAATCAATGATGTTGTCAATGAAAATGGGCCATATAGGAAGTTTTTTATGGTGGTCATTTTGGGGTGAAAATGGTTTACTGTTCTTTGGATGGGTGTAGTATATCAGAAACACCCAATGCATTCTAACCATTTGGTTTCAGATGGGAGAGACTATCCTTTTCACACATCAGCTTTCTGCTACTCTGTTGCTTCCCAGGCTGAATCATGCCAATCTCCTTTCTGGAATATATATATATATATATATTATATATATTAATTTAGCTGTGATTTTCGAATACAGTCTGAATTCTGAAGCCTGACATGATTAAACTCTACTGATTACTGCTTGTTCCTTGATTACTGTTCTGTTCCTTGGTCATGCAGCTTTTGACAAGAGTCAGAGATATTAAATCCAAAAGTTTCAAAAAATCCTAACGGGTTGGAAAAGAAAATTCCTGTTGGTGGGGGCTGGGATGGGGTGAAAAATGGGGTACAATTTCTTAAAAGAAGGTCATGTGAAAAATGTGAAATTCTATTAAGAGCCAGAGCTCAGCTCCGCCTTTTAATAAGAAACTGAAGGTCCTGTGATGACACAGATCATGAAAATATTGGAGGAACTTGCACTTATTGTCAGGAGAATGCACAGCAACTTATGCTTGATTTGTTATCTGAGCATCTTATTTTGTAGAAAGACATTATGTGATAATAAAGTAAGTGCTGCGGGAAAGCTGTCATGACATAGCTTACTTTTCAGTTTGCTAAACCATATGTAGTAGATTCTTAGAGATGTGACATCCTATCCTGCAACCTTATGTTGCAGAGTTAATTTTCTTTGGAGTGTGGGGGAGAGTGTGGGAACAACACCATATAAGTTGTTGGAATTTTCCTAGAAACTCTATAATGGACTATTTTCTCAGCTTTAGTGTAGACAGATCATAAAAGAAAGACTTTCAGTTTTGAAAATGTTTTCAGTGGACTTGAAAGAAAACTTAACAGTTTTGTGCAGATTTCTCTGTATTTAAAAAGAACAGAACTTTAAAGAACTTTTAATTTCAGACTGTTTCGGTGCTTTTTCAGATAGCAGTTAGTATCCATGAATAGCCAAAGGTGTCAAAACTATTTTTGTGATTTCAAATGGGTAGCTTTAATTAGGAACAAGCTCTTAAAGGTCAATACCTTTTATTCTAGGGTCTAGCTGTGGTACACACAGTGCAATGATTTCTCTCTAAATATCAAGGGGAAAAAGCGCAGGGTCATATCCTGCTTGCCTGACTCACAAAGGTAGTTCTATTGACTTCTGCAGAAGTGTTTGCATGAGTCAGGCAAGCAGACTTTGCCTCTTGCTTCTCTTTCCCTCAGCCTCTTCTGTGCTTCATCCTGCATAGCTGCTCTGTTTGCAGGTGTGAAATAAAAATGAGCAGTGGCATGGCAGTAATTTAATGTTGGACTTTACCTACTGAAGTAAATGTCCAGTTTGATTGACCAAACTATTTTGATGGTATTACTTCACTTACACCAATTACTTCTTTATTCCATGACTAAAAATTTAACAAGGATTTAGTAGGGGAGGATTTAATTAGAAGAAAAAAGTCTCTTGGAGGCTTGGTGTTAGGGAATCTAGTTTGGTGCCGTTGGCAGGTGGTTCTGAGAGAGATGTTTTCAATGGGAGCCTTGCTGAGAGATGAAGGGCTTTGTGTTCCCATGTATCTACCAATTCCAGTAGTGAATTCATTAGTTGTGAATGGTACAACTGAAGGGATCTTATCTCATGTTATCAGTTCAAAAAAAGCATAAAGGCCCCGGATCATCATTTTGCATATTGCTTCAATCATCTGATGCCTTGTAGAGAAAGCATACCTCCTTTCAAGCCCTGATGAAATTATGCATCTTCTCCTGAGGAAGAAAAAAAAAAAAGAAAAAAAAAAGATTCAAAGCTACATGCTATCTATTTAGCACACCATCACAGCCTGGAAGCTGTTCAAAAATGGTAAGTTCTCAGTTATCTTCTGTCCACCAATACGCAAAGACTATTAATTCACTATCCTTCCCCATTTTCTCCCTTTTCAAGTTTCCTCCACAGGTCTGAGCTCTGCATAATGGCTTCCATTTTGATCTGATTTTGCTCAGCCTTTCACTCCGTGAATCAATCAAGTAATGTTCTTGTTTTGGAATGCTGATGTTGAACTCTCCACGGCAATGACTTGAGACACTGTGATAATTCTATTTAGCTTATGGTAAATATCTCAGCAAGGAAAAAAAAAAAATCTCTTGCCTTGCAGCTTAATAAACTGTCATAACAGATGCAGCTGTGTAAAATGGATTTGAAATCCTCTTTACTTCACTTTGTATATTTTCATTTCTGGCTTTTCATTGTTACCTGGTTGTTTAAAACTTTTTTGTATTTCCAACACCTCTCTTAAATATTAGGAAATCCTGGTCACAAAATTAAACAACACAGTGTAGGTGGCTTTGGTTTTCTTTTTGATGCTAAAACAGAGCTTGAAGTGGCCAGTGGGACCTCCCAAATCCTGCTTAATCACATGGTCCCTTAAGCGGGTCTATATAAAGCTCTAGGGAAAAATCTGTGGAAGGAGAGTCACAGGTTATCCTTGAAAGGGAACTACTAAAATGTTAATTATCTGATCATCAACATTTTTAGTTAGGGTCATTTTTCAGTTTTATCTTCCCACTGTAGATACAATTTGAGCAGTGACAATTATGGTGCTGACTGGCAAGCTGAATCTCATTGCAACTTTATTAATTAAATAATATATTTTTTTTTTGGTTTAGATATCTCAGCACTACATACAGCAAACTAAGGTGCATATTGAAATGGTTCCAACATGCATGAGAAATTGCAATGCTCTACTCTTTTATGATTTTCTAAGAAACATTCCACAAGATACTGATTAAAGAGAGGAGTAGTAAACTAGGAGATACTATCCAGCATGCAACTACTGGTAACTTTGAAGTAACATGGAAGGAGTAAGTAAAAGATTAAGTAAAAAGAGAGTGTAGTGAAGTGTTCTTCAATTTTGAAAGTATAATAACAGGTTGGAGTAGGGGAAAATGGGAATTTTGTGTCCGTTTCTAAATGAGGTAGGAATTTTCTGAGGAAGACTGCCAGCAACTATGAAACCGATGCTATAGAAAAAATGAAACTGGCTTTTGCAGTAGAGAACGAAAGCCGTAGGTAGGCTCCATCTACGAATAATGTAGAAGGTAAATACTAACTACTCATGAGGAAAAGCACAGAGCCTCAATATGTTTGTCATGTAAATGTCTTTGAGTGTCCTAATCAAGGGTGTCATGGAAATGTAGTACAGTCTTTCTGAAAGAGATTTTGACAATAACTGACTTAAGTGGTTTACTGAGAGTTGTCAGAAATTCTGGTGTCATGTTGTCCTTTTTGAGTTGTTTGAAAATTGGAAATTCATACTTCTCTCTTTATGTTTTCATTTGAAACTGGCAGGGACTTATTGTTGTTTTGAATGACAAATATATTGAGAAAAAGAGGAGAGTTCAGGGAAAAAGAAAGGGCTGATATGACATCAAGATTTTAAAATGACAGAGTTCAAAATTGAAATAACTATGGGAATACACTGTGTGCAATTGACAGTTGAACCAGAAAACTTCACAGACTGATGATTTTTGTTCTAGCATATTTGCCCTATGTCCATGTGTCCACTGTCTGGAATAAGATTGAATGTGCAATATTAGAACTTTGAAAAGTCCTTCATATGGCAAGAGACAAAGATAAAGAGCCCCTCTCCATCTTTCCTGTAGGCCCCCTTTGGGTACTAGAAGGCTTCTGTAAGGTATTGCTGGATCTTTCTCTTCTGTAGGCTGAACAACCCCAACTCTCTCAGCCTTTTTTCACAGAAGAGGTTCTCCTACCCTCTGATCATCCTTGTGGCTCTCCTGGACCTGCTCCAACAGGTCCACACCCTTCTTGTGCTGGGGGCCCCAGGGCTGAATGCAGTACTCCAGGTGGGGTCTTACAAGGATGGAGTAGAGGGTGAGAATCACTTCCCTTGACCTGCAGGTCATGCAATTGGTTTTCTGGGTTACAAGCGTGCACTGCTGGTTCATACGCAACTTTTCTTTCAGCAGTACCCCCTTCAAAGTCCTTCTCCACAGGGCTGCTCTCAATCATAGAATTATAAAGGTTGGAAAAGACCTCCAAGATCTTCTGGTCCAACCATCCTCTTACTACCAATGTCACCCACTATCTGTTGGGTGTCACACCACTAATCTGTTCATTCCTGAGTCTGTAGTGATGTTTGGGATTGGCCTGAACCAGGTGCAGCACCTTATACTTCGCATTGCTGAACTTCACGAGGTTCATCTGGGCGTGCTTCTCAGGGTCCCTCTGGATGGCGTCCCTTCCTTCTACCATATCAGCTATGGCACTCAGGTAGCTTGGTGTCATCTGCAACTTGCTGAGAGTGCATTCAATCCCACCGTCTATGTCGTTGATAAAGATATTAAACAATACTTGTTCTAGTACAGACAGCTGAGGGACATCATTCATCATTGTTTTTCCACCTGGACATTGAGCTGTTGACTGCTACTCTCTGGATGTGTCAATTCAGGCAATTGCTTATCCACCAAACAGCCTACCCTTCAAACACACCTCTCTCCAGTTTAGAGACAAGGATGTCAAGGATGTCTTACAGAAGTCCAGATAGATGATATTAGTTGCCTTGTCCATTGATGTAGTCACTCCATCATAGAAGGCTAGTAGATTGGTCAGGCACAGTTTGCACTTGGTCAAGCCATATTGGCTGTCTTGAATCTCCTCCCTGTCTTCCATATGCCTTAATATAGCTTCAAGAAAAATACATGCCAAAATCCTCCCATGCACAGATGTGAGGCTGACTGGTCTCTAGTTCCCTGGGACTTCCTTTCTACCCTTTCTAAAAGTGGGAGTGATGTCTCCCTTTTTCCATTCACTGGGGACTGCACCTGACTGCCAAGACTTCTCAAATATAATGGATAGTTAATCACACCAGGTAGATCTCGTAAAGGCAGATACTTGCACAGCCACATTTTTTTTCAGAGATTCCAATTTTGGAGAGGCAATGATCTTTTCTTCTAACGAGCATATGTGAGTAAGAGTGTTACTCAAATTGCTTTGATATTATGCTTTGATTTTTAGCTTCTGTCAGATACTCAATTGAGATCAGCAGCTGTCTCAAACATTTTCAAACACAGTGATAGATGAGAAAATATTGCATAAAGTAAATTACTGGAAGTTTTCCATAGAAAATACTGAAGAATTGCTGAGGCTCCCTTGAGAGTTTTTTCTTCACTGAAAACTTACAGATTAACTTGGATACACATAGTTATATGTCAATAACATGTTTTGCTTTGTATAGTTTCTGGAAATTTAAATTCATGTGTTAGAATGTCAGTGTGGAACCAAAAGAGTTGTGAACCTGAAGTAAATATATGTTATGGTGCTTCCAAATATATTAGTTCTGAAACTGTTGAGATTTAAACAATTTTAACTTCTTCAAGGGGATTATATCAGTTTATTGTTGCTGGGGGTCAAGATTACTGGAAACATAAACATATATATATATTTTAGATTATAAATAGTTGTTTTGATAAGTACATTTAAACAGGAATTCTTCCAATGTGAAAACAGTAAGTAATTGGTTGAATTGTCAAGGATGATGCCCTGTGCTGTCACTGTCTTCAGGTATATGACATTACTTAGGATGTTAGACAGGAAAAAGAGAGACAGCTTTCATCTTGTATTGAATACGTAAAAAAATTATAATTCTGAACTGACAGTTCTAGGTTTGCAGAGTATTTGTAACTTTTCTGATTTCTCTGATATCAAGCTGCAATTTCAATCATTTTGGGACATGTACTGTTACAATCAGATGTATAAAACTCTGAAAGAGCCAAGTTTTGACAGGAATATTGAGTGGCAGGTATATAATAGTGTCTGACTAATTGATAGGAGCTCCTGCAATGGTGCTGCATTTGTGTGACTGAGTTAATGCTGTATGTACGAGTGCAAAATCACCATTTACTAGGGACATGATACAGCCTGAAGTTCTAAACCTTCATATTTTCATTGGATTTTTGCTTATTTTCACAGGAGAGCAAGGTGAATTTTTATTACTATACAATGCCTGTACTCAGGAAATGCTAAATGCAAATGAAACAGGCTGTAAAGAGTTTAGTGTCCTGAGAGGAAGCAGAATAAACTCCTCTCCTTGTCAACAGTGAGACACATGTTATCATCAGTGGTGGAAAAAAATGTGACTGCACAGCCACATCATATCTAGCCAAATGGTTCACATTTACCATGAATGGATAAATTATACATGGCGCCTACCTAAGTCCAGAATTCCCGTCATATGAATATGAATTTACTTAGTTCTTGTAAACATCTTGATACAACATTAGTGCCATGCAACCGAAAAACATTTCGAAGATATACTTGATGACGGTAATGCAAGTTAGACCAGAATATGTTACTGTACCCTAGTGCAGAGCTATCGTAATTGATTTGGCTATAACTGGACATCTGTGATTGAATGTAAAATATTGGTGATTTTTGAGTACCAGCTCTGCACCTCTTCTTTTGGTGTTTTCACAGGAAAAAAAGAGAAAGAAAGAATCCTGTATGAATGTGTTTTAGCTTTTCCAAACCACTTGACCACAAGACCTGTTTGTGTGCAATTCAGTTAGTGGTGTCCCTTTCAAACGTGTGTTATAAATAATATTTATATTATTCCAAATTGCTTTAAATTGTACCAGCTTGCATTGATTGTACTTATTCTTCAGTCAGTCCAGGATCCCTTTAAAACTGAGTGTGTATGATAATGGTATCACATACAATGAACTTATTTTCATTTTGCATGTTTTACTATCTTAAAATCTGTGACTTAAAAACATCAAAGTGTATGCTAAAAGCTCTGCATTACATCCATGTACATTTTATTGTAGTTCAGCTTATAGTTAAAGTCTGTAATCTTTTATTAAAGCATTTCATTATTCATATGACACCCTAAAGGACATTTTTAGATTAAAAACGGGTCAAATGTAAGAGACCTTGATGAGGATTTGATCAAAACCCTATTCATCATTTGCACTATTGGCTTTTTCTTCTCCATCTTTCAGCCGGAGCAAAGGCAGTCATGTATAAGTGACTAGCTTATTTCAGTTTCGGTTTCTAATGCACTATGATGTTGCGATATTTCCGTTCCAAAACAGGAGATGTCCATTTATTGAAATAATAATCCACTGGCAGTGTTAAAAATATATATAATGAAATATAGAAAGGTAACTAAATGTCCACTTCTACATTTGATTATAGGAGTTTTTGAAGACTTAAGGTTTTTTTTTTAGTACATATTTTGCAGGATGTAAGTCCAGAGGCACAGCTTGCTCTGGCAGTATCCATATAAGTGAAATTTCAGTTGTACACTAGCAAAATACATTAGCATAAAGTTAACAGAGCAGGCACATACGTGAGTGAGACTTTTCATGCTTCAAGTCTGAAATGCCTTGCTGATTTATGTTGCTGGATTTAAAACCCCTTTGATTCCAGGTAGTTGTCCAAATAGGTTCAAATATAATAATACGTGGAAGACAATCTGAAGCTGTAAAATAATAGTAACAACAAGCTGTGAAATATGTTGCTGTAGAGAACTCTGGATGCTAAAACTTTATGTTGGTTCAAGAGGAGAGTAGAAAAGTTCATGGAGAAGAAATCCTTCTAGCAGTACAACATCCATTGAAGGCTTTGATTTCAGTACTCAAGGAAGTAGCATATGTATTTTTCTTGATTTATTATTATTATTTTTTAATGCTCTTGTATTTCTTTTTGGCTCTTTGCCATTGTTGAATACAAGTTCTTGTCTCCGAAGGCTTTCAGGGTTACTCTCTATAGCCATTCATGTATCTGAAATGCTAGTCATATTTTCAATATTAAGTGATTTCAGTAGTCTGTCCTAAATAAAATGCATTTATTAAATATAATGGACATCAGTAATGTACAAGTAGTTTGGAATTATGTGTATGTAATCACTTGTGGCGACATGAAAACCGTAATACCTTCAGCCTGTAGCTAGGTTCTGCAGTTTGAGGGCATGCGATCCACTACAAGGTGCAAGACAGTATGCCAGCATGCTCACAGCTGATTAATAAATATTGAAATGTAGTGGAGACAAGAGTACTTGTTTTTATCAACATATGTAACAGTTTGCACGTTTAATATCAAAAATCTGCTTTTTCTTCAGTTCCTCTTGGAATCCAGTTGAAATCCTAACTCCAAATATAACATTTGGGAAGTAAACAGTTTTGTCTTCTTGTCCCAGCATAACTAATACCCATTCTCCACCACAGAACTACTGATAAACTTACTGTTGAGGTGGGACTAGCAAGAGAACTGGGAACATTAGCTTCAAGTGTGGCTATAGATACGCTGTTTTGATTGGTGAGTCTTCTCAGTTTTGAAATGTGTACCTGTTTCTCACCTCCTTTCTTTGAAAGTTAGCCTTTGCTTTATCACAGAAGCGCTGTGTGCACTTGTCTAGATTTGCAAAGCTAAGTGCTGGAAAATTACAGTCTAATTCTTCCACCTTGGATCAGAATGCTGTACTTGCAGTGGTAAATGGTAGTGCCTTAAGCACTTGAGACGGTAGAATCAGAAAGAGCATTTTGTAAGTAAGGTGTCACTCGCTACAAGGAGCTGCTCAGTGCATGCAAAATCAGACTTTTAAGAGATTTTTTTTTCCTCCTTAATGTATGAAAAATGTGGTTCTCCATTCTTCTTCTTGTTCTGGTAGACGTACCTACTTTCTATACACTTGCATGCTTTGAACCTTGCTGGGGTGCATGCTGGCTTTGATCGCTTCATGCAATGCAAATTTAATTTAGGAAGGAAAAGCACTCAGGTAATGCAGCAGGACTTTAATCAATGGGTGGATCATGCCTAGAATTCATGAAAGCATCGGAAAGGTGACCTCTCAGGTACTGTACTGTTTCCTGTACTTGTCCTCAATGCAGGAGGCAAGAAGGAGGGACATGTCAGTGTGCTTTGGATGTGCTTATTTGATATATGGTCCTTTAGGGACTGTAGCCAGCTGATACATGGTAGTGTCCTTCAGTCTCATCTAAATAATGTCAGGGCTTGGCATGGTGCAGAGAGTCTGGGAATGGGTATTGTGCTTTGATAACTTTTCCAATAGCCTTTACTGTGCCATGAGAATCTCTGTACAGCTGAGACCCCTGTTTTTTTTTTTAATGTATTTTTCCTTTTTTTCTGAAACTGAAGTAGTTTAGTTAACCCTTTAAAGATGGATGGGAAAGTGACAGGGGTCCCTCTTGCAGAATTTTTGGGTTATGTTGAAAGAATTTATGGAAACCATTGCAAGAGCTTGTGCCTGCAATATTTTCACTCCGTTTGGCATATCCAGCAGATTCAGGTATGCAGCAGAGACTGCATGCTTTACCAGGATCAACCTCTGAGCTTTCTAGAGCTCATGTGTTTTTACTTTTTATAATGATTAATTCCTGTATAAAATTCTTCACTGAATACGCTATTCTAACCTTGCCACTTATTGGAATTTTAATCCAAAATAAGTGTGGACAATTACAACACTTATTACCAGTCGTATCACTTATATAATCTTGTATCACTCACGGTAGGTCAAAAAAGAGAATGCTTTTGATTTAGATGGATTTCATATTGCATGAATTCATAGCACAAGAAGCATTACTCAGTATGGCCTGACAGAGTCCTACAAATTGTTTCCTACAGCATCATTTTCTTTTGGATCAGATATCTGTTTTTAATTTGCATAGAGGATACCTCATCTAAATTTATTGCACTGGAGACAAGCAAGTCAGACATTATCAAGACTATACTGGCTGCTAATGTCTCTGCCTACTGGTTTAGAGAGAGCATAAATTAATTTGCCATTATTAATCCTATCTTGAGAGGCTACAGATAATTCCATTCTAGTAAAAACGTTTCAAGCCGTTTGTTGTATCAGGTCTACTTACAACCTTGTGGATATATCATACAGTATGGTGCATATAACACATAACAGCCTGCTTTGCTCATCTTTAGTCTGATTTAGAATTGAAAGTATTGCTGTCATGTTAGAAAAGATAGCTTAGAGAAAAAAATAAGCAATTACATATCCTTAACCATATTCCCAGATGCTGGAGATCAGAGCTTTGTTTAGTCTCCTGTTCTACTCGCTCCTTTCCCCCAAAATTCTGTATGGTGCCAAATCTTGATGAGTTCTCTTCTGCAGTATCCCTTTGTTTTCCTCGTCCCCTGGTTAAAGCTGTGCTGCATTCAACTTCCAGCTTGTCTGCTGAGGTTACCTTCTTGCTATACACCTTTTGTACAATGTACTTTCCCTTTAAACTAAGAATATTTATTTTCCTATCATTTTACCTGGCATATCTATGCCCTCTTCAACACTAACTTTTCAGTTCTTCTCTTCTTCATCTGCACAACTGAGCCATGTTTCTTTTTGTCTTCACACTCCTCTTTCAATAACTCCAAGACCTACTGGTAATGGCTGCCTCTTAGTTCATGTTCTGTTAAGAGTTGTGTTTGAAATGTCTTTGTCATGAAAACCCTGTCTTAGAAATGTTCTTCCCAGGAGGTCTTCTAATCCAACAGTAATCCAATAGACAGAACTGCCAAAACAATACACTGCACTTGGAACATTTTCATTCCTCAGGTAACCCAGAGCTTTATTTGTATAAATTGCATTGTTTGACTTTTAATTAAATGCTGATTATTGTTAGACTGTCATACAATATAATTTGCTCAATGTCAAGCACGTTTGCAGCACACAATGGTTAAGTGAGAACAAAAAGCTTCGGAGATGAAAGTCAAACATTCAAAGCTCACAAACTTAGAAACCTGCTTTTACAGGGTCAATGCATAAACTGTTTCTACATAACAAAATTACTACAAAATGTTTTCCAACAAAATTAATACAAAATGCTTTCCGTCTAAATTTACACAGGTGACTGAGCCACTTTTTTTTTTTTTCTCCCCACTCTGAATTTGCATTGGTATTATGCTAATAGCATGAAATTTTGCTATCTGGTATATCATTTCATCTTTCAAATGAGATGACTAAACTTCTGCGTAATATTCTAAAAAGCACTAAACAATTATTTCAACTTAAGTTCAGCAAGCGTTTTAAATATTCTATTCCTTCTTGTACTGTAGCTTGTGTGTTCAGTTATTGTATTTTGATCGGAATTCTTTTTCGTGCTTCTCTTCCAAAATTACTTGAAATAATTTTGCATGATAAACATGGATTCATTTTTTCTGTATTTCTTTGATTTGTAGAACTGCTTTCACAGACATTTAAGATGTAACTTTAGTTGTGGACAAATTCAATAACTGTTTGACCGAAAGCCCACAAACCTTATGCATATCCTGGCAGACAGATAGTAAGAGGTGATTATCAATGTTTTTGAGGTAGACTCTGGAAGATTTTTCAAGTTGAGCTTTTTTGAGAAACGGAGTAACAATTTAAGTAGTTGAGTACGTTGTTAAATTAAGAGCTTTCATCAAATCTCAATGGCTGTATTACACAAAAATGATAGACGTATAGGCAGAGGTAATGGTATTTTTGCTCTAACAACAAAGGTCTTCAGGACACAAGCAGAACAGATTTAGAAATAGTATTATTACCTTTTTGTTAGATCAGCCAGCATAGTTCCAAATTTATACCATCCTACATTACTCAGAGAAGGAATTATGTGCATGAGTCCTCGATGATTTTGTCAATGATAGCATTTAGTCTAATGAGATATATTTTATTATACCTACAAATATTTCTCTCAGTACATAACAGGATATGGTGGTATATAGGTATGCTGTAAATACATACCAATGTTTTATCTTTCTTGTTTTATAAGTTAGTGTTTTAGCTGGTTCTTGGTACAGAGGTGGAACTGCATATATTTCTTATATATACATTGATCAATGGTTGCATAGATATGCTCTGGCGTATTAAGAGAATGGTACCTGAGTGTTTTTTTGTCTTAACTTTTTTTTTTCTGTAGTATGAAAAGATTTTTTTTCCCCTTTTTTTCTTTATCTTTTAGTTGGTAGTCAGATATGAGGCAGGTAGATTGTCCACCAGTGATTTTAAGCACTTCGAGCATATTTTATTCTTTTTCTCATCTTGGATTTATATATTCAGTTTTGATCTGCATTACATACTTATATATTTGCCTAAGGAATGTTTGAGATTTAATATAGTCTGTCCCTGTGTTGGGATCTTGCAGTTTGCTTTTGTAAGAAGAAAGCAGCAGCAATTTCATTCAGTATTGAAAAGCTCATGTATTGAAATTCTGGCTACTTTAAGGTACAACTTGCATTTATCATAAGTACAGAACCTTGGATAGTAAGGTGGGGTGTAAATATTTTACTGACGTCTCTTTGGATAGACGCTTCAAAGATTCATAAGCAGCAAAGCTATGAATGAGTTATGTAGGTCATCCAAGTGACTGCCTTTGTAACAACATAGTTGTGCTTTTGGTGGATGTCACAAATAATATGAGAGAAAATAAACTTATTAACAACGGATTTAGTTTTTTTTCTCTATTTTCTTATCTGTCTGTGCTTGCACAGACAGGTTTCCTTAGTAACGTGAATCTATTTGTTCTAGTCTCAGAGGATGAAAGCAATTTTAATTTGCTAAGCTCAAGAGACCCTTTAAAAAAAGTTTTCTGAGAGCATTTTATGAACAACAATGTAACAGTTAATAGAATCTGATATCTTGGGGTTGTCTATGCTTGGACATCAATGTTTTGCGGCCTACTGAGAGTCCATGAAACCTGTACTGCTGTCTGGAATAACAAACCATCTATTGCCAAACAAATGTTGGACTGCAAATGCACACTTTGCCCAGAAATGAACATTTCATCTGACTGTTGGCCTTCTCATGATGAAAAGTGAGAATTCTCTGTGGCTTTTACTGCAGAGTTAAGTAAAAAAAAATGATTAAAGGTAATGTGGATTACAGTGTCTGAGCTTCAGCATAGACTTGACTGGGCTGTATAAGCTAGGCTATCGCTCCAGGTTAGCATTTGTGAGAAGTCCCAGCTGCAGTTTGACAACTTTCCCTGGCACTGAGCTTGGGGAGGTGCAGAGCAGCTGCTGACTACTTCCGAGAGCAGTCTGATTTTCCTGAGATCCTTAGTCTTGAATGCTTTCTCATCCTTGCTCTTTAGCAAAGAGGTGGATTTCTTACATTTGAAGATGTACTGACAACAACCTAACTGATCATATCACATACATGGAGAAAAGTAATCCAGTATATTTTTCAGACTGGAATTTCAGTTTTGGGGAAGGAAGATTGAGTCTGGTCTCTGAGACATTTTCAAGTGCTTGCCTTTTGAAGATCTTCATGTATCGATCTGAGACTGATGTTTCACTGTGTGACGTTTTGCATCTTCTGGTGAAGCACTGACTAGCAACTTGAGTTAAAAATGTGGTGATGGCCTAGTGAAATCAATGCTTTCCTTGAATTGGCTCAGGACCAACTTTAAAATTCCAAGACATTAAGGTGGGTTAAAGTCATCGACTTCTGCTTTCCTGCATTGGCCAGCAACCCCTCTCCCTGCACACAAACTCTTAAACTTGGTCACCAGGCAGGATTTCCAAGTCTCCAAACTTTAATTTGTTACTGCAAAATGGTATGCATTTAAATTATCTATGGGACACTTTAGGACTGAAAGCTTTTTTGTTACCTACAGGTTGTAAATGTGACAGACCTCTATTATTCTACAAAGAAACTCACAATTTAAATTACTCTACACATAGTGTAATGCTCTCCTGAATTGTTCCTAATGAAGGTTGGGTTTATGAGATAATATGCTATTATTGGATCATTTCTAGATGCTTTGTAGGCTTTATACATTTGACAGTTCAAGAAGAAGCAATTCATTTACACAGAAAATGCTTCCCTCTAAGCAAACCAGAGAATGCCCACAGCCATCTATAGAAGTGCATTGGTGGATTGATAATGATTTTGTAGTAATGTTTTTGAAATGTGCATGTTCTTAAGCACTGGTTACTAGGTATAACAACAAGCATTTTATGGATAAAAGGGGACTTTTATTTCTTATAAGCCATCCTGTTTTCTTCATGTGGTGATCAGGGCTAGTTTTGACATCAAATAGGGCAAAGGATGGAGAGGTGATGTCTTAGTTGAAACACAGTTGTGGCATTACATGAACAGAAGGAAAGCCTCTAATGCCCCTTGCACACTGAACACCATTTTGCTTGACAAGATGCACCATTTATTTCATTGGGACTTCACTGAGTCAAGATAAATTACATTTCAGCAGAATAAATTAGCCTGTGAGAGCTTCATGCTGCTGAGACTTCGATGCCCAGGCTAGATCATTTAAAGTTGGGTTTGGTGTTATCTGTAAATTGCTCTGTATTCTCTGGCATAGATATCTGCTAGGAATATGTACGTGCTTATTTTGTAAGGTCCTTTTTGGCCACTGCAGCATTGTGCTATCATTTAGATGCAGTCTACCAAAGAGCTGCAGTTCAGTCTTTTAATCAGTGCTTTTCAGCTGAAAGCAAATGAAAAAGCTCATAGATTTCATTATAGCCAAAGTTTTTCAGTGGGCTTATTTATTTATTTATTTTGATACTGACATTTTGGTGCTTTTAAACATACTTACACTGGAAGGTTAAAGCAGGTAGAAGTATGGTATGACACATGCAGCAGCTTTCTACATTAGCCTATTAGAATGGATATCTATATTCACTGTAACATGGAAAGGTCAGCTGAGTTGATCGTAGCTTTAGACATAGCTTTCAAATGTATATCCTTGGAAACACTGCTTGGTGACATTTTAGTAGCAACCCGAGTTTTCACTTGACCGTAGCACAGCAGTAAAAACAAATATTTACTAAGTGCTAGAAGCTGTATCAGAATGAGAGTCACACAGAGATGGTGCTGCTTAGCTTCTTCATGTACCAAAGACTAGTTTTCATTTTTCTTTCTGTGTTGCTGCTGGTTGGGAAGATGCTGCTGCATTGTATACTTAGATGTTTCCATCTTATTGTATTCCATGGGAGTGAAACTTGGACTTCTTACAGGAACAAATCTAGAATCAGAATGCACCCAGCAGCTTCCAAATGACTAGGGTTTCTTATAACTTTTTTTTTCCTTTTTTTTTTTTTTCTCCTAAACAATCTAAATAATAGTTTTAAAAGTTTGCAATATGCTGTTATGAGCTTTTGTTGTAGCTCCTGAGGGGTGAAGCAAGACTTCAGAGAAGACAAACGTGTCAAGTAAAACCTGGGAAAACACTCTCCTGTGATTTAGGAAATGGGAAGTGTATACATAAACACATTCAAAGATAGAAATTTCAAAATATCTATAAACAAAATAAGGATTCAATCCTTCATATAAAATTGTTTTGAGAGCTGTCTTTCTGCTTGTCATTGCTCTCAGCAACGTTTCATTTCTTCTTGGACTGAAATTCATCTTAGATCTTCTTTGGGAATTTGGTGGCTTGTATGACTTGTACTGTTATTTGCCTTGGGACCAAGGCAAGTTTCTATAAACTGATCTTGTATGCAGCATGTCCCACAGAGGCTAAGCAGTGCAGGGTCTGACATAACACTTAAGTAGACTTAAATAGTCTGGAGCTTTCTGTATGCCTTTTAAAGTGTTACTAAGGAATTAAGCGATATGCTGAAATGACCTATCAGAGAAAAAAGAATATCTTCCCAATAGCTTTTTTTTTTTTTTTGTGGAAAAAACAGATGTCATCTGCTTAGTATTCTAACACTTTAGCTCTTCAGAATTTAAGTATCTGAGCTTTCATTGAGTAAATTTCGTTGTTGTTCTCTGGAAGCCACTAGATAGTGTTATGCTTATCTATTGCAATTTGTTTCTGAATCAATTGTAGGAAAAGGAGTGCCTAGTTTTATATTGCCATAATATATTATTTTACTGGGTACGTTAAAAAGTCTTGGAACCTAAATGGAAGATAATAAAGTCAACCTGAGTACATGGGGGAAAAAAAAAAAAAAAACAAACAAAAAAAACCCACAAAAAACACACCAACAAAACACAACCAAACACAAATGCTCAAATCAAATGTAATTATTGAAATTATTTAAAATAATGTTTTTAAAATTAGTTCCAGTGTATGTATATTCCATGTATATCTTTAAGAGCAACATAACCAAAGGGGAAGCAATTCCTGTGTATCGAAGGAAGAAAACCTAGATGCATACATTGTGCATCCCAAGAGAAACACATTAACAAAAACTGCAAAAAAATAGAATATCAAATTTTGGAATGCCAGAATGCAGGAAAATATCTATAGAGACTTTATTTATCTGTACAGTTAAAGTACAGTTGGAAAGGTTTTAATTGCCAGATCTTGTGGAGTTTTTTTCTTCTTGCAGGACCTCTGCCTTTTACATTGTGTATATACGTATATATATATGGTTTATATATGCACTTATACACAGTTGTACAGTGTTCACCATGGGGTTAATTATTCTTTTTTTTTTTTTATATTGGACTATATGGTACATGGCTCTAAGCATTATTTACTTTGCCATCCAAACCCTACAGAGTACAAAATTACTAATTTCCTCGTGTGCTCATTTCCACGAGGAAATGGTTGGCGACCTGCTACAGCACTTGGATATACACAAGTCGATGGGGCCGGATGGGATCCACCCAAGGGTACTGAGAGAACTGGCGGAGGAGCTGGCCAAGCCACTTTCCATCATTTATCAGCAGTCCTGGCTATCAGGGGAGGTCCCAGTTTACTGGCGGCTAGCAAACGTGACGCCCATCTACAAGAAGGGTTGGAGGGTAGACCCGGGGAACTATAGTTCAAGATCTAAGGCCTGTTAGTTTGATGTCAGTGCCAGGGAAGCTCATGGAGCAGATTATCTTGAGTGCCATCACGCGGCACTTACAGGGCAATCAGGCTATCAGGCCCAGTCAGCATGGGTTTATGAAGGGCAGGTCCTGCTTGACGAACCTGATCTCCTTCTATGACAAAGTGACACACTTAGTGGGTGAGGGAAAGGCTGTGGATGTGGTCTACCTTGACTTCATTAAGGCTTTTGACATCGTTTCCCACAACATTCTCCTCAAGAAACTGGCTGCTCGTGGCTTGGACTGGCGTACACTTCGTTGGGTTAAAAACTGGCTGGATAGCTGGGCCCAAAGAGTTGTGGTGAATGGAGTCAAATCCAGTTGGAGGCCGGTCACTAGTGGAGTCCCCTGGGGCTCAGTACTGGGGCCAGTCCTCTTTAATATCTTTATCGATGATCTGGATGAGGGGATTGAGTGCACCCTCAGTAAGTTTGCAGACGACACCAAGCTAGGTGCGTGTGTTGATCTGCTCGAGGGCAGGAAGGCTCTGCAGGAGGATCTAGATAGGCTGGACTGATGGGCTGAGGTCAACTGCATGAAGTTCAACAAGGCCAAGTGCCGGGTCCTGCACCTGGGGCGCAACAACCCCAAGCAGAGCTACAGGCTGGGAGATGAGTGGTTAGAAAGCTGCCTGGCAGAGAAGGACCTGGGAGTACTGGTTGATAGTTGGCTGAATAAGAGCCAGCAGTATGCTCAGGTGGCCAAGAAGGCCAACAGCATCCTGGCTTGTATAAGAAGCAGCGTGGCCAGCAGGGCTAGGGAAGTGATTGTCCCCCTGTACTCGGCTCTGGTGAGGCCGCACCTCGAGTACTGTGTTCAGTTTTGGGCCCCTCGCTACAAGAAGGACATGGAGGTGCTCAAGAGAGTCCAGAGAAGGGCGACCAAGCTGGTGAGGGGTCTGGAGAACAAGTCTTACGAGGAGCGGCTGAGGGAGCTGGGCTTGTTCAGCCTGGAGAAGAGGAGGCTCATGGGCGACCTTATCGCTCTCTCCAGGTACCTTAAAGGAGGCTGTAGCGAGGTGGGGTTTGGTCTATTCTCCCACGTGCCTGGTGACAGGACAAGGGGGAATGGGCTAAAGTTGCACCAGGGGAGGTTTAGGTTGGATATTAGGAAGAACTTCTTTACTGAAAGGGTTGTTAGGCATTGGAATAGGCTGCCCAGGGAGGTGGTTGAGTCACCATCCCTGGAGGTCTTTAAGAGACGTTTAGATTTAGAGCTTAGTGATATGGTTTAGTGGAGGACTTGTTAGTGTTAGGTCAGAGGTTGGACTCGGTGATCTTGGAGGTCTCTTCCAACCTAGACGATTCTGTGATTCTGTGATTCTGTTATATTCTTTAGTGGTAGTATTGAACTGCTTCACAAACCCTAAGGAATTTATCATCACAGTGATCTTACGTGTTTTTTTGCTTCCCATCTCTTATCCATGTTTAATGCAGAACAGAAGAACAAAATTTAAAATAGGAAGTTTTTACTAATTCGGTTCTTGGTCCAGTTTTCCATTGGTCTTGATAGAGTCTCAGTTCCTCCTGATTTGAATGCCCAGTGTACATCAGTCACCATTTCTGCTTTTTGAAGCCTTTGAGATGCAAGTCACTTGTCTCTGAGTGTTATTTTTTTTCCCACTATATGCTCACTTTGTTCTTATACTGTAACTGTATATCCACTGTTGGTCAGTACCAGGGTCACTGGGGAGATGGTACCGGAGTAGATGGATCTGTTTTGATACCACCATTCTTATTTGCTGTAGGAGAAAACTGATTCAGTCACAGAGTTTGGCTTTTTTCATACGAAAGAAAGTGGGTCTTTTTGGCTGGTGAGCAACAACAAATGAGAAGGAAAGGAAGAAGATGAGTGTATACGCATGTCATGCAAGGCAGCGTTCAAAGATCCGTTTGTGCCTAAAGGACCTGAACTGCGTTGCAACGTACACCTTTGTTTTATTGCATACCCTTTGGAGTGCTTTGCCTCTCAGTCTTGACCTCTGACACAATTATTAAGTCTGGATATTTATTTTTTATTTTTTGAAGTAAGCAGGAAAAAAAAATCTATCAATTGGAACCACGCTGGTCTTGACATAGGACCTTGAATTACATAGCAATCTAACTTAGCAAGCTGATAAACTGCTAGTTTTTATTATTATTATTTTCAGGTAAAATAGATAGAAGCCTTCAGATAGAAGCCTTAGCATTTCAAACTGTACTTGCAGACAGCAGAAGAATCTTGAGACTCATATACATGTCCATAGACATGAAGGATTTTTATAACTGTTCTGGTTCCAGTTAGGACAGAGTTAATTTTTCCTCATAGTAGCTGGTAGGGTGCTATGTTTTGGATTAGGATGAGAAGAGCACTGATAACATGCCGATGTTTTAATTGTTGCAGAGCAGTGTTTACACCAGGCCAAGGACTTTTCAGCTTCTCGCTCTGTCCTGCCAGCGAGCAGGCTAGGGGTGCAGCAGGAGCTGGGAGGGGACAGACCCAGGACAGCTGACCCAAAAGGTCAAAAAACTGGCCAAAGGGGTATTCCATACCATCTGACGTCATGCTAAACAATATATAGGGGAGGCTGGCCGGGGTGGGGGGCCGGCTGCTCGGGGATAGGCTGGGCATCGGTCAGCAGGTGGTGAGCAATTGCATTGTGCATCACTTGTTTCGTACACATTATTATTATTAATACTATTATCATTATCACTATTATTATTATTGTTATTATTATATTCCTGTCTTAATAAACTGTCTTTATCTCAACTCACAGGCTTCACTTTCCCATTTCTTTCCCCCATCCCAGAGAGGGAGGGGGGAGGGTGAGCGAACGGCTGTGTGGTGTTTAGCTGCCAGCCGGGTTAAACCACAACAGTCCTTTTGGCGCCCAACGTGGGGCTTCTTCAGCACAGACCACCTCCTCCTCTGATGATATCCCAAAGTATTTGCCTTCTGGCCAGCCCATAATCACCTCCAAGATTCCTGGGCAACTGGGGTTTCCTATTCGAGCCCGCTGAGTAATCAGTGCAACCCACTTGCTCCATGTAGCATCAGTTGCATGATGCGTAGAGGGGACCCTTCCTTTGAACATCCAGCCTAGTACCGGCAGTCGGGCTGCCAGGAGGAGCTGCGCTTCAGTACCGACCACTTCCGAAGCAGATCGAACTCCTTCATATGCTGCCAATATCTCCTTTTCAGTTGGAGTATAGTGGGCCTCAGATCCTCTGTATCCCCGACTCCAAAACCCCAGGGGTCGACCTCGAGTTTCCCCAGGTTCTTTCTGCCAGAGGCTCCAGGTGGGACCATTCTCTCCGGCTGCGGTGTAGAGCACATTCTTTACATCTGGTCCTGTTCGGACTGGCCCGAGGGCTACTGCATGCACTATTTCCTGCTTAATTTGTTCAAAGGCTTGTCGTTGCTCAGGGCCCCATTCAAAAGCATTCTTCTTACGGGTTACTTGGTAGAGCGGGTTTACAATCAGACTGTAATTTGGAATATGCATTCTCCAAAACCCCACGACACCTAGGAAAGTTTGTGTTTCTTTTTTGCTAGTTGGTGGAGACATAGCTGTTATTTTGTTGATCACATCCATTGGGATTTGACGGCGTCCATCTTGCCATTTTATTCCTAAAAACTGGATCTCTCGCGCAGGTCCTTTAACTTTATTCTGTTTTATGGCAAAACCGGCCTTCAGAAGGATTTGGACTATTTTCTTCCCTTTCTCGAAAACTTCTTCTGCAGTGTCACCCCACACAATGATGTCATCGATGTACTGCAGGCGTTCAGGAGCTTCCCCCTGCTCCAGCGCAGACTGGATCAGTCCATGGCAAATGGTAGGGCTGTGTTTCCACCCCTGGGGCAGCCAATTCCAAGTATATTGGACTCCCCTCCAAGTGAAAGCAAACTGTGGCCTGCACTGTGCTGCTAGAGGGATGGAGAAAAATGCATTAGCGATATCAATTGTGGCATACCACTTGGCTGCCTTTGATTCCAGTTCATACTGGAGTTCTAGCATGTCCGGCACTGCAGCACTCAGCGGTGGCGTGACTTCGTTCAGGCCACGATAGTCCACTGTTAGTCTCCACTCACCATTAGACTTTCGCACTGGCCATATGGGACTATTAAAAGGTGAATGAGTCTTGCTGATCACTCCTTGGCTCTCCAGTTGACGAATTAGCTTATGGATGGGACTCAGGGAGTCTCGGTTGGTGCGATATTGCCGCCGGTGCACAGTTGTGGTAGCGATCGGCACTTGCTGTTCTTCAACCCTCAGCAACCCCACAACAGAAGGGTCCTCTGAGAGACCAGGCAAATGGACAATCATGGAGAAGGGAATTCAGTACCTGAGGGAATTGGCCGTACGGGAAGTAATTTATAAGGACCTAGACGACGCACAAACATCCACAGATCCAGATGAAGTCCGGTGTACACAACCCATGTGGTGGAAGTTTGTACGGAGTGCACCATCATCATATGCCAGCTCATTGGCAATACTAACCTGGAAAGAGGAGGAGAGGAGAGGAGAGGGAGGGGGGAGGGTGAGCAAACGGCTGTGTGGTGTTTAGCTGCCAGCCGGGTTAAACCACAACAGTCACGTACCTATAAACAGCAGGTATCCCAATTAATAAAGCAGCATTATAAAATATCAATGTTGTAATTATCGTTTCTGTTAGAATGAATGTATCTCAATACTATCAGTTTTAATATTCAGAGGAAAATTTTTTTCAGCAATTTTTGTTTGTCTTTGAAACACTTAGCCCCTTATTATTCAGTGTTTCTGAAAGAAAATCAAAATAATTGTGGTATTATTTACAGGTGAAACTAAGATTGATGGAATAGTAAATCATAAGGTACATAACTGTCACCGAGCAAATGCAAAACTGTGCATTGAGGAACAAAGAATTAAAGGAATTTGTAAAGAATGTGGCATTACATTTTGGAAACAATGACTCCAACTTATGCAACTTTAAATCAGGGTGAATTTACATAGCTTATATGACTTATGTGATCTAAACTGCAACTTAGTGAAATGAAAGAAAAAATGACCAGTCACTGGGATTATGTGTGAATGCTCAATACTAAGCCAACCCTAAATCATTGTGTTTCTGTAGAGGCAGAATCACTCAATTTGTTATGATACAATTTCATTAAATGTATATATATATATATATATATATATGTACATCTTAAGTGAAAATTAATGTGCAAAGGCAGGTAGGTGCCTGACTGTGGCTTCTATGTTTTAGGAGTATCCAGATTGTAGACAAGATGATTCTGGTATTAGTAAATGTAGCACAGCATGAGCATTGAATTTGTGCTGTTTGGGCTCTGAAGTACAGCATTTATAAGCTTCATTGGCATCATATTTCTAGGACTGTTTTCTGGAAATTTCTGTGATCTATTCCAAGTCCTTCCATGCTACCTTAAGAATATTAGCAGAACCATGAAGAATGAAGCCCAAATCCTCTAGCCCTCAAGGAACATCTTTTACTTTCTGGGCAGCTACGCTGAGCCCATTAGAAATACCACTATTTCCAGTAACTGGATGATTATCTACCTTTTGCTGATATTGCATCTGTGACCTCCACCTGTGACACTGAATTTAATTATTGGACAATGATACACATACAATTTTGCTCAAATTAAATTTAACCCAGAAGAGCAGTTACCATGGCTGTTATTTTGGGGGAAATTTGGTTTGGGTGAATTTATAAAGGTATAGCAAAGGGACAGCACAAATATTATAATAGGTAAAGCCATGGAAGCTGGAAGATCACTAGAAAATTATGATGGAAATATTGCACAGTTGCTGAATGTCTCGGAGTGTCTAACACACCTATGTAATGTCACCTCCAGCACAGTCACAGAATCAAGAAGGTTGGAATGGACTACCAGAAGTCATCTAATCCAACCTTAGCTAAAAGCATGTGCAGTTGGAGCAGATTGCCCAGGGCCATGTCAAGTTGGGTGTTGAATAACTCCAAGGATGGAGATTCCACAACCTCTCCGGGCAGTCTGTTCTGTGTTTCTTCTTCACTCCATTTTTCCTTAGGAAAAATAATGATTGCTTGAACCTTATGGAAGCCAGTATTTACTAACTGGCTTTTGTATGAAAAATATGCATTAAACAATGAATACTAGAACTTTAAAGTATCTACAGTCCAGTGTCCTGAGGGGAGTAAAGGAGTGAATTGAAATAAAAGGTCTCCAAAGAGCACCAGCAGTCTGGTTACTGGAGATCGCTTGCCTGATGAGCTTGTAACTGGGATACTAGTCTTGTTTGGACCTTTTGGACCTCATCCAATGAATGGATGAGCATCAGTGGATTGTTTTCAAAGAAATTGCTAAAGGCAATTAGGGAAAGCAGAAGCAAAGTCAATGTATGTTTACATCGTGAGGGGATCTGCATCTTCACTGGAAAAATTCAAGGCCTGCAGGTTTACAAAGTTGAACAACCTTGAATTACACAGATATGACCAGGGAAGTCGTCATCTTGAAGTAGTTATAGGCCCTTTCATGATTTTGGATAGTTTACATTACCTGAAGATCTTCCCTAAATAAATGTGTATAATGACCTTAATCTTTTCCTTCCTTCCTGAATCATGGAACGTTTCTTTAAAAAGATAAAGGTCTGTCATATCTGTTTCTTTTTTTTAGAAGAAATGCTGCATCAACAATCTTCAAAAAATAGGAAGAGGTGTGCAGCCAACAAAAAGGTAAACTTTGACAGTAAAAAAATACTTTAAATATATGTATAATGTTTGATTATATACTGCTTGAGATACTAAACATTCCTTAGTTTCATGCATTTAAATAGATTCATGATTTATACACGTGCCTTTCCCATAGAAAACTGAGTCTATGGAATACCATGTAAAATAGTGTTTATTTTTTCCAGTTTCAGGTCTCATGGTAGTTAAGTGCAATATAGAGATTACATTATTATTTTTCTGGGGACTAAAACTGACCTTACTTTGCCATCAGGGGAGATTTTTTACATGGATAATTCTTACTGTTACTTCATTACAGCTATATTGAATTGAGCAGTGCTTAGCCTGATTTGAGGATTATTCATCTGACTACTGAATTCAAATAGTATTTCTATAGTATGTGAAATGTTATCATCTTTAATAAGAGGCATTTAATCATCTCTGTTTATTGATGGTGACATCTTATGTTCTATTATTTTTATTTCCAAGTGAAAGCAAAACAAAGCGAACCACTCACAGAGGATTCAGCTTTCTTTCTTTAAACTTATGCTAGTACATTGTTAGATGCTCTAATTAAATGTTATGTGATGGTCTTTCAGTGCAAGATGCATGACTGTTTTGCTTTCATGCCTTCATATTATGCTTCCAGTTAATAATACTTACCAGTAGGAAACAGTGATAAAATACATTCAAGACTACTTTGATCTTTGTCCTCTCTATTGAATAGTATTGTTTGGTTTTGATGTTGTCCTGCTGCTTATTTGCTAGCTCACTTAGTCTGGGAAGATAAAAGATAGAATCAGTAGTTCAGAATCTCCTATCAGCTCGTGCTGAAGCATTGGTTCTTGCTCTTTTCTCAGTTGGCATGTTCTGTTTAAAACCACCAGTCCCTTTTGGTACTGATCAGTGTATTTCTACTTCAGAAATAGTGTGTTCCATTTATCTTTCTGCAAGGTTCTTGCTCCTAATTGTTTGACATAAAAACATAAGATTTCTGGATTAAAATTAGAACAACCACTGCTACTGCTGTTACTGCTGCTTCTGTCGCATGTTGGTACTGCCTGCTCCCTGCTGTGATCTGTTATGTCACGAATGACTGTTTAAAAAAGCAGTCCAGGGCAAAAATTTCTTGTTAGTCTCAGAAGATTTGCTTATAGATTTAATTGCATATGAAGTTGAGGTGAATATGGTTGCATGGATTTAACCCTATGATTACATGTGTTATCTGAACTCTTGTTGAGTGTTCAAGAACCACTCTCACAGTTGGTATAATTCAACTGAGCACAGGGCCTTAGTTAGACAGTGTCTCTCTTTTGCCTCTAGGGCACTATTTCCTACATTTCTATCATATTTTTTAAAGTGACAAAATGTATAGGCATCACCTAAGATGCAGAAAGTACATTCTAATAGTGTTTCAGTAACTATATGGCACACAAAATAAAGTTCTCTGACACTAGATAGAAGTCACTCTGAAAAGGAGAGGATACATTTTAGCATGCACCCCTTTAGTGTTGCATTTTGTACCTTAATCAGGTATTGGAAAACAGTTCCACCTGTGCTGGGTTTTTAACTGTACTTACCATGAACTTAAGCGTGCATTACCTTCTCTTTATCATATGGCCCAAGTTCAACTCTGTGCTTCACACATTAACAAGAATGTGGTTGACTTTTGTTTGTTTTTAGCAAACTAAACCTACCATTTTAAAGATGCTCAGTGGAGTACAAAATAAATTAAGGTGTAGTGAAAACGATGAAGCTGAATGAGGCTCATTTGGCAATATCAAAAAACATTCATAAGATCTTGGTCTCCTTTGACTACATACCTCACATGAATGATTATCTTAACTCTGCCTTTCCAGTAGGTTGACCGCCAAGTCAAAAACAACAAATAGTATTTCATGCATTCAAGACAGAAGTCCATACCTATATTTGCAGTGCTGTTTTTGAAACTAAATTGTCATCCTTGCAGGTGAAAGCAGCCGTGAAAACAATCTTGTTTCATTGACAAATGCATAGCATAGCACTACTGGTTCATTTCTAATAAGGTGAGGTAATCATTTTTTTAAATGGTTTAAACTTACTACCCTGCTGCAACCTATCACTGTTTCATGCCTGCCACTTCTAAGAAACAGACCTGAACATCATTCACCACACTCTATCCAAACAATGAGCCTGAATCCAATTTATTAGAACAGAATGAATATAGCATTTAACTTCTCTACAGAGATACTATTGTTAATTAAATCAAAGGCCTTTCCTACACAGTGCTAACAGTTCTAGCCCTGCATCCATTCTCCAAACAGTGTACGACATTGATGGATAAACTCAATTAAAGCTTGAGCATTACAGAAGTAATGTGGAGAGCTGGAGTGATCTTTACCAATCCACCTTTAAAAATTGCAATAAATATTTCAAAATGAAATGTTCATAAATTATGGTGAGGTTACCCGTTAGTGAGATTGGATGGAATTTCAATTCAATTATTCTAACTTAGTTTGCTTTTGGTTAGGCAATGGCATTTGCTTTCTCTCCAATTATGTTATAGTATCTTACAGATGCGTTAAAAACTTAAAGTAAACAGGCCAAAAACTGCTTCTACTTTTTCCATAGCAAACAGTGAAGTGGGATCCCATCTGTGATTCAACATTTTCTCTCAGTTTGTCTTTTACAAGGTAACTAATATTTGTATGTTATACATGGACAGTATCTAAGTATATATACTAATTGCTGTTACAGTGTGCTAACTCCTAAAGCAAAACACCAGAACTTAAAAACAAAACAAAGAAACAACAACAAAACAAAACAAACAAACAAAAAAACACAAACAAAAACCAACCAAACCAAACCAAACAAACCAAAAATGCATGTACACAACACTGATAAGCTGAATTACTTTCCCTAGAATGTTAAAACTGTGCTCAGGGGTTGACCTATTGATTGACACAAAATAATTGATTTAGAGAGGAAAAAAAGAAAAGCAAGAAGAAGAGGAGGACTGTTTGGTTAAACCCTCCTGCATTTATTGTGCATGAGAAGTCAGTGTCCTTGTCATGTCTGCCCGTACAGAGGGCACTGCTTTTCAGTGTTTTTCACTAACTTCCCTTCACAGAAGGCCTTTAAAGCTGGTTTAACTGCTGAGGCAAGATTTTTCTCTGTATAGAGGAAACTGTCAGATAAAAGGCTTATCATAAAGGATATTTGCATTCCATCAGTCTCCTGAAGCTAGACCTGCTTTTCCGGACTACCGGCAGCTAGGCACAATTTAGTGCAGACCTCAGGCTGTTCTACAGTGTAATGCTGGTAACTGGAAAGTCAAGGAACTAGAAATGAAGTATAAAGCCATGTCTTTGTGGTTTTTCCCCCACCTTCTTTGGTCAAGTACCTTCAGCTTGGGTCCTGATTATTTGGTTTATAGTTTGTTACTTTACGGTTGTTGAGTTTTAATATCTTTTACAAGAAAAATCTACATAGTCAAGAATAAAGTTTTAGGAGATTTTCTCATTTTTAAAACTTCAAAACAGAATTTTGCTGAAACATTCATCTTTAATGCTTTTTAATCAGTGCTGTTCCTGGGCTGAAATGTAGATTTTGTCAGGGAAATATTTCATTAGCCATGATCTGAATTTTTTAGACATATCTTATTAGGCTTTCCACAAGCTTTATTTTGGACTTGTGTTTGTATTTTAACAACTCTGATGGCTTCAAAATTGTATAATCCTGCTTGATTTTGACAGGGAGGAATTGAACTAAAAATACCCAATTTTTAAGTACCTGTATTCAAAGATGGCTATTTAACTAATTTTAACTAATTTTAGTGGAAATAGTTAAATTACTTAAGACCGCATGAGATAACTTTATTGGGATTGAAACCTGCTAATGTATTAACAGCTTAAAGTGCCTAAATATAAAAGAAGGTGGGAAAACCTTTAATAGTACATTGAAAGGAAAGATATTGAAAACAGATCCTCAGCCAATGCTTTTCTAGACTCCCAGAAAAGCAATTTTAATGTGAACACACACTTTCTCCCACCTATCCTCCATTTGTTAAAGTCCTGCTAAAGTGATAATGGAAAAGATGTCTGTATATGTGATGAGGTAATATATTTAAATCACTCTTCTATGAAGATTAGTGACACACAATATTTAAACCTGCTAACCTCACTGATGGGTGCATAAGGAAGACTTGCACATCTAATAGCTTTTATTTAATTAATATGCAATTATTTTTGCAGTTGGGAGGATGGTCCCAGTGGCTAAGGTACTTGATTTGAATTTAAAAGTCTAGGGTCAATTTTTGTTTAAGGCTCAGCTATCCTTTGTGGCATAGGCTAGTTCATCTCCACTTCCCTGTGCCCCTCTTCTCCATCTGTAATATAAAGATGATATTTCCCTCTGAGAGTTTTACAAGTCTAAAAAAAACTTCGTAGCTGTGACTGTTTCAGATGCTGTGGTAAAGTGGCTGACTTCTGTCTCCACAGAGAGACATTAAATTCAGGCAATTTGAGAAAGAACCCACCAGACAACATTAGCCATGTCTCTTACAGGAGGCACTGATGCACCTAATCATCACACAATAAACTGGTGACCTTTACAGGAATATCTGCTTCAAGTACAATAGGGGAAAAATCAGAATACTCTCTGTGTAACCAAATTATGCTTGTCAGTTGGCATGGTTGTGTGTGACCCAATTAAGTGAATATCGGACAGTAATGTTAGTACTAACTTTAGAGGAACAACTAACCTTTTTTGATCTGTCTGTTGAATAGATAGAATTAGGCCACGTTCAGGTAAGAAATATTTCCTATTGTAGGTGGCTTACTCTACGTATTTTTTTTTTTTTAAGTGCTAGGAAGGACGGGAATGATTTTTCAGTCACATAAATACCATAAATGCACTTGGGAGCATGAAACAAGATGCTGCTGCCAAACACTTGCCCCCTGAACCCTACTGCTTCTGCCTGTGAGCATGCTCTTAAGGAAGTGTGGTGATGGTGTTTCACTGCTCATGACCTGTCTGGAGCCCTGTTTTGGCCAAATATTTAGCTGCATTTCACTCTGCTAATCTAGATGATCATCTAGTCTCCTGGTGACCTTTCTTATCTTTGTAAGTTTGGTAATGATATATTTACAGAATTTAGGTGCCCTAAACTGAGTCTTATTCCTATGGATGAGAGGGAACCTAGGAATTAAAAAGTGGGACAGCTGTTACAGTATCGCCTAATTTCTTATACATGTCCAGGTTTTAGTCCAGTTTTAAAGGAATTTTTAGTTTTCAATGCAAGATGCATAACGTTCTATTAAAAAAAAATCACCTTTAAATAGCCATATTAATAATTATCTTAATTTCAGGAGAAGAAATGGATAAAAAATTGTTTTTTCACATTTAAAAATTGGTTCATATCAACCAATGACTGAGCCTTCAGCTAAGTATTCTTCTTCTCAGCAAACAGTCCCAGAAATCCTTTCAGTCTCTTAAGCTGCATCCAGGCAGTGTGGTTTTTCTCTTCCAGTATTATATTTGAGAAATTGGCTGCGGAGGATGTCCTGGATGATCCAAGCTTCAAATAGATCTTTGACTTTATCCCTTTCAGTCAGCCATCTCTGCAGTGAGGTATGACTTGGCATCAGCTTATCAGACTTGTTTTCCTTTGACCTCTGGGAGGTGCTGTTCTGGGAACAAAATTGCGGCATATTCTGTGGCCATGCCTTTTATGAGTTCCTTGTTTTGGCAGTGCAGGGTTTGGAACACATGAGCTCCACAGAGATTTTCTCAGGAATATGAACAGTAAAAAACAGCTCCTCAAGTCACAAATCACACCAGTGTCCTTCAGGAGCACAGTTTGCAACGTGGATAGTGATTTGTCTGACATTTCGGTTCTAAGAGACTGACCTTATCTTTGTGAGCTGCTTTTGCACTGGGAAAAAAAAAAAAAAAAAGGTGCTAAAACTATGGTTACTCTATTAGAATTGACTGTCGGACAAATCACCATCCCTCTAGCAAATGGTTAGGAAGCCTCTGATGTATTTGCATGCCCATCTAGCATCTACTGGTAATAGACTACAGGATAATGAATACGATGGAGTTGCAATGTTTGGACTAGTGATAATAGTTCAATCATTTTATCTGGACTGTAGATTATGCGTCTTCTCTCAGCACTAAAGATTTTTATAGGTCCAAGAGCTCTCAAAGTTTTGGGTCAACAGACACCTTCCTAGAAGACAATTTTCTGAATTTTGTTCATATGTAAGCATACTCTACTGGTGTTCTTGGATTCATTAATTTGGATTTTTGGATTATTGCTCTTTCTTTTTTTCTGTTTTGTCAAAACTTGGCTAAAAGACTGCTTTTATTATTATTATTATTTTTGTCTTGTGAATCTCTCTCTCTCTCTCTTTAAAAATATCTAACACGCAGGTTCTTTCAAGACAGGTTAGCAGCATATTCGCTCTGTTTTGTTTCCAAATAAAGCAAACCTTTCAAGTTAGAATTTTTCCACCGTAAAATACAGAACTAAGGAAATGTCAGAAAAAAATTGACTCTCTTTAAAGTTCACACTCACCTATTTTCTTCCATTTTCATTCATATTAGAGCTTTCGTGGTTACCATCCAGATCATTTTACTTTTTTATTATGTATAGTGTTGTAAGGTCAGTCCAAAGTCTGATACTTTTTGCTGTGTAATGGTAGCCTTCTCTATATTTATTTCAGTCAGGCCACGCACTGGAGTAAGTCAAGGAGTGAAAGCATAGTTCTGTTCTGTCTGTCCTCCACAAGTAGCAGGACAGAGCTTGATGCAAATAACACTTTTTTTTTTTTTTTTTTTTTGCTGCTTCATAGTTAATCATCTCTATTGGAAAGTTTACTAAGTGATAATGTATTAGGTAGATGTCAAAGAAAGAGCAAGTACATGGTAACTTTTTTGTTTTGAGCTATAGAGATAGTAAATCTTTGGCAACTGTGGAAATTCAACCGTGTTTTTGATCTGCTGGGAACTGGTGAAGGAGCAATCCTCAGGGTTAGCAACCACCTCACCCCGCTGAGCAGTGGGCGTTCTGTCTTGGCGTCTCCCTATGGCCACCTCCTGCTCAGATGCTTGTCAGTCTGCAGGGTGACGTGCTGTGGCAATTCCTGTCATGCAAGCACTTACGAGGCGTTCAGTAAGCTACGAAAAGCTAGCTAATTGCATTTCAGGTAGTGTTGTCTTTTAGGACCTAACACTAAGAGAAACTACCACAAAATTACCACTTCAAGTGTTGTCCAGCTTAATGGATCCTCTTCCGTCAGAAGAGTGCTCTGAAGTGTCAGATAATGCTAGGCATTCCTGAGTCTATCATACCTAAGAAAAAAACATGAGTGGTACATCGAGATGGGAATCACCTCACCTCCTACCAGACATCTGCAGCGTTACGGCCTTAACGAGCGTGGCCCTAGATACTCTTGCTGTTGTCAGCGGACAGAAGTAGAAGAAACACGGTTTAGGGGATATCTGGTACATATCCAGCATTATGATGATATAAATAATTCTGTAGAAGAACCTATTTCTCCAGTAACTGTAAAGAAGAAATAATTGGCTGGCTTAGAGATGCATGTCTACAATGAAAGGTGTTAAATCCCATTTCTGCTGTTTTTACTGAGGCTTCACAGATACTCAAGCATCCACTTGTACTGTTAGAGCATCTCAGAGTCCAGCACTTAGCAATTAGTTATTTCAAATATATTACACAGTAACTACCGATACAACAGTGTCAATATGAAGGTCTGGAAAAATATCACAGATTGTATTGTAAATAGCCTGTAGATAATATATAACGATCTGATTCTTTGATGAACTCTTTTTTTATACATGGGACCTGCCTGATTACTAACATTGTGTTATCTCAGAGCATATTCATATGGCTGGCTATAATGCCTTGAATAAGAAATGAGGTTTCTTCAAGATGCAGCAAAGCACGTAAGTGCTTGCCTAGCTTTAAGCATTCGAGTAGGCACATTTATGCCACAGACAGCCTTAAATGCAGGTGTTTGAAGTACCTCTACTGAATCAGGGCCTGCATGTGTTCACATCAGAGTTTCATGATTTGGGTGTGAGCAGCAAATGAACCAAGGAAAATATCGAAAGCCTTGAAGCCAGAAAACATGAAAAGCAAATTTTGGTCTGCAGAAAATTCTAAAACAATCAAAAGGGTGAAACAGATTATTAATGATATTCTGTATTTGTCTGTAAAGAGGATTATGTAATGAATAAAAGATAAATACTTTCAGGTTAAATAAAAAAAGATTTACATGAAATGGGAAACCTATTACCATATGAAAGTTATCAGTTCATATATTCTGTGCCAAATGTGCTTGAAGCATGATTGTCTAAAAGATTTAAAAATACATGATCACACTGAAGAAAAAGCATTTATAATTTAAATTAACATAATTGGTTCTTGTACCTATAAGTAGTCAATTTTGCATTTAACTAATTTTAATTATTAAGGAGCATTAAGCTTACATTGCAAAGAGGTTTCTATAAAAACAATGGATACAAATAAGATTATATGGTATATTAGAGTTAAGAAAGATTAAGTGTCATTTACTGATTAGGTTTCTTTAGACCTAACAGCCTTCAAATAAAATACGTAAGCCTTCTCTTTTTAAGTGACCATCTTTATCATTAGCTTTCTGATTTGGAGTCTCTCTCATTTCAAAAATTTGCTCTGGATATGTTACTCTAATATCACAAAGATTTGAACCAATAATAAAATGAAATGAGCAAACACAGCAGTGAGGATTTTAAACGAGAAAGAAATAAGACTTCATAGCAGATAGTGTAATAGAAGTTCCACTGAAATCAATAGGAGTACCCACATGGAGTAACTCTACTGGAACAGGACTCTAAATAACCTGATAATAATTTATTTGGCTAGAGATTCAAATGAGTACCTGTAAACTACTATTCTGAAATAATTCCAATAAAAATATAGAACATCATTGGTTTTGTATTCCACAGCTTATTCAAGAAAAGATTTGAAGTAAATTTTAATGGAACCTATAAAGGATTTTCAGAATTTGGCTTATGAATCACTGTAATTGCAGATTTTTCTGAAGCAGCTTGCTAACTTAACATATTTTTCTTGCTTTAATCTATGGAGTACTTGGAATAATATATTCAAAAATCTATGAAGGGTCAGGAAAAAGCCAATATACTTGACTTCTGCAATACTCATGTACTGAATAGAGCAGGTCAAACCATTCATTGTATGTAACTGCTGTGGGATTTAATCAGTTTTTCTACCTGTGAATTATCCATGACCTGCTAATGATTTTTTAAATGAATGCGTGTTTTATGTAGTTCATCAAATAATCTTACAATCACATTAGGCTTGTAGTATTTTGCACCTGAGTACAATCTGCAGAATGTGATATTCATGTTGGTAACCCAAGTCTCTTGAAACCCTATATATCCTATTATTTGTTGACCTAATGTCTATAAATAAGACCACTAGACTAATTGTATCTTCATAAACAGGGTACTAGTTAAGAGGAAAAAAATGCCAAGCCCCTATATGCAACAGTTTCTTTAGAATCCTTCCTCCCTGGATATAGTAAAGGTGCTTTGGAGGCAAAATGGTCAGTCAGATTCAAATAGAATGTTCTTATATTTAGTGTTGCTATTCCTAAACTGTTTTTAGAAGTCCTTTCTTCATCTAAATATAGAATTCAAATATATAGCATCTTGAAAAGACAGGAGTTATCTCTGTCTTTTAAGGTCTCAGTGTGCATGTATTCACATTTTGAACTCTCATCTTCATATCTATAAATGCTTTTTTGGTAGGTTTCTTATAGAAGTGATGTTTTAAGACCTCTCTTTCTGTGCATCAGACTCTCCAATAACTTTTGAACCTAGCCAGGTAATTTCAATCAGGTTGGACGGAAAGGTCCAAGTCTCAACAGGAATGCAAAGAGAAGAGATGTTACCAGCACTAGTGAAGGAAAGGGTGTGGTAGCACTGATGTGCTATACCTCATATGTAGCAGCAGTTGGCTTGCTGCCTTATGTGTGGTTTTGTGTGTGATGATTGTAAGAGTCAGAATTTATTATGTTGTTCTGAGAAGGTCCCGAGGGTGTAGAGCTTCATGAGGCTAGATGTCATTAGTTCCACAGTTGATGAAGGTTTTGTTTGGTTTTGTTTTTAAATAAAAGTCAGTATTCTCAAGTGTTCATTTCAGTACAGGAACAAAGAAAAATCTTATTCTATTGTGTGTTTCATGATAAAAACTAATTTCAATTTGTAATTTCAAGCAAGATGGGTGAGATAAATAAGTTGGCTAATGGAATATGACTCTAGAGGCCAAGAGAGACACAAGATACCTGGGATGTAGTGCTCAGATGTCTAGATATATCCTCCCTGCTGGTGTTCACCTTTATTATTCCAGTCCTCACACAGTGATTTAATGTGGGATCATTAAAGAGGGCATCTGTTCCTCCTTGTGCTACAAGAAGAGTGTTAATGAGGTTCAGTAAATGAATCTTCAGTTCTATTTAAGAAAGGAGAAGATAGATAGAAATCAACCTGTGTGTTTATTCACATAGAACAAACTATCACTTCAAACAGATTTTTGTTTAAGTCATATATTTAAGATTGGATAACCATTGTTTGGATAACATGAGTCCTCTGCAGAGATAAGAGAGAGCAGCGAGGAGTGAAGGCCATGCACTGAAATTCAGTCTGTGCACTTGTGAAAAATGGTCACTTTTGGCTTTTCTCCCCTTGCCTTTCTATTTGAATTCTGCTGGCTTAAATTTGTGTGAAAGTGTCAGTCCAGTCTTCACTGTGAGAGAGGTCAGTTTATTCCCAAAGAACAACATATTTCTGCAGCAGCAGTTCCTTACTTGCAAGTAGAAGAGCATGAATGAAATCCTATACAATACAGTGCATGTGGACCCTTCCTAACAACAGTAGCTGGTACAGCTTCAATTTCATTTTCTGCATAGAAAGAGGACATATTATATGAGGAAAGGTTATGAAAAAATGTGAATCAACTATTTAAAAAAACAAAAGTTTATAATGGCTTTTAAAAGTAGGTGACAGATAAGGAATATAGGGAAATATTCACTACTCAAAAATATCTTATGGAAAAGAAACAGTAATAGCAGGCTTTTGTGGGACTTTTATTTCTAGTAGATTAATTTTTCAGGACCAAAGACTGTTATAGAAAAGAGGTATTAAATCCTTATTGTGGTGTTACATTTAAGGTGATGACACATCCTTAAACCCTTCTGTGATGCAGGCATTAGGAAAAAGAATGTCAGATGATAATATCAACACCTTTCAATGAGTTAGTAGAAATAGTAATGGGGAACTTCTGCTTTATTTGTGAGTTTGACTTTTAAAAGATAGAGTAGTAATTTTACTAGGGTGAGACTGCAGAAGGTTTGGTGATATCTCACCTGCGTCGTGAAACAAAGGTAAGCAGGCAATTTTTATTGATTTATTTATTTTATTTTATTTTATTTTATTTTATTTTATTTTATTTTATTTTATTTTATTTTATTTTATTTTATTTTATTTTATTTTATTTTATTTTATTTTATTATTTTATTTTATTTTATTTTATTATTTTTTATTTTTTACAGCAGAATAAGAAAGCTAAGCAAAAGACAGCTGTAAAGCGTTCTTCCCTCACTACACTGAAGGATGGGCTATAATTCTGCAACCTCCTTTGAGGTATGAAAAATTGTAAAGCAAGTTTATGTGATACCAGAATTCTGTTCTTGATCCCTGGGTCTAGAGGAAATCAAAGATTACATGAAATATGATCTTTATCTGAATGCTGGAAAGCCACATGCTTTCCAAAGTGTTTATGGAATTTGAAGTTTTATAGTTTACTTCGACCTTGTGATCCAAGAAAGTGGGTAATAAACAAACAACTTTTTCAGTTTAATCATTTGTGGGTCTCTCCCTTGCTCTCTCTCTCCCTCTCTCTCGACATTTGGTTACTTTATCATATGCTGGTTTAGAGAATGCATGATATTGCTACCATGTTAAATGAATGAAAATTATTCTGCTATTTCTCTTGACCACCTGGGATTAACAAATCCATGTCCTCTTCAGAGAAAAATATATGCTTCAGGATAACTCAGCAATCCTTAACAGCCCTCTTCCTCACCTTCATTGTTCTGCCAAACCAGCTTTCTCACTCTTACCCATGTTTTAGCTCTCATATAGTCATCTATTTCTTGACAGCATGATTACTGGCTGTGACTGTTTCCACTGTGGGTAGCTATGATAAAGAATATAAATATCTGCAAGGTACTTGCTGCACAAAGATCCCTGGGTAACTGTTGTGGTTTAACCCGGCTGGCAGCTAAACACCACACAGCCGTTCGCTCACCCTCCCCCCTCCCTCTCTGGGATGGGGGAGAGAAACGGGAAAGTGAAGCCTGTGAGTTGAGATAAAGACAGTTTATTAAGACACGAAAATAATAATAACAATAATAATAATAATAGTGATAATGGTAATAGTATTAACAATAATAATGTGTAAGAAAACAAGTGATGCACAATGCAATTGCTCACCACCCGCTGACCGATGCCCAGCCTATTCCCGAGCAGCCGGCCCCCCCACCCCGGCCAGCCACCCCTATATATTGTTTAGCATGACGTCAGATGGTATGGAATACCCCTTTGGCCAGTTTGGGTCAGCTGTCCTGGGTCTGTCCCCTCCCAGCTCCTGCTGCACCCCCAGCCTGCTCGCTGGCAGGACAGAGCAAGAAGCCGAAAAGTCCTTGGCCTGGTGTAAACACTGCTCTGCAACAATTAAAACATCAGCATGTTATCAGCGCTCTTCTCATCCTAATCCAAAACATAGCACCCTACCAGCTACTATGAGCTACTTAACTCTGTCCTAACTGGAACCAGGACAGATATCCACCCCTTATTCCATACCATTTATGTCATGCTCAGGTTACACTCTGTCCAATACATTCTAATTAATCACCATTTTCATCTATGATATATAGCAATCATGGTAGTGATGACATACATTATTATATAATAATTAACATACTACAATTCAACTCATGGGCTATTCTCACCCAGTATCAAATCCCCTTGAGGTACACACCGGACCTCCCCATTCTTTTGCATTACCCACCAAGTGCATCCAGGTCCCTGAGCAAAAGCAATTCCACGAATGGGTTTGCCTTTTCCTGAGGCAGGAGTAGCCCAGACTGTTTTACCCAGCATGTTTCTTACGTGCACTACAGGAACTTTATCCCCTTCTACAGTGCGTAACAGGTTTGATTGGGCAGGTCCAGCTCGGTTGGCAGATCCCCTGGTATTGACTAACCAGGTGGCCTTTGCCAAATGTGTATCCCAATTTTTGAATGTCCCAGCACCCATTGCTTTCAGTGTAGTCTTCAACAGTCCATTGTATCGTTCAACTTTTCCAGAGGCTGGTGCATGATAGGGGATGTGATACACCCACTCAATACCATGTTCTTTGGCCCAAGTGTCTATAAGGTTGTTTCGGAAATGAGTCCCGTTGTCTGACTCAATTCTCTCTGGGGTGCCATGTCGCCATAAGACTTGCTTTTCAAGGCCCAGGATAGTGTTCCGGGCGGTGGCATGGGGCACAGGATATGTTTCCAGCCATCCGGTGGTTGCTTCCACCATTGTAAGTACGTGGCGCTTGCCGTTGCGGGTTTGAGGGAGTGTGATGTAATCAATCTGCCAGGCCTCTCCATATTTATATTTCAGCCATCGTCCTCCATACCAAAGAGGTTTTGACCGTTTGGCTTGCTTGATTGCAGCACATGTTTCACAGTCATGAATAACCTGTGCTATAGTGTTCCATGGTCAGGTCCACCCCTCGATCACGAGCCCATCTGTAGGTTGCATCTCTACCTTGATGGCCTGAGGTGTCATGGGCCCATCGGGCTATAAATAATTCACCTTTATGTTGCCAGTCCAGGTCCACCTGAGCCACTTCAATCTTAGCAGCCTGATCCACCTGCTGGTTGTTTTGGTGTTCTTCAGTAGCCCGATTCTTGGGCACATGAGCATCTACATGGCGTACCTTTACAACCAGGTTCTCTACCCGGGCAGCAATATCTTGCCACAATGCCGCAGCCCAGATAGGCTTGCCCCTGCGCTGCCAGTTGTTCTGCTTCCATTGCTGTAACCACCCCCACAGGGCATTTGCTACCATCCATGAATCAGTATAGAGATAGAGAACTGGCCACTTTTCTCGTTCAGCAATATCTAAAGCCAGCTGAATGGCTTTTACTTCTGCAAACTGACTCGATTCACCGTCTCCCTCAGCAGCTTCTGCAACTCGTCGTGTAGGACTCCATACAGCAGCTTTCCATCTCCGATGCTTTCCCACAATACGACAGGACCCGTCAGTGAACAAGGCATATTTCTTCTCATTTTCCGGTAGCTTGTTGTACAGGGGGGCTTCTTCAGCACGAACCACCTCCTCCTCTGGTGATATCCCAAAGTATTTGCCTTCTGGCCAGCCCATAATCACCTCCAAGATTCCTGGGCGACTGGGGTTTCCTATTCGAGCCCGCTGAGTAATCAGTGCAACCCACTTGCTCCATGTAGCATCAGTTGCATGATGCGTAGAGGGGACCCTTCCTTTGAACATCCAGCCTAGTACCGGCAGTCGGGCTGCCAGGAGGAGCTGCGCTTCAGTACCGACCACTTCCGAAGCAGATCGAACTCCTTCATATGCTGCCAATATCTCCTTTTCAGTTGGAGTATAGTGGGCCTCAGATCCTCTGTATCCCCGACTCCAAAACCCCAGGGGTCGACCTCGAGTTTCCCCAGGTTCTTTCTGCCAGAGGCTCCAGGTGGGACCATTCTCTCCGGCTGCGGTGTAGAGCACATTCTTTACATCTGGTCCTGTTCGGACTGGCCCGAGGGCTACTGCATGAACTATTTCCTGCTTAATTTGTTCAAAGGCTTGTCGTTGCTCAGGGCCCCATTCAAAAGCATTCTTCTTACGGGTTACTTGGTAGAGCGGGTTTACAATCAGACTGTAATTTGGAATATGCATTCTCCAAAACCCCACGACACCTAGGAAAGTTTGTGTTTCTTTTTTGCTAGTTGGTGGAGACATAGCTGTTATTTTGTTGATCACATCCATTGGGATTTGACGGCGTCCATCTTGCCATTTTATTCCTAAAAACTGGATCTCTCGCGCAGGTCCTTTAACTTTATTCTGTTTTATGGCAAAACCGGCCTTCAGAAGGATTTGGACTATTTTCTTCCCTTTCTCGAAAACTTCTTCTGCAGTGTCACCCCACACAATGATGTCATCGATGTACTGCAGGTGTTCAGGAGCTTCCCCCTGCTCCAGCGCAGACTGGATCAGTCCATGGCAAATGGTAGGGCTGTGTTTCCACCCCTGGGGCAGCCGATTCCAAGTATATTGGACTCCCCTCCAAGTGAAAGCAAACTGTGGCCTGCACTGTGCTGCTAGAGGGATGGAGAAGAATGCATTAGCGATATCAATTGTGGCATACCACTTGGCTGCCTTTGATTCCAGTTCATACTGGAGTTCTAGCATGTCCGGCACTGCAGCACTCAGTGGTGGCGTGACTTCGTTCAGGCCACGATAGTCCACTGTTAGTCTCCACTCACCATTAGACTTTCGCACTGGCCATATGGGACTATTAAAAGGTGAATGAGTCTTGCTGATCACTCCTTGGCTCTCCAGTTGACGAATTAGCTTATGGATGGGACTCAGGGAGTCTCGGTTGGTGCGATATTGCCGCCGGTGCACAGTTGTGGTAGCGATCGGCACTTGCTGTTCTTCAACCCTCAGCAACCCCACAACAGAAGGGTCCTCTGAGAGACCAGGCAAGGTAGACAACTGTTTAATGTCCTCTGTCTCCAAAGCAGCTATGCCAAAAGCCCAGCGGAACCCTTTTGGGTCCTTGAAATATCCTCTTCTAAGATAGTCTATGCCAAGGATGCACGGAGCATCTGGGCCAGTCACAATACGGTGCTTTTGCCACTCATTACCGGTTAGACTCACTTCAGCCTCCAATACAGTTAACTGCTGGGATCCCCCCGTCACACCATAAATACAGATGGGCTCTGGCCCTTTATAGCTTGATGGCATTAGAGTACATTGTGCACCGGTGTCTACCAAAGCCTTATACTTCTGTGCGTCTGACGTGCCAGGCCATCGAATCCACACAGTCCAATAAACTCGATTGTCCCTTTCCTCCCCCTGGCTGGAGGCAGGGCCCCTCTAGTCCTGGTCAGAATCTTCATTTCTGTGTTTAAAGGACTGCCTGCTGGAAGTTGGAGCAGCAAACCTTTCAGAGAACTCCTTTTTCGCAATTGTTTTCCTTTGCAATTCACGTACCCGTGCCTCTAGGGTCGCAGTAGATTTTCCATCCCATTTTCTCATGTCCTCTCCATGGTCACGTAGGTAAAACCACAGGGTGGCGCGGTGTGTGTGCCCACCATATTGTCTTCCTTGCATAGATGAACGTTTACCCCTAATAGCTGAGACACTGGTTTGTACAGGTGGGGAGGAAAATAATCTCTCTTCAAGTTGGTGGATCTTTTCAGAAAGTTTCTCCAAGGTATTCTCTTTTAGCTGGTGGACACTAGTTCGTTCAGGTGAAGGGGAAGATAATCTTTCTTCAAGTTGGTGGATCTTTTCAGAAAGTTTCTCCAAAGCATTCAGGAGACATAACAACAAGAGCAGGCTGGTCTGAGTATCCCAAGGATATTCAACATCTCGGAGAACCACCGTAACTAGCTCGGGGGATAAGAGGGTGGTGGTGAAGGAGAAAGGGAGAGTGAACAGGTAGGGAAACATGTCTTCCCCTGTCCCCTTCACAGATTGGCTCCCTAACGAAAACAGGCAATAGGTGTAATTGCTAATAGTTTCCGAGATATGGGTTCCAAAGTATAGAGTCGACGTCAGTGCTGAGTACAAATACCAGGTTAAAGTCATGACCAGATATCTCATCATTTCATAAGCCATTGCTACACCGCACAGTACCATAACAATCTTAAACCAGGGCCCGGAAAGGATAAACAGTGCAACAGGGAGCACATACAGAAAGTAACGCACCATAAAACTCAATTTGGAGTACAGGTACAGCAGACTGGAGATTAAGGCAATCAACATCGTGACTAGCAACTATTAAGCAGGTCCAATACTTATACCAATTTTAGTTTAACACACTCTGGTCAGATTTGTCGATATCTCAACCCTTCGGGCCCCACGTTGGGCGCCAAAAAGACTGTTGTGGTTTAACCCGGCTGGCAGCTAAACACCACACAGCCGTTCGCTCACCCTCCCCCCTCCCTCTCTGGGATGGGGGAGAGAAACGGGAAAGTGAAGCCTGTGAGTTGAGATAAAGACAGTTTATTAAGACAGGAAAATAATAATAACAATAATAATAATAATAGTGATAATGGTAATAGTATTAACAATAATAATGTGTAAGAAAACAAGTGATGCACAATGCAATTGCTCACCACCCGCTGACCGATGCCCAGCCTATTCCCGAGCAGCCGGCCCCCCCACCCCGGCCAGCCACCCCTATATATTGTTTAGCATGACGTCAGATGGTATGGAATACCCCTTTGGCCAGTTTGGGTCAGCTGTCCTGGGTCTGTCCCCTCCCAGCTCCTGCTGCACCCCCAGCCTGCTCGCTGGCAGGACAGAGCAAGAAGCCGAAAAGTCCTTGGCCTGGTGTAAACACTGCTCTGCAACAATTAAAACATCAGCATGTTATCAGCGCTCTTCTCATCCTAATCCAAAACATAGCACCCTACCAGCTACTATGAGCTACTTAACTCTGTCCTAACTGGAACCAGGACAGTAACTAATCTATGATCCCGTGTGTTGTGTATGGAGAGTTAAATTGCTCAAATGTCATTCAAAAATTACACAATGAGCACAACAAACTGCTTAGATAATCAGAAGAAAATAAATAAATGATGTGCATGAAATCCCACACTCTTACCCTTTACCATGCTATGCAGACCTGTAAGCAGGTGCAATCTCTATTTGCACCAGCTCCACTCTAGGGAAATATATCCAAATGGTAAGTGCTTCTAACCAACTTTTCTAAGAAGTGACCATGTGTCAGCGTATTTCTAAAAGCAGAACTAGGCAGGGGTGATAGTTATATTGCTATGTTTTTCTTCATACATAGTCTCTTTGGCACCAGGAAAGTAAAGTGAATCATAAAGTAATCTGAGCAGGGCTGCCATCTCAACAGCAATCTTAACTTTGCTCTTGAAGCTGATCAACAATGTATAAAAGGATTCAACAGTCATGAGAAAAGTGATAGTATAAGAGATACCATGACTCACGTAGCTTGAGCACATCTGAAGGAGTGTTATCTTTCTGCTTACTGCAGTGTTTGTGTAACATTCAGTAGTCATTGGCTACAAGACATGAACAGCCCAGAGAAGAGGGTCTGAGGTACTGAATGAAAAGTTATTGAATGCTATTTTCACCATTTCTTTGCATTTTAGGACAAAGGGGAAGTGTTCATACCACTTGACATTAGCACTTCACTATAGGCATTTAATTTACCAAGCAAAATTATCTAGCTAGGTTTCCACAGTTGTCAGCAGGAAGACAGTCTCTTTCTAAATGAAGTTAAGTCTACCTTTTGCTTTGAAATGCCCTTTTCATTGACTACTAGGAGAGCTTTGCCCTGTAATTTGTTTGCCAAATTGGGTACCTACAGAACCCCTCAGCAAGTATTCAAGTTGTTGTGTTTTGATTGTACAGTGAAAAGTTGTGTTGGATTTGGCCCCTTGTAGGCACAGATGAAGATCTGGTGCATCCTAGTTTGCTTTAAAAGTGCCAGTTCCTCTGAAGTGAAGCAGTTCTGGGAGTAGGAAGCATCTGTCAGATTAAAAAACAGCAGGAACTTGGAAAAGAACAAATATATCCAGATTTCAGGTACTTTTAAGTTAGGCAGGTGCTGAGTTAGGGCTTTCAGGACTGTAGCTTTGGATATCCCCACTGTAGCTTTAAAGGACTGTAGCTTTGGATCCCCACCATAATTCTGTAATGGGTGCCCTAGGTTACTGGAGCTAACTAAGTTTGTATGCTCTGATGTTTTAGGCTTGCAATCTAAATTTTCATGTCAGAATGCCTGAACCCAAGTTATCCTCAAACAGTATCCTTTTATTTCCTTATTCAATGTTTCATTTACTATTTTAAATGTACCTCGTCATGGGATAGATCCTTCATTTCCTGATGATGCCCTGGGATGTTAAAAGCTGAAGCTGCTGAGTTCCTTCCTGTGATAAGCTGTTTGCTTTAAGGTATTTCACCTCCTGCATATGGAGCAAACCAGACTTTCCAAACAAGGAAAGGAAAAGAAAAGAAAAAGATATTAATTTGAGCCCTGCTAAGAAACTCAGATAAATGAGTGTGTCAAACAGAAAAGGGCAAAATTAATAGGGAAAGACATTGGATTTTCAAGGTTCTCAGAGGGCATTAAAACAGTAGAAGTGAAAAATAATAAAATTATAAGAAGTGCTTGAGAATGTCTTTAAAATATTAATTGGGTACTAAACATGAATGGCACATGCACAATACTTACTCTCAAAAGCAGTAACCTGAAACGACCACCTTTTGTTTCTGGAAGCCTTTAGAGTGCTCTTCCCCTTTGCCCCTCCTTTCCTTTGATGCACTTTGACAGAAGAATCAACGCCTGCAGCTACTCGCAGTGTGGCTTGGTAGCTGTAGACTCCCTATCAGGCTGTGATCTATTTTTTAAGAAACGGCATTTGTTCCTCTGAATGGCATCCTGCTGGTGTTTGCTCAAACCTCTTGGCTGGCTGCTGGTTATTCTGTAAGTCTAGAGCTCTCCTGTTGGTTTGGTGGAGACTGAAGTTGGTAACAACTGTGCTTGTACTCCCTTTTCATTCACCTACAGCTCTTAGGATCATACTTTCATGAATGGAGCAATGGAGTCTAGTTGTAATGTCACTCTGCAGGTTATATCCACATGCCGCTGAATTCATATTTGAAAAAGGTCAAGAGATTGGGTTCGTGTGCATCACAGCAATGTATGCTAATGTCAATAATAACTGCCTGCCTCTCATTGCTGGCTTGCTGAAGTTGAATGCTCCATCATACATGCTCTGCTCTATGATACAGAGAGGTGACAAACTCACCAGGGTAAGGAAAATAGCACTACTTCCTTCCCAGATAATATTCCGGATATACGTGGCACAGGATAAATGGTGCTTAACATAAAGTTGCAAAACTAAAAAGCAAAGAAAGTGGACACAGAGTAGCCAAGGAAGCACAGTGAATCATCAGTTCTTTGTGCACAAGAAGTCCTGCTCCAATTGTTTGGGACTCCAGGAGGAACAGTTGTCAGATCAATGAGTTTTAAAACAGGAATTTTATTTACTGAAGGTATGGTTTAATTGGAAAGGGAAATAAAACAGGAATTTTATTTACTGGAGGTATGGCTTAATTGGAAATGCTTAGAGTTAAAACTGAACATTGGTACACTTTGTAGTGTATGGGCCAAATCCTTAAATCATTCTTCATACAAGACTTCATATAAAGAATTTGGCCTCAAGTTGCACGGGGGAGGTTTAGGTTGGAAATTAGAAGACATTTCTTCTCAGAAAGAGCAGTCAGGCACTGGAACGTGTTGCCCAGGGAGGTGGTGGAGTCACTGTCCCTGGGGGTGTTCAAGTAAAGGTTGGACTTGGTGCTTAGGGACATGGTTTAGTGGGTGACATTGGTGGCAGGGGAATAGTTGGACCAGATCATCTTGAAGGTCTTTTCCAACCTTAATGACTCCATGATTTTATAAGTTGCACCACAGGGAGGTTTGTTATTTGAAGAAGGCATCTGGTAAGTTATTTGTAAAATATGGAAGGCTAATTTAAGATTTTGCTGTAGCCTAATTTTGGAGTGACAGAAAGTGGGCATTTGGTAGGGCTGGGAAGGAGGAACCAGTCATATGATAGCTTTTCTATTTTTTTTTTTTCCTGGAGTTGGGCATTATTTGCTGAAGTTACAGCTCTTATGCAGAGAGGTTGGTAGGTAAATTGCTTTATCTAAGAGATTGCTGCTCTTTTTCAATAGAGGTCAAAACAAAACCAAGTTATCTTGAGTAATTAGAATAAAAATGTGATTTCACTTGGTGGGACTTCTGGTATAAAAGTTCACTTATAATGCATGTGGTATTACATCAGCACATTTGATGTGCAAAAGTGTTTAGCATTGGCAGTAGGTAACTTACTCAAAGCTGAGCTTGGCCTGCTTTCTGATCCTTTTGAAATACAATAAGATTGTGACATTAGCATGCTTACATGCAAAAGTTATTCAGTTTGGGGGGTGAAGAAAATGAAGAAAGAGGATGATCCTTGGTACCACCAAGGGCTGGCCTGAACCGTTATACCTAGTGCGCCCTCAGTCACAGGATGCAGCAGACTGTGCACAGACCTGCAGCTCCTCTCTCAGGTTTATTGCTGCTTCTGGCCATGCTTTACGACCAGTGATTTATGGATTAACTTCAGCTTCAATAAACTCTTTTGAACAACTTGACATATCTGGCTTTGGAAAGCAGTTCATCATTGGTGCTGGTGAATCGCTATAAACCTGTTTTACCTGAGGGCCATGGAAAGGGATGGCTGCTCCCTGGGGGTCTGGTGGCAGGGGCTTCCCCTGGGGTGGGCAGCCAGGGCCCTCTCACTGCATCCAGCCCGGGGCAGCCCCAGCCCTTGCCCCCAGGTGAGCTCCTTGGTGGTGGCCTCAGGTGGGATCTCTGGGCAGGATGGAGTCCAGCCGTGAGGCTGGCCTGGGCAGGGCATGGATGTGGCTGAGCTGGAGATGGGTGCACCTGCGACAGAGCTCAGGCTGAACTAAAATGGCACCTGAAGGTGGAGGGGAAGCCCCAGGTCTGGCTGCACAGAGCCACGCAGGCCTGCTGGTGCCCTGGGGACCCTGACAGCAACAGGGGCACGGGTCCTTCTAGTTTAGTCCTTAGAGGTTGGGGAGGATGATTTGTGGGTACAGGTTAGAGCAAGAAGCCATGTGGGACAGCAGGGAGGAGAGAAAGGAAGCAGAATTTCAGTCCCAAGCCCAGGAGCCATTGTTGCTGCTGTGGCGGCGTCTTGCTCTGGCATCCCTGCTTACCTGCATTTGTTAGTGAGTGATAAGGATCCATGCTCTGTATTCATAAGAACATAATTACTTCCTGACAACAAATACCAGCCTTGGTGTGAGAACCATGTTGGCTTGCAGTTCTGCTATCTGTTACAGCATCTAAACTATTTATTGACCAGGTAAGATCCAGCACAGTGCAGATTTGCTCAAAATAAACTGCACCTCCTTTCCTCCCTTTCCTGCGAGAGCATAAAGTTACTTCTGTACATAGACCAAACAACATGTCATTAATTTAGGATTACTGTGAAACACCTACTAAAGCAATTTATAAATACCTCCCCGCCCCCATCCTCTCCCCCTACACTTCTACTGTCCCTGCAAAAATTTTTGATTCTCTCTCTATGTAGCAGGACAAGAAATGAATTTTTCATCAATAATGTATTTAACAAAGAAAGGTGCTTGACACTGGATTTATATTTTCCAAAGAGGAGTGTGCCTACAAGTTGAGGATCAGTCATTTAAGCTGTCTGAATGCAATTGAAATTGCAAATGTAAACTATCAGAAGGAAACACCTGTAAGTGTTAAATCGAGCAACTACTGATTTTCAACCAAATCAATAATTTGTAACAGGACAATGAATTTGTACCATCCAGTCAAATAAGAACTATCTTCTTATTATCATAAAAGTAATAGAAAGACTTGCACAGCATTTTCCCCCTAATTTGTCTTTCATTCTGCACCATAAAGATAACAAAGTATGGTGTTCTCTTAGAACATACTGTTTTACTCTGTATGTTTTTCATCGCTATAGTCTGGAGTATATTGTTGTTTAATTTGCTGATGGAAACCATCAATTAGAATTAGCTTGAGTGCTGTGGGAGGATAATGGCAACAGATATGAAGAGAACAGAATAGTATCTAGCATAAATTAATGATGCATTATTGTGCATCTCATTGACTTGGTGGCAGGGCTTATTGTATGAGTAAATAACTTACAGTTGCATCAAAAACTGGGCGAGTAGGAGGGTTTGGTTAGTGAACCACCTAATTACAGTCACTCATCTTAAAATGAAGGACTCTAATTCTTTGATAAAAGAAAGTATTTTTCCACATGCTAACATTTCATGTGTGGTTATAACCCATTCAAAAATATTCTGACACCAATGTAATTTACGGGGTGTGTCTAAGGCTAATAAAACTTTACCTTTCATACAATAAATATATATAAGTAAAATTTACTATGCCATACTTTTGATCATGCTGGTCTTCTGTTTCTCACATCAAAAGAGTTATAAAAGTTGTGGTATGTTCAGCCACAGCTAGCAATTATCATCAGGGTAAAAAAGGGGCCAGTCTTTGAGCTACTTTCACTGTCAATAGTGAAAACTTGTTGCTTATCAAAGCGTGAAAATATTCACATGCCCAAGTAGGTGTCTGTTCAAAGGCTTTTTTTTTTTTTTTTTTGGTGAACAGATGGAGATATCCTGGATACTTAGCTCAGCGGGATGTTTGAGAATGAATGTGAATTCTTCCACAAGGATGAGAGCAAACAGATAACTTTATTTTCATGCACAACTGTGATTAAAATGTATATATAAATATGTAGGTATATTAGTGATTTTTGTGTTTCTATTAAATGACCTTAAATGGTAGGATTTTTGAAATTTGAATTCTGTTGAAATGCAGGAACCCAGAAAAGAATAATGAAATTGATATCCCCCCCACCCCTCCCTCTGAAATTAAGTGGACTCATCAATAGAAAAGGTATTAACCAGTTGTGATGTCTTCTATTTGGTTCTCTAATACTGTGCCTTTCTGAATTCGCTACTGTATAGTGATGTTTTTTTAAATCTCATTTAACAGGCAGAATTTTGGAAGACTTAGCATCCAGCTGCAAAAAAGAAAAATTATTTTAAGTCATGTAATTAAGTCAGCCAGAATGAATTAAAACAGTCAGACCAACAGAGAGCCCTTTTTGCCATCCACTGTACAGTAGGTATGTAATATCTAATTAATGTTTAAAATGCAGTTCACTTGTACTTGATATTTAATTTATAGCTATAAAGAAAGCATATAGTCTAATAGTAATATGAACGATTTCTCCATGAAAGAATCTGCATCATGGAAATTAGGCGGAGGAAATAAAAACACAGTGGTTGCTTTGTTCTTTTTTGTAGAATAGAAATAAATATTGAAATATCTTTTTGTTTCACCTTTAACTAAATTAAAATTTTATAGGAAATGAAAGCAGCAGAGTAATTGAGGCAGTAATATTCTTTAAATCAAACTTGCAAAACATGAAGTCTGAAATATGAGAATTTCATGCAGGTTGACAATTTCTGAGCCTTACCTTTGAAATCTCAGTGTCTAACTGGTTATGCAAGTACTCTGACTCAGTGATGAAGAAAATGATCTCCTCATGGTTGAGAGTAATTTAATCAGGACTGTAAAATTTGGGTTTGGCTTACCCAAAAGAGGTCTGCTCTTTGTAAAACCCTGTAACAAATTCCACGACTAAAATTACATTTATTTCTTTGAGTATCAAATGAATAAATTAATCAATTTATTAATTCAATCAATCTCATTAACCAAAATTAATAATAATAAAAAGCAACTAGGCCTATTTGGATACATATGCAGTGTAATTAATTTAATAAAAGCAACAGAACCAATTTAGCAGTGGAAGCTATATTTATCATTCTTGTGGGGAGGAAAAGATAGAATACTTCTGAAATATCACATCTGGTCATTTAGAGGGAACAAAATACAGGTTTGTATCACTTAAAAATTAAATTTGAGCATGTTGCATTTTCTCCCTTAACAGGAGACATCTTTGGCAACACTGACTTTGTGGTAGGAAGGGTCTTGAAGGACTGTATGGATTTTTATTAAGTCTTAATTTCTGAGTTTATAGTTATATCTCACAAGCGATGTACAGTATATATCTGAATTGAGAGTTCTATTGTTACTGGTTTTTTGTTTTGTTTTGTTTTTTGGCAGTGCAAAGGGATGTACTTGTTTTGTGCTTTTTGTGCTTACTGTGCCCTGATACTGGAGGAACACCGAAGATCTTATAAAAAAGAAAAAAAAAAAAAGTTAAAAGAGCTATAAGCATTTTTTTTTTTTTTAACTTTATTCTTGTGGCTGCTCTGAATATCTGTCTGTCTTGTCACTTTAGAGAGTCTGATTGATCATATGGCCAGTCTTGGAAAATGTATTAAGTATGGACTTTGTTCTTAATGACCCATATATAGGGTCCTCAGTAAATTGTAGGGTATAGCCTTGGGAAGGCACTGCAAAAATATAGGAACTAAAATTTTAGCAATATGATCCAGCCTTGAAATTTTTTGTCGTTTTTCTTTTTTTTTTTTTTTTCCCCAGGAAGTCTAATTAGGGGGGAAAAAAAGCCTGTAAATGTCGAGTTTTAAACTTTTAAAAACTGAAATATGAAAGGGAGTCTATTTTGATAACAGGCTGTGTAGAAGAAAGAGAATAAATAATGAGTAGTGCTTAATGTGGCAGACTTGGATTCAGTGTCTTTCAAGCAATGACAAGCAGCACTGACTTCTTGTTATTTATTGACAGAAGACTGGTGACCATTAGAGAAGCCTTTTCATAAATTGAAGTAACCTTGTTTTAATCATTAATAAACTAGGGCTAAATGTCTACCAGTGCAAGATGATGGCTTCAATTTTGAGTTTGGACACAAGCTAATTGAGCAAATGGCTACATGTTGGAAGAAAATAATAATAAAAAAAAGAAAGCAGTAAAAATGTTATCATCTTCCATGAATAGGCACAGGCAATTGCCTGCAGATATTCGGAGTACTTCTCCATTGAGCTCTGACAGCAGTGGAAAAAAATAACCAATTCCATACAAGCATATACCTGCCACTGAAGAACGATACAATTTGTTCCCTCTTGAGATCTGAGAAATGTCATCATGCATGAAAATCTCCTGTGCATGGGCAAATCACAGTACTGTAAAGAGAAGAAAATGCAACTGGATGAAGGAAGTACATAATTCTTCCTGGTTGGGTTATGTGAACCTGACTTTTGAGATGTCATTGTTGATGTGACATTATTTTATCTGGGATTAAGTGTTCGTACATGTTTCTTTGAAATATGGTCAAAAATCAGAGTCTTCAACTAATAGGGATTTATTTCTTTATTTGTTTGTCCAGTTCTGTACACGATATATTGTTGAGAGAGAAAATACTGCCATGTCTAGTGCACAAAATCTGTTGGTCACACTCTCATCCAGACACCACTACATGTTTTTGAGTGCCACCTGCTGTTTTCTTCTCTCTTAAGCATTTACAGATACATTTTTCTGAAGGTGTACTGTTGTGTCAGGTGCCAACTCCTGAGCATAGCCTTAGAGAATACAATTCTCTCATGGCTGTCAGCTGTCTTAGGGAGTTGCAGACCAAAAGACAACAACTGCCTATGCATTCCAAGGCTTTCCTGGTATCTACGTTTCACTGACTGGGGTTTCAACTCTGGGCGTTGCTGCTCATGTTTGGTCTTCTATTGTCTTGTTAGAAAGGTACAGTAGGGAGAACAACAACAACAAAATAAAAACAAGAAACCCACCATCAAACAACAAAAACAAAAACCAAAAAAGAAACAGGGGGATCATGCAAATACACAATGGAGTGCATTCTGCAGAATAGCAACGGCTTATATGAAAGCATGCTTCCTGCATTGATGTAAGGGTGTGCTCTTGGCAAATTATCTGCTCAGTGTCCAGGTGACACTCAGTAAAATAAGCAGGAGAAGCCATGCTCATATTGTTGCTTCTCTAAGGGACTTTGTGAATCTGTCCACCATTTGTGTATAGCATGTATGGTCTGTTTGAAAGAGGAGAGAATAGGCACATCATAAAAATGTGTTTTGTGGAAATCTAGGTCTGTGATATCTATTTGACCATAACTGCAGTCATAACAACATGATTGGGATGTTGATTTAAAAAAAAAAAAACAAAAAAACGATTAGCCTTCGTAATGGTCTGTTTTGCATAGACACTGTCTTCCACTGTGGATGGAAAGTGCTGTGATGAAAAGTACTTGTTTATTCTCTTGATTCCCGTAGAGAGCAGTCAGGAATAAAGTGACGGGTAACTTGCATCCATGTAACTCCCACTGGGTTTCTATTTACAAACTGCCAGAAGACAAGCTGTCTCTCCCAGTGGCATTCTCTGAGGAGGCTTTTGTGTTGTCTGTGACATTCATTACACATGTGACTGCACAGCACCTGTCAGTCACTCTCACCCAGAGAGACACCCACCACTGCCTGAGACAGTGGATGAGTTAGATGAGCAAATTTAAAAATACAATATGTTGAAATTGAGTGAGTGATGGATAACTAAGTAAACAGTGGTAATGTAGACAAGCATGTACTAAGATCTAGACTACTTTCATTGTGATTTTGTATTTTTATGGTCCCCATTTATGTGTGTCTGTTTTGAAAGAGTTTGAGAGAGAAACTTTTTTTTTTTTTTTTCCCTCCTTAAAGCACTGAGAATTTGAAGTGAAACAGTTCATGTTGTTTCCACCAACTATTAGCCTGGCCACCTGTGGTTCCACCCTCCCCGCCACATTCCTGGGTGCTTGCTGTATGGTCCTCCACCCCATAATCTGCCTGCTAGGAACCACCCTGCAAAAACACAGAACAGTTGTAGCTGTTTTGAAGCTGCTTTGGCTTCCTGGCTCACCAGGAAATCGGAGAGGCTTTTGGAATGAGGAAGAAGCGGTAGGATGGAGAGGGATTGGAAAGAAAGCATTAGGATCATGACAGGATAAAGTTGTACCAGCTTTAACAGTTGTGAAATAGCAGACTCCAGTGTGTTATGTGTTAGACTTTTGTTCTGATAGGAAAAAAAGAATCAGTGTAAAATAGTTTTAAAATCTTTTTGGATACTTTGGTGCAAGTCAGATGAAGAATGGCTGTTATTTTGCTGTGTAAGTAAGTAGGCTGCAGTAAAAAGCAGTAATATGGGCTTCAGCATTATAAGGGTATTATAAGCATTATAGCTGGAATGGCTAGGAGTCAGAAGGCAGACAGAAAAATGTGAATACTGAATTACTTAATATTTTAAAGATGATCAGAAGTGTATGGCCTCAAAATGCCAGAAGCATATAAGGTGGAGGGGTGGGTGCAGGTAAAGAGAAATAGAGAAGACTTTCCAATTTGTGATGGTTTCAATTGATCAAAATCTGTTTTGTTTTGTTTGTTTGCTTTTATTTTTCTGTTTTGGTAACTAGAAACTTTTGTTCTTTGCTGTTGCACCTTGTGGATCTTTTCCTCAGCCAGGAACCCAGGCAGGGTGCATGCCATGCAACAGTCCCAAGGCATTCAAGCTGAGTTCTTTCTGACTCCTGCACTGGTTTTGACAAAAGTTTTATCAAGCTAGGGATGTCTTGAGTGAAATGTTTCAGGGTCAGTTCATTGGCATTTTTTAATGAAAAATTTTCAACAGCTAAAAACTAGCCTGGCTCACAGCAGAAGAGAAAGCAGCTGTAATATATAATGAAACAAACGGAAAAAAAGGGAAGTTGATAGCAATGAATGAATGAATATAAATGAGAAGCTAGGAATTGAAGACATTTGTAAAGGAAGCAGAAGGACACAAGGAGAAAACTATGGTCATTGGAATTAAGAACTTTAAGAAGTTTTTTAAGAGGAATAAATTATAAAGATGGTATTAGTTTGTTGCTATATGGAAAAGACAGAAAGTGGGTAATAATGCAGGAAAAATAGTGGTAGTCAATCAACATTTTTGCTACATATTTAACCAACTTTTCTGAATTCTGTGCTAACCTGTACACCTTTCTCAGCTAAGATAACTAATTCCAAGTTAAATGGTATTCAGTGATCTTATCCATATGGATTGAAGAGGCAGAGAAGAGAGTGCTGCTAGGGAAACTGTTGATTAAGCAGAAGTAGATAAGCATTAACAGTAACAAAGGAGTTGTAAGGTGGTCAATAATGAGATAGAGATGGGATAAGAAACAAATAATTAGGCTAGATGAAGACTTTGTGTTTGCAAGTGTTGAACAGGTCTGGCTTAAGATTTTCATTTGTGCCTGCAGACTTTTCTCCTTAAGCTGCCAAAATGCTGCTATCCCTTCAGACCCCTAGGATTCCTCAGTAGTCCTCACCCTGGGTAGGAAACAAATTCCTTTGCCTTCTCTGTGTTCTCTGAGACCAGTATTCTTCTCTCCCTGTAGTCCACTTTATTGCCTGGACAGCAGTCTACTTCCATCCATTTCTCCCATGTTGTCTCGCCTCCTTTCCCAGGTGGGGCATGTTACAGGTTCATGTGTAAAAGACAAAGTAAGGAGTGAAACAAAATCCTGATTCTCCAATGAAGGTATTACAGCCATATGATGCTGCTGAATCTGAAATTATTTGTTTTGACAATTAATGAAGATAACGTGCACAGGTTGCTAAAATTTGGCATTTTCATATCAGCTTTTCGATATTGTAAGTGTCCAAATATTACAGAAAAACTGTAGGATCTAAGTAGACTATTAATGTTGCTTTTCCATAAAGCTGGAACTGGAAAATTCCAGAAGATGAAAAGAATCTGTTGCTGAGCCAACATTTTGAAATGGTGAAGGAGGTTTCAATGCTAATTATAGGCCTGTCACTTTGACTTACATCTTGGCCAAAATAATGGCATGGCTGATATAGGACTCAATTATAAAGAATGAAATAAGGGTAATGATAATAGTTAGATTTATGGAAATGATATTGTAAAACTGCATTAACACTCTTTTGTTGAGATTACAGTTTGGATTGATAGTTATAAGAGTTGTTGATGTAGGAAGGTCTTTTTTTTATGGCAAAGGCAGACTTGGGTTGGCAAAGAATTTTGATTAAGCAACTAGAACTATAAAGTCATCACAGTACATGCTGCATAAATGAAGAGCGGCTAAATGAGTGGTAAGTAGTCATTAGGCAGGCATGGGTCCAGTGGTCTTGATCAGGGATGGCCATACAGTTTGAAGGCTCATCAGTGGCCTGGAATAAACAACATTGTTAGTTGTTTATTAGTGTGCAGATAATGCAAAGACCGAGAGAGCTGAACATAAAGAGCGTAGGTCACTGATAGAGCAACACAGATTGTCAGTAAAGATGGTAGAATTGAGACAACCACATTTGGATATAAAGCAAAGACATAGGGAGTGCTTACAGCATAACAGACTGCATGAACTATGAAGGTGGGATAACTGGCTTCTAATATGACAATGTGTCTTGTATAGTCCTTAAGTGCTTAAAGGGAATAGAGCATCTTTTTTTTTTTTTTTTTTTTTTTTGTCAGTATGTGTTTGTAGGTTTTGTTGTCTTTGGAGTACTAATTTTTGGTGACCACAAAGGCTTCTTTTGGTTTTACGGTCTGGTGTTGCTATTATGTAAACCTGGATATTCTTGTTGCTATTCTTTTAGCGCTCATAGTCAAGTTTTGTGGGTTTAATTGTGCTGCTTTCTTGATAGTGAGAACAAGTCTCAAGGGTACTGTGAAAGACGATGGAAAATTGTGATGCATTTTACCCAGACTAATTTTACATGAACAGGTGTTGACAGACATACTGTACTAGATGTAGTTTTCACTGAGAAAAACGTGTAGTTTTTGCTTATTCTACCTTCCTCGAATAACAGACAAGTTTGTATTTGCATGTGGCAAGGTCAGAAAGTTCTTTGTTTTCCAGGTCCTCAAATTTGAGGATATTTTGCATCAAATAAATGTATGTAGGTCTACAGTTCCACCAGTCTTTGCAGTAATTCTGTTAAGTAGCATCAAGCTCATCATGTTAATTTACAAATACAACTTTGTAAAAATGTGAATTTAAATTTCCAACTAATACCCCTGCAATATTAATATACTAGATAATTTGAGGCAACCTGTTTGATTTTTCTCCCTCATTTTCTATATCTAAAATGGAGAAGTTCCTCCTTTGTAAAATGCTTTTGAGATCTCCTGATGAAATAGACATAGTTTACGTGATATGGTAGTATCAATCTTTAAAGGATTTGCATTATAGACAACCTTTAGTGAGATTTTTCTTTGTAATAAAAGTGCTTTTTCTATATTTGGTGGAGTTAGGATCCTGGGAGTACAGGGGGTGCAAATGAGAACTTCTGAAAGCTAAAAACCCCAATAAGTACATCAAACAACTTTTACTACTCCACAGTGAAACTGCATTCTTCTCAGTGAAACTGATTTCTCTTCCTTATTTTAATAAGACTAGATTATGAAGACTAGATTATAAAATTAATAAAGCTAGCAGTGTCTTACTGGACCTTCATTACTCATCTGTCTTTTTCAAATATTTAATGGATATACCAGATGTCTATATTATATTCATTCTGCCAACAGATGTAAGGAAAGTAGTCAAACATAATAAATTTCAGTTTGTATGTGGCTGTTTTGGTGTTTCCCCTTTTTAACAAGATTTTCTTGCATTCTGCACTTATCTGTGAGCATCTAAAAATTTCTCTATGATGAAGAATTGTTTATTTTCTATTATTATTAATTGCTTGGCAGTTCAGCTTAGAGGTACTACACTGTAGACTGGCACATCTCTTTCTTTTCTCTTCTACTCATTAGCAGGGAGTCTTTAATCTCTTCTTTCTCTGCTTTTCTTAATAATCACAATATCTCACTTTCCCAGTGGGATTCAGCCTAAGATTGAGTAGAAAATTAGACTCACATCAGGCAGGCTGAGCTTATAATAATGCTGAAGAAGTAATATAACATAAAAAATGAGACATTTCTGCTCTGCATATGGTTTTAATTATTGTAGCTTTTGGAGTGTAATTGCAAAAATACACTAATGAATTGAACTGAGGTTGAAAAATCTCCTTTATCTTTTAAAATAAAAACATTCCAGTCCAAACGTGAAATCTACAATGTTTTAAAGTGTAATAGAAACTGTTTCTTGAATTAGAGTTTATGAAACTCTTTATTAATGTGGATTTTTAAATTTCCTATGTGTCTTTGTTTTTTGTATGTAGACCACATTGGCAAAACAGAAAAATATTTTGAATTTTGCTGAATAATGTACATATTTATTTGATCACCAAAATAATCACCAAAGGAATTTTATTGTGTCCATTGAAGAAATCTATTTGTTTATTTCTTGTTACTCATATTGTCTTGGTTTAGTTGATTTTATGAATATAGATACAAATCTAAAATCTCATATTAAGTATTCTCTCTGAAGTATAATCAACTGTATTTTCATACATATATGACTAGTTTCTAGAATATCATCTTTATTTGTCACCAGATTGAGTATAATTTTGGAATTAAAACATCTGTAACGAAATATCAATGTGATTTACTCATGTTGTCTCGTTGAAGTATTTGCACAGATTTGTGTTTTAAGTGGAAATGGTCAAAATACGAACTAAAAAAAGTCAGTTACAAAGATGATTAAACAACATTAGTTTTTTATTTTTAAATTATTTTATTTATATCTGTAAAATAATCTATCTTTCTACTACAGAATCTTTAAGTTGTGGTGGTGTTTTTTTTTTTCCCTATAACAGTCTTTGACAGTAGGTTGTGAAATGTAAGATAATTAATATTTTACAGGCAATTCAGTGAATATTGGCTACAGTGACCAGCATAGTCTTGCAAGGTGTTGCCCTACGCGTCCGATAGGAAAGGCCCTATGGCTTGCACTAAGGCAGTCTGAGGCTAGAAGCATTTCAGAGCTGTGGCCTTGCTGTACATTCAATACAAAGTTGGTCTCTAGGGCCCTGTTATAGCAGCAGGACTAAAGATGTATGTACAGTTCACTGGCCAATGCTAATGACTGATAAAGTTCAGATTTAGTTAAGATCAGTTAAAAATGTTATCCTTCTTCATTAAGAATTTCATCAGGTCCATTGATGTCAATATGGTTAGAAGATGTTTGTACTTGGCTTTTTGTTGTAGTTTTTTTTTTTTGTCCTTTCTTGCAATTGAGTTGCAAAGTTGCCTATAACTCAAAAATCCAGTGTGTACCTGGGCTAAATGAAGGAGAATTTTCTTTGAATATAAATTGCATAATCAAACCCTACAAGCAACCTAAAATATGCTCTTGAGGAGTTAATTCCTTTTACTGGTTGAGGATTTTGCTGAAATATGATTGTGCTTTGCATACATAGATTTTTTTTTTCCCTAATTTATTTATCTTTAAACCTCTGCATGGCAGGCAAACAGTATTTTCTATTTTTTAAGGAGGCACAAAATGTTTAAAGGCTGGATCAACAAAAACATTTAAAGCGTACTGTTATTCAAGTACTGTTTGTTTATCTCTGAGCCGTTCCTGATGAAGTGGAATAAATGTCCTGGTGGCCCCATGTTGCAGTGGTTTACCTTCAGGCATAAAAGAAACTTGCAGAAAACCACTAGCTGAGCTCTGCTGTCCTGGTGTCCTAGGTCAGTCTCCTAACAACCCTGTCATTTCCACTATTGGTCTGGACCTTATCTCTGTATCAGATATGTGATTTTTTATTTTTTTTTCATATGCTGGCTGGCTCATTTTAACATGTTTAGATTTAAATCTCTCTCTGTTGTTGAGATTAGAAGTCAAACACAAAACCATGTTTGGTGATTAGATGTGCCCTTTCATTTTGTGATTACTTTGTAATTGGGAATAGATGTCCTAACAGAATGAGATCCATATTAAACATATGCAGACTTAAAACTTAAAGTATAGCTGGTTTGAAAATATAATATTTTAGTACTGAAAAGTTTGCTCTACTAGCTTTCTGCTAATATGTTTTTGCAATATTTACTATTGGGACTTGGTGATCTCTGTTCTTTGAAACAGATAATTCTGACTATGCTCATTCAGATAAAAAAGTTTTCTTCATTAAAAATAACAATGGAATTCTTCTGGTTTCCTCTGCTAGAAAGGTGCTACTCAATTGCTGCCTTTACTTGCTAGTGAACTTTTGAACGCTCACTCTCCTCATTTTTCTTTTTTGAGGGCAGGCATGAAGCAGTATGATTGCTTATCTGCTTCTCTGCTAATCCCTTCTCTGTAGCTTTTAAACCAGCTATTCAGCTTCACCCAACTTTGAAGGAAGGTAAGTCTTGAAGTTGCAAGAATTTTTTGAGTTCTATCTTGTTAGACAAAAGAGAGAAAACTAAAATATTTGTCCTCCTTGTACTCTGAAGGAAAGTCAGGAATAACTCAGCTGTTATATATTCTGTTTGGTTCCAGGCAGCTGGCCAGTCAGCACATTAATAACTTTTTAGGCACCACATATGCTTTCTGTTGGGCAGTGTAAAAGTCACAGGGCTGCTTAGAAGATGGGGTGGGGAGCAGAGTGGGGTGAGGGAAGAGACAGGAGATGATCTTAAATATAGGTTACTATAAGCATAGGAGGCAGTAAAGGTGTAGGGAAAAAAAAAAAGAATAAAAGAAAATCTGCTTAATTAATCTTTCCAAGTTCAGAATAAATTACATGTGACTATATTATAGTTCTGTGAACAGGTCTTAGTATGTGAAGGAGGAATACTGTTCAAAACTTCGCCATTTTGAAAGCTATAGATACAAAACTTAGCAAAGTTAACTTAAAGAGAGATGACTGCTGGGTTTTGAGGGTGAGGCTGGTGAACAGGTATACACCAGGTACAGTAATATTCACTCTGAACTTCAGGCTGCTGCAAAATTCAGACCTCTCTTTTAAAAACCTGTTTCTTGCTAATGGAGCTCTTCGCATCTTTCTGCTGCAGAGTTTGTGGTATTTTTCTATAAATCGTTTTTTTTTTTCCTCTTTTTTTTTTTGAAAAAAAGGAAGATTTCTACATAAAAAACAGAGCAGAAATAAATTTTGTATTTATCATTTATTGAAAACTGGTAGGACAGCAGACTAGAAGTTTTTTCCTCAGTGATAATATGTTGTCTCCTTGGTGTCTGAGGTTGTGTAGTGTGTCTTCGGATGACTGGTTCATGAGCAAATGCCAGGAACATACTGAACAGGTGAAAGGATCCGTTATTATTGACAACTAATCTGACATTTAAATTTTTCAAAATTTAACATTAAATTTCCATGTTTTCCTTGCAATGCCAAAACAGTTGCACAGATTTGTTCCAATTTTTTTGAAGTTAGCAGCGTCTTTAGTAAAACACCATTTAGGTTGTCTCCCTAATATAAAAAGCTTTTTGGTGTATCATCATTTTCCTAATAAATCTGATTAAAATATGTACTCTGGAATTAACTGAGTAAAAAAAAAAAAAAAAAAAGCAAGCTCTGGGTGGTTATATCTGGGAAAGGAAAGGAGAAGTAAGTGATTTCAATGAAAAAGTAGTGGCCTTTTAATAGTCATAATTATACAATATAATATAGGCATAGAATTTCTTTGGGTCACTCAGAGATGTTGTTTGGGTGTAATCTTGTGTGGGAGGTGATGTAAATTTTCTCTTTGTTAAAGCTGACACTTTCAGTATAATATTTTAGTATTTGAAATATTTTGCATTCCAAGCCAATTGTAAACAGAAAAGTGGTAAGAATTGCTGTGGTAAAGTTAATTGCTACTGTCTATGAGGAACAGCATGCTTTTATTGGTGAGTGCAGTTGACGTAGCAGCAAGAAAGTTTGCAATTCATACATACAGAGGTGAACAAAGAACTACATCAGATTGGAAGTGAACTGGGGCAGATTAATTAGGTCTCTGAGCAGCCAGTCAGGGACTCCTGAGCTCTCTGGTGTGCTTACGCTTTCACACTGTCTTCTGAGTCTGGAGTTTGCAGCTGCACTATGCGGTGGCCCAAATCTGGTCCCAGTACACTATGTGATAAAAATTCCAGTTGAAACAAAGTCAGGCCAATAGTGAACATATACAAAAAATCCATCCAAGGTGTACATCACTGGTTACTCTGGAATGTGAATAATGAAAAATATTTGTCACTAAGGGTATAAAACATATTTCTCAAGGCATTTCTAGTTGTTGTTCTCCACCAGTTCAGCATATAAATACACTGATTTTAATACAAAATCTTGTCAAATACTTTAAATTCAACACAGTAAAATGGGATATATATTTTTCTGCCTGCATTTGCTAGTAAAAGTGCACGCACATCATAGATAAAAAAATAAAATATTAATTATTTTTAAATACATGCCATTTTCCACCTGGGGACAGAAAGACAGAAAAATGCTAGTCATGTAGCTTAATGGACTAATAGAAAGGCACTCCAGTGCAACACTGACAGAAGAGGTATAAAGCCTGATTAGAATATTTATAACTGGTAGCTTGTAAGCAATCTGGACAAAGGAATGTCTCTCTAGATTTTTGTAATGTATTGCATACATTTACAGTACTCTATAAATGCCTATTACTTAGAATAAATTCCTTAAAATATGGAGATACTTGTTAATTTACAATCTATGGCATAGCTATGGATCAATTGTTTTTGTGTTCCTGTCCCCCCCCTCCCCTGCCTGCATAGCTGGCTCCATGGCTATCTATTATTAAAGATGTAAGAGAGGAACATTTTAATTTTCTCACAAAACCACAGCAGCCCTAGTAGGAATATATCCTTATATTTATCCTCTGACTTTAACCTAGCATTAGAAGACTGTTTATTCCTTATGCTGTTGCATAGAATAATGTGATAACAATGATGGTGTACCTAGAAATGGAAGAGCAATCTTTCAGTAAATCTGCTGGCATGGCAAGACATTGTCATCTAATTTCAAGCAAATGTACCTGGTAGCATTCAGTTCCAGTTTGTAAAGAGATTGTTCCACAGATTTGAGGTCTGGGGGTTTGAAGATCACCATTTCATGATTAAAGTCTGCCTTTTTAAAGGGACAAAGTAAAACATAGGACTGTTCCAAGACATTCTGATTTTGTAATATGTTTGGTGTAAATCCTAAAAACCTCCACATATTCATGAGAACTGAGGCTCTCGTTACTTGTGGGAAATACAGTAGTAGCTAGGCCGTATTTGTGGAGATGGTTACTTTTTAAAAATTTAGAGTGGTACCTCTCAATCACAAAGGGGTGATTCCCCTTTGTGTTGGGAAGCAGTCAGCTGGAGAAAAATCCAGCAAGAAAATTCAGAGATAACCATGTTTGTGGGCCAGAATCTTTGTCACCAGATGAACATTATGCTGCTATCAGATAGCAGGTAGTTCATTCTTGTGGTTAAGTTTTGTGTGTGTGTGTTTCTTGTTTAGTGGGGCTGGACACTAGTAGAAAGTGTAATCAGATATAGCAAGCAGCCTGTTAATACTTGCTGTGGTGCTCTAAGAGAGAGTTGCCCTGACTGCCTGAGGTCCATCAGCATTCAGATTATACCACAGTATCTTAAAATGATGACTGTGTTAATTTTCGTGCTTTGTCCTGCAGAATCCAACCGGTGTGATTTTCTGTAAGAGCAAACTACTTGAGAGCTGTATTCTCATCCCAGGTCTGTTGGCCTCTGAACACCAGTAAATGCCTCATTGTGTCTAGTGGTGTTCAAAGCTATCAGGAGGCCTACTGCTAGACATCAGGCACTTTATTTTCTACTTGTAGTGTGGAAGGAACCTGTCTATTGAGCGATAGACAACTTACTTTCCTAACAGGTAAGGGGACTAGGCAGTTTTGTGGCTGCCTTACTCAGTAAAGTTTATTTAGGGATTTCATGGTGGGTATTTAAGTGTTTACCAACAAAAAATATTTTCTTGAGCAAAGGATAGATCACAGCTTGTATACATAAAGTTGGCGTTTTGTCCTTCCAGAAGAAGGCCATGTCATTAACAAGATTAAAAATCTAATAAACAGTAAAAGTAGGTATGGAGTCGGAGCAGACAAGACAATGTGTCACACCTGTAGGCCTTGTCAACATACAAAAGCTTCACCCACTTAATTGAAGTTACTTTTAAATAAATCAATTTAACTACAGTCCTGAAGCCCTCATATAGCTACTTCTGCATTGTTTTACAAAAGGCTTACATTGATTTGCCTTAAGTAGATTTCTTACTGACTTAAGCTAAATCACAAGAAACTTGTTGCAGGCCAGTTTAGGAGTGTTCACGTGGGTCTGTAATTAAATTGATCTGCCAAATAATTTTAGTGAGAACAATGCAATTTTTGTGTTTGGACTTGCTGAAAGTAACTGCCAAATTGCATGTACATTTACTTGCTTTTAGTCTTTAACATCAAAGATTTCTTCTCATAATTGCAATGTGATACATTTGAAAATGTTTGTCATCTTACCCTCTACACCTACACACCTTCTAATGTTTAACCTTTTTGCTATTAATCTGTAAGTGTTTTGGTGTGTACAAGTCATAAAATTGATGATTTGCAGTATCATTAAACATCCCCACCCCTGCGAATCTAAATGTTTCTTGGTGGTTAGACTAACAAATGATGATCCTAAGATGAGCCCATCTCCATTATATGATAGTTTGACTCTAAAACACAGTAGCAAAACAAGGGAAACACAGCAAAAAGAATAGGCTGCAAGACTTGAAGTTGCAAGTTTTCTTTAACCCACAGCAACACATTTTCTTCCTCATTCCTTCATTATTATTATTCAAGGTTGTGTCCTGTAAAGTTCTACTCTCTTTAGGACATCCACAAGAAATTAGTACTTCTGAATAGCTCTTGGGTTAATTTTCCACCTTGGTAAATACTTGCTTGGAATTTCTTGTGATGGATTTAATTTAGTGCAGTAAGGTAAAGTAAAGAGGCTGTCATGCAAGGTCCTGCCGCATACATGTTCTCTCCTTCAAACACCCTCTTTCTAGCAGTCTGATCCAGAGTTTACTCCCAGAAATAGGGAGAAGTAGTCATTGTAGGGGATATGCTAAAAAGGTGAGGGAATTCTGTATCTTGCCTGTTTGGTTTGTGATACCAAGTGTCCTGTATGGTCATGAATTTTAGTTTTGAGGCTTCTCTTTGAAAGTGTCTTTTAGGTATCTTTTGAGAATCAGGGCTGTGAACCATAAAATTTTCTCAGTAGAAGAATAAGGGGAAAAAGTATTCAAGTTTTGTGAATTATGTGTTTTCTTTTAGATTTTCAGAATGGACGGGCCATTCACATTGGACCAATAGAAATTACCTAATTCATTCACATGAAGATGCATAGAAATGACGTTTCAGAGGCTAGTGTTGGAGCATCGGGTGGTGTACTGGTTATTTCTCTGTTAATTTCTCAGCCATGAAGGAATGCTTTGTTCTTAATTGGAAGCAAATGGCCACAGTTTGCTGCAATGTAAATAACAGTACCTGTAGAAATTTCACTTTAGTAATGGGCAGCTCTGTTAATGTTTTGCATCTCATTGATTCTTCATATTGAGTGAATAGAACCAGCTGTTTATAAACACAGAGTTGAAGATATAACTTTTATTCCAAATAGGCACCCAGACAATAAGGAAACATAAGGAAAACTGTTTCTTTCACATAATGAAACAAAAGGAACTAAACAAAGGAATACAATGTCAACAAAATTTCAAAGTGCACCATAATTTTTAGGCTGAGTAAACTTATGTGACTGAGCTATCAGTAGAAATTAAAAGGAAACACACCACAACAGCTACAACAAAAACAAAAACTCTACGTTTTAAGCGTGTACGTGGTTTTGTTTTACAAGAAAAGATGCAATATCTACCTGTACTGGCAACAGACCTTGTTAACATGATTACTGTAGATAGCTAGAAAGTGGATAGAAAAAATTTTGCCTATACCAGAAAGGATTTTAAAATTCACATCTATTCAATTTTTTGTATGAATATTTATTGGAGTTTTTTTTTTTTAACCCCTAGTGAATCATAACGTTGTTATGCCGTTGTACTCAGTAGTTCACTAATCTTCTAAGAGACAACTGCTCCACCAAAAAAAAAATAATGGAAAGAGGTTTCAAAAATACTTCTGCTTTGCTTACTTTTTTGAAATAGATACTTGAATTACAGGTCTTGTAGGTATTTGCTATAACCTCCAAACCATATAGTGTTCATGTCTCTCTTTTCCAAATTACACATTTACTTTTGTAAAGATGCAAAATAAGAGATTGACAAAGGGATGGCAGAGGCTAATATCCAGAAAGATGACATGGGATATGGAAGACCTAGAGCTATGTCCCTTCTTCAGACTTGTAAAACTTCAACAGCAGACAGTGAAGAAGAACCATCCCACTTTTCTAAGATGCTCTCTAGGCTGCATGCATTCAAGACTGAAAACAAAGAGGATAATGGGTACCCAGTTTTCCTGATGAGCATTGAATGCTATTGCTGCAGCACTGTAGAGCCAGTGCTGTTATCTTGTTCTTCTAGTTTACAATATTGGAGTTATTGTAAACAAATATTCATAGACAATAGGCAGACTATTCCTGTAACGTTTAGTTAGGATAATCTTCTGGAGATGGATGGATTTGGACTATACCTGGGCAGAAGTATTTTCTTTCTCTCTGATCTTTTTTGCCTTGTGCTTTGAGCACCAGTTACGTTGTGGACCTGAGGAGTTCTGGAGAAAATGTTTGTGGAAGCTGGCATGCTTCTTCTATGAATGGTTTTGGTTTCAGTGAATGAAGAGGGGGAAAAAATCCCATATGCCAATGTTATTTCCTTTTTTAATTAAATGGGCTGCACAATAACTAGAAGATTATCTGGATTTTTTTATTATTTTATTATTATTTTTTAATTAGGATTTTGGTGGTACTTGTGGTGTGAGCTTATGGTAGATGATTCTGAATTATGAAATTCAAAGGTGGCATATCTGGGAGGGTGATGGAGACTACATTATTTGCAGTCATTGCTAACTTCTCAGAGGACAGAGCACAAAATGGTGGGAAAATCTGCAGCAGCTCATTCATGTTTTTAAATCCCTGCTTTGTGAAATGTGTTCTTGTAAAGAAGAAAAGGATGTTAAAACAGATTATAAAGTTCAGGCCCTGGGAAATACAATGGTGATATGCTTTTTTATTATTATTATTCAGTTCCTTACATAAATACAAGAGAAGCTCTATTAAAAAAAGGCATGTGACATACAGTTCATAGGAAAAATTAAAGAAGTGAGTACAAGTCATTATTCTGTGATGTTAAAGTAGCATATGAAATAGTAAGTGGCAAGAGGAACAGCAATGATCAATTCATTTTGCTGCTGAAGCGAACAAAATAGGAAAGAGACAGCAGGGCCACTGAAAGGATAAAACTTTGACATAATAGAGGGCCAAAATGGATTCTTCACCCTAATGATTATGAACTGTGGAGGTGGTAATATTCCAGGAACAAAGAGTGATTTTGCTCACGTTTTTTCCTTCTTTCATAGCACATGAAACATTAAAAGTCTTTATCACTATATGAGAGCAGATGATAATAAGGCAATTAGAACGATCAAAAGCTGACAAAGAAGCAGGCTTAGAAGAATCATATATCAGGATTCAAGAATTATTAGCAATAGAAAATGGAAGGTCTTCTGCCAAGAGGGCTAATAGATGTGATCAGTAGTAGGGAAGAGGAAGATGTTTTTGTAGAGTAGTGGGAGCTAAGGGAATGCACTTAATATCGTTGTGAAGACGTAGAAAATATTGGCAAAATTACAGGATATTCAGGCACAAAACTTGACAAATACTGAGAGGTCTGTTGGCATTGATTCATAAAGAGGACACAAAGACTGATAAATGTGTTTAGTTCAAACATTACTAAATTAGTGGATAACTGTGAAACAGCTACATGGCAGAATTTATTGAGGTTTTAAGAAAACACTTGATATTTAGATGGATTTACAAAGTCATGAAACATCGTATCAGCCAAACCTGTCAAAGAGTAGTGTGGGCTGAGCAAGTATTCAGTAATCCAAAACAGCATGACATAGAAAATGCTAATGATTTGCTTAAGCTCTTTGTAGTTAAATTCATGGGATTACCATTAACTATGTATCTCAGATTTTGAAAAAGAAATACTGCCTTCATGGAGAATTAAAAATTACGCATCATTGGCTATCTGATTTTTCTGTGTTAGCGGTATGTACACTTGCTGACATTTCCTGCACATCTTGCAGCATCTCATGAACCTCGTAGAAACTACCAATCAAGGTGAATGGGAGAAGCAGCAAAGGAAGCATCTGCTGGAATCTAGAACAGTTAGGCACAGCTAAACAGATACAGACTGAATTGCCTAACTTATTCTAGCTCTCTCTTTTTATATACTGCTGCCTCAAGATGAATCATGTGCTCCTGGTAGTCTTATTACTTCATTAAAGTATTTCCAGTTTGTCAAAAACTATACAGAATGGCATCACATACAAAAAGTATTATCTTCTTGTTGGAGGCAAGTGAAGGTAACATTACTGTGATTCATTTTTAGTGCTGGGTAATACTTGGAGATGCATCATGAATACATTTATTTTTGTAGTGGAATAAACCACGCTGTGCAAAGACTTCCTTGAAGAATAGTGTTACATGTAGAGTATAGTACAGTACATTACAGCTGTGCTGCTACACTTAAGACTCAGTTGACACTTCCATTATCCTTTCCTGATTTATTGCTAGTGTTCATACTACAGAAGCATCCAGAAGTCCCAACTGAGATCACGTCTGAATTGCTCTGCAGAGCTTTTAGTTGGAGTGGGTAAGATACGAAAAGTGGGAGGGGAAACAAAATGATGAGATGACTTGTCCAAGACTGAGAACCAATTCACTTAGGAGGTGAGAGATGAGAGGGGTCCAGTCTAAAAGCTGAATAACCACAGAAGCTGAGACCTGAACTTGCACGAATTTGCTTTTAGCTCTCAGCTCAGCTCTCTGGTAATACAATCACATTGCTTTCAGCTGAGGACAATTCTGCCAGCAAATAGAATGAGTTTGCACCTACCTATTTTATTACAAATGGACATATTCACAATGACAGCACCCAGTTTAGAACCTATACTTCCTGATTCTCATTCCAGCCAGCTCCTCGCTTTATTACACTCCCCATCCAGACAGGCCTTTAGGTATTGTTGCCAATTTATTCCAACTAGATACTTGCCTAAAATGTGTCTTTTTGTTTTAAAATATTTATGTAGATTAGGTGGTTATTTCCAAATAAACAAATATTGCTCACTTGATCTCTTTATGTCAATCACTGGTTACAACTGGATTGGATTGCTATGGGGAAATGTACTAAACACATTGCTCAGTAAAAGGACAGGGTTCTGCAAATGCAGTACTGTAATTTTTGGCTGTTTGCAAGACATCTTAGCTAATGCTATTTACTTTAGTTTTTATTTTAATCAAAGTTATATTTATAAGTATCTATTTTAATCTCTATGCCTAGAGAAGGCCTTTATCCTTATGTGAATGATTAGTGCATAAAAATGCTCTGTAGTCTTTTCAGAGGTGCAAGGGATAATCAGTCATAGAGCTTGCAATGAATGCAAGTATTGATTTCCTAATATGAAGTAATTTGTGTGATCTGAATATAGTGCATACAATGTGTGCAAATTGATTCCAGTTAATCATCTTTGACTGTTCTCCTAAATCTTGGTAAGTGAAAGCCCTGGCTTTCCCTACTCAGGTTTCTTGGTGGCTTTCAAAGGATTGATTTCCCTTTAAATCTCTGGGCCTTGATCCAGTGTACCACTTGGTAGCCTGCTTAAATTTAGTCATGTGAGCATCCATAATGACTTTAGTAGAAAATAGTTGCGTACTCAAATTCAAATGCATGCTGACATATTTTGTGGGATAAAGGTCTAAACTTATATCTTATTTTATTTTTATTTGATAGCAATTACTAGACAAAGATGTTGTCAGCTTAATGTTAGACGGAACTGGATTGATTTAAGAAAACAGAGCAAAATGGAGTTAAATTAAATTCATCCATTTTACAGCATGTATTTGCTACACTATTAATGAAAAGTTTAACAGCATTAATTAATCTGAACAACTCATAAAATTGTTGTTAAATAGTTGTGATGGGAAATCCATGTCTCATAATTTCAAACTTACCAACCTGAATGCATAAGAAAAATATATACATTTTTAAAGAATGCTAACAGTTAATACATCCTTTGACTGCAGTTTCTATTAAATATATTTATTAAGCAACTTTAAATATAATGGTAATATCTGAAACATGTGGATAGTATGATATTAAAAGACAAACCTGTAGATGGAATAAATTCAGATATTGAAATAAATGTTAGAAGTCATTATTAGCTGCAGTATCCTGACCACATTGCAAATTGACTTTGCAAATTATAGTTTGCCTACATAAAGTCTCCACCACAACTAAATTTGAGTAATAACATATTTATCTATTGCAAGCTACTTTTTCTTTTGTGTGTGTGTGTGTGTGTTCAGTTGGCTTTGAAGCTAATCAGTTATCTTGGGGCTGTCTAAATTTCAGTAATATATTAAATACATAACATTTTATATCTACTGTGATCAGATGAACCATAACAGCACAAAAAGCTTTCAAAATGCACAAAACCACGTCTAACATATGGACTTAGGCAGCTGTATGGCCATATGATTATTCACATCATTTTCTCTTTTTTTCTTTACATACATATTTGTGCGAACATAAATGTTTTCCATTGAATGTCTGTAGAAAGTGATAGAAATAAGTCCCAAATGCATCCTGATGCATCTATAACTGAATGCATATCTGTAAATCCTTTTGCTATTGCTTAGTGGTACAAGTGGTGTTCAATTTGTGATGCTATAGTAAGAAATGGTTTCTACGTACCTCTTCAGTCTTTAATATAGCCACCAGTAAAATAGAAGTAATAGAGATTTTCTGGATTTTTTTCAACTCTATATAATACCAATAAGGTGATATTTTAGGGCCTTGTGCAAAGTTAATATGGAAGTTGTTTAAAAAAAAAAAAAAAGGAAGCTAATTAATGGGAGCCTTAATTTCAGTGGAAACCTGGTGGTCTTAGTTGTAATGCTGGTACATTGATGATTCAGGACAAGTAAATGTTTGCAAGAGAATAAGTCAAGACAAGAGGAAACAGAAAACACTGAGCACAAGCATCTGTCATCTCATAACTCTCAGGAGATGACCATGATGACCATCTGAAAACAGTTGCAGAGGCTAATATGTTGGCAAGAATGGCTAATTTTCAAAATGAGAAGCATTAATAGCACCACAAATTCTGAAAGCACATGATTTAATTAGCACATGGAGAGGGAGAGAAATTCATGTATTTTTAATAATTGATTGTCACTACATAGTAACTTCCATATTAAATGTGCTAATTATATTAGATGCAGAGAATTAGGGGTTTACTTGCTCATATTGCTGTGTGCACGTGGTATTGTGAGAAAAGATTTTGTCCCTTCCAAAAGAAGACATAGGACCAGGATACAAAATAAATTTACTATGTGTATAGTTCAGTGGGACAGTGCATCAAATACAGTTTGACAGCTACTTCCCACAAGAGCTTGTAAGTTCTTGCCATATCCTAAGCACAGGTTGATTCTGGTCTCCTCTAACTCCTAATATAATGTAGATTCTTTAGACTTATGTGAGGCCAACGAAGGCCATGCTGTTGATGCAGACACGCAATGCAACTATTTATGCACTAGCTATTTCTTGCACACTATTACACAGATATCATATTTCTGTCATCTGACATGTCTGCTGCCATAAAAAATAGTTATTTTTTTTTTAAGCTCTACTAATTAACTAGTTTGGTAGAAAAAAACGGTATCTCTATGAGGAGTGTTTGTTGATACATTGTTGTTGGGAAACCCCATTAGTGCAAAGGTGGCCTCAAGTCAGGGTAGCTTTCAGAGCTACAATGCCCATTCCTGTATATGATACAAGAATACCACATTAATTACAAATCCATATGAAATGTTAGTAAAGATAATAATAATAATAAAGATAGAATTTATAAGTCCAGATTCTTCTTGAACCTTCCGAGCCTGCAGATTTGGGACGGATTTTCTCCTAGCACTTCTTCATCTGAGTTATTGGAAGATACATTTGTTTCCATGATTTTGGAAGGTAAATAGATAAGTGTGTGTGCAGGGAAGAAGGAGGAAAAGAATGAAAAAACTGAATGAGACATTTATTAGTGTCACTGAACTTTCATTCCTGATAGCTACTTCTGGTTTAGAATTGCGGTGGATTTTGGTTAAAAGTGTGTTGGCAGCAATGGGAATATCTTTAATATACAAGTTCATGCATTTCAACATCCTTCTTTGTCTCATTTTTGCAAAATACTGCATTTTAGAAACTTCAGAAAACGAATAAATGGAATTGGTTAATGCCTAACTGTGCTTAATCTACTGTTTTTAAAAAAACTTAAACTAATCCTGAAGAGAATTATATGGGGATATGATGGGATTAAACTCATCTTCGATTATGCTTAACATTTCTTCTGTACAATTACTTAGAAACTCTGCTCGTATAATAGTGTGATGGACACCTGGATTATTTAAAGCAAACCCTGGCTATTTTTCTTGCTGGAGGACACACTATTGCTCTTCAAACACAGAATGTATTTTCTTGTTAGTACTAGCTGCTAAAGTGGGCATACCTACACAACTCTAAAACATGATTGTAATCTGTGAATGATAAGCAGACATTTAAAAGCAATTGTGTTTGTGTAAAGATTGTGAACACTATGGGTTAAGTTAAAGATGTGAGGTGTAAGATCAGGGTGTAGGCCCGGCTGAGGTCCATGGCTGTGGGATGGGGCTTCACCCCATCAGAGAGCTATGAAGGGACCCTTGCTACCTGTTCCAGGTGTTCCTGCCAGCAGACCAAGAAGCTCTATTTCCACCCAGGCTCTTCAGAAGCAGGCCTTGTCTGTGTCCTCCCACGTGCTGTTCCCTTCAGACCCACTGAATTCCTCTGGCTGCTGCTATGTCTGGCTGCTGCTATGTCTGCTTGGCATAAGAAGCCTTTAGGTTCACTCAGCCCATTGAAGAAGCTTCTCAGAAGACTGATGCTACTGAAGTAATGCAATCTTCTTTTCATACATATGGCACAGCACAAAATATCTATTGTCTTTCTAGTGATAAGATCAAAGAAAAGGCCCAACCTATGTAGAAGAAATTCTGGCAAGCTTTCTGGATACTCACCTGATTACTACAATAATAATAGAACAGTTTTAAGGTTGAGGAATGAGACATAAAGAGCTTGTCCTATGGTCTTTGGTACTCCGTGGCTCCTGGGCATGATTCATCTTTTTTTCCAAAACGTACTCATGCCTTGTAACTCACACAAGGTTCCTAGGGTTCCATTAGTGCATTTAAGATAGCTCACTTGAAATCAAATCTGAAATTATTTAACTCGGTCATAAAAAAATTTGAGTGTTCTGTGCCTAACCACCATACCTTGCACCAATGCTTACCCAAATAAGAGGCAGATAAACTTCGTTACAGATAAACATGGCTGTAAATCTTAAAACCAAGTCTGGTTGTTGACTGTATACAATAATCAGAATTAATTGAACTCAAATCCAACTGTTCCTTCACTTAGTTGAAGGATTTAATAGATCTCTGAGGATCACTGATCTGAGGTTCAGCAGCAGTGCTCCTTAGATGACCATGTAAGATCCACTGTTGTAAAACAGGCCCAAGTACTTTGAAGGCATAATTAATACATGAAATGCTTGTATGTGGATAAATAATACCAATTTAACTTTGTCTCACTTCTAAGGTTCAGATCAACAGTATCCTATTTCTCTGAACTGCAGGGCTTCAGTTTGAGTTTTCCTACCCATGTGTCTCAGCTTCCTTCTGTTTTCTTTCTAATCCTAAGAAAGTAGGCTCTGTGCTTTTCAGGTATTCACAAAGATAATGTTGATAGGTACAATGATTGCTTTGCACTATTGCTGGCAACATCTGGAAGGCAGCAAGATTATTTTACTGGTCATCTCTTTAATATCGAGAACAATTCATTGGTACTTTTCCAACTCACTGTGACTTCATCTCTGCCTGAAAAAAAACAACTTTACAACAAAACAAGCAGTAACAACAAAAACATATTTCCTTAAACTGTGAAGGTTTAAGCTTAGCCACCTTTACTTGAAGACATTGCTTTAACAAATCTATTTTTATGTTGGCTGAGCCACAACAAAGGTGGATACCTAGTTAGCTGGGAGCCCCAAGACATCCTTAAAAAACTCAGCTGAAACATCACCTCCTTGACGAGGTATACCTGGCAGGACAAAGAAACCTTGATCGATGCAGAACAAAGAAGCCATGGTAATGAACTGACCTTCCAGGAAAATAGGAGTAACCAACAGCTGTCCTGGGAACTGATGTCCTACACCCACTTATGCATCTGCACCAAAAAAGAGATGTCTTGCTATCTATCCAAAATAAACTTCTTTACTTGGAGAGATGTGTCTTTATTTTGCTCATTGAGTTGCCCTGTTGTCATTTGGACATCCTGTCACTCATCACCAGGAAGCTGGGCAGTACTTCATCAGGACTGAGTTTACTTCCATCTCTCTTAGGAAGTGGCACTGGGGCTCTGCAAGGGTGCATCTCCACTTGAAAGCAAGAAGTTTATTCTGTTAGCCTGTATAACCGTGTATCTGATGTATGTTAATGAAGCTTGCTCATCAACCAAATTCTCAAGTTCACTGCAAACAGTACAAGTCCTGGTTTTGCATTGCAATGCGCCAGGACTTTGCTTATTCTTGCTTGTTATAGGAGCAGTTCTGTTACATGCCAACTGGTCAGAACATTTACATCTGAGGTTCTGGCCTTTGGTCTTTGTTTTTCCAGTGCTGAAAACAGCAACTTGCTAAACAGAATGCATCCTCCGAACATAGTAACAACAGAAAAGAATATATATTGTTTTTCTTGAAAATTGTTTATCTGCCAAAGAATCTTCATGAATTTCCCATAGAATTTTTTTTCATCCCTTCATTGATTCTTATATTCACTGTAGTTTCTTTCAAAATGGGGTAATTTATTTTTCCTACTATGGGCTCAGCTAAACATTGTAGGCTTGAAGGTTCAGCTCAAATACTGATAGATTTTTTCCATATAAAGAAAAAAGGATATCCATAGAGTTAGTTTGGAGGGAAGGAAATTTAAAAGAAAAAAGACAAAATGCAGTGGAACTACATACAGAAAGAATTTCAATATTTTCAGTTCACAGTAGCAATCCAAAATGCTTTCGATGCTTTTGGATTAACCAGTGCTTAAATAGCTGTTTTGTTATAAAATATCAAGCCTTTACATCTTAAGCCTTCTGCTTAGATGTCTCTCCTGGAGAAACCCTTTGTTAACATAGAAACATGTCATAACTAACTTTGGCCAAGCATAGCGATGGCATAGCCAGCTGAGGACTGAACCCAACACAGCAGCTACAGAAAGTGTAGAGGGGAAGGTTAGTCTTGCAAAAAATTGTTTCTGGTATTTTACTATGTGTTTGTCTTGTCAGATGATTTTTTGTGAAGACAAGATGAAAACATATAATTAGTTAGACTCACTTTATTGCCTGAAGGGCTTCTGTACAGATACCTCGAATATCTGCCATTCCTGATAGAAACAGCTCCATTAGTTTGGATTTAAACACAGTGGATATAAGGAATTGGTGAAGTACAACTTTCTTTGTTAGTGCAACATAATATGCCCTACAAAACTTATCATGTGGGTTTGTTGCTGGAAGGAAAATGTTTTAAGGGTTTCCAGTGGGAAGAAAATGCTGCCTTTCTACCAAGACAGTAATTTATTTTTTATTATTTATTTGTTTGTTTGTTTATTTATTTTGCCACTGCTGTATAATGGAGGAAATACTTCTGAACTACAACGATGCACAATATTTTAATTTTAGGGTGAAAAATAGAATAGAATTTCTAAAAGAATCAGAACTGTTCTCATGATAAGTGAGAAGTAACAGAAGACATTTCATGTGAAAATGTCTGGAGATTTACGATTTCTCTTATTGTACAATATTTATGCCTTTTAAAAGAAACAACTCTCTTCTAGGGTCCGAACACATAAACCCTTTGGTGCCATGACTGTATTATGTCTCTAAAAAGGCAGAATACAGAGACACAAATTTAGAAGCTGTTTTATATGGTACTTGAAATGTGGAGTACTGCTAGGCCTGAAGGCAGAGGAGAACAGAGATAGTCAGGATGTCTGGATTTTTTTTCCCCACTTTTTAACTAAGTGAATCTCACCACTTCTGTAGCTGCAGCAGGTCCTGTCTATTACAGACTCTAAATAAATAAATAAATGTTCCGCTCCTTAGAAAATGCAATTAAGCTCTCTTGTTGTTTTTGGACTTATTTTGATGGTAATGTAGGAAGGGCATATGTTTCTTTGAGCTTGTGCTCACAACTTCAGTCTTCTGAGACACCTTTTGACACACACTGAATTGGAGATTTTTTTTATTTTTTTTTTTACCCTAGGGTGCTGGCAGATGACATGCAGTTCTGTGATTTCCAAAGCAGCAGCTCCAATTGCTCTGTACTCTAATCTTATCAAACAACTGTATGTTTGGGGATTCTCTTGCCTGTACGTCTGTAACGCTCTTCGCATGTAAAATTAAGGAGAAGAGCACAGGACATGCCCACTTACCATCTACCATATCTTAAATCCTAGATAAACAGTTTTCAATTTAGCTACAGTTTACAGATAGCACATCTGACATGCATTTATCCTGGAGTTCTGTCCTCCCTATTTCACTGTTAGGTAAGTTTTTTTTGCCTTTGCATTCTGAAATATTAATTCATTTTTGTTTTCTGCTACTTCTGACAATTTGTTTAATGAGCAATTGGTAGTGAATATGTCTACTAGGAGAGGGAGTAGCTGTTCTCAACTTGTGAATTGATTTGCAAATTCAGCTGTCAAAAAAGACCCTGAGAGGAAACCGCAGTAAAACTTTGTTTTCAATTAAACTCGTATCTCCCCAGCAGCGCTCTGGGCTGCTGTGCGAGGCTCCTTCGCATCTAGACTCTTGGAGATCAGGCACTTCACAGAGGTAATGCCTTTGGCCCTTAAGGGAAGGGAAGAAGTGAACCGCAAAGTACCTCTTTTGGGTGAGTCAGTCAGCATATCATTAGCTGAGATGACTGCAGGTCTTGCTCTTCCTCAGCCAGGATTCAAAGGTATGACAGTGGAGATCTGGGAATGAGAGAGAGAGAGAAAGAAAAAGCAGGGGCTTTTGTATAGTGTCTCCCATGTGTTTAGCACAGTATTTTGCTTTTACTGTGTTATGAAAAAAAGACAGAGGAAAAGAAACAATCGGCCTTCCAAGCTACCAGAGTTAAAAATCATCTAAATTGGTATACATGAAGTTTTAATTACACCATTTTCTTTTGTGTGCACGCTTTGGTCAACAGCATTCAATGTTTTCTGTGAGAGCAAGAAGGATTTCTTACTTTTAGCAGCAGCTCCTGATGGGAAAAGACGTGTTGACAGTAGGTGGCAGTGCAGCTCTTTCTTTCCAGAATTGGACACAGCAGCATAAATCCACAGAAGCGTTCCACAGCGTTTCCAAAGTACAGCCTTTTCCAGATGCAGGCCTCAGGGCCATATTCAGTCCTGCAATTCACTTTTCATTGCTGGGGATGTCTCATTAGGAGATTAACTGTTTAAAATGCAGTGCTAATGTGAAAGTTTTAATTGGGAAATCCTGTGCATGTTAAATTAATCTTAAGTACTTTTATCTAGAATGCCTGCTTCCTTTCCATGGCGCTTTGTTTTTTTTTTTTTTTTTAACCACCTCACATTCTTTTACATCACATTAAAAAACTTGAAATAGGCCAGCAATGCTTTTTACATTAGACTTTGTTGAAGGCGATTTGCAAAGCTGGTTTCTGAAGCCTCTGAAATGCTCAAGTAGAGGGGTTCCTGCATGCAGTGTGAGCTGAACAGTGCCAGTGCTATTGTATATTGGCAGACAGTTTCTATCTGTGGAGAGATTGCAGGGCAAAGGTTTCATCCTAACCACAGCTTATGTTTCATGGATAAGTGTGTTATGCATTAGGAAATTCTGAGAACAACTGGGATTTGCAGTTCGAAAGAAAAGCAGTTGGTAACTCAGCTAAACATTTAGGCTGAGATTTTCAAAGTGGCCCTGGGGATTTTAGAGACTGGAATCTCAGGCTGCTGATAAAATCCTCAGCCCTTAGGCCTATTTTCTTTTCTTTCTGGTGCTTGTACTATAGTTTTTAATTTGACCACATCACACACACAGAAGTCTTGTTATCTGATAGAAGAGGGTAGGAAAGGAAGAAGTTGCAGCTCTGCCAAGATATCAGTTATATTCCAATTCTTACCTTATATGCACAGTTCAGGTTTTGTCTGCTTACTTTTCTAGTTGCTGTTGCTTTTAAAGTCTTGATCTTTCTCAGGGGCACTGGCTGCACCATTTGGCTGTCCTTTTGTCCTCTTCCCAGGTATTTTTTCAGAGAGAGTGCTTTGGACACAGCACTGTTGCGAATACCTTTTCCAGATTTACTAGGCTGGCTGAACTAAAACAGAGGAATTCTTGCACTTGTACTACATTGCCTAGTGTTGGGATTCCTGAAAGTGAGTAGTCTGCAAAGTGGTTAAAGGTAGACAGCTCACCATGTGTTTAACACACATATTTTAGACTTTGTGATTAAATGGGATTATTTTTTGGCAAATAACTTTTTTTTTTTTTTTTTTTTTTCTTTTTCTGAGCATCTGGGATGAAATGTGGCCAAAGAAGTCAAAGAAGTCCCATAGCAATGCCATGAAAATATGGAATTTGACCCATCATGATTTAGAGTTTTTCTCTCTGTGTTTGTAGGTAACATCACTTCTGCAGATGCTGAAATACCATTAAAAGGACTCAGAGAGATGGTTTTAGAATAGTGGATATAATTACTTGCATTTTGGGCTACTGAATATTCTCTTTAATTCATATAGAAATTACTATGGTCTTTATCAGCATTAAATTAAATGACAGTAACACATTTTGGGATATGTGTCTCAGCTATGAAACCTAAATTTCACATTCATCTCTTCCGTGGAATGTTTTCAGGATAAAGAATATGAAGCCCACCCTTTGGCAGAGGAGTTGGAGCAAATCTGCCAGTGCCGAGGTTTTCATGGTGCTTTAGCAGTTAATACTTAAAATGCAGATGCTCATGTTTGTTGTTTGTATGATTTCAAGGATTCTGATGAAATGTTCCATCTGATCTAGTTTCAGAAAACCCAGGGAAATGTGTTAAAGGGCATGATTCATGTCTTGCATTTGTATTTGCAGAGAATATGAAAAACATAAATATTATTCCAAAACATAGATCCTTCACAAACTATTGAATCTTATCTTGCAGTGTTATCCATCTTTTTTATAAATGTTATATAAGGCAAACATCATGCTTTATTATTGAAGGTGGTCTAATTTTATTTTCCTAGAACACAAAATTATCATGTGTGCTTAAACAGTGAAATAAAATACTACTGAGACATTTGCCTCCAGTCAGGGAGAAAATGGCTGAAGGGATTGCAGTAAATCTTGCATCAGATAAGGCCCAGTAAACCTATATATACATACATATACATATGTGTGTGTGTGTGGAGGGAGTAGGATATAAGGCTTAAGTCATTTTGAAAGGAGGCTTAGTATGATAAGGTATTTGGAAAGAAGAGGCATGAAAATGCTAATCGTTGGCAAAAAGGAATATTTCCAAAGTTCTGAGAATATTATGGTATATTGAGAGCCAGGTCAGCCAGTTTTTTCCAAATTAAGTCATCTGGGGACGTTTGTAGTTAAATGCTGCCTTTTGATAAGGGGAAAGGTTCGTAAGTTTGAAAGGAAGCTAGTAAATGACAAATTGTCTTGCATGTGGGAAAGGGAAAACAATGGGAAAGAATTCTCTGCTAGGATATTGATACCCCAAAAGATGCCAGTAGCTTCATGGATAGCCCGCAATGAAGTCGTTAGATAACTGACAAGTTAAGCTGCACTTTAAGCCTTGCTAATAAATTGTGAGCATCCACAGTTTAGGGTAAATTAACCAATCAGATATTAGAACCAATATGATGATTTTCAAATGATAACTGTAGAAGAGCCTGCTTAGAACAGATTGATATATTAGAACTGGTAACATCTGTTCATGTGCAACTCATTTTAAAGAGGGAAGCTGAATTTTATTTCATATTCTGAGCCAGGTTTTTCTGCTTCTCCAAATGTATGTTGCTATCAAAGAAGATGTACATATTTAGCTTAACAAAGATAGTCTCTTTCTTTGCATATGCTTTAATATGATATTCCTGAGAAGTGTCAAAGCTCTGGAAATAGAAGCCTTCCTTTTTTCAACTCAACAAGTGCAGCATATTCTGCTGCAATGAGTCTGTTTACAGAGGCACAGCTCTGTAATGGGGAGAGCACTTACAAAGGTCACTGCAGGTCAGTCCCCAAATTACTTGGTACAGAGACTTTTTACAGAACTGTCAGTGAAGATATCCACACTGTATTGCTGTTGCCCACACTGTAGGCATGCAGAACATGACACAGATCCAACTCAAAAGGCATGTGACAGTGTGTTTTTTTCTGTTTGTTTATTTGTCTTTGCTCACCTCTGTTCAGGATGTGAGCAGAAATAGATGATGGCTATGAGCACCATACTGTGGAAATGTACTTAGCAAAAGATGCCACTTGGTGATGGGTTTCATGCTGTGGACGCCAGAAACTAAACTGTTATCAGTAATCTCAGTTCACACAACACATGCAACGTAAGTAATTCAGTATCCTTAGATTGCATTAATTTTAGCTACTGTTAATCTGTACTGAGCAGTTAATCTAAAAATGAAAGGCTCTGTATTCTGTTATTACTAATTCCCTGACCCATGCAGTCCCCTTGCTTGTTTCATTGACAGAACATTAATAACTAGTCACAGTAAAGTATTATTTAGTTTCATTTGTGAGTCAGTTGAACAGCTGCAGTGTATTGACACTTTTAGTCCACTTAATTAAACCCAGAAGTACAAAACAAAAGCAATTAATTACAGCAATCAATAAATATTAAATCTGAAGTACTGAAGACAAAATCAGGGTTCCATGGTGCATTGTAACAAAACAGATTTTTGAAAAAAAGGTAAAACCTGGGCTATACACTGTTTCTTGGGGGCATAATTTTCTGAGAATTTAATAGCATAAATGGGGTAGAATTTCCTATCTGGGACTACTGTTAGAGCTTTATGTGAAATGGCTTATAAAACATACATGGGTTTTACAGTGATAAGTAAAATAAGCACATCATACATACAACAGCCAAGAAATGGTGTAAGGTAAAAGTCCGTTGATACCTATTGAACTCAATATGCACATTCTACTTGCAAAGGAACCCGCAAGAAGGCATTCGTTAAAGAAACAGAATGGATACAATTGCAGAAAATGGAAAATGTCTTTAGATTTATTTATTTTTTATTCAAATGTTAAATTTATCACTTGCCCATATGCTGTTTCGGGAATATCACATTGGAAAAATAGTTTAGCATCTCAGATTAACGTACTAGCTAATTTGTGAAATTTATTCTCCTAAATCATACTTTCCTGGACATCAAGTTGGACTTTCAGTTGTCTGAATATCCTTTGTTTAAGCTTAAATAGTTATTTTAATATTGTGTATTAAACTGAATATTAAAATAAGGTGGTCCTTCTTTCACTATTACTTTGTCATAAGTCAAATTAATCACACTTGAACAACTTTTAAAAACTATTCCTCAAGAGTTTTCAAACTATTAAATATTTTTATATTATAAGGACTCGGAATTGTTTACTGCAGAGAATAAAGTACCACTTTTGCATACATTACACAAACATTTCATGCTTCGTGAATCCACAATAAATTTTCTTGCTGATTACTCATGTAATCTAAGGATCTCCTGCTGTTTTATGGAGAGTCTTATTAATTTCATTCAAGTAGTAAAATTAGCACCTGTAGGGAACCCTTTATGATTTTTAAACTTTTATCATATTTATCATAACTTACTTCATTTATCATGTAACAGCAAGTTTATTTTACTTCCAAATCTATTTATTAATTCTCAGAGATTTTTACTTAGGAAAAAACAATATTAAAAATCAAATCATGTCAGCAGTGTTGATTATTGGTGATAGTTTCAAGTATTATCACCAGATCTGGAAGCTAGATTATTTTGGGTCGAGTACTGAGACTTCCAGTGTTCCTTTCGAAGTCAGAAGGAGTGCTGAGACATTTGTGTGGAATCTCTGTGTCCGCATATGTCAGTAGAAATTGAGTAAAGTACTCATTTGTTAGTGTATAGGTAGAGATTTTGTTCTTGGACAGCCTGACCTCTAACTGGTGGATTCAGTTATAGAAATAACATAACTGCATTGTAGAATACAAAAGGTTAATGGTGAGTCTTCGGAGGGGGAACATCAGGACATTGACAAAATTGGCCTTCCAGCTGAGGCAGAGTGGAACAGGAGCCATGTCTTGAATTCTGCTTTGATAAGCACAGTTTATGAAAAGTTTTGGCAGGATTCTGTCATTTATCTGCATATGTATTGTCTTTTTCTTCTTTGTATGGCTGATTCTCAGTAATGCAAGTCTTCAGCAAACTTATACATACGTAGCCTTAACTGGAACAGATATTAAGGTAAGCGCTAACATTATAAAGAGGATCGTAAGGCTAATGTACATAATTGAACATAGAAATTATGTTATTGTGAACATACTGTATTACTTATTATGTTTTGAGGCTTATTTTTTTTTTGTTCCCTTTGGTATGATATTCTGAGTCGTTTCACTTGCACTGCCTGAGAGGAGAAAGATATCTTTTGTTATCCTAACTGGGATATTAACCTGTGATGTCTGCAGCAAGAGGGTCAGGCTGCATGTAATTTGGCCTGCTCTGAAGTGGGGGAAAGTGAAGATGTGATGTGTGTTTTCCAATAAGAGTTTAAAGCTCAGGTATGGCAGTCTCCATATCTCTCCACTGTAACTCTCACAGGCCCTTAGGTAGATCACAGCCTTGTAGAAATAATCTGAAAGGTTTATCATGATGCCTTGATTCTGTGGTGTTTCGGGATGTTCTTAATTGCTTTTGATGATAATCAGTGGCCTGTATACCCTGATAATTGTGGTGAAAATAATCATTTAGCAGAGTTTAGACTCTTGCAGGTAATTAATACTCCTTTTTGTTATTATTGAATTAATTGCTGCTTCAGTTTCAAATCAATCTGTACAGCATAATGTCCACTGGTTTTTGTAGCTGTCTACAAAAAAGTAAAGTTAGGAAAAATATGTGCAGCTAAACATTTTATCATTTAAAATCATTATGTCCTAAATTAATAATAAAAGACATTGATTAATGCAATTAGCTTATTCTAGAAGGAAGCACTGTTCAAAGAAACAGGAGTTACGAAGGAGAATTTATTTTGCATATTTCACCTATCTCCTTCTCTGTTATTGAAGAGAACCTGACTATGTATATATGCTTTGTACACTAGGTACACCATTGTCTTCTGCAAAAGCAATGAGCTGAGGCTTATAATTGCGTCACACTTACTATTTTTAAGTTGAGAAACTATTTTATTTTTATAAAGCATTGTCCTCATGCATATTTTTTTTTTCAGAAATTTTACCTCTTCTAAGGCATAGTTGCAATCTTGTAATACATGGATAGTGAAAGTCCAAAGGACTTGAATAATGCTTATTTTTCTTCAGTTATTTATCCATCAATACAATTTCTCTTAATGTATGCAGCCAGAGGAGGGCAGCAAAGCTGGTAAAAAAGCTGGAAGGCATGTCCTTTGAAGAGAGGCTGAGGACACTTGGATTGCCTAGTTTGGAGAAGAGGAGGCTGAGAGGCGACCTCCCTGCTCTCTGCACTTCCTGAGGAGGAGAAATGGAGAGGGAGATGCCTGTCTCTTCACCTCAGTAACTGACAGGATGTGCAGGAGCGGCACAGAGCTGCACCAAGGCAGATTTGAACTGGACGTTGGGAAGCATTTCTTTATTATGAGGGCAGTGAAACACTGGAACAGGCTTCCTAGAGAGGTGATTGATGCCCCAGGCCTGTCAGTGTTCAAGAAGCATTTGGACAATGCCTTAATATGCTTTAACTTTTGTCTAGTCCTGCAGTGGTCAGGCATTTGAAATTGATTTTTCAGGTTCCTTCCAAGTGAACTATTGTAATTCTAGTATGTGTATTGTAGACAGACCATTTATTTTAAATCTGGATAAGTCTGGATGCTGTGAGCAGGTTTGGTGTTTTGTTGTTTTTGTTGTTTTTTTTTGTTTGTTTGTTTTTGTTTTTGCCTCAAAGTATGAAACCACGGAAGAGTTCATTGGTTACATCTGTAGAGATTTTTGCAAGAAAGGGACCTAATGGATTTTGGATGCAAGTTAGGTGTGTTGGCGCTAATCTAACTTTTTAAAAAGAGAGAATTATTTAATAATGGATATATAAAATTTTTTTTCATCTCCAAAATAGTCACGCTTTAACTCAGAAGAACATATAAAAATCCTGTATTTAGCAATGTCTAACTTCAGGGAAATAGAGCTGCAAACGGGAAAAAAAGAACACATCAACAGCTACCCCAAACCTAGTTCTCTTAGTCTGGATTTCCTCCAGGGCATTTGCTAGCATGTGGAAAGGGTGGGATAAATTCATCACTGGCTGAGTGTTATTTCATAGAACTGAAATATTTGTTTCTTTGGCGACTGTCTTGTAGTTATGCCTCTGCCTCATTTGCTATGGGCTGCATTTTCATGAATCATAAAGGTGTATGCTCTTCTGCTCGTGTTTGTCAGAGTTACAGGAGCATCCCTTGAAAGGAGATGATATTTTGTAAATAGGTCTTGGGATGCCCTTGTTGTGTTATCAAGAGAGCTAATAAAACTGGCTAGCAGGCAGAGTTCAGCCTCTAACTATGGTGTTCCAGAGTCTCTGAATTCTTGGGTTTTGTCTCTTGCATTGGGCTTCACCTCTCTGCATGGGATGAAAATGTCTGTTCTCCAAGCTCCTGTAGGGGGTATCTGCTTAGGATGCTGTTCCAGCTCTGCAGTAGTTTATGGAAGAGATAACTGCATAACTCTGGCAATGTTGATGAAAACACAAATGATAACATCATCTTGCCTGTCACCAAAAAGACAGCAAACAAACTTTAAAATGCATTCAAAGAATTGCCTATCTCTTTACCTTCCTCTGATTTCATTTGACACCTTGCTCTGCTCTCTCTGCAAAGTAACAGAACATTCAGTACTTGTGTTACTTTTTGCCTATTAGATACAGAGTCTATCAAACTAATTTCTATGTCTTATTATACACATGTACTATAGTATGTAGTTCTCACATCAGCATCTTTCTAGTGTTAGAAGCTTCAGTTTGTCCTTAGCATCATGTGGGGAATACATAGAAAATTAACTTGAGAATGTGAGTTTATTTGGGTTGGTCTTCTCTTTCATGTATGCAGACAGTTTTATATACAATTAATTAAAAAAAAGATAAAGCTGCATCCACCTGTTATATTTGACTACGTTATTTACATTTCAGCACCTTTGCAAGTTAAAATAAGAACTCTAGCCCTTACTAGCAATTTCTGAGTTCTTAAATGGAGACTTATGGAGAGTTATTACTTCTGTGTAGTTCCAGATGTGGAATGATTTTTGTATGTAGTATTTAATTAGTGCTGCATGTATTGAAGAAATATTGCATTCTTATAGTATTGATTTACGATAGCCAAGAAGTGATGCTTTTAAAAAATCATTCATTCAATTCAACAGTTACTGTAGAGTATTTGGGAAGACATTTACTTAAGTATTAAAAACACAGTAGAAATTGTGCTTGTTTTCACGTTGAAAAAGTGAGATTCCTCTTTCTGAAGGACTAAGAAAGTAGAAGTATTTCTGTATTCAATTTTTGAGGAAGCCATTTTCAAAGCCAGTGAATCCCCAAATCATGAAGTATCAGGGATGCTAATAAGCTGTTTTTTATTCACAACGTCTTTTTCATATGCTGTGACATCGTACAAACTCTTTGTGTATATTATCTTTAAAAAAGTGACAATGTATGTGACTTTCTATGCAATAAGGACACTGAGAGCTCTGTTGTGTCATTTAGACATCATCTACAACTGGTAGTAAAATGCAGGTAGTAATGGGAATTGATTATACTCATAGTACTCTAACAAACTGTTTATTGAAAACACGGCTGAAACAACTCTGACTGTTTTTTTTTTTAGCTTTCTCAAGATCAGTCAGAAATAGCAATGTATGTCATCAGACAAAAATAGATCTTAAAGCAATTCATGAAATTCACTGTTTAAATTATATCAAATTGCAAATTCTGGCACAAGTTCTTTAAAGGTGGAATAGAGGATTAAATCTCTCTGTGGAATCTCTTTTGATCATGCAGTGAAATGAAAGAATTTCAGTTTGATGGCAAAACACCTTTGCTAGTGAAGAAAGATTTCAGAAAGACACCTAGGAATTTAAGTCACAAAAGCTGTGTGTACCAATATTAACCTCTGCTCTCTTCTCCCTCCTTCCTCCTCAGTTGGACTGCATATGTTTATTTTGACATTCAGTTGTAGACAATCTAGTCCTGTGAAGCAGAAATTAAATGGTCTTTTGCCTGAACTGATTTGGTTCTTTTACCTTTTGAAAGTAAATGTTTAGAGCTATTGACCATCCTTGATTTAAAATATATAAAGGTATTATGGTAAGAAGTTAAATGGCAGCAGTTACGTAATTCCTACAATCTGATTTTTTTTTCTTGAGAATTAACTTATTAATTATAGCAGTTAAGTGTAATTATTCTGCCTCTTAAGGTGCTTTTATTATTGCTTTTTAACAATAAGACAAATTCTGCCAAAGGTAATTATCATAACAATAATTTAGTGCACACTTTTGATCTTGTTAGAAATACAATATAATCTTTATGAAATGATCTTTTCCATGTTAATCAGTCATTCAGAGAGCAGTCTTTCATGTTTCTTACTCCTCTGAGATGTAGATTGAAGCTTGGTAATTGGATAGGCAGTGAATGACAGTAGAGGATTTATTGCTCTGTTTCAGGGTCTGATTTTGACCGAACACTGAAATGCTTGCAAAATGTGAATTAAATTTCTTCACAGTAATAAAAATGTTGCAAATTTTAATAATTCACTCAAAAAAATAAATAAATCAATTTTATGCAACTCCAAACTTCTCATAAGTATAAATTCCTGAGTGAATTGGTATGTCTACCAGACAAGCAGAGACTTCAGATTTTTCCATTCTGTGCTTTGCGTTTAGAATCAGTGTGAGTTGGAGTTATTTCTTTTATTGCATATGGGCATAATTTCATAACATTAGCAACCTTGTATCTGTTAAAAAAAATCAAACTTTTGGTAAACTACACATAGCAAATGTGGGTTATATTAGTAGTGTAATCTTGGCTCTGATTGTATTTTCTTTGTAACAAAGTTTCTTAGTGATATTAGTATTTCCTCTGTCACAAAAATTTGCCTTTACCTTGCATCTGTATTCAGGTGAGATAAAAATGAAGGGAGCCTCTTTGTGAAAGAGATACTGTAAATCAAGCGGGGGTAGATATCACCAAACCCTTAAGGATGAATCATTCAAGTCAGTTTTTGTTTATTGGTTATGACCTCAGAGAAGTTTCTCTGCAATTGTAAGATTGCCAGTGAAGAAGGATGTAAACTTTTTCTTCTAATGTGTATTAATGGAGCAAAACATTTAAAACTATTGCAGAGCTCCTGAATAATTGTTCAATTGTCTATAAGATATAATGTATCTATAGTATGATGCATGACACCTAAAATTATTAATCTCTCTTTTTTTTTTTTTTCTTAAAAGGTCTTGTGGGATTTTGAAATCAGGGGTTTTATCTATAATAATTTCCGCATGTTAAAAAATGAGGATGAAAAATGGTGTGGCACATTAGAGGAAGGAGGACTCTTCAAGGAGGCTGCCTGCTTCCTGTAGCAGGGTAAATGTTATGTGTATTTTCAGATGCAGTGAATATCTGCTGAGCATGTAATACAGAATGGTGACATACAATATATCTTTTTGACATTGCTGTATTTCAATTCATGCTTTAACAAAATTATTTGAAAGGGCCACCTTCTTGCTGAAGTTTAGTTAATTCAGAGACTTAACACGTGATCCAAATGCTCACATAGCTTACAAAGCACTACAGAATGTCAATTTTGACTCTAGGAGACTAGTAGTATTTAAATCAATTCCTGTATGTATTTCTCAAAATATATAATGTGACTTTGCTCACTAGAACACAATTTTTGTATTTCTAATTTAAGGATTAAAGGTATTCTTTCCAATATTCTGAACTGTTTTGCTAGATTTCTTTTTTTTTTTTTTTTTGGGGGGGGGGTTTGGAGGTGTGGGTTAGTGTGGCTTTTTGTTTTGTTTTGCTTTACTCTAGAGGTTTTTACTTGTGTATGATGTGGATGAATACCTTTTTCAGAATATTTGAGGATTTTTGCCATGCAGCTTGTTTAGATTATTACACAGTAAGTGACCACAGTTTTGTATTGTATTACTTAAAAATACAAAACATGAATTTAAAAATGATTTAAAAAATGAGATTGGCATTTAGGTAACATTGGCATTTTTTGACATCCAGGTAACATTGTAATTTTTTACAGTGGCTTCTATAATGTGGAAAATGTTCTCCATGGTTTTGTTTTTTTTTGTTTTTCATAATTATCTGTGCAAAAATAGGTGATAGCAAGGATGCTGAGTGATACACTGAAAATATAGAACAGTTATTAAAAACATTCAACAGTAGTGAAATTTTCTTTCCAGTGAGACTTTAATGCAACATAGTTTAAGCAATTTGTCTACAGAGACAATAGGATACATTTTTTTTTTTAAGATGTCAGACATTTAGAAGCACCTTCTGTAAATGAATTCTATATGCTAAGTATCTGAAATGTTGCCAGTGTGCTTCCGAAAACATTTTTATTATGGTAGTCATTACAGGAAAATCGTTATTTGATTTTTTCATCAATAGTAAAATGAAACTTACATACAGAAAAATAGAAGACATAATTCAGCACGTAAATAACTGATCTTGTCAGTTTCCATCCTACAACATACACTTTAATGTTTTTGTCTTTTATTTGATATTAATAATATAACATATTTGATATTCAGTAGCAATTAAAATTTCTATTTCTGTGTTGTAGTGTAGTGTACAGCTGCCATCATATTGGATATTGCCCACCATCTTTTCAAGGATTCTCAAAATCAGATGGCATTCTCTCTTTGGAAGTAATGTTTTAGGAAAGCCAATAAATGACTTTGAGCTAAAGCATAAACACTGCATGTTGCCTCCACTTGCACTCCCTTGTTTTTAAATCCTTCACTCAGTCCCTCTCTTTGGTGATGCTAGGCTACAGGGTGTCATTTGACTCAGGTCTCTGACTGCCCTGGTTAGCAGTCCAGCTAGAGCACGCTGGTGCCCTTTTCAGTGAGAGTAGAGAGGAAGAGGTGATGCATGCCCTTATCTTATCTTAGCAGATAATAGGATACTGTAGGATGCATACATTGATTCCTCGGCTCAGACTACGAGATGAAGGATTGTTTTCAGTACTGTGTAGCACTGACAGTATTTTGAACACAACTGTAATACTAAAAAGCTAAACAAACTGACTTTCATGTTTTCTTTTTAATAATAAAAAAAATAATAATCAAGAGCTTAAGAGCCTATCTGCTTTTGAAGGTAGGCAAAGGCAGCAAAGTTATTACTATGTGGAAGTGCAAATCTGAATACCTTTATTCAAATCATGAGTAGGAGTGAGCTTTATTATGCCAGTGATTAAGTCATGTCTTCCCATTCGAACTGATGGCACAACAAGGCATAATATCAGAAAACTAACATGAAATGAGAAAAAAAAAATCTTACTGAACAAACAAACTTTATTTGTAATTTGTATACGTAAGTCTGGGATTTCATCCCTGTGGTTGAAAGGAATTTGACGAACACATAATGCAGACAACACTGCTCGACTAGAAAGATCAGAACTGTGATTGGGTTAAAAGCAGTGTTAAAATTCTGCGTTTTCTTGCATTTTTAAGAGAAGATATTAAATATCTCTCTTGGCTGAGGAAGAGGTGACTGGCTGCCAATCACTGTAAGATATTCCTTGTACATTTTCATATTATTAAGAGGAGTCCCTGAGCAAGATAAAATATATCCTGAACAGTTCTAGGAACTGCAATTGTATTCAGTGGCATGGGATTGTCAGCAGATTCAGGGGGAGGAATGGAGGAAAGCTCAAAAGAGATGGATGAAGAATTAGAACATGATTAGCATGCCACACTTGAAGAGTTTAGTGTCTCCTAATAGTAAAATTTGAGAAAATTCTGCATTATTGCCACAGCAAGGATTAACATAGCTCTGTTGCTCTACGTGGTAAGTAATGTGCCAGGAATTGAGTTGAAACACCATTACAGTTTTAGATTAAAAAAAGAAAAAATATTATTTAGGATAAATATATTGAAAATGTCAGACCTCTGTGGAGTAAGTGAGAGAAGAATCTGTGTTCTAACTTAAGATGGTCAGCCACTTCTAGAAATAATGAGATGTGATAATGCTGCACTGATTGCCTTTTATTTTTGAGAGTTGTTTCTCAAATGAGAAAAAGTCATCGCTGAATTAAAAAAGAAATTATGAAGAACATTGGTATGTATGTGCTGGATGATCAGCAAAATAGAAAATTTTTGTGTATCATCCTTACCTCTTTTATTCCTAAAAGTTAAACTTTTGCTTTAATACATGCTGATATCTGAGAGTCTGACATCATCTCTGAAATGTGTACAGTCTGTACCTGGGACATGCTAAGGCTAGATAAAAAGCAGACATTTCACTCTGGTGAGTCTTTTACAAATCCTTGAAAGAGCTGTCTATGTAATGAGGAATGAGGAACTGTTTGAAATCCAGGAAGTTAATGGGACAGTAATATTTCCTGTCCATCTTTATTTCTGAATATCTAATGCAGTGCTGATTTTCATTTACCTGTATAGTTTGTCTGTGCCTATAAACAGTATACAGAAAATTGGTCTTTTGATGACTCATTTAATAAAAGTACACAGTAATAAGAAATATTAGTAGTTAAAAATGTAAATAATTACAAATGGAAAGAGGTAGGACTTATGAGAGCCTTCCATGTTTGATTCAGAGGGAAAAACAGTTAAAGGGTTATCAACTACTATAAGTACATAACGATAAAGGAAGAAATAATCCACAAAATTTTCTTTCTTGGCTACAGGTTGACTGTTTCAATTATGCTTTAATTTCTGTAACACATTCTGAATAACGTGAATGAACTGGGTCTTTTTCATAACATCACTCACAAACCTGCATAAAAGTCATGTTACTGTTGCTACTGAGGTAGTTTTATTGCCTGTGTAGTACTGCAGTTGAGTTGTCGCTTTTAAGGGATACCTCATAAGCCTTTTGTAACTCTAGCTTGACACTTAATTAGGCTTGGCTGGTCTTATGAGGTTGCAGCTGCAATTATGTCTGCATATCCTTTTTCATATGAAATATTTAGTTATTAACAATTGTCAGCTACTTTGGCCTTATGAGAACAGGGATCCAGCTAACAATGCTAACGACTATTTCAAATATCTAATTAGCTAACGTATATCTAATTCAAACATGGATGTGGACATTGGTAAACAACATTAGACATTTTGAGAAAAATCTTCTGAACTAATTGAGGTCTAGTCAATTTATACATGTCTGCCATTGTGCAAGTGTAAGTTTCAGTTGTTATTCTAAGTGTAGTTTGCATTTGTAACTATATCTTGCACAATGCTAAATGACAGAAATGGCACAGAATGGCTTGTCCACAAATGCTAAATTATGTCAAGTACTGTGCTTGAACAGCATGGAATTATTTCCATAGAGCATAGAACAGAACAGTACATATCTTTAAACTGTGTAGTGAATATTGATTAAATAGACAAAAAGTGATACTAGCTACTCCCTGCCAATCAGCCAATATTTTTAATACCATAAATTGCCTATGTATTTCTTGGTTGTTGTTTTTACTTACTTCAAAATGACTTTAGAATTCCAGAAATGCTTTTTCTTGATCAGTGGACTTTTGTCTTATTACTGCAGCCATTGTTAGTTAAATCTCACAGAGGTTACCAAATGTTACCAATCATTATCTACCAAAATGGATACTCCTGTTTTGTTGTGATCAAAAGATTGAATCTGTATATTTAAAAGTGTAACATATACCTTGTCTATTCTTCACATATTAAAAAAAATGTTCACATGTTAAACATGTTAAAAAAAATTAGCACAGTAGCATGGTATCTTCACATGTTAAAAAAAATTAGCACAGTGGCATGGTATTACTAAAGGGAATATTGAATTCTTAACACAAGTTGTTGTGACAGTTTTTGATTTTTATTTTTATGAATTCTTAACATACTGGCTCCTCCTGCATGTCTGACTCATATAAAAATTATTCAGAAGAGCCAGTTTACATGGTCACATCATTCCTGGTTGGCATTGCCAAATACTCAAAGTGAGTTTATTAAGTCACCTCACCAAGCACGTGCCATTTCTTGCTTGAGTATAGAGACAAATGACAGTAGAGATGACTTCAGTCAAACACAATATCTGAATGACTCAAACTTAGAGAAATTTTAATAAAAGTTTCTGAGATGTATCTAGAATTCATATTTTGAAAGAACAGCTTTATCAGTCTTCCAGTTCGTTCAGTGTTGTTTATGTTATCATGCCAGGAAACTTCAAATAGAATGTAAAGTCTAAAGTGTATTCCTGTAAATTGTAATCTGTACTGTAGCCATATATATGCCTGCATTTTTTGCTGTGTTTGGTAGCAAACATGAAGAGCCTGATGGATGTTTCTGGGTCTTCATACTACTTGTCAGTAATTTTTGGACAGAAAAGAAGCGGACCTGTATTTGGAGTGGTATGTGTGGTGTGTGTGGAGTGCAGTGTTTTAAGAGAGTTGGTGCTCAGCCATCTTGATTTATATAGTATCAGGTGTTAGACAAATTTGTGTTAAAATGAGCTAAACATTAATCATGGTTTAATTGAGTTGATTTACTGATATGAGGCAGAGAAAGTGTGTCTGACTTCTACCCTGCAACACAGGTATCTTACAATTCCGTGCATGTTGCAAAGAAGAAATGATTTTCTCTTTTTAGGAAAATAATGAAAGATACCATAATAACCAAATGTATCATCTATAGCACAGAATCAAAGCTAAAAGTCCAGTAACTCAGTAGATAAAGGCTTAATATAACCACTATATGCTAGAAACTTCTGTGCAGCAAAGGAGAGAGCCATAGCGCAAACTTAATTTCATATGAATTTCTTCATATCAGGGGGTTTATTCATTGAACCTGTCTGGCTTATGAGATAGAGAATTACTCAAGATCTTTTTGAAATTCAGTGGTTTGAGCAGCTCTCTGACCAAAATAAGGAACTCAAAAAATAAATTTTATAACAGAAAATTAGAGGGTAACAAAACATTATTATAAAAGTTGTTTAAAGTATTATAAATAATTTTTCATTAATTTATACCTTCTTCCTGTATAAATAAATTCTGGTTGGTCAGTTTGTGCAGTTCACATGTATTGTAAGATATTTTTTTTATAGCTGACATTAAAATTATATGTCTTTTTTCAGTTATGATATTTCTTAAATACGATTTCAAATATAAATAGTTAAATTTGCTGACAGTGACAACAAATTTGAGCAGGCTTAGCTGAGCCAGATTTGATTTATTTATTTTTTGTTAATATACATGGATAGAGAACACATTTAAAATAGTAATTGCAAGTGTTTTAAACTTGCAGTGCTGAAACACACTTGCAACCAAATACAGATTGTAGGTTAATTATTTAAATAGATAAAATTAATCCAGAATGCCTTCAGCAAAAGGAAACCTAGGGTTTGGATTTTTATTATTATTATTTTTTTAACTTGTATTGTCTATATGGTAACTCGAAGTCCTTTTCATTTTTAAACTCTATTTTCCAGCAAATGTTTCTCTCTCTCTCTCTCTCTCTCTCTCTCTCTCTCTCTCTCTCTCACACACACACACACACAGACACACACACACAAGCAACAACAAAAAGAAACCCCTCTTCTTAGTGTCTATGTCAGTGGTGAAACTGACTGTAGGCAGTTATTTTGACTAAATTCACAGTAAAAAGATATTTTTTTTTTTAATCATAATATTCCTCAAATATTTGTGAAATTGAGAAGAACAGTTTTACATGGCTTTGTTTTGGAAACGACGTTCAAGGGAGAGGCTGCACATTCTTGGCTCTTTCAAGTGCTTTTGAAATCCCAACATGATTTCTAAACAGTTTAGAAAATACTCAGTATAAATCCAGTAAAAGAGACAGTGCGGAACAAAGTATGATCCAAAAAACTCATTTTGGGTTAATAATCTGGAAATTTGGATGACACCTGGATGTTTAAGAGCACATACTAAATCTGTGCAAATGGAGGGTGAGCAAGTTGAATAAAACTAAAAGATCTTACCAAGGATTTGTTGATTCAAAAACACTGGGATCCTATTTTGTACTGCTGTAAGCGTGTGCCAGTTTGAAACGGAAATAAGTAGCACATAAATCTTAGGTAAGCTAGTGCTGTTTAGTTCTTCAGTTTCCAAATCCTCAGTTAATATTTGTATCCTGCATCCATGGGACTTCTCTGAACAGTATGCATTGTGTGAGGACTATTTAAGGTTTGAAGCCTGTAAGGAATTGGCAGGAGGCATTTTACACTGGCAAGAAATGGGCATTGACATTAAAGAACTTGTCAAAACCTTACACTTAACAAGTCAATAGGAACAATTAGTTTTCTTGAGCAAAAAGTTATAGTGTCGTCCCCGTCCCACCCCCCCCCCCCCCCCCCCCCCCCCAGGCTCTCTCTTTACTTCAAAAGAACAGTTGAGTATACAATCATTCATAGCAAATCAATTTTTTTCTTGCTATTGAAATGTCTTGTAGCGGGTAAGAATTTAAGCAATTTGAAGCAGATGTTGGGTTTAGAGATGTTTCATTGAATGGTGTTAATACCACCTGACTTTAAACACCTTTGGGGGCTTGGTACAGAAGGCTTAGCTAGGGCTTCAGTGAGCTGGTCACACACTGAGGCGGTACAGTGGGCTGCCGAGGCGCTGAGTACGTGCCAGACATGATCTCTGGGGAGCAGGAAGGAGCTGGAGGAGTCATCTGGCCAAGGCCACAGGAACCTTTATCCCAGTATGTTTCAAGAAGTTGTGGTTAGGCAGTACTGGTTGTGGCACCAAAGGGCCTGGGGAAGGGGACGTCATAGTGCTGGTATCAAGGGTAGCCCTGACAGGTAGACCGAGGGCTCACTGAAAGGTTAGTCGTCGTTCTGTAAAATGTCTTCAGAGTTACAGAGTTACTAGGCTGATTGTCTAGTGTATTTTCTATCTCGGTTGCTTTCCTACCTACAGTATGATGTTGAGAGGAAAAGTGTGAGATAACTGGTTATGGCTGGGAAGCAGGAGACATGGGGAGCTCTCATGCCCTGCTGCTGGTGTGCTCCATCTTCCCTCATGAAAAAGGACATCCATTAAAAAGGATAGGTGACAGTTATATTTGCCATTACAGATAGCTAGCTAGATGCAAAGAACAAAAGATGATAAACAGTTGCAGCATTGTGTGAAATTACTTCGTGCTCAGTCAGGCTGACAGATTCTGAAGAGGCACAGATAACATCCTCTTCAGCTGCAGCAGTCATATGGGTCTGAGGAACAGAGCTGCAGTAGTTTAAGATAACTGCCCCCAGCACGAGACATTCCTAGAACTGTTCAATTCCTGGCAAGAATAGCACTGGCTCAGATTTCTGAATAGTGATATCAGATACTTTAGTTTTTCATCTGTTTGTGATTTTAATGAGGAAACTGTTTTTCTTATTTGGATTCTGTGTTTCCATAAAGTAGGAATTGGTCAGTACAAGTGTCTCAAGTAACTTGAGCCTAGAGCTATTTCTCAACACAGTAATATAGTTTACTTATAAAAGGCAAGGGATAGTCTGTTTTCCCTGAGGTTAACCCTAAGCATTGGATTGCAGGAAACTTTTAAAATTAATTTCAACATCTTTTGGACTCCTGTGCAGATGCACACACACAAATTTGTCATCTGGCACTATGACTATACTGAGGCAAAGGAAGTTCACTCAGCTAGGCAGAGTAGTTTCCTATTTTGCTTTCACAGTAATTTAACTGCACAGTCCGAAATTTAAATAAATGGATGTGAGCCAGCTGGGTAGTCAGGTGTAATATCTACTAAATGGGAATGAAGCTTCTTGGTTTGAAGTAAGAGGAGCAAAAGGCAAAATAAAAATAAAAAGCAAAGTTTGAAGGCACAGTGGAACAGTTTCTAGTTACTCCTGTGTTTTCTTGACTCTTGTTCCTTTAGGATAGCTGAAGCAATTGAGTTTCATTGTTCCCTGAGTATCTCATGAATATTTCAGTTCCAAATGGTTGAATGTTGTTTTTATTAGTCCATTTAGATTGCAGCACAAATATATTTTCCTGCATGTGGCTGAGATTTGGAATTAGGGAATATTCGTGGCATGAGGCAGTAAACAAAAAGAAATGCACAGTATACAGTTCAATACAGTTGTAACAATTGAGTGCTTTTTAAAGTTCATGCTCCCAGTGCTTCAGAGATCTGGGACTTGACCTACCGTACCTTTTGCTTTATATTTTAATATTCATTTCTTGCCAATAGCACTTTCTACTTCCCTCGCCCTGGAAAGTCATCAGACTGTGAGAAAGACAATTCTTATACTTCATTTCTTTTTATATTTCCAGTGCAGTTTTCTTATTTCTTTTTTTTCAGCTGTCTGTAATGTACAAGTGGACATCCTTGAAAAGAGCAGTTCTACTGAGCCACCAGGAAGAATAGTTTGTAAAGCATACTCCTCATGCATGAGTTTCATTACTTTTTTGGGGTAATTGATACCGTGCACAAATGGGGTAGTTGTCTATGGCCTAATCAGCACACAGATCGGACCTCTGTCCAAAAGAGAACCTAGAGTGTTAATATAATAGTCAAAAAAAAAGAAAAAAAGGAAAAAAAAAAGATCTGTTATATATCTGATGCAGACTTGTCAGTTTGTCTATGCACGGTTATTTTTTATTATTTGCTTTTTTATTTTATCCTTCCTTATTTGTTGAGCTGGTGAGGTTTGGTTCTTTTATAACTAAGCAGACAAATCCTCCATTTTTCCTTTTGGCTTAGTTTTCCCGAAATGCTTGTAAATGCGTAGGCAACTATCAGTGTGATTTCCAAAGAAGGCCTATTATAATATATATTTTACATTGTTAATAAGAGGCAGGATATTACGAGGAACAAACTCCTTTTTATGATGCAGCCTGCTAGAATTTAGCCCAGAGCAGTTTATGTTAGGTACTGGCATTCAGTCTAAATAACCAGAGTATAGAAATGAGAAGATTCCTAAGGAGTAGTTTTAGCAGTGGAGACGTCAGGTAATGACAAGACCCAGAGGCCAGGACTTGATAGATACTGTTCAAGCATCTAGAGGTATCTGCATTGCTTCTGGAATTTCTTCTGGGTCAATAGAATGTAATTAGGTTGTTGATGGATTGCCTAGTTTGCTTTGTTGACCTTGATCCCCTTTGGAGTCTGTATCTGATTCCAAGAAATTAGAGCACCTTCGTCTGGGACTAGGATAAGATATTTAGTGAGTCTCCCATGAGATTTATGCATGGAATTCTTTTTCGGTAAACAATCTTCACCCATCCTTCTAATCTTTTTTTCAACACAATGCACTTGGCCCTAGGGACACATCATACTTATCCAGCAAGCATCATCTGTTGGAATATTGGAACTAAAATTCACAGCATCTCTGTCAGCAAGAAAAAAAAATCATACAGGTTTTAATATGTGCATGCATAAAGTAATTCTTTAGGAAAAGGGCCTTAAGCCATAGATGTGAAAAAGAACATCAATGGAATATTGTTACTAGCAATCAAATCAGATGTCTCTGAAGGGTGTCCAGCCATGTGCATTGGAAAGAACACTATTCTTTCCTCATTTCCTTTGCTGGCACAAGCAGCAGTCGGCTGATTTTCAGATAATTAAGGATTGCATGATGAAGGCAACAGGCATATTATTTGATAGAAGGGCTGAGATGAAGGTGCCAGCTAAGTCTGGAAGATTCTGTAATTTGATGTGACTGCTGTCAGGAACACAAACTTGCTGAAATTAGATCTACTGGCTACCACCGGAGTAGCTGGTGAAGTGAAAAATGTACATGCAGGGCTTAGATGGGTTTCCTGAAGTCACTGATTGTAAATTTTCATACATCACTCCAGGGCTAGGAAATACAGTATTAACCTTCTGTGTACCAGAGCTGACAATTTGCATTTGATGAATTTCTAAAGCCCTAGTGGCTTTAGCTGCTTTGGGTCCCAACTGCCAAAACAAATTCCAAACCTTACACCTTTCAAAAAGCTTCGCTCTTTACATTTTTCAGTGATCTTTCAGCACTGTAAGCAGAGCATGCCTAACTGATAGCTAAGCAGAGATCAAAAGAATATGACTGCGCAGGTTATTTGCAATCACTTGGAATGTGTTATGAAACTAATTATTCCCAGAGGACATGTAGAGAGAAGGTACCTGATGAGGTAGGATATCTAATAATTGCTTGTGAGTAAAAAGATTTGCCTGCTTCCTGCCCCATTCTCCTGTTCTCTTGCACACACACCTGAAAGCGGTGAAGCAAGAGCCTGAAGGCCTGTCTGACGCAGTCCCCTGCTTTTAGTTGTACAGATCCAGCCCAGACAAAAAGGACATTCTTTTTGCATTGCTTCCTGTCCTTTGGTTTCAGGCTAGTAGGATAACCTCAAGGATGGACAAAGTCAGTCAATGCATATCATATTTGCTTGGAATGCAGCTTAAGACAGCAATATGTTTTATTGGTGCTGGCTTTTTTCTGTAGGTATCTTTGTTTTGATGGCTAGACTAGGACGTGTTCGAGGGACTGAGGTGACTGCAGAATGGCCATTGTGTTCTGGTATCTGTTGATTGCTTCAGTTTTGGCCTGGGTTCAGCCTACTGCTTTTAAGTCTAATGCTTTTAAGAAGTAAAGGGCTTCTTCTAACTTTATCAGCGTTCAGTTCTGTGGCAGGTGGTTTCTTGGTTCAAGAGTTCATTGGCATCGTATTTAAAGAGTAGACCCTCTGAATGGCTGAAAGCAGCAAACTGAAACTCAGTCTGAGAAAAGCGAATGTTTCAGTATTTTAACAGGCCATCCGTTCTAAATGACTGCCATGTTCCGTGTATACTAGATTAAAATTGTTTGTGTGAATAATCGAACATAGCTAATGGACTTTTTAAGGCCATTTACAGTAACTGTTATGTATGGATTTTTAGAGATATATATAAGATACTTCATTTAAATATAAGGAGAGACTTTAAAAACTCCAAGCTTTGCTTTACTCTGCATTTTAGTACACAGTAAATACTATTAATACTTTGTTCTGATATAGTTTTTCTTTGTTTGAAAATGTTTCATTTTGTTTTTTCTTTGTTTGTTTAATGGGCGAGAAAACACATTCAAGGTGCTGAATGTATGGGTAGATTTCCCATAACTAAACCAATAACTTTCTTATGTACTTTGGAGAGATTTTTACCTTCTTTGCACTTCTCAATATATACCAGTTTTAATTGTCTTTAAAAGGAGCTTTGAACTAAGTAGTAGGAACTACTACTAGTAGGAAAAACCTGGATTTGATCATCAGTGTGTGAAGTAGAAACCTGCCATCTATCTGAATGTCATTATGTCATATGATTTACTAGAGCGATAATCAATTTTAGTATGTTCCTCCTAAAAGGCTTGAATGGCTTATAAGCAAATTGAAAGAGGATTGAGATACAGTTTTTGAAGTTGCATTCCAGTGCCAAGAAAGTGGGTTTTCCCTGGGTAGGATAGTAAAGGTATAAAATATCCCTCATTACTAGCTCTGTAGATGACACTGCAGACCACAGTGAGAGAGGTGGTGCTGTTAAATAACGACAGAAAGCCTCCATGGAGCTGCTGTCACTTTTCTGAGGCAAAAGAAGCAGGGACATTGCTGCCATGTTTTGTAGCGTTGGCCATCCTGCATAACTAGCATCCACACAGCACCGAGTGATGGAAAGCAAAAGGCCAGGCAGATTATGGCTCCCTGGTCTGAGGGAAGAGTACGAGTGGAATTTACAGTTTCCTCTTTTGCCTATTTCTGGCTTCCTGCAAATATGTGACATCCTTTTCTCACAGCTACTGATATACTCAACAGCTTATTGAGTCTATTTATTTAATTCACAAATACTTTTATGTTAATATTGCAGAAAATAAAAATGTTCTCTTACTTCATTAATTGTTGATAGCCACATTGTGATTTATATGTTCACAGTTTTCATTGTTACATACCACAACATTTAATTAGAAAGAAAGCGTAAATGAAGTAATCTAATTTCTGTGTGATTCAGTAGTGATTTCTAAGACTATGGGTTTTGTTTTTGAAATTTCATGCAGCTCATTCCTTCAGCCAGGGAGGAAGGGATATGTCAGCATGCAAAGGCTACAACCACTCCATGAAGATATGAGGTGATGGCATAAAACAATTCAAAGGTAGACTGGAAAAATGCAGTAAACTACCCATGAACTGCCTAATTACTAATTCTCTGAACTACATGTGGCTACAGACTTAATGAAGGTGACGAAATGTATGCAATTTGTATCTGAGGTAATTACAGGGATACTGTAATTTTCCAAATATATTAATTTTATTAATCTTATTATGCTAATGCACACAAAATTCCTAAAACAAAAGCAATGATGAACAGAATCAATAGAAATACATTAATACATAATTTCAATTACTGCAATTAGTTGTTTCAGGAAGATCCATTTTTCAACCTAAAATTCATTTGCAAGAGATTTACCGAAGCTAAAACTGGTTTATGGACATGTACATGTGTAAAACCAAAACAATGGACCTTAAATGTTTAAAAGATATCTGTTTTACTTGTAGTTGGAACTTGATTCAAGACAACATTCTTGATTCAAGAATGCAGTCTTATTTGCAGTTGCATAGATCAGCTACCTACCACTGAAGCTTAGTAATTATAAAAATAATTACTGTTGAGTATCACTGCTGCTATTGTAAATGGCATGCTTTATGAAAATAGGTCATTACAATGCACTTTTACTTTATTTTTCTGTTGCCTTTTTTTCCTTCTTTTAAAAAACTTTTTTTTCCCCCTTTATATCAACGTATACTTAGACTACAGTTTTGTATGTACTCTTCTTACATAATCTATGGATCTATCCAAATTATTAGGCATATACATTTATGAAGTATGCTTACTTTGCCACACTGTACACTTCTAACATAGCTTTCATTGCAACAAGTGCCAAATTTCTTGTTTGGGATGGTAAGACGCAAAATCCTCCTCCCTTCAGGCTTCTAAATGTAGAAGAACATAACATAATATGGATATTATGCTATATTTTAGAACAAGTTTTGGGGTTTAGAGATGATGCAGGTTTCCAAAAGGGAGGGCAATACCACTAACTTAATGGGGTGTATCTTTGCTCTAACTCTGTGTGGGGCATCCCCGTTCTTTGGCCACATACATTTATAAATCTTCAGAGAACAATAATCAGGTCCAGACCACTCTATGGTCCAGCCATTACTGTATAAAAAAAACAAAACAAAACAAAACAAAAAAAACCTTATCCTTGATATAAAAATAATAGAGGAAAAAATCCAAAGAGAAAGCTAATAACCATAGAAAACCTGAAAAAAAAAAATGTTTTCTAAGCATTCTGATTAGGTAAATAGCCTATTAACCCCAAAGACTGGGCTTCATAGTTCATTAAACTGTTTTTTTTTTTTGTTTTTTTTTTTTTAATTGCTCTTGTTAGGTATTCCACTGAGGCAGATGAATTTAAACATGGCCACAGGCGTAAGAAGATTTGGAACGCATGTCCATTAAACTCACAAATAGCTTGCCAAATGGAGCAAATGGAAAAACCCTCTTCCTGACAACTATAAATGTTGCACAAAGATTAAAATAATGAGATTGAGCTGCTACATTGACTGTAGCAGGGTTCTGAGTTCCCATTTTTCCATTCATCTGTTTGTGCCAACACATGCCTCTTTATCACTGTCTGAGGAAATTTATAGTGAAAAAAATTAAAAGTGGATAACCTGGGTTATGAAGTTAAAAGAGCTAGGTCAGTAGTAAATATTACAAATTAAGATATGTTAGTTAGCCATATCTTTGCTTACGCTGTTGTGGACTTTCACTAGACAAAAAAAATTGTGATGCTGAAAAGCATATCTTGGTGGAGTATTATTTTATCCAGGTAGAAATGACGAAATCACATTTAAAACAGAAAACTTAACATTTCATTTAAAATTTTTCATTCATTCATTCTTTAGAAGTAAGCTACACTTTTTTTTTTTTTCTTTCCTTCCCCCCCACAGGGGGGATCACTTCATCTTTTCTCTTTCATTCTTAGTAGTGACCTCAGAGTAGAGGTAGCTGAAATTTTACTTGTGAAAGTTTTCCTGTTGGAAATCAGTTTTCATTGAATTTAGCCAAAAAATGTTAATTCTGTCTAGTCAGTGGACTTGTCAGTGGAAATCTATGTATCTTCAACTGAAGCATTATATTATAATTTTCATATGAGGCATATGAGAAACAAGCCAGAGGTTTTTAATATAAACCCAATATTTTTAATGTTGCTGAAGTCTTTTTCATGTTTGCTCTCTAAAGCGGTTATATTTTAATTGCTCCTACTTCAAGCATAACCATAAAGGCCTTTTTCTCCTGATTTCTTTCTAAATTTACTCTTTATTTTTTCTCCTCTTTATATATGATAAGTAAATTATAATCCTAATCATTCTGTTTTTATAGATAGGCTACATAATACCATAGCCGGAGGAAAAAAATCTTTGTCTGTATTTTTCATTAGAAATTATATAGATATTTGAATTTCATTGTCACACTTAGAGAATAGGTAGGACTGAAGCATGGAATTATGATCTGTGTTTGAAATATAGGCTATGGACAGTCATGTAAATCATAATACCTCCATTAAGTCTATGTAGTTAAATTAGTATACAGTCAATGAAATTGAAATCAGAATTAGGTTCAGCCTGCATATTATTTATTTAAATCCAGTCATCATTATTTTTAATTTCTTATCTAGACCCATCTAAAGTCAGTTATGTGACTGCTTATTCAGAGTAATGACTGGGGTTTTCTGGGCACTGATATAATAAAATTGATAATTGAATACACCAAAAATATGAACAGTTACAAATGTTGTGCATTAGGGCTTAAAGTGAAGAACTGAATCAAGCCTTCCACTATTAGAACAGTTTTTATAATGTAATACTCTCATAAATGGGCTTAAATTCTCCTTGCAGAGGTCTTGCATAGTGTATGAGTATTGCATATGTTGTAATAAAACTGCAATTTTAACTGTATGTCGTTTAGTGGAGCTTCAATATAGGCAAAGCACTTTGTGTCACACTACCAGGTATGGTACCTATACTGCCAAGTACAGCATACACCATCTCAAGTGGTCCCATACGGAAAAAAATGTGGTGCTTCTTGTCTAGATCCCTGAATTTGGATTTATAATGAGCTGTTATCGAAGGTATTTTAACAAATACATTTAGGTTGCATTTTTGAGTCTGGTTTGGTGGTTCTGGAGGAGAGTGCCTATTACACTTAATTTAAAAGTGAAGACTGGAACTAGTAGCTATTACACTCTTTGCAATGATAACTCCTCTCTTATTTATGCAGGCTCCATCTGCTGTCACTCAGGTAATGAACTTGGCTCTGAATTCAGAAGCTCAGATAACTGAGCCAGAACTCTATAATCACTGAACCTTTAACAGGGAGGCTCAGAAAGCAGGAATTTTAAAATCATATATACATTTAAATATAGTGGGCTAATTTCTTTGCTATGTCCCCTGTGGCTTTATATAACAGTGAGTGTGAAGTCTAACAATAATATATATATTTTTTTATTTATAGACCTTCATACCTGCAAACTTCTTACCTACTCTGCACCCTTTCATATTAGACTTGATCCCTGAAGCAAGCTTCCATTGGCTTCCCAAATTCCTGTGACGATATACAGAGGGTCCTTGAAGATAATTCTGATGGTAATTAGGATTAGCAGTTTTGAGAGAAAAATACAGTTTTTACTGGTTATCCTGCACATTTTCTAATTCTGCATGTTTGTTGTTATTTCCTTATCAATTATTTATGACCTTCTTACTTTTTAAATAGACAGGGGTTTCTGACCATCATAACCACATCTGTTGTATTCTTAAGACCCTTACTCAAGTCACCAATGAAATTTTCATCCTTTTTAGAGAAAGCAGCGAAAATTTCCCTCTTTGTGATTCCTGGAACTGGTGACCCCCATAATATGTCCAGAACTCTTTTCTCAACTAAAAACAAGAATAAATGATCAAGTTCCACATCTGTTATGTTTTATATCATATAATATTTGAGCATTCCCAGACAGAATGCCATACTGAGACTGAGGTTTTCCTATATCTGCAATGGAGCTTTTTTGATGCTCTGTATGGTATCTGTAATAAAACAAAATATTGTGATGAAGAATGGGATCAGTTATTCTTTTGGCAGTACTTTTAGATTTCAGAACTGTGGAAGTCAGCACAAATCATTTAAGAACTGCCCAGCAAGGAAAAGTGAAATTAGCTAAAGTATGTTTTAAATACATTAAAGAGGAGAGAGAGAAATACAATTTTAAGCATAGCAATCTGATGCATTCAAAATTTTCTGTGTCTGAGTGAGTCCTTTGTTAGTATTGGTGGCCTACAAGAATCTTTGATCTCTTTTCCCAGTAAGTGTGAGTGCTTCTGATAATATCTCTGTCACACCTGTTAATATTTTAATATGCTTTTTTATAATAATTTCTAAAACTACAGCTACCCTCTTTATTAATCTGTCCTGGGCAACCGGATAAAAGTATCCCTGCTTGAAAGGGTGGTTAGACCAGATGATTAGACCAGATTTATTAAAAGGTGTTTTTTTTTTAACTATTATTATTATTATTTTTAACCTATTGGTGTATTGATAAGCATAGCATTTACATATATGAATTAATACTTGTGTTATGTGAAAACATGGGTTGGTCTGGAAATTTTCTAATGAGTGATCTCTAACTCTGCAGTTGGATAATATATATTCAGTGTATTTATCTGGTGTGATTTTCAGTGAACCTCTTATCTCCCATTGCTTGAATATTTAGTGGAAACAACTGTTAATCCATTTCCTGCACAGAACAGCCTCTATGAACATAGGTTGCCCAATATTTCTGTCAAAGTCTTTCCTGTATAAGGAGAAGTTTTCTATTGATATTCATAATATTTTAATTGTATTCATGAGTATTAGTAACTGTTTGACTCTCTCCTTTAAATGATGATGTGTTGGGCTTTTATTTTATTATTATTAATGTTCATAAAACAATTTCACAGTGAATAGTTTTCCACATACATTTGTGAGAATTTTGTGTATCAGAAAGCTTCTTACAAAAAAACACTGACTCACCTGAGTAAGCAAGTGAAGAAGTCCTTACTGAAGGGACGGAAATGAACAAATTTTATTTTCAGTAATATTTGCATTCTCCCTTTGGCCTAAAATCTACCTGGATTCAAAGTGCTACTGTATCCTGTATAGCCGACATATTCTACTTCCCAGTACTTTGTTCAATAGTTAGTGTCAATTATCTGTTTGATCAAGGACAAAATCAGAGGAAACAACTATGATATTTGTTGATGACAAACTTTAAATTACGTAAATGAAAGCAGTGTTGTCTACCTTGGATACCTATTTTTAAGCTTCTTTTTGAGGTACTTTTAAATAAAAATACACCGCATTTCAAGTGTGAGGTCAATCTGAGATGCAATTAAACAGCAGAATGAAAAATCAACCTAGATAGTGAAAATTTATGAACATGCATTTAGGCATTCAAGTGTTGGGCATGAGATATGTGGAAATGCTGGAAAGTGTTGCATTAAAACTGCTTATAAAAGTGATAACTTAGTGACCTAATTTTCCAAAAAGCCCATTGGAAGTTAAAGAAATACATGCACCGAAGTACCCTGTTTTCTTTTAGAAGAAACTTTCTTTTAGTCAAGAAGTTCCTAATTTCTCTGGAAAATAGTATGTCACATTTTGGGTTTAATCCAACTTCAGTGGCATATATTGGTTTTATTAACACAAAACCAAAATGTACATTTTTTTCAAATTCACAGGCTAAAAAGTATTGTATTTATTTCTGCTTGCTAAACTATAAACTGAATATGTACATACTTAAAAAAAAAGTTTTTAATAACATGATGATAAAATTAAATGGTGCCACTCATTTACTATGTGTCAATCTTTAATGAAACTATAAATTGTTGATGCAAGGCTGTTTCATTACAATTACATGGTATTCTTGGAAACTTTTCACTCAGTGTGATTTTGTTAGAACTGATAAATCAATGAAAATGAATAAACAGCTTCTACTGATCTTATTTTGATCTGTTCAAGTCTGAAATGTAAACCATATGGATCAGAAATCCCATACTTGCTAGCTGGTGAAAGATCAGTAAAAAAAAAATAAAAAGAAAATGAAAACTAATGAACAATATCAAAAACTGAAAAATGTGTAGATAATCTCTTAAACTCAGATGATAAATATTCCTGACAAGTTCAGTATGACTTGTGAAGGTTAGCATAAAGCATTATGCCTGACTTGAACAGACAAGCAAGAAACCTTGCATGCTGTCTTGTAAAATGAATAACATAATAAATTACAGAATAGCGAATGAATGGTTAATGACTAAGAAAATTTGACTGACAAACACATAGAGCATGAATAAGAGAGAAATAAATCTCAAAACCATTGCATTAAGCTAGGTAGAAGAACAAGGACAGTGACTTTTTCAGTGTTAGACTTCTCTGCAACCTACCTGGCATCAGAAAACTCCTTTGAAATACAGAAGTTTCTGTTACTGTTCTATTTTCAATTCAGATCCCAAATGAGGTGTTGATCAGGCTTTCTGAATGCGTCCTTGGTATTCATGAATAAACCTGTTAGAACAGAGAAGAAGCAAGGGTGAAATCCCAGCTCCACAGAATGATGTTCCCTCTAATTTCAGTAGTACCCAGAATTTCTCCCTGTGATGGGCAGCTGTGCAAGCAAATTAGCATTTTGATTTCAGAATTGTAGGTGTAAATGGCCAAAGTTATGAATGCAAGAAGGATCACGTATGTACTCATATGTAGATTCAGGCAGATGGAGATCTATTTAAGAAAAAGATTTTTGAAAGGCCACGTGACAACTTATCATATCCAATACAGTATTCAATTCTGTTCTTCAAACTTATTGGAAATACTTTCAGCATTTTATCCTTTTAAGTTTTATTTGTACATGTGTACACATGATGTCATTCACAGGAGAAATGAAGGCAACATATATTCAGCTTGTTAGGTCTGCAGTTGGTAGAAAAAGGAAGGAGAAAAGACAATAAAGAAAAGAATACACAGCAAGCAACTCTGGGTGCCTGACTTCACCAATAACCACTAAATATCAGCCTCACCTGGCTTCCCCCTCAACAAGCCCAGCTCAGTCCTTGCCTGAGGCAAGTTGTAGCTGTGCTAGCCCATCTCTACTGAGTGGACCTTTGACCTATGCTATGAATGACTGCCTCCTGGATGGGCCCTTAGCACGTACACTGTAGCTCATCTCTGGCCCTGTCTCCCGAATGGACTTTGGGACCAGGTGGTAGCCGTCTCTCCAGCCTTGTCTCTGGCCCCATTGCCTGCTGCTCCTGGCACGATTCTCCATCTAGAGCCTGGACTTATTTCTTGGCTGTGTCTGAGGCTGTTGATGGGCCCTGTTACCAGCAACCAGCCCTGCCTGCCATGTTTGGGCCCTGTGGGATGGCACCCTGTTAGTGAGGGCAAAGCTGGTGCTGGGTCCCCCTTGGTCCTGGCTTCCCATCCCTGGGGGAGCAGCCAGCCCTTGATGCACTCTGGCAGCAATGCTTTTCAGCACTATCTTCCATAATGAGCTCACCCCGTTGCAGGCCCACCAGCTTTCCCTTTGATCTCTTCCTCTAACTGAAGGCATCTATCAAGTTTACAAAATTGACGCACAGCTATCAGATTCATAAGCCTGAAAGAAAAAGAAATAGCTCTTTTATGAAACCAAGGATGAAAACTAAAACAGTCTGACATAGCGAGCTTATTGTAAGTACAATAATAGACCTGTTGCAGAACAAAGGAAAACAAAATATATGCCATTTTCATAAGTTAATTTAATACTTGGATATTCTTTACGTTACTGTATTACCATAATAGTAGTCATAAAAAACATGGACTTCAGTGGAGCCAATTCACTCCAAATTGTTACATTTCAGAGGGATATATTGGAGGGACCATATGCCACTGACTGACATCAGTACGGAAGTTTCTACATGGCTTGGTACTGTGCTCCCAGGTAGGTCTTATTTGTGCTGCAATATTTATTAGTTATGTTAGTTACCTGGAGACTTTCAAGCTAATTGAGGCTATGCTACACAAGTATAGTATAGTTTCCACTCCACTGAATTTATAAACAAAATGTTGAGACAGAGTGACTGAGGAGACAGAAGATGAAGTTATCAGTAATAGTGGAGCGGTTTAATTTTGGTAAGTTAGATTTACTAGATGAATTATTTCTTTTCAGCTCAAAAATTGTAAAGGTATTGTAGCAGACAATTCCAAGTAAGAGGGTCATAAAGAGGTAGTTCTGAGGACTTTAATAGAGGTTCTCCCATATAGGAGGAATAGACTAGGAGAAAACACGTGGGTGCTAATAAGAAAAGTCTTTCTGAGGCCGGTAAGATATACAATAAATGTTGAAAAGTAAAAGGAAAATTGCTAATTTAATTTATATGATGGTTGAAGAATGTGAAAGATGTTGGATGTAACAAGACAAAGCAGGCATTGCTTTGGTGACAGAAAGAAAATCCCCCCCAAAAAACAATGACTCAGTTATCTAAATAGAAGAATTTAAAAGGACTTACAAAGACCCCAGTAGCAGAAATGAGGATTGTATTTGTACAAAGGAAATGTTAGCTAGGAGAATATTGCATGTTAGAGAGAAGCACTAAGTTATTGATGGGTAAGCTGTTTGGATGAAAACAGATGTCTAGGTCAAAGATGAAGCTCAGGCTGTGGCTCAGAAAGATGTGAGTGCATCTATACAGACACATGGCAGAGTGTCTGTACAGAAAAAGGGGCTTGGGAGGACTTGGGAGGGGAAAAAATAGGAGCTTGGTTTTGACTATGTTGCATTTCAATTAATAAATGTCCAAAGGAGGTATAAGATTGGCAGACCAGTGGAAGATTAGAAGAGTGTGAGGAAAGGCCAGAAAGATCTGTTTTTAGCAGATTTGGGGCTGAGGATGATAAATAATTTACAGGAATTACCTGAACAAAGTGGATCTTTTTTGATGAATACTACATCTGTGGCAGCTTGGGTATTATTATTTTTTGCTTGAAGAGAAAGGCAGGTGGCATCTGACACCTGCTATCTTTGACTAAACTGTACTTTCTCAAAGACAATAGCTTACAGTCTCTAGTTAGTAGAATTTTTGTCTGAGATCTTCAAAATTTGTCTTAGAACTCTCTGTTTATACCCCTTTAATTCAACTTGCTGAATATCTCTATTTTCAAATAGCGTATTTATTTATTTATTGTTCTGTAAAATTCAGCCATTTTAGTACACAGAGTTGTATCATGCCAGCATATCAGTTTGACACACACGCATACATTCAAAAAAAAAAAAGTTGCAGAACTGTGAACATCCAAAGTACATGGCTTCATTTTGGTACTTTCTTGTGTTTGTGATGTTGTTAAATACTCATGGGTCACAAAAGTAAAGAATATTTCTGTCTGTTACAAAATGAGTGGAAGCCCACTCATGTTAATTGCTATGACTCTGTTAAAATCAATATAACTATCCTCACTGATTTATGCTCGCCAAATCATTTTTAAGCAGGCTTCTCACAGAACTGTATAGAACAATGTAGACAATATTTGATCAGTTCAGTTCATGATTTTTGTAAGACTGTCCAGGCATGCATGGATGTACTTTGAATTACTTTTTGCCCAAGTACATCTTTTTTGTAGGACACAAAGAGAAACATAAGATCCTAATAGATCCAGGGTCATTGCACAACAAAGAATGCTCAAAAGCTCTTATTTTGTATTACCTTGATATTTTCTGGATTTCTGCACTCAATTTACTCTGGCTTGATTCTTCAATATCAGTTGTCCCAGAATGTGAGAAGGGAGTAGAAAACACACATGCTGCTCTTTAGAATTCTAATTTACTTTACAAGAATATATTAAATATAGTAATTTAACTAAGATTGCTGAATCTGCAATAGCAGCATTATGAATGGCAAATCAAAAAGCAGTCCTCTTTCTCTCCAAAGAGAAGGGAATACCTACCACATACAGGCAGTTGTCTTGATCAAGTGTGGAGATCTTAACTGAGGATGACAATGCTAGAGGAATCCTCCCTTTGGTCTTTCTTCGTAGGGGCTTGTGACTGCTTTTTATCACTACTCTTTACATCCTTGCATCTTTAATATATGTGGGTTGTTTTACATGTGTTGGCTACATGTCCTTTGTTCTTTTTATTATGCTCTAGTAACATTTCTATCCAGCTCTCAAGGCTGCATTCCCTTATTAATACATAATTGACCATTCCTCTTTTATGTTTATTCCCTTGGGGCCTCTGCTATCATCCCATGCTTGTGCTCCAAAGGACCCCTACTACAATAATTATTAGGGATGATTTTCTTTAGCAGATTTACTATCCTTTCAGTAATGGTAGAGTATCAACACATCACCACAGGAATACCTATACCTAATACCTAGGAGAGTAGAAATATGGGATAAATTCATGTGCTAACTGTAGATTTTGGATATCCAGCAGTACCCAATGTACTGTTCAAAAGATCTACATAGAACTTTGGAAAACATTACTACTCTTCTGTATGGCCGTGTTGTAAATAGAAATGCACCCTAATGCACCTGGTCAACTCATGTGTAGGTACCCTAGACAGTTTTGTAGTATGTCTTCAGGTTCATAGGTGTGAAAGAGTTTACTACCTGTTAATTGAGCCCTGCATTAACATTAAGGCAATACTTCCAAATATTAGTTTTCTGGGAAGTCTTCTACAGACTTTGCCTTCTTGTTTTAAATAGATCAGACTGATATGATGACAACCCTTGAAAAGTTGCTAGATAAGATGATTCCTTGTTCTATAAGTACTGATTATTATATGTATGTGATTTGTATTTAATATTGGTCAGTCAATGAAGAAGGAACATTATTTTATGTGAACATACTCGAGCCAGTGTATCCCACTACCAAATGTTCAAGTTAAAAATTGTTTGACTTGAGCAGCTCTGAGAGGTTGTTCCTCTGGTGGTTTGTTAACTTTGTACACAGCCCTTAATATTCTCAGTGCTTTTTTTGCTTTCTTGTTTACTTGTTTGTTTTGATATAAGCATACAGCTTTACAGCAGAAATATTGTCAAGGTAAATTTTTCTTAGTTAAACCTTTGAAGTTTAATAGAAAGTTGTTATCAGATCATATTCTGCAGTCTAATAATTGCACAGCTGAGAGGTCTATGTTGATAATGTCTCAGATAGAGAGAGTATTCAAAATTTTAGTTGCAAAGTATATATTTTAAAGCTTAACTATAGTATATACAAAGAAAACTGTATTAAATCCAAAATAAGACTGAAATCATGCATTTAGGATACTTTTTTAAAGTGTAATTATGTTTTTTTTTAAAAAAAAAAAATGTATTCATCCAGGTACCACGAATGTATACTGTCTGTGTTGGCAGGAGTTGGATGAGAATGTGTTTGCTATTGAAGAAAAGGTTAGAGTTATATTAATTATTGTTAAATAATTGTCATACTTAGTTACCGCTGTAGGAAGTTTACAAAAGAAGAATAATGAATCCAAAGGTGAAGCCCATAAGTATTTTATAATTTCTAGGCATATTTGACAATAATAAATAATAATAAAAAAAACCAAAACAACAAAACAAACAAAAAACAACAAAACCAAACCAAACCATGACTCAATATTGCCAAAATTTAAAGAGGTATATGCTTTAAATACAAGGCTTGTCAGGCAGAAAATAAACAAAATGCACACGGTTAAAAAGAATTTCAAAGGACACAAGGAAGTAAATTAATCTTGAATATTGACTGTGTAAGCAGTACATATTACCAGTGTCTAATCAGAATATATTTTCAGACATAACTTTTGGAAGTGCCTGATTTGGGTTATGAAAAATGTGTTTTTCAGTTAATCAGTTGTGTATTAAACTGATTCATTCCTTTCCTAATTGCCAAGAGTTAGACTTTGCAACATAAATAAAGACTTTAAATGTAGTTTTTATCTGCAAATGATTTAGTTCACAGGTCAATTATTATAGTTGTGCTTGATATCTCAAGAAATCTCCTTATGCTTTATAAGCTACAGATATAATTCGGCCAACCCGAGAATTTGTAATGGTTACTTCAGAGAGATCTCTTGGTTGACTTAGCAAGCATCAGCACAACTGTATTCCATAATACATGTAGTGATATAATGGGAAGGATAGGAAAGGGAAAGAGAGATTTTTCTGGATAATATAAAATTCCTCTACAACCTGGAAGGCTTCTGTTTATATTGTGGTAAGTGAAACAAATGATGCAGTGATGTTATACTTGTCTATAATAGGAAAGAGGGAAGATCGAATGTATGTTTTCTTTATATTCTCTTACTCATTACATGCTTTATCTGTATAAAATATAAATATATTATAACAAGCATATTGATATAATTTCATTATAAATTTAACTATATTGAGTGTATTAATTATGCTATAATAAATATAAGAAAACATTTCTTATATATTTTATTTCATATATAATAAATATATGATATATATTTATAACCATATAGATACGTATCAATCATAACTACCTATACAAGAGTATAGAGGGTATGCTAATGCCATTTTCTCCCCACAGAATACAAGCTGGAGTTATCTGTTACTGTTACTACAACTGCCTGTGCAATAACAGCATTTTTGGATTTAGATTTTTATCACTCTTTTCTTTAGATTTCTGTGAGACTAATTTTGCTGATGACTGGGGTGATTAAGATTTCTACTTGAAATTTCCTGATGTTGTTCTACCAGTTTGGCATAGAAACCAGGTAGCCCTTCACATGTGACTTCAAAGTCATTCCTTCCAGATACAGCAACATGTACCTAAAATGGGCATGCCATAAATGCATGATATTTAAGCCACAGCTGTTCATATTCTCTCTTGTTCTTGTGTCTAATTCACTAGAAAATTGTTGACAATAGATAAAAATATTTTAATTCTCGACCTATATCTTTAATTGATGACAAAATAGGGTATGAGTTAATTTTCAGAATGGGCTTGATAATGATAAAGTCATGTCATTTCCAGGGAAATGGAGGTAGTAAATTAAAGCATCAATAAGCTTTAATTATCCATGTGTACATTAAAAGATCCATTAGTTATGCGCTCCATATTCCATACATATCAGATATGGCATTCTGGACCAGTGATTTTTTTTCTTTGTTTTGGATAACATGTAGCCAGTGTTTGATATTGTAGCAGTATTTCTGGAGTACAGGGTAATTAACAAAAAACTAAATAATATGCTGAAGAATGTTGCAAGGACTTTGGCTGTGTACAGGGCGTTTATTTTCAAAAAATGTCTACAGTGTAGAACTGAATTGTTTGTAAATATAATCTATGCACATACTTAATTTCTCTTGCTTACTTTGGAACCAACAATTCAGAAGTGTATTTCCAGGGGTAGTGCAGAGAGAGAAAGCAGTTCAATAAGATCGTACGGAAAGTAAGCGTATGACGCATCACCAACTTTATTCCAGTTCTAAACTTTTCATCTACAAATTATGCTGGATGTCTAATTTAATGTTAAGTTTACACTTTCTAGGAAACAACAGTTTCTGGCTGAATGTACTTCTGTAAAAGTACTCTATGCTCTTAGTTTCTTCGGTTTTAAACTCTGCCCTCATGTATAGTTGAAAAATGTCTTCCTCTGGTACATGGTAAGAATAAGAAAGAAAAGGGGAAAAAACCAACATACTTTAAAATTTTTCTTTTTCTGCCCTTAAACTTTGCAATAATCTTTCAATTAAAAAGGAATAACCACCTTACTGTTCCTTCTATATTGTTTACATTCCCACTGAAATCTAAATCAGTCATTGAATGAATTATAAAACATGAAATCCTTTTAGATTTCATATTTATAATGTTCTCTTATTTTCTATTTACCCATACTGAGGTCTGTGACAACTCCATAAACCTATGATTAATCCCCTACATATAGTTTATACAGTTTTTGTTTTAGTCTTATTGAAATTTATGTATATTCTACAGTATAATAAAACAATATGGAGATTTATTTTAAATTGATGGTGCCTTAGGCCAATTTAATCGACCCAGTAATAACATTTAAATTGACCCAGATAATCTGATCTACATGCAGTAATGCTGTGCTCTTTGCAATGGAATTATCGTTACATTTTACACAGTAGTAGCAAAGATGATGACATTAGGAAACTGACCATTAAATAGAGCCCATCTGCAACAGACTGGAAATAGGTTTTATTGGTCATGATAAAAATTACATGTATAATGTTTGATAGCTGCATAAGGTGAAATGGTCATTAAACTTTCCCAGTGCTGTATGCTGGGTTCATCAGTACAAAGAGCTTCCTTCCATCAATGTCATGGTCATGCATGGCATGGTCTATAAAATTCCTAATTTCTGGAGAGAAACTGTTTCTGTCAGAAACATTTTGTGTAGTTGTCCATGTCTCATATCACTGAAGTAAAAAGAATTAGCTACTGAGCTGCTTAGCTAGTAACATTTTAAAAATCTAGAATCTCAGAGTCCTGAGAATCATTTTGATGTTGGCAGGTGTCCTTTATGGGTCATAAAACAAATTCATAACTCTTTTAAAAATTAAACAATTAAAAATATAAATATGTATACATATACACAGTTTAAAATGTGAAATACATTAATACAGTTATGTATCATGCACTTATTATATGAAAGATGAAAATGTAAACAGTTGTGCTTACAAATTATTCTAACATTTCACTTCCTTTCTTACCCTGAAAAACTCACTGACTGAAAAACTCACTGACTGTGAAATCAGAAATCAAAATAGCCCTTCTCTTCTTCTCCCTGTACTCTGCCCCCCCTTTACCACAATGTTTCAAGGAAATTAACTTTTCTGAAGTAAAATAATAGTGTGGCTTTGTTTTTTTTTCAAATAAAATGGTATTTAATTGTTTAGTTTTATGACTAAAGGAAAGAATTCATAAAGCAAATGATTCAGAAGAAATGAAGGGAATCCCTCTATCTAAAATTTTTGAATTATTCTGTGTTGATTGATAGCGGTGCTTTTAGTGTTTTCCACCTTTACCCAGTATGGCTGTATTGATGGTTGAGAGGGACGATGGCTGTTGGAACTAATCTATTTCCAAAAAGTTACAGTAGGAAATCATTATACACATAAGATGTTGCAAAAGTCTAACTCATTGGAGGTAAGGACAGTGCACATCTGAGACATGAAGCATCGCCAACAGTAATGTAGTGACCTACATTCTTACTGGCAGTGTTGCGCACAGAGAGCCACGTTTACTAATCAAGGGATAATAAACTACCATATACTGTACACCAAAACATCAGCTTGGCTACTTGGGATGTGCAGACATACCAGTGTGCCTGAGAGGACCAACCTGATTTCAAGAGGGTACTGTCTGTATGAAAAGAGGTTAAGGGCCTTAAGATCCATCATCTTTAGTTATCTCTAAGATAATAAAGGTACCCTAAAGATACTTAGAATTTGACTTGTAAAGACCTTTCTTTTCAGCACAATTAGTGAAAATTTCCCATCACGTACTTTCAAAAAAACAAGCAAGCAAACAAAAGAAACCCCACAAACCACCCTTTAATTCAATTCTCTAGAAGGAAATAATGTTTTCAACTTTCAGGAGAGAGACAAAGGAAAAAGTACTCTCCTGAAAGCTGAAAGGATAAAAGAATAAGTCTGTTCAAGTTCTGCCCAATTAATACATTCATGGAAGAACTTATTTTTTTACATTTTACATTTCATTGTTTTCCAACTCTATACATGCTTAGAACATTCATTTGAATATTTTCATTATTCTAGTATAGCCGAAAGCACAGAAATCCTGTCTGTTGACCACCTGCTGCAATACACTGGAGAAAGTAAAGCCAGACAAGGCCTTGAAGCCTATGTTTCTATGTGGAAAACCAGTAGCTCTTTTACATGTCTTTTTGAAGTTATAGTCACAGTGTCAGTCCATGTCTTGCTTGTATTTGGCTCTAGAAGTACACTATTAATCTAGGTTTTTGTTAACTAGTAATATGTGAGTACAGGTAGCCCAGAACAGGGTGTGGAGCTGTATCTGGCAGCTGCAGAGTTCAGTTAAGACACAGTCACTCTATTAGTGGAAATAGCTATATTAGTGGAAACTGCAGTATCTGGAGGATTAGATGTGGATTTGTGATGTGTGGGCCTTAGGAAGGTTGAGAATGCCAGAGGTATACACGCAAGTTCAAATCTGTCTGTGCATAGCAAAAAAGTATTTTTTTTGAATCATCATTCTTCAGATGATGATTGCCAGAAGTAGCTTCCCTTTCATGAGGATTGCTATTCATATAAATATTGAATTTCACAGTTCCAGATATCTTTAAGATCTGTTTTTTTCATGTGATCAAAAGTGTCCATTCCCCTTTGAAGGTTTCAGCTGTGCACTCACTAATTGCTGTATCACACCAGTTCCTATATTCTGACTCAAAGTGAGGCAGTTTTGCTTCATCGTTTTCTGGTGTGCAAGAATGAGCAAACCTTAGCTCTGAGAGCTGGAGAATTTTTCTACTCCCATCTCTGCCAATCTTACTCCATGACTTCATGCAGGTTCTGTGACTCCTCAATAGCACAATTTCTCCATCTGTAAAATCAGGGAAATTGGATAGCTGATGACCTGAGAGGAGTGTTCTGAGAATTGGTAATGTTTTCATAGTGCTCCGAAATTGGCTCGCTTCAGATTGTATTTTCAGATAAAACTATGTAAATTTTTTTCCACGAGTAAGAAAAGAAATTAATGGCTTGAAAGAGTTTTAATCAGCATTGTTAGTTGAATACTGGGAGCCTCAGAGTGCTCGGGATGTAGAACACTATTACGAATAGTCTTGGACGTCTTCAAGTTTTGTGTGGAACTAATTCCACTTAATTTAGAGCAAGCGTTCTAAGCCCTTTGATGACATAACTGAACTGCTGAAAATTCACAATGAACTTTTAATAATAAATACAGCTGGGAAACTGGGAGCAGAATTACATCAGACTCAAGATTTTCTGGCTTTCTAGAGGAGTTCAACCTCAGAGTTCAAAACAAAAAACATACTTTTGATAGCAATGTTCCTCTTACCCAGCTTCTGGCAAAGCTGCTGGCAAAATGTACCTTTGGCTCTTCCTGGGTGCCTTCATAAGATAGTGCAAGAGAAGTCATTACATCGTGTTAATTTTGCATTGTAGATTTCAATCCTTCAGTCGCAGGGTGGTAGGTACTTCGGAAAGTTGTTTTTAAATTCTACCAATTTGTTTTTGAGTTGGTTGGTTGGGTGTTGTTTTTTTTTTTTTTTTTTTGGCATTTTCATTTTCCATTTAGTAGAATGCAGATAAGAAACTATTATACAAGATCGCATAATTCTTGCCTGCTTGCCTCTGACTTTATTCATAGAAACAAGAATTTTAAAATACTCAGAAACCAAGTGCTGTGGAAGTGAACTATCTGCTCCATCAAAAATCACATTAAGCTCTCATTGTTACTGCCAAAGTTTAACCAAAATGCTTCTCAACAGTAATGAAAATGCAATAAACAAACTTCACATATTAAATAATACAGGGCAATGTTTCCGTTTACTTCAGTGGTTTTCATACAGGTGTATGAGGAACCCCTTTAAATCAAAGGGATTACAGGGAGCAAATGCTTGCCAGCATTCTTCCTACTTCTTCAAACTTGCGTTTCAGAGGTAAGTTCTGCTTGAACTAGCCCCACTTTGGTAACGTCTTTACAGGGAAAATCATAACCTATTGTATGCCAACTAGTATGTTTATGTTGTTCTGCTGCTCTTAATGGTTCTCTCCGCCTGAGACAGGAGGAACATCATCTTGCTGTCAGACATAGGAAATATTAATGTGGAAGAGATCCCTCTCAAATTATGAACTCTAGGTTTTCTAAGAGCAATGCTTTCATAATCACTTCCAGAGACTTGATGTGCATTCAGAAAATTTGGGGTTTTGTTTTTTCATTTTTCATTTCCACCACTCCCCTCCACCTTGAGAAATAAAAGTCTCAGTAAATGATGCTAAAGACCAGAGACTGAAGCAAATCTGTCATTTTATCCACAAATATTCTTCATTTAGATTAGATATAATCTCAAATTAGTTTTAACAAGCTTTTCTGAAAAAGCCATGCATTTTTTATTAAAGTTATGCCATTGTTATATGTATAAGACTGAACCAAAGGAAGGACAGAATGTGACTGATATAATTTCAATAATTTCTGCTTTCAGTGTTTTTAAACATTATATTTTCAAAGTCCTTGAAATTTCAGTCAACTTTAAGGATTTAAATTTTTAGAACATACTTATTTTTCAAAGATATTTTATAATTTGATTGGAAAATATAATTGTATAAAGTGCTCATGAGAAACACTTCTGTGTTGGGTTTATCCTTTGTTGAAGGGTGCTCTCATGCTATGCAAATACAGTGTATAGAATAATAGTATATAATTTACTACCAACTTTCCTATTCCTCAGTTTTCTTAGGGCTCTCAGTAGTCTGCTAGCTAATTAGGACCTTCCCTGCAGTTCTTTTACTGCTCTTCAAGATGTTTCTCATCTCCTCACTTCTCATGTTTTTCTTTCTGATCTTTAGTTCCTGTTTGCTTATTATCATTGATGAGCTTGTTGCCTGACTAACAGATAAGTGCAGTTGCAAATCACATCTCTTCTGTAGTTTGTTCTTTTTGGAATACCAACTTCTTAACATGGAAAAGAATTAAAGAGAGTTTCCTAATTGAAGGAGATCATTCCAGCAACACCGTTCATTTGCACAAGATCCTGTTGAGAAGGCACCAGAGACTCTGAAACAAGGCATATGTATAATACTCATCTTGTAGCTAGGGTTTGGGGAACTTTGTGTATCTAAAGCTAAAGTTTACTTGCATATTATATGTTTTGGTGTTGAGCTTAATTATGTCCTGACTAATTTGGGAAACAGAAGATAAATGTTATCACTACCACTGGGACCTACAAATCATTTCTTTAGCCGTGCCAGATAATCATTGAGACAGGTACACTTCTCTTAAACTTGGAAAATTCACGCCATTGCAGTTCTGTTCTCTGCTATGTCTTCTACACCCAAATGCTACTCTGGACAAACCTGGCTGTTCTACATTGCATTTTATATTTCTAACAGTAACATCATAGCTGTGCTAGTTTAAGCATAGATAAGGCAGAGCTTGTACGGAGGACTGATGTATTTCATTGTGCCAAGTTATATAGCTGAGTAAAAGGGGAGTGCTGCAGGGGTTTATAATCCCTTTCAGTTACAGAAGAACAGAGTGCTAAAGAATGGCAAAAAATGTACTGAGCTTTTCTTTTTCTGGAGGGTGATGGTGAGGGAAGTCTTATATCTCCTTTTATGGAATAAAATGGTACAGAGGCTAAACAGCTGGGTCTCCTGCCCACTGAAAATTTTGAATGGCTGACTGTGAGCAGCTTGCCCACTGGCTTTTCCAAGAGAATTTTCCCACCTGGAAAGAATGACTTTGTATGAGAGAAGTATATCCTCTCCCGGACAGGTAAAACTCCTCAGCATAAAGGACTGTTGTGTGTATTCTATTTTGAGAGAAAGGAAAAGACAAGAGGAGTGAGAAAGGAGGGGTAAGGGATGGTAAAGGGTCCTACGTCTTTTTGGAAGAGGAGAAGTATATTCTAAGGCTGGATGGATCTGGATGGGGCTTTGAGCAACCTGGTCTAGTGGAAGGTGTCTCTGCCCGTGGCAGGGGTTTGGAACTAAATGATCTTTAAGGTCCCTTCCAACCCAAAACACTCTATTATTCTATGAAATAGGTAGTAATCCTTCCCATTTTCTCACTGGCCTGAATATATTACACAGTTGGTTAGGTAATTATGAAATGTGTGAGTTGCACTGAATCTGTTTGACTTCTCAAATCTTTTAGCTGCATTTCACTGCTGTGTGGGTTTGCTCTTTTGATATTACAATATCAAAACCCCTTTCGAACTGCAAAGGGTTATTTGTAAAGCCTGGATGATGAAACACTTTATCAAAGTGTATGGAGTGACAAAACTAAGAGAAATTTAAATTTTACTTTACCTATAGAGAGAAAACAAACTGCCAAAAGGAATAGAAAACAGACATGAGTACCTTCAGTATATTCTCTACAAGAATAATATAAAAGGTCTGATATTTTGATAGGCCTTTCTTGTGATCTTTGCCTTGATCTCAAATAATAGATCAATCTACTAAAAGTAACAGAAACCCTAAATTTACAAATCTGAATATTCATGTGACATGCATTTAAGAAGCATTGAGCTCCAAAGGCTCCACTATGTGTCTCTGTAAATGCTAGCTAATACTTTGCATCTCTGTGAATATGTTTCTGAATAAAGCAGACAGCACCTACTTCTAGCTTTCTATTTTTTTCATAGTAGGAACTGTAAGAAATGTAAAAAAAACCACAACCAACCAAACAAAAAAAACCCACCACCAAATCCAACAAAAAATAAACAAAAAGCCACAGCTACCAACATAGCCTGAAACTGTTTTATAAAGCCTCCAAATCTAAACACTCTGCTAAGATTAATCCTCTAAAAGAATAAAGAATTAGGTATTTTTTCCTTTTATTTTTTTTATTCAATCTCAGTTGTTTTCACGTCATTCCATCTATAGTCTTCCACATTTTCTCTAAACAAGAGAAAAATCTTGTCTTTTGTCTTGTTGAGTCTTTCAAACAAGGCTATGGTATTGAAAGCAAGCTGCTACAGTTCAAACTCAGTAAAGCTAACATTGCAGAACTAAGATGAAATTGGGTAGCCATGTCTCAGAATATAGGTTATAGATATACACCAGTGTTGACTGCTATTTGTAAAGCTTTAATTTTACATAAAGTTTACGTAATTTTGTAGAGTTTAAGGCCAGAAAGGAGTATTTTATCTAATCTGACCTCTTTTGTATCACAAGTCATTATGGTTAACCCTATATGAAGCCCGGAAATCTTAGAGTAAAACACTTCATTCCTCAGGACACTAGAGACAGCAGACCCCAGAGATTTGGTGCCATTGTGTCATCTTCTTTGGCAGAAAATTTGTTAGGTGAGATATACTTAGATGATTTCAGCAAGGAATTAAAGCCTGTACTACAGAGGAAATTCTAAACCTCTAAGTTTTTTTTCTACTTTGGAAACACTTTTTTTGAGAAATTTCATCCTGACACCAAATCTGATAGTTGGTGGTTATATGTAGATTGAGGATAATCCCCTGATTGTCCACACAATGAGATCTGTTGCTGATCTGTCTGACTTACATGTCCACGTTTTCTTTCTGTGGAAATCAGACTATAGGAGAGGGTGTTTATACCCCTACCTTGCAGATGTTTGGAATATGTGTAAGGAATATTCCCTCAGTTTAGGAGACTGGAATTTCTTTTTTGCACAGAAATCTGGCTATAGAGACTGTAACCATTTGAAAAGGCCAGATTAGATAGAAGAACTGGAGAAAACAACAACAACAAAACAACCTCACAGCCCTGGTTCATCCCTCTCAATAACCTGCTTCCAGCTTTGACCAATTTATTGTGCATCAGGCAAAACAAGGCCTATCCCACTTAGATAAAATCTAGCATTCAGATATAAAAGCTTCACCCAGGAAGATGACAATGTTAAACAGTGATGCAGAGAGCTGGCAATAATTGTCGTCTCTAATATGAAGTCACATGTTTGGCAACCTGCATTTTATTAAAGTCCATGTGTGGAAAGGATGAACATCAGCTTGCAGACCACAAGGCCAGAACCAGCCCACTCTTTCTAAGCATAGAAAGTAGAATATTTCCAGAAATAGGAATAAAGCTCTCTCTCTCTCTCTCCCTCCCCCAATCTCTCTCCCTCCCCACTTTAACCATTCCACATGATAGCCAATTCTGAAAACCTCCCAGCAAGGTTTGTTGACCAACTGAAGCAAACAAATTTCAGTCAAGCAGCTGTGTGTTGCAGGTCCACAGTGATGCAGGGAGCCAGAGGCATCAAACACTAGGAGAATGATGGGGGTGCTTGAGATGAATTCTAAGCCCCAAAAATATATAAGCAGGTTGTGAATTTCCTTGTAAACTCGATCTGTACCAGTTTCCCTCTTAGCTAAGAAATTGGCACTTATTAACTGTCTAATTTCAAATGCTTGGTTTGTCTTCATCAGCAAGTATGTGAAGTTCCTCATAACCAGATGTCTTTATATGTGCAGGTTTGTCTCTGCTGCCATCTATTAGCGTTGTCTTCAGTACATTGAATAATGTTGAGTTTCTGAAAGTGCCATATCATAAGTCCTGTTTCCCAGCTCTGCAAACAGCTGGGTGATCTTCCTTCAAGACTTTTCTAATATTTTCACAGCCTTATGGAAGTATGAATGTAGAACCTGTATTCTTTAACATAGTTGTCTTTCCAAGAATGTGTATTATGTTCTTTTTCTTTTTTCTTCTTTATATTATACACATGAACAAAGGCATTTTTCATTTTTCACCTGTGCTAAACATTCTTTTATGAAAACTTCTGAATACTGTTACGCTGCCTTCTGTGTAGGCTGTCATCTTTGAAGTATTATGTGTAATCTGTATTTTTCAGGCTTTTGTTTTTTTACAACCATTTCAGTAGGTGACTGATTGCTAGAGAATGACAAGAAAGGCCATATCAAAGATGTCCCCAATTCAGTAACCTGTGTCTGGGCCAAAATCAAATATCTTATGCTTAAGGGATGAGTATAAGAAGGCAAATAGCAATTATTATTTTTTTTGAATACTCTGTACATTTTCAGCAATTTGGAGGTTAGAGAGCTGAAGATACCACTTCTGTGATACCACTTCTGAGCTTCTTGGGTTTTTCTTCTCTGAATTTGTTTAGATTTTTTTTGGACCCATTTAAGCTTACCACCCATAAAATCCTGTGTTGAGGAGTAATTTTACTTAACTACAGGTTTTGTTAAGAACTTTTTTTGTGTGTGTGTCAATCTCCCTCTTGCTAGTTTCATTTGATGCCTCTAGTTCTTGAACTGGAAGACATAGGCAATAGTTGATCTTGCTTCACCTTCTCTTTTCTTGTTTTATACATCTTAACTACGTTCCATTCAGTCATCTGGTTATTTAACTCATACTGACTTTAGCCTCTAATATTTTAGTATGTACCAGTTCCGCTAATTTATAGTGGATAGTCATCAGGATGATCTATCTGTAATTCCCTAGAGCAATCTCTTTTGTAAGGTGCATATATTAGGATGATGTTGACAGGAGTCTTCGGCATACTTTTTAATATTCCAAGATTTTTTAAAAGAGTATCATTAATGATTTATCAGTCTCTTAAGCTACTCCATTTAATAGTCTTGGCTAAAAGTTTTTTCAAGCTATTTGAAGATACTTTCTTTTTAGCTGCAACTAGATTCTCCTTTACTTTTCTTCAACATCACCAGGATGGAAGTTTGCTCTTCTGCTGTTCCAGTTGTAGAACAGAAGTATCTATTGAACATATTCCTCCTTCAGAAATTCTAGCAGCTGCATCAAACAGTTGATCTATACAAGCCTGAGAATTTTCTTTGTTTCTGTTGCTACAAAACTTCTGTTCAGTGAAAAGGCAGTTTGTAAAAATCAGACCCTTTCAGTTCAGTTCTAAAATTCAGGCATCTGAATTCCCAAGCCAACTTTAAAAAAGTGGGTTAGAAAACAGACTGACTTAAATTATCTCATGGACAGGGCATGTGGTTTTAATTAGAGTAGAAATAGACATGTTCTTTTATTCTCATGTAAAATCTGAAACTTTTTTTTTCTCTTATATGCTGCAGAACTTTTCTGTAGTGTAGGTGACCTGCGGCTTGGGACCTATTAGATGAAAAGTTATCCTCAAGTACAGATTATAGCTAAAGAGACACAGAGAAACAACTATTTTTTTATTTTTATTTTTATTTTTTTCTGGAGAAGTGCCATAGAAATATGCTACTTCCATTTACTCTTCTAAAAAATGCACACAAGTTTTTGAACACCTGATATAATTGCACTACATTCTACTGTAAGAAAAAAAGAAAAACCCTTCTTCCATCCACAAGATTCTTTAACTGGCCTAGGAGTCCTGGATGAAGTGATTGATCTTGCACAGCTGTTTGTAGCAATGCATGGCAAGTATGTTTACAATTGACAGAGACAGATGACACAGTAATTGACAGCTTACTTTTCTTCTATATATTTTTTTACGTTAGAAGATCAATCGGACATCTCCAAAGTTTGGAAGGGAAAAATAGGTCTGTTTCTACTTCCAATTATTTTTATTCTGCATGGCATGCTGAAACCTGTCACAGCTAAGACTGGATTGTCCAGTTTTAATTTGGTTCACTCTCTTTCATCGAAATAACTTCTATTACACTTTGTCAAAATAAGTGACACAGCTAAGGTGATTGGAGGTATGTATCTCAGCTTATTACAAGCCTGGAAAACAGCGTAGAGAAAAACCCAACTAACTTATTTACCTCAAATTAATTATACAAATACATTCTATAAAAGAGAGGAAGCTTTTATGGGCAAACAAATGTCTTCTTTTCATAGAAGTCTGTCTATAAAATGGTAACAGTACTGGCAATTCCAGAACAAAAACTGGCAATCACCTCCAGCATTGCAATTACTGGTCTTCTAGGCAACAGTCTCAATCATTGAATGGCAGCCTGTCTACACTTGATACAGAATTGCTGATCTTAATTGTGGGTGGGGCCCATGGCGGTAGGATGCTGGAGTGCAAACATGCATGAACTCAGGAAGTAAGATATGAAAACATTTGCTGAAGTAGCAGCCGCTGCTTTTTCTTTCACTTAGCCCTAGTGTTTTCTAAAACGTCTTCACTTTACTTGTTCGCCATGAATAGACAATTATACATAGTCTGACAACGTGCCTCTTCTCCCTAATTATCTAATTGTGGCTAACGTCTATGCCCCGGTCCAACACCAAACATCACATGAAGCTGAAAAGCAGAGTTAATGATTTTGCCTCTTCAGAGAAAGAATGAATAATCTCTTGATTTTTCTCTCTACGCACTCTTTTCATACTTCTGGGAAGGAAAAGCACACAGGATGGAGAATCTGTGTGGTGAACGTAAATCGTTTCGTAGACATAAATGGTTGTTGTGTCTTTCTGCTTCAAAGGAATCCCTATGTTTGTGTATATTCTTGTGTGCATGTGTGTGGAAATGTGTGGGAACGAGAGGTGAGCCTGAGAGGTTAGCGGTGGGTGGGGGACGCGTGGAGGTTTTGCATTTAAGTCTGCAGGGTCCTGACAGGAATTGGCAAAAGTACAGAAGGGAGAAGGTGATTGATGTGGAAGGCTAAAAGGAGCAGAAAAGAGACTGAAAGAAAGCTGTACAGGAAATGAGAACAAAACAGAGAAGAGAAGTGGATTGGATTATATGGATAAAGATGGTGAGATAAATACTACAGAAATATAAGCTCGAAGAGGAAATAGAATGATTTGAAGATACATTAAAAGAAAAAGCCAAAATGGGGGAAAAAAAAAAAGCATGCAAAGAAAAATTGTGAGAGCTGAGAACATGGCTCCTTAGTGAAAGCTGGAGGCAAATATGTTTTCTCTGTTTTAGAATGTTAACAAGGAACAGATCAGTAAAATGGAGATAAGAAGACTCATCTTGTAGCTTGCCTGAGGCAGTAAAGAGCCCAAGGCTTAAATTGTGAATGAACATTATTTAGCAGAAATTGGTGTTCAGAAAGGAGTGGTTTTGTTTGTTTCTTTGTTTGTTTGTTTTGTATTGTGAAGGAAACCAGTTGTCAGGAAAAAAAAAAAATTCTGAGTTGGAAGATACTGCAAATCAGGTAAATGTTTTCAGTACTGCTCTTTGATTTCATCTGCAGGATCTCATGTTAAATCAAGATGTGTCTTTCCGGGATGTTTGGCTGTAAAGCAGAGAGCTGGAAACAGCTGCAGTAGTTATGAATAACTGATGAAGGTCACAGTAAAAAAGAGATAGTTTTTTTTTCAATGCTTTTGATATAATTCATTATTCTTTCCCAAGTCTGTCCTTGCAGCTTTCCAGGTTTAGGTTATAAAGATAAGGACGCCCTTGCAGATGCAGGACTAACTTCAGGGTTGTAAGGTCTTGTATTTCTGAGCCAGTCGTGGAGATCCACTATCCATGTGAATTTGGAGTTCTCTTCCTAGCTATGTATCATTGCATAAAGTGCATAGCATAGTGCTATGGAATGCAAGTGTCTTTCAACCACTATCTGAGAGGCTGGTAGGAAAGTCACAAATGTACATCTGTAAAAATGTGAAAAAATTGCAGGTCTTTAAGGTAAAAAAAAAAAAAAAAAAAAAGAGAGAGAGATAAAGGATAGGTATAGTGTTGCTTTTCCGTGACCTTTGAGGGGAGGGGTGTGCTTTAATTTCATAAACACTCTTCCAGGCTATCAGTCATCTGCATATTCAATACCAGCAGAAACCAAATTCAAATCTGGTGTAGTCCAATGAATTTTACTCCTACTTTCAGAGTTACTCCTTTCAACAGCTGTGTTTTGGATCCGGTAGCAAAGAATGCAAAATGAAAACTGTCCTTTGCTTTAGCCTCACCAGATTTTTTATGTTCAATAATTTCCTTAGACATTTTAGCACATCAAGTGTATACTCTCTTCCTATGCCCATTCCCTATTTGTTTATTTTCAATGGAAGCAGATGCACATTAGAAGCACAGTTTTGGGTAATATGCTAGCACATGCCAAATTACAGTGATATTCTCAATACTTTGTGCAACACTCCAGCAGTGCAAAAAATGGTTAATTGCTACCTGTTGTATTACTGAACACTGGAGTAATCATTACAGTAACGCATATTGCTACCTTGAAATTGTTTGGAACAGATTTTACATGTAAGTATTCTTCACCTAATAGCAAAGTAAGCTAGATAGCTGTAAACTGCAGTCCTGAATCAATACTGTATCTAGCAACAGAGTGCAAAAAATAAATAGAAGAAAATGCATGCCATATACTGACAAATGGCAATGAATATGTTGAACAAAAAGGAAAAGAATAAATTAGCACTTCTCTTTCTCTGCCTCAGTGTCCCAGAAAACTGTATATAGATGATAGCATTACATAGTACTGATTTGTTGCAGCTGCTTCTCTGTTTTCTGTCAGCAGATAGTCCCATTTTATGCTCTATTTTCATTTCTCTTTTGTACAGCTCCAAAACCTAACATTACACTTTTTATTAACATTTCCATCAAATGTCTACACTTTTCAAAAAAATTATTGTAATTCCAAATTTATAATTCATCTTTAAAAAAAGAAAAGGAGTGTGCTATGGCAATAGAAAATGGCCTTTTTCTTATTAAGCCATTCAGGTGTCAGTACAGTTCTTATCACTAGGGCTGCAGTCATCACAGATCATGGTTGATATGTAAATGGATGTTATAAATGTGAATATGGTTACAGGATTTTATTCATTTTCAGAGTAAAAGCACATTAATAGTTCCTCTCAGTTTCAGATTTCTTTTTAAAGCAATAATCTTTAGCAGAGATTCCTTGGAGGCTTGTAGATTTAGATTTGACTAGGTCAGTGGGCACTCATAAGTTCTGAGGCTTACCTCTGTGTTTAAAAAAAACTCTGTATTTAAAACTGCTGTGTTTGAAACAAGGTAGGAGGTTTTCACCTTTTCTTAGGCCCATAAAGAAAAACAAAAAGAGATTTTCCCACTGGAAAGCTGTATTTCAGATACATTGAAATAATGTTATACTGCATTTTGTTTAACAGCTTGAATTAGCTTTAATTTGGTGTAAGACTGAGATTAGTTTTTGACATATGCAGATGTATTCAGGCAGTATTAGGTCCCATGAAAAGGACCCAGAATTAATCCATCATTTGTGTTAAGAACTCTCTCAGGAGTTTCAGGGTTGAGGTGCTCTCTCCCCTCCACCCTGCTGCTAGCAGGCAGCTTTCCTGGAAAAAAAAAAAGGTTAGTGGAATACGTTTTTACACAGATCTTGATGTCTCGCAATCTTCTATAAATCCAGGCAGCTAGTGGTAGCTTTAGCTCTCAATTGGGATGCTGGACATCACTGGTGTGTTTTATTACTGTATTCTAGGGATCATGCCATTGATATGCTTTGATGTTTGCTAGCCTAATTCAAATGGTCATTAGCAAAAAATCCAGGTTGAAGAAAGCACATAGAAATGTTTGGTTTTAATGCATGAGAATAGACAACTCATTTACCGAGATTTATCCAGGTTTAGGTGCAAGGAGCAAGAGCAGACCGTTTCACCTTGGTGTTTAAAACTAAGATGAATATAGTACAGACTGTTCCATTTCCTACCAGTGGTCACAGGTGGCAGTCACAGAACAGAGCCTTAGGAACATACTAGTTTTTTTATGGTACCATATCATGAAGATTGTCTTCCAGATTTCATTTGGATTTAAATTTTCTTCAACTGTTTTCTCTTAATACTCCCCCACTACTGATGTTTCTGAACTATGCAGCAAAGAAGTTTGAAATCTACAGGTATATGAACAGGGAAGTAAAAGTCAAGATAAAGGGATGATGGAGTCTTGGCAGCACTTGCTGAAGAAGGCAAAGAGAAAGCAGAGGAAAAGGGTAGTTTTTTGTAACTGTGTTTTTTTGTTTATAGTTTGGTGAGACAGTAGCAGAAATATGATTCTTGTCATCATTAACCTTAATTACTGTAAATGGGGCTCCTTGGAGGCTGTCCTTTTTTAGAACAGGGAGATCATTCAGTGGCTTGAGATGTATGATGCTGATTGGATTCAATATTGACATGCAATTTATAAGGATTAACATCAGTGGTAGAAAATCAGACAAAATTTAGAACTCAGATTTTAAATCTTGGTTTGAATATTAAACATATATCAGTTTATTAAGTGGTTGGATACTAATAATAATCTAGGACTGCCATCATAAAATCTGATGTCCACAGCACTGTGTTTATGCTGGAGCTTGCGATATGGATAAACTCTCCATTTCCAATATACATATAATAATATAATTCATCTGTAGCAATTTTCTATTTTTATTTTTTAATTATTTATTCTGAGCATAGTTTGTGACTGGTTCTGTATTCCTTTTCTCCCCATTCTATTTCTTCTTCATGCCTCTATTTTTATTTCCTGAACATTTACATTATTGCACTTTATTCTTATTTCTAAATTTGTGTTTATAAGGAGGCTCAGCAGACCAAACTCTTCTAAAATTCACAAGAACCACTTATAAACTTTACATGGTAGAGAGTTTTATATGAGTAGACTTTGATATATATTAATACTTGTTTCAAATATATAATGCAAGTCAGCTATTAGGAAGACAATGGTAATATGTATCTTCTGCATCATGGTACTTTGTATTTTTTCCAAACCTTCTAAAAATAAGTCAATGCAAAAATCGTATTCATTCCATTCTGTAAATGTCCTTCTTAAAATGCAAAACAATGTTATTAAACTTCACAATCTCATTGCAAGACTGACCCCATGAACTTACGTGCATTATGAGGTAGGACTATTCAGCTTTCTCTCTTCTTGATGCCAAAATATAGAGCCAATTAATAATTAAAACCTCATGTTTCATTTCATTGTTTCATGGAAACTTTAGTCTCACTCCATGGTGGATGTACTGATTTATCTTTTAGCTTCTTCAGATGTAAAGAGTGCATACTCAGACAGAAATAATTCTTATCTTCTGTGTTGTTGAAATCTTAAGAAGTTACTTCTTAATGGGAAATTTTGGTTTATGTGTATTTAAAATGTATTTTTTTCCCCCTCTCAATATTGGTAGCTATTATTTTAGGGGAATAAACACGTTCATCTTCAAAAATGTTAATCTTAGATATTAATCTACATATTACTCTATAAAAATATACTTAAACAGTTGCTGCATAGCTAAAAATGATCAAATGCATCCATGCTTCCTCATCTTCATGCTTTTCCCTGCCTTTTAGAAAATCATGTTTTTGTGTGTGTGTGTGTAACTCAAAATGTCAAAACAGAGTGTCAAATACTACAATGTATCAGGGGAAAACAAGAATCATTTTTGGACATTTTAAAACATAACTAATGAATTTCACTAACTGTATAGCTAGAATTGCTCTGTAGATTGAAGAGAGATATAATTGCCTTTGGTCTGCCCTCTTTACTCAAAACCAGAAGTAGATTATCAAAGCTCTCAGCTATGTATTTAATCAACAAAGCAGTGGTGTGTGATATCCTCATTTACACTTACTGGTGTTTTTTCAAGTATTAAAAAAAAATATAAACACAGAAAAGGAAATTCTGCACGTATAACGGGGAGAACATCAAGGAGGAGCTGTGCTTGTTTCAGAATGTGCTTTTTGGAATTTAGACCCCTATGCTAGGAAGAGTAGAAAAATGTGCAGAGGTATTTTGAATCATTATGGAAGATTCATTTTATGTATTTTTATCTCTGTTAGAGCCCTGATGTTAGATGACTTGCATAAATACTAACCAGTCTCTTTACAGCATTGTGGAGCACTCTCAGTCCCTAACATGTCTGGTGAACAGAATCTGAGATACCACCAGAAGCACAAAAAGCTTTAAAATTAATTGCACAAGGGATAAGATCCCTTATCTTAAATAAGAAACAACCATGGAGTGCCTAACTAACATCCCTTCACAGCAGAATTATGGCAAACCTGCTTTATCTGTATTCTTAAAACATAGTCAGCTTTTAAGTGGTTCCTCAAGTACTGCGTCTTCAGCAGACTGGTTACATCTGTATTGGATCAATCTTTTCATTAGGTGTGTCCTAATTGTTGGGGCCAGGGTTGTGGGAACGCACATGAGTTAGAGTTCAGGGGAACAATGATCAAACAGACATTTATGGTAACTGCTGCAAGAATCTCTGGTTTCCCAGCAAGGAACTGCAACTCTGCATGGGATTGTTACCTCATGAGCAGCACACAGGATTCTAATTATGGTTATAGTGATAGGAAAGGGGACAGAAAGAGACTGCCAATGATGAAGTCCCCTTCTCCACTGAAACAGCCTGAAGTGTAATATTTTTTCTATTTACAGTTGTCCCTGTGGTCTGTACTAATGACATTATCTCCCAGGAGATCATTATCTGATGATTGTATCCCGTCATGGATTGTTCTCGGTGACCTGAGTGCTGTTGGAAAATATTATTTTTGTAACACCTGCTACATCCCTGTCTCCTGTTGGACATTTAGTTCCTCCTTTGGCTTGATGCCTTGCTACATTTTCCACAGTCTGTTCTCTGTTACAAAGACTTTTTTTCCTGTTTTCCTGTGTTATTGCTGTACAGGGCTACTGCTCCTATCAATATTGTCTCATCTTTTCTATATCAGCGTTATCTTGTGTGGTGTCTTCTCTGTTGCTAGCATATAAATTACATCGTTGATTCTTTATGGTTTCTTGCACTTTGAATTGAGTTATAGCTTTTATAAACATGTGATCTGGCTGTAACAGAGAAATCTGACAACTTGTCATTCCTGGAGTCTGTGGACTGTCTTGTCTTGCATTAATTCATCTTATAAGGTCCACTCTTTCGGTGTTCAGCAAGAGTATGAGCTACCATATTAACATCCTCTATTGATACTCGATTACATATGTCAATATTTTGCCAAAGGGACTTGCTCTTAGGCACTTCTTCCCACCCACTTTTTTTTTTTTTTACTTCTGCTTTTTCCTTTGTTGTTTCCTGTCATCGCAAATTTAATTCTGTTAGGCAAATTGTTTTATTTCTCTTAAAATATTGCTGAGATGAAAATTGTAGTTATTTAAAAAGAATTTAAAAACCTGTATATCCTTATATTTATATATATGTCATATAACAAAGTCACAGGGCTCCATTTGCGTGTGACTTGTATTAAGCTTTCAGTACCTCTTGGAGGCTTTCCCAGTACTTTATTAAAATCACACACATTATTTTTTCATAATTGGAAAGATATTTGAAATGTATTAAAATATTTAAATTGTGTAAAATAAGATAGGATATGGTTAATTTTACAGCCTCATTCTTGCTATTCGTCAGTTTTCTTTATCCATATTCTTGAAGGATTAATCATTCTTATCCGCAGAGGTGAGTTACTTTTCTAATGTTTCATATTAAAAATGTGGAAAATGACACAGTTAGATGCTATTATTTTTGTCCAAAAAGCTACATAAAGAAGACCCTATTTTAAAAGACTTTTAGGCTTCTGAAATGTAAGAAGAAACAGAATTTTAAAAAGAGAAAACATCTAAAGGCTAATTTTTGTCTGAGTCTTAAAGCAAAAAGCAGTCTTAAGAAAAGCATCTTAGAAGAACAGTGCACCTTAAATTGCAAATTGAGAACTCATGTTACAAAGCCCTTTCCTTTTCAGAACTGTATGCAGAAATTACTGTGAACCTTTACGTAGGTTTCCCTTTTTCATGGCTTTTTGAAGTTCCCCTTTAACTGGGTGCTCTGCATCCTGATTGAGGTTCAGCACATTTATATCCAAAGGAAATCACATCATGGCTAAAAGTAAATGACATTGCTTCAGAAGACTACTACTTCTTACAGAAATCATTTTTGCAATCTCCTTTTGATCTTCAAAAAAAAGTCTTTAAACTAGAAAAAAACCTTTACACTTTCAGCCATTACCATAGTCTATAAAAATAGCCCTTTGTAATAAATTAATTACCTTTTCAGTTCATGTATTCATTAAAAACTGTATATGCAGAATCACAATGTTACCTATAAGTGGTATCTTGAACAAGGATAGGTTAATTTTTGCTTCTGAACATTTTAAACAAAATTACTGTTTCTCAGTGACCCTGGAGTGGAGAGGTATGAACTACTTGACCCAGCTATCAAGAGCAATGACATATAACTCCATCTGAATCTGCCTGAGAAACCAGAGCATTAGTTCTTTCCAAAATTAATTTGCTGGTAAGCTACAGTTAACAGCTTGGGAAAGGGAATTTAGGTAGGATCATTACTCTTCTTTTTTCTTTTCCATTTTCTCTTTTCTTTTTCTACTTTTTTTTTGGTAGCAAATAGACTCATTTCTTTTTTTTTTTTCTTCTTTCATTCTTTTTTTTTTTTTTTTTCTTAGCAGATGTGCTAATTTTCATGGCAAATTGAAATTCTGACCTGTGAAGATCGGTCAGTCTGTATATGCAATGGAGGTTGTATATATTTTCTTCTTGATGATCTAATTAGCAAAATCTCATAATAACCCTCAAAAGGGTTCCAAGTACATGCGTTTTTTTTTTTTTTTTTTTTTTTTTTTTTTTGTACAACAGCTATTTACTACTGCAACATTGGAATTAGGGGCAAGTAGCTGGAAAGTTAACTGTGTCCCTAGAATTTTCTCCAAGGTAAGTCAATATGAGATGACTTTTGCTCTTCCTATTTCTCAGAAAATGCAAAATCATTCTTTGAGGCCAAGCTTTCACACAAATATTTTTGAACACTAATCTCACCATACTTTGAAATGAAATGACGCTACACCTGAAACCCTTTTCCTGCTAGCCAGTAACAAGACGTATCTTTCTTATGTTACTCCATTGAGAAGGCTGTTAGATACTTTGCTGATGAGTATCCATCTAAAAACAAGGATAAATTGTTAGGGTCAGCTGAGGTTGGAAGAAGTTATTTTAAGCTGGTTTCTCATTTGAGAGGTTGTATTTCAGTTGAGTGGTCCAATTCAGTCAAATGGGGGCCTACAGACAACATGACAATACAAAAACACAAAACAAACATTTCCTTTTAAGAACACTTTGTTCATCTGCCTCTGGCTAGCAGTGCCTCAGGTTCATTTGTTACGTTCAGCAGCTATCTTTGAAAAGTGTCTTTTGTATTCAGATACAGTTATTTGGCCTGAAATGAGTATCTCCCACATGTACAGTCAGAAGTTTTGGTTTCATCAGGATCTTTTTTTTTTTTTTTTTTTTTTTGTGGGCAGATGCCTATCTGTCCTCTACTAAGTACTACCCTTTCCATGAAAAGGAAATGTCTTTTCAATAAATTTTTAAAGACTTTTTTTTTTTCCCTGACACAGTTTTTTTTGTTTCTTTTTTTAATGAAAACATTCTTTTAGCAACAGGATTTTCATACCAAAATCCTAGTTATTGCAGTGCAACAGACTTGTTTCATTTTAGTTTTCCAACAAGAATAAAATGAAAACATAGAACAAAGTTTCATTTTCTTACCTGAGATTTAGCTTTGAAAGCCAATAGCATTCTGCTTCTTCTGGAACTCCCCAAGTGAAATTCCTTCTGATTTGGCAGAAAGTAAAATTTTTTGCCACTAAACCTCACACTATTCATTGCTTCTCTATTTTAATACTTTCTGTAGTCCTTCTTTCATTTGTTGTATACATTGGATAATGATTTTTTTTTTTTTAAGTAAAAACACTGCAATATTTTATATCTCCTGTAAAATTTTGTGTGAGACAGGTGGACAAACAAAAGGCATTTTTCTTGTTATTTTATCAGCAGGCTTCTCATTGCTAGCAGTCTTAGAATGTGCATATTAGAAGTCATAATGACATAAATTAGCATATTTATGAATGCCATTGTTGCTCTTCAGGATTATTGATCGTTGAGAATTTCCTAGATTTTTATGTTGTTGCATTTTTGTTGTGTTTTCTGAGAAACAGTAAGTTTGGAGAAATAGTGGTATATTTAAAATAATTAAAATTAAATGTTATGATAATAAGCCATTAATAACGCTGCACAAGAGAACTGTATGTGAGAACATAAATAACTACACTGTAGGCTGGAACATCAATGGCACTGTAGCATAAAAGAGAATTCCCTGTAATGCATTATGAAGTAAAGCAGAGAGCCTTCCACCATAACCTTTGCTCAGTGCTATTAACATTGAAGGGGGCTGAAAAATGTCAGCTCATTAGCTGCAGCCAGATGTTTTCTGCTCCAGACCACTGTTATTAAGTGTAAGGTATTGCCTGGTACAATTTACATCTACACAGATCTGTGACATACAAAATGTATACACTTACAATACCATGTTCTAAACAATGCTTCTCTCCCTGGTAGTATTTTCAGTTAATGTCTTCACTGAAAAGTGATGGGTGGGGAGGGTGGAGGGGATTAATTCCCTTTTCTGATTGCAATTAATCAAAACCTTGTTAACATGGCCATGTATTATATGGGAATAGAATAGAATATCTAACAGGATAAGACAGCACTTTAATGTCAGGTTTTTTACAACTATCAATACTATTTACTGGCGTTAAATTCATGATCTGAAATACTAACACTGGTAAATTTTGAGTTCATTTAGAGCCAAAATTTACCTTTGCCTTGCTGTGGTCTAAATCTCACTTCTTAGAGGCCAGATCTTTAGAAGAATTACATTCCAAGTCGCTTTTTCAGCACGGAGTCCCTTTAATTTGGTCTTAGCACTCTTTATATGGCACTGGGATACATAGTTGTTGTTTCCATGGTCTATATAGCCTGTAGGGCATTCCTGTAAGAGGCTTGCAAGAGAAGCTGTTAGAGAACATTTAAGCAAAGGCCATGCAGAAACCTCCTTTAGGTCCCTCAAAGATATGATTAGCTTCTGCAACTGTGCCTATGTCATATTAAAGAATTTTGTGCAATCTGGCCAAATGAGTTTTGCGTTAACCTCACTACAACAGGTCCATGTGAGACAATTTAGCATCGGAAAGAATGTGTATGCCACAGAGAACAGTAACAAACTTTTCAATTTTGTAATGCGAGAAAAAAAGGGTTCTGTTGTTCCAGTCAGCTGCGAATAGTTCACCATCTGATTCTTAGGCAAGAGAAGATGTAGAAATTCCCCATGGGTTAACAAACATCACATCACCCAGTCCAATTTTCCAACAGCTGTTAACATTCAACAGCAGAGACCCTGACTTTTGGCCTGCTACAGGAGGAAGATTTTGTTGGTTAAATCTGAAATCTCTTTTAAATTAAGCCTCTTTTTCCAAAGATGTAGTCTGAAACAAAAGTCTCCAGGTTGTGGACCTCTTGACACTCTGGAAGCTTTTTCCTCTTGGGTGTGATCTCCCTAGGTGGGAATAACCTCCCTCTCCTTTTGGAGAGCTCTTTGTCATCTGTACTAGAGCAATATGGTATAAAACTTAATATTAATGAGACTAAATTGTCTCATATTTTGATTTGTTACAAAAGAGAAGAAATATCAACCAATAAATGCTTAACTGTAGTTTTCTTGAATGTTTTGAAATGGAAAAGAAAATAGCCTCCAAACCAAAGGCATACATTTTAAACAAAGCATAACATTTAAAATAGTATATATGCATTTAATTATTTAAAATTCCATTTCTCCATCTTTTCCAAATTAGTTTTAGAATCATTTCTATTCTAGATGTGCATTTATTAATAGAAATGTTAGGGCAAGAGTAATTTCATGAAGCATGTTTATTTTTTAATAAATCATTAGTCCACTGGAATTTAAAAACTTAATCTTCTACAGAGAATTGCAGATATAGTTGGTGCCTGTATTTATATGCTAATGGCACTAAGGGAAGAAAGCAGAATTAACATATAATGCTTAATTAAGAGAAAAAATGGCAATAATCCTATAACTTGGAAGTAAAGCACAAACCGTTTCTGGTGCATAATAGAGACTTTAATTATGTACTTCCAATGTAGCAATTCTTAAGTAATGGTTCTGGCACTGGCAATAACATAGAGGGGAAAAAAGTCCATTGAGAACTATTGAAATAAATTAATCCTGTTCAGTTATAACTTTTAAAAGTTCATTCCTTATGGAATGTTTTTTGTATTTCCTTCATCGAATAGCAGTTTTTATCATTAAGTATTCATTGGGGAGTATTTAATTCCGCAAGGTGCCTTTTTTTACATTGTTTTTAAAAAGGATGGTATCAGTCTTCTGGAATCAAGGAGGGTTTTGGTACTTGGTTTAGGGGAGGTAGGATTAGATAGACTTAAGGTGAGGTGATTTTCTATATACTTGTATACATCATTGTTTCCATTTGCAGTATTTTATGGTCCAGAAAGAATGAAAAAATCTTTGATAAATTCTTGTCTGGTACTGCCAGGAGTCATATCAATTTTTAGCTATGGAGGAGGATGTGAAAATAACACTGTTGCATTGTGCTGTTACTGGTGGTTTCTTTTTAGTCAATTGGTCTTTGTAAGGCATTTACCAAACATCTGTAATGCAACATTAAAAACAAAGTCCCTTCATTCCTACACTCATCAGTTATTAGCTGTGGTCTATGTGACTGATCCAAAATAAATATGTCTATTCCAACTCAGATGGAAATTAATCTTAGAAAAACTGAACTCTACTATTACTTTGCAGAAATTTTAGGTATGCAGCTTGCTATGCTTCTTACTTCCAGATTTAGAAAACATGAGAACAAACCTGATCCTCTGAAGAACTGAATATTCTTTGTGATTTGTTATTGCTTGCTGATTTCTCAGGAAAAAAAAAAAAAAAGTGTTTTTTTTTCAATGTTTATTTCACAAACGGGTGTTTTCTCACCTCTTTGACAAATCAATATATGAGGTAAAGAAATAATGAAATGCAAAATGGTTTGCACCCATATGTCTCTTTACTCTTTGAACGATTCGTAAAAAAGCCTGACTATTGAGTTTTCCTGAGGAGCACTCTAAATAGTGCACAAACACATTGATATTAGGATTAAGAAAGAAAAACTTTTTACAATTAAACAGTCAGGTTCCGCAGGTTCAGGACTGATATCTGATACCAGAAAGCAATTCAAAAGAAAGTGAAGCAATAGCTGACTCCCTATGTGTGCGTGTGTATGTTCAACTTTTGCTCCATAAATTGTATACTTGAGCTTGAAGATAATTTCACTTGCAGAGAGGTATGTTCTGGTGAATTGCAGCTTTCTGCTGGTTGTCAGCACTCAGTGCTGTGAAATATTTTTATATTTTTTCATGCTTTTCTACAAACAGTCCACTGCTACGATGTATGTACCCCGGAATTAGTATGCTCTTCAGTAAAATCTTGCCCTCTCATAAGACCTAATGATCTTAATCTCTGCCTTTACTGGAAGATGTGCATAAACCTACTCTACTTGCTGAGAGTAAAATCTACCCTCAAAGGATACCGTCTTCTAAAACCCATGTTGAAAATGCAAGTGGGATGCCAACTGAGGGGTATGAAACATGCATGTTCTGTACTAAAAGTAAAAAGCTGAAGCCTTTTCTGGCCTGTAAAGTGTTCAATGACATAACAGCAGAACCCAAAGTTGTGAAATACGTGAATGTATATTTTTTTTTTGTTGTTAAAACAAAAATGTTATTGGTAGTAGTGCAGCTACAAAACAGAGTGCTTGCTTTCTTTTGAAAATACTGCTTCTGTCACTGCTCTCCCCAGTCTCTTATCCCATTTGTCTGTTCCCCACAGTTGCTTCCCACCTACCATGCTGGTGATGGATTTTCATCTGAGGCCTGCCTACACATTATGCTCATGATTTTCTACCTATGTTAACTTCATTCCCATATTTTTCTCTCAAAGATTGTGAACTTAATGTGAATGGAAACTTTTGTGCTACGTGGCCTTCAACTATGTAAGTCTTTAACAAAAACATTAGGAGTAATTCTAATGTTCATTGTATGCATTTTAATATTCCATTGTAATTTTTTATTGCTGCTTTTACAGGGCCAAATTCAAATAGCTTCTGAAAGCTTTCAGTTGCTATCAGGGCAAGGTAAGTATCTAAATACTGCCTGAGGTGCATAATGATAATAAGGCACTTTTCTTTCTTTTTTTTTTTTTTGTTTTAAGTATGGCAGACACTGCCAATAAACATCTTTTCCTATACTTGGCTTTGAATTCTAATTTAGTGATATTTTAGTACCTGTATTTAAAAAAAAAAAAAAAAAAGATAAAACGAGTGATTAAATACCAGGTTTATAAGAAGAAGCTTATCAGAAAGACTGAAGTTGTATCACCTGAAAAGGAATATGGGCCTTGAAAACAGCTAATGAAGGATTCTGATTATTATTTACTTTTAGAGAAAAAAATATCTACAATAACCAAAGGAAGGAGAAACCATTCCTTTGGTCCCTTGATTCATACGTGCAGTATACTAAAAGTGAATCGTTACTGTGGGAAATACATGAAGTAATCTGCATTCGGATCTAAATGTAAATTAACATTTCCTTTTGGTAGAAGTCCTAAGCAGCTACTTTCCATTCAGGTTCCCCATCGATATAGGAAGTTCCCTGCCATTCAGAGCACTAATACCAGTTTTGCATTGAAGTGCTGATTAAATTTCAGAAAGTAGTAATATAGCTGCAAACCTTTAAAGGCTAATTTTTCTATATGAATAATAACATTTACAGTTATACCAACTGTGATGAAAATTATGAATCTTAGGACTCCTTGTGGTTCAGGACTCATATTGAGTGCTAATTGTGATCAGCTAAAGCTGTAACATTGCGTAGTGAGCAACTTTCTGGGTAAGGGGTTTATGCATTCTATTACAGGAACCAAAAGTAGTTATTAGTGGAAATTAGATGGAAGATTATGTGATAAATTGCTTAAACAACAACAACAACAAAACCAAAAACAAATAACAAGAGAAGGTATTTATTTAACTAAACTTAGCAGCCAAGATATTATTAAGGTTACACAAGACAAGCTAACATCTTTCTTCTGTCTTTATCAGGTCATTAAAAACTGGGACTAACAGTAGGAGTCCTAAAAGCACCTAAAAGTTCAATCCTTTCCGATATCAGTTTCTTCTACACAGTGCTTGATGTGATCTGCTCCTAAACTTACAAAAGCTGCAGATGTTGACAATTTGAATGGGTGATGCAGTCTGATGAAATGTTGATGTCTACAGCTAAGGTAGTCATTCTATAGTCTCTTCAAATGTAGTCCAGTAAAAACAGTTTTTGCCACTTACTAGTATGTCGCAACAGGATTTGAACCAACCTGATAGTACCAGCTCTCATGGCTGTCTTGGCTTGCCATGGTTCTATTTAAGCTTAGATGGGTGGCATATCAATTGTCAAGGGGGCAAGTGATCATTCATTACTTTCTCTGCTGTCTCTGGCTCTGGGGATGGCCTGGCACACCTTGGTGGTCCCTGCATAACAAGCAACCAAACCTTTTGTGTTCACTGGGCTGGTGAAAAATCTTTTGCAGCTTTCATGTTTTAGCTGGGCATTGCTAAGATGGAAGCAGACTGTGACAAGAAAAACATATACAAATAAACCTAAGTAAGCCCAGAACACAGAAGGAAGAAGCCCCCCACCAAGGACATCAAAATCTTCCCAAGAGACCTCAGGATGCTTTGTCACCTTCCTCCTCTCTTTTGGAGTAAGTCTGAAACTATCAACCCTAGGACCCAGAAGAGCACTGTAAAGGGAATATTCTAGGTGTATAGCAGTGCACTAAGTGCATGGCAATTTAAACTATATTGTCAGTACAGCTTCTTAATGAATGTGGAATTTCAGTCTGTTAAAATATTATCTGGGCTAAAAAATAGTCTTCACCCTACATGCAAGATGTTTTCCATTTTTTAAATAACAAGATTATACATGTAGCAATAATAACGGTGAAAAACAGGTATTTTCTAGAGGCTTATTCTGGAGATCCATCTCATCTAGAAGATCAGATAAGTTCACCAAGAACTATTATTAACTAGAACAGGACCCAATTCACTGGTTGAACCCACAGGGGCGTTTAACAGATGTGGCTATAGCAGAATTTTTCAGATGGACCAGAACTTTCCCTTCCTGTGCTGAACAGACTAGACACAAGCTGTCCCCCCTGCTGTTCCAGAGAGGGAGCAATACAAATTTGGAGCTGTCTTCAGAAGACTGTGGGGATAGGCTCATAATCTTCCAGCTCAACATCAAATGATGCCAGATCATGTTTTTAGGAAACAAAAGGAGAAATCTAGGTTTATTTTAAACATTTAAAATATGAGAGAAACCAGACACCCCCCTATTAAATTTCCCCACCAGTTAATAATTACTGCTTAAAAAATACCTTGTTTCTGATTTGCATTTGTCGAGCTTTGACTTCCAGCCAAAGCATACAATTGTATCTTAGCCTACTATGTGGAAAAGCCCTCTGGTGTATGATATCCTCTTTCCATGTCTGTTTGTATAGATCCCTTAAGCTTGACTTTGATGAGCTAAATAGATTGAACCTCTTAAATCTTTCTGTAAGGCAGATTTTCCAGCCTTTAAATCATTCTTGCAGTTTGTTACTCTACTCTCTCAAATTTTGTTACATCATTTTAAATGTGTGGAGAATAGATTTGAGTATCTTATCCCAGTAAACATCTCAAATAATACCAGAACTTTACATTTTTTTCCAAATATCCACCTGTTTATACCTCTAAAGACTATATTAAATCCTACAGCTAGACAATCTTCCCAGTCAGTCTGAAATGCTATTCTAGTAGTCAGACTGCTATTCTTTTTTTCCAGAATTGCTCCTAGGACAGCAATGTAATCATGACCTATAATCTTTGTTTTAGGAGTATGACATTAAGGTCAGAACAATTTTGAATGCATGGTGCTTACTGAGTTCTGCAATATAATGGCATTTCACTCCATTACTGTGCATTACTGATTTCTAAAATCTTTTTATTATTTTTTATTTATTTATTTTTTTCATTATTTACCATAATGCCTTTAATCCAAAAAGCTTAGCATCAGTTCACACTTTCCAAAAATGAGTGGGACAGAGGCTGAATATGACTGGCACAATAAAGATTGTTGCTCAGGCTGCTGTTTGGATGTGACCATTGTGCAGTACCTGATCATGGTCTGCTGTAAAAATCCTCACAGCCTATTTCAAGCATTACCACCACATCTTGTAGATAGAATGAGAACCCTATTCATCTCCCTACCCTTTACAGAATTCATAAACAAACCTTTCATCACCGTTTTCCTTTTGTAATAGTGTTTTTTTTGTTTGTTTGTTTTGTTTTTTTTTTTCCATATTCAAGCTCATTTGGAATTGTTGCAAGTTCAATCTGTGTATGCTTCTGCAATACCACAAAACTTAGTGGGTTGTTTTATATTAGCCAGTATTTCTCTGGGTGGAAAAGCAAATAGCCTTGATCCTCTGGTAAATCACTTCCAGTTACGTGAAACTTAAAAAATTGGCCGTGCCTTTTCAGTTGTTTTTGTGTTCTGTTGACATGACACAAGTATGTCATCTTGTATACATTATGGTCAGAATTTTTGCCATGAAGTAACTCAGAAATAACTCCTTGAAAATGTCAAATTTGAGTTGTACTAGCCCTTATTAATGTAGCTACGTATGAACAAATTGTCTCATGGTTTTTAAAATGCCTGCATAAATTTGTCTTACAACACATAAGGATTTTCATGTTTATGATGCATTTCTCTTGTGTTTATTAAGAAGAGCTTAGTGAAGGGTCTTTCTTATTAAAAAGGTGCCTCAATTAGACCACATGGATTCCAGCAAGCTGGCTTAGGTAAAGGATGATTTAACTTTAGCTTCAGTCAAACTACTGCTAGAGTTGACAGATGAATTAAGGATGTCTGAGTCAACAGCAATTCTTTTAAGGTCAGATGGGTCCAGAGGGCTTCGTCCATGAGGCACAAAACCAAATAGTTCCAGATCAAATAACTTAAAAGCTCCACTGGGTGAGACCCAGACACAATAGCTCAGGTTCAAAGAACTTATGTACGAATAGAGATTATGAAGGAACAGCTCAAATATTTTCTTTGAACTTTTTTTTTTTCTATAGAAGAAGAGAATTGGAAAGTGAGCATTTAAATGTAAAAAATATTTTCTGTGCAAAGTATGATCAAATCCTCAGAAGTCTAGGTCTCTGAAAATTAGCATTGTTCCTCTAATACTAAAAGGACTTAATCAGTTTAAAAATCACAATATAAACTTTGATATGCCATACCTCCAGTTCTTAGTAATCACACACAGAGGTATTCTAAAATTGATAAAATATCAGCTTGTTTTACTTTTCTGTATATTTATATATGAAGCCCTTGAAAATACTCTCCATTTGACTTCTATTCAAATTACATGTGATACAAATGAGATTTAAATATTGACCTGGAAATGTTACAATTCTTTACAATTTTGTCACTTTACTCATTTAAAATTGAGTTTTCCAAATGAAAGACAGACTTGTCAAAACAATAAAAGTTCTTCTCAGAGAACCTTCCCCCCCAAAAAAAACACAAAACAAAACAGAAAAATACAACAGAAATATTTGGATCATTTTTTCCCTTTTAAAACCTTCAGAAAGCTTTTTAGGTCTTAAGGCAAAGATCAGATATTATGCCAAGATTTTCCAAAAATTCATCAAACTTTTGAAAAAAATTGAAGAACTCATCTGAACAAGAGCTGTGCATAGAGCCAAAGATTCTGTTTTCATTAAGGGTGTTCAAAGCTCTTTTCTTAGCAGTGCTGAGAAACCAACAAATGCTGTCCCCTATCTTCCTTTTTACTCCCCTTTTTCAGTGGGAAAGGATTTTAGTATTCACTTCTCTCTAGTGAGACCATTATTTGGACTACTGCCTAAATAATAATTATTTATTTGTGGGATGGAACATCTCAAGGAGGAGAGCCTGACTGCAATTTATTTTAGAATAATTCATGTTCCTTTGCTTAGGGAAATCACGAGGGTTATGAGAAGATTAGGTTATAGTTGTTCGTATTGAAATGGAATAGCAGAACCCTAGAACTAGCATTTCCCTGTACAACTGTCTGCCCTAATCACTGGGCTTTTCATTGTTCTGGTAAAGTCAGACATGATTATGGGGTTAGGTTTTTGGATTTTCAAACTTTGAACCAATGCAAACCAAGCTCAGCTCAAATTACCTTAAAGAAGTTTTTTTGTGTGTGTGAAGTTCTGATGAAGTGGCTGGAAAAGAAAATCAGTCAAATTAATTTCTTTTGTTTGTGGTAATTGCTAAAATGTAGGTCTCATACTTATCCTCCTTGCAGTTTAACTTAGACATGATTTTAAGACCTGCAGTGACTGAGTCATGAAATTTAAATTTCTCTATTTGTATTATCTCCAGTCCTTCACCCCTAAAACCTTATTGCTTTCTACAACTACCTTAAAGGAAGATGTGGGGAGCTGGGGGTCGGCCTCTTCTCATGGGTAACTAGCAATAGGACTAGAGCGAATGGCCTCAAGTTGTGCCGGGGAGGTTTAGGTTGGAAATTAGGAGCCTTTTCTTCTCAGAAAGAGTAGTCAGGCATTGGAGCGGGTTGACCAGGGTTGTAGTGGAGTCACTGTCTCTGGGGGTGTTCAAGGAAAGGTTGGACATGGTGCTTAGGGACATGGTTTAGTGGGTGACATTGGTAGTAGGGTGATGGTTGGACCAGGTGATCCTGGAGTCTTTTCCAACCTTAATAATTCTGTGATTCTATGTGTTTTCAGATTTGCTAAAAATATTTAAAGTTATCATCTTCCTACTATGTGGATGAGTCTAGCAGGTTAGCAGGTTCTGAAGAAGAACCAGAACCCTGGGTTATTTTGTTATGTTTTGCTTCTACACAAATGTTTTTACTAGTAAACGTAAGTTATTATGGGCTACGTCATTCTCCCTGTTAGTGATCCACTCCTGTGTGTTAGCCAGTCATTGTCAAGCTAAACCTGTGCCAGGGCTAGTGGATATCTCTCTCTTAATTTGGTGTTTGCACCAAGAACTGTAGGCATTTTAAAATGAGTTTATTGCAGTCCTTTTCTCTTTCCTAGATAAAAAACTTTGTCACAGCTCAGCAATCACAGAAACACTACTCTGCCTGCCTGCTTGATTTGTTTCCCATTTATAAATGGATTTATCCCTCCAAAAAGGTTCATTTAGGAGGGAGATCAACTCTAACCAATAGCAGAAACTGAACAGATTGGAGAAGCAAAGCTTTGGAGATGGGCTGAAATGAATCAAATTAACTGTGCTGTTTTCATTTTGTTTTCATTATTCCAAAGTAAGACAGCGTTCTGTATATTTTTTAAAAAAGAAAAAAACGCCAACAACCAGTCAACCAAACAACAACAACAAAAAACAACTACCACCACCACCACCAAAAAAAAACAACAGTGGAATCCCAATTATCCAAACATCCATTATCAGAGTCACTGTTTCTGATAAACTTTTAGCATCCTTACTCCCTGACTGTTAACTTGTTATTACTCATATCCCAAAATATTTTTGTGAACCTAACATATCACATAATTGGCATCTTAAGAATAAGAGGATTCTCAGCAAGAATAGTATGCTTTTGGTCTTATTTTGAGTATTCCCCTTTGAGCAGCAGATATTTTGGAACTTGAGGTTGGGATGGTATCATCCCATGGGCAGGATTTCACCTGATACAGTTTCTAGAAGTGTCTGCATCTAATTTCTGATTCTCATCTACAATCTCTCTCTGATAATTCTTTTCCTTCAGAGAAGGAGATAACATATCAATGTGTCTAGAGATACTGGTACATATCTGACCTTTGTGTCTTCTAGTAAATGTTTAGAATTTAAATTGCTCAGCTGGTAGAATGTTTCAACCTTTCCTTATGAGGGCTGATTTTCTCTGTTTGTGAGGCCTGGATATGACCATATGACATGGTCATATCCTAGGAGAAAAACTAATTTTGTTTTATTTGAACCATTGCTTAAAGCGTCATGCCCTGTGCCTACTAATTTCCAAAGCTCCACTGGTTACATAACAGTAATAAATAGCATCCTTCTCAATATAAGATAGGATAAATCTTCCCAAACAAAATATAACTCTTTTCTATGGCACTTTCTAGAAAAAGGCAAATCAACCTCCTGTATCCAAATTTCATCATTTTATGGATACTTTTATAGCAGAACCACAGGAGGTAAATACATATCATGTAGAGCTTAGAGCACAAATTCAGTTTCCTTACAGCAAGGTGCTTGTAATCTCTAGTAAAAGAATGCTCGTATATTTTTGGTGTTTGTGACCCTTCATCTTACTCCTCAGTTTTGTCTTCAGTCTCATGTTTCTTTCTCCCATAATGCTTCTTGGCACAGCATACACCAAATATCTGAATAAAGTTGACTTCATAGTTTTAGTGCTACCTGTGTGTATGTATATAATATAGACACAAACATATATATATATATATACACACACAAAGTTTTAACAAATCAGAACTTTGTTAGAGGATGAGAAAATGGAATTTGCTATACTGGGTTGTATCATTCATTGTTAAAGTCTGGTGGCTAGTTCTGACAGAGGCAATAGTGATGACTGACAAGATGTGAAAAGCCTGGCAACATGTACCACTACATGAATGTACAGCCATGTATGTATACATTCCAGCAAAATATTTTTATTCCTTGATCTATGTAGTGATATATGAAATGCCAAATCATAATTATCTGTTTTTGTAGGCCAAGGAAAGGTATCAGTCATAATGCTCTTTATTTATGTTTTGGAAGATTAGCGGCTATAGGCTTCTTCAAGCCATCACTGTGGCCAGTATTGTCAGGATGCTTGTATGTATGCTTGATATTAATTTAAAAAGAAAATTATTAATTAAATTGTCGTCACTAGTCAGCACAATGACTGCTTTTTTCTCTCCTCCAGGCAAATTATAGTGAAAAAATTGTTCTGAGGAATATCTTGTAAGCAAATGTTTTATCAAAAATTAAGTAAATCTGAATAGGAGTCTATGAAGGGAATCTTGTAGAATTAAATGCTTAAATGCATTGGGTTTATTCTTTCTTTTCCTGTGGCTGTTCTTCCTCACAAGTAAAACAACAGATATTTAAACATTGGCGAACTTTATCCTTAGTTTTTAATCTGTTGCCTATAAAGAATACCTGTGGAGCACTGTTTCCCAAGAAGCCAAGAAAGACTAGTTAGTTAGAAAATGAAGTTATGATGAACAGTTTACTCCAGCTTTTTAAGGACATCATAATGTAAATCAGCAGAGCATTGTGAATATTCTTGCAGAAAATAACAGCTTGTCCGATAATTTCAGTATGTTTGTCCATTCATCTAACAAAAATAAAAATGAAGTAATTTGGTAGTATACTTGTCAGAAAACAATTCTGATATTGTTTGCAAATTAAAGGTCTCAGTCCAGAAATGTTTGTTTAAGTGGATTTTTTATTTTATTTTTTTCTGTAGCCTTCAGGGCTGCTAGATGATCTTTGACCTAAGACAGAAGGGCACACAAAACCATATTTATCAGGAATGACATTTAAATCACTAATGCTAGCTATATGTTGAAAATTAAGCACGTGACATGTCTAGCCTTGTGTAGTCTTTAGTAATTTGCAAAATCAAGCTTTAATATGAACAAAAGTAACAGGGCCAGTCTCTGAAACCAGATCATTTTTAGACAACATAAATTACAGAGGAATAATTTTTAAACAAGAGGCACCTCATCTCACTCTAATACATGAGATGTTAAAATGACCAACCTTAATCTTGGGTCACATGACAGATTATTCAGTACTTATCACTCTTTTCCAAATATGTTGGATGCTTCAGGTATAGCTCAAGGAGGCTGAATTTGGAAGTAAAAAAAAAGATATATTTTCCCTCTAGAAGGTAAGGAAGAGAAAAAAAGGTCTCCTGAACCTGAAAAGATCTGTTACATTTCTGTTGCAGCCTTTTTTTAGCCAAGCAGAGGAAATTGGGAAGTCTTGGGCTTGCCTACAGTAGGGTTTGAGGCCAAGGTACTGCTATTCCTCTTTGTGTGGTTCAAGGGCATAGTGTTCAGTCAGGGTGGAGCACCAAGTCCTAGCCCTTTTCGGTCTTGCTCAGAGTAAAAAATGTTAACTTTGGTCTCCTGACTCATGAAAGCAAATATACTCAGTTTCTAGCATGTGTGTGTAAACACATAAATATATATAAAATTTTGTTGTAACATGAAGTGTTTCAAAAATGACAAGATTTTTTTTTTCCCTTTTTTGTTTTCTTGGCAAATATCATTTGATTGGAAGTCATGGGTAAGTTTGTCTCCTGAAACTGGTACATTTCAGTGATTAATCTTCGACTATTTTCTTTCTCTAGAAATATGCCCATCTATCTATGAAAAACCTTAAAATTATGACCACTTTTTCAACTGCAGATAGAGATATCCCCCAAATCACAGGTGACTTCAAAGAAGGCCACCAGACTGGTTAGGCACGATTTGCCCTTGGTGAAACTGTACTGGCTGTCTCAGACCACATCCTTGTCTTGCATGTGCCTTAATGTTGCTTCCAAGAGGATTTGTTCCATGGTCTTTCCAGGCACAAAGGTGAGGCTCACCAGGCTGTAGTTCCCTGAGTCCTCCTTTTGACCCTTTTTACAAATGGGAGTGATGTTTCCCTTTTTCCAGTCACCAGGGACTTCGCCTGACTGCCATGACTTTTCAAGTATGATGGAGGGAGGCTTGGCAACTCCATCAGCCAGTTCCCTCAGGACCCTGGGATGCATGGCATCGGGCCCCATAAACTTGTACCTGTTCAGTTTCATCAGGTGGTCTCCAACCTGCTCTTTGCTTATAGTGGGAGGGGTTTTGCTCCCCCAGCCCCAGCCTAGAGATTCAGAGAAACGAGAGACATGGGAAGCTTGACTGGCAGTGAAGACTGCAGCAAAGAGCTTACCTCAGCCTTCTCCATGTCTGTTGTTACTAGTTTTCCCTTCTCATCTGTCAGAGGAGGTACACCTACTCTCAGCCTTTCTTTTCTGACTAATGTACCTATAGGATCCCTTCTTGTTGTTCTTTTCATCCTTTGCCAAGTTCAGTTCCACCTGTGCCTTGGCTTTCCTGATCCCTTCCCTGCACATCTGAATGGCATCCCTGTACTCTTTCCAGGCCACTTGTCAAAGATTTGGGCATATATAACTGAAAGAGCATACTTGTTATACAGCAAGCTATTTATTCACGCTCCTTGTAAGAGAGGCCTTAAGTGGCATTTGAAAACCTAAAAGAGAGGAGGATAGTCAATTCGTAATGTAAGAACTACCATGCACACAATAACGTTATTGAAAAATTAACCTTCTTTGGGAATTTTTATTTTTTCTGTTTTATTTTAACAAGAATAATTTGTTCTAGTTTTCTGAATAGCAAGCTTTCCTGGTGTCACACATGAACTGAAGTTATGAAAATTGCTTTTAAATTTTTAGTTTTGTTTTTACTATTAATCAACATGATACTCTATAATGATGCATTATCCTAAGTGCCACGCTTTGCTACTTTCTTAACTCTTTCTACCTATATATATGGTTGAATATGTAACTCATATAGTTTTTAGCAAAGTGATAATTAATACCTGTCAAGTTTAGGTGGCTAGTTTCCTTTCATAAATCAGTGCCCTGTTCTTTGAAAGGTTTAATAGCAGATGGTTACTTGAACACTGAACTGTTTAGTAGTGTGTTGGCACTTCAGTCAGATAATGCAGGATAAGGCAATACTGTCACCATGCAGCAATAAGATATTTGTTTTGTAGATAGTGGTAGAATTTGGAAGAATAGTTCCTTAGGGAATATACACCAGATTTTTTTTTTCACTGATGAAACTGTGGTCTCTTACCATACCTGTGACTATGGCCAATGTGTTTTATTGTTCAGAATTGGTACAAACCTGCAGTGCCATGTTAGTCATGATAAACATGCATATATAACAACAATTTTAATTTACTTGATTGATTTGAGACTTTCTGATCCTATCCTGAGATGTGAAGTGTACTGTTTCATTTGATTTCAATCAAATCAACATTTCATGTTGATTTTAAAAGGAGTAAGCCCTTCATTGTGTTGTTTACTGTTTGAGTTATAATTCCAACAGGTTTTATGTAATTTAGACACTGGATTTCTACCTGAGAATTTAAATCTCTGTAGTCAATATAACTGGGAGTTAAGGCTAAACTGACAGCTCCATGGTGAGTTACCCAACATCGTTCTGATATTGGAACCACACTTAGTGTTTGTGCTAGCCCTATATGGCATAAGAGACTTAGAGACTATCACACTGACTTTTTTCTCCTGAGTTTTCTTGGGTTTTTGGGTAGGGCGTGTATGATTAGGCACTCTGAAAAAAACGGTGTCAGAGAAGATGGACATGCATCTGATGTGGGGCAGTAATTCTTACGTTACAACAGTTAGTTTCTATGGGAATTAATAGTTATAACGTAATCCAATACAATTACTGGTAGGAGACAATCCAAGAATTGGAATTTGAAAGTTTTGTTTAAAATGAAAAGCAAGCGTTAAAAGCTATATTGATTATTTTAATCCAGTCTCCCATAGCAATATTGTTAAGCAGTATGATTCCTTTTTGTCTATAGTTTTCCTGGCAGAAGAGGAACAAAGCCATTGATCTGCTATTAACTAAATATACTGGAGAATACTTTGTACTAACTGTTTGAATAGGAAATAGAAGAATGCTTTAAAATAACATTTTCTACCATGCTTCATGATATCACCATAGTAACTAAGAGTTCAGTCTGTGCTTTTGTGCTTATATTTTCACACAGAAAAGAGACATTAGCTACTGGTCTTTAAATAACAAATCTGATCATTAATTTTTCACTTTGTAAAGTCCCATTAACCAAAGCGTATTTGCAAAATGATATGCATCAAACAAAGAAAGTAGCAATTTTAAATTAAAGAAAATCATGATTCAATACACCATAAAAATGATTTATTTACATCCATGTTTTCAAAAATATTGCAGTTTTTAAAAGCCCAAGTGAAAAAAAAGTGGCTAGATAGCTTAGAGGCTTTGACGAGGATGTTGAAGCACACGTGTATTTATGTCCTTTCAAATATAGCTCTGGTTGGTGGTAAAAAGGAAGCTGTTTCAAGATCACGAGTTGGTTGTGCTCATCATCTGCAGGGAGCTGTAGATATTTAGGTACCATGACATTTATTTCTAGGTGGCAATGAATTGGTTGCTTTAGTAAGGGTGACAGGAAGTTGCTAGCCATAAAGATATTAAAAATGCAACTGAAAGACCCTGAACAAGTTTCTTGTTCATGGATCAACCTGAAGACGTATGTATGCTGTGGTTCAGTGTTGGCAGAAGGATTCAGCTTCCTGTTCTCTAATCTCAATATGTTTCATGTTCTAATCCCCATTAAATGTGTGAAATGCAAGCTACTTGCAATTATCATTCCCAAAGTCACACGGACTTAAGTAATTAATGTTGGTGATAAAACTGATGGTAAACTTAAATTGTAACAATTTCTGTAAATTAAATTAGGATAGTATTTTTCCCCATCCTATGAAGGTCCTGAATACTACAGTATGAGAGAACTAAGGCCTTTAGCTATATTTCACTGCTTGTGAAAGCAATACAATGCAAAAGTCTCATGCAGGCTTGCTTCTGTCTTAGGTATGGGACTCAACTCCACTGGATATGTGACAAAGCAGTGTTTTATTAGGATCAAAGGGAGGGTGAATTCGTTGGATTCATAGGTTGCTTCTCAGTGAAGAAGAAAGTAAACATTTTCAAGGGGATATTTTGACTGAGTTATAGGTAAGTAAAAATTAAGTAACTGTCCCAAATTCACAGAGAACTCCGTCTTTCCCCAGCAAGGAGGCGTTTCATCACAATAATCCAGCCTCTTGATGCATAAAGTTAGAGGGATTAGATACACTATACCAAGTACAAAACTATAATAGCCTGTGTGATGATCACTGGACCATTATGGCTGGTACACAGCAGCAGCAACTTAAATATTGTCAGAGAAAGGATCTTTTGTACAACTTGTCACAGCTAAAATATTTAAGTTCTTGATTTTTACATAAAAACTAATTTTAAAAATTTACTCATCATTCCTGTACATTTCTTTTTTAAGCATATGTTTCATTAAATTCATGAGTGATGATTACCACTCAGTCAAAATGAAGCTTTTGATAATGAAATGCATGGAATTGTATTTTTAACAACCATATTGCTTGAATTGGTATCTGACATGAGGCACATTTAAAAATACCTATATAGAATGCAATATATTGAACACAAATATTGTCATTAGTGTTAGAGACTGTAATAACCCTAATAACTGGTATTTTAGATTAGCATAAAAAAATATAATAGCAATGGGTTATAACAGTTAACAATTTTGATAAACTATCTGCTTTAGATAGAAATCTGGTAATACTACCATTCGAAGTACAGTTGAGTTTTAAGTGTAGCCTCATATGCATCCCTTTAGGAGTCTTTAGTAGTACAACAATACACTATGGAATAATAATGAAAAAATTATGTCATTTCCAAAAAAAGATGTTGATAATATTCATTCATTATTGGTCAAACTTTTCTGGGTATTAGAGAAGTGAATTAACTATAAGTGCTTGTTTCAAACCAGATTTCACACTGGAAATAAGAAAAGACATTTGCCTTCCAGGTACTTACCGATTCCATTAGACATGATGGATTTTTTGTATTATAGAGATTCTTAGAGGATGAAAAATACTGATTGCCTCCCTTCTCTAATACAGCAATAGTTCATGTCTTGGAACTAGTTTTATTGTCAAAGTGAGTAATATTTTAATATGTTTAGAGATGGCCTCATTCTTCTTGATGGAAAAATGAAATGACTTTTGACATTAGGGTGTTTTGTTATCTGTTACTTCAGTAGCATTAATATAAAAAAAAATTTGATGGTGTGTTTCAGGTGTGATTTCTGGAAATAAAATGAGAAAGAAAAAATGTCCTTATCATATTATAGTTTGATCCCTTCTTTGTAAATAGCAATTGTGTGTTAATGCAAAAGCATTTGGGCTTCCTGCAGAGTGAATGCTAAGCTAAATTAAAGGTCTGTATCAGAATGTTCTTTAGAATAGTTTTTGAATGCATCCTTTGGCACCAAAATGTTTGCTACCTTAACACACTGCAATATTTTTAATTTCTAAGCGCCCCTGGAAAACACAATATGCAATAATATTTAAAGGAAATTCCTGAGTGGGAGTAAGTCTCTGTCCACTTTAAAGGTAAGTCACATACGGTTTGATTTATCTTACCTGTAAGTGGCTGGTAAATTTGTTGAAAATTGTAATTAAAATAAATCAACTTAATGCTTAATGATGTATTTAATCCATGCACATAAATGCAACATTTTTCCTCTTCTTGTCTTAATATTCATTATTGTTACCAGTGCTAGCCAATCTAGTGCTCTCAGTAAAATTCTTACACTCTTTGCATTCTCTGTTTTTTCATCATGACATTTAAGATTTAAAAAATTGTTCAGAAGACATTCTCAGTCTCAAAGCATTTCAGTGATTACAGGGTTAAATGCCAGTGAATACTTTACATTTCCTGTGCTCATTTACAACACTGCATAACTGTTTACAGCAGTTTTGTTTTCTACTTTACCTTATGAGCTGATGAGACTATTCATTGTTTTATGGCTATTTGTAGTGCTTATATGTATGCAGTTTATAACTTTCACTGAAAAATCTGAAATAAAAGCACACATGAAGTTATTGTTAGTCCCATTTTACAGATCTGGTATTCTAGGCTCCAAAGAACTTGGACGTTGGACTCCATCTGCTTCTATTTTTGAACTGAATAAGAAAAAAATAATCAGAGTTCTGTTAAAGTAAAAACACTTGGGGCCAAGTCTCTACCTTTTCTTTGCAAAGGCAAACATTCAGGTGGAACTAAAAAGGGGATAATCAAGAAGGTCTGTTTGATAAACATAGAGATTTTAGCAGAGATACTCTGGCGTTAGTTGTTGAGGGGGATTGTTTCTTTTTGTATGTCTGTGTATTGCCAGGCTTTCAGACTCAGTACTACTCTTAATAGCACTGCTCTTAATAATAAGAGAGGCTATATGAACAAAGAAAAAGATATATGCTGTAAAACATATACTAGAGATTTACTCTAAAGAGCTGGATAGCATTACTTCTTCCCAATAACTTAGTTGTTCATCTCTCTGTGTTTGCTGGCTGAGGAAGCAATAGGTTGTGAGTAGTATAAACTTAGCTCCTGCCTAGGACTTGAAATTGCAATCTCCCTCAGAAGTGCAAAAAATTATCAGAAAAAGGCTGAAGAATCCATTGCCTTTCTGGCTTTCCTTTACCATAGCAGTTCATGTTAATATTTACATCACTTAAAGCATTGGCAGCTGAACTGATACAAAAGCTGGGCACTGACTTCAAAGTTAGAGACCCTTAGTAAATTATCTTGCTGTCAAACCCAGAATGCAGCTGTGTAGAATAATACTGAATGACAGAGTCCCAAAGGGTCTTCAGCGCAACAGTATGCAGTGTCATTGTGTCCCTCAGTTAGGGGTTTGGTTTGTAAGCAGACTCTGTCATGCTGACTCTGTGCAGTGCAAGAAAGATGAGTGACATCCATGCAAGGATCCATGCAATCCATCCAATCACATCCATGCAAGACAGACATCTGTCTGAAAAGCTGTGTAACCAGACCGTAGGAAGTGGTGAGGACAGGGATGTGTCTGCTTCTCTTTGGGATTTATGCATCTGATACAGTGCTTCCTGGAGATTCCTTCCTTTAATTGGGATTTTTAGCACTGAGCCTATTATTTTCTTTTAAAAGCAAGCATTTACCTTCCGAAGTATGTCAAGAAGAGAAGGCAGGCAGGCAGGGTTCTGTCTTCCTTCTATCTTTTCTTTTTTTGCTTTAAAAACTTTAGATATCATGTTATGTGAAACAACAACAACAAAATCCTGAAAGATCTTGTGGAATACTTAGTTTGTAAATTACTGTAATAGAAGTCACGCCACTCTTAAGGGAGATTTTATTTGTTTGTTATTGTGTAGGTTTTTATTTGTTTGTTTGCTTTATGTCAACTTCTGTATCAGTTGATCAACATTTAGACAGATCTTCAAACACTTTGGTTGAAAGACACTTCATATGCATCATTTTAAAAAAAAAACAAACATATTGTAACTCAGGGGGTTGTCCAGTTCAATGCAGGAAGGTAATAAATAACCTGTATTTGTGTAAGCAGCAGATCCAGCAGACACATCAATGAAAGCCATTTTGAAATATGTATTCAGTGCTATAGCAAAGAAAAACAGTTGAGCTGGCAAAAAGAAAAAGATGAAAAAACATCCAAGGAAATCTGTGTTGTAATAAAAAGAAGGAACAAGAGGTAGAGAAAAAGTATTTTCCCAGAAAATCGATATGGAGAAACTGCTTGTCTGCAGCTGAGACATAGTCATCAAATCTATATACTGACTAGCAAAAACATTGTATTGTTACTCTGGTATAAATCTGAGGTTATCATACTGAATTAGTATTTTAAAGAGAGACCAATTTGGAAAGACAGCACTCTTGAAGGAATTCCTACAATGAGAAAAAGTATTGTTATTTAAGGCAAAAAAGAAGCCAAGCAATTGTACTGAAAACAGTCTGCGTGTTTGAAACTGCATGAAACACTGTGCCGTTACACACTGGCTTCACTGAAATGGTGGTGAGGAGTGGGGGTGAGAAAGTTGCATGTATCTGTATAGACAGGCATGATGGATAACGTTTGCCCTTCTTCCTGGGGAAACCTTGCATGGCACACAACAGCTGTCATGTCAGCCTGAACCTGTGGACTGAAGCCTGACCATTCCCTTGGTGCCTTTAGGTTGATGGCATCAGAGGATTTACTTTACATGACATCAGTGTGCCATCCACAACAGCTTGGGCAAAAGAAAGCCTTTTCAGTTATACGAGATAGTAATCATCCCATGATAGAATCACTTCTCTAGTAATGAGTACAAAAAGTGCTATTATATTGCACTTAGAATTTAGGAAAAGAGCAATTGAAGTTGTTATGTTTCTGTGATGTCCCAAACCATAATCAATGTACCATTTTCTGTGTTATATTTAAATTTTACCTCTGTAGTGGAAAGAGTAAAGGCTTGAAAGTATTAATCATAGTTTACACACAAGGCAGGGCATATACAGAGCCTCTCTGGAATCTGAATTTTCAGCAACACTTACACAGGTCTGAACCAAAGCTCTTATTTAGATTAGAAGAATGTTTACCATGGTTTGGGGAAAGCAAAGACTAGGATGCTAAAGACAACTTGCTGGAATGAAGGAAGGTATTTCTACATGGCAATTGCTGGAAAGGAAAACAAGTCTGATCATAAAGTAGATGGAGCAGCCTCTCAGGAAATGATTGCAAATGGAAGAGAAGAAAATAAAAGAAGTTGAGTCTAAATTGTTGACAATAAAGTAATTGGTTAGCAGAAAATTGGATTTTAAGAGTGTATTTGGCCATCCGTATCTAATTAAAATAATTTGTTTCTTTATATTTTTGAGAATGTTTTAACAGGTTTACTTCTATAATAGCACTTGATAAAACGGAACATTTATTAGAGCTTTAGAAGTATCATAGTATCACAGATTTCTAGGTTGGAAGAGACCTCAAGATCATCGAGTCCAACCTCTGGCCTAACACTAAGTACTCCACTAAACCATATCGCTAAGCTCTACATCTAAACGTCTTTTAAAGACCTCCAGGGATGGTGACTCCACCACCTCCCTGGGCAGCCCGTTCCAATGCTTAATAACCCTTTCGGTAAAGAAGTACTTCCTAACATCCAACCTAAAACTCCCCTGTCGCAACTTTCGCCCATTCCCCCTCGTCCTTTCACCAGGCACGTAGGAGAACAGACCAACCCCCACCTCTCTACAGCCTCCTTTAAGGTACCTGTAGAGAGCGATAAGGTCGCCCCTGAGCCTCCTCTTCTCCAGGCTGAACAAGCCCAGCTCCCTCAGCCGCTCCTCGTAAGACTTGTTCTCCAGACCCCTCACCAGCTTGGTCGCCCTTCTCTGGACTCGCTCGAGCACGTCCATGTCCTTCCTGTAGCGAGGGGCCCAAAACTGAACACAGTACTCGAGGTGCGGCCTCACCAGAGCCGAGTACAGGGGCACAATCACTTCCCTAGACCTGCTGGCCACACTGCTTCTTATGCAAGCCAGGATGCTGTTGGCCTTCTTGGCCACCTGAGCACACTGCTGGCTCATATTCAGCCGACTATCAACCAATACTCCCAGGTCCCTCTCGGCCAGGCAGCTTTCCAGCCACTCATCTCCCAGCCTGTAGCTCTGCTTGGGGTTGTTGCGCCCCAGGTGCAGGACCCGGCACTTGGCCTTGTTGAACTTCATACAGTTGACCTCAGCCCATCGCTCCAGCCTATCAAGATCCTCCTGCAGAGCCTTCCTGCCCTCGAGCAGATCGACACACGCACTTAGCTTGGTGTCATCTGCAAACTTACTGAGGGTGCACTGGACGCCCTCATCCAGATCATCGATAAAGATATTAAAGAGGACCGGCCCCAGTACCGAGCCCTGGGGGACACCACTAGTGACCGGCCTCCAACCAGATTTGACTCCATTCACCACAACTCTCTGGGCCCGGCCATCCAGCCAGTTTCTAACCCAGCGAAGCGTACGCCAGTCCAAGCCCCGAGCAGCCAGTTTCTTGAGGAGAATGTTGTGGGGAACGGTGTCAAAAGCCTTACTGAAGTCAAGGTAGACCACATCCACAGCCTTTCCCTCATCCACCAAGCACGTCACTTGGTCATAGAAGTAGTAAAGTTGATGTTAATTTGGTAGTTACAGTCATATTTTTTTTTCTAGTACCTGTGAGCTGCAGTCAAAGAGAAGGGTCCCACTCTATCAAGATTTTTACAAACAAATAATATAAAAGCAGAAGCTGTCTTAGAGAATTCATTGTCTCAGTTTATGATGGTACCGTGAGTAGTGGGATGAACAGAGAGAGAGAGGACACGCGCAGATAGGGACAGTGAGATAACAGCAAAACAGTCACATTTTAATTTACTGTTTCTGTTTAATATTCTTGGTTTTACCCATTCTCACCTAGCAATTTACAATCCTCTCTATTCTAGTTCCATCAGAATTGTTAGATCCTTGCAAAATATCTCAGGGTAAAATTCTTACTGCTGGAATCAAAGACATCATTGCTGTTGACTTTAGTGGGGCCAGGCTGACTGTACTATGCTTTAAGATTCCATTAATTCCTATACAACTGGTGAGCTGCCATGAATAAAATGAATAAAATGTCATGAATAAAATGCTAAATTCTAGTGGTTACTTAAAATGATAGATATTATTCAAAACAAATAAGAATGCAGGATTGTTCAATAGAGTTTCATTCTCATTTTGTTTTCTATTCTATTCTGCCTTTTTTTTTTTAATAAGTAGTTTTGTTTTTTGCCTGTTCCTTTTTCTTCTTAGCTTTCTAAATGTGGATATGAAGATTCTTGACTGGATAAAGTTAAAGAAAACTGAATGTTCTTAACATGTTTCCCGTACATTAGGCAGTTAATATACTCTCAGATGTTTTAGGGTCATTTCCATACATGTCAGCCATAGGTAGGGAAGTGGATAATTTCCTACTCACCCAATGGTGCTGTCACTAGGTTCTTGGTTTGCAGATACATATATAGGACAGTAAAAACCTTTTTTAAAATCATTTTTAGGTTGGTTTAACTATAATCAATCCTTTGGTTTGTGGAAGAGTTGAGATTTGTAGTTGTGTGTGTATTATCAGATTATATTGGTATATTGTGACACCAATTCTGAGCAACTAACAGGGATCATTTATAATGTGACTCCCCTCCCTCCCCAGAAGTGTGTGTTTGTCTGTAAATTAAAATCAAGTATTTGTGGTTGAGACCAACATTGTGAACTTTTTCCAATAAAACCTGAAGCTGTAAGGCAATCAGGTAAATATATGTACAAAGCTAGAACTAAATCATCTGACTTGTATGTCATGACTTCTTATGGCCCACAACCTTCTCATCACACACAATGCAAAATAAAATAGTTTATTTTTCTTTTCTGGATGGATCTTAATTGTATATTCACAGCTTTATATGTATATTTTAGTTAAGAATGAAACTTATACAAGCTGTATGAAAAACATTTCTCAAGATTCAAGCTTTTTTTTTTTGTGCTGATTATTGTGACAAGGAAGCTTTTCTTATAAAAACTAAACAAAATAACAGATTCATTTCTTATGTATTTTTTCAGGTGGGTACATATTTAGAAATGTTTTCAATAGTCAAATTATTTCATATTATATAAATAGCACTTCACAGTTTTCAGTTTTATACAGATTCATTAGACTAGGGCTTCACAAACTGGAATAGGCACTTATTATAGACCTCATGTTCTTCATAGTACATGCAGTCTTGGAAATATGCCTACATTTTAATTAAAACCAGGGAAAAATCAGAAGTGTAATGTCTTCTCTTCCTCACAATGGCAGAGTGGCATCTTAGCCAATATCATACACTCCGAAAACAGAAAATAAAGTCATTAGTAAAAAAAAAAAAAAAACAAAAAAACAAAGATCTGTTATAAGGAAAAGACCTCCACAAATGATGTTGTTGGTTAGTAATAGATATTTAAATGTTCCAACTTTTCTGTTTCTGAAGGATGCATGTTAATGTCTTATTTTATTTATCGTAGAAAAAATCTCAACAATATTAAAATTTTTATTACCTGCAATACTGCATACTACTTAGGAAAATATTATTTCAGGTTGCTTTGGAGAGATAAGTTGTTCTTTTGAGAATGAGAAACTTCAGAGGTATAACAAAATCTTGGATGCTAGAGGTGGGATTATATATTAATTTTCAATTGATTCTTATAACACAAGACTGTTCAAGACATCACATTGTCTAGTATTTTGCCCATTCCAATGTGCAAGGCTGCTGTCATTTTGTGAGACATTTGCAATGCTTACAGTAATTCCTTTCCCTTCATTTTCAGCAAAAATGTAATTACATTCTCATAGACTAAGCTGAATAATTTATGTGCAAAATTGTTTATACCTTCAGATATTTACAGATAATTGACATTACATTCTGTGACATTATATATGAATTTTTTCTTACTTATCTGCTTATTTTTCATATATAGCAGAGGAAAAAAAAAGGACTTACACCGTAGTTTCCCAGTTTTTGGTTTTGTAACATTTCAACCCACTGAAAGAGCGTAATTAATTGTTAAATAAACTTTTTTTTTTTCATAGTGAATTTCACTCAGTTCTTTTTCTCATTCTTGTTGTATATATTTATTTCTTTTTAGAGCTAGAGTTGCAGTCCATGTTGATTTGGTTTTAAATGCTTACTCAATTTTTGTTTTTTATTTAACTAGAATACTTTGTAATGAAATTCACAGTAGTTATGGGAGTGCTGAATTCTTTGAAATTAAGCCCAAATATTTGATTTTATTTTTAATATTCTTTTCTTGATGGATAGACACAGTGAATGATAATTAAAAAGATTACTCTCTTCTTTTTATTTATATATATATTTATTATATATATTATAAATATATATATAAATATATATATATTTATTTATATATTATATCTTTTTCTTTTTATTCTTATTTTATGCAAAACATGCATTAAGAAATTTATTCTGTAGAGTTTATAGTATTTATCCCAGTCTGAGAGCTTCTCTAACTATATTCCACATTATTTGGAGAGCACATCCAGTGGTCACCATAATATGCAGCAAAGAAAATGAGAAATCATCAAGTTAGTTAAAAAAAAAAAAAAGTTGAAAAATGCTCCAAAAGCACATAGGTAACACATGTTTCAAAAATAATGTTAAATCTGACAAAAAGGCAATCAAGTCTGGTAGGATGTTGATACAGTTCAATTCCACTGACAATCGGAGTTGTTATAATCTGTGCATGTTGAAGCTCGTGAACAGCAAACCACTGTATCAAAGAGGCCTACAAACAGGGTATTACAATAATCCGGACTTGATGTTATAAGAAACATGAATCAAGAGCTCAGCACCCTGTGGAGACAGTAAGCTTTAATCTTTACCCACTACTAAATTCCTGAGATGGTATTAGGTGCTTATGACTCTCAAAGTCTTATCATGTGTACTGAGCTGAAAACAGTAACTTTTCTGTTGACATTATTTAAACCATGTAAGATTCTACTTACTCTACTTCAATTAAATGATCTTTAAAGCTCTCTTTTTATATCGATTAGGATTTCTCAAGCTGTCATTCATAGCTCACTCATATTTCCAGCACCAAGATCAATACAATTAGTCTTTTTCCTCACCTTTCTAGAAATGATACTTTAAAATAGAAATGACAGTAGTGTTCTAAGAACGATTTTTTTCAAAACAAGGTAAAAGGCCCTTTGGAGAATTTTAATGCTCCTTTTTGTGTTAAGATTATGACAGAAGAAAAGGTCCCAACACTCCTTCCATGATGCAACCTCGATTACAGACCTGGAGTAGCAACCAGAACTTAATGTAGTTAGGTCAGTATTAAAGAGGAAGTAACTACAGACCTTAAAAGGATCTATTTTCTTCCCTGAAATCATATAATCTGTTGCAATGGGAATCTTAAATGGCATGGTTTTTTTTGTGTTGTATTACCAATATTATTTTACAGGGGAAAAAGAAAAAAAAAATACACATAGAACATCTCTTCTCTGAGACGTGCTGTATTTATAAGAGACATGCATGATTGTGCAATTGCCCACTTCCAGACATGAAAATTTAACTTTCCCTGAGCATGAGCTAAAGGTTAATTCCTATTTTATTTAAGGGAGAATTTCATGGAAAATATGTCAGAGAGAAGATAGGAAAGGAAAGGAAAGGAAAGGAAAGGAAAGGAAAGGAAAGGAAAGGAAAGGAAAGGAAAGGAAAGGAAAGGAAAGGAAAGGAAAGGAAAGGAAAGGAAAGGAAAGGAAAGGAAAGGAAAGGAAAGGAAAGGAAAGGAAAGGAAAGGAAAGGAAAGGAAAGGAAAGGAAAGGAAAGGAAAGGAAAGGAAAGGAAAGGAAAGGAAAGGAAAGGAAAGGAAAGGAAAGGAAAGGAAAGGAAAGGAAAGGAAAGGAAAGGAAAGGAAAAAAGGAAAGGAAAAAAGGAAAGGAAAGGAAAGGAAAGGAAAGGAAAGGAAAGGAAAGGAAAGGAAAGGAAAGGAAAGGAAAGGAAAAAAGGAAAGGAAAAAAGGAAAGGAAAGGAAAGGAAAAAAGAAAAGAAAAAAGAAAAAAGAAAAGAAAAGAAAAGAAAAGAAAAGAAAAGAAAAGAAAAGAAAAGAAAAGAAAAGAAAAGAAAAGAAAAGAAAAGAAAAGAAAAGAAAAGAAAAGAAAAGAAAAGAAAAGAAAGAAAAGAAAAGAAAAGAAAAGAAAAGAAAAGAAAAGAAAAGAAAAGAAAAGAAAAGAAAAGAAAAGAAAAGAAAAGAAAAGAAAAGAAAAGAAAAGAAAAGAAAAGAAAAGAAAAGAAAAGAAAAGAAAAGAAAAGAAAAGAAAAGAAAAGAAAAGGAAAAGAGAAAAGAAAAGGAAAAGAGAAGAGAAGAGAAAAGAAAAGAAAAGAAAAGAAAAGAAAAGAAAAGAAAAGAAAAGAAAAGAAAAGAAAAGAAAAGAAAAGAAAAGAAAAGAAAAGAAAAGAAAAGAAAAGAAAAGAAAAGAGAAAAGAAAAGAAAAGAAAAGAAAAGAAAAGAAAAGAAAAGAAAAGAAAAGAAAAGAAAAGAAAAGAAAAGAAAAGAAAAGAAAAGAAAAGAAAAGAAAAGAAAAGAAAAGAAAAAAGAAAAGAAAAGAAAAGAAAAGAAAAGAAAATTAATAAAGGACAAAGGAAAATAGTCATAGACACAGGTGATCCTAATGCTTGTGGAAGAACATCCACATGTTCTGGTGTTAGAATTAAGGACTTCCATATCTTTCTAAACACTGATAGTGTACAGTTCTCTTCAGTTAAGTGAAAATTAAAGTAAATTTCCTGTGATACTCAGTACCTTATCAGAGTGTGAGAAAAGTGCACACAGATAATCTTTTATGCAGTCTTATTACGTAAACAATTTTCATGTTGGAAAATGGTGTGTGTGTGTTCTTGTTTGTTTATTTTTTTACTACTAGGAGGAGGAGGCCATTTTCACAGCATTTCAGGATAGTTTTTGGCTTCATTTTTTTTTTTTTAATAGCTATGAAGTTAGGATGTTGCCGCATTGCTTATTTTGCAATTATTTTGAAAAATTGAGTGTTTTGATCAGAATGACTTTTTTTTTTTTTACCGCAACAATATTATTCTGCCTTCAAAAAATACTGAAAACTCTTTGATCAGCTCTCAAGTCAGCTTTAAAGAATACACTTAATAATCTTCTGCTATGCACCCCAAATTATATATGCTATAACTTTGGAAACTTATGTTAGATGAGATAATGACAATAGAGGGCAATCAAGCCTCTCAGAAGTTGAGCTGAATGATATTTTTCTTTTACATGATTTGTTCCTCAAAAATGCACTTTCAAAATGCTGAAGTGAGAATGCAGTGCTGAAACAGTATTTTGAAATACTGAGAAATGTTTCAACAGTTGCAATAAAAGCCAGGAAATGAAGGACTACATTCACAAAACTGCCAAAGAGTGAAAATGACAATTTATCCTCATTTCCCTCAATATCTCATAGCTTAAGGTATTCTCCTGTGAAATAGAAGACCACGTTTCAGATCTCTTTTCAGCAGTTTTTACCCATCGTATGCCTCCTACCAGGAAAATTTCCCAGGCTCCTGACTATAGCGTTTTCATTTTGGGGATCCAGTAGAAGCAGCTCACACAAAGTAACATCTATCAGTGCATTTGTGAATTATTCAGTTTAGCATGAAGTCTAGTTAGAAAGCCTTCATCACTATGGTAGGTCATCTCACACAGAGGAAGGATATGAGTCTAAATTTTTTGTATTTTTAAACCTTGGGTTAAAAGGAGAGAGAGAAAACAGAGGGCCCTATTCATCTTCCTTCTAGCAGCTTCTTTTTTTATTTTTTTTTTTTTATTTTTAACATGCTCAAAGATTAAATATGCAATTTCAGGACAAGTGAAATTAGACCCACAAATATTCCTGGTAGCCTTAATTAACAAATTGCATGAGCTGTTGGTAGGAGGAAAGGACTTTTTGTACTCTCAGTAGCTATTTTAGCATTTTGCAATGGTCTGAAACCCAGGTCTACACTTTTTTAAAGTTGATACTACATGTAAAAGTTTGATGAGCAAGGGAACACTGCAGATGTTCCCATATGTAGGGGAAAATGTCAGCTAAGTTTTTCCTTTATGTGGCGAAGGAAGGTATGGATTCCAGTCAGAGGTGGCTAGGAAGATGTATTTAATTATTTATTTATTTTTAATCAAAGGGAAAGTCAGTTCAGCTAAATGAAAACCAATGACTAATTTTGGCAACAATGGCAAACACTGTTCTATGACTTCTCTATGGAGACGCTCCAGGGACATGGGAACATTTTTCTGACAGTAGTCCCAATGTACCTGAATGTGTGTGTCTGAACTAATAATAGAAAACCAAGGCAAACCAAAACAACAACAAAAAAGACCACCCACCAACCAGAAAAAAAAAACAAACCCACAACCAAACCCCAAACCTAAAAACTTTGAGTGCATCTTGTAGTTGTTTTTTCAGCTGAACATAGCATTATGCATAATAGGTATTTTATAACAGTAATGTAAATAACAATGGAAACCAAACAAACTGCATCTTTCTAAAATACTTTTGTGCACAAGTAAAGATCATAATTACATATCGTATTTCACATTAAACCAAGTAGGAAGTACAGAGACATTCTTAGATATAAAAAGATACCACACATCTGTTTTCTAATCCCTGATATTTGCAGCTGTAGGGAAGTGCTTATAAAATCTGACATTCTTACAGTATTCAGGAAGAAGGTGCCATAATACATACAAAAACTGTACAAAGAGCACACAATTTTTGAGCAGACTTGCTATATTTCTCAGCTAATTTTCAGAAAGCTTATTTAAATTAAAACAGATTTTTACTGTACTTTTCTCTTAAAAGCAGAGTCTACAGGAAGTCATAATTATAATATTAGTAAGTGATAATGGTTTTAATCTGTTATTTCCAATTTGACTCTATATAATGTGAGGATAACCAGCAAGAGTCTTCTTATTGATGGTCCTGGAAGGATAGTAAGCCCTGTTAGGTATGATACCTTCACACAGTTCTGGTACTCAGTGATAGTCCACATGTCTTTCATTCACTCCAGTGAAAGCTGAGGGACTAGAGGACTGCATCTTGCTTTGAAAATGTCTGAATGCACTTCTCATGTTATGCACTAGAAGAATTAGCTTTCAACTAAATATGTAGCTCTGTTACATTAAGTATTGTCTCTCCATGATTTAATTGTGTTGTAGGAATTAGGCTGTACAAAGATGGTTTCTTAGTTTATAGCAGAGCTGAAGGGCATTATTATCCATTGTCAGTGATGTGAACTACTAACGGTCTGTGGTGAAAAAACGGAATTGGTAATATCTATTTACTGCAAAAAATGATTAGATTAATGCTGTAACAGCTTCTATTCATTTTCCTTTGTTGCAAATGTATGCTGAATAAGAGAAAGAGAGCATAAGAGCCCCCAGAACATTAAATGCTGGGTATTTATGACTGTCGCTACACAGAAGCGATCAGTAGGTTCTGCTGCAGCCACTCCCAGTTTCTCTGTGTTCAGGGCCTGCCCCTCTACCTTTCCTCCGGATAAGGGGGCTTGGAAACCTACACCCAGGCTTTGCCACTGTCTGTGGCAGTCTAGATTTTTGGTGCATTAGAAGCACATAGAGACATGATAGGGGAGCTGATGCCTCAGGACCCACTGGAAGGTTTGCTTAATGCTAGGCACACCTGAGGAAAAGTATGTAGATTTTCCTTTTGGTGGAGGAGGAGTTCAGTTTCATTTCTTCCCCTAGACTCAGATTCTTGAAGGGAAGCTCATTTCTGATGAAGAGCAATTTCCACATCTTCTCTCTAATGAACATACAATTTTCTGTGTGTCCAGAGTAGATCCAAACAATAGATTTGATATTCAGCAATTATGTATTTTTATTTTTTGTCATCTTCCAATTGGGAGCACTGAGGTCAGAATTCAAATGGTATATATTTAAATACAGTTCAGCCCTGCAAGAGCTACTGTTGCTGTAATACTTCAATTGCATGGAGTTTAATTATTCTTCTGGAGAATTTGTCTTTAAAATGAAATGATGGCCTGCAAAAAATGCTACAATAGACACACATTTATTCCATGTGGTTACTGGTTTTGCTGCATAGCTGTCAAATAAATAAATACATAAAAAATTCACTGAGTTAGGAAGGGCTATCCTTAAATAAGGAAAATGATTGCAGATTGTTATTTCCAACCAGATCATTATTGTGCATTTATTCTTAACTGCCCTCTGTTATAGGTTTCATTATGCTGTCTGTTAGAAATGACAGCCTGACAGCTCTGTTGTTTCTCTGAGTCGGTTTTATCTCAGTTATTGAATACTCAAACCTCATTAACTTGCTGCGAGGCCTCCAGAACTGCATGGATTGCTGTCTGCAAATATAAGTGTTTAGTAACAAGTACTTTTGCATGAATTTCATCATTCTGATGGGTATTAGGGGATAAAAAAGTGTTTTAGCATGGAAAAAAAAGGGGCTGTTAGTCCAGGTAATACAATGACTACTTGATATGTGTATAATATTTGTGAGTGATTTTTGACATATAACACAGGTTTTGATCCATTAAAGGAACTAAATACCTTTTCAAATCATCTCCAAAATCCGGGCCTGCAGCTAGTCTACTCTTCTTTTTGTTGCTTTACTTTAGGGCAGCTGGATTATTAGAGCATCATGTCTACTGTTACTTAACAGTACCTCATGTATGTGTCAGTAAAAATGATCTAACCTGGCAACAAATGTTCTGCAGTGCAATACACCTCATTCCAGAGTGTATCCTGTGCCCAGACTGGTCTGTGTTTATGCTCAAGGGGATCCCAATCACTGTTCTATACTCTTTTGCAATTGCTCCTAATAGTCAACTCAGGTTTGAGAATATTTTTGAGCAATCAAAAATGTCTAGCCAAAAAGCAGTTTGCTTATTTTTGCACACTCATTTCAGGTTATGAAGAGAAATGTATGTATGCAAGGGCCACTAGCAGTCTAGCAGTTCACAGAATGTTCAATAAATATTCCTGAATTATTATTATTTTTTTAAACAACTAGAAATGCCACTGATGGCACTATTTAAACACTGAAGACTTCATATGTCCTCTACTGTCTTAAATATTTATGAAGGCAATATACTCTGTTGTGAGCTGAGTGTTTAAAAGACAACTCAGTGATCTATATGCAAAAGTTTTTTTTTTAGTTTATCTTTGTGCTTCTTTTAGCCTCTTACAATTTCTATAAAGGCTGATCTAGCACTCCTTTTCAGAGCTTAAGGCTGTTTTATGTTTCAGATTGTTCACTGCAAGTGACTGAAAACATGTCCAAGGCTGGCAAAGGATGAGTCTGACAGTGCCTTGTTTTCACTGCTGCATCAACAGAAGGAAGAAGTGAAAAATCTCCAGTAAAAGCTCTGAGGTGAGACTTCCCAGGCTATTTTGCGAGCCCTTAGGTTCAGCCTATCCAATTGCACAGCACAAAATCACGTGGGATGACTCCTTCCCTTTCTCCATGTCTGTATTTACCTCTCTTGCTATATACTGTAGAGAAGATATAGAAGCAAACCTTGCAGACATCTCCCTGTTAAATAATATTTGCCATTAAAGTGATTTCAAAATAAAATGCTTGAGTTTTGGGGACTGAATATATCTTAAAATGTGGTTGTCAGTCTGAATCTAATGATGATGTGCATAATTACCACATTTGGTTTTTTTTCTGTTACCATCATATTTGATGGTGAAAGCAGAGCCATATGTGAAATTTTGATATGCCAGCATTAGATTTATTCTAGCACATTTAATTTATAGCAAATATAATAGAGAGTCTTTATAGCAGAACTCTTAAACTTACATTTTGACCAATTACTTTAACAAGTATGAATGAGTGGTCTTACACCTACATCACAAAAACTACAAAAGAGCACAGATAGTATCACTCTCCTTAGGAAGAAATTATGGCGTGTGGGGGGAGATCTGTGTGGCACTGTGTGTAATTTCTTTCCAGATCAGGAGTGAGGTGTCTTGTCAGGACAGTAAAAGAAAACTCCAGCATTTTACTGCTGAACTGTACGTGTCAATGACTGTGAACAGCGTGTCAGCCTTCAAGGCTATAAATCCAGCACTTCTGTTTTATAGGGAACAACCACCCATTCACATTTTGATTCCAAGGTGATAGATGTAAAAATAGTATCAAAGCTTTCAGCTAAACAAATCAAGGTATCATTGTGTAATGCTATGTAAGTGGCTCAGGTAAGTAACACTAAATCTTTTAGTGACATTCAAAAGATTTCTATCAGAGACAAACCTGTAGTCTCATGAGTTCAGGTTTCTGCATTGCTCGAGTTTCACAGGTTAAAATGATCTAATTCATTGCTTAAAATTGTTCAGATGCAGCACGAAGGAAACATTGAGGGTGACCACTGAGGGTGCTTGTTGCATGTATGGCAGCACAAACTTGATGTTCGTCTCCTATAAAGTTTTGGCCTTGTGAATGAAATGGAATTTTTCATAGGTAAAGAAGTCTTTGCCTATGGATTGGTCTTGTTTCATGCTGTTAGGTAAAATTAGGACTAAGTAGTGTAAATACATGATGTGGTCAGATATTTCCAGCTTCTACATCTGATTTTGGTGTAATCATTCAAAATTATAACAGCTACTACTTTATATTAGTCATTGGCTCTTTAAATAGCACTGCTGTCATGTAAAAATATCTTCAGTATTTTAGGGCAATTATAGATGTAACACTACAGGTGAAGTAGAAAAGTTTTCTCAACCCCATTATGCACCCAAAGAAACTGAAGCACAAACCTGTTGAAACCATTGTTTTCAAATACAACACCCTTATATTAGGCACTGTAGTGTCAGATTTTGCAGGTCAGAAGACCATCTACAGCTTTTATTGAATAATAAGTGCCTTCATTTGTGTGAGACTATCCAGTAAAACCATGCATTTTAAAATACTTCATTTATTCAAGAGCACATACATTTTTAGAATACTTTTTTGTGACACTTAGGAATGTATGTCAGCTTTCTGATAAGAGTACACCTCTATGTAAATAGAATGTTAATTAAGTACATAAACATGTCCTAATATTCATTTCATACATATGTCTCAAGAAATGAAATAAAGACTGAAATGCCTTGATAAATATATGTGGTAAAAGACATAGACACAGCAGGACAGAAAGACATATGGCAATATGTATGAAGAACCTTACTTGACTAAAAGAAATAAATGGCATATGCAGTTTAGACACCTGAGTAGGGACAGTTTAGATGAAGATGAAAGATAGGCAAATTAAAACCTAAAAATCACTGAAAATTGTTATAGGCCTCCTAGGCAAGACTTAGAAAGAAGAAGAAGATAAGGAAAGCCTATAAAAAGGATAGATCATTAATCATTGGAAATTCAATTAGTTAATATTGACTGGGCTGGCAATTATGGAATTGATAAGAAAGGGTATCGCTTCCTGGAGGTAATGCAACACTCTGTTCTGATACATTTTGTGGACTATCCAGTAAAAGTACAGGCTATTTTATACTTACTCCTAATATTGCTGGGAAATAAGACAAGGATGATAAATAAGATAAAAGTTGAGAGTCGTCTAAAGTCTAGTGATCACAATGTCATCAGAACTTCAAATGCCCTTGAGGTTATAAATGTGAAAGGCAATATCTCAAAACCACTGGACTTTAAAATATAAATAAATAAAAATAGAGAGTGAGTGAATGTGGAATGAGTTGAAAAAAAGTTGATTAAAATCAATTTCAGTTTCAGGAATTTAGTATGAAAAACTAGCTAGATAGCAGAGAGGCAGCCCTGAGAGCTGGCCCTCAAGAGACCTTGTTTCATGAGAAACGGCTAGGTTTTTATTCTCCTTGATGGTGGATACCAGGTGTATTTTAGAAATAATTTGTGTGGTCTCTTGGGAAATATACCAGCCATACAATTCTTTCTCATGAAAAACCTTGTCTGTTCCTCCAGAAGATCCTGTTTACTTACACGGATGCCTGAAAATGAGATGTTTTAATAATAGTTCAGAGGGAGCAGATTACAATAAAGAATTTTACTTCTAGAAAAGAAGCAAAAAGAAAGATGTATTTGCTGAAAACGCTAATGACTTTGCATACATTCCTGTTAGAATAAGATTAATTTCATGGTCACAAAAACAGCACTGCAACTATCTTCAGTTACATGACATGAATGGGTTGATAAGAGGAAAGCAGTAAGCTAAGCATATCACTGAAGGCAATTTTTCTATTAAAAAAAAAAGATACAATCTCAGAATTTCATAGGACAAGGAAGGCAGGTATTTGCTAGGACTAAATTAAAAACAGTGTTTGTTGCCATTTTTTCTTTTACTTAGTAGCTTTCATCTTCTCTGGTCTTGCTAATAGCTACCACTCAGGAATGTGAAATCTGCTAGAGTGCAGGTGGTAGAGTCAAAATTCTCTTTTTTTTTTTTTTTTTTTCAGAAGGACAAAACAACCATAATGAGCAAAGACATTTGGTCTGCCCACCTTCTAAGACAATAATTCCCAGTGTTACAATCTGCATATGATTAATAGCTTGGTGGCTGAAGTACTGTCATGAAACACGAAACACAAGAAAACTGGGCTCCAATTCACTACTGTGGATGAAGGAATTGAACTCTAAAGCCTCTTGTTCTGAGTGAATGAATTCTTGGATCACTGGGCTATTGAACAGAAATAGCAGGGATTCATTTTCAAAGATTCAAGAAATTCTATGAAAGGAGTTTTATCTTTCTTACAAAGTGAAATGAAAATTAACTTTAAAACAAAATTTATTTTTATATAAAATGCATTTTTTTCCCATTTATGTTTGGTACTTATATTTAGGAAATGGAAAATACACAGCATTTCATTAAAATCTTCTCTGCACCATTTTTATTTTAATTAAATTTTTTTTTTGCTTTGGTTTATTGTCTTTTTGACTCAGCAGTTGAAGGGAAGAATCCATTAATCCTCTAAATTTAGGAGTGACAAAAATTGGAATGCCAATCCACTGCTGTGGAGAATGTGGAATGGAATGAAAGTGTGACAAAGTTTTTAGTTGTGGCTTTATATTCCAAGTATTTTAAACATGTTCTTTACCAGTAAGATAGCTCTAAGTTTTAGTTAGACGGTTTCCCAGGCTAATAACTCTTGCTCAAGTTGTTTATATACCAGAGCTTCCTGCTATGAGCCCCGTTTGTATTTCATAATGGCTGGAACTGGAACTTTGGCCTTTTAATCTACAGTGATTTTGCAAATTACATCAGCTTCAGATCCTGTGTTTGACAGGACTTTAACATACACATTTTTCAAAAAGTTTGCTTTTACAATGTTCTTTACAGAAGTCTGTGCATGCTAACGAAATAAAAAGTTATTGAGGAAGAGTAATTCAGGTATAAAGCTCAAGGAGCAAACAGCTAATCACATTTCTTTAGTGTAGACTGAAGTTTAAAGCAACATCAATTGTAATAAGACATTGTCAAAACAGCCAAGATATTCTTAATAGCATTAAAAACATATTAGGCTTTATGTCTAGTGAACAATACCGTTAAACTCTTTGTCTCAAGCTTGTAACATAAAATCTGAAAATAATTTTGCATTTCTTGAGTGGCTTGGGTAATGAATCACCCAGGATTATTTGTTAAAAAATGTGTGATTTATTTTCTTCCAGAATGATAGCTTGCTTTTTTTTAAAAAAAAAAAAGTTTTTACAGTTTCAATTAAATTGCAAAATGCTGCAAAAGCCATGAAGTAGGCAGTTTCACCCAGAAAATATTGATTTCTACCAACAGCTATTTTAACAGTTGTATGTATAATGCCTCAGTGATGCTATATGCAAATACTGTTTATGAAACACTGTGTAATAACAGAAGGATTAGTAAAACAGTGAGTGAAATTGTTACAGCAAGAAGAGACAAGCAGCCAGGAACTTTTTAAGGTTAAGCAGTACTGAAGCCTTTAAGAGACTGCTGTAAGCAAAGGAAAGGACTCCTATAATATAAGCATGAGCACAAGGGGAATTATTGCTAGACAAGTCACTGCTTTAAAACCGTTTGCCATGCTGTTGCAATTATTCTTGAGGGGCTTTCTGTAAGAAGAGGATTTGCAGTCAGTCAAGCTGACAGTCAAGCTCTGGGCTGAAAGAACTAGACCTGCTCTCAACAACTTAAATTTATGAAAATAAGATAAATACATTGGGCCTGTCATTTGGGGGATTCAGATGCATGGTAATAGTTGGAGGTATGCTCAGCAATGGCTTGGCTGGAGGCCTATGTCTCCTCCTCTTCATTGATCTGTGATGAGACCACAGATAAGGGAGGAGTAGCCATGTCAGTAGGTTAGTGAATATGTTGCTCTGAGGCAGAGGCAGAGTTTTGAGTCAGATTAAACTGTCTTAGAAAGAGTTGAGCAAAACTCTTGTGTATGTGTTTTGATGTGTCACTATCCTATTCATGTTATGCTATTTTACCAAATTGTGTTCAAAAGTAGATGTAAGCGTATGGAATACTGTAAGGGAACTGTGGTACTGTGGCTTCTGAGGTTTGCAGTATTCAGCACAGCCTGCCAACTTCTGATGCATTTCACTGCTGATGCTTGGGTTTGGCTTAATCTGAGACTTTTTCTGGAGGTCATCTGGAGGTAATTCTCTGTCCTGGTGGGAAATATGATCATTTCCATGATTGAATTTTTGTCAGGAGAAGCAGAAGTATACAGAATACAATGAGTAAATGAAAGCAGTAAATTTAGAATGGGACAGCAGACTGGGAAGAATTTATCAAATGTCAGAACTCCACTAAATTCTTAGGTTTAGCATAAGACTTCTACAGGCAACACCATCAATGCTTAGTCTGTTGAACCTTGTGCTGATTCTTGAGTCAAGGTCCATGACCCAAGATTCAGTGAAAGATGATGTGCCTGACACAAGTGGCCATGCTGGAATTAGTATAGCTAAACCAGCTTGTGGCCAGGATAATGATGTCCTTTTTCTAATCTTACCACTGAAGGATTTGGTAACAAAATCTATATAGTTTTCAATCTCCTAATCTGAGAAAAGTATAGACAGAAAGAAGGAAGAAAAATAATAAATTGAATGGTTATAGCAGAGAAACTTCTCAGTGATTTTGGCTTTGAATAGTTGCCTTACAATTTTATACCCATTTATCACATCAAATTAATTTTGCAAATTAACCTGTGGTACTACAGAATATGGATTATCTCAGTTATGGAAATGTGGTTTCTATTAGTATTCCATTACTATACCATCCCACTTATGACTTTTTAGTAATAAGGCATAACTTTCACTGATATTATCAAACCCAAAATCACTCATTCTACTCCACATCATTTTATAGAAGCTGTTAGGTGCACCTACTTAGAACTTATACTAAGGTTAAATAATATTTCAGAGAGAGATACTTTATTTCTGGAAAAAAATTATGAATGTGTAGAAATTATGAATTGATGGCGTATAGATGCTATGGTGATAGGTCTCTCATAAAGGTTTATTTAATTGTAACAGTGAGCTTTGGTGTAAGAAATGATAATAGTATTATTTCCCTCTGCATGGCATGGAATATTAATTATTTACTTTGGATAATCTGACCCTGTTAGTTTTCAAATATCACTCCTCACTAGGACCCTCCTTGATGCTTTCGGTTTCTTCTTGCAAAACTTAATCACAAGGCTATGCCATTTTTTCTAGCCAGGGAATGCCGACACAGGTGAATGCAATACCATGCAGCTATACTGATGAGTGCTTATTGGAAACAGTAAAAAATAAAAAGGCATATTGTCTTTGCTAAGTGAGACGAGATGATATTACTATTCTGCTTCCAGTCCCTGGGCTATCTAGCATTGTACAGCATTGTGCTATGTACACAAATTATGTTTTTTGGGAGGGGAGAGTGAAAAAGAGAGGGAACAGAGAGATCTTTTGTTTTAGACCAACTGACTATGGTCATGAAATAGAGTCAAGCGTCATAGCTGTTGCAATATCAGCAAGTGTGTGTGGATTTATCAAAGGTTTGAGTTTTTTAGGGACTCTTTCTAGCAGATTCCATGTTTACCCAATTCACCTCAATATTACTCAGTCTTTCATACTCTCAGTATTCACTGGAGCTTCCTCACCCTGACTTTTTGCTGTGGGATTGTTTGTCTCAGGTGCACAAATGTTGACTATAACAGCTTAAAATATTTATGGGCAGTTGAACACCCATTATGAGTGCTTTTTGAAAGAGATCATATGGCTTTTCAAAACACGTTCATAGAGGCAGCCAGAACTGTATTTTTTAACTATGGACAAGGCATGATAGTCATTTTAAGAACCTAAATTTGAGAAAGTAGTCACTGGCACCAGAGGAATAGCAGTCATCTTTACAGCAGGCAATTAACATGTGTGACTCCGGAATCCTCTCTGGGTTTATGTGATAAAACACTGAGAGGCTGATTGCACTGCTTTTCCCCCACAAAATGTAGCTTCCCTTTGATTCTGCGGAAATTCCTAATTCCCTGTTTGATTATAAGGTCCTGCACAAATCCTCAAGAGAGGTAAGCAGAGGTCCCTGTATGTTGGGTCTGTCACAATTTTCTTATAACAGCTCTATTATGGATAATTCCCTGGAAGTCAGCTGTAAAGCTCAGCAGGTCCCCTCCTGATATCCTTCACATTTGGATAATTAACTGAGCTGTTTGAACAACAGAAACTTTATAATGTGCAGCAGTGGGAGTCTTGCAGCTGATCAGCTTTACCTTCATCAGCACTTGTCATTTTAACACTTGAAGGGTAATGTTTCAGGATGAATATAATCTTCAAGCGGGAGAAGAAAAGATTTAAAATGTACAGGAAAATAAAGGCCTCAATAAATTTATTATGCAGGCTGTAATACGCCTTGTGCTGTGTTGCTCATGTACTCTGTGTTGCTGTATAAGAGGGATTTAGTCAACCTTGTTTCTGCACAAAATAGGCTTTGCTTGATTGCAAGGAAAAAACAAGTAACGAATCCTCATGGAAACCCATCCTCGACATCCTGAGAAATAGCAAGCATAAAACCTTCGTGCTGATCACAGCAGTCTTTTCCAGATAAAACTTAATTTGTTTAGAGACAGTAAAATGAAATATGCCCTAGCTTCTTATTTTTTGCTCAATTCATCTGATAGTTAAAAATGATTCAAGTACCAAGCCTTTCACTGGAGCTTAAAGGAGCAGTGTGGTCAGGACCTACTGAAATGGGGTAATGGTACAACTAGCTTCCTGGGTAGAGGGAGATCTTTCAGCAAACCAAAAGTAATGTCTGAGAATCTTCCAGAAAAAAAAATCTTATAGGGAAAGCTCCCCTTGTTCCTTTCCCTACATGATCTCACGCTTCTCATTCCCATTCACAAAGTATTCTCCTTTTTTTTACTGTCCGACGTATGGCTAGGATTCAAATCAATCTCCAACAGTATGATTAGTAAGTATTTTTCATTTCAAAATTCTTTCTCCTTGAAAATCAAAAGAGCTTGAGAAACTTCTTGGGAATTATCTCCTCTTTACTTAAAAAAAAAAAAAAAAAAAAAAAAGGTCTTCCTTCCTAGAGCGTGTAAAGAGTGAATGCATTTCTACAAGAGAAAAAGGCGGTATGCTGCAGCAAATTAAATTTTATGTACTTTTTCAGTGCCTTTCTACTATAAAGGCAACAGAGTAGCTATTGTTTCACATAATCTGTCACCAGAAAGATTGTCCTAGGCAAAAATGCTAAACCGTTATAAGGAATTCAAAGAATTCAAAACCTTAAAGAGTTCAAAGCTCAAAACGTTCTACTTGAGAGGCTACTGAATCTAACAAATAAGGAACATTATTGCGTTGGTCAAATAGAGTCCAATGATCATAGTAAAGTTTGCCCCCATATTTTTGGACTGAATTTGGTCCATAATAATTGGTTATTTAAACCTTCCCCACACCTCCATTTTTTTTTTGTCTAACCTCTATTAATTTAAGAAATCTACATTTTATAAATATTTAAGACTGTATGACATTTATTTATTAACCAACTGCCATAAAGACTATTTGAAATTAAGAGGGGTTTGTAAATCATGATGCATTATTTAATGTCCTGAAAGATAGTTGAGATAATTATTAATTATAGTTAGGTATTATTGTTGTGATGGCTAAACATGACTGGAATGAGAAATGTGGTTTAAAATTCAGCAAAAACAACATATGCACAGTGGTTAGAAATACAAATATTTCTTAAAGTAGTTTAACTTAATTTTAATGAACTACAAAGCAAATCTTCAAAGATTTATTCATTATTCTTAAGTTTCTGGATGCGTAGAGGCCTAAAGAACATAAATATAATCTGACAGAATACTGCAAATCAAAAAAAAAAGAAAAGTTAATTTTCTCTATGCCATGATCTCTTGTTATAGCCTAGTTATGAACTTTTCTGTGAATGAACATGTAAGTAGATGCATTGGTTCCCATAAGAGTTGTACTGATGAGGTTAAGATACACTGTTCTCAGGTCAGGTTAATGTTTGTCTTCTGAAAAGAATTTTTCAGTGCCTTTTTTATTTTTTTTTCCCTCACTTGGTTAACAGCAAGCACAATAAATATTGTGTTATATGAGAATGACTGATAACAGAGAGGCTGTTTGTTGTTATAAGCCATTCTTCTTAGCACAAAATAGACTGCTTTCTATAAGATAAGTAGAATGCTTTTTCAGTTAAAAAGGTTCCAGTTTCTCTAGGTCTTTACACTCCTCCGAGATGTAAACCTGTTCTTTAACAATACAAGCAATGTCTAGGCTTGTTAGCGTAGCCTCCCATGATAATATTTCTTTATCCTAATAAAGTGAAAGAATATGTAGTATAATAACTCACTCTGCAACCAGGTTAACTTAAATATTTTATTAAGACAGGGGCCATTAGACTGTAGCTGCAGTTAGATAAAGCAAAATTCAGTGTTAACCATATCAGGATTTTCTCTGACACCTTTCCCATATTGCTTTACATATTTTTTTGTAATACTTAAGAAATATTTCTCCCAAGTGTCACTGTGATCTCTTTCTTATAAATGTCTTGTGCTAGAATTGCCCCTGCAATGTACAACTCTACAAACGAAAAGTTAATATACTGAACAGCTTTAATCACCTACTGTAGCTCAGATAAGCCAATATTAAAACACATTTATGCATGAACAACTAATAACTAATAATTGAAAGAAATTACATGCAACCCTAGAAACCATTTCTTAATTGTAACTCATTAAAATAAATTATGGTATATTATCCCAATTACAATGCTGAAAATAGAATTTAGCAGCAGTTGTTCTGTCACTTTACCCTTCATTTTAGCTTTTTATGGCAGATATGTTTTGAAAATAATTTCTCCTAATCAGATGGTGTTATATATTACCAGCTAGTAGCTACACCTCTTTGCAAAGCTTATCCTTAGAGAGACACTGGGTTAAGCATTAAAACTTACACTCATTAGAGCTAATTGAATGTTATTGGCGTGAACATGAAGAGTTGCGGTGGTTCAAACAACATAGAGATATATAGATACTTATAATTGCATAGCTTTCTCTTGCTATATTTATTGTAGGCCATACAGTATTATTCTAGAAAGCTGATGTTAAAAATTTGATTGAACCTAGATGTAAGCTAAGTAGCCAATGATTTATTTGTTATTATTAGAGCCAGGCTTTGGGGCTTTTGCAATGACGCCTCTAACACTAAATATAAAACTGCACTGAACTTTCCAAATGCTGTCTAATCATTCATATACTGTGTGAACATTGCCTTTGCTATAAAATCAACTATTGGGAACCTCAGTGCTGCTCCCGAGCATCATCAATTGATTGCTTCACTTGAGACTGGGGACATCCAGCAAAGGACCCAAAGGAGAGCAAGCCAAATAGGGAACAGTTTGAGCATCCACAGTTCCCAGAAATTATGGGTGCTAAGACTTTCTGGATTTGGTTTATTTAATGAGAAGGATTAGTCATTTTCTTGAATTCAGTAATCCACAATGACTACAATATAAAACGTCCGGTTCTCTTGCAATGCAGTTACAATGTACCACCTACTTGCTCTTTGTTTTTAAAACCAACATCTTTGGAGCAAATACAATAAACAGGAAAAATCCTATTTCAGTCTAATCTGAAATTAAATTAATTATGTCAATTATGATACTGGTGTTTCAAGAATATGATTTTAATCTTATTTTCTAATCCTCATGGCTTCATTCTTGCCTTATAATAATTCTACTATCCCAAGTTGACTCTGAAAAGGATAAATGTAGCTTAAGGTTTGGAGAGGTCTATAGTGTGCAGTGGAATTAGTGAATTTTCTGAAGTAACATCAGAAAATGACCTGACAGAAAATATGACTGAAAATCTAATAGAGTTTATGGACAAGCTTCTTCTTCAATAAACTTATTTATATTTATTTAATAGCATTTGGCACCTGCAGAAATGGCTATAAACTTGTTACAATGGGTTTCCAGAACAGCTGCTGGGTGGGTGGATTTGGGGATTTTGGCAGATTGCTGTCCTCTGTTCCCTTTTGCCATGATCTCTGCTTACTATCAGCATGATTGCATTACTGACTCTGGCCTTCCAAGCGTTTTGGGGCTAATAACCTAAATGTTTTTCTACTCTCACCCCAGCTTGAAATACATGTCTCCTTTCAGCTGTTAAAAGAATGTGTGTCCTTCAGGAATGTGTGAAATACAAACAATTAGTGCTTGTCAGGGGAAGGAAAAGGAGAAAGGGGACTGATCCAGTGCACATTACAAATGAAATTGGAAGTTAGAGACATTTGTTTAGGCCCAGGAAACATAAAAGCTACAAAACAATTTCTATTTTCAGTGACATTATTGTAAACTAGGAGCTGTCTCGTCTTGTTTCTGCTTTCTCTGGAGGAGTGCTGTACTACATAACTGAACAAGTGTTTTTTGTAAGTTGAACTTTAGAGACTTTGTAGAACAAAATATCTTTTTGCCTCACTTATTGTTTCTCTACAAAAGGAAGAAAAAGGCTTTATACCAGGAACTCTCTGTCATTTAAGTTATCTCCTTCCATCCATAATACTGTTTTATAGACTGACATAAAAAGTAGATAAAAAGAGCTGGTACTATTAGATGAACTCCCTCAATCTCTGGTTTACTTGTGTTTTCCTGGAAGAAAAAAAAAAGAAAAAAAAAAGAAGCCACCATGGTTGTTTATTTTAAAAGTGATTCCATTTTTGTTTTACTCGTGTTCACTACAGATTACTGGGACTGAAAAGTGAAAACCTGGGAAGAAAAGGAGGAGCCTGGAAAAACACTGGAAAGAAAGAGAAAGAGAAGAAATGAGACGAAATCAAGAGAGGGGTATGCTAAGAAGCTGAGGTAACCAGAAGCATCATGAGTGCATCTATATGGATTTGAATTATTAAAATAGCTCCTTTCCCTCTCAGAAATATCCCCAAAGTTTCTGCTAAATGAATGCATTCAACCACTGAAATATTAGAAACAATCATAATTAAGAATTAAAGTTGCTCTCTAGCTGCATCATCTCTGGTGTCTAAGCTGTATGGTATGCTCTTTAATTATGCTATATCTTCCAAACTTTTACTACAAATTAGGTATCTAATCTAATGGAATAAAGATCACAGGATGGTTGCTGTTCAATCTTTTCATTCAGGATGATGAAGATACTAAATTATATTTTGCTCTGAATATCCATGATTTCTATTGCTGTACATGTTCCATATCTATTCATTATTATGTTGCTATTCACGTTCTTGAATGAGAGTCTGAGGCTCAGAATGATTGAGGCTTGAACTATAAGATTTCCACTGCTTTTGGAAATCTGGTCTGAGGCATGCAGGATCTGAATTTTTAGGCAAGCCAGGTCTTGCTTATGACCTTTCAGCCAAATCTGGCCTTCTGGACAGTCAGGTCACCTGTCTCTTCTGTAGGAGAGACAACAGCTGTTTGAGTACAAAATAACAAATATATCCTTTCTCCACGTCTGGTTATAGTCCAGTGAATAGGGGGAAAACAGCTGCTGAGCACATAAACTTTTCCTAACTGTAAATGCTGCCCTCCATTTCACCTTGTATACATGCAAAAGGATGACTTTGACTCCACATTCCCTCAGTTTTTGGCATTGTTGCTTGCCCAAGCAGTCACATACAAGTTACCGTAAATAAAGCTATTGCTGAGAGGTAGTCTTCTCTATTTTTCCTCCCTTTTTTTTTGAGAATTTCCATGCTTTTCCAAGAGAAGTGGCTGTTAGGTCCTCAGACCTGAAATAACTGGCTGCTGAGTTTGGCTCATGCCATTTTAGCAAAGTCAGAATTTTAGGTCATCATTTATGCATTCAGAATGCAAATGCTTTTGACTTAGTTATATCTACTGGTCTTCAGTCCTTTAAAAAGCCAGACCACAAATCGCTGGAGATCCAAGTGGCCCCTAGAGGAACAGTGTGATTTAAATTAATTCTCTGAACCTCAGAATAATGGTATGATGAAGAGAACACACAAACATGCAAAATATTTTTTTTTCAACATGGTGCTTAGTTGCTAGTTAACCAGAGGTTAATTCTTTCCTTGTCATGACAACTATGCCCAATGTACTAGTCCAATACTGAATTCCTCTAGTGCATCACACTCACATGTGCTGTTCTCTCATATGTTCCATTCAGGTCAGAGACTGAACACAAAGAACTGTTTTTCATTTCATTTAAGAATTGTTACACATTGCTGCGGCAGGGGAGAGGTGGAAGTATGATGACAGTTTAATGGGTAAGGAATCATTTATGTTTCTTGTATTGCTAATTGAATATGTTATATTAATTGACATATTCTAGTACAAATGAAAACAGGATTCCATCTCAGGAGATTTAGAATAAGATATATGGAACGGGTTGACCAGGGAACTGGTGGAGTCACCGTCCCTAGGGTTGTTTAAGGAAAGGTTGGACCTGGTGCTTAGGGACTTGATTTAGTGGGTGACATTGGTAGCAGGATGCGGTTGGACCAGGTGATCCTGAAGGTCTCTTCCAACCTTAATGATTCTGTGATTCTATATTTCAAAATTACTTGGTACTTATCCGCAGATTGAATTGCTGCAGAAATGAGATTGAACAGTTATCTGCAAATTTATCTTCAACTCTATCTTCATATAGCCTGTATAGCATGAAATCAACGATTCAAAATACCAGATTTAAATCTAGAATTTGCTTTATTACTATAGGTTGCAAGTAGCATGTTCTATAGCAGCCAAATAGCCAAATACAAGCCTCAGCAGGCAATGGTCCTTGTGTTTGTAGCCCTTGGGTTTGAAGAGAAGAAAAAGAAAGACCTCTGTGACTTTTATTGCTGTTAGAGGAATGTCCCGTCTCTGTTAGATAATTTCATTGGTTTAGATAGAAAACCAGAGAAAGTAAAATACTTTTTTTTTTTTTTTTAACCCACCCTCTCCTTTTTAACATAACTCCTGGTACAGTTATTTTATAACCAATATATATTTGGCCAAATTAGGATTAGGATGAAGTAAACAAGATTCTGTGGGACTGAAAACCAAGAGTTTATTAAAGCAAGAACTTTATCAGTACCCACTGAGATAATTGCATAGTCTTGTAATTAAAAAAATAAAGATAATTGCATAGTCATAGTAATACAAAGATGCTGTGGAAAGGGACAAGGATCCATATGAAAAATATTTGTTTGTATGAATAGAAAGGACAGTTATTTGGAGCAGTGGAAACACTAGAAGCATGTTACACTATAACTCAAATTGCACTGTGGGTTTAGGTTAGTATTAAAGTAAATGTAAATTGTGTTCTCCTACTCTGTGTCCAAGAAAACCACAACACACTGTTGATATTACACTAGAGCCACTCTTTCATCTCCTCATTACCACTGGAGCTAGCAGAGATTGTGGTTTTACACTGCTGCCATCAAGAGACTTTTCCCCCAATAATAGTGAAATTCTAGTTGTTCAAAATACACTGAGTTCATGTTATCAGTATCTCTGTAAGTAAGTTCTGTAATCTTCCACATAGCAAGAGTGTAGCTTGCCTCCTTCTTCTACTGCACATTCCTTTTGTACAGGAGCTTTGCCATACACAAATTTTCCTGCTGCTGCTGTTTAGCAGAGACTATTTCAAAAAAAAAAAAGACAAAAAAAACAACACACACTTTTTTTTTCCAAATGATGTTTCAAATGAAACATAAAAAGCATAAGATAAGAAGTAAGCATTAAAAAAAAGAAAGTCAAACTCCTTTCTAATCTTTCTCCAATAGACTTATAATGGCTTTTATCATTTTAATACTGGAAAACAAATGTTACTATTACAGTAACCTGAATTTAACCTCATGACACTGCTCTGAGGGACAAATATATCATTATTTCCATTTAGCAGTGGTAGCCTGAAGCATAGATAGATTTGTGTGTTTGGCCCAAGGTCATGTAGAAATGCTGTAGTAGAATTATAATTAGAGGCAAGATCTGACTGCTAGTCTAATAATTATTAGCTATCCTTTCTATGCCATTAATGGTAATGGGAAGCATTTATACTCACCTAGGAGAACAGTAGCCTGAAGAAATGTTTTTTTCCAACCATGATAGAAAAGAATCTGGTGCATTCTGTAAGGATTCCTCTTGGCCTTAGCTAAACTTGTCTGGGCTTAACCTCGGTAATAAAAAAATCAAAGAGGTTGCTAAGTGAAATTCTGCTCTCCATAGTGCCTGTACAATTAGCATTGTGAGGTACCAGCTTTCTGGCACTTCAGTATTCCGGGCCAAATATCTTCTGTTTAAAAATAGAGAGGTACTGTCTTCACCTGGCCTTCCAAGTCCGTTCTAGACACAAAAAGTCTGTCTGGTTACCAGTGGTGTATGCATCAACAATGATAGAGATTATCTGCATGATACTTGCTGTAGTCAGCTAATCTTTTCCTGGTCCACAAAAGGTAGAAGGACTTCTTGCTCTTCGGAAAGATAAGGAAAACAAGATAGCTGATTAGTCAGAGTGTCAGAAAGATATGGCAGTAGATGAGGTCAAAGAAGGAGATATGTCATTCTTTTGTTTCTGTTGCTGTTTGTCTATTTTCTGTAGTGGAACAATGCTTTCAAGGCTCTACATTGCCAGAACTGACAGAGTGCACGGGGACACTTTTCCAGCTTGCTTAATTTATTCTACAATATGAGGTCCTACTAAGAAAAGGACTGAGCTACAACTATCAAAATTTGTAAGTTTTCAGTGCTTATACTTTTGACACCTGGATCCTCCATAAAAATACACATTTCATATGCCTAAGATACAGATAGATGGAGCAGGGATGTCACAAAAGAAATCAGAACTTCAATTAAAATTTTATAAGAAAATAAAAATCAGTCTTAGATTGGCAAAATATTTCTTTGAAGCTTCACTATGTTGCTTTAAAAAAAATCTGTGACGTCTCTATATATCACAGGAATCTCTTTGTATTGCAAAAGATTGCCACTTACATGGAAATGAGAACTTTTATTCCAACATAGCAAGTGATGCAGTTCCACTAGCAGATACTGTGCATGAAAACATCTCTATAAGATCTTTGTAAGATGTGAGGGAGTATTAAGGGGTGGGGTTTGGGTGTGTGTGTGTGTGTGTGTTTTCTGTTGTTCCAGTGACATGTCATTGAAGTTAAGTTTATCACTCTGCTAAAATGTCTCACTCTATGTAATTTGATAGTGGTAGCAAAGAGGGGACCAAGCTGTTTATATAAGACATATGTTATACTCTAAATAAAGGTTTTTGTAATCTAACTGCTAATAAAGCTCCACGCCTTGCTGACTCCAAAGAAATATATATACATATATATATAGTATAGTAATGCCACCCAATAGATGGCAGTATAATCTTTATAATAAAGGAGTTTTATAGTGAGTACAGAGACATTTGGGATGAATTTCAGTTTCTGGCTGCCAACTGACAAAAGAAATATGGGAGTTTTTGTTTTAAAAAGCAGCACTATTGGAAAACATAGCAGAGTGCATAGTTTTCTAATAGGACTTTTGTCAGTTCTACTTAATGCAATCACAATTTTGTTCCTTGGGCATGCTGTTATTCTCACTAATCAGGATTAAAAAGTACAGCTTGAATGGTTCCAAATGATCACTGATACTTGACTATAAAAGACTTTGTTTCTTTTTATTGAACAAAAGCTTAGAAAGGGGAAATTTTAACTCTTATTAGAGTTAGAAATATGTATGCAGATAATGTACGTGCATGTGTACACACGTGCGCACACAACTGTTCAGTCTTCAGGTTGTCAAATAAAAAAAAAACAACACCTTCCTCTAGGAAAATTTGTTTCTAAATATACTGTTGCTGCATAGCTATTATTTTGAAAAGAATGATGAATAGAACTGTATATGAAAACAAATTCTCTTGCTAGAGAAGATGAACCCATGTCAGTCTGCATTCTTGACATTAGGGAAAGATGAACACTAGAAACATGAACACTAGAAATGGGAGCACTTCAAGATCAGAGATATCTCCATTTATGAATAATTTATAGCTTTGAGAACAATTATTTCCTAATTTGAGGGAAAACTGAATGTTAAGTGATGGATTTGCAAATTTTATTTGAAGAAAATATTTACTTCAAGCTTTCTGTTGATCCTGATCGCCAGTCCTATATTTATAGCAAGAAAGATACCCTATTTGGGAATAAAAAGAAAGGCAATTCTGTGATCACTTTTTGGAATAATCCCCTTTCTCTCAGAATGAAAAGGTTAATAGTTCACTAGGTGCTTTATCTTATGTCAATATTATGGGTGTTTCTAATTTTGGATTCAGAAAATAACTGAACATGATTACCAGAAATACCACACCACACACACATACAGACCAGGGTAGGACTATTTTCTCAGTATTAACCAGCTTACATAATACAGACTGTCAGTAAAATACTCTTGCCACATCCATTCTTCTAGATATACATATTACACTTCAAATAAATCACTCTATATGTGTATATCTGTACCTATACATGTTTCTTTATGGTTGCTAAAATAGAACTGCAGTTTTTAAAGACAGTAGAAAAATGAAACTTCAGTTTGAAAATTATATTACCCTCTATCAGATGAGAAAAGCTTTCTTTCCAGCATATCTTGTAACATTTCATGTCCTTCTCCCACTGAAATGCCTTGACTTTCATCAGGGCAATTTGAATTAAGCAGAGAAACCCCTGTGCACCCATAATTAGAGACGATTGTTAAATATTGTAGGTAGTGCATGATTTTGGAATAATTAAACCCACAAATTTCATAATGCAATACTATTCTGATTTGAGGGAGGAATTTTCTGAAATATTCTCTTTGTAATAATTCAGATGAAAGTATAACTTATATTACTGATAAATCGTATGTAAATAAAGGAACGGTTGGATGGAGTTTTTTCTAAAGAATAATTACCTATAGTTCAAAATGTTGTTCAAATTGATGATTGATACTTAATTAGTCATCTATGGAATCACTATCTAATGATTTAGCAACATGGAAACTAATAGTACACTGCGTAATATTAAACTTATAGTATAAGCATAGGACATAAAATGGGCAATCAGAAGCAAAATGAAAGTAAGATGGTTCTGAAATTCTGCAAATACGTGGTGGGGAAATGAATGACGGTTCAGTTCAAATCACTGTCTTCTAGGAAGGCTACAGTGAAAATACTAACGAGCAATTGGAATCGTGGAGCAACAGAAATACTTTACTGTAAGAGGAAACTACAGTTCTTTTACTGAAGGTGAGGGGAGGACATAAGTAGATACACTGGAGACTATTTGTAAATCTGGTTGCCTAGTTGTATTAATTTTGGTTTTGAAAGGTGATTCTGTCTCCTTGCACTCTGTCATTGTGGTTTTATACAGAATCAATGAAAGACAGAATGGGGGTAAATCCTTCAGCAAAAGAGGAAAGGGAGGGGAAGGAAAAAAAAGAAGAATAGTATTGCAGAGACCATTTTAGCTCTTCAGAGGTCCCTCAATCAGGATGACATAAAAAGTTTAAAAAAAAAAAAAAGAGAAACACAGCACATTTGCTTTCAGTTTAGGATCTGTATCTTCAATGTTGAGTCTCCCAGGAAATAAAGGATGTGATGTCGTACTCTACTAGTACAAAAAAAAAAAAAAAGTGAAGAAAGTGAGGGTAATTGCTTTATTTGGCATTGATCCCACCAAATTTTAAGTACTTAACTGAGGATCCTAATTAAGAGTGTAGTTGTCCTAGGTTCTCATATAATCAATAGAGAGAAGCTTCTAGAGGGCTATTCAAGTCTTGCATTAACTCAATCACTGCAGGGGAAGCTGTCTTTCTCTGCTGAGTCTTAATCAGCTTTTGCCTAACAAACATTTGTTAGGTTGCTTCACATTAGAGAGGGTGAGACCAGACCTTAAATGTTGAGAAGTGGGCTCTTGAGGTGGTTTGTTTCTCCTTTTGTGCTATACTGAATGGAATTTGTTCTTTCCTCTTCTGCCTTTTATTCTATTCTGTAGATTGGTCTGCTTTTCACGTTTGGGTGAATTGAGTGAATACAGAAATCAAAACATTTGACTCAGAACATGCTTCTCATCAAGGATTAAAAAAAGAAAAAGAAACAAAATCATAACAGCAGTCCCTTAATGTACCTGAGAAAGTACAGTATTTTCTTAAGACCTTTAAACAGAAGCATGAAAGGTAATGGACACATACTCTGTCTTGAACTGAACTCTCTCAGGGTGTTTTGTCCTTAAAGTTATTTGTAGTTCCTGTTTGCCAGGTATGTTGTCATTCTGACTTATATGTGAACACTGAACTCTTTCCCGTTCACTAACGTAACATCACTGTGGGTAATAGCCTGTGATGGAGTTATTTGCTATTTTTGAGCAATTACTTTAATCATTTCTTGTGTTCTCTGTTTCAAATTCCCTGCTGTTATGAAAGCCTAGAGAGTCTCAGACCTAAAGACGGGAACTGGAGACAGAGTTGATGAGTTACTGACATCCATCTCAGCCCTACATTCAACTGGTGAGATCAAGAACTTTAGGTTTGATGTGAGGTTTTTGAATTGCTTGGACCAGGCTTGGCTTTCACTCTAAGGTCTAGCTCAGGTTGCTTAAAATGGCACAGGCATTTTTTTTCCCTTAACAAAAGAAACAGAACATTATTTTTAGATGCCTGAAGGGCTGTCTGTCTGACTCACAAACCAACCCATGTAATCAGCTTCAGAACTTAATAACATTGTTCAAGTGAGCAGGGATGCAGGCTGCAAGATTAAAGAAAGTCAAATGCACATAACAGCTCACTTCAACTTTGCAATCAGACAGGTAATTATTATTTCTCAGGATGCCATAGTCCAGCAATTATAAAATTTAAATATTAATTTTAGAAGTCTTAATTATAGCAACCAGAATAGTTCTGTTCAAAATAGTCCCAAAAATAACTTTGCAAAAAGCTAATAGCAATTTACCTGATTGAGGAACAGGTAGAGATTTAATTAGAAATGGAAAATGCAGTTCGCTTCTATTTGCATAGTAAACAGAAGAAGAATTTGATCTTTTGGGGGAAGTTTTTACTTGTTTTTTATTATTGAAATAATAGGTTATCAACAAATTCACAAAAAATAAGGTTCGATTGATGAACATAAACATATGATTTGCCTTGATTTATGCCTGATCTGTGTCTATTTTATTTATCTGTAAATATCAGATACATAATTAAGGTATGTAAACAAAGATTTTTACAGCATCCATTTTCTGATATGTGGAAATAACATAGTGTGCTGATTTGCTTCTCAATGTAAATCTGTCTTGAAACGTATACTTCCCTGGGGAGTAAATATTATATAGGTTTTTTTTTTGTTTGTTTGTTTGTTTTTTTTCCTTTTTGTCTCAAAGAGTGGTTGTGCAAGGAGAGGTAATGCTTTGTTTCTGTGGTTAACACATCTAGTGAGATTTAATGTCTTCACACTGCAGCTAATGTACTCTCTATACTGATTGTCTATACTGAGAAACCCAATTGAAACATTTTGGCAGTAAACTCAATGGTGTTACCAGCAGTACTAATCCAGAAGGCCATGCCATCATAAATACATAACAGTTAAGGTTCATCGATTAATACTGTAGAATTTAGAGACTGCAGCTGTGATTATACCAGGCTCCATAAAGCCTGCTGTAGAGACTGCATGCTATAAAAATACAAGAAAGCAAATAAGAAAGTATATTCCCTATTTTACAAAATGGGAGAACCAAGTCATATAAAATTTAAATAATTTGTTTCATACCCCACAGAATGTTACTTGATTCTTTTCTTAACTACACTGTTTCAGTTAATTCAGATCTTTTCCCCCTTTCATGTGTTTTATTGAACTAAGTCATATTCCCTCCTTTCTTTATGGAGCACAGAATATAAAGTCTTCATTTTTCTATTTCTTTCATTTTTTTTTTCTTTCCAGTTGTCAGGATTTATTTTTGAGGATGTCATTTGCAACCTACTGTGACCCTCTCTCTGAGTTTCCAAAATTGCTATGTCTTAGCTGATGTAAGAATTATTACAATATTTCACATTAGTCTTTATTTACCTATGATAGATACAGAAAAAAAAATGGTTTGTGATTAAAAAATAAAAAATAAAAATGTTTACCATGCAGTGGAGGGGATATTCAGAATCTTATGCTGTTAGAGCTGGTGTCAACAGTTCAAGAAGATGTATATTTATTTTCTCTTTATTGCATAACAAGAAACTTTGCTTAAAGGAAAATAGTTTTATTGTTCTGAGAGAATTTTTGTAATTTAAAGATTCAATACTGTGGGCTTGAGGGTAGAAAGAAGATCAAGCAGATGAAATTCTTTCTAGCTTGGTAATTTTATCATTTTACTGAGATTGGAATTCAAGTATTTGTTCAAGGAAGTAATTACTAAATACAAGGTAGAATAAGACTTGAAGAGTGTGGGAGAGAACAGCAAGTAAGGACCACTGGAACATGGAAAACTAAGGTTCATTCCACAAAATTAAATCAGCTTCTGTGTGTGCTAACAATAGACAGCTGGGCCCTCTGCATTGCTTTTGCTCATCATGACCAGAAATTTTGTTTGGGGCATGAGATATTTTGTGGATTTTAGTGACTGAATCTCTTCACAAATGAACAATTTCTGATGAAAGTTTTTAACTGGGGAATTTCTGATTAGCTGTGGACGATAGGAGGAGTTACTTCAGGACTATGCAAAACCAGTCTACATCCCAGCAACCCTGAAAGCATCCCCCTCCTCCACTGAAAAAACATTGGTCACTTTTTCTACTGCAGCTGAATTAACCAGAAAAGATGCAGTGGAAGCAGTGGCAGTAAATTACATAAACTGTGTGTTGCCCCAAGCCCTATCTGAATTAATCTTTTCTCTGAGATATGTGTCCTGAATTTAGATAACCATACTAGCCTTTTTTATACTGTAGAAAATGTAGAATACAAATACTTTGTGGAATACAATGTAAAAATAAATGATCCGATGACTCATCTTTAACATAAAGCATGGCTTCTAAAATAGAAGGAACCTTTCATGATTTTGGAAATGGCTTCTCATGGTCCCTGATAAATTATTTTTTCTTTCTCCAAGTGGAAACCAAGTGAACGGTGTTGAGAGCCATCAGAAAGAGGTAGTCTTTACAATTTACGCCATTGGTCAGAAAATCAGTTCAGGACTGAGAAAGCTGCATATGTTACCAAGATTAGTTTACATGCTCTCACAGTGGTATCTGATTTTGTACAGGTGTTGAAACATGTTAGCTATGGAAATAGATTAAATATACCATCAAAAATAAAAAAGGAACAGTCACCAAAACCCAAATGGCTTTTTCTGACAATGCCTGAATGTACCATCTGTTTCCACTGCATTATAAATTGATGTAGAAAATTGATATGCAGTGCTATTTCTGGGTAGCTTCTCATTTGCATTTGCTTTTGTTAAAAATGGACTTAACTGAAAACCATCACACTGAAATCTGCCAGACTTTGGAAGGAAGTGTTCAAACCAGCCTGGGGTCTTCCACCCCAAAGCTGGATCCACATCTAAATGGTGCAGCTGCCCACATATGTATAGTGTGCTAAAACACAACTTTGGATCTAGACACCACACAGCTTGTCAGATGTTCAGGCTCCTGATCCAAATTGTCCACTTTTATTTAGGACTGTAACAATTGAATAATTATAATGACATAAGGCTTACCACCTAGCTACATTAAATAACCATCTAATCATTTAACTCAGGCAGCCAATAAGTAATAACAGTATGGTTACTTTTACCCAATACCAAGAATACAAACTCCGTCTTCTTTGACTTAATATGTACAATACTATGAAATCACTGTATAACAGTTTGCCATGGTCATGATTGTAATTAATCTCAATGTAAATCAACATCCCAAAATATCATTTCATCCGGTGGCTGGAGGGAGCTGCTTCCGAACCCTGTGTAATAGTCCAATCATTTCCAGGCAGAAATGGAGCAGCCAAAATGCTCCTCAGACCTAAGCTGGTGACATATTGTCTCTGCTGGAGACTATACTGGGCAAGAGCAGATGTAGATGAAACTCCTTCCTGACATCTGCTTCTTTCTCTATGTGACCTGTGTTGGAGAGGCTTAAGAGATGACAGATGCAGGAACCAGTTACAAAAGCTACATGTCTGTGCTGGATATGTCTGCTCCATGCCCAGATGTATTTGTGTAGCAACTATTTACATGGTTTTGCTTCACAGAAGAGTAAGCTTTATTCCAAAAAGCAATATCCTCTCTCTTCTGTCCTCTAATAATTCTGAAATAAGATTTTCCTTTTTTTTTTTGGGCCTCTCTGTTCATTATTATATTTGTTTTAAGTGCTTCTGGAAGGAAAAAATCAGAAAAGTTTGCATTTATCTCTTATTTGAATATTCTACTTCAGTGTTATCACCTAGGTTAGCTACCTCCTGAAAATGAACTGATTGCTCTTGATTTCCAAGGATCTAACTCGTGATGTTAGTAACCGTTCAGGAAGTCAATAAGACACAGATCATTTGCACATTTAATTAAATCATATTTATCCTATTAGTAATTTTTCAAATGCTGTTGCATCAGAGAGCAGGAAAAAATAATAAAACGTGAAATTAAATAGTTTAATTTACCATTAGACATGCCTGTCTGTGAGCTTTGAAGACTATCAAACTCCAAGCAATAAATGCATGCTCATTCTGTAGCCATGTCTAGGCAAAAAAAAAAAAAAAAAAAAAAAAAAAAAAAAAAAAAATTAGACTCTTTTTCCTGTTTATACCATACATTTCTTTAGAAGGAGTACAAACCTGGAGTTGTATTGTGTTTGGATGGATGATCATGGAGTAAGACTGCAGGTCTGCCCTACACTCTAGACATAGATTCAGATAAATAAAGCCACAGGTATCAGATGACAATTTTTCTGAAAATGAATGCTCTTTCATTTCCCCCTCCCAATGTTATTTAGCAAGGCCTGTAAAATTTTACTTTGAAGGCCGTAAAAAAATGGTACCTCACCATACTTTGTAGGGTCAACTGAAATTTTTTCCAAGTTTCTGAGGCTGGAAACATAAAGGACGAGACTTAGAGAGGCATTTTAATTAGAGGGGTGGATAAATTCATAAAAAATGGCAAAATACCCATTGGAATGTTTCTACTGGAAGAAGAATTTGTTTATTCCTACTAATTTTCCTGATTAATGGTTTATTCAATTAAATATTTGATGGACACTGCTGAACATACTTTTGAAAAGACTGAACATCAGAAGACATTTTTTCCCCTTGACTCTTTCTGAAGAGCACAGGGAATTATTAGGCATTTAAATGTATAAAAAAGCAGACCTATTTAATTCATTTGATGAACATAAACCAGTTTCCAGTCCTCTTCTCACAAAGACCTACAATAACCAATAACTGAATGTTTGTTAAGAACTCATTTAACAATAGAGAAATGAAGTAAAACAGAAAGTAAATTAATTGTCCAGGGTCACAGAAAGAGTAACTGACTGAGATGTCAATTAAATCAATGTGTAGCAGTTTCTTTTTAATGTACATGTTATTCTGTATTTTATAGGCTTAACCTGATACTTTAGTGAGATCATGCAATACTTGGTCAAGAAAAAATTTAGCCAGATTTTCTGCTCTGGATTTACTCCTGGGAAAATCGCAGCTGTGTTATGTGAAGGACTCAATCTATAACTGGTTAGATAATCTTTTTCCCACTAGAAACTCTAAAGATAAAACAACTTTAAATCAGTGTTAAAGCAACATTAAAGGAGTATTGATCCTATTGAACGATGAAAGTGTATATGTTGTGGTTATCTTATCCATCAATAAAATATATAGACAAAAGAAGCTTACAATCCTTGTGGTGGTTGACAGCAGCAGTAAGAAAGCATTGGCAAATCAGAGACTTTTACTGATCATTTATATGCTAATATCTTTCAGTTAGGGGGGTCTGTGTCAGTGACACTCTCACCTCCAAGATATAGATGTGGAATGGTGGAAGTTTTGCTGCCAACTGATGAGGAACTGCCAATGTATTCCTACCTCTTGCATGCGAGCTTCATCAACTGGAGTGCTCAGCAGCTGGGAATAGCTGCTGAGCGTAGTAAATTCAAAACAATCAATTTTCCTCTTCAGCAGGTGATTTTTCCATTGGGCCTCCAAAAGAGTTAGAGAAATAAGATCTGAAGTAGATGTGTCTCATGCTGAAATAATCTCTACAACAACTTTAACCATTTTTCCATCTCCTGAAGATGTTGAAACATATGCTCTGTCTCTCAAGACCAATATGATGAATCTGTAGATAGCCAAGAGTGTATTAGTTACCACTCCAGCTAACGGTGGCATCCTAGGAGAATGATGCCGTAAGAATTGACTACTGTTTAACCCCTGCAGAAGTGATCTGTTGGAAGTGGTTTGGGTGTAATATGGGGGAAATCTTGTACTACAGCCATGCTTGTTCTGCAGAATTAGTGAAAAAAACTTTCAGTTTTGCAGGCTGCCAAAGTTGTAGCTTTTACAGGCACTGAGAACACCATGAACTTGAAATTTAGTCATTCTTAGAAATGATTTAGAAGCATTCTACCTACTAAGGGGTCTTGTCAGACTATTTTTTGTGGGATTATAGTTACATCTTCCTCACTTTCCTGCTTTTTTTAACCTACTGTTGTAGTGAAGTACATACAGGCTACAAAAGGAACCTGCCACACATTGGGGAAGGCAAGGAAAATAACTACACATGAGGTCTATGAACAGGGAAAAAATAAATATAATTTGAAAAAAGAAGTGGATAAATTATTTTCTTGCTAATCTTTGAAGGCTATAACAATGGTAAGTGTTGCATCCAATACCATGTGGAAAATAGTAGGTTTGCTGTATCTCTTTAAATTGTTCACAAATAATCTACTGAAAAAATTATTTCTGCCTTCAAAAAAAAAAAAGCTAACAAAAAACCCTACACAGATGATAGATTTTGAAAAGATATACATAAATGTGAATTTGTCAGTGAGTATAGTAGTGAAAATGTTACCCATCACTGCTTTTTTAATGTCTTTTATGATGTATAAACTTGGGGAAATAACTGATTAACTTCTAAACTGTATCACCTTGAAAGAGACTTTAACAAACCTGTTTCTCTTCCAAGGACATTAAACTGTATAATGCGTTCCTAATCTGAACTGTGGAAAGTCCAAGCAGGCAGACAGCCAAGCCTTCACTCTTTTCTTAAAAATTACAACTGGAGACGTTATTGGAAATATAAAAACACAATACATTTTTTTTTTGGTGCTGAATGGTAGACAGAGGGCTTTGGTGGGAAAATTGTTAGGCACCTTGCACAGTCCAAATATTATGATACAAGCATTATCAGAATAAAGTCCATTGCCTTAAAGTTCATTTAGTTTTGAATCCTAAATGACTGCCTTGATTGTTAATTTTTATACTCTGCCACCTGTACCATGCTGAATGGGTTAAATTAATATTTTATTTTTATATGTGCAACATAACTTATCTTAAGTAATTTCACCTAGTCATGCTTTACTTTGCTTGAATGACTTATTATGATAATTTTTGAGTGTTTGATTAGGTAACAGTTAACATTTAGATCCAAACCTGTCATATTGTCTCTTTTAGGGATGATCATGCAAGTATTTACAACCAGACATCATTTATTCTGAGTAGCCCAATTAACTGTGCTGTGAATAGACCTGGTTTCAAGCTGTATAAAGTGTTTCTCAGAATAGGACTTTAATTTTTAAGCATTTCAGAGGAAAAAAGTTGTGAACTGCCATGTAAATGCTCAATTGTACTGTTTGCACATTATTTAGCATTACATAAGTATGCTTTTCACTGCTGAATACATTATAGATTTCTGAGAGAGCACACAGGTGATGTTACATTTCTAGAATCTAGGAAGGGGCTTAATTGTTAGCTTCCTAGTTTTTGCACAGCTTGTATTTTCATAACCCTTGCAGTTGTCTTTAATGATTAACATTTGCCAATGTTTTAATTCTCAGAGCTCATCTATGCTCATTGATTGCATTAATGCACTCCTTTATTTGTAAATAATTCCATATTTTTCCTTTATTCCCAAAGTATTCACTGGGCTGTGTCTATTCAAGCCAAGTAGCCTATTGTATTAACTCCTTCTGTATCTATTCACAGGTATTATTTTGCCCCTTTCCCATTTACTCATAATTTTAAAAAGTTGGAACACTTCTTTTATGTTGCTTTATGTCATTAATATAGAAAGTAAAAAGATGGAGACCCTGCCTAATTAACTTCTCAATAGCTTCAAAAGATCTATTAACTGTCTGTTCACCATCTTTGTCCAAATCTCAGCAGTTGTCAAGGGGAGTACAGCTTTGTATAAAATCTGTTGATTTATCCTAGCCAAATATTATGCCCGTAGCATCTGCACTGTCTATTTTGTGCACTTCGATGTAGTAGTAAAAATAGTTTCCAAGATAGTGTCCACAGCTGGTTCAAAAATAAACAAATGTTTCAGATCAGATTCATAAATGCAAGTCTGTTTCTGAGGACAGGTGTCAAATTTTGAATAGCTGTGCTCCATAGTGAGCTACTAAGCATCAGTCATGAGCCTTCTAGCATCTTCTGGTTAATTGTACAAATGTTCACAAGTCTTAGATGTTTTAATTATTTGAGATGGATCAATTATGCATCTAAGAATTCCTCCTGGACATGCGGTGGGGGGCTGTGGAGGATTTGTTATTATTTGCAAGAAGGTTGTCAGCCAATATGAAAATTGAAACAGTGCAGCCTGAATTAGCAACCACCCACTATCCAAATCTGAGAACACATAAACCAAACAATTCACAAAAAAATAGCCTGCAAATTAGTTGTCTAAACTGTTCCAGGAAAGCTTACGCTTAGCACACGTATTAATGACGATGAGACTTAGCTCATGAACAATTCATAAATCTAATCGAACTAACTACGTAACAAGTATTATTCATGCAAAACAGAGAGATAGCTCTATTAGCTTCCTGTTGTCAAGGTACATGGAAACTTATACAAAAGGCTGTGCTCTTCAAGTCTGTCCTCATTTGGCTTTTTCTGCACAGATAAATTGTGATTGAAATTAAATAACCTGGTTTACAGTTTTTATGGTTAGCCCTGGGCTTTTCTTCATGTAATGAGTATTTCTGGGCTTCCTGAATTATAGCACTACATGTAGAGGTTTTCCACAGACCTCCACCGTGTAAAACAGGAGCTCTGTGCTTTTCTCATATATCTGTATGGATGACTTCTGTGTTTTTGCACATAAAATTGTAAAACCACACTGAAGATAGCTCTGTTAGTGTGTAAGAAAAAAATCATGTTGGAAATCATTGTGTATTATCTGCCTTGTCATTTAAATGTTCCTCATCTTTAAAAGTAGACAAGAACATATCCTTTTTCCTGTATTATTGATAGGGCTGAATCTTAGTCTTTTCTTCTGTTCTGGCTTTGATTGTAAATTTTCTTACTGCTTTTTCTTCCTGCATTCATTTCTATACAGTGTTTTTTTTCAGTAAAAGAAAAATCATCCTCAGCTATTCACATGTTGTGAACATTTACTGAGCACCAGTTTACTCTGTTGAAATATTCTGTGCTATTTGATGTTCATTTTGAGTTTCATCCATTATTGTTCACTTGTTTTAGCAATCACAGTGATTTATGTTTTCCTTCTGCTTTCCAAATGCTTATTTTAGAAACATTTTCTATTTTTTTTAATGTTGTTCAATGATGAAACTTATGGGGACATACCATATCAGGGTTATTTTGTGCACTCCGTTTGTCTCGGAAAATGTGGAATATTTTACCTACTGCTACACTTCAGTTACTAAGGAGTTAATGCAGTGATTGCATTTTGAAGGTGTCTAGAAACCCTACCAAGGATCAGAGCCCAACCTCCAATCCTGTGCAGAGCCACCCAGCTCCAGAGGAATACGAGGACGGGTTATTTTGTGAGAATCAGGGGAAGGTTCAGAGGGCTTGAGAGCGCCATGCAAAAGATGGTGCTCTCTGAGAACTGGGGTTGATTTATCTAAAGGACTGTAAAAAAGAGACCCAGGAACAATTTTCAAATATACAAAGGATTGTTTCAAGATCTAAGGGAATGAGTTATGTCCAGTGATGACCTTATACTGCATCAAAGGAGACTAGTTTAAGTAGAAAGCTTTTCTAATGTAAGAAGAATTAAGCACTGGAATGAAGTACTCATGGAGGCTGGAGGACCTTCCTCACTGGAGGCTTTTTATCACAGGTTAGAATCATAAAATCATTTATCAGTTGTTCATGCCACAGGTTGTGAGGTGGCCCTGTACAAGAATGAAGCAAATCAATTGATTGGGAAATTTTGCTTAGGTACTGAAGCTGACATGGGTTACACCAGACTGAGCATATGGAGCAGTTAAGCACATGGCCTTTGTACTGACCTTTTACAACTGCTCAGTGACTATTTCAATTTGAGTTGCATCTGACTGGTAAAGACAGTCAAACAAAGACATAAATACAAAGTCAAAAGAGGCAAAGGAATATTTGAATACTAATTTCGTTTCTGCAATTCCTGTAATTATAATTTGATAAGAACATAAATGCGTGTACAAAGTGCTCTAGCCTCAGTTTGTATAATGTGGATATAGAAAGAGGGTCAGCAGGTTATGTTCAGTAGGTGAAGGAAAGGCTAATAAATCAAAGAAAATGAAATATATGTTTTAGCCAATAAAACAGTTCCTTATACTTGTCAAAAAGTGTGTAGTTTGGTGTTTCCACATTTTGAGAGACCTCTTGAAATGCATGCCTTAATAGGTCTCTCTTCTTCTCAACTTACTTGTTACACTGTACAAATCAAATTTAAATTCACAAAATTATTAATGGCTAATAAAGGGCTGATGAGAAATAGTGATGTCCTAGATGGTTGCAAATTGTTCCAGTGTCACTGTCTACTTCTCTGCTCCAGTGCTTTGAAATGAGTCAGTAGTCAAAATTTAATTTGTTCAGTTTAATTAAATTCCACCTGAGTAAATATGTGTTGCACAAAGTTGAAGAAGATGCTGTAGTCTTCTGTGTGATGTATGCAGTTGAGATCTATTCTGATAGCATGCAGCCTTAGGATATAAGTTACTCTCTTCCACAAAGGTAAGCACCATATAAATACATAAATAACAACTTTGAAGGGCTTGTAAGGAAAATTATATAAAGAAAGCAAAACAAAATTGCGCACACAAGTATTTCTGAGTATGCCGTCATTATTCTTAGAATAATGAAAGTCATCAATAGATCAGAAGTTCATTTCACTTTCAAAACACAGTCCCATTAAGATTAGCAGCTTGTTTATTTAGTCTGATACTGTCCTGTCTCTCCATTACATTAATTAAACAAGTAGTACTGTAATCAGATAGTGAGATATTTTCTGCTCAGCAGTCTTGCCTTTGGTAGAATGACATTTGTGAATGATATTTGTGGATTTGATCTGTGATGTAAGGAATTCAAATAAATGCCAAGTCATTGTCCTTCTCGCTCTATCAGTACAAAATATATTTTAAAAAAAAATGGTTACCCTCTTCCAAACCTGGCCCACAGTTGCCTTATGTGCTGTGGGATAAAAGAAATAAAATAAAAAAATAGAGGATTTTTCAACTTGGCCAGGGATTAGGTCAGTACATCCTCAAATCGTGTATAACCTCAGCGGTCTAAGACTCTTTAGTCTTTTCACTCTCTTAACTGTGTTCTAGCCGGTAGCCCCCTTCTCAGAAGAAAGAAACCAAAATGGGAATAAGTTCCTTACAAAATCTTTCATGGATTTGCATGGTGACTGTATTTCTCCTTAGTGAGCTACATACTGTTCTCTGTTTTGTGATATGATTGTTAGTTTTGTTATTTTTGGAACTATTATTAAAAATGAGAAACAATATTTTATTCTGTTTACCTTCCCATTTCTTCTCCCCCTTCAATATGGTTTTGTCAAGTCATTTCATTCCTTCTCTGTGAGTGGGGGAAGCTGAGCTCACTCAATGCATTTTCTTTACTAACTGGGGGTGAGGTTAGATTTCATTTCATCTGTTGCATTCCTAAACCTGCATCTGTGCTGTGTTTTTCAGCACGAATTTCACACTGGTTGCCTGAGATCCACTGGGCATGCTTTAAGAGCCAGCTGCTCCATGTTTCTTGTTTCCACCAAGAGGGGAAGGGCCCGAGTGTCATGGGACACCAAGTATGGACACAGGACCAACATCACCCTTGAAAAAACCCCTTCATCAATCTAAAATGTATGTGCACTCACTGAGCTCTCATACAGTTTATTTTCCTGGATGTTTGCTTGGTGGCTCATTCCAGCTTTTATTAGTGGCTTCTGGAAACTCAAGATGGACTTTGTTACTGTCAGTCAAAGCTTGACAAAGTAGTTACATGCGTTTGTAGTTAGGTGGTCAAGCTCAACTGTGTACATCTGGTACTAATAAAGCTGAAGATGGTAACCAGCTTGGAACAACAGAAGTGGAAGTGAAAAGCGCAAACATTGAGGTACCCATAGAAATCATATGGGTGTCAAAACATAAGAAAAGACAGAGTCTTCATCAGAGGACGTGTTAAACTTCAAAACAGCAGTTAAGGTCTTGCACAGGAATTAGATAAGGATGAAGCAAATATGACCCATGGAGGTAATTGGTGATTGCTGCCCAATCTTTATTTTCTCTCAGCTGTGTACACTTTGCTCTCTAATACTTGACATGGCATACTTCACCTGCAGCATGCAGTGGTCAGTATAATACCATAGAGTTTCATCATGCTGGTGTTCTGATATGCTATGTGTTTTGGAAGAATTTTGGAGACATTTTCTCAATACAGTACTATTTTATTTTATTTTTTCCTCCTTCCTCACAGTATTGTTCAAGGACTTTTAAAATAAATGTGGAACTCGAGTAGGTAATGGCATTGTGTAGGAATGCATAGTTCACTGCAATTCATGCCCTGCTACTACAGCTGTGCAGTGTTCTGTGCAGGTGAAAAGCCAGAGGTTTGTTTTTTCAGTAAAAGAAGTTAGGGTGTTCACTACTGACTGTACAGACCCTTCATAGAGGAGAGATTTAAGACTCAAGTTTCCTTTTGCTAAGTTTTGTCTCAGTCATCGCATAGGCTTCTAACAGAGCAGAAAAAGAACAAACCTAGAAGAGTGTGGGTTTGTGGCATGTACCTTTTAATGTCCCCATTGAAGCCACCTGGAATTTCCCAGCATGTTCACTTAACTAGGCTGTGTATCACTCCACCTGCCTGGTTCCTACATACCTTTGTGTGCAGAGAAGCACAGATCTCTTCTAGTGCTTTACTGGCCATCACTGGATAAGGGCGCACATAGTTTAGGGAAGGGTTCTATGACAGGCTCCCTGTGTACCATAGGTGTGATATATGACAGGGCAGGTGGCAGTGGACCAAGGAGACACGCAGTGTGGCCAGCCTGGCAGGACAGCACAGACTTGTCTCTGGAGTTCAGGGGTGTTGCAACAGACTCATTACCAGTTAATTTTAGTAAAGGTCAGTGTCTTGTGTGTTTACCCCTGATATAAATATATATGTCATTACCGCTCGCTACCAAAGTGAGAAGTATAAAAATGTTCAAATGCTCTAATTAAGAGTATAATTTTCTAGCAATGCTTAAACAACTTCATTACTTTTTTTTCTTTGTAGTCAGTGGATAATTGTGACATTTTTCTTGGCTTTAACTGTGTGTCCCTGAAGGCGTGTTAAAGACCCCCTGTGATTTAAATAGTGGGACTCATGTTGTTGAAGTGACATTAACAGAGATTCTTATTAAAATTTGGCCCCTGCTGCTTATGGTTTCTCAAGACTATATTTCTTTAGCGAATTTTAAAATACAATTACACGATGCCTGACAACCAGAAACTATGCAATAGCATGAATGTTAAGTGAGAATTAGAGAAGTAATTATGGACTGTCATAACACCTGGAAAGAGAAGTGCTGCTAGATTGTTTAATATTGCATTTAACAGATCATTAGTTTTGTTGCTGATGTAGAGCAGATCTCTTGGCATACTGTGATTGTATACAAAATGATCATATGTCCTACTATGCTATTTTAATGTTTGCAAGGCATTTACAGCATTTATGTGTTGTTCCCAAGATGCTGGTGGACATATAATGCAACATCCTTTGTGCCTGTCTATCTGAACAGGATTTTAAACAAATACTCAATGTGACGCATATAAGAAAAAAACAAAAATGCTACTTGCCTGGAACTAGTTTGCACTTTCTCCTGAATCAGCAGCTTGTGTTTGCCTTGTAACTTACACAACAATTCTGTTTTCACCTCTACTGCTTATTTGCCTTTCCCTTTCAGGCAACTGTAAAAGCCAGAAAATAGCCTTTGTGATAATGCCACTGAGATTTAGAGCATAAAAGCAATCTCATTATCAGTTTACATCCCCAGTTGGAAATCGGAGATTGTTCAGCAAATCAAACAGTTGAGCAGGGGCATGTAATGTGCAGCCCAAGGGCCAAAAGAGACCTGCTGAGTCATATAATGTGGGCTCCAGCAGCCCTCTTCCTGTAACTGAAGGATGGGGATAAAACAGCAGAACTGCTGGTTGGTGCCACTAATGAACTTGAACTACAATGAATTATGTTCCATCTGCATAATGTGTAAGGATAAAGTACAACCAAATATGGTTCTGAGCACTCATATTAAAAGTCTATGGTTTATATGCAGATTGGAGGTAGCCCTTGGGCTCTTAGTAAGTAACCTGTGTAACCTTCAGGTCTGCGGAAGGTAAGCAACTTGCTAATGCTGAAATTAGTGTACAGGGTTAGAAGCTGCTGTGCAGTGTGGGTTGCTCTCTAATAGCAACAGAAGAGGTCTAATAGGAACCCCTGTTAGTTCAATTTCAAACTCTTGGTTATGTGAGCAGGGAGGGAGGGAGGGAAAGAATATTCCATGGTTTAGAAAGTCACTGTGTAAATTCTCACTCCTTCAAACCTTGGATCTCAGCAGCCAGGTACAAGTAAAACCCCCACTGCATCAGTGAGCTGAATGAAGGCCTCTTCCTGATGGATCTGCAAGTAACATTGCATCGTCAAGTTTTTGTGCTGTGGAAAGAGTTTTAATGATTTTAATCATTGTTTCTGAGTTACTGGGAGATAAACCCAGAATCTATCATTGTTTCACCCAACTGTGAAAATGAAATAGTGTAATTGATATAAAATGTTTGTGTCATACATAGATCAAACAAAGATCTATGAGAGTTTAAAATTCAGAGGTTTCTTCTGTCGAAAAATTCTAACGATACATTCATTAACAAGAAATTACATTACAATATCTGTGGGGCTTATTTCAGTGAAAGTAGGATTTCTTTGTTGGTAATTTCATCTTGATGTTATTCCCCTCTATCCACCTTCCCCAAGATGACATTTTTCTAAAAATCAGCACTAATATGGTAGCTAACCTTTCTTAATATTACTTAAGAAAATGCTGAGATACAGCCATACAAAGAATTAAACTTTGAAACTTTATATTTTCCCCACAGTTCCCAAAGCTCAGCACAACTTCAAGAGTATTCTTTATTTCACAGATCTTGTCTTTAAAATAGTAACAGACCTTGAAGTTTTAAATGAGGGTTGGCTGGCTGACACATACATAATATGAAGATCCTTTTTATATGGAAAGAAGATGCATACAAGTATTGTCCAAGCAACTGCACCAACTTCATTTATTTTTTAGCATGACACAGAGTTATAATGTTATTTATTTATTTAGTGGTAAAACTAAGATGGGCAGGGGGATGTGAATCTGCTCTCCTGAAAAGCATACCAAGAACTTAACCAAAGTAGTACTCAATTTTTTTGGGGGGGGATAAGTGGGAAGTGAGGGGTTGCAGTGTTTTTTGTGTGTATGTTTTTTTTTTTCTTTCTTTTTCACCCCCCAAATGGCACAAACAATATTTCAGTTCCTGGGGCTAAAACCCAAGAGTGCACAATCCTGCAAATTCTGGTTTTGCCTTGGGAAAGAAAGGGGTCTGTGTTGTGCCATGGACCAGCAGGGAATCATGGATGAGAGGTGCCAGAAGGCAAACTCCTCCTGCAGTATGAACTGTGTGAGAAGCACAGGGAATATGTGTGAACCTTGACTTGCAGCAGTACTTCAAAAGGTGAGACAAAAGAGCATCTTTTTGTGTCCTAGTAGATTTTATTGCCATAAACCATTTCTTCAGTGTCTCCTAGAAGTGCAATTGGCTTGAAAATCTACACATCTTAAAACTATTCATTCACTTTAGGTTTTATTTTAATTTCTGTTTATGATGCTTGGGAGTTTTATTTTCTAGCTGTTGTTGAGAATCATAAGGGATAAAAAACTTAAATTTCCTTAACACGAAAGCCGAAATTTTCTCCCAGTCTCTTAACTCCAGGAGCTCAGATCATCTACTGGGAGATGCACAATGATTAAATCCCGATGATTGATATGGTTGCTTCTGTTAGAGGACCTTGAGTGAGAATGAAAATAATTCTAGTGTATTATGAATTGTGAATAAGTATAGAACCTGTGTTGTCCTAAATCCCTTTTGAGCTGCTCATAAAAACAGGCCTTAATGCTCTATGAGTAAATCAGCTGGGGAATTTTTTCCTCTGGATAAATCTTCATGTCAGAGAAGAATGTAATCTATGTATCTAATAGAGTCAATGACGCTATGTACCACTATGTTAGAAGTTACATTTTTGGATACTTTCAAATGACCACGATCTGCTCCGTAATGAACTTTGAGGCACAGACAACTTCTGGGCTCAGCATCTGACTTGCTTGTGTTGCCTGGTTTCAAACTAGATGATGCTTTTGACATACTATGAAAACTGCAAACAGCAGCAGAAACAAATAAACCCTTCCACATCAGTTCCTAGAGACAGATGTTGGTAATTATCAGAAATGTAAGATATAGAAGAAAGTCCACGTGAATCAGAAAATCATGTTGTTCTTGAAAGGTTGCATATCACCATTTATTGTTAAAAATTCTGATAGAAAACTACCATACCGCTGAGTTTTTGGTGTGAGTATGCAGTTTGTAGTATGCAGACCGGTTAGATGGCCAACTTGCTGCCATCAGTAGTCTGTGCTGTATTTTTCCTTAGATTAGTAAAACAGATGTGCTTTGCATAGTTCTGAGTTGGATTTTAAGAGGCAGAAAAAATTGGCAAAACATAAAAGTCTTCAACTAGCTGTATATCAACTCATCAATAGCACAGTACAACAAAGCAGAGAGATGTTTTATTAACATTTCAAGTGGTTCTTGTTCCACTGTTCTGAGAAGAGGCTATTCTTTATTTAACCTTTATTGAGGTAGGAGTGATCTCAAGAAGCAACAGTGGTACAGCCACCAAATACAAGAGGACACATTTTCATTGTATTTAGCAATAAAGGATGTCATAGAATGAAGGTAAGTATTAAGAGCTGGCACAGCCTAAAAGCCCCTCAAATTAAAAAATAAAGAATGCAAACCTCTTATAGATGAACATGCCAGGAAAATAACATTGGGAAAGTAATGCCTGTCTCTGAACAAAGAAAGCTCTTTGAAAGTAAAAATAAAGAGATATAGCAAAGCAATAAATACAATGGAGACTTCAAAAGAACCCACCAAAAATGATTATATAAAATCAAAAAAAGATTAAATATTTTAAGGTGCAAAACAGATCAAAGGCTTCTTAAAGATATAAAAAGTGAAGTCTATGAGGAAATTAGGATGCTAAGAAGCAAAGACGGGAATTAATGAAAATGTGTATACCGCCATTTAAAGTGGAAAATGAAATATGGTATTCTAGGGTCAGCCAAAATATTTGGTACTAATAATGCTTTCATTTTTTATTAGCTGAAATTAAAATATAGAATATGTAACACCTGAAAATTCATGGTATGATTGAATTTGCCATCACAGTTATGGGGGGGGATAAAAAAAAAGCCTAACCTACTCATTACTTAAACTTCTTTGAATGTGAGAATAAAAGTAGTAGAGAACAGGAATTCAATGACAGGATATTTGAACATCAAGAAAGTCTCTGACTTGTACTCAGCTAAGTGGAGTGTTTTACTGGAATAGTTAGACTGATGCCGTTGCTGGAGCTAGCCCAAATGGATCTAGCTCAAATATCTATGTTGGGAGAATGTTTTGTGATACAGTCATACTGGTGAAAAAATTACATTTTGAATCCATCTGTTCTGTGAAAATATATTGGTTCACTGAGAAGGTTTTGCAAAGTTTTGTTTTGTAGAAATTGTCATTTTCTTTGCACAGAATACGGCTAAATACTGTTCATCCAGGATAAAGAAGGAGGAGGAAAGAGACCAAACTGAAGATACACAAATACTTAACTGAGGTATTTTAAAATGATTTATATTTATAATTTTATGTCAGTAGTCCAAAAATAGGAGTTAGTAGGCAAAGGGATAGACATTCTATCTCATAAATCAAGGTCCATGTGACCTTTTTTCCATTAGGTTATCTAGAATATGCTTCCGAATCTTTCTGTTATCCAGGAACCCTGAATGCATCATGAGGATCTCTTAGACACGTAGCTCGTTCCTTTGAAGTTGTGTCGTGACAGAATCCCACTTAATGTTTCTCACTGAGACAATACATACGGATTCAGGGTTTTTCTTTCCTTTCTGGGATTTTGTCTCTCTTGCGTTACTGAGTATGTGGTTGTTCGGCACATGATCAAACTAAGCCCTCTGCAAGGTTAATTCACCAGTCAATGTTACTTATCAAGTCAATTGCCTGGGGGGACGAGGAGGACGGAGGTCACTTTTCTGCTGCTGTTTTGGAGGTAGAAACAGTATGCACAGGTTTTATAGACCAGAGAACTGCTGGAGAGGGACCTGAGAGCCAGTCAGAGGCTGATGCAGTCTGTAATGCTCTGCCTGATAATAGCTGGATTATAGCTCCACAATTCCAACAAAGAAACACAAGCAGTATGAAAGTATAGTGAGTATCAATTTGCCCATTATCTCTAATGAAATTAAATAATGCATATGGGACCACACATTTGAAGAATAAATTCACATTAAAATTCTTAACTTGGTGAAGATTAAGGCAATATGATTTTTAAAGCTTTCATCCAGGGAAAAATAGCTTAGTGCTTGCTTTAAGTAAGATTAGCCACAAAAATCCTATAGTACACCTAGAACAAAGTCTGAGTGGCAACAAGCAAATATTTTAATGTGGAAATATTTTTATTGGTTTTAATTAAGCAATGACATTTTTGTTGAATGCCTTAAATCTTTAATTACCACCCAAAAGCACTGAGCATGACATGAGTTATTTACTGAGTCACTGTGAAATACAGTTCAATATTTTCTCATAAATACTTTATGTAAAAAACCAACACAAGGCTCTCATTGGAAATGTCTGTAATTTTCAGTACTATAGGTGTTTCCTGAGGTATTTCAGGGCCTGATGTGATCAGCATGGAAGTCATTTGAAAGGGTGCCAGTGACTTCTGTGAGCTCAGGTCTTTAATGAGAGTGTTAGCATTTGTAGCACTTAGATAAGTGTTTTCTTGTGAGTGATATTGATCCAGATTTGTCACCAATGGGAAGCCCTGAATATATGTCTATATATTTAGTCGGGGTGGGGAAGGAAATACTTAACATAATTTGGTTTTACGCTTCAGGAAAAGCTGTAGATGACAATCGTGGCAGTTGCATGCATGGTTGTACTGTAAAGCATAACATGGATAAGATTTCCACGAGAGCTCAGCATTCTTGCATTTCACAGCACTATTGATTTATGGCCCAGATCAATTTTGTTGTGGGTGTCAGAGAGACAGTATTGTACCACTAGTAACAAGTATATATTTATGAATAGCTACACAGATAGTGAGAAAAGCTGAGGAAGGCAGGAAAAAAAGACACTTATGCTAGAGGTTTGCTCTTAATCATTCATAAAATATAGAAGTAGGGCCTACAACTGAAGTGTATGAATCAACTCTCCCTAAAAGTAAATGCCTTATGGGATACTCAGTGTAGGATACAGAAGAGGGAAGGAAGCAGAAGTAACTTTGCTACTTGCATGTAGGTACCTAATCTATGTGCACATGCAAGGAGGCACATCTCTCCAAGCTTCTCTTCTACTTAAGGGAAATAAATCACTTCTCCAGGCTCTCTTAACAGCCTGTCCCTGTTGTAGATCATTTTCTGGAGGAGTAGACTCATGTCGAAAGAATGTCTTCGGCTTCCCTGAAATAGGGCAATTTGTGGTTACAGTAAAGAAAGAAAATGGATGAGATTAGAACAAATCTACATGAGATATGTATCCCAATCAGATATACAAAGTGAACATTTGAAATAGTTGAGTGAGTATAACATGTAGCCCTTTCCTACTCTCCTTTCAAAGGAAAAACAGGCTGCTTGCAGAGAATGAACTCTATCCAGGAACTGTAAAGGACATTTTCTCTTATTGTTTAGATGAGGTAGAAGCAGCCAGGCAATCCTCACTGCAAACCCAACTGGTGAAAAGTGTATCCACTCATATTTTCTGATTTTGCATCATTCACTCTGGCTTTATTTTGTGAAGGGCAGAAATGGTTGCTTAATATGAGGAGGCGAGTAGTCATCACCAAAACAGCAGTTTGTGAAAGAAAAGCGTAAGGTCGAAAGTGGTTTACACTGAGTAAAGCATGACTTTTTGTAGTTGTGCACATAATGCAATCCCATTGTCATACAGGCCGCTTCTGGAGTTTTACTGAGGAACATACTGCAGATGTGTCTCAATCACAGTGAAGGAGAGCTCTAGCTCACTTATGTTTTTAGAGACTAGAGCTGAGGTGACGAGAAGCCAGAGCAAGAGGAAGTGAAGCAGGAGCTTGGGGCTGAGGAGGATTACTGCTTGGGTGGCAGAGAGCAGTCCCAGGAGGAGACGGTGCTGGGAGCTCTGCTAACTGTCCACAGTTAGCAGGATGAGCACCTCTGAAAGAGTCACCTCCCCAACTCACCTGAGCATAAGGATGTGCCTTTGTCATAGCTTTTCTGTTTTATATCCCTTCTGATAGAATCCAGACTCTTATCTGTAGGAAGGGGAATTTATTCTGTTAATCATGGAAACCGTTGATCACAGTTAATTCCTACTTCTGTTGGCATAAATCCTGGTAGCAGTCCCTCTGGGCAGAACATTTGCCAACTGGGAAGCTGCAATAGAAAAAAAAAAAAAAAAAAAAAAACACACAAAAAAACAGGTGCTGTTTTTCCTGTTAAAATTGTGGACATACTGCAGAACACAAACCGCAGTCTTGTTTTCTTTTCCCAGCAGAAAGCCTAAGAGTGTGTGAAAGCATCAATACTGCCTGACATGACACAGAACATACCTCCAAGAAAATCTTGGAGGCTTATTTAGGATCCAAAGATGCATTTCATAGCATGTTTGGGTGGTCCATATATGCAATTTTATTTTGTAGATAATGTTTATGACCTCTTGCACAAGAGCAATCAGCAATCAAAGAGGAGGAACTTTATACTGTGATTCAATGAAGTGTAGTGTTTTTACTTAAATATTGCTTATTCGGTTTTGAAGGAGTGAAAAAATGCAGAAAACTTGAGGAACATAAGATATGTGACATTACAGAGGTAAGAAACTTGCCTTTCTATCGGGCTTGTTCATAATGTTCCCCACCACTGGAGGCAGTAATGCATCTCATAAACCTAATGTACCCACCCAAATTCTAGCTAATAAATTTTGTGAAGGAAACCACATGCATAAATCTATTTAACATCCTCAGTGATCTTAAAACAGTGACTCATGCAGAACAATGACAAGAACAAGAACTGATTTGTGGTATTGGAAGTCTGCTATGTAGATTTTTTTGACAAGAATGCCTTCTGAACTCTGTGGTTCTACTTTCCTAAAGCAGCTCAGGACTTTCAGCTTTTTACAAGATCAAGTCTGAAGTATAAGACTTAGTGCTACATCTTGTACCTACTTCATTTAAAGGTAAAGAAAAAAGAACCATCTAGAAATCCTAATAACATTAACACAGAGGAGACCAAGATGCAAGTGTTAACTTGGATTTCTTGTGCCTTATGCTGCTGGAGATATCAAGTTTCTAATTCAAGTGATAATATAATTTTTTCCTTCCTTTGGGAAAATGTTACCACATTGCTGTGTGAGTAACTTGTCCCCAACCAATTTCCAGAACAATATCTAACATCAGCTTGTAAAGTTCCCTCCATTGAAATTCAGTAGTGAAGTTCACTACAGCAAGGGTATCTAGGGCCTGATCACTTGTCCATTGAAATGGAATGATAATCTTCTATTCATTTCATTATGCATGAAATTAAGATAGAATCTAGGAAAGATATCATTTTTGAATAGATTATTGTTCTGAAAAAGTCTTTTTTTTTTTTTTTTAAACTGTAATTACTTGTATTGCTTCAATATATCCATCAGTCTTAAATGATTATTTTATACTGATAATGAAAATATTATTTGCTTTTAATATGACCCATTATAAGCATTTTACTCCAACCATTCTAAGTGTTCTTTTCAAGCTCTTCGTGTCACCATTGTACATAGGAATTTTTGGTGTGGTTTTTATGCGTGACCAAAATGTGCAGTAGATAGATAGTTGTTAGTGTCTGTAATGTGGATTAATTCCACAATCTTAAGTAAACTTTTTTTTTTTCCCTGCAAAGGTGAATTTTGCTATTGCTATGTAAGTCTATTGTGTCAGAGGAGCAAAGCTGTTGATTACATTTAGATATGAATTTGGGGGAACATTATAAAAAACGTTTAGCCCTGTTAATATTATGAAGATAATAGCTGTGATTTTGAATTGAAGCAATGAGAATCACTCTGATTTCTGTTTACATTATAATTTCACGGGGGGGGGGGGGGGGGGAGGAGAGAGAACTAAGTCATTTTCATTCTTTTATGGGACAAGAAGATAAGAGCTTTGAACAATTTTTAGGTAAGAAGACAAAACTTTTCCCAGTCTTACTGTTAGGCTTTCATGTGCTTTAAAATAGACATTCCAGGACCACCTTTTGCTGCTTCCAAATGAGGATGTGTCTTTGGTAACTTTTGATGCAATTTCATAGCCAGATAGAAGGTGGGTGTTTTTCTTTTGTTTTGGAAGGAGGGGTGATGGGGGTGTCACAGGGAGAGACACTGTGTTTGTTTTTGTTGTTGTTGTTTTTTAGCTGTATCAAACAATGTCATCTTGTTTGACAGCAAGATGACATTTCTCCTTTTTGTAGAAACTTAATATCTTTAAAAAATGTCAGAAAATTGTTTGTTTTCACTCCCTGCATTAACATCCCTTAATATGTTCATGTGAGTCCCAGGTTGACGACCTATGTCTGTCTCCTAGCGAAACAGCTTCCACATTACAAAATGTATCTTCACAATTGGCACTGACACCATTTCTTGAAGTGCTATCAGTGACATGAAAGAGCAGACAAGGAACTGATGTCCTCTTTTGTCCCTCTAAAATAATAGATAATGCCTGAAATACAGGCACAAAGAAGTATTTGAACCCTTGCTTTATTGCTCCCTGTGTGACCTTAGCTTTGAGACCTTTTTATAACGTCCACCTGCCTGAGTACAAGAGGATAAAATAAACTACAGATACTAAATTTTTGAGTAATGTTGCTGTTCTTCCATTGAGAGAGTTGCAACAACTGTTTGATGCCTTTTTTCTCTTTGGGCCAAGTGTTTGATGTCTTCATGAAATAGCACTGTGCAGAAATGTACACAGCATGCTCATCCCCAGCACATCTGCCCTATGTGCTGGAGAATGATTGTTCATTTGATATAGAAATTAAAAGCTGCAGAACGTAAGAAGAACACTTGATTTACTTTTGTCTGTGTAAGAAGGTTTTCAAGGTCAACTTTTCTGGGTATGGGATGTTGAAGTACCCGTTTGTGTTACTGGACACAGCATTCAGAATCTTATTTTCATTTGCTTCAAATTTTGCCTCTCTATAACTACTTGAGCGGAATTACTTCGGAAAATTCTGAAACTATTCACTCATTAGCAGAGAAAAACTATTTGCTAGTCTGAATTTAAAATAATTATGAAATCTTACTGTCAAATAAGTGGTCAGAGTTTGGCAGAGAGGGGCTGCTGCATCAGGGCTGTGACCTTTGCCTTCTCTTGAAAATTTGCCCCAAATTGTCCGGGTTCAAACAGCTAAACATAGACTTTTTATTTTTCATCATTGCTGTTCTATGAAGAGTTTTTCTAGCCTTCCTTTTTGTAGAAAAGGAAGCTTCAGATCTTGTAGTGAAGATGTTGCCTGTTCCTGGCTGAAAGGGGAAAGGAGAGGAAATCTGCCTGATGTAGACACAAAGAGAACAAGAACTAGGTATGCTTAGAAAAGAAGGGTGGGAGAGCTGTGGAGAGGAACCCGCAATAGAGAGTACTGTGGCAAGAATTTGGTAAACAAAACTTGCTTCTATATAACTTTTTGGAGGGAGATACAAGCTTCTTGTGCCTGATTTCTGAGTTGGCCAGGAATTGCATTAAGTGTGTCATTATGCTTCAGCTAATAAATCCTCCCGCAAAATAAATGAGAATTAATTGGGCAGGGTGTCTTAGATTAGATAAACCAGATCTGGGACCTAGGAAAGTTGGTTTATCAGAATGAGCCAAGATAAGTCAGGTATAAGGTATAGTCTGGAAAATAAATCAAGTTAAAATGGAATTAAACACTGCTTATATGGTCAGAATGTCTAAATGAAAATATTTTTGACATTTATCAATGTGTCGGTTTTTAAATTGTAATACAATCTTTTTATTTCAACACTGGATGTATGGGTCTATATGCGTATGTACCCTTCAAAATCAAATCTGCTGTTGCATAGGCTTTTTCTGTAACTTTTAAAGTGAAAAATGGATTTATAGAGTACAATTCAGGATGGGAAGTATGTGATAATGGACATACAACAAGTATATGAGAGACTGAAACACTGTGAAATCTGGCTTTATCATCATCTTGCTGTGTTGTGTTATGGAACTGTTTGGTTTTATTTCCTCTGTATGGCACGATTTATTTAATTTCCAGGACTCTTTTGCCTACATGTGGTGGTTGCTGTGTGAGGCAGATTGATACAGAATTTCACTGGAGAGAAACCTACATGGCTCCTAACTGAGCAATTTATTTTTGCTGTTAAGTTATTGGACCATTTTTCTTAAAAGAATACACTTGTCTTTTATGTCTGAAAAGTATCTTCTTGCATGTGTTTGAGGTAGTCAAAAAGTATGATACAAGTTAATTACTTGTAATATTCTAATTGGCTACCCAAGGAAATGTGGTAAATTGTTTAAATTTTCTACTAATAATTTAGACAAGAGACTAAATATCTCTTGATATAAATGTATTTCAGTATCCCTAAAGAGGGTGCTTAATATAGATATGTTCCTCACATGTCTCTCAAATCTAAATATTGATGAGTAGTGTTTTCAGTCTTTTTAACATGAATATTCCTAACCTACAAAAGGTCATAACAGAAATACCATTCTACATGTAAAGGCAGATAGCAGCTTTGCCAGAGGAAAGTCATAGAACTTTAAAAGCAATAGCATACTTCAATGGTATTTTTTCAAAATATCAGGACTGTATACTCATACTTTTCTACTGTACATTTGAATCTTGTTTCCTGGGCACTATTACATATTTTATTAAGTTTGCAGTCTCCCACTGCAACAAAGTTATGAATACATTCCAGGATTTCAGTGTGTAACATGGGTTATGCAGCATAGCATACTCATGGAAAGTATCTATATCACATACTGATAATTTAATATTCACCAATCATATGCTAATACAATGAATTCTCTCTCTGTACAGCAGGAGGTAGTTCATAGCATCAAGATTCGTGACCAGTTCTAAGGTAAAGGTAGTATTGATTTTTATATTTCAAACCCTGTCAGCTTAAGACCCAGCTACTTGGGAGTTGGATCTTTGGCATGATTTCTTATTCTCATCGGAAGGATGACTAGGGACTGGAATGGTCCAAAATTAGGCCTAAAAAAATTACGTAACTTAAATCTGTTGGAACAGTGTCTGAATTTCTATTTTTTTCTTCTGTTTTCCTGAGGGCATTTGCCATGAAGTCTGATTTATATATTTTTTTAATTTTTTTTTCTTCCCCATTGCATATTCTTGTATGAGTTATAGCTGGCAACTTTTCCTCCTGTGCTAGATGTAGGATTGTGACTGCTTGAGAGGTTTATAAATCCTACATCCTCTCTTCAGGTGCCATTATGGTGCCATGTGTAGCTACAAGAAAAAGGCTACTGGACTGTTGGGTGTATTAACATTGTCTGTTCTCTGATGATAAACACTGCATACTGTTTCTTATTTGGGGAATGCAAAAGTTTAATAACTATGATGGATGCTGTTATAGCCATTCCATCCCAGAAAGATACTTTTTTTTTTGCTTGTTTTTTCCCCAAGTTCTCTTTTTTTTTTTTTCTTTTTTTTTTTTTTTCTGTTGATCTCTGTCCATGCTAGAATCCTCAAATATGTTTGAGGATAAACTCTGTTAAGGAAAGTGTACTATAGTGGTTGCAATAAGGGTGATAGAAGACTTTAAATTTCTACATCATGTCATAACTAACTCCCTGACTTAGCACCGTGGTGCTTCTGAGACAAAGAACTTGTATACAGAATACCAGTTTTCTTTCCCAGAGTTGTTGAGAAAGCCAGTGTTAAAAAATTGAGCATAATTTTTCTGACATTGGCCTCAATACACTAACTACTGTTAAAGTGGTGCTGGGAGGATTGTGCTGTGGAGTCCTGGAGCATCCAGTCATTGTCAGAGAGACAAAATGATCTGGCTCTTATTTTCACAATAGGTTTAACATGGCATGCCTCCTTGGCATTGCCAAAAAGGTCCTATTGAAAAGTTTGGATTTTTTAAGATTTCTAGGAGATGTATTGGCTTATTTGGAACTTTTAATTATCATAGGAGGTCCTTTACTTAATTAGTTGAAGATGGTTGCCAGTAAGCGAGTGTTTAATTTATGCTTGTTTTTAATCGTTGGATGCCACCACAGTTGGGGCTGCGTAAAAATACATAGTACATAAAATATGAATTAAAACAAGTGAATAATTATTAACTACATCACCCTAAAGGCAGGCAGCATTTTAATATCAGAGTCTAGTAATGGTGCATGAATTAAGAAGGATTAATTTTTCTGAGACAGTTCAGAAGTATTTAGCCTTTATTATGCCCTTATTTAAAATGCCTCATATAATACATCTCAGTATTTTACATAATTTAAGGTTTTATAAAACATGTTGTTCTTTCTCTATTAGGTTCTTCAACATGCTGAAACTCTCCTAAGATCCTAGATCTGCAAATCATAGTCTTTCCAAACAGGTCATTTGTTCTTTGGCTTTGTGTTGGTAATCTGTAGTATCAGTGTCTGTTATGGATCAGCATCCTCAGTTAGGGAAGTGCTTTGTCTATGGAAACATAAATATACTTAGATATTTAGGTAGGTGTTTAGTTACATTCCACAACTGCCAGAACACCACACCTACCAGGTTAGGGTGTCATGGAAAATGCTTATATTCTCTTCTGTACAGTACTATTTCATTTAATTGGGCAGCAAAGGTGCAGCAGAAAGTGGCGTCTGCTCCACCTGCAGCCAAATCAGAAAGACAAGTCTGTGTTGTTCTGTGTTCTTAGGAAACAGAAAGTATGCATGAACTATATGCACTTTTTAGGACACATAGTGAAACTGGTTCAGCAGTGAGGCTGCTGACTGACATCAGCAAAGTATTTCACAATATGTGTAATTTTGAATGAATTTCTAGTGAGTGTTCAATTGGAGTTAACTATGTAGCTAAAAAATAAGGGGACATTTCTAGATTTGGCTCAGATTTTTTTTTTTTTTCAGGAAGCTGGTATTACCAAAAAGTGAGGCCCTTATTTCTCTGAGTGTATTGTAGCAGATAGTGTAAATGATGTGATAATGTGCCTGAGTAGGTACCAGGATTTTCTTATTTAAGAAACTGAGGAATGGAAGAAGATGTAGGGAAAAGGTAGAAGATTCCTAGGAAGAAAAATGAAATATAACTCTTACCAACTGTAGAAGTTCCACAAGAGAGTAGAAATTGTATTACCATATTAATGCCATTATTAAGTCTTTGATAAATGCTTTACATATGAGTATTAACACAAGATACCCAGAATTCATGCTATTACCAGAGCACAGAAACACCATCTCAGCCTCCTGACTGCATCTGTCGGTGTATCCTTTGATCCTGCTTTGTAACATATCTCCTGTTTCAGTTCTGGATTTCTGGGCCTATCCTCTACAGAGTCTTCCAACTCTAACAGATTATTTCAAAATATGTGGTAGCTTTGTGATGTGAACAAACATCTACTGGGATCAGGTTCTTTAAAGTATGTATGAATAGTAAATTAGTTAGATGGAGCTCTTGTATGCCTGAAAAGTGTTTCAGTTCCCTCAGCATGTGAGCTTTATCTACATTAGAAAGCAAATCACAATCAAAGAGCCTTAGATAGGCTTTATATTTTGACCTTGGGCAAGTCGCTAAGGCCCTCCGTGGCTTGGTTTGAAGCTTATATTCATGCATGTGGAAAATGCTAATGTTTTGTGCACCAAGATGTACATTCGTCAGTTGGTTTCTCTGTTTCAAAACATGTGAATCCCTGTCTGGACATTTTATCCCTATCTGCTGCTTCAGTAGCAGAAGTTCTTTTTCAGTTTACAGCACAAAGGTCCTGAATTTTGCCTCTCTACTTAAGGAGAACTCTCATCGGGTTTTAATCTTGGCTATAACAGCTTCTGTGACCCTGGAGTTCACAGTCTGCCTCTGTTTTTTGGCTATGAATGCTTCTTTTTCTCCTATGGGAAAAGCAGTATACTTTTTTTTTTTTTTTTTTTTTCCTGGAAAAGAATTGTATGACCTAAGAGGCTTTGTTTTATATGAACTTTCTCACTCTTAAATCTATAGCTGAGGATTTTGTGCATAGTTTTGCAATACGTGGGGTATTATAAGGTGATAAAACTACTGAACCCATCTGATGGTCCCCCAGGACCTTCTACTCCAAGGCTCTGTAGGATTTCTTGACTTTAGGAAGTGGTTATGCTGCTCTTTTCTGTGTCTTTCTGTCTGTCTTTCTGTCTGTCCCCTCATCCCCCAGTGTTTCTAATAGCAATTATTCTTTTTCGAAATGGGACTTCTAGAATACGAAAATTCCTTCTCTGCTGCAGGGATAAAGGCACATTGGTCTGCAAGCTTTGCTTAGGTGGCTTCACCAATCCCAGAGGCAAGCCAGCCTTCTGCTGGACTGCAACTCAAACATTTGAAAGAGCCAAACCCAAAGATAAGTACCCAAAAGGAACATAGGAATCCACTTTTCTTAACATCTCTGTCAGGAAGCAGAAGAAGCATGTGGCTCCTCGTCTTCACAGGGTACAGAGGACAAATAGTTTGGGCATAATGAAAGGATGGGACTGACAAAGCTGTTAGGCAACTCCTAAAGGTGGCAGTATGGGTGATGCAAGACTTTCCTTTTCTTTAAAAAGAAAATTTTAAAATTGATTTCTTTAAAATCCCTTTCTGATTTTTCTAGAGAACATTAGTAGAAATACACATGTTCCATCCCTTCCAAGAGGGCTACTGGTTAGGAACTCCAAGATTTACAGAGGTGAGTAGTTCTGTCTCTGAAGATGGTGTTTCCTGCATTTAAATAGGAATGGTGACTGCTATTTGCATCAGGTTTCTTTTGGCTGAAGTTCTCATCTGTTCCTAAAAAATAAAACAAACAGACAAAAGGGGGTTATTGCAATTTATTAAGTTACTTATAGGGTTAATCAAGAACATTTGTTGAAATGATGTGTCCTGTTCCATCTCTGCCTACACAGACTTCCTGGAATTTCTGGTTTAGCATCTTGACCTTTTCCCCTGTCTTTTAAGCCTTTCAAATATTCGTCTTCAGTTGAGTACAGTTTTTAAAATTTCTGCTATACTTGTCTCAGCTGTGTCAGTGCACAAAGGAAATAATCCTTGATCTTTCTGGAGAGCCTATCCCAGCTAAGAAGATAAGTTTTGTCTGGGATCAAGTGTTCAGTCTGCAACTGTCCAAATGAGCTGATTGGTGACATCGTGCCTTCTCTGAGACTTGTTTCATATAGTCATTGCTTTCCTTATTAGCCTCTTATAATTCCTCTGCCTCTCAGCTCTGCTTAATTTTATGTTGGCTTTTCAGTCATTTCTTCTAGCTTTTCTTCTGACTCCAGGAACATCATCTAATTTGAGCAAAAGTACTGTTTTGTATTTGCTCAATGCATTTGGAACACAATTTTTATTGACTGGAAAAAAATAATGGACAGAGAATAAATTATAAGACATGGTGCTCTCTTTCATCGGTACCTCAAAACACTTGATGAACAGTTGTTTGTTTGCTTGAAACCAGAGATGATTTGTATTTCTTTTTTCTCACTAGGCAATGTGTACTGATGTGTTTTAAACAGCAGAAAAATAAGTATAGTCCTGTGAAATAATACCGTTGTGCATAAAGGAGAAGTTTGCGTAGTTATTTGTGTTTTGCCGAGGTAAACAGTGGACTTTCTTACACTTTTTTTTTCACTGAATAGAAGATTTATTTTAATTATTCTACCTTAACTTGGATTGTCAGTTTAAATTCACCTGCTGAGTGCTATCAGCTTGTGATGGCATCTGTATTCATGCTTGAAGACGTCCATATTCATTACTGGATTTCCTTAGCTTAACAAAGCTTGGAATTAAATGCAACCCACAAAGCAAGCATTTATCATTCTGAGATGCATTAAAAGCTAGTGCTGCTAAAGGAAAGTATTGTTTCAGGCATTAACAGTCCAGTCTGATTATGGAACTCTGTCTCTTTCTGATGGGAACCACTGCAAGAACTACATCATTACCATCTGTGTCCTCAGCAGAGACTTCATATCTGAACATTTAGCATTTCAAAAATCGTACAGATGTTGATATTGCATTATTCATTTAGTAAGAGACTGCCACAGCTGTGTACTTTCCTGTATGTTCTTTCAAACAATCTGGCAGCAGACTCTAATTTGAGCAGTGCAGGATACAGACCACAGTTTTGATGGGTATTACTCTGGTATACATGAATTTCCCCTATCTGGCAAACTTACGTCTCTGAGGAAGCAAAAAAAAACATTGTCATTGCACGTCAGAAATTCCAGTAGTCCAATGACGATTTAATGGGTTGAAAATGAACATGCCTTGTGTACACCTGGCAGGTCTTGTGGTACTGAAAGTACTTAAGAGAACCCTTTTAAAGCTATACATCAGCTTGTCAATCAATAGATTGATGGAGTGGAAGAAATGGAGTAACAAAGAAAGCCAAAGAACCGGTGAAAGAAAAGGAAGGAGTAAAAAGGGGGGAGGGAGAAAGAAATGGAAGAGAACATGAAATGCACTGCATGTGCAAACCTGAAAAGAAGGAAGCAAATCGGGGCACCAAAAAAATTAGAACTCAAGCTGAGCAAATATGTGGCAAGGTATGGAAAAACTTTAAATACAATCTGAGTTAGCTACTTGAAAATATGTCAGATCTAGAACTGATTTCTAAAATATTTCCAGAGAGTAACTGGTTAATAATACCCTGTTTCTGCTGTGATTGCACACCAGGAAGTAAAGGGGATTGGAATTCAAATTGCCAATGTCCATTAAGTAAGATTCTTTCCAAGGAATCTGCACAAAAGAGAACAAAGCTCTGTTTATTTCTACTTATAGAAACTGATATTGCAAGTTATTCAATTGCTTGAAAGCAATTTGTTTTCATAGCTTTTGACTGGGCAGTCAAATCCTGAGAAACTTCACAAACTTCACTAAAAATACTTTAAATCCACAACAGTGAATCTGAAAGTGAAAGGTGACGTCATCTCATTGATGTCTTCTGGAAATTGGGTTGGTGCTTTATGAATTTTAGGGAGTTGGCTCTCCTTTCTCTTCACTAGTTAAATGTTAATCTTAAAAAAATAATAAATTCACACATGAACATTGGGTGATTCTTTTGCATAATTTGTGCAAAGAAAGATCAAAGTAAGAACTTCCCCATCTCATCATTCTGGTTCTCACCGAGTGATAGCAATTATAATCAACATTCAAAACACAATGAAAGGATAAGTCAGGGTGGTCATCTCTGTTGCTGACATCTACACTAACTGTCTCAACTTGGAAAATATTTATCCCATCTAACATGGCAAAGTAGCAGCTTTTGTTTGACAAACACAGGATAGACAGATTGTAGGAATGTTAATTCTGCAGGCAAGGGATTTGCAAGGAAATGCCCACAGCTTTTTATCTGTGTTACTGCCTCAAGTTGTTCTTCATTTTATCTTTCCTACCACAAGTAACCAACGAGGCAGAGGAGAGCCATCTTAGTACAAAGCAGTAACTGTTTAGTCTTCAAGGCATATTGTCCTAGCTCCCCCAGAAGGATTGGAGGCCTTTTTTCCCCCCACATAGTGGTATTTCCCTTATTCCTCTTTATTTTTTAAAATATATGTATATAATACATGTATAATATATATATATAATATATATAAATTTGTCTTGTTCTTAGGGGAACTGCTGGTTGCCTGGACATGTTCTACAGTCTGATAGGTTGTTTATTCCTGGACCAGAAAGAAGGAATTTCTCAATGGACAAGACACATTCATGTTCACTTGTTCTTTTCAGCTCTACCACAGCAGCGGGTTGCATAGGCAGTTCAAGAGGAAAGGTTGAGACTGTGTGCTTTTAAATTTCATTCACTCCAGGGGAATGCCACTGGTTTTCTCAACCAGTATCTGACAAGATGAAGACCCCTGAGCTATTAATGTCACTGAATCCTTGTTCTGAGACTCTAGAAAAAGCTCAGCATCATCATCCTACACTTTTGTGCAAATTTTATAGTTTTTCTCCCTCCATGGTCTCTATGTGGACTGGACGCTTTAAATAGTTGTGATGGTTACAGAGGAGGACTTCACTCTTTCACATCTCTTTACTGCTCCTTTGGGATTAGTTCAATAAAGCTTCCACCTGTCAGATGCAATCTATTTCACTTGGCAGTGTCTTGCTTGTCTAGAGCAATTTAACATCTTTTTGGACAGGTGTAAGAAAACTCCTTTACAGCACCCTGGAACAGCCAAGCCAGGAGAGTTCAGTTCACATGAAGAGGAAGAATAGTTGGTCAATAGTAGCATGGAATGTTTTTATAAATCAACAGTGCTTTCAACTTTAACTCCCTGTCTGATTTGGATTAACCAGGTGGAATACAAAAGGGTGACAAAAATTATTAGTGGCATTCTGTATTACTGAATACAGACAACAATACTTAGTTATGTTTAGAGGACTGGGATTGTTGTAGTGATGGAAAATTGGTTATTCATTTCTGATGCAAGAATACATTCAAATTTTAAATGGAAATTTAAAACAAGTAAGAGGAATCACACCTTAAACAATACATTGAATGTCAAACTCATTGCCAGGAAATATTAAGACCATTCTTGGGAAAGACTGGTCATTTATAACAATAACAGGAAAACTGATAGTAACTTGCGCTATTTTAAGTATGATTCCATATCGATTATAATTGACAGTGACTTGTACTATAAGCATGATTTCAAATCAACTATATAGGGTGTATAATCTTAGTTCTGAGGGCTAGTTGCATAATTTTCCTATGGAACAAGGTATTTCTTCATTAACTATTTAGTTTTTGATAACATCCATTAAGGCAATGGTTGCTGCTTGAAACAGATATTGGACAATGCTGAATAGGAGACAAAGTAGGAGTAGTATAATATGGAACATGCACTTGCTTTCTTATTTATAACCTGTCAAATGAATTCTTTACAAAGGAAAAATGGTCTAATTTAAAGTAGTTCCTTCCTTTTTCTATAGTAGAAAAATAATAAGACATTTAAGCTTAAAGTTTATAACTAAAGGTCTTACTTTGTAAAGAACTTGTTGCTATTGTTCCTGAAAACAAAATTGTATTTTTTCCATAATTTAAAATCTAATCTATGAAGAATTACAATTGCAAACATAAATATTGAGTTTTGTTTGTCATTCAGAGAGCATGCTCATTTACCACCACCAATGTTATTGAGCTACAAACTTTTTAATATACCCTACAGAACATGATCTGTAAACAAATGTGAAAATAAAAATATGAAATTAGATTATGTTTAACATCTTTCCATCATGCTCTTCTAAAACTAATTTTTACTTCCTTCTTCTGTTGTTTTTTTTTTAACTTTTTTTCTACCCTGATTTTTAATGTTTTCCCCTTGTCCTTAGCCATCCGTGATTCTTTGATGAAGTCTAATTTTACCAGCATTTTGTGCAGTAACTTTTGCTGAGTTTTATTAACCAGAAGTGTACTTTGATCTTTTCTTTACATGTCCATACTTCTCAACATCAAACAGCAAAAATCCTGGAAACCCTAGCAGTAAAAGAAAAAAAGAAAAAAAAATGTTTTAAGTGGCCATTGAAATTCAGGGGGCAAATTCAGTTTTTACTTGTGACATTATGAGAAATCAAAAGTTTCAGAGCCTAAAGACAGCAGAGGTAGAGGCTAGGATATAATATCTTTGATACCCTTTGTGCTTATAGGACATGGGGAAAATGATCTGATGCTACTTAAGCAAGAAGACCTCAGACAACAGCAAAGTAAAACTGCCAGACAGGGGACTGTGCAAAATTGATGAGTATATCCACCCATTCTTATAAAAACCCCACAAGCACTTATTTCTCAATAAGCAAATTGCAAAGGACATAGTTCCACAAAGGGATCTGTGTAGAGATCTAGCCACATAAATGTTTGCAAGTTTTGTGTTCAAGTTGTCTTCCTTTCTGTCTGTTTCATCCATTTTCAAACTGTCACTGCTTTTTCAAAAAACATACTGCTTGTATATGAATCATATTGGCCAGAAACTTGAGGGCAACTGTGGGGATAAAGAACCTTGAGTTTTCTGGGAATATCATTAGTTTAATATATAATATGATGAAATGGCCCCTATCTAGTTTTTCTTAAAAACTGGAGTCCTTCCTAATTGTTTTAGAAAGATTATATTAAAAACTGATATTCTTTCAGACCATCAGATTTTCTGAGGCTATTATTTCTTGAAGTTACTTTACTCTTGCAACAGGACTTAGCACTATGGGTAAGATTCTCAGCTGGTTTAAATTGCTGTAGCTTCACTAAAAGTAACAAAACTGTGCCAATTAAAAAGATGCTATGAATGTGGTTAGGGCTCTTACAGCTACACTAAGGCACATGCTCTCGTTATTATTTATATTGTAGTCTCTCCTAGGAGCTGTGCTTATTACCAGGCCCCACTGTGCTAGAGCAATGTACAAAGAACAGACAACAACTCCAGCGTAATGAGAAGTGGCACTTTCTTTTGTACCTTGGTGACTAGGTAGCATGAGTGCTGTGCTAGATTTTCTGCGAATGGCTGTTTGCTTCTCTAAAATAATTAATCTCATTCCTGTTTCTGCCTCACTGAGGTGTGCTCTGTGTAGAAGTTCTCACGCTCTGTGTGAATTCTGTAGGAAAACACTTCAAAAGCAGTTTAGAGGGAAGAGAAAGAGCTCTTCATTTCCACAGCTTGTTTAGAAAATGCTTAGTCGTGTTTAATAAATTCTTCCTTGCTTTGAGATTTTATAAGTAGAAGTTGCCTAATTCCTTTAGTAATACCATGCAGTATCTGGCTATGTATAATTTTCTTGGAAATAGCTGTGGACTACAAATTCTCCAGCAAAGTTTGCCCCTTCTGTATGTAGTTACCCAAGCCACTTCTCCATAGAGAAATCTCCATGCAGTAAGAAAAGTGGGGAGATATGCTCTTGAAAGTAACAGCTTTGTTTTTGTGTATAGTTCTTTGGGTCTGCATCTACCCCAATGCTTTCTTTCATTCTATTGCTAACACTGGAAGGATATTCTCTTTCAGTTTTTATTTTTCAGAAAATATATGCTGCTTTTCTTCATAAATGACCAAAATGTTCCAGACCTCATATTTCTTTTCCATTATGTGTAAAAATAAGTCCATAAATACTAGATGAAATTTCTTGTGCTCTTGGTTGTTTCATTTATAAAAAGTGCATACAATTTGACCACCTTGCAAGGAACTATCTGACATGTTTTCAGAATTATAAAGTAAGGAAAATTGTCAGGAGTTGACAAAAACTGCATAGCTCATGGCACTGATCCCCATGTGAGACAACACTTGGTTGTTCCTACAGTCTGTAGCAACACTTGAAAATCTTTCAGGCGCTACATATGCAGCATCTCTTCACTTTTCTGCATGCATTAGAGAGTCTTTTGCTTGTGGAAAACATTCCTAGTTGGAACTGTCAGAGATATTTTTTTAAGACTTTTTTTTTTTTTTTAAATTGGCATATCTTGTTAGCTGCAATAGAAACATTAAGCCTTTTTTTCTTAACTATAAGCAACTTGCAGCAGAGAGAGGTACCTTGTGCTAGTGGACCAGGCCCATCACCTCCTTAGACATGAGAAGCAAGTGAAAATATAGCTAATCATGTCATTGTCCCCTTGTGTAAGTGGGTCAAAGGGAAAAAAAAAAGAAAAGCATCCCTTACTTAGTAAAAGAATGTAGTCAGAAAGTCAGAATAGCAGGTGTTAGAATAAGCTATACTGGAATATATGACAAGGCACGTAGAAGAATATACAGCATTTTCTCAAACAATTAATAATGTCTTCCTCAAGTTTAGGCTCTGAAAAGCAACTTGTGTGGAACTTTACCTTGGACTACATACAATGTCTCACTGAAGTCACAGTTTTGTATTTGTAATATTTGTGTATTTTCTTGAAGCAGGACTTAAAGACCTTGCCTTCATGAACACTATATTTCCCCAAGATTTTTCTTTTAAAATAAAAAAGAAAAATTACATTAATGAAATATTCAACCCAAAATCTTCTTGCTGCAGTTTCAGATTGTAATAAATGTACTTGGTTTTAATAAAAATAGTAAAGCTTTTGTAGTTCCATAAGATTTCAATTATAAATTAACACTAAATGGAATGTTAAAGTTCGAGTAGATTATGTTGTTTGAACTTAATGGCTCAGACCTGTGGCTGCTGGTAAGGAACACACAAGGCAACTTGGGTGAAGGGTACTCAAGGATGTCTTTCAGCATTTCTTAACAAGCTGCTTCTCCATACAGGACAGGTGACCTAGAAAACTACCTGCTAATAGCTCTTACAGTATTTGCAGCTGACAGATTGGTGGTTGATTTCATGACTGTGTGCTGCCTGTGGTTTAGGCTGATCAGATCTCTTTTCATCTATATTGTGAGAGCAATTTCACAGAAACTTATTGGTAGGAGATACCCATGACCTCAAAAAATCAGTGAGTGTAATTAGTCAACATTCATGCTATTCCAGCTACTTCAAGCCAGTAAGTTTTTGTTTGTTTGTTTGTTTTTAATACCATTTTTTTTTTTAATTTCCTTGCACACCAGGTTTTCACAGGTAGTCTGTGTCAGGTTGTCTTTAAGACAATGTAGGGCTGTGAATGATTGGGTCATGTATCTATTTAGAGAAGAAATACAAAAAGAATTAATATTCATCATCAGAATTACATAAAAGGAAATCACTGTTTAACTTCTCTACTTACGTTCATTTATTTCCTCATGTGTCTTATATTAAACACGCCTTTGTTAGTCGCTGGTGTTATCTTTAAATAAATAAATAAATAAGTTTATTAGAACACTAATGCTGTCTTATTCATGAAATATATCTCCTTCTCCCACTCTTTTTTTCCCTCTTTTTCCCATCCTGAGTAATTCTGTGGTTGATTTGTTCAAAATGAAGTTCACAGGAATCAGCAAAGTGCATACACACAGTATTTCACAGGTGAATGTACTGTAGGTAGAATTATTTCTATTCCTCACATGATGTAGTCTTTGTGCAATTTGCTGTCAGCTTGAAGTTATTAGCATTTTAAAAATAGATATTATCTAGCCAAAAAAAAAATCCATTTACCAACAATTTCATGTTGATAACTGTATTTAATTGCTAATGACAACTTACTGTTCCTATTTTTTTTTCTAAATTCAGGGTAGTGTATGGCTCTGTCAAGCCCTCAAACTTAAATGTTCTTTTAACATTTTGCTCAGGTAGCCCTCTGGCAGGGAGGAAAAAAAAAAAGGATATGGTCAGAGGGCTGCAAATGTGTGTAGTTCTTATTTTTGCATTTTCTCTAGATTACTTCAGTGAAGTAGGAGATTTTGATTCTAATTCTTGCAAGAACAACTTATAACATTAAACTGTCTGAAAACTTTGGATTTTGGAAATTCATCATGGAAAGAGTGTCACCTGTCTTGTCCCCCTGAGTTTCGATAATGCTTTTTACAACCACTCACAAGTATGATCTAAGTGGAGACTGAAGCTTGGACTTTTGTCTGGGAGCAACATGAGTGTGTACTCCCTATTAAAGATGTTCTGTAGTACTTAGTAACTCTAATCAGAAGTCAGAACAGATACAACAATTAGAAGCCTCGGATTAGATTCACCTCTAGGGAAATTTTGAATAGTTCTGGTAAGGTAATGATACATGCCTCTCATCTCTGCTTAGCCCAGTCTTGTTGCCTCTTTGTACATACATATTCTTGATCCTAGAGGACACTCCCTCATAGATCTAAACTGAGAGAAAGCTGCATCAGAAAAGGTTGTCCCATGCTTCCATGCTAATTAAGGTCTTTGCATACAAAGTTTTGCTGTTTAAGAAGGGAGTGATGTCCATAGTTTACTTCAACGTGAAATCAAAATGAAGGATTTAACCTTCTCAAGGATGCTTAATAGTCTTCTGATATGCCAACATAAATCTATTCATCAGATATTTTCTATTTTGACTCATTTTGTTACCATGAGAAACATAGCGATAAAGGTTTAAAGTATTTTTTGTAACTTTCTTTATTATCAGTATCAGTTACTTTATTAAAATGAAAATACATGTGTTTCCTGTAGTTTCTGTGACAGGAAAGCCTTTCATTGACACTGCATGGTTGACTAGAAGGGAAAATTGGATGCAGAATTTATTCTGAGGACAGTTAATAAAATGGGGTTCTGTTGCATTTAGAAATGGAGGATTCTCTGAGGAAGTAACTCTATAGAGCAGGTACAATGTTGATTTTTTTTTTCTTGTGAAGAAAAAACAAAACAAAAACAAACAAAAAAAAAACCACCACATTTTGTGGAGGAATTTTGCCATCCAGAAATATCAACGTGCCCTTATGCCTACATTTGAGGTTCACTCCAGCATATTAGACCATGTCTCCAATATTCTGTGCTTACAATGATGTGGATATATACTTTTCACTGGAAATTTTACTGATGCTTCAGTGGGGGCTAGATCCTTGTGTTCTGTGTAAGACTTTCCTAGCCTTGGTGCTGTATCAATTTGCACAAGTATAACACTTGGGAAATGCAAGTGATATTTCCATGAAGCTGAAATTCTTTTTCCTATTAATATTACAGTTGAATCCTAAACACTGAAGCAGTATTATGAAACAATGAACTATCTATTACTATTTTGTTTCAGAAAGTAATTTATATGGTGTTATACTTCAGTATATTATGTTCAGGATGTAAATATTTACAGTTTATTTCTAGTATATTTTAGTCACATTTTTCTCAGTGACGTGTGAAGCTCTAACATTTCAGGGATCTGCATGTGTAGTGCAAGGTAAATACACTTTGAATATTCAACGTGGTCATTTCCAATCTCCAAGAAGTCTTTAACCTTGTCACGGATGAATACTTTACATAAGGCATAGCTTCTCCAACACAAAACCTTTCTAACCTTTATGAAGGCTCCCTGGGGACTTGTGTTGGGTGTTTGCTTGGCTTGCTTTGACTCCACTCAGGATTTTTACAGCCCCTGTCTCTGCGCATAACTGTTAATTGGGTCAGGAACGGAGCAGCAACTGCTTTTCAGGTTTTTAGTACATAAGTGTTAACATGAGGATGCTTCAGCATATAAATCTTTGTGCAGTGAAGTCTTACAGTCCTGGATTAGTGATAAAGACTTTGGGAAGTAACTCTGTAGGCAGTGAAGCCTGACCAGTGCCTGAAGATTTATGGGCTGATGGGAGATGTTAGACCTTTGAACAACCAAGTATTTCCATTAATCAGACCATGGCTAATCAAGGTATGATTACCCTGAAACATGCAAATTGTACAGCCAATAGATCAAATTTGATACAGAGTCCCAAATAGAGGGATGGCATCATGTGCATAGATTCAAACACCTACCCAAATCCCAAAGTCAATAGCAAATTTTAGGGAGTCCGGTCTCATACTCTATCTTCTCAGTCACAATCAACAATCTCACTCAGCATTGTATCAGCTAGCTATTGGTTTTTTCTTTTAATCTGCTTAGCTGATGAAGTTTGGGCTGTGTCACATAAGTAGGACAAATAACAAACTTTAGCCTGCTGGAACTTGGATGTACCTTGTCTGTGGATGAATGAAGAGAGAGGTTTTTATAATGCTGGAATTACATCAAAATAAAACCAGTATTTTATTTACTAATAGAATAAGTAGTGCTACAGGCATCACTGAATGTTTCATAAGGAAAGTGAAGGTTATGTGAATTTTAATGTTCTGCATAGAATGAAGGTCATAAACTGCTAAATGTTTTTTTAGTTAGTTATCTCATTGTTTTATGCAGATTCTAATGAAAATTTGAATACCCTTACAGGCAAATGCTCTATATGCTGTCAGCTCCCAGATATTTTCTCTTTAATTTTTATTTTCTTTTGATTGGTGGGGGAATTGGAGAATTGTTTCTCTTCAGTAACATTGTCTTCCAAATCTAATCCTGGGATACAAAATGGCTGTTTTTACTCATTCTAATATTTTCAGTATACTAAACAGTTACTGATGCTTTCTAGAAACACTCTCTGCGTCTCAGAGATATTTAGGATCATAAAATAAATGTCTCTGAAAAGGAGCAGTCTTATAATTTGCAACTTTCCCAGTTCTGTTTCAATGTTATTCTGAAATCTCTCTGAAGGCCTGCTTCTATGCCACCCAGCTCAATAAAAACTTTCTCAATAAGACCAGTGAGTGTAGGATCAGACTATTAAATGCACGTCTACACTACCAAATTCAAATACCTATGGTATCCCATTATTAAAACTTACTGATGAGCCTCAAATATGTTTTTCTTGCTTCCTCTCCTACCCCCTGCAATCTGCATGTTTTTAAACCAGAGAATCTCAGGTATAATGTCATATGTACACCTTTCTATTACTACATTGTATACCATACTTAAAAAAAAAAAAAAAAAAAAGGAATTCTGTTGTTGCCCTACTTACAATATTCTATTGCTAATGAAAATAGGCAGTTATAAATATTGTGTCCTTTGAATCATTAGTAAGTTTGGTTTTAGTGCTCGTCAGGCAATCTTGTTAAAAGACTAAAGTCAAATTGTCCTTTTTGTGCTAGGCTTGTTTTCCATAAATTGCCAGAAAACAATTTATTCAGTCTGTCTTTTTTCCAGTAATTGATTATGTGGATATTATTTATCGTACTGCTGCAAGCACATCTTTGCATAAATTGGATGTGCTTTATCATTCTCTGCTACATTGTATTTACAAATGCTCTATTTTCTGCTCATCATTGACGACTTTATTCCATGGTAAACTTGTCTTCATTAGAAGGGCTTAAGCATTAGTGTTCATTTATCAGCAAGGGAATTTGGAGAAAAGCCCCACTGTGTTTTCTATCTTTAGCAAATTCTTTTCCCCAGCAAATGTGCTTTCAAATCCTATAGCTGTTTTTCTCAATATGAAAATTCAATAAATAGGAAGAATGATTTTCCTCCTAGCCCCACCACCCTGTAGGTATTCTTTTAACTGGTATACAAGTGATTTCAGTTTAACAGTTTAAATAAAAGATCCAATACAGTAAGGGAGTGCACAATGCCTGGCAATTTTTCTCAAGTCTTAATGACTATGTTCATCAGGTCATCCCTGTTAAAGAGAAGTTCTCAGATTAGCAATTTACTCGGTTAAAGGAAGAGTTGACTGGGTATCTACACTGTTTATTGTCTTTTTCCTAGTCATGAATACTGACAACACATGATGTTTCAGAATTTGACTGAGTCCAGGGAATGCATTCATTTTCTGGCATGGAAAAAAACTTTCCCCTTTATAGCCTTTTTCTTCATAGCTAAGAAAGGAGTATTTTGTCCTTGCTTTAGTGAGATGTAATTACAGTAATTCATCTGCAGTCAAAAAATTTCAGGTTTGAAAATCTCATCTGTGTGCTTGCACAGGCATAAAAGTTATGTTAAAACATAAAAGCTGATATTAGCGTGAACAAGGCCTCAACTTCCTGTTGAGTGCTAGGCATTTCCTACTTCCTCTGGAATTAGCAGGATCTGAAAGTGCTCATAAACTCACAAATCCAAACCCTCAAATCTGAAATCATAGTCCTCTACTGCTTCTTTCTGCATGATAATGGTGGACACAGCTGCAATCCTTTTTTTGCTTGAGAGAAAGTGTGTGCAATGCCAGCACAATCCTAGTTCCCAGTACCAAGAAGTCTGAGGGAAAGTAGCAGGAGAATCAATGTGTCATTCACTATGTTGAAACATTTAAATAGTTGAAACTACTATTTTTGGCTGTATGACACCTCCTGTATGGAAGCAGGGAGGAGGAAATGGAGCTCCCTAGCCTGATCATTTAAACTTGATGTGCACACATGCATGTATGAGATAAAGAGGTCTTATTTTAGAAGTATATTATCATCAGATAATAGAATACTACCTTTTATTTTATTTTATTTTTCAGAATAAGAAATATTGTCTGATAAAAATGTCTATTGAACTTCTAAAGGAAATAGGCATTGCTCTGTAGCAACCAGTTATGTGGCTATCTGCTGTCGAAATAACAAGGCTTGAGTGTTTGTGTATTCTCTGACATTTTGTACATTCAAATGAGACACCACAGTTAGCCAATTTGTGAAGCTGCCCTTGGGGGTGATAATTCACCATGTGCATTGCATATGGAACTATCTTAAAATTCTTTTTTAAAGACCACTGGTAATCACCTTGACAGTTGTGCTCATGGATATGTACATTTGGTCACTAATATCGGCATTTATTTGCAGCAGACTTTGGGGAATCCACAATCATTCTGAAATCCTCTTTCTAAGGAGAAAAAACTCCAAAAACTAAACCACCAAACATTTATAGGTCACTTTTAAAATAACACAGATGCAAAATGTATGTAATATATACAGATTTGTATAGGTGTAGATATTTGTAACATATAGGAAATTTCTGCATATATATATATTATACTTATTATGTTTTCCTGCATGTCCTATAGGATGTCTATACATATGCTTCTTTTTATATAAATGGCATTTTTTTTGGTGGGTGCTCAGTTGCTGCTGTTGCAGGGCTCTGATAAGTTTTTTTCTGAGACATCTCCCCTTCTCCCCCTTGCTGTTTCAATTATTTTTCCATTTCATATAAAAATGTATTTCATCTGATATGAATATGGAACCCATGTAGCTAAATTTTGGTTTCTACAAGGAATGATTGCTTGCTTGAATGTTCACAGGAAGAGAAACTAAAAGGGGCCCAAGCATAGCTGGAATGAATTAAGATTTAAATTTCAGCAGGCATTCATTGAAGGCTTCTTTTTCTTTGAAGGTATTCAATTCTTCTGATAGTAAAGGATTCACCTAGCTCACGATTTGTAAAGCGCTGTCTGGACTTTATTGCTAATTGTAAGTCACCGTGCAGGCTCACCAGCTGTACAACGAAAAATGAAGTCCGCTACCATACATCATCTCTTTGCATCCCCTTCCTCAGGGCTTGCTTTATTTCCAAAACCTCAAATGCCAAACCAGAACAAATCTACTCAAACTGCTCAGTAATAATCACCCAAGCCCCTTCCAGCCTCAGCTGGCTGGCAGAGGACATCATGCACCCTCATTTTATGAGATTTTCTTTTGTACCAACCTTCTCATTTCTTTTACAACATCATCAAAAACACCATTACCTGTACAATAACCCCTTACATGCGAGATTGTCTTTAGACCACAACGCACTGTTCTTTTCCAACATCCATGTATGCCAACTTACCATGTTTTCTTAAATATAACCCACATTCAAGAAAAAAATGAGATCACTAAATAGAATCAATACTTCAGAGTAGGGCCTTTTATAACGTGAAACTCCAATGACTACTGTTGAGGAAGAAAGTGGCAATACATGAAATTGCTGGTAAACAGTGAAACTTGGAGTAACTTTTGCCTTGATTAATTGATATATCACTACTTGCGGTGATTTTGAATGGCAGTTTTTTTTTTGTTGTGTTTTTAAAGATAACTTGTATGTCATCATGTTATTAGTTGTATTTCTCTTACTGCACTAGACGTAAATGAACTTAAGACTGGGATGTTCTATGGATACTATCCAACTGGAGAAAACAAATGCACATAGTTACATATATATTTATACTTATGAAATGTGTGATAAACAGAATACTGAATATGATGTATAAGCCTTTATTTTTCTGTGGGCATATGAATCTGTTGCATATTTATAAATTAAAGCAATAGGTATGTCTAAGCTCAGTGTGGGTGCTTTTGCCATTTCCTGCTTCCCAATGAGAAGCACTATTTGAAAGAGAGAGATCCAGTGTCCAGAAACATGTACTTTTACTGGGTAGAAGAAGTAAGACATTAAAACTATATAAAAGGGTTATAAAATATTTTCCAATTAGTGAGCAAAACTCCTAGCAGCACAGCAGCTGGTACCAGCTTCCTCCAAACCATTGTTTCTCCATCCTAAGAGGGGGAAGTTGTGTTTCACTAGGTGGCAGTTACTGTGGTCTATATAGAGACAGATTTCCTAACGTGCAGTGTTGGCTATTTGTTCCTCCGTTCCTATCATCTCTGGTCTTGGATAGTCTTTTGGATTTCTTTCTGAACCCTACAGCAAATTTGAATTTAGAAGGGGTCACAAGAGGTTCACGGACAGAAACCGACCAGGAAACCTTTTTGTCCTGAAGGTTTGCTTTCTGCCTAGGAAGGGGAAACTTGCTGCAGTATTTTTAAAACATTGATGGATCATGTGAGTAGCTTTAGAGCAGAGCTACATGGTCGGTCAGTTAGATGACAGTATACAGCCTGCACAAATAAAATTCTCTTGGAATTTTATCTGCCTCTATAGCAGCTGAGCAAATATCAGAGAAGTTGAACTTGTACACCATAACTGGTAATCTAATTTCTTCCAACAAACCATTTTCATTTAGCTGGAAGGTCAATGCAGAAAAGGCTAACAACAGTGTGCTATGAGTATGCTGTAAATAAAAGGCAACAGCTTACAAGATATGTAAACTGCAATGGAGGATTTTGTGATGATCTATTGTCAGTACAGCATGTAAAACCTGATACCGTTGCACTTATCATCAGCAGTTTAATTGTCTCTGTAAGCAGCAAAAATCCATAGACAAAAAAACCTGTTCTCAAAGAAAACCTCTGAAAATGGAAATCTAAAGAAAGATTGTCAGGTAGAAAATTTAGGCCTGAAAAAAAGATTAAGACAATGAATAAAATTAAACTGAAAAAATGATTAAATCTTGATAACTAGCCAAAAAGGGAGCTACCATATGACTCTTACTGCCATAAACCGTTTAACTCATATATTCAGGATGCAGGTCTATTAGAGACATTAACAAAACTCTCGCTGACTAAATCAGGTCTTTCATTCCAGTCTGAAACCGAGATTGTGGTCATTCCCTTTGCCTTCTTTCTCTTTACCTACATGAGTGATTTTCAAATCCTGTTGTGAAATGCTTTCAGCAGTATTTATCAGTAGAGAAAATGGAGACTATGCAACTCACCTGTGCCTCCCAAAGCAGAGGTGGAAGGGGAGAGCTCTGTGGCTGACGCAACTTAATTCAGCCTTTGAGCTTCTTGATTGCACTGTAATGTCAATAAGATGGTTCTGGGACCTGAGGACTGCAAAAGAATAATGGTTGTATGGCTTTGCCATTCCATCTATGCCCCTGTTTGGGGAAAGGAAAAGGTCTGTCTGCCCTGGGATAAGTTTGGAGAAGGAGTGAGAAGATCAATTGGTATGTAACTGCATTGCAGCGTTAATTTTATTTGCAACATTTTTCTATAACCGGCATTGGGTTAGTTTTATACACATGATATTTTTGTCATGATATTACATGTAATATTGTGTATGAAACACAGCATATGCCTGAGATGGTGGCCTAGCAGGATTTGAGTTGCCAGTATGTTCACTGCCACTAAATTAAACCTCTGTTGGAAATCTTGTCAAAACAAAGCAACTAGAATTAACTGTTTTGAAAATGACAGTGTGATCACATAAGAGTACGTGGCCTATTGATTTAAAGAGGAGCACAGTTAGGTGCAGTGATGGCAGATTAAGGACATTTTGATAAAGCAAGAAGAAAAGAAGATAAGGAAAACAAGAAAATGTAGTTAAATATGCTGTAAAACAGATTTCCTTCTGTTGTCCTATTTTACTAATAGCATCTAGTCCACAAGCAAATTTTCACATGCTCCCCTTGGCAAATTTGGTGCCTGTTATGGACTGACACTCAAAGCTGGGTAGGTTTCAAAACTGATCAGGAGGAGTATACATGGTATGGGAGAGCTCAGCCCTGCATTGTCCCGTTCCAGTGTCTCTGGCAGGTTTTGGAACTCAGCAGAGTCAGGTCCAGGAGAAGGGGCTAGAGTTTTCTGTAAATTTCAGAGATCACTGTTGAACAGCAGGGAGTCCTCACATGGGACTGTGTGGCAGGAACTGAATCTCTGGTGAATACCTTGCTGCAGCTACAATTTTAATGAAAATTGAAAGCTTAAGTGCCACTGCCTTCCATATCACTTTTCCTCTAAAATGATTTATTGACCACTTATACATGATACATTCTCCTGTCATGAATAACACACTATATATTTATTTTCATGAATAATGGCTACCATTTTAATTGATAGCTTCAGACAAAGAAGTAGATTTATTTCCATGATGAGTAAAACTGCTCTCTATATACAGCCTGTATAAATTATTTTATTATGTATTTCAGTTTTCCTTTTGCAAGCCAGTATGTTGTATGTTCCTAATCTTAACAGAAATCAATCAAATGAGATCTAATACATCACTAACCAGCAGCTCCTATAAAGTACACTAGGACATTTTTCTATAATGTTTTTAAAATTTGTCTTAAATGGTTTTGCCAGGAGCTTTTACTGAACCAAGAAGCTTTTGACTTGGCTGATATATCTGTCTGTAAGGTGTCTATTTCATTCCCTGTTATCATATTTGTCTTTTACTGACATTCTACCTGTATACATACAACATCTCTATTAATTTACTGAAATAAAGCACCTGAATTACTTCCCCCTTCCCCTCCTTTTTAAGGTAAACATTTTAAATTTGTCTGTGTTTATAGTCAAATGTTGATTCCTGCAATGCATGAGCTTGTATGGGCAGATGTATTTTGCATTCATTCCTGAGTGTGACACCAAACACCTGAAGTCAAGCCTATGAAGGATTCTCAGTGAAGAAGGTGATCACAGTTCAAAACTGAAATCCCCATTACTAGCAAATGATCTCATTCCAATATTAATGTTCAAGCCAATACGTGCTGTGTGCTCACAAATATGCCTCAATTGTATGCTGCTGAACTAAAGATCTGTTAAAGGAATAGAACTGCATGCATTCTTGTGTATAGTATGAAAACCCAAATCTTGCTGAGAAACATTTGGAGATGAAATTAAAATGTTATGGAGCATGCACTATCTGTCTTTGTTAAAATAAGCAAACAAACAGAAATTCCTAAACAAATTGCATTGGAATGCATTGACCCAAATATCTTTGTAATACATTCACCTAATTTTAGAGAACTATTATTTATTCTTTAAAGTTAGGATTGATACAGTTCTCTTTTCCTCTTCAGTAAGGATTTACTGATCCTAGCCTGACTGGAGTTTTGTAAGGCATTACTTCAATCCCTATGTAAACATTCTTATATAAGGGATTTTTCATCTGTTCAGAAATTCCAGAAAGATGCACCAATAATGGAACTTTGGGACTATGGCATTTTGATACTTTTCAATATGCTAAGAGATTGCTAACGGGGACAAGATCAGATATAATGAGTAAAGGACAGAGGAAAGAGTTTGTGAATGCACTGTAAATGAAGGGATCCAAATGTAATTTCCTAAAAATGAATTTCAAAATGGGACATAGGTTTTGCCAAAGATGGGTAGAATACATAGAAGAGGAAAATATGCTTGGGTCTTGAGTAAGACACTTTGCCAGCTACTTCATCAATTAACTAAATTCTGAATGGCAATAACATTTGGAGCCAGGTTCTACTTTACATTCCTATTCATAAAGCACTCTGAGTCTTTTAGTTGAAAGACACTGTTGTGGAATAGGATATTAGCAATGTAATGTATCAAGATGTTTTAATCACAAGTTATTGCTTACAAATCTGGCATTCATGCCAGATGTGCTGTATAATGGATATATGGCAATTTAGCATTTACTGTACATTACTTACAATGTTGTCTTTGCTTTTATATATATTTTCTTTGCTAAAGCTATGCTATTTGAAAGAAAATTCAAATACAAGATGTTATATGAATTTGAATAGCTTTTATCTATGTCTGCCTTAACATGCAATTCCTTTTCTCACTCTAAAATAAATAAGCCATTTCTTTGGGAAAACAGACATGATTGCTAGAAACTGTCATTTGCTATTTTGTTTCTTAAGCTATTTAAATCAAGATACATTTTAATAAAATACTGCAGTCAATTAAATTCAGATGCTTAGCTTAAGTAAAGACTGATGAAAGTCGATCAAAAGACACCACTCACTGCAGGGAGGTAAGTAAAGCAATAAAGAACTAGACCTAAAGCTACATAGTTCTTTTTGTTAGGTAACAACAAAGTCATTTGCATTATTCATTTCACCCTAGGGAAAAAAAAAAAAAAAACGCAACCAAACACCCCCCAAACTAACACATGAATAGATTGAAAGGACTAGGTGGAATCTGTCTGGCAAACAAAGCAAACGTAAAGTAAGCGAAGCAAAGAAAGCAAAATCAAATATAACAATGCTACCTAGGTGAGTAAAAGAAATATAAAAGCATTCTAGAAATATCTAGAGAGAACGGAAAGCGAGCAGTGAATAGTAACAAAGAGATTGTATATGAGAAGACTCCAAGATGGATGAAAAAAATGTTAAAAAGCTACTTTTTATTAATTTTCAATATAAAGGAAAAATATGAAAGTGATGAAAAAAAAAGATGAAAAGATGAAATATTATGTAGGAAGACAGAAAATTCTTAGAAACGATGGGCCGGATTTTAGCTTAACTTGCACACAAGGGCCCTATTTTCTGCCTTCTTTCTCATGTTGAATAATGCTTCTATTGCAAGTAGCCCCCTGGCTACTCAACAAAATGGAAAAAAGGAAGTGCCAGATAGTATCAGGATGACACACGTAGTTACAAAGTATAATGCAAGCACACTTGAGGGCATCCTACAGAATCTCTTGCTAAAACATTCTTCTATGGAAATCTGAGTAACATTAGCTGAAATGAGTATCTGTGCAAATTAAATTATGTTTTTCCTTAGTTCAAGTCCATTGTATTTGAAATAGAAGACACTGCAGTGCATGATGCCTTTTGTATTGCTTAGCACCACGAAAAAATATGGAGAGTATGCTTTAGGATGTTAATGACAGCTAAATGAAGCACAGTCTATGTGTTCATTTAGATCCTACTCAGAATATTCTTATTTTTAACAAAATGAGTAAATACAAATACCAGAATAGTACAAAAGCATATCTTATAAAAATGATGCAGATGCATACATCTTCACTCCCATATATATATATATATATATTTCATACTTGTTGAGGCCTTGATTATTAATTGGAGATCATATATTTGATACTTGTTGAGGCCTTGATTATTAATTGGAGATCATCTTGTTGAAACAAAAATGAGGGAAACCATAAATGTATTACTTGGAGTTGTATGTCCTATCTTGGGAAGATAGCTATATCTTACTAAATAAAAGCTTTAGTGAGAACTGTTGTTATTGTCTGATTGATACACATAGTGGAGGATATGAAATTTGCCTAAAATATAAAATGTTTTGACAGCACCTCACTTTGGCATTTTTGGATCAACTGGATTTTTCATTTTAAAATAACATCTATAAATTAAAATAATTCAAATACAAGGAAGTGAAAAGTTTATAAAAGTTCCAAACAAAATGTTTACATTTAATCTGAAAAGAATGTTTGATTGACCTGAAACATTTCTTTTTTAATATCATTTCATAAAACATTTATACATTTTGGATTTAAATTAAGTTTGTAATGGGAAAAGAAAATCCTTGTGGTATTTCAAGAAATAAAAATTGAGTTAGTATAAAACTGCTCTTGTATAAGGCCATTGAGTAGATAAATTAATAAAAAAAATTTGAAGCAGACACTACTCAGCGTTAATGAATATGACTATTCAATAAAAAAAAACAATACAAAAATCAGAAGAAAAGATTTTCCTTTCCTTTTGGGGGATTGGACTAGATGATCTTTCAAGGTCCCTTCCAATCCCTAACATTCAGTGATTCTGTGATTCCTTTAACTTCACATTTGTAGTCTCCTTGCTCCTTCAGTCAGTCAAGGAACTTCATGATATCATGAGATCCCTTCTTGCACAAGAAGCTTAGAAAACATACCTCTACAATTCCTACAACACACACATGGATATAGAGATAGATATACATATAGCATTACTGTAAGTCTGTCAGGGTCCATTACTTTCTGACCAGGTTCTTCCAGGTATTCCACATGTGGAAGGGGAAATGTTTAATATCATATTTACTTATTGGAAGATATTTGATGCTATATAGGATTTTTGATTTTGCAGAGTCACACAAAATGTACTGAAATCATAGTACAAATGTAAGTCACACTTAGCAAAATTTCAGCAATTGCAATATACAGTTCAATCTCAATACCAATGTAATGCCTAGTACCAGTCTCTCACCATCATGACAGTGGACATCCACTTTCTCCAGGAAGGACCATGTGGGTTGAGGCCCCAAAGTTCAAAGCTTTCTTCAAAATTCTTCTGCTGGCTGTTCTTCTGGTTGTACTCTGTGTTGGGCTGAGCCCCACCCGTGCCGGTCTGGCTAATGCAGGGAGACATTCACACCACCAATTTATCCAGTCAACTGTGATATAGCCACTTGATCTCCTTAGTTGACATAGCTGTTTAATCTAAAACAACGGCCACCCTCTGCTCCCCTTTTTGTTGAGATGTAGTGAGCCTCCTTGCATCAGCTGTGGTCAGTTACATGCTGCATTATTCTTCATGGGCACAATGCCTTGTCCATTTCTTCTAAGCCTTGTTACATTGTTGGGGGTTATTGGTCAATCAGAAAGACGGCTGGAAGATCTTTTGACCATTTCTTGGATTCCAAGTCCAGATCTACAGTAACTACCAAAGGTGAAGATATAGGATAGTATCAAGTAGGATTTGCTCAGTCTTGGATTTCTTTTGATTATAGGAGCAGTTGTTTGTTTTGCACTGATACTTTTCATCCTAAGAGGCCTAATGATTTCTAATTCATGTTAGAGTAATTCAGCTACACTCTGCATGGGGTATATGGAAGAATGGTAGCTGTTGAAAAAGCTTCAGCTACAGTCTTGCTTTTATTTTTCATTTATACTGATCTGCATGCATCCAAAAAAAAAATTTGAAACACTTAAAGGAAAGTTTGTTGATAGTGAATGTTAAAACATGTTACTGTGCAATATTATTTTGCCCCAAAATGGTATGCTATTTTGTGCTGTAGATTGAATGTACCTGTAGATATGAATGAGGCATGCAAACATATCTACCACAGCTGAACAGATTCATGTACATATGAAGCATGGCAATTTGAGAAAGCTAACATTTGGGAAGAAATTAATAACAAACTGGTAAATGGATATCATTAAAAGCAGTCTCTGTAACCCACTTGGTTAAAAGAGGAGATTGACAAATAGGTTTTGTCTATGTATTTCAAAAAAGAGGTCACACTGTGAATAACACTCACAGATGATTTATATTGACAGATAACAAAACTGACTCAATGCCTGTGATTTTAAATAAGAGGATGCACTTTTGTCCCTAAGGCTTAGGACTGATCCTGACCTGATTTCCTGTATCAATAAAAACTTCACATAACAGAATAAAAACTTCAGATAACAGATTTTAAAATGTGAAATTGATAAAAGTGAAGCCTAACTAGAATGTTTGCTGATTTTTTGATGTGTTAATGCATAAAAAAAAGGTGCAACTAGGTTAAAAGACTTACATGCTTTTTAAAAAAAAGGGAGGTGGGGAGAAAACCTAGTCAGATGTATGCAAGATTTTCTGCATACGCAGGTCATGGAATTTCATTAAAAGATTCCACAACAGGACATTACCTCTGCAGAGGCTATGGGCTGTTGCTTGATTTTAACACTTAGAAATTGAGAGTGTGCATACTCTTAAGCAAATAATTCCAAGGGCCTCCTTGCCTTTTCTGGTAGAAATACACAGGCTTGTTCAGTTTAAACTTCCAGTCTTTAAATTTTGGCATGCTATGGAGTCTGCTACTGTCAAAAATCATATCCATGTTTAGGTCTCTGCAGATCAGGACCAATTCATCTGGTATCCTTCTCTTTGTTAACCAAAATAATCACTCATTCTAAAATAGATTTTCTAGATCTTGGATAATTCTTGTGAGACTTTTCTGAACTCTTTCCAGTATGTCAACAGTCTCTCTAAGTGAAAGATAAAGACTTTAAATTTGAGCAATGTAATTGGTCTCCAAAGGAAACAGACTAAGGTATTAGCACTAGTCAATAAATGAGGAAATGTGTATTTTAGGAATGTCAGGCACATGGCTTTCAGAGAGGCGGTTGCAATTAGATACTGTCAGAGAAGAAAAAGAAATCCAGTATGATCTGTGTTCTGAAGTCTTCACAGAGAGTTTGCTGTGTAACCCATGAGAACAAATGGGACTCCTTCAGCTGACTTGAGGATCTTTGGATTAGGCCCTCAGGGGATCAGAAGTTTATACATAAAGTTAGGGCAACAAGTGAGGACTTTGCCAAACTCTGTTGAGAACAGAAATTTGCATACTGGTCTTTCACTGCTTATGAAAGCTCTGAAGATGGGTAACAATAATGCTAAAAGGATTAAAAGGTTTAAATACATGGGAAACCTGAAGTATCCATATGCATGCAGTTTTAAAAGGAGAAGGCCTAAGAGATACACAACAGCTCTGTAAATTCCTTACAGTAACTAATATACCTTCCTACAGTGTCTCTGGGAATAATGTCACCTCAACTTATTAAAATACACTATACATACAAAGGAAACAATGTGGTGTGTGCTCTAATGCACAGCCACTGCCCTTTTTATGAGAAAATTCCTCCCCTTCCTTCTTTTAATCTATTTCTCAGTTGGCTCACTTTCCTGTTTTCTTTTCAACTCAGCTCAGCGCTTTGCAATCTAGTTCAGTATGAGAGAGGTATTCACAAGGTATAAGGATTAGTTTCTTTAAACTCTGGGTGCCAGTATTCATGCAGTACAGAAGGAAAAGAAGAATTTGAAGAGAGAAAAATTGAACTGGAGAATAACAAAGCATCTTTACTCATTCCTGTCTCTGCCCATGGTAAAGAGTAAAGCTGAAATCTTGGTGCTAGTGAAGAATATGACAGAAGTCCCATTGAATTTGGTAGTGTCTATTTATATTATTGAATTTTTCATTAACATTTATTATTTTTCCCCCTCAGCATGTCAACAATGGCAAAATAGTCTGTGTAATTCATTGCACATACGAAATATGCATATAAAGCTCTTGGCAGAACAAGCTCTTGCATAGCATAAAAGCCACATAATTCATTTATATAATGCAGTAAGGGATGGGCAGCATATGTGCATATATACATACACCCCTTATGGGTATCCAAATCTACAGGGTGTTCTGGGGAGGAAAGAGCCTAAAGCTAGAAGTTTAACATCTCATGTGTTGATGCATTATTGCTTATTTACATGGCATATGTATATATCTGCAAAAGTTCAGTAGTTTTTATTCATCATAAAATATGCCTTTTTGTTTCCTCTATTTATTTTTCTTCATCTTTCCATTAAGTGTGTAGGTTGTGTAAATAAGTGTAAACTATATCAATCCCAAATGCAAATTATCCTCAGCTGTTCATTGCAGGTACTATGTCTATGCATGTTTACCTGTACATATATAACTGTACACAACTAATCTATTAGCAAAAATATTATATGTGCTTTTTTTTTTTTTCAGGTGTTGGGGGGGATAATTAGCTGTAGCTCTTTAGGAACCCAGTAGATCCTGCCTTCAAAGTAATATTTCACTGCATTTTCCCTACATTATTTTCTCTTAAGTGAGTATGCAGTCGTGAATACACTATGTCTTACCATCCTTGCCTAGCTTTTTGTCTGTTATGTCTCATAAGTATAAAAATTTCCACCTCATTGCAAAGTGTAATGTATTTACTTTGGCTTAACTTTTTATGACAACAGTCACTGAATTCCTGATGACGACAGACAAATATCTGTTGGTGCCATAGTTATGTTTCATAACTAAAATAAAAATGATAGCAACTCTAAGTAAAATAAGAAAAAAAAAAGTTTCTTCCATATCTTTTGTTACATTCATAATATCTAGCCAAACAGGTGTTTTAACATTAATTAATTATAAGTCAATCATACATAGGAAAGGCATTTTACATTGTTTAGAACAATACCTGAAAATAGGCAAGTCAGATATTTATTATTAAACTTAGCCTTGATGCAAGTTCTGCAAATTACAATTGTTTATAAATTTTATATATATATATATATATTTATAAATTTTCTCTCTTGCAAAGTACCAGCAAGCCACACATACCTTTCTCAGTAAAAAGCAGTGGCAAGTAGCCTTAAGGTCTGACTGTGGGAGTGTTTCAGAGCTTCCACAATTCAGGAAAGTCAGACTTCATCAAGGAGAGTACCACTGAGCACTGTATCAGAGACACCAAAGTGAGACACCGGGAATTATGAGTCCTTGATAGGAGTTTGAGAATGAGACTGCTTCTGATGCTTGCATTAACTCTTAGTATTGTCTCAAATATCTTCATATCATGATGTACAATGAAAAATAGGTACTGATGTCTCTCTTGATTTTATCTACTCTGCCTGAGGTACATGGGTTTTAGAAGGTGTCTCCAGTGTCCTTGCATTATTACACTTGGGCAGAGAATGGGTGAACAACAGGGTTTTGCCATTTCCCACATTTATTTTTCAACTTCTGACAGCTAGGCATATGTACTCCAGGCCTACTCACAGTCTGTATTGTAATACTCAGTCACGCAGAGAAAGATGAAAACATTTGCTCAGTAGAGTTGAGGAAGATTGAGTGAAAGGAAGGGTGGCTGTATTTACAATGTAAACTAGCATTCAAACTCGAATGAAACTGCCTACAGCGCTTGATTCAAATTTCAGGAAATACTTCTTAGCTGTGCTTTAATTCTTCCTTAGCCTGCCGTAGTTCAAGAAGTATATGGACATTGCTCTCAAACCTATGGTCTGATTTTTGGGTGGTCCTTTGGAGACCCAGGAGTTGGACTGAATGATCCTTGTGGGTCCCTTCCAAGTTGGATATTCTTTGATTTTATGATCTCCTCCCATCAGCCCAACTTAAATTAAAAGGTATTGCCACAAGATCAAATGACATGGCCAAAATTACCCTTATTTCCTTATTGTCAGGAGCAGCACAAGTTATTCCAAGCCACTGCTGCAAGAAATTCCACTCTCTCCTGCAAGAAATTAAAGCCTGTTGTCTTAATCATCCACAGTGATGAACAGAGTTACGTTAGAAGAGTTTTACAGAAGAGAACAATGAAGTTCTTTTTAATGTAATATGCTCCTGCTTCTGCAAAAGTAGTGTCAAATTTATATAATCTTAAATAGTCTTAATCCTAGTAGTAAATCCCTCAGCAACTATTTAGCTTGCTTTTCATTCAATATTCTTTCATTCATAGATCTTATCTTTTCACTAGTTCTTAGCAGTCATTTCCAGCACTGGTATCATGTCTTTTCTTGTTTCTTTCATTTTCAGTATTGTTTGAGTGCAATACATTTTGCTGTTTCTGAATAGGTGAACTGGGAAATTGGTGAAGGTGTCTTGGGCTTATACATGAGTTTTTATTATTTTTGTGGAGCAGAGGAAAACTGAGGAGAGAAACTGAGCCTGGCTGAGTTGCCTTACCTAGCGGTTAAATAAAATTCACCACAAATATTTTAGACAAGCATCTGGAAGAAGTGTTTTGTATACATTTTTTAAAGGATGTGAAGAACTTCTGAATTTCTGTGAAGAGAAGAGAATGCAGCTAGATATATAGATATCAGTTGGTACCTGGTAATTCTTTGGTTGAATAGCCTGAAAGGGAGATATAGTCCTCTGAATAAGAAATATTTTTGCAGGATTGTCCATGGTAAACACCTTGTATTATACTTGAGGAAGGCTGCAATTTTGTAATGTTTTTGTTTAGTCTGAAAATAGATAAGTGGTTTCATTTATGAGTCTTTAGAGTAAGTTGAATACTTTAAAGACATCCATCTCATTCCTTTTTGAACAACTGTAGGACTTTAAGTCATGTAGATGATAGAGGATCTGTTATGATCTCCCTTTCCTAGCTTAAACTTGACTAAAGGAGCACTTTTTTTTTTAATTTATTTTTATTTTTTTGCAAATGGTGGCTTGAATGAAATAGCCTGAGTGTTTTGTAAGGAGCTTATAGCAAAAACACAAGCACTGGAGACTGAGGAATGGCAACCAAGCAAGGAACTGAGATACTGAGGTGAAGGTCTAACAGTAGTCTCAGAATCGCTGCCTACACAAGAAGTGACCATTTCCCTATGGCCTGGTGAACTTCTGCATTGCTTTCTCTCCAGAAGCAAAACGACTGTGGAAGTAGAAGGCAGTCAAGCTTTATTTTCACTGCATCCATTTCTTCATCACTTTTCTCCACCATGTCATTGCTGCCTCTCAGCCAACATGTGATATGGAGAAGGAGCTGCAGCTTCCTTTCACACTCACCTGGTGTGTTTTTTTCAGTGAACAGTGAACATTCATTGTCTGGCCCCTCACAGGCCTGTCCAAGAGTACTCACACGGGCCTATGCTACAAATTTTTGGTGTTCTAGATTATATAGCAGTAAGCATCATATCACATGGGGATGTATAACGATAAGCATTGCATCACACAGTTGTACAAAGCTAAGCAAAAGCTACCATAGTTCAGCTAACAGACAGCTGATCATTAGATAATTTTCGTTACAGCTAAACAAGATAAAACAAAGCAGCAGACAGGCAAAGAGTCCAGACAAATCCTGGGGCCGGTGCTGTTTGTTTTTTTTTTTATACAAAGTCAGTGTCAACGCTGCATTTACTGGCTGCAGGTTGCCCTGCCAGGGTTGCAGCGGGGCTGCTCTTCACAGCACACCTTCCCTGTGTGCCCATCTGCAGCTCTCCACAGCCTTTGAGCAGGGTGTCAGTGTTGGAAAAGGCCTTGTGCTGACCTTTATTTTCATCTCAAAATAAAGTTGCTGACAGATTGATGAGCTCTGCCACATATTCTTATATGTTTCTTTAGACATATATATTAGAAGGAGTCTAATGTTGTATTTCACAGGCACTGATCTTCAAGTACAAAATACACAAAAAAGATCTGTGCTCCTACCCATGTACAAAATTTATACACTGTGAGCAGTGTTAGTCAGCCACATCCCATCTACCTAGAGGCATGAATGCCAAGAATACTTCAGAGCACAGAATTTATTGATCCTAATGTGGCTGCCATATTCAATCAGGAAAGTCTGATAGGAGTAAATAGGCATATGCAGATTGATTCCCTTTTAAGTTTTTCCCAGTAGCACACACTGGTAACTGTTACATAACAATTACTTCTCAAATAAACTGCTGATTAAGGGTGACATTCTTCAATAGTATTCATTCTTCAATAGTGAATATTACTGAACCCTGCAAGTGACATCACTGAAGTCAATGCAGACATTACTCAATATGATAAAATTTTGAAGAATGGGGCTGTATGCATATATATGTAAGTAACTGACCTATTGAAAGGTAAACACTTACTTTGGAAAACAAAATGCCTAGATAAGCATTAGACTTGAATTCCAGTAGATAGAGTGAAATACACCAGAGTGCTGTTTATGATCTCCTCCTTCTAACAGGAAATTTAGTAGCAGCAGGTAACAGTGCTACTTGATGTTTTTGCTAATAAGCATTATATTCTGCCTTGAAATATTACCTCTATAGCTATTTAGAACTGTAAGGCTATATTGAAAGTGCTCCTAGAGTGAACTTCAGTATGATACTATCTTAAACCTAACAAAGCTTTCTGTGACCTCTCCACCCCACAAAAAGTCAAAAACCACACAAAGGTGAATTTGTAAGGTTACACAATGCCTGATGCATAACTAAGAAGCTTGCAAAAAGCCATCAGTAGAATTAATTTATGATAATTTGGAAGTTGTTGGAAAAGGTATGTGCAATACCCCATTTTATTATTTATTGATTGCTAGCAGCACTTTTAAACAAATAACACAGCTTACACTGTAATTATATATTTATATTTCTCTTCACTGAAAAAGTCTGTAGAGGCTTTACATTTTCATTTTACCAAATCTGTGAGTCAAGGTAAGCCAGCAATGACCATGTTCCTGCCAATTCCTGCTTTGAATAACAGCTTTAGGGTTGCCATGCTTACTTGGTGTTTCCAGTCTTACTTTTTCACAGTTCAAGTAGAAGGGACTGTTAACAACTTGACTAGTCTAAAGGTAGGCGTGTGCTTCAGCAGGAAATGATATTCCAGAGAATATATCACCTGTTGCACCTCTTTCATTGTTTAATGACTAGGTCTCACACTGTAAATGATAGTGTCATTTTTGCATAGATTCTGCAAGGATTTTGCATAAATCTGGGCTGGATAAATGGAAAACTCACTCTCCACATTCATTAAAAGCAGGACTGAATATTTTTTGCTCTTGTGAAAAAGAACAAAAAGGTGTCATTTTGAAAAAGAAGGAAGATGTCACAAAGAAAAAGATATATAGGATATATTATTGAATGTGTTAAATTAAATATTGCTTACCATAATGTGCCACAGTAGCTTTACAAGAAAGGAAAAATCAGTTATATGTATGAAACTCCATGTCAGCACAAAACTTTCTCTAATATGATAGCAATCTTCATTTCATTGTAGTACTCTGCTGAAGTGATTGTGTTACTGAGAAGACAAAACTTTTGTGGTAACTCAGAAGAAATTCTATGTAACAGGACTTGTCTGTGTTTTTTATGGTTCTCTGTTACCTCCAAAATGGTGTCTTTACATCTTACTCAAAACCAAAATTCATGTCAAAATGCTAACTTCACTGTAAAATCAAGACAGTAAAAATTGGGAAGTACCATCTGCATAATCGTTTGATCAGATCATAATTATTCTTTTTTGGGGGGAGATAACTTGGATTCTTATCAGCCCAGGCTTCAGAAGCTGTATGTGTCCAGCTGAGTCAAGTTTTGAATGGAGAGACAGTGAAACTTGAGAAAGAAGTGATGAAACGTGAAGTTGCTGGGTCAAATGAGCCTCAAAGTCCTTTCACAGAGCAGTAAGTGCTGGATGCAGGACATGATATGTGGCTCCTGCCCCAGCTGCAAGCTCATGCTGTCAAATACCTTAGGTGAGCAGCACGTATGGCTTTGGATGAGCTGCATGGAAGCAGTGGATGTGCAGAAAGAGACAGACGAGGCAGTTATCTCCCTGCTCTGAATGAGCCCTGCTGCATTGTTAATGCTGGTGATGGCTGGAGCCAAACCTGATCGGTGCAGAAGTCAGTGTTCACACCATGCTCCAGCGTCTGCAGCTCCTCTCTGTAAAAGGCAAGGCTCTGTGCAGGTGAGAACACTTCTCAGCAAGAGGATGTGCTGCCTAGGGCCTCTCAGCTGGCCTGTATTCCACTTCATTCTGTTAAATGTACCCATTTCATTCTGTTAAAAATTAATGCTCAGGTGAAACTAATAATTTTACAGCTGGTAATAGAAATACAGAGAGAAGTGCTAAAAATATTATTTTCGTATTCTTTGCTTTGCTGTTTCTTTGCCTTTAGTTCTCCTCTGTAAAACTATCATAACAATAGCAATAGTAAATAAAAGTAAGAAAAAATAGTAAAATAAAACAAAACCTTTCCAGTGACAGAAATACTCTGAGACATGGCAAAATATGCAAATTTAATATGTTTCATAGAAGGGGATGTTACTAGATGAGTGCTTCAATAGCTGACCCATGGTGTATCTTGACTAAAGAGCTGTTTGAAGATATCAGTAGCTAGATGGAAGCAGTTGTCCTCAAGATGGTCTAAATACCTCATACTGTGTTCATTAAGGACATCAGTCAGAGTGCTGTGTTAGGATTCATGGGATTCTCTGCTCAATTTGATCATCTTTAGAAGCTCACAAGATCACAGGCTAGATTCATCAAAGCAAGGGATAAAAGAGATTTTCCTTTGTACAGCTTGGTTGTGGAACTATTTTAAATTAAACTATATTTTATTCAATTTAGTTTTCATTTCATTAATATTTTTGCATTTTGTAGTGGTTGGATGACTGCTAAAGCAAGTATAAATCTGAAAAGCTACATACTTGATTATAATTTTTAATTTTATGCTAGAACTTTTGTGCAATTATCTGGTTGAAAATGCTGTTCATTTTTGACAGTTTTAATAAAATAACAATAGGGTCTGTTTTAATACAGAGGGCTTTTTTCCATACATGATGCAATTTGCATAAGATGATAGACTGCTGTTTGGACTTCTAAATTAGTAAGAGAACAAGATTACTCTAATTAGAGCTGGTTTTAGGATCCTGTCATCTCAGTTTATGAGGACCTGTGATTGTTTAGACTGAGGGAAGGAAAATCATGACTGTCAAAGTTTTAATAGGGATATGATACAAATAATGAGATTTGGAGTTAAAGCGTACTTGAAAATGTCAGGACCCAATAAAACCTGGGAGTGTCTGCACTGAAAAACAATCACTTCTTCTGTGGAACCTATTATCTGGGTGACATCTAGAGTTTATTATAAAAGATGATTTACTCACATGAGAGACAGCTTTTCAGTGAAAGTAAATTATAACAGTGGGGTTTTATTTATTTATTTACTTTATTATTCAGCATTGATAACCTGTTTTTATGTGTGGAAGTGCTGCAACACTTTCCTTTGGGATTTCTGGTTCAGGTTTGTCCTCCTGCCATTCTGTCCAGAGACTGATTTGCCAGTCTGATAAGCTACTTTTCTCTCTACTTATTCTTCCTTGGATGACAGTATATTTTGTGATTCCCAGTAACAGTACATTATTAAAAGTTAAATATATCGACTGGGACAATATGGTCTATGAAGAAGATTGGGCAATACAGCTGAAATTGGGGCATGCAACTGCTGAAATATGCCTAGTATTTAGGAAATGTGCTAATTTTACCCATATGATTAGAAATACCCAACACTGAAAATTCTACACAGAAAGACTTGTTATCCTCCCCCTCCAAATAAAATACTGTTTTGTTGAAAACTTTGTAGAAATAAGATAACTTTAAGATTTTTGTTTTTATTTTTTTATTTTTTATTTATTTATTTTATTTTTGGCAGCCCTACAACTGATGTCAGGACTGATTCTTGAAAACTTGAGATAGAGAATCACGTTACAGTATTCCTGTTACAGGCACAGACAATTAAAAAGTAAACAAAGAATAACAAGGAAGCAATTTAAAATTTCTTTCATATTGCTTCTTACCACTGTATAATTAGACATGTACATATTAATTGCTGACTATTCCCAAGTTTACCGGTGCTTAAATTACTGTCCAATATGTCAGTAATGTTGATGCCACATTAAAACTCTCCCTGAATGCTCAATTAGCAGACATCTAATCTAGAAACTTTTCAGGCCAGTGCAACAAGTATCAGGAAGAAGCAATTAATTGTAAATGCTTTCAGACAAGTTGTTTCCATTGAAGATATTTGTGTATTAGTTGACACGATCTTTGAGACAAACACCCACATGCATCGCTGCTCCTGAACACACACAAATTATTCTGTTACAACTACCAGTTAAGTACATTTGCGCACAAAGGTGTCTCTAAGAATAAATGTCTTTTAGATTTTAAAGAGACAATGTCAGGTTTCCTGTCCATCAGAGGAAAACATTTCTGATTGTTTATCTAATTGAGACAGAGCATAAGTGCAGAGGAAAGCTGGGAGAACAAGATACAACTTTGCTTAAGACTTCTCAGTACTGTCAGTTTCTGCTTCTTCCCAGAAGCAAGGCTTAATCTTGAAGATCTAAGCATGTAAATGGCATTACCACCTTCATTCATCATTCACATGCTCCTAAGAATGCATGAAAGACTGTATTAGGAAAAAAACAAAGAGCCAGCTACTCTGGTAGTCTTTTTCTGTCAGAGATCACAGGTGGGTGCCTATGGAAGAGTGCTTGAAATAATATATTTAAGTATTTCTTCACATTCTGTAGGCATAGAAACAATAACTACTAGACCGCTCTGCTTTACTTGGCACTGAAAATCTCACAAATGAGGTACCCCACTCCAGTAAAACAGCAGGTCTGTGGTAATAGTTGATGTTATAAGTAAGAATATTGGGTGAGAAGTTTGGATGCAGAGAAGAGAGAGGGAGAAAGAGAGACTCTGTAGTTGCAGTAAGGAAGTTCCTTGTGTGGAATATGAAGTATCTGGAACAATACCAGACCCTAATGAAATGCTATAATGAATGCTATACTGTGTCTGCAGAAAGGAGCAGTTTCAAGCAGAAAGATTCACAAACAAGCCATGAGTGTAAATAAACAAAAAAAGAAAGAAAACCTACAAATAATGTCATCATCTCCTTTGTCTTCTGATAAACTAAAAGCAGGTGGAGAATTTTATTCTCTGGTAAACATGATGGTTACAATAAACATTCAATTTTCAGCCTGTTCAGAGAGCTGATGATTGAAAATCAAATTCTTCACATTGGCACACTATTTTAAAGCTTAGAAAAACTGAAGTCATTCAAAATACCAATTTTATAATAAATGTCTTTATAATATAATGTCTTTAATAGAAGGTCTCTTTCCCCAGTCAAGCTATTTTCCTCTGAGAGTCCTAAGCTGATGCCATTGGTACTGAATACGTCTAGAAACAATAGGTTATATCATAAAACCTGTGTTTTAGTACCCCAAAATCATTAATTCTAGTCTATCCTGGGCATTTTCTTGCTTTTGTGTCTTTGAATTGTACTTTGAACATTAGTTTAACTGAAAGTTTTTTGGCTTAATATGTGTATACAAGGCACATGGTTCACTGCACTCTTAAAGTTCATCAGTTTACTGCCAAATAAACTTTATTTTAATATTCAGCTTATTGCACTTAGTATCTAGCTTCTTGAATTAAGCACTGGTTTTATGGCTGCAACCTTTTAGAGGGGTAAAAGTGCACTCTTATTCCCTTCCCCACAATTTCTGTCATTTTTCTTTCTTGCATTAAGCAGAATTGCCTTCTATAAAGAGTTTTGCTAGCTTAACTTCCTTAGTGCTTCCACTATCGCGTAGCATGATAAGGCCTCATTTACATAGATGAAGTAAATTTCCCCTTTTTATTTGCTTTTGAAGCCAGTGTGAGCTATGTCCATATACCTGATGACATTATTTATTTATTAGGCATTAAAGCAAGGAACTGTGGGAAAAGCAACAAACGCTCTGTGAAATAATGAGCCTTCTCAGAGAATTCACAACAGCCATTTTCAGCAATTAAGAGATATTGGAAAGATTATTCTTCAGGGCAGGAGAATAAAGGGAATAGGTGAAAACAATTGTGTTCATCTCAGTCTGTCTAACCAGGAATTCCCACGTTTTCTTTGAATACCTGGGTAGCTTGTCCATACACTTCTGCCATTTGCTCCACACAAAAGCACAGCAGAAGGAGGCAGTTTAATGGCATTACTAACCATCAAGAACTCTGACTATGAGCTGAAGACAGTGCAAGGCATAAAGGTATCAGTGAGTCTTGAAAAATATATGCTGCATTTACAATTTTCTGAGATCCACAGAGGTATCAAAATGGGGTAACTGATTCCTCAGGTAGGCAAGGATAAAAGAATGGGGATCCCTTATCTGGAAGGTTTAATTAAAAGCCTCATTGTATTGCTCCTAAAATGTCAGCTTAGATTTACACTACAAACACTATACAAGAGTCACATTAGCTCAATCTAGCACTGTATCAAATAAATCTGTTTTTCTGTCAAGTTTGTTGAGGGGAATATCAAGAGATGAAATGGAGCAAGAAGGCAGATCCTTGGCTTTTAATTGCAGGACGGGATATGCAGGGCTGAATTTTAAAGCAGCACAATGGTTTGTATACCCATGTAGCGGGGTCTGTGTGTGTGGTGACTCAGTCACTAGTAGTCTGCTGGCTGCAGCATTACTTCCACAAGAGCCTATTGGGTCCATTCCTGATCCCTCCTTTCTCATCTGTTAGACATGTGTATGAAGAACATCATTCAAAGAAATAAAGCAAAGGCATGCTCTGTAATTGGGAGGCATCCATTTTGCTGTTATACGTTTGTTACTACTTTTGGTTGTTGTCTTGTTATTGTGTAATACTATCTAGTGTCTTCCCATGTGATAGCCAGAAAACACATGACTATTGAAAACAAGGCATATATTTATTTATCTAAGGACCAGTTCTGTTCTTCCTCTTCAGCTTAAATTAAATTTTAAGTTGTAGGAGATGTGAATTTATGCTCTAGCTGTATATGAATTGTCTCCTGTTTAGATGTGGAATACAGTAGCTGTCTTCACCATGTGCTACACTAGGTGTAATCAAAGATAAAAGCATTGGGTTGAACAAAAACAAAATGTAACATTCTTTTTGAGAAATGCAGTACGTGAGCTCCAGTTTCTCACTACAGCTGAAGTGTAATTCAGTTTTCTGTTATGTTCATGCAGCCCCAGAAATTTATATGGGGTATCATGGACCCCATATAATGTTTCAACCAAGTTTTTAGTAAGTTTCTCCATTCTCAAATCACTCTTTGAGCCATGCTATTCTCTCTCTCATAAGGACTATAATACAAAATGGTGACACAAGGAATGTATTTGAAAGAAGATAGTCAGGCATGAAAAAGAGTATGGCAACAATTATTGTTAGATCCTTCTGTGGCCATTGCTATTACGTTAGATTTAATAATGCTGTCTTTGAAGATCACAGCATTGGAAAATTTAGGTTTTCTTTTATTCCTTTTTTTTGGGGGGGGGGGGGGGGATGGGGTGGGTGGGGGGGTGGGGCGGAGTGGGATGGGGGGCGCGTTTAGAGGGGTGGAGAGTTCTTGTTTTCCATATAAACTGTGAAGGAAGCCTGTCAGTTGAATGGAAACTGCTAGCTGTTCCTCTAAGAAAGGAAGACTTTGTAAATTGCGTGAGAGGCAGAAAAGAATAAAAGCTAAAAGACAGGTTAACACATTCAAGGACAGGACAGAAGGGGAACCAAACCCAACACTATGCTTCAGAATTACAGGTGGAGACTATCTGGGGAACAGGAAATTCTACAAAGAGACAACAGACAAGCAAGTTGGCAAGGAATATTTTCTGCTTGTTGCTACTTACAGAAAAAGGTGTTTCAGGAATATAACATCTATCATAGCTATGGTTCAGCTTTCTAAGTTGAAAGATGTGGTCTTAAGACTAAATTAAGAAGGCAGGGGTCATAGGGGGAATAGACCGAAAAATTAGTTCGGTGAGGAAGGACTATGAAGCCTAGTTTCTTACAGGTTTATTCATTGTTGATTGGCTTTGGTGTCTCAAGCCTGGTAATCTCCAGTTTTTCTGTAATTGGGTCACTTATGTGTGCCCTGCCCTGTAGGGATCTCATGTGCTTAATAAGGTGTAAATAGAAGATGAAACCTGAGTTGAGAAACTTATCAAACTTTTATTTTGCAGACTATTTCCTTGAATTTTGTAGGAGCTTAAGGACTCTAACCTTTATATCAAATTGTGAGACAACAAGTAGCCTAACATACGCATGAACAAAAATGTAACAGCATGATAAAATTTGTTTCTGGAGGAAACAAAGATAGAATTAATCTCATATGCTACAAATTTTTTCAAATATGCTACAAATTCACTGACCTCCAAACATGCTTTTAATGTTCAGTTAACGACTATGCTTAATAACTTATTCCCATTCTCATTCTTATTAATTTTATAATGGTCTGTTATTAATATGAAATCTCTATAATGACTTATTCCTTCTAACATAGTTTAATTTGTGTGCTTTCTTTTGTTGTTCACATACTTCAATTATTTATAGGTGTATTCTGACCTGCCTTCTGGTCTTTGTCAGCAGCCTGAAGCGTTTAGGTTATTGAAACATACTTGGTAGCTCAACAAATTGCTAGTACTTTCACTTATGTCATAGTGCTACTTAAACAGTCCTGTCACTGCAAGGAACCCCTGTTATTTCCCCATGGGTCAATTATTTAGATCATCATGATTATGAAACCACACTGTATAGTGACTTGACAAGTAGATTATATTTGCTCTGACTGGATTGTAATATGTGGATGTGCCAAAGTATGTTGTCCTCCTCATGAGCCTATTTATTTTCCTTCATAAAATATTGAAAAGCGCAAATGATTCTGCCAAAAGCAACTCCTCTGTCCTCCTAAGGGGTTCTCCTTGGATTTCTTGTAAAGACTGGACAGACTTGATTGAACTCAGTGGGTCAGGCCCCAGTAAACATCAGTGAAGTATAGGAATGAACACTTATCCTTTCAAAAGGCATCACGAAAGAGGTATTTTTCAGGAACAAAAGACACAAACACAAAGTATTTAGTGCTTTGATTATCAAAGACTTGTGATCAGAGGAAATATGATTAGGAAAGCATGAACTGAGGAAATCATCTGAGAAAAAGCCCACAGTAAAGTAGATCTACTGAAACAACACTTTATGGACATTTTCTGCATATACTTATAGCACTATATCAATAAAATAATAACCTAGAAGGAGCTGTCTCCCATTTGCAAGAAATACATAGACAGTGTTCTAAAGAGACTTGTGTGTATAATAAAAGATAATGTGTGATGGCACACAATATAGTGAACAGAAAGGCTGAAAATAAATCTTGATATCCTTATTTTACTTTTCAGCATTTGTCTGCACATTTCTGAATATTATTAAAATTGGGTATCAAATAATATTTATTTTTCTACAAGCCAGCTGGACTAGTAAAAACATTAATATCTGATTTATTTATTTATTTATTTATTCTTTCCCCTGCTGTTACTACAAACAGCATGAGAAGGAGATGTGGTTATGTCTTTCGTTCTTTGCACTGAGGTGCATTGGGCTTCAGTGCTTTGACTGAGCCTCCTGCAACTCTGGAAGGACATACACTATAGCAATAGGAAAGCCCAGCACATGCCCAGGAGCAGAGTTTCTTCTCTTCCGCCTTTTGTCAGCTCTCATAAAGTGGCCTAGTAGTCAAGGCACTGCTGATAGGGCTGTGACTCTTCTTTACATCTCTGTTTATGAGGCAGTACTTGCAAAGGAGGTTCTGTGTGCAACTACGTTTCTCTCTTGGTTTTATTACCTTGAGGTTAAAAATCACATCTGTCATTTCCATGTCAGGTAGGAACTACTGAAAGTTCCTAGCCTGGGTCATATATCAAGAGGGACAGTCTCCCACTCTAGAGGCAAATAGTCTACCATATCCTGGATGCCCATTCTAAGTTCTCAGTGAAATTGATATTTTTATATTACGTGTACTGTCAGGAACTCTGAGAGGTGGATTATTTTCAGAAGTGTGAGGTCTCTTTGTCTTCTAAATATTTGGATACAGAAGTTGTGTGATATAGAGTATGTTATCTACTGAAGTGAATATAGACTTATAAAAGCATTAATGAGCCTGGACTCTGTCCTTTCTTCCCATGTTAAATAGCTTCCATGCATCTATCCTGTAGTTTTCAAGGGATAGTCTTCTGAACCCTGTGTGAGAGCTGATTAATAATAATAAAAGTAGAACCCAGGCTATGAAGAGATACCATGATTTCAAAATAATGCATCCTGCAGATCAGGGACAGCCAGTACCCCCAGCCATCTGTCCTATCCAGTGAACAACTTTGTTTTTCTCTGACCTGAACTTGCACAGCTTACTGCTTCTGACATTGGGAATTCATTGCCTCACCTGCAAAAATCATCTTCTGGTGTTGATTTCTCTGGTGTTGGACATAGGAGGCCAAGTAGGATACCAAATTCAGAAGAACAAGGAATTAAAAAGGAAAGCATACTGGTGCACATAAAATTAATGTGTTGTTAAGAACTGTATGTGTCATGACATCAAAACCAGAGAAAATAGAAGCACAGTTAAAAATAAGATCAGCCTCTTATATTTTTGTGACTTTATTGCAGGCTCTTCGGTCCTGGAGAGTTGATAAGTCTGTTTTTCCAGTTGAAGATCAGCGTGTGTGAACCTTCTTCCAAAGCAGGAAACTTTAAATGGACTTCCAGCAAGGCATGACATTGTTCTTGCTTGATCATGCAGGCTGTCACTAGTAGAAATGAGAAAGCTGTCCAGCCCACTGAAGTGTTCTGACTATCTCTTACAAAAGATAAGTCTGTCAACAAATTAAGTGTGCGATACCGCATTAGAAAAACCACGCATTTCTGGAGGCATAAAGCAAGTGCTTGGATATGGAGATTTTGAAGTCGGAGCTATTCTGTGTCTCTGTCACATTGAATTTAAGGAGAATGGCACAAGAAAGAGAGAAGTTCCTCATGTGATGAGGCTTACAGTTGTCTGTATGAAGGAGGTTAAGAGCTTCTTCACAAAAGGGCAGCAGGGCTGGAAATATCCCATAGTGCTGAGATGGCTGGTTAGTCTCTGAAAACCTATAAGTATGCTAGCCCAACCTAGATATGCATCTGAAAACTATGATGTGTATGACCTGCTATTTGCCATCTCTAACTTCTACAAATAAGATGATGCTCAGCCGAGTTCTGAAGTCTCAAATGTTAGCCATTCTTTTGAAACTTGGTTTCAAAATGTGATTAATATTTTCTTCTAAGGGATGGAAGGTATCTTTCTTCACTCTTAACCTAACTGTAGACCATTTTTTTCTATTCAAACACGGCAATAATAACACAACCCTTCAGGCAGAAAACATGCATGGAAAATCTTTACGAGAAACACTTAGAAGGTTATTAGCATGGTAAAGCAGGGGGTTATCACTGAAATATTTTCAGTCTTAACTGTAATTAGTGCTATTGAATACATCCCACTACTGTATCTGTCTTCGTATTTTTTCGTATCCACAGGCATAGACATAACAATTCTTTAGGTACGTAAGTATGTTTATATAAAGTAAATATACATGCTGCACATTCTACATTTTAAATACTACAAGATCTTTTGTGAGTTTATATACCTCACTGCATACCAAAATAACTCTCTTTATCATACTTTTTTCATAAGTGCACAGTTTTAAAGGTGAAGTAGGTGGAAATATTAACGTTAAACAACCTCTCAAAAAATGGTCTGTTTTTACCACTGACAAGGCAGAGGATTTAAGCTTCACCCTAAATTGACACATAAACAGTGTTATTTACAATAATATTAAAGAGAAGTAGTAGAGAAGCTTTTCTAATACCTTTCAATTATATAGTATATATTTTAATAACAGAATAATAATCTGGAGCTGGGAAGTTTATTACTGGACGTAAAACCTTTGATTCTCTACTAAGGTTGCTGTTAATGTATGTAAAGCATAACAACAACAAAAAACCTTCTGAAAAAAAATTTAAATAGATTCTTCAGGAATCACTGAAAAATTATTCCTGCTTACCTATATCAGTAAATGTTGCTGTTTCAAAATGAATAAACAGTTCTTCTACCTACAGTAAATAATTATTGAATTTTGGACTCACAGAACTTATTTTTTCTTTCAGTCTGTACCTGGAAAAGTGTGGTTTTATTTATTTTTTTCTTTCCTCTTTATTAATAAGGAAACTTTAAGTAATTTTAAATCATAGAAGTGTGAGCAAATCAAGCCTATGGTTATCTTTTCTAATGCTGAGCTGCAGGGCTTTACATATCAGCAGTGCCACTGAAATCAGCAGAAAATTTGTGGAACAAGACGTTGAAGATCTTTCCCTAATCAGAGAAGGTAACAGAACTAGTCTTAGTGAAGAAAGCTGTGACAGAGCAGGAAAACCCATCTGACTGTGTGCTTTTCAATCTCTTTATTCTTTCCTAATATGTTTTTCTTTATCATCATCCACTTAACCTCCAGAGTGTTGTCTTCTAATTCTGCTGTCACTTTTGACCTCATTTTACCCAGTTCAAACATTTTTGGTTTTGTTTTTTATTTATTTTTATTTTTGTTTTTAAACTTTCCATTACTAGAGATGTTGGTTCACAACATTTACCATATCCCACATCCCTCCTGAAATCCATCATTAAAAGATGTGGATGTTCTTAACTACCATCCTCATCAGGGATCAGAAATAAATCAGCACCTGATGTACGGGCTAAATAGCCATGTTTCAGTCTTTCCAATGTGCAAGCAGATATTCCTACATAAAATTCAAATCATCGTACACCTTGCTGCTTAGTGAGAGGTGCAACTCTGAGATTTGTACATTCAATGTCTTTATTTCAAGTCAGAAAATTCTTTTGGAAGTTAACCTTATATAGCACAAAGAAATTATATATTTTAGCACAAACAGCTGATTGTGCAGGCACCAGTTTGAAAGTACCTTATCTGCAGTTATAAAAATCTTATTTTGCCTTGTAGAGTCAGAAGCTTGCTATGGATGTCATTGATAGAGAGATATATAGTACACCTTGATGTCATTTATATACTGTCGCATTTTGGACTGTAGCCACAAATTAAAAGCGAGACTTCAGGATAAAGAACATCCAAAATATTACGTGAAGTAAAACATCTACAAAAGATTACAAGGAAAAATAGACTTTATTAGAAAGATATATGCTTTGATCAGTGTTAATGAACTGTACATGAAAGGTATGGATTTCAAAGAAATGATGAAAACCATAATGCTAGAGGAAAGTAATTATGTGTCAGGCTTTTTGCCACACACACACACCTCATTTAGAAAATTATGACTGCTATAGTTTGAAACTGTTACTTTATTATTTTTGAAGTGCTATGAATTATTGCTAATAAAGTTATTTTGTTATGGGCACAAGCAAACAACTGCTTTGCTTCCCTCTTTGGTGCTCTCTGTTGCTCCCTGAGCTCTGAAACCCGCAGTACAGCATCCCCAGAGTGTCAACTGTAATGAGTCTTCCCATAAACTTGTACCAACTGATTGATCAGTTTTCTTAATAATCACTTGCTTTCAATATGAACACAATGTTAAAAAAAAAAAAAAAAAAGTAGCTTCAGGACACTGGATTAAATTTCCCTCTCTGAGTGCACAAAAATGATGGTTCAAATTGCTGAGAAAGCATTTGCTCTGAAAAAGGTGGATGCTGATTTCCTTTGTCTTTCCTCATATGTTTTCCAATAAATGGTTTGCTTTAAATATATCTACAGCACCTTTTGAAGGTAGACTGCATGTGAAAAGTATTACTGCACTTCAGAAAAACTACCTTCATTTTCACTTCATGTATCAGACACACCGGCAAATATTTACCTCAATTTTATTCAAAACCCTTGACCTATTTCCTTCAAATTTGTTGGCCTCTTCTCCACTTGCATGTTCTTTCTCCAATAAAGCTCTCCTTTAACTGCAAGGCTATTCATGGTGTTAGTACCATCACTGACACAATTCTGAAGGGTACATGTGAGTCTCAGGTCTTCTCATCTTTGCCCTGATGGACACCAAGCGGCTTACCCTTGTGCTAATGCTGACTCCTTTTTTAGCCAGTACACCATGTTACTGACCTCCAGCCTTGGCTCTGCAGCTTTGTAGAGCTCAATCAGGAACATTCTCAGGGGCTGATGACCTTATTCCAGAGTTCAGCACCATCAGTGTGAGTGACATAAAAGCCTTCCCTGAATTCACTCCTATGATGTCTCCTAACTCCAGGCAAACCTTATGGCAAAGACAAAAAGGGTCCTTAACAGTGAAAAGCAAAGCTTAAGAAAGCAGCTATTGTCTCTGAAGATAGAGACCAACAAACAAATCAGTGAAACATAGTTATCTTCTCTTTGGCTTCAAGGTGAGTTCTTCATGTCTTTCAGGTAATAAATTTTCTTGATTTTAGTCTAATAAAAAATCTGATCTGATCTAACAGAAGAACTCCAGTAAAAGGAAAAATGCTATTGTCTCCATTCTTTACTCTCTTTTTCTTCCTCTCCTGCTTTTGGCTCTATCATTCTTTCTTCTTGCCTTAAATTGGCTGGATTGCACAGCTGAGCCTCTGAGTCAGCACATCAAATGATCAGAAAACTTACCCAGCAGTAGAAGTGAATCATTTCCAAGTGAATCTGGTACAGAAAGCAAAAGATTTTGCAATATCAGCATGAGAGGTTTGCTTTCAGTCTACAGACACACAAGCACTATTTATTCTTTTATATATACATATAAAATTTATATATATTGTTAAAACAGTGCCTCTGTCCTATCTACTTGTCACTGACTGATCATCTGAGGATATAATTTCTCCATTTCTTCCAGAAATAGTCTGGTACTCAACTGCTTCACATTTCACAAACCTTCGTGCTCCTCTATGGAAAGCTAACAGCCGCAGGATTTGGTCAAAACAAGCAACCAGAGGACAAGACTTTGTGAGAGAGTTTGAGGGGGGATAGCAAAACAATTTCAGAAAATCCTATTACAGCAAAACAAAAGTTCTATTTGTTTTGTTCTTGTCTTCTGCTTTATGAAGCTGTACTGTCTGTAGCTATCAGATAATCTCGCTGAACTACAGTGTCCCTGCTATTAAGTGTATAATATATAAGACCTTGAATTCATCTTGCCATTTTCAGTAAAAAAGTAACAGAAACAAAGCTGTGTTGCTGTCCCACCAGCCTGGTTTTGCAGGGAACAGGCACTTTATCATGTAGTTTTTGAATAGTGGATTGTGATAACAAAAACAAATGCCAGCAGACAGATGAAATAAAGGAACAGGCTTTTATATGAATAAAAGCAGAAGGACAAGTTCCTGCTGATTATGTTTACTGCTTGTGTACTACTTGCTTGCATAAATTATCTTCACGGCAGGCATCAAAGAGTACTGGAAATTCAGGCTCAGACTGCCAACCTGTTACTTCTGTAACATGCAGCATAATTCATACGGCTGTTGCTTTTAATTGCTTGGTGCTGGCCACTCACACATGTTGTAGGTAACAAAAACAAAACAAAACAAGACACTATCAACACAATTCATCAGGAGTGTTGCTTTGGTAGAAGAACTCATACTATTGATGCTTTCCTCCTATTTACTTATATATTGATTTGCTTGTTTGTTTAATTATGGTTGTTATCAGTCAATTATGATGAAAAATCTTTGGTCATAAAGGAGCCTAAAGTCCAGTTGAATGGTTAATTAGTGTTACTGTAAATGTAGTCATAGATAATCAAGGCTACCTCAAGAAAACGCATTGTTTATTATTCTGTGGGCATTGAGTCCACAACAGGTTGTTTATTCTGGTCAGAGGAATAACAGAAGCAATGAACAGTCATGTCCAGATAGTTATAGCTTGGCAAGAGGTGCCCCAATGTGGTTTTCTTACCACTTACTGAATACAGGTTTCAAGCTTAAAATCAGCAGCATCTTGTACACCTTTTTGGCTTTGATATTTCCACATACCTCAGAATTATTAACTTATAATTAATAAATGATTATAATTATTTTTATATAATTAATGCTGGAGGCGGGAAGTACAATGGGAAGAAAAATAATTTGATCTGGTATTTTTAATTTTGATATGAGATGTAAATGCTGTTGGGTGGATTACATTCTGAAGGTGCTCAAGCAGAAAAGAAGAGCTTACTATATGAAATGGGAGGAAAATTCTGAATGCTGTTATGTGAATGTCCTTTAAATCTTAGGTGAATCACCTGAGACTGATTCTCCTGCTAGAAGTTAGCCATAAACCATTCAGACATGAATAATCATTTGAATGTAATTGCCCGTTGATCACTGGGGTTCCAAGAATTTTTTGTCATTGTTTTCCAATGGCTCAAAATGAGGATATTTGCATTTTCAATTTGATTTATCTTTAAATAAGAATCACAGAATAAGAACAATTTGATAATTATAACTGCATTTAGAAAACACAAACTTAAGAAAAATCCAGAATTAAGATTTTCTTTTCCAAACTTAAATGACCTACATGCAGATTTTCACAGTCTATCGCTTTATTTTTTTCACAGCCCAACTTTTATTGGTCTCAGTTGAAGCTGTGAATATACTGCATTATTGCAAATGAAAACTTTGCTGTGACAAGATAAACACTCAAAGTATGAGGAACATCTTTCCTTTCAAAAGTCGGGTTTAAGTGACTTGCATTGAATCATAAGGTATTTCTGTGACAGATGATGACAGAAAATGCATTTTCTAAGTTGGCATTACATTGTCTTAACTGTAAGAATAAAGCCCATTGGAAAACAGATTGCTGTTTCAGTCTTGGTGTAAAACTGAAATTATAAACTTGCATGATGAATTGCTAAGCAGCTCAGAACAAAAGATTTCAGCTACATCAAAAGGAGGAAGTATTCTGTGAATTTATTATCCAAGTCTTCTGTAAAGTTAATGACCTTCGAAGAAACATTTTGTTTTTGTCAAATAAACATTTTTTTTTTGTGCAACGCAATTCAACCCAATCATTCTAACTAGTTCTACAAATAAATGTCCTTTTAGCTCCCTCCAGTTCCATACCAATTAATTTTATAGCTTCCAATATCCGAAAAAGTAAGGTGAAGGTGATGAAGGTAACATGACTTAGTTGACATCCACAAATATTTTCTGGGCATCAGCCATCTAGTTCACAGTCCAAAATCTGTTGGCATAAAAATGCGTTCTATGATCATATAGTTGAAGACTTTATTATAAAACTTACAGACAGAAACTCTGAGTTAAGATTATCTGGACAGGTTTATTTATGGTATTTCCCAATTTTGAGTTTTATTTTTTCAGCATCAATAGTTTAATGTAGTTTTTCATTGCTGTGAAAAAGTAAAATAACCATCTGCTTAATGCTTCCTTTCTGTTTAGAATTTGTCCTTAACACATTGAAAATAAGGGCTCACTTTCTCCTTTATCTCTGAAAGTAAGGAACTGATGTATTATTGAGGAATGATCAGCAATATGGTAACATATATAATTCCATAGTACAAATATATGATACGCTTTTATAATTATGCTTTTAATTTTGTACCATTGATCACAAGTAATAATCAACAGTTGTTGAACAAGATAAACTTGATAAACTTACTGACATAATGTAATGGTTTAAAAATTTGTTAGAAGTAATGTATGGCAATTGGATTGTTTGTTATTAATATATAAATAATATAGCATCACAAATGTTCCCCCTGGTTCTCATTTGGGTTTGACAAAAAGCAATGCAGTAGACAGTAAGAAATGTTAACTAAATACACTGTGTAGAGAACAATTGACTGACTTGGACTTAGTGGCTAACACTTATCTTCAACCACTGTTATACTTCTACAAAGTAAGGATTACATGGAGGACTGTAAATAAATCTGGTTCCAGCAATATACATAAGGGCAGCCTCAAGGGAAAATTTAAGTTTAATTTTGAAATAAAATCATTACTCAGGCAATACTCCTACTGATTTGAATGGGAGATTTGCCTGAGTAATTTGTTCCTTGTTAAAATAAATAGGTTAACTCAAGTTTTATCCCTAGAACTCCATGAATCATGTGCAATAAGGGATAATGCACATAATCTGGACCACCCATGTTATCAGTCTTGTTTATGGCAGCAAAAAATACAGAGATACAGAAATAATTAGGATAATTAATCAGCGTGAAAGGAGATGTGACTAAAGGTAACTTATTGCACAAATTAATTATTAAAGAAGGAATAATTAATAGGAAAGTACAAGAACATGAATGCTGCTGCTCTGGCTTGCTTCTCAAGGCTATGAGTTGGAAAACCCTAAAAAGTTTAATAGTGTTAGCTATATGCAAAGACCATCATGGTTATTGCTATTTGTAACTTCTGTCAAATTAAGTTCCTCAAAAAAATTCTTAAAAGAAATGTCTTGAGGAGCTTCTTCAGCCTCCTGACCTACATAAGACAGACATACAGGAAGCCTTCTTGACGTCTAGTTACCTGCATTTCTATCATTTCCTTACATATCTAAGCAATTTCAAGGAAAGATGCACAGGATGAAGTCTTTTCTTTGCTAATTTAGATACGGGGCTACTTCAGCTGTATATTTCCTACCCGTACGTTTCCTAAAACTTATAGTTAAGATTTTGGTTTAAGCTTTCACGTTACGAATTCAGAAAGAAATGGACTATGGCTAGCAATTGACTTTAACAGGGCTTAAGCGTGTTCAAAAGGCTTTCCTGAGTAAGCTCATGGACTTAGACTTCTTTCTATTTGAAGTCTCAGCAGGGCTTAATTTTCCTAGCCTTTCATTGGCACCTTATTTCTGTTAGAAATCCCAGCACTTCACTGTAATTAATTGTGCAAATGAATGCTATCAAAGTAAAGATAGCAGTATTGGGCCAAAAGCAATGACAGTATTTCATGCACACCCCAGAAGTGACTATCCACCACCACAAGAACAAAGAGAATGAGGTCAGCGAAAATCCCTCATTTCCACTTCAAATGAAAGCTAGTTATAAAGAACAATTTCAGCCTGCAGTTTCATTCCTACTTTTAAAATTGATCAAGGAGAGTCCTGTTAAAATACTGTACAATTATATTAGCAATATTAATAAGAAATAATTATGAAGAGAAATAATACCTTTTCTTAAGCAGGTCCTGATATAAAGTACCAATGCTGCTAATGTAAAAGCTTAGTCTTCTTGGTATTCAGTGCTACATTAAAAGATTTTATATTAACTAAATCAAGAAAGAAATATGATGAATGTCTCCTTCCAAATTCTATCCCTATCTTTCATTACAGTAGAATCTGGTAATAGAAAGTGCTTCTGGCAATACTTATCTGCATATAATGCATAAAATTTTTAAGATATGAAAAGGTCTGTATGGAGTACAGCTACTTGATCCATACCAAGAATATCATAACATTTGCCGCTTCAATTTAAAACTAAACCTAATAGTTCTTCTATTTCTTTTGATCTTATAATCAGGAACTTATAATATATGGGAAAAATTCTAAGCAAAGGAAATTGTCATAGCTCCATTGACTTTGACAATTTATATCATCTGTCAATCTGACCCTGTATCTTTAATCCATCATTATAGTCTCAGAAATTTGCCTCACGTAATTATTTTTATCACTTTTGACTTCTTACAATTAAATGTAAAATAAATAAATTCATTTAGTTGATATTACTTATATAACTGAAACCCCCAAACTTGTGTTCCCAAGCGTTTTTATGATTTCTTGATGAATAGGTTGTCAACACATATCACAACAGCATGCTAGTAATACAAATGTCTTTTTTCCTATTATCATTTACTTTTCAGTCCATAGGAGTTTCTCTACCTCCAATCAGGGTCAAAACTCTCTTGGCCTAGGTAAAAATCATGTATTTCTGATCTACGAAGCATATAGCATAAGAAATGCAAAGAGTAAAATGTTGTGGTTTTTTTTATGAGTTACAAATTGCAGCATTAGCCATCTGCAGCCTGGTAACAAATAACTCTAGAAAACAAGTCTTGGCATAGACTTAAATTATTTCCTATATTAAACAGAAAATTTGGGAGCTAGACAGGGTTGAGGCAGCATCAAAGAACAGATGCTCTCTGATAGTTGGCTATGACCGTGATTCACGAATATATTTAAACATATGACTACGCTTAAAGCCTGTGCTGCATAGGGATGAATGTAACGCTGTGCTTAGAGCTAAACATCATCTGAGGCATCCTGCTAAATCATGTATCTAAGAGCAGGGTCTCTTCCACGTCATGTTCATTAGGATTATTCTAGTGACTGGTGCTGGGATATCTCTGTTTTGATTATCTGTCCATTATCCATCAGTGTGGGAAGCTCCATCAGATAGGATGGAGTTTTTAATTTTGTTGGTGGTGGTTTTGCAATACAATTATTATGTTATTATCTTTGTTTAAGATAGTGAAATTCTGATTACATTAGTAAATCAGGAGAGAATTCACATTAGACATAAGACTAACGAGATTTTTTTCTTCTTTCACTCTATCCTTCTGAGGGTACGTGTAGGTGAAAACTATTGTAGTAGTTTTCACTGAAATTCATTAAAGCTTCATGAATTTGAACTCCACACATCAGTCAGTCTCTTCTGTTTTTCTCATCAGTTTTTTGTTATTGACATAGAGAAAAATCATGTTTTAGAACATACAATTACTGAGTTACTGCTATATATTTCAGTAAAATTATATTTCATTGTCAGCTACACATTTGTTGCAGTACTTTTCTCATATATGTTTGCAGCAATAGTCTAATAACAGCCAGAGGCAGTGAAATAGTAAAATACATACAAAGCCATAAGAATGTTAAAATCACAAAACATTGATTAACATATCCACTTTTGAGGGTTTTTTTTGTTTGTTTTGTTTTTGTATCTGCTTAAGTGATGTCTTTATGAATCCCCTCAAAGTTTATTTTTATGAGAAAGAGAGAAATACTTTTTAGAAGATGTATTTGAAGAGATGGCATTTCTATGCATCACTGAAGGTCCCAGTAATCTGCATTTCAGCCTCTCCCCACTAATCATGACTTGGCTGATATAGATAGTTTCATGTAACGTCTGTAAAAACCTCACCTCTTTCCCTGAACATTTTTATTATTGTCAGCTAGCAAGTGCCTGAAAACTCTCAGTTCTCCTTTGCGATGGGAAGCAAAACTTCTCCAAACCTAGAGCCTTCAAACATTTGAAGATGTCTGGTAGAAAAGAGTTAATTGTTAGAGCCAGAAAGATAACTGAAGCTCATCAAGCAGTCAGATCCAGATGCTTCCTATACAAGGAGGAAAAAGGGGCTAGTGAGTAGTGAAGGGAAGAAGATGCCTTTATCTCAGGAGATGCAGCTGTCATGTAAACACAGAGTGTGTAATGCCATCTGCTTAATGCCTGAAGTTGCATTTGTATCAGAGAATGGAAGAACCTTAATTTGAGGACTGTGTTTGCTCTCTAAAGAAAAAGTAAAGAAGGGGGAGCAGCCCTCATTCTCATAATCTGTGCTGCATGTTGCACCATTTAATTTTTAAGCTCCAAAGGAAGGAAAAAAAAATAGAGATATGGATTCTTGGTAAGATATGGTGACAAAGGAGAGCAGTGTAGTAAAGACGAAGAACAACCCAGGGGGAAAAAAGTAGAAGCAATTCTCTGTGCTCCACTGTGGTTTGTGAAGCTGCTTGAAAAGCCTCCAGAAAAAGTCAGGGTGCCCAAATGGCGGTTAAACTTGAAAAGTGAAAGACAGTGTTGTGGGCTCTGATTGATGCAAGACCTGGATTTGAATACAGAGTACCTATGCACTCTTGCTAAAAGTTAGTAAGTTAGTTCCAGCCAGGTTCCAGCCTGCATACAGGAATATTGCTAGCCACAAGCCTTTTTTTTTTTTTTTTTTTTTTTTTCCATTTGCTGGAAGGAAAAATGAATCATTTCCTTGGTAAGTTAATAGCACAGTCAGATATGGTGGGAATTTAAACTTTATCAGCTATTCTGAACTAATTCTGTTTTGGTTTGTGTTTTTTGTTTGGGTTTTGGTTTGTTGATTGCTTGTTTTGTTTTGTTTTTTTTTTTTCATTTGTTTGGTTTTCTATTATTATTATTATTTACTTTGCATTAACAACGTCCATGCAAGCAGTTAGGAAGAGCAGTTAGTGCTCTGTAAAGCCCTACTCAGGCTGACTATATGCCAGCTTTCCTGAGTAGAAAAGCCTGGAGAAGTGATTGTTCTTGTCAGATGCTGAAGAATAAAATATCTTTTAGGGCCACACCAGGGAGAATGATAAATCATCTCTGGAAAAATTAGAAGCAAATATGTATACCTTTGTGTCTTAAAGCACAGCAACATTTTAATGCTTTGTTGTAACCCAATGTGGAAAAATGCACTCTCCTCATTTTGCCTCTGGTACGTGAGAAAACCCTAGTACATTTATTACCTATAAGGTCTTATTTGAAAGCAAGTTTAAGAAAGATTCCAAATGCTGTGTTAAATCTTTTTGATAAAAATTGTATGGTATTGTCTCTGAACCTCACTGGAAACTGTTGCTAATCCCTGCGTTCAAGATATTGCATATGACAGCCCTGAAATTTAAAGCTGGATAGTAATTTTCAGAAGGATAATACTCTGTCTTGTGCCATAGCAAAGAATTGAGCTGAGGTGGAGGGGACGGGTATAATAGAGTTATACAGATAGAGCATCCAAAAGCCATGGTGAAATAGGAACTGTCAGTAGCTAAAATATGACATTAACATGTTTCTTTATTGGAAGGGGTAGTTTAGAGAGCCTTCATACAGAACCATTTGGCATTCCTTCAGTATGAAAGTGGATTTTTATTTTTATTTTTTTTTTCTGGAAGAGTAAGTGGCAGGATAGTAGTAGGTGTGTAGTGAAAATGTGTTTACTATAAACAAGTTTTAAATATGCACAACACAGAAGTAAAAGCTATTGAAAAGCATTTTCCTGTTAAAACCTGTTTTCAAAATTTCTAGCATTTTAGCAAACTGGTGTTAATCATAGAATCATAGAACGGCTTGGTTTGGAAGGGACCTTAAAGATCATCTTACTCCAACCCCCCTGCCATAGGCACGGATGCCACCCACCCACCAGATCAGGTTGGCCAAGGCCCCAACCAGCCTGGCCCTGATGGGTGGATGGGTTAATAGGTGGATGCAGTTTGACCTAAAACTAAACGTGAAAGCACAGTTCTAGGGTCTGTTCTATCATGTTTTCACACTCATCTTACTGAAGGTCTGCTTAATGCCATCTTTCTCTAATATGTACTTATGCATCATTTTATCAGTATGTGAAGATAAATATGCCAAGCCTTCTCAGTTTCCTTTCATAACTCTGGCCCCTGTTCATATTATTTAATAGTACTTCTTTAGCACTGCACTTTGCACTTCTAAATCTGACCCACTACTTCTCAGGCATCCTTTTGTTTTGATAATATCCAGCATTTTGTGTACTGATAGTTTTGAATCATCAAGTCACGTCATTGCCTTTCTCCTGCTTTACATGCTCAAGTGAAAATTTTACATCAGATCGGTTCACCAGGCTGATCCTAGAGGACCTCCACTGTTAATCTCCTTTCAGCCCCATGCTTTGCCTTTCAGTACAACACAGTGTCATCTTTCTTGCAGAGCTTTCCTTAGTTAACTGTTCTTTCACCTCCTCCACCTCTCTAGTTAGATTAAGACTTAAGAATACTCATCTCCCATGTGTATCGTCATATCACAAGACTTGGTGAAGCACAGACATATCTAATGCACTGGCATTTTTCTTAAGCCTAATGAAGTTTATGTTTTAGTACAAAAATACCTGTTCACAGAAAATTGTGACTAGACAAACTGGTCTGCATGTACAGAATACATATGAAGATGATTTTAATAATAGAGTGAGAAGAGAATCTGGTGATTTTTCGGATCTGTTTTTTTTTTTTTTTTCCTCCTGAAAATATATTAACTACTTTCATGAGTAGAGGCACCTGGCTAGAAACCTTACTCTGCCCTACACTTAATGCAATTAATTGCATTAATTAATTAACTAATTGCAATTAATGCAATTAGTTTTCCTGGGTGGGCCCTAATTAATAAGTACTCTTGCTTGCCGGCTTGTGTCTAGTCTCCTAGCAAACCCAGCTAATTCTTCAGAGAGCTGCTAACATCAGGTAAGCTTACAAAAACAAAATGAAAGGTGGTTGTTGAGAGAAGGAAGTACATAAGATTAAGTGAGAATGAATAATATATGGGCTTTTGTGTTTTAAGTGTTTTGTGGTTTCTTATTTCTTGTCTGCTATACGTGCACGTAAATCTACTTTTAGAGCTCTTAGCTTTTTTAACACAATATAATTTTAGAGTCATTTGCAATTTTGCTGTAGTTTGAATTCCCATTGTAATGGTGCTGTTCCATAACTTGTGCTTGAAAGTAGCTGTTGTTGTAAAGAAACTTCTGATTTTTATTTTTATTTTTCCTTGGTTACGGTCAGAATTTTTGTATCATTAACATTAAGTGCTTGATTTTTTCATAAGGCAGCCTAATGATCTTCCTTTGAAGGCCTGTGACGCCTTATATTAATATGACCAGATTTATATTTTATTACAGAACTTGGTTTGTTGGCAGATTTAGTCAAATGTTCTGAGCGTATCTTTGAGTTGAACAGGATGAAAGAGTTTCATGGTCCTCTTTGTAGAGGATAAAGGTCAGAGGCTCAGCTTCATTTTTATTCATAAGGTTTTGGTTACAAGAAATGAGGTTCTAATCCCACAACCAGAGTGAGCAGTGGGAACCATTTTGCTTGTAGAGTTTTTCACTCAAATACGTGACTGGCTCAGAGCAAGAGGTTCTTCTTTCTTCCTTTTGTTTTTTCCCCTTACAGTCTCCTAACTTGCATCCTTTCAATGTTATAGGCAAATACCTAGTGCTTCTCGTAATACAGTACTCACTGATTTGAGATATGAGGGGAGTATTATTAAAATAGAAAACAAAAAAATGTTGAATAATTTAGAAAACATGTAAAATGTACAAAAAAGGGGCCAGAAGATTTATCTGATTTAGGCCTGCACCTCGATATTTTTCCATAATGAAAAAGATTAACTGGGATTTCTAAAAGAAGTAATTTGTGTGCAGGTCTTGTGGTGCAGAACTAGATTTTCTCTGGAGTAAAAATTACTTTGTAACTCAAGGCCTAAAAAAGTGAATGTTTGGAAACAGATTTCACCTTTTGTCCTTGCATCAGGATTTCTTGGAAATGGGATGGCTACCTGTAGTCTTAAAATACAGTCAGAGTTTGAATGTTGTGCATTAATTTCTAAGCTGGAAAAAAATATATAAACTAGATTCCATTATATACGAATTACTCACTGCATTAAATTAATCTGTTTGTGACCCAGGGAAAATAGGCTCACAGCTGGTGACTATTTTCCAGGGTTTTTTGAGTCTTAAGTCCTATGGTCTGCCTTGTTATCCATTTGCTAAACTTATAGTTATATGCACTATTTCTAGTATTGCATCAAACTTGTATTTTTATTTTTATATATTTTTTAGAAAAGCCTACTAAAATGATTTTTTGGTAATGAACATTGGTATTGGTTTTACATAGCAAGGTTTTGCAAGCAGGGAGAGCTGCAGGAGCGATGTCTCTGAGATGCCAGAAGCTGCTTGTGCTGAACACAGCTGGTTTTGGTCAGCTCTGCAGTGGACCTAGCCCAGAACACAGTTGAGCTCATTAGCAAAGCTGCTGGTGCCTCTGTGAAAAAGGATTTAACAAAGATCAGAAAACATTGGACAGGGAGAGAAGGAGAGAACAAACCAAGTGGGAAACAGCAGAGAGAACACCAAGGTTGAAGGAGGATGTGCTCCATGGTTGAGCAGGCGACCCACCCAGAGGGCTGGCAGGCCACGGATAAGCTCTCTGCAGAGAAGCTATTTTACCAATGGGACAGTGGGACATGGATGAGCTTCTACTGGAGCAGGCACACCCTGCAGGGACAGCAAGCAGCCTATGGAGGACCCATGTTGGAGCAGAGGGAAAGAGTAAGAAGGAAGAAGCAGCAGAAAAACCTGGCTTAGTTTAGAACAATATTTTGAGTTTGCCTGAACTCTCACAAAAATCCTAGAAATGAAAAGCTGTCCATCAGTGAGAGAATCAATATGCACGCTTCCAGGAGACAATAAGTTTTCATTAGGTACAAATAATTACTCACTTCCAATTAACTTTGAAATTGTTTCAAAATGAAGCTACAGGACATGATTTCTGTGTTAACTGATAAAGCTGTTGTTGTGACTTGGTGATGCACAACCTATGTGATAGTAAATACTTGATCCAGGTTCGCCTTTACAATAGAGAAGATAGCTTACTTTGTTTGTACCATTGTTGTGGTTTAGCCCGGCTGGCAGCTAAACACCACACAGACGTTCGCTCACCCTCCCCCCTCCCTCTCTGGGATGGGGGAGAGAAACAGGAAAGTGAAGCCTGTGAGTTGAGATAAAGACAGTTTATTAAGACAGGAAAATAATAACAATAATAATAATGATAATAGTATTAATAATAATAATGTGTAAGAAACAAGTGATGCACAATGCAATTGCTCACCACCCGCTGACCGATGCCCAGCCTATCCCCAAGCAGCCGGCCCCCCCACCCCAGCTAGCCACCCCTATATATTGTTTAGCATGACGTCAGATGGTATGGAATACCCCTTTGGCCAGTTTGGGTCAGCTGTCCTGGGTCTGTCCCCTCCCAGCTCCTGCTGCACCCCCAGCCTGCTCGCTGGCAGGACAGAGCGAGAAGCTGAAAAGCTGAAAAGTCCTTGGCTTGGTGTAAACACTGCTCTGCAACAATTAAAACATCAGCATGTTATCAGCGCTCTTCTCATCCTAATCCAAAACATAGCACCCTACCAGCTACTAGGAGGAAAATTAACTCTGTCCTAACTGAAACCAGGACAGCTTTTTCTTTGAGTTCTGATGCAGTCCTTCTACCAGTTGTTTTGTTGTCTGTATTTTATTATTTGGTAGAACATTGATTAGAAAAAGTTAATAAATTGAAGAAGTCAGTGATCTGTTCATTGACTAGCTTCAACATTACTCCTTACTGAGGTCTTCAAAACTGCTGAAGATATTCACACAGCGTCTGTACAATGACTACTTTTTCAAAGTTGAATAAACCTTAATCAAAAGCAAACATGAGGAAATACCGTGTCAGTGGATGCTGACATCTTAACTTGGGAAAGCCTTAGTATGTTGTATCTTTGTGCAATCATGAAGTATGAAAGTAAAGTAGAAAGGTGAGTCCCAGAATAGAAAGAAGTAAGGAGCCACCCTGATGCTTCCTCATCCTATTAAATCTTATGGTTAAAAATGTGCAGTTATTACTGTGCTCTTAAGAACAGAAAGTTGCTTAGATGCTGAATGTTCATGGTTTTCTAGCTGTAATTTTTTCCTTCTAATTTCTGTAATCAGGGAATTTTACCTATCATCCAGCATTTTCAAGATTAGCTAAAGAAACTATTTGCTTTGTAATTTGAGCTGCTTTGTCATTGTTAACTGTCTTACCATGGCAAGTTTGTCTGAAAGATCAAATCCAGTCTGATCTTATCTGCAAACATATCCTTTTCTTCTTCTCTCCATCTTCCCTCAAAAAAAAAAAAAAGATTGGCTCACCCTTGGTTTATCAATTTCTATGCTCCTTTCTAACTCTGTATTTGAAGAGCATATCCATATGCATCTGTTTTTTTTTTTTTTTGTGGAGTGCTGTATTCTTGTATTATGTTTTCTGTAGTAACTTAATAATTAGCTTTCTCTGCCTGAGCTAACTGAAAGCTTAAGCATATCAAATGTTGCAGGATTAGAAACTGTCCAAAATAATGCTGCTGGCTGTTCCCTCTAGCTGGTTATTCTTCTGTGTGTGTGGAAAAAGAACCAAAGAGAGACGTAGCTCTTTTTGTTTTCCAAAGAGTTCATAACGATGGGGCTTTTGATATTGGAACTCATTTTCTACTTATGGCTTTCTTGTTTACTGTGTTCATGACACTATATGCTGTTCAGAAGCAACTGCTCAGAGATAAGTGCCTGAGAGGATCTTTCAGTCATTGTCTAGTCTTGACAGGTAAGTGTGGTGTTACCTGTTTCTTTTGTAGAAACAACTACTTCCAACCTGCTTTGGACTTTGTAGGGATTCCATGCACACTTATTTAGTGCCTTTTTAAGATAAGACTTGAACACTTCAAAGTGTAAGGGCTCTTTTCCAAAGGAGGTCACCTTTGCCACTTGGCTGAAATTCTTCAAAGTGGCTATAGCAGGGTGGCTGAGGTATTTCTAGACAGGGAAAATTTAGATTTGACTCTCTTTAGCTTGAGGTAGGAATTGGTTAATAAAATATTTCAGTATTTGGAAGGTGCATATTCAGAGAGCCCACTTTTCTCTCCCTGTCTCTTGAGAAACTGAAGGAGAAGACATAGGGGTTTGATTTGTTTTTGAGAAAAAGTGAGAGTGAGTAGAAGTACACTTGTTTCAGCACATCATTGAAAATGCTTTCTTTCCTTCCGTATTTTTTTTGTCAGATTAAGTTTAACTAGCATCATTCCCTAACTGACCCTTTGCCCTTACATAATGATGTATAGGGCCAGGTGAGAAGATGATGTGAATAATAAGGTCTGCCTGTAGAAGAAATACTTGTGAAACCACAATTGTGGTCTGAGATAGGAAAAAAATGGGAATCTGATGGTTATTTTGCACCACAGAGAGAACCTAAGCTATTAACATAGGGTTGTTGGGTCTAAAGTTCAGGGACAGTAATGCATGTGCTGTTCCTAAGAGCTTAAAGCCCGTACAGAAGCACTTGGGGTAGAAAGGATCTGGAACTTCCCCATGGTGGTTAATCCTTTAGCTGCCAGACAATAAATTTTCTCTTTGATTACCATTTATTTATTTTTTTCTTCAAAATGATCATTTATACTCAAACTCCTTTCATCCTGAAAGCTAAACCTTCACTTTCTTCCTGCAAGGTACTAAATGATGCTTGAACAACGTAGGAATTACTTCATGCAGTAAAGACTTCAGAAAGGGTGTTGATGGCATGACAATGTTGTTAAACACTTATTTGAGCACATAGTTATTTGGAATTTCACAGACGGTCAGTTTGACTCTAAGCCAATTCCTTTGAAAGAATTAAATGTAAATTCTTACTGCTGTGGTCATATGACAGTTAAATCTGAACTGTACACACAAGAGAAAAAAAGTTTAGTCGTGTGATTCCTGAAAAATCTTCAAGGTGGGTTCACCTTTCTGAAAACTTCTGCAATTCTTCTGACTGTTTCTGCAGGTGGGTCATAATGGTATGTGTCTTCTGTTGGTAAACAAAATTAAGAATTCTCTGAACACAGGATATAGTGTGATGTTATTTGGGCGAAAAGCAGAGGATTCCTCCTAAACACATTTCTAGAAAATTAAGTCAAATCCTCTGTATTAGTTTTTTTTTAAAAAAAAGCCTATAAAAATTATATCTAGAAACCAGATTTCTTGGGAACTTGTTAGTTTTTAAGGATGTGGCAATTAATTTTCTAAGATGACGATAGCTGGCGTTTCTTGGAATCAAGCAAATCCTCCCTGCAGCTTTTCTTCATCAACTAAAACCTCTCTGACTTGACCTCCTATCTCACCATAAATAAGAGAAGAGGGTTCAGTGAGTCAGAGAATGACTGTGCATTTCTATTTGATTGTCCTATATTATCAGACTACCATTAAAAACAAAACAATAAAAAAGCCTGTCAGCCTTGCTGTCTCCACAGATGCCTTCCCCAGTAGTACTGTCTGTCAGGCTCATTATTCTTCCTCTGAGTTGGTTTGACCCATTCTTGTGCACTTTTGCAAGGCTGATGAAGCTTGTGGGATCTTGTCTCTTGGGAAATACATTTAGAAGGATAAGCTAATTGTGCTTCTCTCCAGTAAGCAGTTCTGCCTGACTTCTCCAGGGCCAGTATGTCTGGGTAATCTGCATTGTTTATCCTGTAAGCAATAAGATTTGCAAATCCACAGCTGAAACTTTCCCCTTTCCTTACTTATCCTACTTTCTACCACTGTGTCTTGTTGTGAGTGTTGAGTACTTTAGAGCCTAGGAACCACTGAGAAATGCTAAATCAAGAAAGAAGGTTAAAAGACCTACTATTGTCCTTGTGTTTATTTTTTTTTAACAAATATAAATCTCCATAGTTCACCATGCAATAGGTAGGTTTGAGGAGAGGGGTTTATCTTCTCAGCTTGCTAACACAAGTTGGTGTGGAAGTGAGATTTAGTATGTACGTAATTACTACATCAGTATAGCAATTGGAGAAGGTTAGAGCTACCTCGCATGCTGTGTGATTAGAGATCAGTACTAAACATGCAATGAAGGAACAAAGGTCAGATTTTTGAAACTGCTCACACTCAAATGCTGCTCATTATGGGCAAGCCTACATGAATTACTGGGTAAGGGCTTTTAGTTCTGATTTATTGTAAGAATTAAAAAAAAAAAAACTGAGAAAGGAAATCCTTTCTTCTATTCACTGTTGGAGGAATGCAATTAGACAACCTGGGCCTCTGGCTAAGGAGAAAGTAAAGAGGGTTTGTATTTCTGTTTTTAAGGAGAGATTACATTATAAAGACTGATATGTTGGAAGCTGTCTTCTGAAAGTGTGTGCTCAGGAAACATGTTAGTAACCAACCTTTTCTTGTTGATTTTAGGCTTATAGCTGCAAATGACACATCTGGCTCAACAATTCTGGATATTAATGGTAGAATACATAGCAATATTGTTACCACTTAAAAAATTTGAAAGATAAAATAATTTGGAATGAAGAGGTTAAAATACGCAACTGTGGGTGGAAGGAAACCTTTACTCACTAGGAAAAAAAGATCCTTAATAATTTTATAGCTGTATTAGAGAATGATGTGTCCATTGACTTCAACAATTTAATACATTTTGATTGAATAATTGCTATAGTTTCTGGTTTTTGAACTGTTCAAAGGGGTTTATCACTGCTTAGCGATATCCAGCTGCTTAAGACAATGCCTGGATTATGAAAACTAGATGTCTTGATTTGTGGTCGAGTTCAAATATGTATTGTCTGTTTGATTAGGTAAGGCAAAGCCTTGTCTGGCAAGCAGAACTGAAAACTAAATGTTGTATGAAAAAGAGGCTCTTCCCAATTGTACATGAAAAAATAAATAACTTAGTCATCCCCATACAAAAGGGGATCAAAGGGTTATTGTAAATGAGGTTACATCAGTCTGGCAGCCAGTCACTGCTGGGGTTCCACAGGGCTCCATTTTAGAGTCAGTCCTCTCTAATGTTTTCGTAAATTATGTGGATGCAGGACTCATGCATATAGAGTAATTTTGCAGATGATACCTAAGTAGGAGAAGCAGTTGACTCCCTTAGAGGTAGAGAGTTCTTGCAGAGAGATCTTGACAAATTAGAAGGTCGGACAGTCACTAACAGCATGAAGTTCAACAAGAGCAAGTGCTGGATTCCGCACCTTGGATGAGGCAACAGTGGATATACGTACAGCCTGTGGGACAAGAAGATGGAGAGCAGCCCTGTGCGAAGTGTTCTGGAGATTTTGGTTGACGGCAACTTGAATCATTCAACAGTGTGTCCTGGCAGCCAAAAGAGCCAACTGTATCCTGAGGCACACCAAGCATGGCATTGCTAGCCAGTCAAGGAAGTGGTTGTTCCACTCTGCTGTGCGCTGGTGTGGCCTCACCTCCAGTACTGTGTGTAGCTTAAGGCACCAAAATATATAAGAAGGACATTAAAAACTATTAAAGAGCCTTCAAAGGAAGGCTACAAAGATGGTGATGGCTCTACAAGGCAAGACATATGAGGAGTGGCTGACGTCCCTTGGTTTGTTCAGAAGACTGACCGGAGGCCTCATGGCGGCCTGCAGCTCCCTCATGAGGTGAGTGGAGGGGCGGGGACTTGAGCTCTCTGACAGGGATAGGTCCTAAAAGAATAGCATGAAGCTGTGACAGGGGAGGTTCAGGCTGGATGTTAGGAAAAGCTGCTTTTCTGACGGGATTGTTGGGCACTGTTGGAACAGGCTCCTCAGGGAAGTGGTCACAGCACTGAGTCTGCCAGAGTTCAACAAGCGTTTGGACACCACTCTCAGACAGAGGGCCTGATTTTTGGGTGGTCCTTTGTGGAGCCAGGAGTTGGACTCAATGATCCTTGTGGGTCCCTTCCAACTCAGGACGTTCTATAATTCTATAAACAAAAATGTCTATTTTTTCCATAAACTTCTTTTAAATCTCTCTAATGTAAATCTTAGACATCCCTCTGGAAAAACATGTTCTGTTTTTCATGAGGAGTGACATGTTAATTGCCTGCAGACATCTTGTTGGACTAATGAGTAAAATAACCTAATAACTAATTGAAACTCCATTGAAGTAAAGTCATTAGGAAAAGTAGTATCATATCTAAGTAAATTAACTCAATTTTCTATTCTGAATTATCTAGCTGTTGTGCTTTGATCACAGCTGAATTGGATCATTAACTAAGTAAAAGTGAAGCCAATTAATAATTGCAAACTCTTGTATAAAGATACTCCTTTCCTCTTTCACCAGACATTTCAAGAGGGATACTTATCTCTTTGAAAATTTTCTTCTGCAAATGTTTAAGAATATGGGAATGACATGACTAATAGCACTTTGGTCAGGAACAGATCCTTTAGACTACAGCCAGTAAGGGAATTGTCCAGCAGAACCAGCTTTTTGTTATGGAATACATTTTCTTTCAAGTAAGTGCCTCACAAGACCATAACTCTTTAAATAAATTTTCTATTTAACAAAAAAAAAAATCTAACTGCTTTGTAATCAATCAGTGTTGCTCTGCTGGGAAATGTAAGCTTTTGAAATTTTACTTTTTTTTTTTAAAGCTTTTTAAAGTGTTCACAGAATGAGGCTGGGGAGGGTCAGCTCTGAGCTCTGGCTTTTCCTTACAGTTACAGGTAACACCGTAGAGTTAAGCTAAGAACTAGTGCTTGCTGAGCTTCCCAAGTCCATGTCACAGAACCTAACAACAGGTCAGGTTTCCCAGTCGTGCTGTAGGGATCTTAAAGTCTCTGCCTTTCCACATCCCCCGATGCAGAACTGGAAGTGCTTATTTTGAAGCTTCGACTTCTACCTTTTAAGCCTGAAGGACTGAGAAGGAACTAAGGACCTATATCTCCTGTGAAGGCAAAAGAAAAGCTCATAGGTGAATGAGAGGTGCAAATATATATTTCTATGTGTAAGTTTTCATGTGAAAGGGATGTTAGGCATTGAAATAGGCTGCCCAGGCAAGTGGTTGAGTCACCATCCATGGAGGTCCTTAGAAGACGTTTAGATGTAGAGCTTAGTGATGTGGTTTAGTGGAGGACTTGTTAGTGTTAGGTCAGAGGTTGGACTAGATGATCTTGGAGGTCTCTTCCAACCTAGATGATTCTGTAACAACATACATCATTGCTTTATATTTGTTTTCCACAAGGGGAAGGAATGACCTAGAAAATCAGTTTTCATCAAGAAAGCTTCCTCCTGGTCAGTTCTCATGTATGTTGGTATCACTGTCTGTAGCTGGAGCTTGTCTTGATGCTGTGTGTGATTAAAGGTGGAAGATATCTCCATTGGGAGATTTTTCAATCTGCGTCTCATGCCTGTGTCAAATAGCTGAATAAAAAAATAAAATAAAATAAACACAGTCCACAAAACCACAACCACCATGTTAGGATGTTAAATGGAAAAGTTAAACAGAAAAATGGGATTTTGTAGGTTTCCTGGTATAAGAGCTCACCTTTGCATAAACTTCAGTAACAGATCTGCCAAATCAGCATGTTAAACTGGATTACCTTTTGTTACCTGATATTGTTACCTTTTTGTTTTTCAGATTATCAGGGGAAAGGCATCCACTATTTTTTTTATTTAATGCTTTCAGATTGATGAAGGCTTTTAGGTACCTAAGTAATCTCTAAGTCGGTAAATCCAAGATGAAAATAAGTGATTTCAGAGTTCAGTTTGGCTTCTAAACGTTTTGACTCTTCATGGAATGCAGAGCTTCTCAGGGAGTTTTAGGTAGTGGTACTGTATTTGGAGTTAGCTGCTGAAGACTGAGATACCCAAAAGTCTGCATGTTGAGGTGGGACCTAGGCTCCACAAAATAAAATTCTGTGAGGAAACATAGCTCAGAAGTTCAGGGTATGACCTACAGGGGCCTACATCCTACTGCTGAAGACATGCAATTTAGATTCCTGTAACAGAACTGTGTGCCTAATACAACTGTCTCTCAAGACACACAATCCTTGTAGTGCTCGGGATGGTGTATGGTATGGTGTGGGGCATTAAGAACTTTGCTGGTATCTAACCCACCTTTCTCTTTTTCCATAGGGAAAAGCTAATCATTAGGCTTAGAGTATTGGAGTCTTTCAGCTGGGTACTAAAGCAGCTGTATCTTGCTTGGGTTAAATATTATTTCATCAAAGAACGTGATTCTGCATTTGAGTTTACAGAAATTTCTATTTCAATAAACACTTATGTATTTAATGTAAGGTTTTCACTGAAGTAGACTGTAAGACCGTTTTGAGATACAACACTGTAAACTGTTTCTTTTGTCAGATGGTAAAGTATAAAGTTCAGATCTTACAAGTGAAGAGTTTTATCTCCGCTAAGATGGAATAAAAGGGGAGATACATCTAGACCATAGGGATTTCTTCATTTTCTTTGGTCTGTTTTAAGACTTCTTTGTTGATGAAGGCTCTGTTCTTTTAGAACCAACAAATCATGTTTTCAATCAGCTGGTCTGTTCAGCTGTACTTTTGTATAGGAAAGGAAACACTGAGGGAAAAGAATCCCAAAAAGGGATCTTCTTACAGCACAGTGTCTTAGTCTTTCTCTTTATGAGATAAATATCTTTAGGGTGTGCATAAACCTCAAGCTACTTTTGCTAAGATGCAAGCATGTCTTAGATGATCTGCAAGATTGTAGAAGCTTTAAACAAATGCTTCTTTTGCTTAAGTTTTATGAGCTTGCAACACTTCACCTTCGTCTTCTTGATAGCATGTTTTCTGTGTTAAACAAAAGAATAATTACTCTTCTGGCTCTGCCTCTGTGAAAAACACCATCTAGCTGCTCTTGCGCCAACACTCAGATAAGTGCCTTCCCTATTTACAGTGAGCTGGTATCATATATGGTGGTAGATCTCTTTCCACATTTAGGAGATTTGGAAAAATACATTCCTACCCTGTAGCATTAAACCTAATAAGAAAATAGCAAGCCATATGCATGCTGCCGGAAGGATAAGATGTGAATCCTCATGTAAATGAAAGCATCCACTAAGGGTTAATCCATGCAGTGTGAGACATACATATCACTTAACTACAGCCTAGTCTCAAAGCGTGTCAAAAATGGCGCTGAAGTGATATGTAAGATTTGTGCTGGCCCTCTGCCTGGAGGTAAATTTCTATTTAATTGTCAAATTTGCTTAATTGGTAGGTCAGCAAACATGGGTCTCATTTCATTATATTTGCTGTCAAAATGCCAGAAGGAGATAACTTGACAGTGAAATATGGGGAAAATTAAAGGAAGCCCTCAAAATAAACTCTTGTCCTGTGAAACTCCTTTTTCATGAAGAATTTTCTGTATGTTTTTTCTTTTGATTTTTCTCTGAACAGTTTCATACTTCAAGAGCTGCTACTTTTTTTTAAAAAAATGAATATATATTTGACATTATCACCTCTGAAAAATGCTCGTTTTAAATAGAGCTGTTACAAAGTAGGTAGGCAGTTAAGTTTTAATGTATGTGAGAAGTAACCCACATTTAGCAGAAAAAAATACATAATGAGAAAACACTTCTGTACACATGGTAAAACTTCTTTAATATAAAATACTTTACAAGAACAAACTACAACTTAAGCTGGCACATGTTTCTTCCATAACTCCAAAATAATTTCCCAAGGCAGCAATTTATGTTGCTTGTTTAAAATGCAGCATGAATGATTATGAGGTGACAAAGACTAACGAGACTTCATTGTTACTCAATTGGGACTTATAAGATTGTGCATTATGTGAAAGACTACTTAAAGAAAATACTACTCAAGAAAATGGGAAAAAATCAACGCAGTAAAGCTCATTATTTTTAAATCTGAATTAGCTATTAATTTGCATGGTTCTGCTTTCCAAGTTGTAAGAAAAAATGCTGTTATCTTGTTAATAAAACTGTTGGAATGATAAAATGTAAAGTTGAATTTATTTTGGCAAGAAATAATTATTTTTACTTTCAGTTACTGCTGAGAATAGCACTGTTTCCACAGTAGAAAAGCTTATTGCAATTGTATAAAATTATTTTTTCCCCTCATTTATTTTTTTTAAAATATTTCATGATTCTGAAAGCCCAGAATGTTTTTCCATCCACAAATACTTTATATGGTGATTTTTGCTATGTTTTCTCAATTTCTGAATTATGATTTTACTAATGCCATGTAACACAATGTTAGCATTTTAAAAGACTTTTTTTTAGGATGTTTCCCATAGATTTATTATGATTTTATCTTAATTCTTTCTAACAATTTGACAATCTTACATTGCAACCTATTTTTTTAAACATTTCCTCAACATTGATAAATCAAAGTTTTATGAATTGTTAGCTCTTAAGTGTAAAGATGTTGATCCAAAAAAGAACAGAATGTGTTTCAAGATGATTGTTGCTAATTTCTACCTTGTCTAATATTCTAAAGTATAGGTACCTTTTCCTTATTTTGTCATCTAATTCTGTAAAGTTAATTTAAAAATGGAATAAGATAAGTTGAAATTCTTCTGCCACGTGATGATCCATCAGGAAACACTTCAATTAAAAAAATCGTATTTTTTTCCTTCTAATAACTTTACTGGTTATTTTGGTACAAAATGCTACTCACTATAGGATGCAAAAGAACATTGTCCTTTAATAGCTTAGAAAATGGTAGTTTGAAAGAAATTTAATTTGAAGTACAAATAATTTAGCATTGTTTAGAGAAATTGGGGGGAGGGGAATGGAGTGTTAGGGGGAAGGAGATGGGGATTAAGAACTGTTACACAGAAAATATTATAGGCAAAAGGGAGCATACCTGGTGTTTGTCTGGCTCACCCTTGTGAACAACTTTCCTAAGGCTGATGATGCTACTCATGAGTGTGATGAGCGTGCACTGAGGGGTGTCACAGCAACAGCAGGTTGATGGTGTGGGGTGGGAGGAGAGCTGTCCCTTTCTCCTCGCTCTCAGTTGCTTGTGTTTGTTTGTTCATCCCAGCATGTGCCCTTCTCCCTGGCTCCCAGGTGAGGTCTGCAAGCTGCACCAGCATCTTGCAGATGCAGCCCTATGGGGCTGTGTTGGTTCCCCAGGGCTGGCCTGGATGGGAAGAGGCCTTCCCTGCCCTCTGCTCTGCTGGAGCCAGTGCCCACAGTGGTCACTTGCCCACTTAGCAGTTATTGCAGCTAAAGCTAGGGCAAGAGCATGCCAACCCAGAGATCTCGTCCTGTTGGGTCTGTGCAAAGTCTATAGCCTTTTACTAGCAATGACAAAAAAATGTACTTACTGGACTACAGCTGACTGAAGTCCTACCACTTGGACTAGTTCCATGAGATGTGAGAGCTGTGTTCAACCTCTAGCTTTAAATCTGTCTCCATGAAAGTGTTTTGTGTTCTGTTTTCTGAGTGTGTGCTATCATTTCTATTCCTCTGTGAGATGAGGTATGGTCTGATGTATATGAGATATATTCTGATGTTAGTGGCTTATTATATGAATTACACCAGTAACAAGGTTGTGATTAAAACCTCATAAAAATCACAACCCCCAAAATGATGATGGTGTTCACTGAGAGAAAATTGGATTTGGGGGGAGAAAAGTTTATATTTAATGAAACACTTTCTCTAAATATCATTTTGAACAAAAACACTAGGGGAAAGGAAAAAGAGAACTTCAACACTACAGAATGTTATTTCATATATATGATTTTTTTTTACATTAAGGCCAAAATGTTCTGAAAACTTGTCCTAATGACTATTAATTTTAATTCATTTTTCCTCTGTGTTATGAAATAGCTCATCTTTTCAGTATAGTCTGTATTGTCCCCAGTGAATTCCTTGTAGAGGATACTTTGAATCCTGAAAACTCTTCAATTTTTAAAGTCCATTTTTCTGTATCCCAGTTCTTTATGTATTTCGTTCTTATGCAGTGCTGATTGTCTTTAACTAGAAAATATGTAGTGTAAATTTCTCAGAGAACAATCCTAGAATATAATTTGGGTGAAAAACATATAAATACAGCTCTATGAAAAACAATTTTCAAAGCTTTTGGTATGTCTGAACAGCTCTTGAAGTGTACTTGGAATCTTCTGTTCTGGCAATTTGCAATCACTTCCAGTATACTACACTTGTCATACAAGGCAATTTTAAACTTGAAGAGCACTAAGCAAGAAGAAAAAATGTTGTGTGTTCTGCATTTAGAAATAGATTGTACTGGTTAGATCTGAATATTGTCTGGAAATAGAGTTCTTTAACTCCAACATACACAGTCATTGCTAATAGTGATCAGATGTACTGTGTTATGGTTAGCTCAATTTTAGAATTGTTCCATATTCTGTTACTACAAAAAGCAGCACATAAAACCTAGTGACAGGACACAAAATCTGAGGATGTAGACAAACACATAAGTAAACCCTCTCCCACACTTCCTCAGTGATACTGATTATAGATTTCACCCTTTCCTGCAATTAAGATTAAATATATATATATATTTGTTTCTGTAACCACTTAAAAGTCCCATCAATTACTTATAATTGTTGTATTATAAGTAAAATGTATTTATGTGTGAGTATACATATAGCTTCCCCTATATAGGAATCAGACTCTCTAAAGAGCCTGCTATGCTCTGTACTGGATATATATATATATATATATTTGTAGTTGTTGTTCTTCCTTCAATAAAAAGGTCTCTTTTGTAGAGAATATTTGTTAAAAAAAAAAAAAAAAAGTTTGAAAAAGACTTAGAAGTTGGTTTGCTGCCATTGGATGTCTGATTTTATTATTTATTTATTCTAAGTCTATGGTACTCAAAATTCTCTTTTTGGTCATTCTCACGACCTGTTTCTGACATCTTGAATGGACAGTGGTCAAAGACAGGGAAACCACTTTGACAGAGATAATCTTAGAGCTCTGTCTCTGCAGGTAGGTGTGGAGCATGACAGCCCACCCAATGCCTGCTCACCTTTCCTGGGATAATAAATATTGCTGAGGGAAACCCCACTTTCCTGACTTGACTTTGGGCTTACAGTGTATCAGTTCATTTCACCCTCCTCCTGTCTTGGAAGCTGAGTCATAGCAACCTTTCGAAATGGAGGAAAAGTGGGGGTGAGATTACCTCCTTCAGCATCTACAAAATTCAGCAGAAAGTGGAGATTTGCTTAACTTAGTCTGAAGCAGCAGAGAATCATGTCTCTTGTTTTCCAGTGGAGTATATTAACTGGCAGTTATGGATGGGCTTCAGTAGGAGAAATGTGTCTTTTCTGTCCAATCTGCCAATGCACAGCAAATAATTCATTTACAATATGAAAAAGAGCAGATGAGATGGTTTGACTTGGTAGACTAGCAATTACCTGCGAGCTGGGAGTCCTGAGTTTCAGCTGCTGCTTCAAGAAGCAAGTATTCTATTCAGTTAAGGTTTGATGCAAAATACACCACTTGGATAAAAGCCTTTAAAAACATGAATCTTCATGACTTCAGATTCCCTCAAAATGGTTTGGTTTTGACTTGTTTGTAACTGTTAACCTGTCAGCGAATGTGGTTTGGCTTTAAAAATAAACCATAGGACACAGAACTAAGTGTTTCTTAGTCACCTAGGGAAACTAATAATCTGCAGAGAATGGAAAAAATTTAGAGGTCCTTCATGCTTTGCAAAGTAGGTGAGGTCGGTATAGTAATAGGAGAAGGGAGGGTAACAAATAATGAAATCCACCTTTCACAGTTGGTGCCAATGCCTACAGAAAGCAGGTGCCCATATCTCTTAGCTCCTTCAACATGCTGGAACAGCGGGATGTCACTGACTTGCTAATCAGTACTGTGGACACCTAGGTCCCAGTCATGTGCCTGTAACAACTTCTTGTCTCATTCTGTAATCATTTCCAGTCTCTCTTAATCAACTGTGACTGTGGAATAAGGTTAGACATGACTTTCCTGGCATGCAAAGATTGTGGAAACTTTGATGCATTCATCCACCTGCCATCCTCATCTAATTTGTATGTGGGATGCTCATGATGGCTTAAGTGAACACTTGATCTCTTTATTGAGTGGGAAGTAAATTTTGCTGAAAGAAGAGTATTTATCTAATGTCACTTTTGTTTTTATGACTTTAGCAGGCTCATATAAGACATCTGTCCTTTCAGAGGGCTTGTCTAAAAATGGTACAGTTTTGCTGTTAGTCACTTTTTTCATCTGTGTTTCACAGACTTCAGAAGTACTTTCCACTCAGCAATGGGGAAAAGGGTCCATGCTTGCTCATGTGGTAACATTTTAAAGGCTGTTTTTTGAAGAAACCATGGCAGCAGAATGAAAATTCTTAAGGTCAAGAAGAAAACAAGTAAGAGTACTTGTTAAAATAATTGTGGAAGTAAAAGCAGCAAGAAACTACAGTTCAAATATCAGAGCATAGAACTAAAAAACATGGTTCACCAAGAAATTGCCATAGGAGGTAATGTGTGTCAGGTGGTGGCTGAAGGCCAGAAGTTCCTACATTTCTTTACCAGAGCACTTGCAGTATTTACACTGAGTAAAGCTATTTAAAAAAAAAAAAGACTATGAAATACTTAGCTAAACAGATACTAGTAGTATCTACTACAAGGGAGTTGAAAAAAATGATTCTGAAGATGTCCACATAGGTCTTAAATACTTGCTGTTAACTCTGTGTACACACTAAAAAGGATGGTATTTAAATTCGCACAGTTCCAAATTAGATAGGAAACTAAATGTTTAGTAGTCTCAGGTTTTGTGACAAAGGCAGATCTTGAAAATACAGATCTTGAAAAAATATGAATGGATGTATGTAGGTATTGTCTTCACAGTTCTGCTTCAACCATTGACTGCACATCTGTGCAGTGTTTAAAATCTTTGGTTAAGTTCTATACGTGTATATATTTTAATAAAACCTTTTTCATTAGGAAAATTTCAGCACTGACTGTGGAATCTGTACCACTGCTTTGTAAACATATTTGCTAATAAAATTACACATTATGCTCTAACCAAAATTTGTTATTCTCTGTTGGAAAAGGCTCTTTGAGCCTTTCAGGCTCAAATATTGAGGCTGAACAGATTCACATGATTTCATGTCTGTCTCCCTCCCTAGCCCCTGTCAGGATGAACTGTTATTTATTAATAGTGTATATTTGTGGAAGTACATACTTTTTTTTTAAGTTGTCATTTCAAGTTCTGAAAATGGTGCTTAAACCATTGAATTAAATCAACATAATAACCAAAAAATTTCTAAGCAAAACCAATATAATCATAAACACCTTGTATTTTTGGGGAAAAAAATATTTTTTATTTTTGATTTTATGACATAATGATTTTTCATGTACCTTTCTGCTGACAAAAAGCAGCTCGTATGAGTACTTTTGTTTTACTTAAGTAACCACTAGGTATTGTAATGTATTTTACAATTGCATAAAGTTAATTCCTATTAAGGCTAAATAACATTATCATCAATGTCATAATTTCAAATGCTTTAGACACATCATTATGTTTAGTTACTACAGGAAAAAAAAAGTTTTTATTTCTGATAGATATTAAGCACTAGTTTCATAAAACTGCCATCACAGTTGTTTGGCTTATTAGTAACACTTTATTTTAATCCTTTTAATAGCAGTGATTGTAATAAACTCATTTGAGATTCATGTAGAACTAACATTTATTTCCATAAAGTGTTTCACAGTAATTGAACATTAGCTCAGTTATGAATGCTGGATTGCTGCCAGAGTATTTCTTTCTTTTTTTTTCTTCTGCTTTCTCACTGTTGATTTTTTTTTGTAAACCCATTTTCCTGCTCCATTACCAATGAGATCATTAAATCGAAGGGCTGGATTCTTAGCATAAATTGGACCTCAATGGAACTATTCTGATTAACACTGAAAATCTGGGTCTGCTATTGTTCTTCCATTTTAGTAAACCATGGACTTTTAATCCTGGAGTCTTTTATGACTAAGTCAATCTTTTATATTTTTGTAGACATGCCAGTGGTGCATCTTCCCACATATGAGTCAGAAAAAGAAAATAAATGTTTACTTTCAAGTGGATCTGTTCCAGGTGATGGTTGATCTTACTGAAAATATCCAGAGGATCTGAAGTTATTTGTAAGACTCACACTCAAATTTCTATTAATGAATGGTATTATTTCAGTAATAGCATTACTATACTATGGTAATTTATTTAACGTTTGTTGAGACCTGCTTTGTCCTTCTGTTTAGAAGAAAAGTATCAGGACATTCTAACTCTGATTCAATAGTAATATGAAAATTTAGTCAAATTTTGAACTGTAGGGAAGAACTGTTTGTGTTGTTTCTGATATACGAATTACCAATAAATTAAACACAAAAAGTTTATGACTGGATAAACTCTTGCAAATAGCTTTCAGGGGATCTAAAATATTTTCAAGAATCTCTTATGCAGTTTTGATTAATGCAGGCTTCTGAGAACACGTGGATTGAAAAATGGGTGACATTTTAACAATACTAGTCTTCACATGTAAGTAATCTACTTGCATCTGTTATGTGCAATGAACATACTGTTGATTGTTACATAGAGGTCATTAAAAAGGGATGTTTTTACTCTGTCAAAATAGTTACACATAGAGACATTGTAGAAATAAAATATTCCTCTTACGCCTGATATAGAAAATAAAATACAGATCTTGTAAACAGATTAATAATAATTTCTGTAACAATTGTTTCTATTCTACATTTCTGAAAACAACAAAAAAAGGGGAGGGGGGTGAAAGCATCAGTTGTTTAAGTTATCTACGTAAACCATGTGATAAAACCACATGCATTTTGAGATTTGCTATGAAAATACCATAGCAATTAAATTAAAAAATAGGGAAAACAGTGCTACAGTCACGCAAACAAAAGACTTAATTTTTGTATCCACCAACGTCAGAAGGAACTGATCTGAACAGAAAACAAGTTGCATCCTACTCATGATTCATGTTCAAAACTACTTTAATAGTACCAATGCAGTAAAGACTATTTATGACACAGTACAGATTTCTGGTAAGCTGTTGTGGTAAGTTCCAAAGCTTTTCATTTGTTCAGAGATGCATTATTTAGCAAACATTGTCACTAGAACTAATGAGATTTATTGAATTGCGGGTTCATGCTAGCTGCCTGAATATAACCCACTTCCATGGTTCATCTGCCACCATCTACAAAAATGTTAGATGCTTTTAAATATTCTTTAAGTTCATCTAGAATATTTCACAACATACTTGATCTGACAAGTTGTGGTAGACTTTGCAGATGAACCAGGGGCAGCCTTGGTTTGCAACTTGAAGTTCTGGAGTTTCCCAATTACTGAAGAAGAGAGAAACTGATTTGCTCTTGGGTGTCAGTTACCTACCTCTCATAAAAATGAGTTTCATCTGCACTGTTTACTTCAAAAATAGCAACACTAAGCAGTCTATACTGCTGATATTTTTTCTCAAGCTGAAAATCAAAGATTGAAACAGTTGGATGAATCAAAACTTGGATAAAAAAGCTGCAAATTTGTTATTTTGTAGCTTCATAAAAATGTTTTTTCATTAGATGGCTTTACCCTGTCCTTCAGAAAATGGAGCAAGAGAAAATAACTTCCTATTAAACTAAAAATTATACTTCACAATGTTTGCAACTTGTTTTGAGACCTAATTAGATTTTTTTTCACCACTGAAAATAACTGGTGTAGTCAAATAAGAGATACACCAATGAAAGTAAAGCAATTATTAATAGTTTGGGTAAGTCAGTAAGCTTGAAAGTACACTATGTTCAAAACTTATGTAATAGTCATTACCAAAATCAAAAAATGGCCAGCAAGAAAGGGGATTTACTAGTACTGATGACGTGTTTGACTGAATGGAAAAAAAATCATACATGAATATATATATATGTGTGTGTGTGTAAGGTTTATTGCCTCAAATTAAACTTCCAAAACAAAATCAACACCAAAAATTAAATGTTAGTAGCAGTGTAGCTTTCTCTTTGTTACAGTCATGATGATTATAATCTGGGAGCCTTTTGTTTTTGTTTTACTGCTATTATATGAGTATTTGCCTGCATGTTTGTTAGTTTTTTGATTTGGAGAAAGTGTTATGAAACGTTGTCCCCTGCCTGTCCCAATTTAGCTTCTGTTATTTGGTCTGAAAAGCAGGTTTTGATTCATACTGAGCATGTGAAATTATTTATTTTAGAGGATGTCAGAGCTTACCAAATGCTCTCCTATTTGTAATGGAAATATGAGGGTGCAAACCCTTTGCTCCTTCAGGCAGCCTTGAGCCAAGTGGGTGTTTGGGCTGCCTGGTGCACAGCACATGTTTGTGTAATCTAAAGTGAAACTCTGAAACTTTCAAAGTGAGGATGGCAATGTAGTGTGCTCAGCACCATCTGCTTTGATCTACTTTGATCTACTGATCTCCTGTTCTGCTGTATTGCTAATGTCAGCACAGCCTTTGTTAATAAAAAGGTTGAAAGTAGAATGATAAAAGTGATTAGTGCTACTGGAGTGAAAGGCTTGTGGGGCCTTTTATTAAGATTGAATAACATAGCCCCACTGAGTACTAATGGAGGGGAGAGGGGGAGAGTCCACATATAACTGAGGCAAATGCTGCAAAGGGAAGGAAAAATATTGGCAGGTAAAAAGCACAGGCAACTGAGGAAAGAAAAGGCCATTTAATATTAGAATCAACGGTAACAATCTGGCCAGGAGTTTTACTAATACGTATAATAAATTCCTAGAATTAATCTGGTCTAGATCATAATAAATATAAAGCAAATTGATACTGTTGAATGGCAAGTTTTGGGTTATCATATTTCCGTATAGTCTGACAGTCACAGGCAGGGTTAAAAATGTCTGACACTGCATTGATGCATTGGTGAGACCTCAAATATCTTCACATTAAACTTTTTTAATCTGACCACAGTTCTTAGCCTTTTAATACCATGTTCTAGGAAAAATTAAAATGTTCTAGAGGTTTAAGATTGTAAAGCTCCTTTGCCATAAAGATGACAACATAGAAAGCAATTAGAAAACTGTCAAATGAATGTCTTCTAAAGCTTTGATGCACTTAAAAGAACTAATTACAAAGAAAACTCCAGTGCTGAGTGTAATGATTAGCAATATGCAAATCACTGAGAAATACAGACAGACAAAGGTCTGCGGAGACCAGAAGTTTGCCAAATGACTTGAAAATGTAGTTCATGATGGTTTAATAAGGTATGTGACAGTGTTTTCCTGGAGCTAATCTAGAGAGTGGTCATTATGAAAAGGGCAAGGGGAAACACTAATGTTCACTACATCAGGATAAAGGCTACCCTTTTGCTTCAGCCATTCCATGCTCCACAGTGTAAAAGAGCCTCTTAGTGGTAAGATACCATTTCTACCTGGGGTTTATAAGAATATTACATCTTATTTTGAATTTATGATCTGCCTATGTCTGCAAGAAATAATAAAAAGTTGCAAAGAAATTCTCTATATCAAAAAATGCAACAATCTTTAAATCCTTCTACTGCAGCTGGGCACCATTAAATGTATCTGCACAGTGTTATATTAAAACATTTAAAGCAAAGGCAAAATCCAAATGTTCCACTTTTGGTAAAAATGTAAATACAGAATAGGATGTGTTTTTATAGTTCATGTTGAAGCTTGGTATTTGTCTCAGCTTGGGATAAGGTTTAGTAGGAACTTATTTAAAACACTGGGTTTTGATGTGAAGAGTTCTGCTGAGAAGCATTAGCTTGAGTTACCTAGTTAGGAGCCAGTGATAATTCTCAGTAAACTAATGCACACTAATCTTGACTTATAAAAGCAAACAAAAGTTGTTGGTGGGGTATTTCTCCCACCACCACCACCACCACACACACACACACACACTTTATGCTGGTTTGCTTTCAAAATGGCCTGGAGGCCTTCAAGCTCAGAAAACTCAACAACCGTGGAGTTCTACTAAATTCAAAGAACTTCAGTATTTAGATATACATCTGAAACAATACAAACACTGGAAAAATACTCGTACTTTCACTCTGTGAGTAAAGCATGTATGATGCATTGTTGTTTTGAAGTAGCCGTTACGTAAAAAATAAGAATACCTGTTCTTGATGTAAGCCTTGCTTTTGAATTTTTTACAGAAAGTGCAAAACTACACTGTTGATTGAAAAAGTGATAACTTACTCCCCTTCCTCGTTTCCTGAAATAAATAAGCTAATAACAGTATCAAAGGAATAAAGGCCAAGTACATAAGTAGCTGACATGTCCTTTTAATGTGATAAACATGTAGTCATTTTTCTGGTGTGGGCTTTTTTTAATACTTGAATTAGAAGAGAGGCATATCTCTGTTGCATAATGAAAACTTTAGCCAGATAAATGTATACACGATTTTAGTACAGCAGTTCTTAGGCATACTAGTTCCTCCATGTTCAGAGTCTTTCCAAAAACCTGTAATGAGCTAATAATTTTTCTATACAGTTGGTGTATTGTCCCCTGCTTCCCAGAATGTGGAATTGGACTTGATTTTTAACAGTTTTTAGGAATATGTTGAAATGAGATTAACAGAATATATAGAAAAGTATTCCTATACAGTTTCTCTTCAGCAAGAAGAGAAACAAAATGGAGGACGTGTCTCTCAAAAGTTAGTCCTAATTTTTTACTATTTAAATTGGGGGTATATTGTTCTTTTTTTGTATATTTAACCCTCTACATCAGTGAAGTAGTAGTGTTAAAGTTCATAAATTCTAATCAGTCATTATAGCAAAAGATGAAAAGTATGGGTCACTTGTTATCCTAATTAACACGTATCTGGTGTTTTCCAAATGAAGTGTCAAGAAGTAAAGGGCAAGTTTGTGTTCAATTAATGTATTCACAATATTTCTCCCATAACACCTCCTAATCCCCTTTAGAAATTGTGTTCATCTGGGGAAGAAATAATTTTCCCTGATAAATATGCAATGTGCTTTTTTGCATACAGTATGGATTTAGGGTCCTATTCTGTATCCCTTGTGAAGTCTAAACACTCTTAATTTAGCGTAAAATAGGTCTTTCTATATTTGAGAAAGGGAGGCATGTTTTACTTTCTGAATACTATTTAACCTGGTCAAATACATTCTGCAAGATTAATTGTATTATTTTTTTGGAATCAAAAACAGCACTGGTAACCAAAATTTATCTTGAGATACATGTAATATCTTTCTAGAAAACATTTAATGCAATTAATATAACAAGATCCATAATTTCATGATCAAATCATAGTTCAAAATAGCTACCATGCCATGCTGTTCTTTGCAAAATAAAAGTACATTACTAACATTATAATGATTCTTTAGATTAAAAAAAAACTTACACAAAAAGATAGTAGTCTCTGCTTTGGCAGCTCTCATAAGAACTGTAGCTGCTTCCAGCTGGCTGCTTTGAAAGTAAGTCACCATGGGTAAATCCTTATTGTATATGGTGGTCTTCTCTATGGGTATGTGAGATACCTGAATGGAAATCATGTTATCTGTGCTTTCTTTTTGCCTTCTTTAGATCAAGATTCCTATTCATATGCCTGCAACACAGTTGTATTTTTTCACCTCTTTTTCCCTATCTTGACTGATATTCCTTCAGGCCTGTAATTGTGTTCTTGGCATCAGCTGTTAGACATTCGGACTCCAGATCTGAATTATGGGCTTAAAGTATACTTTATTTTATAGTATGTTATGCTCTTGTCACCCTCTTGTTGTTGGAGTCACTAATTAATTGAATAATTGTACCTAATCCAAACTGATCAATTTGCATTTGACATGAATGGGAAGATAGACAATTACACTTCCAAAGAATGTCCCTACCCTTAACTGTTTGAAGAGGCCTCCATGCTTTATATCCTTCTCACTCCACATGCCTTACTCTTCCATCCCCATATATCTTTTCAGTGATTAAATTCACTTTGTGCCAGTTTTACTCTGCATTTAAAATCATAACATTGGACTATTTTTCATAATGCTTGAATCATCGATGTTTGTATTGTACATGTTATGGATGTATTCTTACAGCCACTAGCACTGTAAATTGTGCAAAGAAGGGAGAACTGAATGTGTGGACTGAGATGAGATATCCTGTTAAGACTATGTGATAATATTCTTCAGGAGAAGAAACAAGTTGAGTGACATATAGTCTCCACGATGAGCAAAATCTCTGCTTTTACTTGAACATAAATAGAGAATTGATCTTGGAGACGGTCTCATAGTGTAGAGATTATGACTAATTGCATGAGCTATTGCTGTTTTGTGAATAGTTACATAGTTTAATCAATGAGGCAAATTTTAATTGGTGAACTAGCTAAAGCATAGTGTGAAATAAATTTAGGTTATTGAAGCAAGTGCTTTGCTGGACTCTTGTAAAACAGGCTCATGCTATTTATCCTATCATCATCAGGAAAGCCTATAGAAGGAGCTGAAATTTGGGTTACAATTAGCTGTATAGACAGAATGAGTTGGAAGGAGGTCTCTGAATTCTCAATCAGAATGAGAAGGAACTTGTAGCAAGCACTTGGGGAAATGTGTGTTAAACTTTCACAGGAAGTATTACCTAAAATTACTTTTAAACTACTTACAGCCATTTAAATGTTTAAAAGTATAACTTGATATAGGAAATTACATGTTTTACAGCGGATTCAGTAAGATACAAATAGTATGTTTTGTTGCTCATAATAGCTGATGGCTTTCAACAAACAAAACAGGTGTACTCACAACCTCTTTGGTTTGATGAGATTAAGAAAAATGATTGTAAAGATTTTACTTCATGAAAAGAGTTTTGGAAACATCTTGTTTCTACAGACACATTTTTCTGGTGTTCTTATCACAAAGCTATCTATTTTTTTTATAGACTTCTAAACTATACCCATTGGTTGTAGTAGGTACACCATAGCAGAGTTTAATGTCATTCTATTAGTTAATGAGATACTTGTCTTTTTCAACTACAATGTTACACAGGGCTGTAGCATTGTCAGAAACTTAATTTTCAAGCATCTTTAATGTCTAAGTTATCAATACAACCTTACTTCTCTCATGTCTTTGTTCATGTTAAAACAACCTACAAGTTTCAAGCTAAGAAATGAATTCACTATAGTTGATTACTTATTCAGTTTGCAAGAACTATACATTATTTCTTATGAAGAAGACAAATTATGATAATCTGTCTAAGGTTCAACAGTTACTTATATTGCAAGAAAAGCTCCTACAAACTAACTCAATTTTCAGTTAATGTCTTTAACACACCTTAACAGACTTGTGTTTGTGTACCTCCATAATCCCTGTTAAAAATGCATAGAATCATTCGTGCTGGAAAAGACCTTCAAGGTCATCTGGTCCAACCATCACCGTACTACCAATATCACCCATTAAACCATGTCCCTAAGCACCAAGTCCAACCTTTCCTTGAACACCCCCAGGGACGGCGATTCCACCACTTCCCGGGGCAACACGTTCCAATACCTGACTACTCTTTCTGAGAAGAAAAGGCTCCTAATTTCCAACCTAAACCTCCCCTGGTACAATATAAACAACAAATACTTAAGCATTTTTAAACATACAAATTTAAACAAACAAACAAAACAATGATTTTTCTAAAGCTTAGAAGAAGCTTATATTTCTGAGGGAAATATACTCCCAATAATAAAGTTTACTTGTGTCAGTAACAAGCCATAAAATATATGCTATTTCCAGAATAAAATGCCATAAAGCACTATATTTACATGACTAATATTAGTTTATTGGACAAAATATAGCATGTATAACTATGTGGCTTGTAAATAAGTCATTCACAAACATTCCTGGCACTCAGAACCCTGTATCTGTGAACAAACAGTCCCAAAAAGGAAAGCGATCCTGGGCAGTAGTCTGACCAAGGGATTTAAAGAAGTTGTTGGCAAGTTCCTCTTAAGCCAGTTTGTGCCTACAGATTATTTCAGAATTGTGCATGTATTGAGAAAGGAGTTAAAGTTGAAGCAGTGGAGTCTTGTTTGACACTGACCCTGAGCGTGGTACAGGGCCCAAGGCGGGTGGTGTACAAAAGCTCTGACAGGAAGCTATGGGGTGGGTGTCTCACAGGAGCTGACATGCTGGGCAGAAACAGTGGGTGATGGTGACATAGCTGAGGGTCGGGACAAGGTCAGTGCCATTGGCCCTGCAGGAGCACCAACAGGCCTGCTGCATCCTGGGAGCTGGCTCTGAGCTCTGGGAACTAACGCTGCCTGGCTCTGAGAAAGCCTGTGGAGCGGCCTGCTCAGCAGTGTGCAGCCACCACACTGCCCTTCTTCTGCCTGCCTTCTGCTGACGGGGCTGGTGTGTGTGGCGAGTGGGGCGTTTCCTGCATAATGGCTGCTTGCGCCCCACCCTAGGCCCCTCTGCTGGTGCTCAAGGCTGCAGCCTTTTGCCCATGTTTCTCCTTAAGGGCTCCCTGCAAAGCCTGGGGGCAAGACAGAGCTGCCCCCTCTGCACCCTGTGCCAGCGCCATGGAGGCAGTCATGGGCTGCTGAGGTGTGTGGTGTTTCCTGTGAGGGCCGTGGTGGCTAAATGTGGGTGCTTAAAAGTCAACGAAAACTGTCATTGAATCAGAAAAAAACAACGGTAGGTGGATTAGAAGAGTCTACAGAGGGGAGAGGGAAAGGTGATGAAGGTGACAGCTAGTGACAAAGGTCTCACCAGATTGTAGGGGAGCGTTTTGTCTGTCCAGCCAAGAGCAAAAAGGGAATGCTTTGGCACATGTCCTTTTTGTGAAAGAAAAATGGGGGACTTGTGTCCCTCCTTGTGCAAGACAAAGGAGGGACCCTCCTCCTTCCCCTCTTGCCCCCTAACTTCAGCCCTTAGGTGTTTTCTCCAAATTATATCAATGATGTGTATGGGGGCACTGGGATACCTTGTCTCAAGTTGCACAAAAAATTCTTCCAAACTAGCCTGCCACCAATTTGATGGGAGATGCATGTCTGGAGTAGAGAAAAGGTGTGTGTTTGGAGTGAGATGGATAAAATTCCCAAGGATGGTAATTATTACAAGGGCTTTATTACCTAGCTTCAAAACAAGATCTGGAAATTAAGCATTCAGTGTTGAGATGGTATAAAACACTATTCTGTGGTAAAGAAGTAAAATATTATTCTGAAGTAAATAAAGCAGAATGGGCTACTTGGGACCTCCACAAACTGCTCAAAGCTTTCAGGAGCAATTGTTTGTTGCTTGAAGTCATTACACTTTTGAAGAGGAGAAAGAAAGGTTGCTTCTAGTTTTTATTTGAACTGCAGTGAGAAGCCAATTCCACCTAGTAAGAAGTGGCAAATGCATTTATGAATTTTGCATCCATACTTAGTGTTTAAAAAAGCATCCTTTTTGTAATCCTTATGCATTTAAATTTCATTAAATATAAACAAATGAGACTCTGAGATTATAAGAATTTTTGTTAGTTTACACATAAAATAATTGATCATTTATAGTAATTAGCTGGAGCAAGAAAACATCTTTCTTTTTTAAAGTCAACTGGGATAAATGATTAAACAGTGATGGAGCAAATTTAAATTTGAAACTTTGTAGTGATACAGTTTTTCTTGGAAGATGGGAGCTAAATCAAGCCACTTTGGATGTTGTCAAATTTCACCAGAATTAGGTAGCAATTTATGATGAACTTTGAAATACTTATTAAACTTGGCCTGAGTGTTGCTGTTTACTGGAGACTGTATTTAGGAGTGAAGCATATTGTCCCAGAATACTGACTGGAATCTGGCAGATCAAGGAATTTGATCACTGTTTTTCTGAATCTTTTGTTGTATGTGTTTGATCTTTGACATGCTGAAGTGTGATATCCACTACAATAATCTGCCTGGGAAACTTCTGTTGTAATGAAATGAGTAATATTTTTGGTATTAGATGTGCTTTTCATTCAGTAATAAAATTTTCCCTCTGTCTCAAGCAATTTGTGCTCAAATATTCATTTTTAAGTGCTTATGTACATAGTCTGTTTAAGGAGCTTAACCTCAGCTTTTCTTGGGACACATGTAAGAACCAGCTGTAGTCTTGCTTTGACGCCTATGGTAAGTTTGAGTCATACTTCTATCAGAGGGGAAAAAATGTATATAGAGGAAAGGTATAGCTATGTCTAAGTGCATGCATTCATACTAGTCATCTAAGAAAAGTGATGTGGTTTTTTTAGATGCCAGTCTGTTTATTAATAGTCAAAGGTCAATTGAAAATACTGAGCTTTCCTGACTGTTTAAGTAACTGACTTGGAGTTAGTCAAGTAGAAAACAGAGCACTGCTTTGCTTCCAGTTCACACTGACCTTTCTCCCTTGTGCAGTATAAACATGACTGAGGTAAGCTGAAGATTGACTTTCCAGTTGTTGTCTATTATACCTCTAACAAGAGGGGGATACAAGGCTGCTGTGTTGCTACAGAAGTCCTGGCACTGAAGATAAGAGGTATGAGATGCTGAATCTTGACCCTGAGGTATTGTCAAAATAGCTGGTGTGGTATACGTAACAAAGGTTTATACCTGACCTTTGTTAAGCTTGAAAAGTTAGAAGTGGTTTTGCCAAATCTGACTGTTGTTATCTGTCATGGAGGTTCACGAGGATTCAGGAAGAGAATGCTGTACAGTACTCCAGTATTGTTTCATGTTGTTAACGTTTTTGTATTTAAAAATAATAGCTTTTGGTTTGAGAGAAGTCTTAAGGAAAGTTGAACAACTTTCCCTCCCCTGTTCCAAGTTACAGTTAATTGTTCCTGACTATAGGACTTCCTGAGAGGCTTTCTTGCGTAGTGCAGAAGACTAGTATCTGAACTAACATTAAAGTGAAACAAATCAGCTTTGACACCACTTATGTAGTTTCGTTATGCTTGAATTTGAGTACATCTAAGTGCATTACTGTCCCTTGATTTCTTTTGATTTGTATCTGATATTTTGGAGTATATAGAAGGAGAAGGAGTTCCTTTGTGGTATCGTAGCAATTAGACACTCATGTTCAATTCCCTGTATAATTAAATTGACTCTTTAATTGGAATTTAGCTAATATGTCTGCTCATAGCAAACAAGTTTTTGCTATTTTCTTTTCACTTCTTCCTTTGCCTGCATAGTTGTGTATTGGAGTTTGTAACTAAAATTAGGCAGATTGCGTGCAACTCTGTATATAGCAGATATTTTTCTATCAGCAGTTGTCCAAGCAGGGTACTGAAAAGCTTAAAATAGCTTTGGAAGAAAGAAGTGAAATACAAAAGAAAAAGTGCCAAAGTAATCTCTTACAGCTTTAAGTCAAAATAGGCAAGTGACTATAAGGAATTAGCATTGATTTTAAATTCTGTAATAGACTGCAATAGCTATAACTTAAAAGGTAGGCTTAAAATGTAAGGGCTTGAGATCAGGAGTTTGCTGCACCGGATCTTGTTTTTTGTGTGACAATTGCTTCTGTTTTACAAATTATTACCTCAGTGCTGTACTAATGCACACACATGCATGCCGTTTACTGACCTTGAAGTTGCTGGTATGAAGTTAGCTAGGGTAGCTTTGGAAATATGTTACTTTGGAAATATGTTGGAGTGGAAAATCTCATCTTAATATTAATAAAACACTTTTTATTGGAATTGGTTGCTTTCGTGGAATTTAGCTAACGTATACTGAAGATGCATACTGAGAAAAGACTCCATTGCAAATTTAGTTTCTGTCCAAGAATCAAGGAACTCAGAAAGATTAATAAAGGCACAAATGCTCTTTAGTGCTTTTTAGGACCTACAACATTCATCTTTATCCTTTTTTCCATTTATATTGAAAAAAAAATACAGTAAATGACACTAAATAGGCAATGAGCAATAAAGATATACAGAAAGTACTTCCAAACTATGTGAAGGCATCTCTACTGGCACGTGCAGGAGCTCTGAAAGGTACCTTAGTCCAGCAAGAAAAGAATACGGAGAAGATCAGGAAAGTGACAAATGAAGTAATGACAAGATTAACTTTTCTTTTGATTTTGAATACAACAGCATAAAAAAGAGAGTTCTCTAGCTGTTTATTCTACATTCTTTCCAACCAAGTTATGTATCTTTTTAGGCCAATTGTCCATGGGCTTTCTTTAGTAATTGCTTCTTTTTTTTCTTTTTGTCATTGAATAATAGCTTAATTACCATACTAAATCTCCATCCTAACTGCTCCATAAACAAATTAGACCTCTCCTTACGCCGTTTTTACTTTGTTTCATCCTTTTTGTCCAGATTCCTTAATTTTTGAATAATATAATTTTGTGATATGAACAGGTCAGTCTCATATTAATTTGACATTACCCCCTTTGTGTTCTGCCTCATTTCTCCCATGCGTAATGAAGTGTTTGTCACCTGCACAAGGGAGAGGGCCTTAATGAATTGCACGGGGTGTGCTCTAATTGACAGTAATGCATCCTGTATATTTTTTAATTAAATCTGTAGAACTCCCTCATCTAAGGTGGATAATTGTTTCCTGAATTATGCCCTTCTATTTTTATCAGTTTCCATAATCTTAAAATTTTAAGTCATTGTCATTTGCATGACAATGAATGCATATTCTTTAATCAGCATATAATATTCACAGTTGTCTACTGCTTCAGAAATAACTGACTGATGTAAAATAATAATAATAATAATAATAAAATAAAATAGAGGGCATAATATAGACCCAGAAATGATTTCAGAAAATGTCGAAATGATTGATCAAAACACAGATGAAATTTTTCATTGTATTTTCAACTTGAAAAGGCGTTAAAAGTATAACCTTGGCCTATTTCATTCATAATTTCAAGGTAGGTTAAATCATCAGTGTGCAGAGGGTCAGTAATAGTCCAGGAATAAACTAAATCCCGTATAAGTCTTTGGGCCTGATTCAGTGCTCTTTGAAGTCAATGGGATATTTTTCTTTGAGTTAGCACAAATAATAGTAATTAATAATCTCGCTTTAAACAGTTCCTGAGTGAAACAAATAATGAAATATGTTTAGAAAATTTCAGCGTGGCTGGTTTGAGTGATGAAACAGTACTCACAACAGGGTGGGGTTGGCCATTTATATTCTGTTGTGAGGAAGTGTGGAACAGGAGTGCATCAGTTTTGGGGAGTGCAGGGGTCTGGTAATGTACACAGAAATGATATCAAAGCCTCTTTTGCACAGTTCTTGGCTGGAAGGTCAGCTGTCATCCTTGATTTTGGCTGTTTGAAAGGCTGTCACCTGTAAAAACCCTCATGAGTACTGAAGGCTGGAGCAAACTCCTAAGAGATTTCCCCCCCCCCAAGTGTATGTTTCTAATCATTGTAGTAATTGCTTGCTAAAGGAGAACTAGCTAAGATGCCACTTAGTGCAATTCCTATTTGAACCAGCTGTGGGATCTTATAGAAGCCAATTAATTGTGCGTTTTTATAGATCTGAAAGACAAGGGGTAATTTACAAACAGATGAGAATTCCTTCATAAATGTGTGCATATCCATGTGCATGCATTATGTTTGTCTATTTACTTATCTTAAAAAAGAAGCAAATCTAACATATCTCATGAAAGAATTGGTGAAAAATTAATTGCAAAATTTCAGCCTGGTCTTGCTTTTTATTTATATAAAGCTCTGAAAGAAAATTTAAACATCTTAATGTTGATAACATAGACCCAATACATCCCTTTTTAACATCACAAGACCATTTATTAAGCTTCCATTGTTCTGGTAGTTTTAAATTAATACAAATTACTCGAATGATAAATCACCTGGAGTTCTGCAATGTAATGAATCTTTACATTTAAGTCTTCTCACTTCAAGAGCAGTGCAATAAAATACACAATTCAGTGGTATTGTTAGATGGGATTAAGCAAAACATTGATGTGTTTCTTTAGTGTAATCTTTCAACGTTTGACTATTTGTACCCAATATTGATTCTAGCTGAGACATGAACATTAGCCAACACATGAATTCTTACATTTCGCTATTCCACCAAAATATGCATTTCAAGCTATTGAATCAAATGGTATATTTTTTTTATTCTATACTAGTGGATTCAACTTAGATTTTGCATATACAACTGTTTCTATAGTAACTGATGCACTTCAAAGGAGGCTATAGCAGTTAAAAAAAAAAAGTAGAAGGCACAACAAAATATGGGATAATGTGAGAATATTATGAAATGTTAGAGAATTTCGGGAAGCTTGGTGCTGTAAAGAACTCAGATGACAAGCATGCCTCCGCAAATATACTTCTGATATTTAGAACTGTGACTAGTTTGGAGGGAAAATAGAGACAAAAAATGAACGAAATCTAAATGATGTATTTAGAATAGAGCTTCTCAACTTTCCTTCCCCCCGCCCTCGAGTCCAATGTTTGATAGAAATTTGCTTATTCTGTTTATTTTGATGGGGGATATTTATCAGACGGGGGATGGAGTTCTGGAAGAGAGAGCAGGAGGACTTACGTCTAGATAACAGTTTGGCTTAGCCACCTTTCTCAGAATAGATTAAGCCTGAAGACTAGGGAGACTCGAATCTAATGGATTGATTTTTGAGGCATCCATTCTAAGTTTTTATTCCTATGTTCTAACCACTGTATTGCTGAATTTTCATGGTACTTGAACTTTTTTTCTTTTAATTTAAGAATTAGAAAGCTCTTATTTTCATTCCTGTATAGAACAAGAAGTTGTATAAAACTTGAATTATTTTGTTAAGCAAGATAGTTGTTTCTTCAGTTCTAAGTGAACCACTGTTTTTATTTTGCAGTGCTTAATTGAGTCGATCACAGTTTAGGGTGTTCACATTCTTTTGTGTGATTGTTTTTTTATCTGACTGTGTGTTTGTTGAGAAGTGCCACCTAAAACTTTCTCCCATTGAATTCTCCAGTAAAATCATCAAATTATTGAATTTAGTTATAGAATTTACTTGTTTAGGATAGCTTCCCTCATATATATCCGAGTGCTAAGCACTTTCTCTCTGAGGAATGTCTAGGAAGTCAATTTCAGTGTCCTCAAACAGCTTTTAGGGAAATCTAAATATCATATAAAGAGTATTGTCCACTGAGGGTGAAAGTGATGAAGACTGAGTTTTTGGCATCAAAATTAGTTTGTTACATTAGATAGAAAAGTTTACTCTAATAGCTTAAAAAATAAGTAAGTCTTCTAAATCACAGGTTGTTTTGCTAACTGTAGTTATAAGTATTAGTCATGGTGACAGTACTGTAGAAATGCTACTTATGCTATACATTAATGGCATATCACCACCCCCACCCACACACCCCTTTATGGAAAACATTAATGTGATCTGAACAGTATCTAATCAATATAGCTGGTGGGAAGCAGAAAGAAGGCTAGATATATAACATATATAACTACAAAATGGAAAGTACTTCAAATCTATCACAAAACATTTATCTTTATTTGTGCAAACTTCTGCTTAACCTTGTCTAAAGTGTTAATTGTGTCTGCATAAGAAAAAGCCATTTTATTTATCTAGCTTCACAGGTAGATACTCCATTTGTGTACCTATTAAAAGTGCTTAAAAGATACAGAGTGCCTTTTGCTTAAGGATAAGACCTTGTAAGATAACCTTACAGTCATACCATTAAAAAAAAAAAAAGAGTGCACCTTGTATAACGATCCACATATCTATTTAGATTGAAATACACACACAAGCCAGCAATCCAGTAGTTAGTAGTCAAATAATATTTATTTAGTTAGGGAGGAAGGTCTAATTTTGAATCCAACTTTTGGATTCAGTTAAATGCCTTCATGGAAAATAGATGCAATTGCAGAGACATTAGTCATAATATCGGCAGTACATATATGATCTGATGCTGTTGAACAAACAATTGAATTTTAGGGACTTCATTTTTTAATTTTGTTCCAAGAGTGTTTGGCACTTAACCAACCAAATAAGATTACTTTAAACTTTGTAATTTACCTGTTATACTTTACTATTCAGAAAAGTAAACTTTACTAGTGTTGGCAGTCTGCTCATGAAATTGTTTGACCGCGTGTTCTTCACAAGTACTTACCACTGCTCTGGAGTTTCTCTAGATGAAGCTGTCTTGTGCTTCAGTGGGCATGTGATTAGCAGACCCAAATTCTTGTTACTACTGGATAATGTACCAAATTGAGAGATTGATCTCTTCCATGTTGAGATCCATCAGGAAAACCTTAGGAGGAGTTTTAGGACTATGATTCTGTGAAAATTGACAAAGATCAAAGTGCCTCATGGGAAGGATTTAGCAGGTTCAGCTGTATCAAGAAAACACACATTTACATATTTGCCTAATTGTATGCAAAAGTTATTTGAATCCCAATTGCTTTTCCTAATTAAGGATATGGTGCTAGACTGTGTTTGTAAAGAACAGCTCTACTTTGACATATCAACATATAAAAAATAAGATAGACTTCTGTCCTTTTTCCAGTGATATTATTGCACTTTTATACTTTGAAGAGACTTGCTAGAAGGGCTGAGTGATGCTTTAGTAGTGATGTTCTTCCTTCTGCTCATAAGGCCTAGTCAAGATAATTTTGAAAAATTACATTATTTTTTGTTATAATCTTTTGATGCTCTTTAAGCAGAACATTGATGTGATACTCTGTAAGACATATATGTTTATATAGGAAATAGAAGGGAATGGAAAAAGACAATAAATACCACCTATCAGGAATGTTTAATATCCATTCATGTGTCCTGTTTCTTCCATAAACAAATTGTCCAAAATCCATAAGATGGGGCTTTTCTGTCTCTCTTGAAAGCTCAAGACTCCCTTTTGCTTTGGATGCTTTGTTGCATGTCCTTAGAGCTTTTCATATTCATAAGGCAATCAGATCATATCAAACAAGTCCAATGCAGAAAAAGTAAGTTTGTCAGTAGTGCAGACATTATTTCTCACACTTGTCTTCATGTGATGTTATTTTCTGCGAATAAGTAGATTTTATGTCATGCAGAAGCTGACAGAAGTTCAGTCTTTAAAATGCTTTGTCAAATTTACCTATTTACCTATTTTATTGATTTACTGGTGTAGCATAGGTAAATTAAATGCATTGGTGATGAAACTAGGAAGGTACGTTTTTTAAATTGAATATGCCTGCTTACCTCTGTGTTTTTCTTGACTTATTTCAGCAAACTACAAAAATAATTTATAATATGTGTCTTTCACTTTAAGCTTTTTCAAAATTTACCCAATCATTTTCCATTTCTGCCTCATTAATTTCTTGGCATATGTTTTTAAATCCAAAGTCAAAAATACATTGGATCCTGGAGAGCTATTCCCTATTTTCTTTATTTTTTTAATGGTGGTGGGTTCTCATAAAAATTTCAGTATGAGTTTTGAATAGCTGATTGAGAGATGATATTTAGAAACAGTAGCTAAATAATAGACAAATTGTCCATTAATAGAACACAACTTACTATATTCATTTTGAGCTTGCAATTTTTTATTTAGTATTCAGAACTCAGATCATTCAGGTTATCTTGGTTATTTAACAGTAATTGAGTGTAAGTTTGTCTTTAGGGAAGACATTTATAAATATTTGTAACTGGTGTATGCTTTCTACTCAGGCCTCAGTGGAATTATGTAGGGTTGTTATTTTAATCAAAGGAAATCTTTGAAGATAAAGAGATAATTCTGACTTAAACAGTGATGACTTATGCACAGATATGCAGATTTTTCAGCTTCTTTTTAATGCTGCTTTTGATTTTTCGACGTTTGAAAAATACAACAAATTAACTTTGTCATGCTTTAAAATGCTGGAAAATCGCTTATCATTGGTTAAAGTGTAGTTACAAATATCTTGAGAACAGCAGTGGTTCTGCTCATACACACTCTCAGTTAAGTTAGGTCTTTCTATTTTGCATTTAATATTGGAGGAAAAATTCTAGCCCAAATATTCTTGAGGATGGAAGAAGAAAGATTGCGTTCTGCTACTTAAGTACCTCGAACTGCAGGGAGGCAATCTGGGAGCTTGTGCAACCTAGACTGCCTTGCCATAATTATGCAGAGGCTCTTGCAACACTGACTTCTGTTGGACAGCATGCTTCTGTCATTTATTTATTTATTTATTTTCTGCACCCTACTTTCTTCTTCTTTACCCAACAAGTTAAAGATACTATGGAGCAGATGGACTGCAGCTGGCTATGGTGTGCCACAGGAGGAACTCTAAGACGCTTGTTCAAAGCAGCTTAATGATTTCACAATACCAGCCTGCACATGCACAGAATATAGTGAGAATCTCTGTTTACGTTGTAGTCTTCTAAGGTGGTTGTCTGGTACCGCTGGTATTTCTATTATGCTGAAATCCTTTGGTTTCTGGCTGGCCATCATGATGAGTTCTGCTGGACTTTGCAGATTAATATATTTTGTTCTTTAATTCCTTTTGGAACAAGTCTTAATTTAGCTATCTAATTCCATACATTTTTTTTATATAATCCGTTTAATTCTTCAAAACAGCCCAGCATTCTGTACTGAAAACAGTTCTGAAAATCTCTGTCCCGCATCCTTTGGAGAGGGAAAGAATGTAGACTAAAAGAGTTTAGAAAAAATTGTTGAAAAGAGGTATGCTTTGCTCTGGGAGTACTTGAGGAGGTGAACACTTAAAGGAATTCTCACAAGTAGAAGGTTATGTTAGGTTGAGTAAGGGATTTTGGACAGTTTAAAAAAGATGTTTTTGTGGGGGCAGGGAGTTTTATCAGACTTAGCCATCTGTGTATAGGTGTGTGCATACATGGCTTTTATAATGGATACTTGGTTGGTTCCAGTGCATTCCAGTCTGTGGCGAGCTACATGTGCATCCCTCAGGCTAAGGGTATGCACCTAGTTGTTTCAAATCCCAGATAGACTCCAGTGACCGTCAGAGCTGAGACACCTCTTTCTCAGGCTCTTGCTGGAGATGGATCCCAAATAGGTTATACTCTTATAGTAATCTCAGTCACCTCAGATGTAGCAGGGATTTTGGTGATATGTATAGTAGCTTGGTAGTTTGTAATTAGTTTTATTGTGGGTTCTGTTTTCATTCTTTATTTCTTTTAGTTGTGAATTTGGGAAATCCTTCCATTAAACTCAGATTTTGGAATCTTGCAGTGTTATTTCTTACCCATTCATAGCTCAAGATATAGTAACCTTTTCTATAAAACAAATGATCATGTCTAGTGAATAAGGAACACTAGTCGTTACGTTCTGTTTGCAGATATTTTTGGGTTCTGTAGTGGTTTGCTAAAGTTACGAGAACTTTATGAATGTTATATGTAACAAGGGCATTATGTCTGGTTTCTTCAGCATACAAGAGTGCTCTGATCTTCCGAAAGAAATGGATCACTCTGGACCTCTTCTTGCACTCATTGGAATAGTGCTGCTTCTATCTTTAAATGGTGTGACCCATGACCCTGGTTATAGAGTCTCACTCTTTCTTTTAAGAACTTCTTTTTATTTCAGTCACTTTTAGCTCTTCATTTCTTGTATTTCAGTGGAGGGGCACAGCTGATTGATTTGGTGTAATACATGACCTCCTGCCCTCTGGGAAGTCAGTGAATTCTTCGTTGTTGAAGCTTTTCTAAGAGATATTTCCAGGGCTCATTTTAAATCTAAATTTGATTCTGCTAGCAGACATTTCTGTGTGACAGTTTCATTTACTTCACATGCTAATCTGTCAGATAACATGGCATCTCTCACTGCCACTAAATTCACAGTATTCATTTATTAGCTTTACATTGCAACAAATGCAAAAATAGGTTCACCTTCATGCAGAACCTTGCCATTACATTTCAGACTCTGTACAACTACTGATGGTTTGAGGTTATAGTGCTTTTAAGAGTGCTTTTTTAAGTCTGTAATCTCTGGAAGTAGTTATCATGTAGTGATTCAAGAACAATTTGGTTAGATACTCTCAAATATTTAAAATGATCTTCTGTTTTTGTGCCATGCATAATGTGATTTGCATGAAAACAACACCTGCATATCTTTGTGAGCAGTTTTTCAGAGTTTACACATCATTCTTCCTATGCTGCATTGAAAACAACATTCAGTGATTTCACAGCAGTCCTGAGAATAGCAGATTTGATGTCTGTTGTTCTTCAGGCATGTTATTGAAGTTCTAATTTTGATTACCTTCAAGCATTTGATAGGAAAGCATTTTTAAAGGAATCAAATATCAAAATTAATCAGGCATTTCTTATTGACCTATCTATTTATTTTTTGGGGGGGGGGGCGGGGGGGAGGAGAACAAAATTATTATTTTTCTTTTGGGGTGGTGTACCTCTCCCCCAAGTCATATGAAGAGGTACTGTTTCTACAACGCAGAGTTGCTTTAAGTGAGCTTTGTGGATTGGTTCCCTGGATGTTGCACATCACTGATGTTTTTGCAAGTTGAAATGTTCCTATGTAAGGGTGGTATTTGGTGAAAAATGTGCTACATCTCAAGAGATCACCCCTGCTATTAGGTTGGATGGGAATGTGAGGTGTTTAAACTGTGCTTCAAAGAGCAGTTCAATGGATCGTGTAAATATTTTCCTTTTTCAAAGACAGGAGACCAAGTCACAGGAGACGCAAATTTCCTGTTGCCATGCATTAAGCCATTAGTTGACCTAGTTCAAAATGTAAACCTCTTCATCCCAAATGAGTATCCCGCTGACTATTCCGCTGTCTCATTATGCAGCATCAGGCAGAAGAATCATACTGTAAATTTCCATTTGGAACATAAGTTGGCTAAATAAACAATTATAAATTTAAGAAAAACATGCCCTTCATTTCTCTCAGAACTTGACTAGTGGGATGTGCAAGTCATTGAAAAATGGTGATGGAGAAGTGGTTAATATTGATAACTATTTGGCTGCTGCTACCTGAGACGTTCAGATGCCTCTTAGCAATGCAGATGCTGGGAACCAATTTGAAATTAATATTGCTATATTTAAATGACTTTAAATGTATTGTTTATTTCTTGCCAGGATTGTGCATGGTTCCAAAGAGAAGATAATTTAATGACACATCTGTAGAATTTTTGCTTTTACAAATTAGTAAAATAACACTGATGAAATGCAACTGCTTCTGTTATTATTTTCTTTCTACCAGACCTACTGATTATTTGGCATTGTTGCTCGTGCCTAGGAGCTGTTTGTTTAGGATTCAGAAGTGTTTTGGAATTGTGGCGTTTGAGTGGAAGAACCAAGGCATTTTGAGAAAGATACAGTTTTTTCTTTACCAGTGACACATTGTCTTCTGTTGTCACCATAAGGTATTAATATTCTAGGGTTTGGGGGTTGTGTGTTTGTGCACATGTGGCTTAATGCTGGTACTTTCTCCAGAGTTTATCTCTGCAAACTCACAGTATGTGTAAGCGTTTCTGGTTCCTGTTTTAGGTACATGTATGTTGATGATGAATTTAAGTGTAAGAACATAATCCTGTCCCCCATCATGATCTCCAGTATCTTCATCTAGTAATAGTTCTTAATTCATGGAGCTAGAGAGCAGAAGTGTAGGGGAGAATGCAGACACTTATCTAATACATTATGTAGCTGACTGCCAGTATATACGTTGTTCTTCTGTACTTTCTTACCTATGATTTTGGCACTGCATGAGGAGTAAGACATCAGCTAAGGCTATAACCATCACAGTGTGCAGTGGGAGATACTTGCTGAATGTTATATTTTTGCATAGACTATGTTCCTCTTGAAATTCATAAATTATAAAACAACGAAGGAAAGAGCTGAGGAAGGGAGAGGGATGTTAGTCATTGACATAGAGTGGGATCTGGTACCAAGAGGCTTAATGAAAAACAGTCATGTAGTAGTTTTCAAAAGGTGAAAACACTTTATTACATGTGATTCTGGGCAGATATGACTAAATAGGCAGAGCACAGACCTATAGCTGTCTATCATCAAGATGTTTCACAAAAATGAAAACTACATCTGGTCTACTAGCTACAAAATAGTAGACAATAGCGATGTCCAAGACCTTGATACCTAATGAAAATCATGATCCCCTTCACGAACAGTAGCTCTCAGTGGTAGGTGGGTGATAAATACTACTACTATCTGTCCAGAAATGTTTTTAAGAGCTAAGTTACAGAATACGAAGGCAACATATTTTAAAAGCTTCGTAGACGACTATTTGGCTAATCTACCAGGCAGTTTGAGACTTAATCAGTCTTGCATATTGCACCTATTTACATTCATGCAAAGTAAAATTAAACCCTGTTGGATAGCCTGATGATAACAATAAAACCCATTTTAAAAACAGAGTAATATATATTTTTTCTGAATGTGAAGTAGCATACTAAAAGTGTAAAATAAAAAAAAAAACTTCTCATGTATGCTATGTTTTATTAGTTTATTCTCTATATGCAGACTATTTTCTTTTCAAGTTGCAAGTTGGTGTCTTGATTTAGAATTTAGATCCTGAGAACATGATGAACTTGATGTCACTTACATTTTTAATTTCACAGTACTCTTTATTTCTGTAATAGTAGTTGCTGTGTCCTTTATATGAAAAGCTGTTTCAATTGTGGAGGCACAAGTATTTCAGTCATCTTCACATAGGCTGACTAGGAGGGCTGATTTGCTTGAAAGTTGCCTGCCTTGTTTTGTTGGTGGTGCTTTTCTTGTTTTTTAAGGGACCTGGTCTGTTTTTCAGACAGATCAATTTCCCTCTCCTCCTCTCTCTTTCCCTCCTTGTCTCTCTTTTGGTCTCTCTCTCTCTTTTTACATAATTAATGGATATAATGGCACAATAAAAGGGCTTGGATGGGGTGTGACAAGATAGGCAGACAAGGGTCGTGTTACTTTGGCTGCCAGTGCCTTACTGTGGTCATAGAGGAGGCAACGTGAAATCAGTTGTCTGCAGTGCTTTAAAAATGCTACTGAGTGCTGATAGCTGCTTTTTCTTACAGTGACGAGCTGTTGAGAGGTTTTTACTTTCCATTGAGCTTTGCTTTTCCACTCCTTCATTTTTACTAGATCTAGAGCTAAAATCTAAATTCTACTATTATTTGCATGATTATTATGGCATTTAAGAGCTTAGAAATGTGAACATTCTCCTTTTGCTTGCAGCCATTATTGGAAAATGGAAATACTAAATGCTAATATAATCTGAAAATTCTGCTCTGTTGGTGAAAAGTCTCACATTATACCGTTTTGATACTTCAAAGATTTAATGTGATACAAGCCTAATTCTATATCATAAAAATGCTGTAATTTAAAATTATTATTCTTGTGTTGCTTTACGCTTATATGCATGAATACAGTGGTATAAAAGTGAACTTGAAAATGTGTTATCTGTTGTGCTGTGTATGAGGAAGGTCATTAAAGGCATGGATGGAAAAAACACATTACTCTAGTTTCCCACTGTTTTTGCATCTGTGTGGTTTCACTATGTTACTTCCCAATTTACATCAGTATGACTTGTGAATAAGGTGTAAATCAGGCCTGCTTTGTGTGTATATTAGCTGACTCTGGAGTACTTGCCACATGTTAGCAATGGTAGTTATGGGTTACAACTGTTAGCTGACCTGTTATTATGCCTGGAAGTATTCAGCGATGCCCGTAAGTATTCTGTTAGAAATAAAAGTTTAGAAAACTTCCAAAGTTACTGGATGCTTCAGCAGCAGAAGTAGAAATGCAGTTCAGCTTCCCAACTGTCTTTTCTAGACCATGCCTCCAACAAGAACAGTAGGCTTGTACGTGTTGTTGAGCTATAGTAGGACAGGAAAGTGATTAAAGTAATGAAGCATAGCATAGTCTCTCTCTTGTAACATACATTAAATATAGTATGGAGATCAGATGGATTTTGTGCAGCTTATCTTAAAGAAAGCTAAGTCATGTCTCGATGGGAAACTAATTGGGATATTAAAAACATGTATAAACATTGTCCGAATTTACCCTCAGCGCGTAATCCAAGCCCAGTTGCACTGTCCCAGGCCTGCTGGTACTTTGGGTTACGTACATTCTCCTATTCATCCAGCTGGCTTTCCATTAGTGTCTTTGAACACTTAGTATCTTTCCAAACATGTGCCAGTCAGTGCACAATATTCCACTGTGACAAAAGACTTCTGAATTTCATGCTATTCCAGTGGATTCTAGTCTTGTTTGACATGAAGGCTATGAAGTACCATGATTTTGTTAGCCCCTTGTTTTACTTTGCTTTGTAATTTTCCTGAATGGTGAAGGACAGCATATTTGTTCCAAAACCTCTAATTTATCTTTTTAAATAACAAAAATGTTTGCATCCATTTAAGTGGATTTCATGTTATTACATCTGATGAGTTTATATCCTCTTGGGAGAATTGATAATACCAGCAAACAGTGTTCAATTCTGTAATTTGCAGATCAAATGAAGGGAGGGTGATGCTAATTGAACATAAAGGATACTGATGTGTTCACACTCAAAATTGTTTTGAAAATAATATAAAAACTGGCATATGCCTAGCTCTAGAAGTGCAGAACATCCTTTATCTTAAGTTGCATAACATTGTTTAACAAAATCTGTTTGCAGTTTTGTAAGTAAGTGTCAGATCTGGTAACGTTTCCACACATTTTTCCTGTGTCTCGGGGGAGATAATAATTATGTCTTACTATTTAGGAAACACCTACTACTTTGTCAGCTTCTGTTTGTTTATACAGAATTGTACATTACTTTTGCACCACAGATTCCAGTGGTTTTGTTTTTTTGAAATAATAAGCACTTCTAAAATCACGCCCTGTGGTGTGAAAGCACTTTCTGTTTAAAGAAAGAAATACAGCTTGCATAGGGCATGATTAGGGCAGAAAATAACGTCCTTAAACTGCATTTTTGAAACTTTATTCTTTTACTTGCCAGTTTGGGGAAAAAAAAAATAATAACCAAGGAGTTCTCTATAATTTTTGGCATTAGTGCTAGATAATGTTGAGGTAATGGGAGGCACAAGGGCATGGGTTTGAGGAAGCTCTAGGAGCTTCTAACAAATTTGGTCAGCTGCCCTTGGCCCCAGGGTGCCTTCAGCCTTTGCTGCAGCTGCCCCTTAATTAGGGAGGGGGAAGCAACCTTTCACCTGGAAAAGGTTGCACACCTGGAAAGCTGTTGCACAGCTCCTGGAGTGCAACTGCTGCGTGCAGCAGTTTATGCAAGGATGCAAAGAACCAGACCAGCACGAGTGTTCTCAGCTATTGTGGCAGCACGCCACAGGGCATGTTGCCCAGCAGGTGTTGGAGCAGCTTTCCCGGCCAGAAAGACTAGCTAAAATGTGGGACCGCTGCTGAATGGGGCAGGGGCCCTTGTGACTCAGAACATGGGAAAGGTAGAGGTACTGAAGGCCTTCTTCACCACAGTTTTTATTGGCAAGGCTGACCTTCAGGAATCCTACCTCAACAGTGATAAAATGGAGCGTCAGCTCTATACCTAGTGATTCTGCACTGGTAAAGTAAAATGCAGTCCCTTGCAAGCCTTCCTTTACAACTGATTCCTCAAACACAAAACTGTGTTTTGCTGTTATTTATATACGCTATCTTGCCTCGAGCTATGCAGAATTTTTGTGAATGTTTTTAGCTGGACTTCTGTTTATATAATCTTTAGCAATCAAGCCTTAAAGTATCTAAGTGAAAACAACATCATTTATGAGCAGATACTGTGAAAAGTGTGAAGAAAATAATTGATCAGTTTTGCAACCTCAATATTCATTCTCAAGACAAGCATAGATGATGACTAGCTTCTAGTTAATACACAGTTCTCTAGTAATAGTATTTTTCCTTTCCAGTATTCAGTACTGATAAAATAATAGAATCCCTTAGGCACAGTGTTGTCTAACTGCTTTAAAGTGAATGTCTGCAGCTATGTCTTGCTCGATCTCTATTCCTGAGTTGTAGGGATAGTCTGGTAGTTTGGTTGAGAAATACTTTACCTATTTAATTTTCAACTGCAAACTTTTAAAATGGGAATTAGAGATGGATATAGTTTAAAAAAAAAAACACGCTTTTTTTCTATTTTTTAACATCTTTCATAGGTACTGTGAATGTTGATAATAGGTGAAAGTCCTATAGAGCAAGGTAAGGAAAAACATGAAAAATTGGTTTCAGAATTTTACGTCTCATTTGAAGTTGTCAATGTTGTAAGAGTTTTACCCCTTTCTAAAATAATTTTTTAATCCTTAGAAGTGTTAGGCCGATAGCAGGAGAAGTTCGTGTCTTCTCTACATAAGTAGCAGTCTGGCATATAAATAGACTTCTCATCTGCTCAATGGTTATCATTACAGGGATGTGTTCTCATCTTTTGGAAGCTACAGAAATCACTACATGGGTGTTTGGCACTAGCTATTGAAATGTTAAAGAAAGTTAGAGGAAATGGAGAGCAATCTTCAAATTTCTCTTTTTGGAAATGAATTTTTTAAAGACTTTATTTTGATTCTTATATAACCTCTTAGGTTTAACTGTGCAAGCATGGCTTTGAGTTGATGGTATGTTTTACCAGTGCGTAAATGGGTATTTGTTTATATTTTCTTTATTTTTGTTTGGTTTTGGAAAAAAAAAAGTGAACTGCAACAACATCTTGTTTTTAATCTCAGCAGTTGTCACAGGTGTGGGATAACAACAAAAATATTGCATTTTATATCACCGTGCACTCTGCTAGAGCTCTACTGAGACTTAATCTACATGCAACATCTCTGCAGCATGTAAAGGCTTTAATAAGAGAAAGTCAATGAGCCTCATGTACCCTTTATAAAACATGACATAAGGCAATATAATTAAAACTAAACTTATTTCCTGTGGTGAAATTAACTTACAGAAATGAAGGTGTTTATTTATTAAATAGGATCTCTGGAGCTCTTGCCTTATTCTTACCCCTCCTGGGAAGGTTTTGATTGTTTGCTTCCTTTCTCTTGCCTGCTTGCAGTGTAATTTAAAACTGATATCTTCCTTTGGGAAACAAAATTTGATCGGAGAACGGCCTGCATCACCAGCTAAACAAATTACCAGTGTTTTCCTCACTTTTCTTTCCCTATTTGTTTTTTCTTCCCCTAACTATAAGAAGAAAAAAAGGTGTGTGGTGGTATTAAAGACGTAGTACAAAGCAAGTTGTTTTTTCAGTAACAAGGAGAGCCTTTTCTTTCAGGGTAGGTAAATGCAGGTTTTTTTTTTGTTTGTTTGTTTGTATTATTTTTTTTGGTAGCAAAAGAAGATAGGTGTCTGCCTTTTATTTTCTTCAGTCTTTTTGTTTCTTTGTTTTGTTTCCCATGATCAAATCTTTTGATTTTCATTGTTGATCTTCTAGAAAATGAACTGGCTGAGTGCAGCTGATATATATTATAGAACACATAATTTACAGAAGAATTAAACAGTTATATGAACTCATTGTTGATAAACTACATAGTTTAAAATGACCAGCAGTGCTTTTACAGTGATGTATTAAAATAGAAAGCAAAACAGCACAGTTTTGTTTGCTTTGTTAAGAAAAGCAAGTATCAGTGAGTGGCTAAAAGAATTATGACCAAAATCAAGAAAGGATGTTATTTATTTTTTCTTTGCGTGTTATAGTTTCTTTTGAGACGTCTGCAAACAGAAGTTTTCTCTTAATGTGAAAGCACATTCTCTTATGGACAAAATCAAATCTTCAAGCTCGTATGCTTCAGCTGAATGAGTTTGAACCTGGATCTTATATGGGTCTGATCTGCATAGTTTGGATTTCTGCAGTAATACAGGTGGAAGAATAGCTAGTTTTTTTAAAAGAATAATGTAATGAAGTGTATTTTCATAACGCCTCATGCATAGGCAGAAAGTTAGGTCTGGCAGTCTTTATAAAGAAGTAGTAACTTGTTGTGGTTTAACCCGGCTGGCAGCTAAACACCACACAGCCGTTCGCTCACCCTCCCCCCTCCCTCTCTGGGATGGGGGAGAGAAACGGGAAAGTGAAGCCTGTGAGTTCAGATAAAGACAGTTTATTAAGACAGGAAAATAATAACAACAACAATAATAATAGTGATAATGATAATAGTATTAATAATAATAATGTGTAAAAAAACAAGTGATGCACAACGCAACTGCTCACCACCCGCTGACCGATGCCCAGCCTATCCCTGAGCAGCCGGCCCCCCACCCCAGCCAGCCTCCCCTATATATTGTTTAGCATGACGTCAGATGGTATGGAATACCCCTTTGGCCAGTTTGGGTCAGCTGTCCTGGGTCTGTCCCCTCCCAGCTCCTGCTGCACCCCCAGCCTGCTCGCTGGCAGGACAGAGCGAGAAGCCGAAAAGTCCTTGGCCCGGTGTAAACACTGCTCTGCAACAAAACATCAGCATGTTATCAGCGCTCTTCTCATCCTAATCCAAAACATAGCACCCTACCAGCTACTATGAGCTACTTAACTCTGTCCTAACTGGAACCAGGACACTTGTGACTTTTTAAAATTAAAAAATAATAATAAAAAACAGTATTTTGCATGCCTATAACAGTGTGTATATGGAATTAAGTTTTTTGTAAAAATCATCATTTCTTCCTGTATGTTTTAGAGCTGAGAATAGTTAACTGATGCCACTGAGGTTTCGTGTTCTAATAGGAAAGAGAATTTTTTTTTTCCTGGCAATAGTTGTTGAAATTGTGCTTGAAAATTCACAAAATATAAATCAGCAGCCAGCACTTCATCACCCTAACAGTGGAGCTTTTTATAACTCTAATATTTAGAAACATATCAATATTGCACTGTATCTTTTGGGTTGACTGGAGAAGTCCTTTGTCATAGTGCTGTATGACAGCATTTTGACTATTGCAGTGATTTTCTGGAAGCAATCTCATATTTGTTGCTTGCTTATCTCCACCAGTGATACCTGTGATTTAGGTTCAGTTCTAGTCTTGTGCAAAACATTAGTTTGTAAGTATAAACTTTCTGATGAGATATGAAAATAAAATAAAACAACAACAACAACAAAACAATAACCCGGGTTTTGAAGTTTAGCTTTTAGGTTTTAGTGATGTTTTATGAAAATTTGGGAAGACATGATGGCCATTCCAGCTAAAGCAGAACATTAGAGAAAAGATGTTTTGGTGAGATGTAGCCAAACGAGCATTTCACAGGGCAGCTCTCTATAATCAGTTCTGCAGAGCTCTTATCATGGGATTTGAGCCTTGGTGTTGCACTGATAGAGGAGTAGAAAAAGGAGGGGAAAAAAACCTAACACAACAAAAATACAAAAAAATATCCTGCCTGTGCCACTCATATGAATCTGTAACTGATTTTTCAGACTTCTAAATCTGTGATTTTTCAGGCTTGCAAAATTTTAGCATACTATTAGTATAGTATAATACTATAATATTATACTGTATAGTATTATAGTGTACTATTATACTATAGTATAATTCTTCAAAGATCTGAAATTAGAGACATGAAAACACTGACTGGCTCTGAAGGTTTCAGTGAAGTAGAGAACTGGTTTAGAAGACTGATGCAGGATCTTGTACTTACTGAAAGAGCTCATACTTCGGGTAAAAGGGAGCTAGTAGTGTACTTCACTAAACAGGAAGAAAGTTAGAAGAAAGCTGGATTTCACATCACAGAAATGGTAGGGCAACTTCTTGGATGTTCTTCAATTATTAATGTGAAAATTGTGTTGGAATTATGTTATTCCTTTTGTTCTCACACTGCACATAGTAGGAACAAATTGATAACTAAGCATACAAAGATGTTGCATCAAAATAATCACATAGATCAAATAATTTTTCATAAGCTTTTAGCATATATGAAATGATTGGGTTTATTATCATACAATTTCCTGAAATTAAACAGTATGTGATTCTGAAATACTGCTATAAATATTTTTTTCCATAGGGTAGTGCATCAGATGAGTCACAAAGCAGGAGATTAACTGTTACCCAAAAAGATCTTTTATTAAAAAGTGATTTGGTTTTACCGTGGTTGTGAGTTGATCAAGAAACAAACAATTTGGATTGACCTTTATAGGAACTATCAAGGGGTACCAAAGTGACATTAAAAGTTGTCCCAGTGAAAGTTAAAAAGTGTCCTTAGCCTTTAAAAAAAACAAACAAAACTGCATTTTTTTCTGTGGTCCTTGTGTTATTTTATTTTACTGCCTTTTTTTTTTTTTTTTCGCCTAACTTTTCAGAGTGGCAGGGAAAATGGGCATTAAAAGGATTCATAAATTGATTGAAAGTCCTTCTGGAAAGGTATTGTATACAAGAGAGCTGAAGAATAAATGTATTTTATTTCATAAGAACTGTTTTTGATTCCAGTATGCTTCTAAAGCTTCTCATCTTATCAACTTTAATACCTTCATTTTGGAATTTTTTCTCATGTCCTGGAGCAACACAAATTTTCCATAGGCTTGTGGCTGCCTTACTATGCACTTTTCAACTTCTGTGGATATTTAATTGCTAGAGAAGTTAATTTTTCTCCTTGTGGAATATGCCATTGATGGTGTTATAAAGTGTGTTCTCTCATTTTAAAACAATTAGTCCTAAGAAATGTAATTGAATGAAATTATATTCGTGAGGGAGGTAAACACCAGGGAAGGAGAAGAGCTACTTAAAATAAAGGACAATATTGGTTCATGAACTAATGGGTGTAAGCTAGCTATGAATAAATCCAAGCTGGAAAATCAAAGAAGGTTTCTAATTGTTAGAGCGGTTAGGTTCTGGAGTGGTTTTTCAATCAAAGCAGAAACGTAATCACTCTTAGGAAGGGGTTTGATTGCCTTATGAAAAGGATTATGTTACGCAGTGATTGTTATAGCTTGGGACTGGACTGAAAGTGGTGATCCTTCCTGTCCTGGAATCGTAAGTGAATACTTTGAGACTTGTTTACAGTATTGATTCTGTTTTTTACCAAGCCAGAAATTTCTTCTTATATGTCCTGATGGATGCAAAAGTCTCGTTCACATTGATTTTAGCCACAAGATCAGCCCTCATAGCTGTATGCAGTTTGATGTGTTAATTCTCAGGGGTCAACCTGGAGTTTCTCAGTTCCTTGTATGAAAGGATGGCAAGTTAGATACAAGGACAGTTAGATGGAAACTGAAGATTTATTGCATCTCAGTTCCCTGAATTTACATGAAGAAAGTTTTATAATTGTTCTGTCTGACAACGTATACACATAAAAGAACATCTAAAAAACAAATAAAAAGAAAACCATTTTTTTCTCATTACTATTACTCATTTTTAAAATAAACCAAAATAGCCCTCTGAAAACTGCACTAGAGCAGTCTGCTTGAGCAGTTTAAATGTTACTGATTGTAATCTAAAATACTGATAAAATGGAATGTGTTTGTACTTCTCTATTTAGCCTATTTTTTTTCCATATCTGTCTACAGTGTTTAAATAAATGCAAGTACACTAGCAAGGAAATGAAAACTTACCTCATTAATAATGTGTGTAGCCTTGTACAATGACACACTCCCGTGACTTGTACTGCCTCTAGTGCTGACTGTGGTAGACATAATTTCCTATTGATTCAGCCCACAGACCATATTTCTAAACTACTTTGCTCTAGAACTTAATTTCTCTTCTTACTTCAGTTTATTTTTCATGCAGGAAACTAACCAGCTCCTGAGTCGCTGTCAGGAAGGAGACTTAAAGGGTACTGAGCTGACTTGCAGATTCTTGAGAACTGGCAGTCATTTTATGTTTTTTTCCGTTTCCTTATGCAAGCCTGGCATTTGATTTCATATATATTTTCACCAAAATATCACATTATTGCTTGAATTATCCAGAAAGGTGCTGCTACTAGAGTTCTCTTAAGTCCACGTTCTTGTACTCTTTGCCATCTTTGTACTTTTAGTTTGAGACTCAATGCTGCATGGATTGATCCAATCCTTTCTGAAAGTCATACTGTAGAAACTGAATTGGTATCTAAATAAAAAGTTATTTTCACCATCAATAATAGTAAAAATAACAATAATAATAATCCAACTGCCTACTGCCCACTCAGAAATGGACATTTAGTTGTACAGGTTGATAGTGAATATATTTACTGGCCTGTGTCAGATAAGCATTTGATGTAATGAGTCTAATTAGGAAGTTTTCTTTGAGGCTTAGCATCCATAGCGTTGAGTAGCTGCTTGAGTGTACTGGTGTCAGGGCATAGCAGAAGGCTTGTTATTACTTTAATATGTTAAAAAGAGAACACTCCTTAATGAAAATGTATTTTTATGATGTTAGTCTATGTTAAGATGTGCCTGTGTGTTAAGGGTGCACTCCATTAACCTTTCACTTGCAGAGTTGGATTAGAATATGGAATGGAGCATCAGAGGGTCTTTCAAGACAAAGTTGAAAGAATCCCTTGTGTAGTATATGAAAGGCTGGCCTTATGCCATCTGGCAATTGCTTTGATCATATTTCTCTTTTGGGAAGGTGGTTTTCATAATACTAGACTCTTACAGATATTTTCAATAAGCTATTATGAGAGAAGCGACTAAGCACAGTAAGTCTTTGATGTCCATTTGATTTGTCAATGATTATTATGGGGGCTTCATTCTGAAGTAATTTTGTTTACCAACAACAGTGTCTAATTAAATCAACTAAATAACAGTCTGAAAAAAAAAAGCCTTATTTCCTTTCTGGAAAAATTGAATTTAGGAACGGGTTCCATGTTCATGTTTTATTTAGAATTGTAAATGCACATTTTTCATCAATATTTTCTGACAGATTTGTATTGGATTTAGGCCCAGAAGGTTTTCTGCAGATGTAAGGTTTCCAAAAGCTATTGTTTTAGTGATTTTTCAGTGTATTATAAATGGCTTGTTTTCTTTACTGATTTCTCTTCATTTCATTCTATCTGAAGACATATTCTGCAGATTAATGTATTCCTACTGGGTCCAGCCCCAGTTAGTTTAGCCCTGTGTGAACTGTTCTTGTTTTTGATGTGGTTGGGGACTACAGCTTTGAGTACTTCATGTGTGGAACTAAAGATTTATAATCTGTGCAGCCTTCATTTGCCAGTCTGGCATAAACACACAGCATGTTTTCTCCTCTCCTGGTGATAAATAACCTTTAGGATATAGCACTTCACTTTCAAGCATGTCTTAGTAGTTTATAGTGTTTAATAGATACACTTGAAGATTTTTTTTTTTGTAACTTCTGGGTGATATTTGATTTATTTGTGAACAGAGTGAGTGATAATGCTTTACACCAATACACAGTAAAATGATCTTTAATATATATATATTTATATATATATTCTCACTGAAAGGAGGAATGGAAAGTAACCTTTGTTTCTGTGGTGTGACTTTTCAGATTATTTTTTCTTACCAGAATGAATTTTATTAATGCCACAGATATTGCACAAATGTTGGAAAACAAAATTTTAAAGAAACACAGGAAATTAGGGCAACGGGATGGAAGAAATGAAGGAAGGGCTTGCAGAAATGTTCATGACCTAGCTTTGTTGTTGTTGCAGTAGGTGATAACATCCCATTAGCTTCTTGTAGAATTTTACTGAGAGTGAGTGAAAGGGACAGTGAAATTTGTTTTAGCTCAACCTAAATGAATTCACAAGTCCTGTCTTGTATGAGTTATCAGTTAGGTTTAGAGTCTCTTAACTCTGGGACAGGTTAGCTGGTGGAAGGTAGAACATAGTTTTCATCAGGGTCTAGTCTTTTGAGATACAGTAGATGAGAGTTTTGCTCTCTGTGTCTATGGATTTATTTATTTTTTATTTTTTTATTTTTTTCCATCAGAGAGACATCTCCATCTTCATCTACATCTTAAAATGCACATAATTTTCCATTCTACCATCTATTCAACTACACAGCAAGCTCCTCGAGGTTCTTATTTACACCTTCTAATGGGGTCCTAATCCTATTTGAAAATCAGGTGGTTGTGATGTCAGCCAGGGAAATGAGTTAACGGTAAGTGACTTTGGCCATGCACAGCTGCCCTGCTATTATATTGTAGTTTCTGTGCTGCTGTTTACTGGAATATGTTGTTTCTCATGCAGATGCACTCTCTTAACTATTAAACAGGGAACTGAGCCCTTTTGGTGTAGGAAGCTTATGCCACAACTGTTTGTGAGGACAACTTATGCTCTCTTTTGTCCCACCAGAGACTGTGCATTGCAGGATAATTATTACATCCAGCACATAGGGGGGGAAGAAAACCTTAAAAAAAAAAAAAAAAAAAAAAAGCATACACCACTAATAGAGTAGTTCACAAGGAAAATAAGTGTTAAGAACAGGAAGACATTCCTAACTGATGTTGGAGGAATCCATTTGTTCCTTAAATGTTTTGTAGGGGTCTTCTTGTGCACCTGAATGTTTTCCATTGAAATGTTTCCAGTGTCGGTGGCAGCTGCAGTTACCAGTTGTGTAACAGGCAGGCATGTTAGGGCTGTCCAATGTACAAGATTAAACATTAATCTTAAATTTCTGTAGAATTTATTTTTCCCCACAAAATAATCCCAAACCCCAAGAAACCCTCTTGTTTTTCATTATAATAGTTTGCAATTTAACCTCTCTATGGTGGCATGCTAACTTCATCAGTAATTGAGCATTCTCTATGCTACAAAATTCTGTGACTGGGGTTGATTGCTGTTGGACTGTTCCTTCAGTAGCTCAAAAGATGATTCTGTAATAAGTATAAGAAACATAGCATCAGAAAAGAGTGTGTGTGTAGCTGTGGATAATGTTTTTGGATTTAAAATTTGCCTTTTTTTGACGGGAAAAAGAATCAGAATAATATCTGTAATCCAAGTGATTCTGGCCTTGGTTTTCTAAAACTAGGTATTTTAAGTATGTGAGTCTGGTAATAAATCTCTAGGGAATACAAGAGCAAATTGGATGTGGAGAGCTGGATACAATGATCCCAAGTGCTTCATTTATTTGAGAATAAAACCATATGTTTAGTAGACTACTAGTCTGAAACAAAAGGTAGAGTTTAATTCATTGTCTGCTGAACAGAGAGAAATCAAATAATATTTAATTAATATTGGTTCTATTTTAATATCATTCTTTCTGTTTTAACATAAGCTGAGGTGACTTGTTTAGACTTGATTCCTATTGTGAGGAATTTTCAAGTACACGTAGCCCTTTGTTGTTAAAAAAAAAAAAGTCTGTTTTAGCAAAGTAGAAAAGGATGATATTCAAAGTTTTTATATTTTCATTGTAAATAATGGTTATTATGTGTTACCTTCAATGAGTGCATTCAAAACCAGTATTTGCATACATTTTACTCTCTAAATGTCTGAATAAGTCAAATGTTAAGAATGAAACGTATCTCTACAACAGACTGTTTTGCATGGCTGATGTTTGTTGCAAACACAAAGGAGTGGCCTAGATCTTCTGGGTCACTGACTGCGGCCTTGTGCTATCACAAGCAACATTTATATAATCACTTTTGCGTATTGATCCTGCTTCAGATTGTTTTCAGTTTCATGCATGGGTCTCATCGCCTGCCTTACTGAGAATCTGTACTGTATAATCCAACAGTGCATAGTCATATGTGAGTGCTCTGAAAAAAGTGAAAATTTGATGATACATTCAAAAAATACATATTTTTTGAATCTTTTAATTGTTATGTTTTTTAATTTTTTAAAATTCTTTAATTTTTGATTTATAATTTAATTGTTATGTTATGTTTTAATGAATCTTTTAATTGTAGTTGCACCCTTAATCTCATTCTTCCCCTAAAAAAAGCTCTTTCTTTCAAAATGTGAAACCATGTTAGCTGAATAATAAAGGTCTTACATAAACTCAAGACTGCATTTTTTAAGAACTTAAAGGTCAAAGGCCCACCTACTTCTCCACAGACTCCTTCAAGTAATTTGTCACGTACCTTTCTTTTCTTAAGAAAAAAAGACCTATAGTTCACTTCACAGTTATGCTGTTTGCTGTGCTCCATTTTGCTCAGGAATTTTTAGATGCTTTCTCCATGACAAATATTTCCATTTACCTAGTTTTGACTGATAAGAAAGTTTTCTCTAAGCAAGAGAAATTCATGTAAATAATGAAAATACGCTTTGGACTTGTGACAAAAAAAAAAAGTGTATTAACAGAAAATTGCTTCTATGAAACTGTTGAGAGCAACTTTGTTTTAATGCCTGCTGAGAAGCATGGCTTGAAACTAGCACATTCACCTTGATGATAACGTGGCAAGACTTGCGTTGGGATGTGGTGGATGGCTAGTTGTTAAAGTTCACCTTCCAAAATTGGTCCCCTGGATTTCTGCTGTTAAGGAAAAAGAAAAGTGAAAATGTATGCCTTCCTCAGTACTGAGCATTTTAACTGTCTCTTGGATACAGGAAACTAAAGCCAGCTCCCACTGTCTATCTGAAGTGCTAAAAGCCTTGGCTGTCACAACTTCCAGCTTTCTTTTGACAAATTATGTAATGGTATCTCATACTTGATGTGGAAAAAAAGGTCAGATAAGTGGCCCTTTGCATGGGATAAATGAGATAAGAGTATTGGGCAAGAGAGAGGAGGGACTGGAGGACAGCGGTGCTGCCTAATTTTGTGTCTGCCACGGGAGGGTGAAAGTGCAGGACAGAATGTAGCATCTTTACTATGTCTTTATTTATTTCAGTTTTTCTCTTGGCCATTTAAGAAGACAGTAGAGTATCACTCTGCAAAATGAAATTAGCAGTTCTGACAGTGGCTAGTTTCTGTGAAAATATCCTTGCTGGTTCTCCTGTGGAGTAGCTTCAGCAGCCTGCCTTCCTAACTGTTCTTAACAGCATGAATCCTGATTTCGCCATGTGGAAGCCAACTTTGTCACAGCAGGGACAAGACAATGTGCATGTGTAGCTGCAAAAAAGCTGAAGGAGTCCCAAATCACTGCAGTCTCTGCAGGGTCCACCTTTATGCTTCAGTAATTTTTCTATCCATTAAGATAACTGCATCGACATAATGGAGTTTTTATATACTGATTTGGAAAGCGAAGTCTAAGTTCAGGGGAGAAAAATGAACAGTGTGGAAGAAGTGAAAAGCAAGGAGATAGGAAGCATACAACAGATCTTACCTACGTGAGCTGCATAACATATATGTTGTAATTAGACACTGTTACAGAAAGTAAGATCCACAGGTTGTGTTATTACAGGCCACTACAGAAAAACAAGGCTCTACACATTTTGCTCAATTGCATTTTGGGTGTAAGTTAATTTAGGTCAATAACAGATAATCAAAAACCGTGAGTTGAGTCAAAAATGTTGTGAAAAGGATTTTATTCCCCCATAGCTCTAATTAGGATTTTTATCAAAGCATTAAGTAAGACCAATGTGATGATATTTTTGTTTTAAAATGTGTAACCAGGTTTTATTAACAGCTTATACTTACTTTCAGAGAGACTATTAATACAGCTGCTCAATAGATGAGTATTTGCATTTAATAAATACAAAAACAAAAAGGAAGCAGCACAAGCTACTGTACTTCCATTGTCATAATAAAATATTTTGTTGGAGTTCATAGGAGATAATAGTGAGCAGAAGTGCGTTATTTACTTTTTTTTTTTCCTTCCATTTACCACTTCTATTAGCCTTCATGAATAGAACAGAAGGCCTGGCAGAAGAAATGGAGTTAGAGGTGATTGTTTCATATGATAGTGGAAAGGGCTGGGTGATGCAATCATGGCAAAATGTTATCTCCGAGAATGAGTCTGAACTCTATGGGCTACTTTGATGCACATGTGTGGTGTGTGCTCCCTTCTCCCCACTTCCTCTGTTTGAAATTATTTGCTACCATGGCAAAACTTTTCGTTAAATTTCCTGCCAAAATCTGTAGTCTTTGAGTGCAGTGAGTCCGTCCAGATATTTTTTCAGGTTTTGATTAATATGCAGACATTTGGTCTTCATCTGTAGTGCAAAGGATTTTTTTTTCCAGTAGCTAAGTAAATTCAGTTAATCTATTTTCTTCTATACATCTATACTGAATATATAAAATAAGGGCACAATGTTATATTTCTGAATGTAGTTCTCTTGAGTGCTTTAAAAGGTGAACAAAGCATTAGGCAGTTGTATTTGTGTTTTCAAAGTATAATAACATTCCAAAAATGATGATATAAGGCTTTCTACTTGGTTCTGTGCTGCAAGGGACAATACAATCAAACACTGGAAGTGTCACTATATACAATACTCCAGTTGCATCATAGCAAATTTCCTGTTCTTACAGTTTAAGAGAATTCACAGAGCAGCAAGCAACTTTGAATACATTTGAAAATACAATATACTGAGTGGAAATAAAACAAGCTGAACTAAAATGCCAACTTAAAACAGAAAATGCTGCTTCAGGGTGGTAATGTGTGTTCATACAAAGTAGGCTGCTGCTATAAAAGCAGGAAAATACTATTATTCTACGTCAATATGTTCTTAAGGGATGGCATTAGACATCAGTGTTTACTGTTGCTGGCTCTGCAACATTCCAGCAGTTCCTGAAACAGAAACAATACTTTCTTACCTATTGCTAAGTGGCAACAATGGATTTTTGAATGCTTGACCTGAAGCTCTAGAACTATGTAGGAGTTATAATACTGTAGGCTGTAGGAGTGATGAGCAATGGGCAATAATACCAGGATTGGGTAGAGTGCAGTGGGGAGAAGTTATGCGCTGAATGATTGTATTATAATATTTCAAGGAATTCATATAGTTCAAGTATGTGAATTTGTTACAGTTGCGTTAGAGGCTTACTGTAGGTATTAGCCATCATACAGAGAAAATGCTTTTAAAAGGATGCACTCTGTTCTACTAAAATAGATTGTGTTGAGATTTATGGAATCATCTAGGTTGGAAAAGACCTTCGAGATCACCAAGTCCAACCATCAACCTGACCTACCAAGTCCCATCACTAAGCCTTAGTGCACTAAACCCTTAGTGCAATGTCCACACATCTCTTGAATATCTCCAGGGATATTCAACACCTCTGTAGAGTGCACGTCTTTTTTGTGTTTTGGAATTGGGGTTGCTTTGTTGTTGTACAGGGATGGCTGGACTGAGATTCAGCATACTACTTTCTCTTGTCCCTCCATTTGCTTTCATCCCTTTTTACCTCAGGGAATGCAGGATCTCAAGGTCTGCCTTGTTATTTCCCCACTAGAAACAAAGCTCGCATTTGAGGAATAGTCAACAGCTCTAGAGAAGGAAGACTTCCTTCTACAGAAGAAAGGCTGTAAACTAAAAAAACAACAGTAACTCCTAAACCTAAAACTCCCACAGTTCAGAGCAATGTGGGAATATCTGACTATAGTCTTTATACACATTAATATCAGTGTTATAAAATAATGCTGTCTAGATGATTAGATTGCATAGGAGAGAAACTAGTAAACGTTAATAGTAGTGTGTAGTTGTAGCTAAGGTAAAATATGGTCTGTTTTTAATAGAACTGGAGCCTTGAATTCAATACCCAATTGAAAAGAAACATAGTACTTATGTTCACTGCTCAAAACCAATGTTTTAAAACAAGCTATAGAGAGTATATGTTCTACTATAGCTAATTTATTGTTGCAGGTCTTGCTCATTCAAAGCTCTTTTGTGGAACATTGTCCTGAATATGCTCTGCATTATGGTACCTTCTGTATACATGTTAGAAATGTTAAGGGAGTTTGTGTGAGTAATAAAAAGTACAGTTTTTATATGCATTTCTTGTCAAAATGGAATGGATCATAAATTATTTCCTCAACGCAAAAGCCTGTAATGCATATTTCCCTTTTCTATTACTGGAGAAACACCTTAGTTGGAAGTTACAGTCTGCTTATTTTATCAGCTAGCCCTTCAAATGAACTCATTTAATTACTTTTTTTTTTTTTAAAACAACAACACCTTTTTCTCATTGCATGTCAGGGAAAATGAGGATAATAGTACACAATGCGCAAGTCTTATATCATTACACCAGCAAGCATTGTACAAAAGAGATTGTAGCTCACTATTTTTCATTTATTTAATGGAGGCAATAAAGATTAAGAAAAAAAAATCACTAGGGAGATGCAAAGAGCATTTTGTAATGCTTAAGGTAAGTTTCTGAGGTATAAAACACTTGATAAAGTAATTCTAAATTGAATATAAACAGCCTCATATCTCAAATTCTTCTTCAAAAAAGTTATATATATATGTTTATAGACAGTTATGATGGATGCTAAAGCAAACACTCTACTGAAGTGTTAATCACTTTAAGTGGTCAGTTTGATTAATAGTGAAATACCTTAGGTTTCTTACTAATTTTTCATAGACAAGTATTAATGACCAAGATGGCCTTAACAGTATTTAGTTTTAATAGGCCATGTAGAGGCCTGATTCTGCACTCATTGCACTTTTCAAATTCCAGTGTAGTTTGCAATCACCCATACTCTGTGGCCTTTGCTCATTTCTGCTTTAGTGTGTTCCTGTTTCTATATTTAAAAGAGAGGAACTGGAGCTCTGCAAAGCCAGCTGTTAACACCACAATTTCTCAAACATTTTGTGGATGACTTATTTCTGAATATTATGTTATATGCATGTTCTACGTCTTTACTTAACATAGTTTGTGCATGATATATGTAAATTAAGTGCACCAATTTTGACGCAATCTATCTGGCTAAATATTATCGCACTTTAAAAAGTCCCTGAAGAAATGCAAACCTTTCTTATCTCGGTCCTCATATTCTCAGCTGAGAAACTTCTATTATCACGGGTAAAGCTGAAACCAGTATTTTATTCTGCCTTCTATTCTGTTGTCTGATAACTCTTGACTGTTGGTGCAGGGTATTTGACAAGATTAATGATACAGCTAACCTCTTTGTTCTACTCTCATTACCAGTATTTATCTTAAAATCCACTTGCAAGAAGGTAGTATGAGCTCCTGAATGTGTAAGCTACTGAATATCTTTTTAACCACTAAGCTTAAAGCCACGCTCAAGAATGGGAGAGATGCAGCCTTAATAAAATACACAGCTCTGGAGTAAATGTAGCATATTTTGATACTCAAGAAAGCTGGAAAAATACTACGTGAAGTCTGAGAAGTGAGTCTCTGTATACTTAAGCTCATAATTCTTACCACTTTCTATAAATGCTCCATTTTAACTAAGCAGGATGTTCTTCACTGAAATAATACTATTTATGTGTTATAGAAAATGTAGACAGCGAAATTCCTGATTGTACAGTTGGCTATTTGAAAGTTAGTATTTCTGCATTTGTTTCCTACTCTTTATTCCATTTTTCCTCAAAACTATAATAGTAATATATAGTAAGTATATATAGTAAGTTATATAGTAAGTTATATAGTAAGTATGGGAGACTACAGGCGGGAGAGAGCTTTTACTGTCAACATTCACTTTTTATAAGGGACAAATAAATCTAATGCTACTGTCCAGCCATAAAGATGTCTTGTGTAAATCTAAAACAGTTAGATGTGTTTTTACTGTGTTACATGGTAGGGCCACGCCTTCTGGGTGGTTGCCCTGTCTTGGGAGTTGAAAAGTCAGTTAATCACAGTGAAAGAGCTCTGCATAGCTACTTACTCCTAGAAATGCAGAAAAAAGGAGTGCAAGTCAAAGAGAAAAGTGCAGTAAGCACTTGCTCAGCAAGTTGTTGCATTTTTGTAGCATTTTTGTAGTTGAGTATCAGCGCTTTTTTTTGTACTTCCCCACTTCAGTGAGGACCTTTTGAAGTATTTTGAGTTGAGTGGAAAATGATATCAAAATTTTGATTAGCCAGGAAATCTTAATTCTCAAGCAGGCCTTGATGGAAGAAGTTCCATTTTATACTGTGTAGATCATTGATGTTTGATGTAGAGCATGGCAGGGACTCTGCTAGGAGATCCTTCAGTGGGATCAGTCCCTTCAGTGGGACCTTCCTGCCTCACAGTGGTGACTTCCTCCCAGGGCATTCTGCCAGGCACTCTGAATGCAGCTATTTCTAGCATGCTTCTATATGCACATATTCACAATTATGAAGGTTTGGATATGTTACTAAGGGTAACAGAAAATGTTGGTGCTGATGTGTGTATTATTTAATATATATTATTTAATCTCTAATAACAACACTGTCCAATATTCAGTCACCAGTGGGTGAATTTGATTTTGAATGCTTTTACAAAGATGAATCACACATGCAATATGTAACCAGTAGATGGCATGATGATCCAACTTGTGTGGCACGTATCACGGTGCTTGTATTTCCAGATAATTTACAAATCAAAGTGAAAGTTATGAGCAGCAGACAACGTTGTTTCCTGTTGTGGAGTATCAGGCATGGGCATAGTCTCCTGGAATTAAAAAACAAACAAACAACAACAACAAACTACTCGATTCAATAAGAAATATGTTTGCATAGGTGTGAATAAAAATCCACCAACAATATAAATGTAACTTTTTTTTTTAGATGACTAGAAAGTCTAGAAATTGACTAAAATGTGAAAAGGAAGCATTCTGAGCTGTAATAAATAAAATGCTGATCTAGAAAAAAAAAAACAGAGCCAATAGTCAAAGAGCAGCCTCATGTTATTACTTGGTGAAATGCAAAGAAAAAGTAAAAATATTCTGTACTTAAAAATCAGAGTATTATAACATGGGGGAAAGTGTATTGAGTGAACAAAGTATATTTCTGTCATAGTAAACACCATTAAAATTAAATTGCAGGAGAAAGCAAATAGACTATTTTTATCAAATATGAAAATAAATAATATATTTCTACAATAATGTTTTAAATAGGAAATAAAGTTACACTACTACAAATATTCCTCTGGACTTAGATATATTTTTTCACATTTTTCATGTAGATGCTATTTAACAAACAAGGAAAAGTAAAAATAGATATTTAGCAGATATGAAAAGTGAAACAACTTCCATCTCCAGTTCCAGTGGATTTGACACTAGTCTCCTTTCACCTAAATCAAGTAAATTTAAGTCCTTGCATGAATTAAACAATGACAGTCTAGGATAAGTGGTCCAGATTGTAAGCATTTGTTATAGCAGATATCTCAAAGATTTGTTTCACCTGATTATCATTCAGTCATGGAACCACACCAGAAGAAATGCAATAGCTGACTGACTTTGACTTTTGGCTGACTTGAGGGTGAGAAATATTTTCCTTCAAAAAAGTTGTCTCAGCCATAGGACAGAAGCAGGAATTTTACTGTAGCGAGTGTCTTCAGTATAACTGATTGCTGCTGGACAAGCCCAGTGTCGTTTGACATTTGGAGAAACTCTGGTCTTATCTTGAATAGGAATGGCCAGGTGAAATGAAAGAAACAAGGTTAAGACAAGTGTACTTGGAACAAACCTATATGAGAGTTTCCTATTCAAAGCAGCGATTTAGCAGACATACCCTGCTTTCTTGAAATTTCTTTGCTTTGCTATTTGAGTAGCTAATAGACTTCACTGGATACTACTGCTAGAATCAGTGACAGCAACTTCTAAAGATAGTAAATTGTGTTAGAATGAAAGGAACAGTGAATCAACAGGGAAGAAACACCACTGCTTTTAAACTAACGGTCATTTGTAAGGGAGTTAGGGGTTGCACTTCTGTCGAATGTAGGTGTTTTTTTCCAGCATTATTACAAAACAAGCATTAGACAATATAAGGAAGGGGGCTATGTTATATCATTTGTAGAGATGTTTTTATTGAGTAACCAGATTCAATCACATTCTCTAAAGGAGTAGGCTTTAGGCTTTAATGTGTTTCCCCTTGTCTGTGCTTTTTACAGCCACCCTCTCCTATGTAATTCATACTGTGATTGGAACTCAAATATCTCCTGCATACAGCTAAAATTACACAACGTTGAAGCTCAGTGCCTAACTTCTCAACTTTGATCTCTATCCTGGCTTTTAATAAATTTTAACCTGTATCCCCTGCCTGCTATTTAATCAGTAGGACAACATACGATTTCAGTCATAATATATTATTGCCATGCAGGTATTTTGTTTCTGAGGTAACTTCTGTTTGAAAAGTTGATTCGGGTGAAGAAGGAGAAGAGTGTTTATTTCCTCTCTATTTCTGAAGGCAGTGACTATAGGGAGCAGCACTAGCGATTGGTGCAAGAGCCAGAACAAAAAATTCAACCTGAAGCAATTGCGTGAGGCAGATTCTTACCTTTCGACGGCTCACTGCAGTGTATGCTGCTTATTGTATTTTTTGCAAATTCACCTGTGTTTTGCCAATTTGTGTGCCTGAATGTGAGAGAGATGCATTGATTTTTGTCTGTAATAATACATTTTTCCAGATGGGTACAAAATGTTGAAATTTGGTTAAAATTAGTCTTATATAAATTTGCGAATTGTTCAATCTTAAAGTTTTTTTTTTTTTTTTTTAAGTTAGTTAAACACAATACTAAGCATGTTTTACATTACCACCGGCGAAAGGGACCAGAATTCCACCAGATCTAAACCCCATACCTTCATCCTAGGATAAAGTTGTCTTTAATCACAAGCATGGTATGAAGATCAATTTAGGAGGAAAGCAAATACTAGCACAGGACTGTAGGTATTGAGAAAAGGTAAAAGTCTATCACTAACAGTTTTGAACAGCTTCCACTCACATTCATAAAATTGCACAAAACATGTGCATGCAAATATGGAACAATTATTTAAAAGTGCATTTAACTGCACCTTCATAATTTCTGAAGATAAGCTGGACCATTTTTACTGGAAATGAACTCTAATTTAGATCTTTTGTTTATGAATGCTAACGTTGTGAATGCATTAAGATGCAATTTACAAGTGAGTGAATAAATCAGTTTTCAGACTATTAATCTACTGCAGTGTGGACAAATACCCAGAAATAATTAAAATGATCAACATGTTGGTATTGCATGCAAACTCCTATTATGTTATTTTGCATAAAAAGGGCAAGGAAGGGGAAAATGTCCATACATTATGGATTTAATTGGCAGTTTCTGGTTATTAGAATAGAGGGTTATTTTCATTCCTAATGTACTTACTGTGAATTCAGTATTTGAGAAAGGCTGATAGGTGAAAGATTAGGTTTAAGGTTGACTTGTGAAAGGTTTAGTACTTTTGGATTGACAGTTCTGGGAATCTGACAATAGTTATGCAAGGAACCAACACAGCAGAGACGGTACTGCTGCCGCCATCTTCTTACTGTGCACCTACTTTTATCCAGAGTTCATCTGTAGCTCTGAGATGTATTCTTTCAAATCCTGGCTTTTTTGTTTAAATTTACATGCAAGAAGGTTGATCACAATGACAGCACTGTCTCTCTTCAAGATCCCAGCCTACTAAAAAATAGGCAAATGAGGGCCATGTGAGGCATTATATTGCAGCCAGTTGATTACTGCTTTTTCTGAGACCACTTCCAGGAGAGGGCTGAAAGCAGTAACCATTTACAAACCGGTCATTCTTCTCTGAAGTGCTAAAAGCATGTTACAGATGTGAAGGTGAGCATTCTAATTCAAACCCCAGTGAAGTTTCTTTCTCAAAAGTAGTAAGAAACAACAGGCTGCATTTGAAATGTTCTGAAGTACAGTATGCGACCTATCTTCCCATTTCTGATTCTGTTACGTGTGAGTTGTTTCAAAATGTCTGAGGAAGCTAACAAAAATGAATTGGAAGGCAACTGATCAAGTCTGTATCTCTTATTCATACTTATGTTTCCTTTCCACTGATACTTTTCAGAGAGAGAGAAAAAATATCTTGTAACCTGTGTATGATAATTTTGCTCTTAAAATGTGACCTTTCAGGAGTATTTCCTGCGGCTTATATTCATGCTATGTGCAAGTATAATATAGTAGCTAAAGTCTGCGCTACTTATTTTTCAAGAGAGTAAGATCTCCAGAAATAAGATGTTTCAAACTTCATTCCCATTAATATGTTGAGGTTATATGGTAAGGAAGCCATATCTGTAAAGTCCTGTAGTGTGGACTTGCAGCAACTCCCTGTATTGTAAGCATAGTCCTTCAGGAACTTTTGAGGATACTAGTGGATGATATGTTGGGAAAAACAGGTTAAATAAGGAAAACATAAGAGCACACAGTTACGATCTACACGATCTTTGAAGTAAAGTGTGTTTCAAGGAGAAGCTAGCTTGGGAAACATTTAAGAAAGGTGTAGGATAAAGTTTGTGTCTGTAAACATTTGGGCAGTGAGCTGTACCACATGGGGAGTTAGCTGTGGTACTAGCTTGCTGAAGATTAAAGAAGGGATTGTTCGTAACAGTGGTCTATGTAATGTTCTCATAGTTCTGCTAAGACTGAAAGTTGAAACAAATGACCTGTAAGGTCTCTCTTGGTCCCACTACCTTTGATTCACTGAATTTGACTCATTTGTTTAGGAATTCCCAAATGTTATTCAAGTAATGTACATTAACAGTGTATTGACTTCTCTTGAGGCAAACATCAATGTTTATTGAAAGGAGAAATAAATATTGACTAAAGTAAAGCCAAAGTCAATATTTACCTCAGAGAACTATAAACCTTAATGTTCACTGAAACACCAAGCAAATATACAATGTTCACCATTTAAATCTTGATGGTTCTGTGGATATATATACAATGCTGACATTGCTATTTATATATAAAATATGACCGTCATAATAAATATGTGAAAAGATTTTTCAAGGATTGAGATTGTTCAGTAATGGAAGCACATCTATGAAAATGTGACTTGATAATTTTACAATTATATTCAATTATTTAATAGTATCATGGCCTTTGGCAGAAAATGTTTTATTTGCATTCTAAATTAGTGGGGATTTTGCTGTGATGGATTCTTATTCCCAGGAGACTAACATCTGTAATGCACTTACTGCAAATATGAACTTATACTAATTAAAGGAATTGTCATTGATTTGTAAGCCAGCTAGACTCTAAATGTGTACATGGTAAACATGATTTGTGCGCTTTTACAGTATCATGCCTGAAAGAAAGTATTTATTAAAATTTGTTTATTCATAAAAGTGTGATCTATGAGCTTGATCTATGTAATTATTTGTTAGAAAAAAGTGTTTGGGGCAGGTTTATTGCTTTATTCTAATTACCAAATAACGTGGTTCTACAGTTGCAGTCAGGGTAGGTACTTGACTGGACAGAGATGTCTGCCTGGAAGTAAAAATAGCAAGCAGTGTAAACGGAGATGCAGTTCCTCCAACTCATCTTTGTGAAGACTCTAACCACTTCTACCTGTTAATGAGGACTGGTTTGAAGCTCACAGGATTTACATATGGCTATAAGTTTCTGTGCTGTCGATTGGTGCGGGTTACAGTTATGGATGACTCTTGTTATGAATAGATGAGCAACAGCCAGTGGGGATCAAGGTACAAATAGCCTGTGAGGAAGCTCGGCAGTGACAGATGTTCCATCAAACTCTCATATGAGTTTATGAATTGATTTTGTGAACTGCTGTATCTGGCGGAAACTATTACTACTATCCATACTACTTTCAGAAAAACTCCATTAAATTGATAAAAGCTTAGAAGATATTGTATAACTGATCTGTGATGTTCATTTTGTTTTAACATTAAATGGTTTTCATTATATGTCTGCTTTCCAAGCCAAATGGAATAAGATCTCTAGGGTTTTCTTCCTTGTAGTTGTGGATGTAAAGGACTGTCTTTCACCATCTTGTTTATTTTACTAGTTGTCTTCATCTTTTCTTTGTGCAAATCCTGCTGTGTAAAGAAAACATAATTTTAGATCTTTAGCTTGGTTAAGGATCTCCGTGGTCATGAAGGTGATTCAAGAACAGAAAGGTTGCTTTGACTTAAATCTTCCCCTTTGATTAAAGTGCCAGTGCCTTACTGCCTTTGTGACATTCTCCATTTTGTTCAGAAAGGGCATGCTTTCTGCACTGCTTGGACGCTTTTCTCTTTGCTCCAGACTGGCTATCCACAGCACTGGGTGCAATATGCACATTCGGAATGGGGGATTTTTAGTTATCTTTTAGCACCAAAAAGTGTAATACTGACCTGATTTGTAAACTGAGAAGATGTGTTCTGATGCCATATGTGAACTTCACATTTTGAAATACTGTTACACACTGTTTTCTTGTACGAAACCTTCAGGTAGCAGTACCTATTTCAGAACACTGGTACTTGGGAATGAGGTAGTGAGGTTTTACACAACATTAGATGCTGGAGGAGACGAAGTCAATGGGTCTTGCAAAGAAAAGGAGACACTGGAACAAATTTACTTGAATTCTCTCCACATATGTGATACAGCCAATATTTCTGTTGAAAGATAAGGTGCTTTTTAGATAAGGTGCAGGTTGTGTATGCAAAAGTGATGTAATTGTTTAATTGTCAGTTTTAGTTTAAAAACTGCTGGAACAGAAAATGTAATGCCCCCCTTTTATAAAACTCAAATTGGTAATGTTGCTTCTTCATAGAGAAAGCTGTCATTGAATATAACAGTCTGCTGCCAGGAAAATGCTGAAGCAAGCTGTCTTAGTTTCAAAGGAGGCACTGCTGCCTTTGAAATCATCTTGTAGTTACTATATGATGGAATACTAAATAGTAGACCAATTCCAGGTCTTTTGACAACGTTCTATTATAATGACTTTACGCCTATTATATCAAATGATTGATATAGATGTAATCATTGTGGTTGATGGATGTTAGTGTAGCAGGGTGACATTTGATTTCTGTTCTGTTTGAATTCTGATTAGCTTAAAGAATAAAACTGCGCAGTGTGGTTAGGAAAAAAAAAAGTTTACTGTACCTGTGTGAATAAACTGGTGTCTGACTGAAATTTTGTTATTTTTATCAGTGTAGAAGGGTCAGTAATCCTTATTCAGACTTTGAAGTGAATTTTAATGCTTGTGAAAAAGGAACATGATTGTCAGACAGAGGAACTGAAGCCTTTCCTTCACCTGCAAGAGAGACATACCATGGACAAGAAGGGAGTTCCTGTCCTCTCTAGAGACTCTTTATTCTTATATATGGTAGAATAATGCTAATGGTTCTGGATCTGATGAACAATATGTTTTCGCCATGCGGTTTTATGTCATAACTTGCCATATGTGGCCATGAAAGAGCTGGAAGGAAAGTAAACTTTTGCAGTCTGTTTTGTGTGAGAGAGAACAAGGGGTTGCTGATGGAGTGACTGTGTGTAGAAATGACAGTGATGAAACTTCCGGACATATCCTGGAAACACAACACGGCACAAAGAAAGCAGTCTAGGAGGTTTCTGGAGAGCGTGGGAGATAGCTTCCTGACGCAGCTGGTCAGTGAACCTACCAGGGGTGGTGCCCCGCTAGACCTTCTCTTCACAAACAGAGAAGGACTGGTGGGAGATGTGGTGGTCGGAAACTGTCTTGGGCAGAGTGACCACGAAATGGTAGAGTTCTCTATTCTTGGTGAGGCCAGGAAGGGGACCAGTAAAACTGCTGCATTGGACTTCCGGAGGGCTGACTTTGAGCTGCTCAGGACGCTGGTTGGCCGAGTCCCTTGGGAGGCGGTTCTGAAGGGCAGAGGAGTCCAGGAAGGCTGGGCGCTCCTCAGGAAGGAAATCGTGATGGCACAGGAGCGGTCCATCCCCACGTGTCCAAAGACGAGCCGGCATGGAAGAAGACCGGCCTGGCTCAACAGAGAGTTGCGGCTTGTGCTTAGCAGAAAAAAGAGGGTTTATAATCTTTGGAGAAAAGGGCAGGCCACTGAGGAGGACTACAAGGATGTAGCGAGGCTGTGCAGGGAGAAAATTAGAAAGGCCAAAGCTCATCTGGAGCTCAACCTGGCTACTGCCGTTAAAGACGACAAAAAATCCTTTTACAAATATATCAACGCGAAACGGAGGACTAAGGAGAATCTCCATCCTTTACTGGATGCGAGGGGAAACCTAGTTACTAAGGATGAGGAAAAGGCTGAGGTGCTTAATGCCGCCTTTGCCTCAGTCTTTAGCGGCAATACCGGTTGTTCTCTGGATACCCAGTGCCCTGAGCTGGTGGAAGGGGATGGGGAGCAGGATGTGGCCTTCGCTATCCATGAGGAAATGGTTGGCGACCTGCTACGGAGCTTGGATGTGCGCAAGTCGATGGGGCCAGATGGGATGCACCCGAGGGTACTGAAAGAACTGGCGGAGGAGCTGGCCGAGGCACTTTCCATCATTTATCGGCAGTCCTGGCTATCGGGGGAGGTCCCAGTTGACTGGCGGCTAGCCAATGTGACGCCCATCTATAAGAAGGGCCGCAGGGCAGACCCGGGGAGCTATAGGCCTGTCAGTTTGACCTCAGTGCCAGGAAAGCTCATGGAGCAGATTATCTTGAGGGTCATCACGCGGCACTTGCAGGGCAAGCAGGCGATCAGGCCCAGTCAGCATGGGTTTATGAAAGGCAGGTCCTGCTTGACGAACCTGATCTCCTTCTACGACCAAGTGACGCGCTTGGTGGATGAGGGAAAGGCTGTGGATGTGGTTTACCTTGACCTCAGTAAGGCTTTTGACACCGTTCCCCACAACATTCTCCTCAAGAAACTGGCTGCTCGGGGCTTGGACTGGCGTACGCTTCGCTGGGTTAGAAACTGGCTGGATGGCCGGGCCCAGAGAGTTGTGGTGAATGGAGTCAAATCTGGTTGGAGGCCAGTCACTAGTGGTGTCCGCCAGGGCTCGGTACTGGGGCCGGTCCTCTTTAATATCTTTATCGATGATCTGGATGAGGGCGTCCAGTGCACCCTCAGTAAGTTTGCAGATGACACCAAGCTAAGTGCGTGTGTCGATCTGCTCGAGGGCAGGAAGGCTCTGCAGGAGGATCTGGATAGGCTGGAGCGATGGGCTGAGGTCAACTGTATGAAGTTCAACAAGGCCAAGTGCCGGGTCCTGCACCTGGGGCGCAACAACCCCAAGCAGAGCTACAGGCTGGGAGATGAGTGGCTGGAAAGCTGCCTGGCCGAGAGGGACCTGGGAGTATTGGTTGATAGTCGGCTGAATATGAGCCAGCAGTGTGCCCAGGTGGCCAAGAAGGCCAACGGCATCCTGGCCTGCATAAGAAGCAGTGTGGCCAGCAGGTCTAGGGAAGTGATTGTGCCCCTGTACTCGGCTCTGGTGAGGCCGCACCTCGAGTACTGTGTTCAGTTTTGGGCCCCTCGCTACAGGAAGGACATGGACGTGCTCGAGCGAGTCCAGAGAAGGGCGACCAAGCTGGTGAGGGGTCTGGAGAACAAGCCTTACGAGGAGCGGCTGAGGGAGCTGGGCTTGTTCAGCCTGGAGAAGAGGAGGCTCAGGGGCGACCTTATCGCTCTCTACAGTTACCTTAAAGGAGGCTGTAGAGAGGTGGGGGTTGGTCTGTTCTCCTACGTGCCTGGTGACAGGACGAGGGGGAATGGGCGAAAGTTGCGACAGGGGAGTTTTAGGTTGGATGTTAGGACGTACTTCTTTACCGAAAGGGTTATTAAGCATTGGAACGGGCTGCCCAGGGAGGTGGTGGAGTCACCATCCCTGGAGGTCTTTAAAAGACGTTTAGATGTAGAGCTTAGCGATATGGTTTAGTGGAGTACTTAGTGTTAGGTCGGAGGTTGGACTCGATGATCTTGAGGTCTCTTCCAACCTAGAAATCTGTGATACTGTGATACTGTGAATTCATTAGAGAGCAGAAGTGGGGGACAGCCCTGCTCTTGTGAGAGAGCCTGAGGAACCCCTAACAGTGCCGAAGGGCAGCAAAAGTACGATTGATACCAAGATCATGTAAAATCCTTTTTTCTCTCTTTCTCTTCCCCCATTTCTTTTTTATGTATTTACTTATTTATTTATTTTGAGGGGATGCATGAATGAGAACCCTTTATTGTAAATACCGTGCATCTGAAAAGGTGAGCCTTCAGGCAGACGTACTGGCAAGCTTTGGCTCAGCCCCAGAACTACATCATCATTGGCATAAGCACGACTGGTTGGGCAGAGGGCTGTGACTGGAGTGCTGCGAGGGACGGTTCTAGGCTCATCAGGAGGGATAGGCAGGGCAGGTGAGGCAGGGGGCTGGCGCAATGACACGGTTGAGAGCCTCTGAGTGAGGATTAAGGGACAAACCAATAATGCGGATGTTGTTGTGGGAGTTGGAGACGGCCTCCCATCCCGAGTGACTACACGGATGGGTGGTTCAACAAGGAATTAGGCAATGTCTCCAGATCAGCTGCCCTTGTCCCTAAGTGGGTGGGTGACTTTGGGTTGCCAGATGTTAGCAGGGAATGACAAGAAGCAGACACAAACAGGTCCAGGAAATTCCTAAAGCACCTCGATGATAACTTCTTGATCCAGGTACTAAGGGAGCTGACTCGGAAAGGTGCCCTTCTAGATTGCTGCTTGTAAACCGAGAATGTCTCCTGCGTGAAGTGGCGAATGGCAGCCATCTTGGCTACGGTGGCCACAAAGACGTCGAGCTGAAAATCTTTGGTGATAGGAAGAAAACTGCCAGTAAAACTTCCACCAGTGGCTGTGCCACTGCCGCAGACTCACCACCGGGTGCCGCCTCAGCACAGGTTGGTGGAGCCAGAGTGCTCTGGGGGGGTGGTGGTGGGATTTGTGTCCCCTCATCTTTGGGGAGCACCACGTTGTCCTCTGAGGGGAGTGGCGGCTGCCCCCTGCTCCTGGTCAGGTTCCAGGGAGCAGGGAGCAGCTGCCCCGGGAGCGGAGGATTCAGGAGAAGCGGTGGTGGGGGACCGGGGTGGGTGGGGGCCTGCAGCAGGCAGGAGCCTGTGGGGTGCAGGGGCTCCCTGTGCGGCATGGCCCCCAGGCCTCAGCTCCAGCGGCTGTGGGGCACCAGTGTCCCCATCACCATGGGCTGACCCCAGACACAGATGGGGGGACACGGAGGAGCAGCGGGTAGGGGCAGCACCGCAGGTGGGAGCAGCACCACACGAACTGTGAGCCCGGCACCCCAGACCAGGCATTGGCCTTAGGCAGCGGGTGGAGGATGGTGGGGATGTGAGCGGGCTGGTATGGGATCAGCATCGCTCCAGGGATGGGGGCAGCAAGCAGGCCCTGGAGACAGGGGTGGGGGTAGTTTGGGGTACTTTCAGGTTAGTAGGGTTTCCTTGGTTTTCCACCTCCTCTCTTTTGCAGGGGTGCCAATGTTGCTCCCGTCTGTGGTGGAAGCGGGCCCTGTGGTACCGCCACTGGTACCATGGAGCTGTGATGGGGAGCCAATGGGCCGGCTGTCTGTAGGGGTCCCCAGGAGGTGCCTGTCTGGGGTGTTCGCGGTGGGTTGGGGGATGCTGGGGCTGGGGCTGCTGGTACTGGAGTTGCCAATACCAGCATGGGCTGGGGAAGCTGGGGCTGGGCGTGCTGGCACCAAGTTGGGGATGCTGCTACCAGTCCTGGACAGAGATGCCGGTAGTGGTGCTGGGACCTTGTGGAGATACCAATAGTGGAGCTGGGGGCAATCAGGGTGCTGGAGGTGGTACTGGAAGCGGGACAGTGATGTTGGTACTCGGGTGGTGATGCTCTTACTGGGGCCATGTTGCTGGTACTAGGACAGATTTGGTGGGGCATCTCCACTGGTACTGGGATGCTGATGCTTGTACTGGGACAGCAGTGCACGTAGTGGGACAGCTGTGCTTGGAACTGGGACGGTGATTGTGCACCTCAAAGACTGGTCAGCCCCTAGGAAGTAATGGCTGCATTCAGAGGCGGGGAAGAAGAAAAAACAGGTTCAACAAAAAGAGCAAAGATCAGCCACGCTTCTCACGGCATCTGCCTTTGCAAAGGCAAGTGCCCTTCAAAGCCCACAGACATCGTGTCAGCTCCTTCAACTGGCTGCCAGCCTGCGACTTGCCACCCGCAGAGCATGAATGCCATCACCTTGGCAATTCAGGAAATCATTAGGTAACATTCCCTAGTCTCAAAGACAGATTCTGTAGCCGGATAAATCACCATTGGAAATCGGGTAAAACAAGAGTTTTACTTGAAAGCCTATGAGCAAGAAGTGTAAGCTGAAATGCAGAATTTCTTCAGAACTTTGCTGTGACACTGTGCCAAGCCGTGAGGTCACAACACCTCTCCGTGATGCTGCGAGGGCCATGAGGTCCCAACGCTGCTCCGTGACACCGTGAGGGCTGCAAGGTCACAATAGCTCTCGGTGATGCAGTGCTGGGCCGTGAGGTCCTGACACCCCATTGTGACGCTGGGTCAGGCCACAGGCACTGCTCCGCACCGGTCCTGACAGCAGCACTAGCTGCAGCTGCAGCGGCGGTGGTGGAAGCATGGTGCGAGTGTGGGGAGCCACGGCCCCTGCCTGCGTCCTCTTCCTCCTCCTGGTGGCCCTGTGTGCCTGGGGTGCCCAGGCTGCGCCATGGCGACCACCGGGAGCAGGTGGGTGGGCAGGGCCGGGGCCAACACCAAACCCTGGGCGGCATGGTGCTGCGCGGCACGCATATGGATGGAGGGGACGGGGACGGGATAGCAGCAGGGCCGGGCGGGCACCGCGGGCAGGGGGCAGGCAGGAGGCAGAAGCCCCGCAGGGTGGCACGGTGGGGCCGTGGCTGCTGCGGGGTTGTTTCCTGCCGGGGGGGCCGTGAGTGGCGCTGGGGCCGAGAAGCCTGGGTCTGAGCCCCTGTGGGGCTGAGGCCGCTGGCCCCTCTTGGGAAACTTCCACCTGCATCTTTGTCCCGTGACATTGCCTCAGCCCCCTCAGTCACTGCAGGGTGCTGGGGAAGAGGGAGAGCACAGCATGCCATGGCAACTTCTCTCATCTCTGCTTGATTTTAGATGATGATGGTGTTGCTTCTCCATATCCAGCTTCTCAGCTGGATCATGGTTTGGAGCCTCAGGAGGATCCCCGAGGTACGTTGCGAGTGTGCTTCCTTGAAGGAAGATGGCTAATGGGCTGTAATAGTTTATTCAGGGTCTTCCAAGTGCGTTTGTGCCTTGAGGGGGCTTGCACAAATGAGCCCTGAATATTTCTTCACTTGGAGAGATGCCACCCCTGCCCCTCTCCACAGAGAGGGAAGAACCCAGGCTTTTCTTCCTATTTGGGCCATGTCATTACCTGAGCCCCAGCCAGTGCCTCCCGGTCACTGAGGAAGAGGCAGGCCCCAAGAGGCAATGGAAGCTCCCCTTACCTGTGTCTGATCCCACTTGTGCCCACAGGCAGTACTGGTCAAGTGCCTCCATGGAATCCTGCTCCTGAGCCTGCCAGTATGGGTCCCACAGGTGGTAAGTTGTCCGTGTTCATTTCCTTGCTGTTTGTTAACGGTCTGTTGAGCTAGCTCAGCAAGGGTTCAGCTGCTCACTGGCCAGGGGGCTTCTCCATGACAAACATGGATGATCATTTTTCCCGGGGTCTGCACGCTCCCCCTGCAGTGGGGTCTTCCTTTGTGTCCAGCAGAGATCTTCCCGTAAGAAACACCTGAGGGGCCACACCTTTGGCGGCATGCTCCCTGCGGGGTGTTGCGCACAGCCTGGAGAGAGGATTTGGGAAGAGGCCAAGAGGGAGCCTCCAGCTCAGCAGGCCCCTTTGCGGCTTTGGAAATCCTGGCTCGTGTCTGGGTCCCACATCCTTGCCTGAGCCCCCTCCAGTCGCTGCAGGTCACTAAGGAAGAGGTAGATCACACCATGCAAGGGGAATGTTTCTCTTCTGTGCTTGATTGCAGCAGTTCTCGTAGGCTCTGGCTACTCGACACCTCAGCCTGATGTGGACCACGAGCCTCAGGTTAATCTGCCAGGTAAGTCAGCGGAAGGAAGGAGCATCTAGGTGCTGCAGAGCCAGCAGGCACCTTGCGCTTGAGTTGAGACCTGGGGTGGGCACGGGGAGGGCCCTTCTCCGGGCGGCTCCACGCATGCTTAGTTTGTACCAGCACGGTGCCACTGCAGGCACCCAGCAACTGTTTGCAAGATGCTCTTGAGTGGCAGGGAGAGACGAGTACCATGGAGCAGTCCCCTCTTTGAACTGCATTCTCTGTCACTCTGGTCAGAAGGAGTATGTTGACGTAGTTCACAGGAGGGACTCCACTTGTGTTTACAGATGGGACCGAAGGCAAAGGTGATCCAGGTTCCCAGATGGGTTCCAGGACTGAAGCTCTGGGAGATGGCCTGGGTAAGTTGTGGCTTTTGACTTCCTTTGAGAGCTGCCAGTTCAAAGCCCAAACGTCAGCCAGGCATCTCTGCAGGTGGGAGGGTATAGACCGGCACGTGTGTGTGCCCTGTCAAGGCACGAGCCCTGGTATGCTCTCCTACTGAGCTATTGATGTAGATGGCGCTGGGACAGAAACTTCTCACGGGTCTTTGGTTGCAGAAGTGTCCCCAGGGAGGGCTTTGCCAGATCCTCGGCTGCTTCCGGCGCTGGAGCCCAGCTGGTATCCCAGGGGTGGGTAGTCATTTCACTGACTTCACAAACTAAGCCCTGGTTCTCCAAATTGCACTGGTGCCAAAGTTAACTTCCTACTTTCTCTTCAGGTCCTCTAAGAGCAAAGGACAATGCTGAAATAAGAAAATCTTCCCCAACATCCTCTGACATCGTAGAGGATATCATAAAGGAGTTAAAGGAGGCAGCACCTGGTGGGTATATTTCTCTCTGTCCACCATAAATCTTGGGAAGCTGACGTTCTAAATCCATGTGTGGACGCACCGTAACCTGCACAGCAGGAAGGGATGGATCAGAGCGGAGACACTCAATTTCACACCTAGCAGGCACTGGTGAGCCTCAGAGAAGGCCGAGAGCCTCTGCTGCCGCTTGTGGGTCACGCCGTGTCCCAGGGGCAGCTGCTAGCCCAGCATTACCATTACTGGTCCGAGCTGTTCCGTGCAAACATTGGTATCCAGCCAGCAGCAAAGGGCTTCTGCTGAACTTGTGTTCAGCTCCCGCACAGCGCTGCTTGCAGCTGGGCGAGTTCAAGGCAGGAGGCACATCCCAAGCAGTGCTTGCTGTCCCCTGAGCAGGGAGACACATGTCACCAGAGGGAAGAGCACCCTTGGGCAGAGGAGGGAAAGCGCAGGCAGATTTGGGGCAGCGGCTGGGATCGAAGCAGCCCAGCCCAGCCCTCTCGTTCTCCTTGATGTCTGAGGATTCTCGGTGACAGCCTGCAGGCAGGGGCGAGTTCAAGCTGCACATCCAGCTTGATGCCCGACCCCTAACTTGTAGGAGCTGAAAGGAAAGGCACTTACCTCAGTCTCAGCTGATTTAGCTGTCCACTTCTAGTTGGGTTTCAAATGACTTGGCCAAACGTCTTGGGATGGAGTCAGCATAATGGGATGGACATGCTTCTCAGAAGGGCTGTTCCTGCCTCTGAACTGGATGCAGCTTTTTTATGTCCTCTTTGAAGGCACGAATTGAGCGTCATCTTGCAGTGTACCAAAAATGCACTATGTGCGATGTGAACAAGAAGATCTCCTGCAATCTCCTGGTCTCGCAGCAGGCCAGATTTTGCTGTCTGTGCTGGTAGACTGCCAGGAGTCGAACACTTAGATTTTTCTTTGTGAATGACATGTTGTTTGGAGTAGTGAGTACCTCCCCCAGAAGCCCAGGCCGTAGCTTCTAAACTTTAGGGATGTCTTTTGAGAAGCACTACCTTCCAAAGATACCGTCCTCGAAAGGAGGAGCAGTTCCTTATAGTCACACTGTCCTGCTTTCTTTCTAAAGGGCTGGTTAGAGAGACTGTGCCGAAGGAGGTGCTTTGGCAACGAAGCGGTCGCAGGCTGCCGCTCCCTGGCAAAAGAACAGAGGCAATGAAGTCAACTGCCACACGAGGTAAAGGCTGTTTCTTGGTCATCCGCTGTCACCAGCCAGAACCAGCATGCGTGTGCAGGTTCTTGCCCTGGTACCCGCTCTTGCAGCTCATGTCAGCAGCCAAACCCAAGAGTGTCAGTAGGCAGCAAGTGTTGCAGAGGAAGGCAGGAGTGGCTCCCTGAGGATGGCTGTCTTCCCCGGGCTGTGACAGCATGTGACAGCAGTGCAGCGGAGAGACGCTCACAAAGCTCTGTGGCTGTGGTTAGAGAGGGGTCACCCCCCAGCGCACCAAGTTCCCAGGGATTTTGGAACTTTGCTCTTGGGGGAACGAGGCCGTCAGAAGCCCATTGAGCAGACGATGGGAAACGGGACCCCTCCTGTGAGCTGAGGCCCAGAGTGATGCCCTGACCCAGTGAAAACGGGGCACTGCCATAGAGCTACTGATGTAGGTGTCGATGTGACAGAAACTTCTCACGGGTCTTTGGTTGCAGAAGTGTCCCCAGGGAGGGCTTTGCCAGATCCTCGGCTGCTTCCGGCGCTGGAGCCCAGCTGGTATCCCAGGGGTGGGTAGTCATTTCACTGACTTCACAAACTAAGCCCTGGTTCTCCAAATTGCACTGGTGCCAAAGTTAACTTCCTACTTTCTCTTCAGGTCCTCTAAGAGCAAAGGACAATGCTGAAATAAGAAAATCTTCCCCAACATCCTCTGACATCGTAGAGGATATCATAAAGGAGTTAAAGGAGGCAGCACCTGGTGGGTATATTTCTCTCTGTCCACCATAAATCTTGGGAAGCTGACGTTCTAAATCCATGTGTGGACGCACCGTAACCTGCACAGCAGGAAGGGATGGATCAGAGCGGAGACACTCAATTTCACACCTAGCAGGCACTGGTGAGCCTCAGAGAAGGCCGAGAGCCTCTGCTGCCGCTTGTGGGTCACGCCGTGTCCCAGGGGCAGCTGCTAGCCCAGCACTACCATAACTGGTCCAAGCTGTTCCGTGAAAACTTTGGTATCCAGCCAGCAGAAACTGGCATGTGCTTGCAACTGTGCCCAGAATATGGTTCAAGGAGGAGCAGTTCCTTATAGTCACACTGTCCTGCTTTCTTTCTAAAGGGCTGGTTAGAGAGACTGTGCCGAAGGAGGTGCTTTGGCAACGAAGCGGTCGCAGGCTGCCGCTCCCTGGCAAAAGAACAGAGGCAATGAAGTCAACTGCCACACGAGGTAAAGGCTGTTTCTTGGTCATCCACTGTCACCAGCCAGAACCAGCATGCGTGTGCAGGTTCTTGCCCTGGTACCCGCTCTTGCAGCTCATGTCAGCAGCCAAACCCAAGAGTGTCAGTAGGCAGCAAGTGTTGCAGAGGAAGTCAGGAGTGGCTCCCTGAGGATGGCTGTCTTCCCCGGGCTGTGACAGCAGTGCAGCGGAGGGACGCTCACAAAGCTCTGTGGCTGTGGTTAGAGAGGGGTCACCTCCCAGCGCACCCAGTTCCCAGGGATTTTGGAACTTTGCTCTTGGGGGAACAAGGCCGTCAGAAGCCCACTGAGCAGACAATGGGAAACGGGACCCCTCCTGTGAGCTGAGGCCCAGAGTGATGCCCTGACTCAGTACAGATGGGGCACTGCCTCACTGGCACTCCTGGGCTCCCGAATTTTGTTCAGTTTTGTCCCTAAGGCTCCGAGTGTGCCTCGAGCAGCGAAGGTGGGCAAGCGCCTAAGAACTTTGAGAACTCCAAAGAGCTGGGGGAGCAAACCTGAGACACTGGGCTCTCAGCATTATGGCAGGGAAAACAAAGGATGGAGGGAAAACAAAGCTGAGAGGCAAAAGGGAGGCTCCAGAGTGCCTTGAGTTGCAGTGCCTTTGGCAGATTCCCCAGCTTCTGCTGAACCTCAGGAAGCATTGCGGCCTGAGGATTTTCACTTGCTCAAAGATGCTAACCAAATGAAACAGAACACTTCCTGGCAATGTCAGACCTCCTGTGAGATTACCAGTAGTGCGCAGGACACGGCAATGTCCACAATTGTTCTTGCAGGCGTGGATGGGGAGAACAATGCAAACACTGCAAAGCCCCAGAATTTCCGAAGGTACTGCATAGAAGGCGCTGTGGCAGTCTTGGTTCCCTTCCTCGTGCTTGTGACAGTTGCGTGCTGCGTGCTTATCTGGTGTTGGCGGCAGGAAAACCGGTGAGTTGTTGTTCCCCCGCTCCCTCTCCTCCTCTCCCCCTCCCAAATTCTTTACCGTATCTTTGTTAACATTATTATATGGCTGCTGCCAGCCAGGAAGCAGTTGTCGTTAGCGTATTGTGAAGTGAGCAGTTAGTTTTTGACCAGACTCTTCTGAAATTTCTGCTGTCCAGTGTTTTAGGTGGCCTCTAATTCCTGGGCATTCTGTTCTGGAGCCCATTTTTCTGTTGCTGGTCTTAGCGAAGCTTGGCCCTTCCGCAGCAAGAGCAGAGCCAGGGACAGCCGTAGGCAAAGCAAGGCCAGGAAGAGAAATGCAGGAGCTGAGAGAGAGTGCCATCAGAGAGAGAAGCGCAGCAGTGCCAGTTCCCCCCCAGCACAAGGCACCCTGTTCTGGGACGCCCTGAATTGCAGGTGTCCGCCTCAGCCAAGGTGTGCCAGCTCCTGGGAGCATGGGGATGAGCCCTGCCAGCTGCGGGCATTGCCTTGGAGAGGGGCAGTCAGTGTGTCACAGCCGCACCTGAGCGCTGCCAGCGTGCGTGTCTTCAGCACACACAGAGCTTGTGTGTTTAATTACACATCCCAAAGAGCGGATGGGCAGCACCTCACCGAACAGGGAGCCGAGGCCGTCACCTTGTTGGTCCAGGGCCAGGGCCGGGCAGGGAGCTGAGTACTGGTCCTTGCAAGGCGCTCTGAAAAAGGGCAGTCGGTGGCTGTGGTGACTGGGCCATGCAGAGCCCGGCTGTGGACCCCTGTCTCTGCGGGCGCCAGGTCTTCTTGCTGGGACAGCACGTGCAGAGCAGGCAGGTCAGGATGGCTGGCGAGGCACTGGGGAGGAGACAAGCTGGGGCAGGATGTGGAGGGGAGCAGAGTCCCAGCGGAGGGCACAGGGCACCCTGTTTTCTGCACAGAGCATGTGTGCCCACAGCTCACGCACAGCCGGATGCCTGCACCCCGCTGCCTCGCACCCGCCTGGCACCGCAGCCGCAGCACGGCCTCAGCAAATTCCTGTCTCCGCAGGCGCCTCGCCGCAGCCCAGGCAGCCCAGACTGACACCCGCAGCCGCTCCGTGAGCCCCTACAGGCAGCCTGACCACCGTCGTACGCCTGAGAGCCAGGCCCGACACCAGCGGCCACCATCAGTGCCTGGAAGACCGACCCGCCTGCCACCAGCCCGGCCTCCACGGCCCCCACGCACGGCAGCAGACCAATGGAAGGCACGCGACCGGCCCAGTATCCCCCAGTCCTCGTGGACACAGACATCACCTCCACGGCCCCCTCCACCCTCTTCCAAGGGCTGGGGCAGGCCCCCCCGGGATGCAGCCTTGGCCACACTTCCAATAAATATTGAATAATACAGCACAGCAGTCCGGGTCTTATGTACAGCAACACCCAGGAACCCACAGCAGGACTTTGTGACTGATCGAAAAGTAACCCTGAGGGTCCTCGGTGCTGGGGGTCAGCCAGACTGTGCCCACCATGCAGGGAACGCAGGGGAAGGGAGCTGGGGAGCAGCACAGCAGGAGCAGACAGAAGGGCTGTGAGCGCGGCAGCGACCCTGCACAGCGCTCACCCGAGAACCCCCTGCTCAAACTGGCAGTGCCGCAGCCACACACAAGCTCGGGCCCTTCCTGATCCTGGGCCGAGGCCAGGCTCCCCACAGCCAGCCCTCCTCAGGTCCTGACACTGCACGGATGGCCGATTTTGGCCAGGGTGCCCCATGCCAACGCTCCTACGGCTCAGCTCTCCTCAAGGAGTACAAGAAAAAATTTCTAACTCTTTGGAGTCAGGGCTGGGATTGCCACACGCTGGCACAAGCAACTGGAACCAGAGGGGAGACCCGAGGTGCTGCCACCACCAAAGGTAAGAGATCCTCATTTGAAAAATCTCACTTGAGGGTGGCCGTCTCCTCCCATGTGGCTCCTTGGAGGAGCAGAAAGCTCGGGTCGAGCTCCGGAGTCCCCTCTGGGGGTGAGGATGAGTTGTCTCCCCGTGGATGGGCCCAGGGTTGGAGGGCACAGGGCTGAAGCTCTGTCTTCTCGGGGACAGCCAAGCCTCACCTTCTGTCCTTTGCCATGTACAGGCCTCAGCTTCTTCCTCCCTCAGATTTGTCTGGGGCCAGAAGCCGAAGGAGAGAAGGCTCTCAGTTAACGGTTAACCGGTGCACGGTTAACGGTTGGACCTGATCATCTTGTTAGCATTCACGAAGACACATAAGCCACAAAGTGATGATATGAAGGTGCTTTTATTAGGCGCTGGAAGTTAGGGGCATGCCTGCCCAAATCTAACTTCGTCTGATTTGTTCACTCAGTTCTCTTTTATCTCCTAAAATATTACATATGCATTAAGTTTTACAACACATCTATGCATATTCATTTCCTAGCTCCTCCTAGCCCCGCTTTGTATGCTAATTATCTAATCAGTCCTTCTGTGCTTGCATATCACTCTCTGGTGGTCGTCCGGGTGGTCGTCGGGATGAAGTAAGATGTCTTCATCAGAGCTGAACTTTTTACCTTTACCTACCAGTAAATTCTCTGATGATTGCCCGTGTGGGATCTGTACCACTTGTGTCCATGGTACCTGGTCCTCCCTTTTTCTTCTAGATCCTTTTTGGTGGGCTACCAATATCCCTTTATCCAATTTTGGATATACCAATGTTTCTCTTATCCCATAATCTGTGCTATTTTCATGTGTTACTATGCACCGGTAGTTTCCTTCGTTGACATTAGTAACACTAAACAGGGTTAGGGTGGTAGCTCCTCTCAGTTGTAGGCCCAGTTCTGGGGTATTACTTACGTACGCCTTCCCCTTCCGTGCAGCCTTCAATCCTGTATTGTCCCCGGCTGTGTTTATGTCTATTTCCTGGCTCTGTCCGGAGTCATTTATTTTCCCCCAGACCACCTGTAGAGAGCTAATTGTTATTGGTTTATCGTCGTGCATTCCACATTCCAAAGTAACATTTTCTCCTTTGAATATTTCCTCTTTCTTATATTTTTCTGGTATTTCTAGGAGCCCAATTACAAGGTATTTACACAAAACAATTACTGTTGTCGTTACCGTTGTTAAGAACCCCGACATTGTATGGTTATATGCGCCTCATCTGTAGTTTTGTATCTCCGATTGCTCGCACCGACCAAAGTTCAGGAACCTTTTTCACCCGAGTGTAATGAATCCAAGCATCCACCCCTTCTACCTTTACAGCTGTAAAAGTAGTCAATAATACTTGATAAGGTTCGGCCCACCGTTCTTTCAGGGGTTCTTCATTCCAGTTTTTGATGTACACTCGGTCGCCTGGCTGAATGTCGTGGACAGGGTTTTCCAGTGACAACGGTCGGTTCCACACCAAAACACTTCGATGTTGAGCTAAAGTTTTGCCAAGAGACAATACATAATTATAAACATCCTGGTTCCCTGTTATGTGCATATTAGGATTTGGTTCTGAGGATTCATAAGGCTTTCCATATATAATCTCGTATGGGCTTACTGCCATTCCACTCCTTGGCTTTATCCTTATTCTCAGTAAGGCTATAGGCAAAGCTTGTGGCCATTGTATTTTGGCTTCCTGGCAGATTTTACTGATCTGTCCCTTTAGGGTTTGGTTCACCCTTTCTACCTGTCCACTAGATTGGGGTCCCCATGCAGTATGTAAATGCCAAGAAATTCCTAATAGCCGGCTTACGTCTTTAACCACAGATGCAACAAAGTGCGGTCCCCTATCCGAGGATATTCCTAACGGTACCCCGAACCTCAGAATGATTTCCCGCAAGAACCATTTTACTGTCTCTTTAGCTTGATTGGTGCGACAGGGAAGGGCTTCTGGCCATCCGGAAAAGGTGTCAACCCCTACTAACAAATACCTATATCCCCTAGTCCTAGGTAACTCTACAAAATCAACTTGCCAGTAATCTCCTGGTTCTATCCCTACTCTCACTCTTCCCATTTCAGCATGTTTTCTTGCTACTGGATTATTTTTCAAACAAATCTCACACTTTGACGTTACTGATTTTGCCACTGTTAACATATGTGTAGAGATAATGCTACGTTTTAAAAATGTTACCATTGCCTCTGCACCCCAGTGACACTCATTATGTCTTGTCTGAAGTATTTCTCGCATCACCAAGGGGGGTATTACTACCTGGCCCGTAGCGGTCACATACCATCCATCAGAGTTCTTTCGGGCCTTTAGGAGATTTGCTAATTTCTCATCCTCTGGCGAATATCTTGCTTCCTTGGGAAGATTAAGACGAGCGGGGCCTACCTTGAGTGGTACCAGAGCCATCACATTCCACACCTTCTGAGCAATTTGTCGAGCTGCTCGATCTGCCAACCGATTCCCTTCTGATATCTTTGAGGTTCCTCCTTGATGGGCTTTGCAGTGCATGATAGCCACTTGTTTTGGTTTTTGTACCGCATTTATCAGACTTAACACCTCCTCGTGATATTGGATTATATCACGATTATATTGGCCCCTTGTGAGGACAACAGCCCTCTTTCTTTCCATAATACTCCATGAACGTGGACCACTCCAAAGGCATACTTTGAATCTGTCCAAATATTTCCCATCTTTCCTTTACTCAGTTCCAGTGCTCGAGTTAGGGCTAACAGTTCTGCTCGCTGTGCTGATGTTCCAGGTGGTAAAGGTTTTGCTTCGATTACTGTCTTCAGGATTGTTACTGCATACCCTGCATATCGTGCTCCATTCTTCACAAAACTACTACCATCAGTAAAAAGTTCCCAGTCATACCTTTCAAGGGGTACATCCTTCAAATCTTCAATCAAATCCATTCAGATCTTCAATCTCAGAGATCTTCTCCAACCTAAGTGATTCCATGATAGTTCAGCAAGTGTCAAACTGTCCAAACAAATTCTGTCATACAAAAAGGCAGAAGTAAGTCCTTTAAAAGGTTATAGTTATAATTTGGAAAGAAGGAAGATCAGCTATTAAGACTAGAGATGTAAATCCTAGAAAGGGAAAATGCTAAAAGAGTTTGGAAGAAATCTTCTGACTGGTCTTAAACGCTCCGTTGCACTTCGAGGGAAACTCATTAACTCTTTAAGGACTGAAGCTGAAAGTACAAGTTTTGTGTCCTGAAGGGCATAAAATTATTGGAGAGTGTCCAGAGGAGGTTGCTGAAGATGGTGAAAGGTCTGGTGGGCAAGAGGTGTGAGGAGCAGCTGAAGTCTCTTGGTTTGTTCAGCCGAGAGAAGAGGCGACTGAGGGGAGGCCTCATGGCGGCCCTCAGCTTCCTGAGGAGGGGAGTGGAGGGGCAGGCGCTGATCTCTTCTCTCTGGGGACGCGAGGGAACAGCACGGAGCTGGGACAGGGCAGGTTCAGGCTGGGCGTTAGGAAAGGGTTCTTCCCTGTGAGGGTGGCTGCCAATACTGATGCCTTGTTTGAGAAGCGTCCCATGGTGGTGGTTCTTCCAAATCCAGGTCACAGAAGAAGCAGAGAAACAGCCTGCATGTTTTCCTTGCAGCAATGTCTTGACAGGCACTTTGTGAAAGCCAGCAGACACAGGCGCTGAGGAGAGAGGAGGCTTGTGAGAAAGCTGCATTTGCTCAGCATTTTCTGGCTGATGTTGTGGCCTCAGTCTGCAGCACTCTTGCTGAGAGCGGCTCTTCCTGTGACTCAGCTGAGAGAGCTTTGTAATTTCTTTCCTTCTTTTTCCGTGTGCTAGCGCCCAAAGTACGAAGATGATGGCAATGCTGAACACAGAGGGCTCCTGGTTTTGAGAGCCCTTCTGCCCCTTTCTTAAGAATTTCCTGAGTAAGGGAGAAATGAGTGGACAGGAGAAACTGGACGCTCCTGTTGTCTCACTCCCAAGCCCTCATGCAGGTCGAGGGGGCTCTGGCCCATCTCCGTGATGGTGGGGAACTGCAGGAAACAGCCAGGGCCAGAGAGGTTTCACAAAGCTCACCCCTTTAGCTATTGATCAATCTTCTGCTTTTGTTAGTTCAGCAACACCTCTGTTCTGGTTTGGTTTTGCAGCACTGAATTCTTTCTCTGCATTTCTCTGAATGCTTTCTCTAGGAAGTCAGTACACACCCAGACCGACTGCCCGTCCAAACATGCGGCAGTTCAGGTCTCCGGATGCGGGGAGTGTCTGAGCCTCTTGCTGCCATCGGCGGGGGGCAGAGAGACTGCTTGCGTGAGGTGCGAGCAGGTGGACGACCTGGTCCGCATGGTGGCGGAGCTCAAGGAGGAGGTGCAGAGGTTGAGGGATATCAGGGAGTGCGAGCGGGAGATAGACTGGTGGAGCGACTCCCTGCAGGACTGGAGGGAGAGGGACCAGGGTGAGACGCTCCAAAGGGGGGTGGACCCCCTGCCCTGTCGCCATCGGGCAGAGGGAGGGGACCTGCGAGTTGAGGAGGAATGGAGACAGGTCCCTGCTCGACCTCGCAGGAGATGCCCTCCCCTTCCGGTGCCGCCTTCCCAGGTGCCCTTGAACAATAGGTTTGAGGCCCTGGAGCTGGAGAGACCGGTGGGTGAGGATGAGGTAGGAAGCCTACCCAGGAGGATGCCTGAGGTGAGGAAGTTGACTCCACGCCTCAGGACTGCCTCCACCAAGAAAGAAAGAAGGGTGATCGTTGTGGGCGACTCCCTCCTCAGGGGAATGGAGGGCCCTATTTGTTGGCCTGACCCCACACATAGGGAAGTCTGCTGCCTCCCTGGGGCCAGGGTCAGAGACATTACCAGGAAGCTTCCAAACCTGGTTCGCCCCTCTGACTATTACCCGCTTTTGATAGTCCAGGCTGGCAGCGACGATGTTGAAAAGAGAAGCCTCAAGGCTATCAAACAGGACTATAGGGGGCTGGGACGATTGGTGGAGGGAGCGGGAGTGCAGGTGGTGTTTTTGTCCATCCCTACGGGGGAAGGGAGAGGCACGGAGAGGACATGGAAAGCTCACGTGGTTAATAGGTGGCTCAGAGGCTGGTGCCAGCACAGAAATTTTGGGTTTTTTCACCATGGGGAGCTTTACTCGGCACCCGGCCTGATGGCCCCAGACGGGTCCCTATCTCCAAGGGGAAAACGGATCCTAGGCCAGGAGCTGGCGGGGCTCATAGAGAGCGCTTTAAACTAGGTAAGAAGGGGGACGGGGCTCAAACAAGGCTTGTTGGAGCTGTGCCGGGGGAAACAATGGCTAGGCCGGGGAAGAAGGCGATGGCCCAGCTGAAGTGCATCTACACTAATGCACGCAGCATGGGTAACAAACAGGAGGAGCTGGAAGCCATCGTGCAGCAGGCAGGCTAGGACTTGGTTGCCATCACGGAGACGTGGTGGGACCGCTCCCACGACTGGAGTGCTGCAATGCCTGGCTATCGGCTCTTCAGGAGGGACAGGCAGCACAGAGGGGGTGGTGGCGTGGCTCTCTACATCAGAGAATCTTTTGATGTTGTGGAACTCCAGGCTGGGAATGATAAGGTTGAAACCCTGTGGGTTAGGATCCGCGGGAAGGCCGGCAAGGCTAGCATCCTGGTCGGGGTCTGTTATAGACCGCCGAACCAGGATGAGGAGACGGATGAGGAGTTTTATAGGCAACTGACAGAAGTTGCAAAATCGTCGGCGCTTGTCCTCGTGGGGGACTTCAACTTCCCGGACATATCCTGGAAACACAACACGGCACAGAGAAAGCAGTCTAGGAGGTTTCTGGAGAGCGTGGGAGATAGCTTCCTGACGCAGCTGGTCAGTGAACCTACCAGGGGTGGTGCCCCGCTAGACCTTCTCTTCACAAACAGAGAAGGACTGGTGGGAGATGTGGTGGTCGGAAACTGTCTTGGGCAGAGTGACCACGAAATGGTAGAGTTCTCTATTCTTGGTGAGGCCAGGAAGGGGACCAGTAAAACTGCTGCATTGGACTTCCGGAGGGCTGACTTTGAGCTGCTCAGGACGCTGGTGGGCCGAGTCCCTTGGGAGGCGGTTCTGAAGGGCAGAGGAGTCCAGGAAGGCTGGGCGCTCCTCAGGAAGGAAATCGTGATGGCACAGGAGCGGTCCGTCCCCACGTGTCCAAAGACGAGCCGGCATGGAAGAAGACCGGCCTGGCTCAACAGAGAGTTGCGGCTTGTGCTTAGCAGAAAAAAGAGGGTTTATAATCTTTGGAGAAAAGGGCAGGCCACTGAGGAGGACTACAAGGATGTAGCGAGGCTGTGCAGGGAGAAAATTAGAAAGGCCAAAGCTCATCTGGAGCTCAACCTGGCTACTGCCGTTAAAGACAACAAAAAATCCTTTTACAAATATATCAACGCGAAACGGAGGACTAAGGAGAATCTCCATCCTTTACTGGATGCGAGGGGAAACCTAGTTACTAAGGATGAGGAAAAGGCTGAGGTGCTTAATGCCGCCTTTGCCTCAGTCTTTAGCGGCAATACCGGTTGTTCTCTGGATACCCAGTGCCCTGAGCTGGTGGAAGGGGATGGGGAGCAGGATGTGGCCTTCGCTATCCATGAGGAAATGGTTGGCGACCTGCTACGGAGCTTGGATGTGCGCAAGTCGATGGGGCCGGATGGGATGCACCCGAGGGTACTGAAAGAACTGGCGGAGGAGCTGGCCGAGGCACTTTCCATCATTTATCGGCAGTCCTGGCTATCGGGGGAGGTCCCAGTTGACTGGCGGCTAGCCAATGTGACGCCCATCTATAAGAAGGGCCGCAGGGCAGACCCGGGGAGCTATAGGCCTGTCAGTTTGACCTCAGTAAGGCTTTTGACACCGTTCCCCACAACATTCTCCTCAAGAAACTGGCTGCTCGGGGCTTGGACTGGCGTACGCTTCGCTGGGTTAGAAACTGGCTGGATGGCCGGGCCCAGAGAGTTGTGGTGAATGGAGTCAAATCTGGTTGGAGGCCGGTCACTAGTGGTGTCCCCCAGGGCTCGGTACTGGGGCCGGTCCTCTTTAATATCTTTATCGATGATCTGGATGAGGGCGTCCAGTGCACCCTCAGTAAGTTTGCAGATGACACCAAGCTAAGTGCGTGTGTCGATCTGCTCAAGGGCAGGAAGGCTCTGCAGGAGGATCTGGATAGGCTGGAGCGATGGGCTGAGGTCAACTGTATGAAGTTCAACAAGGCCAAGTGCCGGGTCCTGCACCTGGGGCGCAACAACCCCAAGCAGAGCTACAGGCTGGGAGATGAGTGGCTGGAAAGCTGCCTGGCCGAGAGGGACCTGGGAGTATTGGTTGATAGTCGGCTGAATATGAGCCAGCAGTGTGCCCAGGTGGCCAAGAAGGCCAACGGCATCCTGGCCTGCATAAGAAGCAGTGTGGCCAGCAGGTCTAGGGAAGTGATTGTGCCCCTGTACTCGGCTCTGGTGAGGCCGCACCTCGAGTACTGTGTTCAGTTTTGGGCCCCTCGCTACAGGAAGGACATGGACGTGCTCGAGCGAGTCCAGAGAAGGGCGACCAAGCTGGTGAGGGGTCTGGAGAACAAGCCTTACGAGGAGCGGCTGAGGGAGCTGGGCTTGTTCAGCCTGGAGAAGAGGAGGCTCAGGGGCGACCTTATCGCTCTCTACAGTTACCTTAAAGGAGGCTGTAGAGAGGTGGGGGTTGGTCTGTTCTCCTACGTGCCTGGTGACAGGACGAGGGGGAATGGGCGAAAGTTGCGACAGGGGAGTTTTAGGTTGGATGTTAGGACGTACTTCTTTACCGAAAGGGTTATTAAGCATTGGAACGGGCTGCCCAGGGAGGTGGTGGAGTCACCATCCCTGGAGGTCTTTAAAAGACGTTTAGATGTAGAGCTTAGCGATATGGTTTAGTGGAGTACTTAGTGTTAGGTCGGAGGTTGGACTCGATGATCTTGAGGTCTCTTCCAACCTAGAAATCTGTGATACTGTGATACTGTGAATTCATTAGAGAGCAGAAGTGGGGGACAGCCCTGCTCTTGTGAGAGAGCCTGAGGAACCCCTAACAGTGCCGAAGGGCAGCAAAAGTACGATTGATACCAAGATCATGTAAAATCCTTTTTTCTCTCTTTCTCTTCCCCCATTTCTTTTTTATGTATTTACTTATTTATTTATTTTGAGGGGATGCATGAATGAGAACCCTTTATTGTAAATACCGTGCATCTGAAAAGGTGAGCCTTCAGGCAGACGTACTGGCAAGCTTTGGCTCAGCCCCAGAACTACATCATCGTTGGCATAAGCACGACTGGTTGGGCAGAGGGCTGTGACTGGAGTGCTGCGAGGGACGGTTCTAGGCTCATCAGGAGGGATAGGCAGGGCAGGTGAGGCAGGGGGCTGGCGCAATGACACGGTTGAGAGCCTCTGAGTGAGGATTAAGGGACAAACCAATAATGCGGATGTTGTTGTGGGAGTTGGAGACGGCCTCCCATCCCGAGTGACTACACGGATGGGTGGTTCAACAAGGAATTAGGCAATGTCTCCAGATCAGCTGCCCTTGTCCCTAAGTGGGTGGGTGACTTTGGGTTGCCAGATGTTAGCAGGGAATGACAAGAAGCAGACACAAACAGGTCCAGGAAATTCCTAAAGCACCTCGATGATAACTTCTTGATCCAGGTACTAAGGGAGCTGACTCGGAAAGGTGCCCTTCTAGATTGCTGCTTGTAAACCGAGAATGTCTCCTGCGTGAAGTGGCGAATGGCAGCCATCTTGGCTACGGTGGCCACAAAGACGTCGAGCTGAAAATCTTTGGTGATAGGAAGAAAACTGCCAGTAAAACTTCCACCAGTGGCTGTGCCACTGCCGCAGACTCACCACCGGGTGCCGCCTCAGCACAGGTTGGTGGAGCCAGAGTGCTCTGGGGGGGTGGTGGTGGGATTTGTGTCCCCTCATCTTTGGGGAGCACCACGTTGTCCTCTGAGGGGAGTGGCGGCTGCCCCCTGCTCCTGGTCAGGTTCCAGGGAGCAGGGAGCAGCTGCCCCGGGAGCGGAGGATTCAGGAGAAGCGGTGGTGGGGGACCGGGGTGGGTGGGGGCCTGCAGCAGGCAGGAGCCTGTGGGGTGCAGGGGCTCCCTGTGCGGCATGGCCCCCAGGCCTCAGCTCCAGCGGCTGTGGGGCACCAGTGTCCCCATCACCATGGGCTGACCCCAGACACAGATGGGGGGACACGGAGGAGCAGCGGGTAGGGGCAGCACCGCAGGTGGGAGCAGCACCACACGAACTGTGAGCCCGGCACCCCAGACCAGGCATTGGCCTTAGGCAGCGGGTGGAGGATGGTGGGGATGTGAGCGGGCTGGTATGGGATCAGCATCGCTCCAGGGATGGGGGCAGCAAGCAGGCCCTGGAGACAGGGGTGGGGGTAGTTTGGGGTACTTTCAGGTTAGTAGGGTTTCCTTGGTTTTCCACCTCCTCTCTTTTGCAGGGGTGCCAATGCTGCTCCCGTCTGTGGTGGAAGCGGGCCCTGTGGTACCGCCACTGGTACCATGGAGCTGTGATGGGGAGCCAATGGGCCGGCTGTCTGTAGGGGTCCCCAGGAGGTGCCTGTCTGGGGTGTTCGCGGTGGGTTGGGGGATGCTGGGGCTGGGGCTGCTGGTACTGGAGTTGCCAATACCAGCATGGGCTGGGGAAGCTGGGGCTGGGCGTGCTGGCACCAAGTTGGGGATGCTGCTACCAGTCCTGGACAGAGATGCCGGTAGTGGTGCTGGGACCTTGTGGAGATACCAATAGTGGAGCTGGGGGCAATCAGGGTGCTGGAGGTGGTACTGGAAGCGGGACAGTGATGTTGGTACTCGGGTGGTGATGCTCTTACTGGGGCCATGTTGCTGGTACTAGGACAGATTTGGTGGGGCATCTCCACTGGTACTGGGATGCTGATGCTTGTACTGGGACAGCAGTGCACGTAGTGGGACAGCTGTGCTTGGAACTGGGACGGTGATTGTGCACCTCAAAGACTGGTCAGCCCCTAGGAAGTAATGGCTGCATTCAGAGGCGGGGAAGAAGAAAAAACAGGTTCAACAAAAAGAGCAAAGATCAGCCACGCTTCTCACGGCATCTGCCTTTGCAAAGGCAAGTGCCCTTCAAAGCCCACAGACATCGTGTCAGCTCCTTCAACTGGCTGCCAGCCTGCGACTTGCCACCCGCAGAGCATGAATGCCATCACCTTGGCAATTCAGGAAATCATTAGGTAACATTCCCTAGTCTCAAAGACAGATTCTGTAGCCGGATAAATCACCATTGGAAATCGGGTAAAACAAGAGTTTTACTTGAAAGCCTATGAGCAAGAAGTGTAAGCTGAAATGCAGAATTTCTTCAGAACTTTGCTGTGACACTGTGCCAAGCCGTGAGGTCACAACACCTCTCCGTGATGCTGCGAGGGCCATGAGGTCCCAACGCTGCTCCGTGACACCGTGAGGGCTGCAAGGTCACAATAGCTCTCGGTGATGCAGTGCTGGGCCGTGAGGTCCTGACACCCCATTGTGACGCTGGGTCAGGCCACAGGCACTGCTCCGCACCGGTCCTGACAGCAGCACTAGCTGCAGCTGCAGCGGCGGTGGTGGAAGCATGGTGCGAGTGTGGGGAGCCACGGCCCCTGCCTGCGTCCTCTTCCTCCTCCTGGTGGCCCTGTGTGCCTGGGGTGCCCAGGCTGCGCCATGGCGACCACCGGGAGCAGGTGGGTGGGCAGGGCCGGGGCCAACACCAAACCCTGGGCGGCATGGTGCTGCGCGGCACGCATATGGATGGAGGGGACGGGGACGGGATAGCAGCAGGGCCGGGCGGGCACCGCGGGCAGGGGGCAGGCAGGAGGCAGAAGCCCCGCAGGGTGGCACGGTGGGGCCGTGGCTGCTGCGGGGTTGTTTCCTGCCGGGGGGGCCGTGAGTGGCGCTGGGGCCGAGAAGCCTGGGTCTGAGCCCCTGTGGGGCTGAGGCCGCTGGCCCCTCTTGGGAAACTTCCACCTGCATCTTTGTCCCGTGACATTGCCTCAGCCCCCTCAGTCACTGCAGGGTGCTGGGGAAGAGGGAGAGCACAGCATGCCATGGCAACTTCTCTCATCTCTGCTTGATTTTAGATGATGATGGTGTTGCTTCTCCATATCCAGCTTCTCAGCTGGATCATGGTTTGGAGCCTCAGGAGGATCCCCGAGGTACGTTGCGAGTGTGCTTCCTTGAAGGAAGATGGCTAATGGGCTGTAATAGTTTATTCAGGGTCTTCCAAGTGCGTTTGTGCCTTGAGGGGGCTTGCACAAATGAGCCCTGAATATTTCTTCACTTGGAGAGATGCCACCCCTGCCCCTCTCCACAGAGAGGGAAGAACCCAGGCTTTTCTTCCTATTTGGGCCATGTCATTACCTGAGCCCCAGCCAGTGCCTCCCGGTCACTGAGGAAGAGGCAGGCCCCAAGAGGCAATGGAAGCTCCCCTTACCTGTGTCTGATCCCACTTGTGCCCACAGGCAGTACTGGTCAAGTGCCTCCATGGAATCCTGCTCCTGAGCCTGCCAGTATGGGTCCCACAGGTGGTAAGTTGTCCGTGTTCATTTCCTTGCTGTTTGTTAACGGTCTGTTGAGCTAGCTCAGCAAGGGTTCAGCTGCTCACTGGCCAGGGGGCTTCTCCATGACAAACATGGATGATCATTTTTCCCGGGGTCTGCACGCTCCCCCTGCAGTGGGGTCTTCCTTTGTGTCCAGCAGAGATCTTCCCGTAAGAAACACCTGAGGGGCCACACCTTTGGCGGCATGCTCCCTGCGGGGTGTTGCGCACAGCCTGGAGAGAGGATTTGGGAAGAGGCCAAGAGGGAGCCTCCAGCTCAGCAGGCCCCTTTGCGGCTTTGGAAATCCTGGCTCGTGTCTGGGTCCCACATCCTTGCCTGAGCCCCCTCCAGTCGCTGCAGGTCACTAAGGAAGAGGTAGATCACACCATGCAAGGGGAATGTTTCTCTTCTGTGCTTGATTGCAGCAGTTCTCGTAGGCTCTGGCTACTCGACACCTCAGCCTGATGTGGACCACGAGCCTCAGGTTAATCTGCCAGGTAAGTCAGCGGAAGGAAGGAGCATCTAGGTGCTGCAGAGCCAGCAGGCACCTTGCGCTTGAGTTGAGACCTGGGGTGGGCACGGGGAGGGCCCTTCTCCGGGCGGCTCCACGCATGCTTAGTTTGTACCAGCACGGTGCCACTGCAGGCACCCAGCAACTGTTTGCAAGATGCTCTTGAGTGGCAGGGAGAGACGAGTACCATGGAGCAGTCCCCTCTTTGAACTGCATTCTCTGTCACTCTGGTCAGAAGGAGTATGTTGACGTAGTTCACAGGAGGGACTCCACTTGTGTTTACAGATGGGACCGAAGGCAAAGGTGATCCAGGTTCCCAGATGGGTTCCAGGACTGAAGCTCTGGGAGATGGCCTGGGTAAGTTGTGGCTTTTGACTTCCTTTGAGAGCTGCCAGTTCAAAGCCCAAACGTCAGCCAGGCATCTCTGCAGGTGGGAGGGTATAGACCGGCACGTGTGTGTGCCCTGTCAAGGCACGAGCCCTGGTATGCTCTCCTACTGAGCTATTGATGTAGATGGCGCTGGGACAGAAACTTCTCACGGGTCTTTGGTTGCAGAAGTGTCCCCAGGGAGGGCTTTGCCAGATCCTCGGCTGCTTCCGGCGCTGGAGCCCAGCTGGTATCCCAGGGGTGGGTAGTCATTTCACTGACTTCACAAACTAAGCCCTGGTTCTCCAAATTGCACTGGTGCCAAAGTTAACTTCCTACTTTCTCTTCAGGTCCTCTAAGAGCAAAGGACAATGCTGAAATAAGAAAATCTTCCCCAACATCCTCTGACATCGTAGAGGATATCATAAAGGAGTTAAAGGAGGCAGCACCTGGTGGGTATATTTCTCTCTGTCCACCATAAATCTTGGGAAGCTGACGTTCTAAATCCATGTGTGGACGCACCGTAACCTGCACAGCAGGAAGGGATGGATCAGAGCGGAGACACTCAATTTCACACCTAGCAGGCACTGGTGAGCCTCAGAGAAGGCCGAGAGCCTCTGCTGCCGCTTGTGGGTCACGCCGTGTCCCAGGGGCAGCTGCTAGCCCAGCATTACCATTACTGGTCCGAGCTGTTCCGTGCAAACATTGGTATCCAGCCAGCAGCAAAGGGCTTCTGCTGAACTTGTGTTCAGCTCCCGCACAGCGCTGCTTGCAGCTGGGCGAGTTCAAGGCAGGAGGCACATCCCAAGCAGTGCTTGCTGTCCCCTGAGCAGGGAGACACATGTCACCAGAGGGAAGAGCACCCTTGGGCAGAGGAGGGAAAGCGCAGGCAGATTTGGGGCAGCGGCTGGGATCGAAGCAGCCCAGCCCAGCCCTCTCGTTCTCCTTGATGTCTGAGGATTCTCGGTGACAGCCTGCAGGCAGGGGCGAGTTCAAGCTGCACACCCAGCTTGATGCCCGACCCCTAACTTGTAGGAGCTGAAAGGAAAGGCACTTACCTCAGTCTCAGCTGATTTAGCTGTCCACTTCTAGTTGGGTTTCAAATGACTTGGCCAAACGTCTTGGGATGGAGTCAGCATAATGGGATGGACATGCTTCTCAGAAGGGCTGTTCCTGCCTCTGAACTGGATGCAGCTTTTTTATGTCCTCTTTGAAGGCACGAATTGAGCGTCATCTTGCAGTGTACCAAAAATGCACTATGTGCGATGTGAACAAGAAGATCTCCTGCAATCTCCTGGTCTCGCAGCAGGCCAGATTTTGCTGTCTGTGCTGGTAGACTGCCAGGAGTCGAACACTTAGATTTTTCTTTGTGAATGACATGTTGTTTGGAGTAGTGAGTACCTCCCCCAGAAGCCCAGGCCGTAGCTTCTAAACTTTAGGGATGTCTTTTGAGAAGCACTACCTTCCAAAGATACCGTCCTCGAAAGGAGGAGCAGTTCCTTATAGTCACACTGTCCTGCTTTCTTTCTAAAGGGCTGGTTAGAGAGACTGTGCCGAAGGAGGTGCTTTGGCAACGAAGCGGTCGCAGGCTGCCGCTCCCTGGCAAAAGAACAGAGGCAATGAAGTCAACTGCCACACGAGGTAAAGGCTGTTTCTTGGTCATCCGCTGTCACCAGCCAGAACCAGCATGCGTGTGCAGGTTCTTGCCCTGGTACCCGCTCTTGCAGCTCATGTCAGCAGCCAAACCCAAGAGTGTCAGTAGGCAGCAAGTGTTGCAGAGGAAGGCAGGAGTGGCTCCCTGAGGATGGCTGTCTTCCCCGGGCTGTGACAGCATGTGACAGCAGTGCAGCGGAGAGACGCTCACAAAGCTCTGTGGCTGTGGTTAGAGAGGGGTCACCCCCCAGCGCACCAAGTTCCCAGGGATTTTGGAACTTTGCTCTTGGGGGAACGAGGCCGTCAGAAGCCCATTGAGCAGACGATGGGAAACGGGACCCCTCCTGTGAGCTGAGGCCCAGAGTGATGCCCTGACCCAGTGAAAACGGGGCACTGCCATAGAGCTACTGATGTAGGTGTCGATGTGACAGAAACTTCTCACGGGTCTTTGGTTGCAGAAGTGTCCCCAGGGAGGGCTTTGCCAGATCCTCGGCTGCTTCCGGCGCTGGAGCCCAGCTGGTATCCCAGGGGTGGGTAGTCATTTCACTGACTTCACAAACTAAGCCCTGGTTCTCCAAATTGCACTGGTGCCAAAGTTAACTTCCTACTTTCTCTTCAGGTCCTCTAAGAGCAAAGGACAATGCTGAAATAAGAAAATCTTCCCCAACATCCTCTGACATCGTAGAGGATATCATAAAGGAGTTAAAGGAGGCAGCACCTGGTGGGTATATTTCTCTCTGTCCACCATAAATCTTGGGAAGCTGACGTTCTAAATCCATGTGTGGACGCACCGTAACCTGCACAGCAGGAAGGGATGGATCAGAGCGGAGACACTCAATTTCACACCTAGCAGGCACTGGTGAGCCTCAGAGAAGGCCGAGAGCCTCTGCTGCCGCTTGTGGGTCACGCCGTGTCCCAGGGGCAGCTGCTAGCCCAGCATTACCATTACTGGTCCAAGCTGTTCCGTGAAAACTTTGGTATCCAGCCAGCAGAAACTGGCATGTGCTTGCAACTGTGCCCAGAATATGGTTCAAGGAGGAGCAGTTCCTTATAGTCACACTGTCCTGCTTTCTTTCTAAAGGGCTGGTTAGAGAGACTGTGCCGAAGGAGGTGCTTTGGCAACGAAGCGGTCGCAGGCTGCCGCTCCCTGGCAAAAGAACAGAGGCAATGAAGTCAACTGCCACACGAGGTAAAGGCTGTTTCTTGGTCATCCACTGTCACCAGCCAGAACCAGCATGCGTGTGCAGGTTCTTGCCCTGGTACCCGCTCTTGCAGCTCATGTCAGCAGCCAAACCCAAGAGTGTCAGTAGGCAGCAAGTGTTGCAGAGGAAGTCAGGAGTGGCTCCCTGAGGATGGCTGTCTTCCCCGGGCTGTGACAGCAGTGCAGCGGAGGGACGCTCACAAAGCTCTGTGGCTGTGGTTAGAGAGGGGTCACCTCCCAGCGCACCCAGTTCCCAGGGATTTTGGAACTTTGCTCTTGGGGGAACAAGGCCGTCAGAAGCCCACTGAGCAGACAATGGGAAACGGGACCCCTCCTGTGAGCTGAGGCCCAGAGTGATGCCCTGACTCAGTACAGATGGGGCACTGCCTCACTGGCACTCCTGGGCTCCCGAATTTTGTTCAGTTTTGTCCCTAAGGCTCCGAGTGTGCCTCGAGCAGCGAAGGTGGGCAAGCGCCTAAGAACTTTGAGAACTCCAAAGAGCTGGGGGAGCAAACCTGAGACACTGGGCTCTCAGCATTATGGCAGGGAAAACAAAGGATGGAGGGAAAACAAAGCTGAGAGGCAAAAGGGAGGCTCCAGAGTGCCTTGAGTTGCAGTGCCTTTGGCAGATTCCCCAGCTTCTGCTGAACCTCAGGAAGCATTGCGGCCTGAGGATTTTCACTTGCTCAAAGATGCTAACCAAATGAAACAGAACACTTCCTGGCAATGTCAGACCTCCTGTGAGATTACCAGTAGTGCGCAGGACACGGCAATGTCCACAATTGTTCTTGCAGGCGTGGATGGGGAGAACAATGCAAACACTGCAAAGCCCCAGAATTTCCGAAGGTACTGCATAGAAGGCGCTGTGGCAGTCTTGGTTCCCTTCCTCGTGCTTGTGACAGTTGCGTGCTGCGTGCTTATCTGGTGTTGGCGGCAGGAAAACCGGTGAGTTGTTGTTCCCCCGCTCCCTCTCCTCCTCTCCCCCTCCCAAATTCTTTACCGTATCTTTGTTAACATTATTATATGGCTGCTGCCAGCCAGGAAGCAGTTGTCGTTAGCGTATTGTGAAGTGAGCAGTTAGTTTTTGACCAGACTCTTCTGAAATTTCTGCTGTCCAGTGTTTTAGGTGGCCTCTAATTCCTGGGCATTCTGTTCTGGAGCCCATTTTTCTGTTGCTGGTCTTAGCGAAGCTTGGCCCTTCCGCAGCAAGAGCAGAGCCAGGGACAGCCGTAGGCAAAGCAAGGCCAGGAAGAGAAATGCAGGAGCTGAGAGAGAGTGCCATCAGAGAGAGAAGCGCAGCAGTGCCAGTTCCCCCCCAGCACAAGGCACCCTGTTCTGGGACGCCCTGAATTGCAGGTGTCCGCCTCAGCCAAGGTGTGCCAGCTCCTGGGAGCATGGGGATGAGCCCTGCCAGCTGCGGGCATTGCCTTGGAGAGGGGCAGTCAGTGTGTCACAGCCGCACCTGAGCGCTGCCAGCGTGCGTGTCTTCAGCACACACAGAGCTTGTGTGTTTAATTACACATCCCAAAGAGCGGATGGGCAGCACCTCACCGAACAGGGAGCCGAGGCCGTCACCTTGTTGGTCCAGGGCCAGGGCCGGGCAGGGAGCTGAGTACTGGTCCTTGCAAGGCGCTCTGAAAAAGGGCAGTCGGTGGCTGTGGTGACTGGGCCATGCAGAGCCCGGCTGTGGACCCCTGTCTCTGCGGGCGCCAGGTCTTCTTGCTGGGACAGCACGTGCAGAGCAGGCAGGTCAGGATGGCTGGCGAGGCACTGGGGAGGAGACAAGCTGGGGCAGGATGTGGAGGGGAGCAGAGTCCCAGCGGAGGGCACAGGGCACCCTGTTTTCTGCACAGAGCATGTGTGCCCACAGCTCACGCACAGCCGGATGCCTGCACCCCGCTGCCTCGCACCCGCCTGGCACCGCAGCCGCAGCACGGCCTCAGCAAATTCCTGTCTCCGCAGGCGCCTCGCCGCAGCCCAGGCAGCCCAGACTGACACCCGCAGCCGCTCCGTGAGCCCCTACAGGCAGCCTGACCACCGTCGTACGCCTGAGAGCCAGGCCCGACACCAGCGGCCACCATCAGTGCCTGGAAGACCGACCCGCCTGCCACCAGCCCGGCCTCCACGGCCCCCACGCACGGCAGCAGACCAATGGAAGGCACGCGACCGGCCCAGTATCCCCCAGTCCTCGTGGACACAGACATCACCTCCACGGCCCCCTCCACCCTCTTCCAAGGGCTGGGGCAGGCCCCCCCGGGATGCAGCCTTGGCCACACTTCCAATAAATATTGAATAATACAGCACAGCAGTCCGGGTCTTATGTACAGCAACACCCAGGAACCCACAGCAGGACTTTGTGACTGATCGAAAAGTAACCCTGAGGGTCCTCGGTGCTGGGGGTCAGCCAGACTGTGCCCACCATGCAGGGAACGCAGGGGAAGGGAGCTGGGGAGCAGCACAGCAGGAGCAGACAGAAGGGCTGTGAGCGCGGCAGCGACCCTGCACAGCGCTCACCCGAGAACCCCCTGCTCAAACTGGCAGTGCCGCAGCCACACACAAGCTCGGGCCCTTCCTGATCCTGGGCCGAGGCCAGGCTCCCCACAGCCAGCCCTCCTCAGGTCCTGACACTGCACGGATGGCCGATTTTGGCCAGGGTGCCCCATGCCAACGCTCCTACGGCTCAGCTCTCCTCAAGGAGTACAAGAAAAAATTTCTAACTCTTTGGAGTCAGGGCTGGGATTGCCACACGCTGGCACAAGCAACTGGAACCAGAGGGGAGACCCGAGGTGCTGCCACCACCAAAGGTAAGAGATCCTCATTTGAAAAATCTCACTTGAGGGTGGCCGTCTCCTCCCATGTGGCTCCTTGGAGGAGCAGAAAGCTCGGGTCGAGCTCCGGAGTCCCCTCTGGGGGTGAGGATGAGTTGTCTCCCCGTGGATGGGCCCAGGGTTGGAGGGCACAGGGCTGAAGCTCTGTCTTCTCGGGGACAGCCAAGCCTCACCTTCTGTCCTTTGCCATGTACAGGCCTCAGCTTCTTCCTCCCTCAGATTTGTCTGGGGCCAGAAGCCGAAGGAGAGAAGGCTCTCAGTTAACGGTTAACCGGTGCACGGTTAACGGTTGGACCTGATCATCTTGTTAGCATTCACGAAGACACATAAGCCACAAAGTGATGATATGAAGGTGCTTTTATTAGGCGCTGGAAGTTAGGGGCATGCCTGCCCAAATCTAACTTCGTCCGATTTGTTCACTCAGTTCTCTTTTATCTCCTAAAATATTACATATGCATTAAGTTTTACAACACATCTATGCATATTCATTTCCTAGCTCCTCCTAGCCCCGCTTTGTATGCTAATTATCTAATCAGTCCTTCTGTGCTTGCATATCACTCTCTGGTGGTCGTCCGGGTGGTCGTCGGGATGAAGTAAGATGTCTTCATCAGAGCTGAACTTTTTACCTTTACCTACCAGTAAATTCTCTGATGATTGCCCGTGTGGGATCTGTACCACTTGTGTCCATGGTACCTGGTCCTCCCTTTTTCTTCTAGATCCTTTTTGGTGGGCTACCAATATCCCTTTATCCAATTTTGGATATACCAATGTTTCTCTTATCCCATAATCTGTGCTATTTTCATGTGTTACTATGCACCGGTAGTTTCCTTCGTTGACATTAGTAACACTAAACAGGGTTAGGGTGGTAGCTCCTCTCAGTTGTAGGCCCAGTTCTGGGGTATTACTTACGTACGCCTTCCCCTTCCGTGCAGCCTTCAATCCTGTATTGTCCCCGGCTGTGTTTATGTCTATTTCCTGGCTCTGTCCGGAGTCATTTATTTTCCCCCAGACCACCTGTAGAGAGCTAATTGTTATTGGTTTATCGTCGTGCATTCCACATTCCAAAGTAACATTTTCTCCTTTGAATATTTCCTCTTTCTTATATTTTTCTGGTATTTCTAGGAGCCCAATTACAAGGTATTTACACAAAACAATTACTGTTGTCGTTACCGTTGTTAAGAACCCCGACATTGTATGGTTATATGCGCCTCATCTGTAGTTTTGTATCTCCGATTGCTCGCACCGACCAAAGTTCAGGAACCTTTTTCACCCGAGTGTAATGAATCCAAGCATCCACCCCTTCTACCTTTACAGCTGTAAAAGTAGTCAATAATACTTGATAAGGTTCGGCCCACCGTTCTTTCAGGGGTTCTTCATTCCAGTTTTTGATGTACACTCGGTCGCCTGGCTGAATGTCGTGGACAGGGTTTTCCAGTGACAACGGTCGGTTCCACACCAAAACACTTCGATGTTGAGCTAAAGTTTTGCCAAGAGACAATACATAATTATAAACATCCTGGTTCCCTGTTATGTGCATATTAGGATTTGGTTCTGAGGATTCATAAGGCTTTCCATATATAATCTCGTATGGGCTTACTGCCATTCCACTCCTTGGCTTTATCCTTATTCTCAGTAAGGCTATAGGCAAAGCTTGTGGCCATTGTATTTTGGCTTCCTGGCAGATTTTACTGATCTGTCCCTTTAGTGTTTGGTTCACCCTTTCTACCTGTCCACTAGATTGGGGTCCCCATGCAGTATGTAAATGCCAAGAAATTCCTAATAGCCGGCTTACGTCTTTAACCACAGATGCAACAAAGTGCGGTCCCCTATCCGAGGATATTCCTAACGGTACCCCGAACCTCAGAATGATTTCCCGCAAGAACCATTTTACTGTCTCTTTAGCTTGATTGGTGCGACAGGGAAGGGCTTCTGGCCATCCGGAAAAGGTGTCAACCCCTACTAACAAATACCTATATCCCCTAGTCCTAGGTAACTCTACAAAATCAACTTGCCAGTAATCTCCTGGTTCTATCCCTACTCTCACTCTTCCCATTTCAGCATGTTTTCTTGCTACTGGATTATTTTTCAAACAAATCTCACACTTTGACGTTACTGATTTTGCCACTGTTAACATATGTGTAGAGATAATGCTACGTTTTAAAAATGTTACCATTGCCTCTGCACCCCAGTGACACTCATTATGTCTTGTCTGAAGTATTTCTCGCATCACCAAGGGGGGTATTACTACCTGGCCCGTAGCGGTCACATACCATCCATCAGAGTTCTTTCGGGCCTTTAGGAGATTTGCTAATTTCTCATCCTCTGGCGAATATCTTGCTTCCTTGGGAAGATTAAGACGAGCGGGGCCTACCTTGAGTGGTACCAGAGCCATCACATTCCACACCTTCTGAGCAATTTGTCGAGCTGCTCGATCTGCCAACCGATTCCCTTCTGATATCTTTGAGGTTCCTCCTTGATGGGCTTTGCAGTGCATGATAGCCACTTGTTTTGGTTTTTGTACCGCATTTATCAGACTTAACACCTCCTCGTGATATTGGATTATATCACGATTATATTGGCCCCTTGTGAGGACAACAGCCCTCTTTCTTTCCATAATACTCCATGAACGTGGACCACTCCAAAGGCATACTTTGAATCTGTCCAAATATTTCCCATCTTTCCTTTACTCAGTTCCAGTGCTCGAGTTAGGGCTAACAGTTCTGCTCGCTGTGCTGATGTTCCAGGTGGTAAAGGTTTTGCTTCGATTACTGTCTTCAGGATTGTTACTGCATACCCTGCATATCGTGCTCCATTCTTCACAAAACTACTACCATCAGTAAAAAGTTCCCAGTCATACCTTTCAAGGGGTACATCCTTCAAATCTTCAATCAAATCCATTCAGATCTTCAATCTCAGAGATCTTCTCCAACCTAAGTGATTCCATGATAGTTCAGCAAGTGTCAAACTGTCCAAACAAATTCTGTCATACAAAAAGGCAGAAGTAAGTCCTTTAAAAGGTTATAGTTATAATTTGGAAAGAAGGAAGATCAGCTATTAAGACTAGAGATGTAAATCCTAGAAAGGGAAAATGCTAAAAGAGTTTGGAAGAAATCTTCTGACTGGTCTTAAACGCTCCGTTGCACTTCGAGGGAAACTCATTAACTCTTTAAGGACTGAAGCTGAAAGTACAAGTTTTGTGTCCTGAAGGGCATAAAATTATTGGAGAGTGTCCAGAGGAGGTTGCTGAAGATGGTGAAAGGTCTGGTGGGCAAGAGGTGTGAGGAGCAGCTGAAGTCTCTTGGTTTGTTCAGCCGAGAGAAGAGGCGACTGAGGGGAGGCCTCATGGCGGCCCTCAGCTTCCTGAGGAGGGGAGTGGAGGGGCAGGCGCTGATCTCTTCTCTCTGGGGACGCGAGGGAACAGCACGGAGCTGGGACAGGGCAGGTTCAGGCTGGGCGTTAGGAAAGGGTTCTTCCCTGTGAGGGTGGCTGCCAATACTGATGCCTTGTTTGAGAAGCGTCCCATGGTGGTGGTTCTTCCAAATCCAGGTCACAGAAGAAGCAGAGAAACAGCCTGCATGTTTTCCTTGCAGCAATGTCTTGACAGGCACTTTGTGAAAGCCAGCAGACACAGGCGCTGAGGAGAGAGGAGGCTTGTGAGAAAGCTGCATTTGCTCAGCATTTTCTGGCTGATGTTGTGGCCTCAGTCTGCAGCACTCTTGCTGAGAGCGGCTCTTCCTGTGACTCAGCTGAGAGAGCTTTGTAATTTCTTTCCTTCTTTTTCCGTGTGCTAGCGCCCAAAGTACGAAGATGATGGCAATGCTGAACACAGAGGGCTCCTGGTTTTGAGAGCCCTTCTGCCCCTTTCTTAAGAATTTCCTGAGTAAGGGAGAAATGAGTGGACAGGAGAAACTGGACGCTCCTGTTGTCTCACTCCCAAGCCCTCATGCAGGTCGAGGGGGCTCTGGCCCATCTCCGTGATGGTGGGGAACTGCAGGAAACAGCCAGGGCCAGAGAGGTTTCACAAAGCTCACCCCTTTAGCTATTGATCAATCTTCTGCTTTTGTTAGTTCAGCAACACCTCTGTTCTGGTTTGGTTTTGCAGCACTGAATTCTTTCTCTGCATTTCTCTGAATGCTTTCTCTAGGAAGTCAGTACACACCCAGACCGACTGCCCGTCCAAACATGCGGCAGTTCAGGTCTCCGGATGCGGGGAGTGTCTGAGCCTCTTGCTGCCATCGGCGGGGGGCAGAGAGACTGCTTGCGTGAGGTGCGAGCAGGTGGACGACCTGGTCCGCATGGTGGCGGAGCTCAAGGAGGAGGTGCAGAGGTTGAGGGATATCAGGGAGTGCGAGCGGGAGATAGACTGGTGGAGCGACTCCCTGCAGGACTGGAGGGAGAGGGACCAGGGTGAGACGCTCCAAAGGGGGGTGGACCCCCTGCCCTGTCGCCATCGGGCAGAGGGAGGGGACCTGCGAGTTGAGGAGGAATGGAGACAGGTCCCTGCTCGACCTCGCAGGAGATGCCCTCCCCTTCCGGTGCCGCCTTCCCAGGTGCCCTTGAACAATAGGTTTGAGGCCCTGGAGCTGGAGAGACCGGTGGGAGAGGATGAGGTAGGAAGCCTACCCAGGAGGATGCCTGAGGTGAGGAAGTTGACTCCACGCCTCAGGACTGCCTCCACCAAGAAAGAAAGAAGGGTGATCGTTGTGGGCGACTCCCTCCTCAGGGGAATGGAGGGCCCTATTTGTTGGCCTGACCCCACACATAGGGAAGTCTGCTGCCTCCCTGGGGCCAGGGTCAGAGACATTACCAGGAAGCTTCCAAACCTGGTTCGCCCCTCTGACTATTACCCGCTTTTGATAGTCCAGGCTGGCAGCGACGATGTTGAAAAGAGAAGCCTCAAGGCTATCAAACAGGACTATAGGGGGCTGGGACGATTGGTGGAGGGAGCGGGAGTGCAGGTGGTGTTTTTGTCCATCCCTACGGGGGAAGGGAGAGGCACGGAGAGGACATGGAAAGCTCACGTGGTTAATAGGTGGCTCAGAGGCTGGTGCCAGCACAGAAATTTTGGGTTTTTTCACCATGGGGAGCTTTACTCGGCACCCGGCCTGATGGCCCCAGACGGGTCCCTATCTCCAAGGGGAAAACGGATCCTAGGCCAGGAGCTGGCGGGGCTCATAGAGAGCGCTTTAAACTAGGTAAGAAGGGGGACGGGGCTCAAACAAGGCTTGTTGGAGCTGTGCCGGGGGAAACAATGGCTAGGCCGGGGAAGAAGGCGATGGCCCAGCTGAAGTGCATCTACACTAATGCACGCAGCATGGGTAACAAACAGGAGGAGCTGGAAGCCATCGTGCAGCAGGCAGGCTAGGACTTGGTTGCCATCACGGAGACGTGGTGGGACCGCTCCCACGACTGGAGTGCTGCAATGCCTGGCTATCGGCTCTTCAGGAGGGACAGGCAGCACAGAGGGGGTGGTGGCGTGGCTCTCTACATCAGAGAATCTTTTGATGTTGTGGAACTCCAGGCTGGGAATGATAAGGTTGAAACCCTGTGGGTTAGGATCCGCGGGAAGGCCGGCAAGGCTAGCATCCTGGTCGGGGTCTGTTATAGACCGCCGAACCAGGATGAGGAGACGGATGAGGAGTTTTATAGGCAACTGACAGAAGTTGCAAAATCGTCGGCGCTTGTCCTCGTGGGGGACTTCAACTTCCCGGACATATCCTGGAAACACAACACGGCACAGAGAAAGCAGTCTAGGAGGTTTCTGGAGAGCGTGGGAGATAGCTTCCTGACGCAGCTGGTCAGTGAACCTACCAGGGGTGGTGCCCCGCTAGACCTTCTCTTCACAAACAGAGAAGGACTGGTGGGAGATGTGGTGGTCGGAAACTGTCTTGGGCAGAGTGACCACGAAATGGTAGAGTTCTCTATTCTTGGTGAGGCCAGGAAGGGGACCAGTAAAACTGCTGCATTGGACTTCCGGAGGGCTGACTTTGAGCTGCTCAGGACGCTGGTTGGCCGAGTCCCTTGGGAGGCGGTTCTGAAGGGCAGAGGAGTCCAGGAAGGCTGGGCGCTCCTCAGGAAGGAAATCGTGATGGCACAGGAGCGGTCCGTCCCCACGTGTCCAAAGACGAGCCGGCATGGAAGAAGACCGGCCTGGCTCAACAGAGAGTTGCGGCTTGTGCTTAGCAGAAAAAAGAGGGTTTATAATCTTTGGAGAAAAGGGCAGGCCACTGAGGAGGACTACAAGGATGTAGCGAGGCTGTGCAGGGAGAAAATTAGAAAGGCCAAAGCTCATCTGGAGCTCAACCTGGCTACTGCCGTTAAAGACAACAAAAAATCCTTTTACAAATATATCAACGCGAAACGGAGGACTAAGGAGAATCTCCATCCTTTACTGGATGCGAGGGGAAACCTAGTTACTAAGGATGAGGAAAAGGCTGAGGTGCTTAATGCCGCCTTTGCCTCAGTCTTTAGCGGCAATACCGGTTGTTCTCTGGATACCCAGTGCCCTGAGCTGGTGGAAGGGGATGGGGAGCAGGATGTGGCCTTCGCTATCCATGAGGAAATGGTTGGCGACCTGCTACGGAGCTTGGATGTGCGCAAGTCGATGGGGCCGGATGGGATGCACCCGAGGGTACTGAAAGAACTGGCGGAGGAGCTGGCCGAGGCACTTTCCATCATTTATCGGCAGTCCTGGCTATCGGGGGAGGTCCCAGTTGACTGGCGGCTAGCCAATGTGACGCCCATCTATAAGAAGGGCCGCAGGGCAGACCCGGGGAGCTATAGGCCTGTCAGTTTGACCTCAGTAAGGCTTTTGACACCGTTCCCCACAACATTCTCCTCAAGAAACTGGCTGCTCGGGGCTTGGACTGGCGTACGCTTCGCTGGGTTAGAAACTGGCTGGATGGCCGGGCCCAGAGAGTTGTGGTGAATGGAGTCAAATCTGGTTGGAGGCCGGTCACTAGTGGTGTCCCCCAGGGCTCGGTACTGGGGCCGGTCCTCTTTAATATCTTTATCGATGATCTGGATGAGGGCGTCCAGTGCACCCTCAGTAAGTTTGCAGATGACACCAAGCTAAGTGCGTGTGTCGATCTGCTCAAGGGCAGGAAGGCTCTGCAGGAGGATCTGGATAGGCTGGAGCGATGGGCTGAGGTCAACTGTATGAAGTTCAACAAGGCCAAGTGCCGGGTCCTGCACCTGGGGCGCAACAACCCCAAGCAGAGCTACAGGCTGGGAGATGAGTGGCTGGAAAGCTGCCTGGCCGAGAGGGACCTGGGAGTATTGGTTGATAGTCGGCTGAATATGAGCCAGCAGTGTGCCCAGGTGGCCAAGAAGGCCAACGGCATCCTGGCCTGCATAAGAAGCAGTGTGGCCAGCAGGTCTAGGGAAGTGATTGTGCCCCTGTACTCGGCTCTGGTGAGGCCGCACCTCGAGTACTGTGTTCAGTTTTGGGCCCCTCGCTACAGGAAGGACATGGACGTGCTCGAGCGAGTCCAGAGAAGGGCGACCAAGCTGGTGAGGGGTCTGGAGAACAAGCCTTACGAGGAGCGGCTGAGGGAGCTGGGCTTGTTCAGCCTGGAGAAGAGGAGGCTCAGGGGCGACCTTATCGCTCTCTACAGTTACCTTAAAGGAGGCTGTAGAGAGGTGGGGGTTGGTCTGTTCTCCTACGTGCCTGGTGACAGGACGAGGGGGAATGGGCGAAAGTTGCGACAGGGGAGTTTTAGGTTGGATGTTAGGACGTATTTCTTTACCGAAAGGGTTATTAAGCATTGGAACGGGCTGCCCAGGGAGGTGGTGGAGTCACCATCCCTGGAGGTCTTTAAAAGACGTTTAGATGTAGAGCTTAGCGATATGGTTTAGTGGAGTACTTAGTGTTAGGTCGGAGGTTGGACTCGATGATCTTGAGGTCTCTTCCAACCTAGAAATCTGTGATACTGTGATACTGTGAATTCATTAGAGAGCAGAAGTGGGGGACAGCCCTGCTCTTGTGAGAGAGCCTGAGGAACCCCTAACAGTGCCGAAGGGCAGCAAAAGTACGATTGATACCAAGATCATGTAAAATCCTTTTTTCTCTCTTTCTCTTCCCCCATTTCTTTTTTATGTATTTACTTATTTATTTATTTTGAGGGGATGCATGAATGAGAACCCTTTATTGTAAATACCGTGCATCTGAAAAGGTGAGCCTTCAGGCAGACGTACTGGCAAGCTTTGGCTCAGCCCCAGAACTACATCATCATTGGCATAAGCACGACTGGTTGGGCAGAGGGCTGTGACTGGAGTGCTGCGAGGGACGGTTCTAGGCTCATCAGGAGGGATAGGCAGGGCAGGTGAGGCAGGGGGCTGGCGCAATGACACGGTTGAGAGCCTCTGAGTGAGGATTAAGGGACAAACCAATAATGCGGATGTTGTTGTGGGAGTTGGAGACGGCCTCCCATCCCGAGTGACTACACGGATGGGTGGTTCAACAAGGAATTAGGCAATGTCTCCAGATCAGCTGCCCTTGTCCCTAAGTGGGTGGGTGACTTTGGGTTGCCAGATGTTAGCAGGGAATGACAAGAAGCAGACACAAACAGGTCCAGGAAATTCCTAAAGCACCTCGATGATAACTTCTTGATCCAGGTACTAAGGGAGCTGACTCGGAAAGGTGCCCTTCTAGATTGCTGCTTGTAAACCGAGAATGTCTCCTGCGTGAAGTGGCGAATGGCAGCCATCTTGGCTACGGTGGCCACAAAGACGTCGAGCTGAAAATCTTTGGTGATAGGAAGAAAACTGCCAGTAAAACTTCCACCAGTGGCTGTGCCACTGCCGCAGACTCACCACCGGGTGCCGCCTCAGCACAGGTTGGTGGAGCCAGAGTGCTCTGGGGGGGTGGTGGTGGGATTTGTGTCCCCTCATCTTTGGGGAGCACCACGTTGTCCTCTGAGGGGAGTGGCGGCTGCCCCCTGCTCCTGGTCAGGTTCCAGGGAGCAGGGAGCAGCTGCCCCGGGAGCGGAGGATTCAGGAGAAGCGGTGGTGGGGGACCGGGGTGGGTGGGGGCCTGCAGCAGGCAGGAGCCTGTGGGGTGCAGGGGCTCCCTGTGCGGCATGGCCCCCAGGCCTCAGCTCCAGCGGCTGTGGGGCACCAGTGTCCCCATCACCATGGGCTGACCCCAGACACAGATGGGGGGACACGGAGGAGCAGCGGGTAGGGGCAGCACCGCAGGTGGGAGCAGCACCACACGAACTGTGAGCCCGGCACCCCAGACCAGGCATTGGCCTTAGGCAGCGGGTGGAGGATGGTGGGGATGTGAGCGGGCTGGTATGGGATCAGCATCGCTCCAGGGATGGGGGCAGCAAGCAGGCCCTGGAGACAGGGGTGGGGGTAGTTTGGGGTACTTTCAGGTTAGTAGGGTTTCCTTGGTTTTCCACCTCCTCTCTTTTGCAGGGGTGCCAATGCTGCTCCCGTCTGTGGTGGAAGCGGGCCCTGTGGTACCGCCACTGGTACCATGGAGCTGTGATGGGGAGCCAATGGGCCGGCTGTCTGTAGGGGTCCCCAGGAGGTGCCTGTCTGGGGTGTTCGCGGTGGGTTGGGGGATGCTGGGGCTGGGGCTGCTGGTACTGGAGTTGCCAATACCAGCATGGGCTGGGGAAGCTGGGGCTGGGCGTGCTGGCACCAAGTTGGGGATGCTGCTACCAGTCCTGGACAGAGATGCCGGTAGTGGTGCTGGGACCTTGTGGAGATACCAATAGTGGAGCTGGGGGCAATCAGGGTGCTGGAGGTGGTACTGGAAGCGGGACAGTGATGTTGGTACTCGGGTGGTGATGCTCTTACTGGGGCCATGTTGCTGGTACTAGGACAGATTTGGTGGGGCATCTCCACTGGTACTGGGATGCTGATGCTTGTACTGGGACAGCAGTGCACGTAGTGGGACAGCTGTGCTTGGAACTGGGACGGTGATTGTGCACCTCAAAGACTGGTCAGCCCCTAGGAAGTAATGGCTGCATTCAGAGGCGGGGAAGAAGAAAAAACAGGTTCAACAAAAAGAGCAAAGATCAGCCACGCTTCTCACGGCATCTGCCTTTGCAAAGGCAAGTGCCCTTCAAAGCCCACAGACATCGTGTCAGCTCCTTCAACTGGCTGCCAGCCTGCGACTTGCCACCCGCAGAGCATGAATGCCATCACCTTGGCAATTCAGGAAATCATTAGGTAACATTCCCTAGTCTCAAAGACAGATTCTGTAGCCGGATAAATCACCATTGGAAATCGGGTAAAACAAGAGTTTTACTTGAAAGCCTATGAGCAAGAAGTGTAAGCTGAAATGCAGAATTTCTTCAGAACTTTGCTGTGACACTGTGCCAAGCCGTGAGGTCACAACACCTCTCCGTGATGCTGCGAGGGCCATGAGGTCCCAACGCTGCTCCGTGACACCGTGAGGGCTGCAAGGTCACAATAGCTCTCGGTGATGCAGTGCTGGGCCGTGAGGTCCTGACACCCCATTGTGACGCTGGGTCAGGCCACAGGCACTGCTCCGCACCGGTCCTGACAGCAGCACTAGCTGCAGCTGCAGCGGCGGTGGTGGAAGCATGGTGCGAGTGTGGGGAGCCACGGCCCCTGCCTGCGTCCTCTTCCTCCTCCTGGTGGCCCTGTGTGCCTGGGGTGCCCAGGCTGCGCCATGGCGACCACCGGGAGCAGGTGGGTGGGCAGGGCCGGGGCCAACACCAAACCCTGGGCAGCATGGTGCTGCGCGGCACGCATATGGATGGAGGGGACGGGGACGGGATAGCAGCAGGGCCGGGCGGGCACCGCGGGCAGGGGGCAGGCAGGAGGCAGAAGCCCCGCAGGGTGGCACGGTGGGGCCGTGGCTGCTGCGGGGTTGTTTCCTGCCGGGGGGGCCGTGAGTGGCGCTGGGGCCGAGAAGCCTGGGTCTGAGCCCCTGTGGGGCTGAGGCCGCTGGCCCCTCTTGGGAAACTTCCACCTGCATCTTTGTCCCGTGACATTGCCTCAGCCCCCTCAGTCACTGCAGGGTGCTGGGGAAGAGGGAGAGCACAGCATGCCATGGCAACTTCTCTCATCTCTGCTTGATTTTAGATGATGATGGTGTTGCTTCTCCATATCCAGCTTCTCAGCTGGATCATGGTTTGGAGCCTCAGGAGGATCCCCGAGGTACGTTGCGAGTGTGCTTCCTTGAAGGAAGATGGCTAATGGGCTGTAATAGTTTATTCAGGGTCTTCCAAGTGCGTTTGTGCCTTGAGGGGGCTTGCACAAATGAGCCCTGAATATTTCTTCACTTGGAGAGATGCCACCCCTGCCCCTCTCCACAGAGAGGGAAGAACCCAGGCTTTTCTTCCTATTTGGGCCATGTCATTACCTGAGCCCCAGCCAGTGCCTCCCGGTCACTGAGGAAGAGGCAGGCCCCAAGAGGCAATGGAAGCTCCCCTTACCTGTGTCTGATCCCACTTGTGCCCACAGGCAGTACTGGTCAAGTGCCTCCATGGAATCCTGCTCCTGAGCCTGCCAGTATGGGTCCCACAGGTGGTAAGTTGTCCGTGTTCATTTCCTTGCTGTTTGTTAACGGTCTGTTGAGCTAGCTCAGCAAGGGTTCAGCTGCTCACTGGCCAGGGGGCTTCTCCATGACAAACATGGATGATCATTTTTCCCGGGGTCTGCACGCTCCCCCTGCAGTGGGGTCTTCCTTTGTGTCCAGCAGAGATCTTCCCGTAAGAAACACCTGAGGGGCCACACCTTTGGCGGCATGCTCCCTGCGGGGTGTTGCGCACAGCCTGGAGAGAGGATTTGGGAAGAGGCCAAGAGGGAGCCTCCAGCTCAGCAGGCCCCTTTGCGGCTTTGGAAATCCTGGCTCGTGTCTGGGTCCCACATCCTTGCCTGAGCCCCCTCCAGTCGCTGCAGGTCACTAAGGAAGAGGTAGATCACACCATGCAAGGGGAATGTTTCTCTTCTGTGCTTGATTGCAGCAGTTCTCGTAGGCTCTGGCTACTCGACACCTCAGCCTGATGTGGACCACGAGCCTCAGGTTAATCTGCCAGGTAAGTCAGCGGAAGGAAGGAGCATCTAGGTGCTGCAGAGCCAGCAGGCACCTTGCGCTTGAGTTGAGACCTGGGGTGGGCACGGGGAGGGCCCTTCTCCGGGCGGCTCCACGCATGCTTAGTTTGTACCAGCACGGTGCCACTGCAGGCACCCAGCAACTGTTTGCAAGATGCTCTTGAGTGGCAGGGAGAGACGAGTACCATGGAGCAGTCCCCTCTTTGAACTGCATTCTCTGTCACTCTGGTCAGAAGGAGTATGTTGACGTAGTTCACAGGAGGGACTCCACTTGTGTTTACAGATGGGACCGAAGGCAAAGGTGATCCAGGTTCCCAGATGGGTTCCAGGACTGAAGCTCTGGGAGATGGCCTGGGTAAGTTGTGGCTTTTGACTTCCTTTGAGAGCTGCCAGTTCAAAGCCCAAACGTCAGCCAGGCATCTCTGCAGGTGGGAGGGTATAGACCGGCACGTGTGTGTGCCCTGTCAAGGCACGAGCCCTGGTATGCTCTCCTACTGAGCTATTGATGTAGATGGCGCTGGGACAGAAACTTCTCACGGGTCTTTGGTTGCAGAAGTGTCCCCAGGGAGGGCTTTGCCAGATCCTCGGCTGCTTCCGGCGCTGGAGCCCAGCTGGTATCCCAGGGGTGGGTAGTCATTTCACTGACTTCACAAACTAAGCCCTGGTTCTCCAAATTGCACTGGTGCCAAAGTTAACTTCCTACTTTCTCTTCAGGTCCTCTAAGAGCAAAGGACAATGCTGAAATAAGAAAATCTTCCCCAACATCCTCTGACATCGTAGAGGATATCATAAAGGAGTTAGAGGAGGCAGCACCTGGTGGGTATATTTCTCTCTGTCCGCCATAAGACTTGGGAAGGTGAGGTTCTAAATCCATGTGTGGACACACCGTAACCTGCACAGCAGGAAGGGATGGATCAGAGCGGAGACACTCAATTTCACACCTAGCAGGCACTGGTGAGCCTCAGAGAAGGCCGAGAGCCTCTGCTGCCGCTTGTGGGTCACGCCGTGTCCCAGGGGCAGCTGCTAGCCCAGCATTACCATTACTGGTCCGAGCTGTTCCGTGCAAACATTGGTATCCAGCCAGCAGCAAAGGGCTTCTGCTGAACTTGTGTTCAGCTCCCGCACAGCGCTGCTTGCAGCTGGGCGAGTTCAAGGCAGGAGGCACATCCCAAGCAGTGCTTGCTGTCCCCTGAGCAGGGAGACACATGTCACCAGAGGGAAGAGCACCCTTGGGCAGAGGAGGGAAAGCGCAGGCAGATTTGGGGCAGCGGCTGGGATCGAAGCAGCCCAGCCCAGCCCTCTCGTTCTCCTTGATGTCTGAGGATTCTCGGTGACAGCCTGCAGGCAGGGGCGAGTTCAAGCTGCACACCCAGCTTGATGCCCGACCCCTAACTTGTAGGAGCTGAAAGGAAAGGCACTTACCTCAGTCTCAGCTGATTTAGCTGTCCACTTCTAGTTGGGTTTCAAATGACTTGGCCAAACGTCTTGGGATGGAGTCAGCATAATGGGATGGACATGCTTCTCAGAAGGGCTGTTCCTGCCTCTGAACTGGATGCAGCTTTTTTATGTCCTCTTTGAAGGCACGAATTGAGCGTCATCTTGCAGTGTACCAAAAATGCACTATGTGCGATGTGAACAAGAAGATCTCCTGCAATCTCCTGGTCTCGCAGCAGGCCAGATTTTGCTGTCTGTGCTGGTAGACTGCCAGGAGTCGAACACTTAGATTTTTCTTTGTGAATGACATGTTGTTTGGAGTAGTGAGTACCTCCCCCAGAAGCCCAGGCCGTAGCTTCTAAACTTTAGGGATGTCTTTTGAGAAGCACTACCTTCCAAAGATACCGTCCTCGAAAGGAGGAGCAGTTCCTTATAGTCACACTGTCCTGCTTTCTTTCTAAAGGGCTGGTTAGAGAGACTGTGCCGAAGGAGGTGCTTTGGCAACGAAGCGGTCGCAGGCTGCCGCTCCCTGGCAAAAGAACAGAGGCAATGAAGTCAACTGCCACACGAGGTAAAGGCTGTTTCTTGGTCATCCGCTGTCACCAGCCAGAACCAGCATGCGTGTGCAGGTTCTTGCCCTGGTACCCGCTCTTGCAGCTCATGTCAGCAGCCAAACCCAAGAGTGTCAGTAGGCAGCAAGTGTTGCAGAGGAAGTCAGGAGTGGCTCCCTGAGGATGGCTGTCTTCCCCGGGCTGTGACAGCAGTGCAGCGGAGGGACGCTCACAAAGCTCTGTGGCTGTGGTTAGAGAGGGGTCACCTCCCAGCGCACCCAGTTCCCAGGGATTTTGGAACTTTGCTCTTGGGGGAACAAGGCCGTCAGAAGCCCACTGAGCAGACAATGGGAAACGGGACCCCTCCTGTGAGCTGAGGCCCAGAGTGATGCCCTGACTCAGTACAGATGGGGCACTGCCTCACTGGCACTCCTGGGCTCCCGAATTTTGTTCAGTTTTGTCCCTAAGGCTCCGAGTGTGCCTCGAGCAGCGAAGGTGGGCAAGCGCCTAAGAACTTTGAGAACTCCAAAGAGCTGGGGGAGCAAACCTGAGACACTGGGCTCTCAGCATTATGGCAGGGAAAACAAAGGATGGAGGGAAAACAAAGCTGAGAGGCAAAAGGGAGGCTCCAGAGTGCCTTGAGTTGCAGTGCCTTTGGCAGATTCCCCAGCTTCTGCTGAACCTCAGGAAGCATTGCGGCCTGAGGATTTTCACTTGCTCAAAGATGCTAACCAAATGAAACAGAACACTTCCTGGCAATGTCAGACCTCCTGTGAGATTACCAGTAGTGCGCAGGACACGGCAATGTCCACAATTGTTCTTGCAGGCGTGGATGGGGAGAACAATGCAAACACTGCAAAGCCCCAGAATTTCCGAAGGTACTGCATAGAAGGCGCTGTGGCAGTCTTGGTTCCCTTCCTCGTGCTTGTGACAGTTGCGTGCTGCGTGCTTATCTGGTGTTGGCGGCAGGAAAACCGGTGAGTTGTTGTTCCCCCGCTCCCTCTCCTCCTCTCCCCCTCCCAAATTCTTTACCGTATCTTTGTTAACATTATTATATGGCTGCTGCCAGCCAGGAAGCAGTTGTCGTTAGCGTATTGTGAAGTGAGCAGTTAGTTTTTGACCAGACTCTTCTGAAATTTCTGCTGTCCAGTGTTTTAGGTGGCCTCTAATTCCTGGGCATTCTGTTCTGGAGCCCATTTTTCTGTTGCTGGTCTTAGCGAAGCTTGGCCCTTCCGCAGCAAGAGCAGAGCCAGGGACAGCCGTAGGCAAAGCAAGGCCAGGAAGAGAAATGCAGGAGCTGAGAGAGAGTGCCATCAGAGAGAGAAGCGCAGCAGTGCCAGTTCCCCCCCAGCACAAGGCACCCTGTTCTGGGACGCCCTGAATTGCAGGTGTCCGCCTCAGCCAAGGTGTGCCAGCTCCTGGGAGCATGGGGATGAGCCCTGCCAGCTGCTGGCATTGCCTTGGAGAGGGGCAGTCAGTGTGTCACAGCCGCACCTGAGCGCTGCCAGCGTGCGTGTCTTCAGCACACACAGAGCTTGTGTGTTTAATTACACATCCCAAAGAGCGGATGGGCAGCACCTCACCGAACAGGGAGCCGAGGCCGTCACCTTGTTGGTCCAGGGCCAGGGCCGGGCAGGGAGCTGAGTACTGGTCCTTGCAAGGCGCTCTGAAAAAGGGCAGTCGGTGGCTGTGGTGACTGGGCCATGCAGAGCCCGGCTGTGGACCCCTGTCTCTGCGGGCGCCAGGTCTTCTTGCTGGGACAGCACGTGCAGAGCAGGCAGGTCAGGATGGCTGGCGAGGCACTGGGGAGGAGACAAGCTGGGGCAGGATGTGGAGGGGAGCAGAGTCCCAGCGGAGGGCACAGGGCACCCTGTTTTCTGCACAGAGCATGTGTGCCCACAGCTCACGCACAGCCGGATGCCTGCACCCCGCTGCCTCGCACCCGCCTGGCACCGCAGCCGCAGCACGGCCTCAGCAAATTCCTGTCTCCGCAGGCGCCTCGCCGCAGCCCAGGCAGCCCAGACTGACACCCGCAGCCGCTCCGTGAGCCCCTACAGGCAGCCTGACCACCGTCGTACGCCTGAGAGCCAGGCCCGACACCAGCGGCCACCATCAGTGCCTGGAAGACCGACCCGCCTGCCACCAGCCCGGCCTCCACGGCCCCCACGCACGGCAGCAGACCAATGGAAGGCACGCGACCGGCCCAGTATCCCCCAGTCCTCGTGGACACAGACATCACCTCCACGGCCCCCTCCACCCTCTTCCAAGGGCTGGGGCAGGCCCCCCCGGGATGCAGCCTTGGCCACACTTCCAATAAATATTGAATAATACAGCACAGCAGTCCGGGTCTTATGTACAGCAACACCCAGGAACCCACAGCAGGACTTTGTGACTGATCGAAAAGTAACCCTGAGGGTCCTCGGTGCTGGGGGTCAGCCAGACTGTGCCCACCATGCAGGGAACGCAGGGGAAGGGAGCTGGGGAGCAGCACAGCAGGAGCAGACAGAAGGGCTGTGAGCGCGGCAGCGACCCTGCACAGCGCTCACCCGAGAACCCCCTGCTCAAACTGGCAGTGCCGCAGCCACACACAAGCTCGGGCCCTTCCTGATCCTGGGCCGAGGCCAGGCTCCCCACAGCCAGCCCTCCTCAGGTCCTGACACTGCACGGATGGCCGATTTTGGCCAGGGTGCCCCATGCCAACGCTCCTACGGCTCAGCTCTCCTCAAGGAGTACAAGAAAAAATTTCTAACTCTTTGGAGTCAGGGCTGGGATTGCCACACGCTGGCACAAGCAACTGGAACCAGAGGGGAGACCCGAGGTGCTGCCACCACCAAAGGTAAGAGATCCTCATTTGAAAAATCTCACTTGAGGGTGGCCGTCTCCTCCCATGTGGCTCCTTGGAGGAGCAGAAAGCTCGGGTCGAGCTCCGGAGTCCCCTCTGGGGGTGAGGATGAGTTGTCTCCCCGTGGATGGGCCCAGGGTTGGAGGGCACAGGGCTGAAGCTCTGTCTTCTCGGGGACAGCCAAGCCTCACCTTCTGTCCTTTGCCATGTACAGGCCTCAGCTTCTTCCTCCCTCAGATTTGTCTGGGGCCAGAAGCCGAAGGAGAGAAGGCTCTCAGTTAACGGTTAACCGGTGCACGGTTAACGGTTGGACCTGATCATCTTGTTAGCATTCACGAAGACACATAAGCCACAAAGTGATGATATGAAGGTGCTTTTATTAGGCGCTGGAAGTTAGGGGCATGCCTGCCCAAATCTAACTTCGTCCGATTTGTTCACTCAGTTCTCTTTTATCTCCTAAAATATTACATATGCATTAAGTTTTACAACACATCTATGCATATTCATTTCCTAGCTCCTCCTAGCCCCGCTTTGTATGCTAATTATCTAATCAGTCCTTCTGTGCTTGCATATCACTCTCTGGTGGTCGTCCGGGTGGTCGTCGGGATGAAGTAAGATGTCTTCATCAGAGCTGAACTTTTTACCTTTACCTACCAGTAAATTCTCTGATGATTGCCCGTGTGGGATCTGTACCACTTGTGTCCATGGTACCTGGTCCTCCCTTTTTCTTCTAGATCCTTTTTGGTGGGCTACCAATATCCCTTTATCCAATTTTGGATATACCAATGTTTCTCTTATCCCATAATCTGTGCTATTTTCATGTGTTACTATGCACCGGTAGTTTCCTTCGTTGACATTAGTAACACTAAACAGGGTTAGGGTGGTAGCTCCTCTCAGTTGTAGGCCCAGTTCTGGGGTATTACTTACGTACGCCTTCCCCTTCCGTGCAGCCTTCAATCCTGTATTGTCCCCGGCTGTGTTTATGTCTATTTCCTGGCTCTGTCCGGAGTCATTTATTTTCCCCCAGACCACCTGTAGAGAGCTAATTGTTATTGGTTTATCGTCGTGCATTCCACATTCCAAAGTAACATTTTCTCCTTTGAATATTTCCTCTTTCTTATATTTTTCTGGTATTTCTAGGAGCCCAATTACAAGGTATTTACACAAAACAATTACTGTTGTCGTTACCGTTGTTAAGAACCCCGACATTGTATGGTTATATGCGCCTCATCTGTAGTTTTGTATCTCCGATTGCTCGCACCGACCAAAGTTCAGGAACCTTTTTCACCCGAGTGTAATGAATCCAAGCATCCACCCCTTCTACCTTTACAGCTGTAAAAGTAGTCAATAATACTTGATAAGGTTCGGCCCACCGTTCTTTCAGGGGTTCTTCATTCCAGTTTTTGATGTACACTCGGTCGCCTGGCTGAATGTCGTGGACAGGGTTTTCCAGTGACAACGGTCGGTTCCACACCAAAACACTTCGATGTTGAGCTAAAGTTTTGCCAAGAGACAATACATAATTATAAACATCCTGGTTCCCTGTTATGTGCATATTAGGATTTGGTTCTGAGGATTCATAAGGCTTTCCATATATAATCTCGTATGGGCTTACTGCCATTCCACTCCTTGGCTTTATCCTTATTCTCAGTAAGGCTATAGGCAAAGCTTGTGGCCATTGTATTTTGGCTTCCTGGCAGATTTTACTGATCTGTCCCTTTAGTGTTTGGTTCACCCTTTCTACCTGTCCACTAGATTGGGGTCCCCATGCAGTATGTAAATGCCAAGAAATTCCTAATAGCCGGCTTACGTCTTTAACCACAGATGCAACAAAGTGCGGTCCCCTATCCGAGGATATTCCTAACGGTACCCCGAACCTCAGAATGATTTCCCGCAAGAACCATTTTACTGTCTCTTTAGCTTGATTGGTGCGACAGGGAAGGGCTTCTGGCCATCCGGAAAAGGTGTCAACCCCTACTAACAAATACCTATATCCCCTAGTCCTAGGTAACTCTACAAAATCAACTTGCCAGTAATCTCCTGGTTCTATCCCTACTCTCACTCTTCCCATTTCAGCATGTTTTCTTGCTACTGGATTATTTTTCAAACAAATCTCACACTTTGACGTTACTGATTTTGCCACTGTTAACATATGTGTAGAGATAATGCTACGTTTTAAAAATGTTACCATTGCCTCTGCACCCCAGTGACACTCATTATGTCTTGTCTGAAGTATTTCTCGCATCACCAAGGGGGGTATTACTACCTGGCCCGTAGCGGTCACATACCATCCATCAGAGTTCTTTCGGGCCTTTAGGAGATTTGCTAATTTCTCATCCTCTGGCGAATATCTTGCTTCCTTGGGAAGATTAAGACGAGCGGGGCCTACCTTGAGTGGTACCAGAGCCATCACATTCCACACCTTCTGAGCAATTTGTCGAGCTGCTCGATCTGCCAACCGATTCCCTTCTGATATCTTTGAGGTTCCTCCTTGATGGGCTTTGCAGTGCATGATAGCCACTTGTTTTGGTTTTTGTACCGCATTTATCAGACTTAACACCTCCTCGTGATATTGGATTATATCACGATTATATTGGCCCCTTGTGAGGACAACAGCCCTCTTTCTTTCCATAATACTCCATGAACGTGGACCACTCCAAAGGCATACTTTGAATCTGTCCAAATATTTCCCATCTTTCCTTTACTCAGTTCCAGTGCTCGAGTTAGGGCTAACAGTTCTGCTCGCTGTGCTGATGTTCCAGGTGGTAAAGGTTTTGCTTCGATTACTGTCTTCAGGATTGTTACTGCATACCCTGCATATCGTGCTCCATTCTTCACAAAACTACTACCATCAGTAAAAAGTTCCCAGTCATACCTTTCAAGGGGTACATCCTTCAAATCTTCAATCAAATCCATTCAGATCTTCAATCTCAGAGATCTTCTCCAACCTAAGTGATTCCATGATAGTTCAGCAAGTGTCAAACTGTCCAAACAAATTCTGTCATACAAAAAGGCAGAAGTAAGTCCTTTAAAAGGTTATAGTTATAATTTGGAAAGAAGGAAGATCAGCTATTAAGACTAGAGATGTAAATCCTAGAAAGGGAAAATGCTAAAAGAGTTTGGAAGAAATCTTCTGACTGGTCTTAAACGCTCCGTTGCACTTCGAGGGAAACTCATTAACTCTTTAAGGACTGAAGCTGAAAGTACAAGTTTTGTGTCCTGAAGGGCATAAAATTATTGGAGAGTGTCCAGAGGAGGTTGCTGAAGATGGTGAAAGGTCTGGTGGGCAAGAGGTGTGAGGAGCAGCTGAAGTCTCTTGGTTTGTTCAGCCGAGAGAAGAGGCGACTGAGGGGAGGCCTCATGGCGGCCCTCAGCTTCCTGAGGAGGGGAGTGGAGGGGCAGGCGCTGATCTCTTCTCTCTGGGGACGCGAGGGAACAGCACGGAGCTGGGACAGGGCAGGTTCAGGCTGGGCGTTAGGAAAGGGTTCTTCCCTGTGAGGGTGGCTGCCAATACTGATGCCTTGTTTGAGAAGCGTCCCATGGTGGTGGTTCTTCCAAATCCAGGTCACAGAAGAAGCAGAGAAACAGCCTGCATGTTTTCCTTGCAGCAATGTCTTGACAGGCACTTTGTGAAAGCCAGCAGACACAGGCGCTGAGGAGAGAGGAGGCTTGTGAGAAAGCTGCATTTGCTCAGCATTTTCTGGCTGATGTTGTGGCCTCAGTCTGCAGCACTCTTGCTGAGAGCGGCTCTTCCTGTGACTCAGCTGAGAGAGCTTTGTAATTTCTTTCCTTCTTTTTCCGTGTGCTAGCGCCCAAAGTACGAAGATGATGGCAATGCTGAACACAGAGGGCTCCTGGTTTTGAGAGCCCTTCTGCCCCTTTCTTAAGAATTTCCTGAGTAAGGGAGAAATGAGTGGACAGGAGAAACTGGACGCTCCTGTTGTCTCACTCCCAAGCCCTCATGCAGGTCGAGGGGGCTCTGGCCCATCTCCGTGATGGTGGGGAACTGCAGGAAACAGCCAGGGCCAGAGAGGTTTCACAAAGCTCACCCCTTTAGCTATTGATCAATCTTCTGCTTTTGTTAGTTCAGCAACACCTCTGTTCTGGTTTGGTTTTGCAGCACTGAATTCTTTCTCTGCATTTCTCTGAATGCTTTCTCTAGGAAGTCAGTACACACCCAGACCGACTGCCCGTCCAAACATGCGGCAGTTCAGGTCTCCGGATGCGGGGAGTGTCTGAGCCTCTTGCTGCCATCGGCGGGGGGCAGAGAGACTGCTTGCGTGAGGTGCGAGCAGGTGGACGACCTGGTCCGCATGGTGGCGGAGCTCAAGGAGGAGGTGCAGAGGTTGAGGGATATCAGGGAGTGCGAGCGGGAGATAGACTGGTGGAGCGACTCCCTGCAGGACTGGAGGGAGAGGGACCAGGGTGAGACGCTCCAAAGGGGGGTGGACCCCCTGCCCTGTCGCCATCGGGCAGAGGGAGGGGACCTGCGAGTTGAGGAGGAATGGAGACAGGTCCCTGCTCGACCTCGCAGGAGATGCCCTCCCCTTCCGGTGCCGCCTTCCCAGGTGCCCTTGAACAATAGGTTTGAGGCCCTGGAGCTGGAGAGACCGGTGGGTGAGGATGAGGTAGGAAGCCTACCCAGGAGGATGCCTGAGGTGAGGAAGTTGACTCCACGCCTCAGGACTGCCTCCACCAAGAAAGAAAGAAGGGTGATCGTTGTGGGCGACTCCCTCCTCAGGGGAATGGAGGGCCCTATTTGTTGGCCTGACCCCACACATAGGGAAGTCTGCTGCCTCCCTGGGGCCAGGGTCAGAGACATTACCAGGAAGCTTCCAAACCTGGTTCGCCCCTCTGACTATTACCCGCTTTTGATAGTCCAGGCTGGCAGCGACGATGTTGAAAAGAGAAGCCTCAAGGCTATCAAACAGGACTATAGGGGGCTGGGACGATTGGTGGAGGGAGCGGGAGTGCAGGTGGTGTTTTTGTCCATCCCTACGGGGGAAGGGAGAGGCACGGAGAGGACATGGAAAGCTCGCGTGGTTAATAGGTGGCTCAGAGGCTGGTGCCAGCACAGAAATTTTGGGTTTTTTCACCATGGGGAGCTTTACTCGGCACCCGGCCTGATGGCCCCAGACGGGTCCCTATCTCCAAGGGGAAAACGGATCCTAGGCCAGGAGCTGGCGGGGCTCATAGAGAGCGCTTTAAACTAGGTAAGAAGGGGGACGGGGCTCAAACAAGGCTTGTTGGAGCTGTGCCGGGGGAAACAATGGCTAGGCCGGGGAAGAAGGCGATGGCCCAGCTGAAGTGCATCTACACTAATGCACGCAGCATGGGTAACAAACAGGAGGAGCTGGAAGCCATCGTGCAGCAGGCAGGCTAGGACTTGGTTGCCATCACGGAGACGTGGTGGGACCGCTCCCACGACTGGAGTGCTGCAATGCCTGGCTATCGGCTCTTCAGGAGGGACAGGCAGCACAGAGGGGGTGGTGGCGTGGCTCTCTACATCAGAGAATCTTTTGATGTTGTGGAACTCCAGGCTGGGAATGATAAGGTTGAAACCCTGTGGGTTAGGATCCGCGGGAAGGCCGGCAAGGCTAGCATCCTGGTCGGGGTCTGTTATAGACCGCCGAACCAGGATGAGGAGACGGATGAGGAGTTTTATAGGCAACTGACAGAAGTTGCAAAATCGTCGGCGCTTGTCCTCGTGGGGGACTTCAACTTCCCGGACATATCCTGGAAACACAACACGGCACAGAGAAAGCAGTCTAGGAGGTTTCTGGAGAGCGTGGGAGATAGCTTCCTGACGCAGCTGGTCAGTGAACCTACCAGGGGTGGTGCCCCGCTAGACCTTCTCTTCACAAACAGAGAAGGACTGGTGGGAGATGTGGTGGTCGGAAACTGTCTTGGGCAGAGTGACCACGAAATGGTAGAGTTCTCTATTCTTGGTGAGGCCAGGAAGGGGACCAGTAAAACTGCTGCATTGGACTTCCGGAGGGCTGACTTTGAGCTGCTCAGGACGCTGGTTGGCCGAGTCCCTTGGGAGGCGGTTCTGAAGGGCAGAGGAGTCCAGGAAGGCTGGGCGCTCCTCAGGAAGGAAATCGTGATGGCACAGGAGCGGTCCGTCCCCACGTGTCCAAAGACGAGCCGGCATGGAAGAAGACCGGCCTGGCTCAACAGAGAGTTGCGGCTTGTGCTTAGCAGAAAAAAGAGGGTTTATAATCTTTGGAGAAAAGGGCAGGCCACTGAGGAGGACTACAAGGATGTAGCGAGGCTGTGCAGGGAGAAAATTAGAAAGGCCAAAGCTCATCTGGAGCTCAACCTGGCTACTGCCGTTAAAGACAACAAAAAATCCTTTTACAAATATATCAACGCGAAACGGAGGACTAAGGAGAATCTCCATCCTTTACTGGATGCGAGGGGAAACCTAGTTACTAAGGATGAGGAAAAGGCTGAGGTGCTTAATGCCGCCTTTGCCTCAGTCTTTAGCGGCAATACCGGTTGTTCTCTGGATACCCAGTGCCCTGAGCTGGTGGAAGGGGATGGGGAGCAGGATGTGGCCTTCGCTATCCATGAGGAAATGGTTGGCGACCTGCTACGGAGCTTGGATGTGCGCAAGTCGATGGGGCCGGATGGGATGCACCCGAGGGTACTGAAAGAACTGGCGGAGGAGCTGGCCGAGGCACTTTCCATCATTTATCGGCAGTCCTGGCTATCGGGGGAGGTCCCAGTTGACTGGCGGCTAGCCAATGTGACGCCCATCTATAAGAAGGGCCGCAGGGCAGACCCGGGGAGCTATAGGCCTGTCAGTTTGACCTCAGTAAGGCTTTTGACACCGTTCCCCACAACATTCTCCTCAAGAAACTGGCTGCTCGGGGCTTGGACTGGCGTACGCTTCGCTGGGTTAGAAACTGGCTGGATGGCCGGGCCCAGAGAGTTGTGGTGAATGGAGTCAAATCTGGTTGGAGGCCGGTCACTAGTGGTGTCCCCCAGGGCTCGGTACTGGGGCCGGTCCTCTTTAATATCTTTATCGATGATCTGGATGAGGGCGTCCAGTGCACCCTCAGTAAGTTTGCAGATGACACCAAGCTAAGTGCGTGTGTCGATCTGCTCAAGGGCAGGAAGGCTCTGCAGGAGGATCTGGATAGGCTGGAGCGATGGGCTGAGGTCAACTGTATGAAGTTCAACAAGGCCAAGTGCCGGGTCCTGCACCTGGGGCGCAACAACCCCAAGCAGAGCTACAGGCTGGGAGATGAGTGGCTGGAAAGCTGCCTGGCCGAGAGGGACCTGGGAGTATTGGTTGATAGTCGGCTGAATATGAGCCAGCAGTGTGCCCAGGTGGCCAAGAAGGCCAACGGCATCCTGGCCTGCATAAGAAGCAGTGTGGCCAGCAGGTCTAGGGAAGTGATTGTGCCCCTGTACTCGGCTCTGGTGAGGCCGCACCTCGAGTACTGTGTTCAGTTTTGGGCCCCTCGCTACAGGAAGGACATGGACGTGCTCGAGCGAGTCCAGAGAAGGGCGACCAAGCTGGTGAGGGGTCTGGAGAACAAGCCTTACGAGGAGCGGCTGAGGGAGCTGGGCTTGTTCAGCCTGGAGAAGAGGAGGCTCAGGGGCGACCTTATCGCTCTCTACAGTTACCTTAAAGGAGGCTGTAGAGAGGTGGGGGTTGGTCTGTTCTCCTACGTGCCTGGTGACAGGACGAGGGGGAATGGGCGAAAGTTGCGACAGGGGAGTTTTAGGTTGGATGTTAGGACGTACTTCTTTACCGAAAGGGTTATTAAGCATTGGAACGGGCTGCCCAGGGAGGTGGTGGAGTCACCATCCCTGGAGGTCTTTAAAAGACGTTTAGATGTAGAGCTTAGCGATATGGTTTAGTGGAGTACTTAGTGTTAGGTCGGAGGTTGGACTCGATGATCTTGAGGTCTCTTCCAACCTAGAAATCTGTGATACTGTGATACTGTGAATTCATTAGAGAGCAGAAGTGGGGGACAGCCCTGCTCTTGTGAGAGAGCCTGAGGAACCCCTAACAGTGCCGAAGGGCAGCAAAAGTACGATTGATACCAAGATCATGTAAAATCCTTTTTTCTCTCTTTCTCTTCCCCCATTTCTTTTTTATGTATTTACTTATTTATTTATTTTGAGGGGATGCATGAATGAGAACCCTTTATTGTAAATACCGTGCATCTGAAAAGGTGAGCCTTCAGGCAGACGTACTGGCAAGCTTTGGCTCAGCCCCAGAACTACATCATCATTGGCATAAGCACGACTGGTTGGGCAGAGGGCTGTGACTGGAGTGCTGCGAGGGACGGTTCTAGGCTCATCAGGAGGGATAGGCAGGGCAGGTGAGGCAGGGGGCTGGCGCAATGACACGGTTGAGAGCCTCTGAGTGAGGATTAAGGGACAAACCAATAATGCGGATGTTGTTGTGGGAGTTGGAGACGGCCTCCCATCCCGAGTGACTACACGGATGGGTGGTTCAACAAGGAATTAGGCAATGTCTCCAGATCAGCTGCCCTTGTCCCTAAGTGGGTGGGTGACTTTGGGTTGCCAGATGTTAGCAGGGAATGACAAGAAGCAGACACAAACAGGTCCAGGAAATTCCTAAAGCACCTCGATGATAACTTCTTGATCCAGGTACTAAGGGAGCTGACTCGGAAAGGTGCCCTTCTAGATTGCTGCTTGTAAACCGAGAATGTCTCCTGCGTGAAGTGGCGAATGGCAGCCATCTTGGCTACGGTGGCCACAAAGACGTCGAGCTGAAAATCTTTGGTGATAGGAAGAAAACTGCCAGTAAAACTTCCACCAGTGGCTGTGCCACTGCCGCAGACTCACCACCGGGTGCCGCCTCAGCACAGGTTGGTGGAGCCAGAGTGCTCTGGGGGGGTGGTGGTGGGATTTGTGTCCCCTCATCTTTGGGGAGCACCACGTTGTCCTCTGAGGGGAGTGGCGGCTGCCCCCTGCTCCTGGTCAGGTTCCAGGGAGCAGGGAGCAGCTGCCCCGGGAGCGGAGGATTCAGGAGAAGCGGTGGTGGGGGACCGGGGTGGGTGGGGGCCTGCAGCAGGCAGGAGCCTGTGGGGTGCAGGGGCTCCCTGTGCGGCATGGCCCCCAGGCCTCAGCTCCAGCGGCTGTGGGGCACCAGTGTCCCCATCACCATGGGCTGACCCCAGACACAGATGGGGGGACACGGAGGAGCAGCGGGTAGGGGCAGCACCGCAGGTGGGAGCAGCACCACACGAACTGTGAGCCCGGCACCCCAGACCAGGCATTGGCCTTAGGCAGCGGGTGGAGGATGGTGGGGATGTGAGCGGGCTGGTATGGGATCAGCATCGCTCCAGGGATGGGGGCAGCAAGCAGGCCCTGGAGACAGGGGTGGGGGTAGTTTGGGGTACTTTCAGGTTAGTAGGGTTTCCTTGGTTTTCCACCTCCTCTCTTTTGCAGGGGTGCCAATGCTGCTCCCGTCTGTGGTGGAAGCGGGCCCTGTGGTACCGCCACTGGTACCATGGAGCTGTGATGGGGAGCCAATGGGCCGGCTGTCTGTAGGGGTCCCCAGGAGGTGCCTGTCTGGGGTGTTCGCGGTGGGTTGGGGGATGCTGGGGCTGGGGCTGCTGGTACTGGAGTTGCCAATACCAGCATGGGCTGGGGAAGCTGGGGCTGGGCGTGCTGGCACCAAGTTGGGGATGCTGCTACCAGTCCTGGACAGAGATGCCGGTAGTGGTGCTGGGACCTTGTGGAGATACCAATAGTGGAGCTGGGGGCAATCAGGGTGCTGGAGGTGGTACTGGAAGCGGGACAGTGATGTTGGTACTCGGGTGGTGATGCTCTTACTGGGGCCATGTTGCTGGTACTAGGACAGATTTGGTGGGGCATCTCCACTGGTACTGGGATGCTGATGCTTGTACTGGGACAGCAGTGCACGTAGTGGGACAGCTGTGCTTGGAACTGGGACGGTGATTGTGCACCTCAAAGACTGGTCAGCCCCTAGGAAGTAATGGCTGCATTCAGAGGCGGGGAAGAAGAAAAAACAGGTTCAACAAAAAGAGCAAAGATCAGCCACGCTTCTCACGGCATCTGCCTTTGCAAAGGCAAGTGCCCTTCAAAGCCCACAGACATCGTGTCAGCTCCTTCAACTGGCTGCCAGCCTGCGACTTGCCACCCGCAGAGCATGAATGCCATCACCTTGGCAATTCAGGAAATCATTAGGTAACATTCCCTAGTCTCAAAGACAGATTCTGTAGCCGGATAAATCACCATTGGAAATCGGGTAAAACAAGAGTTTTACTTGAAAGCCTATGAGCAAGAAGTGTAAGCTGAAATGCAGAATTTCTTCAGAACTTTGCTGTGACACTGTGCCAAGCCGTGAGGTCACAACACCTCTCCGTGATGCTGCGAGGGCCATGAGGTCCCAACGCTGCTCCGTGACACCGTGAGGGCTGCAAGGTCACAATAGCTCTCGGTGATGCAGTGCTGGGCCGTGAGGTCCTGACACCCCATTGTGACGCTGGGTCAGGCCACAGGCACTGCTCCGCACCGGTCCTGACAGCAGCACTAGCTGCAGCTGCAGCGGCGGTGGTGGAAGCATGGTGCGAGTGTGGGGAGCCACGGCCCCTGCCTGCGTCCTCTTCCTCCTCCTGGTGGCCCTGTGTGCCTGGGGTGCCCAGGCTGCGCCATGGCGACCACCGGGAGCAGGTGGGTGGGCAGGGCCGGGGCCAACACCAAACCCTGGGCGGCATGGTGCTGCGCGGCACGCATATGGATGGAGGGGACGGGGACGGGATAGCAGCAGGGCCGGGCGGGCACCGCGGGCAGGGGGCAGGCAGGAGGCAGAAGCCCCGCAGGGTGGCACGGTGGGGCCGTGGCTGCTGCGGGGTTGTTTCCTGCCGGGGGGGCCGTGAGTGGCGCTGGGGCCGAGAAGCCTGGGTCTGAGCCCCTGTGGGGCTGAGGCCGCTGGCCCCTCTTGGGAAACTTCCACCTGCATCTTTGTCCCGTGACATTGCCTCAGCCCCCTCAGTCACTGCAGGGTGCTGGGGAAGAGGGAGAGCACAGCATGCCATGGCAACTTCTCTCATCTCTGCTTGATTTTAGATGATGATGGTGTTGCTTCTCCATATCCAGCTTCTCAGCTGGATCATGGTTTGGAGCCTCAGGAGGATCCCCGAGGTACGTTGCGAGTGTGCTTCCTTGAAGGAAGATGGCTAATGGGCTGTAATAGTTTATTCAGGGTCTTCCAAGTGCGTTTGTGCCTTGAGGGGGCTTGCACAAATGAGCCCTGAATATTTCTTCACTTGGAGAGATGCCACCCCTGCCCCTCTCCACAGAGAGGGAAGAACCCAGGCTTTTCTTCCTATTTGGGCCATGTCATTACCTGAGCCCCAGCCAGTGCCTCCCGGTCACTGAGGAAGAGGCAGGCCCCAAGAGGCAATGGAAGCTCCCCTTACCTGTGTCTGATCCCACTTGTGCCCACAGGCAGTACTGGTCAAGTGCCTCCATGGAATCCTGCTCCTGAGCCTGCCAGTATGGGTCCCACAGGTGGTAAGTTGTCCGTGTTCATTTCCTTGCTGTTTGTTAACGGTCTGTTGAGCTAGCTCAGCAAGGGTTCAGCTGCTCACTGGCCAGGGGGCTTCTCCATGACAAACATGGATGATCATTTTTCCCGGGGTCTGCACGCTCCCCCTGCAGTGGGGTCTTCCTTTGTGTCCAGCAGAGATCTTCCCGTAAGAAACACCTGAGGGGCCACACCTTTGGCGGCATGCTCCCTGCGGGGTGTTGCGCACAGCCTGGAGAGAGGATTTGGGAAGAGGCCAAGAGGGAGCCTCCAGCTCAGCAGGCCCCTTTGCGGCTTTGGAAATCCTGGCTCGTGTCTGGGTCCCACATCCTTGCCTGAGCCCCCTCCAGTCGCTGCAGGTCACTAAGGAAGAGGTAGATCACACCATGCAAGGGGAATGTTTCTCTTCTGTGCTTGATTGCAGCAGTTCTCGTAGGCTCTGGCTACTCGACACCTCAGCCTGATGTGGACCACGAGCCTCAGGTTAATCTGCCAGGTAAGTCAGCGGAAGGAAGGAGCATCTAGGTGCTGCAGAGCCAGCAGGCACCTTGCGCTTGAGTTGAGACCTGGGGTGGGCACGGGGAGGGCCCTTCTCCGGGCGGCTCCACGCATGCTTAGTTTGTACCAGCACGGTGCCACTGCAGGCACCCAGCAACTGTTTGCAAGATGCTCTTGAGTGGCAGGGAGAGACGAGTACCATGGAGCAGTCCCCTCTTTGAACTGCATTCTCTGTCACTCTGGTCAGAAGGAGTATGTTGACGTAGTTCACAGGAGGGACTCCACTTGTGTTTACAGATGGGACCGAAGGCAAAGGTGATCCAGGTTCCCAGATGGGTTCCAGGACTGAAGCTCTGGGAGATGGCCTGGGTAAGTTGTGGCTTTTGACTTCCTTTGAGAGCTGCCAGTTCAAAGCCCAAACGTCAGCCAGGCATCTCTGCAGGTGGGAGGGTATAGACCGGCACGTGTGTGTGCCCTGTCAAGGCACGAGCCCTGGTATGCTCTCCTACTGAGCTATTGATGTAGATGGCGCTGGGACAGAAACTTCTCACGGGTCTTTGGTTGCAGAAGTGTCCCCAGGGAGGGCTTTGCCAGATCCTCGGCTGCTTCCGGCGCTGGAGCCCAGCTGGTATCCCAGGGGTGGGTAGTCATTTCACTGACTTCACAAACTAAGCCCTGGTTCTCCAAATTGCACTGGTGCCAAAGTTAACTTCCTACTTTCTCTTCAGGTCCTCTAAGAGCAAAGGACAATGCTGAAATAAGAAAATCTTCCCCAACATCCTCTGACATCGTAGAGGATATCATAAAGGAGTTAGAGGAGGCAGCACCTGGTGGGTATATTTCTCTCTGTCCGCCATAAGACTTGGGAAGGTGAGGTTCTAAATCCATGTGTGGACACACCGTAACCTGCACAGCAGGAAGGGATGGATCAGAGCGGAGACACTCAATTTCACACCTAGCAGGCACTGGTGAGCCTCAGAGAAGGCCGAGAGCCTCTGCTGCCGCTTGTGGGTCACGCCGTGTCCCAGGGGCAGCTGCTAGCCCAGCATTACCATTACTGGTCCGAGCTGTTCCGTGCAAACATTGGTATCCAGCCAGCAGCAAAGGGCTTCTGCTGAACTTGTGTTCAGCTCCCGCACAGCGCTGCTTGCAGCTGGGCGAGTTCAAGGCAGGAGGCACATCCCAAGCAGTGCTTGCTGTCCCCTGAGCAGGGAGACACATGTCACCAGAGGGAAGAGCACCCTTGGGCAGAGGAGGGAAAGCGCAGGCAGATTTGGGGCAGCGGCTGGGATCGAAGCAGCCCAGCCCAGCCCTCTCGTTCTCCTTGATGTCTGAGGATTCTCGGTGACAGCCTGCAGGCAGGGGCGAGTTCAAGCTGCACACCCAGCTTGATGCCCGACCCCTAACTTGTAGGAGCTGAAAGGAAAGGCACTTACCTCAGTCTCAGCTGATTTAGCTGTCCACTTCTAGTTGGGTTTCAAATGACTTGGCCAAACGTCTTGGGATGGAGTCAGCATAATGGGATGGACATGCTTCTCAGAAGGGCTGTTCCTGCCTCTGAACTGGATGCAGCTTTTTTATGTCCTCTTTGAAGGCACGAATTGAGCGTCATCTTGCAGTGTACCAAAAATGCACTATGTGCGATGTGAACAAGAAGATCTCCTGCAATCTCCTGGTCTCGCAGCAGGCCAGATTTTGCTGTCTGTGCTGGTAGACTGCCAGGAGTCGAACACTTAGATTTTTCTTTGTGAATGACATGTTGTTTGGAGTAGTGAGTACCTCCCCCAGAAGCCCAGGCCGTAGCTTCTAAACTTTAGGGATGTCTTTTGAGAAGCACTACCTTCCAAAGATACCGTCCTCGAAAGGAGGAGCAGTTCCTTATAGTCACACTGTCCTGCTTTCTTTCTAAAGGGCTGGTTAGAGAGACTGTGCCGAAGGAGGTGCTTTGGCAACGAAGCGGTCGCAGGCTGCCGCTCCCTGGCAAAAGAACAGAGGCAATGAAGTCAACTGCCACACGAGGTAAAGGCTGTTTCTTGGTCATCCGCTGTCACCAGCCAGAACCAGCATGCGTGTGCAGGTTCTTGCCCTGGTACCCGCTCTTGCAGCTCATGTCAGCAGCCAAACCCAAGAGTGTCAGTAGGCAGCAAGTGTTGCAGAGGAAGTCAGGAGTGGCTCCCTGAGGATGGCTGTCTTCCCCGGGCTGTGACAGCAGTGCAGCGGAGGGACGCTCACAAAGCTCTGTGGCTGTGGTTAGAGAGGGGTCACCTCCCAGCGCACCCAGTTCCCAGGGATTTTGGAACTTTGCTCTTGGGGGAACAAGGCCGTCAGAAGCCCACTGAGCAGACAATGGGAAACGGGACCCCTCCTGTGAGCTGAGGCCCAGAGTGATGCCCTGACTCAGTACAGATGGGGCACTGCCTCACTGGCACTCCTGGGCTCCCGAATTTTGTTCAGTTTTGTCCCTAAGGCTCCGAGTGTGCCTCGAGCAGCGAAGGTGGGCAAGCGCCTAAGAACTTTGAGAACTCCAAAGAGCTGGGGGAGCAAACCTGAGACACTGGGCTCTCAGCATTATGGCAGGGAAAACAAAGGATGGAGGGAAAACAAAGCTGAGAGGCAAAAGGGAGGCTCCAGAGTGCCTTGAGTTGCAGTGCCTTTGGCAGATTCCCCAGCTTCTGCTGAACCTCAGGAAGCATTGCGGCCTGAGGATTTTCACTTGCTCAAAGATGCTAACCAAATGAAACAGAACACTTCCTGGCAATGTCAGACCTCCTGTGAGATTACCAGTAGTGCGCAGGACACGGCAATGTCCACAATTGTTCTTGCAGGCGTGGATGGGGAGAACAATGCAAACACTGCAAAGCCCCAGAATTTCCGAAGGTACTGCATAGAAGGCGCTGTGGCAGTCTTGGTTCCCTTCCTCGTGCTTGTGACAGTTGCGTGCTGCGTGCTTATCTGGTGTTGGCGGCAGGAAAACCGGTGAGTTGTTGTTCCCCCGCTCCCTCTCCTCCTCTCCCCCTCCCAAATTCTTTACCGTATCTTTGTTAACATTATTATATGGCTGCTGCCAGCCAGGAAGCAGTTGTCGTTAGCGTATTGTGAAGTGAGCAGTTAGTTTTTGACCAGACTCTTCTGAAATTTCTGCTGTCCAGTGTTTTAGGTGGCCTCTAATTCCTGGGCATTCTGTTCTGGAGCCCATTTTTCTGTTGCTGGTCTTAGCGAAGCTTGGCCCTTCCGCAGCAAGAGCAGAGCCAGGGACAGCCGTAGGCAAAGCAAGGCCAGGAAGAGAAATGCAGGAGCTGAGAGAGAGTGCCATCAGAGAGAGAAGCGCAGCAGTGCCAGTTCCCCCCCAGCACAAGGCACCCTGTTCTGGGACGCCCTGAATTGCAGGTGTCCGCCTCAGCCAAGGTGTGCCAGCTCCTGGGAGCATGGGGATGAGCCCTGCCAGCTGCTGGCATTGCCTTGGAGAGGGGCAGTCAGTGTGTCACAGCCGCACCTGAGCGCTGCCAGCGTGCGTGTCTTCAGCACACACAGAGCTTGTGTGTTTAATTACACATCCCAAAGAGCGGATGGGCAGCACCTCACCGAACAGGGAGCCGAGGCCGTCACCTTGTTGGTCCAGGGCCAGGGCCGGGCAGGGAGCTGAGTACTGGTCCTTGCAAGGCGCTCTGAAAAAGGGCAGTCGGTGGCTGTGGTGACTGGGCCATGCAGAGCCCGGCTGTGGACCCCTGTCTCTGCGGGCGCCAGGTCTTCTTGCTGGGACAGCACGTGCAGAGCAGGCAGGTCAGGATGGCTGGCGAGGCACTGGGGAGGAGACAAGCTGGGGCAGGATGTGGAGGGGAGCAGAGTCCCAGCGGAGGGCACAGGGCACCCTGTTTTCTGCACAGAGCATGTGTGCCCACAGCTCACGCACAGCCGGATGCCTGCACCCCGCTGCCTCGCACCCGCCTGGCACCGCAGCCGCAGCACGGCCTCAGCAAATTCCTGTCTCCGCAGGCGCCTCGCCGCAGCCCAGGCAGCCCAGACTGACACCCGCAGCCGCTCCGTGAGCCCCTACAGGCAGCCTGACCACCGTCGTACGCCTGAGAGCCAGGCCCGACACCAGCGGCCACCATCAGTGCCTGGAAGACCGACCCGCCTGCCACCAGCCCGGCCTCCACGGCCCCCACGCACGGCAGCAGACCAATGGAAGGCACGCGACCGGCCCAGTATCCCCCAGTCCTCGTGGACACAGACATCACCTCCACGGCCCCCTCCACCCTCTTCCAAGGGCTGGGGCAGGCCCCCCCGGGATGCAGCCTTGGCCACACTTCCAATAAATATTGAATAATACAGCACAGCAGTCCGGGTCTTATGTACAGCAACACCCAGGAACCCACAGCAGGACTTTGTGACTGATCGAAAAGTAACCCTGAGGGTCCTCGGTGCTGGGGGTCAGCCAGACTGTGCCCACCATGCAGGGAACGCAGGGGAAGGGAGCTGGGGAGCAGCACAGCAGGAGCAGACAGAAGGGCTGTGAGCGCGGCAGCGACCCTGCACAGCGCTCACCCGAGAACCCCCTGCTCAAACTGGCAGTGCCGCAGCCACACACAAGCTCGGGCCCTTCCTGATCCTGGGCCGAGGCCAGGCTCCCCACAGCCAGCCCTCCTCAGGTCCTGACACTGCACGGATGGCCGATTTTGGCCAGGGTGCCCCATGCCAACGCTCCTACGGCTCAGCTCTCCTCAAGGAGTACAAGAAAAAATTTCTAACTCTTTGGAGTCAGGGCTGGGATTGCCACACGCTGGCACAAGCAACTGGAACCAGAGGGGAGACCCGAGGTGCTGCCACCACCAAAGGTAAGAGATCCTCATTTGAAAAATCTCACTTGAGGGTGGCCGTCTCCTCCCATGTGGCTCCTTGGAGGAGCAGAAAGCTCGGGTCGAGCTCCGGAGTCCCCTCTGGGGGTGAGGATGAGTTGTCTCCCCGTGGATGGGCCCAGGGTTGGAGGGCACAGGGCTGAAGCTCTGTCTTCTCGGGGACAGCCAAGCCTCACCTTCTGTCCTTTGCCATGTACAGGCCTCAGCTTCTTCCTCCCTCAGATTTGTCTGGGGCCAGAAGCCGAAGGAGAGAAGGCTCTCAGTTAACGGTTAACCGGTGCACGGTTAACGGTTGGACCTGATCATCTTGTTAGCATTCACGAAGACACATAAGCCACAAAGTGATGATATGAAGGTGCTTTTATTAGGCGCTGGAAGTTAGGGGCATGCCTGCCCAAATCTAACTTCGTCCGATTTGTTCACTCAGTTCTCTTTTATCTCCTAAAATATTACATATGCATTAAGTTTTACAACACATCTATGCATATTCATTTCCTAGCTCCTCCTAGCCCCGCTTTGTATGCTAATTATCTAATCAGTCCTTCTGTGCTTGCATATCACTCTCTGGTGGTCGTCCGGGTGGTCGTCGGGATGAAGTAAGATGTCTTCATCAGAGCTGAACTTTTTACCTTTACCTACCAGTAAATTCTCTGATGATTGCCCGTGTGGGATCTGTACCACTTGTGTCCATGGTACCTGGTCCTCCCTTTTTCTTCTAGATCCTTTTTGGTGGGCTACCAATATCCCTTTATCCAATTTTGGATATACCAATGTTTCTCTTATCCCATAATCTGTTGCTATTTTCATGTGTTACTATGCACCGGTAGTTTCCTTCGTTGACATTAATAACACTAAACAGGGTTAGGGTGGTAGCTCCTCTCAGTTGTAGGCCTAGTTCTGGGGTATTACTTACGTACGCCTTCCCCTTCCGTGCAGCCTTCAATCCTGTATTGTCCCCGGCTGTGTTTATGTCTATTTCCTGGCTCTGTCCGGAGTCATTTATTTTCCCCCAGACCACCTGTAGAGAGCTAATTGTTATTGGTTTATCGTCGTGCATTCCACATTCCAAAGTAACATTTTCTCCTTTGAATATTTCCTCTTTCTTATATTTTTCTGGTATTTCTAGGAGCCCAATTACAAGGTATTTACACAAAACAATTACTGTTGTCGTTACCGTTGTTAAGAACCCCGACATTGTATGGTTATATGCGCCTCATCTGTAGTTTTGTATCTCCGATTGCTCGCACCGACCAAAGTTCAGGAACCTTTTTCACCCGAGTGTAATGAATCCAAGCATCCACCCCTTCTACCTTTACAGCTGTAAAAGTAGTCAATAATACTTGATAAGGTTCGGCCCACCGTTCTTTCAGGGGTTCTTCATTCCAGTTTTTGATGTACACTCGGTCGCCTGGCTGAATGTCGTGGACAGGGTTTTCCAGTGACAACGGTCGGTTCCACACCAAAACACTTCGATGTTGAGCTAAAGTTTTGCCAAGAGACAATACATAATTATAAACATCCTGGTTCCCTGTTATGTGCATATTAGGATTTGGTTCTGAGGATTCATAAGGCTTTCCATATATAATCTCGTATGGGCTTACTGCCATTCCACTCCTTGGCTTTATCCTTATTCTCAGTAAGGCTATAGGCAAAGCTTGTGGCCATTGTATTTTGGCTTCCTGGCAGATTTTACTGATCTGTCCCTTTAGTGTTTGGTTCACCCTTTCTACCTGTCCACTAGATTGGGGTCCCCATGCAGTATGTAAATGCCAAGAAATTCCTAATAGCCGGCTTACGTCTTTAACCACAGATGCAACAAAGTGCGGTCCCCTATCCGAGGATATTCCTAACGGTACCCCGAACCTCAGAATGATTTCCCGCAAGAACCATTTTACTGTCTCTTTAGCTTGATTGGTGCGACAGGGAAGGGCTTCTGGCCATCCGGAAAAGGTGTCAACCCCTACTAACAAATACCTATATCCCCTAGTCCTAGGTAACTCTACAAAATCAACTTGCCAGTAATCTCCTGGTTCTATCCCTACTCTCACTCTTCCCATTTCAGCATGTTTTCTTGCTACTGGATTATTTTTCAAACAAATCTCACACTTTGACGTTACTGATTTTGCCACTGTTAACATATGTGTAGAGATAATGCTACGTTTTAAAAATGTTACCATTGCCTCTGCACCCCAGTGACACTCATTATGTCTTGTCTGAAGTATTTCTCGCATCACCAAGGGGGGTATTACTACCTGGCCCGTAGCGGTCACATACCATCCATCAGAGTTCTTTCGGGCCTTTAGGAGATTTGCTAATTTCTCATCCTCTGGCGAATATCTTGCTTCCTTGGGAAGATTAAGACGAGCGGGGCCTACCTTGAGTGGTACCAGAGCCATCACATTCCACACCTTCTGAGCAATTTGTCGAGCTGCTCGATCTGCCAACCGATTCCCTTCTGATATCTTTGAGGTTCCTCCTTGATGGGCTTTGCAGTGCATGATAGCCACTTGTTTTGGTTTTTGTACCGCATTTATCAGACTTAACACCTCCTCGTGATATTGGATTATATCACGATTATATTGGCCCCTTGTGAGGACAACAGCCCTCTTTCTTTCCATAATACTCCATGAACGTGGACCACTCCAAAGGCATACTTTGAATCTGTCCAAATATTTCCCATCTTTCCTTTACTCAGTTCCAGTGCTCGAGTTAGGGCTAACAGTTCTGCTCGCTGTGCTGATGTTCCAGGTGGTAAAGGTTTTGCTTCGATTACTGTCTTCAGGATTGTTACTGCATACCCTGCATATCGTGCTCCATTCTTCACAAAACTACTACCATCAGTAAAAAGTTCCCAGTCATACCTTTCAAGGGGTACATCCTTCAAATCTTCAATCAAATCCATTCAGATCTTCAATCTCAGAGATCTTCTCCAACCTAAGTGATTCCATGATAGTTCAGCAAGTGTCAAACTGTCCAAACAAATTCTGTCATACAAAAAGGCAGAAGTAAGTCCTTTAAAAGGTTATAGTTATAATTTGGAAAGAAGGAAGATCAGCTATTAAGACTAGAGATGTAAATCCTAGAAAGGGAAAATGCTAAAAGAGTTTGGAAGAAATCTTCTGACTGGTCTTAAACGCTCCGTTGCACTTCGAGGGAAACTCATTAACTCTTTAAGGACTGAAGCTGAAAGTACAAGTTTTGTGTCCTGAAGGGCATAAAATTATTGGAGAGTGTCCAGAGGAGGTTGCTGAAGATGGTGAAAGGTCTGGTGGGCAAGAGGTGTGAGGAGCAGCTGAAGTCTCTTGGTTTGTTCAGCCGAGAGAAGAGGCGACTGAGGGGAGGCCTCATGGCGGCCCTCAGCTTCCTGAGGAGGGGAGTGGAGGGGCAGGCGCTGATCTCTTCTCTCTGGGGACGCGAGGGAACAGCACGGAGCTGGGACAGGGCAGGTTCAGGCTGGGCGTTAGGAAAGGGTTCTTCCCTGTGAGGGTGGCTGCCAATACTGATGCCTTGTTTGAGAAGCGTCCCATGGTGGTGGTTCTTCCAAATCCAGGTCACAGAAGAAGCAGAGAAACAGCCTGCATGTTTTCCTTGCAGCAATGTCTTGACAGGCACTTTGTGAAAGCCAGCAGACACAGGCGCTGAGGAGAGAGGAGGCTTGTGAGAAAGCTGCATTTGCTCAGCATTTTCTGGCTGATGTTGTGGCCTCAGTCTGCAGCACTCTTGCTGAGAGCGGCTCTTCCTGTGACTCAGCTGAGAGAGCTTTGTAATTTCTTTCCTTCTTTTTCCGTGTGCTAGCGCCCAAAGTACGAAGATGATGGCAATGCTGAACACAGAGGGCTCCTGGTTTTGAGAGCCCTTCTGCCCCTTTCTTAAGAATTTCCTGAGTAAGGGAGAAATGAGTGGACAGGAGAAACTGGACGCTCCTGTTGTCTCACTCCCAAGCCCTCATGCAGGTCGAGGGGGCTCTGGCCCATCTCCGTGATGGTGGGGAACTGCAGGAAACAGCCAGGGCCAGAGAGGTTTCACAAAGCTCACCCCTTTAGCTATTGATCAATCTTCTGCTTTTGTTAGTTCAGCAACACCTCTGTTCTGGTTTGGTTTTGCAGCACTGAATTCTTTCTCTGCATTTCTCTGAATGCTTTCTCTAGGAAGTCAGTACACACCCAGACCGACTGCCCGTCCAAACATGCGGCAGTTCAGGTCTCCGGATGCGGGGAGTGTCTGAGCCTCTTGCTGCCATCGGCGGGGGGCAGAGAGACTGCTTGCGTGAGGTGCGAGCAGGTGGACGACCTGGTCCGCATGGTGGCGGAGCTCAAGGAGGAGGTGCAGAGGTTGAGGGATATCAGGGAGTGCGAGCGGGAGATAGACTGGTGGAGCGACTCCCTGCAGGACTGGAGGGAGAGGGACCAGGGTGAGATGCTCCAAAGGGGGGTGGACCCCCTGCCCTGTCGCCATCGGGCAGAGGGAGGGGACCTGCGAGTTGAGGAGGAATGGAGACAGGTCCCTGCTCGACCTCGCAGGAGATGCCCTCCCCTTCCGGTGCCGCCTTCCCAGGTGCCCTTGAACAATAGGTTTGAGGCCCTGGAGCTGGAGAGACCGGTGGGTGAGGATGAGGTAGGAAGCCTACCCAGGAGGATGCCTGAGGTGAGGAAGTTGACTCCACGCCTCAGGACTGCCTCCACCAAGAAAGAAAGAAGGGTGATCGTTGTGGGCGACTCCCTCCTCAGGGGAATGGAGGGCCCTATTTGTTGGCCTGACCCCACACATAGGGAAGTCTGCTGCCTCCCTGGGGCCAGGGTCAGAGACATTACCAGGAAGCTTCCAAACCTGGTTCGCCCCTCTGACTATTACCCGCTTTTGATAGTCCAGGCTGGCAGCGACGATGTTGAAAAGAGAAGCCTCAAGGCTATCAAACAGGACTATAGGGGGCTGGGACGATTGGTGGAGGGAGCGGGAGTGCAGGTGGTGTTTTTGTCCATCCCTACGGGGGAAGGGAGAGGCACGGAGAGGACATGGAAAGCTCGCGTGGTTAATAGGTGGCTCAGAGGCTGGTGCCAGCACAGAAATTTTGGGTTTTTTCACCATGGGGAGCTTTACTCGGCACCCGGCCTGATGGCCCCAGACGGGTCCCTATCTCCAAGGGGAAAACGGATCCTAGGCCAGGAGCTGGCGGGGCTCATAGAGAGCGCTTTAAACTAGGTAAGAAGGGGGACGGGGCTCAAACAAGGCTTGTTGGAGCTGTGCCGGGGGAAACAATGGCTAGGCCGGGGAAGAAGGCGATGGCCCAGCTGAAGTGCATCTACACTAATGCACGCAGCATGGGTAACAAACAGGAGGAGCTGGAAGCCATCGTGCAGCAGGCAGGCTAGGACTTGGTTGCCATCACGGAGACGTGGTGGGACCGCTCCCACGACTGGAGTGCTGCAATGCCTGGCTATCGGCTCTTCAGGAGGGACAGGCAGCACAGAGGGGGTGGTGGCGTGGCTCTCTACATCAGAGAATCTTTTGATGTTGTGGAACTCCAGGCTGGGAATGATAAGGTTGAAACCCTGTGGGTTAGGATCCGCGGGAAGGCCGGCAAGGCTAGCATCCTGGTCGGGGTCTGTTATAGACCGCCGAACCAGGATGAGGAGACGGATGAGGAGTTTTATAGGCAACTGACAGAAGTTGCAAAATCGTCGGCGCTTGTCCTCGTGGGGGACTTCAACTTCCCGGACATATCCTGGAAACACAACACGGCACAGAGAAAGCAGTCTAGGAGGTTTCTGGAGAGCGTGGGAGATAGCTTCCTGACGCAGCTGGTCAGTGAACCTACCAGGGGTGGTGCCCCGCTAGACCTTCTCTTCACAAACAGAGAAGGACTGGTGGGAGATGTGGTGGTCGGAAACTGTCTTGGGCAGAGTGACCACGAAATGGTAGAGTTCTCTATTCTTGGTGAGGCCAGGAAGGGGACCAGTAAAACTGCTGCATTGGACTTCCGGAGGGCTGACTTTGAGCTGCTCAGGACGCTGGTTGGCCGAGTCCCTTGGGAGGCGGTTCTGAAGGGCAGAGGAGTCCAGGAAGGCTGGGCGCTCCTCAGGAAGGAAATCGTGATGGCACAGGAGCGGTCCGTCCCCACGTGTCCAAAGACGAGCCGGCATGGAAGAAGACCGGCCTGGCTCAACAGAGAGTTGCGGCTTGTGCTTAGCAGAAAAAAGAGGGTTTATAATCTTTGGAGAAAAGGGCAGGCCACTGAGGAGGACTACAAGGATGTAGCGAGGCTGTGCAGGGAGAAAATTAGAAAGGCCAAAGCTCATCTGGAGCTCAACCTGGCTACTGCCGTTAAAGACAACAAAAAATCCTTTTACAAATATATCAACGCGAAACGGAGGACTAAGGAGAATCTCCATCCTTTACTGGATGCGAGGGGAAACCTAGTTACTAAGGATGAGGAAAAGGCTGAGGTGCTTAATGCCGCCTTTGCCTCAGTCTTTAGCGGCAATACCGGTTGTTCTCTGGATACCCAGTGCCCTGAGCTGGTGGAAGGGGATGGGGAGCAGGATGTGGCCTTCGCTATCCATGAGGAAATGGTTGGCGACCTGCTACGGAGCTTGGATGTGCGCAAGTCGATGGGGCCGGATGGGATGCACCCGAGGGTACTGAAAGAACTGGCGGAGGAGCTGGCCGAGGCACTTTCCATCATTTATCGGCAGTCCTGGCTATCGGGGGAGGTCCCAGTTGACTGGCGGCTAGCCAATGTGACGCCCATCTATAAGAAGGGCCGCAGGGCAGACCCGGGGAGCTATAGGCCTGTCAGTTTGACCTCAGTAAGGCTTTTGACACCGTTCCCCACAACATTCTCCTCAAGAAACTGGCTGCTCGGGGCTTGGACTGGCGTACGCTTCGCTGGGTTAGAAACTGGCTGGATGGCCGGGCCCAGAGAGTTGTGGTGAATGGAGTCAAATCTGGTTGGAGGCCGGTCACTAGTGGTGTCCCCCAGGGCTCGGTACTGGGGCCGGTCCTCTTTAATATCTTTATCGATGATCTGGATGAGGGCGTCCAGTGCACCCTCAGTAAGTTTGCAGATGACACCAAGCTAAGTGCGTGTGTCGATCTGCTCAAGGGCAGGAAGGCTCTGCAGGAGGATCTGGATAGGCTGGAGCGATGGGCTGAGGTCAACTGTATGAAGTTCAACAAGGCCAAGTGCCGGGTCCTGCACCTGGGGCGCAACAACCCCAAGCAGAGCTACAGGCTGGGAGATGAGTGGCTGGAAAGCTGCCTGGCCGAGAGGGACCTGGGAGTATTGGTTGATAGTCGGCTGAATATGAGCCAGCAGTGTGCCCAGGTGGCCAAGAAGGCCAACGGCATCCTGGCCTGCATAAGAAGCAGTGTGGCCAGCAGGTCTAGGGAAGTGATTGTGCCCCTGTACTCGGCTCTGGTGAGGCCGCACCTCGAGTACTGTGTTCAGTTTTGGGCCCCTCGCTACAGGAAGGACATGGACGTGCTCGAGCGAGTCCAGAGAAGGGCGACCAAGCTGGTGAGGGGTCTGGAGAACAAGCCTTACGAGGAGCGGCTGAGGGAGCTGGGCTTGTTCAGCCTGGAGAAGAGGAGGCTCAGGGGCGACCTTATCGCTCTCTACAGTTACCTTAAAGGAGGCTGTAGAGAGGTGGGGGTTGGTCTGTTCTCCTACGTGCCTGGTGACAGGACGAGGGGGAATGGGCGAAAGTTGCGACAGGGGAGTTTTAGGTTGGATGTTAGGACGTACTTCTTTACCGAAAGGGTTATTAAGCATTGGAACGGGCTGCCCAGGGAGGTGGTGGAGTCACCATCCCTGGAGGTCTTTAAAAGACGTTTAGATGTAGAGCTTAGCGATATGGTTTAGTGGAGTACTTAGTGTTAGGTCGGAGGTTGGACTCGATGATCTTGAGGTCTCTTCCAACCTAGAAATCTGTGATACTGTGATACTGTGAATTCATTAGAGAGCAGAAGTGGGGGACAGCCCTGCTCTTGTGAGAGAGCCTGAGGAACCCCTAACAGTGCCGAAGGGCAGCAAAAGTACGATTGATACCAAGATCATGTAAAATCCTTTTTTCTCTCTTTCTCTTCCCCCATTTCTTTTTTATGTATTTACTTATTTATTTATTTTGAGGGGATGCATGAATGAGAACCCTTTATTGTAAATACCGTGCATCTGAAAAGGTGAGCCTTCAGGCAGACGTACTGGCAAGCTTTGGCTCAGCCCCAGAACTACATCATCATTGGCATAAGCACGACTGGTTGGGCAGAGGGCTGTGACTGGAGTGCTGCGAGGGACGGTTCTAGGCTCATCAGGAGGGATAGGCAGGGCAGGTGAGGCAGGGGGCTGGCGCAATGACACGGTTGAGAGCCTCTGAGTGAGGATTAAGGGACAAACCAATAATGCGGATGTTGTTGTGGGAGTTGGAGACGGCCTCCCATCCCGAGTGACTACACGGATGGGTGGTTCAACAAGGAATTAGGCAATGTCTCCAGATCAGCTGCCCTTGTCCCTAAGTGGGTGGGTGACTTTGGGTTGCCAGATGTTAGCAGGGAATGACAAGAAGCAGACACAAACAGGTCCAGGAAATTCCTAAAGCACCTCGATGATAACTTCTTGATCCAGGTACTAAGGGAGCTGACTCGGAAAGGTGCCCTTCTAGATTGCTGCTTGTAAACCGAGAATGTCTCCTGCGTGAAGTGGCGAATGGCAGCCATCTTGGCTACGGTGGCCACAAAGACGTCGAGCTGAAAATCTTTGGTGATAGGAAGAAAACTGCCAGTAAAACTTCCACCAGTGGCTGTGCCACTGCCGCAGACTCACCACCGGGTGCCGCCTCAGCACAGGTTGGTGGAGCCAGAGTGCTCTGGGGGGGTGGTGGTGGGATTTGTGTCCCCTCATCTTTGGGGAGCACCACGTTGTCCTCTGAGGGGAGTGGCGGCTGCCCCCTGCTCCTGGTCAGGTTCCAGGGAGCAGGGAGCAGCTGCCCCGGGAGCGGAGGATTCAGGAGAAGCGGTGGTGGGGGACCGGGGTGGGTGGGGGCCTGCAGCAGGCAGGAGCCTGTGGGGTGCAGGGGCTCCCTGTGCGGCATGGCCCCCAGGCCTCAGCTCCAGCGGCTGTGGGGCACCAGTGTCCCCATCACCATGGGCTGACCCCAGACACAGATGGGGGGACACGGAGGAGCAGCGGGTAGGGGCAGCACCGCAGGTGGGAGCAGCACCACACGAACTGTGAGCCCGGCACCCCAGACCAGGCATTGGCCTTAGGCAGCGGGTGGAGGATGGTGGGGATGTGAGCGGGCTGGTATGGGATCAGCATCGCTCCAGGGATGGGGGCAGCAAGCAGGCCCTGGAGACAGGGGTGGGGGTAGTTTGGGGTACTTTCAGGTTAGTAGGGTTTCCTTGGTTTTCCACCTCCTCTCTTTTGCAGGGGTGCCAATGCTGCTCCCGTCTGTGGTGGAAGCGGGCCCTGTGGTACCGCCACTGGTACCATGGAGCTGTGATGGGGAGCCAATGGGCCGGCTGTCTGTAGGGGTCCCCAGGAGGTGCCTGTCTGGGGTGTTCGCGGTGGGTTGGGGGATGCTGGGGCTGGGGCTGCTGGTACTGGAGTTGCCAATACCAGCATGGGCTGGGGAAGCTGGGGCTGGGCGTGCTGGCACCAAGTTGGGGATGCTGCTACCAGTCCTGGACAGAGATGCCGGTAGTGGTGCTGGGACCTTGTGGAGATACCAATAGTGGAGCTGGGGGCAATCAGGGTGCTGGAGGTGGTACTGGAAGCGGGACAGTGATGTTGGTACTCGGGTGGTGATGCTCTTACTGGGGCCATGTTGCTGGTACTAGGACAGATTTGGTGGGGCATCTCCACTGGTACTGGGATGCTGATGCTTGTACTGGGACAGCAGTGCACGTAGTGGGACAGCTGTGCTTGGAACTGGGACGGTGATTGTGCACCTCAAAGACTGGTCAGCCCCTAGGAAGTAATGGCTGCATTCAGAGGCGGGGAAGAAGAAAAAACAGGTTCAACAAAAAGAGCAAAGATCAGCCACGCTTCTCACGGCATCTGCCTTTGCAAAGGCAAGTGCCCTTCAAAGCCCACAGACATCGTGTCAGCTCCTTCAACTGGCTGCCAGCCTGCGACTTGCCACCCGCAGAGCATGAATGCCATCACCTTGGCAATTCAGGAAATCACTAGGTAACATTCCCTAGTCTCAAAGACAGATTCTGTAGCCGGATAAATCACCATTGGAAATCGGGTAAAACAAGAGTTTTACTTGAAAGCCTATGAGCAAGAAGTGTAAGCTGAAATGCAGAATTTCTTCAGAACTTTGCTGTGACACTGTGCCAAGCCGTGAGGTCACAACACCTCTCCGTGATGCTGCGAGGGCCATGAGGTCCCAACGCTGCTCCGTGACACCGTGAGGGCTGCAAGGTCACAATAGCTCTCGGTGATGCAGTGCTGGGCCGTGAGGTCCTGACACCCCATTGTGACGCTGGGTCAGGCCACAGGCACTGCTCCGCACCGGTCCTGACAGCAGCACTAGCTGCAGCTGCAGCGGCGGTGGTGGAAGCATGGTGCGAGTGTGGGGAGCCACGGCCCCTGCCTGCGTCCTCTTCCTCCTCCTGGTGGCCCTGTGTGCCTGGGGTGCCCAGGCTGCGCCATGGCGACCACCGGGAGCAGGTGGGTGGGCAGGGCCGGGGCCAACACCAAACCCTGGGCGGCATGGTGCTGCGCGGCACGCATATGGATGGAGGGGACGGGGACGGGATAGCAGCAGGGCCGGGCGGGCACCGCGGGCAGGGGGCAGGCAGGAGGCAGAAGCCCCGCAGGGTGGCACGGTGGGGCCGTGGCTGCTGCGGGGTTGTTTCCTGCCGGGGGGGCCGTGAGTGGCGCTGGGGCCGAGAAGCCTGGGTCTGAGCCCCTGTGGGGCTGAGGCCGCTGGCCCCTCTTGGGAAACTTCCACCTGCATCTTTGTCCCGTGACATTGCCTCAGCCCCCTCAGTCACTGCAGGGTGCTGGGGAAGAGGGAGAGCACAGCATGCCATGGCAACTTCTCTCATCTCTGCTTGATTTTAGATGATGATGGTGTTGCTTCTCCATATCCAGCTTCTCAGCTGGATCATGGTTTGGAGCCTCAGGAGGATCCCCGAGGTACGTTGCGAGTGTGCTTCCTTGAAGGAAGATGGCTAATGGGCTGTAATAGTTTATTCAGGGTCTTCCAAGTGCGTTTGTGCCTTGAGGGGGCTTGCACAAATGAGCCCTGAATATTTCTTCACTTGGAGAGATGCCACCCCTGCCCCTCTCCACAGAGAGGGAAGAACCCAGGCTTTTCTTCCTATTTGGGCCATGTCATTACCTGAGCCCCAGCCAGTGCCTCCCGGTCACTGAGGAAGAGGCAGGCCCCAAGAGGCAATGGAAGCTCCCCTTACCTGTGTCTGATCCCACTTGTGCCCACAGGCAGTACTGGTCAAGTGCCTCCATGGAATCCTGCTCCTGAGCCTGCCAGTATGGGTCCCACAGGTGGTAAGTTGTCCGTGTTCATTTCCTTGCTGTTTGTTAACGGTCTGTTGAGCTAGCTCAGCAAGGGTTCAGCTGCTCACTGGCCAGGGGGCTTCTCCATGACAAACATGGATGATCATTTTTCCCGGGGTCTGCACGCTCCCCCTGCAGTGGGGTCTTCCTTTGTGTCCAGCAGAGATCTTCCCGTAAGAAACACCTGAGGGGCCACACCTTTGGCGGCATGCTCCCTGCGGGGTGTTGCGCACAGCCTGGAGAGAGGATTTGGGAAGAGGCCAAGAGGGAGCCTCCAGCTCAGCAGGCCCCTTTGCGGCTTTGGAAATCCTGGCTCGTGTCTGGGTCCCACATCCTTGCCTGAGCCCCCTCCAGTCGCTGCAGGTCACTAAGGAAGAGGTAGATCACACCATGCAAGGGGAATGTTTCTCTTCTGTGCTTGATTGCAGCAGTTCTCGTAGGCTCTGGCTACTCGACACCTCAGCCTGATGTGGACCACGAGCCTCAGGTTAATCTGCCAGGTAAGTCAGCGGAAGGAAGGAGCATCTAGGTGCTGCAGAGCCAGCAGGCACCTTGCGCTTGAGTTGAGACCTGGGGTGGGCACGGGGAGGGCCCTTCTCCGGGCGGCTCCACGCATGCTTAGTTTGTACCAGCACGGTGCCACTGCAGGCACCCAGCAACTGTTTGCAAGATGCTCTTGAGTGGCAGGGAGAGACGAGTACCATGGAGCAGTCCCCTCTTTGAACTGCATTCTCTGTCACTCTGGTCAGAAGGAGTATGTTGACGTAGTTCACAGGAGGGACTCCACTTGTGTTTACAGATGGGACCGAAGGCAAAGGTGATCCAGGTTCCCAGATGGGTTCCAGGACTGAAGCTCTGGGAGATGGCCTGGGTAAGTTGTGGCTTTTGACTTCCTTTGAGAGCTGCCAGTTCAAAGCCCAAACGTCAGCCAGGCATCTCTGCAGGTGGGAGGGTATAGACCGGCACGTGTGTGTGCCCTGTCAAGGCACGAGCCCTGGTATGCTCTCCTACTGAGCTATTGATGTAGATGGCGCTGGGACAGAAACTTCTCACGGGTCTTTGGTTGCAGAAGTGTCCCCAGGGAGGGCTTTGCCAGATCCTCGGCTGCTTCCGGCGCTGGAGCCCAGCTGGTATCCCAGGGGTGGGTAGTCATTTCACTGACTTCACAAACTAAGCCCTGGTTCTCCAAATTGCACTGGTGCCAAAGTTAACTTCCTACTTTCTCTTCAGGTCCTCTAAGAGCAAAGGACAATGCTGAAATAAGAAAATCTTCCCCAACATCCTCTGACATCGTAGAGGATATCATAAAGGAGTTAGAGGAGGCAGCACCTGGTGGGTATATTTCTCTCTGTCCGCCATAAGACTTGGGAAGGTGAGGTTCTAAATCCATGTGTGGACACACCGTAACCTGCACAGCAGGAAGGGATGGATCAGAGCGGAGACACTCAATTTCACACCTAGCAGGCACTGGTGAGCCTCAGAGAAGGCCGAGAGCCTCTGCTGCCGCTTGTGGGTCACGCCGTGTCCCAGGGGCAGCTGCTAGCCCAGCATTACCATTACTGGTCCGAGCTGTTCCGTGCAAACATTGGTATCCAGCCAGCAGCAAAGGGCTTCTGCTGAACTTGTGTTCAGCTCCCGCACAGCGCTGCTTGCAGCTGGGCGAGTTCAAGGCAGGAGGCACATCCCAAGCAGTGCTTGCTGTCCCCTGAGCAGGGAGACACATGTCACCAGAGGGAAGAGCACCCTTGGGCAGAGGAGGGAAAGCGCAGGCAGATTTGGGGCAGCGGCTGGGATCGAAGCAGCCCAGCCCAGCCCTCTCGTTCTCCTTGATGTCTGAGGATTCTCGGTGACAGCCTGCAGGCAGGGGCGAGTTCAAGCTGCACACCCAGCTTGATGCCCGACCCCTAACTTGTAGGAGCTGAAAGGAAAGGCACTTACCTCAGTCTCAGCTGATTTAGCTGTCCACTTCTAGTTGGGTTTCAAATGACTTGGCCAAACGTCTTGGGATGGAGTCAGCATAATGGGATGGACATGCTTCTCAGAAGGGCTGTTCCTGCCTCTGAACTGGATGCAGCTTTTTTATGTCCTCTTTGAAGGCACGAATTGAGCGTCATCTTGCAGTGTACCAAAAATGCACTATGTGCGATGTGAACAAGAAGATCTCCTGCAATCTCCTGGTCTCGCAGCAGGCCAGATTTTGCTGTCTGTGCTGGTAGACTGCCAGGAGTCGAACACTTAGATTTTTCTTTGTGAATGACATGTTGTTTGGAGTAGTGAGTACCTCCCCCAGAAGCCCAGGCCGTAGCTTCTAAACTTTAGGGATGTCTTTTGAGAAGCACTACCTTCCAAAGATACCGTCCTCGAAAGGAGGAGCAGTTCCTTATAGTCACACTGTCCTGCTTTCTTTCTAAAGGGCTGGTTAGAGAGACTGTGCCGAAGGAGGTGCTTTGGCAACGAAGCGGTCGCAGGCTGCCGCTCCCTGGCAAAAGAACAGAGGCAATGAAGTCAACTGCCACACGAGGTAAAGGCTGTTTCTTGGTCATCCGCTGTCACCAGCCAGAACCAGCATGCGTGTGCAGGTTCTTGCCCTGGTACCCGCTCTTGCAGCTCATGTCAGCAGCCAAACCCAAGAGTGTCAGTAGGCAGCAAGTGTTGCAGAGGAAGTCAGGAGTGGCTCCCTGAGGATGGCTGTCTTCCCCGGGCTGTGACAGCAGTGCAGCGGAGGGACGCTCACAAAGCTCTGTGGCTGTGGTTAGAGAGGGGTCACCTCCCAGCGCACCCAGTTCCCAGGGATTTTGGAACTTTGCTCTTGGGGGAACAAGGCCGTCAGAAGCCCACTGAGCAGACAATGGGAAACGGGACCCCTCCTGTGAGCTGAGGCCCAGAGTGATGCCCTGACTCAGTACAGATGGGGCACTGCCTCACTGGCACTCCTGGGCTCCCGAATTTTGTTCAGTTTTGTCCCTAAGGCTCCGAGTGTGCCTCGAGCAGCGAAGGTGGGCAAGCGCCTAAGAACTTTGAGAACTCCAAAGAGCTGGGGGAGCAAACCTGAGACACTGGGCTCTCAGCATTATGGCAGGGAAAACAAAGGATGGAGGGAAAACAAAGCTGAGAGGCAAAAGGGAGGCTCCAGAGTGCCTTGAGTTGCAGTGCCTTTGGCAGATTCCCCAGCTTCTGCTGAACCTCAGGAAGCATTGCGGCCTGAGGATTTTCACTTGCTCAAAGATGCTAACCAAATGAAACAGAACACTTCCTGGCAATGTCAGACCTCCTGTGAGATTACCAGTAGTGCGCAGGACACGGCAATGTCCACAATTGTTCTTGCAGGCGTGGATGGGGAGAACAATGCAAACACTGCAAAGCCCCAGAATTTCCGAAGGTACTGCATAGAAGGCGCTGTGGCAGTCTTGGTTCCCTTCCTCGTGCTTGTGACAGTTGCGTGCTGCGTGCTTATCTGGTGTTGGCGGCAGGAAAACCGGTGAGTTGTTGTTCCCCCGCTCCCTCTCCTCCTCTCCCCCTCCCAAATTCTTTACCGTATCTTTGTTAACATTATTATATGGCTGCTGCCAGCCAGGAAGCAGTTGTCGTTAGCGTATTGTGAAGTGAGCAGTTAGTTTTTGACCAGACTCTTCTGAAATTTCTGCTGTCCAGTGTTTTAGGTGGCCTCTAATTCCTGGGCATTCTGTTCTGGAGCCCATTTTTCTGTTGCTGGTCTTAGCGAAGCTTGGCCCTTCCGCAGCAAGAGCAGAGCCAGGGACAGCCGTAGGCAAAGCAAGGCCAGGAAGAGAAATGCAGGAGCTGAGAGAGAGTGCCATCAGAGAGAGAAGCGCAGCAGTGCCAGTTCCCCCCCAGCACAAGGCACCCTGTTCTGGGACGCCCTGAATTGCAGGTGTCCGCCTCAGCCAAGGTGTGCCAGCTCCTGGGAGCATGGGGATGAGCCCTGCCAGCTGCTGGCATTGCCTTGGAGAGGGGCAGTCAGTGTGTCACAGCCGCACCTGAGCGCTGCCAGCGTGCGTGTCTTCAGCACACACAGAGCTTGTGTGTTTAATTACACATCCCAAAGAGCGGATGGGCAGCACCTCACCGAACAGGGAGCCGAGGCCGTCACCTTGTTGGTCCAGGGCCAGGGCCGGGCAGGGAGCTGAGTACTGGTCCTTGCAAGGCGCTCTGAAAAAGGGCAGTCGGTGGCTGTGGTGACTGGGCCATGCAGAGCCCGGCTGTGGACCCCTGTCTCTGCGGGCGCCAGGTCTTCTTGCTGGGACAGCACGTGCAGAGCAGGCAGGTCAGGATGGCTGGCGAGGCACTGGGGAGGAGACAAGCTGGGGCAGGATGTGGAGGGGAGCAGAGTCCCAGCGGAGGGCACAGGGCACCCTGTTTTCTGCACAGAGCATGTGTGCCCACAGCTCACGCACAGCCGGATGCCTGCACCCCGCTGCCTCGCACCCGCCTGGCACCGCAGCCGCAGCACGGCCTCAGCAAATTCCTGTCTCCGCAGGCGCCTCGCCGCAGCCCAGGCAGCCCAGACTGACACCCGCAGCCGCTCCGTGAGCCCCTACAGGCAGCCTGACCACCGTCGTACGCCTGAGAGCCAGGCCCGACACCAGCGGCCACCATCAGTGCCTGGAAGACCGACCCGCCTGCCACCAGCCCGGCCTCCACGGCCCCCACGCACGGCAGCAGACCAATGGAAGGCACGCGACCGGCCCAGTATCCCCCAGTCCTCGTGGACACAGACATCACCTCCACGGCCCCCTCCACCCTCTTCCAAGGGCTGGGGCAGGCCCCCCCGGGATGCAGCCTTGGCCACACTTCCAATAAATATTGAATAATACAGCACAGCAGTCCGGGTCTTATGTACAGCAACACCCAGGAACCCACAGCAGGACTTTGTGACTGATCGAAAAGTAACCCTGAGGGTCCTCGGTGCTGGGGGTCAGCCAGACTGTGCCCACCATGCAGGGAACGCAGGGGAAGGGAGCTGGGGAGCAGCACAGCAGGAGCAGACAGAAGGGCTGTGAGCGCGGCAGCGACCCTGCACAGCGCTCACCCGAGAACCCCCTGCTCAAACTGGCAGTGCCGCAGCCACACACAAGCTCGGGCCCTTCCTGATCCTGGGCCGAGGCCAGGCTCCCCACAGCCAGCCCTCCTCAGGTCCTGACACTGCACGGATGGCCGATTTTGGCCAGGGTGCCCCATGCCAACGCTCCTACGGCTCAGCTCTCCTCAAGGAGTACAAGAAAAAATTTCTAACTCTTTGGAGTCAGGGCTGGGATTGCCACACGCTGGCACAAGCAACTGGAACCAGAGGGGAGACCCGAGGTGCTGCCACCACCAAAGGTAAGAGATCCTCATTTGAAAAATCTCACTTGAGGGTGGCCGTCTCCTCCCATGTGGCTCCTTGGAGGAGCAGAAAGCTCGGGTCGAGCTCTGGAGTCCCCTCTGGGGGTGAGGATGAGTTGTCTCCCCGTGGATGGGCCCAGGGTTGGAGGGCACAGGGCTGAAGCTCTGTCTTCTCGGGGACAGCCAAGCCTCACCTTCTGTCCTTTGCCATGTACAGGCCTCAGCTTCTTCCTCCCTCAGATTTGTCTGGGGCCAGAAGCCGAAGGAGAGAAGGCTCTCAGTTAACGGTTAACCGGTGCACGGTTAACGGTTGGACCTGATCATCTTGTTAGCATTCACGAAGACACATAAGCCACAAAGTGATGATATGAAGGTGCTTTTATTAGGCGCTGGAAGTTAGGGGCATGCCTGCCCAAATCTAACTTCGTCCGATTTGTTCACTCAGTTCTCTTTTATCTCCTAAAATATTACATATGCATTAAGTTTTACAACACATCTATGCATATTCATTTCCTAGCTCCTCCTAGCCCCGCTTTGTATGCTAATTATCTAATCAGTCCTTCTGTGCTTGCATATCACTCTCTGGTGGTCGTCCGGGTGGTCGTCGGGATGAAGTAAGATGTCTTCATCAGAGCTGAACTTTTTACCTTTACCTACCAGTAAATTCTCTGATGATTGCCCGTGTGGGATCTGTACCACTTGTGTCCATGGTACCTGGTCCTCCCTTTTTCTTCTAGATCCTTTTTGGTGGGCTACCAATATCCCTTTATCCAATTTTGGATATACCAATGTTTCTCTTATCCCATAATCTGTGCTATTTTCATGTGTTACTATGCACCGGTAGTTTCCTTCGTTGACATTAGTAACACTAAACAGGGTTAGGGTGGTAGCTCCTCTCAGTTGTAGGCCCAGTTCTGGGGTATTACTTACGTACGCCTTCCCCTTCCGTGCAGCCTTCAATCCTGTATTGTCCCCGGCTGTGTTTATGTCTATTTCCTGGCTCTGTCCGGAGTCATTTATTTTCCCCCAGACCACCTGTAGAGAGCTAATTGTTATTGGTTTATCGTCGTGCATTCCACATTCCAAAGTAACATTTTCTCCTTTGAATATTTCCTCTTTCTTATATTTTTCTGGTATTTCTAGGAGCCCAATTACAAGGTATTTACACAAAACAATTACTGTTGTCGTTACCGTTGTTAAGAACCCCGACATTGTATGGTTATATGCGCCTCATCTGTAGTTTTGTATCTCCGATTGCTCGCACCGACCAAAGTTCAGGAACCTTTTTCACCCGAGTGTAATGAATCCAAGCATCCACCCCTTCTACCTTTACAGCTGTAAAAGTAGTCAATAATACTTGATAAGGTTCGGCCCACCGTTCTTTCAGGGGTTCTTCATTCCAGTTTTTGATGTACACTCGGTCGCCTGGCTGAATGTCGTGGACAGGGTTTTCCAGTGACAACGGTCGGTTCCACACCAAAACACTTCGATGTTGAGCTAAAGTTTTGCCAAGAGACAATACATAATTATAAACATCCTGGTTCCCTGTTATGTGCATATTAGGATTTGGTTCTGAGGATTCATAAGGCTTTCCATATATAATCTCGTATGGGCTTACTGCCATTCCACTCCTTGGCTTTATCCTTATTCTCAGTAAGGCTATAGGCAAAGCTTGTGGCCATTGTATTTTGGCTTCCTGGCAGATTTTACTGATCTGTCCCTTTAGTGTTTGGTTCACCCTTTCTACCTGTCCACTAGATTGGGGTCCCCATGCAGTATGTAAATGCCAAGAAATTCCTAATAGCCGGCTTACGTCTTTAACCACAGATGCAACAAAGTGCGGTCCCCTATCCGAGGATATTCCTAACGGTACCCCGAACCTCAGAATGATTTCCCGCAAGAACCATTTTACTGTCTCTTTAGCTTGATTGGTGCGACAGGGAAGGGCTTCTGGCCATCCGGAAAAGGTGTCAACCCCTACTAACAAATACCTATATCCCCTAGTCCTAGGTAACTCTACAAAATCAACTTGCCAGTAATCTCCTGGTTCTATCCCTACTCTCACTCTTCCCATTTCAGCATGTTTTCTTGCTACTGGATTATTTTTCAAACAAATCTCACACTTTGACGTTACTGATTTTGCCACTGTTAACATATGTGTAGAGATAATGCTACGTTTTAAAAATGTTACCATTGCCTCTGCACCCCAGTGACACTCATTATGTCTTGTCTGAAGTATTTCTCGCATCACCAAGGGGGGTATTACTACCTGGCCCATAGCGGTCACATACCATCCATCAGAGTTCTTTCGGGCCTTTAGGAGATTTGCTAATTTCTCATCCTCTGGCGAATATCTTGCTTCCTTGGGAAGATTAAGACGAGCGGGGCCTACCTTGAGTGGTACCAGAGCCATCACATTCCACACCTTCTGAGCAATTTGTCGAGCTGCTCGATCTGCCAACCGATTCCCTTCTGATATCTTTGAGGTTCCTCCTTGATGGGCTTTGCAGTGCATGATAGCCACTTGTTTTGGTTTTTGTACCGCATTTATCAGACTTAACACCTCCTCGTGATATTGGATTATATCACGATTATATTGGCCCCTTGTGAGGACAACAGCCCTCTTTCTTTCCATAATACTCCATGAACGTGGACCACTCCAAAGGCATACTTTGAATCTGTCCAAATATTTCCCATCTTTCCTTTACTCAGTTCCAGTGCTCGAGTTAGGGCTAACAGTTCTGCTCGCTGTGCTGATGTTCCAGGTGGTAAAGGTTTTGCTTCGATTACTGTCTTCAGGATTGTTACTGCATACCCTGCATATCGTGCTCCATTCTTCACAAAACTACTACCATCAGTAAAAAGTTCCCAGTCATACCTTTCAAGGGGTACATCCTTCAAATCTTCAATCAAATCCATTCAGATCTTCAATCTCAGAGATCTTCTCCAACCTAAGTGATTCCATGATAGTTCAGCAAGTGTCAAACTGTCCAAACAAATTCTGTCATACAAAAAGGCAGAAGTAAGTCCTTTAAAAGGTTATAGTTATAATTTGGAAAGAAGGAAGATCAGCTATTAAGACTAGAGATGTAAATCCTAGAAAGGGAAAATGCTAAAAGAGTTTGGAAGAAATCTTCTGACTGGTCTTAAACGCTCCGTTGCACTTCGAGGGAAACTCATTAACTCTTTAAGGACTGAAGCTGAAAGTACAAGTTTTGTGTCCTGAAGGGCATAAAATTATTGGAGAGTGTCCAGAGGAGGTTGCTGAAGATGGTGAAAGGTCTGGTGGGCAAGAGGTGTGAGGAGCAGCTGAAGTCTCTTGGTTTGTTCAGCCGAGAGAAGAGGCGACTGAGGGGAGGCCTCATGGCGGCCCTCAGCTTCCTGAGGAGGGGAGTGGAGGGGCAGGCGCTGATCTCTTCTCTCTGGGGACGCGAGGGAACAGCACGGAGCTGGGACAGGGCAGGTTCAGGCTGGGCGTTAGGAAAGGGTTCTTCCCTGTGAGGGTGGCTGCCAATACTGATGCCTTGTTTGAGAAGCGTCCCATGGTGGTGGTTCTTCCAAATCCAGGTCACAGAAGAAGCAGAGAAACAGCCTGCATGTTTTCCTTGCAGCAATGTCTTGACAGGCACTTTGTGAAAGCCAGCAGACACAGGCGCTGAGGAGAGAGGAGGCTTGTGAGAAAGCTGCATTTGCTCAGCATTTTCTGGCTGATGTTGTGGCCTCAGTCTGCAGCACTCTTGCTGAGAGCGGCTCTTCCTGTGACTCAGCTGAGAGAGCTTTGTAATTTCTTTCCTTCTTTTTCCGTGTGCTAGCGCCCAAAGTACGAAGATGATGGCAATGCTGAACACAGAGGGCTCCTGGTTTTGAGAGCCCTTCTGCCCCTTTCTTAAGAATTTCCTGAGTAAGGGAGAAATGAGTGGACAGGAGAAACTGGACGCTCCTGTTGTCTCACTCCCAAGCCCTCATGCAGGTCGAGGGGGCTCTGGCCCATCTCCGTGATGGTGGGGAACTGCAGGAAACAGCCAGGGCCAGAGAGGTTTCACAAAGCTCACCCCTTTAGCTATTGATCAATCTTCTGCTTTTGTTAGTTCAGCAACACCTCTGTTCTGGTTTGGTTTTGCAGCACTGAATTCTTTCTCTGCATTTCTCTGAATGCTTTCTCTAGGAAGTCAGTACACACCCAGACCGACTGCCCGTCCAAACATGCGGCAGTTCAGGTCTCCGGATGCGGGGAGTGTCTGAGCCTCTTGCTGCCATCGGCGGGGGGCAGAGAGACTGCTTGCGTGAGGTGCGAGCAGGTGGACGACCTGGTCCGCATGGTGGCGGAGCTCAAGGAGGAGGTGCAGAGGTTGAGGGATATCAGGGAGTGCGAGCGGGAGATAGACTGGTGGAGCGACTCCCTGCAGGACTGGAGGGAGAGGGACCAGGGTGAGACGCTCCAAAGGGGGGTGGACCCCCTGCCCTGTCGCCATCGGGCAGAGGGAGGGGACCTGCGAGTTGAGGAGGAATGGAGACAGGTCCCTGCTCGACCTCGCAGGAGATGCCCTCCCCTTCCGGTGCCGCCTTCCCAGGTGCCCTTGAACAATAGGTTTGAGGCCCTGGAGCTGGAGAGACCGGTGGGTGAGGATGAGGTAGGAAGCCTACCCAGGAGGATGCCTGAGGTGAGGAAGTTGACTCCACGCCTCAGGACTGCCTCCACCAAGAAAGAAAGAAGGGTGATCGTTGTGGGCGACTCCCTCCTCAGGGGAATGGAGGGCCCTATTTGTTGGCCTGACCCCACACATAGGGAAGTCTGCTGCCTCCCTGGGGCCAGGGTCAGAGACATTACCAGGAAGCTTCCAAACCTGGTTCGCCCCTCTGACTATTACCCGCTTTTGATAGTCCAGGCTGGCAGCGACGATGTTGAAAAGAGAAGCCTCAAGGCTATCAAACAGGACTATAGGGGGCTGGGACGATTGGTGGAGGGAGCGGGAGTGCAGGTGGTGTTTTTGTCCATCCCTACGGGGGAAGGGAGAGGCACGGAGAGGACATGGAAAGCTCGCGTGGTTAATAGGTGGCTCAGAGGCTGGTGCCAGCACAGAAATTTTGGGTTTTTTCACCATGGGGAGCTTTACTCGGCACCCGGCCTGATGGCCCCAGACGGGTCCCTATCTCCAAGGGGAAAACGGATCCTAGGCCAGGAGCTGGCGGGGCTCATAGAGAGCGCTTTAAACTAGGTAAGAAGGGGGACGGGGCTCAAACAAGGCTTGTTGGAGCTGTGCCGGGGGAAACAATGGCTAGGCCGGGGAAGAAGGCGATGGCCCAGCTGAAGTGCATCTACACTAATGCACGCAGCATGGGTAACAAACAGGAGGAGCTGGAAGCCATCGTGCAGCAGGCAGGCTAGGACTTGGTTGCCATCACGGAGACGTGGTGGGACCGCTCCCACGACTGGAGTGCTGCAATGCCTGGCTATCGGCTCTTCAGGAGGGACAGGCAGCACAGAGGGGGTGGTGGCGTGGCTCTCTACATCAGAGAATCTTTTGATGTTGTGGAACTCCAGGCTGGGAATGATAAGGTTGAAACCCTGTGGGTTAGGATCCGCGGGAAGGCCGGCAAGGCTAGCATCCTGGTCGGGGTCTGTTATAGACCGCCGAACCAGGATGAGGAGACGGATGAGGAGTTTTATAGGCAACTGACAGAAGTTGCAAAATCGTCGGCGCTTGTCCTCGTGGGGGACTTCAACTTCCCGGACATATCCTGGAAACACAACACGGCACAGAGAAAGCAGTCTAGGAGGTTTCTGGAGAGCGTGGGAGATAGCTTCCTGACGCAGCTGGTCAGTGAACCTACCAGGGGTGGTGCCCCGCTAGACCTTCTCTTCACAAACAGAGAAGGACTGGTGGGAGATGTGGTGGTCGGAAACTGTCTTGGGCAGAGTGACCACGAAATGGTAGAGTTCTCTATTCTTGGTGAGGCCAGGAAGGGGACCAGTAAAACTGCTGCATTGGACTTCCGGAGGGCTGACTTTGAGCTGCTCAGGACGCTGGTTGGCCGAGTCCCTTGGGAGGCGGTTCTGAAGGGCAGAGGAGTCCAGGAAGGCTGGGCGCTCCTCAGGAAGGAAATCGTGATGGCACAGGAGCGGTCCGTCCCCACGTGTCCAAAGACGAGCCGGCATGGAAGAAGACCGGCCTGGCTCAACAGAGAGTTGCGGCTTGTGCTTAGCAGAAAAAAGAGGGTTTATAATCTTTGGAGAAAAGGGCAGGCCACTGAGGAGGACTACAAGGATGTAGCGAGGCTGTGCAGGGAGAAAATTAGAAAGGCCAAAGCTCATCTGGAGCTCAACCTGGCTACTGCCGTTAAAGACAACAAAAAATCCTTTTACAAATATATCAACGCGAAACGGAGGACTAAGGAGAATCTCCATCCTTTACTGGATGCGAGGGGAAACCTAGTTACTAAGGATGAGGAAAAGGCTGAGGTGCTTAATGCCGCCTTTGCCTCAGTCTTTAGCGGCAATACCGGTTGTTCTCTGGATACCCAGTGCCCTGAGCTGGTGGAAGGGGATGGGGAGCAGGATGTGGCCTTCGCTATCCATGAGGAAATGGTTGGCGACCTGCTACGGAGCTTGGATGTGCGCAAGTCGATGGGGCCGGATGGGATGCACCCGAGGGTACTGAAAGAACTGGCGGAGGAGCTGGCCGAGGCACTTTCCATCATTTATCGGCAGTCCTGGCTATCGGGGGAGGTCCCAGTTGACTGGCGGCTAGCCAATGTGACGCCCATCTATAAGAAGGGCCGCAGGGCAGACCCGGGGAGCTATAGGCCTGTCAGTTTGACCTCAGTAAGGCTTTTGACACCGTTCCCCACAACATTCTCCTCAAGAAACTGGCTGCTCGGGGCTTGGACTGGCGTACGCTTCGCTGGGTTAGAAACTGGCTGGATGGCCGGGCCCAGAGAGTTGTGGTGAATGGAGTCAAATCTGGTTGGAGGCCGGTCACTAGTGGTGTCCCCCAGGGCTCGGTACTGGGGCCGGTCCTCTTTAATATCTTTATCGATGATCTGGATGAGGGCGTCCAGTGCACCCTCAGTAAGTTTGCAGATGACACCAAGCTAAGTGCGTGTGTCGATCTGCTCAAGGGCAGGAAGGCTCTGCAGGAGGATCTGGATAGGCTGGAGCGATGGGCTGAGGTCAACTGTATGAAGTTCAACAAGGCCAAGTGCCGGGTCCTGCACCTGGGGCGCAACAACCCCAAGCAGAGCTACAGGCTGGGAGATGAGTGGCTGGAAAGCTGCCTGGCCGAGAGGGACCTGGGAGTATTGGTTGATAGTCGGCTGAATATGAGCCAGCAGTGTGCCCAGGTGGCCAAGAAGGCCAACGGCATCCTGGCCTGCATAAGAAGCAGTGTGGCCAGCAGGTCTAGGGAAGTGATTGTGCCCCTGTACTCGGCTCTGGTGAGGCCGCACCTCGAGTACTGTGTTCAGTTTTGGGCCCCTCGCTACAGGAAGGACATGGACGTGCTCGAGCGAGTCCAGAGAAGGGCGACCAAGCTGGTGAGGGGTCTGGAGAACAAGCCTTACGAGGAGCGGCTGAGGGAGCTGGGCTTGTTCAGCCTGGAGAAGAGGAGGCTCAGGGGCGACCTTATCGCTCTCTACAGTTACCTTAAAGGAGGCTGTAGAGAGGTGGGGGTTGGTCTGTTCTCCTACGTGCCTGGTGACAGGACGAGGGGGAATGGGCGAAAGTTGCGACAGGGGAGTTTTAGGTTGGATGTTAGGACGTACTTCTTTACCGAAAGGGTTATTAAGCATTGGAACGGGCTGCCCAGGGAGGTGGTGGAGTCACCATCCCTGGAGGTCTTTAAAAGACGTTTAGATGTAGAGCTTAGCGATATGGTTTAGTGGAGTACTTAGTGTTAGGTCGGAGGTTGGACTCGATGATCTTGAGGTCTCTTCCAACCTAGAAATCTGTGATACTGTGATACTGTGAATTCATTAGAGAGCAGAAGTGGGGGACAGCCCTGCTCTTGTGAGAGAGCCTGAGGAACCCCTAACAGTGCCGAAGGGCAGCAAAAGTACGATTGATACCAAGATCATGTAAAATCCTTTTTTCTCTCTTTCTCTTCCCCCATTTCTTTTTTATGTATTTACTTATTTATTTATTTTGAGGGGATGCATGAATGAGAACCCTTTATTGTAAATACCGTGCATCTGAAAAGGTGAGCCTTCAGGCAGACGTACTGGCAAGCTTTGGCTCAGCCCCAGAACTACATCATCGTTGGCATAAGCACGACTGGTTGGGCAGAGGGCTGTGACTGGAGTGCTGCGAGGGACGGTTCTAGGCTCATCAGGAGGGATAGGCAGGGCAGGTGAGGCAGGGGGCTGGCGCAATGACACGGTTGAGAGCCTCTGAGTGAGGATTAAGGGACAAACCAATAATGCGGATGTTGTTGTGGGAGTTGGAGACGGCCTCCCATCCCGAGTGACTACACGGATGGGTGGTTCAACAAGGAATTAGGCAATGTCTCCAGATCAGCTGCCCTTGTCCCTAAGTGGGTGGGTGACTTTGGGTTGCCAGATGTTAGCAGGGAATGACAAGAAGCAGACACAAACAGGTCCAGGAAATTCCTAAAGCACCTCGATGATAACTTCTTGATCCAGGTACTAAGGGAGCTGACTCGGAAAGGTGCCCTTCTAGATTGCTGCTTGTAAACCGAGAATGTCTCCTGCGTGAAGTGGCGAATGGCAGCCATCTTGGCTACGGTGGCCACAAAGACGTCGAGCTGAAAATCTTTGGTGATAGGAAGAAAACTGCCAGTAAAACTTCCACCAGTGGCTGTGCCACTGCCGCAGACTCACCACCGGGTGCCGCCTCAGCACAGGTTGGTGGAGCCAGAGTGCTCTGGGGGGGTGGTGGTGGGATTTGTGTCCCCTCATCTTTGGGGAGCACCACGTTGTCCTCTGAGGGGAGTGGCGGCTGCCCCCTGCTCCTGGTCAGGTTCCAGGGAGCAGGGAGCAGCTGCCCCGGGAGCGGAGGATTCAGGAGAAGCGGTGGTGGGGGACCGGGGTGGGTGGGGGCCTGCAGCAGGCAGGAGCCTGTGGGGTGCAGGGGCTCCCTGTGCGGCATGGCCCCCAGGCCTCAGCTCCAGCGGCTGTGGGGCACCAGTGTCCCCATCACCATGGGCTGACCCCAGACACAGATGGGGGGACACGGAGGAGCAGCGGATAGGGGCAGCACCGCAGGTGGGAGCAGCACCACACGAACTGTGAGCCCGGCACCCCAGACCAGGCATTGGCCTTAGGCAGCGGGTGGAGGATGGTGGGGATGTGAGCGGGCTGGTATGGGATCAGCATCGCTCCAGGGATGGGGGCAGCAAGCAGGCCCTGGAGACAGGGGTGGGGGTAGTTTGGGGTACTTTCAGGTTAGTAGGGTTTCCTTGGTTTTCCACCTCCTCTCTTTTGCAGGGGTGCCAATGCTGCTCCCGTCTGTGGTGGAAGCGGGCCCTGTGGTACCGCCACTGGTACCATGGAGCTGTGATGGGGAGCCAATGGGCCGGCTGTCTGTAGGGGTCCCCAGGAGGTGCCTGTCTGGGGTGTTCGCGGTGGGTTGGGGGATGCTGGGGCTGGGGCTGCTGGTACTGGAGTTGCCAATACCAGCATGGGCTGGGGAAGCTGGGGCTGGGCGTGCTGGCACCAAGTTGGGGATGCTGCTACCAGTCCTGGACAGAGATGCCGGTAGTGGTGCTGGGACCTTGTGGAGATACCAATAGTGGAGCTGGGGGCAATCAGGGTGCTGGAGGTGGTACTGGAAGCGGGACAGTGATGTTGGTACTCGGGTGGTGATGCTCTTACTGGGGCCATGTTGCTGGTACTAGGACAGATTTGGTGGGGCATCTCCACTGGTACTGGGATGCTGATGCTTGTACTGGGACAGCAGTGCACGTAGTGGGACAGCTGTGCTTGGAACTGGGACGGTGATTGTGCACCTCAAAGACTGGTCAGCCCCTAGGAAGTAATGGCTGCATTCAGAGGCGGGGAAGAAGAAAAAACAGGTTCAACAAAAAGAGCAAAGATCAGCCACGCTTCTCACGGCATCTGCCTTTGCAAAGGCAAGTGCCCTTCAAAGCCCACAGACATCGTGTCAGCTCCTTCAACTGGCTGCCAGCCTGCGACTTGCCACCCGCAGAGCATGAATGCCATCACCTTGGCAATTCAGGAAATCACTAGGTAACATTCCCTAGTCTCAAAGACAGATTCTGTAGCCGGATAAATCACCATTGGAAATCGGGTAAAACAAGAGTTTTACTTGAAAGCCTATGAGCAAGAAGTGTAAGCTGAAATGCAGAATTTCTTCAGAACTTTGCTGTGACACTGTGCCAAGCCGTGAGGTCACAACACCTCTCCGTGATGCTGCGAGGGCCATGAGGTCCCAACGCTGCTCCGTGACACCGTGAGGGCTGCAAGGTCACAATAGCTCTCGGTGATGCAGTGCTGGGCCGTGAGGTCCTGACACCCCATTGTGACGCTGGGTCAGGCCACAGGCACTGCTCCGCACCGGTCCTGACAGCAGCACTAGCTGCAGCTGCAGCGGCGGTGGTGGAAGCATGGTGCGAGTGTGGGGAGCCACGGCCCCTGCCTGCGTCCTCTTCCTCCTCCTGGTGGCCCTGTGTGCCTGGGGTGCCCAGGCTGCGCCATGGCGACCACCGGGAGCAGGTGGGTGGGCAGGGCCGGGGCCAACACCAAACCCTGGGCGGCATGGTGCTGCGCGGCACGCATATGGATGGAGGGGACGGGGACGGGATAGCAGCAGGGCCGGGCGGGCACCGCGGGCAGGGGGCAGGCAGGAGGCAGAAGCCCCGCAGGGTGGCACGGTGGGGCCGTGGCTGCTGCGGGGTTGTTTCCTGCCGGGGGGGCCGTGAGTGGCGCTGGGGCCGAGAAGCCTGGGTCTGAGCCCCTGTGGGGCTGAGGCCGCTGGCCCCTCTTGGGAAACTTCCACCTGCATCTTTGTCCCGTGACATTGCCTCAGCCCCCTCAGTCACTGCAGGGTGCTGGGGAAGAGGGAGAGCACAGCATGCCATGGCAACTTCTCTCATCTCTGCTTGATTTTAGATGATGATGGTGTTGCTTCTCCATATCCAGCTTCTCAGCTGGATCATGGTTTGGAGCCTCAGGAGGATCCCCGAGGTACGTTGCGAGTGTGCTTCCTTGAAGGAAGATGGCTAATGGGCTGTAATAGTTTATTCAGGGTCTTCCAAGTGCGTTTGTGCCTTGAGGGGGCTTGCACAAATGAGCCCTGAATATTTCTTCACTTGGAGAGATGCCACCCCTGCCCCTCTCCACAGAGAGGGAAGAACCCAGGCTTTTCTTCCTATTTGGGCCATGTCATTACCTGAGCCCCAGCCAGTGCCTCCCGGTCACTGAGGAAGAGGCAGGCCCCAAGAGGCAATGGAAGCTCCCCTTACCTGTGTCTGATCCCACTTGTGCCCACAGGCAGTACTGGTCAAGTGCCTCCATGGAATCCTGCTCCTGAGCCTGCCAGTATGGGTCCCACAGGTGGTAAGTTGTCCGTGTTCATTTCCTTGCTGTTTGTTAACGGTCTGTTGAGCTAGCTCAGCAAGGGTTCAGCTGCTCACTGGCCAGGGGGCTTCTCCATGACAAACATGGATGATCATTTTTCCCGGGGTCTGCACGCTCCCCCTGCAGTGGGGTCTTCCTTTGTGTCCAGCAGAGATCTTCCCGTAAGAAACACCTGAGGGGCCACACCTTTGGCGGCATGCTCCCTGCGGGGTGTTGCGCACAGCCTGGAGAGAGGATTTGGGAAGAGGCCAAGAGGGAGCCTCCAGCTCAGCAGGCCCCTTTGCGGCTTTGGAAATCCTGGCTCGTGTCTGGGTCCCACATCCTTGCCTGAGCCCCCTCCAGTCGCTGCAGGTCACTAAGGAAGAGGTAGATCACACCATGCAAGGGGAATGTTTCTCTTCTGTGCTTGATTGCAGCAGTTCTCGTAGGCTCTGGCTACTCGACACCTCAGCCTGATGTGGACCACGAGCCTCAGGTTAATCTGCCAGGTAAGTCAGCGGAAGGAAGGAGCATCTAGGTGCTGCAGAGCCAGCAGGCACCTTGCGCTTGAGTTGAGACCTGGGGTGGGCACGGGGAGGGCCCTTCTCCGGGCGGCTCCACGCATGCTTAGTTTGTACCAGCACGGTGCCACTGCAGGCACCCAGCAACTGTTTGCAAGATGCTCTTGAGTGGCAGGGAGAGACGAGTACCATGGAGCAGTCCCCTCTTTGAACTGCATTCTCTGTCACTCTGGTCAGAAGGAGTATGTTGACGTAGTTCACAGGAGGGACTCCACTTGTGTTTACAGATGGGACCGAAGGCAAAGGTGATCCAGGTTCCCAGATGGGTTCCAGGACTGAAGCTCTGGGAGATGGCCTGGGTAAGTTGTGGCTTTTGACTTCCTTTGAGAGCTGCCAGTTCAAAGCCCAAACGTCAGCCAGGCATCTCTGCAGGTGGGAGGGTATAGACCGGCACGTGTGTGTGCCCTGTCAAGGCACGAGCCCTGGTATGCTCTCCTACTGAGCTATTGATGTAGATGGCGCTGGGACAGAAACTTCTCACGGGTCTTTGGTTGCAGAAGTGTCCCCAGGGAGGGCTTTGCCAGATCCTCGGCTGCTTCCGGCGCTGGAGCCCAGCTGGTATCCCAGGGGTGGGTAGTCATTTCACTGACTTCACAAACTAAGCCCTGGTTCTCCAAATTGCACTGGTGCCAAAGTTAACTTCCTACTTTCTCTTCAGGTCCTCTAAGAGCAAAGGACAATGCTGAAATAAGAAAATCTTCCCCAACATCCTCTGACATCGTAGAGGATATCATAAAGGAGTTAGAGGAGGCAGCACCTGGTGGGTATATTTCTCTCTGTCCGCCATAAGACTTGGGAAGGTGAGGTTCTAAATCCATGTGTGGACACACCGTAACCTGCACAGCAGGAAGGGATGGATCAGAGCGGAGACACTCAATTTCACACCTAGCAGGCACTGGTGAGCCTCAGAGAAGGCCGAGAGCCTCTGCTGCCGCTTGTGGGTCACGCCGTGTCCCAGGGGCAGCTGCTAGCCCAGCATTACCATTACTGGTCCGAGCTGTTCCGTGCAAACATTGGTATCCAGCCAGCAGCAAAGGGCTTCTGCTGAACTTGTGTTCAGCTCCCGCACAGCGCTGCTTGCAGCTGGGCGAGTTCAAGGCAGGAGGCACATCCCAAGCAGTGCTTGCTGTCCCCTGAGCAGGGAGACACATGTCACCAGAGGGAAGAGCACCCTTGGGCAGAGGAGGGAAAGCGCAGGCAGATTTGGGGCAGCGGCTGGGATCGAAGCAGCCCAGCCCAGCCCTCTCGTTCTCCTTGATGTCTGAGGATTCTCGGTGACAGCCTGCAGGCAGGGGCGAGTTCAAGCTGCACACCCAGCTTGATGCCCGACCCCTAACTTGTAGGAGCTGAAAGGAAAGGCACTTACCTCAGTCTCAGCTGATTTAGCTGTCCACTTCTAGTTGGGTTTCAAATGACTTGGCCAAACGTCTTGGGATGGAGTCAGCATAATGGGATGGACATGCTTCTCAGAAGGGCTGTTCCTGCCTCTGAACTGGATGCAGCTTTTTTATGTCCTCTTTGAAGGCACGAATTGAGCGTCATCTTGCAGTGTACCAAAAATGCACTATGTGCGATGTGAACAAGAAGATCTCCTGCAATCTCCTGGTCTCGCAGCAGGCCAGATTTTGCTGTCTGTGCTGGTAGACTGCCAGGAGTCGAACACTTAGATTTTTCTTTGTGAATGACATGTTGTTTGGAGTAGTGAGTACCTCCCCCAGAAGCCCAGGCCGTAGCTTCTAAACTTTAGGGATGTCTTTTGAGAAGCACTACCTTCCAAAGATACCGTCCTCGAAAGGAGGAGCAGTTCCTTATAGTCACACTGTCCTGCTTTCTTTCTAAAGGGCTGGTTAGAGAGACTGTGCCGAAGGAGGTGCTTTGGCAACGAAGCGGTCGCAGGCTGCCGCTCCCTGGCAAAAGAACAGAGGCAATGAAGTCAACTGCCACACGAGGTAAAGGCTGTTTCTTGGTCATCCGCTGTCACCAGCCAGAACCAGCATGCGTGTGCAGGTTCTTGCCCTGGTACCCGCTCTTGCAGCTCATGTCAGCAGCCAAACCCAAGAGTGTCAGTAGGCAGCAAGTGTTGCAGAGGAAGTCAGGAGTGGCTCCCTGAGGATGGCTGTCTTCCCCGGGCTGTGACAGCAGTGCAGCGGAGGGACGCTCACAAAGCTCTGTGGCTGTGGTTAGAGAGGGGTCACCTCCCAGCGCACCCAGTTCCCAGGGATTTTGGAACTTTGCTCTTGGGGGAACAAGGCCGTCAGAAGCCCACTGAGCAGACAATGGGAAACGGGACCCCTCCTGTGAGCTGAGGCCCAGAGTGATGCCCTGACTCAGTACAGATGGGGCACTGCCTCACTGGCACTCCTGGGCTCCCGAATTTTGTTCAGTTTTGTCCCTAAGGCTCCGAGTGTGCCTCGAGCAGCGAAGGTGGGCAAGCGCCTAAGAACTTTGAGAACTCCAAAGAGCTGGGGGAGCAAACCTGAGACACTGGGCTCTCAGCATTATGGCAGGGAAAACAAAGGATGGAGGGAAAACAAAGCTGAGAGGCAAAAGGGAGGCTCCAGAGTGCCTTGAGTTGCAGTGCCTTTGGCAGATTCCCCAGCTTCTGCTGAACCTCAGGAAGCATTGCGGCCTGAGGATTTTCACTTGCTCAAAGATGCTAACCAAATGAAACAGAACACTTCCTGGCAATGTCAGACCTCCTGTGAGATTACCAGTAGTGCGCAGGACACGGCAATGTCCACAATTGTTCTTGCAGGCGTGGATGGGGAGAACAATGCAAACACTGCAAAGCCCCAGAATTTCCGAAGGTACTGCATAGAAGGCGCTGTGGCAGTCTTGGTTCCCTTCCTCGTGCTTGTGACAGTTGCGTGCTGCGTGCTTATCTGGTGTTGGCGGCAGGAAAACCGGTGAGTTGTTGTTCCCCCGCTCCCTCTCCTCCTCTCCCCCTCCCAAATTCTTTACCGTATCTTTGTTAACATTATTATATGGCTGCTGCCAGCCAGGAAGCAGTTGTCGTTAGCGTATTGTGAAGTGAGCAGTTAGTTTTTGACCAGACTCTTCTGAAATTTCTGCTGTCCAGTGTTTTAGGTGGCCTCTAATTCCTGGGCATTCTGTTCTGGAGCCCATTTTTCTGTTGCTGGTCTTAGCGAAGCTTGGCCCTTCCGCAGCAAGAGCAGAGCCAGGGACAGCCGTAGGCAAAGCAAGGCCAGGAAGAGAAATGCAGGAGCTGAGAGAGAGTGCCATCAGAGAGAGAAGCGCAGCAGTGCCAGTTCCCCCCCAGCACAAGGCACCCTGTTCTGGGACGCCCTGAATTGCAGGTGTCCGCCTCAGCCAAGGTGTGCCAGCTCCTGGGAGCATGGGGATGAGCCCTGCCAGCTGCGGGCATTGCCTTGGAGAGGGGCAGTCAGTGTGTCACAGCCGCACCTGAGCGCTGCCAGCGTGCGTGTCTTCAGCACACACAGAGCTTGTGTGTTTAATTACACATCCCAAAGAGCGGATGGGCAGCACCTCACCGAACAGGGAGCCGAGGCCGTCACCTTGTTGGTCCAGGGCCAGGGCCGGGCAGGGAGCTGAGTACTGGTCCTTGCAAGGCGCTCTGAAAAAGGGCAGTCGGTGGCTGTGGTGACTGGGCCATGCAGAGCCCGGCTGTGGACCCCTGTCTCTGCGGGCGCCAGGTCTTCTTGCTGGGACAGCACGTGCAGAGCAGGCAGGTCAGGATGGCTGGCGAGGCACTGGGGAGGAGACAAGCTGGGGCAGGATGTGGAGGGGAGCAGAGTCCCAGCGGAGGGCACAGGGCACCCTGTTTTCTGCACAGAGCATGTGTGCCCACAGCTCACGCACAGCCGGATGCCTGCACCCCGCTGCCTCGCACCCGCCTGGCACCGCAGCCGCAGCACGGCCTCAGCAAATTCCTGTCTCCGCAGGCGCCTCGCCGCAGCCCAGGCAGCCCAGACTGACACCCGCAGCCGCTCCGTGAGCCCCTACAGGCAGCCTGACCACCGTCGTACGCCTGAGAGCCAGGCCCGACACCAGCGGCCACCATCAGTGCCTGGAAGACCGACCCGCCTGCCACCAGCCCGGCCTCCACGGCCCCCACGCACGGCAGCAGACCAATGGAAGGCACGCGACCGGCCCAGTATCCCCCAGTCCTCGTGGACACAGACATCACCTCCACGGCCCCCTCCACCCTCTTCCAAGGGCTGGGGCAGGCCCCCCCGGGATGCAGCCTTGGCCACACTTCCAATAAATATTGAATAATACAGCACAGCAGTCCGGGTCTTATGTACAGCAACACCCAGGAACCCACAGCAGGACTTTGTGACTGATCGAAAAGTAACCCTGAGGGTCCTCGGTGCTGGGGGTCAGCCAGACTGTGCCCACCATGCAGGGAACGCAGGGGAAGGGAGCTGGGGAGCAGCACAGCAGGAGCAGACAGAAGGGCTGTGAGCGCGGCAGCGACCCTGCACAGCGCTCACCCGAGAACCCCCTGCTCAAACTGGCAGTGCCGCAGCCACACACAAGCTCGGGCCCTTCCTGATCCTGGGCCGAGGCCAGGCTCCCCACAGCCAGCCCTCCTCAGGTCCTGACACTGCACGGATGGCCGATTTTGGCCAGGGTGCCCCATGCCAACGCTCCTACGGCTCAGCTCTCCTCAAGGAGTACAAGAAAAAATTTCTAACTCTTTGGAGTCAGGGCTGGGATTGCCACACGCTGGCACAAGCAACTGGAACCAGAGGGGAGACCCGAGGTGCTGCCACCACCAAAGGTAAGAGATCCTCATTTGAAAAATCTCACTTGAGGGTGGCCGTCTCCTCCCATGTGGCTCCTTGGAGGAGCAGAAAGCTCGGGTCGAGCTCCGGAGTCCCCTCTGGGGGTGAGGATGAGTTGTCTCCCCGTGGATGGGCCCAGGGTTGGAGGGCACAGGGCTGAAGCTCTGTCTTCTCGGGGACAGCCAAGCCTCACCTTCTGTCCTTTGCCATGTACAGGCCTCAGCTTCTTCCTCCCTCAGATTTGTCTGGGGCCAGAAGCCGAAGGAGAGAAGGCTCTCAGTTAACGGTTAACCGGTGCACGGTTAACGGTTGGACCTGATCATCTTGTTAGCATTCACGAAGACACATAAGCCACAAAGTGATGATATGAAGGTGCTTTTATTAGGCGCTGGAAGTTAGGGGCATGCCTGCCCAAATCTAACTTCGTCCGATTTGTTCACTCAGTTCTCTTTTATCTCCTAAAATATTACATATGCATTAAGTTTTACAACACATCTATGCATATTCATTTCCTAGCTCCTCCTAGCCCCGCTTTGTATGCTAATTATCTAATCAGTCCTTCTGTGCTTGCATATCACTCTCTGGTGGTCGTCCGGGTGGTCGTCGGGATGAAGTAAGATGTCTTCATCAGAGCTGAACTTTTTACCTTTACCTACCAGTAAATTCTCTGATGATTGCCCGTGTGGGATCTGTACCACTTGTGTCCATGGTACCTGGTCCTCCCTTTTTCTTCTAGATCCTTTTTGGTGGGCTACCAATATCCCTTTATCCAATTTTGGATATACCAATGTTTCTCTTATCCCATAATCTGTGCTATTTTCATGTGTTACTATGCACCGGTAGTTTCCTTCGTTGACATTAGTAACACTAAACAGGGTTAGGGTGGTAGCTCCTCTCAGTTGTAGGCCCAGTTCTGGGGTATTACTTACGTACGCCTTCCCCTTCCGTGCAGCCTTCAATCCTGTATTGTCCCCGGCTGTGTTTATGTCTATTTCCTGGCTCTGTCCGGAGTCATTTATTTTCCCCCAGACCACCTGTAGAGAGCTAATTGTTATTGGTTTATCGTCGTGCATTCCACATTCCAAAGTAACATTTTCTCCTTTGAATATTTCCTCTTTCTTATATTTTTCTGGTATTTCTAGGAGCCCAATTACAAGGTATTTACACAAAACAATTACTGTTGTCGTTACCGTTGTTAAGAACCCCGACATTGTATGGTTATATGCGCCTCATCTGTAGTTTTGTATCTCCGATTGCTCGCACCGACCAAAGTTCAGGAACCTTTTTCACCCGAGTGTAATGAATCCAAGCATCCACCCCTTCTACCTTTACAGCTGTAAAAGTAGTCAATAATACTTGATAAGGTTCGGCCCACCGTTCTTTCAGGGGTTCTTCATTCCAGTTTTTGATGTACACTCGGTCGCCTGGCTGAATGTCGTGGACAGGGTTTTCCAGTGACAACGGTCGGTTCCACACCAAAACACTTCGATGTTGAGCTAAAGTTTTGCCAAGAGACAATACATAATTATAAACATCCTGGTTCCCTGTTATGTGCATATTAGGATTTGGTTCTGAGGATTCATAAGGCTTTCCATATATAATCTCGTATGGGCTTACTGCCATTCCACTCCTTGGCTTTATCCTTATTCTCAGTAAGGCTATAGGCAAAGCTTGTGGCCATTGTATTTTGGCTTCCTGGCAGATTTTACTGATCTGTCCCTTTAGTGTTTGGTTCACCCTTTCTACCTGTCCACTAGATTGGGGTCCCCATGCAGTATGTAAATGCCAAGAAATTCCTAATAGCCGGCTTACGTCTTTAACCACAGATGCAACAAAGTGCGGTCCCCTATCCGAGGATATTCCTAACGGTACCCCGAACCTCAGAATGATTTCCCGCAAGAACCATTTTACTGTCTCTTTAGCTTGATTGGTGCGACAGGGAAGGGCTTCTGGCCATCCGGAAAAGGTGTCAACCCCTACTAACAAATACCTATATCCCCTAGTCCTAGGTAACTCTACAAAATCAACTTGCCAGTAATCTCCTGGTTCTATCCCTACTCTCACTCTTCCCATTTCAGCATGTTTTCTTGCTACTGGATTATTTTTCAAACAAATCTCACACTTTGACGTTACTGATTTTGCCACTGTTAACATATGTGTAGAGATAATGCTACGTTTTAAAAATGTTACCATTGCCTCTGCACCCCAGTGACACTCATTATGTCTTGTCTGAAGTATTTCTCGCATCACCAAGGGGGGTATTACTACCTGGCCCGTAGCGGTCACATACCATCCATCAGAGTTCTTTCGGGCCTTTAGGAGATTTGCTAATTTCTCATCCTCTGGCGAATATCTTGCTTCCTTGGGAAGATTAAGACGAGCGGGGCCTACCTTGAGTGGTACCAGAGCCATCACATTCCACACCTTCTGAGCAATTTGTCGAGCTGCTCGATCTGCCAACCGATTCCCTTCTGATATCTTTGAGGTTCCTCCTTGATGGGCTTTGCAGTGCATGATAGCCACTTGTTTTGGTTTTTGTACCGCATTTATCAGACTTAACACCTCCTCGTGATATTGGATTATATCACGATTATATTGGCCCCTTGTGAGGACAACAGCCCTCTTTCTTTCCATAATACTCCATGAACGTGGACCACTCCAAAGGCATACTTTGAATCTGTCCAAATATTTCCCATCTTTCCTTTACTCAGTTCCAGTGCTCGAGTTAGGGCTAACAGTTCTGCTCGCTGTGCTGATGTTCCAGGTGGTAAAGGTTTTGCTTCGATTACTGTCTTCAGGATTGTTACTGCATACCCTGCATATCGTGCTCCATTCTTCACAAAACTACTACCATCAGTAAAAAGTTCCCAGTCATACCTTTCAAGGGGTACATCCTTCAAATCTTCAATCAAATCCATTCAGATCTTCAATCTCAGAGATCTTCTCCAACCTAAGTGATTCCATGATAGTTCAGCAAGTGTCAAACTGTCCAAACAAATTCTGTCATACAAAAAGGCAGAAGTAAGTCCTTTAAAAGGTTATAGTTATAATTTGGAAAGAAGGAAGATCAGCTATTAAGACTAGAGATGTAAATCCTAGAAAGGGAAAATGCTAAAAGAGTTTGGAAGAAATCTTCTGACTGGTCTTAAACGCTCCGTTGCACTTCGAGGGAAACTCATTAACTCTTTAAGGACTGAAGCTGAAAGTACAAGTTTTGTGTCCTGAAGGGCATAAAATTATTGGAGAGTGTCCAGAGGAGGTTGCTGAAGATGGTGAAAGGTCTGGTGGGCAAGAGGTGTGAGGAGCAGCTGAAGTCTCTTGGTTTGTTCAGCCGAGAGAAGAGGCGACTGAGGGGAGGCCTCATGGCGGCCCTCAGCTTCCTGAGGAGGGGAGTGGAGGGGCAGGCGCTGATCTCTTCTCTCTGGGGACGCGAGGGAACAGCACGGAGCTGGGACAGGGCAGGTTCAGGCTGGGCGTTAGGAAAGGGTTCTTCCCTGTGAGGGTGGCTGCCAATACTGATGCCTTGTTTGAGAAGCGTCCCATGGTGGTGGTTCTTCCAAATCCAGGTCACAGAAGAAGCAGAGAAACAGCCTGCATGTTTTCCTTGCAGCAATGTCTTGACAGGCACTTTGTGAAAGCCAGCAGACACAGGCGCTGAGGAGAGAGGAGGCTTGTGAGAAAGCTGCATTTGCTCAGCATTTTCTGGCTGATGTTGTGGCCTCAGTCTGCAGCACTCTTGCTGAGAGCGGCTCTTCCTGTGACTCAGCTGAGAGAGCTTTGTAATTTCTTTCCTTCTTTTTCCGTGTGCTAGCGCCCAAAGTACGAAGATGATGGCAATGCTGAACACAGAGGGCTCCTGGTTTTGAGAGCCCTTCTGCCCCTTTCTTAAGAATTTCCTGAGTAAGGGAGAAATGAGTGGACAGGAGAAACTGGACGCTCCTGTTGTCTCACTCCCAAGCCCTCATGCAGGTCGAGGGGGCTCTGGCCCATCTCCGTGATGGTGGGGAACTGCAGGAAACAGCCAGGGCCAGAGAGGTTTCACAAAGCTCACCCCTTTAGCTATTGATCAATCTTCTGCTTTTGTTAGTTCAGCAACACCTCTGTTCTGGTTTGGTTTTGCAGCACTGAATTCTTTCTCTGCATTTCTCTGAATGCTTTCTCTAGGAAGTCAGTACACACCCAGACCGACTGCCCGTCCAAACATGCGGCAGTTCAGGTCTCCGGATGCGGGGAGTGTCTGAGCCTCTTGCTGCCATCGGCGGGGGGCAGAGAGACTGCTTGCGTGAGGTGCGAGCAGGTGGACGACCTGGTCCGCATGGTGGCGGAGCTCAAGGAGGAGGTGCAGAGGTTGAGGGATATCAGGGAGTGCGAGCGGGAGATAGACTGGTGGAGCGACTCCCTGCAGGACTGGAGGGAGAGGGACCAGGGTGAGACGCTCCAAAGGGGGGTGGACCCCCTGCCCTGTCGCCATCGGGCAGAGGGAGGGGACCTGCGAGTTGAGGAGGAATGGAGACAGGTCCCTGCTCGACCTCGCAGGAGATGCCCTCCCCTTCCGGTGCCGCCTTCCCAGGTGCCCTTGAACAATAGGTTTGAGGCCCTGGAGCTGGAGAGACCGGTGGGTGAGGATGAGGTAGGAAGCCTACCCAGGAGGATGCCTGAGGTGAGGAAGTTGACTCCACGCCTCAGGACTGCCTCCACCAAGAAAGAAAGAAGGGTGATCGTTGTGGGCGACTCCCTCCTCAGGGGAATGGAGGGCCCTATTTGTTGGCCTGACCCCACACATAGGGAAGTCTGCTGCCTCCCTGGGGCCAGGGTCAGAGACATTACCAGGAAGCTTCCAAACCTGGTTCGCCCCTCTGACTATTACCCGCTTTTGATAGTCCAGGCTGGCAGCGACGATGTTGAAAAGAGAAGCCTCAAGGCTATCAAACAGGACTATAGGGGGCTGGGACGATTGGTGGAGGGAGCGGGAGTGCAGGTGGTGTTTTTGTCCATCCCTACGGGGGAAGGGAGAGGCACGGAGAGGACATGGAAAGCTCGCGTGGTTAATAGGTGGCTCAGAGGCTGGTGCCAGCACAGAAATTTTGGGTTTTTTCACCATGGGGAGCTTTACTCGGCACCCGGCCTGATGGCCCCAGACGGGTCCCTATCTCCAAGGGGAAAACGGATCCTAGGCCAGGAGCTGGCGGGGCTCATAGAGAGCGCTTTAAACTAGGTAAGAAGGGGGACGGGGCTCAAACAAGGCTTGTTGGAGCTGTGCCGGGGGAAACAATGGCTAGGCCGGGGAAGAAGGCGATGGCCCAGCTGAAGTGCATCTACACTAATGCACGCAGCATGGGTAACAAACAGGAGGAGCTGGAAGCCATCGTGCAGCAGGCAGGCTAGGACTTGGTTGCCATCACGGAGACGTGGTGGGACCGCTCCCACGACTGGAGTGCTGCAATGCCTGGCTATCGGCTCTTCAGGAGGGACAGGCAGCACAGAGGGGGTGGTGGCGTGGCTCTCTACATCAGAGAATCTTTTGATGTTGTGGAACTCCAGGCTGGGAATGATAAGGTTGAAACCCTGTGGGTTAGGATCCGCGGGAAGGCCGGCAAGGCTAGCATCCTGGTCGGGGTCTGTTATAGACCGCCGAACCAGGATGAGGAGACGGATGAGGAGTTTTATAGGCAACTGACAGAAGTTGCAAAATCGTCGGCGCTTGTCCTCGTGGGGGACTTCAACTTCCCGGACATATCCTGGAAACACAACACGGCACAGAGAAAGCAGTCTAGGAGGTTTCTGGAGAGCGTGGGAGATAGCTTCCTGACGCAGCTGGTCAGTGAACCTACCAGGGGTGGTGCCCCGCTAGACCTTCTCTTCACAAACAGAGAAGGACTGGTGGGAGATGTGGTGGTCGGAAACTGTCTTGGGCAGAGTGACCACGAAATGGTAGAGTTCTCTATTCTTGGTGAGGCCAGGAAGGGGACCAGTAAAACTGCTGCATTGGACTTCCGGAGGGCTGACTTTGAGCTGCTCAGGACGCTGGTTGGCCGAGTCCCTTGGGAGGCGGTTCTGAAGGGCAGAGGAGTCCAGGAAGGCTGGGCGCTCCTCAGGAAGGAAATCGTGATGGCACAGGAGCGGTCCGTCCCCACGTGTCCAAAGACGAGCCGGCATGGAAGAAGACCGGCCTGGCTCAACAGAGAGTTGCGGCTTGTGCTTAGCAGAAAAAAGAGGGTTTATAATCTTTGGAGAAAAGGGCAGGCCACTGAGGAGGACTACAAGGATGTAGCGAGGCTGTGCAGGGAGAAAATTAGAAAGGCCAAAGCTCATCTGGAGCTCAACCTGGCTACTGCCGTTAAAGACAACAAAAAATCCTTTTACAAATATATCAACGCGAAACGGAGGACTAAGGAGAATCTCCATCCTTTACTGGATGCGAGGGGAAACCTAGTTACTAAGGATGAGGAAAAGGCTGAGGTGCTTAATGCCGCCTTTGCCTCAGTCTTTAGCGGCAATACCGGTTGTTCTCTGGATACCCAGTGCCCTGAGCTGGTGGAAGGGGATGGGGAGCAGGATGTGGCCTTCGCTATCCATGAGGAAATGGTTGGCGACCTGCTACGGAGCTTGGATGTGCGCAAGTCGATGGGGCCGGATGGGATGCACCCGAGGGTACTGAAAGAACTGGCGGAGGAGCTGGCCGAGGCACTTTCCATCATTTATCGGCAGTCCTGGCTATCGGGGGAGGTCCCAGTTGACTGGCGGCTAGCCAATGTGACGCCCATCTATAAGAAGGGCCGCAGGGCAGACCCGGGGAGCTATAGGCCTGTCAGTTTGACCTCAGTAAGGCTTTTGACACCGTTCCCCACAACATTCTCCTCAAGAAACTGGCTGCTCGGGGCTTGGACTGGCGTACGCTTCGCTGGGTTAGAAACTGGCTGGATGGCCGGGCCCAGAGAGTTGTGGTGAATGGAGTCAAATCTGGTTGGAGGCCGGTCACTAGTGGTGTCCCCCAGGGCTCGGTACTGGGGCCGGTCCTCTTTAATATCTTTATCGATGATCTGGATGAGGGCGTCCAGTGCACCCTCAGTAAGTTTGCAGATGACACCAAGCTAAGTGCGTGTGTCGATCTGCTCAAGGGCAGGAAGGCTCTGCAGGAGGATCTGGATAGGCTGGAGCGATGGGCTGAGGTCAACTGTATGAAGTTCAACAAGGCCAAGTGCCGGGTCCTGCACCTGGGGCGCAACAACCCCAAGCAGAGCTACAGGCTGGGAGATGAGTGGCTGGAAAGCTGCCTGGCCGAGAGGGACCTGGGAGTATTGGTTGATAGTCGGCTGAATATGAGCCAGCAGTGTGCCCAGGTGGCCAAGAAGGCCAACGGCATCCTGGCCTGCATAAGAAGCAGTGTGGCCAGCAGGTCTAGGGAAGTGATTGTGCCCCTGTACTCGGCTCTGGTGAGGCCGCACCTCGAGTACTGTGTTCAGTTTTGGGCCCCTCGCTACAGGAAGGACATGGACGTGCTCGAGCGAGTCCAGAGAAGGGCGACCAAGCTGGTGAGGGGTCTGGAGAACAAGCCTTACGAGGAGCGGCTGAGGGAGCTGGGCTTGTTCAGCCTGGAGAAGAGGAGGCTCAGGGGCGACCTTATCGCTCTCTACAGTTACCTTAAAGGAGGCTGTAGAGAGGTGGGGGTTGGTCTGTTCTCCTACGTGCCTGGTGACAGGACGAGGGGGAATGGGCGAAAGTTGCGACAGGGGAGTTTTAGGTTGGATGTTAGGACGTACTTCTTTACCGAAAGGGTTATTAAGCATTGGAACGGGCTGCCCAGGGAGGTGGTGGAGTCACCATCCCTGGAGGTCTTTAAAAGACGTTTAGATGTAGAGCTTAGCGATATGGTTTAGTGGAGTACTTAGTGTTAGGTCGGAGGTTGGACTCGATGATCTTGAGGTCTCTTCCAACCTAGAAATCTGTGATACTGTGATACTGTGAATTCATTAGAGAGCAGAAGTGGGGGACAGCCCTGCTCTTGTGAGAGAGCCTGAGGAACCCCTAACAGTGCCGAAGGGCAGCAAAAGTACGATTGATACCAAGATCATGTAAAATCCTTTTTTCTCTCTTTCTCTTCCCCCATTTCTTTTTTATGTATTTACTTATTTATTTATTTTGAGGGGATGCATGAATGAGAACCCTTTATTGTAAATACCGTGCATCTGAAAAGGTGAGCCTTCAGGCAGACGTACTGGCAAGCTTTGGCTCAGCCCCAGAACTACATCATCGTTGGCATAAGCACGACTGGTTGGGCAGAGGGCTGTGACTGGAGTGCTGCGAGGGACGGTTCTAGGCTCATCAGGAGGGATAGGCAGGGCAGGTGAGGCAGGGGGCTGGCGCAATGACACGGTTGAGAGCCTCTGAGTGAGGATTAAGGGACAAACCAATAATGCGGATGTTGTTGTGGGAGTTGGAGACGGCCTCCCATCCCGAGTGACTACACGGATGGGTGGTTCAACAAGGAATTAGGCAATGTCTCCAGATCAGCTGCCCTTGTCCCTAAGTGGGTGGGTGACTTTGGGTTGCCAGATGTTAGCAGGGAATGACAAGAAGCAGACACAAACAGGTCCAGGAAATTCCTAAAGCACCTCGATGATAACTTCTTGATCCAGGTACTAAGGGAGCTGACTCGGAAAGGTGCCCTTCTAGATTGCTGCTTGTAAACCGAGAATGTCTCCTGCGTGAAGTGGCGAATGGCAGCCATCTTGGCTACGGTGGCCACAAAGACGTCGAGCTGAAAATCTTTGGTGATAGGAAGAAAACTGCCAGTAAAACTTCCACCAGTGGCTGTGCCACTGCCGCAGACTCACCACCGGGTGCCGCCTCAGCACAGGTTGGTGGAGCCAGAGTGCTCTGGGGGGGTGGTGGTGGGATTTGTGTCCCCTCATCTTTGGGGAGCACCACGTTGTCCTCTGAGGGGAGTGGCGGCTGCCCCCTGCTCCTGGTCAGGTTCCAGGGAGCAGGGAGCAGCTGCCCCGGGAGCGGAGGATTCAGGAGAAGCGGTGGTGGGGGACCGGGGTGGGTGGGGGCCTGCAGCAGGCAGGAGCCTGTGGGGTGCAGGGGCTCCCTGTGCGGCATGGCCCCCAGGCCTCAGCTCCAGCGGCTGTGGGGCACCAGTGTCCCCATCACCATGGGCTGACCCCAGACACAGATGGGGGGACACGGAGGAGCAGCGGATAGGGGCAGCACCGCAGGTGGGAGCAGCACCACACGAACTGTGAGCCCGGCACCCCAGACCAGGCATTGGCCTTAGGCAGCGGGTGGAGGATGGTGGGGATGTGAGCGGGCTGGTATGGGATCAGCATCGCTCCAGGGATGGGGGCAGCAAGCAGGCCCTGGAGACAGGGGTGGGGGTAGTTTGGGGTACTTTCAGGTTAGTAGGGTTTCCTTGGTTTTCCACCTCCTCTCTTTTGCAGGGGTGCCAATGCTGCTCCCGTCTGTGGTGGAAGCGGGCCCTGTGGTACCGCCACTGGTACCATGGAGCTGTGATGGGGAGCCAATGGGCCGGCTGTCTGTAGGGGTCCCCAGGAGGTGCCTGTCTGGGGTGTTCGCGGTGGGTTGGGGGATGCTGGGGCTGGGGCTGCTGGTACTGGAGTTGCCAATACCAGCATGGGCTGGGGAAGCTGGGGCTGGGCGTGCTGGCACCAAGTTGGGGATGCTGCTACCAGTCCTGGACAGAGATGCCGGTAGTGGTGCTGGGACCTTGTGGAGATACCAATAGTGGAGCTGGGGGCAATCAGGGTGCTGGAGGTGGTACTGGAAGCGGGACAGTGATGTTGGTACTCGGGTGGTGATGCTCTTACTGGGGCCATGTTGCTGGTACTAGGACAGATTTGGTGGGGCATCTCCACTGGTACTGGGATGCTGATGCTTGTACTGGGACAGCAGTGCACGTAGTGGGACAGCTGTGCTTGGAACTGGGACGGTGATTGTGCACCTCAAAGACTGGTCAGCCCCTAGGAAGTAATGGCTGCATTCAGAGGCGGGGAAGAAGAAAAAACAGGTTCAACAAAAAGAGCAAAGATCAGCCACGCTTCTCACGGCATCTGCCTTTGCAAAGGCAAGTGCCCTTCAAAGCCCACAGACATCGTGTCAGCTCCTTCAACTGGCTGCCAGCCTGCGACTTGCCACCCGCAGAGCATGAATGCCATCACCTTGGCAATTCAGGAAATCACTAGGTAACATTCCCTAGTCTCAAAGACAGATTCTGTAGCCGGATAAATCACCATTGGAAATCGGGTAAAACAAGAGTTTTACTTGAAAGCCTATGAGCAAGAAGTGTAAGCTGAAATGCAGAATTTCTTCAGAACTTTGCTGTGACACTGTGCCAAGCCGTGAGGTCACAACACCTCTCCGTGATGCTGCGAGGGCCATGAGGTCCCAACGCTGCTCCGTGACACCGTGAGGGCTGCAAGGTCACAATAGCTCTCGGTGATGCAGTGCTGGGCCGTGAGGTCCTGACACCCCATTGTGACGCTGGGTCAGGCCACAGGCACTGCTCCGCACCGGTCCTGACAGCAGCACTAGCTGCAGCTGCAGCGGCGGTGGTGGAAGCATGGTGCGAGTGTGGGGAGCCACGGCCCCTGCCTGCGTCCTCTTCCTCCTCCTGGTGGCCCTGTGTGCCTGGGGTGCCCAGGCTGCGCCATGGCGACCACCGGGAGCAGGTGGGTGGGCAGGGCCGGGGCCAACACCAAACCCTGGGCGGCATGGTGCTGCGCGGCACGCATATGGATGGAGGGGACGGGGACGGGATAGCAGCAGGGCCGGGCGGGCACCGCGGGCAGGGGGCAGGCAGGAGGCAGAAGCCCCGCAGGGTGGCACGGTGGGGCCGTGGCTGCTGCGGGGTTGTTTCCTGCCGGGGGGGCCGTGAGTGGCGCTGGGGCCGAGAAGCCTGGGTCTGAGCCCCTGTGGGGCTGAGGCCGCTGGCCCCTCTTGGGAAACTTCCACCTGCATCTTTGTCCCGTGACATTGCCTCAGCCCCCTCAGTCACTGCAGGGTGCTGGGGAAGAGGGAGAGCACAGCATGCCATGGCAACTTCTCTCATCTCTGCTTGATTTTAGATGATGATGGTGTTGCTTCTCCATATCCAGCTTCTCAGCTGGATCATGGTTTGGAGCCTCAGGAGGATCCCCGAGGTACGTTGCGAGTGTGCTTCCTTGAAGGAAGATGGCTAATGGGCTGTAATAGTTTATTCAGGGTCTTCCAAGTGCGTTTGTGCCTTGAGGGGGCTTGCACAAATGAGCCCTGAATATTTCTTCACTTGGAGAGATGCCACCCCTGCCCCTCTCCACAGAGAGGGAAGAACCCAGGCTTTTCTTCCTATTTGGGCCATGTCATTACCTGAGCCCCAGCCAGTGCCTCCCGGTCACTGAGGAAGAGGCAGGCCCCAAGAGGCAATGGAAGCTCCCCTTACCTGTGTCTGATCCCACTTGTGCCCACAGGCAGTACTGGTCAAGTGCCTCCATGGAATCCTGCTCCTGAGCCTGCCAGTATGGGTCCCACAGGTGGTAAGTTGTCCGTGTTCATTTCCTTGCTGTTTGTTAACGGTCTGTTGAGCTAGCTCAGCAAGGGTTCAGCTGCTCACTGGCCAGGGGGCTTCTCCATGACAAACATGGATGATCATTTTTCCCGGGGTCTGCACGCTCCCCCTGCAGTGGGGTCTTCCTTTGTGTCCAGCAGAGATCTTCCCGTAAGAAACACCTGAGGGGCCACACCTTTGGCGGCATGCTCCCTGCGGGGTGTTGCGCACAGCCTGGAGAGAGGATTTGGGAAGAGGCCAAGAGGGAGCCTCCAGCTCAGCAGGCCCCTTTGCGGCTTTGGAAATCCTGGCTCGTGTCTGGGTCCCACATCCTTGCCTGAGCCCCCTCCAGTCGCTGCAGGTCACTAAGGAAGAGGTAGATCACACCATGCAAGGGGAATGTTTCTCTTCTGTGCTTGATTGCAGCAGTTCTCGTAGGCTCTGGCTACTCGACACCTCAGCCTGATGTGGACCACGAGCCTCAGGTTAATCTGCCAGGTAAGTCAGCGGAAGGAAGGAGCATCTAGGTGCTGCAGAGCCAGCAGGCACCTTGCGCTTGAGTTGAGACCTGGGGTGGGCACGGGGAGGGCCCTTCTCCGGGCGGCTCCACGCATGCTTAGTTTGTACCAGCACGGTGCCACTGCAGGCACCCAGCAACTGTTTGCAAGATGCTCTTGAGTGGCAGGGAGAGACGAGTACCATGGAGCAGTCCCCTCTTTGAACTGCATTCTCTGTCACTCTGGTCAGAAGGAGTATGTTGACGTAGTTCACAGGAGGGACTCCACTTGTGTTTACAGATGGGACCGAAGGCAAAGGTGATCCAGGTTCCCAGATGGGTTCCAGGACTGAAGCTCTGGGAGATGGCCTGGGTAAGTTGTGGCTTTTGACTTCCTTTGAGAGCTGCCAGTTCAAAGCCCAAACGTCAGCCAGGCATCTCTGCAGGTGGGAGGGTATAGACCGGCACGTGTGTGTGCCCTGTCAAGGCACGAGCCCTGGTATGCTCTCCTACTGAGCTATTGATGTAGATGGCGCTGGGACAGAAACTTCTCACGGGTCTTTGGTTGCAGAAGTGTCCCCAGGGAGGGCTTTGCCAGATCCTCGGCTGCTTCCGGCGCTGGAGCCCAGCTGGTATCCCAGGGGTGGGTAGTCATTTCACTGACTTCACAAACTAAGCCCTGGTTCTCCAAATTGCACTGGTGCCAAAGTTAACTTCCTACTTTCTCTTCAGGTCCTCTAAGAGCAAAGGACAATGCTGAAATAAGAAAATCTTCCCCAACATCCTCTGACATCGTAGAGGATATCATAAAGGAGTTAGAGGAGGCAGCACCTGGTGGGTATATTTCTCTCTGTCCGCCATAAGACTTGGGAAGGTGAGGTTCTAAATCCATGTGTGGACACACCGTAACCTGCACAGCAGGAAGGGATGGATCAGAGCGGAGACACTCAATTTCACACCTAGCAGGCACTGGTGAGCCTCAGAGAAGGCCGAGAGCCTCTGCTGCCGCTTGTGGGTCACGCCGTGTCCCAGGGGCAGCTGCTAGCCCAGCATTACCATTACTGGTCCGAGCTGTTCCGTGCAAACATTGGTATCCAGCCAGCAGCAAAGGGCTTCTGCTGAACTTGTGTTCAGCTCCCGCACAGCGCTGCTTGCAGCTGGGCGAGTTCAAGGCAGGAGGCACATCCCAAGCAGTGCTTGCTGTCCCCTGAGCAGGGAGACACATGTCACCAGAGGGAAGAGCACCCTTGGGCAGAGGAGGGAAAGCGCAGGCAGATTTGGGGCAGCGGCTGGGATCGAAGCAGCCCAGCCCAGCCCTCTCGTTCTCCTTGATGTCTGAGGATTCTCGGTGACAGCCTGCAGGCAGGGGCGAGTTCAAGCTGCACACCCAGCTTGATGCCCGACCCCTAACTTGTAGGAGCTGAAAGGAAAGGCACTTACCTCAGTCTCAGCTGATTTAGCTGTCCACTTCTAGTTGGGTTTCAAATGACTTGGCCAAACGTCTTGGGATGGAGTCAGCATAATGGGATGGACATGCTTCTCAGAAGGGCTGTTCCTGCCTCTGAACTGGATGCAGCTTTTTTATGTCCTCTTTGAAGGCACGAATTGAGCGTCATCTTGCAGTGTACCAAAAATGCACTATGTGCGATGTGAACAAGAAGATCTCCTGCAATCTCCTGGTCTCGCAGCAGGCCAGATTTTGCTGTCTGTGCTGGTAGACTGCCAGGAGTCGAACACTTAGATTTTTCTTTGTGAATGACATGTTGTTTGGAGTAGTGAGTACCTCCCCCAGAAGCCCAGGCCGTAGCTTCTAAACTTTAGGGATGTCTTTTGAGAAGCACTACCTTCCAAAGATACCGTCCTCGAAAGGAGGAGCAGTTCCTTATAGTCACACTGTCCTGCTTTCTTTCTAAAGGGCTGGTTAGAGAGACTGTGCCGAAGGAGGTGCTTTGGCAACGAAGCGGTCGCAGGCTGCCGCTCCCTGGCAAAAGAACAGAGGCAATGAAGTCAACTGCCACACGAGGTAAAGGCTGTTTCTTGGTCATCCGCTGTCACCAGCCAGAACCAGCATGCGTGTGCAGGTTCTTGCCCTGGTACCCGCTCTTGCAGCTCATGTCAGCAGCCAAACCCAAGAGTGTCAGTAGGCAGCAAGTGTTGCAGAGGAAGTCAGGAGTGGCTCCCTGAGGATGGCTGTCTTCCCCGGGCTGTGACAGCAGTGCAGCGGAGGGACGCTCACAAAGCTCTGTGGCTGTGGTTAGAGAGGGGTCACCTCCCAGCGCACCCAGTTCCCAGGGATTTTGGAACTTTGCTCTTGGGGGAACAAGGCCGTCAGAAGCCCACTGAGCAGACAATGGGAAACGGGACCCCTCCTGTGAGCTGAGGCCCAGAGTGATGCCCTGACTCAGTACAGATGGGGCACTGCCTCACTGGCACTCCTGGGCTCCCGAATTTTGTTCAGTTTTGTCCCTAAGGCTCCGAGTGTGCCTCGAGCAGCGAAGGTGGGCAAGCGCCTAAGAACTTTGAGAACTCCAAAGAGCTGGGGGAGCAAACCTGAGACACTGGGCTCTCAGCATTATGGCAGGGAAAACAAAGGATGGAGGGAAAACAAAGCTGAGAGGCAAAAGGGAGGCTCCAGAGTGCCTTGAGTTGCAGTGCCTTTGGCAGATTCCCCAGCTTCTGCTGAACCTCAGGAAGCATTGCGGCCTGAGGATTTTCACTTGCTCAAAGATGCTAACCAAATGAAACAGAACACTTCCTGGCAATGTCAGACCTCCTGTGAGATTACCAGTAGTGCGCAGGACACGGCAATGTCCACAATTGTTCTTGCAGGCGTGGATGGGGAGAACAATGCAAACACTGCAAAGCCCCAGAATTTCCGAAGGTACTGCATAGAAGGCGCTGTGGCAGTCTTGGTTCCCTTCCTCGTGCTTGTGACAGTTGCGTGCTGCGTGCTTATCTGGTGTTGGCGGCAGGAAAACCGGTGAGTTGTTGTTCCCCCGCTCCCTCTCCTCCTCTCCCCCTCCCAAATTCTTTACCGTATCTTTGTTAACATTATTATATGGCTGCTGCCAGCCAGGAAGCAGTTGTCGTTAGCGTATTGTGAAGTGAGCAGTTAGTTTTTGACCAGACTCTTCTGAAATTTCTGCTGTCCAGTGTTTTAGGTGGCCTCTAATTCCTGGGCATTCTGTTCTGGAGCCCATTTTTCTGTTGCTGGTCTTAGCGAAGCTTGGCCCTTCCGCAGCAAGAGCAGAGCCAGGGACAGCCGTAGGCAAAGCAAGGCCAGGAAGAGAAATGCAGGAGCTGAGAGAGAGTGCCATCAGAGAGAGAAGCGCAGCAGTGCCAGTTCCCCCCCAGCACAAGGCACCCTGTTCTGGGACGCCCTGAATTGCAGGTGTCCGCCTCAGCCAAGGTGTGCCAGCTCCTGGGAGCATGGGGATGAGCCCTGCCAGCTGCTGGCATTGCCTTGGAGAGGGGCAGTCAGTGTGTCACAGCCGCACCTGAGCGCTGCCAGCGTGCGTGTCTTCAGCACACACAGAGCTTGTGTGTTTAATTACACATCCCAAAGAGCGGATGGGCAGCACCTCACCGAACAGGGAGCCGAGGCCGTCACCTTGTTGGTCCAGGGCCAGGGCCGGGCAGGGAGCTGAGTACTGGTCCTTGCAAGGCGCTCTGAAAAAGGGCAGTCGGTGGCTGTGGTGACTGGGCCATGCAGAGCCCGGCTGTGGACCCCTGTCTCTGCGGGCGCCAGGTCTTCTTGCTGGGACAGCACGTGCAGAGCAGGCAGGTCAGGATGGCTGGCGAGGCACTGGGGAGGAGACAAGCTGGGGCAGGATGTGGAGGGGAGCAGAGTCCCAGCGGAGGGCACAGGGCACCCTGTTTTCTGCACAGAGCATGTGTGCCCACAGCTCACGCACAGCCGGATGCCTGCACCCCGCTGCCTCGCACCCGCCTGGCACCGCAGCCGCAGCACGGCCTCAGCAAATTCCTGTCTCCGCAGGCGCCTCGCCGCAGCCCAGGCAGCCCAGACTGACACCCGCAGCCGCTCCGTGAGCCCCTACAGGCAGCCTGACCACCGTCGTACGCCTGAGAGCCAGGCCCGACACCAGCGGCCACCATCAGTGCCTGGAAGACCGACCCGCCTGCCACCAGCCCGGCCTCCACGGCCCCCACGCACGGCAGCAGACCAATGGAAGGCACGCGACCGGCCCAGTATCCCCCAGTCCTCGTGGACACAGACATCACCTCCACGGCCCCCTCCACCCTCTTCCAAGGGCTGGGGCAGGCCCCCCCGGGATGCAGCCTTGGCCACACTTCTAATAAATATTGAATAATACAGCACAGCAGTCCGGGTCTTATGTACAGCAACACCCAGGAACCCACAGCAGGACTTTGTGACTGATCGAAAAGTAACCCTGAGGGTCCTCGGTGCTGGGGGTCAGCCAGACTGTGCCCACCATGCAGGGAACGCAGGGGAAGGGAGCTGGGGAGCAGCACAGCAGGAGCAGACAGAAGGGCTGTGAGCGCGGCAGCGACCCTGCACAGCGCTCACCCGAGAACCCCCTGCTCAAACTGGCAGTGCCGCAGCCACACACAAGCTCGGGCCCTTCCTGATCCTGGGCCGAGGCCAGGCTCCCCACAGCCAGCCCTCCTCAGGTCCTGACACTGCACGGATGGCCGATTTTGGCCAGGGTGCCCCATGCCAACGCTCCTACGGCTCAGCTCTCCTCAAGGAGTACAAGAAAAAATTTCTAACTCTTTGGAGTCAGGGCTGGGATTGCCACACGCTGGCACAAGCAACTGGAACCAGAGGGGAGACCCGAGGTGCTGCCACCACCAAAGGTAAGAGATCCTCATTTGAAAAATCTCACTTGAGGGTGGCCGTCTCCTCCCATGTGGCTCCTTGGAGGAGCAGAAAGCTCGGGTCGAGCTCCGGAGTCCCCTCTGGGGGTGAGGATGAGTTGTCTCCCCGTGGATGGGCCCAGGGTTGGAGGGCACAGGGCTGAAGCTCTGTCTTCTCGGGGACAGCCAAGCCTCACCTTCTGTCCTTTGCCATGTACAGGCCTCAGCTTCTTCCTCCCTCAGATTTGTCTGGGGCCAGAAGCCGAAGGAGAGAAGGCTCTCAGTTAACGGTTAACCGGTGCACGGTTAACGGTTGGACCTGATCATCTTGTTAGCATTCACGAAGACACATAAGCCACAAAGTGATGATATGAAGGTGCTTTTATTAGGCGCTGGAAGTTAGGGGCATGCCTGCCCAAATCTAACTTCGTCCGATTTGTTCACTCAGTTCTCTTTTATCTCCTAAAATATTACATATGCATTAAGTTTTACAACACATCTATGCATATTCATTTCCTAGCTCCTCCTAGCCCCGCTTTGTATGCTAATTATCTAATCAGTCCTTCTGTGCTTGCATATCACTCTCTGGTGGTCGTCCGGGTGGTCGTCGGGATGAAGTAAGATGTCTTCATCAGAGCTGAACTTTTTACCTTTACCTACCAGTAAATTCTCTGATGATTGCCCGTGTGGGATCTGTACCACTTGTGTCCATGGTACCTGGTCCTCCCTTTTTCTTCTAGATCCTTTTTGGTGGGCTACCAATATCCCTTTATCCAATTTTGGATATACCAATGTTTCTCTTATCCCATAATCTGTTGCTATTTTCATGTGTTACTATGCACCGGTAGTTTCCTTCGTTGACATTAATAACACTAAACAGGGTTAGGGTGGTAGCTCCTCTCAGTTGTAGGCCTAGTTCTGGGGTATTACTTACGTACGCCTTCCCCTTCCGTGCAGCCTTCAATCCTGTATTGTCCCCGGCTGTGTTTATGTCTATTTCCTGGCTCTGTCCGGAGTCATTTATTTTCCCCCAGACCACCTGTAGAGAGCTAATTGTTATTGGTTTATCGTCGTGCATTCCACATTCCAAAGTAACATTTTCTCCTTTGAATATTTCCTCTTTCTTATATTTTTCTGGTATTTCTAGGAGCCCAATTACAAGGTATTTACACAAAACAATTACTGTTGTCGTTACCGTTGTTAAGAACCCCGACATTGTATGGTTATATGCGCCTCATCTGTAGTTTTGTATCTCCGATTGCTCGCACCGACCAAAGTTCAGGAACCTTTTTCACCCGAGTGTAATGAATCCAAGCATCCACCCCTTCTACCTTTACAGCTGTAAAAGTAGTCAATAATACTTGATAAGGTTCGGCCCACCGTTCTTTCAGGGGTTCTTCATTCCAGTTTTTGATGTACACTCGGTCGCCTGGCTGAATGTCGTGGACAGGGTTTTCCAGTGACAACGGTCGGTTCCACACCAAAACACTTCGATGTTGAGCTAAAGTTTTGCCAAGAGACAATACATAATTATAAACATCCTGGTTCCCTGTTATGTGCATATTAGGATTTGGTTCTGAGGATTCATAAGGCTTTCCATATATAATCTCGTATGGGCTTACTGCCATTCCACTCCTTGGCTTTATCCTTATTCTCAGTAAGGCTATAGGCAAAGCTTGTGGCCATTGTATTTTGGCTTCCTGGCAGATTTTACTGATCTGTCCCTTTAGTGTTTGGTTCACCCTTTCTACCTGTCCACTAGATTGGGGTCCCCATGCAGTATGTAAATGCCAAGAAATTCCTAATAGCCGGCTTACGTCTTTAACCACAGATGCAACAAAGTGCGGTCCCCTATCCGAGGATATTCCTAACGGTACCCCGAACCTCAGAATGATTTCCCGCAAGAACCATTTTACTGTCTCTTTAGCTTGATTGGTGCGACAGGGAAGGGCTTCTGGCCATCCGGAAAAGGTGTCAACCCCTACTAACAAATACCTATATCCCCTAGTCCTAGGTAACTCTACAAAATCAACTTGCCAGTAATCTCCTGGTTCTATCCCTACTCTCACTCTTCCCATTTCAGCATGTTTTCTTGCTACTGGATTATTTTTCAAACAAATCTCACACTTTGACGTTACTGATTTTGCCACTGTTAACATATGTGTAGAGATAATGCTACGTTTTAAAAATGTTACCATTGCCTCTGCACCCCAGTGACACTCATTATGTCTTGTCTGAAGTATTTCTCGCATCACCAAGGGGGGTATTACTACCTGGCCCGTAGCGGTCACATACCATCCATCAGAGTTCTTTCGGGCCTTTAGGAGATTTGCTAATTTCTCATCCTCTGGCGAATATCTTGCTTCCTTGGGAAGATTAAGACGAGCGGGGCCTACCTTGAGTGGTACCAGAGCCATCACATTCCACACCTTCTGAGCAATTTGTCGAGCTGCTCGATCTGCCAACCGATTCCCTTCTGATATCTTTGAGGTTCCTCCTTGATGGGCTTTGCAGTGCATGATAGCCACTTGTTTTGGTTTTTGTACCGCATTTATCAGACTTAACACCTCCTCGTGATATTGGATTATATCACGATTATATTGGCCCCTTGTGAGGACAACAGCCCTCTTTCTTTCCATAATACTCCATGAACGTGGACCACTCCAAAGGCATACTTTGAATCTGTCCAAATATTTCCCATCTTTCCTTTACTCAGTTCCAGTGCTCGAGTTAGGGCTAACAGTTCTGCTCGCTGTGCTGATGTTCCAGGTGGTAAAGGTTTTGCTTCGATTACTGTCTTCAGGATTGTTACTGCATACCCTGCATATCGTGCTCCATTCTTCACAAAACTACTACCATCAGTAAAAAGTTCCCAGTCATACCTTTCAAGGGGTACATCCTTCAAATCTTCAATCAAATCCATTCAGATCTTCAATCTCAGAGATCTTCTCCAACCTAAGTGATTCCATGATAGTTCAGCAAGTGTCAAACTGTCCAAACAAATTCTGTCATACAAAAAGGCAGAAGTAAGTCCTTTAAAAGGTTATAGTTATAATTTGGAAAGAAGGAAGATCAGCTATTAAGACTAGAGATGTAAATCCTAGAAAGGGAAAATGCTAAAAGAGTTTGGAAGAAATCTTCTGACTGGTCTTAAACGCTCCGTTGCACTTCGAGGGAAACTCATTAACTCTTTAAGGACTGAAGCTGAAAGTACAAGTTTTGTGTCCTGAAGGGCATAAAATTATTGGAGAGTGTCCAGAGGAGGTTGCTGAAGATGGTGAAAGGTCTGGTGGGCAAGAGGTGTGAGGAGCAGCTGAAGTCTCTTGGTTTGTTCAGCCGAGAGAAGAGGCGACTGAGGGGAGGCCTCATGGCGGCCCTCAGCTTCCTGAGGAGGGGAGTGGAGGGGCAGGCGCTGATCTCTTCTCTCTGGGGACGCGAGGGAACAGCACGGAGCTGGGACAGGGCAGGTTCAGGCTGGGCGTTAGGAAAGGGTTCTTCCCTGTGAGGGTGGCTGCCAATACTGATGCCTTGTTTGAGAAGCGTCCCATGGTGGTGGTTCTTCCAAATCCAGGTCACAGAAGAAGCAGAGAAACAGCCTGCATGTTTTCCTTGCAGCAATGTCTTGACAGGCACTTTGTGAAAGCCAGCAGACACAGGCGCTGAGGAGAGAGGAGGCTTGTGAGAAAGCTGCATTTGCTCAGCATTTTCTGGCTGATGTTGTGGCCTCAGTCTGCAGCACTCTTGCTGAGAGCGGCTCTTCCTGTGACTCAGCTGAGAGAGCTTTGTAATTTCTTTCCTTCTTTTTCCGTGTGCTAGCGCCCAAAGTACGAAGATGATGGCAATGCTGAACACAGAGGGCTCCTGGTTTTGAGAGCCCTTCTGCCCCTTTCTTAAGAATTTCCTGAGTAAGGGAGAAATGAGTGGACAGGAGAAACTGGACGCTCCTGTTGTCTCACTCCCAAGCCCTCATGCAGGTCGAGGGGGCTCTGGCCCATCTCCGTGATGGTGGGGAACTGCAGGAAACAGCCAGGGCCAGAGAGGTTTCACAAAGCTCACCCCTTTAGCTATTGATCAATCTTCTGCTTTTGTTAGTTCAGCAACACCTCTGTTCTGGTTTGGTTTTGCAGCACTGAATTCTTTCTCTGCATTTCTCTGAATGCTTTCTCTAGGAAGTCAGTACACACCCAGACCGACTGCCCGTCCAAACATGCGGCAGTTCAGGTCTCCGGATGCGGGGAGTGTCTGAGCCTCTTGCTGCCATCGGCGGGGGGCAGAGAGACTGCTTGCGTGAGGTGCGAGCAGGTGGACGACCTGGTCCGCATGGTGGCGGAGCTCAAGGAGGAGGTGCAGAGGTTGAGGGATATCAGGGAGTGCGAGCGGGAGATAGACTGGTGGAGCGACTCCCTGCAGGACTGGAGGGAGAGGGACCAGGGTGAGACGCTCCAAAGGGGGGTGGACCCCCTGCCCTGTCGCCATCGGGCAGAGGGAGGGGACCTGCGAGTTGAGGAGGAATGGAGACAGGTCCCTGCTCGACCTCGCAGGAGATGCCCTCCCCTTCCGGTGCCGCCTTCCCAGGTGCCCTTGAACAATAGGTTTGAGGCCCTGGAGCTGGAGAGACCGGTGGGTGAGGATGAGGTAGGAAGCCTACCCAGGAGGATGCCTGAGGTGAGGAAGTTGACTCCACGCCTCAGGACTGCCTCCACCAAGAAAGAAAGAAGGGTGATCGTTGTGGGCGACTCCCTCCTCAGGGGAATGGAGGGCCCTATTTGTTGGCCTGACCCCACACATAGGGAAGTCTGCTGCCTCCCTGGGGCCAGGGTCAGAGACATTACCAGGAAGCTTCCAAACCTGGTTCGCCCCTCTGACTATTACCCGCTTTTGATAGTCCAGGCTGGCAGCGACGATGTTGAAAAGAGAAGCCTCAAGGCTATCAAACAGGACTATAGGGGGCTGGGACGATTGGTGGAGGGAGCGGGAGTGCAGGTGGTGTTTTTGTCCATCCCTACGGGGGAAGGGAGAGGCACGGAGAGGACATGGAAAGCTCGCGTGGTTAATAGGTGGCTCAGAGGCTGGTGCCAGCACAGAAATTTTGGGTTTTTTCACCATGGGGAGCTTTACTCGGCACCCGGCCTGATGGCCCCAGACGGGTCCCTATCTCCAAGGGGAAAACGGATCCTAGGCCAGGAGCTGGCGGGGCTCATAGAGAGCGCTTTAAACTAGGTAAGAAGGGGGACGGGGCTCAAACAAGGCTTGTTGGAGCTGTGCCGGGGGAAACAATGGCTAGGCCGGGGAAGAAGGCGATGGCCCAGCTGAAGTGCATCTACACTAATGCACGCAGCATGGGTAACAAACAGGAGGAGCTGGAAGCCATCGTGCAGCAGGCAGGCTAGGACTTGGTTGCCATCACGGAGACGTGGTGGGACCGCTCCCACGACTGGAGTGCTGCAATGCCTGGCTATCGGCTCTTCAGGAGGGACAGGCAGCACAGAGGGGGTGGTGGCGTGGCTCTCTACATCAGAGAATCTTTTGATGTTGTGGAACTCCAGGCTGGGAATGATAAGGTTGAAACCCTGTGGGTTAGGATCCGCGGGAAGGCCGGCAAGGCTAGCATCCTGGTCGGGGTCTGTTATAGACCGCCGAACCAGGATGAGGAGACGGATGAGGAGTTTTATAGGCAACTGACAGAAGTTGCAAAATCGTCGGCGCTTGTCCTCGTGGGGGACTTCAACTTCCCGGACATATCCTGGAAACACAACACGGCACAGAGAAAGCAGTCTAGGAGGTTTCTGGAGAGCGTGGGAGATAGCTTCCTGACGCAGCTGGTCAGTGAACCTACCAGGGGTGGTGCCCCGCTAGACCTTCTCTTCACAAACAGAGAAGGACTGGTGGGAGATGTGGTGGTCGGAAACTGTCTTGGGCAGAGTGACCACGAAATGGTAGAGTTCTCTATTCTTGGTGAGGCCAGGAAGGGGACCAGTAAAACTGCTGCATTGGACTTCCGGAGGGCTGACTTTGAGCTGCTCAGGACGCTGGTTGGCCGAGTCCCTTGGGAGGCGGTTCTGAAGGGCAGAGGAGTCCAGGAAGGCTGGGCGCTCCTCAGGAAGGAAATCGTGATGGCACAGGAGCGGTCCGTCCCCACGTGTCCAAAGACGAGCCGGCATGGAAGAAGACCGGCCTGGCTCAACAGAGAGTTGCGGCTTGTGCTTAGCAGAAAAAAGAGGGTTTATAATCTTTGGAGAAAAGGGCAGGCCACTGAGGAGGACTACAAGGATGTAGCGAGGCTGTGCAGGGAGAAAATTAGAAAGGCCAAAGCTCATCTGGAGCTCAACCTGGCTACTGCCGTTAAAGACAACAAAAAATCCTTTTACAAATATATCAACGCGAAACGGAGGACTAAGGAGAATCTCCATCCTTTACTGGATGCGAGGGGAAACCTAGTTACTAAGGATGAGGAAAAGGCTGAGGTGCTTAATGCCGCCTTTGCCTCAGTCTTTAGCGGCAATACCGGTTGTTCTCTGGATACCCAGTGCCCTGAGCTGGTGGAAGGGGATGGGGAGCAGGATGTGGCCTTCGCTATCCATGAGGAAATGGTTGGCGACCTGCTACGGAGCTTGGATGTGCGCAAGTCGATGGGGCCGGATGGGATGCACCCGAGGGTACTGAAAGAACTGGCGGAGGAGCTGGCCGAGGCACTTTCCATCATTTATCGGCAGTCCTGGCTATCGGGGGAGGTCCCAGTTGACTGGCGGCTAGCCAATGTGACGCCCATCTATAAGAAGGGCCGCAGGGCAGACCCGGGGAGCTATAGGCCTGTCAGTTTGACCTCAGTAAGGCTTTTGACACCGTTCCCCACAACATTCTCCTCAAGAAACTGGCTGCTCGGGGCTTGGACTGGCGTACGCTTCGCTGGGTTAGAAACTGGCTGGATGGCCGGGCCCAGAGAGTTGTGGTGAATGGAGTCAAATCTGGTTGGAGGCCGGTCACTAGTGGTGTCCCCCAGGGCTCGGTACTGGGGCCGGTCCTCTTTAATATCTTTATCGATGATCTGGATGAGGGCGTCCAGTGCACCCTCAGTAAGTTTGCAGATGACACCAAGCTAAGTGCGTGTGTCGATCTGCTCAAGGGCAGGAAGGCTCTGCAGGAGGATCTGGATAGGCTGGAGCGATGGGCTGAGGTCAACTGTATGAAGTTCAACAAGGCCAAGTGCCGGGTCCTGCACCTGGGGCGCAACAACCCCAAGCAGAGCTACAGGCTGGGAGATGAGTGGCTGGAAAGCTGCCTGGCCGAGAGGGACCTGGGAGTATTGGTTGATAGTCGGCTGAATATGAGCCAGCAGTGTGCCCAGGTGGCCAAGAAGGCCAACGGCATCCTGGCCTGCATAAGAAGCAGTGTGGCCAGCAGGTCTAGGGAAGTGATTGTGCCCCTGTACTCGGCTCTGGTGAGGCCGCACCTCGAGTACTGTGTTCAGTTTTGGGCCCCTCGCTACAGGAAGGACATGGACGTGCTCGAGCGAGTCCAGAGAAGGGCGACCAAGCTGGTGAGGGGTCTGGAGAACAAGCCTTACGAGGAGCGGCTGAGGGAGCTGGGCTTGTTCAGCCTGGAGAAGAGGAGGCTCAGGGGCGACCTTATCGCTCTCTACAGTTACCTTAAAGGAGGCTGTAGAGAGGTGGGGGTTGGTCTGTTCTCCTACGTGCCTGGTGACAGGACGAGGGGGAATGGGCGAAAGTTGCGACAGGGGAGTTTTAGGTTGGATGTTAGGACGTACTTCTTTACCGAAAGGGTTATTAAGCATTGGAACGGGCTGCCCAGGGAGGTGGTGGAGTCACCATCCCTGGAGGTCTTTAAAAGACGTTTAGATGTAGAGCTTAGCGATATGGTTTAGTGGAGTACTTAGTGTTAGGTCGGAGGTTGGACTCGATGATCTTGAGGTCTCTTCCAACCTAGAAATCTGTGATACTGTGATACTGTGAATTCATTAGAGAGCAGAAGTGGGGGACAGCCCTGCTCTTGTGAGAGAGCCTGAGGAACCCCTAACAGTGCCGAAGGGCAGCAAAAGTACGATTGATACCAAGATCATGTAAAATCCTTTTTTCTCTCTTTCTCTTCCCCCATTTCTTTTTTATGTATTTACTTATTTATTTATTTTGAGGGGATGCATGAATGAGAACCCTTTATTGTAAATACCGTGCATCTGAAAAGGTGAGCCTTCAGGCAGACGTACTGGCAAGCTTTGGCTCAGCCCCAGAACTACATCATCATTGGCATAAGCACGACTGGTTGGGCAGAGGGCTGTGACTGGAGTGCTGCGAGGGACGGTTCTAGGCTCATCAGGAGGGATAGGCAGGGCAGGTGAGGCAGGGGGCTGGCGCAATGACACGGTTGAGAGCCTCTGAGTGAGGATTAAGGGACAAACCAATAATGCGGATGTTGTTGTGGGAGTTGGAGACGGCCTCCCATCCCGAGTGACTACACGGATGGGTGGTTCAACAAGGAATTAGGCAATGTCTCCAGATCAGCTGCCCTTGTCCCTAAGTGGGTGGGTGACTTTGGGTTGCCAGATGTTAGCAGGGAATGACAAGAAGCAGACACAAACAGGTCCAGGAAATTCCTAAAGCACCTCGATGATAACTTCTTGATCCAGGTACTAAGGGAGCTGACTCGGAAAGGTGCCCTTCTAGATTGCTGCTTGTAAACCGAGAATGTCTCCTGCGTGAAGTGGCGAATGGCAGCCATCTTGGCTACGGTGGCCACAAAGACGTCGAGCTGAAAATCTTTGGTGATAGGAAGAAAACTGCCAGTAAAACTTCCACCAGTGGCTGTGCCACTGCCGCAGACTCACCACCGGGTGCCGCCTCAGCACAGGTTGGTGGAGCCAGAGTGCTCTGGGGGGGTGGTGGTGGGATTTGTGTCCCCTCATCTTTGGGGAGCACCACGTTGTCCTCTGAGGGGAGTGGCGGCTGCCCCCTGCTCCTGGTCAGGTTCCAGGGAGCAGGGAGCAGCTGCCCCGGGAGCGGAGGATTCAGGAGAAGCGGTGGTGGGGGACCGGGGTGGGTGGGGGCCTGCAGCAGGCAGGAGCCTGTGGGGTGCAGGGGCTCCCTGTGCGGCATGGCCCCCAGGCCTCAGCTCCAGCGGCTGTGGGGCACCAGTGTCCCCATCACCATGGGCTGACCCCAGACACAGATGGGGGGACACGGAGGAGCAGCGGGTAGGGGCAGCACCGCAGGTGGGAGCAGCACCACACGAACTGTGAGCCCGGCACCCCAGACCAGGCATTGGCCTTAGGCAGCGGGTGGAGGATGGTGGGGATGTGAGCGGGCTGGTATGGGATCAGCATCGCTCCAGGGATGGGGGCAGCAAGCAGGCCCTGGAGACAGGGGTGGGGGTAGTTTGGGGTACTTTCAGGTTAGTAGGGTTTCCTTGGTTTTCCACCTCCTCTCTTTTGCAGGGGTGCCAATGCTGCTCCCGTCTGTGGTGGAAGCGGGCCCTGTGGTACCGCCACTGGTACCATGGAGCTGTGATGGGGAGCCAATGGGCCGGCTGTCTGTAGGGGTCCCCAGGAGGTGCCTGTCTGGGGTGTTCGCGGTGGGTTGGGGGATGCTGGGGCTGGGGCTGCTGGTACTGGAGTTGCCAATACCAGCATGGGCTGGGGAAGCTGGGGCTGGGCGTGCTGGCACCAAGTTGGGGATGCTGCTACCAGTCCTGGACAGAGATGCCGGTAGTGGTGCTGGGACCTTGTGGAGATACCAATAGTGGAGCTGGGGGCAATCAGGGTGCTGGAGGTGGTACTGGAAGCGGGACAGTGATGTTGGTACTCGGGTGGTGATGCTCTTACTGGGGCCATGTTGCTGGTACTAGGACAGATTTGGTGGGGCATCTCCACTGGTACTGGGATGCTGATGCTTGTACTGGGACAGCAGTGCACGTAGTGGGACAGCTGTGCTTGGAACTGGGACGGTGATTGTGCACCTCAAAGACTGGTCAGCCCCTAGGAAGTAATGGCTGCATTCAGAGGCGGGGAAGAAGAAAAAACAGGTTCAACAAAAAGAGCAAAGATCAGCCACGCTTCTCACGGCATCTGCCTTTGCAAAGGCAAGTGCCCTTCAAAGCCCACAGACATCGTGTCAGCTCCTTCAACTGGCTGCCAGCCTGCGACTTGCCACCCGCAGAGCATGAATGCCATCACCTTGGCAATTCAGGAAATCACTAGGTAACATTCCCTAGTCTCAAAGACAGATTCTGTAGCCGGATAAATCACCATTGGAAATCGGGTAAAACAAGAGTTTTACTTGAAAGCCTATGAGCAAGAAGTGTAAGCTGAAATGCAGAATTTCTTCAGAACTTTGCTGTGACACTGTGCCAAGCCGTGAGGTCACAACACCTCTCCGTGATGCTGCGAGGGCCATGAGGTCCCAACGCTGCTCCGTGACACCGTGAGGGCTGCAAGGTCACAATAGCTCTCGGTGATGCAGTGCTGGGCCGTGAGGTCCTGACACCCCATTGTGACGCTGGGTCAGGCCACAGGCACTGCTCCGCACCGGTCCTGACAGCAGCACTAGCTGCAGCTGCAGCGGCGGTGGTGGAAGCATGGTGCGAGTGTGGGGAGCCACGGCCCCTGCCTGCGTCCTCTTCCTCCTCCTGGTGGCCCTGTGTGCCTGGGGTGCCCAGGCTGCGCCATGGCGACCACCGGGAGCAGGTGGGTGGGCAGGGCCGGGGCCAACACCAAACCCTGGGCGGCATGGTGCTGCGCGGCACGCATATGGATGGAGGGGACGGGGACGGGATAGCAGCAGGGCCGGGCGGGCACCGCGGGCAGGGGGCAGGCAGGAGGCAGAAGCCCCGCAGGGTGGCACGGTGGGGCCGTGGCTGCTGCGGGGTTGTTTCCTGCCGGGGGGGCCGTGAGTGGCGCTGGGGCCGAGAAGCCTGGGTCTGAGCCCCTGTGGGGCTGAGGCCGCTGGCCCCTCTTGGGAAACTTCCACCTGCATCTTTGTCCCGTGACATTGCCTCAGCCCCCTCAGTCACTGCAGGGTGCTGGGGAAGAGGGAGAGCACAGCATGCCATGGCAACTTCTCTCATCTCTGCTTGATTTTAGATGATGATGGTGTTGCTTCTCCATATCCAGCTTCTCAGCTGGATCATGGTTTGGAGCCTCAGGAGGATCCCCGAGGTACGTTGCGAGTGTGCTTCCTTGAAGGAAGATGGCTAATGGGCTGTAATAGTTTATTCAGGGTCTTCCAAGTGCGTTTGTGCCTTGAGGGGGCTTGCACAAATGAGCCCTGAATATTTCTTCACTTGGAGAGATGCCACCCCTGCCCCTCTCCACAGAGAGGGAAGAACCCAGGCTTTTCTTCCTATTTGGGCCATGTCATTACCTGAGCCCCAGCCAGTGCCTCCCGGTCACTGAGGAAGAGGCAGGCCCCAAGAGGCAATGGAAGCTCCCCTTACCTGTGTCTGATCCCACTTGTGCCCACAGGCAGTACTGGTCAAGTGCCTCCATGGAATCCTGCTCCTGAGCCTGCCAGTATGGGTCCCACAGGTGGTAAGTTGTCCGTGTTCATTTCCTTGCTGTTTGTTAACGGTCTGTTGAGCTAGCTCAGCAAGGGTTCAGCTGCTCACTGGCCAGGGGGCTTCTCCATGACAAACATGGATGATCATTTTTCCCGGGGTCTGCACGCTCCCCCTGCAGTGGGGTCTTCCTTTGTGTCCAGCAGAGATCTTCCCGTAAGAAACACCTGAGGGGCCACACCTTTGGCGGCATGCTCCCTGCGGGGTGTTGCGCACAGCCTGGAGAGAGGATTTGGGAAGAGGCCAAGAGGGAGCCTCCAGCTCAGCAGGCCCCTTTGCGGCTTTGGAAATCCTGGCTCGTGTCTGGGTCCCACATCCTTGCCTGAGCCCCCTCCAGTCGCTGCAGGTCACTAAGGAAGAGGTAGATCACACCATGCAAGGGGAATGTTTCTCTTCTGTGCTTGATTGCAGCAGTTCTCGTAGGCTCTGGCTACTCGACACCTCAGCCTGATGTGGACCACGAGCCTCAGGTTAATCTGCCAGGTAAGTCAGCGGAAGGAAGGAGCATCTAGGTGCTGCAGAGCCAGCAGGCACCTTGCGCTTGAGTTGAGACCTGGGGTGGGCACGGGGAGGGCCCTTCTCCGGGCGGCTCCACGCATGCTTAGTTTGTACCAGCACGGTGCCACTGCAGGCACCCAGCAACTGTTTGCAAGATGCTCTTGAGTGGCAGGGAGAGACGAGTACCATGGAGCAGTCCCCTCTTTGAACTGCATTCTCTGTCACTCTGGTCAGAAGGAGTATGTTGACGTAGTTCACAGGAGGGACTCCACTTGTGTTTACAGATGGGACCGAAGGCAAAGGTGATCCAGGTTCCCAGATGGGTTCCAGGACTGAAGCTCTGGGAGATGGCCTGGGTAAGTTGTGGCTTTTGACTTCCTTTGAGAGCTGCCAGTTCAAAGCCCAAACGTCAGCCAGGCATCTCTGCAGGTGGGAGGGTATAGACCGGCACGTGTGTGTGCCCTGTCAAGGCACGAGCCCTGGTATGCTCTCCTACTGAGCTATTGATGTAGATGGCGCTGGGACAGAAACTTCTCACGGGTCTTTGGTTGCAGAAGTGTCCCCAGGGAGGGCTTTGCCAGATCCTCGGCTGCTTCCGGCGCTGGAGCCCAGCTGGTATCCCAGGGGTGGGTAGTCATTTCACTGACTTCACAAACTAAGCCCTGGTTCTCCAAATTGCACTGGTGCCAAAGTTAACTTCCTACTTTCTCTTCAGGTCCTCTAAGAGCAAAGGACAATGCTGAAATAAGAAAATCTTCCCCAACATCCTCTGACATCGTAGAGGATATCATAAAGGAGTTAGAGGAGGCAGCACCTGGTGGGTATATTTCTCTCTGTCCGCCATAAGACTTGGGAAGGTGAGGTTCTAAATCCATGTGTGGACACACCGTAACCTGCACAGCAGGAAGGGATGGATCAGAGCGGAGACACTCAATTTCACACCTAGCAGGCACTGGTGAGCCTCAGAGAAGGCCGAGAGCCTCTGCTGCCGCTTGTGGGTCACGCCGTGTCCCAGGGGCAGCTGCTAGCCCAGCATTACCATTACTGGTCCGAGCTGTTCCGTGCAAACATTGGTATCCAGCCAGCAGCAAAGGGCTTCTGCTGAACTTGTGTTCAGCTCCCGCACAGCGCTGCTTGCAGCTGGGCGAGTTCAAGGCAGGAGGCACATCCCAAGCAGTGCTTGCTGTCCCCTGAGCAGGGAGACACATGTCACCAGAGGGAAGAGCACCCTTGGGCAGAGGAGGGAAAGCGCAGGCAGATTTGGGGCAGCGGCTGGGATCGAAGCAGCCCAGCCCAGCCCTCTCGTTCTCCTTGATGTCTGAGGATTCTCGGTGACAGCCTGCAGGCAGGGGCGAGTTCAAGCTGCACACCCAGCTTGATGCCCGACCCCTAACTTGTAGGAGCTGAAAGGAAAGGCACTTACCTCAGTCTCAGCTGATTTAGCTGTCCACTTCTAGTTGGGTTTCAAATGACTTGGCCAAACGTCTTGGGATGGAGTCAGCATAATGGGATGGACATGCTTCTCAGAAGGGCTGTTCCTGCCTCTGAACTGGATGCAGCTTTTTTATGTCCTCTTTGAAGGCACGAATTGAGCGTCATCTTGCAGTGTACCAAAAATGCACTATGTGCGATGTGAACAAGAAGATCTCCTGCAATCTCCTGGTCTCGCAGCAGGCCAGATTTTGCTGTCTGTGCTGGTAGACTGCCAGGAGTCGAACACTTAGATTTTTCTTTGTGAATGACATGTTGTTTGGAGTAGTGAGTACCTCCCCCAGAAGCCCAGGCCGTAGCTTCTAAACTTTAGGGATGTCTTTTGAGAAGCACTACCTTCCAAAGATACCGTCCTCGAAAGGAGGAGCAGTTCCTTATAGTCACACTGTCCTGCTTTCTTTCTAAAGGGCTGGTTAGAGAGACTGTGCCGAAGGAGGTGCTTTGGCAACGAAGCGGTCGCAGGCTGCCGCTCCTGGCAAAAGAACAGAGGCAATGAAGTCAACTGCCACACGAGGTAAAGGCTGTTTCTTGGTCATCCGCTGTCACCAGCCAGAACCAGCATGCGTGTGCAGGTTCTTGCCCTGGTACCCGCTCTTGCAGCTCATGTCAGCAGCCAAACCCAAGAGTGTCAGTAGGCAGCAAGTGTTGCAGAGGAAGTCAGGAGTGGCTCCCTGAGGATGGCTGTCTTCCCCGGGCTGTGACAGCAGTGCAGCGGAGGGACGCTCACAAAGCTCTGTGGCTGTGGTTAGAGAGGGGTCACCTCCCAGCGCACCCAGTTCCCAGGGATTTTGGAACTTTGCTCTTGGGGGAACAAGGCCGTCAGAAGCCCACTGAGCAGACAATGGGAAACGGGACCCCTCCTGTGAGCTGAGGCCCAGAGTGATGCCCTGACTCAGTACAGATGGGGCACTGCCTCACTGGCACTCCTGGGCTCCCGAATTTTGTTCAGTTTTGTCCCTAAGGCTCCGAGTGTGCCTCGAGCAGCGAAGGTGGGCAAGCGCCTAAGAACTTTGAGAACTCCAAAGAGCTGGGGGAGCAAACCTGAGACACTGGGCTCTCAGCATTATGGCAGGGAAAACAAAGGATGGAGGGAAAACAAAGCTGAGAGGCAAAAGGGAGGCTCCAGAGTGCCTTGAGTTGCAGTGCCTTTGGCAGATTCCCCAGCTTCTGCTGAACCTCAGGAAGCATTGCGGCCTGAGGATTTTCACTTGCTCAAAGATGCTAACCAAATGAAACAGAACACTTCCTGGCAATGTCAGACCTCCTGTGAGATTACCAGTAGTGCGCAGGACACGGCAATGTCCACAATTGTTCTTGCAGGCGTGGATGGGGAGAACAATGCAAACACTGCAAAGCCCCAGAATTTCCGAAGGTACTGCATAGAAGGCGCTGTGGCAGTCTTGGTTCCCTTCCTCGTGCTTGTGACAGTTGCGTGCTGCGTGCTTATCTGGTGTTGGCGGCAGGAAAACCGGTGAGTTGTTGTTCCCCCGCTCCCTCTCCTCCTCTCCCCCTCCCAAATTCTTTACCGTATCTTTGTTAACATTATTATATGGCTGCTGCCAGCCAGGAAGCAGTTGTCGTTAGCGTATTGTGAAGTGAGCAGTTAGTTTTTGACCAGACTCTTCTGAAATTTCTGCTGTCCAGTGTTTTAGGTGGCCTCTAATTCCTGGGCATTCTGTTCTGGAGCCCATTTTTCTGTTGCTGGTCTTAGCGAAGCTTGGCCCTTCCGCAGCAAGAGCAGAGCCAGGGACAGCCGTAGGCAAAGCAAGGCCAGGAAGAGAAATGCAGGAGCTGAGAGAGAGTGCCATCAGAGAGAGAAGCGCAGCAGTGCCAGTTCCCCCAGCACAAGGCACCCTGTTCTGGGACGCCCTGAATTGCAGGTGTCCGCCTCAGCCAAGGTGTGCCAGCTCCTGGGAGCATGGGGATGAGCCCTGCCAGCTGCGGGCATTGCCTTGGAGAGGGGCAGTCAGTGTGTCACAGCCGCACCTGAGCGCTGCCAGCGTGCGTGTCTTCAGCACACACAGAGCTTGTGTGTTTAATTACACATCCCAAAGAGCGGATGGGCAGCACCTCACCGAACAGGGAGCCGAGGCCGTCACCTTGTTGGTCCAGGGCCAGGGCCGGGCAGGGAGCTGAGTACTGGTCCTTGCAAGGCGCTCTGAAAAAGGGCAGTCGGTGGCTGTGGTGACTGGGCCATGCAGAGCCCGGCTGTGGACCCCTGTCTCTGCGGGCGCCAGGTCTTCTTGCTGGGACAGCACGTGCAGAGCAGGCAGGTCAGGATGGCTGGCGAGGCACTGGGGAGGAGACAAGCTGGGGCAGGATGTGGAGGGGAGCAGAGTCCCAGCGGAGGGCACAGGGCACCCTGTTTTCTGCACAGAGCATGTGTGCCCACAGCTCACGCACAGCCGGATGCCTGCACCCCGCTGCCTCGCACCCGCCTGGCACCGCAGCCGCAGCACGGCCTCAGCAAATTCCTGTCTCCGCAGGCGCCTCGCCGCAGCCCAGGCAGCCCAGACTGACACCCGCAGCCGCTCCGTGAGCCCCTACAGGCAGCCTGACCACCGTCGTACGCCTGAGAGCCAGGCCCGACACCAGCGGCCACCATCAGTGCCTGGAAGACCGACCCGCCTGCCACCAGCCCGGCCTCCACGGCCCCCACGCACGGCAGCAGACCAATGGAAGGCACGCGACCGGCCCAGTATCCCCCAGTCCTCGTGGACACAGACATCACCTCCACGGCCCCCTCCACCCTCTTCCAAGGGCTGGGGCAGGCCCCCGGGATGCAGCCTTGGCCACACTTCCAATAAATATTGAATAATACAGCACAGCAGTCCGGGTCTTATGTACAGCAACACCCAGGAACCCACAGCAGGACTTTGTGACTGATCGAAAAGTAACCCTGAGGGTCCTCGGTGCTGGGGGTCAGCCAGACTGTGCCCACCATGCAGGGAACGCAGGGGAAGGGAGCTGGGGAGCAGCACAGCAGGAGCAGACAGAAGGGCTGTGAGCGCGGCAGCGACCCTGCACAGCGCTCACCCGAGAACCCCCTGCTCAAACTGGCAGTGCCGCAGCCACACACAAGCTCGGGCCCTTCCTGATCCTGGGCCGAGGCCAGGCTCCCCACAGCCAGCCCTCCTCAGGTCCTGACACTGCACGGATGGCCGATTTTGGCCAGGGTGCCCCATGCCAACGCTCCTACGGCTCAGCTCTCCTCAAGGAGTACAAGAAAAAATTTCTAACTCTTTGGAGTCAGGGCTGGGATTGCCACACGCTGGCACAAGCAACTGGAACCAGAGGGGAGACCCGAGGTGCTGCCACCACCAAAGGTAAGAGATCCTCATTTGAAAAATCTCACTTGAGGGTGGCCGTCTCCTCCCATGTGGCTCCTTGGAGGAGCAGAAAGCTCGGGTCGAGCTCCGGAGTCCCCTCTGGGGGTGAGGATGAGTTGTCTCCCCGTGGATGGGCCCAGGGTTGGAGGGCACAGGGCTGAAGCTCTGTCTTCTCGGGGACAGCCAAGCCTCACCTTCTGTCCTTTGCCATGTACAGGCCTCAGCTTCTTCCTCCCTCAGATTTGTCTGGGGCCAGAAGCCGAAGGAGAGAAGGCTCTCAGTTAACGGTTAACCGGTGCACGGTTAACGGTTGGACCTGATCATCTTGTTAGCATTCACGAAGACACATAAGCCACAAAGTGATGATATGAAGGTGCTTTTATTAGGCGCTGGAAGTTAGGGGCATGCCTGCCCAAATCTAACTTCGTCCGATTTGTTCACTCAGTTCTCTTTTATCTCCTAAAATATTACATATGCATTAAGTTTTACAACACATCTATGCATATTCATTTCCTAGCTCCTCCTAGCCCCGCTTTGTATGCTAATTATCTAATCAGTCCTTCTGTGCTTGCATATCACTCTCTGGTGGTCGTCCGGGTGGTCGTCGGGATGAAGTAAGATGTCTTCATCAGAGCTGAACTTTTACCTTTACCTACCAGTAAATTCTCTGATGATTGCCCGTGTGGGATCTGTACCACTTGTGTCCATGGTACCTGGTCCTCCCTTTTTCTTCTAGATCCTTTTTGGTGGGCTACCAATATCCCTTTATCCAATTTTGGATATACCAATGTTTCTCTTATCCCATAATCTGTTGCTATTTTCATGTGTTACTATGCACCGGTAGTTTCCTTCGTTGACATTAGTAACACTAAACAGGGTTAGGGTGGTAGCTCCTCTCAGTTGTAGGCCCAGTTCTGGGGTATTACTTACGTACGCCTTCCCCTTCCGTGCAGCCTTCAATCCTGTATTGTCCCCGGCTGTGTTTATGTCTATTTCCTGGCTCTGTCCGGAGTCATTTATTTTCCCCCAGACCACCTGTAGAGAGCTAATTGTTATTGGTTTATCGTCGTGCATTCCACATTCCAAAGTAACATTTTCTCCTTTGAATATTTCCTCTTTCTTATATTTTTCTGGTATTTCTAGGAGCCCAATTACAAGGTATTTACACAAAACAATTACTGTTGTCGTTACCGTTGTTAAGAACCCCGACATTGTATGGTTATATGCGCCTCATCTGTAGTTTTGTATCTCCGATTGCTCGCACCGACCAAAGTTCAGGAACCTTTTTCACCCGAGTGTAATGAATCCAAGCATCCACCCCTTCTACCTTTACAGCTGTAAAAGTAGTCAATAATACTTGATAAGGTTCGGCCCACCGTTCTTTCAGGGGTTCTTCATTCCAGTTTTTGATGTACACTCGGTCGCCTGGCTGAATGTCGTGGACAGGGTTTTCCAGTGACAACGGTCGGTTCCACACCAAAACACTTCGATGTTGAGCTAAAGTTTTGCCAAGAGACAATACATAATTATAAACATCCTGGTTCCCTGTTATGTGCATATTAGGATTTGGTTCTGAGGATTCATAAGGCTTTCCATATATAATCTCGTATGGGCTTACTGCCATTCCACTCCTTGGCTTTATCCTTATTCTCAGTAAGGCTATAGGCAAAGCTTGTGGCCATTGTATTTTGGCTTCCTGGCAGATTTTACTGATCTGTCCCTTTAGTGTTTGGTTCACCCTTTCTACCTGTCCACTAGATTGGGGTCCCCATGCAGTATGTAAATGCCAAGAAATTCCTAATAGCCGGCTTACGTCTTTAACCACAGATGCAACAAAGTGCGGTCCCCTATCCGAGGATATTCCTAACGGTACCCCGAACCTCAGAATGATTTCCCGCAAGAACCATTTTACTGTCTCTTTAGCTTGATTGGTGCGACAGGGAAGGGCTTCTGGCCATCCGGAAAAGGTGTCAACCCCTACTAACAAATACCTATATCCCCTAGTCCTAGGTAACTCTACAAAATCAACTTGCCAGTAATCTCCTGGTTCTATCCCTACTCTCACTCTTCCCATTTCAGCATGTTTTCTTGCTACTGGATTATTTTTCAAACAAATCTCACACTTTGACGTTACTGATTTTGCCACTGTTAACATATGTGTAGAGATAATGCTACGTTTTAAAAATGTTACCATTGCCTCTGCACCCCAGTGACACTCATTATGTCTTGTCTGAAGTATTTCTCGCATCACCAAGGGGGGTATTACTACCTGGCCCGTAGCGGTCACATACCATCCATCAGAGTTCTTTCGGGCCTTTAGGAGATTTGCTAATTTCTCATCCTCTGGCGAATATCTTGCTTCCTTGGGAAGATTAAGACGAGCGGGGCCTACCTTGAGTGGTACCAGAGCCATCACATTCCACACCTTCTGAGCAATTTGTCGAGCTGCTCGATCTGCCAACCGATTCCCTTCTGATATCTTTGAGGTTCCTCCTTGATGGGCTTTGCAGTGCATGATAGCCACTTGTTTTGGTTTTTGTACCGCATTTATCAGACTTAACACCTCCTCGTGATATTGGATTATATCACGATTATATTGGCCCCTTGTGAGGACAACAGCCCTCTTTCTTTCCATAATACTCCATGAACGTGGACCACTCCAAAGGCATACTTTGAATCTGTCCAAATATTTCCCATCTTTCCTTTACTCAGTTCCAGTGCTCGAGTTAGGGCTAACAGTTCTGCTCGCTGTGCTGATGTTCCAGGTGGTAAAGGTTTTGCTTCGATTACTGTCTTCAGGATTGTTACTGCATACCCTGCATATCGTGCTCCATTCTTCACAAAACTACTACCATCAGTAAAAGTTCCCAGTCATACCTTTCAAGGGGTACATCCTTCAAATCTTCAATCAAATCCATTCAGATCTTCAATCTCAGAGATCTTCTCCAACCTAAGTGATTCCATGATAGTTCAGCAAGTGTCAAACTGTCCAAACAAATTCTGTCATACAAAAAGGCAGAAGTAAGTCCTTTAAAAGGTTATAGTTATAATTTGGAAAGAAGGAAGATCAGCTATTAAGACTAGAGATGTAAATCCTAGAAAGGGAAAATGCTAAAAGAGTTTGGAAGAAATCTTCTGACTGGTCTTAAACGCTCCGTTGCACTTCGAGGAAACTCATTAACTCTTTAAGGACTGAAGCTGAAAGTACAAGTTTTGTGTCCTGAAGGGCATAAAATTATTGGAGAGTGTCCAGAGGAGGTTGCTGAAGATGGTGAAAGGTCTGGTGGGCAAGAGGTGTGAGGAGCAGCTGAAGTCTCTTGGTTTGTTCAGCCGAGAGAAGAGGCGACTGAGGGGAGGCCTCATGGCGGCCCTCAGCTTCCTGAGGAGGGGAGTGGAGGGGCAGGCGCTGATCTCTTCTCTCTGGGGACGCGAGGGAACAGCACGGAGCTGGGACAGGGCAGGTTCAGGCTGGGCGTTAGGAAAGGGTTCTTCCCTGTGAGGGTGGCTGCCAATACTGATGCCTTGTTTGAGAAGCGTCCCATGGTGGTGGTTCTTCCAAATCCAGGTCACAGAAGAAGCAGAGAAACAGCCTGCATGTTTTCCTTGCAGCAATGTCTTGACAGGCACTTTGTGAAAGCCAGCAGACACAGGCGCTGAGGAGAGAGGAGGCTTGTGAGAAAGCTGCATTTGCTCAGCATTTTCTGGCTGATGTTGTGGCCTCAGTCTGCAGCACTCTTGCTGAGAGCGGCTCTTCCTGTGACTCAGCTGAGAGAGCTTTGTAATTTCTTTCCTTCTTTTTCCGTGTGCTAGCGCCCAAAGTACGAAGATGATGGCAATGCTGAACACAGAGGGCTCCTGGTTTTGAGAGCCCTTCTGCCCCTTTCTTAAGAATTTCCTGAGTAAGGGAGAAATGAGTGGACAGGAGAAACTGGACGCTCCTGTTGTCTCACTCCCAAGCCCTCATGCAGGTCGAGGGGGCTCTGGCCCATCTCCGTGATGGTGGGGAACTGCAGGAAACAGCCAGGGCCAGAGAGGTTTCACAAAGCTCACCCCTTTAGCTATTGATCAATCTTCTGCTTTTGTTAGTTCAGCAACACCTCTGTTCTGGTTTGGTTTTGCAGCACTGAATTCTTTCTCTGCATTTCTCTGAATGCTTTCTCTAGGAAGTCAGTACACACCCAGACCGACTGCCCGTCCAAACATGCGGCAGTTCAGGTCTCCGGATGCGGGGAGTGTCTGAGCCTCTTGCTGCCATCGGCGGGGGCAGAGAGACTGCTTGCGTGAGGTGCGAGCAGGTGGACGACCTGGTCCGCATGGTGGCGGAGCTCAAGGAGGAGGTGCAGAGGTTGAGGGATATCAGGGAGTGCGAGCGGGAGATAGACTGGTGGAGCGACTCCCTGCAGGACTGGAGGGAGAGGGACCAGGGTGAGACGCTCCAAAGGGGGGTGGACCCCCTGCCCTGTCGCCATCGGGCAGAGGGAGGGGACCTGCGAGTTGAGGAGGAATGGAGACAGGTCCCTGCTCGACCTCGCAGGAGATGCCCTCCCCTTCCGGTGCCGCCTTCCCAGGTGCCCTTGAACAATAGGTTTGAGGCCCTGGAGCTGGAGAGACCGGTGGGTGAGGATGAGGTAGGGAAGCCTACCCAGGAGGATGCCTGAGGTGAGGAAGTTGACTCCACGCCTCAGGACTGCCTCCACCAAGAAAGAAAGAAGGGTGATCGTTGTGGGCGACTCCCTCCTCAGGGGAATGGAGGGCCCTATTTGTTGGCCTGACCCCACACATAGGGAAGTCTGCTGCCTCCCTGGGGCCAGGGTCAGAGACATTACCAGGAAGCTTCCAAACCTGGTTCGCCCCTCTGACTATTACCCGCTTTTGATAGTCCAGGCTGGCAGCGACGATGTTGAAAAGAGAAGCCTCCAAGGCTATCAAACAGGACTATAGGGGGCTGGGACGATTGGTGGAGGGAGCGGGAGTGCAGGTGGTGTTTTTGTCCATCCCTACGGGGGAAGGGAGAGGCACGGAGAGGACATGGAAAGCTCGCGTGGTTAATAGGTGGCTCAGAGGCTGGTGCCAGCACAGAAATTTTGGGTTTTTTCACCATGGGGAGCTTTACTCGGCACCCGGCCTGATGGCCCCAGACGGGTCCCTATCTCCAAGGGGAAAACGGATCCTAGGCCAGGAGCTGGCGGGGCTCATAGAGAGCGCTTTAAACTAGGTAAGAAGGGGGACGGGGCTCAAACAAGGCTTGTTGGAGCTGTGCCGGGGGAAACAATGGCTAGGCCGGGGAAGAAGGCGATGGCCCAGCTGAAGTGCATCTACACTAATGCACGCAGCATGGGTAACAAACAGGAGGAGCTGGAAGCCATCGTGCAGCAGGCAGGCTAGGACTTGGTTGCCATCACGGAGACGTGGTGGGACCGCTCCCACGACTGGAGTGCTGCAATGCCTGGCTATCGGCTCTTCAGGAGGGACAGGCAGCACAGAGGGGGTGGTGGCGTGGCTCTCTACATCAGAGAATCTTTTGATGTTGTGGAACTCCAGGCTGGGAATGATAAGGTTGAAACCCTGTGGGTTAGGATCCGCGGGAAGGCCGGCAAGGCTAGCATCCTGGTCGGGGTCTGTTATAGACCGCCGAACCAGGATGAGGAGACGGATGAGGAGTTTTATAGGCAACTGACAGAAGTTGCAAAATCGTCGGCGCTTGTCCTCGTGGGGGACTTCAACTTCCCGGACATATCCTGGAAACACAACACGGCACAGAGAAAGCAGTCTAGGAGGTTTCTGGAGAGCGTGGGAGATAGCTTCCTGACGCAGCTGGTCAGTGAACCTACCAGGGGTGGTGCCCCGCTAGACCTTCTCTTCACAAACAGAGAAGGACTGGTGGGAGATGTGGTGGTCGGAAACTGTCTTGGGCAGAGTGACCACGAAATGGTAGAGTTCTCTATTCTTGGTGAGGCCAGGAAGGGGACCAGTAAAACTGCTGCATTGGACTTCCGGAGGGCTGACTTTGAGCTGCTCAGGACGCTGGTTGGCCGAGTCCCTTGGGAGGCGGTTCTGAAGGGCAGAGGAGTCCAGGAAGGCTGGGCGCTCCTCAGGAAGGAAATCGTGATGGCACAGGAGCGGTCCGTCCCCACGTGTCCAAAGACGAGCCGGCATGGAAGAAGACCGGCCTGGCTCAACAGAGAGTTGCGGCTTGTGCTTAGCAGAAAAAAGAGGGTTTATAATCTTTGGAGAAAAGGGCAGGCCACTGAGGAGGACTACAAGGATGTAGCGAGGCTGTGCAGGGAGAAAATTAGAAAGGCCAAAGCTCATCTGGAGCTCAACCTGGCTACTGCCGTTAAAGACAACAAAAAATCCTTTTACAAATATATCAACGCGAAACGGAGGACTAAGGAGAATCTCCATCCTTTACTGGATGCGAGGGGAAACCTAGTTACTAAGGATGAGGAAAAGGCTGAGGTGCTTAATGCCGCCTTTGCCTCAGTCTTTAGCGGCAATACCGGTTGTTCTCTGGATACCCAGTGCCCTGAGCTGGTGGAAGGGGATGGGGAGCAGGATGTGGCCTTCGCTATCCATGAGGAAATGGTTGGCGACCTGCTACGGAGCTTGGATGTGCGCAAGTCGATGGGGCCGGATGGGATGCACCCGAGGGTACTGAAAGAACTGGCGGAGGAGCTGGCCGAGGCACTTTCCATCATTTATCGGCAGTCCTGGCTATCGGGGGAGGTCCCAGTTGACTGGCGGCTAGCCAATGTGACGCCCATCTATAAGAAGGGCCGCAGGGCAGACCCGGGGAGCTATAGGCCTGTCAGTTTGACCTCAGTAAGGCTTTTGACACCGTTCCCCACAACATTCTCCTCAAGAAACTGGCTGCTCGGGGCTTGGACTGGCGTACGCTTCGCTGGGTTAGAAACTGGCTGGATGGCCGGGCCCAGAGAGTTGTGGTGAATGGAGTCAAATCTGGTTGGAGGCCGGTCACTAGTGGTGTCCCCCAGGGCTCGGTACTGGGGCCGGTCCTCTTTAATATCTTTATCGATGATCTGGATGAGGGCGTCCAGTGCACCCTCAGTAAGTTTGCAGATGACACCAAGCTAAGTGCGTGTGTCGATCTGCTCAAGGGCAGGAAGGCTCTGCAGGAGGATCTGGATAGGCTGGAGCGATGGGCTGAGGTCAACTGTATGAAGTTCAACAAGGCCAAGTGCCGGGTCCTGCACCTGGGGCGCAACAACCCCAAGCAGAGCTACAGGCTGGGAGATGAGTGGCTGGAAAGCTGCCTGGCCGAGAGGGACCTGGGAGTATTGGTTGATAGTCGGCTGAATATGAGCCAGCAGTGTGCCCAGGTGGCCAAGAAGGCCAACGGCATCCTGGCCTGCATAAGAAGCAGTGTGGCCAGCAGGTCTAGGGAAGTGATTGTGCCCCTGTACTCGGCTCTGGTGAGGCCGCACCTCGAGTACTGTGTTCAGTTTTGGGCCCCTCGCTACAGGAAGGACATGGACGTGCTCGAGCGAGTCCAGAGAAGGGCGACCAAGCTGGTGAGGGGTCTGGAGAACAAGCCTTACGAGGAGCGGCTGAGGGAGCTGGGCTTGTTCAGCCTGGAGAAGAGGAGGCTCAGGGGCGACCTTATCGCTCTCTACAGTTACCTTAAAGGAGGCTGTAGAGAGGTGGGGGTTGGTCTGTTCTCCTACGTGCCTGGTGACAGGACGAGGGGGAATGGGCGAAAGTTGCGACAGGGGAGTTTTAGGTTGGATGTTAGGACGTACTTCTTTACCGAAAGGGTTATTAAGCATTGGAACGGGCTGCCCAGGGAGGTGGTGGAGTCACCATCCCTGGAGGTCTTTAAAAGACGTTTAGATGTAGAGCTTAGCGATATGGTTTAGTGGAGTACTTAGTGTTAGGTCGGAGGTTGGACTCGATGATCTTGAGGTCTCTTCCAACCTAGAAATCTGTGATACTGTGATACTGTGAATTCATTAGAGAGCAGAAGTGGGGGACAGCCCTGCTCTTGTGAGAGAGCCTGAGGAACCCCTAACAGTGCCGAAGGGCAGCAAAAGTACGATTGATACCAAGATCATGTAAAATCCTTTTTCTCTCTTTCTCTTCCCCCATTTCTTTTTTATGTATTTACTTATTTATTTATTTTGAGGGGATGCATGAATGAGAACCCTTTATTGTAAATACCGTGCATCTGAAAAGGTGAGCCTTCAGGCAGACGTACTGGCAAGCTTTGGCTCAGCCCCAGAACTACATCATCGTTGGCATAAGCACGACTGGTTGGGCAGAGGGCTGTGACTGGAGTGCTGCGAGGGACGGTTCTAGGCTCATCAGGAGGGATAGGCAGGGCAGGTGAGGCAGGGGGCTGGCGCAATGACACGGTTGAGAGCCTCTGAGTGAGGATTAAGGGACAAACCAATAATGCGGATGTTGTTGTGGGAGTTGGAGACGGCCTCCCATCCCGAGTGACTACACGGATGGGTGGTTCAACAAGGAATTAGGCAATGTCTCCAGATCAGCTGCCCTTGTCCCTAAGTGGGTGGGTGACTTTGGGTTGCCAGATGTTAGCAGGGAATGACAAGAAGCAGACACAAACAGGTCCAGGAAATTCCTAAAGCACCTCGATGATAACTTCTTGATCCAGGTACTAAGGGAGCTGACTCGGAAAGGTGCCCTTCTAGATTGCTGCTTGTAAACCGAGAATGTCTCCTGCGTGAAGTGGCGAATGGCAGCCATCTTGGCTACGGTGGCCACAAAGACGTCGAGCTGAAAATCTTTGGTGATAGGAAGAAAACTGCCAGTAAAACTTCCACCAGTGGCTGTGCCACTGCCGCAGACTCACCACCGGGTGCCGCCTCAGCACAGGTTGGTGGAGCCAGAGTGCTCTGGGGGGGTGGTGGTGGGATTTGTGTCCCCTCATCTTTGGGGAGCACCACGTTGTCCTCTGAGGGAGTGGCGGCTGCCCCTGCTCCTGGTCAGGTTCCAGGGAGCAGGGAGCAGCTGCCCCGGGAGCGGAGGATTCAGGAGAAGCGGTGGTGGGGGACCGGGGTGGGTGGGGGCCTGCAGCAGGCAGGAGCCTGTGGGGTGCAGGGGCTCCCTGTGCGGCATGGCCCCCAGGCCTCAGCTCCAGCGGCTGTGGGGCACCAGTGTCCCCATCACCATGGGCTGACCCCAGACACAGATGGGGGGACACGGAGGAGCAGCGGGTAGGGGCAGCACCGCAGGTGGGAGCAGCACCACACGAACTGTGAGCCCGGCACCCCAGACCAGGCATTGGCCTTAGGCAGCGGGTGGAGGATGGTGGGGATGTGAGCGGGCTGGTATGGGATCAGCATCGCTCCAGGGATGGGGGCAGCAAGCAGGCCCTGGAGACAGGGGTGGGGGTAGTTTGGGGTACTTTCAGGTTAGTAGGGTTTCCTTGGTTTTCCACCTCCTCTCTTTTGCAGGGGTGCCAATGCTGCTCCCATCTGTGGTGGAAGCGGGCCCTGTGGTACCGCCACTGGTACCATGGAGCTGTGATGGGGAGCCAATGGGCCGGCTGTCTGTAGGGGTCCCCAGGAGGTGCCTGTCTGGGGTGTTCGCGGTGGGTTGGGGGATGCTGGGGCTGGGGCTGCTGGTACTGGAGTTGCCAATACCAGCATGGGCTGGGGAAGCTGGGGCTGGGCGTGCTGGCACCAAGTTGGGGATGCTGCTACCAGTCCTGGACAGAGATGCCGGTAGTGGTGCTGGGACCTTGTGGAGATACCAATAGTGGAGCTGGGGGCAATCAGGGTGCTGGAGGTGGTACTGGAAGCGGGACAGTGATGTTGGTACTCGGGTGGTGATGCTCTTACTGGGGCCATGTTGCTGGTACTAGGACAGATTTGGTGGGGCATCTCCACTGGTACTGGGATGCTGATGCTTGTACTGGGACAGCAGTGCACGTAGTGGGACAGCTGTGCTTGGAACTGGGACGGTGATTGTGCACCTCAAAGACTGGTCAGCCCCTAGGAAGTAATGGCTGCATTCAGAGGCGGGGAAGAAGAAAAAACAGGTTCAACAAAAAGAGCAAAGATCAGCCACGCTTCTCACGGCATCTGCCTTTGCAAAGGCAAGTGCCCTTCAAAGCCCACAGACATCGTGTCAGCTCCTTCAACTGGCTGCCAGCCTGCGACTTGCCACCCGCAGAGCATGAATGCCATCACCTTGGCAATTCAGGAAATCATTAGGTAACATTCCCTAGTCTCAAAGACAGATTCTGTAGCCGGATAAATCACCATTGGAAATCGGGTAAAACAAGAGTTTTACTTGAAAGCCTATGAGCAAGAAGTGTAAGCTGAAATGCAGAATTTCTTCAGAACTTTGCTGTGACACTGTGCCAAGCCGTGAGGTCACAACACCTCTCCGTGATGCTGCGAGGGCCATGAGGTCCCAACGCTGCTCCGTGACACCGTGAGGGCTGCAAGGTCACAATAGCTCTCGGTGATGCAGTGCTGGGCCGTGAGGTCCTGACACCCCATTGTGACGCTGGGTCAGGCCACAGGCACTGCTCCGCACCGGTCCTGACAGCAGCACTAGCTGCAGCTGCAGCGGCGGTGGTGGAAGCATGGTGCGAGTGTGGGGAGCCACGGCCCCTGCCTGCGTCCTCTTCCTCCTCCTGGTGGCCCTGTGTGCCTGGGGTGCCCAGGCTGCGCCATGGCGACCACCGGGAGCAGGTGGGTGGGCAGGGCCGGGGCCAACACCAAACCCTGGGCGGCATGGTGCTGCGCGGCACGCATATGGATGGAGGGGACGGGGACGGGATAGCAGCAGGGCCGGGCGGGCACCGCGGGCAGGGGGCAGGCAGGAGGCAGAAGCCCCGCAGGGTGGCACGGTGGGGCCGTGGCTGCTGCGGGGTTGTTTCCTGCCGGGGGGGCCGTGAGTGGCGCTGGGGCCGAGAAGCCTGGGTCTGAGCCCCTGTGGGGCTGAGGCCGCTGGCCCCTCTTGGGAAACTTCCACCTGCATCTTTGTCCCGTGACATTGCCTCAGCCCCCTCAGTCACTGCAGGGTGCTGGGGAAGAGGGAGAGCACAGCATGCCATGGCAACTTCTCTCATCTCTGCTTGATTTTAGATGATGATGGTGTTGCTTCTCCATATCCAGCTTCTCAGCTGGATCATGGTTTGGAGCCTCAGGAGGATCCCCGAGGTACGTTGCGAGTGTGCTTCCTTGAAGGAAGATGGCTAATGGGCTGTAATAGTTTATTCAGGGTCTTCCAAGTGCGTTTGTGCCTTGAGGGGGCTTGCACAAATGAGCCCTGAATATTTCTTCACTTGGAGAGATGCCACCCCTGCCCCTCTCCACAGAGAGGGAAGAACCCAGGCTTTTCTTCCTATTTGGGCCATGTCATTACCTGAGCCCCAGCCAGTGCCTCCCGGTCACTGAGGAAGAGGCAGGCCCCAAGAGGCAATGGAAGCTCCCCTTACCTGTGTCTGATCCCACTTGTGCCCACAGGCAGTACTGGTCAAGTGCCTCCATGGAATCCTGCTCCTGAGCCTGCCAGTATGGGTCCCACAGGTGGTAAGTTGTCCGTGTTCATTTCCTTGCTGTTTGTTAACGGTCTGTTGAGCTAGCTCAGCAAGGGTTCAGCTGCTCACTGGCCAGGGGCTTCTCCATGACAAACATGGATGATCATTTTTCCCGGGGTCTGCACGCTCCCCCTGCAGTGGGGTCTTCCTTTGTGTCCAGCAGAGATCTTCCCGTAAGAAACACCTGAGGGGCCACACCTTTGGCGGCATGCTCCCTGCGGGGTGTTGCGCACAGCCTGGAGAGAGGATTTGGGAAGAGGCCAAGAGGGAGCCTCCAGCTCAGCAGGCCCCTTTGCGGCTTTGGAAATCCTGGCTCGTGTCTGGGTCCCACATCCTTGCCTGAGCCCCCTCCAGTCGCTGCAGGTCACTAAGGAAGAGGTAGATCACACCATGCAAGGGGAATGTTTCTCTTCTGTGCTTGATTGCAGCAGTTCTCGTAGGCTCTGGCTACTCGACACCTCAGCCTGATGTGGACCACGAGCCTCAGGTTAATCTGCCAGGTAAGTCAGCGGAAGGAAGGAGCATCTAGGTGCTGCAGAGCCAGCAGGCACCTTGCGCTTGAGTTGAGACCTGGGGTGGGCACGGGGAGGGCCCTTCTCCGGGCGGCTCCACGCATGCTTAGTTTGTACCAGCACGGTGCCACTGCAGGCACCCAGCAACTGTTTGCAAGATGCTCTTGAGTGGCAGGGAGAGACGAGTACCATGGAGCAGTCCCCTCTTTGAACTGCATTCTCTGTCACTCTGGTCCAGAAGGAGTATGTTGACGTAGTTCACAGGAGGGACTCCACTTGTGTTTACAGATGGGACCGAAGGCAAAGGTGATCCAGGTTCCCAGATGGGTTCCAGGACTGAAGCTCTGGGAGATGGCCTGGGTAAGTTGTGGCTTTTGACTTCCTTTGAGAGCTGCCAGTTCAAAGCCCAAACGTCAGCCAGGCATCTCTGCAGGTGGGAGGGTATAGACCGGCACGTGTGTGTGCCCTGTCAAGGCACGAGCCCTGGTATGCTCTCCTACTGAGCTATTGATGTAGATGGCGCTGGGACAGAAACTTCTCACGGGTCTTTGGTTGCAGAAGTGTCCCCAGGGAGGGCTTTGCCAGATCCTCGGCTGCTTCCGGCGCTGGAGCCCAGCTGGTATCCCAGGGGTGGGTAGTCATTTCACTGACTTCACAAACTAAGCCCTGGTTCTCCAAATTGCACTGGTGCCAAAGTTAACTTCCTACTTTCTCTTCAGGTCCTCTAAGAGCAAAGGACAATGCTGAAATAAGAAAATCTTCCCCAACATCCTCTGACATCGTAGAGGATATCATAAAGGAGTTAGAGGAGGCAGCACCTGGTGGGTATATTTCTCTCTGTCCGCCATAAGACTTGGGAAGGTGAGGTTCTAAATCCATGTGTGGACACACCGTAACCTGCACAGCAGGAAGGGATGGATCAGAGCGGAGACACTCAATTTCACACCTAGCAGGCACTGGTGAGCCTCAGAGAAGGCCGAGAGCCTCTGCTGCCGCTTGTGGGTCACGCCGTGTCCCAGGGGCAGCTGCTAGCCCAGCATTACCATTACTGGTCCGAGCTGTTCCGTGCAAACATTGGTATCCAGCCAGCAGCAAAGGGCTTCTGCTGAACTTGTGTTCAGCTCCCGCACAGCGCTGCTTGCAGCTGGGCGAGTTCAAGGCAGGAGGCACATCCCAAGCAGTGCTTGCTGTCCCCTGAGCAGGGAGACACATGTCACCAGAGGGAAGAGCACCCTTGGGCAGAGGAGGGAAAGCGCAGGCAGATTTGGGGCAGCGGCTGGGATCGAAGCAGCCCAGCCCAGCCCTCTCGTTCTCCTTGATGTCTGAGGATTCTCGGTGACAGCCTGCAGGCAGGGGCGAGTTCAAGCTGCACACCCAGCTTGATGCCCGACCCCTAACTTGTAGGAGCTGAAAGGAAAGGCACTTACCTCAGTCTCAGCTGATTTAGCTGTCCACTTCTAGTTGGGTTTCAAATGACTTGGCCAAACGTCTTGGGATGGAGTCAGCATAATGGGATGGACATGCTTCTCAGAAGGGCTGTTCCTGCCTCTGAACTGGATGCAGCTTTTTTATGTCCTCTTTGAAGGCACGAATTGAGCGTCATCTTGCAGTGTACCAAAAATGCACTATGTGCGATGTGAACAAGAAGATCTCCTGCAATCTCCTGGTCTCGCAGCAGGCCAGATTTTGCTGTCTGTGCTGGTAGACTGCCAGGAGTCGAACACTTAGATTTTTCTTTGTGAATGACATGTTGTTTGGAGTAGTGAGTACCTCCCCCAGAAGCCCAGGCCGTAGCTTCTAAACTTTAGGGATGTCTTTTGAGAAGCACTACCTTCCAAAGATACCGTCCTCGAAAGGAGGAGCAGTTCCTTATAGTCACACTGTCCTGCTTTCTTTCTAAAGGGCTGGTTAGAGAGACTGTGCCGAAGGAGGTGCTTTGGCAACGAAGCGGTCGCAGGCTGCCGCTCCCTGGCAAAAGAACAGAGGCAATGAAGTCAACTGCCACACGAGGTAAAGGCTGTTTCTTGGTCATCCGCTGTCACCAGCCAGAACCAGCATGCGTGTGCAGGTTCTTGCCCTGGTACCCGCTCTTGCAGCTCATGTCAGCAGCCAAACCCAAGAGTGTCAGTAGGCAGCAAGTGTTGCAGAGGAAGTCAGGAGTGGCTCCCTGAAGATGGCTGTCTTCCCCGGGCTGTGACAGCAGTGCAGCGGAGGGACGCTCACAAAGCTCTGTGGCTGTGGTTAGAGAGGGGTCACCTCCCAGCGCACCCAGTTCCCAGGGATTTTGGAACTTTGCTCTTGGGGGAACAAGGCCGTCAGAAGCCCACTGAGCAGACAATGGGAAACGGGACCCCTCCTGTGAGCTGAGGCCCAGAGTGATGCCCTGACTCAGTACAGATGGGGCACTGCCTCACTGGCACTCCTGGGCTCCCGAATTTTGTTCAGTTTTGTCCCTAAGGCTCCGAGTGTGCCTCGAGCAGCGAAGGTGGGCAAGCGCCTAAGAACTTTGAGAACTCCAAAGAGCTGGGGGAGCAAACCTGAGACACTGGGCTCTCAGCATTATGGCAGGGAAAACAAAGGATGGAGGGAAAACAAAGCTGAGAGGCAAAAGGGAGGCTCCAGAGTGCCTTGAGTTGCAGTGCCTTTGGCAGATTCCCCAGCTTCTGCTGAACCTCAGGAAGCATTGCGGCCTGAGGATTTTCACTTGCTCAAAGATGCTAACCAAATGAAACAGAACACTTCCTGGCAATGTCAGACCTCCTGTGAGATTACCAGTAGTGCGCAGGACACGGCAATGTCCACAATTGTTCTTGCAGGCGTGGATGGGGAGAACAATGCAAACACTGCAAAGCCCCAGAATTTCCGAAGGTACTGCATAGAAGGCGCTGTGGCAGTCTTGGTTCCCTTCCTCGTGCTTGTGACAGTTGCGTGCTGCGTGCTTATCTGGTGTTGGCGGCAGGAAAACCGGTGAGTTGTTGTTCCCCCGCTCCCTCTCCTCCTCTCCCCCTCCCAAATTCTTTACCGTATCTTTGTTAACATTATTATATGGCTGCTGCCAGCCAGGAAGCAGTTGTCGTTAGCGTATTGTGATGTGAGCAGTTAGTTTTTGTCCAGACTCTTCTGAAATTTCTGCTGTCCAGTGTTTTAGGTGGCCTCTAATTCCTGGGCATTCTGTTCTGGAGCCCATTTTTCTGTTGCTGGTCTTAGCGAAGCTTGGCCCTTCCGCAGCAAGAGCAGAGCCAGGGACAGCCGTAGGCAAAGCAAGGCCAGGAAGAGAAATGCAGGAGCTGAGAGAGAGTGCCATCAGAGAGAGAAGCGCAGCAGTGCCAGTTCCCCCCAGCACAAGGCACCCTGTTCTGGGACGCCCTGAATTGCAGGTGTCCGCCTCAGCCAAGGTGTGCCAGCTCCTGGGAGCATGGGGATGAGCCCTGCCAGCTGCGGGCATTGCCTTGGAGAGGGGCAGTCAGTGTGTCACAGCCGCACCTGAGCGCTGCCAGCGTGCGTGTCTTCAGCACACACAGAGCTTGTGTGTTTAATTACACATCCCAAAGAGCGGATGGGCAGCACCTCACCGAACAGGGAGCCGAGGCCGTCACCTTGTTGGTCCAGGGCCAGGGCCGGGCAGGGAGCTGAGTACTGGTCCTTGCAAGGCGCTCTGAAAAAGGGCAGTCGGTGGCTGTGGTGACTGGGCCATGCAGAGCCCGGCTGTGGACCCCTGTCTCTGCGGGCGCCAGGTCTTCTTGCTGGGACAGCACGTGCAGAGCAGGCAGGTCAGGATGGCTGGCGAGGCACTGGGGAGGAGACAAGCTGGGGCAGGATGTGGAGGGGAGCAGAGTCCCAGCGGAGGGCACAGGGCACCCTGTTTTCTGCACAGAGCATGTGTGCCCACAGCTCACGCACAGCCGGATGCCTGCACCCCGCTGCCTCGCACCCGCCTGGCACCGCAGCCGCAGCACGGCCTCAGCAAATTCCTGTCTCCGCAGGCGCCTCGCCGCAGCCCAGGCAGCCCAGACTGACACCCGCAGCCGCTCCGTGAGCCCCTACAGGCAGCCTGACCACCGTCGTACGCCTGAGAGCCAGGCCCGACACCAGCGGCCACCATCAGTGCCTGGAAGACCGACCCGCCTGCCACCAGCCCGGCCTCCACGGCCCCCACGCACGGCAGCAGACCAATGGAAGGCACGCGACCGGCCCAGTATCCCCCAGTCCTCGTGGACACAGACATCACCTCCACGGCCCCCTCCACCCTCTTCCAAGGGCTGGGGCAGGCCCCCCGGGATGCAGCCTTGGCCACACTTCCAATAAATATTGAATAATACAGCACAGCAGTCCGGGTCTTATGTACAGCAACACCCAGGAACCCACAGCAGGACTTTGTGACTGATCGAAAAGTAACCCTGAGGGTCCTCGGTGCTGGGGGTCAGCCAGACTGTGCCCACCATGCAGGGAACGCAGGGGAAGGGAGCTGGGGAGCAGCACAGCAGGAGCAGACAGAAGGGCTGTGAGCGCGGCAGCGACCCTGCACAGCGCTCACCCGAGAACCCCCTGCTCAAACTGGCAGTGCCGCAGCCACACACAAGCTCGGGCCCTTCCTGATCCTGGGCCGAGGCCAGGCTCCCCACAGCCAGCCCTCCTCAGGTCCTGACACTGCACGGATGGCCGATTTTGGCCAGGGTGCCCCATGCCAACGCTCCTACGGCTCAGCTCTCCTCAAGGAGTACAAGAAAAAATTTCTAACTCTTTGGAGTCAGGGCTGGGATTGCCACACGCTGGCACAAGCAACTGGAACCAGAGGGGGAGACCCGAGGTGCTGCCACCACCAAAGGTAAGAGATCCTCATTTGAAAAATCTCACTTGAGGGTGGCCGTCTCCTCCCATGTGGCTCCTTGGAGGAGCAGAAAGCTCGGGTCGAGCTCCGGAGTCCCCTCTGGGGGTGAGGATGAGTTGTCTCCCCGTGGATGGGCCCAGGGTTGGAGGGCACAGGGCTGAAGCTCTGTCTTCTCGGGGACAGCCAAGCCTCACCTTCTGTCCTTTGCCATGTACAGGCCTCAGCTTCTTCCTCCCTCAGATTTGTCTGGGGCCAGAAGCCGAAGGAGAGAAGGCTCTCAGTTAACGGTTAACCGGTGCACGGTTAACGGTTGGACCTGATCATCTTGTTAGCATTCACGAAGACACATAAGCCACAAAGTGATGATATGAAGGTGCTTTTATTAGGCGCTGGAAGTTAGGGGCATGCCTGCCCAAATCTAACTTCGTCCGATTTGTTCACTCAGTTCTCTTTTATCTCCTAAAATATTACATATGCATTAAGTTTTACAACACATCTATGCATATTCATTTCCTAGCTCCTCCTAGGCCCCGCTTTGTATGCTAATTATCTAATCAGTCCTTCTGTGCTTGCATATCACTCTCTGGTGGTCGTCCGGGTGGTCGTCGGGATGAAGTAAGATGTCTTCATCAGAGCTGAACTTTTTACCTTTTACCTACCAGTAAATTCTCTGATGATTGCCCGTGTGGGATCTGTACCACTTGTGTCCATGGTACCTGGTCCTCCCTTTTTCTTCTAGATCCTTTTTGGTGGGCTACCAATATCCCTTTATCCAATTTTGGATATACCAATGTTTCTCTTATCCATAATCTGTGCTATTTTCATGTGTTACTATGCACCGGTAGTTTCCTTCGTTGACATTAGTAACACTAAACAGGGTTAGGGTGGTAGCTCCTCTCAGTTGTAGGCCCAGTTCTGGGGTATTACTTACGTACGCCTTCCCCTTCCGTGCAGCCTTCAATCCTGTATTGTCCCCGGCTGTGTTTATGTCTATTTCCTGGCTCTGTCCGGAGTCATTTATTTTCCCCCAGACCACCTGTAGAGAGCTAATTGTTATTGGTTTATCGTCGTGCATTCCACATTCCAAAGTAACATTTTCTCCTTTGAATATTTCCTCTTTCTTATATTTTTCTGGTATTTCTAGGAGCCCAATTACAAGGTATTTACACAAAACAATTACTGTTGTCGTTACCGTTGTTAAGAACCCCGACATTGTATGGTTATATGCGCCTCATCTGTAGTTTTGTATCTCCGATGCTCGCACCGACCAAAGTTCAGGAACCTTTTTCACCCGAGTGTAATGAATCCAAGCATCCACCCCTTCTACCTTTACAGCTGTAAAAGTAGTCAATAATACTTGATAAGGTTCGGACCCACCGTTCTTTCAGGGGTTCTTCATTCCAGTTTTTGATGTACACTCGGTCGCCTGGCTGAATGTCGTGGACAGGGTTTTCCAGTGACAACGGTCGGTTCCACACCAAAACACTTCGATGTTGAGCTAAAGTTTTGCCAAGAGACAATACATAATTATAAACATCCTGGTTCCCTGTTATGTGCATATTAGGATTTGGTTCTGAGGATCATAAGGCTTTCCATATATAATCTCGTATGGGCTTACTGCCATTCCACTCCTTGGCTTTATCCTTATTCTCAGTAAGGCTATAGGCAAAGCTTGTGGCCATTGTATTTTGGCTTCCTGGCAGATTTTACTGATCTGTCCCTTTAGTGTTTGGTTCACCCTTTCTACCTGTCCACTAGATTGGGGTCCCCATGCAGTATGTAAATGCCAAGAAATTCCTAATAGCCGGCTTACGTCTTTAACCACAGATGCAACAAAGTGCGGTCCCCTATCCGAGGATATTCCTAACGGTACCCCGAACCTCAGAATGATTTCCCGCAAGAACCATTTTACTGTCTCTTTAGCTTGATTGGTGCGACAGGGAAGGGCTTCTGGCCATCCGGAAAAGGTGTCAACCCCTACTAACAAATACCTATATCCCCTAGTCCTAGGTAACTCTACAAAATCAACTTGCCAGTAATCTCCTGGTTCTATCCCTACTCTCACTCTTCCCATTTCAGCATGTTTTCTTGCTACTGGATTATTTTTCAAACAAATCTCACACTTTGACGTTACTGATTTTGCCACTGTTAACATATGTGTAGAGATAATGCTACGTTTTAAAAATGTTACCATTGCCTCTGCACCCCAGTGACACTCATTATGTCTTGTCTGAAGTATTTCTCGCATCACCAAGGGGGGTATTACTACCTGGCCCGTAGCGGTCACATACCATCCATCAGAGTTCTTTCGGGCCTTTAGGAGATTTGCTAATTTCTCATCCTCTGGCGAATATCTTGCTTCCTTGGGAAGATTAAGACGAGCGGGGCCTACCTTGAGTGGTACCAGAGCCATCACATTCCACACCTTCTGAGCAATTTGTCGAGCTGCTCGATCTGCCAACCGATTCCCTTCTGATATCTTTGAGGTTCCTCCTTGATGGGCTTTGCAGTGCATGATAGCCACTTGTTTTGGTTTTTGTACCGCATTTATCAGACTTAACACCTCCTCGTGATATTGGATTATATCACGATTATATTGGCCCCTTGTGAGGACAACAGCCCTCTTTCTTTCCATAATACTCCATGAACGTGGACCACTCCAAAGGCATACTTTGAATCTGTCCAAATATTTCCCATCTTTCCTTTACTCAGTTCCAGTGCTCGAGTTAGGGCTAACAGTTCTGCTCGCTGTGCTGATGTTCCAGGTGGTAAAGGTTTTGCTTCGATTACTGTCTTCAGGATTGTTACTGCATACCCTGCATATCGTGCTCCATTCTTCACAAAACTACTACCATCAGTAAAAAGTTCCCAGTCATACCTTTCAAGGGGTACATCCTTCAAATCTTCAATCAAATCCATTCAGATCTTCAATCTCAGAGATCTTCTCCAACCTAAGTGATTCCATGATAGTTCAGCAAGTGTCAAACTGTCCAAACAAATTCTGTCATACAAAAAGGCAGAAGTAAGTCCTTTAAAAGGTTATAGTTATAATTTGGAAAGAAGGAAGATCAGCTATTAAGACTAGAGATGTAAATCCTAGAAAGGGAAAATGCTAAAAGAGTTTGGAAGAAATCTTCTGACTGGTCTTAAACGCTCCGTTGCACTTCGAGGGAAACTCATTAACTCTTTAAGGACTGAAGCTGAAAGTACAAGTTTTGTGTCCTGAAGGGCATAAAATTATTGGAGAGTGTCCAGAGGAGGTTGCTGAAGATGGTGAAAGGTCTGGTGGGCAAGAGGTGTGAGGAGCAGCTGAAGTCTCTTGGTTTGTTCAGCCGAGAGAAGAGGCGACTGAGGGGAGGCCTCATGGCGGCCCTCAGCTTCCTGAGGAGGGGAGTGGAGGGGCAGGCGCTGATCTCTTCTCTCTGGGGACGCGAGGGAACAGCACGGAGCTGGGACAGGGCAGGTTCAGGCTGGGCGTTAGGAAAGGGTTCTTCCCTGTGAGGGTGGCTGCCAATACTGATGCCTTGTTTGAGAAGCGTCCCATGGTGGTGGTTCTTCCAAATCCAGGTCACAGAAGAAGCAGAGAAACAGCCTGCATGTTTTCCTTGCAGCAATGTCTTGACAGGCACTTTGTGAAAGCCAGCAGACACAGGCGCTGAGGAGAGAGGAGGCTTGTGAGAAAGCTGCATTTGCTCAGCATTTTCTGGCTGATGTTGTGGCCTCAGTCTGCAGCACTCTTGCTGAGAGCGGCTCTTCCTGTGACTCAGCTGAGAGAGCTTTGTAATTTCTTTCCTTCTTTTTCCGTGTGCTAGCGCCCAAAGTACGAAGATGATGGCAATGCTGAACACAGAGGGCTCCTGGTTTTGAGAGCCCTTCTGCCCCTTTCTTAAGAATTTCCTGAGTAAGGGAGAAATGAGTGGACAGGAGAAACTGGACGCTCCTGTTGTCTCACTCCCAAGCCCTCATGCAGGTCGAGGGGGCTCTGGCCCATCTCCGTGATGGTGGGGAACTGCAGGAAACAGCCAGGGCCAGAGAGGTTTCACAAAGCTCACCCCTTTAGCTATTGATCAATCTTCTGCTTTTGTTAGTTCAGCAACACCTCTGTTCTGGTTTGGTTTTGCAGCACTGAATTCTTTCTCTGCATTTCTCTGAATGCTTTCTCTAGGAAGTCAGTACACACCCAGACCGACTGCCCGTCCAAACATGCGGCAGTTCAGGTCTCCGGATGCGGGGAGTGTCTGAGCCTCTTGCTGCCATCGGCGGGGGGCAGAGAGACTGCTTGCGTGAGGTGCGAGCAGGTGGACGACCTGGTCCGCATGGTGGCGGAGCTCAAGGAGGAGGTGCAGAGGTTGAGGGATATCAGGGAGTGCGAGCGGGAGATAGACTGGTGGAGCGACTCCCTGCAGGACTGGAGGGAGAGGGACCAGGGTGAGATGCTCCAAAGGGGGGTGGACCCCCTGCCCTGTCGCCATCGGGCAGAGGGAGGGGACCTGCGAGTTGAGGAGGAATGGAGACAGGTCCCTGCTCGACCTCGCAGGAGATGCCCTCCCCTTCCGGTGCCGCCTTCCCAGGTGCCCTTGAACAATAGGTTTGAGGCCCTGGAGCTGGAGAGACCGGTGGGTGAGGATGAGGTAGGAAGCCTACCCAGGAGGATGCCTGAGGTGAGGAAGTTGACTCCACGCCTCAGGACTGCCTCCACCAAGAAAGAAAGAAGGGTGATCGTTGTGGGCGACTCCCTCCTCAGGGGAATGGAGGGCCCTATTTGTTGGCCTGACCCCACACATAGGGAAGTCTGCTGCCTCCCTGGGGCCAGGGTCAGAGACATTACCAGGAAGCTTCCAAACCTGGTTCGCCCCTCTGACTATTACCCGCTTTTGATAGTCCAGGCTGGCAGCGACGATGTTGAAAAGAGAAGCCTCAAGGCTATCAAACAGGACTATAGGGGGCTGGGACGATTGGTGGAGGGAGCGGGAGTGCAGGTGGTGTTTTTGTCCATCCCTACGGGGGAAGGGAGAGGCACGGAGAGGACATGGAAAGCTCGCGTGGTTAATAGGTGGCTCAGAGGCTGGTGCCAGCACAGAAATTTTGGGTTTTTTCACCATGGGGAGCTTTACTCGGCACCCGGCCTGATGGCCCCAGACGGGTCCCTATCTCCAAGGGGAAAACGGATCCTAGGCCAGGAGCTGGCGGGGCTCATAGAGAGCGCTTTAAACTAGGTAAGAAGGGGGACGGGGCTCAAACAAGGCTTGTTGGAGCTGTGCCGGGGGAAACAATGGCTAGGCCGGGGAAGAAGGCGATGGCCCAGCTGAAGTGCATCTACACTAATGCACGCAGCATGGGTAACAAACAGGAGGAGCTGGAAGCCATCGTGCAGCAGGCAGGCTAGGACTTGGTTGCCATCACGGAGACGTGGTGGGACCGCTCCCACGACTGGAGTGCTGCAATGCCTGGCTATCGGCTCTTCAGGAGGGACAGGCAGCACAGAGGGGGTGGTGGCGTGGCTCTCTACATCAGAGAATCTTTTGATGTTGTGGAACTCCAGGCTGGGAATGATAAGGTTGAAACCCTGTGGGTTAGGATCCGCGGGAAGGCCGGCAAGGCTAGCATCCTGGTCGGGGTCTGTTATAGACCGCCGAACCAGGATGAGGAGACGGATGAGGAGTTTTATAGGCAACTGACAGAAGTTGCAAAATCGTCGGCGCTTGTCCTCGTGGGGGACTTCAACTTCCCGGACATATCCTGGAAACACAACACGGCACAGAGAAAGCAGTCTAGGAGGTTTCTGGAGAGCGTGGGAGATAGCTTCCTGACGCAGCTGGTCAGTGAACCTACCAGGGGTGGTGCCCCGCTAGACCTTCTCTTCACAAACAGAGAAGGACTGGTGGGAGATGTGGTGGTCGGAAACTGTCTTGGGCAGAGTGACCACGAAATGGTAGAGTTCTCTATTCTTGGTGAGGCCAGGAAGGGGACCAGTAAAACTGCTGCATTGGACTTCCGGAGGGCTGACTTTGAGCTGCTCAGGACGCTGGTTGGCCGAGTCCCTTGGGAGGCGGTTCTGAAGGGCAGAGGAGTCCAGGAAGGCTGGGCGCTCCTCAGGAAGGAAATCGTGATGGCACAGGAGCGGTCCGTCCCCACGTGTCCAAAGACGAGCCGGCATGGAAGAAGACCGGCCTGGCTCAACAGAGAGTTGCGGCTTGTGCTTAGCAGAAAAAAGAGGGTTTATAATCTTTGGAGAAAAGGGCAGGCCACTGAGGAGGACTACAAGGATGTAGCGAGGCTGTGCAGGGAGAAAATTAGAAAGGCCAAAGCTCATCTGGAGCTCAACCTGGCTACTGCCGTTAAAGACAACAAAAAATCCTTTTACAAATATATCAACGCGAAACGGAGGACTAAGGAGAATCTCCATCCTTTACTGGATGCGAGGGGAAACCTAGTTACTAAGGATGAGGAAAAGGCTGAGGTGCTTAATGCCGCCTTTGCCTCAGTCTTTAGCGGCAATACCGGTTGTTCTCTGGATACCCAGTGCCCTGAGCTGGTGGAAGGGGATGGGGAGCAGGATGTGGCCTTCGCTATCCATGAGGAAATGGTTGGCGACCTGCTACGGAGCTTGGATGTGCGCAAGTCGATGGGGCCGGATGGGATGCACCCGAGGGTACTGAAAGAACTGGCGGAGGAGCTGGCCGAGGCACTTTCCATCATTTATCGGCAGTCCTGGCTATCGGGGGAGGTCCCAGTTGACTGGCGGCTAGCCAATGTGACGCCCATCTATAAGAAGGGCCGCAGGGCAGACCCGGGGAGCTATAGGCCTGTCAGTTTGACCTCAGTAAGGCTTTTGACACCGTTCCCCACAACATTCTCCTCAAGAAACTGGCTGCTCGGGGCTTGGACTGGCGTACGCTTCGCTGGGTTAGAAACTGGCTGGATGGCCGGGCCCAGAGAGTTGTGGTGAATGGAGTCAAATCTGGTTGGAGGCCGGTCACTAGTGGTGTCCCCCAGGGCTCGGTACTGGGGCCGGTCCTCTTTAATATCTTTATCGATGATCTGGATGAGGGCGTCCAGTGCACCCTCAGTAAGTTTGCAGATGACACCAAGCTAAGTGCGTGTGTCGATCTGCTCGAGGGCAGGAAGGCTCTGCAGGAGGATCTGGATAGGCTGGAGCGATGGGCTGAGGTCAACTGTATGAAGTTCAACAAGGCCAAGTGCCGGGTCCTGCACCTGGGGCGCAACAACCCCAAGCAGAGCTACAGGCTGGGAGATGAGTGGCTGGAAAGCTGCCTGGCCGAGAGGGACCTGGGAGTATTGGTTGATAGTCGGCTGAATATGAGCCAGCAGTGTGCCCAGGTGGCCAAGAAGGCCAACGGCATCCTGGCCTGCATAAGAAGCAGTGTGGCCAGCAGGTCTAGGGAAGTGATTGTGCCCCTGTACTCGGCTCTGGTGAGGCCGCACCTCGAGTACTGTGTTCAGTTTTGGGCCCCTCGCTACAGGAAGGACATGGACGTGCTCGAGCGAGTCCAGAGAAGGGCGACCAAGCTGGTGAGGGGTCTGGAGAACAAGCCTTACGAGGAGCGGCTGAGGGAGCTGGGCTTGTTCAGCCTGGAGAAGAGGAGGCTCAGGGGCGACCTTATCGCTCTCTACAGTTACCTTAAAGGAGGCTGTAGAGAGGTGGGGGTTGGTCTGTTCTCCTACGTGCCTGGTGACAGGACGAGGGGGAATGGGCGAAAGTTGCGACAGGGGAGTTTTAGGTTGGATGTTAGGACGTACTTCTTTACCGAAAGGGTTATTAAGCATTGGAACGGGCTGCCCAGGGAGGTGGTGGAGTCACCATCCCTGGAGGTCTTTAAAAGACGTTTAGATGTAGAGCTTAGCGATATGGTTTAGTGGAGTACTTAGTGTTAGGTCGGAGGTTGGACTCGATGATCTTGAGGTCTCTTCCAACCTAGAAATCTGTGATACTGTGAAAAATGCGTGGAATTTCAGTTACCTTCATCTTCCCTTCCGCACCTTCTTTCATCTCAAAGCTATTGCAGAGCAAGAGTTGTGAGTGATTTGCTACTGGGAAGGTCAAGAAAAATATTTTCTCATGGATATATAAATAATTCCTGTTGTTATTTTTATTTTGTAACTTTTATTATTGTTTTTGCCTATTTCTTGTTTTCAGTTAAGTCTCATGGTGAGACCTTAAGAGCTGAGGTGGTCATTCCAGCTCTTATCTGCTGAAGACTAAATGCACCTGTGTGCTCTGAGTCTGGCTGAGATGGAGTTCATTTTCTTCATAGCAGCCCTTATGGTGTGTTTCAGCTTTGTGACTGAAAGCATGTTGATAAGACACCAGTGTTTTGGCTGCTGCTCAGCAGTACTTGCACAGCATCAAGCCTTTTTCTTGTTCTGCCCAGCTCCCTCAGCATGTAGGCTAGGGGCAGGCAAGAAGCTGGGAGGGGATGTAACCCTAGGCAGCTGGCCCAGGTCATCCTAAGGGATATTGTATGCTGTATAAAGTCATACTCAGCAATAAAAACTGGGGGAGTTTTTTTGGGTAGCTAACCATTGCTCAGAGACTGCCATAGGGCATTGGTATGATGGTGGGAGGTTGTGAATGATTGTCTTTGCATCACTATTTTTCTTTTTCTTCCTCTTTTCTTCACTTAAACTGTTTACGTCAGCCCATGAGTTTTGTTGCTTTTGCTCTTCCTATTCTCTCCTCTGTCCTGCTGAGGGGAAAAATGAGCGTGGTGCTTAGCTACTGGCTGGGGTCAACCCACAGCAACCTGCCTATTTTATAAAGCTGAATCTGGAATGCTAGGCTCAGAAAAATTTTGGACAAGTAAGTTAGACTCTGGACGCTGCCTGATTGCAGTCTTAGGACAAGACCCCAGCCTGTATGCTTAGCCTTTTATGAGAAGAAAACCTAGGTATATAGGTCAGAGGGGAGTTGAAGTATGCTACAGGAAGGAATCTAATCTGGACAATCCTTGATCCATGACCTTGAAGCACAGTAGCACAAACCCACTGCTCAATGTGGAAACAGGTGTGAGGTACCTAATAGCTAGCCCAGATGACAGTAAATGACACAACTGAGCTTTACAAGCCTTCCTGTCATTTCTTGTCCCAAGAAATGGTATTAGCAGGAGATTTATGTAAACAGATTTGTCATACAGGGTGAACTATCATAATCAAAATGAGCATGTACTACTGGAGAGGTGTGACAGTCTGGATTTGTTTCAGGCACACCTGCAATGCTTATTTTTCTAGTGACATAGGGCCCATAACTACAGCTTTAAGTGGGCCCCTCGCTACAAGAAGGACATGGAGGTGCTCGAGCGAGTCCAGAGAAGAGCAACGAAGCTTGTGAGGGGTCTGGAGAACAAGTCTTACGAGGAGCGGCTGAGGGAGCTGAGGTTGTTCAGCCTGGAGAAGAGGAGGCTCAAGGGCGACCTTATCGCTCTCTACAGGTACCTTAAAGGAGGCTGTAGAGAGGTGGGGGTTGGTCTATTCTCCCACGTGCCTGGTGACAGGACGAGGGGGAATGGGCTAAAGTTGCACCAGGAAGGTTTAGGTTGGATATTAGGAAGAACTTCTTTACTGAAAGGGTTGTTAGGCATTGGAATGGGCTGCCCAGGGAAGTGGCTGAGTCACCATCCCTGGAGGTCTTTAAGAGACGTTTAGATGTAGAGCTTAGTGATATGGTTTAGTGGAGGACTTGTTAGTGTTAGGTCAGAGGTTGGACTGGGTGATCTTGGAGGTCTCTTCCAACCTAGATGATTCTGTGATTCTCTGAAGTATATGTGTATTAGTTTTGGAGAATGCCAGGAAATACAAACACAGGTTGTTTGCTAGCCTCCTTTCTCAGCCTTTCATCCAACAGAGAAAGCAGATGATCAGGAATGAGAAGTTCCTACGTTGTTATCTTTTAATTTAAAAAAGAAATGGGAATCCTGGCAGATCATGTTTTGCTGAATGGAAAAAGTTAGTTGCCATCAGGTATTGGCAATGAGGTGACTCATTTTGGTTTTGTTTCCTTATCTTTAGACTATGTTAAATCTAATGATGGCTGAAACCCTTGTAGAAGTTCAATTTTTAAAGATTTTGGCCGTAATACATTGCTACTCTCACTGCACTGGCATTCCTGTAAATCTTTTAAAAGAGGTTCTACTGCCTTTATGCAATAATGGTGACCAAGAAGCCTTCTGAACAGTGCACACCCACAAATGACACCTTTCGTTGCTCCTTTTGTGGTTTGATAGGTCATGTGGAAGGGGAAGGAATGAAGTAATCGTATGAGTCTGCTTTGCTTACATTGGTCCCCTTTAAGGCTCTTTTCTTTAAAAAAAAAAAGATTGACACTGGTAAAAGTCTGTTTTGTGTTTAATGCTCTAGTTCTTGATGTCATTGATATCTCTTTGAAAATGCGTTTTAAAACTGTTTTTAATTACAAAATGTAAAAATGTGTATTTCAAGAAGATCTTAAATCGTTCTGGCGGAGAATTCTGCTCTTTTTTTTTCCCTTTGTTGTTTAACCCCCTGTGAATTCAAATGATTGTCATAAAGGTGAGCTCACCCTTGTGTTGGCATAAGCTTTTGACCTGGCTTGTTGTACAGGTAATGTCTATTTTATGTTTTGTTTGAAAGAATGTGGTTAGGCTGTGGAGAAAGCAGCTGCCCCTATATGTGTTGGCTAGTGCAGAAAGGCTTTCACAGAGTCCTCTAGCAGAAATGGGAAATGGGAACACGTTCAGTTCTCTCAACAGAGAGTTCCCTGGAAGAAAACTGCTTCTTACTTCATTAATACATTCACAAAAGTAGCTGTTGAGAAGTCTGCATTATCACCTATAGGGAGCTCTTAGGATAAAGGCCAGTATGGTTTATAGAATGTAAGGCAAGAAAGTCTAGTTTGTCTCCTCTTGTTCTGTAGCCTGTGCAACTTCCCCCACATAGACTCATTTGGAGACCAGTGACTTCTCTATTTAAAGCATATTTTCAAAAGGCACCCAGGTTTAACCTGAAACTACTGAGAGAAGGAAAATGGCTTCAGTAGTACCAGTAGTTAATCACCATCACTGTTAAATATTTATGACTTATTCTTAATTTGAATTTGTCTGGATTTAATGTCAAGCCCTTTCTTAATGCTTGGCCTTTCTCTGCTAGATTTGAAGAGCACTTTAGCACCTGATACTTTCTGCCTGTGAATGTACTTACACACTGGAATAGAGTAACTACTTAGTCTTCTTTTTGATAAGATAAACAGATTGAGTTATTTCACTCTCTCACTGTGAGATGTTTTGTCCAATCATTGAATAATTCTTAAGTTTCCTTGTTTTTTGTTTTTATTTTAACACCATCTTTAATTTTTCAATTTCTTTTCAAAAAGTGAACATCAGAAGGGGATACGATATATCAGTGTTTATCCCAGTAATATTTTATTCAGAGATAAAATTACCTTTCTACTCCTTTGTTTATACGTAAGCCTTGCTAGAGTATGGCCTGAATTCTTTTTTACCAGAAGTATTTAACTGTAATAAACTGTGCTTGGTTTAGAAAGTCTACTTTACCCTGTGTGCTATAAAACAGAGTATTTAAAACAAGTTGTTATGGTTTATTTTATAGTTATATGTTTATTTATATGCCTTCATGGTGACAAGATTCTGTAAGTGTATTTTGGAAAATATTCTTGTGAATTAAATGAGCTTCAGAACTAATTTATAAATATTGCTGTTTAAGTAATGTAATATTTTGCATACAGCTGTATCAACAGGTAATAATAGTTCTTATGGTATGCAAATACTATCGCTGTTCACAGAAATGTATTGGATGAACTCGATATATGTATCAAGATATATTGATATCTGTAGTCAAATATACTGCTATAATCTCAATTATTATGAATTAAGTACATAAATAAAACAGGTTGAAAATCATAACCAATGTTATAGAAATAGCTCCTGATCTTGTGTAGTAGTTAAGATTTTGCAATTCTTCATATCCCATGGCCTCTCAGTTCTTAAGTTTTAGCTTATGCATTTGTGAACTTTTCAGTTGGAACTGAGTAACTTAGTTTTTTGAATAATTCACTAAAACAAAACTTCTGAGTTAAATGAGTATTTGTCTTTCAGGTTCATATGCAACATAATTCTTTTTCCTCTTCTGAAAGTATAAATATTCTGAAGTATTTGAGATGATGCATGGCATTGTTTTTTCCATTAAAGAAGTTTTCTTTGAAAAGATTACAACTTAATGTTTAAGTCAACTTAATGTTGAAACTACTTTTCTGTTTTGTTCAGTTCCCTGAGAAGATCAAATGAAGCTGTTGAGTTGATCAAGCACCAATTTTAAGAATGAATTATTTACAAAATGTTAATCTAATGCCGCCTAACCTGTTTGCTTGTCACTCTGTATCTGTCTGATGTGTGATGACTGCAAAAATATACACCGTTCAACATAGAGAAAAATTAAAATGTGATTTGCAAATTGCAGTACATCCTATAAGGAAACTTGAAGTTAACATTTTATAGAACCTGCTTCCTTACCAGCCTGTTTATTTATTTCAACAACATATGTTACCAGAGGTTCTCAGCTAAGGTGAATGGTATTACACGTCATCACTCTGGCGACACAACATAGCATCATCTTAAGGCAGAGGAATGCAAGAAAGGGAGAATAAAGTTTAAGGAAAAAAAAAATAAAATCAATTGCTCTAAAAAAAAAAAAGGCAGAAGGCCTAGAGTTAGCTAAATATAGGGATTGATGCTGTGTCTGCCTTGTCTAGAGATGGGATAAAGCATATCAGTTTGGTTCTTTGCCATTATTCTAAATTGAACCATTGCTGAATCCTAATTGAAAGCAAGATCACATTGGTGGCATTCCCAGAAGTTTTACTGTGTTCTTGGTCCAGTTCCATGCCAATTGTAGAGCATATCAAAAGTGTTTATCAAACCTTTATCTATTCCTGTTACACTGAGAGTAATAGTGGAGAGGAAAAGGAAGGTCCAGGGGGATGTAGTTCCTCTGCCCTTGCAGACCTGGTGTAGGTTCATCTTCTCTATGAAAGGTAATTAGTAGCTGGACTTGCTTTCGCTTGAGAAAGTAGAAGAAACTGAAACTGTCAGTGGACATGCTCAGACTAAAATAAAAATTGTACCTTTGTTTAGTTGTAGTCTCTCTGGGGAAAGATAAAGAACCGAGCAGCCTAGAGATTGTTCTCACCAGTTAAAATATGATACTGACAAAGCAGTGCTGTGACATGTGGTCCTTAGCTTAAAACAGAAAGCATTGGCGTGTTAAATTTTAAGAGTCATGGAAGAAGCATGGGAACTTAATAACAGCATGGTAGGTAATTGTCCATTCCTACTCACCAAGGCTTTAAAAAGCCCTCAGTGGCCAATGTATTTAAACCCAGTGAAGGCCCCATGAAATGCAATAGCTCATCCACTCATCCAATTTTTTTTTTTTTTGGGGGGGGGGAAGTGGATTAAGAACCCCAATTTTGAGCTAATACGTTAGTAAAACAATAAATTAATTCTGTAGTTTAATCATAATGTACTTTGCCTGATGCGGGAAGTGGAAAAATGCATTTAGTAACCTTACTGGGTAGCCTAGCTGATGGTAGAAAATGTGCTATGAAACATTTCTGAAACATTAAAGCTTGAAGGTATAAGTGACTGCTTATCTACTTATTTATGGATAACTAACCTGCTGCAGTATTTGGATGGTAGTTCACCAAAGGCTTGTGTAGAGCCCCAGTTTTCCACTGAAACTAGTTTGAATTACGGTCTTTTGAAAATGTAGATTGGTGCTTGATTGAAATCCTCTCTCATCCTGATCACTTGCCCTTTCAGTCAGTTTCTGCTGGAAAGAAATCTAAATTTTGAAGTTCAGAGGGAGTCAGAAACTCTCCTAAGGATGAGAAATCATCTTCCTGGACTGAGGGACCATGGATGCCTTGCATCCTGCCACGTAGTTTAGATGTGACCTTCAGGACTTAATACATGTATATTTATGAAGTAGTATTGAGATTCTACTTCTGATGATTTCTTCTTCACATTTGGCAGCTAAGAGTGATAATTAACCCTAGACAAAAACTAAGCAATTGAATCAACATCCACATAAGATACATGGATTAGAGAGAGGAAAAAGGAAAGAAAAACTGAAAGCCCTAGCCCTAATAAGATAGCCAACAAAGCTGAAGGATTACTACTGGTAGGAATTTATGCTGCTTGCTTTAAAGAGTTGCCAAAATAGCATTGAGATGTAGCCTTTTCACCACAGTGGTAAAAAAAAAAAAAAAAAAAAAAAATCTCTGTTGTGTTCCATTATTGTAATGGTGCTCGGAGCATACACCAGCTCCTTGCAATGTGACAGTAAGCTGAAGCAGAGTATGTGGAAGTCACTAGAAATAAACTAATTTTGAACTATTTGACCTTCTCAGGGAGATTTCCTTTTGCCTCCAGCTGCTGGGCCCTCCTGTTTGAAACATTAATCTGGAAATGCTTTCAAATGCTGAATAACACAGATAATTTGGGAAGTACAGCATGGCAGCCAATAGGTAGATTAAACAGAAAGGAAAAAGAGGCAACAGGGAGACAAGTAACTCCAAATTGGTGGTGGGGGGGAGAAAATATAAAGGAAGAGAATCCAAATAAAGAAGGAGTTAGTGTGACAGGGAGGAGAAAGGCTCAGGGGAAAGAAGAAAATAAAATAGGGGATCAGAAATAGAATCTGTGAGTTAGGAACATTTTCAAAGCTCCATGTCCTCCCTTAATCCTCCACATATATTGCTTTGAAAATATGTCCATTTGATCTGTTCTCTTAAAAGTTTTTTTGGAAATAAAACATCATTTGACCTCCCTAAAAAAGAAGCATGCTGATATCACTAACAGTGACCAACATTTCATCTTCTGTGAGATGGGACCTGTGTCTTGGCCTTCTAATTTCTGTTTACTTTGGCAATTTATGTATGTTTTGTACCTCTTTGTTGCGTCTGTTCCCAGCATTTGTCTTATTTTATTTTTTTAATATTTTGTTATTGAAGGCAAAAATTTTATCTTTATATATATATATTGATACTACTTTCTAGAATAAGCTATAATATAGAAAATCAGTTTATATTTTGCAGGCACTACTATACTGATATCCTTCAGTTCTGACCTGCAGTGGTGAATTTCCCTGAAGAAATGATGTTATCCTGTGCCAAATAGTCTTGTGGTATCAATTAGTGTTTTATAAAAGAAGAGTCTCAGAATAGAAAGCTCATTGAAGAAAGTACTTAAAAGGGATTAAAAAGTTAGAATGAAAACAGAGACCAATCTGATTCAAGCAAAGATCCCCATAATGTTGATAACAAAGGATTTTAATATCTTAAATGTATTTAAAAATCGTGAGATTGTAATCGTGTATTTTTAAAAAGTAAGTATGCTTCTTGGGCTTAATTTTGGCAGAAATCTTAGGTCACAGTTTAATTTTGCATATTACGTGTGCAGTAATTTCTAGACGTTGGAATCAATGGTAGTTTTGCATGAGTAAAAAATGCTGGTTTGGTCCCCCGTGATTCATTGATAAGGGTATTACTTCTGACATTAGATTCAGCTAAGGGTAACAGACAATAACATGGCTGATTACTAAAGTAGAAAATGTAAATTCTTTCACATTTCTATGCATTAAAAAGGCTTAGAATTCCTGAATTTTAATATAAAATACAATGAAGTGTATCAAATAAGATTCCCCTATCTTGCTTTGTAATAATAAATTGCAGTGTGCACATTCAAAGGGTGAAAAATGGTTTTAAAGAACCCTTGCCTCCTAGGTTGAGAAAATACCTTATTTTACCAAAATCTCATTAAACAGTCTTACATTTTGTGTGTGTGATTGTATATTCCTTTTCCTTCTTTAAGTGATTATATCCAGACTTTCATGATCTTATTAAAACCAGCTGGGCACAAAGTAGCTGACTGCGTCTCAATCAGTGAAATAATTGGTATGCCTATATATGACATTGGCTAACAATTATAGTGAAAGTACAAACAAAAACACACAATCTTCTTATATGGGGATCCTGGAATGCATTTTCTACTGTGTTAGTTATTTTGGAGCAGGCTTCACCCCCTTCCCTTCTTCCAGGCTTCCCCAGCACCCTTTGTTCCGCTGCACTGACAGTTCAGCCTCTCAGAGCATGGAATGTCTTTGGTTGGGATGGATTTGAGTTCAAGGAATTTAGCCTTTATACATGGGCTTGAAGTAAGTAGCAATCAGAACCTGTGTGAAATAGTGAGATTTTGACAAAAATACATCTACACATTTTAGAATTGGTGTATGGGAGGGAGAAGAGAGTAGATGCCAGCTGAGGCACAGAGAAGAGTAGATGCAGCCAGGTTTGTTTGTCAGCGCAGGGCCAGTGGAGTCCACCCCCACCACACACTAATAACGTCAAGTAACAAGTTTCACTGTTTCCCGCTTAGGCTAATGGTTGCATTCATGGATGCACTAGCATCAGAACACACTAAAACAGAAAGAGTGCTGCACTTGAGCAGCTATGAGTTGTAGTGGAGGAGGATTGCCACCAGCTGAAAATTATTAGAGCCTCCACTGTATCAAGGATTAACTTCTTGCTGTGTATGTCACAGAGAAAACAAAATGAAGATTCAAATCTTTTTCCAAATGGAAGTCTAACTCAAGTAGAATAATACATTTTTAAATTTGAGTATTCAGTGTGTAATTATCCTGAATGTTGTATAATGTTCTTGGTCACATCCCAACAAAATACATTATTTAAAAAAAAATACTTTTATGTTGAAAATATTTTCCAAATGTCATCTTTAGCAAAGGTGACTATAAGAAACAGGCTTTTCAGTTTCTCAGAGATAAAATGATGTTTGTCTCCTAAAATAAGATTTTAAGAACCTATTGGCAATAGAAAAAAATCGGTATTTTGAGCATGTAGTTTCCATAATGTCTAAGTGTTCTGGGATCTCTGCTGCCAGCTGCTGTTCTTGTTCCCTGAAAGTGTATGTGTTATGGTGATACAAAAAAATAGAAAAACAAAAAGCACCAACCACCACCAACAACAAAAGAAACCAACCAAACAACAACAAAAACACCAAAATGAAGGCATGCATCAAACAGGGTCTGCTATATAAGAAATTAAAGAAATAACACTCTTGAGTTCCTTTTTTTGAAACAATTACTCATTTAAAATAACTTTTACTGCAGCAGATTTTTTTTTTTTTTTTTTAGCTTGAAGAATATGGCAGCCAGCATCAGGAATTCACTGAAGTTCACAGAATTCATAGTGATGATTGCTAAAATACTGCATAGTATCATGGAAGGGTGAATTAGTTTGGAGATCCCCAGTTACAGAGTTTTCTTGGTAAGCATTAACGAATCATTGGGATGACTTACATTGTTGCCTTTTTTTTTTTTTTTTCATGAAATGCTTAGTCTCATGTGCATGTATTTGGCTGATTACTGTGATCAGTGCTGACTGTATTTTGACATGATCAAATCTATAAGAAAAATTATGGTTTGACTGTATCTACATAAGTGTACAGAAGTTGAGTGATCTTCATTCAAGTATTAAACATTGTGAAACTTTCAGCGTTCATACATTGTACAGATGATTCCATACAAATTACTTAGCCATTATGTATTTAGCAGCAAAGGGAAAGGACAGAAGAGTTGTTTTCATGAGCGATCTATAAATGCAGGAAAGTTGTTTTTAATAGAGCGTTAGCTTTCCCAAGCTCTAAAATAACATTGATAGTGTATTTCCGTTACCAATAGATGGCAGCATAGCTCTTCGAGAGAGTACTGTCAAGTACTTAGCGATTCAGTGTTAATGTAAATTACTTCGGCAGAAAGTTATTATGAGTAAATGTTTTTCTGCTGCATTTTTCCAAGCTCTTCACCTATTTTTGCTTTAAAATAGAAAGGAAGAATACGGGAATGAAATAAAAGTTAAGACTATATTTTATGACTAAATATATACTAGAACAACAACAAAAATGTTTGAAAAGAAAAATGCATTTAGTATATACACGGATATATTTTTCAATCCCTGTATATTAATTTGAGCTAAGAATATTAATTATATCTTTTTTTGCCTATGTCAAGAATAGCACTTCGTTTGTGAGGGTAACAGAACCCAAGCCAAGCAAATCTAAAAATAAAGTTCAATGAGTATTCTATGTTGTAAAGCCTAAAGGTTATTGTGTGAATGACACTATGTTTAAAAGGACAGATTTTTCTAAAATATACTCCAAGAAAATGCTGTTATTACTCTATTCTTTTCCTGTTTAGTCCCAGAAGTAAAGATCTGATCTTATGTGGTCTTGTTGAAGAATAAATTAATCTGAAGTTCTGTTATTCAGTCATCCACCAATAAACTATTGGTGTTTATGCTTACTGAACGCTGACTTTGGCAACGGGATGGGAAGACGAGGGGAGGAGCAGGGCAGTGAAGGAAGGGAACAAAACCACAAAGCTTTTTATAGTACCATTTCTGGGCTTAAGCTTTTCAGAGTCACCTCTTGCCATGAGAACAAACATGTGAGACAGAATTCTTGGAGGGAAAGAAAAGAAATTCATGAAGGGCACTTGAGGTTGGCAGTAGCTAGAAGCTCTCTGCTGAGATGCAGACTGTGTTAGACAAGAAGGCAATCGGATCAGGGGAAGCACAGCTAGCAGCTAGCAAACAAGTTCTTCCATTCTCAGTTTTCAATGCTTTGGGGTATAGAGTAGTACATCTGTGCTTGGAAAAGATCTGCTTCTCAAAACACTGTTCTACCTTCTGGTTTAGTTCACTATGCACTAATTTCCATCATACGTATAATCTCTGTTTTCTGTCTGAAGCTGGTTTTGTTTTTATTAATGTGTTTGGGTTTTTGTTTGGTTGTTTTTTTGGGCTGGGGAAGAATTAGATTATCCTTTCTCTGTTCCTGTAGTTTAGCAGATTACATGCTTTCTTCCTTGGTTAAAATTATTTATTAACATATTATTTTTTTTTTCACATTAAAGTATTCAAATATGTTGTGCAATAACTGTGGGAAGCTCTAGAGCCAGTGCCCATATCATGTTTTATATTTTTACTGTAGCAGGCTCATACAAGATAGTTTATCCATTAATGTAATTTATATTTCTGAGGGGGAAGAGTGATATTTCTGAGAGATACTGCAAGAGAGGGATTAAAGCAATAGGAAGATTAACTTTTTTTTTTTTTTAATTTCACGTGTCCTTACTGTATCAGAGTATCTCTCATTTGTGCATCAATTTGTATGGTCAACTCTTGTTTCTTTTCTTTCATCCCAGGGGAGCAAGTGCGCAACGTTATTTTAGCAAGTGGGATTTTGTTGTTGTTCTGGTTGCGTGGTTGTTTTAGTTTTAGCAGTATGTGCTAGAGACATCAATGAGATGTGTCTTACACTTGGAACAGAGATTCATAATTTTTCTGATCAGCCCACTTGATTGCTTGAAGATGTTAAAAATTACCAGGGAATGTTATTCCTTGTAGTTCTTCAGAAATGAGATCTTGCAAGGAAAATATAGTTTCCTATCAATATGTTTTTGGTAGGAGCCCTAACAAAAGGAGCTCAACTTCCTGATGAATTACCTCTACTATGAACAGCTGTCACACAAGACACATCTTCTGTCTTGTAGGTGTCTTGTATCAGATTGTATCTGCAGGTATTGAAGGATGAAGGTGGATTTACTCAGTAACAGCTGACATTGGGCCCAGATTTTGTACTAGTTCCTCGTTATTCTTCATAACAAGCCAAGTAATATTTGTAAGTCCTGGAATTGCTTGGAAACACATCCGGAATTTGAATTTTCTTCTGCTAAGCTACTAACTGAAAGCAAGGAGAGATGACATAGCCTCTCTAGGGGGTCTCTTTCTCTTTGTTGATTACAAGGAGGACAACTCTAACTTCAGTTGCTTGCTGCTCCTAGGTGATTAAAGTTAACTGAGGTGTATCATAACCTCTGTGTTCTTACGGTGGACACTCATTAACAAAATAATTCCTGATTTCCATAATTTGAGGTTGAAAAATGTGATTCAGTGAAAGCTAAACATGCACCTGAATCTTTTGATGTTTTTTTTTTTTTTTTGTATATTTCCCTTGATTTTCTGTTTGGCCATCTACGTTTGAATGTCTGCTCATTTCATCAAGTACAGAGGCTTCTTAGAAATTAGGGTAACCAATGAGGGAAGCTAGGACATCAAGGTGTTGGTCTAATATAGAATCATCATATGTTGATTCAGTAGAATTTTTTTTGCGTGTGTGTGTGGGAATATTGTTCTTCAGTAGGCATGGGATTTGTTGTTTGTTTGCTTTTGAATCTGAGTCTTTGAGGGTCATATCAGTCATTGTTTTTGTTTCATGTACACATGAGGGTGGCCTGTTCTGTAATGTTCTTGACAGCTAGATGAAATGTTGGAATCTTAGTGCATTCAGCTTTGGGGCTGGGTCTTGGTGATGAGGGTAAGTCAATTCGTTGCTGAGGAGGCTGTATACTATTGGCCAGAAAATCCTGAACTGATCAGCGTAGATGGTAGTTCATGCTGCATTCTGACATTTTCTGTAATTTTCATTTAGTTTGGAGCTCTGTGCAGAATTTGTGGGTTGAATTCATTTCAGCTTTTAATAGTTAACTGTGTTCTATGGGTAGTGATGGATTTCTGCTAAGGAAAGATGAATGGTTGTTTTATGTTATCGTACATCCTGAGAAAAGTTGTTCTTTGTAGAATATAACCCTGCCTTTCTTAGTAAAACTTTTTTAGAGGATCACTTTTTTTTATATATATATATTTTTGTGTTTTTTAAGAAAAGCCCACGTAAACGATACTTTTATGGTCTTTTGCATTTAGTGTCTTCCCAAAAGTGCTAATAAGGACTACTTTTTTTTTTTCAAATAAAACAAATTAAAAGAAAACTTGTCCTGTCAGTTCAAATTCCTGAACTTAACGTAATTTAAAGTGCCTCTATATTTATTCCATCCATCTAGTTATTGTTTTAATTTTTGGATCTGCAAGTCCCTGAAGAATCAGTTATATCCATGAAACACAATAGATGGCCTCCTAAGCTAATTTATCTGATTTTTTCACTTTATGAATGTACAGTAAAATGTGGTTTTAAGAATGTGAAACATTCTCAAACTGTTTCCCTCTACCCTCACTCAGCTTTGTAAGATGATTTATGATAGATAATAATTAAAGTTAGTAAGGAGAGTGAACATGGAAAGAATATAATCACCAAGAATATATACTGCAATAACTTACAACTATCTTAAATGTGATGAGAAAAATCTTTCCAATGATGTCATATATTAGCCAGGAAGCTCCCCATAGTGGAAGTGCTTTGAAACTGAACAGTTGATATACCCACAATCTTGGCTAGTCAACATGCTAATAAATAGTACACTGTAGGGGAACTTGTCTTTGATTGATGCTGGATTAATTAATAGGTACTTTATATGTGCCTTTTTCTCTCCTAAAGTACTTCCGTTCTGTATGTAGCCAATTAGACAAACAGCGATCATAAGTCATGTTATTCTAGTTTGCTATTTAACCAGTTTTATTAGGGCATGCAAGAACTGTATGCGCTTTGAAATAAATTTACATACTATTAATGTCTTATTAATCTCAACTATCTTACATTGTATTCTTCAAGATACCTAAACGAAAAACAAAATTAGACTTCAAACTGGAAAAGGAATGCTCTGAATTATGCCTTCCAAGGCATAATTTTTTTCTGCATTTTTCCGAAAACAGCTTCAGCACATTCCAAAACTAACCTATAGTAGATGTTAGATAAATTTTGATTACATGAGTAAATAGCTTGAATAAAACTCTTTATAAACAGTACAATCCTCTGCCCTATTGTAATTTATCTTAGTGTGTTCTGTTTTTCTTTGTATTGGAATGCATTTTGTGGAGAGTCATGATCTAGGTTTTCTTAGTACGTTTTACTTAGATACCTAAAACAGACTTGCGCCTTTAAGTTGTTTAGGTGCTTTTGAAAATCTCAACCTTCAGAGCCTAGTTTTAGATACCCAATTTGGAAACTCTCAACTCTAACAATCAATACAAAATGTACATTTTGAAAGCAGATGATTAACTGATATAAAGGTCACACTGTTCTATCAGTTGTTGCCAAATCCAACCTAGCCTGCTACTTGGAACTATTGGAAAGGTCTGCAGAATTTAAAGCCTAGTCAAGGTGAAATACCTTGACGATCCTTGAGTGAATGTGAACTGGCCATTCTGCTGCAGTTTGGGTTTCTGGGATGATAGCACTACTGCCTTGATCATCTTACTATCCTGATCCTGAAAAATGTTTTGGCTCGACAGACAGAACCACATCCAAAGCTGAGTAAAGGTTACAAGGTTCAGAACAATTACCAAATGTGTTTGTGTTGTTGTTCTCATGTGCTGTATCAGGCTGATCCTCTCAGATGGGAGAATATATCTTTCCTACTTAGAGTTCTGGGAACTAAAATCAAATCTAAGCCTCAATGGCAGTCTGGTTGTAGGCTGGTGTAGTTAGTTTACATGGCAAGGTTTTGGTAGCAGGGGGCTGCAGTGGGGGCTTCTGTGAAAAGAATCCAGGAGCTGACCCATGTTAGATAAGGGCCAGTTTCACCTGGCTCCAAAGGGGGGGCTCCACTGCTAGCCAGAGCCGAGCCAATACGCAACATTGTTTCTGCTTCTGTGAGAGCAGACTGAAGAAAGGGGGAAAAAAAACTGCTGAGCAACAGCAGCTGGGAGAGTGAGGAGTGAGAACCAGCCCTGCAGACCCCAAGGTCAGTGCAGCAGGAGGGCAGGAGGCGCTCCAGGCACGCAGAAGTTCCCCTGCAGCCTGTGGAGAGGCCCCTGGTGGAGCAGGCTGTCCCCCTGCAGCCCATGGGTCCCACAGGGAGCAGATCTCCACGCTGCAGCCCGTGGAGGAGCCCTCGGTGGAGCGGGTGGATGTGGCCTGGAGGAGGCTGCGGCCCATGGAGAGCTCCCGCAGGAGCAGGCCCCGGGCCAGAGCTGCAGCCCGTGGAGAGGAGCTCATGCAGGAGCTCAGGGGGAGCTGCCGCCCATGGGGGACCAGTGCTGGAGCAGTTCGCTCCTGGGGGATCAACCCCGTGGTACGGAGCCGTGTGGGAGCAGTTCTTGAAGAGCTGCTGCCTGTGGGAAGCCCACATAAGATCAGTTCAGGAAAGACGGCATCCCCTGGGAGGGACCCCGTGTGGAGCAGGGGCAGAGAGTGATCTTGTAGGAGGCAGCAGAGATGAAGTGTTAGGGACTGACTGCAGCCCCCATTTCCCCATTCCCCTGTGCTGCTCAGAGGGAGGAGGTGGAAGAGGGTGTATGAGGGGAAGGTGTTTTTAGTTTGTTGTCTGTGTTTCTCACTTCTCTGGCTTGTTAGCAATAGGTAATAAAGTTTGTTAATCTCCCTATGCTGAGTTTGTTTTGCCTGTCACAGTAATTGTTGAGCTATCTCCCTGTCCTTATCTCAACCCTTGAGCCCTTTCCATGGTATTCCCCCCTCCCCCCCGCCCCTTTTTCCCTTTGAGGAGGGGGAGTGAGAGAGTGATTGTGGTGGAACTCGGCTGCCCACCTGAGTAAAACCACCACCGCTTGTGATCCAGATGCTGTAACAATGTCAACTGTCAACAGTACGTAAAAAGTTTATAGATAGCTTTGTAGGTCTGCAGAGGATGAAACCTGGCTGTTCTTCAGTAGTTGCACAACTACTGGATTTTCCTGTTCTGTTTTCAGTTTCTGGAACCATTTAGAAGTCTAAACATCAGTACTAAGTGTTTGTATCTTGGTTGCCTAATGTACTTGAAATAAAATTAAAAAAAAAATGCTGTTAACTTGTCAAATACATAAACTATTACATCGGATAGCAAGTTATATCCGACAGCAAGGTGCTACTGAACTTTAAATGAAATGAAGGTCCAGCTTCGGTGCCTTTTGAGGTGCCATCATACTTTCCAAGGCTTTTCATCTATCTCAAGTATTTATGGAACAGAGATGTTTATTAAATAAGTTTACTTATTTTTCTTTCAGTGTTGTTCTACTTGGCATGTATCTTTTCAAGCATTTCACAGTAACTGCTTATCAAAAGAAAGAAAGAACTTTCACTTAGTCTTACATGCTCATACCCATATGTACAATCAAAGATGAGTATACAGAGAGGATTCATGTTTAGTTCCTTGTCACATGTGTGTTAGTATGTTCTGGAGTAGCGATGGCAAAATCCTTGCTGTCTTCCTCCCATATACATCTATAGAGCCTTAATAGACTGTTAAATTATTGATATTGACAGGTTTGAAAGCCAGATAGGGATCTTTTGGTTTGTTTACTCTGATGTCATGCATAACAGAGACCAGGGATCTCTACATCAGAATTTTTGGGGAAACCTTGCTAATTCATGACATCATTGTCATTGAGGTTTCTCTTGTACTGCAGCACACAGCAATGTGTACTCAGTAGTGATTATTATTTTTTTTTAATGGTGCCAGTGCTTCAGCATGTGAATGGGAGAAATGGTATTATTTTCCTGTTTATGTGAAAATAATATTATCATGTCTAAAAAGGTCTCTTTCAGACAGTGGCCAACACAACATTCTTTTAGAAGATGAAGGATTCCCTGTAGTTATGAAATAAACACTTATGAATTAAGTTGTTGTTGTAATTCTGGATTCCTTCATTATTTATGTGCATTTGCCTTATTATTTTTAATCTTTTTAACCACTTGGCCTTTGTTATACCTTGTGAAAAAGAGATTTCCAAAAGCTAATTGCATTCATGTTGATAAACTTTTTCTTTTAATTCTGTTCTCTCTCTGGCAGTTTTGCAGGATGCACCATTCTGGTGTTTTCAAGTTTTAAACTGAAGTTCTAAAACTAAAAAAAAATTTAGAGCAATTCACTAATTTGTCAGATTTGAATCACAGGATCATGTAGGTTGGAAGAGACCTCCAAGATCACCTAGTCCAACCTCTGACCTGACACTAACAAGTCCTCCACTAAACCATATCACTAAGTTCTACATCTAAACGTCTTTTAAAGACCTCCAGGGATGGAGACTCAGCCACTTCCCTGGGCAGCCCATTCCAATGCCTAACAACTCTTTCGGTAAAGAAGTTCTTCCTAACATCATTCCTAACATCTAAACCTCCCCTGGCGCAACTTTAGCCCATTCCCCCTCGTCCTGTCACCAGGCACGTGGGAGAACAGACCAACCCCCACCTCGCTACAGCCTCCTTTAAGGTACCTGTAGAGAGCGATGAGGTCTCCCCTGAGCCTCCTCTTCTCCAGGCTGAACAAGCCCAGCTCCCTCAGCCGCTCCTCATGAGACTTGTTCTCCAGGCCCCTCACCAGCTTCGTTGCCCTTCTCTGGACTCGCTCGAGCACCTCGACGTCCTTCTTGTAGCGAGGGGCCCAAAACTGAATGAACACAGTACTCGAGGTGCAGCCTCACCAGAGCCGAGTACAGGGGCACAATCACTTCCCTAGCCCTGCTGGCCACACGGTTTCTGATACAAGCCAGGATGCTGTTGGCCTTCTTGGCCACCTGAGCACACTGCTGGCTCATATTCAGCCGACTATCAACCAATACTCCCAGGTCCTTCTTGGCCAGGCAGCTTTCCAGCCACTCATCTCCCAGCCTGCAGCGCTGCTTGGGGTTGTTGTGGCCCAGGTGCAGGACCCGGCACTTGGCCTTGTTGAACCTCATACAGCTGGCCTCAGCCCATCGCTCCAGCCTATCCAGATCCTCCTGCAGAGCTTTCCCACCCTTGAGCAGATCGACACACGCACCTAACTTGGTGTCGTCTGCAAACTTACTGAGGGTGCACTCGATCCCCTCATCCAGATCATCGATAAAGACATTAAAGAGAACTGGCCGCAGTACTGAGCCCTGGGGGACTCCACTAGTGACCGGCCTCCAACTGGATTGAACTCCAGTTACATTTAACTGGATTGCAACAGCAGGCGTGTTTCTAGCCACGCGTGTCTTTTTCCAGAGAGAAAGCCGAAGAAATTGGCAAACGGCAGCCGGCTGCACCTTGAGGGGCAAGGGCAGAGCAAACCCCGGGCTGGCACAGCCGGGAGCATCCCTGCAGAGAGCTGCAACGTCCCTGACAGCAGTTTTGTTCAGGGGGACCCGGGGCCACGTGGGACAGCCTCGGCTGTGCCTCCCACTGCGCGCTGCAGCCTCTCTCGCCTCCAGATCGGTCACTGTTCTCTGCAATGTGCCGTGCCCTGCAGCACGCTTTCCCCCTCTTTTTCTGGGGGAAGAAACGTCTGACTTCCTCTTACACGTTTGGTATTTGTGGGTAGGGAAAGGAGGAGAAAATACAGGGTGCTCTGTGTACGAGTGCCTTCTCTTCCTTACGGGGAGGCAGCAGGCCATCCAGGCACTGTTCCATCATCCCCAGTACAACTGCCTGCTTTATTCTAACCTGGCTCTCCGCAAGAACACGGGCTGAAGTTCCTAACAGCCTGATGTGCTCATGCAGCAACATGGAAGCTGCTCTGCAAGCTCTGTGCATTTACTTATGGTCAAACGAAGCCAAATACCACTTTGTCCTTGTAAGCGACCAACAAAGGTCACTGACGTCTGTCGCTGGGGCTGGGGCCCCACTGCACGGGCAACCCCGCTGGCTTCAGCAGAGACCCCTGCATGACGTCAGGCAGAATTCTGACCCAAAATTGGACTGATTTCGGGCACACCGAGACTAAAGGTCAGACTGATCTTAACGATGTCCTTCAGAGTTTGCTTTAGGAGTATCTTTTCTGTTAAGGGAAGTGTCCCTGCAAATGACGTATAAAATCAACACCACTTCAGCTGCTTGCATTTTTAGTAGAGTTTTGGGATTTCTTAGCTTTTCCTTAACTTTACTCTTTAGCTGAAATAAAGTTCATTTCAATGAACTCATTGCACCTTTGCTGAGCAGCTGCTCTTGCGATTGCTGCTACAGCTACTTCATTCCCCTCCCCAGAATCAGAACCCGGGGCTTTGGGCTTTTCAATGTTTATTGTTCACTTAGTTCTTCCTTCGTGCTTCCACGGTGGGCACGAACAGACGTGTCCCCCTGCGCAGAGATGGGGGGCAGCCGGGGGGCTCCCCTCTGCTTGCCTCTCCTCTTCCAGCCGCACGCACAGGCAGCGACGGGACCGAACCGGGGCACGCTCCTGGCCTCTCCCCCTCGGCGGGGAGCTCTCAGAGCTCTGCAGGGCAGGCAGCACAGCCCCACCCGGACCCCAGCACGCTCCCACAGCCTGCTGGCACGGCCCCGCAGCCCTGCGCACACCCCTGGGCGCCTTTTCCACCGCCTGGCCCAGGCCTGGGCTCCGCATCCCCTGCTGCCCCCCCCCCAGTGATGCACCGCCCATGTCACAGCAGGCAGGGGGTGCCCCATGGCACAAAGGGGCGGGGACGGCCTTGGCCCCGGAACGCTGGCCCCAACGGCAGCTGGGCAGTTGGGCAGCCCTGCGATGGCTGCCCGTGCTGACGGGGAGGCTGCTCGGCTGCCTGCTCCTGCGGCTCCAGCCTCCGCTCTGGACACAAACTCAACCAGAGGAATTCAGCTCCTCTCTCCTCAGGCCCTCACCTCAAATGGCTCTCAGCGCCCTACAGGACACTGGCCGAACTAAACCACCGCACGCTCCTGGCCGCTCCTTTCCAGCACTGTGCCGGACAATTGTCCACGCCCTACAGGACAGGTAAGATCGCCCCAACCCACACCCACTGCTGTCTCACAGCAAGCAGGACGGTGACACGATCGGGCCAGGATGGCAGTATTCACTCCATCAGGATGACGGGACACCGACGGATGTGGTGAGACGCTCGAGACCCTCAGGCAGAAAGGCAGGGGCTGTCCGTGGTCACAGGGGGATGCTGCTCGGTTTGTTCCTTCTCTTATTAAAGCCAGACACACACAGCAATGGGACTAGACCACGGCACTCTCCTGGCCTCTATTCCCTTGAGAACTCAGCAGGAGAAGATGCCAACACTCTACAGGACAGATAAGACAGCCCAACCCATTCCCCACCACAGTCTCAATGCCTGAGAAGTTGGCCCAACACGGCTCACTCTTGGCTGTCAGGCAGACACAGGAAGGACGGCCTTCGAGTGAGGCTGGGAGAGCCTTAGGCTGGAAGGCAGTGGCTGCTCCTGGCCACAGGGGAAGGCTGCTCCCTTTTGGCTTCCTCTCTTACAGCTGGAAACACACACAGTGATGGGACCAGACCACGGCACACTCCTGGCCTCACTGCCCTCGACCACTCAGCTGGAAGGAAGAGCTGCCACCGCTCTCCAGGACAGGTAAGATCGCCCCAACCCACACCCACCACGGTCCACAGCAAGCAGGAAGGTGACACAATCGGGCCAGGACAAGAGTGACCGCTCCATCAGGACGACAGGACACCGACAGCCTCGGTGAGATGCTAGAGACTCGGGCAAACAGGCAGGGGCTGCCCGTGGTCACAGGGGGATGCTGCTCCGTTTGGTGCTTCTTCTCTTTCAGCCAGAAACACACAGCGATGGGACCAGACCATGGCACAATCCTGGCCTTGCTACACTCGACCACTCAGCTGGAAGGAAGAGCTTCCAGCTCTCTACAGGAGAGGTAAGATCGCCCCAACCCACACCCACCACACTCTAACAGCAAGCAGCGAGGTGACGCATTTGGACCAGGATGGCAGTGACCGCTCCATCACGATGACGGGACACGGATGGATGTGGTGAGACACTCAAGACCCTTGGTCAGAGAGGCTGGGGCAGCCTGTGGTCACAGGGGGATGCTGCTCGGTTTGCTCCTTCTCTTATTAAAGCCAGACACACAATGCAATGGGACCAGACCACGGCACTCTCCTGGCCTCGCTCCCCTTAAGAACTCAGCAGAAGATGACAACACTCTACAGGACAGATAAGACAGCCCCAACCCATTCCCCACCACGGTCCCACCTCGCTCAGTGGGAACGTGACACGGTTGAGCTACAACCAACATCTCCTGGACTTCAGGAAGATGCGAGTTGGACGGCCTTGGTGTGAGGCTGGGAGAGCCTCGCGCAGGGAGGCAGGGATGGCTTCCAGTGCTGGCAGGGGTGGCTGCTCGGTTTCTCGCCTCCTCTATTACAGCTGGACACACGGACAGTGACGGAATGAAGCCATGGCACACCCCTGGCCTCTCTCCCCTTGAGAAGTCAGCTGGAAAAGCTGTCAGTGTTCTCCAGGACAGGTAAGATCGCCCCAACCCATTCCCCACCGCTGTCTCACAACAAGCAGGATGGTGACGTGATCGGGCCAGGACGGGAGTGACCGCTCTATCAGGATGACGGGACACAGACAGCCTCGGTGAGATGCTAGAGACTCGGGCAAACAGGCAGGGGCTGCCCGTGGTCACAGGGGGATGCTGCTCCGTTTGGTGCTTCTTCCCTTTCAGCCAGAAACACACAACGATGGGACCAGACCACGGCACAATCCTGGCCTCGCTGCGCTTGACCACTCAGCTGGAAGGAAGAGCTGCCAACACTCTCCAGGACAGGTAAGATCGCCCCAACCCACACCCACCACGGTCCACAGCAAGCAGGAAGGTAACATGCTCGGGCCTGGACTGGAGTGACCGCTCCATCAGGATGACGGGACATGGACGGACGTGGTGATATGCTGGAGATCCTTGGGCAGAGAGGCAGGGACAGCCCATGGTCACAGGGGGATGCTGCTCGGTTTGTTCCTTCTCTTATTAAAGCCAGACACACACAGCGATGGGACCAGACCACGACACACTCCTGGCTTCTCTCCCCTTGAGAACTCAGCTGGAAGGAAGAGCTGCCAACGCTCTACAGGACAGATAAGCGATCCCCAACCCACACCCCACCACGGTCCCACAGCATGCCAGAAGATGACGTGGTTGGGCTATGGTGGGCATCTCCTGGCTGTCACGGAGATGTGAGATGGACAGCCTTGGAGTGAGGCTGGGAGAGCCGCACCCAAGGATGCAGGGGCTGACCCTGGCAACCGTCTGGGGCTGCTCTTTTTGGTCATTTTCCTTTCTCACCCCAGCACAAACCCCCGAGCACACCAAGGTCTGCCACTGTCCTTTCCCTCCTCTGCCCAATCCCTCCGCGGCCACTGAAGGCTGGTGCAGCTTTCTACAACCACAGCCACCGGAGGAGCAGGAAGCACACAAGGACCCCGTCTGACCCCGGCCATGGTCCTACAAGCACACCAATGGGCCCCGTGGCTATGGACAAAGAGAGCTCGGCACGCCTCCACGCCACCCCACCCCACCCCACGTCACTCTCAAACATTGCTCAAATAAAGGTTCTGATTCACAACCTCATCGGCTGCTTTTTCCTGCCCTTCTTGGCGAAACCTCGTTGGCCTTTGCCTTTTGCAGAAGGAGCAAGTGCACCAGCCTCTGCTTCTTCAGATGCTGGCATCAAGAGAATTTCAAAGCAGATTAAGTGTCCTAATCTAAGACCAGATTCTGCAGGCGTTTCAGAAAAGTGTTTAATGATAAACACTTATGCAACTCTGGAGGAGAGTAGTCTACTGTGTTCTTAATTTATTCCTGCAGATGGAATACAGCATTACATAACACATCTTAACAGCAGGACCAGAGATAGCCATTGAAACCAGAATCTATTTGAGCATCAGAGAAAGTCTGCATAAACGACTAGAGTCACTTGCAAAGAACCAGTAACGACATCGTAAGAGCATATATTCCTTCCTGTCTCAAGTCACCAGGGAGACTTCTAAAACAGCATCATGAATGTCAACTCCACTGAGGCTTCAACGGAGTAAACTAACGATTCCTCAAACTTCCAGCAAGGCTTACAGAATCATGTTTTGAAGCGTTAAAGCAGGACTTTTGGTACAGACAGAAATAAAAGTTTATGTAAATGTTTCTCAGCTCAACACCAGATCCACTCCTCAGATGCCTTAGTTAAGATCACCTGATAAGTGACTGGTGTGTTAGCTTCATCTAAGGACAAACTCCCCACCCAGCCACTCCCTCACTCCCCTTGCTCAGCAGGGGGCAATACCAACACACATCCAAACACCACACACATCCAAACACCACCCCAGCAGTGCCACACGACAAACAGGAAGGAGAAGGCTCATGGGTCAAGATAAAAATGGAGGCTGTTTACCAATTACACCAATGTTGTGGGTAAATTCCTTGATTGCCAATTAAAATATATTAGGATAACGAGGTAGGGCATACGGTCGGCACACAGCAGTTCATCTCTCGCTTCCCTCTCACGCTCTCCCTGCTTTGGCCATGGCTCTCCAGGGCCTGTGGTGAGCTTCTGCTCCAGCACCTGGAGCACCTCCTCCTGACCTCGGTGCTCCCTCTGCTGCTCCCTGCTTTGTTCCCTCCTCTCCCTGTGGTGTTTCCCACCCTGTCTGACCTTTGAGGCACTTACCTTCGTGCCTGTGAGGCAGCACAGACTCCTGCTGGCGCGTTCGGCTGTGCTGCCGGTGGGGCTGCTGGAGCTGGCTGTGGCCAGCACAGGGCAGCCCCCTCCCTCTCCTCCCACAGGAGCCCAGTAGCCCCCTGCCAGCACCTTGACACATAAACCCAATACAGGTGGCAAAAACAACACTTAACTATCTCCTGAACAGCAAACAGTGGAGACCAGCCTCCTGGCACCCTGAATAAAGAGAACTCGAGCTATGTCTTTGCTGTATCACCAATTAACCACCTCATAAAACAGATCCTGTGTTCTTCTTCGTGTGTTCTGTGCACAGCTCCATGTGTTCATTGTCCCACACAAACAGAGTACACGCATCCAAACACCACGCTAGCAGTGCCACATGCTCAGGTCCTCTTCCATGAAGCCTTCCGTTACGCCTCACATGGACATATCCCGGGCTGCACCTAGAGGGCCCCTGCGCTCAGTACCACAGATGTCCTACAACAACCCTCTTAGCGTTGCAGGGAACTGCAAGCACTCTGTTCATTATGTTCAGATTTTTAATGTCTACGTCGCATTGTGCTAGCCCATAACAGAACCAAGCACCCTCAATAAAAGCATAGCTCTCTGTCTACTCAAACTATCCTGGGACGTATTTCTACAGTTTAAAAACATACCCATAAACAAATCCACCTGATGCCCTAAGAAACTAATCCTCCACATAAACAGTAAAATTCTGCAGGGAAGTAATTTCACATGATTTTTATCCCTTTCTTCTCCCCATCCTAGAGGAAGAACTCTCTAACAGCTGCACAGTCACTGGAGTGGTTCATTCCCCTCTACTCACTGCTCTTCATGTTTATGCCCTCTGAACTCAGCTGAGACAACTGCATCAAGACCACCTCTCTGACGCTTTTTTCTGGTCCATTCATGTTTTCAGACTCACGGCTTCACTTCTATGCCAGTTGCTGGCATCATTTCGTCGTAAACTTAGAGGCATAGATCCTTACAGCTGAGAACAGTAAAAAAAAAAAAAAAAAGTAATTTGAGCAAAGAAATTTTATTTATTTGTTTCAAAATGTACCTGAAGTTAAAACAGATTAGACAGGAGCTTTGCAGAAGAAGCACTTTTCCTCAGCAAACAACAGCTGATAAATGCTCTCAGTTCGGGGAAATCAGCTTGGTTATCTTTTCTATTCACCAGAAAGATCTAGAAATTATATATTACTATATAATAATATTGCAAATAACAAGTAGTATATATTATACGTGATTGGGTTGGTTTGGACAAATATATATAATTTGTTTGGCTTTGGTCAAGCTCCTCACAGGCCTGTCTTCTCTTCTGCTGTCAGGAAGTTTATTTAGAACTGCATAAAAAGAGAATAAAGGGAGGAGATGCTCTAAAGAAGAAAATGCATGTCATTAAATCTGGAAGATGTAGGGAAAAAATCATCTGCAGTCTGAAAACTTAGAACCTTCAGTTTTCAAAGTATGAGAATACACATTTATATTCACACATTCTGAAATCTGTACAAGGAGACAGGTAACCAAAGGCTCTTCGATTCTTGCAAACAGAACAACAAAAAGATATAGCTGTAAGGAAAAAATAATATTTATTCCATGAGGCACTGTTAAAGCCTCAGCTGAAATATTGCCCACAGTTTAGTCACGCATGGTTGGAAAAGATTAGAGATAGCGAAGAACCCTGAGCAAGGGCATAGTAGACTTACCTGACATGAAGAAACCTTGCCTTGATTATTTTACAAGAATGAGTGCAGCCATTAGTAAGAGCAAGCAAAAACTAGAAGGCCACAAACAGAGTTAAAAAATAAATAAATAAAAAATAAGCTAACTGTGAAAGGAGTGCTGATCAAAAAAGTCCTTTAATATAATCAAAATATGATGTCATCTTAAAATAAAATACAGTCTACGCAAGCATTATGAAATAATAGTACATACAGCAATTGAACCCAGCGACCTGCACTGCTCACATATACTCCCAGGCAAACATGTTAGAGGCACCGTATAAGATTGCGTCACCACTTTCTCATACAATATTTTAAATATGATTGCTCTTCTCCTTTCCTCCATGCTAACTTTGTATGATGGTAATAGCGAATATTAAAAGTTAAACGCAAAGAGAAATTTCACAACAGTAAAAATTCCAAGAGATGCCATTTCAAAGTCACATCATAACTTCCTGATAACTTGGGGAAAAACACCACACTCGTAAGGTATTAACACTTTAGTATCTTTGTTAGAACAGAGATAGTACAGATGGCTAGATTTTTAACGTAAAAGTAAAAAATGAACAGAACTATAAGTATCAAAGTAAAATTACAGAGGGTTTAACTGTATTGTACCAAACAAGGATCAATGAAAAATGAATGAAAACTTGAAAAGATCCCTGTGGAATGGGACCAGAAAAATTATAGGCAACTGTGATACATAACTGCAGGGATTTATTTTGGATGAAGACGGCCAAAATACTGTGGCCAGTGTATGTAGAAGAAATGGGCTAAGGCTTTCTGAATTTGAGCAAGCTTTTTGAAATCAAGAAGCTTAGTCTTTAGCAATTGATCTTAATTACGTGTTTCTATCCAGGTGTTTAATAAAAGGACACCTGTAAAAAAATCTGACTACGCTCAGCAAGTCAAGAAGTCCTCAGTTAACAACAGAAGAAGCAGGCGGACTGCCGCTGTGCTGCACTTGCAGTGAAACTTAAACGTGCAAGTGATAACTCTATAGGTTACCCATTACACAGGATTAAGTACATGAGGACTGAGCAAATGCAGAGGCAGTTGAATGGTTTCCTACTTTTGAAGGTGGAAGAGAACAGAGCGGCACCTGGAGTTTTTACAGCCTTCTCTAAACCTTGCTTTCTGGAAGCCTTTGCAAAACGGGACCACACGAGAGAAAAACAAAGAATTAAAGTTCTGCAGAGTATCTCCAAGCCTTCTCCCCCTGCACACACCCCCACATACCCTGCGTGTGTTCTGCAGAGTATCTGCAAGCCTTCTTCTTCTAAACGCACACACACCTACAAGCCTTCTCCCACTACACACCACATACGCCTGCCGTCCAGCTACACAGGGCTGCTTCACAAACAAATACCTGTAGACATTACTGAAGCTCTAAAGTTGTTTCTTTTGATACAGCCTGAAACACTCTTCAGCTGGTTGGTTTTCTTTGAGTGGGAACATTTCAGGTTGGGGTTTTTCCCGTTTCCACCAGCAAATGACAAATTGACAAACGGATGATGTTTCAGGCAAAGGTTTTAACACCTTATTTCTATAAAGATTGAGAAAAACAGGGCTGTCTGTTTTGAAGAAAAATTTAAAAATACAGGGAAATAAGAGCTTTTCATAGAAAACTTTGTATTCCAGGAGAGGCTGGTATATCAGTAAGATTCAAGTAACATTTTTCAGGCAGCAAATGTCTTTCAAGCCTTCATTTGAGCTTCAAGCACCCCACAGTGCACAGACTAGGACTTTACTTGTATCCCTACTAAATTTCTAGAAGCTTTTTATGTATGCATGCATGTGTTACCTGCAAATATTCTTAGACCTTCTCAAAAACAATTCTGGCTTGTAGAATAGCACTGCAAAATGGAGGATACCTCAGCCTGACTTGAAGGACTGTCTGTCTCTATTTCTAGGAATATAAGAAACCAGGTTTTACTGCTTTGGATTAACCGTGTTTTAGTTGTACTCCCTGTTGTAGCTGGAAAGTTGGGGCAAGGGGGAGTGTTTCACAGAATCATCTACGTTGGAAGAGACCTCCAAGATCATCTAGTCCAACCTCTGACCTGACACTAACAAGTCCTCCACTAAACCATATCACTAAGTTCTACATCTGAACGTCTTTTAAAGACCTCCAGGGATGGAGACTCAGCCACTTCCCTGGGCAGCCTATTCCAATGCCTAACAACCCTTTCGGTAAAGAAGTTCGTCCTAATATCCAACCTAAACCTTCCCTGGCACAACTTTAGCCCATTCCCCCTCGTCCTGTCACCAGGCACGTGGGAGAATAGATCAACCCCCACCTCGCTACAGCTTCCTTTAAGGCTACAGCTTCCTTTAAGGTACCTGTAGAGTGTGATAAGGTCACCCCTGAGCCTCCTCATTTCCAGACTGAACAATCCCAGCTCCCTCAGCCACTCTTCGTCTGTCATCCTTCACTTATCTTCTCTGTATATGAACAGCCACATAGATCCTCTCTCTTAAAATGTGTTTGGTTTCCTGCCTGGTTATTTTTAATGTTTCTTATCATTCCTGAGGAATCTTTTCATCTGTTGCTATGTCCCAATCTGGTTAGCCAATCATCCTACCTGTTCCCAGTCAAATCCATGACGGTTCTTGGAACTGTGCCTTTTCAAAATTGTGCCCTGCTCCATTCGTTGTTTTGAAGTACAGTTTCCTGAGTACTATAAGACAATGTAGAAAAATCACCATTTGTTCCTCTGCAGTGATTACCAGATCCCAGTCCTGAGTTACTTAAATGGAGTAAAATAAAGAAATGGCTAAAAATCAGTCATTTCAGTGTATATGTTAGTCTTTAACAATGTATTTTAAATATAGCTTTCTTTTTAGCATTTCCAAATACCATTCTATAAGAAATAAAATAATTTGTTTCTCTGGCAGCATGTCACAGCAAAACCAAAAACAGTACATTTTGCTGTGTAATCATATATTGTGTGTATATATCATCATGAAGACAGTACTACGTTGTCAAATGATCCCAATCAAGTTCAGAGGAATGTATATGTGTGATTCCATTTTTACAGTACCGTATATTGTGTGTAGCATATATGTTAAAAATTACTATTTTTCCAATTTGATATTTCTCATTGGTCAGTGTCATAAGAGGGTTCTCTTCTTCTTTTCCAGTTCTTATAGATGAAAGTCTGACATGAGATACCAACAACTCTTGAATAAAAAATATTTTTGCAAACCTGCACTCAGATTTGAACCAGAGATGATTACTTATATACATAGTAAAGCTGTTTGTTAGCCTGCTTTTTTCATCTTTGTTTCACGTGTTTTTAAGCTAGTATAATTCTTAGATGATTTTTATTCTCCATCACACTTGTGATCATTTTTAATATTATTCAAAAATGTTTGGCATATTCAAGTGTATAATTAATTAACCAGTCTAATTTGGAAAATTAGTCTGCCATTCTAGTCTCATAGAACTACCATTATATTTTAGTATGTAAAGTCTACTAATTTTCATTCCTTTACAGTTTTCTTCCTCTTGATCATTTTCTACTTTTAGCAGGGTATTATTTTTTTCTGAAGACGTTTACAAAGAATGATATTCACTGGTCATGGCAAACTGTCAATTAACAGACTTTAATGCAGTGTGTATCATTATCCCATTATCAAGTCATTCTTGTCTTCATTGCGTTTTCAAGTTACTTATTGTTGAGAAGTGTTCTACTCTCATTCTACTAGTGTTCCTTAAGGTGTCTTTTCAGTGTCTCCATTTACTCAATACCATCCTGTACAGTGACTGTCATATTTCAGAAGTATACATGGTTTTGTTGAATAAAGCCCTAAATATAAACATATTTTAACCAAGAAAACAACCCAAGGCAACTTAAAAGAACCTTTATAAAACCTGTCTTCCTTTTATTCTCCTTATAAAATTTTCATGCAAAGTGATCGCTTTAAGATGTAAAATCAATCATGACGATAATACTAGGTGCCAATGGTGTGCTAGAGCTATAAGAAAAGATGCTTGTTCTTTAAAAGCATTAAGTGCTTGCATTTAATAGTAAAATAATTTTACTTAAACATGACATAGAGCATTCTGTAGTCTGCTTTGCCATCTCTTCCAAGAACTCAGCCCATGCTGTGAAGTGGGATTTATGAAGTTAGCTTGTCACAGATAAATCTGTTTACACGTTGCTAATTAGCAAGTCATGACGTTTTACAGTCATCAGAAATTAGCTTAGTACAATGGCCTTTTTGGCTCTCAGATGGCCTTCCTCAAGATTCTATTTTTGCATGTGTGTGTGCTTATATACATACTCATGTGACGGAAGTATTTGCTAGAATGGTTGTCCTGTACATATTTACCCTTTCTTTCCCCAACATCTAAAACTCAAGGTATCCCTCAAAAAGTCCAAATAATGCATTATAGAAAATCCTTTTTTAGGAGGAAGACACTGGCAAAGATTACAGCAGTGTTCATCCTTATGCCCTATGGTTTTAGTAGTGTGTTTCTACTTGGTCTTAATTTGTGCTATCAATAATTCTTATTTTCTCAAAATGATGTTAGTGTTTTTTATTTCAATTTGTCCTGTAGGATAGATTCTTTTTGACTTGATGAATCGTTGGCAGTAGAAACATTACAAGAGTTCAAAGGGGAGGAAATGTTTTGGTAACTCCCTAAACACGTTGAAAGTAACATTTTACATTTTGTTTTAAAATACATTTTATTTGTTAAGAATATTATTATTTAAAACTGAGAATAAATTTTAAGGCTACGTTTTGCTTTCGTTTCTTTCTCTCCTCCCAAGAAAAGCTATGTGGGAAACAAAAATACTTAAAGTGCTTCTTCACATAATAATGCCTCCTTGTGGACTCTAAATGCTTGGTATGTCTTAATAGCCTGCTCTGTAAGTTAACAGAGGTTAAGAGAAATAGCAATGAAGAATTTAGCAGAATATCAGTTACACGTAAAAATATCAATAATAATTTCTTTTTATTTTTGTATCTACTTATGAAGACGTAACTCACTTTAAATTGTAGAGCTCTGAAAGTTCCTCAGATTTTAGGGTGGTATAATTAATGACAAGTTCTATGGTTAAAAACAGAAAAGGCTTTAAAAAAGCAGATTAAAAACAACAGCAGTTTCCCTAAGTGGAAATTTCAATAAAAGCCAACAGAGAAATCTTTACAAAGTGAAGTACTTATATGTATTATTTTTATTGTGGTCTAATAGGCACTTCTTAGTCACTAATTGGTCTCTCTCAATTAAAACAATTACAGAATCAAATATATGAATATTAAACTAACATTTAAATTGATATTTTATTATACACAAGTCAAGAAATTCACAGTTAATTTCTCCCACTACAACTGTATATTCATCCCCCCGAGTGTATGAATTGAAATGAAGGACTTTATTTTACAACTATACCACATGAATGCATAAATATTAATATATATATATATGTACAAAAAATAAGCTGAAGTTATATTTAAAAGATTAATTAAAGAACAACTCTGCTGGTTGCTTTTTTTTATTTGTACAGCAGTACAAATAGCTCTGAATTTTAACTACTGAACACCTAATAGATTATGAACACTTCTGTGTAAACAGGATGCTGGGTTTCCTTTGAGTATGGTAGTCACTGTTACATTGCAGAGAACAGTCCTTCCCTGCTCCTTTTGAAAAGTATGCATGGTAACGGATGTCCCTGAATAGTTTTCTGTAGTTTTGTGGGTCAAGAGTCCATGAATCAGTGAACTTGATAAAAATTACGGGGGAGTTAACATTGTAGTGATATTTAAAAATCATGGATATTATAGTATGTATAATTAGAAGCTATTAATATTATACTTGTACGGCAAGTAGATAACATTAAGTGAAGTAGTAAGTCATAAAGTGAAGCTCTATAAAATTCTCGTGAGCTGAGAATTCATTACTTCTGGTGTTTGATGTGCATTGATGTATCACTTTTTAAATGACATTAAAAATAAAAATTATGGCAAGTACTAGTATTTGAAAATTAAGGTAAACTTATGCACTTAGTATGATGCTTTGTAAAAGCTTTCTTTGGGAGAAATTCTCAGATGATTTTTAATTTTCATTCTATTGAATGAACTTACCAATTATGCAATATTATGGTGATGGGTGGATATGCTGAAACTTTTCCATTTCATATGTGTAAATATTTAATATTGAGTAGAGGCTATTACAGGATTGGCAGTATGCACTCCAAAGTCAATGGGAGAGCTTCCATAGATGTCATTAGTATATAACTCTTCTATAAGAGGAACCCATGCTTGTGGGCTGCATCATACAAATGTGAGGCAGCTCTCGCCCTATCTAAACACTTGGGATTAGACTAACTGAGAATCCTTGGATGAGGAAAGTGATCTTTTTATACCCTCAAAACTCAGTTCAGTCGTTTGCTCTTCAAAATACTCCAACTAACTCTCTGTTCATATACTTGCTCCGGACTGAATATGGATTTAGGATTTGGGAAGGTCTCTTAAGGCTAATGAGGCAGATGAGAGCAGAGAAAAGAAACTGCGCAATGTCACACTATATAGTATTTAAGTGCTGAAGGCACTTTCCAGTTTTGAAATTAAAAGCCTAAATTTTGCTCAGTCAATGAAGCACAGTAGGATTAACAATGAAAGCAGAATGTGGCCCACAATTAATTTGACATTATTAAGGCTTAAAAAATGAGATATCTGTCTTAATAGAATAAAATAGAATAGATTCTTAATAGAATAAAAGCTGTATATGCAGCCTACATTTTTTTTTCCCCTTTTTTTCCCTTTACTCTTCCACCCCTTCAAATACTCCCTCTCCCTTAAAACAAACAAAACAAAATCTATCAATGCAAACATCTGTAGCGAGATCAAGCATGAGAAGTTTCAGCACTAATTGTTATTTTCTAACAAAGTAATAGCAGGAATGGAAGCACCATCTCAGCCCTAACTTGAGTGTTGCCACAGCTGTGACATTATAATCACCAGTTTTTAAGCTTACTTTTGTCTGGTAGAGCAGTTTTGAAACTGCAGCCTAGCAGGCTTAAAACTTCCAAATGAGGCAGAGAGTTAGAGGGTTTTCTCCTGTCTGGTTTGCAGAGGACCGCTTACAGTTACGGTAATTTGCTGGCTACAGAAGTCCAGAGAAAAATTCAGCTTTTGCACCTGTGTGTGTAGTTTATATATATATGCCTTATGATCATATATGACCATTGGAAATCACCACCTTCTCTTATTTGATGGAGTGCTATTCAAACTTTCCATGCCTTACAGCTGAATACGCTTAACTGTAACTGAAGTATAACCCCAACGTTAAAAGATAGTTAAAAAGTTTTAGTCTGTCAAATGCCCTGATAGATGTTCAATTACATAATAATACCTATCTCAGGATAGGCTCATCTCATGCACTTCTTAAAAATTTAGTCTATTCTTCTGAGTCTTACTTTAAATATTTCCATTTAATTAAAAGTGTATGATATCAGGTTAGAGCTAAGCAAAATTACTGGCTTTCCATTTAGAGATGTACTACAGTGAAAATAGAACACAGTGGCAGTACAAAATGTTGCCCCTGAGACCAAGTTTTATACAGTTTGGTATGTCCATGCATCTCTAAATTTAAAATGAGTTAATTCAATGCATACTTAGGGGTTTAGTCCTTGCCCTCTAGTCTCTAATGTAATGTGTGTCTGTGTGCAAAGGGGAATGAGGTTAGAAAGGGTAGAAAAAGAGCCTGCAGGAAGGCTCTCCTGAATGCAAGAGCAGAGAGGCACCAGTGGATGCCTTTTTAGTTAGTCGACTGCTGGGGTATAAAGCATGCACGTGCTTTATTCCTGAAAAATAGTGTCACATGCATGCTTTCAGGAAGGTACAGCACTGCCTTTACAGGCGGCAGAGGGGGAGGTGTAATTTATGTAGACTAAATAGGCATTTGACAATCTGTCATTGTTTCACTTCATTGACACTGTTTTTGAAAGATGGGATAATAAACTCTGTCCACTGTATTAAATGAGAATAGAGATAGTCAAAAAGTGCTGTGGTTTTGCAGTGAGAGCATACGAATGCAGGTGATCAGTGATGTTCCTTAACAATTTTTAGGACAATGGAAGTGTTTGGCTTCTTCTAAATTTTTTTTTTTTGTAGTTTCTATAAAGAGAAGTGTCAAAATATGCTGGATATCTGTATGTAATTTTTCCCTTGGGCTTCTTTATGTGGAAAGTCTGTTGAATATAAGGGAGTTTGTGTTTTAAATGCAAATGATTTGTCAGTATTAGGGATTTGGTACTTCCTGCAAGGAAGCTGTATGAAGGCCTCAGTGAGAGGGAATGTCACCAACCTAATCTTTTGTTATTTGTCACTTAAAGAGTTGAACTGCTCATGGTTTTATTTGTTTATTTATTTTTATTTTTGATAGCAAATGCCTAACTACCTGTCATGGATATTTTGGAGATCTACATTAAAAAAAATCCAAGTGTACAGATTTAAACATAGAATTCTGTGATTAAAAAAGATTGTTAAGGAGGCAAGGAATATGAAATGTGCTGTAGCTTGCAGACCCTAGTCCTTTTATGCAACTTGGACAATACAAAGGTGTTCTGAGTTAGCCGCTGAGGATTCCGCTTGTAGATCTTTATTCCTTCCCTTTTTCATGGTGTAGTTATGCCTGGACAGATGAGACTCAGGCAGCGTGATTAGTCATCTCTAACAAATGTTAAGATTCAACTACTCCCTGGCCTGGTTAATGGCAGGGGAGAACGAAGCAGAAAATTTCCCCTCAGGCTGTCAAAATGGCGTGGTTAAGAGGCAAACGCGAAGCTGACAGTGCTCAAATCCTTTCCATAAGGAATCTAACGAGGACCATAGTTGAAGATGTTTTACAGTTTCATATATGTGAACACAGAGATAAAGCATGATCAGAACTGAGCCTTGTCACAGGTACATACTGGTACTAGTATGTTATTTAAGAAATATTTTCCCGTTCTGTGTATATTAATGGAAATACCGTGGTATCAACTATCAGATAGTAGCTTCTGTGTAGTTGTATCCAGTCTTTGTCTCTTATTAACATGTTGTCAGGATGTTTCCATGAAAGAGTTTTAATGGTTTTGTACTGCTGTTACTAAGTGCATTTTTGATGATGTTCAAGGTATGGTACATTAGGTAGTACCTGTGTTCCCTTGTATTTAGATAACACTAGTAGACAGCTTAAAAAGGTAACTTTGAGCTTCCAGCACTCTCTACTAAATATGCCTTTGCTTTTTTCTTTTCTGGGTTGATTCAAGAAAAGAGATGTCCTCCTTTTTCTTTTTTTTTTCTGTTCTCCTAAATCCTCTGTTCCATTCTTTTCTTTCTTTTTCTTTCTTTTTTTTTTTTTTTCCAAGGGGATGTGTGAGATACTGAGTTGTCTGTAGGTGATCTCCCTCAGCGACACAGACATCAGCACTAGATGGGTTTAGATGACTGCAAATTAGATTCTGCAAACTGCATATGCAGTTTTCTATTACGTTTATATAGTCAAAGCTGACATTTCAAAGACAGCAGACCTGAATCAATTAATATCATCTGAGTTTGTCATGTAACATCTAAAACTGCTTTATTTTTTCCTTAAACCATGATGTGTGTCTTTCTTCCTTCTCTCCTTCTCAAATCTGAGTTCTGCTTCTGCCTTACAAGCAGAACCTACTATAATTTATTGCTCTGTGGTTATGTCTTCTGGCTGTAAATAGCTATTATGTTCTTAAAGAAATGAGTGTGTTTTTTTTTTCTTTCTGCTGGTTAGTCTCTGCCAGGATCTGAATGTACTAATGAAATGATATATTGAGTTGTTGAGGCAACATAAAAGCTGATAGTAAATTATTAAGCTCTGTACATGCCACTGGTACTGCATTTCTATTTTAAATGCAATATTTTCATAATAACAGAAATTAGAATCAGAAAATACGTATTATGTCATTCAGTTCAACCTCGTCCACTCCAAGGGTGCCTTGGTATATTTAGAATGAATATTTCCTGGTGCTTTGTTTTTAGCAAATTAAATGATGCGGTTTTCTTTATCTTGGTAGACAAATCCAAAGCACAGTTGGTCCCACTCTTAGGAAATTTTAGAATTTCTCTTCTCTCTCTCTCTCTCTCCACACCCCTCCCCCCCCCCCCCCCCCAATTTTTTTCCTAATCTTTTTAAAGCCTCATTTAAGCAGCATTTCCAGTTTCCTCTCAAAATCCATAAACTGTAGAGTATTACACCTGTTTTTTGGTTTTTTTTTTTTGGATTTTGTGTTTGTTAATAAATAAGATAGTGGAAATATCACCACTCTTGATGGATGTATTGCTCAGGAGTTTGAAATGCACACTTCTTACTTAGAGGTAACTTAAGTTTACATGTCTTGATAGCTTAACCTGAAGTTTGAATTTGGGCTTATATGTTTTTGTTTGTATTTTTCTTTAATACAGTCTTTCTAAAAGGGCTTTATTTTAACCTTTTATGTAGAAATAATTCCTGAACAAAAATTATTGATAGGTGTCTGTTCCCTAAAATGGAATAGTTTCTTCCCTTAAATGCGTGACATATTTCATACCTATAGTGTTAAATATATGTGTGAGTAGACAGTTGCTACTTTTATTTATTTTGTAAATACTCAGTTTTGTATTCGGACATAGCTATCACTACCTATCCTAAAAGAGGCTATGCAAGGTACTAGAAATTCTTTATATCTTTTGGACATACTACCAGAATAGTGAGGAAAGAGAAGTCATTAAATTGTGCCCCATAAGTAGCACCGACTGGGGAGATGCATAGGCTTAAAATGCGAATATGAAATACTATTTTTTTTCAATAAATAACTGATTTTTGTGAAAATACTTTGGGTGGTCATGGGGAGGCCTTTGAAATACGTATTTCCAAATGCTCTTCTGACTATTTTACTGTATAGTGAATTACAACAATCAATGCATTCCATTTGCAACAGGACTCTTTCTGAGAGCAAATACACCTCTAAGTTCTGTAAGTTCTATTTTATTTAATTCCTGATCATGGGATCCTGTAAAGGTAATGTCTCCGAATGGGTTTTGCTGCCAATAAACCAAAAGCTCTTCTGGAATAATATAAATTCATATGTTTTTCATTTCTCAAAATATTCAGGGCATAGGTTTATAGAAAGAGGGGCAAATACTGTCCAAAGTAGGCTGTGTTTTCTTCTGTAGGTTGTTCCCAGATTTCCTGTTGCATCTTTTTTCCTGAAAATTGCAGAGCAGGCATGTGAAATTCAAAATGATGTTGTTATAAACGTATTGAAAAGTCACTTACCAAAACACAGCACCAGTTAAGTTGTTCTGTGGCAGAAAAGGGTATGAGGTAATGGATGAAGAATAATAAGTAAAGAATTGTTCCACACATCTTTGGCAACTAGTACTTTATCTGGGATGACGTTCAGCACAGGGTTTCCCTTTTTTAAAGGATGCTAAACTGTATCGAAGCTGTTCCCAGAGGGCTTGCAGTAGGCACTGACATCTGTATGCTTTGCAAGCACCAGTTAGTCTCAGAAGTGCATGCTGAAATTCTAGACCCACTTGGAAACTCATGAGAGAAATTTTGATCTAAAATACAATGAAAGACTACCTTGTTAAATTTGTACTTAGGAGACAAATGAAACTACCTAATAATAAATTATCATACATAACTATTTTATTGGGGGGGGGGGAAGATTAAAACAGTGATCATGAAGAAACATCAGATTTTCTTTTGTTCATCCTTTCCTTGTCCTATCTATTGCTCTTCTGCTTAAAATTCTTTATGCAACAATATGGACTTGATTACAGCAGAGTAGATTATGATTTTCTGTTTGAAAGGATATTTATGTTCATTATGCAGAGATCTTTGTGTGCTTCTGATTGTCTCCAGTGGTTAGGCATTTGAACCTCCTGGATAGCAGCTAGTATAATCCAGCTCTAATAAAAATGTAGTTTATGCGTATCTCAGGAAGGTTTAAAGCAGCTGTGAGCTATTCACACTCTCTCCTCAGGAGAGGTCTGAATTTTTCTCCATTTTAAATAAAGTGCCTTCTTCCAGTTAACTTTTAACTGGGAGAAGAAAAAAAAAAAAAAAAACAACAAAACATACATGTGCATGCACACACACGCGCACCCCCATCGCCCTACTCAAGATGTTTAACTCTGGACTTGTAACAGGACCATCCCTTTTTCTTTAGTAAGGTAATCCTTTCCCCTTGCCCAACAAAAAGGAAACCTAATCCAGTTCCCTTTTTGTTGGGCAGATATTCAGAACGGGAAGGATTTTGCTGGGAAAAGTCTGTGGGATGTAACCAGACTCTTGATTTAGGTTCTATTCCAAAGTTAAGAAACTATGCTGGATGTTCTTTGTTTCCTGGTTATTGCTCTTTGTATGTGTTTTAATATAAATTACCAACTTAGCTGTTTGTGCCTCTTTATATGTCTAAATCTAAAAAAGAGGGGTGTCAGGTATTCGTAGGTAGTGTTCAGGTGGCTGTTTATTTCAGTGTTCAGATGTAGCCTCCAGGTTTAGAAGTTTAGGAATGACTGACTGCTGGAAGCATTTAGCAAGGAGCATGGCTTATGCTCTTTCCTAATGTCTGACACTTCTTGCTGCAGGAGCTGTGACAATGAACTAGGTGGGCCCTTGTTTTGATCCAGTACATTCCTATGCAAGTGAACAGATATCTGGACAGCCCATTTGTGGGTAATGGCTTAACAGTGTGTTTTTCTTTCATGTGTCTTAAGGAGAAGAAAACACACATTTTATTTATTGAAGGAAAGTTTTCATTACTGTTTGTATTGGGTGCATTAAGTCCTAATGAGTACAGAACCAGAGCTGAAACTGCTGCCTATGGTTAGTGAAGCAGATCCAAAGGCAGTTCTCCCCCAAAATAAGGACAGCTCTGCCTGCAGTAACTCAGGCTTGGACATGTGTATGTACTTTCTAGATAAATACATAGCTTATGATTCACATTAGGTCTTGAAAAGCACACCTTTGTTAGTGATTAATAAATCCAGCTTGATGTATTTATAACAGTGAACTCTTCTAGGACCAAGGTGGTAATTTTCTGTGGCAGTAGACTACACAGCATCATGTAGGCCTAGTAACAGGAGTCTTTACTGGTTTGGGGATCTCTGCACCTGTAAAACGTTCCCTTGCTTTTTATTTCTGCTCTCAGTCTTTCCCCAAGACTGAAAACAGAAGTGCTGGATGTGATCTTTTCCCATTCTAAAAACTGACATCAAACTCAACAATTCATATTATGTATCCTCATGAAACAGACATCAGATAAAACTGATTCAAGGCCATCGCAGCCATGATTTGGTACTGAAACCACAGCCTATAAACAAAAAAACCTCTAGCCATTAGCAAAATTTTGAGCTATTCAATGTCTTAAAAGCTAAGCAAGATAATCTGATGTGTACCAGGGTTTGTCCTCCTTCGATGTCAGAACAACTGAAAATTCAAACTAGGGAGCCATGAGAAAGTGAAAAATAAACCAGGGACTGAAATGAGTTATTTATCTAGTTGAGGAAGGAAAAAGAAAACTGAGGGAGAGAGGGAAAGAAAGAGAATGAGAGGGAGGGAAGGAGACTAGAAAACCCTCATCTCTTTAAGGTACTGTTCCTATAATTACTGCTGCTGTCTAAGGAAGAGAGAGTGGGGTAAGAAGAGTGTTGAAACATTGATTGCGGCAAACAGGGAAACAAGAAAGATGAGTCACCATAAAGGGAGCTGTAAAAGGTGTGATATTTTTGATAAGCATCTTAAGGCTGAAATTGTTATCTGAAGTTAAGTTCTGAAGGTTCTCTGATCGTTGTTGTAAATCCAGCAAGACTTAAATGGGTGTAAGTACACTGTGTAGAAGCTTCAATAATACTTCTGTAGCTATGCACGAATGGATACAAATCATTTTGCCAATATATATTTCTCTAACCAAGAATCTGCAGCTTCCCACTTCATGCGAATCAGTTAGTACCTTGCACAGAGATCTGTCTTTCACCCCTGCACTGGTTTCAGTCCCTCTTTTCAAAGAGAATTGTGATATCTTTCAGAGCTTGTTAGATAATTTTGTTTCAGGTAGAAAGAATCAGAAAACCACTCATGCCTGCAGGTGTACAGAGCATGCTGAAAAGATCAGATTTGTAGTCTTTCTGCATAATTTAGAATCTAGGTAGAACAAAGGTCAACATTTTGAATATGAACTACTAAATGAGGACTCAAATGCTATTTATCTCAGGCTTATGTTTCTACAGTTTTACAATATCAATGACTCCTTGATAAAGTAACTGCCTTACCTGGATGGCTTTTATTTTTATAGAAAAATGTATTTATAAGTGATAGGTCCTGAGAAGTACAAAATAAACCTACAGATACATGAATCTATATTTTCTTCTAGACTAGATATAAATTGTGTGCAAGAGAGATGTGTGTGCATACCACATACATCCCAGATAGCTACTTAGTAGCTGCATGACACTAGTACATCAGAACCTGACTTGTAAGAGGAAACCACCACATTAGGAACTATGCGCATACATGTTTCCAAAATAGCTACAAAATAGACAAAAAAAAAAATATAGTGTTTTAATGCCATTTTGCAGCAAAGGAATGGAAAGAAAGATTAAGTGACCTGCTTAATACAAAGCTCTGTACTTGAAAAAAGGAAAGTGCGTACCACCAGGTTTTGTAGACTTCACCTGCAAATCAGTGAAGAGAGCATTCAGAAGGCATATTTAGATAAACCCAAGCAGATCCCAAGAGAGAAGTCCTGTGTCCCTGCCACTACAATGAAAACTTTTTGTTTCTGTGCCACCCCCGTCTGTCTCCCGCAGAAGATTGGCAGCACCAGCCTTTGGACCCTGGAGGGCATCGCAGGGGTGAGCCAGAGAAACCCTATAGAAAACAAGGTAGCTACCAGTAAGAGCTTCTCTATAAAGCTTTAAAATTCATTTTTAAGTTAACTGAGGCTTTTCTGCATTTACCAGTTAAGGTGGGTTCCAAGTGTATGTATTATGGTAACTGAACTAATAATAGCTGTTTGTCGTTGTATTTTGAATAGATCATTAGGACTTAAGAGCAATAAATTATTGGTTCCATATACATGGTATGTTCTCCTTTGATGTTAACAAGTTTTTGAATGTAAAAATGTGTGCTGTTACAGGACAAGAAACATGTAAGAAACATTAAGTGTAAATCACAAAGAAATCAGAAGTGATTTTCTTTGAGTATAGGGTACCCAGTATTTTGCCTTGTCTTAGATCCTTTGAGCTTTTCCAGTACAAAATAATACAATGTATGTAGTAAGGTACCACGATTTTCATTAAATATTATTATTTGTGACAGAATGAAAAAATCAAGCATGAAAGGTATATGTATATGGCAATTTTTTAACTTTAATAATAAAGAAAAAATATTGTTTAATTACTGCTTTCCAATAGCTTTTAATGAATGCATTATAAGATTATTGGATTACACAAAACAGAACCTTGAGAGCATTGTTGCTCAGATATGAAGAGTGGGACATGACAAAGAAGGAGGAAAGCTAAGCCAAAGCTGCTGCTATTTTTGTATCAGTAATTAACATTAGTTTAATCTGAGGTCTGTATAAACCTGGACAGAATACTGTTATTGAGTTCATAGTCCATGAATTGATGCAATTACTTTTTGAACATTTAAAAAGATTTTCCAGTAAAAATACTGTGCTAATGTTTCTACAAACAGTTGTAGAGTATGGGGAAAAAAGTTTCCTAACGCTTAGGCCCATTTCGTCAAATGCCAGCTAATTTTTGTATTACGAGAACAGACTTGCCATCCCCTCTGTAAATCTTTTAAATGTTTTCTGCAGTCATTCTTTTGCTGGATCTAAAGCTTTCTTGGCTGTACAGTGTTCACAGTTCACAACCCATTTCTCGTGCCTTATTCTGAGAATTGTGTTTACAGAGAGGGCTCCCTGAGATGATGGAGATGATAATGGCAAGAAGTTCACTGAATAGTTACTTTAATTAAGGTATGACAATAATTAGGCAACAAAAGCATTTCTTTGTAGGTCAGAGATAGAACAGTAACAAAATGAAATAAGGGGAGTACAGGTGACAGCAAGAAAAAATGACCATTTTTAAATGCCGATTTTAAGTTGTGTATTAAGTTGGTAGAATTTACAAGATTTGCAGGCGGTACTTCAACTGATGCTGAAATAAATGAGGATTTTTCCTTATCCTCACATACTGTATTCTTTCTTTTGACTAAAACTTCTGCTGCATAGAGTTTAAATGGTACTGCAAAATCTTTTAGAAGTGTGAAAAATACTCCATGCTGTTGATGGGAATTTCCTCAACAGTATGTCTAGTAGCACTATTAGATTCCCAGGCATAGTGACACTGCTTGAATAATGTCTTTTTTTTTTTTTTTTTTTTTTTTTTCTGTTACTGCTTTGGTTGTACAGCATTTTAGTGGTATAGAGCTTATCTGACTTTCCCTTTAGCTTTTTAGACATGTGTATGTGGGAATCCAGCCTGCAATTTATTTGTAACTGTCACAGAGAGGCTCAGGGAAAAGAATTTGCTAACGAAATCAGCACTTGAGTGCTAGAGGGGTCAAGAGCTTTCTCAGTCACCTCCTTTGGTCATAATCAGGTGAACGTACTCTCACAAAAAAATTGTTATAACGTTGTGGAATTAATTGCATACAAAGTTAGTTTTGTTGTTTAATTTAGAATCATGCATCATGGTCCAAATTTTTAGAAGCCTACATACAGAATCATTAAATGAACAATAATCTAAGTGTGTTTTTTCTTCCTCTTTAACTAGAAAGTAATTTTAATATGTAAAACAGCTCAAATAAAAATGTATGTCAAAATGGCATTGGAGTTAAATAACAAAATGTTTTGTTTTTTCTTTTCTGTGCTATATAGTTATGTTTTCTTGAACTAAATAGGCTCTAATTTTCTTCAACATCTCCATTTTGGATCATCTTGTTCTAGGTTTTCATATTACTAATTTCTTGGTTAACAGGCTTCAGACCACAGTCTCTTATTACTCTGATCAAAAATGATCACAGAATTCACAATCATCCTTTCCCTTTTAATAGTGTGATTTTTTTTCTTGTAAAAAAAGAAAATAAAATCTTATTTTGCAAAGGGATTTTGCTTGGGTGAGCATTTTTTTATGTTTAACATATGCATATATTCAATCTTTTAGTAAAGAGGTGTTTTAGCATTTGTAATGACAACAAACCATTGAAATAATGAAGATGAGATAAAACTCAGCTCTTCTAGTTGTCAACCCTGAATAAAATTTCTGGCCAAACCTCTGGAAACATGGAAAATATTTCTGGATGATTCCTTATTCTTGCAATTTAAACTGTACTGTATGTAAATTGATCGTGAGGAGAGCATACTCTCTCTATGTTGGGAGGCCCATAAATTTTACTTTGTAGCAAGGATCTGGCATTGGCAGAAGTATTTATATGTAAGTATATTTTGTGTTCCATGATGGTACAAACCCAATGATTTTATTTTGGGTTTGAGTTTCATTTGTTTTTGTCTTTTTGTTGTTTGCTTGGTTGGTTTTGGTACATAGGTTTTGTACTCTCTCAAAAATAAGGATGTGCTTTGCAGCCTTGGGAAGAGGCAGAAGCAAAAATTGGCTCCATATTTATATTGTTGGTGACACCCTGATATAATAAATCTGTTTACAACCTGGTGTTCTTAGAGGACACTATTGTTTGTAGCAGCCTTTGCCCTAGAACACCACCGAACTTGGTGGCAGTTTTGCATACACAGCAGCTACAGAATTGTAACCTCAGTAAAAGTGACAAGGTAGTATTTGCTGCTAACCAAGGGCTCCCTAGAAGGCTTCAGGAAAGCAAATATATGAGGGCTGTTTTTGCTAGAAAGAGCAAAATGACAAAAGAGGAGATGAATGCCTCTTAAGAAGCCAGATCTCAACTTATTTTGAAGGAGCATAAGGAAATAAAACAAGCTAATAGACTTTAGCCAAATGGAAATAAGAACAGGTTTATTGTCATTAAAAAAAAATCTATCACAAAGCTTTACACTTATAGACAGAGGATGAAATTGAGTACATAGAGCTTGGTACACTTGTTTCTTTTATGCATATTATCAACAGAAAATCTATCTGTAGATAACACTGGTGATATGAGCAATTTTGCAAGACAATATAGTAATTTGGAATGTGGGCACACCAGTCAGTTAAAAACAGGGAAAAGTGATATTCTCAGGGGTCATGAAAATATCAATGAAAATGATAAAGGCTTCTTCAGGTACGTCAATGATAAACAGAAGAACCCAAACCGTTTTATGATTCTATGAAAGTCCAGTTTTCTCACAAATGCTTGCAATGAAGCCTTTTCTGTGAGCACATTTATTATATGCAAATATACTTTTTTCTGATTGAATATTTTTGTAGAGATGCAATAGTAAATCCTGTTCCACTGACAAAAAACGTATCAAATTCAGTTGGATTGTAGAGTTTCCCTTCCAATTTAGGGGTTTGGCTGCTGAATCAACAAGGAAATCCTCAAAATTTTGGCTACGCATTCCTGAACTCTTAATGAAAGTTATGTGATAACTGCGAGAATGACTTCAGTCTTTGAACATAAAAAGCAATAACTGAAAAATATACTATTTGTACATATGTGCAAGGTAGTTTTCAATAATGGTGATATATACTCTTAACCACATTTGATATGTACAAATCAAAATGTACCTATCCTTCACCGAAAGATGATCAAATATATTCAGATGAAAATCAATTTCACTATATTGCCCAGACAACATTTAGCCTTGAGTGAATATTCACACTTCCGCCAAATGTAATGTAATTCCTCCAGAGGTAACCTACAAACAAATTAGTTTTCTCCTCCTAGGTGTACTTGAAATGGTTGCAGGAGAGAGTGGAAGATCAGAGAGCATATGTTATTGTTCAGTAAGCCATGCAGTAGATATCAGAAATTAATGAGGCAAAGAAGGCAAGCAATGCAATCAGCAGCAACTAAATTTAGGAAGAGCTTGAGTGTTCTGGGAGGCAGGAGCCTAAGTGTTCTCTCCTTTTGCTATGTGACAAACCTGAAAACATGGAGATGTGAATAAAAGTGTTAATGTTGTTATACATTCAGGTAGCCATCAAAGTTCAAAACAGAGCTGGAAGTTGCTAGTGCTATATAACAAGAATAAAATGAGCAAATAAATATGACACAAACAGGTTTGTAAAGAGTTTTAAATAGCTGTCTTCTTTGTCTTCCCATAGAAATGTTTGTGTCTTCTACCAAATGGAAGCACATCTTAATTATTTTTGCTTGGATGTGGAATATGGTGAATTTATCAATGCTTCATCAAAAAGAATAGAAAGATACCTTCAGACCAGAAACAAAACATGGGAGGAGGAAGAGGCAATCTACCTGTTCTTTCTGTGGCACACTGAATGTCCAAACTGAAGACTCCAATGGTACTAAGAGTTAAAATTCTAAAATTACACATAGTGCATGGGTGAACTCGTTCAAAGTATACAGGTGTAGGCATTTATGCATTTTTTTGTCCTCCGAATTCTGAGTAGAATTCTGAGTAAAAGAAACCCTGTATATTTAACAGGCAGTGCTACACAAAGAGTCACAATTTTTATTTTTATTTTTGGTAAAAATAACAACAGAGCTTCTTAAACAGCTTCAGTTTTGTCTCTGTAAATATAAATGATACATGAGGTTTGTGGTTTTACTGGTATTTAAGTGGGCTTCACTGCACAGGTATAAGGTGATGTTTCTTAATTCTGGTAGCGAATTCTACCTCTTTGTGCTTTTCATGTTTATAGTTTCAAAGTGAGCCAATTTCAGGTATAGTTCTACACGCCTTGAAAAAATATTCCACTTACATTATAATAATTTGGAACATCTGTATATCTTTGCAGAATTGTTTGATTAATTCAAGAAAAAGTCTACCAAACTCTCTTTCCCTTTAAGTACTTGGTAGTTCCCAGCTCTTTGTGGTGGCTGACAAAAATTCTAACTAAGCTTCATTTCTATGTAATAAAATAGCTCAGCTTTTAAATCGGTCACCTTATTGATTTTAGTAGCAAGGGATTTGACTGCATTCGCTTTGTAGGCTGTAACTTTCCCACTTTCAGAATCCAATCTGCTGTTGTGACTAGTGAATTAAGCATGCAGATATTATGATAATTGGAGAATATGAAGTGTTCACACTTGGGATGTGTCTCTGAAAAATTGCATGGAATATCTTTTCTGAAGCCTTTGTCACAGGAAAAACATTTCAGCCTAGATTATCCTACAGCTGTGCTCTTTTTCATGTATAACTTTTGGAAAAGATGTGAGGAAACTTTAATGTTTTAATTATTTTATTTTTCTTACACGTGGACCTTATAAAAAGCAGAGTCATTTATGTGGTCATCCCATTCCATCTTCTTCTATGCTTTTTCCTAGTTAAAAATCTTTGAATATGTGCTATTTATAATAAATGCAAAGTGAAGGAAATATTCTAGTACCCACCAACAGATATGTTAATTGAATTACTGCCAGCAAGTCAGGCTATGATACTGGTCATGCTTTCCCTAAGAATCAAAGGAGATAAGACTTGTTCTTGTGTACCCAAATCATCTGAATCATGCATAATATCCCAGCCAGGGCCATGAGACTGTGGGAAAGAAATGTATCAGTGGGTTTGCTCCTAGATGGTTGATTGTTGCCCTCTTCATGGAGGAGTTCTCTTTTAATTTGTTGAAGGTAAGGGAGGAGGGAAACAAGGACAAAACTTGCTCTGAGTCACAGCTCATGCACTGCCTGCTGTGCTCTGGCCCCATACCACTTGGTCCTTGGACATACACAAACGGGAAAAAGAAAAAAACAAACAAACAAACAAAAAACACTGAGCCACATGAGAACTTAACCCATACACAGTGGAATTAAACTATTTAGATAATTGCTTTTTTTCAGAACAGTTTTATCCTGATTATCTAGAACTTCTGCATGTTTAATTCCAAATTTGGCTTTGTAGATAATTTTCCATAAAATTAAATTACAGCAGTTGAAGAAATAAAATCTTATTAGACTATCTAGTCTAAACAAGCACTAGTTTGAAATTATTGTGCAACATTAAGGGATTCTCATTCATTAAAGGCTGCATCTGATTTTTTGCCTTTAGATATCCTTTACATTTGCATACTGTTTCAGGCTTACAGAGTTGTGCAGTAAACGTGACTAAATCGTTTTCATTGATACTATCTATTTATAATCTATAACATAATGCTATGAATATTGATTTTTAAAGACAGCACTTCTGAAGTAAGGTGTTGCAAATTTGAATTAGCATGAGTCCAACTGGCTGTGGTCTTGAGGTTTGATGCTTACCTTTTCTGTAAAAGAAATAGTATAAGTCTGTAAGATAAAATCCAGATCTTAATGCAAATACATAATAAATAGGTTTCTTAGAAGAGGAAGGTCAAGGAAGGTACAGTCAAGCTGCAAAATGGGAATTGAGACCACATACCTGATGACAAAAATCTTTGTTTCATTGGAAACAATAAAAAGGGACTTATGGCAGTGTTATTAACATAAATACATTTATGAATGTTGTTTAGGTTCATCTAGGTGTTTTTAGAAATAGCTTTCCCCTGGAAAATGGAACACCAGAATGAAACTGTCATATCATAAAGATTTCCTTTGTCATATCTTGAAACTAGGATATTAATTATTTTGGAACAGATTTTAGTTTTTCTGTGTTTGATCAGAACAGATCGGATCTGTGTCCCTTCTCCTACTATCAATGCGATTCATTTTTTGAAGGTTTAGGTTTCAGGAAATTGGTGTGTTTTTTTTTTTTCCTATCAGAAAAAATAGCCTAAATTCCCAACTAAACTGAGGAATCAGGTATTTCTATGCAAATAAAAGTAGTAACTGATACAATTCCTGTTTGACAATGAGCTTTTTATGTACATCTCTTAACAAATTGCAATTTTAGCTATTTTACCCATAAATCATAAAAAAAAAAAAAGCCATAAAAATTTAGATCTCTTAATCAGTCAACTCTAATTTATACAGCCTTGTGGGTTTTATGCCAAGAGGAGCTTTGCCAGCTTTGTGGGGAGTTCAGATACTTCAGGTACTGAATCTCTCAGGATAAACAGAGAGAATTTCTGTTGTTTTATGCACTGATACATTCTTTAAATAGAAAACAAAAAAATCAGAAAAAGTATTCAGTGTGCCAAAAGGCTGAATAATTCTATACTCTTGCAGTGATTAAATAAATGGGAGGATGACAGTCAGGTCTGATAAGTTGATTGCTTGATCTCAGCATAAGCCTTCTCTCCTGCTTCAGTGTGGTTAAACTATAGTGCTCTCCTCTGTCAGCAGGGCAGCACAAGAAAACTGTATTAGTATATCAATCCATAACCTTTAGAAATAATATTTGTACAGATTAAGACTTTGTACATAACTAAATTGAGCGTCACCAGAGCACAGGCTGTTAAATGTAGATACACATTTGCTTAAGTAAATGACAGTGCGTATAGTGTTCACCTGCAACATTACTGTTTTCAAGTGTGTTGACTGATGATCAAGTGGCATTAATTACAGTTAAAGAAGAAACTTGTTGTCTTTTAAGTGCAGTGTCTGACCTTGCAAGGACTTGTGAAATTGCTTGAAGAGAATAGGAAAAAATAAACTATTTCTTAGTCTTCTTATCTATATTCACCCTGAATAATACTTAAAATAAAATTTGGGAAAGAAAACAGTAGCTATTATGATGAAACTGGCTGTAGCCTTTTATAGCTTTTTTATTTTTTTTTTATCTTTTATGACTGCTCTGTTCCCTGCAGTGTATCTGTGAAGTGCAGAAAGAGTTCACAGCAGATGATTATACTAAGGTACCAGAGCTAGTGAAGTGTGAGATAATCTTTTGAGCTGAGAATTAGTGTCTCAGGCAACCAAGCGAGAAACGAAAGGGGAGTTATTTCTTCAGTAAAGTTTAACATCTAAGACGCACCTGAAGCTGTAGCTCTTTATTACTCTTCAAGTCAATACTTTTGACCATCTGCTTACATGTTAATACAGTTTTTTTAAGGGGAGGAGATTGTTTTGACAGAAGACGGATGCTTTGCTTGAAGATCTTATTTTGATTTTGAAGTTCAAATTTTTAAATTTCTAATAGAATTAGCTAATACAGGTAATAAAGCCTTTACAATTTTGTTTTATACACTCCTCAAATGTGTGTGTGCAATACATTCATTCCCATATTTTCCCTGTTTAAAAAAAAAAAAAGATAAAAAAGAAGGGGTGAGTGTAGAAATTTCAGTGGATTCTGGGTTTTTTTCCTAGATTATATTTCTAGTTTTTATTTTATTTTAATCACTAAAACTAGACATTGTACCTTTAGCACAATATAGTGGAATTATGTGAAATCATGGGTTAGCAAGCAGCTAGCAGTTTTGAAACAGAGGCTGTTGACGTATCCTAAGTTATAAACCTGTGATAAACCATAAAAATGGTTTAAGATAAACCATCATAAACCTGTGATGATTGAAACATACCTTGGTTCAGTAGAAACTATGAAAGCCTACTATGAAATATGTAAGTTAGTATTGATATCTAGATTATGCCAATTTATTATTTTTATGAAGCAGGAGGTAGTCTCAGGATAAGTTTTGTGTTTCTCAATTCACTGATACGAGACTGAAGAGTTGAGAGTGGGGAAGGATGGGGATATATCAAACCCATGGGATGGGCTTGAAAAACTGCAAAAAGGAGGGGAAAAAACAACTGATGTCTCTGCACAAAATAAAAAATGCTCAGCAATGTGTCTGAAGATGATGAGCTCAAATGCAAGATACCCAGTTTCTAATACCAACATAATTTCAGAGCAATATTGCTTTTGCTCATGTTCTTGTCAACTGTATTGGCCAAAACATTAAAAAACTAATAAAAATTCCTCTACCTACTTTTTTAAGGTTCTGTGAGCCTTATATTGGGAATTATTCTTTGTATTTTTTTGTTACCCTTTTTCAACCAGTCTCTTTGGCATTTTCAAAGCAAGAATTGACATTAAATGTACTCTCAAACTTTAATGCATCAGGCCAAAGATGGTTAGAGTTGTTAAGTGCTAGTAAAACATCTGGCATTACAAATAGTCCTTAAATAAAGCACATATGCCTACTTTGTAGGTATAACTGACCCACTAATTATGTGTCTGTGTTTGCGTATGATGCTGCTGTGTGACTTAAGTGCTCACCCCTCATTGATTTTTGAAGAACCATAAATAGGATAATAAGTAATGATTTAAGAAACCTATTGAAAATTAAAAGCCAGCTGTATGTAGTGTTTCATTATTTAAAAATGTGTAATTGATGCATGCTGCCCACAAATGTTCTAGCTAATCTTCCAAGTCAGGTGCAGCAGTTGGATTTTATTGGTGATCAAAAAGGTGTACATTTGTGTATTTTTAGTGCTATTTCAGAGAAAAGTCTTTCTTTAATGTCAGCTTATATTTATATGCTTTCACCCATAAGCCGATTCCCCTGATATTTGAGATGCATGCATGAATGTGTGCGTGACTGACATAAAATCACAGAATCACAGCACAGTTGATGTTGGAAGGCATCTCTCGTGGACATCTGCTGGAGGAGGTTGCCCAGGACCATGTTCAGGCAGCTCTTGAAGATCTCCAGGGAAGGAGACTGCATAGCCTGTGCCAGCACTCTGTCACCCATACAGTGAAGAAGTGCTTCCTGATGTTTAGAGGAGACCACCTGTGTTCCAGTTTGTGTCCATTACCTTGTGCTCTGTCACTGGGCTCCACTGGAAGTAGCCTGGCTCCATCATCTTTGTACCCTCCCTTAAGGTATTTGTGCACTTTGATGCAATCTGCACATAGGTGACATATATCTGCTATTCTTTTTTTTTTTTTTAATCTGCATGACTGGCAAGAAAGACTTGCTTATCAGAATGCCTAAACCTGCCCTTGCTTCATTATTTTTTTTTTGGACTGGAATGTATGTAACATTAACATTAAAAATCATCATATGAGAGCAGAGCTGGAGTGCAATGACATAACAGCGTAGTGTTATGTATTGAGAAATAATTTTTAGAAGATTTAATTTAATTCATCATATTCTTAGCACAGGTGCTGTTATTCTAAAAGGATACTGATAAAATAGTTGGCTATGTTTTAGCCGTTCTTTTGTTACCATTAAATAAACATTGTGAGCATTTAACATTGACATTAAGCTGAGATCATCTATCTCATAGCTGAGATCTAAATCTTTAGTCGGTCTTCACCAAAGTATTTTACTCCACTAAGGTTGATAAATGTTATTGATTTTGTTTTCTGAAATTGTTTTCATATACTGAAATTTAGGAGCTCTGAACAGATGACAGTTGGCACTTAATCTCAGTAGCTACTAGATGCCCAAAGGGTTTAAGTGACTAAAACCCAGCAGGGTGCGATGGGGCTCAGAAAGAGAGGAGTGTTTGATTGTGTTTACATCTTTTTAAATACAGGATGAGACAATGGCTTTGCTCATTGAGGCAGCTGGACAGTTAAATGCCGTGTTGTTCTGAACTTGTGAGAGAAATTCTTCCTTCGGTTGTGGTCAGAAATTTCATAGTTGTGTTTCCTTAGCAAACCATCTGGCTGACGGTTGGGTTCATTGTTTGTCTGTCTGGTATGCAATCTAAGAAACAAAATCTTCCCCAAACTTGCTGAAAATGACAATATCCTGGTGAGCCTGATTTCTGATCAGGTTTTGGCAGGCAGAAACAATCCATCTGAAACAGACATTTCCTTTTCTGCAACCACTGTTGTTATTTCTGATTACTTGCATCAGCTCAGACAATTGATAGTTTCTCAGCAAGAACTTAAACAGAATGAAAACTGTTTTTGTAAACTGTATGCCTCTTCTCAATGATGATATGTCCATAGACAAGAATGCAGTAACAAAATTGTATTGTAATAGAAGCAGAAAATTCTTAAATCATGACCGCATTATCCAATTTTAGATTAGGAACATGGAGTGTATGTGTTTTCCTCCCCTTTTCTAAAAAGAAGTGTAATGAAATGCATTTTTACTGGGGTTAGTGTAATAAACCTATCTTCTTCCATTGCATGTGATTATCCTCAATGTTCTAGTATCCAGAAAAAATCAACCTGCAGATGAGGAACAAGGTGAAACTGAAGCCAGGTTTGGCTAAGAGCCTACCCAGCTGTGCTCTCACTCCCTTCTCTACAGGATGGGGGAGAAAACGGTGGAAAACTGAGGCATCGAGTGAAGCATAGGGAGATTGCCTTCCAGCTACATCCAGGGGCAGAACAGACTGAACTTGGGAAAGTTCATTTGATCTATTGTTGAGTACCCCAGATCATTTTTATGCCTTTCTCCTGTGTTTGAATTTATAGAAAATGTATCTGTGCTCTTGTTGATTTGTTTAAGTGCTGTAAACTTAAATAAATACATGTGCTGAGAAGAGAAAGGCATCTTTTTACAGTTATATGAGGATTTCTGAATCAAGTTTATTAAGAGCGACTGATTCCACAATGCTTTACCCAAATTATAGACAGGGTAATATCACAGGGCTTAGCCACCTTATCTGAAATGATGAAATAGTTCTCATCATAAAAAGCTTTCATGAGCTTATTTTTCTTGAAAGATCTTATTCTTCTATGATCTCAGCTTTATTATACAAACAGTACTAGCTTCTGAAAATATATCTACCATCTACCACACTGTTCCTGCTTGTCACCCAGGACTCTATATAAGGCAGTCTTTGGTGCATTACTGGACATATTAGTAGCTTGTTGGCTGCAGAATTGCTCCATGAAGGCTTTTGAAATCCAAACATGTAGACTTTCCCACCTCTTTGTGTACCTTGTTTATGGCAGTGGTAAAATAGGTTTGCTAAAGGAAAGCCTCACAGCTGTTGACTTCTTTATATAACACTGAGTGTTCTCTGTGACAACAGAACAACAAACTTTTCCACTGAGGAGGCCTGACACAGATGTAAAACTTACCCTTGTGTAGCTTCCTTGCTTGTATTTTCAATCTGGTTCCAAGGCAGAGTACCCTCAGATGCCTGCTGGATGTGCCTACTAAGCACATGAGAACATTTTATAAATCCTTGTGTTTAAGTTATTGTGAGACAAGAAAAGCAACATCAATGCCTGTACATTGTATACTTGGAGACCTTTCCTGATATTAGAATGCTTTTCAAGTTAGCAAACACAGGCGTAACCTCATCTAGCAGCTGACAGCTAAAGTTGCATATAATTGATAGCAGTTGTCCAGAAGCATGTAAGGTGTGAGAGAATGAAAACCAACTGTAATTGCTGGATATGATATAAATTCCTTTCCCAGAAATAACTGAGGTGCTGCTAGTAAGGAATAAGAATTACTTAAGATTTCTTAAGAATGTTTTTCCTTGTTCTAATTCAATTAATTTTATGACTTATTTTCTTAATTGAAAATTTCTTTAACCATTTACTTTTTATTGGAAGATATCACTACCTTTGAATCTACCTATGTGGGTGTCTTCTCTTACCCTTGTGACTGATGAAGCCCCAGAGGCTGGACCGTCACTCACTGAATAAACCCCAGCAATGGGAGGAGGCTGAGAAGAGGTGGGCAAGGGCAATGTGGCTCAGGGAATAGTGCAGGGTGTGTGTGACTGACCACAGCTGGGGCAAAGAAGCTGACTGTTTCAACACACAGGAGACCAGAGGGTGGCCTTCGTTTTTGATAGATAGCTATCAGCAGTGGGTCAGCTGGTGGTGGAAATGCTCCTCCCTGAGTTCTCTACAAGAGCATGAATGTCTCCCTGAGTTAGCCAGAGCAGTGTGGGGGGCTCAGCCCAGCCCCGAGTACCTGTGCTGCCAGAACAGGCAGCAGCTGAACTTGAAGAGAGCTCCGAGCCTGAGCTGGCCTCAACCAGTGTGGTCCACCCCAGGTGGTGATGGTGGGCACAGAGAATGGCACTGGTACCACGCTGGTGCTGTGGCTATGCTGCGTATTGCAATCGCTGTATTGGGTTTGTGTATTTCAGTATGTTGCTGTGTCACTTCTCAAAACCAAAATCCCACGTAACATCAAATGTCTTCCAACAAGCAAATTTGATATAAAACATTATACCTTTCATGTGTGGAATATCTAAAAGAGCCTGGTTTGAGAGTATTGGATTCTGACAAACCTGTATTTGAGGGAATAAATATCTTCAAACTCAAATGACAAGGTAGTGTCTTCAGGGTAGCTTGTGCATTTTTTGTATAACATGTTGGATTGTTGCTCTATTATTTATTTTAGGAGGAAAAAATCAGACCTTCAGTGCATGTGTTTTTTCTCAGCAAAACTTGAGTAGCAAGAAGTTTATACATACATAAAGAGAAAACAATGCATTTTTATTTTTTGACATTTTAAGGTGAGGTTTATGATGAATTATGTGCTTTTTGCCTGGTAATCTTGCCATGCATTGGCCCCTTTGGAAATTCAGTCCTACTTCAAATATAGCTGTAAGGAACATGCCGTTGCTTTTGGAAGCAGAAATTTTGAAGTATAATGTATATAGTGTACAATGCAAAATTCAAAATGTTCTGATAAGAGATTTGCTCTTTTTGTATTCTACCATTTATTACTTTTATCTATAATTATGGTAACACTATGTTAATAGTTTCTCATTTGTCATTAATTGATATGCATATTTTAACAGCCTATTTGAGTACTCTTGTTTCTCCTTTACCCCCTGCAGCCGAGGGGGGGGAGGGGGGTGGGTTTTTTGTTCCTTTAACACATTAGAACAAAAGAGCAAAATATAAAAGCTGTTTCACTGGAGATAGAAGGAAAAAAAATGGAAATAGTGTGTACACAACCAGCAGCAAGAAATTCATTTAAAAATTACAATGGGAAAAAAAAAGTGTATTCGATAGAAATGTGAAATGTGTCAGACTATGAAATGTGTTTATATGTTTTTCTCACTTTGAAACTAATGGGAATTAGATACCTAAATGCCTTTCAAAGTCGGATCCAAACATTTCAGGTGAAAATTTATTGAAATCTCAAGAAACAGTACTTGTTTTTTCCCCTTTCTCCCCTGTGACTTGAGGCTTCAGTGAGGTCAGGAGTTAAAGTATTTGAAGCTGTATGTGGAGGTGTGAATTTGTCTGGAACAATCACAATATTTGCATTGTAAAGGCAAATCTTGTTCTCTCTTTCTTTTCATAGTTCCCATCATTGAATGATATAGGTGTCTCATGACTTGTATGGAGATTATCACTCAGACTCTTCTCTGTTATAGACAGAAATATTTGGATTTCAAACTCATATGTAGGAATTATGTTCACATGCGTTCACCTGTTCAGTCCTTACAGTAGTAGCAAAGCTCATGATACTAACTTCTGTTTGAAAAGTTATTCCTTTCTTGTGTTGAGTACAATAACTCACAAGAGGAAGAAGCATCCACAAAATGAATTACACAGTTTCTTGGGGAAAAATATTCAGTATTCCAAAGTACTATATTACATTTTAAAGTAATTTTTTTTTTTTTTATATCTGATTATATAGGATAATACTACTTGAAGGTGGCATTTGTCTTTAAGAATATCCTTTCTTTAGTGTACCTGTAGCAATTTCTGCCTACAGAGGAAGAACCTAGATGAGATTTTTTCCAAACCTTTTTTTAGAAGAGAAGTACTCAGCATTTCAAAATATATTTCCCCACCAATAAAAAGCAATACCCAAACACTTTTTTATACATCCTTTACAGTTTGTCTCTTATTATATACTTATATAATAGGAAATCTTTGGACCTTGGAGAGAAACTGGATTTCAGTACTCAATAAAGAAGTAATTCTATAAAGTAGTGAGCAAGTACTTCAGTTGGGTACAGTGTCTAAAGATCACATCTCCTATGGTTTTTTTGATTTGGCTGCATGAAGAATTGGTGTTCATTATTATTTTTGTTGTTATTCTACATTTTTCTCTTAGATTCTTCATCAGCTTCAGCAATTGTGTTACATGTGCCCCAGACCACATAGATGGTCTGATCTTTAGGTCAGTGTACTCAGCCTTTAAAATATTAATTTGTTCCTTGTGCTGCACAGTTTAAAACATTGTTATACAGTAAGGTTAACCGGGCTATTCTGTTCTTTGGATAGTCACTTTATTTTTATAAATTTACTGTTCTTCCCTTTTCATGAACTATGTTGTCCACGTGGCCACTTACTGCTATGACTTCTAGTTAGATACCATTTGAATTGGTATAATTGTATCACTTTGCTATTTTAAAATTTCTGATGCTCTTGGGTCTGTGTCGCTTGTCTTGTACACCATAATGACCTGACATGTTTTAAACAAAAAATTATTCTAAAGTTACTTTTCCACATTTGAGAAACTCATTGAAGATTGTCAGATTTTGTTGCATACAAGAAAACCTGAGATGTCAGGTGACTCTTCTTCTCTAAGCAACGCATGTCTGTTTTATATTGCCTTTTCTTGTTTGCAATGGCACTAATTCAAATAGGTGCCTCAAATGGCCCTCATCCACGTGAAACAGCTAACTCACTGTATTCAGCCCTCATTGAGAGGGAATTATTGTCTTCTCACACAAGAAAAGGAGATCGACTAAGCTGATGAGAGAAGGAGTTTTAGAAAATTGTAATAATTATGGAGGAAAAAAATATTAGCCAGCTCATCTTCACCTCTGATACTATTAATGTTGCTTAGTAAAATTGTACAGTGTAAATTTCTGTCTCTGGTTGCTTACTACACTTGTGTATCTGTGACTTGATTTTTCTGATTACTGAAACGTGATTTGATTTTGAGCATGAGAAGCAAGATGGGAAGTTTTAGCCTCACTAAATCTCTCTTTTTTTCAATCAATAAGGCCCCCCTTGAGTTTTTTTCCCATACCCATTGTTTGCATATGCTTCTCCTGTGTTGCTGGCTTTGTTACTGAGGTAGTCAGCCATTTATTTCCTGTGATACTTGCCTTGGTTGGTTAAATGTCTGCCTCAAATGGTTGTATGAAGGACAGGACAATGAATAAAATAGTGGACTTGTTTGCGGTTGATGGTATTGGAGAATTTAAAAAATGTTTCCCTAAGTTTTGACTGAATTTGCTATGGAGTTTGATATTGTGTGTTTATATGCGTACATATATATGTGTGTGTGTGTGTTTTTCAACATCCACAACTGTCTCTATTCTGAAAGCCCAACATGTGCAAGTCACATCGAAATAATAGGAAAGTCATGCACATTTTACCTCATATTGGTTGAAATATTCTAGTCTAATTTATGCATAACAAAAAGTCAACATATAGAAAGAGAAAACATTTCACATAGCCCTAAAGCACAAGAAAGTTTTGAAAGCACAAGCTGTGCAATCTTCTGCTTGACTGCTAGGATCCAGAAGGGGAGCACAACTGAAAAGTGGCCAAATATTTAAGTCCACATCCAAAAGAATAAATAAATAAATAAAACCAAAAACACCTTAAGGCCTTTACTTTTCTCCACAAATTCACATGGAAATAGCCGATGTTACATATTTTTTTTGTAGTTAACTTCTCGGTTGAATTTCTTTGGTAGACTTTTTTCTTATATCTTGAGATACATTTCTCTCCAGAAGTAAGTGAGCTGACATACTTAAGCCTGTTAAAATATGGATGTGAGCAATTTCACTCCATTAACATTTAAGTAGTGCATTGAAAGTACAGTTGTACCTTACAGAGTAGTGTAACTCCTGGTATCAGAGAGCAGATGAATTATAAAATAAGTTTGGTGGCAAATGGTCCCTGAAAGGTATTCATTTGATCACATCTTCTTTTACATGATCTCTACACTGCTTAGACAAGCCAGCAGAGTTATTTTTTTAACCATCCAGAGAACAGGAAGGACAGAAATCTGCAAAGCGTTTTCTGTTATGCAACACGCCAGGTTGCAAACTAGTTGTTGGGTAGGTAAGCAGATCCTTCCCACTCTATTATAAAATAAGACAATTAAGCATGTGGAAAAGATGGAGGTGAGAGGAACTAGTGAGATTCTTCAAAATTAGGGAATAGAGAAAATGAAACAAGGATTTCTACTGTATGTGAGCTGTACCTCAGCATCTATTACTAAAAGTATGTTTCAAGTAAGCAATAAAATTTTTGTTTAGGAAGGTTGGTATTGTATTTTAGATGCTTACTGAAAAAAAAAAAAAAAGTGTAGTGCTTCTATAGAAAGAGAATCATCTTTGAGAAGGATGACTATAGCCACAACTTGCTTTTGCTTTTTGCAATGAGGGAAAGGAAGACTAGAGACTATGTAAAATCCCTGAAAGTCTTATCTGAGAAGAGCTTAAATGCTATACTGATGTGAGTACTATTGAAAATTCTTGGGAAAGTTTTATTTACTTATTTATCAGTCTCTAAATGTTTGTCTTCATAAAACAGGATGAAATAAGAACAACCCCTTCATACATCATGGTTTCTGTTCCCTTTTCTAATGTAAGGCAGTGTTGAAAGAGGCAGCATCAAACTGAAAGTGTCACATTTCTCTGTGTAGGTCACCTTATTCATTATTTGCAAAAACTGATCAGTATGTATTCCTGACAAAATGCTGTTTACATCTAAACGTTACTAAGAGAATAGGAAAGCAACTATAGAGAGTGTATGAGCCTGAAAGGCATGAAATAATGAATAAATTGGATTTTAGTTTCATCTAATAACAAATTGAGGTTTCTTTCTCTCAGTAGGGAGTATAGAATATGAAGGATCTGCTCCTTGTTCAGAAAAGCAACATGTTAAATCTTAACATATCAAAGTATTTCTTCCCTTCTCTACTTCATATAATACTTCTGAAGTGTTTGGCTTATTTTTGTATCAGTGAAATTACAAACTAGATGGTAAAGCAATCAAAGGTTGAAGTGTGCTCTTGAGTATGCACATATTGGCCCTGCAGGGGTAGGTGGAAGTTTCTTATACAAATACAGTGACTGTATTTAGTTCACAGTATGTAAATGGACTGTTGAGAAGAGTTTCGTGTTGCACCCTGGTGCCCTTTAATGTATGCATGCTGTGATGCTCGTTTGCTGTGCCACAGTCCTGTTGTATCTCTGAGGATTTCTCCATGGCCTTCATCAGAGGATGAAGAAAAGCAGAATATGCAAAATAAATGCAGTGGGATGTTTTCAAAATGACTAAGAAATAAATTAAGCAATCAGCATTTCACCTGCTATACTAAGTGGATGCTATTAGTAAACACTAGAGGGTAGGTTTTCAGCATATAAGGACTCAGGGTTAGCAGCAAGCTTTGATAATGATGTGAATTGCTTGTTAAATTCCCTGCATGCCTTACTGAGAATTAGCTAGTAGTTGTATGGGACTTAAGATCAGCTAAAGCTGTCTGCAACTCAAAGTTTTCATTTCCCAAAGTTGCAAATACTTTTTCTTTTGGCTTATAAATCCGTAGACACTCTGCTCTGTTATTATACATGCAAATTGACTCTAACTGGATCATTTTGCGTCATTCTGAGCTGATGAGAAAAGCCCCACGCTAACCATATGTTATACTAGCTCTGTAAAGGGAGCAATGGGATATTTTGTACTTTTTCATGTCTGTCACTGGATACGTAGCTTTTTTTTTTTTTTTCTTAAACTGTATATTTAGGCACACAAGGAGAACTGGATTTACAGTCTCTGTATCCTGAGACACAGCACTTGTAAGCTGAAGACAGAAGAAAAAAAAAAAGGGAAACAAACTATGTAACTGTAAAGGTCCAAAAAATTCTCAAAAGCTGGAAATTCATCATAAAATCATTTTTTCTAGTAGTCATGAAAATGAAACATTTACATTTTTTCTTTCTAATTTTCCTTGCTCTGCTTAAATGAAGGATAGTCTATGAGATTTATCTTTGTCAGCATTTACGCTAAAGAGCAGTATAAGTAGCTTGAAACAATTTCAGTAGTCTTTACTTGCTACTCTCATTTTACTGAGAGAGTGTTCCCTGTGGTTTTCTCTCATGAGACTGACCAAGTTTTCCCCATTCAAAAGTAGTCCTTGCAGTTCTGTGTACATTTTTTTTTTTTACCACATGTTGTTAATTGGCTTTCTGGTAGTTAATTTGAAAGATACAATGAGTATTATTATGCAATTAGAGATTTACTTTTTTTTTTTTTCTTAAGAAAGAAAAGTTTTGGGGCTTTGTGAAAATGAGGAAAAGTTGCCACTCTGGCTTTATCAAGCTGGGAGTAAGACTGTGGAGATTGTACTTAAGGCTAATAACTGTTTGTCTATTATTTATTGCTTTGCAGATGATAGTCAACATTTTTGTAGCTCTTCTAAGACTTGTTAAAGATTTTAATACTATTTATTAATCAAAATCTTGCATATACTGTATATGGTTTTGATAATAGAGATTTAAAGAAATGTTTAAGAACAAAAAGGAATTATTTCCCTTTTTTCATTATGGACTTTGTTATAGCTAAATATATTATAAATTGAAATGGAACATTAGAAAAGCTATCCCTAACTCATAAAAACGTTAAGAACTGTAGCAATTGAGCAAGAATTGGCATCTTTTGCATAAATTTTAACTAGGGTCTATGGTGTAGTTAGGATCAAAATGAGCTAGCTTATATGATTTTTGGAGAGTTAATAGGATGTGAAATACTTAATGGAGTAAACATGGAGAAAAGTTTTTCAGAATCAGAAAGAACCTGAGATGACCTACACCTGGAGAAGGTGTAGAAACAATGTTCCTTTGGTAATTTCAGTCTGTTTTCCTAGAGAAACAAGATTTTTGCAGTCATATGGTATTTGTCTCTGATAATTTTTAGATGTGTTTCAGCCATACTCATCTATTTTGGCTGTTTGACAGTGTGATAAAGGTCTCAGAGACAAAACAGCATTAAAATAAGTAGGTGGATAACACGCTCAAACGAGACAGATGCTGCATTACTTTATTATCCAGTAAATATAAAATAAATGTCCTAGGCTTGGAAAGAGGTTCAGTTGGGGCTTACATCTTCAATAAACAGCAAGGTCATTCAACCACAGGCACAAATCTATAGGATACCAAGCTTCACTGGATTAGATGCTAGAGTTCATTGGATTGCTGTTTGTTTGTTTGGAAATAGGACTTAGTAAGACTTTCCTATGAAGATGTTTTCCTTACTGGTTCACAGGCAATTTATGTTTATATCAATTAGATATCAGTTCTGCTGCCTGCTTAACCTTTTTTCTTAAATCAAAGTATTATCATGATATATCAAGCCTCCTAGACTTCAGGGAGTGTAGGGGCAAGCAGACCAAAGGGTGGGTGTATGCAGGGAGAAAGAGAATCTGAGCATGAGAAAAGAGGGCAGTGGAAATTTTTCCGCGTAGAGATGTGTCATTGTAGATCTCATATATTGGATTGATACAACTCATAGTATACAGTAACAAACGTCGACCAATGTAGTTGGTGCTGCTTCTTGGATGCTTCGTATTTAAGGAACATAGCATTTACTACCTGGTATAAAAAGAGCCAGAGGGTGTTTTTTTTTTTCTCCTCTCCTCTCCCCTCCCCTCCCCTCCTCTCCTCTTTCCCTACTTCCCTATTTTTCTCATTTTCCTGTGGTGTTTTTTGTTGTTGCTTTATTTTGTCTGTTTGTTTCATTTGATTGTTAGGTGTGTGCTCACTTATCCCTAGGAACAAATAATTTGTTTGCAACTGTCAGAAAAAGCCAGTCTCTCGGCTGAGGGTGAGGGGAGAAAGGGGAGGGAGATTGCAGTGCCAGTGCTCTCTGGGATGGTGGCCCGTAAGTTCCTTAAAGGTTAATTTGAGGAGTTCAGTAAAATGCAATTGAGGATTAACTGGGTGTAGTGTTAATAATATGGCCTCTGAATGCTAACAAATGAAGTGCACGGTGATCAATACTGGAAGGGAAAGAATACCAATTTGTTCAAGAAATGTGAATAAGACTGCATTTTTAAGAGGATGCCTGTCATCTTGCTGCTTTCTGCCAGGAAGGTAATTTGCATGGCTGGGGCTATGCAGAAATGCTAAGTTTCTGTTAAATCTTTATTAAAAAAAAAAAAAAAAAAAGTTTAAAAGAAAATTTAAGTGGTTGATGATAAGAAGAGTAATGTGGTTATAACATTGTTGTGGTTTAACCCGGCTGGCAGCTAAACACCACACAGCCGTTCGCTCACCCTCCCCCCTCCCTCTCTGGGATGGGGGAGAGAAACGGGAAAGTGAAGCCTGTGAGTTGAGATAAAGACAGTTTATTAAGACAGGAAAATAATAATAACAATAATAATAATAATAGTGATAATGATAATAGTATTAACAATAATAATGTGTAAGAAAACAAGTGATGCACAATGCAATTGCTCACCACCCGCTGACCGATGCCCAGCCTATTCCCGAGCAGCCGGCCCCCCCACACCGGCCAGCCTCCCCTATATATTGTTTAGCATGACGTCAGATGGTATGGAATACCCCTTTGGCCAGTTTGGGTCAGCTGTCCTGGGTCTGTCCCCTCCCAGCTCCTGCTGCACCCCCAGCCTGCTCGCTGGCAGGACAGAGCAAGAAGCCGAAAAGTCCTTGGCCTGGTGTAAACACTGCTCTGCAACAATTAAAACATCAGCATGTTATCAGCGCTCTTCTCATCCTAATCCAAAACATAGCACCCTACCAGCTACTATGAGCTACTTAACTCTGTCCTAACTGGAACCAGGACAAACATACATGTGATCAAGAGTTTAATTGATTGGGAATCTGAGTCAAATCATCACGTTAACTATAGATCATCAGCAGAACATGCAGTTGTGGGTGTTTTGACATCATCCCTTAAGTAAATAAACCTTTGCAGAAGGTTTCTTTCACAAGCTTCTTTCTAATAATTTTAAAGGATATGGGCCAGGGTTGGTAGCACTAGCCTATCCACGTTACAGATAAATTCATTAACTGCTGAGATTACTTACGATTAATGATAAGCGATTTTTCTTTATGTAACTTAATATTTACTAGTTTCTCAATATTTTTATTTTGGCTGAATAATCACTTTTTGTATAATCTGGGTAAACATTTTTTGTTCTTTTATGTCAAAATAATATTAATAGCAATAATAATAAATCTAGACTCCCCGAAACTCACCAAAGGCTTTAATGAATTTGATATTTTTCTAATTAAATAATTTTACTAGAAACTTCCTTGTCAGTTGTAATGACGATCAGTAGCTTTTTCACTTGTTCTTTATTTTCCAAGAACAAAAGCAAAGAAAAAGTGTTTCAGGGGAACAATTTCAAATATTGAAATATATGTTTGCATTAAATTATTTTTTCCTTATATAAGATGTTGTGACTATACCTGTATTAGCTCCAGGGGGATTAAACTGAGTGAAAAAAGAAAATGTCATTTGGGAAGCATCATTTGCATTTTCAGGATTGCTTAATAAGTATTTTGTGTTAACAAGCACACTTTAGTCATTCCATAGGAGTTTAAGAGCCATTAATGGTGGTGTCATTCCCAGAATAATCATAAATATTTAGAACCTTGTAGTGAGTTTAATCAGTTAAAATATACATTCTCCATAGTTAATATGCTGCCCCCAGAATACGTTTTTCAACTATCAGACAAACTATTTTTTCTTCAATGCTGTTAATCAGCTTAGAAGAGGTAGCTTTTAATTATTTAATTAAGATGTTTTTATGGAATATGGGATTAACTTAATTCACATTTTAAGCTAGTTAAATAACCTTATAGACATGACTAAATGAGTTACATTGAATATCTGCTGTTCAAATAAATAATACAAGCCTCTTCATGAATGACATCTAATCCCTGTAATTATGTTCTGTTAGGATTCCCTCTGAAATATTTCTTTCATTATATGTTAAAAGACCAGTTCGTGTGCCATTCACTTAATATATTGTAGTGGAGCACCTCCTAGAAAAAATTGTTGATAGACATTGATTGTTATAGGTGTGAATGTTCTTGGTGTATTGGCTTTTGTTTTGTGAAACATTTATTATAAAGCAATCAAATCTACCACAGTGGAAACAGAAGTTTTCCAATTCTAATATCAAATTCCAGACAAATTCTGAAATAATTTTTTAAAAGTTCAAGTTATTTTTCTGAAAATTACACATTAAAAATAAAATTAATGTGACAAATAGCAATATTCCATTCCTAACATTGAGTTACATTGTTCAGAAATAAGTTAAATGTACCTTTATAGTTCCATTAATTCAGGGTCTGATACCCATGAATAATTGGTGGTCAGCATTGGGCTCTGGGAATTGCTGGATTTGATGATTAAAGAACTGATTTAGCAAAATATTTGAAGGTGTTCATAATTTTGAACACACGAATACCTATAGACTTTTGTTGTGAATGCCTTGTCCACGCTTGGAAAAGTCACTCTTAAGTTTACATGTGATAGTACCTTTTTGAGTCTGAGGCATATATAATCAATTTTTTTACAATAAAAGGTAAAATTATTTTGAGATAAAATATAACTTTTATTACCTGCATTTGTGTTCAATGAATGATCAAATTAATTCAAATGAGCCAAAAGCCCTAAGGATTAAACTACAACACTTTGTTTCAAATAATGGCAATATATGGTACTGGTGAGTCACAGTGCATTGGATGCTTCTCATTTGCACTCAGTTTAGTTTTGGTATTTTAAATAACACTACGTTTGAAAAATCCCTTTCTTTAATATCTGATGGTGTCACTGTTTCACAGACAAGAAGAGAATAGCCTTACTGGGACGAGAACACCCATTCCCATAGTTACTGTCTTTTAACCTACCAAGATTTTAACCTCCCAACCTTGTCATGATTTTTTTTTTTCCTTTCCAGTAATGCTAATAACTTTTTCAGCTGATTTGCTTGCAATGGTTTATGTTATGGAAAGAAAACTGGACTTGGGAAGCTGTCTGTGGAGCGCTGGTAGTTGGAACTGTGTGAGCAGGTGGGGTCATTTAATGTGAAAGAATGCAAAGAGGAACAGGAGGAATCATAAGTATGGCAGTTACTGATCAAAGTAGGCAGTTTCTATCATCGTAGATATGTCACTTCTTGGTCCTTTCACAGTCTTTTAAAGGCTTTGGCTGTATAATCTTCTGTTCCAAGATAGACTTCATAGGTTGTTCAGTAGCTGTTTGCAATTCCAGATTATCTTTGAAGCAAGCACGTATTGACCTTGAACTGACAAAGATATTCTTATTAGTACAAAGAGCATGTTCCATGCTCTGTTTCTGCATAGTGATTGCGTGAAATGTGAAAACCCTTGGGATGTTGAGTGAACAAGGCTGTATTCTTCTGCAGTTTACCTTTCTCATCATGAAGTTGATCAGTGAGCTGTAACGGAGAGAAAAAGGATAGGAGCATGAGGGAGAAAATCCACTTACAGAGATTAGCCTCGATACGCATTGATTTAACACAACAATAAGAGCTTTTAAGAGAGGCTATACAGCAAAACAATAGATTTTCCATTTTATTACAATATGAAGAGAAAAAGAACTTATAAAAATAGTTATATAAATTAAATTAGATAGCCAGGAGAGAAAATTATATATAACAAGGAGAAAAATATTGCTTTGTTTGTTTTCAAAAGAAGCAGAAGTAAATTTATGGAAATTGCTTCTATTTTCCAGCTCCAGTAGCTTTCACAGAAAATTCCATTAAAGAAAGATAAAAACTAAATATATGTTTTGTATAAATGTGTGACTCTTCCAAAGATGAAGAAATTATTGGAAGAATCTGAAGTTAGATATTGCTTTTTTCTTTTTCTTTTCTGTTTCCTTTTTCCTTGAGGGAGCTGGGAATTATTCCTCTTGAATGTCCACAGCTGTGGTGGGTGAAATATTAGTTTCACCTTACCATTCTTATTTAGAAAAGTATTTTGAGAATTATGCACTGTATTGCTTTTTTTTTGTTTGTTTTTGTTACAGTATTTTGAGAAGTATCTTACTCATTCCTTTGTTGAGCCTTGTTTTTCTGCAGCACCATGGACAAAGGCCTTCTTCCACCTTCAGTTTGCTCTTTAACTTCACTTAATCAGCAAGCTATTTAAAGCTCCAGAAGATGGGTTTGCATGAATACAGCGAGAATCTAGTAACAAAGCAATCTGTATTAGTCTGCCTAGATTCTGATAGTGACTCATTGCCCTCTGGCACATCTATGGCATTGCTCACTATTAGCCAGCTCTTGACTTTTGGCTGGAAGGCACTGATAGTCTAACCGTCTGTAGATGGGTGAAGAAGTGGGATATTCACAGCTTTGCACTCCCATGAGTCCTGCAGAATATAGTCTGCAAATTCTTCCTGCAGGATAAGTCTTGCAGGATTTGTTGTGCTGCAGAATGTTTATGCAGTAGTTTCATCTGGGTGGAGGAAGAAAACTATGGAAGTATTGATATTGTAAGACATCATATGATAAGGCTCTGGTGGTACTTGCAAGTCTGTGGAATTAATCCAGCCATTAGTTGCATTATACTTCAAAAGCCCAGTCCAAAGATCTGCCAAGGTAATGCAAGGACTGTCTTAAGGATGCTTTGAAATTAGGTCTTAAAGTACATTGACATTAAAGGTTTCAGGTTGAAAAATAATAGTTCTATCAAAGTACATGCCTGTCAAAGATCTAGCTAGCTTTTAGTATATCGACAAACTTCCCAAATTTTATTATAAACACATTTGTTCTCTATGTAGATTTTAATTTACCTTGTTTATGCATGCTGTACATAAGCAAGAGTTGAAAATGCATTATTAAAGCTGGACTTTGTCCATACTTTCCCATTTCATTGCTATTTCTGGAAGTCACAAACCTAACACATTAGTGGTCAGGTAATGTAATAAATGGATTAATTTGCTGTAGAGAATGTTTTCTGGTATTTTTTAGAAATATGATAACTTGTTTTAGTTAAAAGATTGTAACCCCAAAAGACCCTTTACAATGTTTAGTCACAGTTTCTTGAAGTGCTAGCTACAAAGCATGAGTTTACTTGTATTAAGCAAGTGATACATACCATATTTTAATATTGGTAAAATCTGATGACCATGGAAACAGACATAATTACATGAACTAACATTTATTAATGACATAATATAAGAGAAAAGACAAAGTTGGTGTCACCTGTGTGTCAACTGCTTTGCCATTCTGACACAATATACACCTAATTGAAGTGTCAGTATTACTTAGTGCCTTAAAAGAATCTCCATACGCTCGCTCTACTTAACGACAGTCAAAAAGGTAATTGAAATGGACACAATTTCTTTATATCTGTGTGCTTTGCTATATTTCAATTATTGTACTTTCCCTGAGACTACTTGTATCAGCTTAAGCAATTTGAGTATAAAGGAAACAACAGAAATAGGCCAATACATATTTAATTTTGACCTATAGCCTCCTTCATGGAATTTAATTCTCTTATGCTTTCAAATTAATGGTAATTTATCTGAATAAAGAATCAAATTAAACATGCCAGCAATGCATTTATTACTAACCAAAGTATTAATTTTACAAAACTAAGGTTCCTGATTTTGCACCTTTATTTATATGAAGATGTTTGTACTCAGACACTTGTATAGGCCTCTGTTTACATGAGGTAATGCATCTAATTGCACGCACCCTGAAATCAGCAGGATAACCAGTGCATACCATCTCCCTTTTAACTCATGGTTTCTTTTTTTCTTTTAAAGGAGTAAGTGGCACAGTTCTGTTGCATGAGCTAGACTCCACAAATAATTTGCCCTGAAGCAGATCCACCGATAAATTTGATGTATGAGAAGCTTTGATGATAAATCAAGCTTTAGAGACACTTTCATTAAAAGAGCATGGCAAGTTGTACAATCAAGTTTCTCGTCTAGGATGGAAAACATCTACAGATATCCCTTCTTAGAATACCTATTCACCTTTAGAACACCCCCTAAATAGTCTCACCAGTTCTTTTTTCTAAAGTTGTGCCATTGGATGAACTGTAAGGGCCATGATCTTTTCTTTCCTATAGTTTCTTGTCATTTGTAATGCCTTGAACTGAGGCTTGAAATCTCTGAGGCAAAGGCCAGATTTTTGTTCTAACGAAGTCTGTGAATAGAGTTTCTGATGGTTAAATAGTACCAGCAAAGCATTGGAAAGCTGTCCTGCTGGAATTAAGGTAGCTTTGTGATTGAGTCAAACTCATTTACTTTAAGATTTCTGATACAGACTAATAACATATTCCTCTCACCTCATCAGCCAGTCAAGAACAGCTCAAAGGTAGTTGTTCTTTAATACAGAAAACTATTTTTAGAAGTAAGATTTTCTCTCAGCAGATGAGCAGTCTACTGATGGCTTCAAAATTCAGTCTGAATTGAGATGTGTAGAAGTTTTGCTAACATGAAGAAGTATGGCTATGATGGCTTCACATCAATTGAGAATTTTATCTCAATCTGAAACTCGTAATGGTACTCTAACTAGAAACATACTACTATCACTGCAATACTAAATGTAAAATAGTCATATTTTATTTTGAATAGCGTTAAGCACACTTTTCAATTGATGTTTAATTAATTTTCTATTTTAACATAATAGATTAATATGATTTCCTGTGTATTGTCTTACGCATCTGATTTGTTTTAAACGCTATGGTATAGATAAGTATTTCATTCAGTAAAAGTACTATGGAGTTAACAGTCTAACAACAATACAAATGATTTAATTTGGTCTGGAATGCTGTTCTGCTCTGAGTAAAATACTGCAGCTTTACTAACTATCTTAATTTAAAATAAGGAGATGAAAGTTGCTGTTGCTATGAAACACAAAATGCTTGCAATGGACAAGCTACTTATATTTAATTATGTTTATTATTTAATTAAATTTATTATAATTACTATAACTATTATATTAATTATTAATATAATATATTAATTATTTATTATATATTACATAATATGTAATTAATATATTAATTATTATATTAATTATATTAATTATATTTATTTTTATATTTAAGCAGTGTTTAAGCATATCAAGTAGATTAAGACCAGAACAGTGGAGGAGGGGGAGACTCAGCTCTGGTGACCATAATAATTTAGCTTTACAATTGGTTTGCCACATACTATGCTGATGTTAGCTAGAAGAAAAGAGATAAGATTGTGCCAGATTAACTACCTCAGTTCTTAATTTCTTTCAGCATGGATGTTGTAATTAGAAGAGAAATTCACAGTATTTTCATATTTTAGAGGTTATAATACACAGAATGCTTATGCTATGAATATTTCTTTGTTTTTGAGGAGAGTAGGTTGAAATGACAAAAGTTGGGAAATTGATGAGGCAATGTAGCTGAAAATTTCTGAGAAAAGTTTGTTCTCTTTCTCTGTTGAAAAAGAATGTGGTTTCTCTTAATCTTTTGACATCACAAAGACAGGGAATGAAGTTGGTATCTCTTTCAATTCTGATTGAATTGAATTGATATATGCTAGTGGTTATTGAAGAAAACTTCTAACTGGGCCTGGCAATATATGAAGTTTTTCTTATCAGTATACAGAGGAGGATCACAGACTCTGCTTGTGCTTTCCCAAGCTACCATTTCACTAGGGCTTGATGGAAACCTGGGGAGGTGCCCTGCTAAACCTTCTGTTCACAAACAGTGACGGACTGGTGGGAGATGTGGTTGTCGGGAGCTGTCTTGGGCAGAGTGACCACGAAATGGTAGAGTTCTCTATTCTTGGCGAAGTCAGGAAGGGGACCAGTAAAACCACTGTCTTGGACTTTCGGAGGGCTGACTTTGAGCTGTTCAGGACACTGGTTGGCAGAGTCCGTTGGGAGGTGGTTCTGAAGGGCAGAGGAGTCCAGGAAGGCTGGGCGCTCTTCAAGAAGGAAATCTTAATGGCTCAGGAGCAGTCTGTCCCCACATGCCCAAAGACAAGGCTTAATGCCTTCTTTGCCTCAGTCTTTAGTGGCAAAACCACTTGTTCTCTGGATACCCAGTACCCTGAGCTGCTGGAAGGGGATGGGGAGCAGGATGTGGCCTTCGCTATCCATGAGGAAATGGTTGGCGACCTGCTACAGCACTTGGATGTACGCAAGTCGATGGGGTCGGATGGGATCCTCCCGGGGGTACTGAGAGAACTGGCGGAGGAGCTGCCAAGCTGCTTTCCATCATTTATCAGCAGTCCTGGCTATCAGGGGAGGTCCCAGTCGACTGGCGGCTAGCAAATGTGACACCCATCTACAAGAAGGGTTGGAGGGTAGACCCAGGGAACTATAGGCCTGTTAGTTTGACCTCAGTGCCAGGGAAGCTCATGGAGCAGATTGTCTTGAGTGTCATCACGCGGCACTTGCAGGGCAAGCAGGCGATCAGGCCCAGTCAGCATGGGTTTATGAAAGGCAGGTCCTGCTTGATGAACCTGATCTCCTTCTATGACAAAGTGACATGCTTAGTGGATGAGGGAAAGGCTGTGGATGTGGTCTACCTTGACTTCAGTAAGGCTTTTGACACCGTTTCCCACAACATTCTCCTCAAGAAACCGGCTGCTCATGGCTTGGACTGGCGTACGCTTTGTTGGGTTGAAAACTGGCTTGAGAGCCGGGCCCAAAGAGTTGTGGTGAATGGAGTCAAATCCAGTTGGAGGCCGGTCACTAGTGGAGTCCTCCAGGGCTCAGTACTAGGGCCAGTCCTCTTTAACATCTTTATCAATGATCTGGATGAGGGGATCGAGTGCACCCTCAGTAAGTTTGCAGACGACACCAAGTTAGGTGCGTGTGTCAGTCTGCTCGAGGGTAGGAAAGCTCTGCAGGAGGATCTGGATAGGCTGGACCGATGGGCTGAGGTCAACTGTATGAAATTCAACAAGGCCAAGTGCCGGGTCCTGCACCTGGGCCACAACAACCCCAAGCAGAGCTACAGGCTGGGAGATGAGTGGCTGGAAAGCTGCCTGGCAGAGAAGGACCTGGGAGTATTGGTTGATAGTCGGCTGAATATAAGCCAGCAGTGTGCCCAGGTGGCCGAGAAGGCCAACAGCATCCAGGCTTGTATAAGAAGCAGTGTGGCCAGCAGGTCTAGGGAAGTGATTGTCCCCCTGTACTCAGCTCTGGTGAGGCCGCACCTCAAGTACTGTGTTCAGTTTTGGGCCCCTCGCTACAAGAAGGACATGGAGGTGCTCGAGAGAGTCCAGAGAAGGGTGACGAAGCTGGTGAGGGGCCTGGAGAACAAGTCTTATGAGGAGCGGCTGAGGGAGCTGGGATTGTTCAGCCTGGAGAAGAGGAGGCTCAGGGGTGACCTTATTGCTCTCTCCAGGTACCTTAAAGGAGGCTGTAGCGAAGTAGGGGTTGGTCTATTCTCCTACGTGCCTGGTGATGGGACTAGGGGGAATGGGCTAAAGTTGTGCCAGGGGAGGTTTAGGTTGGATATTAGGAAGAACTTTACTGAAAGGGTTGTTAGGCATTGGAATGGGCTGCCCAAGGAAGTGGCTGAGTCGCCATCCCTGGAGGTCTTTAAGAGACATTTAGATGTAGAGTTTAGTGATATGGTTTAGTGGAGGACTTGTTAGTGTTAGGTCAGAGGTTGGACTGGGTGATCTTGGAGGTCTCTTCCAACCTAGACGATTCTGTGAAAAGTAGGTAAGGGCTGAATTTGGACAGAATCTGGGTATTTCCCAGACTAATGGTGTTGAAAAAACATAAAAGAGTCACCAATATTACAATATATTTTACTTTTTTTTTTTTTTCAAATCCATATTGGTATTTCTTTCTAATGATTTTTTTGTGTGTGTGTGTGTCAGGGAGGAAGACATTCTGCCTATTAGGCAAATGTTTCATAGTAAAACAAGGGTAGCCTGATTCTCAGAGGAACTAAGAAAGTTCAGGTCCTATTTAGGGTCATTCAGTTTCCAGATTCAATTTCCATGCAGGGAATGGAGTCAGGAGTTAACAGACCTACTACTTCCATACGTTAATACTTTGTATCTTAAAAACATGAGACTGTTGGTGATTTTGATTTTTACAATAGTTCTGCAAGGTAATACTTTCGTTTCCCAAGAAGATAAATTCTGGTAAACAGAATTGATTTATCCATGGCCTTAAAAAAAAGTATTGGATGAAGCAGTGATAAATTGTGCAACTGCTGGTTCTCAGCCCTAATAATGGGTGCTTTTACATTAAAATAAAATAATCTTGGAAATGCATCCTCTGTATTTAACCATAGCGTTCATGCATATACGGACTGTCCCTTTATAAGTACTCTGTTGTAACAGCAAGAAGTTACAAATAGTGTCATAAGAGTTTTTGAGTTTTGCATTACATTGCATCTGGATATCGGTAACTAGTTTACAAAAATTACAGAGTTGTTTCTCTTCTGTGTGCTGTGGGCCTTCGCATTATGCAGGTGGACAAATAAAGGAACACAGTGTTGATGACATGCTAAAATTCTCAGAAGATGAGTAGAGCTAAGGAAGATAAGTAAGCTAAGGAAGGAAAAGACATCTGACTGTGCTAAGCCATAATGTCAGAACTTTACTTCCTTTCTGCAGAAGATGAGAAGAAAAAAAGTCTGTGCTGTTTTGAGACCTGGTAGATATGTTGAGTGTAATGAATGAGGAAATCCCTAGTTAGCAACCTAAGCCCAATCATTAGTCTGAAGATATTATACAGAGTTGATGAGTCTGTTGTTCTGTACTGTCTGGAAGAAGTTGAAGTACAAAATGGAAGTCATTTGTATCCCCTGTGGGAATGCAGCCCCTGCTGCAGCTTTCAGATGATAGATCATTTTTTAATTAATTTTTCCTACTGCTCTATTTTTTCTTTTCACCTAAAAATTTTCTATTAACTTTAATTAACTTTGCCAGCCTTGCAAACATATTTGTAAATCAGCAAAAGGCATGCTGGTTCAGAGAACAAGGTTCCTCAAACTTGGATATGAACAGATCAGTAGTTCTGACAGATTACTACTAAGGGTGCTCTCTAAAAAAAAAAAAAAAAAACGAATATCCGAGGCCTGAACCAAGGGAAAATAAAGTCTGAAACTGGTGGTTTTCTAGCCAGCATAAGAAGAAAATCTTGTAGATGCCTATGAAACTCCCTGGTTGTGTTTGTGGTGGTTAATGGTATTCCTGTGTCCCTGCTTTAACTCTTCTTTAGATTTAAGTGTTGCACTTTGGGCAAAGGAAGAAGACATGGAATCATGAAGAAAACAGCCTATATATTTATTTGGCATAAGAAGAGGAGGGATATATATTTTTTTCACTCATAAAAATCCATGTACACCTCAAGCAAATTAGGTATGTGAATAAGAGCAGCAGATAAGAATCGACCTCGTTAGTGTCACAAAGGTGCTTCTTAAATGAAGACCTATCACTCATTAGCAGTTGTAGTGAGTTCTGGGATGGTCTACAAATAAGAGTCACCATTCTCGGAGAGTTCTCCGCAAGCACCCAACAATCCTTGTTTACTGAGACTAGATTCACAGTGCATGAGTCGGGCAAACGTGACTTGACTCTTAGGCTGTAAGCTCTTTGGAACACATCTGTGATGTGCAGACTCTGGCACAGTGGGACTTTGGGATGGTTGGAGTCTAGGCACAATCACAAATAGAAATGTTTACTAAAACCTGTATGATGTTTCCAGAAGTTGGTTACTGCCACTGGAACTTTGTTGATGAGGCAAAGACCACTGTAAACATTGACTTCTAATAGGAAAAGTGAAGTGCTTCACTGTAACTTTTGCTAGTTTTTTTGTTTTCCTGAGACAGATTACTAAGAACTGTTCAAATTATCACTTTGTTACATGTGTGATGAATACTTCTCCAGCAAACCAAGCAGCATGACACACCATTCCCCTGTCAAACAGGAGTGTGTGGTTGGCCTGAGCTGTGTTGATATGAATCTAATTTTCAGTTTGCGAGAGTTTACATCCTTGGGCTGACATTTGTTTCAGAACAGATCACACTTCAGAAGAAGGAAAGTTAGGGCAATTTAAGCAGCCATTTAAAAAATCCAAACATCAGTAAATAAAGTATGAGCTACAGAGATGTTTTTTCAGAAACTTGAAAACATTTCATTAGCTATTTTTTTTGAGAGCTCTGGCTGTTTTGGGATAAAAGTAGAGTGTTATAGACAAAATAAATAAGAAAATGTTAATCCAGGTCCATAGGAGAAAACTTTGAATGATTGGTATAGCGTTCAGGTCTTTTCTTTTATTAACCATTACTCGTATGAGGCCAGCAGGATTTAACTTGCAGTGTCATTAACTCCATAGGTTGTGTGTTTCATAAAGCTGTGCAGCTGTGTATGGCACATGAAAGGATAATAATATGCATACAATATTTAGCAGCAGAAAAGAAAAACAAAATACATATTTCCTTTGTAATCCTAATGGAACACTTCCTTTTTTTATGCAAAGCATCAGGGAGCGTATATTCACAATGTGTATTACAGAAGCTTACATTTCCCATTAATTATTTTGTAACTGAGTTTCTTTCAACATCAGACATAAAAGTGAAGGGCTTTTTGTTTTTGCATTAATTGCTGTCTTTGTGATAAAGCACTTTTTGCTCCTGTGGCTGATAAAATAATCAGCATTAGGGTATGTATACGAATATTCCCTTAGGGTTCACTTCAAAGACTATAAATGAGGCAGATTTTCATACGCATGAAGAATTGGTTTAGTACTGTGTGACATGTTGTTTGATAAACACTTCTGAGGCATACCTTATAGTATGCAACATACAAACAAAGTAGTATGTCTTTTTAAATTAGAATTATTATTATTGTTTTATATTTTATTTATAGTTTATTTTTATATTTTATATTTTATATATTTTATATATTTTATATTTTTTATATTTATTTATATTTTTGTTTTAATCAGGAAAACATTTTTTTCATCAACACATCACAATAGAAGATCATTATAACCTAGACATTTTAAACCTTCTGCAGGTTGGTTATATTCTCATTCTTTTTGGAGCACAAAGATGTGATTTTATTTATGTTTTTTTTTAAGCTCACACAGGTATAGACTGCCATTGTTATACCCCTGCTTATACACAGGGGAGCTTCATTGTGGATTGAGATCAGAAAGGAGCCAAATCTGGCATCCCTAACCAAAGCTTCCTATGATAAATAATCCAGAAATATTTGTCTGGTAGCACTGGTTTGAAAATAAGCATTCATGCTTATAAAATGTCTCTGTATTTATGATTTTGGTAATCAGTCTGAACTTTGTACACAATACAATTAATAAAAAAAAAATTGGGTATTCGATACATGGCTAGATATGTCTTGGTCATAGATCAAAACTTCTTCTGAAGCACTTAATCATCTTGTACAAAGTAAATGTTGATGGATGTTGCTAGTACAATAGCATGTAGCAATTGTAGTTCAACACTGAAACAAAAAATCACACGGGTTTATGTTAATCAGAAAGCAGATTAAATATCAGCCATCCTTTGCCCTTACAGCATTTGCAGAACTCTTGGTAAGATCAGTAGGGAATTTGTAGGAAAAAACAAACAAACAAACAAAAGTTATCTGCTACATCTAAATCCTTATGCATTGCCCCTTAAAAGCCTATTTTATTATGGAACTAATGCAGAGTGCATGATGTGGAAAGGAAAGTAAAAGGTCAGTAAGAAGAGCTACCTCCTTGCAACATGGGCTTTTTATCAGCTAAATAGTGATGTGAATTTGCTGGATTTGAAATGCCTTTTTTTTTTTTTTTTTTTTACAACAACACTGACTGATCAGGCTATTCCTGAGCACACCTGGGCACACCTGAGGGACATATAATTCTAGATTAATAGGACTTTTATTTGTGTACCTACAACTTTGCATGTACAAATTGCTCCTTGCTCACTATAGCAAAAGGATTTTTGATGGTAGGATTGCTACTTGCTGACCATCTATGTAATTTAATCTGGTTATCTTTTTATATGGTATGCGTTGATTCCCAATCTCAAATTCAGGACACTGAGAAGGAAGAGACCAATTCCTGAGCATCTGAGTTCTCTGTTATGCTCTTCTACAGACTTCCTTTATAATCTTGAGTAAATTGTTTATTTTGTTTCTCACTTATTTATACTGTTCTTCAAAAGATGAAGATCCAGCAGGGCATTTTTGTTTCTGTATTACATAGGGGGGATGGTATGTCAGGTAAAGTGTTCTTTATTATAGGCTGTCTCTAGTACCAGTTCTTGTCCTTCTGTCTTTCTCCACAAGGTCTCTTTTTCCTGTGGCTTTCAGCACAAGATTGCTTTCATTTCTTCAGACTTTGGTGTAGTATTTGTAACTGATGTAGTTTTTCAATCAAACTTGATGCCTTCTTTTTTGAAGATATGACCAAAGTAACTTGCTTGCTCTATACTGATTGACACTGCGTGTGAAAATTTTGAGATCGTGTTCTTGTTTCATTAGGCTTTTGTCATTTTCTTTGCTCCTGCCATGTATTGTATTGTCACTAAGGATGAGTTTGATTCCTGTCCCTTCTGTTAGTATTATATGTACCATTTTCCAAAACAATTTCAGTGTCAAAGGGGATCTACCCTTGAAGAGGTGATTTTTCAAATAATGCTAAAATAGTTTGGTGTTTTGCTGGTATTTATGAACTTGCAGTACATTGTGTGCACTGGTGACAGAGAGCCTCCAGATGATGGAATCTGGGGCTTGTAGGCTTTCATGTTCCAGTACTGTTTCTTTGTTTGAACCAAGGGTTCTGTAAATATATGAACTGCCTGGGTATTTTCTTTTACAGTCTAATTGCTTAGCTAATCCATTCTGATAATCCTTCCATCTTTTTAACGCTGCTGAACTGTGCCATACTGTGGAGCTCTTTATTTGCCTTAGCCCTTCTTGTTAATCTTGAGAGCGTGATCCTTAGTACGTCTCAATCAAATGGTCTTTGCACTCTATATAATATTCCAGAAGACACGCTTTGCATTTGAACATATCAAGGCACACTATACTTGTCTCTCCCTCCTTAATTTTCCTCTACTGTGACATATCCTGTGATAAACTCCACTGATATTAGGTCTTTCTATCAATTTAGCAAGATTTTCTTTCCTGAATTTTTTCAAGTATTTTACTACTTAGGAAAAGATAAATACATATTTGACATTTTAAGCTTTGTGCCAGAATTTTATATTGAGTTCATATAATCATAAAATATCCTGAGTTGGAAGAGACCCACAAGGATCATCAAGTCTAGCTCCTGGCACCACACAGGAAATCCAAAAATCAGACCCTATGTCTGAGAGCGCTGTTCTAATGCTCCTTGAACTCTGGCAGGCTTGGGGTCATGACCATTTCCCTGGGAGCCTGTTCCACTCCTTTTGTACAGAGCGAAAGGGGAATATACCCAATGCAACTTCTAACAGATCTTTTCACAGCAGACCTTTTCACTGGCCTTGAGCATTGTACTGGGTTTATGTGGCAAGGGCTTGGTAGTAGGGGGCTGCAGGGGTGGCCTGTGTGAGCAGAGCCCAGAAGCTGTCCCATGTCAGATCACAGACGGCTCCAAAAGGGGAACCACAGCTGGCCAGAGCCAAGGCAGTGAGTAACACCGGTTGGGCCTCTGGAGAGCAGATTTAAGGAAGGGAAAAAAACTGCTGTGCCACAGCAGTTGGGATAGAGGAGTGTGAGAATGCAGAGGGAAGCAGCCCAGCAGATATGAAGCTCCCCTGCAGCCTGTGGAGAGGCCCCTGGTGGAGCAGGCTGTCCCCCTGCAGCCCATGGGTCCCACAGGGAGCAGATCTCCACGCTGCAGCCCGTGGAGGAGCCCCCCCGGTGGAGCGGGTGGATGTGGCCTGGAGGAGGCTGCGGCCCATGGAGAGCCCCCGTAGGAGCAGGCCCTGGGCTGGAGCTGCAGCCCGTGGAGAGGAGCTCATGCAGGAGCTCAGGGGGAGCTGCCGCCCATGGGGGACCCGTGCTGGAGAAGTTTTCTCCTGATGGATGGACCCTGTGGTATGGAGCCATGTTGGAGCAGTTCTTGAAGAGCTGCTGCCTGTGGGAAGCCCCTGCAGGATCATTTCAGGAAGGATGGCATCCCGTGGGAGGGACCCCATGTGGTGCAAGGCCAGAGAGTGACCGTGAAGGAGTGGCGGAGTTCAAGTGTTAGGGACTGACTGCAGTCTCCATTTCCCCATTGCCCTGTGCTGTTCAGAGGGAGGAGGTGGAAGAGGGTGTGTGAGGGGAAGGTGTTTTTAGTTTGTCGTCTTTGTCTCTCCCTTCTCTAGCTTGTTAGCAATAGGAAATAAAGTTTGTTAATCTCCCTATGCTGAGTCTGTTTTGCTTGTCACAGTAATTGTTGAGCTATGTCCCTGTCTTTATCCTAACCCTTGAGCCCTTTCTATAGTATTTTCTCCCCCCCACACACCATTTTTCCCTTTGAGGAGGGGAAGTGAGAGAGTGGTTGTGGTGTTCAGCTGCCCAGCAGGTTAAAACCACTACAAGCATAGACAGATAAAATCTTAACAAGGGGCGTGACAGTTAAGGGTCCAATTTTCTTCATCTCCAGGTCATTGATAAAGCTGTTACTCAGGACAGGCTGCAAGATGGACCCATGAAGATCCCAACTTCTAAGTACAGTATGAGTCACTAATCACTATTATTTGTTGATTTTCAGTGGGATTCCTTTGTGAATTATTTCACATTTAGCAGGGAGAAAACACTAAAGTCCAGGCAAAAGAAATTTCCCTTATATTTGGAAAAAAAAAAAAAAAAAAACAAAAACAAAAACAACAACAAAAAAAAACAATAAATTGTCAAAGTGAAGTTTATAAAAAAGAAGAGCTTTCCATTTTATTTTCACTGGCGATTACTTTCACTCTTCTTTCTGCATTGTATTGCAATCCTTTCAATAAATGCTCAGCACATAGACTGCTGAGATTTCTGCCCAACGTTCTGTGTATATGTTATATAAAAGGGTTCATCTAAATGAAAAGGCACTTCAAGGCAGAATTACGGTTCCATATGTATTTTGGACTCAGTTGAAATTATTTAAGCTATTTTGTGCAGCCCCTAGCTATTGTAGTACATGTAAGAAGAAAATACGATGTCACAGTGCTATCTGATGAATAATTAAGCCTGAGAGATGGTGATTTAGCATAAAATGTTTTTTTTTTTCCTTTTCCCAGATAAAGGATTAATATGATGATCTACAAAAATTTTATTTTTCTGCTTGTATTCAGAATTTCATTCTCAAATACTGTATGTATTATCTCTTCTTACCTACATTTGACCCAAGAATCCTTTGCTAGAGATGCAGTAGAGTTGGTCTGGAGAAACAATAATATATGGTACAAGCTGATGGTAATCTTTATTCTGTTGTGAGAACAGGGATTGGTGAACACAGCTACAAAGAGTGCTTTACTGGTAGTATTGAATGGAACAGATCCAGTGCACTTGAGACTTGTTCTAAATCATCGGTGAATTATTTTGGTTCTCTTGACTGCAGTATGTTGTCTAGCAGCTTCTACTTTCCTGTCTGCAATATGGCTGATTACATTAGGGTATAGGAGGGAAAGAAATTGGTTATGTATTTTTTTCTCTGAAATGTGAAATTCTGACAAAATATAAATTTTAAAATTTGATTGAAATCTCAACACAAAATTCCTCAATCTCTCTCTCTGTCAAATGCTGATGAAAAGGGACACTAGTCTTTGATGATGCAGTTTCAACAATTTGAACGGGATTGGAGTCAGTGTAAAGATAATGTGAATGGTTTTAGTATCCTTGAACTTCATCCAGTTTTACAAAATACTGTCATCTGTCTGCAAGACATTACTTAATGTAGTACTGCCTGATAGTCCTAGACCTTGTGCAGTTCATCTAGCCAAAGCACTGCATTCCTTCTCTTTTGAGGGATCTGGAACTGTTCTGGAGAGTGGGAAGAAACTGAAGGAAGCACACAGATCTCAGCTCCTTCACCTTTAGTTTACCACTCAGAGGGTCATCCTCTGCATTTTCTTGACCTGAGCAGCTTTGTTTTTTCTTCTCCAGTATTACCTTTTGTGTAGGAGGTAGATTCACTGGAAATATGTGGAGTTACCAATAAGCTATCTTACTTTCCTTCAGCTGCTACCTCAAGACTTGTCAACATGTTTCTAGTCAATTGAACCCTGATAATGAGTAGGCAAATGGAAAAGCGTAACCTTTGCTTTTTGGACTTAAGGGTTCTGTACTCTCTGTTTTGTTTTGCCAAAGTCATCTTATTTGTTTTTCTTCTTTGCCTCTCATTCCTTGTTTTCTGTTAAACAACAAAGTAAAATCTTTGGAAGAAGTCTGTCAGTATGTCGCATTCAGTCTGTTGGAGAAGAAGGGAATCAACCTAGTTATGGTCATTGGATGCTTTTTTTAAAAGAAGACTTAGAAACAATAGGAATGTTAACAAAGGTAATATTCCTTATGGTGTAGAAGAAGAGCAGAGCATCTGTTTGAGAGTACTGGTAAGGAAATGATGCTATTTTTCTCTGTAAGAACAAGTACTGCTTTCCCCAGGGCAAGGTTTTGCCTAAAAGAACTCTCAAACACTGAAATAATTTATTCTGCAGTTTGGATATTGCTGTTAACTTTACTTGCCGGGAGTCCTTTTTGTAGTAATTACTATTGCTATAGCACGCTTCTGTATATGACTTCTATCTGTTCTTGATACCAAAGCTTTGACAGTGAGTGCCTATAACATACATACAGAGTCTGGTATGTGCTTCCTCCCTCTCAGAGCTCTGTTCTTGTTCTTGCTAGTTGCAGATACTGAAGTTTCTTGTATATTCTCTTTTATTCTATCACTTTCTCTCAGAAATCTGAATTTCCCTCACTCTCCTTGTGCTCACTTCTTCATTTAATTTTGCTCTTTTGCTCTCCTCTTTTACTGTAGAGGTCTACTCTGTTCCTTGTTTCACATACAAAGAAGCAAGAACCAGCCTCTGAAAACAACAGTGCTTTCCTTTATGCCAGTTAACTCTAGCTATACCCCCAGCACCTCACATTTATCCCGTTTACAGTTAAGCTTGATCTGAATTCACACGTGCTCTGAAGCACCTTTCCTCAGATTTAATCCTTGTCCCTCCCCATCCAATGCTTTAATTTCTCGAGGTTAACTCTTGATAAGGTCTCCATTAACTTCCTAGCCAAATCTGGTACTTCCTGACCTGTCAGTTACTTTCAGCACAATTGACTCTGTTCTTTCCTTTTTTCAATTTTTTTTCCCCCTCCTTGTTCTGTTACATGTCCCAGCCAGTTTTTTTGTGGCGCTCTCAGTGGTGCATCTGTTTTTCCTCTTAATTTCTTCACTTCTTTCCCTGTTAGGGTAGAGTTTTATTCACAAACACAAATTAAGGGAGATCTATTCCGCTCCTGTCCGAACTGTTAGTCTATCCCTCATATCTCCAACTGGTGGTGTCTTATGCTTGAACTTACTGTCTTTCAGGAAGGGATTGGACTTCCTTCATAGACCTTCTTTGTGTTATTAATCATGTGGACATCAGCAACACTTTTGTGAATCTGACTTCCTTCTTGACTTAGACTTGTCTCAGAACCTTCAGGTTTTCCAGACTGTTGCTAAGTTCTGCGGGCACTTTCCACATAACGTGTACAAAGTTGTATTGTGCTTACTCATTGACTAAGCTCCAGTCTGGGCTCTTATCATCTAACACCTTGATTATTATTATGTTCACTTCCTGAATTTGACAATTTGACTTGCTTCACTGTGATCTCTCTAGGATGTTGCTTCAAAGAGCATTGATTGTTTTGATCATCTACTTTTTCTGTATATGTCATCAATGATTATCTTCTTCCATCTTTGATTAGCAGTTTGTTTGATACACCTTTGGCATCCTTCAGGGACCATCCCCACTCTGTCTGTTGTACCTCATTGATTTCTGTCTCTTCCTTTCACCCATAAAAACACCTTTCATAACTCAATCTTATTATTTTCAATTGTGAATATTTATGTTCTTTGTTTCAGAAAGATCTCTTTATGGGTCTTCAAAAACAAACCTGTTGTAGTCCTTCGAATCCTACTTTGTTTCTTATTTTTGTTGACAAATCAGGTTGTTATTCTTCTGTGAATGTAGGTGAGTTTTTTAATAATTTGCTTGTAGCTCCCTGTGTGTTGTCTTCATTTGAACTGTAAGATTTTTCTTTGAGTATAGAAGATGGCTTTTTATACTAGAGTTCATATAGTGCCTGGAAGTGTGAGGTCGTGGTCCATACTTGAGGTCTTATGTTGCCAGGAGTTCCTTGGTATAGCAGTTACAAGGCCATCTTGGCAGTGTATAAACCACCAAGGACACTGGGATAGCTGCAGAGCATAGACAATTTTTTTTCTCTTTTTGCAAAATTTGCCTTTCAACTTATGAACTGTTCTCTGGCATTTGTAATGAAGAGAATAACAGTGTTTTCCTTGAGTAGCTTATGATTGATGCTGTCCTGTGTTGACAAAAGTGTACTTCAAAACAGATTTTAGTCCTACCTGCGAAAATGTTATTAGCTGTTAGTATGCCTATGGCCTATGTTCTGACATATACAATAAGAGTTGTCTTCCTTTTTAAGGTGATAATGCAGGTTTTTGACATGATTTTGGAGTGCTTCATACAATGGTTGTTACTAAAACTTGTACAATCCGCTTTTAAACTGAATAACGTAGTTATTTACTGTTGTTTCCTCAAGACATCACAATCATTAATTTACATAGGCAATTCCTGTTACTCATTTGTTAGTGTTATTAATACTTGGAATTGCTGCTTCACTTTAAACTATTATTAATTCTTTTCTGAAATTCTACTCTGCTGTACTATTTCAAATAAGAAAAGCCATTACAAAAAATGCAGCAGCTTTTCTTACTAAAGCTGCATATTTTACCTTCAGTTTTTAACAAACATAATTTTTAGATGTCCTGTATTATTTTATTTTAACACCTGCACTCTTCACGTAAAAGAATTGTAACAGAACATGAAAATGAGTAAAAGATGTTCAAAAATCCTTGATTTCATTATTTTTGTTTACACCTTTGTATGTACTCCCTCAACATTGCATTATTAACTGTATTTGTAAAATTAATGTTAAGAAATTAATCTCTTCAGTGGAAGGGTCACTTGCTGTCACTAGATAACACATACACTTTTGCAAAGGGAAGACGGCTGTCTTGATTTGCTTAGCTTTGATAATATGCACATAATCACAAACAGTAAGGACTTGTTGGTACAAGCTTTGCAAAAACATCTACATGGACAGAGGTGCAGTCTGGTGTGGTTCCGAATTGTCCTTTGTATCCTAAAGTTCATAGAATCATGGAACCATTCAGATTGGAAAAGACCTCTGAGATCATCTACTCCAACCTTTAACCTGGTACTGACAAGGTTAATCTTCATCTCCTTGTTCTCTTGCTTATTAGACTACCTATTTGTCCATTTGCTAATTCTGATGTTTAATTACAAAATGTAACTAAAGAGGACAGGAGAAGAAAAACACATTATTTCTTTTTCTTTTTCTTTTCCTTTTTTTTTTTTTTAATTTATTTATGTTTGATACTTTTGAATCTATTTTGCAAACCTTATCACGTCTATTCTCAGCCTAAGGTACTTCTATTGATACAAGACCATAAGTGCTTGTATCAATTTCTTTGTTTGAATATTGCAAATATGCCAGAAATCTGCTTTTGGATATCAAACCTGTTATGGTAGCTGAAAATAAGTTCACAGAGTAACCATGTTGTTTGTAGTGTGATTCTTTTTTTTAATTGGTGTACAGCTGGAAACATATTTGGATGATGGAAGTTAGTTTTTTGGGACCTAAAGGGCTAAGAACCATCAGAGAATGGTGCATTGTATTAACCTCTGAATAGTTCTACTTTTTGTTTAACAGTGTCATATCTGGCCAATATGTCAGTTTCCTAGCTCCAGTTTGGGAGAGAATATTATTTATGGTCAGAGGGCATTCTCCAATCTTATTCAAACCTTAGCATCATCTGTGGAAGCTGTTGTTTTCTGGTAGATGTACTCTCATATACCTGTCTGCTTGGGAAGGATTGATGATTCAGTCCTATTTCATATGTCATAGATCATCAACATCCACTAAATGCTGCCTGCAGAAGGAACAGGATTAAACTGTTTGAATGTTGAATGTTCACAGTCGCTTGGTTCTCAAGGTCATCATTGCATATGGTTGCCTTCAAATAATTCATAGTGGTTACTTGCTCATTTGCTGTATATGGTTTTTTTTTTTTTTTTTTTTTTTTTTTTTTCCACCAAAGAAAGCTCTTTTGAGAGAACTTTTATCAGCAAAGTAGGAAATTATCTGGTGAATATTAATAAGCATGTCTAGTGCCTGATACTTGAAAGTAAAGCTTAAATGTTTGATCCTTAGCTGCACTGCAGTCAGCTTGAGCCACTCAAGCAGATATCATAAGTAAAACAGAGAGAAAGAAGGAAAAACAAGAAAGGGGTTGTTGGTGATCATTACTTGAAACAAGTGGCTTTACAGGCTAGAAATGAAATGTTCAGTTCTCTGTTCCTGAATAACTGAAGATCCAATCTGTTTCTTTCTTAGAGCACAACATATCTGCTATAAATTAAGATGCAGCCCAGATGCCAGGGCATTGAGTTCTGACTTTTCACTCCACATAGCTAAAGCAGCTGAGGAGTTATCCTGGCAGGAGGGAGAGGCCTCCATTTCCATGATTATGAAGATCATGTCTTCCTGACCACATGGAGGGGACAAAAAAAAATGCAGCTTTTTTTCTGCTTATGAATAGAATCAAAATCAGAGGGGATTTGCAGAAGCTCTTAATCATGTGCACAACTGGGGAGCATGGCTCCCATTCCCACAATGCCTACTCAGGGCACTGCAGTCAGTCCTCAGCATGGTGCAGGGATGGGTGAGTTTCACCTTGAAAGCTTTAAGGTTGGTGTCTGGCATCTATGATTACATTTGCAATTCAAGTTAGTCTATTTTCTGCTTTTTAGGTTTTATTCAACTGAATTTAGTGCTTGTGAAAGATGTTGGATTGTTATTTCTGGTGACTGATATATTTCATTTATCCATGGAACAGATACAGCCTAAGTAGTGGCAATGTAGTCCTAGCCCTGTCCAACACTACCCCTTCCCAAGTTACTGATGCCAAGGAAATAACTCTTAGGAGCGATAGCAATGTTTGGTTTTCATGTAGCTATGGCAGTACTAGTGAGTAGCTTTGTGTGGATGAACTTAGGGAAAATCTGGACCTATCCACATTATGCAGTACTAGGGAATAAGTGATGGCGAGCGTCACCTGGTAGAAGCAGTATTGATTTCAAATGTTCTATATTAAAATTGTGGTAATCCTAATAGATGGGGTACATACATGTGTGTCTAAACTTTACTTTGTGAATGGAAGTAGTGTATCTCGTGGTATTGGAAAACAAAACAAAAAACAAACAACAAAACATCAATAGGGTTTCACAAGCACATACTCCTAGCATATAATGTAGTGCTATCCTGTGCTGTCACCAATTATCTGGAAGAAATTAATAAATCTGTATGAATAAAAAATAGTGTAACAGTAAATCAATTAGAATAATTTAAAGATCGTGATTTTTACTATGGTAAATTTAAGTTTGTACATAGGGTAACAAAAAGTGTGTTTGTAATATGGGGATAACAGAATATAGTAACAGACTGAGAAAGGAGTGTTACGCACAGGACTGAGGTACAGGGGAGCTTAGTGTTGTGATACCTCAGCTAAGCATCTACAAACTTGAAACTGGAATTTGTGATTACTATTAGAAGTTGCATTAAAACAGGGACAGACACTGAGTGCAGTGTGCAACTGTTGTTCAGTAAGTCTCTGAAGACCCCAGTTTGAAGTAAAAGGTGCATGTAAAAAGTGAAAAAGTGTACATTTCAAGTCATTCCATCTGCTTGAGATTTAGATTAATTGCTCAGTGGTATCGAGAGTATTCTTTCTTTTCAGGTTTCTAGGATGGAGTATGATATAAAGGTAGATTCACTGGGCTAGAGAGACAGTGAACATAGGCATGCACCTCTAAATTAGGAAATGCAGCTTTCAGCTGCGTCCTGAATATCTCTTCCTAATTCAAGAGATTATAAGCAAGGTATCTTATAAAGTTGGAGCAGGAATAACGAAAGAATTCTTTAGTTTGTTCTGTGCTCCTGAGGAAATAAAAGCATCGGGTAGTAAATGGAACATTTCCTAGAAGTATGGTAGAGCATTCCTTCATCTCCCTGTGTACGCATCTCCCTGTGTACACATTGAAATAGCTACACTCCTCTGAGTAGCTTTGTAGGTGCATTTGAATCATTTCTTTCAAGAGAGGGGATTGAGTCTAAGTGTTTTAAGATTTTGGTGGGTTAACAGATCTGTTAGAGAAACGGGGGGGTACCATATCCTCCAGACGTATTTTTAAGGACTCAGAATACTGCTGCAATTTTAGCTATAATTGTTCAAGGTGCACAAAGGACTTCATTTTTGGATCTTGCTGAGAGATAAGCATGAAGCAGTTGTCTAGATCCTTGGCTATGTCAAGACTCCAGACACTTCTAGTCTTCTCAAGTAGAATTTTGGTAATCCTAAGGAACCTGAGTTTTGAAAACTGGTAGGCCTATGAAGTTTAGAACTTTCCAGGTTAATGAAACTGTATGGATATCATCATTTTAAATGTGAGCCATCTGCAAATCTCACTTTCAGACTTAATGTATGGATTTAGACTTTAAAGTGCCTGTCTTAGTCAAATGAATGTTAGCTTCACTAAAACCTGGAAGCTAAAAGTGTGAAATGTAAAGTAGGAATAGGAAAGCTGAGTTACTTCTGTATTTGATGTTATAGAGACTAGTGCTAGACTACTGTTTTCAGATTCTGTTTTCAGCCCAGAATTGTAAGACTTGTGGAAAAGTTGAGTTAAGATTTCAGAATAGAAAGGTACAAGAATGAATCTGGAAAAAAATAGTATAATGTAGTAAGAAAACTTAGAAGTGAAGTTACTGACATTAAGGTATAGAGATGGTCTGAATACTGCTTACAAGTATGTTTATGGGTATGATATGTCCAGCAGAAAGTAATTCTTCAGGGCACAGGAAAAATAACAGAAGATACATATGTTTGAAGCGAGGTAAATTCAAATTAGAGTAAAAGACATGTTTTCAACGCAAAGTACTTAGCTGTTGGAAGTCCTTTTAGGATGTGGTGAGTTCTATAAATTTAGTTTATTATTTGAAGTCTCTGAATTTAAGGCTGGATGTCTTTCCAATTGTAAGTTGTAAATCAAACAGAAGTTTATGGACTGACTATAATGGTTACCACAGGCTCTTTGGCTTGTGTTGTGCAGGAAATAATTCTAGATTTAGCTAACTGCAAGCTATTGCAGACAAAACTATTCGTAAACTAATTCTTGACACTTTACACTTAGTGAGGTATAAAAGATGATGCTGGAAGATGCTAATTCCCTTTGATCCAACATCAGCATTCTAGGACTGTGTGTAAGCAGCTCTCCTGTGGTGCATGTGAGACCCTAAATGTCCTCTCACGGGAACCCAGTTCTCCCTTACGTTTAATTCTCCCGTGTGGCATTTTACTAATGGTAGAGATAAGTCCTCAAAATCTGGTAAAATGAGTAGGGAGCTATTAGTGATTATACCCAGCAGGACAAAAATGTCATTTAGTGTGGTCCCTGGCTTTTGCATTATGTACAGTACCAAGTCAGAGTGAAAACAAACAAACAACAACAACAAAAAAAACTTTTTCTTGCTATCTCTGAACACTGAAATTATTTCAGCTAAACTATCCAAGCGGCTGTGAGAGCTTGGGCAGTTTTTTTTTCAGGTTCAAACAATCCATGCTTACATAGCACAAATGTGGCATGTAGATTTGCACTTAAAAGCTGTTCGTTGGTATTGTTTGGGAGAACTGTAATTTATCAAATGTTATGATTCCTATCAGCATTACTATATGAATATATACATATGGAAGCAAGAACACTATATTACATGATTTCTAATCACTCCTTCATTGCTTTTTCTTAGTGAGTGCAAAATGTTGTTGATCATTTTAAAATCATCCAGATTTTATGGTTTCTTATGGATGATATGCAGCACTGGTGAAGACTGTACCTTGAATATTGTGTTCAGTTTTGGGCACCTCACTGCAAGAAGGATATTGAGTTGCTCAAGCTGAGGAAGAGCAATGAAGCTGGTGAAGGGACTAGAAAACAAGACTCACCAGGAGCAGAAGAGGAACTGGGGTTGTTTAGTTTGGAGAAGAGGAGGCTTAGGGGAGATCTCATCACTCTCTCAAACTACCTGCAGGGAGGTTGCAGCGTGGAGGCTGTTTTTTGTCTCTTTTCTCAGGTGACAAGTAATAGGACATGAGGAAACAGTCTCAAGTTATGCTGGAGAGCTTTAGATTGGACATAGGAAGAATTTTTTCACAGAGACAGATTAAGCATTGGAACTGGCTGCCCAGGGAAGTGGTGGAGTGTCCATTCCTGGAGGTATTTAAGAGATATGTGGACTGTGCACTAGGGGACGTGGTTTGGTGATGGGATTTGGCAGATCAAGTTGATAGTAGGACTTGATGATCTTCTGAAGGTCTTTTCCAACCTAGATGATTCTATGGTCTAGTCTCCTAAATTTGGGCTCATATTATGGAATTTTCATGTAAGTTTATAAAACATCAAACCCAAGTAGGAACGAGTAGTTCATTCAGAGCATAGTTGGAAGCATCCCATTTCATTTTTCCATGGAAGTAGTGCTTAGTCCATCTTACCTATATAGCTATGCTTGGTAGTTGTCAACAGTAAAAAATATTGAGTGTTGTATTTCATTTTATGTAAATCATTTCTTCTCGATCAATTTATACTGTGTGACTGACCAGATTCCTCTTTTAAAACAGGATTTTGTTTTTAACTGCAGAAAAAAGAAATTCCATAAGACTGAAGCAATCCAGAAATACCCATGAACAGTAAACTGCTAATTTCAACCCCCAGACAGAAAATTGCTGAGTTGTTTTATGAGACTAATAAATACATTCAACTGAAATCAGGATTGCTTCATGAACAAATACCAGAAAGAATAAATTTGCATTGATTGCAATTAGTGTCAAACTGATTTCCTAGGAACTGTAATCTTAATTATGATGCCAGTTCAGGAAATACTTAAGCACATGCTTATAATTAAGCACATGCTTAGTCCTTCATTGATTTAGGGCCTATTCACTGAAGTATACGTACGGGGCTGGCAGACTCACTGGTAAGTTCTGCAAAAGTGCTTAACTGCTGGGCTCAAATTCTGATTTGTTTTGGTATTAGAAGAGAAACTGCAATTTATTGTGGAGCTATTTAGTCAAGGGCTGCAATTCCTGCTGGCTGTGACTGTATGTCTAAAACATGAATGTAAACACACTAGGAATTGCATTCAGAAAAAAAAATTAATATATATATGTATTTGTTTGGAGATTTAAGTAGGTGGACACTAGTTTTCTTTAGTAGAGGGCAAGGTCTTAATTCAAGTCAGGGTATCTAGGAGACTTTCCCTTTGTAGTCTTCATGATTTATGTAGTACCATGTTCATGATTAAGATTTCTATGTGAATAATAATAGGCAGATGTAGCGTTCCTTTAATGCTGAAGTCTTGACTTGATATGTGGTGTTTTTTTTGTTTGTTCTGTGTTTTTTTTTTTTAAGCCTAGATACGATTCTTAGTGTTTTATTAATCTTGCACATTTCTCTCTTTTATATTCTTACCTAGTGTGTGAATGATAAGAATCCTGTATTTGTGTATATTTATATTGAAGGCATTCTTCATAAAATCTGGGATTGTATAGATGTAGGTTACATAGAAGCAAATGGCCATCATCCAGTCCCCCCCAAAAAAAACAAAAAACAAAAAAAAAACCACTGGGATTGTATTCTTAATGGTCATTTTATCTTACAACTTTGCTGAATTTCTTCACTTGACATTTTAAAGCAAAATGTCAATATAAATGTATGCATTTCATTTATTTACATGTCTGAGATTGGATTTTCAAGGCATTTTCTTGTTATTTCAGCATGTAACTAAAAAGTCTCCAAATGAATTTAAGATTAGAGTCCATCTCAATGTTTTTAGTTTTCTATTGATGCCCTGTAGTTTTTGTTATTTTATGTCTTGGGATTTCTTTAACATTCTCTGGCATGATACCTTTCCTGACAACAATTTTTCATCCTCAGCAATCGACTTCTGTTGATGACCCTGGCCCCTTGTGAATATGGAATTAATGAGCGCATTTACTTTCATTCATACCTCTGCTGTCAGCACATTTTTGCCATCTCTCTGAAGCTGATCTGTCTTCTTCACAGTTTTTTTAATGTTTTTGGGGAGAAATCTTATCTCAGCTTCTTGCAGAGTTTATGTCCGTTTTCCATATTTGACTTATCTTTCCTTTCCTCATTTCAAGTTCTACCTGTATCATATTATGTCTGATGTATATTATCTTCTTATTCTTGATTGCATTATGCAGGTCTGATTTCATCCAGACTGGGATCCTGTTTCCTCTCCCACAAATTCAGCCAAATGAAATGCAGAAAGACTGAGTATTTTATACAGAAATATATATGCACAAACACTTATTCTGTGCTTTCACAAACTCCTCACCTTCTTCAAACTTATTTCAAACTTTTCATTTTTTTTAAATTTTTATTTCTTTTAAAGTTCAAATTTAACATAACTGCCCCTTTTGCTATTTAGTCTCTTTTGGGTGCATATTATTATCTCCGAAGTTACTGCAGACTAAGTCAGTAATTTGATTCTTACCACCCTTTCTTCATTAGGAAATCACTTTCTACTTTCTCAAGTCTAAGAACTGTGTGTTTTTTAATATCGCTTTATTGTGCATCGATTTATATTACAATAACTAAAAATCAATTAATGATATAAAGGAAACTTTTCCTTTTATAATCATGTCTCAGTGACTAAGCTGGTAGTATGTGGCATACAAGTGATCATCTTATTTTGTTATTTAATGTACAAAAAACAGTAATTAATGTTTGGGGAAAATTGCTTCAGTTGATATGATCAATGAGGTGACTTTTATTTTTATTTTTGACTTCCTGATTTTTGTACCACTGTATTACCACTGATTACTAAAGTATAGTTATATGCATATATTGATCCAAGTCTTATCAAAATGTCCATGCAAGACACTGAAGGTCACAGTGAAAAATACGTTTTGGGGTAATATGACATTGAGTAGTAGTTTTTTGGCTGTATGAAGGAAGTGAAAGAATCTCACTATTAAGAGCAGAGTTTTACTTAGCTTGTCTATGAATATCCCATTGTATCTTGAATGATTTGATTACGCTTCAGATGAGCAATGCGGCATTCTATTGCTGATCAGAACCAAAGTGGGGTTTGTTCAGTGTAGCTACACATGTAATCAGTAACATTTTGTCTGCAAGTGGATCTTTGACTCCAAAAATAGCAATATATGACACAGTGGAATACATGCAGATTTTGCTTCTCTTGCATGGTATCTGCATTTCAGCTTTATCTTTGATGCCTAGATTTCTCTGGGAATCTGAAAGGAGGTGCTCTTGTCTGTAGAGCAAACTAATACTGCTTTATACAACAGTAACATGTTCAGGCTGCACAGGAGAAAAGATTTAAAAAACAAAACCCCACAACATATCCCCTCCCAACCCAGTACTCTTGCTGATGATATTAACACGCCTTAACACCATGATCTAATCAAGAAAGTTAAACTTTTAAAATCTCATCAGCATTAGCTGAGTCAGCATCATTAAAGATCAACCTAATGAGTAAACTGTACTTGATTGTAATGGCTGATATTTATATTTATATGCTCAGAGTGGGGAAAAAAAAACAGAAGTGTGGAATTTGTTGATCCGCTAGTTCTGAACCATAAATCATTCATTTTTCCTCTTGAGAACACTTCATTTTATCACTTAGAAATTAGCATCTTTTTAGTTCTTTTTCCAAACCTCAATGCAGACAAATTAGATTGCCAATATAACTGTACAGAACTGTTTAACTGAGGAAAGCATGTATTGATATAAGTGGGTAGAAAAATTTTCAAACATTTTGGGCTGGGGGCTGACAGAATATTTTGGCTTCCTCCAAGCCTATAGTATTTTATTTAGCATTTAACTTACAGTTCTGGGTCCACTATAATGCCACATTTTTTCAGTTGCACTGTGGCATGGGACAAATCACAAAACTACATTTGGCTGATACTTGAAAGCACTTGAAAAGATGAAAAATTGCCTTTGAGGTATAGTTATCAGTTCTGCTATTTTTGGGAGAATATTCATTTGATAAATTTCAATTGCAATATTAGTCGATAAATAGTATCCTATTTGCCACTCACTGTAATGTATTTTGCAAATGACTTTTTCTAGATAGAATGATGGGAGACAACTTAGTAAGTCTGTCTAGTTAAACAGAGAGATTTTACTTTACTGAAGACTATTAAATCTGTCCATTTTGCTATCCCTCAGCTCTTCTTAAAACCAGAATTTAAGATATTCATTCACACTTCTGAAGAATATTCTTTCTCCTATTGTCATGACTGTGTGTGGCAGCATTCAGAGACTACTGTGTGTAATGATGGAACAAGTATTTTATTTCAGTTTAAACAAAGCTAGTCAAACATTAAGGAAAAATGATCACAAATATTAATATAAATTATATCCTGATATTTGGTTTGTCAGGACTCAGAGACCAAGTGTATGCTATGCTTATTGGTTTTCATGTGTAATGTATATGTGTTCATATACCAATGCTTGTTACATTTTTTTTTAAAATGAATTTTCATACATTTGAAAAGGAGTGCATGCTTTATGGCAAGTCTTCACTTCTTCAAGTAATAGAGCTATCAATAACCACAGAAATACAGAAATAAATACTCCCTTACTTAAAAAAAAAAAAAAAAAAAAAAAGTGAAAACAAATTGCTCATGAATTCTCAGGGAAGGAAAGGAATCATTGAATCTATCTGGCAAAGCATTGAATCCGTAAAAGAAAATCAAAGTTAATTTGGAGTGGTCTGTGAATTATTTGCTAATCAAAGAGGGAGGCACAGGGTGGCTAGAAATGACCAATGATCCATCTGTAAGCCTACAGCAAGTCTCATTGACCTCCATCTCTGGCAAGTCCCGGCAGTCTTTTTCCCTTTAGAGGTCAAGGATGCAAGTTTTTAATGAATGGTCTTTCATGATGGTCCAGACATTTTTCTCTGTGTGAAGGGAGAGAGATTTTACATTTGCAGATATTTAGAGGATTTAGCAATCTGTACCTACTGAACAACCTTTAAAGTCATGCAGTGAAACTGTGACCCTATTGAGATGTTTCTGAGTTTTCAGATCTGGTTTGCAGGCACCAATATGTTTGTTTTATGGATTTGATAAACTCATTGAACAGAACGAAAGAGCTGGCACCGAAGTTTGCTTTTTCCATCCTTTACTTTTCAGCATCTCCATTTTAAAACAAACAATACGGGACAAGTATCTAGTTACATAATTTCTTTATAATTTCAATTACATTAGTAATTAAAAGATCTCGGTGACCTTTATTGTCTGATATTTAGTGAAAGTAAATAACAGAATAAAGTACTACATGACTAATTAAATACAGCAGCATTTTTTCATAAAAAGTGAGGAGGTGGTTGAAGGAAGATTAACAAGAAAGTCTGATGGAAAGAATGATATAACAGATTGCTATTTTGCTTTCTGAATTTCATGTAAATGAGTCTCTTCTGGATAGTCCTTATTTTTGTGATTAAAATCATGGCTGTTTTATCTTGAGGTGCAAATTCCAATAATATATCATTTTGTACATTTAAATTTCAGACCGAAGTTGAGGAAAATCATTTCATAGTTATTAGCTATTGTAGTAGAGTGTGTTTTTTATTTTTTATTTTTAAAAATTCATTCTCAAATGATGATCAGTGAACAGATCTAAATGGCAGAAATATGATTGCTAATAAAGCTATAGTTTGGGGAATAAAATAACATTTTAATAATCTGATTATAAAATTCTGATTTTTAAATAACACCTTTTACCATGTACAGCATCTTATTTTCACTGGAAACTGCAGGCTAATATGACTGTGTGTAGCCACACTTACAGCACAATCTTTGGTGATCTTTATTGCCTAAAGAGCATTGAAATCCCTAAATTTCCACTTTCTTATATATTTCTTCATCTAATTCCTCATTCCTGGTTTTGATTCTAACATTCATTTCCATGAGTTTCCTTTGCATTTTGCAATAAGATTTGAACTCTTCCTTATCTGCTTATAAATGACAAAGGTAGTCATTGTATCTAGCTTCTTTAAAGAACAATATAACAATTGTGATATCTTCACAATTAGAAAAGTTATTTGGAAACAATTTAACAAAGATGTATGAAAATTTAAGATGTGGCATTTAGTTCTTTTGCTGATAAAGGGTAGGCAAAAATGGTATTGGATGAAGTGTTAGTTTGCTCTCACCAATTACTTGAAATATTGTACTCCTATTCATATTTTACAGTAATATTTTGATCTGTCTGTGGTCTTATTTTAAGCATTTGAGAATCTGTGACAGTTTACCTGAGTTAACCTACCTCTGTTTCCTATATCTGGTACAGGAAAACAGTGTTTGTCACTCTAGTAGATATATTTGCTGACGCATCATAATTATCACTACATGTCACAAATATAAAATACCGTCCTTCAGTACGTGTCTAAAGAGACTTCTTGAAAGTGTTTTTTATTTTTTTTTTTTTTTTTTTAATTCTGAACATAAACAATCAGCTGTAAGATTTCATTCCAAGGACATTTTTGAGGAAGGATCTTCACTTGTAGATGATGATGTTTAGAAATAGTCTTACTTCTGAAGCCTTAGTCTTGAGCACAGACAATAACAAACCAACTGTGTTACATCCTGCTGAATGGCGTGTGGTTAGGGATCACTGCAAGCACAAAATTGTCAAGGCAGACATGGAAAATACAACAAACTGGAATTTGTATTGTAAATTTCTGGCTGAAAACTTCAAAGTAACCATGAAGAATATGAATATTTGTAAGAAGTTTTGCTGACTGAAATTGGTGAGTGTACGCCTTCATAAATTAGTATTTGATATAAGTGGATTTTTGCTGTTTTCAAAGCGACTATGGTAGGATTGTCTGCCACGATCAAGACATCTCTAAGATTAAATATTAAAAACTGAAATGGAATAGCAAGTGAAGGAAAAATATGCTTTGACGCACATAACTAAAATCTAAGTTGTTATATTTTTGATGAAAAAGCCTACAATGTAAAATGTGTGTTTGCTTCAGTTTCATTTCACATCAGTTAAATAAAGCTGCAAGGTTCACACTTTCTTTAGATCATTTTATGCTGATGTATCAGTTTTGTAAGGAGTTGCACTCCAGTGGGTACAGAAAATGTTTTACTCAGTCAAAGCTAATAATTGTTCATTCTGACATGACATTAATGAAAAAGATTCTATTCCAATTACAAATCTATTTCAAAAATAGTATGGCACTAAAGCTCTCAAAACAAAAAAGGTGGGGTGAATTTTGCATAGCAGTTGAAATGTTACATTACAGGTTTACTTTGCTCATTTTATTGACTAATTCAATTTAGTTCTGTGTCAATTAAGTATACCTCAAATACTGCAAAAATAGCTGCAAAATATATTCTTTGGGTACCCCCTTTAAGTGATAGAAGTAAGTGCTAGCTTTGATCAAATTTTATTCTGAGCAGTTAGTTATTGAGGAAAACAGAAAAAGAGCAAATCTTAAAGGCAATTAGATTGAAAAGTTAGTTGTCTTGTCATTCATTCTCTTAATAACTTCCTCTGAGCTTTACTGCACATGAAGTTGGTTCTTAGGAACAGAAGATAAGTTGATATAAAGACTGGGCAGTAAGGCCAGTCCTTTTCCGTCACAAGATCTACATAACATTTTTAGTTCCACAAGGGTCTACTATATGGATAGCATTCCTTCAAGCCAATGTGCACAGTTTGCCTCCTTCCTTTTGACCTTTCTACTGAGCTCACGTGCAGTCTATAATTAGTCTAGGTCTTAAGAACAATAGCTGACTTTATAGCAAAAACTGTAGCTGTCAAAGGTAGAGTGCTTGATCCATGAATATTTAGATTCATATAAGCTTAAGAAATTTGTTAGGTAACACCATCCAGGTGGTGTGAACTAGGTCTCATAAGGCCAAGTGCATTAAGATGGGCATTAAGTGCATATGGAGATTACTTACTATGATTTATATATAAATGAGTTGTGTTGCAAAGCTGGTGGTGGTGGGGAAAGGTCTAAGATCTTAGAAAGTTTAACAGATGTCTTCTAAACTTTCAGGTCTGACCAGATTTCCCCTTTAATGTGGGAAGAGGCAGGCACCAATCGCAGAGCTGGCATCTTTGCAAAGGAAGGTAGGTGTCTTCCTGCTGCAGCTTGTCTGTAGAATATATTCAATTTTACAAGTGGTTTCTGTTTCACCTCCTTTTTTGTTGCTGATATGCATGGTTTGGTCAGATCACTACAGCAGGCATAAGATTTCAGACTGAAAGAGTGGACCTTGGACAAATAGGGATGACATGATCCTTTTGAAGTAGCTATGATTTATTGGGCTAATTCACCCCCATTGCATCCACGTTCTTCCACTTTCTCCACTTCCTTGCTTCCTGTGTCTGTCCCTGTTGAAACTTTGCAGAACTCCAGAAGTAGCAGCCCAGGGCACCTCTTTCAAGCCACTTGCCACCTTTCCATTTCCCTAAAGGAAGAAAAGAAAATTCTTTTGCATCTTTGCAGCAAATCAGTCATTCAGGTACTTTACGTTTCCTCGTATTTTTGACAGTATGCAGGATATTACTTAGTATTAATGTCATTGACAGAGCAATATAAAAACATAGGTGCATTCAGATAGTGAAGCAAAAGAAAATAAGCAGGCAAGATCTCTCTTTAAATTAATCTCCCTTGTGAAATATGGGAGAAAAATGATTTGTTAGCCACCTTTTAAAATAAAACTCAGCAATATATAGGATAAAGTCGTGTTACTGGGTCTTAAATGCATACAGATTTGGATATTCCAAACTCAATCTTCAGTTTGCCTTTGAGAAGTTGTTTTTTTTTTTTTTTTTTTTAGCAAAAAATACTTGAAGACAGTAAAAGATCACTGAAATGAATGGGGATCTTTCTAATCAAGGTCAGAGAGCAGGAAGTCTGGTGAAGCCTCATTTGCAGGTTCGACAGCTGTAGGATAACAAACAGATTGTCAAGGCAAATACAAGCTACTACGGTAGAGGAGAACAGGGATGTATCTAGTATGATTACAGAATGCCACAATGCCTGATAGGAAGAAAAACAAACCAGTCTGCTCAATGGGTATGGAAAAAACAGCCAGTGCAGACCACAGGGCAAAAATCAAAGCAGTCACACAGAGGCACAGCTGCTGCATACATTAAAACAAAAGAAAGTAGAACAAACAGAACAACCTGTTCTACAGGAGAATCAGGTTGAATTGTTGGATAAAGCAAAGATACTTGACCTTATGGAATCACAAAGGGATATTTTTAATGACAGTTTATAGCTCTTAGTGATTAGTTTCTCACCACAAGAAATACATTTCTCAACTAAAGACGTCAATTTTATGATGAGTTTAGTTTCAACAGTTTTCAGGGTTCTGATCACACGATAATGACTTATATGCTTAAAGGAGCACAATTTCCATTAAAAATGTGCAGGTGGCAAGAAACCTGTATATTAAAATAACGTCTTTTTAAAAAATATGTATTTTGAACTTCTTTAAGGCAGTATTTTCTTTTTTTTTTCCTGATGTTCGGTTTGTCCGTTATCCTTTTCTCTCATGTCTTGCTGTATCTTCATATAGAAAAATGTTTGATTGCACATTATTTTGTATAAGGGAAATTGATGGTGAAGAAACTGTTTCTAAACAGGTGAACAAAAAAATGTAGAAAGCCTTATTTATGGTGAATAAGCTTACTTGGGTTAAATTCATCTGGCTTGTTTTCCATTCTACTTGCTAATAGTCTCTGTGGTACTGCAACAATGAAACTGCGTAAGTGGTTTGTTTTGAAGGAATACAGTATCTGGCAAAGCAATTATATACTAAAAATACTAGAAAAATTTATAGGGTTGAAAAATTCTCAAAATTCCTTTAAATGTCAGTCTGTCCTTCCCCAGGAGGAATGGTATTATCGAAGTTTGTCATAGCTGGAAGAAATCTGCTCCCTAAAAACGTGGCAGGATGGGCTTACTAACATATTTGCATTTGTAGAGCCAGAAGGCTGATTTTCCACAAACACAGAAAGAGGTTGCATGATGTTGCAATTGGATTTTTCCAGAAAGAGAAGACACAGAACTTGTAGCCTGTTCTTCTAGTGACTGGAAATTTTCTTCTCACAATGCAGGAGCCACTAGGGGAGTGTAATTAAATATTAAGGTCCCAGCTGAGAAGTCTTTATCAAAAAATTACATGTAGATAGAGGCTTTTTTTTTCCCCTCTATGTGACTAAAACCTAAGAGGGATTCAGACAAATGCCTGCAATGAGGCTGGCTACAGTCTGTTCCAAACATGTGCATTGGGACTGGTGCCTTCCAGAACTTACAGCAGGAGCCAAGTCTGGCAGGCATGGATTGTAGGAAACCATAACTACCTGCTCAGCGGGCTTGCACTTGGACACTGCGGTACGTACCAAGGCTCTTGGAGGATTGTGTCTGAAGATAGTTCACAGGGCCATTTAATATTATGGAGAATGGTTTTACATTGCTAATGAAGCAAGAATTAGGTAAACGGTACCAAAAGATACTTCAGTAGAACAATAAATGCAATGACTTGAAAATCATTGAATTTTTTAGATTATATTTTGGGTGTGGAGAAAAAGGCTATTTGAAAATGTTTCTGAAATTCTTGATGTAGTATGTTCTCAGGAAGGTGTCAAGAGTGGTGACAGTAACATTTTTGTTAGATTTCATATAAAAGAAGATGTTAGATTTCATGCAAAAATTTCTTTACTTTCTTGAAAAGAAAATATTTGAAAATTATACCAGGAGACTTGAAATTTTGCTCTATGATGACACCAAGCAGTCATAGACAAAAAAAAAAAAAAAAAAAAAAAGAGGAATCATATAATAGAAAATCAAATAAGTGATTAAAACATTGGAACATTTTCCATGTTTAACCAGCATGACTGTTGCCAAACAGGAAAGTTGAAGACTGAACCTGTAACAGGAAACACAATTTAAAATGTAATCTTACTTTCTCTCTTCTGGTCTTTTAGAAGGACTTCTGAGGGTCTGCACAAATCTCCCTGTGGGAGAAGTGGTTGTAAAACAGCACTGAAATAGAAGTCTTGCTGTATAGTTGTGGAGGCCCTTGGGTTTTCTCTCTGGATACTGCTGGTTATGGAATTGGATAGAGAACACCTAATTCTTGACTAACTTGTTTGAAGTTATGCAGTGCCTAACAAGTGGCTAGTGCTGGCACTCATAGTCTGCTTGTCTCAAAGATTCTCTTTATTCTTCTTTATTCTTATAACTAAAGAGTTTACCCTTATCCTGCAGGGTTAATTCATGCTCACCAACATATGTTAAAAGTAATTGTCAACAAGGCTAACTTCCTTTAATGTCTGTGGTTGTTGATACCTGGTTGCTTTAACTGCAAACGCAGAATGGCTGAGGTTGGAAGGGACCTCTGAAGGTCATCTGGTCTAACCCCCAACCCATTACAGTACTCATTTGTTGATAAACTCTGTGGAAGTGGAGAGGAATATGAAGACCTTCTTTTGAGTTAAGTCATATCCTGCTTACAGAATTATAAGTGTTTCCATCTGCTTTACAATTCTTTTTGTTGGTTCTCATATTGTTTGGATTTTTTTTAGCTTCATTTTTCAAGTAGGAAAAAACATTTTCTTTAGAGAACACCATAACTTTGAAGATAAGTCATGTTTAAACACACATTTAGCTTTTCCCCTGGACTTCACTTTTACACACCTCAGATGATATAAGGAGAAGTGATTATCTATATTTGAAAAGTAATGTTCTATTCCAATTTATAAATTAATTTTAATATGGGTTGTTCTACACATTACTCAATTTTGCATATTTCTTTTTGCAAATCAGTAGAACTGCTGTGTAGTACTTGATACACAGTGGAATTCATCAAATTCTCTTGGCTCAAGGAGAATAAAAAACCAACCTCATCTGCTGTAGCTCACTGAGTCCAAACTTTGCATGTAAGAGATGAATAAAATGCATTAGAATGAATTAGCTGTGTTAATGCTGTATTAGATGAAACTACAAGAAGTCAAAGGCAAGGCCAGAAAGAAAACTCAACAAAGGAAAACAAGTGTTTAGCAGTCAAGCAGAGCAAAGATCAGCAAAACTCAAATCTTGAGAAGTTTTATGACAAATAGGAGTACAGGCTGAAATTTTAAAGTGCCAGTTTCTAGGCCCGGCATGGTCTGGAACAGGTTCAGGATCAAAAAATAAACTGAGCAATGAGTAGATGAGAAGGTAGAACGTTGTGAAGCAGCCTAAGCTGGGGATAGTCTGAACTGGCAAAGATACTACTTAGTCTGATATTTCTGAGGAATTCTTCATTTCTTCTAAGTAGTAGGGATTCTAACTTTTAAACTCAACTTGCTCATTCAATGTCCTTTCCTTGCTTCAGTAGAATGAATTTGGAGTGCTTTCCTGTAATGAAGCTTATAAACATGGAAGGTTGCAAATGAATAAGAGTAACTGTCCTTTCATCTTTCATATGCCGTCATCCTGAAAAATCCATTGCAATTTCGGCAACTCTTCTTTTGAGAAGATACTTTCAGGGTCTTGGAGAATTTCAAAATCTTAAAATTGCTAGATTTCACATGCCTTACTCTTCCTAAAAATATTAACATACAGATTTCAAAAGATTAGTTCTGTACATTTTCTGTAGAAGATTAAGCTTAAAATAGTTAAGTTAGAGATGAATGTAAGCATTATTTCCAATTGCATCATTGGCCCCATCCACATTATTCAGTATACTTCAGTTGTCATGGATATGTTGCAGAACCTGAAATGTGCAGGGAAGAAATCTGGCCATTAAGTTCACATAGCACATAGTTATGTTACTCTAGACTGTAGGCATGGGGAAAAAAAATAAAACAAAACAAAACAACAACAACAAAAAAACTTAGCCTTCCACAAATGCAAAGAAACAATACATTAAGCACATGGAAAACACTGCAAGACCTAGTAAGAAAGACTTCATTTTATTAGTTTATTATTTATATATATATATGCTTTGGGACTGGTGCAACCGGCAGAATTTCAGGCTTTTCGATCATGGGAAGGTCTACGCGACACCGGGCCTGCTGGCACCAGATGGGATGTGCCTCTCTCAGAGGGGTGTTAAGGATTTTTGCTTAGGAGTTGGCAGGGCTGATAGATAGGGCTTTAAACTAGAGTTGAAGGGGGAAGGGGATAAAACTAGGCACACCGGTGATGAGCTAAGGGATGGTGTGCTAGAATCAGAGGGACTGTGTCCTAGTGTGGTCCTTCAGTCGTCTCCACAGGGTTCTGCGTGTAGGGAGGTGCATTTGAAGTGCTTCTACACAAACGCACGCAGTATGAGGAATAAAATGGATGAGCTAGAAGTCTTGGCCCAGTCCCACAGCTGCGACATCGTTGGCATAAGCGAAACCTGGTGGGATGAATCCTGTGGCTGGTGTGTTGCAATAGATGGTTACAAGCTCTTCAGGAGGGACAGGCAGGGTAGGCGAGGTGGCGGGGTGGCAATGTATGTGAAGCATGGGCTGGACTGTGTGGAACTTCAAGATGGCAATGGCAAAGTTGAGAGCCTCTGGGTAAGGATTAAGGGATGAACAAATAAAGGGGATGTCATTGTGGGAATCTATTACAGACCACCTGGCCAGGACGACAACACCGATGAATTATTCTTTGCAGAACTAAGAGAAGCCTCTAGATCAATTCCCCTTGTCCTTATGGGGGATTTCAACTTGCCAAACGTCAACTGGGATCACCACACAGCTGACACGAGCGAGTCCAGGAGGTTCATAAAGCACCTAGATGATAACTTCTTGGTGCAGGTGCTAAGGGAGCCAACTAGGAAAGGTGCCCTCCTAGATCTGTTGCTGGAGAACAGAGAGGGTCCTGTGGGAGACGTGGCAATTGGCGGCTGTCTCGGTCATAGTGACCATGAAGTGGTTGAGTTTAGAATTTATGGTGACAGAAGGAAAACTGTCACCAAAACTTCAGCCCTGGATATGGGGAAAAGCAGACTTCAGGCTGCTCAAGGAACTAGTCAGCAAGGTCCCCTGGGAAACTGCTTTTGAAGGCATTGGCATCCACCAGTGCTGGTCAATCTTTAAGCACTGCCTCCTAAAAGCACAAGATCAGGCAATTCCAAAATATCAGAAGTCAGGCCGGCGGGGCAGAAGGCTGGCCTGGCTGACCAGGGATCTTCTACTGGAGCTTAGGCGAAAAAAGAAAGTGTACGGCTGCTGGAAGGAGGGTCAGGCAACGAGGAAGGAATACAGGGATGCTGTTTGTGTTTGCAGGGAGAAAATTCATGTGGCCAAAGTCCAACTAGAGTTGAAGCTGGCCATGTCTGTGGGAGACAATAAAAAAGGTTTTTTTTTAGATATGTGAACAGAAAAAGGAGAACCAAAGAAAACATAGGTCCGATACTTGATGGGGAAGGTCTCCTCACAGACAATGACGCAGGCAAAGCAGAGGCATTAAATGCCTTCTTCGCCTCTGTCTTCAACACTGATGATGGGCTTCAGGACCCAGGGTGCCCTGCACGGGAGGACCATGACGGTGGGAATGACAAACTCCCAACCGACCCTGAACATGTGCGGGATTAGCTGCTCCACCTGGATCCATACAAGTCCATGGGTCCGAATGGGATTCATCCCAGGATGCTTAAAGAGCTGGCAGACGTCATCGCGGGACCTCTCTCAATTATTTTTCAGCGATCTTGGGAATCTGGAGAGGTCCCAGTAGACTGGAAGCTGGCAAATGTTGAGCCAATTTTCAAGAAGGGTAAGAAAGAAGACCCTAGCAATTACAGGCCTGTCAGTCTCACGTCAGTGCCTGGTAAAATTATGGAAAAGATGATCCTTGAAGTTACTGAAGCGCATCTGGGGGACAATGCAGTCATTGGTCCCAGCCAACATGGGTTCATGAGAGGTAGGTCTTGCCTAACAAATCTGATTTCTTTTTATGATAAGATCACCCATCTAGCTGATCAAGGGAAACCAGCTGATGTGATCTTTTTGGACTTCATCAAGGCTTTTGACACGGTTTCCCATAGGATCCTACTGGACAAAATGTCCAGCATACAACTTAACAAAAACATCATGCGATGGGTGAGCAATTGGCTGATGGGCAGGGCTCAAAGAGTTGTGGTAAATGGGGCCACATCTGGCTGGCGGATGGTCACTAGTGGGGTCCCTCAAGGCTCCATTTTAGGGCCAGTCCTCTTCAATGTTTTTATAAATGATTTGAATGTAGGACTAGAAGGTGTTTTGAGCAAATTTGCCAACGACACCAAACTTGAAGGAGTTGTGGACTCGGATGAGAGTGGAAAGGCCTTGCAGAGAGATCTGGACAGATTGGAGAACTGGGCGATCACCAACCATATGAAGTTTAACAAAAGCAAGTGCCGGGTCCTGCACCTGGGACGGGGCAACCCTGGCTATACATACAGACTGTGCGACAAGACTCTGGAGAGCAGCCCTGCGGAGAGGGATCTGGGGGTTGTAGTTGACAGCAAGTTGAATATGAGCCAGCAGCGCACCCTGGCAGCCAGGAGGGCCAACCGTATCCTGGGGTGCATCAAGCACGGCATTGCTAGTCGGTCGAGGGAAGTGATTGTCCCGCTCTACTCTGCGCTGGTGCGGCCTCACCTCGAGTACTGTGTGCAGTTCTGGGCACCACAGTACAAAAAGGACATTAAACTGTTGGAGAGTGTCCAGAGGAGGGCAACAAAGATGGTGAAGGGCCTAGAGGGGAAGACATATGAGGAGCAGCTGAGGTCACTGGGCCTGTTCAGCCTGGAGAAGGGGAGGCTGAGGGGGGACCTCATCGCAGTCTACAACTTCCTCGTGAGGGGGAGTGGAGAGGCAGGCAACCTGTTCTCCATTATCACCAGTGAAAGGGCCCGCAGGAACGGTGTTAAGCTGAGGCAGGGGAAGTTTAGGCTGGACATCAGGAAGAGGTTCTTCACCAAGAGGGTGGTTGCACACTGGAACAGGCTCCCCAGTGAAGTAGTCACTGCACCAAGCCTGTCTGAATTTAAGAAGCGATTGAACTGTGCGCTTAGTCACATGGTCTAAACTTTTGGATAGACCTGTGCGGTGCCAGGAGTTGGACTTGATGATCCTTATGGGTCCCTTCCAGCTCGGGATATTCTATGATTCTATGCTTATTTCATAGATTTGTTTCAGATAAGTGGGTTGTAAAGTGTAAAAAGCTGAACGATACCAATTATATTCTATGAGTTTTGTAATGCTCATGGCAGAAAGAGGCTAAGAAGTGTTAAACATCTTTTGAGGTTGATTAAACACAGAAGCAAAGTGGAGGAGATGAGCAAAACCCATTTATTGCAAACATACTATTACAAGTGTTATGGTATTAGATAAAAAAAATAAAAATAATTTCTGATCTTTTTGTCTTGGCTACTATTAAAACTGTTGTTTTCTTTTTTTTTTTTTTCTTTTTTGCATTTACAGTACTGTGATTTAAGGAGATAAAGCTAGATGTTTTAGGGAGCAAGCACTCTGGATACAACTTTTCAAATGGAAGTCGAGGATTAAATACTTCATGTGCCATATAAATACATATACCCCTCTTAAAGGGGAATGAAATAGTAACTACTTACTTCAGAATGGTGAGCCACAAAAACTCAAGAGATATCTCCTGGACAGATCTGAGGCAAAGTGACTAGACTTACTTGGCTCAGTACCAATTTTTGTTGTTTGTTTTCCTTCTTCTGCCTATGTATGCTGAAGGGGACAGGGACACAGGGAAATATCCTCACTTTTAAAATTCCGTATGATACATTTCTAGTATATGTACGTGATTTATATGATTGCGAGTTAGATGAATATAAATTACGATCGAGACCTAGGGTTCCAGTCCACACAATCAACATCAATGTAAAATAGGCAGAGAGCAAACACTTATAAAGGTGTCCATGTTATTTCTGAAAAAAATGTTAAGGGTAGAGATAAAGATACTCTGAAGGACAATGATAGTATTGGTTTTGCACTGAAAATCTGATGGGTAGGATAGGAAAAAAATCACCTTTAGTTATGGGAATATCTCTGTAAAATACTCAGTAAGGAATAACCCACCTTCTTTCTTAGCACTGCACGAGCAAAGAATAGTTCCTACTCTACTATGCAGTATCCTTCAAATTATGCTATGCTCTACTAACATTTCCTTTAGGTTATGTAAGCCTCTGATAAATACAGAACACTGTGGGATTTATATGAAAATTCCTTCTTACAAGGATTTTTTTGTACCATGCTGACAACTTCTCTGAAAAGTGTTCTTTAGCGAACAGCAAAACCTAATCTGAACAGTAAGTGCTGCCATTCATAACTGGTGGCAAACTAGATGTTTACCAGGAATGGATAATTTAACCCAGTTCATGCATACAGCAAGAATACTAGTTCCTCCTGAGATTTTGTATTTAATTTTTCCTTTGAAGTCTGGGTTATATGCTGGTGATGCCCTATCTAGGAAGCCTTTTTGGGCAAACTGCCACTTGAATTCTTACCTTGAACTTAAGCTATAATGACATTAAGGTATCTTGATTGAAACTGAACTCCCTAAGGCTGACGAGACTGTGATTTGTCTACAAAACTTTATCATATGATATTTTGCTAATATTCCTGTAGCCTGCTGTGTCTGAGCACTTACTTCTACATCCCTCTCTAAAACAGCCTATTAGAAAAAAGAAAGTGAGATCTATAACTGCATTTTGTCTTAAATCTGTTTGCAGTAGTCTGAGAGCCCTGATCTTAGGGCTTGGGTTCCAGGAAGGATATTGGAGGTGTTACCTTGTTGAATAGATTAGTCCTTTTTCTGATTCCCATAATGTGGCAGACCATACAGACACCATTCATCAGGTTTTCATTCATTTTCAGGCAGTAGGAACACAATTCACAAAAATATTATGCAAACATTCTGTTTAGTTAGTATGGAAATAATAGTTTTCAGCTGAATGCAATCAAAATATAAAATGTGGCCCATTGCAATTTACAGTTCAATTTTGTCAGATTATTGTAGCAAAGAAAATATTGCGTGTTGGACAGGAAGATATTCCTACCAGGGCAGATTAGATGATAAAGTAAAATTTACAGAAGGGATTTCTGCTGAAATTGATAAACAGGTTATATTTTCCAGATTTTTATTATTCCTGTATTTACTTTTTAAACAGAATACTCATGTTCCTGCTTCTCTTAACCTTATTCCTTAAAGGCTTAGTAACTCTACTAAGATGAAAGTTTGCAGTAAGACAGTTACAACATGTCTCTTCTCTGGGGAGGGCAATAAAATCCATTTACTAGGTAGGGTAAGTTTTTTCTTTAGTTTGTGGCTAGTAATGTATTTGGAACTTTGCTTCCCTCTTCTCTATTTCAATTTTAGTTTGGATACTTTTGCTTGATGAAAGTACAGGTGCATTGCTCCTGTTCCACCAGTTCCTGGGAGTGGGAATGTTAACGGTGTTCAAGGCTTTCCAAGAAGGGGAGGGAGGTCTGTATGCTGTCTTCAGACTGGCTCACACAATAGCTTGCTTTCTATTGCAAATTATTGTTTTGGTATCTCAGTATGAAGTGCTCCATGCTTCATCACTGTAATATCATTTTGGATAAGCTATTGCAAAATTTCCCATATTTGGCTCTGTTGTGAACGCCAGTAGTATCCACAAGAGGAAATACTGTTTTGGTTGAAAACAATTGCCCACACCAGGAGAGCTGTAACTAAACACTAAGGGAACTGTAAAAACTTTATAGTATAATCTCATGATGCTTGGAAAGGCTGTGTCCTTGTCAACTGCTGTTGATAACATAAGAGTGGAACAGCTACTGACTACCAAGCTCAGTAGTTAACTCTGACTTCAGGGTTAACCTGAAGAATACCGCATCTGATCTGCTGTTTTGAGAATAGTTTGTGCCTATAATTGTTCAAACAAATGAATGCTTGGACATATTAACTAGTTCAGGTTTATATAAGTTTAAAAAAAATCTGTTTTGGTTTCAGTACTTTTTGGCATATTTATTCGGACTTGGCTTCAGCATGTTATCAAGATCATGCTTAATTTTATTTAAATCAATTTGCATTAAAGTTACTGTCAAAAGTAAGCATGAGCTTAGGGACAATCAGTTTGGCTCATTTTGTGTTAAAGAGGCATAGAATGCCTTTCTAATTCCTCCTGTGTGGAGTTTTTCTATATTTATGTTTTTAGGAAAAAAAAATGTATAGAAGTTGAGCTATTGATTTGTTGCCCCAGAATTGTGAGAAAAATATATTCAGTAGCTCTGTAACTTTCCTGAGATGGTTTTGTACTTGTTTTTGAAGTTGGAAGAAGAGCAAGTTTGCTACTAACTACACTTAATGCAGGCTTGGGAACTGAAATGAATGCATTTTGCATGCTTTTGAGTTGTGTCTCTCTTCCATCTTAAAACCAAGAATGCTAGCTGTCATAATGTTGTTTGTTAAAACATAAGTATACAAGAATTAATATCCTAAGCAATAATTTGTTTGCCCAGTGGAACTCTTAGCATTGAATGTGAGAGAGAGAATGTTGGGAATTGTAATTTATTTATTTATTTATTTATTTTATTTTCCACTATGGTTAAAGGCTGTTTCTTTAAATATATTTTTGTCAAAATAGTCTGATTAGCCCTCCCCCAGAAATGGACTTTGCAGGGCTCAGTTTAATCCCTAACTGGATATGTGCTCACGTTAAAAAGGATACAGTCTGGTGCCATTCAGTATGATGGTTATTCATAGACAAATTTATAAGATGCTATCACTGTAATATTTAAGCACAGCATAGAAAATTAAAATGTTTATTCTGGAGTAGGAAAGTGGTTGCTATTTCAGATTAGTGTGTTACATTAAACCACTAGGAAAAAAATAATGCCAGTGCTCACAGCATGTTAGGACTACAAGGAATATCTATGAATAATATGTCTACACAAAATGCACTGTTAAATCAGTGTACTGTCTTCTGCTCAAAGAGTACTAAACGTGTGCAGCAAAGAGCTTCAGCTCTTCCAGGGTTTTAAAAGGTGAAGGAAAGGATCATGCAATGGTAGAAAAATGGAGCTGGAGAAGACCTAATGAAGTCATATGATCCATACTTTCTCCCAAGGGTAGATTCAACCGTATGTAAATTTGTTACAAATTTTTATTCTTGGAGACCTGTACTGACTGCATTCTGTTCCAGTTCTCAAGCCAACTGCCTCTAAGAACTGAGTTCTAATGACCAGGTTAAATTTCTCTCCTTTCAGTTTTACTCCTCTCTTCCTTCTCATTACAGATTCTCCCAGATAGATTAGGTGTAGGTATTTACTCGGCAAGTATTCATTCTCATTCCTGCAAATCTACATGTTTGAAGACCATTACTATATAATCCTACAGTACTGGGTGCCTGAAGCATCGTTTCTAGGTATGTCTGGAACTATTTCTAGTAGTTTTTTAGAAAGGTAATACAGACAACCTTTCAGAGGTTACCCGAAGTGTATTTTCACATGTATTTTTAGTGTATATAATACTTTCTTCCACTTTTTTTTTTCATTTCCTTTCTGTGAGGTCAATAAAAAAGTAATTATAAACAGGTTTAATGAAGAAGATCCAAATGTAAAATGACTGTTAGAATGTTTCTAATATACATGCTTTGTTTTTCTTTGTTTTTCTTTTTTCACTGTAGCTGTGCTGACTGTAGCCACCTATGCTGGGTCTGTGATGAAGTTACAGTTTGGTTTCATCCTCCTCCCAATACATTATTCTTTTTTTTTTTTTTCTGAATGTTCATGATTCTCTTTGTGTTTAATTTATGCATCTATTAAGATATTGCGTTGGCAATGAGTGACAGCCCAGGTGGCAATCTTAATCCTTGTTGGAATGATCTTTTAGGTAGATGACTTGCTGTCTTGGAGCATAATGCATAAATTGACTCAGCAAGTCAAGTAGTTCTTGTTAACTGGAAGAGGAAAAAGAGGATACATTGCAGGAGCTGTAAGTTTAGTTACAGGAGAGAGAAATTACAGAAAGACTTCCCACTTGGAAACTTTATATTGTTGGGAGGATTGGAAGATAAACTTCTCTCTGTGTCAGGCACTGTTCTGTGCTGTTGTACATTTGTTGTACAAGTCTTCTGCAACCCAGTTTTAATTTAGCTCAATATGAGTTCCAGTGGAAATTTTACACACCTGTGAGGATGCTGGCAACTGGTTATGTGGCATTTAAAATTGATTTTGTGCTTTCCCATGTCTCAAAGTCTACATGCCTTGTAAGGTTTTCTAGTCCTCCTTATCTTTGTCATGTTTCTCAACATTCAGAGGGTTTCAGAGTTCTCTGTTATTCCAGACAGTCCCCCTTTTCCTTTTCTGTAGAACATGGTTATAAGAAATGCTTGTTAATTCTCTTAAATATCATAGTTTCCTTTCTGCTTAGAAACCCATATACCTCCATTTGTCCTAAGACTGAAAAGAAATCCAAAATATGTTCCCCCCTCCCAGGATTTTTTGTCCTCATTGAACACTACAACTTTTCCACAGCATGGCTCTTGGAGAAGACTACACAACTTAGAAAATATGTCAAGCTGTTTGAAAATAAATGAAAAATCCCCTTTATCCTCGTAAATAAAATAAAGTAGAATTCATCATTTACATGTTTTATTTGTTTCAATTTATAATTATCCTAGTAAATTGCCATTTCATTTATTAGCTTTTCTGGCTTCAAATTTTAGCCATTTGATTGAGTTATGCAATTGTGTCCTAAATTAAAAAGATGCTTCGGTTGTATATCAAGATTTGGAGGCTGGAGAGGAGGGGTGGTCCCATTTTCAGAAAATGTCTGTTCTGCTTGGTGACGAGGATTAGTTTGGTGGATGGGGATTATTGGTTTGTAACTGGGCTACTGCTCTAGGGAAAAGCGAACACAAATAAATGACATCTACACGTTGTTTGTGCGTATCAACCTCCTTCTGGAAGGACATTCTTGAGTTTAAACAAGATGACTCCAGAGAAGAGCATACAGAGGTGCAGCTTGAGCAGAAACACTTTGTAGCCTGGGGCTGTCATGACTTATATGCTTTGTTGGCACAACAAGGAGACTCTGTAACATGCGTTCATTAGTGAGTTATATTGCACTAGATGTAACATCAGAGGGAGACAGGTACAGTGTTTATATATGGATTATGTAGGTAACAATGCAAAAAGAAGAATGACGTGGATAGGATTTATGGTGAGGGGAGGAGAGGGGTAGCATAGGATGTGTTTTGAGTCCTGCTGTTCTTTAAAAAAAAACAAAACCAAAAAAACTCCTGTTTTGTTCTGCCCATCTTTTAATTTAAGAGCAGAGATCAGGGTTTTGATCTGTAAAGATCTGTTTTATACAGAGTATAATGTATCATCAGAACACAGTGTGTTTACCAGTTTTAAAGAACAATTGTTGTGCTCAATACTTTTAACCCTATCACACAGCAGTTCTCAAACTGTGGCAGTGGCTTCACTGGGGAGGCTCTCATCTCTTCAGTATGAGATCCAAGCAGACTCAAGGAATATCATCAGTATGTCTCCTTTGTTGATTTTCCTGAGAAAATTAGTGGAAGTATAACCTCGTAATGAGGGTTCAGTTATGAAAAGGAAATGGGAATCCTGAAAAGGTGAGACTTTTATAACTTTATGTATCTGAGAAACCTAGTCTTGATATGTTCTTCAGTTTTTATGTCCCTAAGAATCTGCCTTAGTCCCTGTCTAAGGTTCCTGTTCTTTTCATGTTACTTCTCACTGTTTACTGTGCTTGAAGTCTTTTGTAGTATTCCAATTAATTCAACTCTTTTGTTAAAATAGATTTATCTTTTTTTTGAGGCAATCGTGGAAGGAGTTTGATAGATACCTGAAATAATTTTTAAAGAGCAGATTGATCAACCCTATAGTTTCTGGTTTATCTAGAGAGTTCAGTAATGTGTGCGTTATCTTTAGATTATTCACCATTCAACAAATGTGTACAGGGAATAGGTGTGAAGTGCAATGAGTTGATCTTGGAGAGGTTCTCACCAAATCGGCAGTTAGAGTTAAGTAAACATTGGTAACAAAATTGTGCTACAGTCTCTTAAGTGTTCAGATAACTCATAGAATTGGATGCAGGTAGGCAGGCAGGCAACATGTGCAGTACAGAGGATATGAAGAAGCCTCTTAATACATTTACCAAAAATATTTACCAAATATTTACCAAAAATAATATAGGATCTCTCTCATTGTCTTCTACCTGGATATCTTGGGATTTGCATGTCAGTGCGTATTTGTCTGCTAAAGTGACCATGATCATTAAAATATGGCTGGAGAGATGTATCACTAAAGACCTGCATGAATTTACATTTACTTGTAAATTATTGCCCCCATTTCAAGCATGTATAAGATATATTTGAAGTATTCAAGAGAATATTGATACTTTTTGTTGAATTAGTAGGTAATACTGAAGGTAGATTACATTTCCAGGAGAAATTGATAATTGATGTTACTTTGGAAAAAATCTTACTTGCATATACAGAATAAAAAGGTTTGTTTTCCCCAACACAAGAAGTTGTCTGTTTACTGCTAGCCAAGTTTTAAATGAAAGTTCCTCTCTCAGTTTTCTGAATGCCACATTTCCTGCTCTTGACCTCCTCTATTTGTCTCAAACAGATAAATAGTTCTAAACTAGGTATATTTTATGCAAGAACATAGAAAGCTGTTGTTCATGCTGCCCAGGCTTGTCAGACTAGTCCTCCATTTTGTTAGGGGTCTACTGTTTTGACACTTAACTTAAATGGAAGAATTGCTCAGGCAGTACTGCGTTTCTAACCCAGACTCTGAGAAGAAAAGAGGTTCTTTAATACAATGTTTGACCTATAAATAGAATTATTCAATAAAAGGATTGAAATATTACCAAATCCCATTTTATTTCTGGCTTTGATTTTATTTCATGTCAGCTGTCAAGATAAAGCTTTCCTACTACTGTACTCTGTGGAATGTTTTGCCTTGAGATTTGGAATAAGTAACAGCAACAACAACAAAGTTATTCTATAAGTCTATAACCAATGTAGGTAAAGCACCCATGGTGGGTTTTTTTTCTGTTTGTTTGTTTGTTTTTGTGTGTGGAGGTGTTTTTATATATCTCTAGTATAGTACCTGTTCTGGCCTGTGTGGCAGTTTTATTCAGCTGGGCAGCTGGGCTCCACAACCGCTCTCTCAGTCAAAGGGGGAGCAAATATGGTGAAAAGGGCTCAAGGGTTGAGATAAGGACAAGGAGATCACTCAACAATTATCATCACAGGCAAAGCAGACTCAGCATAGGGAGATTAATTTATTACCTATTACTAATACACTAGAGCAGTGAGAAACAAAAAACTAAAAACACCTTTGTCCCCCATCTACCCTCTTCTACATTCTCCCCCAAGGAGTGCAGAGAAACAGGGAGTGGGCTGCAGCTCCGGCCTGGGGCCTGTTCCTGTAGGGACTCTCCATGGGCCGCAGCCTCCTCCAGGCCACATCCACCTGCTCCACCGGGGGGCTCCTCCACGGGCTGCAGCGTGGAGATGTGCTCCATGTGGGACCCACGGGCTGCAGGGGGACAGCCTGCTCCACCAGGGGCCTCTCCACAGGCCGCAGGGGAACTGCTGCTGTGTGCCTGGAGCACCTCCTGCCCTCCTGCTGCACTCACCTCGGGGCCTGCAGGGCTGGTTCTCTCACACTTCACTTCTCTTTCTCCCAGCTGCTGTGGTGCAGCAGTTTTTTTCCCTTGCTTAAATCTGCTCTCCCAGAGGCACAAAAAACATTGCTTATTGGCTCGGCTCTGGGCAGTGGTGGGTCCCTTTTGGAGCAAGGTGAAACTGGCCTTTATCTAACATGGGGCAGCTTCTGGATTCTTGTCACAGAGGCCACCCATGCAGGCCACCACTACCAAGACCTTGCCACAAACCCAATGCAGTCTGAAAATGTAATCTATATTCTTTAAAGTATTTACTGAAAAAATTCAAACTGTATATTCAATTCATTTCAATGTAGATTGCATGGAATCTTCCATCTTTCTTTCATTTTCCAGTCAGGCTGTATATACTATTTCTGCAAAACAGTACAAACCATTGTGTCTTTTTTTTTTTTTTCCTCCATTGGAAAATTAAAAAAAAAAAAGTTATTCAAGCTATAGACTGTGTTACCTGTTTCTCCTCTTCTTTGAAATGGAGCTGCAGAAGTAGTCAGAAATTTTAGCCTGTCTTTCAGACAAACCCTCTTAATCAACAAAAGACATCTTAGGTAAGATTACAGGCAATCAGGGGAATAGGTTTATGAATAGTTTTCATAAGTAAATACATATGTATGTTTATATATTTGCATATATATGTACACATACACGTATTCTAAGTGTATCATGTTTCAATTAAAAGTCACCTGGGAGTTTAAGAAGGCAATAAAATGACAGAATCTAGTGACAGTACATTTAGAAAAGGATTGAGAACATTAAAATCTGAAAAAAATAAGGAATGTTTTATATAATTTACCAACTCTTTTCTATTAATAAATGTAGTCAGTTATAAAATCTCCCAAGAACCTTTATGTTTCTTTTATTCATTCTTGAAGATATATTTACATTCTGTACCTTTTTGAAAGGTTCTTAGACATAATTAGTCATTCAAGTGAGTATGTGTTGTTTTCTGTCGAGCAATATGTTTTCTGCCAGTACCTCCTGCGTGTTTAATAGTAATGCTGAACTATTAACAGACTAATACTTGTTACATGAAGTGTAGTTCATACTTTCCCCTCAGTATTTGGGGATGAAGATGTATGTATTCTCATACAATATGTATGCATGGGGATGTATGTATTCTCATACAATAATGAGGTAAACTACGCATACATAATGCAGTATATACATTGCATTGCAACTTGAAGTGATTTTGGTTGACAGCAGTGATCTGCAGTGATCTGCAGTGATCTGGTTGATCTGCAAACATTTTTTCATTGGCTTAACTTATTGACCAACTATGTATACTGTCAGCGAGCTGAAAATTACAACTTCTGCTTCCAAAAGAATCTTAGATTCCCTATTGCTTGAGTTAAAAGACTTTCTTTTGTAGGCTCAATTTACAATTTTGTTTTGCAGGCAGTAAAAGACTCATAAAAGCCTTTTGTGTTTTAGCCACAATAAAAAAGCCGCATTGGTATCAATGTGGGTTACAGAGGAAATTGAGATTTAGTTAGGAGACTTGTGATTATGTTTTTGAAGAGTAATTACTTGATCTAGTCTATCTGATTACACTGATGAGTTTGTACTTTGATATTATAGATGTTAATATCCTTTAGCTCTCTGTGGAAGTGACCTAAAATAATTTTGTCCTTTTTATTGCTATGACTTCATCACATTGTTTGTTCCCTAGAAATTACAACTATCAACCTCAAAGGGGCAACTCTGAAAAGAGTGTTTTTTTCCTGCAGTCATGGGTTTCAGTGCCAGAGAGATGAGAATAAGCATAGCTATTGTGGCTTTTAGACAAAAGTGCAAAATGTCTGATACGATTCATCCTTCATGCAAGCAACAAAGGACAGGAGAGAAGAAGATGGGAAGGGAAACAGCAAAACAAACAAACAAAAATTTTAATCTGTGCATGGAAAAAAATGATTTACTTTCTTTTATTTTCAAAGCATTATCACAGTCACAGGCTGTACTATTTGAACTGAGATAAAATAAAACACAGAGCCTATTTAGTTAAAATAGATTTTAATTTTCATATCCAATCTCTGTAGTAGAGACCAAAGTTTTGATCAAAATATTTCATATAAGCAGATTAATCCTACGCTTTAATTCCAGTAGGTGTAACCTCCATAATGAGGTTTCTTAGTTTCATCTACTCTGGGCAAAACAATGCCCACTACCTACCGTCTAAATACCTGCTTATGCAGTAAATCGTGATTTGGTGTATCTTAGTTGACTCGGTGCTGAACTTCTCTCCTTGCCACTGCAGTGGGTTTATGTGGCAAGGTTTTGGTAGCAGGGGGCCTTAGGGATGGCTTTTTTGTGAGAAGGATCTAGAAGCTGCCCCATGTTTGTTAAGGGCCCCACTGCTGACCAGAGCTGAGCCAGTAAGTGATGTTGTTTTGCGCCTCTGTGAGAGCATATTTAAGACAGGGAAAAAAAATAATAACGCTGCGCCACATAGCAGCTGGGAGAGTGAGAGGAGTGAGGAACAGCCTTGCAGGCGCCAAGGTCAGTGAAGAAGGGGGACAGGTGCTCCAGGCACCAGAGCAGAAGTCCCCTGCGGCCTGTGGTGAGGACCATGGTGAAGCAGGCTGTCCCCTTGCAGTCCATGGAGTACCATGGTGGAGCAGGGTTCCACACTGCAGCCTGTGGAGGAGACCACAGTGGAGCAGGTGGACCTGCACCGATGGAGACTGTGGCCTGTGGAAGACCCCTGCCGGAGCAGATTCCGGGCCGGACCTGTAGCCTGTGGAGAGGAGACCACGCAGGAGCAGCTGACCTGGCAGGAGCTGCTGCCCGTCGGGGATCCAGGTTGGAGCAGTTTGCTCCTGAGGGATGGACCCTGTGGTACGGACCCATATCTGGAGCAGTTCTTGAAGAGCTGCTGCCTGTGGGCAGCCCACGCCGGATTAGTTCAGCAAGGACTGCATCCCGTGGGAGGGACCCCACAGCACAGGGGACGAGAGTGACCGAGAAGGAGCGGCGGCGAAGCGCTATAGACTGACCATAACCCCCATTCCCCCGTTCCCCTGCGCCACTCGGGGGGAGGAGGTGGAAGAGGGTGGATGGGTGGGAAGGTGCTTTTGGTTTCTTTCCTTTGTTTCTCATTTCTCTAGCTTGTTAGTAATAAGCAATAAATCTTACTATCTCCCTATGCTAAGTCTGTTTTGCCTGTCACGATAATTACTGTGCGATCTCCTCGTCCTTATCTCAGCCCTTGAGCCCTTTTCATTGTATTTTCTCCCCGTTCCTCTTTGAGGAGGGGGAGTGAGAGAGCGGTTGTGGTGGAGCTCGGCCGCCCACCCAAGTAAAACCACCACAGCCACAAAAGTGGATGTACTGTTAACATGTAAATATTCTTTCAAGGTGCCAATAGAGATAATGCAAGGGCACTCCTGCAAGTCATACTGGCTTATCTTTCTGAGTAATGAAAGCCCAATGCAATGTCAGAACTGCAGGAGGAGAATTAAAAAGGCTACAAAAGTTGTCATGTGGCACTGTACCGAACACTCTGGTTGCCCACAGAAGCTGTGGATGCCCCATCCCAGGAAGTGTTCAAGGCCAGGTTGGATGGGGCTTTGAGCAACCTGATTTAGTGGGAGGTGTCCCTGCCCATGGCAGGGGGCTTGGAATTGGATTGTCTTTAAGGTCCCTTCCAACACAAACCATTCCGTGATTCTGTGAAGCTAGGAGAGGATATTAAGCAAGCTAGGCTGGCGGAGAATGCAATGGCAATATAGAATGGTTTTACAGTGGTTCCAGTAAGAAAGGCAAAAGGTAAGGGATTCTGTGAAGGCTGGATATCAGGGCAAATACAGTGATAAATGGAATGAAAAGAGGGGTAAGTTTCACTGAAGTCAAATAGACATATATTTCTGTTCTGAGTGTGTTCCAAGACATAGAAGCAAATGTTTTATTTGCAAATCAGTACCTGTATAATATGGAGAATTGATGCTGATTTATGAATAACTTTTTTTAAATGAATAGACAAAGTATTACCAGCTATGTTAACTGCAAGGGTAGGACCTGGCTATTCTCAGGTATTAAAAGAATATTGATAAAGCAAATATTTCCTTTTTTCCTTAATTACTCTTTATATAGTCAAGTAACTTACTTATTACAAGATGTAGAACTGTGGCTCAGAAGCAATTTTGAAAATCTCTTAAATTTATTTTTTGTAACATTTAGTGTTCTAAAAATTATTGTAATATTAGTATTTGAAAATATTTTCTACAGTTGCTGCACTACTCAAGTTTTCTGCTGATATAATGTAAAAATTTAACTATCAAGATAAAAATATTTGAAACTTAACTTTTTGCCTTGTCCTAAAGAGAAATACTGAAAGGAGAAAGAAAGAGTAACAATTACTGCATTTTAAAGATAAGTAAGATGAATAGAGGTTTTAGTTTTATAATTATGTTATGTAATTCTCCATCATACCTCTTGGTTCTCTCATTAATGAATGGGAGAGAGGGAGTTTTCATATTAAGATGTCAGTTAAACACAACTGTTTTTTCATGCTTTTTTGTTCTCAGATGGCAGAAGTGGCCCATTTCAGAACATATTCACTAGATAAACATTCCCTTTGAGTTATTTCAAACAATGAAAAAAATGCTTTGAAACATTCGCCAGAGTAGAACTATCTGGGATTGCTGATTTGCATGTAAGATGCATTCATTGCATTTTTGCAAGGCATTTTATTTTTTACGAACTATTATTTGTGATATTGCTCTGGATTACTAAGGATGCCTGTTTAATTTATAACAAAAAATACAAGCTTCTCAATACAAAGAGTCAGATTTTGGTACAATTTCTTGATGAAAAATGTTTTAATTGCCATCCAGTCTCTTTCAATGTAATAGTCTGTTGGCACAGTGAAGGCAATTGATGAGTAAGTTCTTGCTCTGAGCTGTAGGGCGGGTTCTGTAGCACTTCCTAAAATAATACTTTTCTGTGATATTTTGCCTTGTTTTTAAATGTTGCCTCTTTTCAAAGAATTCCTAAGTCTCCAGGAGGTCAGCATTTGAGTTCTGAGAGGGTACATTTGAGATCCAAATGTACCATCTGCCAGTATGACTGAATGTGTATAACACTTGGGAAATGCTGTGAGACTGCCTTTCTTTAAGTAGCACCCACTTAAAGATCTATGCCTCAAGGCTATCATTGCTAATTTAATACTACTCAGATTTTGTGGTCTGGAAATTAAGCTAGAATTCTTGTAAAGGACAGATTTCACTGTGAGACTTTTTTTGCTTTGCCAGAAGAATAAGACCCTTTGTAACAGTGTGATGAAGTAATAAGCAATGCTTGTTTTGTTTTGCTACAGATGTTACAGTATGCTGTATAACTTTTTAAATTCTTCCTTTTTAAAGCTATTTTAAAGCTTTATGTAATGTGATCAATGGCATATTCTGAATGAAATGATAGAAGTCCTAAACTGAATCCTGACTTCACATTTCACCGAAACTCTTCCACATTTCCTATCCCAATATATACTGTTTGCTTGCATTAAGAGGTCAGATAGTAAATGCAAAGAGTAGGCACTGGAATTGGTAATAATAACATCTTATTCATTTAACTGAAAACTATTAGTCAGGTCATAACAAAGTAATCTGTAAAAACCATTAACAAAAAAAGGCTAAATTCATCAAGTAAATAATTCCTACAACCTGTTGACTATGACCTGTCGTCATCATATTTTAGTTCAGTTTTCTTATCAGTTTTGTTTAAATATGCAGATGTATTTTTAAATAACAAACAACCACAAACAAAAAATCACCACACATGTATGTAAGACATTAGTCTCGCCTGTGTCAAAGAAATTAATCTGAAGCACCAACAGAAACCATCACAAGCTCATGTGAATGGTGGCATCATCTGGCTTCCAGGAAGGTTTCCTGCTCATTTCAGCTGAGAAACTGGTGCTGCAGGCAGCAAACACTTAGAGCTGTTCTGGGAAATAAGGGAAATTCAAATGTCAGAGGGCACAGTACCCAATCCCACCCTTACTGTACTAAGGAATATTTATCACAATTCTGGCTGATGATGTCACAAAACAAAGTCACAGGAAAGTCATTCTGAATCCAAACTACTGCTTGTTCTGGGGACTTCTTCCTATTTTTCTGTTTAATCCTACAAGAACAATCTGATTTTTCTTCATGTCCCACACCAATTCCTGATTTACAGACTTTTTTTTTTTTTTTTTTTTAATGTATTGGTAATCTAAGCTGTAGCATAGGATACGTTTCAAAAAGGAAAGAACCTCAATATATTTGTGCTTTACTAAATAATGAGTGGTCTTTTCACCGTAAATTTCAACTGCAAAATCTCACTGGTCTTGTATGGTTTACATGGGTGAGACTTGAAGGCATCATTTGGCACTTAATTGGACTGTGTGTTTTGGGAACACATTTCCTGTAATGCACTTAACATGCTTTAAATCCAGTTTCACTGAGACGCCTTTGGGACTTTATGAAGAATAACAGGGATGTCTGAAAGCAAATTTGTTAATGTCTGCGTGCAACTGAGGTGGAATTAAACTGCAAAGCAATTTAAAAGTGCTTGCTATTGTAAAGACTAAAGTTTTCTTTTCGGTTTTAAATATTTCGATATGCACACATTTGTTCTCAGCAGTGCAGTAGAGTTTTAATTGCTTTGAATAAAAATACCTGCAATCAAAGTTCAGTGTCAGAGCAGCTGAGATTGAACGCAGCAAAAAGAGGACATTTATAAAGCTCTACCTGTAAGTTTCCATGTAAGCTTCATTCATTGTTAATGCCAGATTTTCTTGATGTTTTCATACATAAAAAGTCAGTTTTTGTTGTTTTTTTAATTGGCATTGTCTTGCATGACAGAAATGTATTTTATTTCAACAGAATTTCTCAGTGTGCTGAGCTCTGTGGTAGGAAATACAACAGTCCTACAATAATTATTTAACATCTCTATTGCACTATTGATTAGGAGTTAACTAGGTCAGGCCCTATTGTACTAGGCACTGTAAAGCATATAAAGTGTGACAGCCCTTGCTTCAAAGAGCTTATAGTCTGAAAGGCAGCACATGCCAAGTGGATAAAGGAGATAAGGAGTGAGAGGAGACGGGGGGGGGGGGGGGGGGGGGGAAGGAAAAAAAAAACAAAAAAAAACCACTGTGAACTTCATACCTCTTTAAAGGAAGTTCTCAAAACATTAAAGGAAAAGAGTTTCACCCACGTGTTCTAAGGGTAGAGAGGACCATTTTATTGTCTGGTCTAACCCCTTATTTAATATGTGCCATAGAATTTTCTTTCATAATTCCTGCATTAAGTCCATGATGCCTGGCCCTGTGGGAGTGTTTATTTTAAAAAAGCGTAAAAGAACTTAAATCTCTCCCATCCTTCCATCACAGCTGCTCGTCTGGCTAGACTTTTCTATCTCAATGTTTATTCTTATTGTAACAATAAGTCAGGCAGAGATGTGATATACACAAGTGGGTACTAATGAATGCTGTGATAATTTAAAATGTTCTTGTAGAGTGAGTTATGAGTTAATTCTTCTGTTTTCGATATAGGACTTCGCATTAAAGAAAATTCTTGACTGAAAAATCAATTACAGAAGAAGTCAAATATTATAGAAGTTCTGTATTTGTTTGTGAAATTGGTTTGGATTTGAGATCTCAGTTCAGCTCACGTAACTTCCTTTCTCATGAGTTTTTGTTTCTTTGCTATGGAAAATCTAGGCAGATTTTAATAAAAAGTCTGTGCTGGCCAGGGAAAAGGCAGATTTGTCATAATGGTATAGTTGGACCTGATTTAGCTAGTCCTGATGCCAAGGCTGATACATATAAGGGAAATGTATGTTCCACGGTGGTCATTATAGAAGCATTATTCTTAGAGCGGTGGAAGTGAGGGTAGGCTACCCAATCATTTTCTGCTCCATCTGAAACATAAACAGTAATGCCCTGAGGAATATTGTAGTCTGAAGTGTGTATGTGATTCTGCTTCCTTGCCAACTTCTTTTCAGGTTTTACTGCCATTTTTCCCTCTAGACAGTGTTTGTGAATTCCTGCAAAGGATAAAAGAAAATTGTAGATTTAGAAAAAAAAATAAATCAATATGTTTATTATCAGAAAATGCCTGTCACAAAATTGACAGAAAACTTTTGGAATTATTTATATCAAGAAAGAGGATTTTGTTGGATAAGGTTGGGGGGTTTTATTTTCGCTTTCATTTACATTCTTGCTCTGTTTTATTCATGAGTAGGGGAAATTTCCAAGCCATATGAATTCCACAGCTAGAAGAGATGTTGAGGTTTGATCTGCTCTAGGAACAGGGATGTCCAGGGTGCAATTAGACAACAGTGAAACTTATCTTGATTTTTCATATTCCTTTTTTTTTTGTTCTATGACATTCTCTGTAGAACATGTAGTACATAGACTTCTTTGAAAAGACTTCAAAAAAAATTCCTACAAATATGATACACCTACGATATGATTGATACAATTCAGCTTTGTGTATATTTTCTATTTTCCTTCTGTGAACTGAAATTTGAATCCAATTGCATTTGAAAATTGAGATGTAAATGTAACCAAGGAGTACGGTGGCTACAAATACAAGTTTGTGGCAACAAAAATGAGTATATTTTTCCTATTTTGTTTCAAAATAGTGTCCTTGTTAATTATACAGAAGTTTCCGAAATAAGAATTAATTTTGTTTAAACAAATGTACACATTATGAAGCTAAGTACACATATGGCATCATTTCTAACAAAAATCAAGGGCTGAGTTTTTTTTTTTTATTACGTTCATGTAAATCGGAAAGCGGTTGTGATTTCAGAAACGCACAAGTGAAACTGTAATTTATTTCCTTTTTGTATTCTGATAAAACCCAAAGGATGCAGAGAGCTTTATTATTTTGTGCTAGAGACAATGCGAACACATAAGTCAGCCTTCTTCATTATTTACTGCCTGAAGTCTTCTTTAAGATACCTGGGTAGTTCTCAAGGTAAAATAAATGCAGTCTGGGGTTTCAGACAAGGTGTTTGTAGTGTTGAGAATAAAATAATTAACACACTTTTCAAAACACTTATGTAGCTGTAATATGGTAAAGTAATCTGGTCCGTTGTTTAGAAGAAAAATGAATTTTAAGATGTTCAGAGGCAAGGAGAACATTTTCTATGAGTAGAATAACTTCGCTTAGTTCTTCAAAGACTGAGATGGGAATTGATTGCTATCTGTATAAACAGCAAACCGTCAAAACCTGGAGGCAAGAAGAAATATTTAAGGTTTAAAAGAATATTAACCTAGGAAGCAGTGAGTGAGCCATGATTTGCTTGAGGCTACATAGCAGTAAGTTTGGGCCTGCCTCAGGTGACCAGGAGGTGGTGATAAGAGAAGGCTTCATTCTCCAGCCCACCTCCCTCTCTTCATCTCCAAAGTAAAAACAAAGACTGACTATTTTCAAAATTATTCGTGCTGTCTGTCTCTTTCACATGTCTCTTTCATATAATGTATGTCTGAGGAATGAGATGGACTGTTGGTTGTGTCTTGATTTTTCCCATGAATTTACAATTGAAGAGGTAGATTTATTTCTAAAAATAAGAGAGAACTGAATTAGCTACTGAGGGATTTACAGAGGGCAAATGTCTCTCAAATAATCTTGAAGTAGGGGAAGTATAGTATTGAAATAGAAAGACAGATGTTGAGGAGGCTTTTATTGTCCTATATGTTCTGCAAATATAATTATTTTTAAACACTTGGAGCAATATTAGAATTTAGGGAACTATTTCCTGGCTGTACTAAACAAACTTACCCATAAAATAAAATTGTATCAATAAAAATAAAAATTTATGTAAGCTAATTTTATCTTTGTTGTTGTTGTTGTTTTAGGGAAAAAAATGAAAACAAACCATTCTTTCTCATATTTCAGTATCACTGCTACTTTTGCTCTATGAAGACCAAAACTTTGCATTTTGTCTTTAACAGTTTTTATTTAGCATTGTTAAAATATTATTCTTATTATGATATTCCTAAAGCTATTCTGTTATTGTGCATGATGTTTAATATATCCTAGTATGTACATGTATCTGTATGTTATATCTTTCCAAAGAAGTATCTTGAGTCAGGTTAATCAGAAATTTGAATTTTGGTCTTTAACATGCCCAACCATAAGTGTTTTCTTTTGTCCTTAACAATGTTCCAGGTAGTTCAGAAAAGAGCCTCTGAAAAATAGACAGCATTACATAGCTACCTCAGGTAGATGAAAGATTTTCTATATATACTAGCAAAAATGTGTTTCTTTGAATGCAGGAGTAACATTTATTTAAGAGTGACTTTGCAGACAGTGCAAATAAAGACTAAATCTGCACTGGGAATGAGTTACGGTGTTGTTACGCAATTCTAATCTTTGAATTATTTGAATTTTATATTTATAGATATAAAACGCCTATCACCATATTGATAAGCACTCTTTGGAATCACTCTGATGGCAGAGGATAAGAACAGGAGTTGGCCTGTTAGTACCTTAGCACTTCTGTTTCCAACCAATTTAACCATCTACATGTCCAAGATAAACAGATGTTTCAGATATGCTCAATGGCTATCCTACAGACATTAAATATTTGCCAATCTTTCTTGGAAACCATTTCATTCAACATATTTAAAGGCGAGTTTTTCGAGACTCTGAAATTTGTCTGTAGGTTCAAATAACTGTTCAGGTGTTTTGGAAAAACAGATCCCTCATGGCGATTATTGAAATTAAGTAGAGATAATCATAACTAGTTCATGGATAATTCATTAACTCAAATGGGGTAAAATGTGTTGATCCCATTATTTACTGTGAATAATTTGCTGAGCTACAAAGAGTCTGAATTATTCTGATAATAAATTCATAATAATGTATTGTAGTTGCAAAGAATAACTGAAATAGTTTCTTCATGAACATTCACCAGCTTAGATCTAAGTCAATCAATTTAGATGCATATGAATTCAAACACTCATAATATTGATCTTCACATATCTGTCCTACTTAGAACAGCATGAATTCAGATCTCATACGTGCTACAATTTTTTTTTGTTATTAGATCAGATGAATGCAATTCAATCATTTTCAGTTTTTAAAGCGCTAAAAGCAGGAAATAGCCTAATAGTTTCCTAAGGAAAAGATGATGTTAAGTTTCATTACAGTACTGAAAAGTTTTAACACTTCATTTAGCGGAAAACTTCCTCACCACTGTGAGAAGAAAATGAAAATACAGAATTATAATTCAGGAAATCCATTCTGTTGTCAGACACCATTTGGATTTCCATGCCTTCTTGTAAAACTTTCATACCAGCTTGAGTAAACTTTTTAAATTCCTGTTCCACATTTATCCTGAGACTGCTGTACATCACGATGCCAATATAAAGAGGTCTGAAAGTGGGTCATAAATTATTTTACCATGTCAGAATGATGTAAAGTGCCATTGTTTTTTAAATGAGAATCAGATTCTTCTCTCCCTCTGCCAATTCATTGACGTTGTGACATTATCAGATAGTATAAACAACAAACATCATAGCATATTTTCTAGCATATTTTCCAGTATGTTGGAAATATTTCTAATATTAAAAATATTTCTAAAAGATTTCATAAAGCCTTTTCACATAGCTTGACATTTTGACTATAGAAGCAACAAATAAAATATCAAAGTTTTGATAATTTTATTTAAATATTATGCCATTTGATCTCCAAAATAGTATCATAGTTTGTATTCTTCTCAGTGTATCTGCTAAATTTTAAAATTCTTTTTTTTTCCACAGAACCTGTATTTCTTCTGTAGAAGTATCTTGAATTATATTATATTCCCATTTATTTAGAGTGGAATTATTCAAACTTTCTCCAGTTTCTTTTTCCACTGTTACTGAATGATCACTTAGCATTCTCTTAAAAAGCAGTGGGGGCACAATTTCTCTCTCTCTCTCTCTCTCTCTCTCTTAGTCTACACTGCGTTGAGTTACTTAGGAATAGCTATGTAGTACGTCATTTAAGGAAAAACAAGGTTGGAGCTATTCACAGTCCAGTCTGACTGAAGGTCTGATCTATTTCCAGTGGCAGTGTCTGCAGGGATGATGGTAATTCCATCTGCAGCATCACCAAAGACTTTAAATCTTCATATTCAAAGTTCTTACAGATGTCTTTACCTCATTATGTGGCTACTGGGGGATTGTCTCATCTGGTGTACTTTGCAACCGGGTTTACCTTTAACAAGCAATCTGGCATTAGCCTTCTGTTTCTACCACTGGAAAGCACAGAATTGTTATATATCATTGGTACTGTTAATTACACTGCTGTGCTAAGCATCATTAAAGCTCAGAATGCTGAAAGGCATATCAGGAGGATTCATTTTTACTTAAGTGAAACTGCATTTAGCAACTCGAGAAAACTGTTACAAGTAATAACCAATTTTCTTTTTTCCCTACTATCCTATATATCAAGATGAAAGATATTTACCTTAAACCTGCTGGTCTAAGTAAACTTTAATTTGGGGAAAATGTTCTTAATTTTTTTTTCAGTTGTTGTTACTTTGTTATGCTATGAAGCTTCTAGGTATAACAACGTTATATATGTCAAAATGTTAGGGATATTCGTGTGTTTAAACTGGAGATCATTAAAAGAGAAAAGACAGGCTTGGACATATCTGCAACAGTGATTTGACATCTGTGATGTGTATCTGGTTGAGTGAAAAATTTGTTCATTACAGTGCATTTTCTCATGTTAGTAGCATCATTGTTCAAAGTACTACTGAAAACAGGCAGGAAATGTTTTTCTTGCCAACTGAAACTTGTTTGAGGGGGAGAGTGTGAATGCACGTACATACATATACATCACTCTTCATTTATGCTGGCATAAAGTCAAAGAGTTATATGTTTAAAAACAAAGTAAGCAGAATATGATGACTGTTTTCTTTCCCATAGGTGGATGCTCTGACTGGCAGGAAGTGAGCTTTATTGACACCAGCGAGATCTGGTTTCTTCACAACCATGAAATCATACAATTTAAAGAAACCAAAAGGTAAACCTAGTCCTCTTCCTAAATAAATAATAGAATTTATAAGCTTTCTTCAGTTTATTCCAAGTACATGTTCTGACTAGTCTTACTCTTTTACATACCTGTCACATTCTCTCTGGGACAACTCTACAGAGCTTTGCGTTTATGCCAAAACCTGGAGAAGGAATTCAGGCTTTCAGATGTCCTTCACCTTGTGCTACCACTTCTTGGAAGAGCTTAAGGGGCTTTGCTGCATTTTGTTGAGTAATAGTATGAGGTCTTCTCTTTTATAAGCAGATTTATACTCTAGGAAGTGTCACGTCTATCATATACCTGAGACAAATGACTGTGAGATGCCCTAATGCTCTATTCCCCTCTGCTTTGTCATTGTACGTTATCATGGGCTTGTGTTGAATGAGCATTTGTGATACAGTTTTAGGCATACATCTATGCCACCTCCCCTTCTTTTTCATCTTTTTCCACTTTCTCTTGCCTTCTCCAATCAGAAATATCTTTGAAGAAGGGACTGTGGCTTCCCTTGCCTTTAGCATATTTTAAAACTCTAACTTTGGTGCAATTCAGAGATTAAATTTTCTGTAGAAGCCTTGTACGCAATGTAAACTGGATTTGTATGAGGCTTCTCTTATGGACATGGAATATGTAGGTCCATAATAGATCTTGTATCCTTCATAGATAGAGATGGTTTTATAGCTTTGCTATGCCTCAGCAGTCTTCTGGGTTAGAAAATGTGAAATTTCCTCTACTATATTCTAATAAATTTCTTCTTTCTAATGGAAGGAATTAGGAAATTCCAGGAAGACCAATCATAATATCACAGAATGGTTTGGGTTGGAAGGCACGCTAAAGATCATGTAATTCCAACCCCCCCTGCCATAAGCAGGGACACCTCCCACTAGAACAGGTTGCTCAAAGCCCCTGGCCTTGAACACTTCCAGGGATGGGACATCCACAGCTTCTCTGGGCAACCTGTTGCAGTGCCTCACCACCCGCTGAGTGAAAAATTTGATCTAAACCTATCCATTTTAGTTTAAAGCCATTACCTCTTGTTCTATCACTACGCTTCCTGGCAAAGGAACTGAAAGGCCGCAATAAGGTCTCCCCAGAGCCTTCTCTTCTCCAGGCTGAACAAACCCCAACTCTGTCAGCCTGTCTTCACAGGAGAGGGGCTCCAGCCCTCAAATCCAGGAAATCTAAACAAGCAATCAGACAAAAAAACTAAAAAGCCAAATGTATAAAGGTATCTAAGAGTTAATTTGAACATTTCATTTTTGTGTATCTTACTGTACATTTCATAAAGTGCACTTTTTTCTGATATGATTTGAAAAAAAGATTTTATTTTAGACTGCTCAAAAATGTAGTCATAAAAACAAACTCTTTGTAGCACAGCTTTTTTCTTTTTCTCTTTCGTATGTTCAGTGCTTGGTATAATTTATACATCAGACTATTCTCTACCACAGTGAAAGCATTTTAATCTGTTGCAGTGAACAAGGCAAAACTCTCCTTTAACCAAGTCTGTACTTTTGGGAAAGAGAATTTTGCCCCCAGTGCGTATTAATTACATTAGATAGAATATTATAGGAAAAATGAACAGCACGAATCCAATTAACAGGCAAAGAAAGAGCTTTTGGGGTGAAAACCAGACTTTCTTTATTTCATGAGAATAAAAATAGGCTGTAAATACAGTGGACAAAAAGAAACCAAAGACTGTGCCGTTCAGCTTTGAACTCAAAAGTTTACATTAACAATCTGGAGCAGATACTGTTTTCATAGAATCATTCCACAGAATGTCCTGCATTGGAAGGGACCCACAAGGATCACTGAATCCAACTCCTGGCTCTGCAGAGGACTACCATCATACCCTATGTCTGAGAGCATTGTACAAATGCTTTTTGAACTCCAGCACGCTCCCTGACACGACTGCTTACCTGTGGAGCCTGTCCCAGTAAAGCCTGCGGAGCCTGTCCCTCTCGGTGAAGAACCTTTTCGTAACACCCAGCCTGACCCACCCCTGTCACAGCTTTATGCCACTCCCTTGGGTCCTGTAACTTCACCAAAGGGCAGAGCTCAGCGCCTGCCCCTCCGCTCCCCTCGTGAGGGAGCTGCAGGCCGCCATGAGGCCTCCCCTCAGCCTGCTCTGCGCTGAACAAATTAAGGGACCTTAGCCACTCCTCATGCATCTTCCCCTCTAGACCTTTCACCATTTTTGTTGACTTCCTTTCAATGCTGTCTAATGTTTTATGTCCTTCTTACATCAATGCACTCAAAACTGGACACGGTGGTTGAGGTGAGGCTGCACCAGTGCAGAGCAGGACACACTTCCCTTGCCCTTCTGGCAGTGCTGTGCCTGATGCACCCCAGGGTACTGCTGGCCCTCCTGTCTGCCAGGGCACGCTGCTGGCTCATGTTCAACCTGCTATCAACCCAAACCCCCGGATGCCTTTCTGCGGGCCTGTGGAACTTCTGTAACAAGTTTCAGTAGATTTAATAGTAACATGTTCTTGTGCACTTAGTAAATTGAGATAGTAGTATACAGATTTACTGTGCCTTCTTGCCATTTTTAAGTTATAAGTTATACATAAAAATTATATTACCAACAAGTTTCTTTAGTCTAAAGAAATACTCTTCATGAGAAATTAGACTCATTTAGTAAAGTATTTTATCACTCAATTGTGGACTTAGTGTGTTCCTCCAAATTTTGTGAATTGGCATACATGTTCTTGCTCATTGCCAGCCAAAATGGTGTTATTTATCAAACCAGATGGATGATTTCAAAATACAATTCAGTGGTCCCTGTTCTTTAAAATGGTGTATGTATAAATGTGCCGATTTGTGAGATAATTGATTTTGACAGTCAATAATTTTACATTTTTTCCTTTTCTTTCCATAATGAAAAAAAAAAAGAAAGACACTTTTAAGGTTTCATAAAATGTTGATTGAACAGTAAGAATTGATAGAAACAAAATGTTATTTCATTATAGAACCTGCATGTTTTTAAAATGGAATATTTAATACTTGGACAGAAGCATCAGAGCATATTCACATACGGAGTTTCAGCTGTTAAAACACATATTTACATTCTTTTTAAAGCAAAAATTAGTAGCTAGGTTTTACTTTAAACTATTTGCTAATAGTGGCGCTCTGTTACTTTAAGGAATAAAGTAGACAAGCCATGTAAAACATCTAATTGATGCACATGTATGTCACATTTGTATGAATATAGAGGACTGGCTGCATGGCATCAAATTTTCAGGGGCGGGGGGAAGAAAAGAAAAAAGGCAGAACAAAATAACAGAGGTGATTATTTCAAATCAGCAGTATCCCTGTAGTTTTGACTGCAGAAACATTCTCAGAAACAAGCTTTTTTGTCACTGCCTGAACGTATACCACAGTTCCTGGGACTGTGTTTATTATAGCATCTGGTACCACTAGGATGCGTAACAGAATTACTTACAAGAGAATTGGATAACTAGTTCCCATGTATGTAGGCCTGCATATTTTTGGTACAGATCTTCCATTTTTTTGTAGGAACTTTGTGTATATAATACATGAAACCTTGTCCCAAAAGTGCGTGGCATATTGAGATTTTTCTTGTAAAAACACCATAAATTATATTGGTATGGATGGAAATTTTGTTGAAGTGCAGATCTTTTGTTATGGTTAAATGGATGTTTTCTGATCATTCGGTATCATCCGTCCTTTAAGACTATGTATGATTAATACTTAATGTAACATCTTATAGATTCTTCTGACAAAGGAATTTTCTTAGGCTTCTATTGAGATGTGTGTGGGCAGGTTGTACATGCATTTTGTTATCAAGCAGCATTTGTGCGCAAACCTCTCCTACATTTTTCTCTGAGAAAATTGCCATAAGAAATAAAACATTTGACATCTGAAAAAAAGTGGTATATATATCTATATTTATATATATATATATATATATATGAGAGAAACATATATAATAGAACAAATTACAGGAACTGCTGCTCTCCCCCACTGCTTTTTAACAAATTAGACATAGTTCTGATGTTCCGTAAGCCTGTGCTGTAGTTCATAGCATTAAGTCCATATTAACATATACCAATATTGATCTGAAGACTGCTATTTCTTATCACAGGAAGTATATTTGGAGTGGAAACGTGAAAAGAAAATCAGAAGTTTTGTGTATCTTTAAGAAGCTATAATTCTAATACTTTGTAATGAAATATGATCACATAGAAAATAATTAGCAATGAAAGCCGACGTCAGTAATTCCTGATGTTTACATTACCTTTGCAGTTATTGTGTAGTTCACTTGGCTTGTGTATTAGGTTGTTCTCTCACCCTAAATCTGATTTTTAATTTAGATTTCATGCCTTTAGATTATACAATTGAAAAGCATAAGTTTCACAAATTCTTTGTGAGTAAACTGCTAGAGTAACAGGGCTGCTTATTTTCAAAGTACTGTCATGGTAAAATAATTTTTAAAGTAATAGAGTGTAAGACCTGGTCCAGTCTCTATCTATTGATTCTGTGGACTTTATTAAACATTAATTGCAGTACTAGTTAATTGAAATTACTGCTATGTAAGGGATTATTACTTGAAGTTTCTCATAATGAAACATCAGATTTAAAATTTCTGAATATTAGAAGAATCCAATGTATGACAAGAATTGCATCCTGCATTGAAAACACCTGACTTTATCTTCAAATCTTTTTACTGTTATTTTTTCAGAAGGTTATATTTCAAAGGAAGGGGTGGAATATGGTCTGGAATATTGAATTATAAATTTTTAAAGACCATTCTGTGTCCACAGTATAACAGAGTTGAAGGAACTGAGATGGTACAGTCTGGTGTGATAGTTAGCTGTTTTTCACCTTTGGTTAGTTAGAAAATAAACAGATAATACATGCATTGCTTTGGAATTTTCTTGTGATTATAGCTAAATTTGAAGGGTCAACATTATCTCAAATCTTTTTGCCCTGCCTTACACAAGGTGAAATCATAACATTGTTGGAATCTGGAAAAATTAGTGTTGCTTTCTGTTTGAACAACTTTTTCATGAAGCTGTATAATATTAATTTTAGCTTCAGGTTAATCTATTGGGGAGGGTGCTCAGAGCACAGAGATAAAAATTTGGAATTCTTAGTTTTGTTCTTGTATCTGGTAAAATATCTGAAGGATTTTCATTGCAGTGAGATTTTTTTTTTCTTTTGTACCTTAAAGTGTTTTCATAGTCTGTAATGAATACCATGATACCATGAATTAGTCAGAAGAGGGTAAATCATACCAAAGTGTCACTGAATCTAATCTGTTGCCATCACATGCAGCCATGTAGTACGCATTTAGCTTAGATGCTCCAATTGCAAGTCAAGGAACACTTATAGCATTATATAAAATGGTTCAGACCAAAGAAGAGATCAGAAGCTATAGGAAGAGATCAGAAGTTATGAAGTGTATATTCACTAATAAAGGTCATTGTTGCAGCTTGGGAGTTGTTAGGTAAAGCCTGAGTCTGTATAGAAAAACCCAAAGCCTGAGCTATTCCTATCTTTCTTCCTGACCTTAGTTAAAACCAGATCAAATAATTTAGTTACTGATTCAATCTTAATATGTAAGGAAGGCCTTTAAGGTCTTTAGAAGTTAGAGACTTTTAAAGTCTCTAGAAATGCCAGTCTGCACATGCCAGCTCTGTTCCAACTCTGGTCAAAGCTGTTTTTAGTAACTAGAAGAAAGTGAATTAAAAAAAAAAAAAAACACCAAAAAAAAAAAACCCCACAAATCCAGCAACTTTTTATTCCATCAAGAGGAAGAAGAAATTCTTGCTGAACCTTCCCAGTAGTCAGCTAAAACCACGAAGCATAGGTTAATCCAATGTAACAATCACGCAAGGAAGGATTTAATATTTTTAAGAAAAGTTTTTGTTCCTAATTAACAGCATGACATTACTTACAAGTTTTTATCTCCTTTAACATCTGCTCCTTTTTGAAACCTGTAATGTAGGCTATGCAGACTTGCTTGCAGAAGCATAGACAAGTACTTAGTGAATATTTGTCAGTTATTTCTAATCTATTGCCACATATATCCGTAAACTATCATAATTGTGGAAAGCAGTACTTCATTATCATAACTTTTGAATTTGAATGAGAAAAAGTCTGTCTGAAAGTTCTTATTTTCTGTCAATTCTCTGGGAATAATTTCACTAGTAAGAAAATAATATCTTAATACCAGAGGTAATTCATAAAAGCAGAAAAGTGCCCTGGAGAAAGAAAAAAAAAAAAAAAAAAAAAAGCACCCTCTTCGTGTTATTTTAGATATATTTTAGTGAGAACTAATATTTTGAGGCTAATTTATTTGATGATGTGTGGCTTAAAAGCTTTGCTGGCTTACTTTTTTCAACTCCAAACATTGTCAACATTAACAAATTATGAATCAAATCTCACTAAGCATCTCTGCTGTCAAAAACCAAACAAATTAACAAAAACCCCTGATAACCAAAGAAGTAGCTTAAAAAACAACAACAACAAAAAGAACCTTCTGCTTTTCAAAATAATATCTTCATACTTATTCTTCTCATTTCTGAATTGGATGGGTGTACTCAACCTTTTCAAGCCTGTCTCTGAAATCATGCAGCGATGGAATCCATATCATAAGAAATTTTCACTTCAGAAAATATTCTCTAGTTCAAATATGAATAAATTTAGGAAAATCCTACAGTGATATACTCAAGTCATAAATGATCATACTAGTCTCTTCTTGTTTATGAATCTTGAGATCTAAAAACTGAGCTTAAAAATATGAAAGTCTCAAAAATCATGTAACTTCTAGAGCTGATGCTTTAGTGAAGTCCCTAAATATAACAACATCGATTTAAAATTGAGTGATGACCTTATTGGCAGGCTGCGCATGAGAGTTGTAGGTGACTGCTAGTTGGCAGGTTTTTTCAGTTGATGACTAAGAAGCTGTGCAGCTAGTTTTTTGTTTTTTGTTTTTTGTTTTTTTTTACAAGAAAAAGATCTTTGGTGTGCAATGATATATTATTTGTTGTGTTTTCCTCAGTTATGGAAGAATATACTGCTAAAGGATTAAGTGGTGTCCATAGTTGCTATAGTTGGACAGAATGGTGTTTCCATGTCTGAGTGAGAGAAAAAGAGGTGGCCCTTCTTCTAACAGACTTTGTTTTGATTCTTTATCTGTTGATTGGAATGATAGTTAAAACTGCGCAAAGATAGGGTTTATCAAAAGAATCTCAGGTATAGGCAGTATGAAGTAGAGACAGTATGAATATGCCACATTTCATGTAGATAAAATGACAGATAATGTCAGTGATAAAACAGAAAATAGTGTATATTCCAGAACACTTGGGACATACGGGAAAAGTGTGCCAGACTGAAGATATACTTACTGAAATATTATATCCAGTACAATTAAGCTGGTCACAGAAAATAAGCCCATATTGTAGATCAATTATTTTAAGGGTTCTACTCTTATCATAAGGCTCTACTCTTATCTACCTTATCATAAGGTTCTACCTTATCTGCCTTATCATAAGGTTCTACTCTTATCATTGGCGGCTAGCCAATGTGACGCCCATCTATAAGAAGGGCCGCAGGGCAGACCCGGGGAACTATAGGCCTGTCAGTTTGACCTCAGTGCCAGGAAAGCTCATGGAGCAGATTATCTTGAGGGTCATCACGCGGCACTTGCAGGGCAAGCAGGCGATCAGGCCCAGTCAGCATGGGTTTATGAAAGGCAGGTCCTGCTTGACGAACCTGATCTCCTTCTACGACCAAGTGACGCGCTTGGTGGATGAGGGAAAGGCTGTGGATGTGGTTTACCTTGACCTCAGTAAGGCTTTTGACACCGTTCCCCACAACATTCTCCTCAAGAAACTGGCTGCTCGGGGCTTGGACTGGCGTACGCTTCGCTGGGTTAGAAACTGGCTGGATGGCCGGGCCCAGAGAGTTGTGGTGAATGGAGTCAAATCTGGTTGGAGGCCAGTCACTAGTGGTGTCCGCCAGGGCTCGGTACTGGGGCCGGTCCTCTTTAATATCTTTATCGATGATCTGGATGAGGGCGTCCAGTGCACCCTCAGTAAGTTTGCAGATGACACCAAGCTAAGTGCGTGTGTCGATCTGCTCAAGGGCAGGAAGGCTCTGCAGGAGGATCTGGATAGGCTGGAGCGATGGGCTGAGGTCAACTGTATGAAGTTCAACAAGGCCAAGTGCCGGGTCCTGCACCTGGGGCGCAACAACCCCAAGCAGAGCTACAGGCTGGGAGATGAGTGGCTGGAAAGCTGCCTGGCCGAGAGGGACCTGGGAGTATTGGTTGATAGTCGGCTGAATATGAGCCAGCAGTGTGCCCAGGTGGCCAAGAAGGCCAACAGCATCCTGGCCTGCATAAGAAGCAGTGTGGCCAGCAGGTCTAGGGAAGTGATTGTGCCCCTGTACTCGGCTCTGGTGAGGCCGCACCTCGAGTACTGTGTTCAGTTTTGGGCCCCTCGCTACAGGAAGGACATGGACGTGCTCGAGCGAGTCCAGAGAAGGGCGACGAAGCTGGTGAGGGGTCTGGAGAACAAGTCTTATGAGGAGCGGCTGAGGGAGCTGGGCTTGTTCAGCCTGGAGAAGAGGAGGCTCAGGGGCGACCTTATCTCTCTCTACAGGTACCTTAAAGGAGGCTGTAAAGAGGTGGGGGTTGGTCTGTTCTCCTACGTGCCTGGTGAAAGGACGAGGGGGAATGGGCGAAAGTTGCGACAGGGGAGTTTTAGGTTGGATGTTAGGACGTACTTCTTTACCGAAAGGGTTATTAAGCATTGGAACGGGCTGCCCAGGGAGGTGGTGGAATCACCATCCCTGGAGGTCTTTAAAAGACGTTTAGATGTAGAGCTTAGCGATATGGTTTAGTGGAGTACTTAGTGTTAGGTCGGAGGTTGGACTCGATGATCTTGAGGTCTCTTCCAACCTAGAAATCTGTGATACTGTGATAACTACATACCAAATAGGAAGACAGAAACAATCTTAGTAAGAAAGATGTCTATAAATCCCATTCATCATACTGCAAGGTGAGTTTTGCAATGGTGCTTTAACAACTGTTCTTTATCTTCCATAGTGTGTTTATTTGAGTGTAGGATTTAAGTGATCCATCTGTGTTACTGATATTTCTGTAATCTGAACTGAATTTTTATAGCATTTAGAGTATTGCATTGCCTTTCACCATACTATACTACTATTGTGTTTTCTGGCCAGTTTATCCTTAGCTTCAGCAACATGCCATTGTAGAGCTTTCCTTCTACTCATACTGAAAAATATTACAGGAAAGAAAGAAAGGAGAAAGCTCTCAAGCAGTGTTTATATCTAACACAATGGGCAAGCTCTTTAATGAAGGACAGATGAAAGATGTGGTCAATATAAAATCTGTTACTATCTTTGACTTGGATGTCCAGTCGAGAGGGAAAATCTTTGCAAGGGATTAGACCCACCCTACCTGGAGGATTGAGTTTAAACTGCTTCACCCCACAGTGATCAGATGATTGCTGATGGAGAATTATTAATGGAATCATTGCCACAGATTCATTTGAGTTAACCTTGAATTTGAAGATACAAAAGGGAAAACGCTTCACCATAAGGACAGTCACAGGCTGATGGTTCTTTTTAAAAGCAGGCTAATCATATTGCCACATCTTAAAAACAGTGCTCCAGGGGAAAATATTTCTGCTTTGAGGAAATGCAATCTATTCTTTCAGCCAAGCTTCTGCAGAGGAAAAATGGGATGAGTAGTAAAATCTGGATGTTTTATTGGATGATCATTAAAATTCAACTACTATTTCAGTAAATGGTTTGCGACCAGTTTAAATTTATGTAAAAAGGTAATTACATGCTAATTATAAAAATATAACTTAATTATGCATGTGATTTATGTGGTCATTATAAAAATATGCTAACCTGACATTGTGTTCATACTGTGATCTATATTTTACTTGTAAAATTAAAAGCTACTTAACACACTTTAAAATATGAAAATATAGTCCATGTTCATATGGATTAGCAATGTTTTTACATCTATGAAATGGGGAATGAGGTTTAAGTATGCATGCCTGTTAGTCTGATCTGGGTATCGTGCAAGCCTAAAGAGTAAACTATAATGGAAAGAATAATTAATAAGATGAAGAAGATCAGATAACATTCTGTGGGCTTGACTGAATGTAGCTAATATCTTGGAAAATTAAAGAGTGGCGTAGAGGTGACTCTGAGTTACCAGTGTTACTTGACCACAGAAAAGTCAAATGCAAACTTTGGAAAACTTGTTTGCATTAGATTTTGAGGGCTGTTAATGCTGAATTCATGTCTTGTCCTCTGCTGAAATGTTAACATAATGAGAAAATTTCCATTTGCAGTTTTGAAGTAGAGTGCTCACCCTAGATCCATCTGTGCATAAAAAATAAATGGCGCGCACACACAAATCTGTGCTCTTAATTATTCAATTATTTCATCCAGTAAGAGAGGATATGATGAAAACTATTTGCTTGAGGTAAAGACCAGTCATAAATCAGAACCTAAAGATTATAGAAGGTCTAAGGAGATGTGCAAAATAGATTAAATTGAGCAAAAGAAAATTTATATGGAGTGTAAGGAAACAATTCGTAACAAAGTTTCAACAGATTTTTTTTTTCTTTACTAGTAGATCAGTACTATATCATTCCTTTTGGTAATTCAGAACAAAGCACTCAGATATTTGCTGTAGAAGAGCAGCAATATTATATTTCCAAGGGGATGTACAATATGATCTAATAAGCTTTTTCTCATCACTAATTTCTTTTTGTGGTACTTTAATCTGGTGATTTGTAAAATTGAAGACAGAATTACAAATAAGATTAATACTTGGTTTGAATTTGATTCATATTTTTGCTATTACTTCTCATGGCACATCTATAATTATGTTCTCATGCATTTGCTGAGATTGTACCTCTCTTTGTCAAGTATACCATTAAGGCATTGACCTCTGTCACAAAATAGTTGTTTAAGGTAGAAGCTGAAGTACCTTAAGGAAAGAAGTCTCTCATAACTGTCAAGGAATTTTGCACTCAAGTTGCAAAATGCTTTCTCGGGTGAAGAGTATTAGTCAAAAGATGTATTTACAACTCACTCAATTTACAACTCACATGTACTCATATGCCTGGGTATATCCTAGGACAGAAGGAAAAGATATTTACTTAACCATATTTACCCTACTGTTTCATCATAGTAAGTGCAGTTACATGTTGTAAAGACTTCTTGTGCCATGTTTAATGTACCTTTATACTTGTATTGTACACACAGAGTGATTCAGCTGCAGTGGTGAAGAACCTTCTGTATTTTGGGTTTATTGAAGCTACCAGTCTTAGGAAAGTAAAAAGTCTCTCAACATTCCTTTCATTGTCCTCGTCTATCACTGATCTTTGCTGGGCTATAAAACTTTAATGGAAGACTGCCCAAATAGAAAGTGATTGAAGGAACCCTACTGCCTTCATAAGAAAGGAGTTTAAATTCTTCTCAGGTCTCATGTGTTTCACAGACTGAAACATGCGTTTCTCTGAAGTCACATAGGAGTGTGGCCTCTGGGCCTTTTTTCTTCCAGGGAGCACAGGGGTTTTTGATTTGTTGTTTGGTTGTCTTCTGGGGGACCTCTGTGCTGTTTCACGTGCGGCCTGCTCTGATTTGGGAAACTCCTGTTTTCTGGCGAAACCTGAAGTCAGAAGGGAATAGATGATATAACCTTCAGAAGGAGACAGGTCCTTCCTTACATCCATTTCTGGTCAAATTCCTTGAAGCAAGGTTGACCTTCACAACTTTGTTCCTATCAGTTAGAGAATGGGAGTAGGCTCTACAGAGAGCCTATTTTGAAATCTCCACGTAGATCCTATATTTTTTCATGGCTAACAGTTACAGTGTTTACATGGGGGGGGGGGGGGGGGAAGCGGTTGGTTAAAAATGTAAAATGTTTTAGTTTGTGTCTGTCCTGAAGTGTCTTAAAAAGTCTTAATTTCAAGAAGGAATTCTTAATGCTTTTTAACACTCAAGACTATTGAAGGATTCTCAAATTAGCATCCCATAAAGCAAAACAGTCCTAATCAGTTGTCACTTTAGAAAATCCTTGTGTATGTGTTATTTTAGGATTTGGGTAATAAAAAATGCATTTAAATGTGCTGAGCTTTTAGGACAGACAGAGAAATTGTTTTCATGAACAAACTGTGAAAACATCCTGAGAATATAGATGGCACTATGTGCTCAGAAACAGAAAGCTGCACTTATTTATTTTTTTATTTTTTTATATAGGATGAGCAGAAAACAACTTTTTTTTTTTTTTTTTTCCTGCAGAGCTGAAAAAAATGAGGCTTGGGGATGAATGCACCAGCAACATCAAGAGCAATGGTTAGAGAAATAAGCAGCTCAATCAGTTTGTTTATGAGAGTTACAGAAATGCATTATTCTTCAGAAGTAAGGAAAAGTTCTGTGCTTTCTGTCATGGGCAGACTTCTCGTTTTTGTTCACATGGTCTTACATATCAGGTATTCACTTGTATATATGATTCAATCCCATTCTGTGATGATATTTCTGTCATTTGTACTCCGTAAATCAAAATACTTTGTCGCTGTTACTGAGAAATACACTTTTGGCTTCTTTTATGGTGACCATTGAGCATTTTACTAGTGTGTCCTGCTTGTCCAACCACTGCATGGGTTCATCAAAACTTTGAAAAAAAATAAATTTTATATATATATATATATATATCTGCTAGTAAGGGTGTTGTCCTTAGTCAAAACATTCCCTGCTAACCATTTTTCAGTTCTGATTACTTTTTTGAAGAGATGATGTGTGACAGATAAACCGTAACGTCTGAGGACCACTGGGCTTTAGGAGTTACTCCCTTTTCTGCTCCTAGTATAAAGCAGTGTAAATTGTCCAGTGGCTTGGAACAGGGCTTACTCATATTCAGAATTTTCATAGTTCTTAATGTTAGTTCTTCCTTTTGGTCTTGTCCCTTTTGAAGATAGAATGACTTTTTCACAATTCTCCTTGTAAGAAAGGCACCTGCCACTGTGGGTATATATCAGCATTCTGATTCATGTTTCATCTCATAGGTCCCCTTTTCTAAGGTCATCTGCCTTTTTTTTTTTTTCTAAACTCTCGGCTATTTTCTTTGTTTTTCATGTATATGCAGAGGAGTGGAATAGAGACAACGTGAATAAGTTTTGACTAAAGCTGAGCAATTTCCTAATTGTATCAGGATTTTTTTTACCACTTTTAAATATACTAGCCTTTTTATTTTAGACTACAGAAAGTTACTCTAATTAGGATCCAGCTATCCTGTCAATAGCTTTGGTGATTGAAGTACCAGTACCGGCAGGTTGCTAATGGTTCTTGATTGTCCCTGTTGGCATCTGGAGACAGCTCTTTTTGTCTCTCTGGTCAAAGTCCATGCTTAGAATACAAATGGCATTTTAACATGTGTTAGCCAAATACAGATCTTGAAGATCAGTCATCATGGCAAATTGATAGTTTTGAAATGTTTTGAAGCAATATAAATCTGGGTATTGTGATATGGATTTACTTCAACTAGCTACCAAGTTTGCAATTTTAACTGTGGTATATTTTACCATTGTTTATATATCTCAGAAAAATGACTGAAGTTCAGCAGATGGAACTGATTTAGGCTTAATTGTGGTAATATGAACTAGGAAGCAAAATCTGTAGAATCTGTACAAATTCTCTAGTTGCTTGGGGTTGAAGTCCATGCTATTAATTTCTCAAGCTCTTACTACCATGCTACATAGAAAAGAGATTGTATAGGTATTGCACAGTGTTCAAGCTCCATATCTTGGTATGCTCTAACATGCATATTTGCAACATATTTGTTGGCATGTGTTAAGCTAATCCTTGTTAAAAAGATGCTATTGCTGCTGGCGAAGATAAGCCCTTTGACCCTCATGAAGCTATTAAATACAAGAAAAAAAAGCCTATACATTGCATTCTTGTTAAACTTCAAATCAATGATTAATACAGACTCTCAAATTATTATATATTGCAGCTACACCTGCTGATTCATCATACTGAACTTTCATTAATGTGTGTATTACCAGCTTTCATGGATTCGAGGAGAACCATGAAGAGATCTAGTTGTAAATGAATAGGGGTGTCTTCCTGCATTTATGAACAACAAAAAATAAGTTGTTAGAATTTTCATGAATCTGGATATCTTTTGTCAGATCCCAAAGTTAGATTTTGTGAATCCCATGTAATGCTGATGGAGGTCACTGTAGTATTATTTTAACTACGCAGAAGGAAGTATTTTGTCAACAAGTTAGAAAGTAAACAAACATCCTCCCTCTCACCCAAAATATTAGAATTTCATTGTTACATATGAAATTGAGTAGTTAGCATGTTGTTTAATTTTGATAGGAGGATTGCATTTCTCTTGTACTATTTTCCATATTTTTGAATGCCAGTAAAACATGAAACTTCACTGTAGAATTTGTAACAGGTAGGTTATATAATGGATTACAGATAGTTGGCAAGTGGGAAGGCATGGGAAGCAGTTTGATATTCTGGGATGCATTGTTTCACCTTGATGAGCTTGGTAGTGAAGGAATTGATATTTACATGTTTTTGTTAAGTTCTACATTAAACAGTCTGTTGTCGTACTCAGAGATTTGATGTAATGTTAAAGTTACAGTTCGTGAAAGGCAAAACTGTCAGGAATGAGTAGAAAGAATGAAGTAGTTTATACATTTGGGCAGACAGATTTCAAGGGCTGTGCTGCTTTTTGTATGCATGCAGAGAAGCCTAAGGCTTGATTCTACTGTGTAGAAGTTGATACAGATTTTAGAAGTACCTTCAGAAAGGTCTTCAGTAAAGCCACTGGGTAGAAAAGATAAACATCTTTTGCGTATCTTTTCTCAGTCAAGGACAACACTTGACTGGTTTATTGCAGCCCTACTAGGAAGTTAATGCATTAACTGAATTAGTCACTTAATTTGTGTCCGTTGTAAATGAGAATAACATTTTCTTGCCATAGCCTATCAGTGTTCTCCATGTATATGTTGTGAGCTTTTTGATGCATATGTATGAATATAATAAACATCAGTTCCTAGCTTAATCCACCCAACTCTTACTGTGTAAATGATTGTGTATGTAAAATCATGTATTATCTCCTTAATTCTCCTGATCTACTTTGAAAATGAGCTAATATATATATTTTCTGCTTAATACACACCAGTAATTAAATGTTTGCACACAGTTGCAATTAAAGTAATTTTAATTGGACCTTGATCACTTCAGTTGTTACGTTCTCAGCTACCGTTGTCTTCAGCATGATGGAAAAGTCATCTGTTTAATAGAGGAATTATTTCAACATTGTTTTCTGCTGGGATAATTAAAACTTCTTTAAAGATTGAGTCACTATAAGAATCTAAACAAAGATTAGTATTCAAATCTAGAGATTTAAAACTCTTTTTTAGAATCACTTTTCTGAGGTGAGAAGAAAGAAAATGAGACAGTACAGAAAGGCCTGGCAGAAGGAAAGAATGTGTGTATGGAAGGAGGAAAAGCTAAACTGGTTATATAGTTTTGCTGGTTACGTGTATTTGCTGCTGATCTCTCTACTTGTCATGAGTTGGTTGAGTGTGCATATATTAATAACACAATAGTTTAACATGCATTAATATCTTTTACTTGCATATGTCACAGCACCACAAATGAAATTTTGCATAATTAGACAGCATTTGACTGGTAAAGACTAACTAAGAACTGTTTACAGAGCTGGGGTCCCCTGAGCTCAGGGATCTTCATTACTGGTCAAGAAGAAATTTTCTAGAGCACAGATGATGGGAGAGTTAACAATAACCTGTACCTACCTTCACTATCTTACATTTACCTTTAGAATTCTTCCATTTGATAATGAGTTTGCTTTGGTTTTTATTACTTGAACATCTTCTTTTAAAGGCAGTGCTGCTACTTTGTTGATTCTGCAAGACCTCTGCTGCATCCCTGTTCTTTTTATACTATTGTGTCAGCTATTTCTGTTGTTCTTTCAATGATGTTTATTTTATGATTTGGAAACCCGTGTTCCATTTGGGGGAGGAAGAAAAAAGAAAAAGTCAAACTTACTTATCGACTGCAATGGATCCTTTATTTCTATTGGAAAAACAAGGAGTGGGGCAAATACCTGGGACACAACACCGGATACTTCAGAAAAGCTGACTTTGTTCTGTTCAGTGACCTGCATGGAAGAATCCCATGGGACTGGAGAGAAGAGATGTCCAGGACAGCTGGTTGGTTTTCAAGCTCAAGAATGGTCCAGCCTGGTGAGCAGGAAATCAAGTAAAGGTGGTAGGAGGCCTGTATGCATGGATGAAGAAGGAAATCCAGACAAAGCTCAGACATGGAAACTCAAACTTCTTGCTTATATAAGAGCAGAGCCAGATGACAGGGGGGTAGTATATAGACACTGAGCATGCAGGAATGGAGTTTGGAACACTAAAGCCCATCTGGAGTTGAACTCAGTGAGGGATGTGAAGCTTCTAAAGGTACATTAGCAGCAAAAGGAAGACTATGGAGAAATCATCCCACTGTTAAATGAGTTAGCCTCACGAAAAAGGACATAGAGAAAGCCAGGGGACTCTAATGCTTTCTTCACCTTGACCTTTATTGGTAAGATTTGACTCCAGAAATCCCAAGAGCCTGAGACCAGTGGTTAAGTCAGGAACAAGGAAGACTATAACCTGAACAGAAGAGGATCATGTTAGGGAACATTTAAATAAACAGGACTTACACAAAGTCCATGGGACCTAATGAGATGCATCCATGAGTGCAGAGGGAGCTGCCAATATCATCATGACGTGACACTCAATAATCTTCCAAAGGTCCTGATGATGGGAGGTTCATGACGGCTGGAAGGAAATCAAATGTCATCCTTGTTGCCAAGAAGTGCAAGGAGAAGGATCTAGGGAACTAGTCTGCTCATCCTCATCTTGATCCCTGAAGAGGTGATGGAGAAAATATTTCTGGAAATCATTTCTGAATACATGAAGGACAAGAAGGTGATCGTGAATATTCAGCATGGATTTACTAATGGGAAATCATGCCTGACAGGCCTGAACAATAAAACAATGAGTTTGGTGAATGAGGGGAGAGTACCATATATCAATTATGAGTTTAATAAGGATTTTCACAGTCTCCTATAGCAGTTTCATAGACAAACTTATGAGGTATGGACTGCCTCAGCACACAGTACAATGGACTGAAAACTGGCTGAACTGCTCAAATGTTTGTGAACAGCATAAAGTCCAGCTGGAGGCCAGTCACTAATGGTTTCCACTAGGGCAATATTGCGGCAGAAACTGTTTAATGACTTCATTAATGACCTAGATAATGGGACAGAGTGCACCCTCAACAACTTTGCAAATTATGTAAAACTGCGAAGAGTAGTTGATATACCAGATGGTTGTGCTACTATCTGGAGGAACCTTGATCAGCTGGAGAGATGTACAAATGGGAACATCATTAAATTCAACAGAAGGAAGTGCAAAGTCCTTCATCTAGGGAGTCAGCAACTGTGACAGCACACCTTGGGGGCTGACTGGCTGAAAAGTAGCTTTTCATATGTTTTATAACAGAAAGGTCCTGGTGGATAAAAAGTTGAAAGTGAGCCAGCAGTGCACCTTTGCAGCAAAGCAAGCTGACAGCCTTCTGGTCTGCATTAGGAAGAGTATTGTTAGCAGGTCATGGCAGATGATTATCATCTCCTGTTCAGCATTGGTGACCTCCCCAGTGTAAGAGACATGGGCATACCAGAAAAAGTCCAGTGAGATGGGTCATGATGATGAAGAAGGGATTGGAGAGCTGGACATGTGAAGGGACTGAAAATGCTGGGTTTGTTTAGCCTGGGGAAGAGAAGGTTCTGGAGGAATCTTTATCGACATGTATCTCCAAATCTGAGAGGAGAGTGCTAAGAGGACGGAAACAGAGACTTCTCAGTGGTATCCAGTGAAAGAGCAAGGGACACAAACTGAAATACAAGAAATTTGGCTTGAATGTAACAAAAAGTTCAGGATTTTTTTTATTTTTTATTTTTTCCCCTCCTCTTGGTGTCATGGTTTTGGCTGGTACAAAGCTAATTTTCTTCACAGAGGCTCACCCAGTGCTGTGGTTTGGATTGTTGATGAGACTAGTGGTGATAGCACAGGGATGTTTTAGCTGTTGCAGGGCAGTGCTCACCCAGAGCCAAGCCTTTCCAGATCCTCGTGCTGCCCTGCCAGCGAGGAGGCTGGGGGTGTCCCAGGAGCTGGGAGGGGACACAGCCAAGACAGCTGACCCACGCTGGCCACGGGACATCCCATACCACATGGTGCCGTGCTCAGCAATGGCAGCTGAGGCAACAGAGGAGGAAGGGGGGACACTGGGAGTGATGGCGTTTGTCTTCCCAAGAAATGTTACGTGTGAATTAGCCCTGCTTTCCTGGAAGTGGCTGAACACCTGCCTGATGATGGGAAGTAGTGAATGAATGCCTTGGTTTGCTTTGCTTGAGCGTGTGGCTTTTCTTTACCTGGTAAACTGTCTTAATCTCAACCCATGAGTTCTCACACTTTTACCTTTCTGATTCTCACCCCCATCCCACCTGAGGACAGTGAGTGAGTGGCTGTGTGGAGCTGAGCTCCCTGCCTGGGCTAAATCACAACAGCTGGTCAAACACAGACACAGGCTGCCCAGAGAGATTGTGGAGTCTCCATCTTTCAGGTTTCGAAACCTGAAAGGGCAGGGCCTTGAGCAATTTGCTCAAGTTGACCCTGGTTTGAGCAGGAAGGTGGGACTAGGCAATCTCCAAAGGTTCCCTCCAGCCTCCACCAGTCTGTGATTCTGCATCATCCTTGCTTAGCACTGCTTCAGTTTATTGCTGCTGATATTTCAGCGCCCATGGTATAATAGAAAATCTTAGTGAAAGCACTGGTATTTTATTTCACAAATGTATTTCTTAGCATGTCTGGTTTACTGTATATGAGTACTGTATATGCCAATGCATATTTGGATGGTTGTGCCAGTAGACTTTAATGAAGCTGACAGCTTATTTTGTTTTCAGATTTCTCTTATATGTGATTGTTCTTCTGGATATTATGTAGAATTTTCAGAATCTGAACATTATATGACTTTTTGGTCTGAAATGATCTTGTACTGAACATTTACAATATGTCATCTAGTAGCCATCAAGAATTTAACAGAAAACTTTTTAAAGGTGGTAGCAGGAATGCTGTAAATATTAATGGGAGTTTAATACAGTTGTCAAGGGGAGGAAAAATCTTTTCTCGAGGGGAGTGAGTAGGTTACAAATATATTAATTTCTTAACAGCTGTATTAAAGGAAGTACAGGCAGCATATACACATCACATTTCAAATGTATCATTAATATACTAATAAGTATAAATAAACATCAGGTAAAATCACATTTAAAAAAAAAATAAGAGAATATCGATTCCCATAGCAAACTTAAGTCTGACACCAATTTTATAGCACTACTGCCTGTGCTATAATAACATATGTGATTTGATGCCATGGAAAAACAAAAGACCATTTCAAAAGACTTTTGGCATCTTGCACGGATTTCAGAGGAATTTTGTACTACTATTTTTCCTTTTCTAGCAGTGGGAAAATTCAGTGTATTTTTGTCTGTGTTACTGTATAAAAAACAAAATAAAAAAATAAAAAATCCCAGATTGAGCATTCTGCTGATCCTTTAAAAAAAAAAAAAAGTTTTTTTTAAAACTTTGTCAAAGTTATAGAAACAATAGTAACATAAGACAGGAAGAGTTGTCCATCCCACTCTGCAGAAGTATTAAGCATAATCTAAATTCAAACTGAAATCGTACCCCTACCAAATGTGTGTCCAGTCTGTTCTTCACACCTTCATATTAGGATGGCTTTCTGTAATGCCTAGCTCTGTTATGAGAAAGTGTGTCGAATGTCATACTAAAGGGTTTTCAAATTATACATAGATTTTAATTTTTTTTCTTTTCTGCCAGGTATCACAGAAAACAATTAAATTGTGATTTTTAGAATAGACTTTTAATGGTAGAATATTGTTGCAGGTCTTTTGTTGATGGTGTGTTTTTCAAGACTGCACAAACAAAATTCTTTCAGTCTTTCCTCATGTCATTAGAAAACGTACAGCTTTTATCAGTTTTGTTGTATTTCTGAAGAAATTTAGAGTTAATTTATTTTCTGAAATGCAGTACCCACTTGAGCATAATTGTCTAGGTAGGGTTTGAAATTCCTGAGTGGAGAAATATATTACCTTTGATATTCCTATTAACACAGGCTATTATAACACCTTATTTCCTGTGGAAGCAGTTTATTGCTCGCTCATAATCCATTTATTTTCCGTCTGTAAAACACAGACTATTCTTTTTTCCCTAATTATGTATTTGTGTATTTGACTTTTTTCTCAACTCACTAGTTTTTCTTTTGGGCTGTGATCAAGTCAAATGGAAAGCTCAAAGAGAAAAATCAACAAATTGTCGTTGAAAACAGCATGAATATATTATAAGTGCATAATAAATGTTCTTTAAAAGTACTCAAGTAACTGAAAAAATGGAACTTTTTTTCCATGTAAAATTAGGATAAATTAATGTAAACTTAGTGATTTTTTCCCTAAAAATCACTTCTCACAATGGAAAGAAAAGCTTTTTTTTTTTTTAATCCTGACAAATGCTGAACGTTTAGTGTAATGGTTGCAACCATACATATGTAATACCTTAAACTGAACATTGAGGAAAATAATGATTAATGTAATGTCTGAATTTGAGGCTTATAAATTTTTTTTAAAATAGATTAAATAATTAAAACAAAAAAAACAAAACAAAACATTGAAATCTGAGAGTTGATCATTGATGAGTAAATTATGTTAATTGCATTCCTCAGGCTTACTTTGAGTTCCTAGGTATGGAGGAACAAATGTCAGTTGGGGAATTACCATTGGTACAAGATCTTTCTGGTCTTGTTTTTCAGCAGAAGTCATGTCAGTCAAGCAGGACTAGAGGATTTATTACAGATATTAATCAATGATAAGTTTAAATTCATTGGAGAGGTTTAATTTCTCAATGGGTGTACACTCCCCTTACAGCTTTGCTTTCAGCAAAGCACCTATAGTTAAGAGAGGCTGATGACGTACTTTGTAAAGACTATCTTGGCAGATTTAGGCAAGGACTGAATATTTGAGAAACTGCCTTTTAGGCAATTTTAAGATCTTTTGTTCACCCTGGTTATTTCTGTTCTCCTCGCCCTCCTTCCCCCCAGCCCTGCTGTGAGAGTCCCTGGGCATCCATGCTGGGAGTACAGAGGGGCACCCAGTCTCCTTAGCCCTGAGTCCGAGCGTGGGGAATGTGGGGTTTTGTACTTAATGGCTTTTTTAGCTTCTCGGTTCTTCTTGTGCATGGCATGAGTTAAATTCAAACAAGAATACTTCTGTGTGCCCAGGTTTCCTGTGAAATACAGTTCCAGCCTTACAACAGGTACTGTAATGTTTTACTGATATATTTTAGATTGTTTTAACTACAAATATTTTAAAAATGAAATGTTATAATAAGTTTATTATGACATCACAGAAATAAGTTAGATAAACTTTAAACACTGATGGGAATATTATCTAATTTGGTCTGTCAGGAATGAGTAGAACTTTTATTGCATTTACAATCCAATGAACAGAAGTTCATTCTTTTGTGTTATGCATTGCATATATTGTGTTATATATATCTGTTATATATTGTATGCTGATGTTATCAAATCTCAAAATGTTTAATTTCATATTATAATTCCATTTGAGTAGAGAGTCTGACTATGGTGAAAACTTACAATATGGTGACCTGGGTGGACTTTCATAGTTTGTTTCTAGATAAAAGAGTATTCGAGCTACCACCCAGTGTGATTAATGGGGAGAAGTGGTCACAGTATCGAAGTTGGATGCTTATATTAGACAGTCTTGATGGCTTATTCTGCTTTCTATAAAGTAAAATTCAGAGATATGCATATTATTCCCTATAGAGTTAAAGTTATATCTAGTAAACAGAGTTATTGCTGGAAGAAATTAGAAAAGTAATTCATCCAAATTCTGCAGCTGGAGCTGCACCTCTTTATGGAGGTATAAAAAGGCTCTCACCTATCTCTGTTATTGTATCCCTGTTATACATGATCAAATATAAATAATTTCAATGACTGTTAAAAATGCCATGACACAAATGGAGGGGATCTTGGAGGACTTGGAAGGCAATGTGTAAATAGTTTTTTTTGACATTGTTGTGCAGACCTTAATCATCTACAGAAGTTCCAAACACACGAGAGAGAGTTTAAGACGTGTTCTGGTTTAAGCTGGCAGGCAGCTCAGCACCGCACAGCTGCTCACTCACTCTCCCTGTGTGGGATGAGGCGGAGAATCAGAAAGGTAAAAGTGTGAGAACTCATGGGTTGAGATTAGGACAGTTTACTAGGTAAAGCAAAAGCCATGTACACAAGCAAAGCAAACCAAGGAATTCATTCACTACTTCTCATTGGCAGGCAGGTGTTCAGCCACTTCCAGGAAAGCAGGGCTCATCATGCATAATTGTTTCCTGGGAAGACAAACACCGTCACTCCAGTACCACATGGTGTAGGACATCTCTTTGGTCAGTCTGGGCCAGCTGTCCTGGCAGTGTCCCCTCCCAGCTCCTGGGGCATCCCCAGTCTCCTGGGGCAGCACAAGAAGTAGAAAAGTCCTTGGCTCTGTGTAAGTGCTGCTCTGCAACAACTAAAACACCCCTGTGTTATCACCACTATTTTCATCAAAAATCCCAAACACAGCATTGTGCGAGCCTCTACAAAGAAAATTAACTCTATTCCAGCCACAGCCATGACAAAAAGTAATTTTTTAAAAAAATGTTTATGAAGGAATTTAGACCTGTGAAAAGATCTGTCCTCTGGAGTAGACTTAGGTAAACTGGTATGTAATAATCTATTTTCTACTTGAAATGTTATTTTATATTCCTGCCTATTCAGCTCTTTATCATCTACTTCCTTTTATTTGTTTGGAGCACTAACACATCTTAAAAAAAAAAAAAAATGTTTAAAATTATAACGGTGCTTCCACTACTTATAAGAGTAGTTTTGATACTCTTTTCCGTAAGAGTATCAAAACTAATAAAACATCATTTGATATCAAAAAAGGGAAGCCTAGCTTTGAACTCAATTGCCAACCACTAGTGCAATTACTGTCAGATCAATTTATAAACACAAATGAAGGTAAAAGCACAGTAAGATAACGTATGTCTCTAAAACTGTCAGTTATTTTCAAATTCATTCTTAAATCTAATATGATGTATAATTTGAAATTTTCAATAGGGGAAGGCCAATTATGTTAGGATTTCTGAGAAATGAGTGTTTTTATTAAGTACTAAGTGAATGCAATGATGTTGATGGTTGTTATCACAAGGAGAATGACTGTGAGATGTGACTCTGTGTCTGTTTCCTCTTTTTCAGTCAAAATGTTTGATCAGTCCACTGACTAAATGTGCTTGTTGCTTTGTGTGTGTGTTGCATAATAGCTATTAAATACAACTAGAATGAGTTAAGATCAACCTTTCTTTCAGACATAATAAGGATATTTGTTTGATGACCTCTTTCGCTCTTTGAATAAGTCAATAAATATTGAAATGACAACATTTACATATGTCAGCAAAGGGTAGGTTTACAATAACTTACATGATCAGCAAATAAGATCCCTCAAAATACAAAAGAAAACATATCTCATATTAGAATGTGAAGTTTTAATTTAAGGAGGGGAATTAAATAAATGGGAAAAACAATATATATGGCAATATTTACTTTTTGGATTATATGAAAGCTATGAAAGTGAAAGAAACATTACCGGCATTATTGGCATTTACATCAAAGTGGGTGGTAAACAAAAATTATTAAAGATCAGTATTTTTAATTTTTTTCCCCTTCAAGATTATTTTTATTTAACATGTTCCCAGGAGCTGGAAATTTCCGTGTTTTCACAACTGAGTGAAAGACAACTGTTTCCTTCTTTCTAGTGTTCCCCCCCCCTCCCCCTTCTTGGAGAAATTGCCAGAAGAAAGTTCCTTGACATTGTTTCAGTTCCTCTCTAGGGGTAGTTGCTGACATGGATGGTTTCTCAGCAGAATTCCATATTAACTTTCACAGCTAAGCTTCATCACTCGGTTGGGTATTTAGAGATCTCAGCCAACCACAGAAAGAAGTGCTGCTAAACAACTTACTGGATTCCCTGGCTTGGAAAAAAGTCAATAGATAAATTGGGGAAAGCACAATATCAATTTGCAGTGAGCAGAGAATGAAGGAGCATGGTACTGTCTCCTTGGAGGGGCCAAAGACTATTATCAATTGTTTGGAGCTCGGAAGTAGCAAGAGATCAATTGATTGCGGGAAGGTGGATGAATGCCAGATGATCAATAGAAGTGGGAGTGATCACATTTGGTCATTGTTTTTGGCTAGGAAAACATGAAACAACGTGGTTGCCAAGAGACAGAAGCTGATATGTACAGAAGCATGAGAGAAATGGGAAATACAATAAGTAAAATGCCTCCACTTTGAAAGGCTTGCAAGGCATTGGGAAGCTATGATATCAATTTTTGCATCTAGGCAAAAATACTGTATCTAACATTAAGAGTGAATGAAACATATATATGTGAAAAATATCTGCTTTTGTTTTTTTATGTCAGCAATTGACCATACTGGAAGAACACTATAATGTAATATAGGGTGTTATCAAACAACATCCTGTGATATCAACAGAGAAGTATGCTGGTGGATTGGAAAATTGCAGCAGCAATAAAGATAGACTGATGTCACAGAAAACCTCCAACACTCGATACTTGACTCGGGGAAAAAAAAGGGCGTTATTGTTGTGTGGGTAAAGGACAAGCAGTAACACTTAGAAAGGTGGAGATAATGTGTTGGAATGTTTGGGATGAGATGAATGGGAAATGTTGGTAAGATGATTGGAGGTTTGGACTATTTTGACATGAACAATTTAGTTAAGATACTTGTAAAATCACAGTTTTACTGACAATGCAGTGAACGTGCAAGTAGTGTAAGTGACTGAGTATTTCATCAATGTAATAATACATCTCAAATGAACGGTAGACTGTAGGTGGGAGGCTATGTACCTTTGGTGTCTGAAGTTCTGAAGGGGGAGGTTTTGAGACAGGTTTTCCAGAGTCTATACTTTTAGTTTTGACCATGAAAAGGAAGATAAAATGCTAAGGATATATTTGCTCAGTAAAAATGCTTCCTTTTTTTAGAAATAATTCTGCTTTTTTTTTTTTTTTTTTTTTCAGATACTATTTAAATAAGCCTTCTATCCCTAACTTTTCTAAAGATGTTGGTGCAATTGGTCAGTCAGAAGTTACTGTTGTCAAATCTACCATTTCTAGTAAGTAGCTAAATTGCTTTTGAAAGACTGCAAAAAAGGAAATACGCAAGTGTGTGTAAAAGATAGGTACCAGATCTGACAAAAATCTGTTACGGGTAACCAGATATCAACTATCTACAGATAGTTGTTACACACAGTAAAATGAGCACATTTGATGCTGAACCTGAGTAATCTGAAATATGCATAGCTTTCTTGAATGGATGCTTCTGTACACTTGAACTGAGGATATTAGCCTCCATTTTTCTTTGTGCTTTTATGCATCTTTTTTAATATATTGATTATTTAATTTTAAAATGTTTATTGTATTTGTAGGAAACTGATCAGATTTTCAATTTAGACTATCAGGAAAGAATCAAGAGGTGCAGAAGACAGAAGAATAATTAGTGAAGAAGCTACTAGGCTTTGACAGAAACTACGTAATACATAAGCATGATATATAATCTGCTGCATAAATATGGCATTATGTATTGGCTTCTGACCAATTTTCTAGATTCAGCTAAATATATCATGGTAGGCAATTTCACATCAACAGAATATAAAAACAAACTGGCAGCATCCTTGATCCAAAGAACAGGAATGAGACAAAAGAGGCAATAATGTCCCTCAGCTTGGTAAGCGATAATTGGATGGGTAAAAAAGAAAAATATAGGTGTTTTCTTTACAGCAGCTGTGATGATTTAGGATTGATGATCTTTTTCAGCTTTAGTTGAAGAGTATATATTTCAAATGCTAATAACTCTATGTAAATAGACTCTTGCATATTATGAGAGTTGATGACATTGTGTGCCATGCTGCAGAGCACCTAGGGCTGGTTTGGTGTGTGCACATTCTCCTTTGAATGCAGAGGCCACTGTTAGGCAGTACATGGGAACCCACTTCCTGGTTAGGGTGGCTTAAGAGCTGCTCTTACTGCTTCTGGTGTTAGTTCCTTAACTTCTAGCACAGTGTTACCTCGTGGCCACCAGGTAGAATCACACGAAGGTGGGTTCTTGGTGTGAGGGAACGCTGTGCTAGTATTAAATGTGTGAATACTTCTGTTGATCTTAAATTGGAGGGAGATGGACTGAGGCAAGTCACAAGTTACACTGACAGGTTTACAGTGAAGTAATAATACTAATGACTGACGCTGCACTGTGTGAAGCCTGAAGAAGTATCTGATCCAGGAAATTTGCTTTGAAACCTGTAGAGCTTCAGTGATCCACTTAATGATCTCTATGGGAAATCCTCCTCCTCTGCATATCTTTTTCTATTAGGCTTCTCCTCACTTAAAAACTGAGAATACTGTTAACAAAATGCAAACAGAGGTTATGCATATCCAATATAGCATTTCCTATCAGCTGCTTCACAGAGGTGTTCAGAAGCTGATAGTACAAAATTTATGGCAAAAGCCATCTTTTTGCTTCCTCCCACTTTGCCTCCAGCTGTGTCAGAGCTAATTTGAGTGAAACACCTAATTATCTATTAGTCAAGGTTATAAAATAAAATTAGTCACAGCCCTCTATGAAAAATGGCTAACAACTTTCTGCTCATTAAAAATCAAAGCATATACTTACCCATATTTGATACAAAATGACTGCAATAAAATCTGCTTGAATGAATTTATGAAAGTTATTCTGAAAAAATCAAAACAAAACAAAAAACCCCACTACAATCAATTAAAAGAGAAGCACTTCAAATGAAATGGCCACTTACTTTTTAAACTGTATTTCCTAAAATATTATGAGCTTATGAATGCTTAAGGAAAGACCCCACACTATCTTTCTAACTTTAACTTTCTAAATACATGGGTAAAGGAATACTTCCTTTCTCACTAGCCATCAAAACATTCATTAAAACACATCTTGATCTTCAGTTATAGAATAAAATACCACTTTGAAAAGCAATATGGTTTCAGATTACTATTTGTGATGTATATTTAGCATCAATGTCAATAAACTTTAAAGTAGAAGGTGAATCTCCAGCTTCAGTAAGGGATTTTACAAATTCATGGACAACAGATACTAAGGGGGAACAGGTGGAGACAAACCCTTTAACATCCCTAATACAACACCTGTGGACACTGGGGAAGTATGAGGGAAATGTACCACAGAAGGTGGCTGAGATGGTGCAATATTCCTAAACAGATTCTTCTGTTGCCACTATCAGAACTGTGGGTTTGATGAACCAATGGCCTTAGTTGGACATTATTTATTCTTTTTCTTTTTTTTTTAATACTTTGCTCTTCAAACTTTTTAAAATATGAGTATTAAAATGTGTATCAGTTTACTGCTGTGACTCTCATTTAGTGTAATGAAACTTTCATAACTAACAGGTTACAGTAAAAAGAGAAAAAAAATTAAAGGACATAAAGGCATAATGGTCATGGATATATATTCTTCATGTACATAAGCAACTGTTTGTTTCCTGTGTTGTGAAATCTCTATTATCCTACAGAACATCACAATGAAAACAAGTTTTGCAATCCTAAATATGTTGCTTAATTCAGTGCTGCAGGGTTTCTTGAAATGCCTTAGCTTCACTTGGTACTTGGTAGCATCATTTAGTGAGAGCTTTTTTCAGGGTCACTTATCACTGTGAGCCTAGGAGACGGTTTCAGTCGAGCAGAGAAGGAACCCACTGAGTGAGTGACAGGAGCATTACCTTGCAAACTTAGAAGGATTTGTTTGGTATAAACTTGACTGTCTGACCAACAGCTGACAAACTCTGATGTGTACAACCTGTTCACTGAACCCAAATTATGTCTGGTTTGTTTAACATACTTCCAGTTTCTGCTTTGAAGTAACAATAACCTGTTTTGTAGGATAGTTCAAAATACAGTAAGATTGCTTGACCAAAAAAAAAAAAAGTTGCAATGCTCATGTAACTTTCTCCAAATTATGTTTTTACTTTCTAATTGTTCTGAAAAAATTACTGTGAAAATCTGCCAGGATTCCCATACCTGTGTGACAACACAGATGTCTGCATGACATTTAACAGCTTTGTGGAGGGATAATGTTGTGGGTAAATATTGGAACTGACATCCTGGGCACTGGTGAAAAAGCCTGGCCTTCATCATTAGATAAATAATGTTTTAAAAATAAAAGACTTCCTACACAATTTAGGCAAGCTGAACTTGTATGCCTTGGGGACAGGAAAATTTTCATTTCTTCTTTTATGTTCCTATTTTGCATTTTTCTTTCTCTTTTTTCTTTTTTTCCCCCTTTTTGATATGAAATCTCTGGTATACTGGCATTAATTCAGTGTATTACATTGTCTTTCTTAAGGTATTTATCTCATTATAAGCAGTATTAGTTTCCTATTGAAATATTATGCTTTTGCCAATGTATTAGTACAGCACAGCAGCAAGTAAAATTACATTATTGCTGATTGCATTCAAAAAGACAGCACATTCATTTCACCTCTCTTAGCACATGTGCAAAGTTCCTATGTACCAGGTGGTTGTAATTAGTCTGGAATGCAGTTTGGCTGGCAAATTCCTTCCTGTTCATTGGATAATTTCACTGCTACAGTCCCAAAACCTCAATGGGTAATGGGGGGAAGTATTTTTACTATAGGTATTTTGGCATAAATCTTAGAAATTTTCCCATAACTACTGCTAATGTGAGCTGATACTCTGAAAATTAAAATCATCTGGCTTTTGGGATCCCTGGCGCTCAGATCATAGGGCTTAACTTCATTTTAAAAAAGCAACATCTCTGTGAACACAGTGCACAAATTGCAAAGTATTTTGTTGTTTTTTTAGCTGACCTGTACAATGAAGAAGAACATGCAAAGAAGGCTGACATCTCTAACTTGTAAGTGGGCATGACATACCCCAGACTTCTGTTGTCCTTATTTTTGAGGTGTGTTCCATGGTGATACATGTAGATGGATGATCTAAAAAACAAAGACATTTAATGTCAGCTGAAATAGTAACAGAAGTAATTTTGAAAACCCATGTGGACGCAGCTGCCCATGCACTATCATGTAGAAAGGATGTATTACTCGTACAGAGAGAGGTGTACATGTTTCTGTTACATTGCTTTTCCTCAAATATGAATACTTTGGAAGCTTTCTAACTTTCCGAAGTCTATTGACCGTGCTGATGACCTGATCATAAAATCTTAGAAACGATAGTGTATTGTATCAGAAATACTGATAGCCACTGTTTCTGAAAACTGAAGTTGATGTTCTATTTAAAACAATCAGTTCTCTTTATTATTCAAATAGTTAATGTTGTTAAGTAAGTATACAATTGTATGCAATTTTAATGTGCATTCAAAACCTGTATTTTCAAGTGGAAGTTAAATTTTTATTTTTAAGCTGTTCAGTGATGTGATTGAGAAGTTCAGCCTAGTTATGCATTAGGTGGCTACATATATGCTGCGAAAAGCATTAAAAAAGTAACATTAATTGAATCAGTGAACCATGGAAATGGAATAATATTCCTCCCCCCCCCCCCCCCCCCCCCCCCCCCCCCAAGTTGTTTTTGAGGACTTATTTATTTCTTCATTCTTACACGATATATTTAGAACAAGGATATTTAAAACCACACCAGTATAATGGCCATTCTGAAAGTTTTCTATCAGGTGTCAGCAGAACTTGGTAAAAATCCTCAGTTTTCTTATTAGACAATGCTGTGCTATCACAATTTTGAAACTTTCCATTTTTGAGTGCGCTGCTTTTGCTAAAGCTGCCCTTGCATGTCGCTGGAAACCTGTCTTTTTGCCTTGGTACTAAGTTAACTCATGTTGTTTGTCTTGACAGTTATAGAAATGACTACATAAAGTGCAGAGGAAAGGAGAACTGGGTCTTAGTATTTGTGAGCACCTTTCAGTGCAGATAAATTTCAATGGCTGTAAATGACTGAATAATTTAAATGACTGATTCAAATACCTTGACTACCCCCCTGCACACACAAAAAGTAAAATAAAATTTTAGATGGCTTTATTTTATCTTTATTTCGCACATGCACAGAAAATCTCAAGTAGTAAAGGTGTGCACATGGAGTGAAATTCATCTGTGTTTTGCCATGTATTTTGCTTGTCTTTCTCCTGCTTTTGTATAGTCATGCATGCAGGTTATTTTTGTTGTGGATGCTATACAATAATTTTTCCTTATTGCTGAAAAAGTGGAGAATCCTTGGGGAGAAAAAAATAGCAGTCCTGAAACTTCGTTTTGTAAGCTGAAATGTGCTTTCAGAAAAGCTATCCTGGGCTACCTCAGTAATAATTGCCAGTGGTGTTTTATATTGGTGATATTTAACTGGACAAAAACATCAACCAAAAACCTTAGGGAAAATTATTCTTTTTCTTACTTTTCTCCTAACTGGACAATTTTATGTGAACTAATATTTGTCATCTGATAAGGCTTTCAAGGGAGCCAATTACATATTTCCTCCCAACAGTATTGCAGTACTATAGGCTTTTTCTGAGACCTTCTGTAGCTTACTTGTAAATATTGACTGAGGCATTGCTCTCTGAGAGATAGCATTTTTAGTCTAACTGTGGTTATGCCAGTTACTTCTGCTGATAGAGTCTGATAGAAGAAGAAACTTTAAATAAAGCTCAAGTAAGTATACTGTAAATAAGATTAGTGTTGTGAGAAGTTCTTCTGACAGAGTAACCGTGATGCAAGACATCTGTAAGTGGTATCTCTCTGACAAATTAACTGTAGGAAACTGTTTCTGTAAGAGATATACTAATTACGAAATCAACTAAATTGTTCTGTTCATGACTTATAGCCATTAGAAGATCAAGTTTTATGCAGGTCTGGCGACATTCACTAGTATGTATAGCATGTATGAGGTTTAGGGTTTACTAAAAACATCTGCTGTTTTGTGCAGGATTTTTATTGTATGCCTGCAGCATGGTTTTCTGAGCACCTTTCTTTGATACAGCAAATGACAACATGATCAACATGTTTTGTATGCAGTTTTCCAGTCCATCCTTCCTTTCTTCCTCTCTCAGCACAGGTAAAATATAAAATAACTAGGCACTAACTAGATGTGCTACAGTATGTAATAGCATATACAGGTTATGTTTTGTCAGACATGGACAGTGATATAAAAAAGTCTATTGTTGTTGTTTTAAATTGTATTTCATTAATATGTATTTTCCATGAAGAATCCAGCATCCTTTAGTTTGGTTAGTGAGGCTTTCCAGCACAAACTATTCTAATGCCCTGGTCCAAATGTACTATCAACAGAAAGAGAAAATATGAGAGGGTGAGAAGGAGGCGAAAATCAGCGAGCTTTGAAGACTAACTTTATGAACTCAAATCAAGCAAGCAACACTTTCTTTGCTGATAACATTCAAACATGAAGGAAGACTGATTATATTTGCTACTTGAGTGGAAGAGCTTCTGCAGCACAAGGTAGGACTTAAAAAGTTTAGCACATTCGTTGAAGAGTTAAGGTCAGTGAATTAGTTACCTCATGCTTTGAGAATCAGTTTGAGGGAATATTCAAAGCATTTGAATTTGGTGAACTGCTTATAAGTTCATTTTTTTATTATTAATGAATGTACATTTAATTAAAACTTGGAGAGGGGAAATGCTGGCTGCTTTTTTAAAAAAAGTATTAGTATTATTTTAACCTTTCTGTCTCTCTATTTATTTTTTTTAAGAGAGATTCTGTTAAATATCCTTTCCAGAAAGTCATCATCACATAGCATTCAGAGAACAGGACAGAAAGGAAAATTGGTACTTACCTAGCTTTGCTGATAACTTGCCCTGTTAGCTAGGCTTTACACTTCATATTTCTATACTTGAATGTACCCATCTGTAAAACTGTCATAATCTACTTTTCACAGGAAAGTTGTGAAAAGCAAATTCATAAAAGTGCTTTTACACCTTCTCATGAACTCTATATTTGAGCAAATAATCCTGCTCCTTTCCCATTTGTGAAAAATTTACCAGTTGTTTAGTTGCAGCTCTTCGATGATGCATTTAAGTAAACAAATATTTCACATGGAGGTCATTGCAGAAAGGTCACTATTTGTAGTATCTTTCTCAGTGTATAGGAATATACATGAAGTATAGGAATACATGGTGTTTTCTCTGCTTGAATAACACAGTTGTGCTGTGATGATCCTTTTTTACTGTTTACAAATGATCTCCAAACAGCTAGTCAATCCTTGAGCAATGTTAACCTCTCTGGATAAGGGTTCATTTTAATGCATATATATGTAATGACATAGACATGTATTCTTGGGCTCTTTATACTATGTTGTTCTTAGAGCAAATGGAGAGAGAGAGAGGCATTTTTAGGACACAATTTATCTGAGATATCTACATTAGAATGAGACTAATTGGCTGCTGGAAGTGTCTATCTTTGACTACCAGAGCAGCTGGGGTTCAGGTGCAGGCAACTGAACTGGGCCATACATGCCTAAGGTTAGGTAAGGTTAATCCTATCCTGAGCACGTGGTAAACCAACATAAAAACAGTTGTGAGAAAACTTCTACTGTGATTTTTACTCGAAGAACTTATTTGCACTAGTGTTCAAGGAAACCCATGTGATAGCTGGAAACACAAGTACTCGTAGACTTTCATGAAGTAGTATTGTGGTTATAGAGAATAAGCATATCTTAATGACACAGATATTCATACATACTTTTAAAATGTGCACTTTTGGCTTTGCAATTTTTGTTGTTGTTCGCTAGATTGCTGGCTCTTTTCTTACTGCTCATGGTTATTGCAATAGCACCTACGGGTCAGGAATTAGGAATTTGCTGTGCCCAGAACTTTGGAAATGATAAAACATAGAGAATCCCCGTCCCAGCAATCATTGTCTCTTATTTATGGAGAACAAGTTGCAATAAGTGAAAGCAGTCAAGGAAAGAGGTTATTTGAGAGACAAATGACAGTCAGCAAGCACAAACTTAGAATAATGTTGTTGTGTTGTTGATTTCTGTTCAGTTTATTTATTACCTACATGCTTGGACTTCACTTTTTTTTTTTTTTTTTTTTTTAATTTATGTAAGTGAATCACTCCACTTTCTATTCCCAATCTTATCTTTCTCATTTTGGGAGATGAGATGCTTTCTTTCCTCCTTTTGAAAATTCATTTAAGTGCAATAAAGGTTGCTGTTCTTATTAAGTGCTTTGGGGGCATGGGTGCCTTGAATGTATAACTGAAATTTAATGGAGCAATTTTGCACCCCACCTCTCTTTTGAGAGTATTCGTAATCTGTGGCACAGCAGAATGCATAACTGTGTTATGATTTTAGCTTTGTTTTGTAAATTCTGAGAAATATAGCAAAGACACCTCTGTGTGTGATAGACACACAGGTAAAGTATTTACCAAATAGAATGGTAACATCTATTATAAAGCTAAAGATTTTGAGGAGTTCTTGAAATATATATTTATTTATTTTTTTTAGCAGAATAGTGGGAAGGTCAGATTGAACAGCAACTGAAAGTTGGATATTGTGGTACTTGAAACCTTTTATATCCCTTTTAATGGTGGTTTTGTAGCAATACTAACACAATGAAATCTTTCTAAATAAAAAAAAAAAGTCTGAGGTACGTTATATAAGCATTGGGGCTTAAGGGAAGAATATTACCAAGACTTCCCATGCATTGCTGTATAATATAGACAGATTTATAAGGAAAATATGAGACAGAATGATATTGAGTGACGTGTTGTCAACACACATTGTTTTGCTTTCATGATTTAGAATCAGTCATGTATATTAAAAATTCCAGTTATACACGTAGAATTTGGGTACTTGTTTCTGCCATAGATAGAAACTCAGGATCTACTAAGTGCTGTAGTTCTTCCATTGCTTCAGAGACAAGGCAAAACTACAATCGTTTTGTTTTAATACTACATGTTATTGGTAAATGCATACTTTTGATATTTAGTATCAGTCTTTAGTCTTCATGATTCAGGGCATGCAAAGCAGAGAGAAATAACAAGCAACATAAAGAAAGGAGTTATATAGAAAACTAAAGTAAGAGCATGGCTTAAACCCATTCAGAATTATCAGGACATTTCCTTTGTTGCAGAAGTGGGAAGGTAGAAGAATGAACAGAAGGATGAAATACATGAAAAATTTTGGTGTGATGTTCTTTGTGCAAGAAAAACTTATTTTTTTTCTCAGATGTCCTCACTTCCACTGGAAAACATGCACAATTTAATAGAAGTATTTATTATTATTATTATTAAAAAAAAAAAAAAAGACTTTTAGAATAATTTATGTGGAGCAAAGCTCCAGTCAGGAACTAATGGAGCTGCCATGACCGTTACACAGAGGCATTGTGTGACAGCCGTGTGTGACAGCCACAGGTTGTCTGACACAGACAGGATAAGCATTTAGAGTAAAGAAATGTAGACCCTTTTTTAAGAAAAGGAAATGTCCTATAATATGCTTCTAGACCTCAAGAGCTGCAGTGATTAGATGTCTTTATCCTTTTTAGAAAAAGTCAGAAATAACCATCCTTCTGAGGTTATTAAGAAAATAATAACAAAAAAGATCCCAAACACCCTAAGTTAAACACTGATAGATAAAACACTAAGATTGGTTTTTGTTTTCATGTAGGAATGTAGTAGGAAGCTATTTTAAGGAATGAAGCAATTGCCTTACTGTCACTGCTGAAAATATTATTAGTTTTCTTTTCAATTAACAACTGCATTAACAAATCAAAATTACTCTGCAGTATAGCCATCAAACCTCCTTTCCAGTAACTCCTGAGTGCATGTAGTTAAAAGTAAATTTGAAACCTCTCCTTCAGTGAAGTATGTCATTTATCCTTCTGAAACAGATGTAAAATATAAGCAAAAAAAATCCATTTTTAAAGGATACATGTAGACCTTTTTTTTTTTTTAGGATGTGATGAGATTAAAATGTCACACATACATTCCTGGTCATCTGGTTCTGATTCAAAATTCCTGAAAAAGTCAATCTTGCCAAGCAGACAAAGGCAGCTGTGCAGCATTCTTTTGGAAAATCACCAAAAGCAGACGCATTAGCAGTGGAGGAATTATGTTTCCTATCGTTGCCAGCTGCCTCAGCAGCCTAAGGAATTCAATGGAGAAAACAAATAGGTAGTACAGATTTCAACCAAGAACATAGGATCCAAATATCCTAAATACATATAAAGCAGAAGGTGGCTAACTTGTCTTTTTCTTTAATTGCCTATCTGAAATTCCAGTCTACTTAGGGGCAAGCCCATCTCTCAGCTGTGTCATGATGCACTTGTCTCTCTCTCTGTTCTGGATGATAAATCACTAATTTTCATTTCTCTATAACATCTCTTTGCCCAAACATCTGCTTGGTATCGGTGAGGTTAATGCCTTCTCCTCCCATCTTCCCCAGTGAGTGACCTTTCAACACTGCATCACTGGATGATCACCTGGTTTCAAGGCTGCATCCATTTTTGTATCTTGTATAAGACTGTGGAGGCAGATGGCCTTACTTCAGATGTCTGCTTTTTATCACTTCTTAATAACTTGCACTGTGCCTTCAGGTTGGAAAATAGGTAAAATGTCTTTTCATCTGTTGTAAATTTTCCCCTCTACTTTTGTTCTCATCTTCTTACTTGTGGGTGATCATATAAGGTTAAATTGTTCTGTGTTTTATTTGTTAACTCACACTGAATTCATTAAACTGCACTTCAGACTTAAATACCCCTTAATTTTCTGTCCAATTTTCCTCTGCCAAGTTTGTTTCCAAATTATGTTCTTCCCACTATTGTCAGCAGTGCAAGAGAGCTGCTCTCTTGTTTAATACTAGTAAGTCCTAGCTAACTTCCACCTGAGGAATGAGATTGCATTCAAGAAGTGATCGTGCATGCTGCAGGACAGACTAAGAACTGTTATATTAATATAGCACACCAAAATACCTGAGGTAAGAGTTGGAGGAACAGTCCCAAGAACAACCTATGCCTCTATCTGCAAGGCTAAAAAAAAAAAGAAGCAAACACCACCAGCAACCAACCAACCAAAAAAAAAAAAAGACAAAAACCCACACACAAAAAATAACAACAACAAGCAAACCAAAACAAACAAAAAACACACACACACACACACACAAAAAAACACTTCAAGAAACTGAAGGGAAAGAGATGCTCAGATTAGAACTGATGCGAAAAAAGGATATTTGAGTATTGTTTCTGGTGCTGAACTGCTTGTTTTCATAGAAAAAATTATGAGAGATTAATTTTGGAGTCATTCTTCCAAAGGCTGATGACATTGTCTTCAAAGGACAGTAACTGGTGGGAGCTTTCTGTGAATCAAAACATGTCCCCATCATAATGTTCTACTGTAATTGCTCATGTGCTAAACAGTGGAAGGGGTACTTTGAAAGCACCAAATGTGGACTTAAATGGTCTGAGCGTGTAACATTTCATTGTCAACTGACTGAAAGGAGGGACTTTTCACACTGATATTAATTGTCCATTAAGTTTCCATTTGCTTTTCTTTTCTAATTACTTGATATTGTCTCACTCAATAAATGATCCCTCTTTATAGTCATGCTCGTTTGCAAACTGTTGAGATCTTTCTTTCCAATTTGTATTATTTAATAGACTGTATACAATAGGTTTTACAGAAGCAGAAAACTGATCAGTTATTGCAGGCTTATAAAGAGCTCTGTATCATTTTATCTTCCATGAAAAGAGCTTGCCCACTGTCACTCGATAAATAGTCTTTAACAATTACATAACCACAGGGTATCTCCAGTATGCATTCTTTAGATAAAGTTCTCATTAGGTTAATGTAAGATCACTGGCTTTAGCCTGCATTTTATTTTATTTAATGAGTTCCTTTTTATACAATAAAGCTTATGAAAGAAGAAATTGTTGGCTCATAGGGAAGAGATGGATGAATATAATAAGGCTTCTGTTGGAGGGATTTATGATGTATATTTAGCATTGCAGACAACATAGTAAATCACTGCCACAGTCAACGTGAAAGATACATTAGTTGCCATTTGTTTTTTTTTACCAGCCTAAGTTCTTTTCAGATGTCATTCTAGAGATTTATAAATCAGTCTCATTTCATGTTATTAAAAAGTCTATTACGCATTATAATGCAGCTCTAAAACATGGCAAATTATTTCACGTTCATTGTTGTTGCTACCATTAATATTTCCTCCCCATTCCATGATATTTAACCTAGATAGAAGAAGCACTGGTGCCAGTATTGTGAAAACAACACAATAATAGTAATAGGCAATTCAGATTAAATGAGTCAATGGTAAAATGTTTTTTTTTTTTGTGAAAAATAGTTTTTGGTGGGATGTCTGTGTAAGTTGAAGTTATGTTATTTGGTCAAATGCTGTTGTTAATCTTAAAACACTGAAAATAAACTATTCGTTTGGAAATAGCTTAAAAGAGCAGGGTCAGTATTGTATTACGTGAACTATGTTCATAATGTTACCTAATATATGTCAGAGGAGTGCATATAGTTAGATTTTTCTGTTGAAACTTCATAAGCATCTATGGGCAGATTAGTTCAAGCCAGTGTTAACTCAGACAGGTGTGTTACAGAACATTTAATACTATTTTTGCATTGCCCAGAATAGTAACATCCAAAATGATAGCAATTAATTATAGCTTTGTAAAATGTAAAGGATAGGAAGAGAATTAAAAACTCAAATAAGAGAAATGATTGCATTTGAGTGAAAATTCATAACTTGCATTTTTCAGTTTCCAGCCTGTAGTTAGCCTCTAGTAACTAAACATGGTACTTCAAATTGCTACCTTTATGAAGAGTAAATGTATCCATCATAGGCAATAGTTGTATCTTGGAGGGAAAAGAAAGAAAAAAAAAATTGATCAGGAGTGTTTTGTTTTGTTGTAAGGTATGGCAATATCATTTAGATATCTCAGCTTTAATATCAGGAGTAGTCTCAGTCAAGAAGGAAGGCAGGTTGCATAGGAAGAGGGTTTCTCTTGAAATAACATGACTTAAAAACTGGTGAATAAAAATGTGTTTTGTAGCTCCCAGAGAAAATAGTAGAGAGTATCATCTCTATCAGGTTTACATTTTACTCAGTACAGTAATAATTAGCTTGATCTCTTTCAGTTCACATGGTGTCTATTTTACTCAGGTCTGTGAATATGTAGATGGCAGGGTAATAATAGACAGTCTCTATTCTTTCTGTGTACTGTCTCCAATTGTTTTCCAGTGTCCTGGTTCCAGTTAGGACAGAGTTAAGTAGCTCATAGTAGCTGGTAGGGTGCTATGTTTTGGATTAGGATGAGAAGAGCGCTGATAACATGCTGATGTTTTAATTGTTGCAGAGCAGTGTTTACACCAGGCCAAGGACTTTTCAGCTTCTCGCTCTGTCCTGCCAGCGAGCAGGCTGGGGGTGCAGCAGGAGCTGGGAGGGGACAGACCCAGGACAGCTGACCCAAACTGGCCAAAGGGGTATTCCATACCATCTGACGTCATGCTAAACAATATATAGGGGTGGCTGGCCGGGGTGGGGGGGGCCGGCTGCTCAGGGATAGGCTGGGCATCGGTCAGCGGGTGGTGAGCAATTGCATTGTGCATCACTTGTTTTCTTACACATTATTATTGTTAATACTATTATCATTATCACTATTATTATTATTATTATTGTTATTATTATATTCCTTATATTCCTTATATTATTATATTCCTGTCTTAATAAACTGTCTTTATCTCAACTCACCGGCTTCACTTTCCCGTTTCTCTCCCCCATCCCAGAGAGGGAGGGGGGAGGGTGAGCGAACGGCTGTGTGGTGGTTAGCTGCCGGCCGGGTTAAACCACAACAGTCCTTTTGGCGCCCAACGTGGGGCCTGAAGGGTTGAGATATCGACAAATCTGACCAGAGTGTGTTAAACTAAAATTGGTATAAGTATTGGACCTGCTTAATAGTTGCTAGTCACGATGTTGATTGCCTTAATCTCCAGTCTGCTGTACCTGTATTCCAAATTGAGTTTTATGGTGCGTTACTTTCTGTATGTGCTCCCTGTTGCACTGTTTATCCTTTCCGGGCCCTGGTTTAAGATTGTTATGGTACTGTGCGGTGTAGCAATGGCTTATGAAATGATGAAATATCTGGTCATGACTTTAACCTGGTATTTGTACTCAGCACTGACGTCGACTCTATACTTTGGAACCCATATCTCGGAAACTATTAGCAATTACACCTATTGCCTGTTTTCGTTAGGGAGCCAATCTGTGAAGGGGACAGGGGAAGACATGTTTCCCTACCTGTTCACTCTCCCTTTCTCCTTCACCACCACCCTCTTATCCCCCGAGCTAGTTACGGTGGTTCTCCGAGATGTTGAATATCCTTGGGATACTCAGACCAGCCTGCTCTTGTTGTTATGTCTCCTGAATGCGCTTCAGGTTTTGTGGAGGGTTAAACAACTACTTAGGAATCTCATCCGGAGATCTGTCTTGAGGCGGGATAGTTGCGAGTGGCAGGGAGTGTGGGAGGATATGGGCAGGTTTCTAGAGCAGTGGTCACCTCCAGTGTTTTGGACATTCACCCCTGAACAACTGCAAAATCCTAAAAAGCTGGCAGAATGCTTGAAAAAAAGGTGTCATGACTCTGGCAGTTCCAAAGTGACACAAATCACTGTAGCGTGCTGGGGTCTGGCTTGTGCCTATCGAGCTGCAATTGATGCTACTAGCAACCTAGCTCCAGCTCCTGCAGCCGCTCCTGCTCCTGCAGCCGCTCCTGCTCCTGCAGCCGCTCCTGCTCCTGCAGCCGCTCCTGCTCCTGCAGCCGTTCCAGTTCCAGCTCCTGCAGCCGCTCCAGCTCCTGCAGCCGCTCCAGCTCCAGCTCCTGCAGCCGCTCCAGCTCCTGCAGCCGCTCCAGCTCCAGCTCCCGTGGCCACTCCAGCTCCTGCAGCTGCTCCCACTCCTGTGTCTGGGTCAGAGAAACGAGCTGTAGCAGTGCAAGTTGACCCCGCAGAGGGTATTCCAACCCCTGTGGCAGACCCTGTGTCTGGATTAGAGAAACGAGCTGTAGCAGTGCAAGTTGCCCCTGTAGACAAGGTGAAGAAATGGTATAGAGGCTCAGGTCGTTTACAACGCAAACAGTCTTCTGCTAAGTCTGGGCATAGTGAAGACGAGGCTGGGCCACCAAAGGTGCAGGAGACTGAAGATGAGGATGAGGATGTCGAAAAATCAACAGTAACTACCCGGACTCTACACCAGCCATCAAAGGTGCAGGAGACTGAAGATGAGGATGAGGGTGTCGAAAAATCAACAGTAACTACCCGGACTCTATACCAGCGTGAGCTACGAGATGTGCAAAAAGATTTTGGTCGCTGTATAGGCGAGCACCTTGTCACCTGGCTGCTCCGGTGCTGGGACACTGGAGCCAATTATGTGGAATTAGAGGGCAAGGAAGCCAGGCGGCTGGGATCCCTTGCTAGGGACGCATGCATTGACAAAGCAATTGGAGATGGAGCACGATCTCGCAGTCTCTGGAGGCGTCTCCTGTCAGCTGTGCAGGAAAGGTATCCCTTCAAGGAAGAACTTGTATGTCTACCAGGCAAATGAACCACCATGGAGAAGGGAATTCAGTACCTGAGGGAATTGGCCGTACGGGAAGTAATTTATAAGGACCTAGACGACGCACAAACATCCGCAGATCCAGATGCAGTCCAGTGTACACCACCTATGTGGCGGAAGTTTGTACGGAGTGCACCATCATCATATGCCAGCTCATTGGCAATAATAGCCTGGAAAGCGGAGGAGAATCCCCCAGTGAATGAAGTGGCTAAATTACTCCGGCAGTACGAAGGAAATCTCTCCTCTTCCCTACAGGCCTGTGTCTCGGCTGTGGAGAAACTCTCTGAAGAGGTCCACCAACTTAAAGAGAATTTATCTTCCCCTCCACCTGAACGAACCAGTGTCCACCAGCTAAAAGAGAATGCTTTGGAGAAACTTTCTGAAAAGATCCACCAACTTGAAGAAAGATTATCTTCCCCTCCACCTGAACGAAACAGTGTCCACCAGCTAAAAGAGAATACTTTGGAGAAACTTTCTGAAAAGATCCACCAACTTGAAGAGAGATTATTTTCCTCCCCACCTGTACAAACCAGTGTCTCAGCTATTAGGGGTAAACGTTCATCTATGCAAGGAAGACAATATGGTGGGCACACACACCGCGCCACCCTGTGGTTTTACCTACGTGACCATGGAGAGGACATGAGAAAATGGGATGGAAAATCTACTGCGACCCTAGAGGCATGGGTACGTGAATTGCAAAGGAAAACAAGTGGGAAAAAGGAATTCTCTGAAAAGTTTGCTGCTCCAACTTCCAGCAAGCAGTCCTTTAGACACAGAAACGAAGATTCTGACCAGGACTAGAGGGGCCCTGCCTCCAGCCAGGGGGAGGAAAGGGGGAGGGGGGAGGGTGAGCGAACGGCTGTGTGGTGTTTAGCTGCCAGCCGGGTTAAACCACAACATCCAGCTTGCTTGAAATAGTTATGCCTTATTTTCTTTAAAATATTGCTCTTGGGAATGGCTTTTGCTATTTTTTTTTCCTCCCCTTATCAAATCATCTCACTTGTTTTATCCCATGACTACTTCACAATCTGTTTTTCTATGTTCTCCTTTGGGTCATTTTAATTCCACCTTGTCTATGTATGTTGTGTGATGGCTGTATAAAACTACTGTAATATTGCCTGAATAAGGACAACAAATTAGTTAGTAAATTTCTAGCAGTGTGAGGGCTATTTTCCTAGACCTGTAATATCTTGAAATATTACAGTTTGAGAGGGGAAACAAAGTGACATAGTGTTTACTTGTTGTTTATTATATAGAGAGCTTAATATCTCAGCATATAAATTAAGGTTATTAACAAATGAAAACTCATGATAACATTAGTCTGTAGATAACCCCAGTGACCCTGAATGGTGAGCCATTTTGTATGTTGTTGTTTTCTCATTATGTACTGTAATATAATATTCAGAAATAATTAACTAGTAATATGAGGTCCATATTCTTTTAACTTCAATTTGAAAATCTCTTTGTTTTATAAAACTGAAGAAACTGAAGTGCATGCAATGTATTTAAAATTTCATAGTCTATATGATCTATACACATATATTTATCAAATTGTTGTTTCCTAATGAATCACTAAATTCTGCTAGGCAACTGTTAATACAAAGCATGCTCAAAGATTTAATCACAGAATCATAGAATCATTTAGGTTGGAAAAGATCTCTAAGATCATCTAGTCCAACCTTTTTATGTATTTGTATTAAATATATGTATAAATGTATAAATATATAAAATGTATAAATAATACATTTGTATTGTTATACGTTATGATTAAAGTTGCTTCCACTGCTTTCTTCACATCTATTGCTTACCTGACCGAATTTCAGTGCACCTTAAACACAAGTATTTAATTAGATTTTCTAACTGAAGGGTAAATTGTCCTGGGCCTTTCTTAGACAAGCTTCTTTAGGAGTTATTCTTCATCTGCAAAGATATAATTGAATGGTCAGATGGATCAATGTTCAGGTGGTTTCTGGATATTTCTTATTAATGGTATTTTTCCTATTTTAAAATCACCTGAGATTAAATAGAAACCATTTTAATTGCCAAAGAGAAATATTTGAAATGTCTGGCAAAGTTTTATATTCAATGAGAAACATGTCATTATGGCAAAGAAATTTGAGGGCAACAACTATTATAACAGATTTATTTATCTGTTTTACTGTCATCTAGTCCATAAATTGCACTTCTGAAATGTAAATTATTCCACAGTTGCTGATCCTTTACTCTAGCAATAGCAATCTGTACAACAGTACTTCTGTAGGCTTAAACATGTAGATTAGTCTGAAGCTTAATGTAAAGTCATAACAGTTACTAGTCTTCTGACAGCAAGAGAAAAAGACAAGCATCTTTTTTTTTTTTTTTCTGAACTTTTTTTTTCCTGAACTCTTTCTGGTGGTGGTTCAACACTCAGAATACAAGAATTCTGTTTGCCATGTGTAGTGAAGGCCCTGAACAGCTTGACAATTTTGTCGTCGTTTGTAGTCCATTGGACTGTTTGTGGTTTTACGGAATACTGAAGATAATTGTCTAAGAGTATTGGCAAAGCTTAAAGAGGTAAACTGGTAATCAATCTTCAAATTTGAAAAAGTATTGTTTGCTTTACTTTTAAATTTCAAAAAATAGGCATGGACGTTATGGTGATAGGTGCTTCGTACATGCTTGCAATATCATCATCATTGATAGCTTCCTTTTTACAGGGACAATGCCCTCTGAGGACCAAAATACCTCTTCATCTTGATTGCCTCAGGAGAGAAACCTCCAGGATAAGCAAGATAATAGGAACTAAAATAGCTGCAAGTCCCATTAACTGTAGTCATCATAAAGCACAAGTAATGCATGCTCAAACCAATCATTATTTATAATGAATTCTGAAAATATGATATAATGCCTGAAGCCAAATTAATATTAAAATCAATATGATGGCATGTCAGTAAAGATATATCTTCTGGAATAAGAATGTGAAACAAAAAAGGATTACAAAGGAATATATTTATATAATTAGGAATTTGTATATTTTTTTTTTTAATACTGATTTCCAGTTGTGTAATGAACACCAATGTTTATGATCTTGTGGTAAACCTTTGAGCTCTTCTCTTATGTTTCGGGGTGTAACCTGAAAAAAACTACTGAAAAAACACTTGTATCTCATTCAGCTTTTTAATCTGAATATATATATATATATATATATAAATAATATATAATATAATTCAGAGTATATTAACAGTGCAAATAAATAATTGCTTGTAAAGTTAAGGTAACTATTTTAAAAAATAAGATAAATACTACTATTTGTTTCACATAGGGAGGTGATGATGTTGCCAAGTGTATGGTCTCAACGGTGAAATAACCGTGGGCCACTAAACTGCAAAGAAGAATATTAAAAACAAAACAAAACAAAAAATCAGAAGAGAGACTCAAGGAATGGAGGGAGGGGAAATTGAAAATTTCATTTTACCTTTTGGAGGAAGGAGTTTTAATTAGGAAGCTTAAAAAACAATATACTCTTTTAGATTGTAGGTGTCATAACTAGATGATACCTTCAGATTTTACCAATACTTTTTAACTTTACCTATAATATTTAAATACTACAATTGTATTAGAGTAACTGTGGGTGTACTGGAGCAGATGACCATTAGTTAAGGGATAAACCTTCTTGTGACTGTTGCGAGCCTTTCTTCCCATGAGTATACTCATGCTGTCATTGACCTCTGTCTGAATGAGAAATAGTCAGGTGCAAAAATTCCTGGTCATCAGTATGCTGTATATCAAAATACGATCCAAATACCAAAATGCAGATCAATATCTCCAATTTTTCTTCATATCCACTTTTCTGCCTATAGCTGTTGCTTAAATCGGTTTGGCTATTAAACACCACTTATTTTTAGTTTTTGAAGCAACCAAAGGACTACTTATCTATATTTTTTTATTGGTTTTGATAACCCATATTGTTAAGTTTATTGCATTAAACCCAAGCCAGAAATCTTGAGCATCCATAGCTCTTCAGGGTGGATTCCGGCAACAAGCAAAGAAAAAGCAAGCAAATAAAAAAAATGTCTTCTTCAATCACAGTATTCAGAAATTCCAAGGAAGTAACAATTTTCTATCCAAGACCTAGTAATTTTCTAATCTTCCCTACTTCCCATACATGTAGACTTCAAAATGCTGAAGTAAAACTCAGATATGCAATGCAACTGTTTAGCCTGGGAGGTTGGTACTAGAATAATATTGTGTATACACATTTTTTCTTCATTTCTTAGCTGCTGCATACATGAAGAATGAATGGCATTGTGAGGTATATTTGTCTATATATCCTTTGATTAAAATACCATGATGGTGTGAGTTTAATACACTATTCATTCTACATTTTGATATGTGGATGTACAGCACTTTAATCTTCCATGTAAACAAGGCAGGTCTAGAGAAAGAAATATTCAAGCAAATAAATACAAGGGTGTGCAAACTAGAGAGAACATCAGTGATATGTTGACTCTGAAGGTTTTCTAGGTGACTTTTCAGGTCACTCTTACCAGTTTATCATGTGCATGTATAATTTGAAAACAGGCTAGATGCATTAATATGACATGCGAGTCCATGCGATATTCTGTTCAATCTGATATACAAATAAAATAAATGAGAAAAAAAAATCAATTTTGGGTAGAGATAAGCTTGTTACTGACCTCACTGAGGCTACAAATGCTGTGGTTTTCTACTGTAGTTTTATTCTAGTTGTATCTGTTGAAAACAGTTTCTTAGAGTTGCATATTGCCATCCAGTGATAATACTTCAAGTACCTTAAATCATGCCTTACACTGTCTCAGTCATTCCCTTTCTTGCCTAAGCTGTATATGGTCTCCATCCTTTCTGCTGGCCTAAGAAGACATATATTTCTTCAGGCATATATAACACAGTAAGCCAACATTGTACTACCATTTACTGGTAGTGAAAATGTGAATTTCCATAGGAGGGCTGAAAAAATGGATTTGGCTTTTTTGTAGTCAACTTGGAATAAATAAGGGCCATTTAGAATGAAACATAACTCTATTTATATGTTTTCTATAAACAGTAATTCTGAAACAGATTAAATATAGGAAACTTGGTTAGTTTAGTTTAGAGTATGAAAATATGGTTTGAATATTTAAATATGTCCTCAGTATGTACAATTTAAGAGTATATATATATATTTATATTTGTGGTTTATTTCCATTTAGTTGACAGCTCCTTGTTCTGTGAGGTAATTTGATATTTTATATCCTAAATCTTATGATTTTACTAAGCCATATTTGGACATTTTCCATGCAAGATGGTTAACATAGGGGCCAGTTTTCACAGAAGGGTATCAATGAAATAGCCGTGATTCACTCTTTAAGAAATATTCTGCATATACTCAGGGTGAAAGTATAATAAGTAGTATATCCATAGAAAAACAGATGAGGGATGCAGCAGTATTTAATTTATTGCAATTTTTTATTTATTGTATTTTTTTTTAATTTATTTTCTTTGGTAAATTTTATTATATTTTCCTAATAATTTTAACTGCACTAATTATAGTTTTCCTAATAATTTTCACTGTTTAATAATTTTAAATTTTACCAATACATTTTTCGAGAATGCCGACTTTACACTTTTCCTCTGACAGTCAGAGGTTGCATAAGGGGCTATTTAAAGGAAACACGTTTTAGGCCCACACATATAGAAATCTATATTTTTTACCAGCCATTCTGGAAAACAACCAATGTTAATTTCACATCAAATATGCTATCTTGATATTTGAGAAACATGAAAAAACAAGAAGTGAAAAAAGTTGGGCTTTCAAGTCTAACACCAGAAAGAGTTTGTAGGAGCAGTATGATTATTTATATCAGGGTCAGGGATCTTCTTAATTGCCATTTAATTTCAGGTACAGATTTTTAATGAGAGCAGCAAAATTTGCATTGTTATTAAAGTTCAGATATGCAGTAAATAAAGCTCTTATGTTGATACCTAATATGAATCTATGATCGGTTTGTCAAAATGCAAAAAAAGTTTCCATCTCAATATCTGAATTTTGCATGTATCCATCGTATTTGATTTTATTCTTCTTTACACAGTGTTTTGTGAAGACACACAGCACAGCTTGCTGTGAAAATACTGAAACACGGTTAAACAGGAAAGATAGTCCACCAAAACCTGGGACAACATGCAAGGTTATTTTTTCTATGAAGAATGATTGCAATTATTATTTTTACTTTGAAATACTGTTCTTTTTTTTCTTCAGTTTTAAACTTCTAGGAGTGCACAAGTGGAATTGTACAGTAATGAAAATCAAAACATGCATGTGTTGTGCAGGTTTCCTAAGCCATTTCTTAGGAAAATAATGAAATAATTCCTCTTATCTTAAGAATTATTAGAAATCTAGGGGTGCATATCCACAATTACGGCCAAGGAGTGTGCGGTCTAGTTAATACTCTGTGAGTGAATGCGTATATGGATATAAGTGCAAGCATATCTCTGGCTTCGGGGAAGGGTGTTTCTCTGTTTGCCCTGAAGACCAATGTCTTCAGACAAGCGCTCAGGGCTTAGTGAAGGTGTATCTTCACAGCCCAGGCAAATGGACAGCCACAGGGACTAAGATAGTGAGGTTCTGGACACAATGTGGGCACCCACAGAGCTTTGCCATGGCTTGGACTAGGGAGTAGAAGAGCCAGGATTTAGGGCATAGTCAAAATGTCAAACCTTAATCACTGCGAGTGTTGGATTCTTGGGGGTCTGTGCCCTTAATGGTGAAATCAGGAGCATCAGCTGGATCATCTAAAGGATCTAAAGATCTTAAATAAGGGAAAAAAAAAAAAAAAGAGCCTATATTAGATAATACAGATAAATACCCCTGTACTTTTGAATCCATGGTGGTTATTCAGTTTTACAGAATGCTCTCTCCTGCTGCATGGGCCTTGCTAATGCTGTGGTGTATTTTTCCAACCTTCCTTAATATCTGTAGATATATGGTTATCAATCAAAATTTCACTGGTCACAAACATTAGTATTTCTATATAGCAGCTTATTTTTTTAAAAAAAGTATTAGCTATTTCTCTCACTCTATTTGTAAATGTTACTGCAACTGTTTGTATGTATACATTATGCATATGCACAAATTGAGTTTCAGACCAAGACTACAGTTTTAGCACTTGTATATGTGTACAAATTTGAAGGATTCAACAAATGATTGTCAATTTCTTAAGTCCCTATTGATTAAGGATCCTGTTTGCTTTCACTCCTGGAAAGACAATGCATCTTTTTTTCACCCTGTACTTATACAGAAATCAGGGGAAAGAAGTCCAAACATATTTCTGGAGCTTTGAGCGTGGAAGGTTAAACGTTGAGTTTAACAGTGAAGCTTAATGTCCCTTAACCGTTACCCTATGAAGTTTTATTTTTTCTCATATGCTACTCCTTATGCCTTAGCTCAGGATTAAAAAGTTTATGTATCTTCTTTTGTCTTAGTGCCGAAATTAAAAGGCAAGTGCCTTTGGGATTTAGGAAGTCTGGTTACTCACTTCTTAGTGGTTGATCAAGAATGCTGTAGTTAGAAAGATTTATTGCTTCTCTCCAGATTTCAGTGGCATCTGGAAGGCTACCACTTCCTGATTGTCTTTTCTTAAATAATAAAAGTGCATAGTAGACGCTTCAGGGATTTTCTAGTTCATGAAAATCTTGACTGATATTTTTCTTTTTTTTTTTTTTGTAGTCATTACTGATGTGTCCCATGCCAGAAACAGTCTGTTTGAAGAGTAAGAAAAATGAGTGCTGGAAGTGGAGCTCTTTCTCCTGATTCACTGTATACAAATGTTTTGTGTCTTCTGGAAGTGATACTATGAGCATTCATAGGCACAGGTCTTCAGGCTATTGGTACAGAGCTCCCACTGCTTGCTATACACTCCATTAAATCAGGCACTAGAACAATTTCTAAGATTCTTAGAAATCTGAGATTCTTTTCTAAAAGTACACACATCAAACGTAATAATACAACTATGATTCAGGCACCTTTCTCCTCTCAGGTCTGCTTGCCCTATGTCACTGGTGACCTCTGTCCCTTCCGTGCTCAGGTAAATTTTATTTTCAATGTCATAATTGTATTTTTATCACAATTTAATGTAGAAAAAAGTTTAATTCATCAAAGTATGCATGAATTATAATGTAAAAAAGATTACCTTTTTCTGTGAATTGGTGTGCTTTACAGATGCACAAACCTGAAAAAGTGGTTTCATATCCCCTCTTTTTCTGCTTATCATCTGCTTTTTGTTCCTTTTTCATTTTTAATTCTTTACAAATATTACCTTCTGACAAGGAGTCCATTTTTCAATTTTTAGTTGAGGAAGGTAGCCTTGTATTGTAGGATTTTGAACTGAAAACATTTTGAATAAGAGATGAAGAAAAGTTATTGTTTTTTTTCCACTTGTATTAAATAGCATCAGAGGAAACTAATAAATGCTTAAAATGTTATTGTTGCTTTGATAAAGAGCAAGCATGATCTGTTAGCTGTAGCAAACAGTGACTACTGGCTAGACTACTATTGTGTGCTGACCTTTGGCAAACTAATACCCATAACTAACTGCAAATGCTCTTAGCCAGGAGGATTATGAAAAAATGTCATCTTGTGGTTAATGCAGTAGAATACAGTTTAGGACTATTTGACTCTAGTTGAATGTAGGAGCTATTGTTTGATTACCTGCTATCTTACCTGCAGTTGTATTTGGGAATGGGTATAGAAACATGGGATTTATGTGTCTTCATATATGTACATTTTGTTTTTCGTGAGGACATATCCCAGTAAGCCAAAGAAGCTGCAAAACTTTAAAGGAAAAATCAGATTGTTAGTTCTTAAAATCACAACAGTACTATTTTGAGAGAAAATAATAATTAAAAAGTATATTATAAGGCTTTAAGAATATTTTAAAGAATTTGGAAGTAGAATGTTGCCGCTTAGCCCACTGTCCCCTGACAGTGCATGGTGATAAATTATATTTATCTACTGTCTCTGTGTGTAGTGTTCAATAGTTCTGAAGATGTTTTTCATTTCTTTTTTGAGGTTTGGTAACCTAGCAAGTGCATAGAATCTGCAGGATAAAACATGCAGGGACACTTGTTCTAATAACCTTAAAAAGCTGCCAATTGTAATGTACGTGTGCTTCCCTTCATGGAAGGAATTGACTTTTGCTTAGAAAATGCTAGTAAGTGTTGCTCAAAACTTCTATTTTTAAAATGTGTATACAGTCAGAAAATTTCTTATAATAAAATACAGAACATCTTTCACATAAACATGGCTGACATAATCCATTCTTTGAAACACAGTTGTAGTCTTGAGTACATAATACTTGTATGATAGTGTTCTCTGATCTGTTTTATAAGTTTTTATTGTTTATTCTTCTAATTGAGGATTAGTACATGCATTTTTCATTGAAAATATTATAAAAGGGCATGTGGCTGTGAAATGGCTTGATTGAGGAACTGAAGCTTTCTTGATACTTTCCACAGAAAGGAGACAAATATTTTTTCCTCCTGCAAATGTTCCTGTTTTAATTTTGGTTTGTTTCATGTTCACCATTAGGTCAGGTAGCCCAGCCTTAGAATAATGGCAGTTAAGGTGTCATCATCCTCAGTCATTCATTAATTATGTACAATCTGTGCTGTATCACGCTTTATCTTGTCTGCAACTGTTTTTCAACACTGCTACCCAATCATAAGATTTATTTCAAATATAAAACCCCACAATCATAAGGGGAAAAAATAAAAAAATAGAAAAAAAAAAAGACCTTTAAAGAATTATAACTAAATGTTAAGATGAATGGGTTAGCAACTGAAATGTTCCATCTAAAATTCACACTTAAAAACAGTAAAAACGTAAAGATATTAGTTCTATCCTCTTCTTTAATTGTTTGTAAATCTGTAAGGCCAGAAGCATCAGGAAATCATGATCCACTTTTAGGAAATATGCAAAGACATAAATCAGTGCCGTCAATTATAGATGATGCTGGAGAACAATGATAAGGTGCGAAGATGTATTTTTGGACAGCATGTACTTCTGGTGTTTGAGCTTTGTGTAGATTTTTCCCTTTTTCTGTGTTCTGGTATAGCCATTTCCAGGATTGTGGCATTTACAACCCTCACTAAAGGATCTCTCCAAATCTTTGAAGATATTTCTGAAGACCTCGTTATTTTGGAGAATTTTACCCTTCTTTAGACCTATGACTGAGGCCTCAGTCATAACATAAAGAAGTGTCTCCTGACGAAAATACTTAAGTTAGGTTTATGCTCTGAATTGCTTCCTGGAGGAGTCTGTTTCTATGTATTTAGTCAGGTATGCGCAAGGATGTAATAAAAAAATAAAAATAAAAAAAAGATTTACATGTGGTGAGGCTTTGTAATATGTTGTATTTGATATTGAAAAAATCCATTGCCACAATCACTTTGTTTACTCTTGAGAATCACTTCAGGCAAGGGAAGTTGTTGCACATAGCTTGGCACTCTACAATTTTGTTGTAAGAAAAGAAATCAAGCAATAGTAAAGCTACACTGTATGTCCCAAAATTATTGCTAAAGAGATACAGTTTGTACATTTTCCTAATGGGATGGGTGGGGGGAAAAAAGAAAAAAGATGTGGGGTGTAGGGGAAAGTAAAGAAAAAGTGAGTCACACAGTAGCCAGATATGATTTTACCTCTGTGCACTTTCACTGCACCTTGCTTCAGCACAATCAAAAATGATACAGTGAGTGAAACTTCTAAGGATGAAGTGGGTGTTTCCATGTGCCAGTCAACAGAAAAGAAAAGAGAAAAATGTTGCAGAACTGACTGCTACTGTGCAGAGCTAGGAAGTGAAATGAAATGGCAGTGTACTTTCTATTCACATCAGCTAGGTCTCCTGAGGTATTTAAATACTTTTTAGCAAATTCCATGAGAATACAATTTTGAAGTCCAGAACATTTCATTCTATCAACCACTTTAACCATTTGACTCCAAGAAAATAGTAAATTTTCATTTGTACAGACATAACTGGAAACATTTTATTATATATCTGATATCTTACCAATATCATCTGCTGCTCTGTAAATGGATTTTAAAAAAATTATATAATTCTAAAGTCTCAATTCTTATTGTAACTAATAGGCCTAAGTGTCTTGTAAAAAATAAAAAAATAAAATATGAAGCACATTGTTACTATTGGGGAAAATAATTCAGAGATGATTACGTAAGTGAATGTTATGGCATCTACCTCATTAAGGAATGTTTACGTGCTTGCAATTTTAAATGAATCTCTATTAATATTGGAAAAAAGAAGGGGGTGGATTTTTATTTTTTTTGACTTTCTGCAGAATTAGGAAGTAGCTGTTTGATGGTTTATGATGTTTCTTTTGCCAACTCTGCTGAAGCTGTCTGCTTGTGCGTACAAGAAACGGCCCAAGAGGGTGATAACCAGTTTGTGTTGGCCATTAAAAAGGTCCAGCATTGGGGGGTAAGAGAATAATATTTCATATGATAATCTCAGTTTTGTTTACCCTTTGAGTTATTTCTCTTCCTTCAGGATTAGTGATGGTAGCACTTCTATCCCTTTATTCTCTCTAATGTTAGGCTGAAGTGTTATGCAAGTCGATGGGGCTGGATGGGATCCACCCAAAGGTACTGAGAGAACTGGCGGAGGAGCTGGCCAAGCGGCTTTCCATCATTTATCGGTAGTCTTGGCTATCAGGGGAGGTCCCAGTCGACTGGCGGCTAGCAAATGTGACACCCATCTACAAGAAGGGTTGGACGGTAGACCCAGGGAACTGTAGGCCTGTTAGTTTGACCTCAGTGCCAGGGAAGCTCATGGAGCAGATTGTCTTGAGGGTCATCATGCGGCACTTGCAGGGCAACCAGGCGATCAGGCCCAGTCAGCATGGGTTTATGAAGGGTGGGTCCTGCTTGATGAACCTGATCTCCTTCTATGACAAAGTGACACGCTTAGTGGATGAGGGAAAGGCTGTGGATGTGGTCTACCTTGGCTTCAGTAAGGCTTTTGACACCGTTCCCCACAACATTCTCCTCAAGAAACTGGCTGCTTGTGGCTTGGACTGGCGTACGCTTCGTTGGGTTGAAAACTGGCTTGAGAGCCGGGCCCAAAGAGTTGTGGTGAATGGAGTCAAATCCAGTTGGAGGCCGGTCACTAGTGGAGTCCCCTGGGGCTCAGTACTGGGGCCAGTCCTCTTCAATATCTTTATCAATGATCTGGATGAGAGGATCGAGTGCACCCTCAGTAAGTTTGCAGACGACACCAAGTTAGGTGCGTGTGTCGATCTGCTCGAGGGTAGGAAGGCTCTGCAGGAGGATCTGGATAGGCTGGACCGATGGGCTGAAGTCAACTGTATGAAGTTCAACAAGGCCAAGTGCCGGGTCCTGCACCTGGGGCGTAACAACCCCAAGCAGAGCTACAGGCTGGGAGATGAGTGGCTGGAAAGCTGCCTGGCAGAGAAGGACCTGGGAGTACTGGTTGATAGTCGGCTGAATATGAGCCAGCAGTGTGCTCAGGTGGCCAAGAAGGCCAACAGCATCCTGGCTTGCATAAGAAGCAGTGTGGCCAGCAGGGCTAGGGAAGTGATTGTCCGCCTGTACTCGGCTCTGGTGAGGCCACACCTCAAGTACTGTGTTCAGTTTTGGGCCCCTCACTACAAGAAGGACGTGGAGGTGCTCGAGAGAGTCCAGAGAAGGGCAACGAAGCTGGTGAGGGGTCTGGAGAACAAGTCTTACGAGGAGCGGCTGAGGGAGCTGGGGTTGTTTAGCCTGGAGAAGAGGAGGCTCAGGGGAGACCTCATCGCTCTCTATAGGTACCTTAAAGGAGGCTGTAGCGAGGTGGGGGTTGGTCTATTCTCCCACGTGCCTGGTGACAGGACGAGGGGGAATGGGCTAAAGTTGCACCAGGTGAGGTTTAGGTAGGATGTTAGGAAGAACTTCTTTACTGAAAGGGTTGTTAGGCATTGGAATGGGCTGCCCAGGGAGGTGGTTGAGTCACCATCCCTGGAGGTCTTTAAGAGACGTTTAGATGTAGAGCTTAGTGATATGGTTTAGTGGAGGACTTGTTAGTGTTAGGTAAGAGGTTGGACTGGGTGATCTTGGAGGTCTCTTCCAACCTAGACGATTCTGTGATTCTGTGAAGTTAAGACTGAAAACTAAGAAAGTGTTTTTAACCTGGCTCACAAAAATGAATGGTTAGGCTATGGCTAGGCTACTGGTAAGGATATGATGCTGTCTTAAAACTGACTTCAAAGGCAAAGTTTCTTTAAAGTTTTCTTGAAAATCTTGATCCAGGGAGGCCAAATTGGTATCAAACATGGACATTATCATTAATGAGAATTTCCAGCTGACCTATGCAACTAAAAAATCTTGAATAAATGAAGATATTAATTTTACTGTCTTTCTGCCTATTGACAGCAACACCTTATATGTTAGCATTACTGTCAGAATCATTGGTATGAGATGAAATCTGATATTATTTTACATGAGAGGGAAAATCATGCTTTCTCACTCTAAAAGCACTTTCTATCTTTGTTAATTTTGAATGAGTGAGAAAGTAATGCATTAACAATACGTGGGTAAACAGGTTGTTGAAACTATATTTAGGTACATAGGCATGAAATTTTAAAAGACTTGAGTAATCATTGTATTTTGAATATTGTTATTAAATTGTTAACAGTGGGAAATTTTGTTTCAGAGAGCAAGAACAAAATTAGAAAGTTTTAGAATATTTTTAAATACTGGGTGTACTGGAGAGTTCATAAATTCATATTTCTTAAGTTTAAGTCCACTTTGCGTTGTGTTTGTGATTTTGAAATTTGAAAATGCAGCATTCTTTCTGACAATAAGCAGGACAAAAATCTTCATGTTGTATACGTGTTTATGACATGGAAGGTCTCCAGAGCTCATGTGATTTTCTTGTAGAACACAGTTCTTTGTCTACTTTTATAAACAGCTAAAGCTTTCTCCTCTGAGACTTTATACTGTTCTCCAAAATGTCTTTCATGCATAATTGCAACACAGGAAGATGATGGTTCTCTTTATCCCCTCCAGATCCCTAAGCTTGAGATTGCTTGTGGTCCTATTCCCATGTTAATTTTTCTACCTTTTCCTCTAACCTAACTTGTTTGTCGTCATATAAACTATACCTCCTACAGATCTGTCTTCTGAACTAGATTTTTCATCTTCTAGGTCAAACGCAGGAACACAAAAGCAAGTATTTTAACTTCTGTTGAGCAGCGTGCTGAGTCCATAATCACAGTCTGTACCCCACGATTATAGCTCATGTAGCTTTGTGATATTAAGGAAGAGACTTTGATAAAGAGTTATTAAGATTTGTGAGGAAGGAAAGAGAATGGCTGAAAAATCAAGTTGTATATGAAAGAAGCACTCAGAAGTTAAGAGAAAGGAAATCTCCAGGTGATCCTGAGGAGATGGAAAAAATTGCAGTGCTGTGGGGGTATGCTTTTGGGCATTACTGTTTTTTATAGTGAGAGCTGTTTATATGAATAATTGTCAATTATGGTAATTATACATGGATAGTCCTAAAGAGTCAGGGTTATTCTGGTGGTGCACAACATTCAACAGTTAAACATGAGTAACTTTCAAGATGTCTCAGCCCCTTTAATTGCATGGCAACAGCCACTTCTAACATCCTCTAGCTTTTGTACTGAAAAAAGAGAGAAAAAAGGCACGTGAAAGGCAAAATACATTCTTTTAAATACATATTCACTGTATTTCTATTTCCATTTATCTGAAGAAAACTTAGAAAAATCTCATTAAAAAAAAAAAGGAAAGAAAAGAAACCTATTTGGCAGTTTTTGAGAGAGATTTAACAATATAATATTCTGGGAAAAGGAGAAATTTAGAGGTAAATCTAGAGTTGTTCTTGCCATTGGGGTATGATCCTCCTAAATTAAAGGAAGGTTAAGACCGCTTCTTAACCTTACTTCTAAGATTTGGAGTGGTATGCAAATGTAGAAATTTAGGAAAGGAAATTTACCTTCACAGAATCACAGAATCATCCACGTTGGAAGAGACCTCCAAGATCACCTAGTCCAACCTCTGACCTAACACTAACAAGTCCTCCACTAAACCATATCACTAAGCTCTACATCCAAACGTCTTTTAAGGACCTCCAGGGATGGTGACTCACCTTATTGATTCAGAGAGAGTTTGTGGATGTGGAGCCAGCTTTTTTCTTATATTCAGATCAAAAAAGAAGAGAAGGGAAAGAGGGAATAAAGTAGCAAAGAAATAGAACATGCAAAAGAAGATGACAGCAGAAACCTAGGGTTCTTAAATGTTGTTCAAGAGTTAGCTCAAGTTGACAGGTATCCTCTCTAGTCCCCCTGTTCTGCTCAGATGTGTCAGGAGATAGACTAAGTTCACAGAAATGAAGGGTCAAAAATTGTCCCTGTGGGCATCAGGCCAAGAGATGAGATGGTGAAAGGGGCAATCATGATACTATAATTTTGCCCTCATGGTATGCTTCAAAACTTGAAACATTTCCTGATAGCTGTTGTTTTAATATTACTCTAAAATTGTGTTTACTACCAATCAGAAATACACCTAATGGGCATAAAAAAAATGTTAGTTAAACATTCCGTTAATGGTTCAGTCCTTTGTCTCAATATGACTTCATAGTTCACATGGTCTTCTGTGGGTTCAATTTAAGAATGCTTTTCTTTAAGATTACATTGCAAAAAGTTTGGCTATTTTCAGTTTAATTAAATCAGTTTAATAATAATACAATATTTAAAATTTAAAAAGAAATGCGTAGACGTTAAATATTCAAGACATGCTAGAGGTCTGAGATTAACATCATTTACTATGTTTGTGTTGTACATTCAGACACCCAATTAGAAAAAAAGACATGAATGTCTCCAGTCACCCAGAAATTGTGCCACGTAACATTAACATTAGAATTTAGGATTTCTGTCTCTGATTGTCTATTTGCACAGCGCTGTCTGTTTTATTTTGAGAAATATAATTTAAGTATATTTTTGAACAGGAAAATAACACCCCCCTCACCCCCCTCTAACATTACAACATTGTAATCCACATATGTTCAAGATGTTTACTAGTAGAGTGCTGATTTCTGCAGATTTTTGTTCCTTTTCACATTCTATGTATTTTACTGTTATCAATTTCTCTTTTCATTTTTTTTCTTCTTTTCTTTTTTGGGTTTTCCACTATTTAATCACCTAGGAAACCAAACATTGATATCTTCGCTCTATTACAACATATTCTCCTCTCTTTGTTCAAGAGATAAAAAAGTGATTCATAGTTTGATTTTCCTCATAGTTCCCTCTAAGCAATGTGTGTCCTTTCTGATATGCAGGTTTCTAGGTCCTCTTCTAAATCTAAATGATGCAACTTTTTTCTCCTTCCTCCTTTCCCTATCGCTCTCCAGAATACTTCATAGTTGATCATCCAACAGAATTAAAATCTTCACTAACAGTCGTAAAAAAAGTGACAGAACACTGGTATCGTTTCTGCTTTATAAATTATTCTGTAGGATTTTTATGAACTATCATTGTATGTGGAGTTCAGCTATCATTTCGTTATCAGAGATGGAGCTCTTGGCAACAGACAATAGACACCAGTATACACACTGAACTCTTTTGTTCTGCCTATTTATGCTGAAAGTGTATGGTTCCTCTCTGTACGTGAAAAGATGTAAGCTCTTGTGTGAATGCTCATCAATCAAACTAGACTTGCTACTGCATAGACTGTTCTATTTTACCTTAGAGACAAGTTTATCTTAGTACACAAACACAGTCACAGGAAAGCCCCCTTGGTACCTAGCTATTGAGTTCATGTTTCCACAGCAATGCTAACAATTTTTTGCCTTCTTTCATCATTTTGAAATTCCTTCTACTTCATCTTCTTTATGCTGCCTGGACACACTGCGGCTGATAAGATGCAATTTTTTCTTAGCAGCTGCAGGAAGTCTTCAGGAGAAGCTGGCTGGAGTAATACTGTTTTCATTTAACATGATTATTTCTGCAGGAGCGTATGAAAATTTTAGCCATATAAAGGCAAGGATGACAGGCAAAGAACACATTATTTGTACCTGGACCTGTAAAGCTGAGGAGAAACTCTTAAAGTAAGTGCAGTTGTGTCTGGTTTGGGGTTGGGGGGGTATGGACAACCAAAAAACAACAGCAGCAAAATTTTTGCTGGACTTAGTGAATCTAAAATTATTTTGAATTCTTTTTCTACCATGATATTTTCCTATAAATTCTATTATCTCAAGCATTAGAACAATATAAATGGGGAAAATAGTATTCAAATACAAGCTACCTGAAGCTGTGAAAAACTTCAATACACAGGTTTCATCTTGTGCTTTTGAGGTCTGGTGAATGCTAAAGATAGATAAACAACATAGTAAAATCAAGTATCTAACTATGACTAATACTCAATCCTGCTATGCAGCCTCTTCACCATAATTGGTTTAGGCCAAGATTTTAGTTATGGTATGACATTCTTCTCCATTTCTCCATCAAAAATGTGTGAGAATTTCAGTGGGAGAGGCCTGGAGCTTCAGTCAGTTAGAAACTCTCTGGAGGCCCATCTAAACTTCAATAACTTCAATTTCAGTTCTTTGTTATATATGCTAATGTTATGATGTGGAGTGTCTGTTTAATTTTTGTTGCTGGTGCCTCATTTTTTTTCTTTTTTTTTCTTTTTTTTTTTTTTTACAAATAAGCACTGTAGAATTCAGAGTCTTTTAGACCTTTTGCTGTTGATCCAGCCTACAGAAGTACAAGAAGGATGGATAAATAAATGCAAGCAGCATGTGAAATTGGGAGTGGTGGGAAAGGACACAATCATCCCCCTCTTAGGCTTTCTCCTGCCCCCAAATGAGAGTGTGCCCTAGGTGCTCCAAAAGCAGAGCTCCTCCTGTTTCTAAACTGCACTTACATATGCAACTGCCATAAAAAGAATTGTTATCGCCAGCAGGGTTTATCAGGCACAATGCGACTGTCACTGCAAAGCTTCCATAAGCACCCCTGGGCAACTGGGAGGGAGGGCAGGAGGATGTGCCCAGAGGTCAGTGATTTGGCTAGGATTGCAAATGCCAATCTGCAGGGAAAATGAGGGTTTCACTTGCAGGACAGCTGATGTATACATACGCGTACAAAAGATCTAGCCTGCAGCATATATTGCCAGTGGGAACAGATAACTGGTCTTTTGAAAGAGAACATCGCTTTGATTTTGGATCAAATTCCATATGGATTTGAAATCCTAAATATGATTTTTGCTAATTTATGGAGGCACATTGAACAAACTCATGTCTCCAGCTCATTTAACCTTCTACAGACTTTTGTAAATGAATTTATCAAATATGACATGGTATCTAAATGCTTTTAAAACATTTTTAAAAGTTATGGCTCTAGCAAGCATGTTTTAAAGAGTGAGACTGGGAAAAAAAAAAAAAAGTTATCCAAAGCTAGAAAATGGCAAAATTTAAATTCAGTGCAACCGGAGTTTTAACATTTAAACTGCATTCAGAAACTGTTTTGTTTGAGACTTTCAGACTGACTCCTGCAGTCCCGGTAACAGAGAATCCTGGCAGCCTATGTTCTTCTCTGTGAGTGTCTGAAGGTGGTGGTGGAGGCTTTCAAGTAACCTCCAGCTATACTTTTAAATGATTTTTATGCTTTCTTTCATGAGATGATCACAGGCATTTTGTGAATAAGCATTCTTTTTTTTTTTTTTTTTTTTTTTTTTGGTACAGTCACTACAGTCTCTACTGGTGGACGAAAACAGTAGGTTGTTATTTATTTAAAATGATAAAATATTTCGTAAAATATATGCAGAAGATGATCAAGTACTGGCAACATCATTTCCCCCTTTCCTGAAATTTCAATGTTTGATTTTCAAATTTAATGGTCTTCTAATGTAGATGCCTTTTTAGAAATCTAATATCCTGTTGGAGATGTTAGACAAAAAACGTTGTTAGTGCAAACGTATTACCTCACATTGTGAAGTAAGATGAATTTTCTTTCTAGTCTGCAAAAACACTTGTTCAGTAAGTTTGTCTCTCATTTTTAGTCTAAAATAGGAATACTGCTATCGTTTTTTAATACTCTAGATTTTTTAAATAGCTCTAGATGAAAACATAATTTATGCTCTTAATTTTTGAATTGAGGTATGTTCCACTTAATGAGGATGAATTGGGGGATCCATAGGATAACATTGTCTTTTTCAGACATTGCCTGGGAGAGGCTTATTTTGGCTTATTAATTTCATTTTTGATTCTTTTCTGACTGTTGTATTCTGTGAGAACGTGTAAATGTATGGTTTTCTTTCAAAGGGGAGAGAAATGGCCAAATGAGATTAAATTAATGGCTTTTCTTCATCCAATTGCAGTCTTTACATGAGAGTTGATTGATGTTTTGCCATTTTCACATCTTGTTACAGCTCTTGTCATTTGAATGAATTGTCAGCCTTTTAATGTCTTGAATACTCTGTAAATAAAAGCATAGATACTCCCACCTTGTGTATCTAATTATGATGGACTTATCCATTCTATCTTCCTTTAGTTTGTAACTTACTAATTGCTAAAGAAGTGAAATATATGACCAATCAAAACACAAATCACTTAAAACAAAGCAATGAGTTAATCTGTTGTGTTTCATAGATTTCATTAGGTACATTGTACCCCAACACTTTTTTAAATGACTCTGGGAAAATTTCTATAAAAGTGTTCATTACTTTCTTCTCACTGAGATGAGACTATCCTCCGACTGTGTGCTGTTCTGCTTCTCTGTCCCTGGGATAAAGGAGATCAAAATGAGAAGTGAGACTGTGGGAATAGGAGCTGTCATGCCCACTAACTGTTGGAAGAAGGGTTGCTGGGTAAAAAGGGAAATTAGTGGGAGATAAGACAATCAGGGATGTATGCTGCAACTGGATTGTGTGGTCTGTGTGTAGGAGAGGAAGAAGGAACAAAGGAAAAATCAGAGAAAAAGAGAAGGGAGAAAATATGAATGGAAGGAAGATAAAATTTCCTCTTCCTTTCAAACTTGAGACTAATCCTGCTTAACTGGTTGTCTCTTCTCAGCCATTTTTGCTCTGCTTCCTGTTCCTTTTCCTTCTCCCCTTTCCCCTCGGCGAGGAGGGAAAGCATAGGGAAAAAGCATTGTCATTTCCTTCAGTGACTCTAGGCCTTTCTAGATTGCTTCCATTTTCACGTTGTGAAGTGCTCAGTAATGTTCTGGAATTGCCCACCTGTGTGTTTTTGATGTTGCTAGCAAGTAGTTCTGATGAGAGAAAGGAAAATGGAAACGGGGTGATGTAAGTGGCTTTAATTCTGTCTTTAATTCACCACATTTCTAGTACGTGCAAATATATTTTGTGCAAGTTGGTATATACATTATTATATATGTATATATAATTTTTTATTTTTTATTTTTTTTTAACACATAAAAGAGTGGTGAGGCACAGGTTGCCCAGAGAGATTGTGGATGCCCCATCCCTGGAGGTGTTCAAGACCAGGCTTGATGGGGCCCTGAGCAACCTGACCTAGTGGGTAGCATCCCTGCCTTCGGCAGGGGATTTGGAACAAGATGAATTTTGAGGTCCCTTCCAACCCAAGCCATACTTTGATTCTATAAGCATTCTTATTCTCTTTTCCCTATATCTTGTGCATTTTTTTTCTTTTTGTCAGTGCAGAGTGAGTTGAAAATGCTGTTGAATCTGAATAGTACCACATCAGGCTTGGCTGGAGCAGATGACTACAAAAGACATTAGGCAATGGACACTTAACCCTGAAATATTAAATGAAGTGTGCCTCTTTAATCTCTTTTGAAAAAGGTATATTTTTCAGGTGAAGATAAACTATGTTATATAGGGTAGTAGAAGACATGCCATTCAATTTAATAATCTATAATTAGTGAGAAAATGATGTTTAGCAATTTCAGGCTTTTTAATAACTGAATCAACAATGTGAACAAGTCAGATATAATATTTCATTTTGTCCCTATTTCTATTGTTTTCACTCTTTGGATCTGTGTAGACTCATGCTGTAGATCTGCCCTACTTTAGCAGTCAGCTGGTTGATTTTTTTCTTCCACATCTTTGATTGTACCGCCATAAAAATGAAAGGAGCTTCATCAGATTTTAAGTTTTGGACTAGGGACTTTTCCTAGCTCTCAAGCCTGAATGAATATTTAAGCAACTCATAATACAACAATTGTTATTCTAAGGGAAAAATAAAAAGAAATACTCTACTGAACATAACAGTAGCCTGATGAAAAGGTAATGGCACCTCTGCGGAATAGAATAAAATCAAATCCTGATTGTTTTGGTCATTTTGAATTGCCAGCAACTCATGCTTTAATCTCTGCATAAATTAGAAAACTTTTCTTTGTTCAAATTCCTGTGGGGTTGCTGTCTTTGGCTTCTGTCTACTTAATTCAGCTCAGCTAGTGAATGCTTTTGGATAATGTCATGATATTTCCATTAAAGAATTCAAAGTTGGTGAGAAGAGAGGTGTCAAACTGCTATTATTCAATCAAGATGAGTTTCATTGATAAGCTTTTGGTTTGGAAGATTCCTCCAGCACTGTAAGGGACGTTAATGAGTAAACTGTGATCCAAGGTCAAAGCTGTTTGCCCAATGTACCTGCAGGTAGGCTGAGCTGTAATTCAGGTTACAGCAAAGGAAGCTTCCAGTGCTGGTGGCTGACCAAGAAGATAGGCATGTCAGTATCACTGGCTTTTGGGAAGAAGTTAGGCATAGAAGGGAAAGAGGAAAGATTTAATGGTTATTTCTTTCTGCAAGAAAGTAAGTTGGGTCATGGGATAAATAAGGATTCATGAAGTTATGGTCTTAGTCTGCTCTTGGTTCAGTATGTCCTGCTCTTCCTTTTTTCCACTTAGATATCTAGTGCATAAATACATTCTCTCCAGTAAGACTGCTAAACATTTAGTCTAGCTATCGATTTACTGAGTCTAATTCTCTCACTAGAGAACTGCCATTTTGTGTTTCTCTTTATTAAATGAAAGATATGTTAGCATGAGGAAGCTCACTATCTCTAAAATGGTGATGATAATTGCCATTATTTCTGAGCAATGGAATATCATTAACATAAAAAAGATTAAATCGCTCTGATAAATGTAGTGTAGTGTAGTTGAAACAGGTAGATTCAAATAGGCACCAAAAGAAATAAGGTAGAACAATCTGGGGTGCTGATTCACTAATTAGTTTGTCCATTTTACGGGGTACAAGGGCTTGAGTAGACTTTTACAAAAAAAAAAAAAAAAAAAAGGCGTTAAAGTATTTGTAACCACCTTTTGTAAAATCCCTGCTGAAAACAAGTGTAGGCACCTCAGAGTTCACGGAAATCCTGCTATTTATCAGTCCATTTGGATGACCTTGAAGTGCTATCATCCTGACACCAGTCAGGTTTCTTGGGGGAGTAGGGGAGCAAGGAGCTGGAGGGGAAGCAGTGGAACATGCATAAGTAAGAAGAAGAAGAAAAAAAAAAAAAAGAAAAACATTCTTTTCTGGAGAGCTTGAGTTATAAGATTAGATTATAGCTAGCAGAATCAAGGGCACGTAGGCATGGCACATGATGATTATGATTTATGGGAGCATTATAAAGGAAGAAAATCAATATATATTCTAAAAGTTCTGTTTTGCTCAGATTAATCTAAAACCCCCTTCTTGGGTTCATGATGACAGAGGAAGGCTGTGTTGATAAGAACTTTTCCTTTTCCCCCCCCCAATAATAGTTTCAATGACTGTTAATGTAAAATTCAGCTTCAGAAAATGTACCTCTTGTAGTCTTTTATTTTAAAAAAGTAAAAGCTAGTAAGTATGATTTGCAGTAGATATCTTACATTTAAGGTCAAATGTGACATTAGATATGCATCTGCTACTAATAAACAAAATGATAATGTATAATGAAATTTCTGTTACAAGGATACAAAAAAGAAATATTAAATCTGTCTGTAAAAATATTCTACTCTTCAGTTCTTTCTGTTAGTTATTTTTTCTGATGCCTGTAGCAAAGTGGCGTCTTCAGCTGAAGATCTATAATATCATTATTTTTATAATTTAATGCATCATATATCCAATCAGATGTTTGTGTCCGGCTGAAAATGTATCATAGTTTTTCATCTAATGAATGCTCTATGTTGGTTTGAATTTTTTTTCCTGTGGTTGACATATATCAAAAATATTTTATAGTCTTTGCTATTGTTATATATATATACATTAATGATTTAATCTATTTAATAATATTACATCTAATATTTCTAGATATTGTAGAATTGAAAAATACAATGTTAAGTTAAAGAGTCATATAGTCAAATGCCTGCCTTCTTCTCCCCAGTCCTATGAACATAATACAAACAACAGACAATATTCAGGATTAGGATAGATAAAGCCACAATTAAGGCTTTTCTGTTACATAAAGGCTACAGTGCTTTTTGACTAGAAATGGTAAATATAGCATATACTTTTTCTTAAGTGTCTGTGTAGTTCTTCTCGGTATTTTGTCATTTTAAAATACTGCCTTTCAAGGTGTTTTTTTTTTTTTTTTTTCCCACTCCATATTTAGTTAAGAGGTTTAACATTTGAACATCCTTTCAGATTCTCAATGTCTTCAAAATTAACTCCTACTCCTCAGAATGGTTACAAGTATAATTGCAGACTACAGAAATGTAATTACTGCACTGCAGATTATTAACAAAAATATGTACTATAAAATATACGTAGTAACCTTTCTTTGCCACTGAAAATAGTATTTTTGTGTTTGTATTTATTAATAGTATTTTAAAATGTCAACATGTAAAGATTTCTATTTAGAGATACTTATAAATGGCACTAAAACCAGAGTAAAAATGAAGGTAAATAATGAATAAAGTTCTATGAGCTAAGATACTGGGAAGCTGTCACTGGAAATAAACGCTTTCTAAGTATCAGTCAGTAGTGTTTTACAATACCTCTGTAGAATAGAGAAATAGTAGCCTATTTATATATTCCAGCTACTTTCTTACTATGACCTATGTCTGAAGCCAATGACAATATGTGGAATAGAAATTGGGGGTCTGTGTTGCCAGTCCAGTCTTAGAACAGCACAATGTTTAGATAGTGGGAGTTTGATTCTGTTCATAAAAGTCGCTTAGATCCTAACTCTTAAAATTAAATCTCACTTCTTCTCATTTAACAAAATCGTTTCTTAAGAGCTCATATATACCTTTAAAATTAAACTAAACTTCATGGGTAGGACAGGTTAAGGTTGAAAAGGGTATGATAATATTAAGGTGAGAAGAAAGGACAGTTTATGGCATAACGTAACTCCAGACAGACACTGCAGCTATTAACAGATGCCTAGAAGCAAAATTAGTATAGAAGACACATATTTCCAAATAAATGTGTAGCTCAATTCACAGCAGACATCATAAAGAACAGGCAAAATGTAAAGGCTAAACACTAATGTGAACTTTTCTTTAAGTTCAGTCACGGTAGACAAATACTTCGTATGTGAGCATGGAAGGTAAGTCACAACCCCAGTTAATAACCAATCTTTGGAGTCTTGTACAATGTAAGAACATCTAGATCAGTGTTTTTTTGTTTTGATCATGGAATGGCAGGTGATTCAAATACATCACATCATTATAAGCTTCTACAAGATACTTTCCTGTTCAACAGATGTTAGTGTATTTCTCCTCAAAACAAAGACAGAGAAATATTTTTCCTATAAAAAGTAGTAAACTGTGAGAAGATGTAAATACATCTGTACATTAATTCAGGCAGGTTCTTTTCCAAAGCTCAGTTCTGATGATGGCAGTACTTCTATCATGCAAAGAAGCATAATCGTAAAAATCTATGAGGTATACATAAGGGACAGATCGTTATTTTAAGAGATGCTTCTGAGAGTCATTGTCTCCCTTACAGAATAATTGCATTTTTGTCTTAAGTGTATTTTTTTCAGTTGTTCTAAGGTGCAGATGATTTGTCATAGTTTTGTTGTTGTTTTAAATCATACTTACAAATTTTAATATGCTTCCTTATCTTTTCAGTTTTCTGAAATCAACAGAGCATGAACAATAGAGAATGATTTGGGTCAAAATTCTATCTTCATTGTTATAATAGAAAACTCCTATAAGTTGTCCAAGAATGATTATTCAATACAAATATATGGGGGAATGCATATAAAGTTTAATTTGTCATTAAACAAATGACAAAATTGACAATTTTTTTTGTGATTAAACAAATGACAAAAACCATCAAATTTGTCATTGTTAAAGGATATAGGTATTGTGAAAGGGTAAAAGAGCTATTTTCAACTGTAACATAGAAAAAAAAATCCATCCTCTGGGGACATGCTTCAACATTTCCATGCATTTGAGACTGACAAATTAAAAAATCTCTTGCAATTTTTGAATGCTGTTGCCAAATAAGGAAGAATGAATGAAATCATCTGTTATTCAACCCTCAAGATCAAACAGTTACATATTCAGAGTGTATTGTGTTATCTCATGCTATAGTATGAACTCAGCAATTATATTAAAGGAAATCCATTCTGATTATCTCTTCATCCAGTAGCAAACTAGCATTTCTCCTACTGAATTTTACCATCAGAAGCTCAAAATATATAAGTATTTTAAAGTTTTAGATCATTCAAAGCACGTTTTACAAAATTAAAGTAACTTGCTTGTCTTTAGTAAAGCACCTTATATTTTCAATATTCTTAAATCAGTTTCATTGATAAATTGAAAATAATCAGCTAAACAATTAATTATTCTGTTTTGAACTCTGGAATAACAAGAAACATTAAAAAACAAACAAACAAAACCCCAACACTTTAAATGTTTCCACTTGTTAATGAATAAACAGATAAAATCATGACCAATATCAGTCCTACCACTGTACAGTGATTTCCTGAAAACACAGCAGTGTCGAGTATGACTACAGCTATTCGTTTCATCCTCTAAGCACAACTGAAGACACAGAGGAAGGAATTGAGAATTTAACACAAAGAATGTGTTACTGGAATACTGAAATATTGGGAAAAAAAAAAAAAAAGGAAAAAAAGAGTGCTAAAAAGACCTTAATTTACATTTCTACCTCTTTCAAGAATCTCATTTCTAAGAGTTTACTTGGAATATGAGTGAAAATAAATGTTTAACTACAAAGTGTTCTGCTGATGAACTTGATCTGTTTTTCTTTTCTTTTTTTTTTTTTTGTCATCTTGAAACTAGTATTGCTAAAGACAGCAGATAACACAGTACTGAATTCAGAACTGCTTTCATGCCCTGCCACATTTATCACTGTACTTTGATAGGTGCCTTTTCAGATAAGCCTTGGAAAATGTGAATAAAAAATTGCTTTAGAATCATATTACCAACTCTGGTGAAATGAAAACCTTAGTAAACCTTCAGATTTGTAGACTATAAAGAGTCACTGCTGTTCTAATCTTTATATTAGTCCTGTATTTTGTCTGTAACGTGTAGATGATACCGTGTTTCTTCTTTCTTTTCAATTATCTTTCCTGTACATTAAGACAATATGAAAGAAAACACTTTAGTCCTATGTAATTAATTTTTCAGTACCAGTTTGCTTAAATTGCGTGCTGAATATTTCATTTGGTGCAATAATAAGAGCAGACAATGACATTTAAAACAACAACAACAAAACACCCTATTGCAGAAGTTATGTTTTTTGAATACAAGAGCTGCTGGAATAAGATTCTTTGGTACCACAGCTGCTTTTTGCCAAAGAGCAACAATGGTTAATTACAAGCAAACTGCATCAGAAGAAGCAGAGGTGGCCTTAGTGTCACTGAAAGCTTCTTTAGTTATGTTCCAGTATAAGAGAGCATTTTCAAGATCAATCTTAGGTCTGACCTGTTTGTTCAGAGAATGCTTTTGGTTGTCAAGGCATCAGCTTAAATTAAATTAAAATATATTTTTTTTTCACTCCCTTTAATGTGCATTGCTATATCAGCATCTGTATTACAGGTAAGTGCAAAATAAAGGAAGGAACAAAAATAGAGAAAATGAAGACTGTTTTGTTTTCTCACTGAAGCTAAGGTAGAATGCCAACAATGACGACTTCATGTGCTATACTTTATTGATGACAACACAGTATTGCTGATGTGGGAGGGATCTGGATATAATGACCCTGCTGAAGTTGGATCTGGCTTTGTTTCTGCTTTGTATTTACATAAAGAAAGTTTAACTTTTTGGCTGCTAATGGGAGCACAACAGCAACAGAGGCCTGAGTGACTGACATACTCCCACTAGTCACCCTGCATCATTTTACTCTGAAGTGTTATATTACTGGGGAAGATATCCTTGAGGAGAAAAAATACGTTGCACCTGGTGAGTTAGCACATGGGTTAAAAATCATATCCCAGTTTCCACAAAAGCAGAAGATATTGCTAGCGTTCTGGCCAACATTAACTTTACAAATAAATGAAGCAGTGGCAGATTGTATACAAGCTATTGCAGAGTATACTGTATTATGATGGTTGCTTTTATGACCCTAATCATTGTACTACTAGATATAAAAGGTATAATAAGTGCATATGCACAGAACAATATTTTATTTACTAAGCAGGGGGATTGGAACTAGATGATCTTTGAGATCCCTTCCAACCCAAGCCATTCTATGATTCTGTCTGACAACAGTATTGTAAAATTGGTATTTTCTTATTTGTTTTCCTTCATTACATGTTGGGAGCAAAGTAGGGTGTCATGTTTTGCTTTTCTTTGATATCTTACCTTAAAAATGCTGTGGATAACAAAGATAAAATGCTAAATCATGGAAGGTCCGGTGTGAGCTTTGAAAACCATAAATGCAATTAGGCAGGCCAGATGTAGGTGTTTTCAAAGTTAGTTAAACCAACTCTTCTAGTGTGAGGCAGAGCTCATATAGCGAGACCCAACAGCATGGAGCGGTCGTCAGTGGAAGGTGGTTGTGTGACAGAGCCCCAGGAACCTCTCACCTGGCTCAGACAGGGGCAGTTGGGGAACAGTGGTGTTGATGTGACCCTATACTGCACGAGCACATGTTGTAGAGAAAGGTCAGTTTCTTTGGTTCTCAGATTGATGTGCTGCCCAAGTTTTTGCATGAAAGAACTGGAATTAGGTGCTTATAGTGTACTACTCTGTATAGCTGTTTATTTGGTTCTCTCCTACTATTTCATCTGGTCCCAACTAGTCTTTTCCTTTTAATTTGCCTTGTGTTCTAGAAATTCTGTCTGACTAAGCATATAGTTCTCTCCAAAGTAAAACAGTCCACTGTGCGCCCAAACAAGGATATCATAGTGTGCTTCTATTTGACACCTATATAATGGCTAATTCCTACATAAGGCTTAACCCTATAAGACACCAAACCACTTGAGAAATACAGTGAATTGTTCCAATGCTTAGTAGCTCAGTAAAAGTTTAAGGTAATCCTCAACTTCTGTGTTAGCCTCTTAATGCATTGATAAGAAACAGGCATGCTACCTTTAGTAAAAATAACTATACGGAAAGCTCATTGCAATTCAAATAGCTCTTTCCATAAAAAACAAACAAACAAAAAAACACAAGCATGTTTCTTATAGGCTATAATTGTTTCAATATTTATTTTGCTTTTCTCCTTCCCATCCCTTTTGTTCCTAATGGCAAGATACATAGTGGCAGGTGAATCTAGGCAAAAAATTATTCTATTTTTCCTTTGCCAGTATCTATGAAACTTCCTTTTTTTTTTTTTTTCCCCCAAGAGAATTTGGCAGAACTAGAAATCATTTACAAAGAAAAATAATTAGACTGTATAGCTAAGCGGATTACATAACTTAGCAATGAATCCCTGAAAGGATTTTTATGGACAAAGAAAAATGTGATGTAATTTAAAGCTGTTAGTGCTCTGAGAAGCCTTCCAGGTTTGTTTTGATAAGCATACAGAACTTAAAATTTTAAAATTTGCTCAGATTAATCTGTTTTTATCATGAACAATATATCTGTGAAAACAGATCAGACTTCAGATCCTTTGTCATCTTGTCTGCTTACTGTACGATATGTACAATGGAATTGAGAGTAGGGCTAAGCTGTGTCTCTAATAACGCACCTGCTAATAATGCAGCTTTTAGAGGCAAGTTCTTTGTAAAGTGGTTACACTTGTATATGCAAAAAACAACACACAACAGCAAAACTTAAATAATGGAGGAAATAGATCATACTGGACATGTACTATTAGAATAAAATTGGATCAGGTTGCTTATTCATACAGCTGCCTGTCTATGTTGAGAAATGAAACAAAACAACAAAAAAACGGCCATTCTTGGAGTTTGACTGTGGCAAACCTCAATTACATAGGAAAGGCTCAGCCACTAAAGGTGATGTGTATAATATGTAGTCTCAAATCCAGAGTAGGCTGTTATTTGGTGCTAGAAGGCAAGAACCTCTGTGTCCATTTTGTGTATTTTTGTGACCAAAATTCACCTCTGTGTCCATTTTGTGTATTTTTGTGACCAAAATTCAATCAAGCAATGTCTAGTTGGCAGACAAAATGCTATGTAAAGCAAAGCTAGTTAACTTCACTTTCATAGTTAAGTTCAAAAGCCTGCTCGGCTCTAGCTGTAAAATCATGTTGTGTCTATGAATTAACTTCCAAACCCTAAATTGTTCAATTTCAAATATTGCATTGGCCATTAATTGTGTTCACTGATTACAAAAGTGTTATGTAAAGGCTTCTTGTTTTGCTGTTACAAAATGACTGAGAGAAATATGACCTAGTAGATATTTCCAACTTACCAACTATGAATTAAAATCAGGAAAAGGGATAGTTCTGTGGTACTCTCTCTGTGCTGGATTTGCAGCTCAATGTGACATGAGAAAAAAGAAGAAAAAGGGCTGCTCTCTTGGTGTGAGACTCCTGTAGCCTTGTCCAGGGTGAGGAGTTTGTCTGCATCAGAGGTGGAAGTTACTTTTAGACTTTTTTTTTCCTTGTGGATACATGAGGGTCAGAGAGGTGTGAGGGTGATAAAATGAGATGATATCCCAGCGATGGTGAGTGAGATATCAAAAGTTTAGTCAAGACAGGATATGTCTTATGATAAGTAGGTAGGAAAAGAAGCAAAACAGGTGGTGCTCCTGTTGGAAGAAGCAATGAAAATGCTGTGTTGTTTCTTTATCTGAAGTTGTAATGGTCAGAAGACACAAGGGCAAAATAAGACAAAGATACAGGCTGTGTAAGGCAGTGAAAAAAGTTGCTGATGTCAGAAAGCATCAGCATAGGGATCAGATGACAATTAGGTCACTATCCTAAGTTAAGAAATTTCGTGTTCTTGGGTTCATTAGCACGAAAGAGCATTGTAAGGATGAAAGTCCAACAACATCAGATTTGGACCGAGAATGCAGATAGAGGTGACCAGCATCCAGTTCTAACTGGGAAGAATAAAGTAATTCAAGGTTTTGTTGAAACTGGAGTATTGATCAGCCTCAGGTAGCTGGAACTGCTGGATGAAAGATGTGTAATAGCCCCCAATAATTTTTAATGACATGGAACAAAGTCCCTGAGATGAGTCTTATCTGACAATGAGAAAAAATTGATAGAGCAGCTTGATGAGATTTATTTGGGGTACTTGAGTACATGGCCAGTTATATTTTAAATGCAATAAATATGGTAGCATCTCTCCAGAGGTTAAATTTGCATCTGTTACTAATTTGCAAGGATTTCTTTCTTTTTTTTTTTTTTTCTTTTCTTTAATATAGTTTAAGGAAATTATTCTACTGTTTTATATAAAGAAATACATCTGGAGTATACATGTGTATTCATTTTTTCTTTAAGATTAGGTTTGGTGGTCTAAATATCAAATATCAGCTTTTTTGAAGACTAGAAAAGTTGTATCTGGATGTTCTTATTAATGTGTAAGCACACAGGTAGAGCTTTGACATGTTTGTGAACCCCTTAACAACTAGATGTTGTTGACAGACAGCTTGAAATTGGCATTTTTCAGTGGCATTTAAGGCAGATGTTTTATAATCATATTAAAACCTTTTGGAATCTTTGATCCTTTGACATTTGTTAACTAATATCAAACAAACAGTCAAATATGCTTTCTTGTGCATGTTCTGATCTTTTTCCATCTGTACAGCTTTTTTCAAAGGGTTTCATTTACACATCTGCTTTCCAGAAGTGGTACCCCAGCTATCACATAGTTGGAGTACTATAAAGATCAGCAATAGGTTTATTTAATTTCATTCTTTGTGTTAATTGGCTTCTTGGCAAATGATGTATTCCTAACATGTCTATGTATGCGAATGTTGATAGTCTTCTGTTTACCTCAAATAATGTTCTCGTACTCTTCAGTACTTTTTTTTTTCTCTCTAGAATATATGACCTTGTTGCTTATAATCACCTTTTTTTTGCAGTTTTAAGAAATATCAACTATTTTTCCCAATGTGGAATGCATTCCTTGTGCATTCCTTGATTGTAACAATAAGGTACGTGGAAGACTCTAGAATATCTTAGCAGTTCCAGCTGCATGCTACTTCAGAGGATAAATTATTAAAACAAAGTACTTTGTTAAGAAATCAAACAAAAATATGCTTACTGTTGGCTCTTTATTAAACCATGCATCTTGATTATACCTCAGTGATGTTACCATTCTATCTGGCACAGTTTAAGAATGTTAATTGCACTTTATTAGTTTCCTAAGATAATATTGAATGTAAAACTAATCCTGCTGATTGACTATCATAACAAGTGTATTAAAAACTGAATTGGGGACTTTTTCCACCTAACATGACAAACATTACACCATTCAGGTTTATAGATTGCTGAATTTTAAAGACAAATCGCTTTGTCTTTTCAGTTCAAGTAAAGCTTAAATGAAAACCAACACCTTTATACTTGAAGATTTCACAGTGCCCAAACATGGAAAATTGTTATCTTCAAGCTGTAAAGTTTGAAAAGTTTCCAGTGGGCAAACTTGAATTTGAATGGGTCTATATCTTACCCTGTGAACATGTTTATACATGTTAACCTGCTGGCAAATTATCTATATGACTTTTGTTTCAGCCTGAGGAACTCATTCAATCTATCATACTTAAATTATCATGTAGATATTCAAGGCTCATTAAATCACCATGTTTGTTTGTTGTTTTGTTTTGTTTTATATCCAGGGCTTGCTAATTTTTCTTAAAATTCACTTTTGTGATTTAAAAAATAACGCTTCAAAAATAGTCTTCTACTGCCCTGGGCTTGGTATCTTTTCTGTCTGTATAGACGATCTCTTCCTCACCTGAAGGAGCCTCTTCAAAGAATATTAAGGCAAAGATTCTCTGTTTATATTGGCCAGACTCCTATGAATTGTTCTTAGCTTAAAGCAGAAACAAGTTCATCTGTCTCCTATGCCTTTTTGAAATGCTGTGTGGTACTTAACCAGTTGATCTCAGTGAGACTTCCTCCGTCTGGAGGGACACTAAGATGGTGAATTGTCTCGGAATATGGCTGTCTCTTCTCAAACTGGTTGCCAAAACAACAGGACAAAATAGAAAGCTTCCTTGCTGGTCAGTGTATTTATTTCTTCTTTGTCTGATAAAACCTATATAGTGAAAAAAAAAAAAAAAAAAAAAAAAAGAAAGGCTTTTAACTGAAAAGCTAGTGTATCTATGAAGATTGATAATTTCTTTATTTTTATGTGATAAGAATTATAACCATAATTATACCCCAAAATTAAGGTCTCTAATTATAACCACAGCCCTACAGCCAATCCTCATTCTGCCAAGGATCCCTAAAGAACCTGCCTGTCATCCAGCATCAGGTGACACATGGTCTTGGATCAAAGAGTATTTCCATCAACACAGAATCACGGTGACAACTGTAATATCTTTTTGCCAGAGTTTGGGGAAGAAGCTTTTTGAATATGAATAATGAATAGTAATAGTGGAACGCTCTCTAAACTCCTTTCTTTTTTTCTTTAAGTACTGCCGTGCAGTAATCAAATGCAACATTTTTTACAATACATCAAATACATCAAGTAATTGCAGTACTTTTTACATTTCGTAGTTATGCACTTATAGTGATAGTTCAGAACAAATATCAACTCCTGTTTTTCTTACCAAAAGTTTATCATATTTGTATAAGGAAAAATTATGTTTACAAGAGTGTGCTGCATAGCATTTTTCAACTCTTTTAATTTCAGCTCGTTTTTTGGATGTTACATAGACCACATTCTTCTTGACCTCTCAGTAAGTGTAAATACACATTTTACTAGTGGACATTCTGAATGTTCAAACATCTGTATTTTGCACAATGCAGAATGACCGAAGTATCAGGTGTTCCGTTGTATGAGGCTTGTATAATTGTTTCCATATGGCATATGGTACGAAGCTGTTGCAGCTACGCTGATAAACTTACTGATTTTATTCCAGATGGCCCAATTTGTGTATCCGCATTAATATTAAAAATGCAAGTGTTTTCTTTGAGAAATCAGCTGAACAGTATCCTGGGAGCTAGAAACATTTCTTCTGGGCTGATTTTCCTGATGCAGTTCTCTTTCTGACTCAATCCCATTCTTTTTTTTTCATTTTTTTTTTTCATGTGCTCCCCTGCAGTGTATAACTCTAAGCTGGGGAACTGTTTGTGATCAGATTTTAGAACAAGAAATTTACATACAGTTTACATACAGATTTTAAGTAATGTTGTGTTTTAGATAAGTTTAGCCCACTTTATTTCTAGCCAAAAGGAAATATAAAGGCTGAATAAATATTTAAGTGAATTCAGCTTGAGTCTATAGAAAACAGATGTAAATTACTAAGACAAATTGCCTTTGTATTAAACTTTTCTTGCACAAAAATCTTCCGAGTAGCTCATTAAAAATGCCTTGTGGGTAAATTTTCTGTTAAAACCAATATCCTTTAGAGAGAAGCTAAAGTAGTAAGTACTTGAAAAGTTTCTGGTTTCATTGTCAAGTAAAAGCTTCATTCCCAGAATAAGAGCTTGTATATCTCTCTATTTGGATATTTTTTTATATTTATTTAGTATGCTGCAAGAAAAAAGACTGTTTATTGAACTGCTGTGTATTCTTTAGAAGCACATGAGGATATTGTTTGGCTCTTTCAAACTTACAGAATGTCTCTCTAGCTAAAACAAGGATGCAAAACAGATATTGAAATAATGCCCATAATAAAGGTGAAAATATCTGGATATTTTTTAGTAGTAATTAGTGTCAGCAGGCTGTTCTCATGACTATCCTGGTTCATCTCTTCTACGGACAAAATATTTTAAAAACATTATTACTCAGGACTTAAAACAGTAAATATATACAGACCTCTTTCCATACATGTTTTTCTGAACTTCTCAGTGCTCTGCCCTGCAGCCTTTTTGGAAATAAGACTCATCCTATTTGTACTCACAGACACCATTAATATTAGATTTAATTTGAATACCTATATGTAATCATTACTTTACACAGCTCGGCTGGAAAATATAAATGTATTTCTTATCGTAAACTATTTTCAAAAATGTCATGCTATGCATTTTTTGGAAGTTAAGCTCATAATTAACCAGACTTTCTTCTATTGTCCACTAAATTTCCCTGAAGAAGAGCTTCAGACAAGTGAGTGGAGGCTGGAAGAGATTAATGTCAGCTGGAAAACTTCTGACAAAATATTTCTGCATCAGGAAAGGTATGTGTTTGTAGAATAGGACCTTTAACCACCGGAGGAGTCAGTAAATTTTTCCACATGGTTGCTTAGTTTGATCCTTTCTGTGTCTCAACACTTGTTTGTGAAGTCTTGTTGAAACCTTAACCTGTATGAAACAACAGCTCCAGTTCATGATGCCTACTAGCTCTGTTTGCACAGCTAGCCGTCTTTTGGGGACAGAATTGTTATTCTCTGAACTTTTAGGTTCTTCCAGTATAGATTCCAGCACAGCCAGTGCAGCCTATATTGACCTTTGCAAGAAAGAGTATGGTGTCCTTTGCTTGCAGTTTTATACTTTTTATTTTTTATTTTTTTTGTAAGCAATTACTTAGAGACTGATTCTGCATCTGTGAAGAAAATTATAACCATTATTGAAAGGTTTGTGTAAATTATAACTGGTAACAGAAGATTGTTCAAGGGGAAAGAACTCTCTCCATACCATTGGTCCTACATAGAAATCATCTGTCAAAGATGGTGAGAAGGGTAAATGCAGGTCACTATGAGGTCTAACTCACATTGTGGCTTTTTACAGGAAAGGAGCTGATGTAATTTATATCATGGTTAAATGATAATGTAAGGTCAAAATGATGCAAAAATAACAAATGAGAAGGTTCCAAAAAAACTATGTTGGAAAAAAGTATTATCATATTTCTATTAGCTCTAAGTTACCAGAACCTTAGAGATAAGTAGTTATATCTTCCCATTTCAATGGAAAAGGAAATGTTTTTCCACATTCACACACCACTAAGGAAAGGAAGGAAAAGGAAATCTTCTGGAGTTGCTAGTAGTTTGGATACAATTAATTATTATCCATTCTGCTTTTTATTGGAAACATAAAACTTGAATGTTTTCTCCTAGTTGATGCAAAATTAGAGTTTTACATCTAGATACAGAAAGGCATTCTACTTGTGTTATTACTCCTGCTTAATATTAGATGTACAGAATTCACTAACTACCAATTAGGTTCACCAAAGCTGTCAGCATTAACCCCTGAATGTGTCAGAAGAGATAAGGATAAATTGCAGACAAATAAGGAGAGCAGCTTTCTAATAATCTTGCAGAGTGAAACAGTAGGGTAGATAATCTGTTGAATGCATTAGAATATACTTGTGATGTGAATGTAGAAGACTGAGAAGTAGAAAGCATGTGAAAGACAAAGAGTTTATGTTAAGAATAGTGTAGGTGGTATAGGTAGGTGACTTGTGGTGACATTAAGATACAATGAGGTGATTTTAAAAATGCCAATGTAAACCTAAAAGACATCTGATTTAAATTTCTGATGTTTCAGTTTTCTAACTCTCTTGAGAAGAGATGAAACAAGGCTTGTGTTTATTTGATTGCACAGCATAATAAAAAAGAAATGATATTTAGAGGAGCAGTATTTGCAATCTTGATGTTTGATATTGGTCAAAAAGCCTTAGAAGCAACTGATTTGACAATTTTATTTCTTTTCAGAGTGTTTCATGCATCTTTCTAAATTGCTTGTAATATAATCAGAAAGCACTGACCCATAATCTAAAAAAAATAACATAAATAATACATTCCAGCTTAGTGAACCTTGTACTGGAGAGAAGCTGTAGTGATAATATATGAATTATCTTATTCTGTCCTCTCCATTACCCTGTCTGTAGATGTGGCAAGATACTACAGTTCTTCACAACTCCAAAGCACTAGCTACATTTATGGATACAGATGCCCTCAGAGTTTCAACTATTTCCCTCATTCACCAAACCAGTAAGCATTCATCACATATATATATATATATTTAATTTAAATAATGACAAAGCATAAAATTTACAGACTAGTGTGGAACAGCATTTGTGAAAAGATAGTGTTCTAAAGATCCATTTTGATCAGTGTTACTTGTTTCATTCAATGAGAAGTTTTCTTGTTAATGAAAACTATTAGAATAACTCCATATAGCGTAAAAGTCTACTTTCTGACATTCATTTAGTTTTCTCATTGTTTCTCAGTTTAATACTGTTCAGATTTCAGTATGACTTCTGCAAGGCTAATCTCAATGTATGAAAGTGACAGTGTAATGAAGAATGTAGAAAAAAATACAAAAACAAAATCCAGATATAGCAAACCAGTTATTAATTTCATTAGTATTGTATCATGGAAATATTATTTCAAAATAAGAAAGCACTGAAAAGTATTACTGATCTTTCATGCCAAAATGAATACTTTTCAAAAAAATCTGTTGCCCCCACCCCCTGCAGTGTGTGTACTGAAAAGTTAAAGGTACAACATTATTTCTATTGTACTTCTGCACAAAGTGTTTGCCCTAGAAAAAAATGTCATTCCTGTGTGAAATAACTGTAATTACTTAAAAAGTTAAGCTCTCACAAAGCTTTGAAGTGTTAAAAAAAAAAGTATCATTTTTTTCAGTTTTAACCAAAAAAAATTAATAAAACTTTCAAAGATATACAGAACAGTAATTAATTACAGTGCCTCTGGGTTTTTTAAAATACTGTAATTTTCTAATTACAGAGCTTCCAAAGTCATAAATTCTGATTCGCTCTCAGATACATGCATATAACTTTGCTAAGGTTAAGAGAGGTAATACATAACTTTGGGAGAGGGAAAACATCCTAAAAGACTTTCATGTCGCACACATAACAGATAATAATGTATAATAGAATCAAAAATATATTCATTTTTATGGTAGACATTGGAATGAAGTATTACATGCTCTCTGTCTAGACTTTGGAAAAATCTTCAGTAAATACATTTGAGGAAGGAAAAAGAAAAGGACAAGGAGGATTGAAATATGATCACCCACCCAAAATTGATTGAGCCTATCAGTCTGAAACAGTACTGAGTGCCTAGTTATGTCATGTATAATTGTTCAGTTGTTTGAAAAGAGGAACTGTTTACTTTTTCAGTATCTGTTAATCAATAACAAATACTGAAGTATGTGCCTCATACGGAGGGTCCTTTCAGAAGGCATGAGTAGTGTAAGTATAATAGAATAGGAGCCAAAAGCAGCCACAAAGAAAGTGTAGAAAATTTCAGCTTCTGCTAGAGGACCCTAAAAAGCAGTAGAAAATATGATGCCTTCTGCATAAGCAGAGGATACCTTGTATCTGTGGGATCTTGGTATATCTAGATCTAATATGATGATACTCATATGGTGATACTAATATCCATTATACGAGTAGTCATGAGCGAGACTATGTGCATGTAGGTGGGGAGACAATTGCTCAAAACCTCTATCCATCTTTTTAGATGACATGCTAACTGCTTTCTGCAGAATTGAGTCATGGAGGTGTATTATGAAAATAAGTTTTGGATCAAGCTCCTTAGAGAGGGAGAACAGTTTTTAATTCAGGAATCCCAGCAAGATTTAGACATAAATTAGTGTTACATGCATAAAAGCAATGTTTTGGGCATCCAACAACAGAATGTAGAGTTTAAAAACATGAATGATGCAACATGATCTTGCCATATGACAGAGTTTGATTGTGTGATGACTCCTGTTGTTTTGAAGCTTTATAAGGAATCCATCAGCAGAAGTCTTTAAAAAAAAAAAAAAAAGACTAATGTACTTAATTATGAGATGTTTACCAAATTTGGTGTTTTGTTAAATGTTTATGTACTTCTTATATGCTGTCGGGATCTCAGATCTCAGCCTGTGGTGGTACTTGTGGAGTAGCTGCATTTTAAAAGTTTATAAACAGCTGTCAGCTCTGTGATACCCAAACCACTAATTACCCAACAAAGAATGGATGTTGCTAACTTCAGTATAAATGAATGAAACTGCTTTGCTGGTAATTTAAATGTTCATGATCTGATTCTTAAAATTAGAAGACACTTATCCAGTCATGCTTGATTTGATTCACTGCTCTGTTTCAAGTAAGGAAGCAGTGTATGAAGTTCTATAAAGTGCCAAAGTGAGCAAAAAGCACTAAAGAAATCAAATGTGTTCAGTGAAAAATGTTCATTTATTGTTCATCAACAGAGGTAAAACTCATTACTACACAAGCTGGTCCAACTTTTTACAAATCTGTCTATCATATATCCTTCTTTGATTCTCTTAGAAGTCATTTTTGGTTAAAGTGTGGTGTCTCAGTACATTAGTACAAGTAAAATTCCACAGGACAGAGATACTATCCAATTACTTGTTTGGCTGAAAATAATTTCTGTTAACATTGAAACAAAAGGAATAAGAAACACTGCATCATCTTTAATAAATCGTACAATATTACAATGAATCTTGGAATGCTATGAACCAGCTTTTACTGCATGCTTTTCTATTAAGGCAGAAAATTGTGTTGGGGAAAAAGATACCCAACCTGTTTCTGCTCCATTGCAACAGTTTCACAGATGATGCTTTGCTTTGAATTTGCATTGGAAAAAAATATATATTCTTTAAAAATTGACTGCATATGAATTCTGATATAGTATGCTAATCAAAAGTCAGTTTGGTTACATATGTATGTATGTTCAAGAGGAGCCTGGTATCTTTTAAATTACTGTTCTTAGACATTTTTACTTCTTACCAACATCACTGGTTGCTTTGCATATCATTCAAGGATCGCAAGTGTGTTCTTTGAGTATAAGAATAGGTGTAAATTACATTTTTTCCTCCTTCACTATTACCATCACCTTCAAAACAGTTTCCTGGTTTACCAATCCTGTTCTTGTTACGGTCTCTATCACAGAAATAAGAATGGAATTTTAATGCAGGCTGTGAAACAGTAATTGGGTGTGTGACTAAGCTATTGGAATGTGATGTATTAGGTCCAGAATGTACTTATGAGTTCTCCAAACTGTATCATAAAAGATGAATGGCAACCAAACTGGCAACACTGAATAAGGTGGAACATTAGATTTGACTGTTGGTAGTGGGTAACTAGGAAATTCATTCTGAGGATGGGAAAATTTTCCTTGAACACTTCCTCTTCTATCTTCCACCCACAAATTATATTACACAAACTATTGTATTCACTAACAGGTCTCCTTTAGAAAGGTAGCAATAACAATATTGCTGGAATACATGAAAAAACAGCTAAAACTAAAAATAGATGTATATCTAAAGCAATTCTATTTTCAGCTATAGTAATGAACTGATTTGGCCCATGAAATGAATTAAGCTAATGTATTCATATCATTCCCTAATCCTTTTGTAGCATGTGAATCACTGTATTTTATATTTCAACTCTTGCTGTATGTTGGGTTATATTTTCAATTAGCTGTCCTTGTTAATCAAATACTTACAGCCAGTTAGTGAATTATAAATATATAATCACAATAATTGGACTTATTATGATTACCTCAGTTTCACACTAGTATAATTAATATATGAATCTACATGCCATAGGCAATTGTTTAATCTAGTTTAATGTGTTTAAAAGGTTAAAATTCTTCTGCAAGTTCTTTGCTGTGCACTTGTCTGTACTAAATTTTATATAATGCTGCTCTTTCAACTTACACTGACATCATCTCAAAGTGTTTCATTACAGTGTTGACTTGGCTTAAGCATTCTGAATGGTTTTATGTTGTCAGCAGTTGTTCCTCCTCAAATTTTCTGTCTTCACAACCTTTTTCATGCCTTTGTGAGGTATACTTTATTAACTGTCCATTTTGAAATACATCAAAAGAATAACATACCATAATCTTAATCTTTAAGAACAAACTTTGCCTGCTCTGGCCAAGTTCTCTGTATTTTGGATGTTTAAAAGAATTACTATCAAAGCAGTATTGATATTATTAGTATGATATCATCACTTTCAGTCATGTAGCTGTCACAAGGACAATGATCACAGCAAATGTTCTGTTCTTCAGCACTGGTAAAGAAGAGGAAAAAGCCTACATTTAGAGGAATCCCGTGAGATGAGTTATCTACAGATGAACCCTCTGTGATTTCCCCATTCTAATCTCAAGTGAAGATTAAAAAATGAATGACATTTTTGCTGTGCAATTTAGTACTTCAGTGAAGGTGATTTGACAGCCATCTCTAGGAAGGAGCAGATGGTGAAAGAATACTCTAAGGTGGATTCTTTTCTTTCTCTCCAGTAGATTCTTTCATTTCAGTGAACAATTGATGCAGAAGGGAAATTCATAGCATAAACTGCTTGTTAGAAACATCAAATTGTTTTGAGGGGGAAACAATGCTTCATTATTTTGGGAGGGATTTGAAAACTGTTCAAAAGGCTATTATCAGCTATGTTAAAGAATACTTGGGCAAAAGAATGAAAGGTATTGATGATGATGATTGTATATGCTGTTATGTTCAAACTCCTGATATCAGCAAAAGGTGACATCCCATATATATGTGTGTGTATATATGGAACTCAGCGTTTGCTGCCAGTCCAAATGCTGTTTTAACAATCTGGTAGTTTAAGTTAATATGGAAGAGGCACGTTAATGACAGTTAAAATTGTTATTAAAAAACAAAGGAACAAAAATGCAAAACCCAGAAACCCTTCTGAGTATCTAGCCCTGTTCTCTGATGTTAGGTTCACCTCCTTGACCTCTGGGCACACACGGAGCTGCTCCTGGTTCCCCAGGGGTGACCCAGAGGGTCAGGACTTTCTTTCCCACAGCACTGCCAGAGTCAGTGCCCACAAGGGAGGCAATGGTCACTGGTCCTTTGTCACAGGAAGGTCTGACTGAGGCCATGGCAAGACCAGACCAGTCCTGAGACCTGGCACTGTTGGGTCAGGTCCTCACAAAGCCTGTGGCCTTGATAAAAATTGGTAAAAATTGTTCATACTAAAAATTGTATTTACAGGGCTACTCTTCACACAAGACTACCTGACTGACTAGTTCTGTGGTTTGGAGAAGCTGTGGCCACACAAGAAGGGAACTAGACTCCAGCATTCACGGAAGCTAATGAGGTAACCATCTTTACAGCTTCTTTTTATTTATTTATTATTTTTTAACTGTTTGTTTTGTACTATCTAAAAAGAGATGATGTACTCAGACATGTGGAAGGTTATGCTTCTGTTCAGTTTCTCTTTTATGTCTCTTTCTCCCACCTCATCCTCATGTGATATTTTAAAATAGAAAATGGAGTGCTGAGAATGGATTTGTTTAAATCTCTGAGGATACAACAGTGCTCTTGGGAAAGCAATAGGCAAGTGTGTGAGCCAGGGTTACGCTCTCTAATGAACGAGTATCAAGACAGGGACTAAAAGAAATGTTCCAGAATGGCTGAAAGAAGATACAATGCTAGTTTCTGCACTAATCAAGAGACAGGCAGTTTGTAAAACCCATACGCAGAAGCTAGGGGATGTAATAAAACAAGGATCTCTCTATCCAGACACACAAATAGGCTGCTTTTAGACAGCTGTGGTTACAGAGTGTAATCCCTAAATACAAATAACATTCCCAATTGAATGATTTGATACTACCATGTACCTCTACAGAATTACTGAACTAAATTTTGGTAGCCGTAACACTTAAAATGCAGTGTATCTTTTTGTTTAAACCTTAATTAATATATATATATATATTGTAATTGTGTTTAACAGTAAGGGCAGACCTTTTTTTTCAAAAGAACGAAAATTTTATTCAAAAAGCCACAAACCATAAAACTTTAGCAAGTTATATTAATGAGTTATAACATGAAAGAATGATTAAATTTTCTTCTCTTAAAATGAAAATATATGGAAATGATATGCAATGATGAGTTTAAACAAACTATAAAAAAATCTACTGCTCTAAATTAAATGGGTTTGATGAAATGGCATCACTAGATGCCTATGCCATTTTGTGAGTAGAAAAAAATACATATTTTCTGGATCACATAAATGAATGTCAGTGAAAAACATTGTGTCTGAATGAGGAAAAGAAAATCTTTTGCAATGAGGCAGCAAGTCAGATAAACATTCAGTTGTCTTGAATGCTGATGTATGGTACCAAAAGGATATATTGGGCATATATTTTGTTCTTTCTGTTATTGTTGATGATTGTTATCAGACATATGATATCATTTCTGTTCACTGTACAAATATCTGACACATTTAAAGCCAATAAATAAAAAGGAATACTCTGTACCATGAATATGTGAAACTATTTCAGGGAAAAAAAAAGCTATTAGATCAGTGAACTTAATAGAGAAGGGGTTTTCACCAGCTCTCATGTGTCTGAGTTTGGAGCAATGTTTTATATCCAGGGAAGGAAAAAAAGAGTCTTTCAGCTTTTAACTAGCTGTTTAAGGGTTTTGTTTATTTATTTATTTATTTATTGGTATCAAGATTGAAAGAATTCATTTAGTTTTTTTCCTTGACAGTCTTGAATTGCTAGTGAATTTTCTGCCTTGTTATACAGCGTTTTTTACAGTGCCCAAAATGGGATGGCCTTTTAAAGTGTACACCCTGCTGCTTTCTGAGGAGGAGGGTAAAATTTCGTTCTTAATGCCTCTGAGATTCAGCTGAAGCCACTGCTTTCTGCAATGATCCTGCAAGCATGGTGCACCGCTGTGTAACCATTGATTCTGAATAGCTGCAAGTTACTACCAATCAGAACTATACTACCATTTTGTTAATGCTAAGGTGATGTTTTTTTCATTGCGTTTATATACAGTTCTACCTTTTATACTGCACTTAGATGTCTTTTAAGCAAATGTCATGACCTATGATTCCACAGTGTGGTTAAGATATGCCAATATTGACCTTTTAATTGAGATCACTTTGTCGATGTTAAAATATTTGTGTTTGATTGTTCATTTTATCTTCCTGTCGTAGTTTTTTTTTAGGCAAAGCTGGACATCTTTATTATTTCAAGTTTGCATGATGAATAAGTCCCTCTGAACTGGTAATTAATTTAGATGGCATTCTCTGAACTCTGAACTGATTGCAATATATCATCTTTTCATGGACACACTGCATGGGAAAGTAGAGTTTTGGCAATGCCACATTAACAGAAACCATTAATCATCTCTGTGTGATGCCTGTGTATATGTAACCATATCTAACAGTAGCTTTACTGGATCCAATAGTATAGAGTAAATGTTAGAAACAAAAGAGTCAAATTCAACTGAAATTTAAAGTATTTTATCAAAGCTAATTACTTTCCTAAGGGAGTGACCCTTAAAAATGTGAGGTTCTGGTGACTGATAGCAATTTTATCTATAAAGGGTCTAAAGGATACTGTGTTTCCAGAAGATTCATTAAAAAACGTGACATGATTCAGGCTAAGCTGTGATCTCAGTCCCCACGGATACTAGAATATCCATCTGTATGAAAAAAAGATACTGTGTGAATCTAAACAACAGGAAAAATTGAAATCTTTCATTCAATTTGCATCTTACCAAAGGGAAATTGAGCTGTAAGACAAAAATCTGTGGGAAACAGAGAAATATATCTGGATCTTTAGAGATCATCAAGTCCATCTTCCTGTCCCAAAGCAGGATGATGTAGATCGAAGTTTTATTTTTTTTTATTTTTTTTTTTCTGTCAGATGTTTGTTTAACCTGCTGCACCTTCAAGACCTGCAAGAACGGAAACTTCACTATTCCCTCAGTACTTCACTATTTCTAGAATGTTAGAATGTCAAAAACTTTTTAACTCTCAGGCACCTTTACTTCCATTGCTTGTAGAGGTTCTCTGATAAATATTTTGGCAATTTTATATTCTTGTCTGTCATTCTCCAATACAAAAAAGACACCCCCCCCCCCCCCCCCCCCCCAAACTTCTAGCGTACAGAGACATCTAATCCTGTCTGGATTCTCAGTGTACACAGAACACCATGGATAAAAGGGGTACAGAAGAAACTTTTGCTTCTATAATAGCTATTTCCATGAAAATAAAGAAGCTATTTAATGATTGGAAGTGGCTGCTAGGCTGTGTGATCTGAAAAGGTGAAATAGAAGCAAGGAATATCAGTTCTGTCTTCACAAGCCTTTCTTCTTGGTCCGATTAAGAAATGAATGGAAATGCAAGGAGACCCAGCATGTAGTCTCCTGTATGGTATCAAATATCCTGTTTCATACCAGTAAAGGTACTCACACACATTTACTGTGGTCTGCTGGAAAAAAATCAGAATGTTTTGTGCAAAGAGAATTCTGTCTTTTAGTAACTTTGGCTTCTTAATATGTATTATTTTCTAGTTACATCACAATACATTTGAAAACTATCAGCTGATCTTGAAGTTGTATTGGGTATAGTATATATACATATATGTTGTATATATATTTATGTATATATTAGTAAAACATAAGCTAACTCTTTGTCTGCAAGGATCTGCAGCCAAGGACTGGCTTTTTATTGTGAATATTCGACTGGTAGCAGCAATTGCAATCTCCTGTTGCTGCACAAGTCATCCACAGACAAGGCATACAAGACATACTGTAGCCATTTTATACATATGGAACTGAAGATGCCAAATGGAATTGAACTTTTCTTATACACTGCAATGAAGTACTTTTAGCACAGGATCACTCTTTGCATTTATGGAATCTATGTAAACATGCAGAGAAATGCATTGTCACTTTATTTACCGTTTCCATCCACATACAAGTCTTATTACAAATTAGACAATAAATAAATAAAGCTACTGGCTTGCAATGAGCTTACCTGACACTTTCATTGTGACACTGTGCCAGTCATACTTTGAATATATTTTCCAGCTGTTTCATACTTTTGTCTCTTTACACTTGAGGAGAAGGAAATCACACTGTCAGACTTACCAGCTGTTCTTGGTGTTATCTTGACTGCTCAGTAGGGAATATTTTTCTTTCATGACTTATGAAACTCTAATACAGTTCATTGTACTGTTGTGAGATTTTATGAAATATGTCAGGTGGCTATTCAGTTCTTGTCTTAGAGCTTTGGTTATCTTTCTAAGAACTTTTAAGTGCCTAAATTTATCTAAACCTCAGTAAATAAAACCACAGAGCCTTATAATTGGGATAATCTTTAGAAACATTGCATAATCTCTCGTGACCCATAAACTTACATACTGTAAAATAATGCTTTCCTATCATTCTCAGTGCAGGTTTACCTGCAGTTACACTTAGAAAGTGAGGTTTCATTTCATATTTATGTGAACGTCTACCAGCATATAAATGTGTATGAATAGTAAAGCCATAGAATGAATTAAATAACATTTATCATGTACTTTCAATTGATTTGCTTCCAATTTGTCAATTAATCCATTTCAAGAGGTAACTCTGAGACTTTTTAAAACTACATATTAACGTGCAGATTACTTATGGATATGAGGCATGCTATAACAACATTTACAGTCACGGGGGTGGCTGCGGACAAGGAAAAATGGTAGTGAACAAGGCTATATCTTGATTTTCTATAGAGATGTTTTCAGGTATTGAGAATTTACCCGTGCCTTTTGTGCAGTAAAAAGGAAAAAAGAAAAGGCGGTACGAACCTTTCTGGGATCAAAAGCAGATTTAATTTATTTAATTTTAATACATTTGGCATTAGAACCCAAACCCAGAGCAACAACAAAACCTGAGGCATGCTGTAGAAACCGCTTACAGCAATAGCTTTGAAAAGCCTTTTAAAAATGGCTTAATTATATTGCCCTCTACTGGGACTACAGAAGATTGCAGACTGATGTTTAAAACGTGGAGGGAAAACAAAACAAAACAAAACAAACAAAAAAATACACCACTGGCAGAGCCATGAGCAACAAATAAGTTGTTTTACATTGCTTAGCAGAACGCTTCTGGATTTGGAGTCCAAAGAGGAGTTTGGGGCTTCTACTGCCCTGCAAAGGGAGTATTCATTTCCTTAGAGAAAAATCTGCAGACAAGAGAGAGATTCAAAGTTAAACTTGCCAAGTACATGGCTTTTGTATTGTGAATTTACAGGAAAAAGGAAAGGTTTTGGAGTTATGCAGGCAGATGACCTCATAGCTGATGAGAAATGTTGTGTGAAATTCTGAGGAAGAGGTCTCTTGGGGTCCTGTGCCACAGATCTTTTTTTTTTTTTCTTTTTTTCTTCTTTTCTTTTTTTTCCCCAGTTTGCATTCAAAATGAATGCAGTTTTGTCCCCACTGAAATTTATTATTTTATTATTTTTTTCATTATTATCCAGCATTTCACTCAGATCATTTTCCCTGTTAGAACTTTAGGTCATTATTCAGTACATGCCTTGTTACTGAAGTTAATGGAAGAAAGTAATCCCATGTATATGTATTCATATCTTAAAAAAAGAAAGTAATTTAGAAGTTTGGCTCATCTTGGATCCACAGTAAAATCTTCAATGTTTCTGTAGCCACAGGTGCCTAAATTCCACCACCGTTACACTGGCTAGATGGCTGTGAAGGCACAGGCATCAACTGATATGGAACACAGGGCCCAAGAAAATTACATGGAAGGAGAGTTGTCTGTATCTGAATGGGACGCTGTCTGCAAATGGCATTCTCTTCATCTTTTTACCATCATGTTTTTCACATTTGTAGAAAGTACTCAGGCTCAGAGCAAGGCCAAAATCAGCTCTCTCGTCTCTGACAGTATGACTACCTACCTACTGTCTTTTGTCTGTTCCTCAATCCTCTGGCTTCAAAGGAGGTATCACAGGCAGCGTAGTAAAATGACAGTCTGAGTAGCAAAAGGGGCCATGGCGCATCAAAATGCTGACAACCAGATACAGTAATTCTATGAACTATGAAGCAGAAAAAGTGTATGGAAAGGTACCAAAGAAATCATACATTAAAAACAACAACAACAAAACCAGAACAACAGCAAAAACTTATTGGATATTTATTTGTATTTCTAGAACCTGTGTTAGCACAACAGCTGAGGTTACAGGCAAAGTAAAGCTTTTTCCTGTGCACCGATTTTAGAGGAATAAATAAATTTAATAAGCTTATCACAAACTATTAATGCACATGATTGCCTGTGTGTGGGCATGGGAAATGTGACTACACCAAGCAACCAAGGAAAATGGCAGAAGCTTGAGACAAAATGAACAGCAAGAGTGCACTTACAGCAGAACAAGCAGATCTTATCATATGTTCAGTACCAAGCAGGACTCAGCGGTACAGTGAAGCAAAAATGCATAGTGAAAGTAGCCAGCAAGCTAACAGATAGTTTCCATTACACTGGTTATTCCTGTTATCACAGCTTTGCTTGAATGACTTTTATTTTTAACCTAAAACATAAGTCAGAAATGTACCAAGATGAGAACTTTATTGATGCAGTTCTGACATGGACAGATTGACCCAATATGTTGGTTAAAGAAAGTTTTGCATGCAATTTGAAAGGGTTTGATTATTATATTGTTAAATTCACCAGTTTTACATGCTGGAATAATCTCTAGAAGAAAAGTTCCTTTCCATATAAAGAATTGGAGAATGTGTGAATTATTCATGGCAGCAAGTTGAAGATCAGACTCATTTTGTGTAAAAGATTAAAGATTAGGTCAGGACTCCTTGGTCCCATAAGATGCACTTGCAGTAGTTTCATTCCAGCCACTTCATTTTCAGTTTTCATGTTCTTGTTTAACTTTAGCAAGGTCATCCACACTTTTAAAATCATAAGAGGAAAAAAAAAAAAAAAAAAACAAAAAACCCTGAGGGGCTGGTTCTTAAGCAGATAAATCTAGTTCTTTTGTTTTTTGTATTTCTCACAAATAAGCCATCTGAACATCTCCACATAAACAATCATTTTTAACTATTCTTTCTTCCTAAGACTATTTAGCAACCTATACTTCTATCCATAGTTGCTTTGTTTTCTAAACTCCACATGACTATTGGAAATCAAAAAGGGTTTTGACTAAATCTCCTTTGCTATTAATCAGTAGTTTTTAATTCAAGGACAATTCCTGAGAAGCAAGCAAAAGGTAACTGAAAAAGCCCAAGGGTTTTCATATGCTTGAATATGTCATAGAGGGAGATTAATTTCATGTCTGGAAAATGTACAGGTAATCTGCAAATTGAAAAGCTGAAACCCACTGTTCTTATGTTACCTATTTGCCTTCCATCTCACCGTAGAATGTTATTCTGTTTGATTTTTTCTTTCCAAACTCTGAGGACGTCTGTTTGGTAGCTGCTATCCTATTTCTTCCCAGTACATGTAAACTGCTCTGGTTACTGGAAGCAAGAATTTACAAGCTTGATTTTGCTTGTCTTGGCTGAAGTGCTGAACTCTGCTTTTTGTGACTTTAAATGAACAAGGTAGAGCCTAGAAGGACTCACCGTCTTTACTTTTAAGGGAACTTGATATTATTTTTATTTTAGCATTTCATAAAGCATATTTTGATTGCTGAAGTAGCTGCGATATCACTGTCAATGAAAGTGTGTTAGTATGTAGTATCTATTTACGTAACATGTCAAAGCTGGAAATATATTTTGAAAGTTCTTCAAATAGCTCTGTTGCTAGAACGATGTAAAAAGACACATTTACAAAATTTACTGTATTGAGCTGTTGATATAAACACAAAGGATTCCTGCAAAATTCTGGTTTGAAACAAAAATACAGAACTATTCAGATATATCCCTAGTTATATAGTTGGAGAGTTTCATAGGAATCTTGTATTTTAAAATGAGAACAGTGGAGAAACAAAAGGATGTATTCTTGAATAAGCAACTAGAAGTTTATGAAAATAAACTTGTCTAAAAGAATACTGACCTCAGTGGACTATGAGATGTTACTTCAATTTGGGGTTCTTACCTTTTTTCTTACCAAATGAAAAGCCTTTTATTTTACATTAAATGTTTCTTTTGACTTTGAGAATGAGGAAGATAAAAGGAAGTATTCAGCAAATGAACAAAGTGTATAGATTTCGTGATACATGGTAAAATTGTATTCCTTCTTTCTGTCCTTCAGGCTGGTGTGATTGGGATAAAATCCTGAAAATCCTGTTTTCACTTAAGTATTAATCTTTCTGTTGAAGACTGATAAAATGATGGAACAATATTCAGGATATTTAATAAAATATTAAATTTTGTTTTACTTTGAAAACTGATATGTAGTCCATGTCTTTCACTTACTCTTACAATGATATGAAGGATTTGTATGGATAGTGTACATTCAAATGCACCTTTTAAAAAATAAATAGATAAATAAAAATCACATTTAGCATTAAAATGTCTTAAGTAAAACACTCTGTAGTGTAGAATTGGAGAAATTTCCACTGATTTCCAGTATCACAGTTCATCCTTTTTTTTTCTGTTAGCCTAGTTGAACTTTACATTAATTTTCTATTTTATGGATTTTTTATAAATTATTTAGTTGTTTGCTTAAATACTGAGAGCAAAGTTAACAAAATAGTTTTTGTAACGTGATTTTTTATTTTTATTTTTTGGTAGGGAGTAACATCTGTTTTGGAAACATCTGCTACATGTTTTTTCAGAAAAGAAAAAATGGCCAAGTTTATCACATGCCAATATAGAGCATACATCCAACAGTATTTTTAAGCTGTGTGTAATAATGAATAATCAGTAAAATACCTGACTATAAACAAGAATAAAAACAAGGTAATTGATCTTTACTGTGCTTCTTAGGACACTGAGCTTTGCTAAAAGGAGAAAAAATGGCAAATGAAATAATTATATTTTAAGATGCTGAAGAGAATAGACTACATGAATGCCAATTAGCACATGGTTTAGATACACTACTAGATGGATGAGGTGTCCATTTGTCAGAATTATTGTTCTTGGGATTCAAATTTTTTTCAGTGATTTTAACAATCTGTGTTAGAAGCGATGCATAAATTTTGCAGTAGTTTGTATGGTCTAATAGAGGTTATGTAGGCACAAATGAGAAAAAATATGCTTCTTTTTCTTATGCTTGAGAATAATCTTTCTTTCTGTAAAGCCTATGTACTCTTCCTCGGGCCTACGTGCTCTGAGGCCCATAGCTTGTTCACGATACTGCTTCATGAATACATACATTATCTGAGCTTGACTCCAGATCCCTTGAAACCAATAATAGACTTTGCATACAATTGAAAGGTATTTGACCAATAATCTGATTCCAAGGTATATTTCTTATTCACTCATTAGCTGGGGGGAGGAAGTTACATTGTTTTTTTTCTAATATGTGAGGAATGTGGTTATTTTAAGAATTTATTTAGAGATCATTTGGTCACATTTTTTGCCAACAGGTAATTCCTAGTTTGCACCAGTGTAAATAAGGGGGAAATAAGATTCAGCATTTTTCTCTCATAAAAATGTTGTGAGTGTAGATTATACATGGCTTCAGAGTTGTACCTCTGAAGACTGATCTTCAATGGAAGGTTTAAGTAACATAGTTCAGACTACAGGTGGCTGGAAATATATCACCACAAGGGATTGTTGCTGAAAAATGTTTCATTAAAACTATTTGCATCCTTTTTCTTCTTCTTCTTTATTTTCAATTTGTAAAAATGTATGTTTTCAAATAATTTTGACTGGTAATCTTTCCTTAATCCAAGATATAATGTCTCATCTAAATGAAGAAAAGGATCCACCCCAAATCAATCTATTTCAGGCAGGCATTTGAGTCTGTTTCCCTTGCATCTCAGATAAGGAACCTCAGCACTAGACACATTGCTAATCTCAAGTAACAGACTAATGACATTTTTGAGAGATCATGAGTTTTACAGCTGCAGAATGAAAACACTAGCTTCGTCTCAATTTTTTCCCAGGTGGTAATGAAACCACATACCGCTCTTCTAAAATAATTCAGAAAACAAGAGGATAGAAAAAAAAAAAAGAAAACTCAAAACACTGGTAGAACTGCTTCCCCTAATTCACCTCTGAACTGTGTTTTCAGTTATAAAATGTTCTTTCATTAAAAAGAAATATTTATTAAAGGCTTTTCGTCCCCTGCCTTCCGCTCTTCCCCCCAGCCTCCAATAAGAAGACAAGGAACTGCACTCAGGACCTTTTTTTTTGCTGTTGTTGTTGTCAGAAATCAAAAAGTCTGCATGCTAATGAGTTCTTTTCTCTGAAAATGAGCTCATTACTGTTCATTTTCCTCTGCTTTTAATCTGTTCAAGTGTGTTTCTTCTTTAAAAATTTCAAAAGGCATTTCATGAATCTGTAACAAAAGCAAAGTTAAAAAATAGACTCCCTCTAATGAGAAACATAGTCGTGCTTCAGTCATGAAGGCAGGAATTAAATTATTGAAGAGAGGAAAACATGGATGGGCCACAGAGAAGTGATCTGGGAAAACATACAAAATTTCATAAAGGGAGATAAAAGGAAAGCTGAGAAGCCCCAGATTGTTATTAACTTTGCACAATGAAATGCACAACAGACTACAACGTAGTATAAATTACAAATATGTATAATTTCTTGATGTAGTGTCCTCTGGCTGGGCTGAGATTATTTCTAATGTTATATTTTATGGATAAAGAATTTAGTTTGTATAGTAATAAACTGAAAGATAATTTCTAAACAAATCTGATCTTTAACTATTTCAGATTTTTCCTAGTCTGACTGCATCTCTGCTGGATGCCACATTGTGTATAGAAGCTAATACTTTGCTTTAGAGTACTTAACTAAAAGTTTCTGTGTGTGCTGTATGTAATAACCTAAGTATCCTTACAATAAAAGGTAAGTGCTGTAGTACCTGTAGGTCAGACATTTCGTACACAGAATGTGAATTAATTTTTCTTCTGTGATGTCTGCCAAAAATCTGAGCTTGCCGGTGATTCTCAAGGTTCTCATTTATGCAATTTTGAGCAAAAATGTATGCTAAGTTGCTAGGCTTCACTTGCATATCAGAGAATTTATGTACATGTTTCTTTCCATATGTATATTACAAAATATTTGTATGTAGTGATACAAGGACATTCTGAAATTGGGGTTCTAATTCCAATGATTTTCATTTCAAAAATTTTTGAAATGGGTGTACCTTTTTTCTTCCCCTGTCTAAAAGTCATTTTAAAGTATTGCCTGCTTTCTAGGAGGTATTTTCAACAGAGAAACAGATGTCAGTTTTAAAATCATGTTCTGTAAATGACACGGTCCTGTGAAGGCCTAGAAAAGTACACACAATTTTCATCTCACTTCCTTATTCCTGTGCAGATTAGCTGACATTGCTACCTTTTTGCTCATCCTAATATTAAGACTTCTGCATATTAAGCATCCACTTAAGTACCGATTACTGCAAGAGCCTGCAAGTGACGATCCTTTTCTTGTTGGACAGCTGCACAGGGAGGTATATCCTATAGCACAGGAGGTATATCCTATAGCATATAGTGTTTTAATAGCTTCTGTATTTGCAGGGTGCTATCTTGACTCATACTTATTCAAGCAAAACGTGACTTCCCAACACCCTCTGTTAAAGTTACAATGTAATTGAACATTGTGGTGATAAAACAGGATATTAAGGGCTATGACAGGGCAATATGAACAACATAAAGCCTCATTTAGAGACTCGATTCTACCTCTTGAGGCAATTAATTATGTTATTAAATATAAACAAGTTTTTTATTCGTTTACTTAAAAAACATGCTTTGCATCCAGTCTACTATAGATGAGTGTGTTGGATATTGCATTTGAATTTCACGTGGTCTGGAACAGTGAACTTCATTTTAGAGCTCTATCTTCCACAAAAAAAAAAAAATGTTACAGAATAAATATTTTTTCTATAGAGGCTAAAGTCAATTCTCAACTTTGACTTCTGAGGAGAAGTGAAGTTGATGGTTTTATACTGGGACCAAAAAACAGATCATCAATTCAAAGTAAAATTGACTCTTGAGAGAGATTTCTCTTTTGAAACTTTCAAGCTTAGTTTTGAAAGAAGGATGAATGCGGATATGGTTAAATATGAAGCAGCCAGGGTGACTCATTAGACGTTGTGTGTGGTAATCTTAAAAGAAGAGGGGAACCCTAGTATTACCATTAGCTTTCATAGAGTAAAATGAGAAATGATAATAAGAAATGCTTGATACGGAATATTTTGATAAAAAATTATGCACATCCTTTTATATAAATGTTTAAAATAATCTTGATTTCTAACAATAATAAAAATATTTTTTAAAAGGTTATTGTAACAACATGAACTGATTCCAGCCCATTTAAAACAAAGATTACAATAAACATACACATGAGATTTTTTCAGGCTGAGTACTTAAAGGTCAAAATGTAGGTTATAATTTTCTAACCAAGATCTGTTATCCTTACATTTATTTTTTAATTTTAACCAAGCCTGTTTAATTTGAGATACTAAAATATATATTTAACCTCTAAGCATGCTTTTATTTCTGGGTTAAGGTTTGATTTATTTAAATGTCTTGGGCATCTAGTTTGACCTTAGTCTTCCCATTTCCTTTTATTGTTTTAGGACCCACATTTTCTATTGTGAGTAGTTTTGGCACCCAGGTTGAAAAATTTGGTATGTACTGCTAGGCTGAGCAAAATGGATGCAAGTTGCTAAAAGAAGAGATGTTTTCTTGCTTATGTAAAACTGCTGAGCTGAGCAATAGTTGTGCTTTCTTCCGAGATTTTCCATTTGGTAGCACAGCTGATTTCCAGCCATTCCTATTTTTCATGCAGTATGAGTTCAGTTCTGAGCTCATACATCACTGACCACATGCTAAAAATGGAATTCCATTTACATTTAATATATCTTCATCCCATTTCTACTTTCCAGAAGGCTTGTTAGGTTTACACCCTCCTCTTCCTAGCACTCCTCCCTTATTGGCTTGGGTTGCGTTTTAAGAGCATGAACATAATTCTCAATGGAACACTTTCTCTGTTTCTCTCCCCTCAACATGTAATTATGTAGTGGGCTGTTGAAGAGACTTAATAGCCCTCTCAATGTATAGACAAAATACTTTAGAGAAAGATATATTTGTCTAATTAATGAAAGGCTGGCACTTCAGCATCATGTATCATCTGAGCATCATCCAATTAAAAATAACACAAAAAATACATGAATTGTAATGTCATCTATTCAGTCATAGTCTGGGTGATTTTGACATTGTCACAAGGACGTTTGCTTCTCTATTTGAAGCTGGTGTTGTGGCATAAAAGAAATTGGAAAAACACCTGACTCAGGGTTGCATAGATTTTGAAGAAACAGTCGTGAGAATATTGACAAGCTTTTAACAGATTTACTCTTTTATTTTTCTTTTCTATTTTCTATGATGCATGTCAATTTGGGTTATTGGAGTTTTATCTTCTGTAGCCTTACTGAACTTTAGCTCTTCAGTAGACTAATAACAGATAACACATGCTAAATAAAGGTAAGAGCACAGGCGTTCTGTCAAGAGCTGTCTCTCAAAGTTCATTTAACCTATATGCTAATATTTGTTTTCTGTAGTAAGTAATGTGTATTTACACTTACACCAGTTAAGGTTCAGTCAAATATTGGATGTGGCTGGTAACTGATATGCTGGCATGATCAGTTTTTGCATGAACTGTATGCTCTTGAACCAGAGGCAATTTACACTGAAAAAAGATTTTTTATACCTACTTATTCTTAATTATTAAGATGAATGCCACGACATATTACTACCCCTATTTGTTTAACAGTTTTGGAAATAGAAACAGTTAAAGAACCGGCAGCATATGCTGAAGTGTGGTTAGATGATGATTTCTGTTCACATGATCAGACTTCATCGCAGTACCTTTTAGGCTACTGCAGCTGTAATACCTGGCTGAATGCTGTGAAATTGGAAAAAAAAATAGCCAGTTGTTCTTTGTTCATTCATACATATTTTCGAGCTCCTGTTTTCCTTGCATCACAATATATGCTGTTCCATTCTGATTGAAAAACAGAAACATAAAAAATAAACCACTTCTAATATCAGTAGTCATATCCCTTTGCTCGGATAATCATGTCATGATTTTGCTCCTATCAGAACAGTTGTTATATTCTTCAATTTTAGGGATTTCAGGGAGAGAATATTTTTATAGAATTTCAGAAATTTAAAAAATACTGATGCTCCCAAGAGTTATTATTGCATACGTGATAAAGTAATCAATTTTGTATAAAGAACGATGGTATGAATTTAGTAATCTAGGATTGCGTTGTGAAGATACACAAGTTTTTCAACTGAGTTTTCTATTGTGACTATTCATACTTGACTTAAGCATATAGAAGACTTAAATTGTCCTGGGAAGATGCTGGATCACAACCAGAAACATCTTTCTTTTCCATGAGTATTGGAAGTTAAGATACTCAGACTTCAAATTTGTTTGCTTGTTTGTTTTTCATGTTCTGGGGAAAGGTATTATTCTACTATAAAAGTGTCTCGTGATAGCCTATTTCCAGATGTATGTTACAAGAAAATGTATGTTTTGTGGTGATCTCACTGTGCTAGTTTGCAGTATGTGTTCTCTGAGAGAAAAGTACACTTATCACTGGACCTTACATGACAAATATTCCTCTATGTATTAAAAAAGAAATAGGCTCTGAAAATCAAATGTATATTGATTTTTATAGAGTTGTGGATGGTAGAATCTATTTCTAATAAGCGAATGAAAGCAGTAATGAGGACTATTCTGTGATCATATAAATCTATGAGATAGCACTTCATTTTTTTGCTAAATCTTGTTTTACAAAGTATGTATCTTCGCCAGAAACACATATAATTTAATTTGAATATGTATTTGGGTAGTAAAGCATGGGAAACTTCATGATAACTGCAAATCTCCATTGACGAAGTATGTTCAGATGGTGAGGTATGAAGCCCAGCAAACACGCAAGAGGCAATCCAGCTTCTGAAGTATGCAACCTGGTAAAGCTCTGCAAAATTTTAACAGTTAATGTGTATACAGTAGCTCATCCTGGAAGGTGCAGTCAGTTGAAACTTTAAAAGAAGAAATGGATCAACAAGACACAGATCTTTGTTGCTAAAATATGCAAAACAAAGTAATAAATTATGCATCCTGATTGTTAAATTATGCAAATGGATCTACATATGCATAACAATTTGACTAGAAAAATATGTACATAATTCAATGAAGAATCAGCAGGCTGTGCAACTTGATGTATGCATTATATAACTTGATCACAAAACTAAACGAAATATTAAATGACAAAATACATTATTTAGATGAATCATTAAAGAACACTAAAAAGATTGAAGATCTAATCCTTTAGAGGTGGCAATATTAGGAGCAGTGTTTCATTCTGTATTTATGTAGGAGTGTCAGAACCTGAGTTTGGCAAACTTGATGAAGATAAATGGGATGCTTTTTTGATTTAGTATGGAGCTTTTGTTTGCTTTGCTTCCTGGTTCATTTCTGTTCTTTTGTCTGTTTTCATGATGTCACACATGAATCTCTGTGGACTGTATATACATTTACAGGAACAGCTGAGTGACTTGGGAAACTTCTGAAAGAAATCAACACTCTGCTGCTCAATCACAACATCAAGATTTCTGTGTCTTTGGTTTGAGGAGGAAAAATGCAATGTCTTTTCTTTCCCAATCAGATGGGGTTACTCCCTGTGGTTTTCAGCACCTTTTTGATTCCTAGCTCAGTTTGCAGTCTGGATTTTTCTTTTTCAGAAATGAGGGAAGCAGTACAATAATAGTAATCCTGCTTTTGGGAGATTGCCAGTTTCTTGCATGTGAAATGAAGGTGTACCTTCAGAAGGACTATTTGCTGTTTACCAACCTGTTTGAAGAATTCTTTATGGGAAAAGACAACTTTGGTAAGATCTAAAAACCTCAGATTTCCTTGCTGCTGTTTTTTGTTCTGGGAACGATAGAGGAATCATATGGATTGCATTATACTTATTTCCTAGTGTTATGAGATTATATCCACATCTTTTAAGAGTTTCCTTGATACTATTGCCCTCTTCTGGATGGTAGAATTATTATTTTTATATCTTTTCAGACCATTCCTCTTTTGGGCCTAAGCATGAGGAATCTAAAATATAACTCCTTTGCAAAACATGCACCATCCTATCTCTAAAGTGGAAAGTAACAATCAGTGGTTTCATATTGACTCCAAATCAACCTGGATTTTATATTATGCACATGCTTTTCTCAGATGCTGGTGTGGGAGATCTGTGCATAGGATATCTTTGTGCTCCAAACCATCCATTCAGAAAAGGTAATACAGGAAGCAGGAAGGCAATACTGAGCTATTAACTATTCAGGGCACTTGTTTTGTTATATAAGAAGCGCATTAATCTAAAATGCGTAAAACATTGAATTAATTTCATTGAATTTCAAAGCATGAGAACAGCACATGGGATCAATGGCCTTTTAGGCTATTCTGTTTCTTACAGTAACTATTAGCTGTTAGGGAGGTTTATGGAAGACTATAAGGACAAGGCAAGCAAATAGAAATGCTCATAGAATGTCATAGATGCTCTTGAGTCAGAAGGGATACTGTTGCATGAAACACCCTTACCTAAATAACCATTCCATTACTTTGTCTAATCACTTTTTGAATCTCTGTCAACTTTTAACAGTGTTTTACAGAATTGAGTTCCACAGTGTAATGCATCCTGCCTGATGAAATAGCTCATTTTTGTTAGTTTTGAGCCTACCCTGTTATTGTGTTTCATGCCTCCTAGACAGTGAGCGGTCTTTTTTTTTTTTTTTTAATCTCTCTTTTCTGTCATCTCCTCTCCAAGTTATAGCTATTTCTTGTGTGGAAGACATTCAGAAATTTTGAATGTCCTTCACTATGGTCAGTTCTTGTATCTAATGCTAATTCTATCCTTTTTTTGAATTGTTGAGTAAAAGTGAGGCACTTAAGTGAGCTCCAAGCAGCAGAGGTCACATCAAAAGCTTTTATTGATAATCCCTCTCAGAACTGTCTGATATTGTCATTCTCAGAAGGGAGTTGATGAGTGCATCATACTTCTGTATCTTCTGCTCCTGCTCACAGCTGCATAGAACAGTATGTAGGAATTGGCTTTGAACTATTTTACAGAATTCAAGCCTTTTGAGCTTTCTGCTCTCTGAATAAATTCTGAATACTTCTCTTTAGCATTCCTTCCCGCAATGGATTCCTTCCTCCCTTCTAGGGATGGGAGATACTTTTTCTAAGGCCACTGAGTAGCACAGACTCTATGTAGCTACCTTTGTGGTATTTCTTAAAAGTAAGGTGATACAACTTCAGAGGTCACTGATAGGCTGTGGGATGCTTTTGTCCCATAGTAAAACTTCACTTGTTTCCAGTTCTTAGGGCAGATCGTGAAAGTGGAAGAAACAAGTAGAATGGAATGGAATAGTTTAGTTGGAAGGGCTTTACTGTGATCATCAAGTCCAACTGCCTTACCACTTCAAGGTTAACAAAAAGTTAAAGCATATTAATAATTAATATTAAATAATTAAATTAATTAATGAGGAAGGATACGCTGGTTGATCTGGTTGGGATGGCCATTTAGCACAAGTTCATCAGTCAATTTATTAACATCATGAGACACCTGGACAAACATTTTAGAAGTACTGACAGAGGAAGAGGAGGAAGATAATAGACAAGGGAATGAAGGAAAGTGAAGGCTGAAAAGTAAAACAATAGAGACGCAGAATACCGAAGATAAGGAGGTACAAGGAAAGTAAGAGGGTGAAAAGAGAAGGGGACAGCAGGAGAGAGGGGAAGGACAAAATACTAGCTAGCAGTGCTTTGTTAGAAAGTGAAAATGTTAGCTGGGCTGTCATTTAATTTTCTGTACGAATGAGTACTGTGTAGCTAGTCTGGGGTCAAATACCTAGTTATGAGGGAAAACACCTCCTGAACATGCAGAGGACAGTTGTCTCTGGACTGGCCACTAACTTTAGACAGCTGCAGATAATGTGAATATATACCTCCTTCCTTATGGAGAATGATTTTTATATGAATGACAGGACTCTGCCAGCCCAGAGTCTTCCTTTGGCTGTAATACTCTGTATCTTGGCATTAGTTTCTTGGAGAGCACAGCTTCCATGCGCAGGCTCTTTTCAGGCTGCCTTTGTGGGCTGCTGATCCTGCAACTGCTTCCACAAAGACCTATACTTAAAAACACAGGACTAAATCTATTCTGTGCCTTTACACAGAATAGCATTTTCTGGCCCCTAAATGATTAGTGTGGTTTGTTAAGAATATAAAACTCATTTTCTATATTTGGAATTAGACCAGAATAACTATAAAACAGAATATCCCTTGTGCTGCATAGTTTGTAATTGAGTTTGCTTCTTTCTTCAATCTTGAACATATAGCTTATAAATTAGTGGGGCAGCAGAGTGAAGCAGAGTGTAAAATATTGCAATAAAACTGAACACTTTGTATCTTCCTTTTGCACAGTTATGATCATTACAGAAAATAGTTATTAAATCTCAAAAGATTACTTTAATTGAATTGCTTGTGTAATGATAAGTTACTGTTCCTAGGGTCTCACAGATAAAAACAACAGAAAACCTTTCAGTAATACTGCTCTTTTTTCATTCAGAAGAAAACTGCAATGTTGAATTTTCACATGAACAAACCTTCTACCTCTGTTATATTCAAAATAGATATACTTACTGTGGTTCTACTTCTTATATGCAATTCATTTAAAATTGTTACATGTCTATGGGGTTAATAGTATTTTACTTCTGTTAAAGAATTTGCCATTTCCTTGATTATGTGCCCGTCTCCCAGTTGTTTAAAAAGCAGGAAAAAAAAGTCAGTGTACTTGACATTTGACAGGTAACTGTAGAAACAAACAGCATTACAGTCTTGCTCTTTTCTCTCTTATTTATCAATCTGTCATAACTCTTTTTGTCAACAAGGTGTGGCTTTTGGCTTCCTAGCTTGTCAGACATGCTCACAGGTAAAGATATTTTTCTCTTCTGTGGGGTCAGAGTTTGACAAGACAGGTATTCTGGAGCTTACAACTACTGTTTTGGTTATTGTTACCCTTTGTTGCTTATACATATTTTCTTGCAGTATCATCACTGCTGCTGTGACCATTTTGAAGTTGCCGTAAAGCTTTAACTGACTTCCTTACACTGCAGGTCTCTGGTGAGGTAGCGGTGATGTGGTGCTCTCAGGATCTCTGCTAGACCTGTGTTTTGCACTTGGAGTATTTCAGTCTCTAGCACAATCCATTTATCACCCAGTGATGACTGCCAGGACTCTGTCTCCTACTTTAGCTCGTATTTCCCAGCATTATGTGTAGCCCTCTTTCTTCCAGTTCCCTGTAACATACCTCTCACCTTATCTGGTGCCCTTCAGTGGTAAGTTCACGAAAACTGGGCCATTGTTTAGAAATGTGTTTTGCATCCAATTTTGTGTGTTTTAAAATTTGTCTTTTATCCACTAATTACAACAGCAATAGATGAAAGAGAAATAGGAGTAGATTAATAACAGCATATGACATAAGTAATCAGATGCTTACTTAATGAACCATTGCAAATATGATCCATAGACACATTATTGGCATATAAACTGGGCACAACAAGTTTTTTAATGAGATATGATAGGCTACTTAAATTAGATTCTTGACAGGGTTATCCAAACGTGTTCAAGCTGGAAAAAAATAATTAAATAAATAAAAAAAGAGTAATTGCAACATTTGTGGTAGCAAATAGCTAGAAGTTGTAAAACAAAAATACTAAACCACATGGCTTAGCAAGACAGTTTTCTATAATCAGGATAACATCCTCATTGCATCTCCTCTAATGAATATGAGGTCCACAGTGAACAATTTAGTAGCAAAAAATAGGAATTACCATGCTTTGGGTATTTTTATGGATCAATCAGTCCTTAGTAAGAAGACATTTTAGACAAAGCTGCACTAACAAATAATATGTCTAATGAGGGCAAACATTGTGGTAAGTGACAGTGCTTTCATCTCCTTAGGTAGTGGATATTTCTGTTACTATTTTTTTTTTCTAGAAATAAAAAAACTCAACATTTGAATACATTTAATAAATTAACAATTTTTTAAATGTTCAAATCTAATGCATATCTTCTCAACCCACACCAATAACTGGTCTCACCATCACAACTACACCGTCACTGGGTTCAAGCGTTGGTTCTTGTTTTCTGTACCAGTCTGATATCCATAAAAAGTCATTTAGTCATCCGTCTTTCCTCATTTCTGTAATTAATAATCTCTATTCTTTCAATCTATAAGTCTGCTTTATGTCTTCCAATGTAGGAAGTCCCAGATTCTGAGCATTTAAAAGCTAGTGTTGCTGAACCATTGTCCATGAGTTTTTCAACGGAAACTGGAATAAAATGTCAAGATGTAGAACTTTGCTTTTGTGAGCAACAAAGCTTTCTGCTATTTACATTTCTGTGGATAGTGTAAATTGTAATTCTGAGTGATTTCCAGGGGACAAAAGATAAAATTGATATGCATCTCTCAGGGAAATAAGAGAGAAATATGTGCTGTTTTAATTTAATAAGGACAGAGACTGAATCATCATCATCAAAGTCATTCTATTTTGGAAGTCTCCCTCAAAAAACATTAGTATTTCTGTCAAGTTAATAGTTTGCCAGAATCCGATTTGTTCATGGTCAGCATGTTCACTCAATTAGAATAAAGGAAGTTATGTGTTTTCAGTCTGTCTAATTTGGGTCTTCGTGATATTCCTGACAGGATTATCCAAATGTATTCAAGCTGAAAAAAATCTTACATTAATAAAACTTCTTGTAATATTTAAGGCAGCACACAACCAGAACTGGTAAAACAGAAAAATAGGTGAATATATGGCTTCTCAGAGCAGTTTTCTTTACTAAGCATAACACTCTCAGTGAGAGAATTGTTTAATTTGAAAGAATTAATCTAATTTCAGTCCTCTCAGGAGCTGCAAGTGAAAATAAAGGTGCAGGCTATGTAGTACTGTTCTGGCTTTTTATTTTTGCAGTGGTTGCATTGTTTTATTACAATTCCAGGGAGCAGCCTATTTCTTGTACCCAATACTAAGCCCTTTGTTTGTACCTGATTTTAAGCAACTAGAAACGGCATTGTACTAGTAAGACTAGTGGTTCTTATTTTTCAACAGGGTTTGTTGTTGTTTGTTTGTTTGTTTGTTTTCATTGTTGTTTTTTGTTTTGAGGCATAAGGAGGGTTAGGGTACCCCGTCACTTTCTCCTGATTTTGTGCAGTGTTCAATTTCTTGTGCTATTTTATTTGCTTTTTTCTAAGGTCTTGTGGAGAATAATGCTGACATCAACAGCAGTGCTTCACCATTGTGTAACTGCAAAGTTTTTCAATAGGTGAGCTTAAACTGATAAAATTTAAATAGGTAGCTTGAAATGTCTTTTTCTTTAAATAAATAAAAAGCAAGAATTAATGCTGAGAATGATCAGTGAGGAATTAAGTCTGAGATCATAATAAAAATGTCCTGTTCCTAGAATGTATTTCAATTATTACTCATTTCTTGTATTTTGTTGATGGGAATTTTTCTATGGAAAAACACTATACTGTACTGTACTATTCATTAATGCATTACACTATTTTCTATAGTATAACCATTTTGAATATCAGATTTGTAGTAGGGCTTATATCATGGGACCCGTGGCAGGGACTATGTTTTCACAGTGCCTAGCAGAAGGGTGTACAAACACTCCGCATAAGCAGAGCATATGCAAAGCCAGAAGGTAAAACTGCTAGTAGTCTCAGATGGCTGGAGTAGACATCCTTTTCCAGCTGCAGGTGATCAGCTCCAGAGGTCACTTACTCCCCATTTCCCTGCCAGAGAATGTTTCTTCAGACTTGCTGGCAAGCTGCTCAGGTAGGAATGCTCTCTAAGCTGTTTAATGTAGGATGAAGCGGTTTTAAAAGACTTGCCAGTTAAAGTGTTTCATATAACCCAGCTTCTTGTGACTGAAAGAGGTGAAGGAGCTAAAAAATCACAGTAACATTTACTGAAGGGGGGAGAAGGAAGCAAACCAGCCTCTGTTTGCAGAGCATATGTCTGCGTGTCTGTCTCCTGCACTACAGCTGAGTTTGTGGCTCAGGAGAGAATCTGTCTACACATATTTAAGAGAGGAAGATGATGCCTGTGTGTCCTAACTCACCTGAGTTACAAACTTACTCATACCCATAATTTAAAAGAAGTCTAGAAGAGAAAAATAATCATAATTCAATGTACAACTGACACTAAAATGAACATTGCTCCTGTTGATAGAATGAATTTATTAATGTTAGTGTAGAACCTAGAAATCCATTTTGGCAAAAAAAAATGTTGAAAGCGTGAAGTTCTTTTTTTTGTGAGTGCACTCTTGTTTCTACAATATAGTATTCACTTTTTTGACATTTCATCTAAGGAAATTAATTAACCTCTACTCATCTGTTTTTCAGTTGTAAAAGCTGTCCGTACTTCAGGAATACTTTAGGCAAGGTACATATCTGTAGAGCTTGCTTTTCTTTTGTAATTTAAGATGTAAAAAAGAAGGTCACTCCAAAGTAGATGAAACTTTTATCCTGCAAAATAGAAGGATATAATGTCTTGAATTTGAAATTAGTTTTTCAAATTTAGGAGACAACGTGAGAAATTTTCTAAAATTTGCAGATAATTAATGATAGATAGGTTTAAGCACTCCATAAATATTCTTTTATAACTTAAAGGTATAATGATTGCTTTTTCTTTCATTCAGTAATTCAGTTTCTGAATAATTGATTTCATGTAGCATAGTTAAACAAAATGTCATAGAAAATCAATATATCTGGAACCCCCTGTAGTGCTATCTACTAGACATATTTTTTAATGTTTGTGCAGTGGCCAAGTGTAAAAGAAAGGGGCATTATATTTTTAGTGTCTTTTTAATACCTTTGGAGTAAAATACAATGTAGAGATTCTGTAAAAATATGAGCAATAAAAAAATAAGAATTTTAAGGATTAAATGGAGCAAGGTGATATCTCTGCATATGTAGAGGAGTTTGACGACATAGTTTGTAAGAGAAAACCGCTTTTGATTTTATTTTTTTTAATGTATAAAAAAGAAATACAAGGCTGAAATAAATGGTATTCCAATTTGAAGTTTTAACAGGGTGAATACTTTCACACTAATCTATTAAAGCTTTTGTGGAGTCCAGCTGAATAAAAGAGAGTCACTCTTCTTACTTAAAATTAAATACTTCACCTGCGCTGTGGATGGAGTTCTTAGTTTTTTGGTTTAATCAATGTCCCATTGAGCTCATTTAGAAATTTCCTTCTTCACCTGCTTCTTATAATTAGCCAAGAAGTTTAATGTCTCTTAATGGAACATCTAGCATTGCCTCCTGCTGCAGGTAAATTGACCATTCATCTTTTGCTTTTGTGGTAATTCCTGTTTCACTCATACCCATTTCCAACTCCTTCCTTCAAAATATATTACTTAATTAGCATTTATAAGAATGGCTTATTGTAAGGCAGGGGTTCAAAGGTTTGAGAGTAGTTTAGTGAAATATTTCAGCTGCTGAACAGCCATTATAGCTCTCTAGAGTGGAGCTGTAGGCTTTATATGATTCACTTAAAATGGACCAAAGGTGAGGGTAAGGTGATCCTTAACAGGGTTATTGGTAAGATTGTACTGAAGAGAGCATACCAGGAAATAGGATTGTCTACAGGATAACAAGATTATCCCCTGCTAAATTCACACTGTAAAGAAACAGGCATAATATGCAGTAGAGGAAATGAATGGGACTGTTAGAGATTTGAAACAGATCTTTGATTACTTCAGTGCTACCTTTTAAGAAAGGTGGAATTTGGAAAAGTTAAAGATTACAGGGTCAAAAAAGTTGTACAGTGTCAAATAAGGTTAATAGTAAAAAATGTTTTTTTACGTGTCAGGTAAGATGCAGTTTAATATTAACCCTTATCCAGCAATATTTATTTTGAGTGCTTTCAGCAATTCTTTAATTACCTACCTCTATCAAATAGACTAACATCTTTCTGGCTCCATTTGTCTTTGATTATGTAAGACCACCTCAGGGTCATTTATACCATTTATAGGTATAAATTCCTATAAATATTTTACCTGATCTTCTGCCATTTATTTCAATGCACAAATACAAGTAAATTTGTGCATGCCATCAGGCATAGGCATACCTGACTTCTTCCAGAATAGTCACTAAACTTCTTACTCAAGATTGTGCACTGTATCGTACTGCTGAGTATTTCTGAGGAGTCTTCTTTTTTACGGTGGTTGCAGCTTTGGGGCTGACATTTCCCACAAAAGCTTCTGTGATGCTGTCTTGATACATTGCATGTTTATAGGATTTCTGGTCTACAAGTGGTAACCCTGGTGAATTGTCATTGGTCAGTTAAAGGCAAGAAATGAATGCCTTTGGGTATGTGAGATAAGTCTTTATTCTCTTCAACATATACACTGTCCCAAAATGAGCTATGAGTGGCTTTTCACAGGTTTCTGCTCCCTGTGCCTCAGGCTGTACACAGAGGGATATGTCTGTTACATTGAACGCATGGAGTGCATTTCAGGTTTACACTTCTTGCAAGTTTAGAAATGGGGTAAAATTTGCCTGTTTACTTCCCTTAATGCATCTGTATAAGCTCCAGCTATGGTCTAGCACTTCTTCCAGAAAGTATTTATCTTTTTGAATACCATCATCCTCACAGTAATATTTCCTCTTGAGCTGTAATGTTATCAACAGTGGCAAACCAGTCCCACTTCAGCACTGAACAGTTTAGTCTAATAAAAGAAACCAAGGTACCTGCAGTCACCGTCTAGAGAATCCAAGTAATTCTGTCCCCTTTTTAATTGCATATAATGTCTTAGCAGAGAATTGCAAAAGGATTCAATTGTCAACAAATGCAAGTACAGATCTAAAGGCAAGATTAAAGAAATGACTCAACTCCAGCAGTCAATATGTGCCACTGTTTCTCCATGGGCCAATCACTAGAATTATGGTCAAAGGGTTAATCTGTGTATCGGGGTGAGTGGGTGGTGAGGGAAGAAGAATAATGCAAGGAGTTGGTTTAGGCTAAAGCAAGACAAAGCTGGAGATATTGACAGTTAAATCAGGAAAGAAAAGCAGGGACTGTGAGAAATGAACCATTAAGATGGAACTGAAGAGGTCATTTAAGTGAACCAGAGGAGAACTAGAAGCAGAATCACGATATTAGGCAGGTATATGCTGTAAAACCTGCCTCTGCCCCCACTCCCCCATCCCCTGCCCTGGCTCCCTCTTTTCTTTTTAAAGTGATCAAAACCAGTTTTAAAACTAAGGAAGTCTAGCCTAGTGGCTTTGGCAGCCCTTGTGTTTTATATCAAATCACTTAAAAGAAGAAAACATGTATCAGCTGATCCAGTTCTAAATTCATTTGGAAACACAGGGAAAGAAATTCTCCCCACCTGATTGCTGGCCAGAGATGATGTAAAATAGCAACCTGTATGGTACCATTTTGAGAACTGGAACTTTTGCTAGGGAGGTCAGGTTGGATCTGAGGTGTGCAGTTCCCTCCTCAGACTGATCATGATTTGCGCTGCCACAAGACGGAATTAACCTGTGCAGATAGCACAGGTTGCCATTGTGGGCTCCCTGGACCTTGCTGTCAACATTGGGATATAGCAAAATCATTTTGCAGTTCTGTCCCTTTTTGTTGGCTGTTCATGGGAGTCATACAGTACACAGACATGGGGGCAGAAGAGACGCTTGTCCAAACACAGAAATGGCTCTGCGCTCCTCGGTTCAGACAGTGTGGGTAAGGCACTGGCATGGCACGAGCTGCCAAGTTTTTACACTTCCAAATTGTGCTGAGTTCCTGCTACCTTTACTTTAACCAGCAAGTCCTCTTCATTTTTGGTGATAAATACTTTTCGGTTACCTCAGGAGCCTCTTTCACTTCCTTGGCTGTGTTTTCATCTGATAATTATTTTTCAGCTAGAAAAACATATGCTTGTGAGTTAATCCTGTGATTTTGATTAAGAATAACATTTTTTTTTCCCAATCTTCATTCTCCTTCAGTCTTGCTTTTAGAAGAGGGAGAAGAAAATTCATGGGAGAACATGCCCAAACATTGTAAAACGTCAATGAACCCTGAACAGAGAATCTTGTATGTCACTTAGCAATACAAATAAGCATTAGATGCAATAAAAATGATATTCAACTGTATCATTAAGCTCTTCACATGTGAAAGAACACTGAAAAGGGCAGAAGATAAGAATGCTGTCTTACAACTCTTCTGTAATTACCTGAATGACACAAACAGAAGGCTTGCCAAATCCCAATTATGGAATTGTCCCCATTTGAATTATATAAGTTCATTACAATTAACTAATATATGGGTCATATCAACTGCAGTAGTTGCAAATTGCCTGTGCCTTCATTATGGTCAGTGCAACTAGGACAATTTGCATGGGTAGAAAATATGACCTCATGTCAATATGATATGAAAAAATTATATTTTATTCTTATTATCCTCACTGCCAACACACATGGCACTTTTATGTGGTACAGTCTCCTTAACACACAGCACATGTTTACAAAGTTCTTCTGCTTGCTTGGGCTGGACTACAGATGACCAATCACCATCATCCAAGTGCTGCCCATTAATTCTGCAACTGCGATCATTATGTTCTTATTTTATAAGAGCTTCTGATCAAATAGGTTTCTTGCTGACACATTATCCAAATTCAACAAACTGATTCATATGTCATTGTACTTATCTATAGTACTTGGGAAGTCTCTTGGAAAAGCACCGTAGTCTTCCTAAGAAAATTTCCAGTTATTCTGGGGGGAGAAGCAGTCTTGAAGGATACCTTACCATAAAAGTATGTGTCCTATTGAATGCTAACATAACAAGCATTACTGTTTACGTTTCAATTTGAATTAAATATTGAATACCAAGTATACCAAGGGGCTGTCACTGAGACATGATATGAGACCCTCTATTTTTATCACAGTAATAGAGACTATTCCTAAATCTGAAAGACTTAACACCTTGAAATATTAATTCTTCCGGAGTTTTGTTTTATAAAACATATATAATTCAAAGTCACTGGAATCTACAGTGGCAAATTACAAGAGCTACTAAAAATTCTTTTTCAAGCTAGTATCGAGTCATCAAAAAAATGAATACTCCTGACCCTTTTACCAATGTGTAAATTAGCAGTCTAATGGTAATATTCAGATGGGCAAAAGAAATATAAGCTCCTTTTGATGAAAATAATACAAGAATGTGCTTCCCTACTGTGAATCATCTTAACATGTGAAATAGCATTTTGGTACAATGATCTCTGCAAAGGACATAGCAAGCTGGCAAATGTGGGAACAAAAATGAAGGCAATTTTGTGTATCTCTTGCCAATGTTTCATTCCCTTTTTAGTTATTATATAAAATCTGAACATCTCAAAGAACCTCTGCATCTTATTTTAAAAGCAAATAACCTGTACAACTGATAAAGCATTTTCCTTATAAAAACACTAGTTATGGATGTAAATTAAAGCTAAAATATATCATAAACTGACCATATATAAGAATGTTTGAAAAAGAAGAAAAATATTTTCATTTACCAATATCTGCTTTTACTGTAGCATTAATTTTTGTGATTAAAAAACAAAAACAAAAACTGTGCATATAAAACAGAATTGCTACAAAACTGTAGAGATTTTTTTTTTCCATAATCATATATTGTAGGAAAAACTTGTAAGAGATGGAACCATATCTTAATGTATAGAAAGCAGATTTTTTTTCCTTCTCCACACCTGTTTTATTTTTTAAGACCACTCATGGAAAATGCTGTGTAGCCTAAAATTCCTCAATGGTGGGAAATCCCTTCTTCTGTAGTAAAAGCTTTATTGCATTATGTCACTTTTGCTCTGTGATGGAAATTTGACTACTCTTTGTCATATGGGTTAATCTTGATATCTTTCTTGGGCATGAAGATAGTTAGTTTTTTTTTTTTTTTTTTTTGTATAAAGCAGACAGCTGTGCCTTTCCCACCATTTATTTTACTTGCTTTCATTCTCTTTTGGCAGATACAGCTCATGTAGAGCCATTCTGCATACAGGCAATAATCCAACAAAACACTTGAGCATGTGCTTAACATTAAACAAATGACTAGTGTCATTGAACTGTGATGTCCTACTCATGAGCTAAGGTGCTGTAATGAATCAGAGCTCTATAATCTAGCCCAGTTCTCATCAAAATCGGTGACGCGGGTAACATTGACTGTAAAGGCTTTGGACTAACACCAAAGATCCAAGCTGCATGATGGCTTAACTTGAAGATAGTTCTATTTTCATATTTAATGTTTTCTTAATGATACACATTGTGCTTCCAAATACTGTAATATAATTTAAAATCATTAATTGCAGTGCCTTCTGGATTTTAATCAACTGAAGTCATAATAAAATGTATAGTTTTCTTCACTTGTTGTCATAGGTTGCATCTGAAGATTGCTGATGATACTGAAGGGAATTATGCCAAACAAAAACAAATATTCACTTTACATCTTTATCTTTACAATTCCAAAAGAGAGGTGAGCATATTGTTCATGATGATTCATTTAATTACTCTGCGGTATCTTTATCTAACTTAAAAGTTTGTTCTTCTGAGGATAGATATTTCCACCCACAGATCTCCACTCATACTCTGGAGTACTCCTGAAATCAAGGAGATTCTGCTTCTGACTGAGATTCTCTTTATTTATTACTGCTAAGATGGATACTTTATGTAGTTGCTAGGGTAATATGGACTGTTAAAAAGGAGAGTGTACAATGATCAAGAGAATACACATTTATTTGTTATTGAAAGCTATTATATAGCTTTTAATATCTTCCAAATTTTTTACTGCAGTATATTCTGTACAGCAGCATATTTTGGTGCAGAGCTGTATTTAGGCTTAAGGTTGTGATACACAACAGAAACAAGGAATTCAGAGCCAAAAGACAAGAAAGAGGTTAGCTGAGTGTTTGAACATAGAATCCACCACAGATATTGGTCACTGTCAAATAGAAGTAACTTAAGGTAGATAGTTAGTTGACATTTCTTGTCATCACCTTACGTTATTGCACCCATGATTGTGTATTCCAGCTGAAGTGCTTTGATGGTCAAGCAATCACTAAGAGACCTTAGATGATATAAACTCAGTTCCAAGCTCAATGAGCTTGGTAGGAAATCTAAAGGCTTAATGCCTCAGTACTGTTTAAGAAGAACCTTCAAGAAAGCTCTAGGCTCTATGCTGCTGATCTGTATACGTACATCATTAAGTAGTGTCTGTCTCCTTCAAAATGGGAAATCATCACTTTAATATTATTCAAATTGATTCTTAGATCTCTCTTAGCCATGATATGTCACTAACACTTTAATAACAGTTAAGCTGGTTGTGCACAGATATGGTGGGGTATACTGAAAAAGTACTGTAAGGAAAAGGGCACTGTGGATGTTTACATATTAATTCTTTGTGTATTGAGGTTATGTTATTAACTGAACTATGAGGTGTTTTCTTACGATTTATTGCATTGTGGTGATAAAAACAGCTTTTGAATTGTACAAATAGCAAACAGTCATGTTTTCCAGAGATCTGTATATTTTAGCCTGAGTAAAAATAACTAACTAGCTATCATATATTTTGTGTTGTCTGTGTAAGAAGGTTAAGCCACAAGTAAATTCTATGAGAATATGAAGTGGGGCAAAGAAAGGCTCAAAAGAAATGCAGACACAGTTTAGTCTCAGACCTTAAAATAATTAGTTGTAAAACAAGCATATTGACATACATCTGGCTGTAACTTGTAATATTAAAATCATTCTCCTTTTTCTCTTAAAACAGCTTATTTTACAGAATTACCTCTTCAGTCTTCATTAGTAGTCTTATTTTTCCCACAATTTAAAACAACTTTCCTTGGGTCTTACAGCTCACTTATAGTTAAAGAACACCTTTTGCTTACTACAAATGACTAATTTTATCACGTAAAGTCAGAATGTAACAGTCGTGGGGTTTCAGAGAACATCATCATCTCTGCAGTAGTACAAGATGTGAGGGCAAAGTCCAGAAAGAAGCATCCTGCTCTAAAACCTTTCCTGCATCAGTTCATTGGGCATTATGATAATTAGATCTTCTGTCTAAATAGTGTCCATATGGTGATTTTTCTGTAAATGTTTTCTTTATTTGAACACAGTGTATTAATCTATTTACAGCTCCACATTGAAATTAACCTTGGAGATGGGATAATTAGAATCTGAGCTGAGTAGCAGAGCAGTTTTTTTATTACTCAGGGTAGGGGTGATGGAAATACTAGACATATTATCTCTGATTCTAAAGTCTAGGAGATGTTAAAGACAAATGATATGAACCTGACAACGGAAATTTCTTATTGGATTTGTTCTATTTTAGTTTCTCTGAGTATAACAAAATTTTCTTTCTGAAAAAGACAGTTGTCTTTGATCAGCAGTTAAGAATATGAAATTAAGAAAAGTTATAACTTCAGCTTGAATGGATACTGGTATTAGTTCATTTTTGCATGTTTTTTATAAATGTTTTTCTTAATGACATGGATTTTTATTCTTTGAGACCTAACAAAATATTTTGAACAAAGAAATAGGAATAAGGTAAAATAGTTTTTTTTTTTTTTCCTCCAATTTATTCAGTTATTTGTCACTTTTTCTTTCCTGTGGCATGCATAGCACATATTTCAAAGAGATTGCACTGAAATTTTTGTACAGGCACAAATGAATTGCAAGCTTTTTATTTAATATAATGGACCAGATTTTAAGAATAACACAAAATGTGTCAGAATTTTCTGTACCTATATGCTTCCTTGAGTGTTTTGATGAATTACAGCCTTCGTTTGCATGATGACTGATTGCGTTTGCAGCAAAGGACTTGCACAAATAATTGTGCAGTTAATACTCCCAGCTGGTTCAATTGGCCTCAGATACCATGGTAGTGGGTGAAACATAACAGCTTCAGTAGAGGAGAATGGGTTCTGAAGCCAGAGCAACAGAATAGTCCTTTGTGATTGCCAAAGCCAGTGCTGACCTCAAAACAAAAAATGGCAAACCAAAGGAATGCTTCTCCACTGTACGTAGTGTGCAACTAAACCTAAAAAATTTAGAACTGCCTTCCTGCGAGCTTCTCCTCTTGGTAAGGAAAATTGGGTAGCTGGTTATTTTACTGCCAGGATAATCCATAAATTACTGGCACACTGCACTGTAGCATGTTTCTATGAGATGGTTTACTAATAAGAGCAGAAATAGAAAAAGCTGTTTGGTCTGATGCTACCTCTTTGAGAATTTCCGATTCTCTTAGATCCTCCTTTCAGAAAGGCCTGGTATCACGTACCCAGATCAGCTCAGAAAGACCAGTGTCAGAAAGCCCCAAGAGTTTTGTAGGTAGTGGTACCATGTTCCATTTAAAACAACACAATTCAACAAAATACTCCAGTCACTTAGTCCACGCAGTGTAAGGAGTGCAAATCTTAGTCATAACTCTGTAAAAGCACCCGTCTGGAGTGTGTAAGAAGGACACTTAGGTAAACTTGAATCCCACACAACAACAATAACATCATGCTGCAATTTCAGTGGAGAGCAATTTAATGAAACTATTATTAATTGTCATCATAAGTAATGAGAGCATTAAACTGAGAAAGTCCTCTAGAGGAGAGGAATCTCCTTCATTTACCCTCAAGATGGTCACAGCATCAGTAATAGAAGTAGTCAGAAATCCTTCAGAAACAGAGCAGCCTGTATCCTTCAGGTACATCTATGTCCTGTGTTTGAACTGGTTGGCTTTGTGTAGTGGTTTTGGGTCCATCAGGCATGGCAAGCCAACTGGCTGCAGAAGCTTCCTGGCAGGGTATCTCAAAGGTGGCTTGCATTATTTTCCTCAGGTAATGTTGCCACGCTAATTAAGAAATGAGAACTTCGTGATCGGTGGATTAACAAAGATAAAATTTATATTAGCTTCCAAGAAGGCCGAGACTTCTGGGGGCATCTGCCCCACTGCTGGAGGGGTGAATTGAGTACGTGAGTGTGTAGGGCCTCCAAAGGCAAGGACTAATGTTTTCATGGATAACGAATAGTGAGAATCTTTAATTACTAAGATATCTCAGTTTCTCTTTAAGAGTTTTGGCTTGAGCTGCTGCATTAGGTTCTTATTTCTTTATATATTTCACCTTTTGAAAGAGTTTTATGTGCTTTGCTTGTCTAAGGTAGGCATATTTATGATGATTTCAGATCACCACTGTACTTGACTGTTTTAGTGCCTTTCCTGCATGGTTTTGCTTTTAAGAAATGAAAATTTAAAACAATTTACTTTTTAAAATAGGTTTAGACCTGCAGTCTGGCTCTTTCCTGAACTTGTTAAAACTTCCATTCAAGCTCTTCTATCACTTCTCAAAATACTTTTAATGTAGATCTTACATTCTTTTTTTTTTTCTTTTTTACTAAAGTCTGCTGAGTAATTGTACTGTCTGCTCAATAGACAACTGATTACATCTCCTTCACCTCTTGCTTATAATAATGATTTCTTCAAGAGAGTCAAAAAATGTATGATATAAATTCTTTCATCAGCATCAGGAAGGTCAAAGTAAAAATCACTCGCAAGTACAGTTTATATCTGGATCTAAATCTACCACTTGAGCAGTTCCATGATAAGCTGCTAAAATGTATGCAGAGGAAAAACTTGGATATCAGAAATAACTGAAGATGTAGTCTGAGGAAAATTTATTTCCTTCAAGTGTATTTGAATGTGCAGTAATGCAGTTAGGGCCCCTCTGATACAAAAGAAGCATTCCGCTATCATCTGTCTCTCTCAGATGCCCAAGATAGGCACACAAGAGAGAAGTAACAAATTATTTATTTACTTATCTATTTAATAAAAGGCCAGTGCTCATTGTTCCCCTCCACTTGTGACTTCTAAAGCAAGGAGTGTGTCCAGCTTTTGCATTAGCATCTGGGCGGTTCTACAGGAGGCACAAGCAGAGGGATAGACAATTGAGAAAATCTGTAATGAAATTCCTTATGCATGAAAAGATGTTCTCCAATATTCCCATCTCTGTTCTGATCCTGTGTTTTTTTTTCTTTTTTTTTCTTAAGGGTAGAATTATGAAGCCGAGCATAAGGGCTATATTTTTCACCCAAGAGTACTTTTTTCCTCAGTATCTATGTTATTTGTTTAGCTAAAATTTTATTGTCAACTTCTCTGAAAATGAATTAGCACTTTTGGTTCACCTAAATAGCGATGTAGTTTTCTTCTTTTTATATTATGGGGTACTGGTTTCCTGCTCTTTCCTTCCCATGAACAGAGAAGACAGAAAATTCTCCTGGAAATGAGAAATCAACACAATTGTTGTATATACACATCAAGTTCTGAATTTCCCAGTTACTGTCTACTTTTGTGGCTTACCATTGTTTCTGCCATTACTTTGGTGTGTGCTCCAGCATCCAACTCACTGGGAGATTTAAATAGACATTTGCTTCCAGTGTAATAGCTAAATCATTCTCTGTTATAACTACATATCTTGTTTCTATGAAAAAGTCTTCTGAATTAACGGTCACCCTTTTTGTCCATGTTTTATTATACTGACCTTTGCAAACTCTTGCAAAGAAATAGTTCAGTGAAACTCTCAGGTTTTGTGTTTCTTACTTTTTTTTTTTTTTTAACTTTATTTTTCCCCTTATGTGCCAAAAGTTGTCTGCATTTCTTAATGACTCAGGCATCTTTCCTTATCATATCACTCTTTGTAATATTAACATTATGAAAGCACTGTCAGTTTGGATTGGATGATACTACAGTAAAGTCAATTTTCACTCAGATATTAGTAGTCTAAGTAGTTTGTCCTAGATGCCAGTGAGTCTTTGGTTTCTTGCTAGGAACAAATTCCCACCAAATCTAAACACTTGTTTTTAAATGTGAGAACTTCATCGATTTCATATTTCTGCATGTTTTCCATTTAAATGGCACATTTTCATACGTGCCTTTTTAATCTACATTATTGTATCTGTTTTTGAGAAGTTTCAAAGTTTACCACCTCTGCATAATCAGCTGAAAAAATAAAAGGGAATTAAGATCTTCAGAATGAGATAATGTCAGAAAAAAAGTCTTCCTCTGACATTTCTGGCTGGCATCTGTTTCAAGCACAGAGGCAAAAGTTGTTTTAAGTTTCCTCGTACTGCTCACAAAGCTGGGCCCTCTAGTTCTGCACATTCTTTTATTGAACATACTTGTTAAATATATTTTACTTGTGGTTTAGAAACCACTCAGATCTAAGAAATCTTCTTGAGGTCTCAGATTCATCCAATGTTTGGCTGAATGCTGCTTAGCTTTGCGCTGTCTCTTTCTAATGGGCAGTTGATTTGAGCTCAATTCCCTTCAGTCTGCTATGCTGCTTTTCCAGTCAACTGTGATTTTACTAGCTGTGCAATCCTCACTCATTTGTGTTTTTATTTTATTTTATTTGTTAGGGACATTTTGGAATTTTTATTAGATCTATTTTTTCTAAATGGCATTTCCTTTCTGCACTATTTTTTTGTCCTTTTAAAGCTTTCATCTTCATATCCAGTTTCTCTGCAATTTTATTTTCTTTATAAGACTAAGTAAAATGTTACTGATGATTGGTACAAGAGGTCAGAAGCCACTTGTGTGTGTCGTGGTGGACCTTCAACTCCCTATGGATATTAAATAGAGTCAGGAGTACATTAGATAAAAGAGCTGTGAAGATTTGGAGTAAAGGTAACTCCTACTTTTGTGGCTGAAACAGAATGGAAGAGTGGCGGAGATATTCCAGATGGACCAAAATAAAATTAAATAGCTCAACTCTGAAGAGTGGAGATATGGGGAAATAAATGGAAAGAAGAGAATGGTGAAGAGCAGGGAGAAAATTACCCATTTTGCATATAAATGATGTAATTACCCCCTCAGCTTCTCAGGCAGAAGTTGACATCCCTAATTAAAATAATTTTATGATCTTCTGGGGACAGATACACAAAAGCATAAAGAGAAGGAAAAAATAACAAATACAGAACTAACCAACATCAGGAGCCATTTCTACAAAATAATTTTGTAACAGGACTGATGATGTACATGCAGTCTCAGCTTTATAACAAATTATCAGGCTTGTATTTTATTTCAAATGATTCACAAGGCTTGATATAAAAGGCAGAAGCTGAATAAAGCCTTTTCAGGGAAGAGAATGATGAAACCACAATATGAGGACAGGGAATTGAAAGCCTACTGGACTGAATTTCATTGTTTTCTTCTGATTAATACTGGAAATTGAAAGCCACTGTGTTTAACCTGTGCTGATGCTACAGTTACTGTAATTAAGCATGAGAATATGGTCTTACAACTTGTGCATGCTGATTGTTTTATACAAGGCACCTGGCAAATTTGCCAGTACATACGCTATTAAATCTGCAGCAGAGGAGTCCAGCCAACAAAGACTGCTATTCTCACTTGTTTAATTGATCTACATTATTCTGTCCACCACATCTTCCTTCCCTCCCCACTTGCCAGGCAAGAAAGCAGGTAAGGAGTCTTTTCCAGACTCTGTGATAGTGAGGGGATGCGTTGTTTTAATGACACATAAAGGAAGGTTGTTCTACAAAGCAAGATAAAACCCAGTTAAGTGTAACAAATCTGGAAAATTCCATTATCGTATGCCTCATCTTATCATTCATACCATCTGACTGACTGATTTAACGTTGCTAAGAGACTTGACAGGCCAACTTGTTAGTATTACATACTGCACTGTAGGGATTGAGAAATCGATTGTTACCACTAATTTTCCTCCAACAGGGTGATATTTCATTAGTCAGAAGTTTGCTAAAGGATATCTTTGTGTTCATGCTTTTTTTTTTTCTTTTTTTTCTTTTTCTTTCCCCATATGGCTAGTTATCTTTTGCGTTTCCTAAGCATTTTTGGTGATTTCACAGTAAGGTCATGAGCTAGCAGCCAAGAGAATAACATTATACATCAGGCACAAATGCAGAAAATCAGGCTAGAAATCTCACAAGAACTGATGTTCTTGTCCTATAGTCACTACTTCTGGTAGTGACTAAGTGTCATAGTTTTGGCTGGGATAGAGTTAATTTTCTTTGTAGAAGCTTGAGAAAAACTTTGGGTTTGGTTCTGTTCAGAATAGAGGCACAGTTTCAAGTCCATTAGTTCAAAGCTGATTCATCCTGCCTTAATTAATGATTCATACATAGACCACAGAATCTGGAATAACTATTGTGGTGTATGAGCTAATTAAGTATTATCTAGTACCCCACATGCTTTGCTCTTCAACTTTACTTATACAGGTAGGAAGGGGAAAAATATTGCACTTAATGTATCTGACAATTATGTCTCAAATGTTTTAAAGAATCATACATTCGTAGATTTTTTTAGGTTGGAAAAGACCCACAAGATTATCAAGTCCAGCCATCACCTTATGCTGCCAAGTCCACCACAAAAACATATCTCTATGCACCACATCCACACATCTCTTAAATACATCCAGGGATGGTGACTCTGGTGTTTCCCTAGGCAGCCCGTTCAATGCCTGACCACCCTTTCCATGGAGAAATTCTTCCTGACATCTCATCTAAACCTTCCCTGGTGCAGCTTGAAGCCTTTTCCTCATGTCTTGTCACTTATCGTCCTGCTGTGTACACAAATTATCTGCCAGACAAACAGTGGTGTGTGAATGGTCCTGAGTGAGTTACCCTTTAGCACAACGCCCTTCTGTGCAGGACTTTCAGGAACCCCAGCAAAGACAGCAGGCAGCTGAAACACAGTGGTACGTTTATGGCCAAATAATGGCCTTTTTTTTTTTTTTTTTTTAAGTGAATGAGGATAACATAATTCCACTCTTCCTGCTAGAGAAATAGAAAATCAAAGATACAAGGGTATAACATCTGTTACAGAGACTAACTATAACACAGGCACAATGTAAGAAAGCTAGCAGAAAGGAGTTCTTTCGTGAATAGTGTGACCCTGAAAACACTTTTAAGGATAAGGGATTGATTCTTGAAAAAAAGCTGAGGCTCTGAAAACTGTGTGGAACAATCCATCCTTGATTCAGGTTCTCCTGTCAGCAAGGGAAAGGTGTTCGATGTACCTTCCTCTCTGAGCTCCTTTCAGTCAGAGAATCAGGATTTATTTGCAGAATATTTGACTTGAAAACAAATATATGGCTTTCTCGCTTCTTCTTTTGTAAAGATGTATATACATCCTGCCAAAGGTAATACACAATCTGTACCAGATAGACTTTTTATTTATTTCTGGATTTTAGAGTGTGTATAAATTAATCTGTCTTTATCCCTATTTCTCAAGAGATGTACGTAGATGTCCATATTCCAGCATTTATCTTTCTGGTTAGTGCCACTGTGTGGATAATACATCATTGGAGCAGTGGTGCTAGTTATGATGTATGACACTAACATATCATAAAAGCATTGCCACTTCTGTGATGTATTATTCAAAACATAGAATTAAACAGAAAGATCAATATAATACAGGCACTTAATTTTTTAAGGTGTGTTAGAAGGTTTTAGATTAAAGAACATAGGCTCCAGAGGGTTTTCTTAAGAGGCTCAGTACATAACAGAAACAAATGAGAATAACTGTTATTTCGTATATGCACCAGTCTGTAGGAATAAAAAATAAAAATCATTCTATGGCCAGTGAAACTTTTCAAAGCCTCATTCCCAACATGTTTTTAGTGCTTTCTGTCCTCAGCTGCAATACACCCAGCTTCTTACCACATTTCTCCAGCACATCATCCACAAAATACCTCCTTTGCTGTCTCCACGGTAGCCGGTTCCCTCCGCTCCCTCTCCGGTCCCCTGGCCATTACCTGGCTGCTCGTGCTGCGACCAGCTCTGAGCAATGCGAAGACAACCGGCCACCTCAGCCCTGCTGATCAGCTGCCTGGCGTGCTGAGCTGAGCAGATAATGGTGCATTTATTTGGCTGCTTTTTGCACAGTGAGGGCACTTCTTTGAGTCTCTCTTCTCTACTTGGCTCCTGATTACCGCTAAACTGATTGAAATTTAGTTCCCCTAGAACTGCCTCTTCATCAAATTTAGTTGGAATTATCACATAGTTTCAGAAGTTAATAGGGAGATGATGGGGTAGGGGATGAAAAAAAAAAAAAAGCCTAGACATCCATCTTATTTCCTTTGTGGCTAACTAAAGCCCTTTTGAACTCTGTTGTTTTCATTCCCACTTACTGTTTCCAGGGATTTTCATTGAAATACATTTGAATTTAGGTTCATTCACTTTGGTTTTCCAACACTGCTAACTCTAATGTGTTCAGCAATCGTACTGTAGGCAGATTTTGAATAAGAAATGCGTTTTTGTTGTTGGTGGTAGTTTTTATTTTATTTCAGTAATATTTCTGTAAGTCCTTCCAAAGTCGTTAGGTAGTATTTTTCTCCTTTTGTTAAGAAAGGTGTAATGGAAAAAGAAGCTGTCAGGTCTTTTAAATATAAGAAAGAAAAAAAAACAAACAACAACAACAAAAAAAACCTCCCCCCTCCTTCCATATAGACAAACAAACAAACAAAAAGTTTAAGAAGAAACTCTGGATATTGCAAAATGTGTTTGAAACTGCAACAGCTGGCAGTTCTGGGCTTCTCCATATACCATGTAAAGCAAAACAATCCTACAGTAAGCTGGGAAAACTTTCTTAGGTTCTGAAGGCCCTGCTCTTAAACATTTTAGTAGAATGAAAACTGGGTATAACTATCAGATCTCTGCTCTTTGCAGGCCTTTTTATTCCACAGTTACAAACAATATTTACATTATTCTGTTTCTTATGTTTGCGGTGCAGCCATGCCACTTGTTTTCTCTGGTTGAATACTCCATTTATTAATCACTTTAGCAATTTTCTTTCCTGCTGTCTAACCAAAACTTTATAGTTTTAGGATAGTAAATTTTTCTAACCTTTTTTAGGTACAATACAAAATCCCTTTACTGTCTCAATATTATTTCCTTGAATCCTTGAAGATATTTATACAGTTTTATATCCCCTTAATCTCTTTTTCTCTAAGCTGTGTAAATTAAGTTCCCTGCTTGCTCTTCCTCTGTCATATCCTCTAATCCTTGAATCATTTCAGTTGTCCAAACTACCACGAAAGCAGCATATACATTTCCTGGGGCCCAGAACATAAAAAGAGTTTAATGTTGAAGAGGCCACAGCCTCCCATGACACGCTTCTATGAACATACCTCTTGTGGACATCCATAGCCAAAGAGAATTGGAATTCTTCTTGCACACCATTGGCAGTTCTATTTTGTATATTTTTTATCAGGTTTTGGTAGTATTCACAGAGCGCTAACCGCTTTGTATGCATTAGATGCTGCATTTTCTGCCCCAAACATCTTAAAAAGGAAGATTTTGATGTATTTGAGAGCCTCATAGCAGGAACCTCCTTTGAAGAGAGCTACATTTTAAGACCTCTGTCCTATCTCAGTTCACTTAGAATCAGCATTTATGACATATCATGTTATGTGATAAATGTTTTAGATTTTTAATGTATTTTGACCTAAGAATAATGTTTCGATGAGAGGATTTCTAGGACAGTGAGAGAGGAATGAAGTCAGATTGTGCAACATAGAAAACCACTGCTGTTTCTGGAGGTCATGGCAATTTACAGCTTGTATCCCCAAATAATACACTGACAAGTTCATTCAGATCAGATAGATATACTTTTAAATATACAGATTACAGATAATTTTATCCAAGTCAGAGCAAGATTATAGCTTTGGTCCCCTAGCCAGTGATTTACAGTAACTGTCTTCTCTCAGAGGCATTATACTAAATCTGCCAAAACTGTTTTTGTCTTTCCTCATGTTTGATTTTAAACAGAAATCCATATGTGTGGTCCAAGTACTAGTGATGCTAAAGAGAAATTTATTTGTATAGATAGGGAGCTGAAGAGACATATCTCTCTTCTAACTTCCTTTTCTGTCTTAGGGTTGTCATTGTAGTGAATTAGCAAAATGGGCTAAATGATGTTTTTAGTCATTTTCATCCTCTGTCATGTCACAGCAGTTTGATGCTTATAGATGTAGGATTTCTTCAGGAAATGTCCATGGGGTGTGTGTGTGTGTGTGGAATCAGTTTCGTTATAGAACACAATCCTATATTGCTGGCGCATAAAGGAGAGTGATTTAATATAGTGGAAGATAATGGTTAGGGCTAATTATGCTAATGAACAGATATAAATGTATATACAAATATGAATGACCAGTGTGTTTGTATATCCACAATTTCCTGTCTAGGTTTTATGTGTATATAGGGAAGTACATATACTCTAGTAGTTTATATGTTTGTGTACTCAACAGCATCACTAGCTCTGTAGCAAACTACTCTTTGGAAGCCCTTTGAAAAAGGCCTTGTGCAGAAGTACAATGGAATGTGGTCCCTTTGTAAAAACCATATAATTTATCTCAACATGAATCTGAATTTATTTAATGTGAAGTATTAGGAATAAGTTAAAAACAGTTGGAAAGTGTTTTATAATAGTAAAAAAAAAACATGCGTTTTTCAGTGTTGTTTAATGAAAAGTTTCTCCGTAATAAGATATACCTATGCCTCTATCTCAGTTCTCATCATGCCCTTTTCCGTCAGTTGTAAGGAGGGTATCTCTTACTCAGCTGTAATGCAACAACCTATGGTTGCTTCAAATATAACTTTCTTTACAGATCCATGTAGATTTTAGTTTGATGTATACTAGGTAATACTATGGTATTTTACAGTGAATAGGTTACTTATGGTAATCTCAGGAGCATTCCAAATCACAGCCTTTTAAGATAAATATAAATATGAATGTATTACGTCTAAAAATGTTGAATGTGGTGGAAGCTGGATGTTGCAATTATTGGAAGAACTACATAAGCAGATACAAAGAGAGATGAATGCAGTTCAACTGACAATCAGTAGAAAATACAATTTAACTTCCTTTTTTAGAGCTATGTTGGAGATAAAAAGCTAGACAGGAGCCATTAGCTTTTAAAGATTTATAATGCTTTTAAAAGGTTCCATACAATGAGCAAAGAAAAGTGGAAAGGTATTGGTCTGTAATTCAGAGAAGGTCATTTCCATCTGGGCATAGAAAAAATATCTTCTGAGGTGTTTATCTGTAAACTATTTATGACACAAAGAGGTTTGTTCAAAGGGGTAGAATCATACAGAAATTATGGAAGGTGCATGGTTAAATTCTATAATTTTCTTTCAGCAAAAATACCAGTGTGCTGATGTGCAGAAACATATTTAAAAAGACTCATGGGTTTCTTTTCAAAAATTTTCATTAGCACCTAGTGCTATCAAATTAAACCTACTGTAAAGTAAATTAGCATAGTACATACATTGTTAAATTTCAAAAGAACAACAATGTGCATGAATATATAAACAGACATCTAAAACTGAAATCAATGTATCTCAAATCAGTCTAACTCAGAACAAAACTTAATATGTAATATTCTTTGATAAAGAGAACATGAGCACTAAGGATTGATATTAGGCTTTTTCAAAGACTATTCTTTTCATTAAACACTATCCTTGCTCTTAACTAATATTATTATCTGAGGTAATGAGACAAAAGGATGATATCTGCACATTTATTTGCAGGTAGTAGTCACGCATCTGTACTGTTCAGAGTCCCTTAAGGAATTACAGAAATCCGGCCAACTCTAGTGAGGTTTTCTTGTTAGCAATTAAAGAGAAAACTAGAATCATCTGCAAAGGTAGCCCACAGGTTTTAGGTACCCCATGTTTATTATCAGGTGTAATTATAGCTGTTGGGGAAATCCTGTCCCATTCTAGCATCATTCCTGCAGAAGCAGGCACCCACCTGCTCCTTCCCTGATGGAAACTGTAAATTTTGTACTAAGATTTCCGGCTCATATGGCTGCTAAAAGAAGCTGCAGTCTGATACAAAGTCTTTTTTTGTTTGTTTTGTCTTTTCTCAGTTAATGTTCAGATAGACAAACTACATTATTAATTTTGACCTGTGAAAGTGAGTTGTAATAGACTAACCTGGAACAAAAATGTGGCATATAGTTAAATCTTCACATAATTAAAAAAGGCAATTCACCAAGTGCTAGTCTGAATCAACACGGAACTTAGGAAAGCAAGTTAATAAAAAGGAAACTTCTTACAGGTTTATAGATGTCTATTTGGTGGTGCCAAGTAAATGTGTTTTTTTTTTTTATTAGTAGATTTATTAGTAGATCACTAGGAGAAAGGCTGACTGTATTTCTAGATGCGAGGAGTAGATGAAAGGGAGGGGGGTTGTATAATAAATTCAAGTGTATCATTAATGCTTTATTATTATTATTATTTATATTTTTATTTATTAGAGGGTTCAGCTGCTTAAACTTTGGACTAACAAACAGTTAGCTCCTTATATATGGGAAAGCCTCCTTTTGTCCATGAAAGAATAAAGTGTAAATTGCCTTAAAATTCCTTTGACATGGCCAATCATCAGTCCTGGACCAGGGAGGGCTAGAAAGTATAGCATTGCCATGGTATGAATGAAGAAGTCTAAGCTACCTTCAGCATGAGATTTACAGACCTATAGACACTCTCAGTGGAGAGTGAAGGATTCAAACCTCCCTAAATGGAGGCCTAGCCTTTGGCTTAGGGCCTAGAAGGCGAGGTCAGCGTGGTAGTCAGCAGCCTGTCTGCGCTCAGGTTGGTTGGTGACCCTCAAATATAGGTTCTCTTCCCAGGCAGTGATTTTGGAGCCAAATCTGAAAAGGTTCAAAGCCTCCTAAAATACAATTTGCATAGAATTTAGGAATTAACGTTCAGTAGAGCAGTCCAAAGAAATGAAGCAAACAGAACACTCATAGAGAAGACGTGGACACCCAAAGCTGTGCTGTTTGTTTGGCTTCGCTGTTCGTTTCTAAGTCCTCCCTGTTGGATTAACAGCATTTTCAGATCTGGTAATTTCCAAGGTGAGGTGGGAGCACAGCTATCAGGTGGCAGCACCAAGGTCCATTGCAGCCTGTGGTTTAAATCTTGCACCACAGGGTGCTTCCCAGGGACTGGCCCTCCCCTGTCCCAGAGAAATCAACTGCAGCTGGGGGTGACTCGCAGCACTGTATAGGTATTTTTGTGCCTTCGCTGTTTCAGTGGAGTCAAGGGGTGGCTAGGAAACATGGCATCAAGTACTGATTGGGTGAGGAAGGATGAGGGCCTACAGGTTAGGAGCTGGGCCACTCAAGCATCCCCTAATTTGTGGGGAAGAACCAGCTTGGAGTGGGCTTCAAGTGGCTTCAAGTCCATTTAGACAGAAGAGAGCTTGAACCCATCTTTGTTCCACTTCCTTCAAAAACACTCTCTACTGAAAAAGAGCAGTTTTTATTTATTTTGTACTTCAGAATTATTTCTTCTTTATTTTGGAATGGTAGTCAGCCCTTTAAAGAGACTGGGAAAGTTCTTATTTCAGCCAGATGCTGTTTGTTATTCAGTGAGCAGCCTGGCTGCAATACACACAGGTCCTTTTCCATCCCTCACAAATATTTTCTGCTAACATTATATGAAAGACATTATTTTGATGTGTTACTCTTCTGCTAGGTCTTGATGGGTGGCAAGAATAATGGCTTCAAATTTAAAAGGAATGGTAGTAAAATTCTGGTGGGACCTCCTCACCTAGAAACACTAGAAAGAATAACATTAAACTTTGTAGTGCTCAGGATGAGTCTGCATTAGCATTTTACCTCAAAACAGGCATGAAGTTTGGAAGTGAATTTCCCCTCCACTTACTGCATTCTGGTTTGCTTTGAAGAATGAGCTTGGAGCATTTGGTTCACTTCCTTTTTGAATGAAAGTGAACTCAAAGCTGTGCTCCCGGCCTGCACATGTCTGCCCCAACATTTAATGAATGCCAAGCCCACAGAATCAGGCTACAGCTAGTCCAAAGGAAAATCCCTGAAGCATATGTGTATCACGTTGGGTCCTCAGCATCAACTACTTCACCCTCTGGTTCTGCCACACTACTTATTAATGTGGTTGCACCCCCACAAACATGAATTTGACTAAACATATTTTATTATAGGGGAAAAGACTATAAACCATTTAAAAAAAAGATGGCACGATTCCTGAAACAAAGCTAATGAACAGAATTTTTCTTAATTGAGGCAAACGTGAGATTTTTGTAAACTATCCTGCTGACTAACAAAGCCCTAAGTTGTGTGATTTTGTGATCTGAGTTACTTTGTCTTTTGCTCCCTTGCCAACTCAATCAGCCACTCTGGTCCTCAGTCTACTGGTGTCTCTAGCTAAATACCTGGTAGCAGTGGTTTCTGTTAGTTCAGCTCTTCCATACAGTAATGGTTATCTCTTCTTTTATAAGATGGATCCTGAAGTTCTTCTCATACTTCATAGGCGATTATTAAAACAGGTTCTTTCACTTCCCAGCATATTGTAGACAGATCAAAGAACTATATTTCTGAAATAACTTCTATGCCTCGGTACTAGAAGCAGACGCTAAGGTGTGATTGATTGGCCCAGAAAAGCATACACTCATAATTCAGATTGTTCTCCACTTTCCCTCCTTTTCAATGGAAATAGCTTTTAAGCATAATGATAAAACACATTCAAGGACGTATTTCAGGTGCTCCCAGTGGAGCACTAGTTCTTTCCCGGTCTTGCAGCCCTCTTCCTGACAAAGGTCTGTGCAAGAGCATTTTGATTCTCTTCTGAGACTCTACCAATGTGTTTGCATAACATCCAGATCAAAGTTCTCATCAAGAACAACCTACAAACATGACAATAAACCCTAGATTATCGTGTAAAAGGTGAGTGGCATTTCCACGTATTCCACTGTCTTAAAATTTGTCCTGCTAACTTGCTAGGCTTAAAATCTCAAGTCCCTTTCAGGCTGTGCTAGCCAGTGGTTATGTGCATGCTCATCTGTCCCAAATATAAATGATTTGGGGATCCAGTATATAAGGCTAGGTTCCTTCTAAGAGTGCAAAGAATTGTCTGTTACATTTAGTTGGTGGTTCACTCAGACTTTGATCATCCAGTTTTGGGTATCGGTCAACATGCTAAGATAACTGGGAGGATAACTGCCTCCCAAGGAGATCGTTTGGGTTCTGTAACAAGTAATTTAGTTACTGCCTTTTGAAACACGATTTCCTTTAGTCTGGCTGGTTTTGGTGTCCCAGCAGGCTGGCTATTGTAAGCACTCCTCTCAGGTATCTAATTCTCTATACATTTACTGTATGTAATTTAAGGACCTTATCCTGCATTGTCATTTTTAGCACACGAGCACTGATCTGGCTGGCTCTCAATGCCTTCTGAGGTTAGGTATTTTTTATCAGGCTGAGATGCTGTCAGTGTCTTTTATGTTGAGCAATGTAATTCAAATCTGGAAAACAGCAGAATGTGATGCACCTTGAAGAAACCTATTACATGACTTTGGGTGGAGTCCTGGAATTTGACAACTACATGGATTTGTTCCAAACAATTAAATGAATCTTTCTTCAGAGCATATGGTGCAGAGAACATGTCATGTTTGAGAAATATGGTTGGCTTCTAATCTTGATTTTTAATTTTGTGAAAGAACAATAATTTGGCACAACATTTTTTTTTCTTCCTGTTAAGTACAAATGTGTTTTCTTCAAAGATGGAAAAAAAATATCTTAGGAAAATCCAGTTGTCCCTTACATATGTCATAGATATTACTTTTTGTCTCAGTTCTTTTGAGCTACAATTTGGAATTAATGTGGTTGTTTTTATTTCCTATTGATACTAAAAGTGTGTGGTAGAAATTAAAAATCCAGAGACTCAGCTGTTCAAGATCTATCAGTTGGTCTATATAAAGGGTCTGACTGGTATAATTGTTACTAAAAAGGTGATGCTGTAGAGAAAGGATTCATTCTTTGATGCACCAGAAATTCAGCAATGTATCCTACTTCCTTGTCTGAGTTCAGTGCTGATATTTAATAGTCCCAGCTGTGTGGCAGAGAGGTAGGATGCTCTTTGGGCTGGACAGAGAGCAGCAGTCTAGCTCCATTCAGGCTTCTGGAAACATCCTGAGGAGATCCTAGAGCCAGCTGTATCGGGGAGACCTGCCACCAATTTCAGCAGTGCCCCTCTGTGTGCTGAGCCGCAAGCAGTGGCATTATCCTCGATGAGCGGTCAGAGGGAGCAGGACCTCCGTGTGCTACTGTATGCTGTTCCCGACCCACTGCCCCATTTGGGGAGCCAGGCCAGGCCAGGTGAAGAGCAGAAGGCGCCTGCCCGCCTGGCACCAAGTCTGCCTGCAGCCTGGCCAGGCTGCTCAGCTCTGCCGGGCACTGCGCCACAGAACCGCCGAGCCAGGGCTTTTCTCTAAGGGACTAAGGGGATTAGATTTTTAAGGGGAAATTTAAGAGGATTGCAGATTTAAGAGATGGCCAAAGGGGCACATTTATAGCTTTTTAATTAAAAGATATTTTGGCTTGAAGGCCAGAAGGATTAAGGAATCGGTAAAACCAAGTTAAATGTCAAATGCAGGGTTAAACCACAAATTAGGCACATTTCTAATGGATCTTTAGCTTCTAACTTTTTTTTTTTTTTTTCTTCTGAGATTAAACAATCCGTAAAGCTTATTAAGGTCATTTCCTATCAATCTTCCTCTTTTACCACTCCTGTGCTCTTGCCCGTATTTATGGCAATACAAATACCTTTAAATCCAACATAAGAATTTAGATGGCTGGTAGAATAAAAAGGAAGACCTTTAACAGGCTGTGTCATGCTCACATTTTTGAAGAAAAAGCTTATATTTTATGAGAGCGATAACTGAATCTACATTTGCCAAGCATGCTACATTTGAATATTTAAATGGCACAGTCTTTTCTTTATTCCATTTTTTCTCCTTACTTTAAATGTTCTGTAGTATATGAAAGTCAAAGTGTTGATCAGATTATGCAAGAGAAATTCTCATAGGCCTAATGCAAAATTTTCTCCATAAGCCTCTTGTCACTATACTATTGAGTCATGTAACGTTATTTTGTTGAAGTGAAAGTGAAGGTGTTAAGTCAAAAAAAGTAATTTTAAGTTTTTAATTATTCTACAAGTTATGCCCTACAACACATTTTCTAAAAATTGTACCTTTTGTTCAGCACTGAACTGCATGAATTACTTATAAGTACAGCAGATCAATATCTCAGAATGTCTTACAAATAATAATTTAATTCAGCTGGGATTTTTTCTGTTGTTGCTCTTCACTCACCAACATTTTATTCTTGCAGCGTTAATAGCAAAAGTCTGCTTGTAAAAGGAAAGGTCTCTTACCAAATGAATCTGTGAGTTCAAGGGCAAAGCTAATAGTGGTGTGATGTTATTACCACACAGCTGTTTCCTAACACAGCAACCAGAACTGTCTTGAGTTGTATTGTGGTGTCTGATGAGTCACTGGAGACGTCACCTTACTTCAGTTGCATTGGTCCTCAACTGCATGACCATCAAAACTGTAGTGTATGTACCATTTCCACACAGCAGCCATTCAAAATAGAGCTGCTCTTGAGCTCAGTGCTGATGAAACCAGTAATATGACTCTACCAACCAGAGAAGTGTCTAACACATTACGGGAAGGTGGACTATTGGATATAGGTTTGACCTTAGACATTTTTAGTATTACAAAATGGTGAAGAGACTTCTGGTCTATATGATGAAGATACTGACAGCCATGTCAGGCCCTCAACCGTACACACTCCCATGAGCTGTTCTGAATGCTGACTTACTAGCTGTGTGATCTGACTGAAAATGAAAGACTGTTTTCAATACCCAATACCTCTTCGTTTATTATCTTATTTATTACAGTCTAATTTTGTCTTTGGAATGAAGGCCACTGAAAAACTAATGAAAAATCATTTAAAATAATATTTAGCAGCTGCAGCTTCTTGATGCCTTCAAAATATGAAGAGGGATACATGAGTATTACTGAAAATGAATATTTCACATATAGCATTCACAAAATTGTATAGGAAAAGTGTTTTATGTATGTCATAGGTCAGTATCTGCTTGTGGTTTCAGTAAACTATATCGTGTTAAAGTAAGTTTGTTAGGCTATGCTCAGTCAGAAGCATCTGTAAAATTCTGTGTTTTGAGTATCTTTGAAAGCAGCAGCACAAGGTTAAAAGGAAAAACACCTGGGGGTGGAAGATGTAAAACACTGGTTTGGCAGTCACAAAATCCTCTGTTTTTCTCAAGTCCAAACACAAGATAGCATTGCATGCTTCCTTGATTTTCCACCAAGGGATTTCTCTTAGGACATTGCCATACCTTTAGCAGTCTGTTGTCTGCTTGCATATTGTTTGATCCAGTGCTTAGTTCAGCTCCCTGGAACTGCCTTTAATCCGTGCAACCCCACCATTTGCTGCATGACAGAGGGTCAGTCACCCAGAGCTGAATGTGGCTCTGCTTGCTCACTTCCAACATTGCTCATATATCCAGGGCAATGCTAGGATTTACCCTGCTGTAATAAACAGCAGCTTTTGACCCTCTCTCTCCACACACCTCAGTTTGTGAAATTCTTTTACCAAATCCCAAAGCAAAAACGGTGTCAGACCCCTTTATTTTTGAGGTCCTTTGACCTCACTGAATGAAAAAAAAAAATCTAAAAATATGTTCATTCACTCTGATGTTTTTAATAGATGGTGCAGTCAGGCTTGCTGTGTTTTGCTTTCTGTTTTAACACAGCATTAGTTCAGATTTCTGTTTACTGCTAACAATAAAAGTTTCTGGCATTTCAGATGCAGGTACTCCTGCTGTTTTGGTATTAGTACTTTCTGTGTGTAGGGTAATGACAGAGTTGAACTGAAATGGCATTGAATTGTTTAAGAACTGTTTTTCTGCTGTTATTCACAGAAATCCCAGCATTGCTGTCTCAGAGGAGGGGGCTCCTTAACTTCTGAAACTCGGTGGCCAAGCACGCCAAGCTGCCTGCTCTGGGGCTCTCTGTCCCCTGCAACATATGGAGCACAGGCCTCCAGCACGACGTTTTCTGAACGTGGATTTTGTACATTTATGATCTCTTCCCTAGCTTGTGAATTGGCACTTCCATGCTTTCCAAAAGAATCTCATTACAAGGTGCTGGTCCAGTCACTTGTTTCCCAAAGTGTACTTCTTAAGAAAAAAGATAACAGCAAAGACTTCCTTGCCTGCCAAATGGTTTGTCTTGCTCTCCTACGCAACAGGAATTTAGAAGGCCTGAATCTTGCCCTGACTTGGATTTGCAGTTACACAGGTATAAGTCACTAATTTAATTAGAGTTGCTTTAGAGTTATGTTGGTATAGCTGTGTGGTGGGAAATTGAACTTTGCATATTTTTGCTTGATTAAAAGTGTGCAGTTCAGAGTGCTTCTCATTTCTTCCAGGAGGCTTTTCTCTGTTAGCTTCTGCTATGCTTTTCAAAGAATCATTACTGCCAATATGTGGGAGGATAATTTCGTATTGATTCCTGATAACAATTTTTCACTTTACTTTATATTTTCTTGTGTGTTGTGTTTATATATATATATGACATTGTATACAAGTCATAGTATGCTCCTCCTTTATCTAGTAATTTTGTCCTGTATTGATAGCTATTACTTTTGTATTGATCTGTAACATGCTGACTTAATACCAATAACATCAGTCTATAAAACAGTCAAGTAGAGCAACCTAAACCACATAAAACCACCTGATTAACATTTTTTACAGCACTCCCTTCTGAAATAAACAGACTGTAGTGGTTTTTAACATCTGGTCCCCAACAATTCTTGCAGGGGTGATAACTTTTTTTTCCCTCTTTGCAAATGCTGGACACTTTTTCATCAACTTTTTCATCAAGGCACAGCTGTTGCTGCAGAACACCACGTACTCATATCTGAAATATGGCTGTTGCTCACTTCTGCTTATTTCTATATGACATCATTTTTGCATTGGATACGATTCAAAACGACAAATGTCTTCCATGTGCTTTGAAAAGGAGTCTCATCACCACTTAGAAAACAGCCTTTTTTCATACTTACATAATACCTGCAAAAATATGCTTCAGTCCTATGCCTCTATAACAGAAGTCTGGAGCAATTTCTCTTCTCATAAGGAAGGACAATAGCTTCCTACAGATTCCCTCTGTAGGAACTTATACTTTCAGTCATTATTGTGTTGTCTTGTACACAAAGTCTTCTAAGGATAGCAGCATTCATTTAGATTGGTCAAAAGTGTGGCCCATAACAATTCCTAAAAAAATATTTTTTTTAAAAATACCCCAAGTACCTTGTCTTTTTAGAGTATGAGCTACGCTTTACTTTCAGCTAGCAATAAGAATCTTTGTGTGTCAAAAATATACTACAAAATCTTGATCCAAAAGAACAACTTTTTTTGTGTGTGTTTGAAAACAATAGTTGTCACCATTTAACATTGCCTCTAGTATAAGGTTTCAATAACTCTTTGATAGGTAATTGCAGTTTTTGAAGCGTGAATGGTTTTCATGTTTGTAAGAGTAACTAATTTTACTTTTATTTTTAAACTGAACAGTAGAGAATGCTATATATAGTTCATTTATCTGAGTGGCGGATGCCCGTTGCCTGCTAGTTTCCTCATCTTTTGAAATGATCATTTATGAAAAGCTGAGTCTTGTTACGTTGTGTTTCTGTGGCATAGACAAATAGGAACTTTGGTACTTCTGATTTGGCATGTGCAAACGCAGCAATATCCTGAACTGTGCACTGAGTTGGCATTAGATGAAAAGTATGTACAGGCTGATTCATTTTTCTCAGATGCGCGAGATTGCAGTTTAGGTGGCAAATTCTGTTGTACCCATTAATTTTCAGCATAGGGCAACATTTTTCCCCATCCCTTTTCTTCTCTCCATTTCCCACAGGTTACCTTTAAGTAAAATATAGAGATTTGTTCAGCATGGGCAAAATTTATATGCATAGATAAGGGATATTTGGAAGAGGGTCCCATTCATTCTGTGACCATTTCTGCCCTGATTTTCTCAGGTTATCAGAGGATTTAATTTTATAAATAAATATTTTAATAGTAAAGATCATCTGAGAACTTGTACTATATTTGAAAACAGGGGTAAAAGGCAACATTGAGTAATATCTTAGTTTAAATTTGGAGTTAGATACTCTTCTTTAAATGTAAATAATGTAAATAATTACCTAAATTTGAGAAAGAAGATCTAAATTTCAGAACATCTATTATTTTCCTATGAGAAATGTTCCCATTTTTCTATTATTTATTCTCTGTGAGAAATGAGTACCCTTTTGTAACAGCCTTTACTTCCCAAACCAACAAGAATATACCAAACAAAAGTGGCAAAAAATCAAGTAAGATTTTCAAGCCAAACTCTGTGTTCCAGAAGTTTCTTCCTGTAATAGTCAACTTATTGCAATAGTCAGTAGGTTGTTCGTCAGATATTGGATGCCTCTGTGATATAATATCTATTTAACGGACACATAAAGGTCCTTGGCATTTTTGCCTTAGGCATTGGAATGACTGTTTTAGCCATAGTCTGTGGTGGATTCTCTTTTTATGGCAGACAGAACCTGTATGCCTTGGAAGACACTGAGGCATTCGTACTGTTTTTTATCTCATTTTTAAGATGGTGCTTTTTAGTGAAAATGGACTAAATCCTGCTTCTTTCCCCCAGCACGTTTTTGAATATCTAAATTCTCTCCATATCCCATTACAGGAGGAGGAGGAGGTCGGGACCTTTTCGAGGAAACCTCCCCAGTATTTGAATTCCAACGGGCTTTCCCATTATTAGAACCTTTTTCACTCTTTTTATAGTGTAGTTAAAAGTTAATCAAGCTATAACATCCAAAATTTAGTTATTCTACCAGCCTAGAATCTCAGTGTATTCATGCCTAACCTATTGCTATCTTTCAGCAGAAAACCTTAAAGTATGTTGGTAAATATTAATTAAACTGCAGAACATCCCACATATTTTTTTTTCTATTTTGCAGAAGAGAAAACCTGCTATCGTTAAAATTTGCACGATAAATTCAAGTAAAAATGCTTACATGCAAAATGCTAACTACCTTAGCTGGTATTCTTCTATTGGAGGAGTTTTTAATAATGTATCTGTAAATATTCTGGGGAGAGCCAAGGGAACACTGACCACGATGAAAATACTTCAAAATAATATTTGATAGAGTTTATGGTATTTATCTGTTTATGTTTTGCTTTTGTATGTCAATATTCATCTATCCTATTTTTCTGGCAATTCTTATTATTTTTCATAGATTCCCAAGACGCACAACACTCCATTTATTTCTTATACTACTGACCATGATTAATGACCAACCACAGTGTGAATACCTCATTTTTAATGATCATGATTAATTGTAGCCCATCATGGCAATTTAATATGCTTATCATGCAAGATCTAAGTCAAAAAACTTAAATTATATCATAATTAGGAGGCATATCTTAACTGTGAAACACAAGAATAGTTTGCCATTATAAAACTTGTGGCTCCATGCTTTCACAAAAAGATTGCAGCACATCAACCTAGATGGTCTTTTCTGTTCTTATGGGAGTATAGATCATGAACTTTTCCATATTGCATCTCATACTGCAGGAGGATCTTTTTACATTTCAAACTCTTTGATTGCAGTTTTCTCCTGAACCTAATTTATGATTGATGGAGATAAGGAGAACTTATGAAACAGGGAAGATAAAAGAGCCTGTAAGGTAGGAAGAAGAAACTTTAGGTTCCTCATATAATCTCTAGATTATGAGACACACATCCCTGTGACACTACTGCTTATATAGAGTATAGTGGTACACTCCCCAGTGCCCAGCATGTCCCAGCTCTGTATCACCCTGAGAACTGATGACAGATATCATTTTTTTTTTTTCCCTGTGACTGTTTTTACACATAGGAGATCTGTGGGCATGTTGTTGGAGAGGAGCTGCAGCACTTTCTAACACAGGCTCTGACATGGGTGACTGAGATACCTAGCATCACCTATCAAGGACTCTAAACTTAGTCTCTGTGGATGTCACATTCAGTATGACATTGTTTTTCGTGCTTAGTTTCTTCCTACCGTGATGTCTTCCCTCATGCTACCGTTTTTTATCATTGTCTGGGTGACAGTAGAAGCTGAGAGCACAGCACCATCAGTCCCAATCTAGTATCACCTGTGGCTACACTTGGGGTATAAAGAACGATTAGCAGTACCTTTGTAGTTTATAACTTGATTTTGATTATTTAAGAACACACCAAAGGAGCACAGTAATGAAGACAGTAATTCATCTTTTTAATGGTTTTTGTTGTTGTTTCGTTTGTTTGTTTTATTTGCTGCTATAGTATTTATGGTTTCTCTAAATGCACTTGTCAAATCATCTCTGAGTTAGCATCACTTGGCAAAATGATATTTTGGAATGGCCAGTGTGTATGTACTTCATATAAAATAACTTCATGCTCTATAATGTCTCAACAGAAGCATGATCAGTGATCAGCAAAATGGAAATTAACTCATTCCTTTCTTATAAAGAAATATAATAAATTCATGGGAGATATTTTAAATTTAGTATTAATTTTATCATCAGAAGTCATTTGACAGCAGTTCTTTAAGACTGGTCTCTTGCTGTTGCTGCTTGTGCCTGGATCAAGAAAGGAAAAATTGTATACTCCTTCATTACAGAACATCACAGAGGTGGATTCTATGCAGTGTGGATGGGAAGAAGCTGTAGACAGAAGCTGTAGACCTCTCTGCTGTCACTGCCGAAACAGAGCTTTATCAGCATAAGATTTTCTTGATTCAGTAGACTAGGAACACTTGATTCCTAAGAAGGAGATGATAGAAATTGCAAAAAGCTTCTAAAAAGCCTCTCAGTAAAAGTGGGAGTTGGCAGAATATCTTAAAAGGGGGACAATTCAATCAAGGAAAAAACATGATTTAGAAAATAATATTTTAAATGTAAAAAATGGCTTTGCCAATAGAGATAACAACATCATCTTATGCGTTGAGATGCTGAGAGCTCAATAGCCATTTCAGATATATAAGTTTTTTTAAGACTAATTTATAAGGTTGTTTTTAAAATATTCAATTTCAATGCCATCAATGTTGTCTTAATGTTTTGTAATCATAATGTTGAATTTGCACTGCTCTCAGAACTTTAATTACAAAACTAAATTGTACTAATATCCATTAGGTACCTCCTAATTGAAGCTACATCATATGTCTGATGTGGCAGTACTAATTGGTATAATTAAATTCTAATATGCATCAGTAGACTATTAAAATGAGAGTTAAGAGCAGAGGAAGTCGTTTTGTGAAACTTCTCATATCTAAAGTATTCTTACAATGAGAAAGAATGCTGGCTGTACTTCTCACCAGTTTTAGTTTAAGCACCATGCACAAAATGAACCACTGTTTCACTGACCAATGTTCACTTTTCTTGAAGCATTATATGAACATATTCACTAATAATTTATATAACGCTCTTGTTATTTATTGCATTTCCTTATGTTTAGTAGCCTATGATGTTTGTTATGAGTCTTAAACTATGAAAGATTTGCCCACTTTGTTTTGTCTTTAAGTAACTGCCAAGTTGCTATACTGGAGTACGTGTCTCTTCTTTTCCTGTGTTGACTGAAATGGATCTTTTCATAATAATTCACCTCATTTCTGAGGTATGTCACCTTTAATTACTGCAGTTTAGAAATCAGAATAGCCAGGACTCAGAGCCACATATGAAGATCTTCAGAAACATTAAATGTGAATATTTTGTATGTATCTCAAAGGCCAGCTGACCAGGCTTCAGTCTTGTGATTTTACAAGCAGGAAATATCACTGTTCAGAGAAACCTCTCTGTTTCTTTCAGAGATAAAGCTGGGAGTTCAGGTGCATGATAAGGTACCAACACCAGTGCCAGCAACCCCCCTGCCCTCCTCCTGAAGGGGAATTCAGACTTTTCTAGCAGTCAAAATCCATGGGAATTCCTAAGGTCTAGCTCCACAAATGGGAGTCCCATTGAATTCCTCAAGAATATAGTTAATATGCTACTTCATGGTATATACTTTTATAAACAAAAATACCATATCAACACGCCTACAAGAAATGTATGTAGTAATCACTGGCCTTACGAAAATTAAATTAAATATACTGCTTAGTCTGGTACTTCAGATAGTAAGCACTGTGGTAATCAAGGTATAATGTGCAATCTGCATGCTTGCTAAACTTGCTGTCAGAAGGAAACTATTCAGTCTTGCAGATGGGTAGGTTCCTTAGCCAGATACAGCAGACATCTATTCTCTCCTCCTTAAGATAAGCCTCATTCTTCTCTTAATACAGTAATCAGATGTTCAGTGCCAGTTAAGCAACCTTTTTCTTTTTTTTTTTTCCTTTGATGCAGTTTCACCTATTACTTTTAAAAATGACATAGGATGCTAGTACATCTTTTTCACTTTGGAACCGTTTTTGAAAACAAAGTTTTGTTTGTTTGTTTGTTTGTTTTTAATACCAATCTTTGGTATTACTTGTAGCAAGGGTACATCATTATTTAACACCATACAGTATTTCTTTTTAACTAATCCTTGAATTTCATAGTTACAACTATAACTTTACAAACTAAATTTTATTTTGTGAATCAGTCTTTTAAAGGCTGTCTTGTAGATCTAGAGAACTTTACTGATTTTATCTCTTTCAATACAGTATGATTTTCCACAAAATTTAATTTATAGCTGACAACTTGAAATTTATTCAGGAGGGCCTTAAAATATCCACTAAGCTGAACTTACATGGTATCTGGAAGGATAAGGGTTTTCAGCTTTGAATGAGAAACAAGAATTGATTAGCTTTCAGGATTTTAAATGAAGCAACATGCAGCAGGAATGCCCAATCAATGAATTGTTTAATCAGCTGGAGAAGGAGTGATGAATACCAGCAATTCTGTCACCAGCTTTCATCATTATTAGTACTTTTTTTTTTTTTTTTTAAGCATGGTAGTTTTGTTTGTTTGTTTGTTTTGTTTTTTAATATTTTTCTTGACCATGGCATCTTTCTAGATGAGTTCTTGCTTTGTTTGATAGTGAAATCAGAAGGAATAGCATATTAATGATAAATAATGGAAGAAAAATTTTGGATGTTAATGTCTGAAAAATTATTTTTTCCTCTCCTGCTGTTATTATGCTGTTTCTATTTTCCTCTTTTACACTGACTGTCATTTAAAAGTGTTATTTTTTCTTTTATTTGCAATTCTCTTTCACTTTTATTTGTTTTCTCCTTTTTATTTTCTATTTTTAAAAGTTTACTTTTTTTTTTCTTTTTCAATAAAGATGAACTGGGAAAAAAAAACATTTTTTTCCTAGCATATGAAATCAGAATTGGTGGCCAGAAGGATGGCAATGATGTCTTGTTCAGTAATATGGAAAATAATGCACAGACAGAATTATTACAATAATGGCAGATTTCATAATCAAAATGCCAGAAACTGGAAAATTGTAGTGCCTGTTGAAAATTAGGGAATCTACAATATTATTTGCTGATGGTTTTTCAATAGCCTATAAAATCTGTCATGCATCCTGTAACCACATTTGACATTCATAAAACTTTTTTGCCTCTATCTGCATCAGGATTGCTTTTTCAGAATTGTTATTGATATTTTAATGAAAATGCAGATTGAAAATCCCAATTGAGATTCCAGGTCCAAATTAAATGCAAACTGGAAAATATAAAAGTAAATTTGGTATGATTAATGAACAAAAGGCTCTAACCCATTTTCCACTTTCATTTGCTGGTTACTGTAGCTAATAACATCAGGCCATTAAGTTAAGACTTTGTGATTTCTGACATTATTTTTCAGAAGTACTCTATATTTTAAACATTATGAATATGCTAGTGTAAGTGAGAATTCTATATCTTTAATGGCAATGCAGTGTTATAACCAGATGTATTAAACCCTAGCCTCAGTTGCTGTCATAATAGAAGAATTCCTGTTTCAGCTCAATAGCTGTCTACTTGTCTTTATTGGCCTTTTCTCTGCTTTAATATAAGTGAAACTGTTCAGGAGTGTTCAGGAACATCTATGAGCAGGGCATTCTGATATATCATGTGTGGCTTTGTTAAATAACATCAGAAATTCTATAAACCTGTTGACTGCAGCAGGAAGTAAAAAGTCAAAAAGTAAATGAACTCTAAACTAACCCACAGCTTCTGTATGCCTGTTAATAAATTTAGTTTCTTTAGCTATATCTTAGTAAACTAAGATGTATTTTGCCTAATTAACGTATATTATGATTTGGCTACATTTTCATATTTTCAAAATTGCAACCATCCTTATTTGAACATTGATCACAAGAAGGGATGTTCAAAGAGCTGGACCAACTGTTTCAAACCTTCTCAAATTTGAAACTCCCTGATCTGGATCATTTGTTAGATGCTTATGGTCAGCATATAGATAAAGAGTGAAAAAAACTATGTGGGATGAACAGCAGAACTGTTTGGTTTGGTGGTTCACAGCTCACAGCACAGTTACTGCAGTAAATTCTGTGATTCTGTGACTGGGAATATGGAGGACAGTTGCAGGAGAATCAGGCTGATTCTTTCCTAAGAGCAACTGAAGATATTCTGTGTGGAAAATATTGTAGAGTTCACTGAAGTCATCCAGAAAAGTTGGGAGGGGGGGAGGTGGCAACTGTAGATCCTGCAGCATGATTGCATACTGCTGAATGACAGCCAAGCAGACCCAGTGCCAAAACTGTTGGAAGATGGGTAGAAAGGAATAGATTTCTAGAGATGTAGAGAAACTTGTGTAGAGTTTGCTGAGTTCAGAATACCTCTGAAAATTAGTAGAGCAGAAAGCAAGTCGTACTTTACAAGGAAATCATTGGTATGGGAGATATATGTATTTTTTTTCATCTCTCTTTAGTTATCTCCTGTCTACCAGATTTGAGTAATCTGTGTTTAAGAGCCTGTATTGGTCTGGTTTCTATATGCTTTCTGTAATTCAAAAACAACAACAAACCTGTGTTAAAATTTTGAAGCCGTCTTTTTTGGGGGCACATCTCTTTCCAAAAGACATTCCATCTCAACGCTTCTGTTAACTCAGGATCCCAATATAGTAAATTCTGAAGAATTTGCAGACTAATAGTAACTGCCCAGAAAATACATTGATTATCAAATATACCTTGCCTGAGGTCTTCCTTGTAAAAATAAATTCAAAAAGCACTCACAATCCTGTAAATATGAGCTGTAAAGTGCTGTAATCTTACTATTAGCAGATTACTGAAAACAGTTCCAAAAAGTAATTAGGCAAGTTAACTAATAGATAATTTAAACATCAGATAAAAACAACCCCTCTTCTCATTGGATTCCTTATTCAGTCTTAAATTGTGAATGTTGAATTTAGGTCTATGACAGCCAGCTACATTTAATATTTAGTTAGTCCTGGTAGGCGCTAAAAAGCTGCCCACTCCATTTTAATTCAGATTAATAGGACATGAGCACTCACAGACTGCCCTGGAGTTCTCAAATGTTAGATGCTAGAAGGAAGTGAAACAAAACTTTTTATGTTCAAGAATGTGGATGGATCACATCACTTTCAAATATTCATGAATGAGCTATGTTTGGTTAATTCCAAAGGCATAAAAATAAGTGGTTTTATTCATCTTTTCATCATTTCACATTATAATCTCATTATGTGGAAGCCAATTGCTTTTATGTCTTTTTTTTTTTTTTAAGTTATTTTATTGCAGGAGGAGTTCTAAGGCCTCTGCAAGTGGCTGTGCTGCTGTTAAATTTAATGGGCTCCAGCTGTGCAAGGGTATTGTCGGGAAAAAAACAAAGAACAGAAACCCTGGAAGAATAAACAGGAAAACAGGATACTTTTTATGGGTTATTTGTTTATTGGAAGGATGTATCACTGAAGTGATAGATATGTGGGTTTTTGTTGTTGTTTTTAACAAGCGCTAAAAGCATACATAATTACATATGCATGTAGTGTATTGTTAAACTGCAACAGATAGAATAAGTGATAAGATTAAGGATCTATGGTGGAGTGACATTTAACTATTGAATATCCTTTCAGACATTCTTTGTCTTAAAGGGAATTGAGAATTACATTTTCCTACTCATTAGACAACTTGCATTCACAAGTTGGCTCAAAACGGAAAGCCCTTTGGCCCCTCTTTGTAGAGCTACAATCTCGTCCAACACCCATACTGTCACGGCCTTTTACTTGCTTCGTTGTATGCACAGAGCTGCATCATTGGCTGCACCATATCAGAACCTCTGGCTACATAAAAGGTAGATGCTAACTTCTGCCTCCTGTAGCTCCTTATGCCTCCACATCTCCTTGTCTGAGGTAGGTTAGGAATTGCAGCCCAGGATAATATTGGCCTTCTTGGCCACAAGGGCACATTGCTGACTCATGGTCAGCCTTGCTGTCCACCAGGACTCCCAGGTCCCTCTCTGCAGAGCTGCTCTCCAGCAGGTCAACCTGCTGCAAAGGATTTCCTCCTAACGCTTAGTCTATCCTCTTTTAATTTAAGACCATTCTCCCTTGTCCTATGCCTTCGTACGGGTAAGAGGTATAAATTGTATAAAACAGGCCTGATTTATAGCCCAAACAATCCTTCTTTCATCTGAGAAACTTCCTGTGCAGCTCTGTGGAGAGCAGCCCATTCTGGAGCAGTCCGTTCCTGAAGCACTGCACTCTGTGGTACAGCTCCTGGGCTGGCAGTTCTCAGGCCGGCAGGCATTTTCTTCTGCCACAGCTTCAGGAGACTTTTTCTGTCAGCCTTTTTCCCGTTATAGCATGGTCACATTTATGGCTCCTCCCATGACCCACTTACCCAATCCCATGATAATTTCCCATCCCCCAAATGACTTCCATTTGGGTTGCTTTTTAAGGTTTATTTATTTTTCTTAAATGCCGGGCCTGGCCTGGCGGCCTGCATGGTCACTAGCCGCCGGCTCTTCCTGCTGTGCCCTGTGCAGCCCTGATGTGTCTGAGGTGTTGGCATTCAGTGGGGACCAGGGCCGTCTGTGCCCGTCCTGCTCCCAGTGCCATGAGAAGCTTCGGACAAGCTGTCGTGACATGGAGGGGCTGTGCTCCCTGCGCCTGGGCGAGACACTGCGGGACCTGTAACTGGAGGGGCTGCACCGCCGCCGCTGATGTTGCCGCCACCCTGGCCCCACATTGCGTTGGGCCCTTCCCCGAGGCTGGCGGGTCGAGGCGTTGCGTGGAGCGGGCGGCAGCAGCCTCACGATTGCGATAATGGGCCGCCAGCAGAGCGGGCAGGTGGCTCGGTGGGCGGCTCAGGGCTGGATGCACTCCCTGCAGAAGGAGTGCCCGCAAGGGTCCAGCCGAGCTGCGTCAGCCAGCGGGTCCAGACAGATGGTGCATGTTTCTTCTCTGGGGTCCTCCACTGGCAGCTCCTGGCATGGCTGGCTCATTGTGCCTGCAGCTGCTCTGGCGTGGAGGTGATTGTCGTCTACAGGGCACTGCTCTGATGTCAAGTGGGTATCAAGCGCCTCTGGTCTTCAGCACCTCCCTCGCGGATCAACGGCAGTACCTCAAAGACTCACATCCTACCAGGAGCACCTCAACGCCTTGCGCCCCACCAGAAGGACCTGGATACCTTGCCTGAAACCAGAGGGATCTCAACATCTCACATGCCCCCAGAAGGACATTGACGTCTTGTGTTCCAACTGAAGGACACAGATGCCTCACCTGCCACCCAGAAAGACCTCACGTCTCTCGTGCCACAGGAAGGTCCTTGACGTCTTGTGTTCCACAAGGAGGACCTCAACGTCATGCCTTCCACTAGCAACACCTCCAACTCTCATGTTCCAGCAGTAGGATCTCGACCTCTCAAGTGCCACCAGCTGGACTCGACGCAGACTGGATGCTCGGGGCATTTATGACCAGCTGCCTTTTTTGATGCCATAGGGTGACAGTGACTCTCTGGTGACAAGGCTCTTGGGGTGCCCCTGATGGCAGCACTTAGGGAATTAACATGACTGTTGTGAGAAAATGCTGACATGAAATGGCTGCTCCACACTGACAGGAGCAATGTCTGCCAGGCTGGGGTCCAGGCCGGGAGCTTAGCCTTCAGCCTGGGAACTGCACCTGGGAGCCAGGGATGTCCTTGATGTGCAGCTGGATACCTGAGCACCAGAGACACCCTGAAGAGACCATTGAGGAGGACACAGCAAGAAACTGAGGAATAACTTATCACTAGGGAAGGTGAAAAAGAGCCTGGGCACGAGGAATTTGGCCCAAGAAAGTGGGAACATGAGAAATTAAGAGTTGTTTAAAGAATATCAGGAACATCATCAGTTATTGGCTGTCCAATGAGGATGGTAGAAATGAACAGCATCTCTTGGTTACCTGAAGTGGTGGTGTCATCATAGAATCATCAGAGAACCGCAAAATCACAGAATGGGCAGGGCTGGAAGGGACCTCTGAAGATCATCTAGTCCAACCCCCCTGCTAAGCAGGATCATTGTGCAGGATGGCATCCAGGCAGGTTTTGAATATCTCCAGAGAAGAAGACTCCACAACATCTCTGGGCAACCTGTCCCAGTGCTCTGTCACCCTCACAGTAAAGAAGTGCCCTCTCATATCCAGCCAGAGCCTCCTGTGCTTCAGTTTGTGCCCATTGCCTCTTGTCCTGTCACTGGGCACAACTGAAAAGAGACTGACTCCATCCCCTCGACACCTTTCCTTCAGAAATTTATATACATTTTGGGGACGAGACACTGGAGAGTTTTGGTTGATAGCAAGCTGAATATGAGCTAGCAGTGTGCTCTGGCAGCCAGGAGGGCCAACCGTATCCTGGGGTACATCAAGCACAGCACTGTTAGTTGGTTGAGATGAGTGATTGTCCCACTCTACTCTGCGCTGGTGCAGCCTCACCTTGAGTACTGTGTGCAGTTCTGGGCACCACAGTACAAAAAGACGTGAAACTATTGGAGAGTGTCCAGAGGAGGGCTACAGGGGTGGTGAAGGACCTAGAGGGCAAGACGTGTGAGGAGCAGCTGAGATCACTTGGTCTGTTCAGCCTATAGAGGAGGAGGCTGAGGGGAGACATCATTGCAGTCTACAGCTTCCTCACGTGGGGAAGTGGAGGGGCAGGCACTGATCTATTCTCTCTGGTGACCAGCAACAGGACCCAAGAAGTCAAGAAGTGAATGGAGTCAGGCTGCAACAGGGGAGGTTCAGGCTGGATGTCAGGAAAGGGTTCATCACCGAGAGGGTGGTCACGCACTGGAACAGGCTCCCCAGAGATGTGGTCATGGCACCAAGCCTGTCAGAGTGTAAGACGTGTTTGGACTATGCTCTCAGTCATATGGTCTGAATTTTGGGGTGGAGCCAGGATTTGGACTTGATGATCCTTGTGGGTCCCTTTGAACTCGGGATATTTTGTTCTATGATTCTATGTAGTTACTGTAGTTTCTTATTTCCCCCTTTCCTGCTCCGTTCTCTATGACCTGCCAGTCTGTTGTGTCATATTTTCCAGCAGTGTTTTGGTGGGGTAGATGTTTTAGATAACTGTGCCAACAAGTGGTCCAAAAGTAGGTGATCACAATGACTGATTCCTGGCACCTTGTTCTTGCTGAGGGGCTGCTGTTGTCTGCTGATAACATCTGCCATGGATAAGATATTTGTGACATTCAAGTGTGTTTGTCATGCTCATGTTCCAGCCTGAGTCCTCATCCTCACTTACATTATTAGGAATAGTTGGATCAACCCAGTGTAGATTATGAAAAAGAAAAGTGCGGTTAAAATAGTGTGTGTCTACTGGTAGAAGAAAGTGAGATTTGAAATTTGTGTTACATACTGATGTGCTTAAATTCACATACTAAAAATCGAATGCTTTTGAAGATACTGATTGCAAATCTGAAAAATCATATCGTTTCTACTTTTTAATAATAACCCCAAATGTAAGCTATTTCCTACTGCCTTCTCTCTGAACTTGATTCTTTTCTTCTATCTTACTGATTGAATAAGTTGATCTGGCACAAACTGAATATGAATGAGAGAATGGTGGCCTAATTGAGTGTTCCTTGTTTACAAGTTAACTTGGAAATACCGTGAAATATGTATCTTTTATATGACTTTTTTTTTTTTTCATAACCAGTATTCCAAAAGGAGAAGTGCATCTTTGAAGTGCTATATGGAAAGCAAAGTTCCTGTGAAGCTCTTTGGCTTCAGAAGCAGTTCCAACATTGGACTGGAAGTGGCAATTCAAGACAGAATTGGACCATTTGATAGACCAGTAGATTTTCTCTTGTAGTTGGGCAAAGCAAATACATACTTCAGCACCTCTGCGTGTTTGAGTGCTTCAGGTTATGAGAGCATTACACCTACATATTCCACGTGACATTCCCAGAATGGTATCTGGTGTTCAGCACTGGCCCTTTTTTTGTATCCAGTGTCATTTTTGTCATTGTTCATATTGTAAGTCTGTTCCAGTTTAAAAACATTGCATTAATGAGGTATTAGATTAGTGAGCAGACTAAACATATTTAAAATTTGATTTTTCCAGGAATTATAAAAATCTAGTGTATTTAACAGAGTACCACAAAATTCTGTTATCTTTTATGTGTAATGATGTGACTTCGAATTCCCTTTTTAAGAAATACTCATCATGAATACAAAATGCTCATCTTCAAACATCATCACAAAAAGATCCATTATTTTCAGTATGTTTGCTGTCTTTCAGCTGTGCTTTCTGGTTATTTTTAATGCTTAATCCATCATTTCGTGACCTTCACCATGGGAAAGGTAAATGTAAATCTTTCCAATAGCAAAGAAACAAATGGAATGAAAAAGAAAACTGTTTTGTTTTGACAGAAGTGTTAAAATTAAAGCATAGAATGCAAGGGGAAAGCTCTGCTCTTCAGAGGACTGTGCAGACTTCATAGTAATTATTCATTTTATATGCTTATATTTAAGGATAGATAGGCACGACCACATTCACACTTTTGTACCGTGTCAAGGGAAAGGTTGCAAATCTATGTGAAGCTTATGACTTTTTTTCTATATCCTTAACCTAATATTTTATTTTATTTTGTATTACAAATGAAACCAGATGATTGCTTGGGTGCAAGCAGGGAGCAGCAAAGACCCTTGATCATCTCAACAATCTCAACAAAATGAGGCACGACTCCATTTTACTGTGTTCATCTTTTGCCTCTATACTGCCTTCATTAATTGTGTTTCTTGCTGTTTTTTCTCCCTCCTCCCTTCTTTGCAAGGTGAGATACGGTGGATGTATTATGCTGCCTCTGAACTGTGAAGCCTGTTTCACTAACCCTGTTCTGTCATGGATCAGATGTGTGGAACTGAGTTTTGGTGACTGGGACTGTTTGAGGACTTTGCAGGGCTGATTTTTGCTGTCTAGCGCTCTCAGTCAGAACAGGGACTGTTCAGCCTAGAGAAGAGAAGTCTCAGTGGGCATCTTATCATAGTCTATAAACACCTGAAAGGAGGGTACAAAGATGATGGCGCCAGGCTCTTTTCAGTGATGCCCAGTGACAAAGCAAGAGGCAATGGGCGCAAACTGGAACACAGGAATTTCTGTCTTAATATCAGGAAACACTTCTTTATCGTGCAGGTGATGGGCACTGAAACCTATAACCCGGAGAGGCTATGAAGTCTTCTTCCTTGGAGATCATCAGAAGCTGCCTGGATGTGGTCCTGGGCAACCTGCTATGGGTGGTCCTGCTTGAGCAGGGGGGTTGGACCAGATGGCTTCCAGAGGTCCTGTCCAACCTCAACCATCTGTGATTTTATGATTTCATTCTTATTTTTACTGTAAGTATTGTTGACAATTCAAGTAGCTACCTGTGGGACATAAATGAGACATTTCTCCTATGTTAGAGCTGATAAACGGCTGTTTACTTTCTCCCCCTTCTGCCTGACATCCAGGGAATCCTAAATAGGGCTTTAAGTCATGAATATCTTTTGGCTGAATTTGTCTGGTTGCTGGACTTCTAAACCATTGAATTGCTTGTCCATTGCACAGGAAAGAGGCATACCTGTATGACTTGTGCAGCTTTGTTTCAACAGAAGTGGTGAAACATAAACAGGGTTTTCAGAATAAAGTTCCTTTTACCTTGCTGTGAGCTGGATACTATTTTTTCAGGACAGTCCTTGGCTGGTGAGGGTTAGGAAGGATATGGCCTGCACACTCATGCTTTTATGTCATTAGTGATGGTGAGTGCCACTTGAAAGCAACACTGCATCAACATGTCTGTGTTAGTTGTAGTTGTTGCCCCAATTAGATAATACTTTCTAAATCATTTCTAATTTGGATATTATTATCCATATACATGAAAAAGGAAAACTATCAGGATTTTCAGTTAAATTCTACGAGAGCACAAAGTGGTGACCTTTCTTTGGAATATGGTCTTGACCAATTGGAATTTCCAGTTTACAAAATCCAAAACTTTATATTCCCTGAATATTTTACTATTTTTCTTTGACTGTTTTGATAGTTTCTATTCATATGTTTCTCTTTTCCTACTTTCAGGTTTTAAGTATTCTTTGTATGTCAACTGTGTTCTTTCTCTTTTCCTTTGAACAAGGGCATGATGCCAGTAACACCTGAGTGTTGTGTTCTGTTTATTAATACAAATGGTATTTTTTTAATTTTTTTTTTAACCTTTCATGTTTCCTTCTGAGTTTGCTTTAGTGTTTATTGCTTTGTTTCCTTTGCCAGTCTACACCTGCATTGGTATCTGATGAAGATGCGGAAGGAGTGTGACCATTGTTCTATTTCCTTAGAGCAGATTTATTTCACTGAAACAGTCTCAATTACATAGGAGATCTTTCTCGTTTTGTGCTTAGTTTTGTAGAGCAGTAAGGGAATCATACCAGAACTTAAACATAAAGAAAGAATTACTTATTATTGCTATTATGCTTGATACTGTCCTTATCTTCACTTTCTGAATTCATAGCACTTGTTACAAATAAGCAAACCGATACAAAACTGATAAAAGTAAGAAGCCTGTTGACATTTTTGTATGCATGTTTGAGTGGAAAGGATAAAAAGGGACATTTCTCAGCAAGCTTACCATATAAAAGAAACTGTCTTTGACTAACAGGAATTTAGTTTTAGATGTATGAAGATGTTGGTGTTTCAGATGATATTCTCTCAGACTAGTGTACTCATCAAACATTGAGTTCAGGCTGAGACTACATAACATAAATTTTGTCTAATTTGAAACCAGAGAAACTGCACCACCGAAGTCAACAGAGTTTTGTCACTGAAGTTTATATAAGTTTGGTATATGTTGCTTCTTCAGCTAGGGAAAGCAACCAAATAGTTGCAGTAGTAGTTGAATAGTGCCCACCATTTCTAACTTCCTTACAGAAACATTCATTCTCTTATTAATCCTTTTTCTTTTCTTTCTTTTTTTTTTTTTTCCTCAAAGGACAGAACTTGATCTTTGTGGAAGCTTGTGTCATGAGTAATGTCATAGAAGGCTTTCTACTACGCCTCTGCTTAATGTAATGTGTGCTTCATTTCATGTTATTTATTTTTTATATCACCTTTAAAAACCAGTTGCCACTTTAAGTATCTGTTTCTTTAATGAATATGCTTTTCATTCTCTGGATATGCATCATCTCTTTTTCTCTGAAGACTATGTCAGGTGGAAATTAGATGACATCATGGTTTGTCTCAGGTGGAAATTAGATGATATCATGGTTTTTACCACTCACAAGGGTTCAGAGTAGATGTTAATCACTCTCATATTATCTGTCCGAAATAACAGCAGGAAATTTGGAAGTCCAAATTAGTTATGTATTAGTGAAATTAAAAGGGGGGGGAGAGCTAGGTTCAAACAAGTATTTTTATGAGATGTCACTGAGCAGCTAATCTAAAAGAGGAGGAAAGAAAGAAAGTGTCAAATAAAGACTTCAGATAGAAAATTAGAATAGCCACAACTGGTAGCCTGGTGGGGGAAAAGCAAGCAAACAAACAAACAAAACAAAACATTTAAGTGCTTAGAGTGCAAATCAATTTCCACCTACACATTTACCTAGGTTTCTAAAGTTCTGATACTTCCTATATACGATATTTTCCCCATTTGTTGAGTCTGTGTGTGAACTGTGAGGCAGTTGAACTAATCTGTTTTAGTTCACATGGAATTAAATTAGGTGTGCTCACAGCAGCAGTGATAATACCCCCACTCTTGAAATAACTTTTTAAATGTTTCATCTGCATTTGCTATAGTATTGTTGTCAGTATCAGCTCCTATATTCAACAGTTTTCAAATGATAAATCATGGAGATATCTAAATTAGTCTTCTCTTTGTCTGAGATTTTCAAGAGGAGGATCCAGTAGGTGTTTTTGAACTTGCCTAGTACACAAAGAGCACTGTGTTTGGCACAGAGTTTTTGTACAAAAACATGGTCTATCTTTTAGATAACAACTTGGTGCTATCAAGCACTGCTCAGGAAGTTAGAACTCTTCATCAGGTCATTCCAGTTGCACCTCCTTTATCATCCCTCTTTTCGCTTCCATCACAGAAGACTGCCCTTTACACCAGGTAAGGCTGTGCTGGAAACCAAAAGGACGAGGAGCAGCCTCTACTCCACTGCAAAAAGGATGCATGGAAGAAATGTGAGCAAACACAAACCTCTCTCTGCTAAAGAGCTCTGAGGGCTGTTAGTTTCTATTCTAAGAATTCCTGTGTTTTCCTCATTTCCTGGAGAACTGTTATAAGCAGCACTGTACAAACAGATGACTAATCTCACCATCTTGAATATGACCTTCCCTAGGCCTGAGCTGAGGTCCAGATCCAGGTGGACATTTCAGTCTGTGACTGCTTTTTGCAGAGAGACACTGAACTCTGGGCTGAGATGGTCATCTAGATTCAGGAAATTTCAGGCACAATCTTTATGGAATTTTCCACTGGCTTCTTTAATGGTCTGTCTATCCTTGCCTTTTACACATAATGTGAGAATTGTTGTGAAGCCTAATCTTTGGCACTTTTCTTAAACTTGCTGTAGAAAGACCAAGGCACCCAACTTTGACAGTGGCTTTCCATTTTTAGCTTGATGCTTGCAAATTAGGGTAGGTGATGCTTGGTGCTCTCTCTGTAAGCACTTTCTAGACTAGGGCCTTAAATCTGCGTATCCTTTTGTGAGTATATAAGTTTGCTTGAGAGAGGTAGGTTCTTGCACATCATATAGCAAATAGGCTTTGAAATGCGTTTACTTGTTCATGTTTCTTATGTCTGAAACAGGTGGTGGCTAGCGGTGTTTAATCTTAGCCATAAAATTAGTTGGCTCGGGTAAAAGGAACAGAACATCTCTTCTAGTAATTGTTCCAATCTGATAAAACTTACGAGGAATGAGGTCGTGTATTAGAAAATCTGCATTAAATGCAAAAATCTCTTAGAGCTAGCTGGGACTTATTTTCACAGGAGACTAAGTAATTGCCTATTGAGGTTTTCTTATCATTTGTAATTTTACAGACCAGCCTTGTATCATTCCTTGATCATTTCCTTTCCAAGCTGATGATTCTTGGCCTATTTAGTTTAACTTAATATGGAAGTCATATTACTCCTCTTACCATCCCTGTCACTAGACATCATACTTTTCCTTACTTTAGGGAGTTTTCTTCACGTGGACTGAGCTGATGCAAAACACAAGCTGAAATTCATTAGCATTATAGCGGCTAAATTCAGAATCATGTCTTTTGGAGGTACTTTATGAAAGAACAAAAACAAACAAAGACCTGGCTCTTATCCTTTGCCTATGTTCTAGAGCTCTGGGTTATAAACCCATACTTGCAGAATATCAAGTAGTGTGCATTCAGCTGATTTAAAAAAAAAAATTACTGGCAGGGCTCAAGTCAAAAGTACATTTATTTAATCTTTTCAGCATTCATTTACAGTACAACATTTAAAGAAAGCAAGATTAAAATCATTTCCCCCCACTGCACAAAGCATCAGATAAAAGAATCTTTTCAATAATAGTATTTCATTTTGAGTTTCACCAGTCCGTTTAGTTTTGATATTACAAGAAGCCTATTAGCATTGTATTCTTGTGCTGAATGTTGATGGATTCTGACAGCTGTCACTGAGAAACCGAAAGAGACAAGATTTTCAAGTTGAATATGAATTTTATTGAATAAAGGTGAAATTTACTTCACCCTCAGAAATCATAAGAATCAAACTATATATGGATGAAGTATGGAAGGCATGAAGTACATGCCCTTGCCTCTACATCTGGTCTACTTCTCTATTATGTCACAGTCACTCCACGCTTCTGGAGAAATAAGCCCAAATTTTTGCCTGTACTTTAATGTTCAGGTGGGGGCTCTATGAGACTTCAATAACACTCAGCAGGCCTGGTTTCATCATCACTTCTCATAGTAGAGAATTCATCTGGAAAATACTTTTTGTAATGATCAGGGAATGTGACAGCAACAGAACCTAATTTTCAGAAACCTATTTAAGTATTTTATGTAGTGTGAAGGGCTCCCTTGGACTTTCTGTTATCCTTGTTATCACCCTCATAAACTACAGAAATAACAAAAAGAAACCCATTTGTTTTCTTTCATATATGTTCTGGAGACAGAGTGCTTCCATTAGTGACCACTAATTCATTCACCTTAATTCATCTTTACCTAAAAAGATGTTTTTTTTTTTTTTTTCCCTAATATTATATATATATTTTAAATTATATTTATTTGACACTAAGGAAGAATTTACAAGACTTGATCCTTCTTTTTATTTATTTTTTATTTTTTTATGTTTTTATTTTTTGCAAATATGGTCTCATATTAGGAATCAGAATTTTTTGCTTTATTCTTGTTTCCTATTATCTAAACACCCTACTAGAAAATACTTTGTCTCAAGGAGTGGAGTGATTGGCATTATTGATTAATGTATTGTATAGCATTTGAATTCATTTTTAGCAGAGTTAGGAAGGTATTTGTGTGTGATTTTGAGGAAATATTTTGAAAATAGTTTTCAAATCTTACTTACAAAGTAAGTGTCCCTTTCACAGTTTCAGATTTTCAGAGGGCCAAAAACTAGAAAAGGAAGCTGTAGTACAGTTCATAGGCATGAGTGTTCACGTTTTTTATAGGCTGATAGGAATGAATAATTTACAGTGACCTTGCAAAGACGATGTATAGGCTGGTGGCGAGATGAGTTTGGGTAACTTGTTTAAAGCTAGTTCATTTATGAATTCACCAGTTATAAACTATGTTATTTAGCTATATATTGCAATACTACATCTTTTTGTGTTTTACTGTGGAATCCCAAGCGTATTTTATTTGAATTTTATTTTTCAGTAGTTGTTTTGCTGCAAAGTACAGTGTATTAGTAAACAATATAGTCAATAGCAATAGTAAACAATAACTCAATAGGATCATATTTTAAAAAGTGAAATGAGTTTTGCATAAATATGATGTCAAAAGGATTTTCTGTCTTGCCTTCATTATATTCTGTTTGGCTCATGCCTTTTGAGGCAACAGTTCAGCTCCTGCAGGGCTACTTTTAAAAGGCTGTCATTATTTAGAATGGATCATTTAATTAAGCTACCACAGGGTCTGTAACTAAAATTAATCAGTGTAGGTATATTGCTTGTGTGAGTCACAATTACTAGGCAAATAGGTTACTGCCCAGTAGAGTTGCTGTAATCCAACTGTACATAGCCTCATAGAATTTAGAGACAAGCTTTGTTTACTCTTAATTATACCTAATGCCATTTACTTCAGCTAGGCTGTAGCCTGTGTTGCTACTAATTAATTTATGTAGTTAGCAAAATACTTCATTTTAATACCAGTGTGTGACACTATCTGAGATGAAACTGCCTGTCCTATGACTGGAGGGAATAATTAGAGAGAAAATATATCAATTAAAATGAGCTATATTAAACTATATTTGTATCATGAACACGGTTACCAAAACCTCCAAAGATCTGATCTGTATTCTCGGCCTTGGGGCACTTACTTAATAAAAACTTAACAGAACATCTTCAGTGACTCATACATTATGTAGCAATTGAATCATCATGAAAACAAAGAATATTGATCCTTCATGTCATGATCTAAACCCAGTTATTTAGAGGGCAAATTATATACATACAGTGTCTTTTTGATATGGTAAATCATATTATTTGTTATTCATCCACTAAAAAATCCTGACATACAGTCAGACAAATAGAAAGGATGCTAATGTTCTAACCCAAGTTGTAGTAGACCAGAACTCAGTTTAACTAGTGTTTCAAGAGTAGCACACGGGAGGTTCTCTAAGACAACTCAATTTTAGGGTGCTAGTTTTAATATAACAATCAATACAATCTCAAGATACAACCCTGGTAAAGTATAAATTCTTTCTACTTAGGCTTTTTTTTTTTTTTTTTTTTTTCCAAAAGATGTGAAATATGACCTAGCTGTCAGAAGTTTTGCTGCTTCTGTTCTTTAATTGGATTTCCTACAGCAATCTCACCCCATGCTCTGTGTGCAGCGGTTTTGATTTCTGAATGCCTTCTTTACAAATCTATACTTTTTTCTGTTGGAAACTTGCATTGGACCTCTGTGGGGAGGGGAGGCCTTCTCAGTAACGTGGCCGGGATTAAAGCAGCTGATTTGAGACGAACATGAGTGTAACTACTTCATGTGAATAGAAGACCCAAAACTGCTCTGAGAGCGTTTACCCCACAACTGGTAACTCTATGGGGAGAATAACAATGGCAAAGTTTGCATTACCACCAGCCTCATTAATCAGTAACTAGGGGGTTACCAAGAGAGTCTTAAAACCAGGTGAGAGCTTCAAAAGAAGCATGAAGATTTGTGATCGTGGGGGGAGAAACTCTAGAGAGGCAAAACAGCGATAGACCGGCAGCTGAGTTGTGTTTGACCCTGCCTGGAGTCACCCTATGGGCAGTCCCACCTCTGCCTAGAGCTGAGAGCAGCCACCCTACCAGATGCCAGGAGTAGCCAGCAACCAGCTTGCAGACTGACAGCATACCAAGAAATAACTGGGGAACAACATATCAGCTGTGTGTGTGTATGGGAACTCTTGGGGTGCGTTCGCAGGAGCATACAGTTAGTGGACTTCTGGAAGCAGGGTAAGTACACACAAAGCAGCAACACTCACACCCCCAACAGGCAGGATATGTAGATAGGGGAAGAAGCACTCCCAGAAGAGGTGAGGATAGGCTTGTAACCCTCGCTGCTTATGAGAGAGGAGGTTGCATACATTACTGTCTGAATGTGTCTACAATGTGCAAAAAACATTCTGACTAGTGTTTTGAGATCATAGAAGTATGCTAGACATTTTTTGTGTGTTCGTTGGTATTTTAAGCACCTAGTATTGTGGTTTATCTGTTGTATTCCTGGTACTGAACTTGGTGTTTAGTTCAGTGATTGCCAGTTAATTATCCAACCATAACAAATAGATAAACCACTTCAATCCTGATTTTATCCAAACCCCTTGAGCGGTTTTCCCCCAGAACAATCCACTGTAGTAGATTTGCCCTCCACCAGAGCTCTGACCCCATCACTGTCCCAACATTGTGCACTGGAACAGCAGCAGAACATTGCTTTTTAGGGTTATCCTGGAGACACAGTCAGCTCATGAGTCCAAGAGAGCTAAGGCAGAGAGCACATGGGCAGTGCAGAAGATTAAGATGGTGCTGATGTGTTTGGGGAGGTTTATATGAGCAACAAAACCAACAAGTTCATATGAACAATCTCCTAAAACAGAAATTTCCTGAATGGTGTAAAAACATCCTGAATAGCCAGAACTCTCAAATCCCAAACAGACTGGTAAGAGTGGTAAGCATTAAGAATGTCAAGATCAAATGAATATATCAGTGTTCTCACCGGTCTTACACTGGTTGTCTTCTGCATGAGGAAAAGATTGAGCTCAGTGAGTGTCACTCTCTCTGCCCCAAAATTATCGTATTATTTGCCATCTATGTATGCTTGCTGCATGAACCCCGATTTAATTTATTGCTATTGTGGCAAAACCAGCTGCTTTACAGAATGGTCAAATATTTGGTTATAGTAGATTTAAGAATTTTAGCAATGTAGTAATTCGTTGAAAATCACTCGTAGAACATGTGCAATCAAAGACTGAAAATCATATCTCTCAAGGCTTAAGCTAGTGTCCTAACATGTGAATGAGTGTTTTCTTCGGTTTCTCTTACATCTGTATAGGGCAACCTATTGGGATACTGTAGTACTTGGAGTACAAGCAATACATACAGGTTAGTAAGGAATGATATATACCTTATACTGCTGGCAGTTACAGTGCAGGTAATTAGGGAATTAAGCTTACAAACTTGAAGAGCTTAATGTCCTGAGCTTATGCAGCTATATTTGAGAACTGCTTTGTGTGCTTGAGTACTATGGGACAAAAACATGAATTTATATGGTACAATCCAATCTTCAATACCAATTTCTCTCAAAGTTAACATTCACATGCGGATATTGTGCATGCATTTATCCAGTAACTGATAACGCTTAGTTTCATATGTCACATCTTTCTTGTAAGTGTGAAGCCCCTAAACTTTTGAACAATAAAGGTCTGTACGTTGTAGTGAAAAATGCTAACATGTAAGTATCCTTCTGATTCAGTCATCTAAAATTTGCAAGCACAGCCAAAAGTATCTGTTCAGAAATCTGGGATTCACATAACTGTGTGAACCATGGTAAAAACAAGTGTGGTTTTGACAGATCAAAATAGACTCCAGATGTTACACAATTTATGGTTAATGGGAAGCTTCAACATGTTTCAGTAATGGTTGATATGCATTTACTTTTGCTTTCCAGTTTTAATGGTGTGGCTTACTTCTCTGAATTCTGAGAAGTGCTGAAGAAAAAAAGTTTTAGATCTTGTTAGTGTTGACATTAGCCTAGTGTCAGTAATTACTGCTAGGGGTTAAAAATTAAGAGGTGGTTTGTCAGTGAACGTTTTACGATAAATCAAATGGTCTCATCCCAGTGTATGAAATTCTGAGTGGTTTTTCTGACAGGCTTGTTTAAACATATATGATACATACATTAAATTGTTTATTCTTTTCACTGCAGCAGGTATATAATGTAAATTGATAAAATTCAAAATGAGTATCTACAATAGAACATTATCAATAAAGGTTTTTTTCCTATGTGTAGACTAAAAGTCAAGAACTTTTGCGGTGATATTTTCTAAAACTACATTTTTTTTGCATTATATAAGATGCTTCAAGCTTCTCACCAGTGATTTGTCACAAAATAGCAGTATACTTGGAGAAAAAGTGACATTACTCAGGAAGAAAATACATGTACTTACAGCAAGTAAACAGATCGTTCATTTGTTAGAATGTTATTGATTTTTAGTTGTAATCGACTGGAAATGCAGTATCTGACTAAGAGAAAATATCCATTTATAATGACAACTTATATTTTTATCCTTTATATTATAGAGAAAACATCTGTTGTTTTTACAATATTACTAAATTTGGGGATGTTATACCATTCACATCAATAATGTTTTTGTTTTCCTATGGTGTGTCAGATCTCAGGGAAACTAGAAGTCCTTTACAACTATGTATAATATTTACTTAATCAAACAAGTAGTTTATCGTGGATTTTTAAAAGATTTATTTCAGATGTATTAGTATCTAGATAGAAAAGTTTTACCAAAAACAGCTCAGTTATCTAACACCACTACTAAATTTAAATGGGAATTTTAAAGATTATATAAAATACCTTTTTTTTTTTTTCCTCTTACTCTACAGAGGTATTTTACTGAAATTGTGAGAGTTTTTTAAAGACTAATATTGAATTGTTTCTATAAAGTGTTTTTGTGTCTTTAGAAGTCAACATACAGTTAGTTATACCTGAGGTGGATGCAGAAGGCATCTCTGTTTCGCTGCTGACAGCACTGATCTGGAAGGTTTGTTTGGCAGCTCTGGAGGGCATGGTGAGTCAATCCATCCTGCAGTCGCATTCATTTTAGGAAGTTAAACCTTAATAAGTGTCTTTTTCCTTTCCCTTTCCCTTTCCCTTTCCCTTTCCCTGTCCCTTTCCCTGTCCCTTTCCCTGTCCCTTTCCCTGTCCCTTTCCCTGTCCCTTTCCCTGTCCCTTTCCCTGTCCCTTTCCCTGTCCCTTTCCCGTCCCTTTCCCGTCCCTTTCCCGTCCCTTTCCCGTCCCTTTCCCGTCCCTTTCCCGTCCCTTTCCCGTCCCTTTCCCTTCCCTTTCCCTTCCCTTTCCCTTCCCTTCCCTTCCCTTCCCTTCCCTTCCCTTCCTTTCCTTTCCTTTCCTTTCCTTTCCTTTCCTTTCCTTTCCTTTCCTTTCCTTTCCTTTCCTTTCCTTTCCTTTCCTTTCCTTTCCTTTCCTTTCCTTTCCTTTCCTTTCCTTTCCTTTCCTTTCCTTTCCTTTCCTTTCCTTTCCTTTCCTTTCCTTTCCTTTCCTTTCCTTTCCTTTCCTTTCCTTTCCTTTCCTTTCCTTTCCTTTCCTTTCCTTTCCTTTCCTTTCCTTTCCTTTCCTTTCCTTTCCTTTCCTTTCCTTGCCCTGCCCTGCCCTGCCCTGCCCTGCCCTGCCCTGCCCTGCCCTGCCCTGCCCTGCCCTGCCCTGCCCTGCCCTGCCCTGCCCTGCCCTGCCCTGCCCTGCCCTGCCCTGCCCTGCCCTGCCCTGCCCTTGCCCTGCCCTTGCCCTGCCCTGCCCTTGCCTTTGCCCTTCCCTTCCCTTCCCTTCCCTTCCCTTCCCTTCCCTTCCCTTCCCTTCCCTTCCCTTCCCTTCCCTTCCCTTCCCTTCCCTTCCCTTCCCTTCCCTTCCCTTCCCTTCCCTTCCCTTCCCTTCCCTTCCCTTCCCTTCCCTTCCCTTCCCTTCCCTTCCCTTCCCTTCCCTTCCCTTCCCTTCCCTTTCTTTTCTTTTCCTTTCTTTTCCTTTCTTTTCCTTTCTTTTCCTTTCTTTTCCTTTCTTTTCCTTTCTTTTCCTTTCTTTTCCTTTCTTTTCCTTTCTTTTCCTTTCTTTTCCTTTCTTTTCCTTTCTTTTCCTTTCTTTTCCTTTCTTTTCCCTTTCTTTTCTTTTCTTTTCTTTTCTTTTCTTTTCTTTTCTTTTCTTTTCTTTTCTTTTCTTTTCTTTTCTTTTCTTTTCTTTTCTTTTCTTTTTCTTTTCTTTTTCTTTTCTTTTTCTTTTCTTTTTTAACCGTGGAAATATTATCCTGTTGGTGAAAAACCCAATGTGCAGTGTGGTAGCGTAGATCACTGAGCCTGAGCCAAAATGAGCCTGAGAAACCTTTGTGTTATTCTCTATTTAAGTGATTCAGTTATAAAATATGTTTTAAAAGAATCATATAAATACAGGTTACTGGTAGGAAAAGATAAAAAGTGTAGGTGGCATTCATATTTTGAGCTTCCTTTAATGTATTGTTCATATATATTCCTGTTTCTTACATGTCTCAGTTTTAACCAATCCCTCATCCCAAGTGAACATTTGTATTTTTGTATTTTGTATTTTTTTTCTTTGTGAAGAATAAAGTCCCAGAAATGCCTTAAAACTAAGGACTTAAGATTTCACAACTGCTTTGCTTTCAGGTCAGAAAATAAAAGCTTTTGAATCTAGCGCTTTATGCCTTGTTTTATTAGCTGGCTTAAGTTTTTCCTGGCTCCATTTTCTAGCTTCCCAATTCTGTGTGTATAAATATGTACTTAACTAAATGGGGAACTTTGTGTTCAACATATTGTTATTGCTTCCTGCATCAGAGCTAGATATTGAGTGAAAATACTCCAAGCCATCTTGAGGTCTGAACTTATGATATTTCTAAACAATTCACTGCTAGATGTGTAAAAATAATTTAGCAATGTGTTTTAATAGGATTTTTTTTAAAGGACAAAAGATACTGTTAACCTTAAGTTTTCATATAAATTATTATATGCAATGATCTGTTATGTTGTTTTTTAGATAATTCTAATTTAAATTAGATACATTTTAAGGTAAGAATTTTCACACTGAAGGAAAATTATCTAATACTAGAGCTAGAGTTTAGACCAAATTGAAATCTGAGGGATTTAAAGAGCTGGTATCCTCTTAACTTGAGGGCTAATATGATTTCCAGAGTTTAGATGACTCCTGAAACATGTTTCTGAAACCTCTTCAGTTTTCTTTTGCTGTTTCTGAAGTGCAGACAACAGAAATGTACACAGGAGCTTTCTCATCAGTGCTGTATAGAGATGTAGCACTGTCTTCTTACAGAATAGCATTTTGTTTGTATACCTGAAAAATGCTAGGGTCACAGAGTCATACTGGAAATTCACAGCAGTTCTGTACAAAGAATTGCTCTTTTCCAAAATACCCTCTTTTAACATGTACAGACTTACAAGAATATCCTGCCCTGCTTAAAAATAAATGTTTGCTTACACATTTCCCTAAAATGTGGAATAGACTTAGCAACACAATATAAAATTCTCCATTATCATACCATATCATCTTAGGCTGGACTTTATGCAGTGAGTGAGAGAACTGTGCTTTCAGGCCCATCAAATACAATAGTCTAGCAAAAGGTCATGGAAAGAAAAAAAAATAAGTTAGTACCTCAAAGCTGTGTTCTCTTTTTTGTTTTCTTTTTCTATTTCTATCTCTGTTCTTTTCCTTAGATCCAGTTGGATCCAATAGCTGATGATGGATAGAATGGCATTGTGTCCTCAACATCTGTATGGAAATAAAGTGAAGCAAGACAGTCTTTTCTTCAGGGAAAAAAAAAAAAAAAAAAGTGCATTAGCTTCAACCTATTGCTGCAGGAGCTGAATAGTTTTCAGGCACAATCCACTTAATGTTATAGCAGCAGGTACTGAAATCTACAACAAAAACAGTTTTAAATATATGAAAGAATACATAGTTTGCCATTGGAAAATAACGTGTATTCCTGAGTCAGCTGTCAGGTAGAACCAGAAGTGGCTGCAGGAAGAATAGCCATTAGGATTGGAGAAAGAAATGTATATCCTGTGGTCTCTAATAGGCTCTTGATGTTATAGAAATAGCATTGAGATGGTGTCTGTACTGCAACTTGCTCCTATGGAGCAGAAAACCTAAAATTCCTCAAATAAGATTGAGCTATGTACAGTTTTCAAGCAGCTGAAGTGCAGTTGTTGAGCTAGCTTTATATTATATTATCAGAAGTAGGACTGCGCTGCCTGGAAGGCTCTGGTAAGAGCTAGAGACCATGCACTGCTGTTGTCGGTGCTGTGACCCAAGTCATCAGCCCCGTTACATATGCAGTAGCAGGATGGCTTCGGATCTATGCTCGAGTTCAACCATAAACTGCTTTCAAAGTTTTTTACTCCCTGAGATATGTATGTTTTGTGGCTCTTGATTATGTGAAAGTCCTAGGTAAAGGAAGGTTGAAGAGCCTGTACTAGTCAGAACAAAGGAAGAACATGTTTTCTGTTGTTTGTTTGGTTGTTTTTTTAATTTCTTGATGTTCATGAAATTGATTTTTCCAGTCATTTTTCATGACAGCACAATAAGTTATTTGTGCATATGTGCAGCATTCTAACATTTAATAGATTGTATCATTGTATTAGAATAAGGAATTTCAGTATTAAAAAGTGTATTTCAAATGATATCTAGTACAACTTAGTGACATAGAAAATTTGTTTGTAAAAACAAAATGAAAAATACAAAATTTCTGAATATATTCAGAAATGTAAAAAACAAGACATTCTTTTATATTTTATGAGAAAATCTTATTCCTAAACTAATGGTGGCTTACATTGATAGAAATTTCGTATATTGTCAAATAGTGAATATCTTGATATACAATATACTTATCATTTTGACATTTTTCAAGCAAGTTAGAATCTGAGAAATTCACAGAGTAACTGACTACTGTTATTTCATGTATATGTGTTATTTCATGTATATATGTTATTTCATGTATATGTGCATACTAATAGACAGATGGATAGCTACACTATTCTTCCAAAAAGCTTGTCTCGCAAAAATTTGCTCTTGGTTTTCCTTTCTTTCCTTGGTACTAATTCCTTCTTCATGAAAACTGTAATTCTGCAACCTCAAATACACACATTTTAAGGTGCATAAGTTGCAGTGTAGAAGTATTTATGCAATCAAATTGTATTTTTTATTGTTTAAAAAATTAAGTATCTGTTCAGTACGGTTATTTGTTTTCTAGTTTGTCTGCTTAGTAATTGAAATTACAAGGTCACTCAATCCCTGTAATAAAGAATGCAACAATAAAAAAAAATCTGATATATTACTTAAGATGCTTTATTGACATGGTGGAAAATTGACTAGCATTTTACACTTAAATATGAAATATCCATCAAGGCTGCTATTTGTTTGTGTTTCCCTTAAGGATGCTATTTGTTTGTGTTAATTTTCTTATAGACTATGCTGTGTTGTTGTGGAATTCAAAATAAATTTGACAGAGAATTCTTCTGGCATCAGTCTCCAAATGAGCTATCACCTTTAACAGTACAGTACCTGGAAGAGAATTATCTCTACTAACATTTTCTCACACTCAGAAATTTGTTCAGGTTGAAGAAACCTGTATATTCACAGTTCTGATAACCTAATGTGACTTCTTAGCATAGTCCAAAAATTCCTTCATCAAATCAGTAATAAGTGACTGAGCTATGAGATTATTTCAAGTACTTATCTAATATGTGTGATGAGAAAGAGAGAATCTATTGAAATCTTTCCAATTAACTGAAATATACAGTATTAAATCCTGTCTTTTTCAGGAACACTTGCTTTGCCATGTCCACATTGTTTGGATCATTCCACAACATCTCAAAAGTCTTGTAGCATCAAGGCAGCACAAATGTAGCACTCGGCCCTGGAAGAGTAGCTGATGTAACTAATTTCTAGTTTCATTAGTTTGTACCCTGAAATTAAAACTGTCCAAAAGATCCTCTTTGTGCTTTGTTAGGGCGTTCTGTCAGTTTGGTGAGAAACAGCTAATTTTTGATGGTCTGTCAGAAGGCCATCCAAGATTGCACAAAGTCACTGTAAGGTCAGATGTGGAGGTACTGTGAAGAGGAGAGTAAAAGAAGAAGAATAAAGCCCTCAACACTGATAGAAGAACTGTCCAAATAAAAAATGATGATAAAGGTCATAAATCAGACATCACGGTTGCCTTTAAGTCAGCAACTGTCAAAAAAAAATTCCTTTGCCAGAAATATGCTTTGCCTTTGTCATTGTCCTCCATGCATGGGCCAAATCTCAGTGAAGGGAACAACCAGAAGCCTGAGAGGCTCCATACAGAAACTGTGAGAAACAAGGCATAATTTTGCCCATGGAGCTTACCAAGAATAGTATCTTAAAGCCATCCATTTAGGACTGGATGCAGCTTCCTAACAGAAATTGTTTTCTTGGTTTTGAATAATAATTTGATACACTGATTTGTTAAGGATGTCTTGAATCATCCCAATGAATGGAATTGTCCATGAATTTAGGAGTAGCTGGGCATTATCAAAGATTTGCCTTTCTTGTCACTGATAAAAACCAAAATAAGGAAAATAACTATAGCTGGGGTACACTATATTTATTTCTTCTAGAAAATGGTAAAGAAAAATAAAAAAAATCACATAACTTTTCAGAGGCTGACAGAGCAACCTTTGAGGCTCTTGAGTTTTTTGTTGGGGTCTAGAGTGATGGATGGCTGTAAATATCTTTATTTCAATTTGTCTTTCCAGTGTGGGAGTGCACCTTTACTTTGCTTATAGCTTATGAATTAGGTGGACAAAGTGCCATTGAGAAGAATGAAGTGACCAGAAATACAGTACAAGTGATGTAGAAAAATTACCGCTGTTTGTTTGACTTCAGCCAATTGGGAATCGCAAAGTGGCTTATGGTAGCAGCAACTTTCCTGTGAAAAGCTTGGAGGTGTTATGTTCCCATCTCAGGACTCATCTTGCTTCTGTAAGTAGCTCTCCTGCAATACACTGCCCATCACTGCTTTTACAACATGCTGCTTCTGGTCCTAAGCTTCTGTTAATCTTTTCCATCAGAGTTCTTAAAGCATATATGAGGGTGTTGAGTCAGAGGCTGCTGCTTGCTGGCTGTCACCTGAATAAGCTTCACAGATAATTCCTTTTATTCATAACTGAAAATCTGAGAGAAGATTCAAGTGAATACTGATATCCTTTCAATTTTCCTTAGTCTCAACAGGGTTTTCTCCTGTTGCTTCTTAAGTTCAGCAGAGCAAGGAAAGAATGGGAAGCACACTGTGCAGTTGAAGTCACAAGACATGTGGAAGGGAGGAGAGGAAAATTGTAGGAAGTACACTTCAGAGACATTGGTACAACACAAAAGAGAAATATAAATCCAAATGTTTAAATCATATGTAACTGGTGAGCTACTCCTGCTCTGTTGTGTTCTGCTCCTTGTAGCAGTTATATTCTTTTTATCCGTGATGTCTTTGAAGCACTGTCCTCCAGCTGACCAGTCTACTGTGGTAACTTTGCTGAAGTCCTGACTACAACTACAACTCAAGTTTTACAAGAGTACTGTGGAAGTGGAAGCAAGAACCTAGTCTTCACTTAGATACTAGCAGCAGGGCAACTGTTGGGTAGAATCAAATTGATGCAATACACTACAGGAATAAATTGCATTTTTTTCTAATTATTTAAGTTATTTTTCCTCACTATGTTGCTTCTTTCCAAATAGAAATTTTACTACTGCAAGTCAAAAATAATATCCAGAGTGTTGAATTTTTCCATTTTAACAAGATTGCTAAAATAGCCTTTCTAATATTATTGAAAGACAGGGACATATTTTACATCTGGTGAAATCCTATTGACTTCGTTTTATTCATATACACTTTCCTCGTAATATTGAATTCATTTTGGAGACTTATTTTTCCCCAATGTAAATGAACACAGCTTCACTGAAATTAGCCATCAAGGAGTTATCAGTAATTTGTACTAAAATATAATGCACTTCAGAATCTGAGCCACTGAAGTATTTGGAAAGATTATTTTTCAGTAACTGAAGGTAAGTCTCCTTCTGACTTTTCATGATATTTTATTGCAGTAACAAACAAAATCCTCACATTTACTGCATAGGAGCCCCCATTTTAACAGGATGGAACAGTCATGCAGGATATAGTAACATAACTTGCTAGTCTTTGAATTCAGCAATCATTTATTCATTATGCTGTAAGTATTTACAGAAGCTGTATTTGATTTATATAAATCTTGAAATGTACTCCTTTATGAGATTTTTTCTGGTTGTAAATTCCATATTCCTCTCATTGTGTTTTCATTTTTAATTTACTACATTCCCCCAAAGGCTTTCCTTTAACTAGTTCGCTTGTTGTAAATTCAGCAGTGATATTCTTTAAACAAATGGAGGCACAGAACATAATTTCCTGGTAACACTGTTTTAGAAAATGGATCAGAATAAGGACCCAGAGCTATTCTGATGATGAATTAATTATAAGATTCCAGGAAAAACAATACATTGACATTTTACAAGTTTGGGCATGCAACCTTGTATACTGCTGCACACTTCACAAAGATTTTTTTTTGATGCTTATAGTATGAAAAAGGACTTAACTCCCTAAGAATAATAAAAAATATATATTTTAGCATAATGTAAATAGTAACTTATTTCTCCATTTAAATTACAGAAATCTATCTTTATTATGCAAACAGAACAAAAGAGTAGATGTTAAAATGCTGAGTCCGTGTTAAGGTAACTTGACTGTCCTTTTTTCTTGTGTAGCTTTTGCTTTAATAGTAAAAAAAAAAAAAAAAAAAAAAAATCTGGTCTTTTCTCATTTGATTTATCAATTAAAAAAAAATCATATAGTAGTATGTTATTCCTAATGCTTTTTCAGTAACAGTTTATTCCTTTTTTACTTTTACATTTATGCATTGTTATTTATATATATTACTCATATGGTTAGGTGTCTTTAGCTGAGCAACCCACCAATAATTAAAATTCAAAATTCATATAAAATCAAGATATATTATTCTTTTTTTGTAGTGTGGGAACTGAGACAAATATGCACAAGACCCAAATACCAGTAGGGGTGCAATTCTCATTGCAATTAATATAAATTAGATGTCTAATATGCCTTTCAATATTTTATCTAAAGAAATAAAGCTTCTGGTGGTTTCTGGCAGTTCCTGGCAGTAAGGAACAAAAAAAAAAAACCAAACAAACAAACAAAAAAAAAAACAGATGAGAACTGCATGCAATGGAAATAAAGCCCTTTAGCACTTTTAAAATTTTCACTAGCTGTTTTAAGTTCTTCTGAGAAATCTTCCCTGAAGACCCATATCCTCAAATGCATTTCCTAATTGTCTGTCTTGTCTGTCTCCATACCTCTCACCATAAGAAAATGACTCAAACATAATATTTTAAAAGTATGTTTGTAGTCCTATTTTCAGAATACATATTGAGATTAGGTCGACACAGGTACTGATTCAGTGTACCTTTTCTTTGCTGACTGGGGAACCTAAGGCTCTTTTCAGATCAAGAACTGTGTAATGATGCCAGTAGGAAAATTCAAATATAAAGTTGTGACTGAAGAGAACCCTGATTTAGGGTTGCTGAGGAACTAAGCTGAAATTTAAGGTACATTTGGTTTTGTTGTTGTTGTTGTTTGTTTTCTTTTGTTTGTTTTCTTTTTCTACTCTCTGAAGAGAGCAAGATGTCACAGCTATTTTTGTCAACTTTGTTAATGTAGGAAATACTTCTTATGCTCTGTCAAATTGTAGAGATGTACAGGTTCATTAACATTATGCTTTGTCTAACCTAATTAGCTCTTCTGATAGCAGGAGCATATTACACCAGTAAGATAGCTATGATATGCTGAAATTGGTTACCAGGTTAATTCCTTCAGTCCTAGCTTGACTGTCTTTACATGATTTCTGTAGTCCACAGCCTAAAAATTGAGACCATAGTATACAATAAACCATGTATGTACTATCAGAGAAATTAAAAAAATAATAATAAAAAAAATCCCAGCCTTATTAAAGTATTTGTGAATTAAGGAAACTCAGTCATTTTATTCTGATTGTAAAACCTGTATGACCCTTATTTGTACTCAGCACTATAGGAAAGGGGGATTTATATTATTTCAATATTTTGATGTTTCTGCATCTAGCCCTGATCAAGGGCTGAGAATGATAAAAATAATTTTTGTAAGTTTTTTAATGATCTCAAAAAATGCAGATGAAGTTGTGACAAGTGTTTTAGTGAGTTCTTGCTTTAATTTTCCTGCTTTTTCAGACTCTGGTATCATTGCCTTGGAAATGGCCTTGATTCTGACGATACAGATTTTCAGTCCCAATGTTTCCTGCACAAAGCCAAAATATCAGATTATATATTGAGTTGTTACACAATGTGGACAAAGGACCTCCTTCCAGGGAAGACATAGATTATGGTGGCCTGGGCAGCAATTAATAGTTGTAGTTTCTTCTGCCTTTTGGACACCGTGCTGTTACTTGTCAGAATAGGGGAAACACACATTGGCGAAGGATGGAAATATTTGTGTTCTTGGTAATAGGCTGGTTATAACATTATCCTAGAGTTCACTGTGAATTTCTGAAGCTATTTCACTCATGTTGTTTGTAGGGTAGTTTGGCAAGAATTAAGTACTTGGCTTCAAAATCTAAATCAGTAATACTATTAATGTAAGTTTTTCTGATGAACCTGTTAGATACAGTTTCATGATCATGCTATTGCTTTTTGATGATGTTATAAATAAGAACTAAACAGTGCATTCACACAGAGAAAATGAACTGAGCCACAGTCAACCCTCCAATAAGCAAATATAAGAAAATGAGCTTTTTTTTCACTTACAATAGAGCTGAATTAGTATTAAAGATCAGTACAAACAATCTCGTATTACAATTGTACTCCTGTTAAATTCTCATTAAATTTATAATCTTTTTCTGTCCCCTAGGGATTGAATCCAAGCATTCCATTATAAGCATTTATTCCAGTGGGGATTGAATGAACTGACTACCCCATCTTCTTGTTTACTCACCTTCTTCTGACTTCTTCACATTGTTTTCAAAACCTTCTCATCCATTTCCATATTTTTCAATGTCTTATGTTTCTCACTACTGTTTGTCAGTAAGATCAATAAGGTTCCCATAGAGAATTCTGTTTCTTCATGAGTTCAAGGAGTAAAAAAGTTTCAGTCTTCTATTCATTTTAACCATGTCAATATTTACTTTTTTTTTTTTTATCATGTTAGAGTGCATGCGTATACATGCATATATACACCGTCTCTTTAATGTCAGGGCTTTGTAATGGCTTACTTTCCTTCCACATTGTTATCTGATATTGCACACTACTGGCTTTGATCTTGGAGAAAACTGGGAGTCATTTGGTTTAGTGGACTACTTATTATCTGGAGTTTTGGTTGTAGTTCCAGCCTGTGTTATACAGATTGGTGCAACTCTGAGCAAGCCACTGCAATTGCAGATTAGGTTTGCTAAAATGCCTATAAGCAAGCATTAGTTTTTCCTTCATGTTTATGGTCAGCTTGCATGCTGAATATAAACTCTCATTGCAAGAGTAAAGTTATTACATTAATTTTTAAAAAATTGGCTAAACATTTTCTTTTGAGAAAATTATTATTATTAAGAAGATATCAATATACTTCTATGAATTAAAAACAATATTGCAGTATTTTCAGACAGTCATTAACTCTAGTAAAAGACAAAAAAAAAAAAAAGAAACAGCTTTAGGGGTCTGGGCAGTACATTTATTTCTCAGTCTACGCTCTCAGCATGTTCCATTTACACAAGAGAAAACCCTTCAATTATAAGATCCTTAATTTGCCCAGGAAATTTCATAAGGAAAATGATTAATTACTTTAAGCAATCAGTTTTACAGATAATCACAGTTCTTTATTTAAACTGAAAAAGCAAAAGGGGATCTTATGAATAAAACATAAAGAAAAAAAGAAAAAAGCTTTTAGTTCAATAAATATGAAGTCAGCATTGAAATAGTTCTTCAGATAGGCAAATCTTGTTAAAATTATACCTCTGTTCTTATTAACTATCAATTATGGTATTATTTTGTGTTAATACAGTTGGAACATGGACTTCAGCATGAATGTAATCAAAAAATCAAGTAGTGTTTAGAATGGCCTATTGCTACACATTCTTAAATATTGTTATTCTATCCAGTTGATGTTAATAACCAGAAACACACTGAACATAGAAATGGAAAAATGGTACTGAAAAGCAGAAGAGGTCTCCTGTGGTTATGCATACTTGACACATATACAGCGACCTTCATTTTTATACGGGTATCCTGTCCAAAACAGAATTGAGGAAGACTTCGGGGAGAAGCGTGACCTTAAAGTGAGAAATGCAAGTTTACATCCACTGAAGCATGTAACATTTTCTGTGACTCTCAAACCAGTGCCTCCTTCAGAGTCTGCTTACTAGACCAGGCCTGCACAAGCAGGAAGAGGAGTGCCTGCATGGACTTTTGTTAGCTGGCTATTGCTCAGGTCACTCAAGAACTCCATGGTAGAAACACAACCATAGATATTCAAGTAATTTTAGTGGGAAAACCCAAGATGCTTATTATGTTGGATTACAAACAGGCATCATGCTTCAGAAGTTCTATTTCATACTGAATGCCTGAATTCTTTGGTAGGCACTGGTGGCCTGAGTAACATGTCAGTAGGTTATCCCAAACACTGGAAGAAAACAAAGAGAAGAAACAGAGCAGACCAATGCATTTGTGAGTACTGAACTTTGCGCTGCTATTTCCGGAACAGAGGTATAAGTTGAGATGTTGATATCTGTTTACATTGACTGATATGCAGAAAAACATAATTTCAACTGCATATAAAGGTGTTCCACAGGGGCAGAATTGAAGAAATGTGCTAGGTTAGGAAAAATAGCATTCATAAGTGTCCAGGTTGTGTGAATGGTAGATGATGTTGCTATTCAGCTGCAGTCCTACTGGTAAAACATTCTGAATGTTCTGCTCAAGCAGCCAGGTTTCAGCTGAGAGGCATCTCACTTGTGGCATGTATATTTGTCATCTTGTAGGTCTGATGGGTAGATAATGTTTTGCCCTGCTTTTATTTATTTATTTATTTATTTATTTATTTATCAGTTACAATGCAATTGTATCCGTTAATAGGACTTATTTCTGGTAACTGTGGACTCATAAGTTTTTTTCCTTTTAGTAAGAATTGATTCTAGCTTTCCCTAGAAAGAGACATTCATATTTAAAATATTTCTTTCCAGAATAGCTGTCTCTTCTAAGCAATACTTTTGTTTTCTGTTTTTGTATTGACTCAGCCCCTGAGGATAATGCATTTATTTGGAACTATGGCTTGAGTGGGTTTGTAGGCTCAACTTAAAGGTCAGATTTGAATGATGGGGTATGACAATGAAAAGAGTGGCAAAACATGATCTGAAAGCTATTAAACTTTTGCAATGATGATTGCCTGAGTACCTGTATGCCCCACCCCTAGCCCTCTCAAAAAGCCAACCATGAATTACATGAATTATGTACAATTTTACATGAAACCACTTTCTTCACCACATCTTTCATCTTCTTTCACCACATCTTTCAGATCTTTCCATTCTGGGAAGATATGTTAATGGAGAGCATGTTATTGGTTTCTCATCTGTTTGCATAGCCACCATACCTATCAGTCTTTTTTTTTTTTTTTTTTTTTTTTTTCCCCAGTCTCTAGATCACAGAATACCTTTGTTGTTCTCTTTTCTTTCTATTCTAGTTATGCATGCTAGGGAAGAACAAAGTGCTTGGCTGATTAATCCCACTTATTCCTAAGGGGAAGAGAGTAAAACTTCACAAGAAAGTAGCCTGCAAGAACGTTTTTGGTGAGAGCTTTTTTAGTCCCTGCTTTTCTTGTCCCTTAGTCTGCCTGTGACCTTGAGTGAAATAGTCTTTTCATTTCATTCCAGTATGAGTCTCCATCTATCACAGAGTAGCAGAATAGATGAGGTTCGAGGCATGCAGGGTTCCTTCCAGGTGTCTAAAGAGGGCCTCATCTGCCTCGTGTGAGGAGGCAAACTGTAGCAGGCACGCACAGCAATATCTCCTCTGTCTTCCCATGTTCTCCGAGGTTTTGGTATGTTGACCTGAGTCTTGGTTCACCAAAGCCCAGTTCATGGTAGCTTCAGCCAGCCAGGCTGTGCTGATATTCCTGTGCTCCATCTAGGATATCTGTCACGTGCCCTCACACTCCCATCACTGCTTTAAACATTGCCTTGTGTAGACCGAGTGTTTTGCCAGTACCAGTTCTGCCTAGAGAGATGCTTGCAAAGCAATGGGTGTATACATATTAAAATATGTAGATTTAATTCAACATGAAGAGCTGATAAATGGAATATTTTTGAAATGGGAAGTATGAAGCTTAATGCTTCTATGTGATCTCTCGTTAATGTCTTTGTTTTAATTTTTGTTGTTGCTGCTCTAAAACTATATTTAATATTTAATTAAAAAAGAACAGGAGTGACTCCTAATGATTTGATCTAGATTTTTGTCACTTGGGCCTGGGTGATGCTGCTAAAAACAAAATGAGATGCTAGAGAACATAGATTTTAAATTTCTGTTTTGTCTTTTACTACGTGTACCTTTTGTTGATGGAGAAAAGATAAGAAGAGAAAGATCCAAAGGCTTTTATAAAAAAAATTTAAAGAGCCTGCATACTAAGCATAATCAGAAAGTACACTCTGAGACAGTTTTGTATGTTTTATGTATTAACCCACCATCTGCCTTTCATGGAAAAAAAAAAAAAAAGGTACAGAAAGCTTTTATTTATTAAACAAAACAAAACATGTTTTATATTGGCATAGTAATTTGAGGAAAGACGCAGCATTAAATGCATAAAGCACCTTAGACAAATATTACTTCAGAATTTTCAGAAGCCTTCAAACTTTACTTGGTACAAACAAATGAACAACAACAACAAAAATATGGAATAAATAGAACTGCATGGAAACTCCTTCTCAAGTTCAACCAATTTCTTCCTTTATACCTGTTTCACAGGATATGGAGGAGGGGTTTTTATTTGTTTGTTTTACTGCTGAATAAAACTACCCTGGAAAGTTTAGAGAAAAAAATAATCTAAGGTAAATGTTCCAGGATCCCTTGAAATGAATATAAACAAAATAGCCCTATTTTGGTGTACAAATTTGCTTCCTTCTAAGTCTTCTACCTGTAAGCTTTGAGTTGCTGAATGCTCAAAGGACCTTCAGAACAACCAAGCCCAAGTGAAGAAGTTGTAGGGATACATATGACCCCATGTGGTAGGCTAGAAAAGCAAAGTGTAGTGTTGTAGAGTTTCCAGTTCCAATGTCAATATATATCTATATGTATCCATGACATTAAATATTTCAGTAGCAGCAAAATCACAGTTTTACTTTATGTATAATAAAAGTTTCCTGAAAGTTTTAATTTCAGTTTACTGTTTGCTGTAGCTTCCATGGGGTGATCACTGTTCTAGCTTCCAGAGGTAACAGGGACAGTAATGGATGCACTGTTGTAGCAGAGGAGAAGTGACCATATTTAGCATATTCTCATGTATGAGGATGAAACAAATGTAGAAATAAGCTGTTGTGAAAAGAGACAAGAAGATTATGTATCAAAAAAGTGAGCAGTCAGTAAAGTCAGTTAGGATGTTGTGACAACTGGCTAAGTGTTGTGAAATGTGGGCAGACAAAGAAGACAGAATTAGGGATTCATTGGTAACTGGTACTGTTAATAAGGAACTGTCATTAAGGTCCAGAGTACGATCTGATAGTGGAGGAAGCTATTCATATAGCTCATCATACTCAGTTCATTAGCAAACAAAACACTGCTCCAGGGAACTGCTAAGAGGGTGGACATGTTTTCTTAACAGTCAGAAAAACAGAAAAGAATGTGTTGCATAAAGATAATGGAGGTAACAATGGAATGTGTGTGTAGCATAAAAACAAGCGTGCTTACATCCACACAGCAGAAAGGCGAAAAAGTCCAGCACATACGAGAACATGTAGAAAGCAAGGGGCTGTTTGTTAGCATCAAAAGACTGGGAAAAAATAATGAGCACTCAAAAATGATAAATTATACATGAATATTTTGTATGAGTCTATAGCAATTGCCTGGCAATGTGAACCAGCTGTGCTTTCAAAGCATACTTGCAGAAAAGTTCTGGGTTAGGTTGTGAAGCACTGTTCCTCCACTCCCCTGAATGCCTGCCAGTAGTAGGTCTGCAGTGAAGAGCCTGGTTCTGGAGTTCCTGGTTTCTGGATCTCTGTCCTGGCCTCATGTGTGCTGACCACCAGTTCTCCCACTCCCACAGACAGTAATTTTCCTTCAGAGGGAAAGAGGTCATGGTGTGAATGACCCTGGGCTTTCAGGGTGGACTGTGGTGTGCAGTTGCCTTGCTTTTTAGCTGGAGGTGGTGGGCATGCGGAGAGACAAACAAGAGAAGAGGTTTAATGGAGTTCTTCTGCTTCCAAGCCTGCTCATTGTGGCTTCAAGGTGCTGGAAAAAAGGTCACAGGAGCACATTTGGCTTCCTAAGAAGTCCCCAGTTATAATAAGGTACAGAAACCCAACATTCGTAATGATTTTGGTTTTAGCTGAAAAGAAATGAAGGCTACCTTATTATTTGTTTGGGTAGGTATTTCTGAATTGTTTAGTATCTGTGTGTGTGTTAACACTGCAAAGGCACTATTTAGTTAATTATGCTTAGTTTCTGTGAATTCCCTATATTGTATATTTGTGTCTTGAGTCAGATGACTGCATAGTAGGTGGCTGACAAAATCAGCAGGAGCTGGATTCTTGTCATTAAATGTTAAAGTATCAGAATTTGTTACATAGGTGTACAAACTACACAGGTACAAAGAATAGGTCATAATCCCATTTCTTGTGTTTAACCAATATCCTTATTTGCATCAAATGGTTGAAATCACAGGTAGTGCTATAATGATGGCAATCTGTTAATGGTAGTTTACATAGAGTTTTGTTTCTTAAAATAGATGGTAAATTATTTAAATTAGTCACAACAGCTGAGATTAAGGCAGGGACCTATGAGGTTGCATTGGATTTGTGTAGAAAGAAAACTCATGACAACTCAAAGTAACTATAGCTTTCCTAGAGGACAGCTTGCTATTTGTATTTCTTCACTCATTGTTTTAGAGTTTAGAAATCGCCACCAAAAGTGCCCTCCAGTGCTGAGACCCCATGACAGATATTTGAAACAGAATAAAGCCGAGTTACACAATTAATCACTGTTAACATCATCATCAGCAGATGGTTAGGAGTTGCCTTGTTTGACTGTTAAAGTTTCTTAACAAAAATATATCTGTTTGGGCAAAATTTTTATTACTGGTCATTGGCCTTATTCACCCTTCTACTGTTCACGTTTAAATTGCTATTTGCTATTCTGAAGTGAAAAAAAAAAAATCACTTGTAAAGTATGGAAACCCTAATCATTGTTCTCCATTACACTGTGGATGCTATTCAGCGTGTAAATGTTATAAAGGGAATAATTATACAATTTATATTCTTTCTGGATCCAAATTAGCAGGTGCTTTGAGGTAAAACGTGAATGAATTTCCCATAACCAGACTGAAGTCACAAACAAGATAGATAAAAAGTGCCTGCGGTTATCTTCAAATGAAGTTATATTAGAATTGTGTCCAATATTCTTTATTACAAGGTGAAGACACTCAGAGCAAATAAAGTGATGTGATTTTCTCTATAGCCTTTGTTCAAGTTTTGCTTTGTAGTATTATTTATATTTATATTTTTCAATAAAAAAATAACTTTTGGAAATGGTATTTTAAACTGTTTATAGCCTTTATTTCCTAACAGAGCTATTCCACATTTTCAAAATACAAGGTCTAGGGTATGATTGGTTTGGTTTGGTTTTAGTAGCTAGAAGTACGTATGTATGTCCAAACAGCATCATATTGTTATTGACTATTTCATAATCAAGAAAAATTATTGATTTACAAAATGCAGCGAGCTGATAGTGAATTACTTTGAGGAATTACTATTTCTCTGTTAGAAACTCTACTATAAAAACATGCTTTTATATGATGAAAAGATGCACAGTGTATTATTTTCCATACCAGATGTATTTTTTTTCAAAATTTTTGAAAATATTTTTTGTTATAAACTTTGTTTTAATTGTATACAAAAGTTTAAAATATGCTTGGGACAAATTCTGCTGATTTAGTTTCATAAACCTGCTTGAAATGAATGAGCTAGATGCTTACCAAATACAATATTGAAATAAAGTGAACATGAAATATATTGCAAATGCCAACGCTTTCCACCTGAAATTAACAGAGACATTAATTAAAATCAGATTAGATGTGAATATATTATACATCCTGTGATCTCCATGCAAAATTATTTGGGAAAAAAAAATAATAATAAAGTACTTACAAGCATTTAGTATGCTTGTGTTTTCTTGTTCTGAGCATTTAGTAAACCCAGAACATTATTCTAGGCAAAGGCAAAATAGTTTAGACAGCTCTTCCTCAAAAATAAATAAATAAATTAATTAATTAAGAACATGAGAACATAGGAGGTTCTCTCTGAAAGTGATAATACGTGTTAGCAAAAAGAGTAACACTGATGTGCCAGTAGTGATAGACTCTTCCCCACTTGGGTGCTTATATGAGAAATGCTAACATTCTTGAGGCTGGCCATGATATTTGATCTTACTGGTAAAAATGGTTTGGCATCTCAAAGGGCAAGGAAATAGAGGAAAAAATGTTTAGCTCATGGACTAATTTTGTACAAGTTAGCATGGGACCAGAGGCGCGTCCTCACAGTTTCTGATATAATCTGATGCTTTTCTTTCTTTACTTTGCCCACTGACAGTGAAGCACTGTATTTTAGTTCTCTGATTTTTTTTCTTTTCCTTTGGATTTCTAAGTTTTTCTGACTTCCAGTAAAAACATAGACTTTTTTTAAATATCTCTGATTAAACAGTATTTTTCATACAGTTTTGCATTATATATTTGAGTTCACCTTAAAAAATAAAAAGATAGGAACGGTCTCTCTCAAATTTTACTCAGGATCTTATCCTGACCTAATTTAAGTGGACGGAAAATGTGTTTGAAGAAATATACTTTAGTGCTATGTCTACAAGAAAGGTCTACTTCATATAACGATATGAACTAAAGCACCACATTTTAGTTCTTTAATGTAAAGTCACAGTGGAAGTGGAATATATAAAACAACATAAATCCGAGCAACAGGTTCTAAAGTGCTTTGGTTTTGTTTGTTTTCATGTGATATTCATGCCAAATCTCTAGAGATAAAGTGAGATCTGGTATGACAAAGACAAAGTTTTAGAACTTTAGTTAGAATGCATTAATTACCACAAGTTTAACCTGTTCTTTTTTTTTTTTTTTCATAGTGTAGCTGTGTTTAAGAATTTTCTAGTTTTGTGATGATGTTGGAACACATTTATTGACCCTGCTCTCTTTAACAAAGAGAGAAAAACAAACACAAAAATCCTTTTTTTTTTTTTTTTTTTTTTTTACTGATGCTTAAAATGGCTCTTTTGTTTTTATTTTTTTTCTGGAAAAGCTTGAGTTATAATTCTTCAAGACTTGAAGCTTTTTATTCTGACTTCTGTATGAATATTTACTTTTCAGTTTGACACTATGCAGCATTTACCAGAACACCATGAACGTTACACTGTGCATGTCTGCAGCAGTTATTCAAATGTGCATTTGTCTAACAGCAACAGGAGATATTCTGTTCTCCTTCTGTAAACTTTTGATAATTTATTTTTACAATCCATGAAACTCAAAACTAGGATTTTCACCAGTTTCTAAGGAACATTCTCCTGATAAATAGAAAACTGTTACCTGTCTTAAGCCATATGCAATCATATGACCAATCTACAATTTCAGATATACTTAGCATTCTTACTATCTGTTTATCTTTGGTGTTGCTTTCATGGCTTAATGTATGTTTGAGGAAGGCAAGGAAGTAGGGGGAACAAGGAGGAAAATCATTGTTTGAATAAAGAAGCTTTGGTATATTGAAAAGAAAAATAAGTTTTGTAGAATTCTACACGATTTCTTTGTTGAATTGTACAGCACTAAAATGGGTATTAGCTTAAAGCATAAGGTAAATACAAAAGTATAAATATAGAATTTCATTGCTTGATTCATTGATTTCCATTGATTGAGAGACAAATTCTTCAAGATGGCGAATGTGTATTATAAAAGAAGAAATATCATGCTTCTAAGCAAGAAAATGGAGCCCAAAATTACGACGAATTTTATGATCACACCTGATCACACTCTTGCCACACCTTAGCCACAAAGTAGGTGTGTTGAAAATGAAATCAAGACTGACATACTTCAGTCTTTATTATATGCAAGAACAGGTTGACATGAAATAGCCAACAGAATCAATTGAACCAATAGCCAGTGCATTTAAAGTTCTGTTTTGAAAGGCACTGAAAAAAAAAAAAAAAGGATAATGAAAGCGAATAACAGCATTGAAAAATATGACTTTTTTCTGTGGTTTCTTTATGTATTTCATCTGCTTACTTTGCAGATGTTTATTGGTACTATTTACATGTATGTTCACTACAAAGGAAAACTCCATTTTAATTGAAATTTATATATATTTTCAAGACAGAGTATTTGTGTTAAAAGAAGTCAGGATATGTTGAGATGCTGCGGTGATTGGCAGCAGCATAAACCACAAGATAGATGCCATTCCTTCGCCTTTCTTAGCCTGTAATAGTCTTGCAAGCTATTTTGTCATCTCATCTCATTCTGCTGTTCGCAAGCATGTTGTGCGAAGAAGGCATGCCAAAATGAAAGGAGAAATGTAGGCTGTAAAATGTGTACATACCATTATGGTATTTTTCCTAGATAGTTCATCTAGCAACAGAAAAACACTCTTGAACTGTCTTGTCAAAAAGGAATGGGTTTAAAAACACATTGGGTCAGAATTCAGTGTCACATAACATTTGAAATTATGTTTCATTGCTTAGAAATAGTTTTCAGTTGTACTTTTCTTTCTAGACAAAGATTCAAGAATGTCTTCACACTTTCATATATAATGGTGTCTACATGCTTACTAAATTTTCATTACTTCAAGTGTTCACATGTTATGTAAAGTTTCCATTTAAATTTTCTCTTTCTCACCTCATTTGATAAACTTCTACAATATTACTTTCTTTTAGATGATACCTGTTTGAACGTGGGGGGAAATTATTGCTACAAATTGACTAAAAATCATAATTCTTACTATGTTTTCTATACTTGGCTGTATTTTTTCAGTAAGTACGCCTGTAGTCCTTTGAAAATCCTGATGTCCTTGTAAAATACGCATATCTTAGGAAAGTGGAAATGAAGAGAAATCCTTCATATTAATTCCTCTTTGAAGTCTGATCTCCTTGTTAATTTTTGTGTACTGTCTAGCAGAAAATATTTTGCCTTTTTGACTGTAAAACAGGATATTTGTATAGTTGGTGAAAGTGCATATTAATTCTTGTCTTCCCGGTGAAATTAAGCTGGTCTGATTTTGAGGAGTTTGAATATTTTGTTACTCTGAGTGACTGTCCACTTGCTTCTTGCAGAGTCAGGGAGAGTGGTCAAGGAAGGGAAGGAGCTCAGAGCTGCACTGTTCACCACTGCTAGTGTGGTAGCTCTGAGTGATTTTTTTTTTTTCCTGACATATATCCAGTTCCCTTGTTTATAGTACCTTTCAGTTTGGAGGTTTTGTGTCTGCATCGACCAAAACAAAACATACATTAAGGTTCATTTATAGTTTCAGGTGAAAAATTAACAAATAAAATGCCCAAAACAATTAGTAATACTCATGGTTTACTTTTTCACATACTGTAAAGATAGATTTAATAGTAACAGAAGATCCAAAGACAATGGCAACAAGCACTTTTTCCCTGAGGGCTGTGACACAGAACATGTCTGTTATTATTAAGATCTAGATGTAACCCGTGCATCTGTTAATCTTCTTGTGTGTGCCATAGCAGGTTATTTGTAACGGAAGGCTGAGTCAAAGACTTTTTCTTATAATAATCTTCCATGAATACAGGCTAGTCTATTTATTATTATATTTTGTTTTTGAAATGGAGAGGTTTTGTACATTTACGTGACCTTTCATTTAGATAAACAGTTGTGCTCTTTTGCTGGCTCTTTGTGCTTCCCAGTTCCTAAGAGAATTTACTCAAAGTGAAGCAGCGTGCTTAATGCCTCTAAGATGCATCCTTTAAAATTCATTTTACTAACTTTTAATGAAATGCATCACAGGTATCTGAAAGGGGGGGGGAGGGTCATGAGCAACAAACCACAATCTTTCAACATATTTTGCATTCCATTCAGGCATATGTTTGGCCTCAAGACATGTTAAGTGGATGGATTTGATTCTCTTTTGGTTTCCCTGCAACTTAAACTGGATAGATGAGAGAAGTTCAGCAGGAAATTAGCTAAATAGAGGAGATAGATAAGCAAAAGAAAAATGCTGGAGAATATTGCAGTATGTAAATCTAAGACTAGATGTATTTTTCTTACCAATTTACTGTGTAAGTTCTACTAAAATGTGGATATGGCAATAGCTTGTCTCTAAAAGGATGTGATAACTATCAGGAAATAAGAATACTTCTAATGATGGATGTGATTTTATTTCATATGTTTATAAATCTATGACTAGAGTCTAAGCTTTGACTAGCCTCACTGAACAGGATCTGAAAGTCGTTTCTTTCATTTTGTAGTGTACTGGTTATGTTGTTTGATTGCAAAATGTATTTTATTGCCTTAACAAAAAGCAACAGTATTAAAAAGTAAGTTGAATCTGACAGTTGTTTGGCAGGCCCAGGGCAAAATCTGAAGCATCTTAATTAATTTCCCCAACTCAGTTATTGCAATCTCTTAAAATTGCACTGTCTACATTAGGCACCCACTGTGCCAGTACAGAAAATGAAGATGGTTAAGTACCTCAGAACAATAATCCAAAAATCCCACGTGAGATGTAGAATAAATCAGCTGGGAGAAGCAGGCACAGGCCTCTGTGCCTGATCACTGGTCTCTGTGAACCTGAGATGTGCAACCCTATAGCCAGTCATTGACTATCTTCATCCATCTGGGAGCAGGACACGAGGGCTGTTCACACGCTACTTGTTCTGTTGCAGTGGCTGACTGAGGTGGCCTCATCCTTACTAAAGAAACACCACAGGAAAATCAACAGCAATGAAAACAAACAAACAAAAAAACTTTGTTTTAAGTGTTATTAGAAAACATTTTGATCAATGATTCAAGACAAAGGAGATCTGACTTTTTACCTCTGCAGGAGGTAAGGACCAAATTTCTTTTTCTTCTTTCAACTTGCAAATGATCAAATGCAGACGATTAAAATGACAGTCTATTTTTTATATGATATTTATGATTAACAGCTATTTGTTATTTTAAACTTTCAAAATATTTTTGATACAACTCTCTTGGTAAATTTTATTTATATAATAGCAGTAATAGAGATACCTGAAAGACAAATTAAAATATACCTATATAGGGTGAGAAGAGACTTACTTTTTTGGTGCAACAGCCAAGAATGGCACTCCGACCATGAACACTGCCAGCAGAGCCCATCTGTTAAGCAACAGAGTAAATCAGATGCTGCAAGTTTCCAGTGATCTCAGGAAAGGAAAGCACCGAGAAAAGTCAAATAGAGGAAGGAAGGTCACTGTCACCTCAGTGGTCTAACAGAGCTGTTTCTCTCTGTAACCTGCTCATATGCTTGTCCTCTAACTCGCAGCACTGTGATTGCTCAGTCCACTCAAAATGGACCCAATCTTTGTGTCCCTGGCTGTGTCTGGTTAGATTTCCAGAACTCCACAGGCAATGTACTCCAGGGTGCAAATGTGACACTCCGTTGGAGCATGGTTCTTGAAAGATTTTGGTGTCAAGAGACCTTCTGAATGCTTGCTTTTCACATTGGGACCCTAACAAGGAGCTTTAGGTCTTTAGTTTGGTTACTTGGCCAGAAATGAGTCAGAAAAAAAAAAAAAAGTAGAAATTACATCTTGAGCACAGATATATTACTTCACAGGCATACAAGAGGTCTTTGAAGGCACAAGTCCTGAAGAAACATTCATTCCAACAGTCCCATTTCTCTTATTAATCCAGGCTTTATCACTTTCAGAGTGATTGCCTCCTGTGTATACAATGAGTATTTATATGTAATTTTATGTGAGTGATGACTGACGATTCATGCTCGTTTGACTTTTCAGTCTCTCTCTCTCTCAATTTTGTTGTTTCTATTATCCAGTTGCTTCGACAGTGTAAGCCCTCTGTAAAGTATTCACATTCCATTAGTCACTATGTGAGGTATGATTAACATCAGTGATTTAACTGGTCTCAATAGCTTCTCAGTTGCAGGTGTTCAGTGAGGAGCCACATTTTGCCGTCGCCTGTCCTGAAAAACATGGGAATCTCTGACTGCTGCTTGGGAAGTCGCAAGGGCACCCATCATAAAGGGGAATTTATAATATACACAGGTATGTTCTATTCTGTTACACCATTTTTTGTAGAAATATAACCACTACTTACAGTTGCTGATGTGCATAAGACTTTATTTCAGGCAAGGGCATACGGAGAAGGTGTTGGGCAGGAGATATGCTACTGTTGTCTACCACGTTGCCTTGCTTCTGGTACACCTTTGTAGCTCTGATGTGACTCAAACCATTTCAGTACATGTTAAGACAATGTCGCACTTTTTGTAATGTAAAATTGCATGTTGGAACCTGTAATCAGACACAAGATGGCAAACTTTTTAGGTGTTTTACAGAGCTTCATTTGGGAGACTCCAATTGCTATGCAGTTGTTTTATAGGTACACCACTTATCCCCCAACACACACATACAATGTCAAAAGCACACAGGATTTTGCATTGTCAAGATTTTATTAGCAGACTATGTAAGCTTTTCCTGGCACACACTCCAGTTTGTTAATTGTCATGAAAAGTTGTGGACCAAAATAGCTTCTTTATTAAAAGAAAAATAATAAAAAATAATAATAATAATAAAAGAGCCCTGCTTGATGAAGTCACAGAAAAGAACTAAGCAGAAAATTTCAGTGCGCAAAAAAGAATGAACAGAAACTAATAAATGTGTAATTCCCCCAATGCAGTGCATATCTGAGCTTCAAGAAATCTTGGAGTTACATTTAGAATTAGATTCCTTACTTTAATACCTATCAAATTTCAAAAGCTATATTAGTGCCTTTTGTATGAAAAATACTAATGAGAAAAAATACGATGCATATGTGGTCTCCCCAATGGTGAAAAAGGTAATAATGCAGTAGAGCCCTTTTCTATTGAATAGTCTGACACAGTAAATGTTTCTAAACCCCTGGATACCTTTATTTAACGTTTTTTTCCGTGTCTTTCAATAGAAAAAAAAATCCTATTGCATATTATGAACAATGATTTTACAAATCCTATTCTAGAGGACATATCATCCTATGCATTCATAACCTTCTAATTCTCTTTGCATAATAAGACCATAATTTGCAATTGCATCAAGCAAAACATAAAAGTTATAATGTGAGTATGTATATATATGTTATTTGTGCAATGAAGCATGCATCTTTAGTTTTCACTGCAAAATATGTGGATTTTTTTTTCTTCTGTTGCATGTCTTTCTCTTTCCATCATGAACTGTGCTGACATGTGGCAGTCCTGGACTGGGTTCTCAGAAAATGGTTACTGGAAAGAAATGGTGCATCTAGAATATGGAGATTTCTGTAAGTTGCTTTGGATGTAAACTTAGTTTTGCTAATTCATTTGAACTGACTTGACAAGCTGTTGTTTTGTTCAAATCTCAAAAATATGACCTGCTTTTTACAGAAACTACAAAACTGTAGTTTTTAGTTGATTAAATTGAATTATTAGAATGAATTGTTTTCTGTGAATTGTTTCCTGTGAATACTGTGACTACTTTAGGAAACCTGGCTGTCTAGTTTCAGCCTAGCTGAAGGGACCACAAATGTCAGAGCTCAGTTCTGCATCTCTCTGGCACATTTATTTTTACCTATGATGAGAGCCCACAGCACAGAGTAAAGTACAGTTGTCAAATGTCTGGCAGAATACCAACTGTCTTTACCTTCCTTTTGCTTTTTTTATAAAAAGTGGAAACTTTATTTAGTCCGCAAAATGCGTATTGGTCCCATACTGCTTGTGTATCTTGAGCATATCAGCATCAAATGCTAAATTAATATGGAGGGACTATCAAAATTCCACACTACCTGTTTCTGCCTTAAGGGCATCATGTTTTGTAAGGCTTTTTTAATTCAGTAAATGCACAGTATAAACATACAGTATCAAATATAATGCAAAGTCAGATTTTGCAGAGAGAGTAGAAATTCAGTTACTAGCCACACTTGTCATAGTTAACCACTCTAGAACTTTGCAGTTCAGCACACCTGCCATTTGTCTATCTGCCTACTAAAAGTAATTTTCAGCTATTTCTCAGGAATATGTACACAGTATGCATTTAGAAAATTGCTAATGGAATGAGGTTCAAGCTCTTACAGTTTAACATTGAGCTTATTATTACGGCATTTATAAGAAATTTAGAAATTGTCTAAACCTAGATGATCTGGAGCAGCTGCTTGCATGTGTCTGGCAATAATAAAAGTTCGAGATTGTGTACGATTATGCGAAAGGGGCTTAAGTAAATTAAAAGGGAAATCAGAAAAGAATTGCTTAGACTGTATCCGCTATATTGGAGAGTATAAACCTGGATTAGCAGTGTTTGTTACCAGTCTCTGTTCATATTATTTGACATTTTGTTAGAAAATGCTTTTTCAGTCTTACATCACTTAAATAATCATTTCATGATGAGATATTGAAGGATATTGTAGAAAAAGATGAATACTTGAAATCTTTTCAGAAAGCAAATGGATTTCCAAATTTTTCAAAGAGCTGAAAAAGTTTCTGTTAAGTAAGTAATTTTAATATATTACGGTAAGATGGGAGAAGTCAAATGCTTATAACTGCATTTAAAATTTGAATAAAAATGTATATAATTCAACCTAGAAAAGTCAAATATTCACTTATATGAAGTATATTTAGATGAATAAAAATGAACATATGTAAAGATTTTTAAGCACTTTTTATTTCTCAGGCGTTTGTTGGGCACCAGCTGATGAGTAAAAACAGAAGGAAAAAGCAACAAGTGCTGCTCCATTGACAGTATTACTTTCCTGTCTCTTTTCTAGGTGCATGTATTTTGTTCCTCTATACCAATTTCCATCTCTTTTAGGTGGTGCCAATGGCAGTAACACTGATAAGATTATAGAGCAGAGGCTTTTCCTGGAGTGAAAGTTATAACTCTCATATCAATCTATCAAAAAACAACAACAACAACAACAACAAAAAACTTCCTGATCAGGTATCACTCTGCAACTCCCATTCCCAAATGTGTAAAATTCTTTGAGAAAGTGGAGCACGGTCAGTGTGACTGTGTGGGGAAACACTGTATAGACTCTACTACAGCAAATTATGAGGCTCGTATACTTGTGCAGTGCATGATGTTGTATTATAGACTTAGAACTGTCCAGAGTAGCCAAGGTATGCAAGTATATGCTTGTATGGCAACAGACATTACACAATGCTGAAACACATTTTTGAAGTTCTTTCTCTTGCTAGAGAATCTCTCTAAAAAAAAGTCTGAATGCTGCTAGTTCTGTACCTTTTTTTATTAGAAATGGTTGCAAACAGGAGCTTTGTGCGTTTCCAGCTTGCAGAACTGGAGTGCCCAGCTTGATGCCTACCCTGCCTTGGCTTGGGTTCATGCTTTTAAATGTGACACCAATAAGAGCACTCCCATCAATGTATCCACCCATAGCAGCTTCTGAGAAACCTTCAAGATCTTAGGGATTTGCTTATTTTCATAGCTGATTTTCACATTTTGATGGGCTGCAATAAATTCCTTGCCTTGCAGCATGGCTTATGTAGAGCGATAGCTTTACCATCTAGTAGTTTTTGCATGTATAAGAACGAATCTTGAAGAAAAGACTGTGGGGCAATGCATATGGCTCCATAACCATAACACCTTTAAACATAAATATCCATGGAGAAAATCACTAAATCCCCCAAATACTTTCTTACTTTGCAAAATACCTAGCAAATACATGTGCCAATGGCTCATTATCTGTTTGTGGCTTTTATTTTGCTATTAAAATTAAAACCAGAATGGCTTTTGGTAGTAGTAAAGATTTTTTAATACACTTATTTTACATCAACATACTTCTGTATTCTGAATCATATCATCGTGCTCCCTTGGTCCAAGCAGTTCTAGCTGAGGGCGTAAAGACTATCAGCTTGTGTCTTCCTAGTGCATAAGACTGATCAAAGTAAACCATTAATCAAATAGATATGAAAATTAGAAATAATAATATGAGGTGTTAGATAACACAATCTGCATGCAGTAGCAGCTTGATCTCTCAGGAAATTAAAATAATTTAACAAAAAGGCCATATTTAACAGACTGCATGATGAAATTAAGAACAAAAATCTAGCCTATTAATCATGCAAGAAATTGCAATTAAATTATATTTGTTAATTTCATAGTGAAGAGTTTTTAAATTAAATCATTAACCATTTGCTTGAGTCTTCAATTCTATGCAATTATAATTCAGATATGAATGAAATGACATTTTAAGGGGTAAAAAAAACATTTTCTATTCAGTTTATTCCATTTTCCATAAATCTATCTTTGAAAAAAATATGAGCCACAGATCCCAAATTCTATATCCGCTTGTCTCTAATGGTGTTCTTGTTTTGGTTCCTTTAGTCTTTTGTATCTCATTTACCCAAAACAACATGGTAGTGTTATCTTATTCAGTATGCTTTTATTTCAAACATAGAAAAGTTATGCTTATGATAGAAGTATTTGAATTGTCTGTGTATATCTGGAAATAGGAGTTTTAACATGAATGGAAGACAGAATGCTGTGTTTGTAAAGGTAATTGGTAGTTTGGAGCTATATCTCACAAGTTCATCAGCACTTTTTAAGGCATCAAGTTTACTTTTCAACTTTGTCACTAAAACCTGAACATTGCAAACATATATAAGCTGGAAACCACTGCAAACAGCATTTCAGCTTTGAATATTAAATGAAAGAATAATTGGAGAATAAGCATCTAATCTCAGTATTTCTGTTGAGACATTCAAATTCATCATCGTTGCTAAGAAGTAAATCATCTTCAGTCTTTAGGAAGAGCCTCTCCCTACTAACTGGAGATAAGATTTCACAGATGAGACCAAAGAGATGTATATATTTGATGAGGGATTAAATTAGTGTATGAACTCTGAAGAATGCTAATATTAGGTCTTTTTTTTTTTTTCTTTATATATATGCACAAAGTTAAATTCATGTTAAAACCTTCCTTGGAAGAAGAAATTTGCACATAAATTTGTACAGAATCTCTATTTTTCCACTTGGTATCACAAAATTTGTAAGAACTGAATATCTGAGAGACACCATGATCAGGCAGGTGGTTTTCCCAGGGTGAGGCTCATCCCCTGCACTCTGGGTGTGCTGACCCCTGCGATTTCCCCAAATGCGGGAAACTCGACTGCATAATTTGTGGTAGTGGGGGACTGCTTTTGCGCTCTCCCCTGGTTTCCCTGGTTTATTCGCCCAGGGAAGTGGTTGAGTCACCATCTCTGGAGGTCTTTAAAAGATGTTTACATTTAGAGCTTAGTGATATGGTTTAGTGGAGGACTTGTTACTGTTAGGTCAGAGGCTGGACTAGGTGATCTTGGAGGTCTCTTCCAACCTGGATGATTCTGTGACCCACTGATGTTTGTTTGAATGAAATTGGAGGCTGCTTTTAAAATTTTTTTCAGAGTTAGAGAAGGAATGAGAAACAGATATTTCCACGCCCTTCCCCCCCCCCCCCAAAAAAAAAAAAAAAAGTTATGATTATGTATTTCTCATTTATTTAGGAAACAAAGCTTAAAATCCATAACTATGTGCACCACTATTCCATCTAAGATTTGCTGAATTTCCAGACCTTTTGCTTGCTAGTAACTAAGAAGAAAGATCTAAATCTTCACAAAACAAGTAGAAGAGTCTAATGTCATGCTGTTAAGAAAAAACGAATGCACACATACTGTTCTTGATTGTATAAGAAGGGTTTTTCCAGTAAAGACAGGCAAATAGTCACATCAGAGGCCTAGGATACAACTGACATTTCTTGTCATCAGTTTGCAATTCAGGCCAAAACAAACACCTGAAATGGGAGGGTAGGTTGATTAATAAAATCTTGGGATAGTTAACAAACGCTGATAGGAGATGCATTTGTTTCATAAATACAGCCTAAAGACATAAATAAATGTCTTCCTTCTCTGTCTGAACTCTCTCAGTTCAAAACAGAAATTGTAATGTAACTAAAATGTTAGATTTTTATATTCTAAACTTACTGAGTTTACAAGGTTCTCATAGCCTTACATAACTGTATCTGCCATTGAAGTTATGAACCTCGTCTAAGTAATGGATGACATACCTAGATAATACCTCAAGAGACAGATTTCTCCCTGGATAGTAATCTAACTTCTCAGACATTTATTTTAGACTGAGTGAAATTGTTGCTGTAAGGTGCTTGTGTCTCTCTCCTTTGACTAAGAAGGGAGCCAAATAATGAAAAGCAGCAGTTTATTTTTTTAGATAGCAAAAATAGGTGAGCCGACTGCTTCCCTTATAAAGTCTTTGAAAATTCACAACTATTTTTCATGACCAGAATAGGACTCAGCTTCTGTATTAATTTCAGTTTTACCTTGGATTAGTTTACCTTGGATTGTCTCCAGTTTTAGGTGGATTAACTTCTGTTGTACCTTGAAAATATGTACATCTTCCACGTACTAATGGAAACTGATTAAAAAAATTAATCCCGTCAACTTGCAATACTAAGATAATACTTCACTAGGAAATTGAATTTTAATATAGGATGCAAAATTGTGGTCTTAAATAAATGTGATGAGTGTTAAGAATGTTATGAATGTTTGCTGTGTTTGCTATGTTATGAATGTTTGCTATATTTGCCTTCCAAAAAAGTTCCCAAACCTCTAAATTTTTCATTAATTATATTATAAGGAAGTCCAATAATATTTGCATAAATATATATATATATGTATTCCATTCTATCCATCATGTTATTTTAAAATATGTTACTCTTTTTCTTTTGCATGTTTCTTATGGCAAATGTTAGTATTGAAGAAATTTCATAGCTCTAATTTCATGCTCAGAAAAGAGAACTAGGATATAATGTGTTTTTAAGCTAGACAATTTCTAGAGATATACCTTTCTTTCCTCCTAATAGTAATCTCCAGTGAATTTTGATTGGGAGCAACTGTTTATTTCTTAAGTGATTTCTTGGTTTAGTACTGGAATATGAAGGCTATGTTTCAAAATATTCTCAAACATCTTCCATCTGGATTCTGTTTAAGGAGTATTCTCAGTTTTCTCAGCATGAATACCATTTACACATTTTTGTTATTCTAATAGGAGTGTAAGATTGTGCATTGTGTCCTTTATCCCAGTGGATTTTGTTCCATCCATTTTGCTTGTTTTTCTAATCTGATAACAGAATATATTAAACACATCTGTCCTTGTGTTACAAGTATTTATTATTTGTAAGGAATAGGAAATAGAAATATGAAATTAATTTTCATTATGAATTATACTTGCCCTCAGAAGAAGTTGCTAGTGATTGTGTATTTTTCTTCTTCTAAGTCAGAAATGAGATTATATCATATTACATTGATTAGAAATTCACTGCTAATATGAAACCTTTACTTATTAGGAAAAACAAAGCAAAACAAAAAAGCCAGCATCTGTTTTCCTGCATTGAATGAGTTAGGATCTTTCTGTCTCTCTGAAGGCAAGTACAGTCAGGATTTCAATCAGTGTTAGTGTTCATGAAAATTAAAGTGTGTCACGAATTATATGAAACAACTCAGACAATGGTTTGTTTTATTTGATTAAATTTATGCATTAGTTACATTCACATGTCTCTGGAATCTTTTGACATCAAAGTTAAAACAAGTGTAAGTAAGCCAATACTAAGAAACTTCTTTGGTCAAAAATGAGATTGCCTTCTTTGTGTTGTTTGTTTGCAAAAATAATTATCAAATATGACTGTTGTTATAAAATTTGGGAAACATTTTCTGAGGCAAAATCAAGCCAATTAATACCTTTTTGAAAGGTTTTTATAAAAACTGAACTTTTCAGTCCTTCTCAAGATTGCTTCTGAGTTGTAGAGGATTTTTAATTAAAAAAAAAAAAACGTATTTGAAGCTCAAAGAAAATTGTTGAAGAAATTTAGAAGATTGTTTCAGTTATCAAGTTTTCTATCAGTTTTATTATTTATTTATTTATTATATTATTATTTATTTTATTTAAAATTATTATTATTTTATATAATATATAAATAATTTATATAAATTTATATAAATAATAATTATTATTTATATTATTTATTATTAATTATATTTATTTATTATTTATCAAATTCTATGACTGCTTTTCTAGTATCCTGGAAAAGTCTGAGAAACCATCAGATCCTAATGGAATAAATGGCTATACTTACTTACTTTAAATTTTACTTATTTACTGTTTTCTGCATGAAAAAAACACATACAGTTGATTAGCTCCATCCTTACAGCCTTTAAAGCATGACAAACTTCCTAAAATTAGGTTGTGGACCATGGGAAGAAACTGAACTTTAGAGCATGTTATGTAGAACATACAATTTTTTCTTCTAGCAAAAAAAATAATAAATAAAAATAAATCATTATTCCTCTCTGTCTTAATACTTTTAATGTCCATATTGGATTCACACATAGCAAAAGATCTACACGAATGCTTTTTCATCTTAAGAAGTCATGAAGGCCTTTTTATTTTTTTAATGGATATTTGTTGTGTCCAAATGAATAGATATCTATGTACTTTTCCCATAAAACCCTTTCGTCTAGAAGTTAAATTTTGTTGCTGTTACCTAAGATATAATAATAATATAATTCAGAGTATACCAAAATCCCCACCATATTTAAATACTAAAAATGACAGCTATGCTGCCTGATCAACAATGCAAATTCTAGCACTAAAATGTTTTAATATGCCCTAAAATGCCAAATTAACTAGACCTCTGTATTATGTGATTTAATAGAGTTTATTGCTTGGAATTTTGCAATAAGTTTTAATCCGTTCATGTAGACCATCTTACAGTAAGAATAATCTCTTAGAAATCCTGTAATACAAGTTTTTAATTCTTATAAGTGATGCTGGTCATATTGCTGTGTTGTCATGGAAAATAGTTTCAGTTAGCTATACCTAAAGTTTTCCAAGTCTCTAAAATAACCACTGCCACTAATTTTTTTTTCCTATTAAAATGGAAATATTCATAATTCATATTCTATTATATTAGTCTAAAATGTAATCTTTCTGAGAGACCTTAGTGAGCCATTGTGCAACGAGAGTAGAAAAATAACATACGTTCTTGGTTATAAAAAGTAAATCTTTTTCTTCTATTGGAACAGCCTTCACACCCAAAACTTCTTATTGTATGGGCTGAAAACCTTACAATATTTGCTTTGTTACACCAAGGAGAAAACACTTCCCAGCTCTCTCAGAGGTACTTGCTTTAGTGTGTCCCACTCCCCAAATAATGCTAAAAAGTTGGAGTAGTTGTATTCTGCTGTCATTTGGAGACATGAATGAGGAGAAAAGTCCTCTATCTCCATCTCTCTCTTTATACATCTGTGAAGAATTTTGGCACAATGTATGCTCACTACGGATTAGCGCGAGAGTGGATGGGTAGGAGCAGGGCTGAAACTAAGGTGATTTCTAAAGGGAAAAAGAATTCCATGCAGAATAAAGTGTGGGTGTACAGACTCATTTAGTGAAACTGTGAGCTGATGTTCTGAATGAAACTGCTATATCAAAAAAGCATTAATGGCTAAAAGTATTTACACAATTGAAAAATAATCTGTTTTAAAGTAAGCAAAGCTGCATAAATAAATCTAAAACATATTAAAAAAAAAAAAAGTTTCGTCATTCACCCTGGCATTTCCACTTTACTGAATCCCTTGCAACAATACTTTTGTAATATACTGTAGCATATTCTTGTTGTCTCAGTGCTAAAGGTCAGATGTTTTACATTTAGTATTTCCTAGTGTTAAAAGCATGAGAAAATATTTAATATATAAATAACAAAAGTACCACCACATAAGCCCAGGTGAGTGCAGGGAGAAAAGAAGATAAAGATATTAATGAGATTGCGAATGATGGGTCTTCACTAAGCAAATGGTAAGGAGTTACATGGCTTAGACCTGCAGTTTTAAAACAATAACCAAATAATCTTAAAGGCTGAAATATCAGAAAAATATTACAGTAGTTGATCATTTATTGACAATCAGTTGATCCAGATGGAAAATATCTAAGTGTTGTTTTATTGTTCAAGTACAAAGTGAACTGATAATAAAAATGTACAACTTTCATTAAGAAAAATAACAATATATCAGGTTTTAGCTAAAACAACACATTTTCTGGGGATTTACAGATTTGTCTGCTTATAATGGAGTTAATTTCCATCCATTCTGTGCATTGTGAAATGTGCTTCAATCCACGACAGCAAGTGAGGGACTGAAGAGCCGGTTCTCAGCTGCAGCTAATTGATTGACCATTGATAGTTGGGATACAAGATTTTACTCATGGCAGAAAAATGCAGCTGCCAGGGAGACTGAGAACTGCCCTGAGGGTGAGCATAAGCAGGAGACCGACAGACAGATGACTGAGGACTGAGACTGCCAGAAAGGATGGAAGAAAAGCTGCTTTCTTCAGCTTTGCACGTCTTGAAAACGTATCTCAGATGCAAAATGGACTTGGTAGCTGAGCAGAAGCTCTAGTGAAGCTTTTCCCATTAGGTTGCTCTTTTCATTCCAAAGACAATTGGCTACCGGATCTAGCCAAAATACACTACCAACAAGCATCAGTGTGAATAACAGATGCAAACATTGACACGAAGTCACAAAGACACAAATCAATGCTGCGTGGAGTTTCTGTCATGTTACAACAGCAGTACTCAGTGTCATGGTAGCATAACACTAAGCAATCAAATCATGATCAATCTTGAACTTGATTGCAGAGTGTGACCTGTGCTCAGAATGGCTAAGGACACTCTACAGCTACATGTAAATGTAGCTAAGGAAGCTACATTTCAAGGGATCCATGCTATGCTAGTCCTATGCTTTTCTTAGAGGTTTTCCTGGAAGCAATCTTCATCACCAGTTCTGTTGTGAATAATGGACTCATCATTTGATTGCAGAAACGGAGATTTAAGGTGTGAAAAAACAGGCAGATGTTGTTGATGTTCAGAAAAAAAAAAAAAGGTGCATACTTGAAGATAAACTTAGTATAGAGAAATGTACAAATATTACTGTTTCCAAGTAATGAAATGTAAAACCTTTAATGGGGACATCACTTTGTTGTCTCAAATATTTTTGACTTCACTTAATGCAGGTGAAATTAAATGCAGTCCTGTTTAAAAACCGAAGAAATTCATTTTCTCCTATCAGAGACAGAGGAAACATGAAAATTTCATTTTAAGTTAGTGCATTTGGATTATGTCAAAGTGAGTGAAGTTAGCTATATAGCCCTTTTTTTTATCAGTCCTGTTTCTAACTCTGAAAAATGTTGGTAAAAGCTGCAGAAAGTTCTTCTTCAAGAAACTTTAGCTCCTATTGATAGAGGTCTATCACTTTCCTTAGTCAAATCCCAAGAGAAAAAGAGAGGGGAAGAAAAAAATAGAGAAAAACAAATAGATATCAAGATTATGATGGGTGACAGTCACTTATAAAGCTGCTATAGAATTCAGACTGCAGAGTGATTTTCTAGCCTCTTGATTCTTCATCATATGTCAGCTCTTCAAGATAGAGGCTGAGCACAATAGAAAAGCAGAGCAGCAGAATAAAAAATTGTGCCAATGTATGTAACAGGATGGTAAACAGCTTTTATGACTATAGATGTAGTCTTCCTTGTAGTTTTTCCTGGAAATTTCCCTCCCGAGAACAAAGAGGGACATTCCTGTTGAGTAGTTACACCAATCTACATCCCAAAGTTCAAAGTATTTTGGGGAGGAATTATCAGCATTAGCTTACTAAACATCTACTGCAGAACATTTAAGGTGATAAAAACATGCTGTTGCACTTGCTCTCCTGTTTACTTTTTTCAAGCAGTGGGAAGGTGAAAAGTGTTTCAGCTGTTTGGGGGATTTGCTGGGGAAGCTGATGTTGGTATCTGCAAAGATGCCCATGACTTCCATATAAACAGGGACAAAAAGTCCCACTGGTCATTCTTTCTCCTTCCTGTAAGAAAAAAGTTTCATCCACATGAGGTCTGAAGTGTGAAAGCAGTAGGTTTTATTTTGAAAGAATATGGAGTATCAGAGAATCAAAGATGTTTGCATTATTCTCTCAATGGAGAGAATTAAGGTTTTATGCAAGATTCAGAATTTTTAGTCTCTATGTTCTTACTCCCACAGAAAGCAAGCAGTCTTAAAATCATTAATCCTTTTTACTAGGTCTGACTGGTATGGAGTTACTTTTCTTTACAACATCATGGATGGTGCTGGGCTTTACATTTGCAGAGCAAAATTCAAAGGAGGAGAAATAATAATTGTCATTATGGAGTTTGTCTTCCCAAGAAACAGTTACATGTGCTAAGGCTGTGCTTTCTAGTAAGTGCCTAAACATGTGCCTGCTGAACAGCACTAATGAGTAAATTCCTCCATTTGCTTTGCTTGAACACACAGCTTTTGCTTCTTTATTAAGCTATCATTATCTCATTCCACTAATTTTCTTACATTTCTTCTGTTTTCTCCTCATCTCATGGGAGGGGAGAGTATGATAGAGGCTGTCTGGGTGTTTGGTTGTTGGCCAGGGTCAACCCACCACACCTTTTGTTAGCATTACTGAAGAGAGAGAAGCAAAACTCAAAGTCTTTGAAATGCAAAGCTTTAAGTGATATTTCCATTGTAATAGCAGTAGAGTATTTCAATAAAGTTCTGACTAAACATATAGTGTAGATGGCATTAACTGTCACGCTGAGGGGAGGGTAGCAATGCTGAGGTAGATGTGCTAGACGTGTTGTTTTTGGATGTGCTAGAGCTGTTGTTCTTGTCTACATCCAGTCTTTACTTAAAGTGGACAGAGCAAAGATCCATGTGTAGGAAAGTAGCATGGAGGAGTGCACAACTTCTATTTCTGGACTCATGCTAATAGCGTGATACTGAAACAGAATCATGGAAGGTACTGTTACAAGGCTGCCAAAGATCTGGCAAACTCGTGGTAGCCTCAGGGTGCTACAGGCGTTGATTTTTAGCTTGCTTTAGTGACAGATGCACAGCAGCAGTGCAAGGAATCATTCTTTGCTGCCTAAATCTGATTTTCTTTAAAGAGAAGGCAAAGAAGAAAGAAGAAATAATATAAAAAGAATGAGTTTAGTTAATAGAAAAGAGCAGAAATCCAATTCTGTCAATGTAAGCTCACAAACCTTGTAGAAATGTGGTAATTGTTCTCTCTGGACCAGTAAGATGAGGATGTCTATGAATAATAGGGTGGTAGAGGTTCAATCACAATGTATTAAAAAAATATATTATTAAGGCTTGCCTCTTCTTACTGTTGATTTTAAATCATGAACACAAAATTATGTACCATTTTGTCACCAAATAATCCTAGTTTCAGCGTCACTGTTTCATTTAACTTCTGTATTCTTTTTGTTACGGTAGTCCTGCACTATCTTCAAAAGCTTCAGTAAGTCATAGGCTCAATTTCAGTGTTTGCTCTGTTTTAGTTCCCTCTTTTTCTGAATTTTACAGACAGTTAAAGATAGTAGAGGCAGTTTATAATTTATATGCTTTGAACAAGTGAAGGTGTAGATCCCCTGAGAAAAAGCTGCACTGACGACTAATATGACCTTGTTATGATCTTTTTCATGTCACCTTTGGCTACATCACAGGAATTAAATTGCTAATGATCTTTCTGAGGCATATGAGAAGGATGGTTAGACCCGAAGTCTACCATTCAATTCATTATATTTTTTATGTAAAACTGGGAGAACTAGAAAATTCTTTGTTACTTAGTTGGTGAAATGATAACACGATAAAGGCATCTAATGAATGGAAAGTATCTCTTAATTAGGGCTTTTAAATGAAAGATATTTAATGTGGATAAACAATGCTGGCAGATGATATGGGAAGATGAGTAGAAATTGTTTGGAAACAGTATGGCCAACAAGAAGAATGCATCTTTTTAGTCTGGAACTGCCCTGTGTCTATATAGTAGTATATTACTCATAAATGGGATTCATCTTATGTTATCACTTGCTTTAATATATTAATCATTATTAAAGACCTGAGACTAATTATTTTCAACCTTTAAGCAAAGGGGATGCATATGGCTTGTGAAAGTACAAAATGTAACTGGAAAAAAAATAAGTCTTTCCTTTAGCTATACTTTTATTTCACAGAATGCCAATTACTGTGAAGAAGTTCTTTTTTTAATCAGCAGTGAAACATAGCTACCAAGCTTAAGCTCAAAGTGCCTAGGAAACAAGATTCATTCTAGGATGAATGACTGATCATTATTTATGTTTCCTTATAATCTTTAATCACTGTGGAAAGAATTTTGCATGATAAAAGAACTAAAATAGATTAATTTATACCACTGTTTCTTAATGAAATGAGTGAAACATGGTTCTGAAAGTGGTTTCAGAATTACTGCAAGAACACAATCAGCAAAAAAAACATGTTTACAAAACATAAATTGTTACTGTCAAAGTAGTGACATTATCACTTTAATTTACTCTCTGTGTAAATGACCAAAAATGTCAGTATTTAGCAATGGCTGTGTTTGGCCTTCTTAGATAGAAATTAGATTCCCTCTAATATTGTTTTATTTTATGTAGCTCCAGAGAGTGCACAAATCTGAAGCCATAGGCTACAATCTTGCTAGATCTCCTAAACCAGAATAAGTTTAGAAGATACCTCATGTGGAAAACAGCATTAATGGGATTGTGTACTGTTGATGCAGCCTTCTTAATAATGTAACAGTCAGTAAAAGTAATGTTTAATATTGCGTCATATATTTTGGTGATCTTTAATGGACGAACATAGTCAGTTCAATTCTGTAGTGCAGTTTTCCTTCTCAGAAAACACATTGTTTCATCAGGTTTAGAGAAGATGGTAAGCTCATAATGTCTAGATAAAGTAGGATAGAAATGCACAACATAGAAGCAGCTGTTTAAGAAAGACAGATTTTTTTTTCTGCTTTTCCTTGTTCATTTATTAGGAAAACCTCTCATAGGGAGCCTTCATACATTTTCACCTTTTCTGACAGGCAGTTCAGAGAATGTTTGAAGTCCATAGGTCTGAATCTATCATCTCTTTCTGAAAACAAAATTTTCTCTTTGAAGAAAATTTATCAGGGAGTTGGTTTTTTTTTATTATTATTATTATTTTTTATCATCTGAGAGATGGATGTATGATGAAGTAAAGCGTAAGGAGATAACTTTACAAGGTTCTAACTTGACAAGTGGAGTCTGCAATACTGTTGTAACTCAGAGGCGATATCCAGTGGAAATCAATGCTGAAATTAAACGGCTCACAACATAAATATAAATACTAGTTCTCAGAGGTGACTAGTAGATTTTACGTCTTCAGTATCAGGTAGAAAAAAAGGGGGGGGGGTAAAAGGGGGGGGGGGAGGAGAAAAAAAAGTCTGTTCCTTTCCTTACCTTGCATGTGGTTGGTTGGAGAATGAATTAATTCAGATGTAGAACAACTACTAGATGATTATCATTAGTACAACATCAAACATTGGAATACTTAACTAAACCCAAGAAATACTGAGGCCAGGGAGGGAATTTTGAGATTGAATGTAATAATTTCTATCTCACATTGATGGATTGCTGTATGACATTTTATTTTAATCTAAAAAAACCTCTGGTATTAAGGGCAAGACAATTTGTCTAGAGCTCAGACAAGGTGAGATTTAGTTTGATCTCAAGCAAGGATCTGAGAAGTCTAGAAAGGAGTCTCTTAATTGACCTAAGATAATTTGGAATAAATGAGAACATACCATGACTTGACATGAGAGGTTTAGAGGTGAATGAGAGCAGATTTGGAAATAACTTGGAAAACAATTAGTTTTTTTCATGGTGAACACGAGAAAAAAAAAAAAAAAAGCCTACCTTACTGTCTGTGACAGTTGAAGTGAACTAATCATGTAATAGTAATGTAATGTCATTGCAAAAAGCCTGAATGTAATAACAGCAGTCTTAATGAGAAGATATGAGAAAGCAAAAGGCAATTTGGGATCCCTTGCATTTCTAAATTCTGCTATTGCAGAATGAATTTTGAAAGTGGGACACTTGGTTGTAGCTTTTTTTTTCTTTTTTTTTTTTTTTTCTGTGTAGTTTCACAGTTCAATATATTCTAAGAAAATTAGAGATAGTGCTGCATTATAGCTTTTCTCCACAAAGACAAACCCGTGGAAGTGATCGGGTTTAGTTCTTCTTATGTCCTTAGTTTATTTATTATTAAATAGAGAAAATGGGTTAATTGCATCTCATTGTATCTAAGTACACTGACATGTCACGCAAATTCTTTGGTTTTTGTAAGGTCAAATAAATAATGTGATTTTAGAAGTATTATTGAAAATGTGGATTTAAAAGTTTTGATCACTAAATACCGTCAGTTCTCTTTAATCTTTCAGAACATTTTTTTTGTCAACTGACATATTTAGGGAGTTTTTAAATTATTTTTGTAATCTGTTGGCTACTTCATTATCTCTCTTCAAATGGGCATTCAGAATAAGAAGATCATTTCTCTTTGTTGGATCTGATTTCTTTACAGTCCAGTCTTTACTGTGCCTTTCATTTTTGATGCAGTTATAGGACCAGTTAATTTTTTTAAAGTAAGAGAGCATTCATACTGGAAGATCATGAAGCTGGACCTATGAAATTTCTTATTACTCCTTTTGATAACTAATTGCTTGTTATTTCTGTTCTCAGTAAATGGTCTTGTAATAATTGTTGAATGATGAGAAGTGGATTTTTATACCACCACTAGCTTTCTGGTGGAATGCTGTTGAGAAACTGAAGAATTACAGTTCAAGAGTCTATGACAAGATTTTTTCCATCTGAACTCTCTTTTCCCAGGCTTCCCTATAAGTGGCATATTGATTTTTAAGCCTACATTATGAATAGGAATGTAGACAAAAACCTTAGTTTTTGCTACAGATTTTGTTATATATTTTGCAGTTTTATTTTTTCTGAAACCTCATTTTAACAGTGGTAGAACTATGATTACAATTAAAGAAAGATTGCTTTGAAATGAGAGATAACAAAAACATCTTAAATTACTCCTCATCTGTTGATGCAGCCATTGGGAAGAAAAAAATAGGAGATGAAAAGGTGTTAATTGAAATTTTTGTACTATGCTTGGTGCCCTTGTAGTCATCTATATGTTTAAGGAGGAAGAAAGGATAGGTTGTCTGCTACAGCTGAAGCAAAGATTTTTTTTTCTTTATTTATTTCCCAAAAGTCATAGGGTGCATAATGTACCTTTGCAATAATTTATTATATGGTAAGTAAAGGTTGTAACCTTCACTTGCTCCCAATATACCTGTATTTAAGGACATAGGGCTAAGATGGCTGTGCAGTCTTTATCAAACATGCATTTCTTCATTCGTATTTCAGTAGCTAACATTTCACTGTCAACTGCTAGCATGTTAAGTGTCATAGTAAAGTACATATTCTTCAGCTTTGTCAAAAACAAACAAAAAACCTCTTTTTGCTTCACAAAATAGTTTACCTAACATGGAGACAAGCAATACTTTATTTGTAAAGACAAGATCACTGAGAAAACTGAGCAGGGGCAAAATAGTAAATCTGAATTCTCTTATAAACAAAACCATAAATAAATAAAATTTCTCTCAGTTAAATGATGATCTGTAACTGTACCAATTTCATTTCAAATACAAAGGAAGCAAAAACATAAGTCATGAGTGAATTTCGATATGAAAAAAACCAGCTGTGTCCTGGTTTCTCTCGTGAAAACTAGCTGAAATCCTAATAATTTTAAAGCATATCTAAATTATTAAAACTTGATCCACAGTCAGAAGAAATAACCGCATAAAATCACAAGGCTTTGCTTCAGATTCTAACTTGATATCTGAGTTTTCAGGATTAGTTTTATCAGCCTTGTAGTGTTGAACCATTTCCATATTTTTATTTTCTAAGGTTGTGGATAGGTAGGATCACAATTAATTTCTGTTTTTTTATTTGCTGTGTGGCTAACCACTGAGACTAAGCTTTTCTCAGTTTCTCAACAAAGAGCAAAGTTAATAAGTCCAAGTGCAGACTTTCATTTTGTTTTAATCTCTGACTAGGAAAAACACCAGCCACTGCTCCCCTATTATTTTTCTAGGTTAAGATGTTTAAGCCCTCGATAAATCCCCAAGATTAATAAGTGAAAGAAAGAATATAAAATGTTTCTTTGCACTCTCTGAAGCTAGCCTTCTGCACTTTCATGAATGTTTTAAAGCACACTGTTACTGCTAATCATGCACTGTTTTGTCACTATTTTACTTTAAAGCCTGACAAGGGATATTCAATAAAAATCTGTAACATGGTATATTATAATGTGATTTTTTTTTACTCTGGTCAGTTACCACATCTGAAAAGGAATGACCTGCTAAAAAAGTGATTTGTAGAACACTTTCCAAATCTCCTTTTCATTTGCTTGATTTGACACTTTCATAAACAGTCTTGGAGCTAGCTGGATGCTTGCAGAAATTTATAAATAATTAAATAATAATAATAAACTAATATGCCTGGTTAACTATGAGAACATGGCCCAGACAGGATATTTTCCTCTCATTTTAGAAATGAGGAAATCCTCTGTGGTAACTCAGCAGAGTGGTACATTGGTGCACAGTTCACAGGAACCCACCTCATCCTGATATCGTGTGAATATATCCTCTCCTGACTTGGGTAAGGTTTACCAGACAAGCTGGGGAACTGTGGAAATGGGAATATTTATTCTGCTTAGCTATATTGTTATAAACTTCTACTAACATGGCAAAAACTGTTACAGCAAAGCAAGCAGTAGATTATAAACTTCAACTTGCAACCTGTTCATTAAGGCAGGCTGATGTAGGTATTGCTAACTGGCATCAAACAGTCCTCTTGAAGTTGTGGTTACTTTTTTGTTTCTTCCTTTGTTCCTCTAGCATTTTGCTAATTAATTACTAGACAGATTCCTACCTGCTACATCTTATCAGGAGAGCAAATGGCCCTCCATTGTGTTGTTTATATGTTGTGTTAATTAGTTAAAGATGTTATAACCTTCACTATTGGATTATAGGGCAATCTGTGACAGAGTGGCTGTACTAAAATTGAAGAGCTTTTTCTATTTTTATCTTACCTCATTTACCTGCTGTCTGATGTTGAATCAAGTAAGTGAAACTGGTAATGCCCTTGTGATAAGAAGACATGGCTAGCATGCTTAAACACCTTGTTTTCTGAAGAGGTATGTGTCTTTTTATGGAGAGAAGTTTGTTCTCCAACTCCACAGAAAATAGATGAAATGTTGCAGGGATACTCTTTTCTGAATACTCCTGTTTGTTCCCTCCTACACTCCTTAAATTTCTACCTAGTTAAAAATTATTGTATACCATATGAATAAGAAATAGCATATGCTTTTATGCTCTCTAGGCATGTTAAAACGAACAAGAATCATTGGCCTTATCAGCACACCTCAGCTGAGTGCTTGGTAGAGTCAAAAAGCATAATTCTGACCCAACTGCAAAACAGTAACAGGTTTTTTTAACTCTCTAGTAGTCCACCCATTTAGACATATTATCCCAACAAAGATGCTTTGGATTGTTGTCTTAAAAGCTTTGCTAAAATGAAGGTAGATGACCTCTGCTCTGTCCTCATATGCTGGCCTAGTCATTTTATTATAGAAGACAGGATGGCCATGGATGATTGATTTCTCCAAAGGAGTGATGGCAGTACCAAAGTTCAGAAACAGAACCATGGTGAAACACTTCAGGTCTCAGTGTTAAAACTTCCCAGCCAAATAAAATAATTAATCATTATTGCTACAAGATTGGAACAGCTTCAACTCTTCCCCTTCTCTGCATAGTCTGAACTATTATTAGGACATTCCCATGGATGATGAGAAGGCTACTTTAAAAAAGTTAAGTGTTGCCATCTTTATCCTGATGAGCACTGTGTAAACTGTAATATTTGGGGGCCCTCCCTCTGTTGTGTAACCAAAAGTAGATATTTCCAATAGATTTTTAAGTCTAAAAATAGATGGAATTTAAGTTTTCAAAGTTCCCCTACCGGTTGTCCTTCAGTGTTTTCTTGCAGAATATACTCACTTCATGCTGGTGCTTATCTGTGTGCTTGGCAGCTTGCTGTCCCAGTATGTCCCCATTCTCCAGTGGCTGGGGATCTGATTTCCATTCTGGGTGCTGGATGCTCAAAATATGTATTTTGCTATAGCCAGTGTTCTATGTTTAAAGCATATTTGGAAATAGACCTATACTCATAATAAATGAAATAGCTGAAATATTTTTTTAACATTCATAACAGGTTTTCTATATAGCTTAGATAAAAACCTGAAGGCATTTATAAAAATAATAATCAGTTCAAAGTTTTTCATGACAACCTTGTGAAACTATTGGTGCAATGATCTGTTAAACTTTGAGCTTAAATACATCTCTAACTACGAAAATGCAATCCAACACAAGACTACAGTCAGATAAATGATGTTTTACAGTGAATTTGCTTGTATAAGCTTAACAGTTACTAAGGTACTCATTCAGATCTCCAGGTTTTTAAAGCTTGCAACGGTATAAAAGATCAGAAGCTCTTGATGATGCAAAAAAGAATGGCTGAATGTTAGTTGCGTGTCTGTTTGTGCTGCTGTACAGCAGATGCAGTAGGGGAGTGAAAAACATATTTATAACTTAAACATAGTTTTTCATTCAGTGCTTTGAAATTTACTGATAAAATTCAGGTGGCTGCTTCATTCTTAAAGAATTTTTACAGTTTCCCCAAGTGGTCTCTCAATCTTCCGGTTAAAACACATGAACAGAATAACAGTAAAAATGTGATATATATGGAAGCAAAACACTTTAACTTAAATTCCTTAATTGCATTTATCATCATAAAGGATACAAATACTTGTTAACATTAAAATGTGAAGTAACATGGACAAAACAATTCATTTCAGCTCATGGGATTTAAAATGTGCAGATAACCAATACTGACCAATTTTTTAGGGGAGGAATTATAAGTAGACTGAGGTCTGTATGGTAAATTTCATCCTGAAAAAACTTAGATGGATGAGTCATAAGCCTCTGAAAATGAGATTTCTAATGGAAACACCAAATCAACTTTTACTATAGTGTCAGGAATATGACATTATAATAAAGTACACTGATGTATCTGTATTTGCCTTTTGCAAACATAATGAAACTGACTTGAGCATAGAAGGTGCCAGGGTATTGCATCCACATCTGATGTTTTACAGTATAATATAACAATATTCAGACACACAATGCTAGGTGTTATACATTTGCACTAGGATGGAAAAAGACTGATAGATTTTTTTTTTTCATCATGACTAGAATACCAACTCTGCAAGTTGCTGTACAGAGTATGGCACGGGGACATAATCTGCATGGGTACAAGTTGGAAATCATCAGTGCTTTTTATAGCAGATATTAATAAAAACACCAACACTGCATAGTTGAGCGCTGTTTGGCTCATCTCCTGTCTGACCTAGCAAAGGTTCAGTGTGAACCCATCCATCCTGGGCTACTTTATTGCTGGCATTTAGTTTTGAATGTCTGTCATGGTTCTTGGCAGGACTCAGGCTTTCCTCTGTCCCATGTTCCCAGCTAGGAAGTGCAGTCCAGGAACCTGAAGCCAGGACTTAGGTGAACACACATGGACAGCCCAAATTGGGTCCCACTAACCCAATGGGCAGAGGACAAGAACTGCATGAATGTATTTCCTCAGTGCACTCTTGTTGTGCTCCACTGACTGGTGCCTTAAGGACTTCCAGTGACATCTTTCTGCTTGATAGCTTTTGATATATTTTTTTTTCTTCCATCTAATTATGTTTTCCATTCTGACTGGAGAGGACTTGGAGCTGTGCAGAGAAGGGACAGTGAGGTTCAGTGCCCTGTGAGGAGACAGAGGGGCATGGCTGGGGGCAGAGGAGAGGCCTGGACCCTTTACCACCACCTGCAGAAAGAGCAGCCACCCTCCCGCTGCCAGCACAGCCAACAACACTCGTGCAAGTGAGGAGACCCCGCACATGGAGAAGCTCTCTGGGTGAGTAGAAGCGCAGGAGCTCCTCTGCAGACAATTTTTTCAGGCAAAGTAGAGTAAGATAGTCAGGAGGGGTGTTCACTGCAATGTATTTGTCTCCTCAGGGCCTACCTGCTGTTGTGTGTGTGGGAGGCAGCTGAGTGAAGACACTATGCAGCTGCTGCAAGTTTTCCACTTCAAGGGTTGGGATGTAACACTGTTGTGTCTTTTGTGGGGGAAAAAAACAAACAAACAAAAAAGTGAGCAGTGAGCTGGTGCACCCATTCATGGTGTGCATCCAACCCATGATTGTCGCCTTGCCTTGCCCAGGAATTGATTGCAGGCCTTCCTCTAAGTGGTTTCGTGGACAGACAGCAAGATGGGAAGATCCTAAGCCAAGATGAGGTGCTACAATTTAAAAAACTGAAAAAATAGGGAGACTTAATGGAAGGAACAATTTGTATCTACAGTACTAAATACAGCACAAACCAAATTTGTTAACGAATGATGTTGTGATATTGGTCACATTTGTTTTGTTTATGAGTCATTTCTGTTAACAGAATTCAATTACTGATTATTAGACTCAGTAATTTTTTCCTGCTGCCATCTTCATATTTACTGTGTCTGTTCCTTCTTTTGAAATTTAATGGACTATCAGTTAATTTTCATTCTATTTTTTCCACTTTCTGTAACAGATTTCTGGGTTTGCTTTACAAAGAAATGAAAGATTTCTATTACATGTTTGAAATGATACTTTGGTATATAAAATCAATAACAAAAAATGAGGTAAATAGCTAATAACATCTGCAGTTATAGATACCTGTGAAATTTAGAAATGACTATTATAATTAATCTTTTAAAATGAAAAATAATAAACACCGCACTGTAACTGTTTAGCAAAGAGAAATCTACTTGAAATAATACAGGATCACCTGTCGTATGAGGACAGGCTGAAAGAACTAGGCCTGCTTAGCCTGGAAAAGAGAAGACTGAGGGGAGGCTTCATCAATGTGTATAAATATCTGAGGGTCAAGAGTATCTGAGGTGTCAAGAGTATGGAGCCAGTCTCTTTTCAGTTGTGCCCAGTGACAGGACAAGAGGCAATGGGCACAAACTGAAGCACAGGAGGTTCCGGCTGAATATGAGAAGGCACTTCTTCACGGTGAGAGTGACAGAGCACTGGGACAGGTTGCCTAGAGATGTTGTTGGAGTCTCCTTTTCTGGAGATATTCAAAACCCACCTGAAGGCCATCCAGCGCAATGTGCTCTAGGTGGTCCCACTTGGCATGGGCGTTGGACTAGGTGATCTTCAGAGGTCCCTTCCAACCTCAGCCATTCTGTGATTCTGTGATCCCATTCATGGAGATTGTTGCATTTTAGTCATTCCAGCTCTTGCAGGATTTGCTTACAAGAAGACATCTTTCTTTGTGACTTCTGCTGTCAGATAACAAAGATGCCCACAGCAGGCCTTACTGCTGCAGTAGCAGCTGAAGGCAAGGCCAGGCAGGAGGTGTAACTGCTGGCACTGAGCGGGAGCTGCCTGCGGGCTCCTCTCCCTTGGTCACCCCAGGGGTGTGGGCATTGCAGCACCCACAGAGCTGGGCCCGCCCACAGCAACTGTGCTGTGGGTCACAGACTTCTCCCTGTGCTGTAGTCTCAGGATCACTACAGAGGAGGAAATAGTTTTTACAACAAATGAGATGACTGAGCTAGATCATTGACTAGAAAAAGAAGGGAATTTGTACCAACCTTGCCACTTGGATAATTTTAAACAGTTTTCTTGAGTTAGCCAGTTTAGTGTATAATCAACTGAGATTCAAAATCTGATAGAGTAATTGCACCTAATGTTCACACAGTAATGATCCAGGTGCAAATTCCCATTGGTTAAAATCAAGGCATCTCTTTTTTTTTTTTTTTTTTAAATGTCAAGTACATTAAAGATCTTTAGCTGGCCATGTTTACTCTTTCAGACAGAAATTTAGAAGTGCTGCTTTGTTGTCTCTTTTTCATTATTCGTGTATTGAAAGAGTTTGCTTTCCAAAGAATTTATTTATACACACGTAAGAATAAAAATGCTACTAGTGAACAAAATGTCAGAAGAAATATTTTCCCCCTGCACACAAACATTCAGAGCCATTTCTTGAATTCAGATCCACTTGAGAACCAATAAAAGATATCTGGAAGGCAGCAAATGCAATTACTTCTTAACACCCCTTCCTCTGGCTCCAAATGTCAAAGATACATAGAGACAAATGTTTAAATTAACTGAGAAATATTTTCACTTGTTCTGAAATATTAACTTTTAGACCTTTGCTCATTCTCTTATTATATTATTACTTTATTTGTTTGGAAGACCTGGAAAAGACATTTTTATGATCAAAACTTTTAGATCTTAAGTAATATATTCTAGGCAGGGGCTGTCACAATGCATTAGCCTGACTATGACAATGTTATTCAACTAGTGATCTGAAGCATGATATTATTCAACTGCTTTCCTATTAGTGAATTTAATTGTGCCCAAAGTCATAAGGTAGTTGGGTAATTCAGACACTGTTATAATGCTGTAGAGTAACTTATATTTTATTCTCTTTTTATGAGTTCACTTTGACCATACTTGTCCTTTATAGCTAATCAAAATATGGGATTTCTTTTTTTTCAGGAACTTTTGATTAAAAACAGAATATATATATATATATTTTTAATAGTAAATTAAGTTTTTATTTTCTTGAAGAGGAAAAGAACAGGAATTATGTATAAGTTAATAAAACTGTATGTGTTCTGCTATACCCATATTCCATAGATTTATCCATAGTTAAAAACTAATGCCCACTGAAGATTAAGTAACACACTTGTCACCTCTGTCATGAAAATGGAGCAAAATGTAGTGAACATATCATTTCACAGTCTTTCAAGCTTCTGTACATCATTTTGGCATGTGGTAGTCAAAGCAAACAGGGAAGGGTCTTTCTGAAAGTGTGGAAATACATACACAGCTACAACTCATACATAAGATACAAATAATCCGTGCAAAACAACAGCATGCCAGTATGCTTCTCCCTGACTTTTTTTTTTAACCAGCTTTCAGCAGGTTAAATTTAACCTTTGAATTCGAGGTAAGTTGCTCTCATGAACCCAGTGTAATTTTCCCCATATGCAGCATTTTTATTTTTTGAGATGTGGAATCTCTGTCCTCTGTCTTCCAAGCTAGTATCTTTTTTTTTTCTACAGCTGCTTTCACAGCTAAAGAGGGATTCCTTTGCTCAAAAAGCATATGCTCTAGGCTTTCTCATCTCTCTTTCATTAATTCCTCTGTTCCAGAATGTGGAATATCTGTTTTCCTCTTTCTGTCTCTCTGTTACAATCAGTGAGAGATCATCTCTTTCATAATCTTTGGCTTCTGATGGTTTCTGACCAGGCCTTTGAGGTGATGAAATTCATCCATCAAGGTAGCTCTTTCTTAGTTAGTGCCCTAAAATCTAGAGCTAAAACTAAGATATAGAGTTTTATCCACATCAAAGATTCCCAAGTGTGGGGGGATGAGCACAAATAAAAGCAATAGCATTAGCTTTTGCAAGCCACAATTACAGCTGCAATTCCCAGGTATCATAGGTAGCAGAAACACCTATAATGCTGACTACTTCCGGGTAACAGCAGAAGTCTGGAGTGGAGCTGGTCCCTGATGAAGGTGCCCAGCACCTCTGTACTCATACACACTGCTGCTGGCCTCTCACTTGCATTTCAAATCTGTAAACTTGTTTCCCAAGGTCCTTGTACACATATTGTGCTAAAAATGAGGTCTAACTTTTAAATTCCTTCTTTGAACAAAGACAGGTTAAATGGCTTTTGTGAAGAACTGCTGCCTAAACCAGACTAAGAAAGACATCATGGGATTACAACCCAGTACAATTACTGTAGTCTTGGAAAATCCTGTGTCAGACTTCCCTGTGACATTTTATCTGCTTGGTTACGGCTTTACACTCAACTTTGCCCATCTCATTCTTCTACTTCTGTGAAACTGTCTAGAGGCTTGAGTAGATGATGATAAGAAGGTCCTGCCAAAAGCCCCATTTGCATTTCCCGTATACAGTACTACACAAGCATTAACTCTGCTTCTCTGTGCTAATTAACTCCATGTCTCAGCAGCAGGTATCTGTTTCCTGGGGGTAATTTTCCACAAATTTGCCAAAGCTGTGGAGAGTGAAAATGCTCAGATGCCTCAAGGGCAACCTGGTAACTTTTTTTTTTTTTTTTTTTTTTAAACAATCCTCAACCCTTAATCCAGTGCATCAGTACAGCTGGAAAGGCAGTGCATAACTTAGCAACAAATCAGTCAATTAGCTATTTGAAGAGTTAGACATTAAGTTTTTGGTCCATGTTTTGGATATGGTTTAGCCACTATAAAAGAACTGTAAGAAAGAGCTAATCCTTTCCACAGCATTAACCATGACTCAAGGAGTTGTATTAGGGTCATCTGTGATGCTCCTGCATAAATGCTTTTATGTTATGGGGTAAAAAAATGTATGTGTTTCTTCCTAGGCTTGGCTAGAGTTTGTATTTGTGTGGAGGAAATCCTGAGGCTGCCATCCTTTTTGCTGCAGCCTGGGTGTAGAAAACATAATGCAGCAAGTGGCTTTAGCTTCCACAACTTCTGGAGCTCTTCAGAAAGGCAAGTCATAAATAGGGGCCTTACTTGTAAGTAAGCCAAGCCAAAGAATTGTGCTTGTACAGTTCTGGTGCCTCTAGGTCTCCTATGTTTTTAAAGTTTTAAAGGAAATTCTTTACAATCTAAGTTCACAATAACTACACTCTTCATTTGATTACTGTAGCACATAATAATGAGGTTTATAATAACTTTTGTGTCCTGTGATTATTACTTACAAACATAGATGCCTCACCTCTATTCCATCCTCAGTCCTATCATGTCTTGATAAATTTGACATGCCTGCTCTTGCTAAAATAATGAAATTTCCACTTTTACTAGTAGAATGAACTTTAGAAAGTGTTTAATCATAGATGTTGTGCTCTGGAGGACCTTCAGAACTCAACTAATTTGGAAAGATGATATTCTGAAGACAAAATAGCAACTTAGTTATTAAAGGAAATTATCTGTACAGGAAGAAAAAACGCTTTAAGTCTTTCCTTCAAAATCTAAAGTGGTTAATGCATGACTCTGCATGAATCAGAAGGATTCATTTGATTCCCAAGCTGACCTCTTCCAGAAAATTTAATTTCTCTATCTCAAACATATTATTTTTCTCTAATACAAAAGAGCACCAACCTGAACCTTATTGTGCCCCTTTTACAATTAGTCACCCTTTTGTTACATTAATCTTTTAAAGTAAATGGAAGGATTAGTGTTTGAACACCATACAAAGCAAAGTCTGAATACAAAATAATTGTGGATGCTCTCTGTGTTCTAGTTTGTATTATATCTAGTTTGTATTATTACAGATATATTTTTTTTACTTCATTTAATTTCTGATTTTGGTTTGGATCCCAAAGGTCAAGAATTAAAACAAGTATTCTGTTTATAGACTTAATAGAGATCAAGGTTATGTTGTAATTACATCTGAGAATAGGAGATAAGCTTTTATCCTTAACACATCTGATCATTAAAAGAGTGCATATGGCTAATTCACTAATGATAATTCTGAAATACAAATGCCTACTTTAAGTGAAGACTGGGGCACCTCTGGCTCTGGTTCCTTCCAGAAAAGTACAGAGTAACGGTTTGCTTACATAACCAATCCAGAAGCAAACTGGTATAGTTAAGATCAGAGTTTTCTTCTTTCTGTTTTTTATAGTTTTTAAGAAAATGGATCTACAGTGGAAAGCTAGAAATTAAGACTGCAATATTTCAAAAACTGTAAATGTCAGGTCATGTCTCAGCATACTTTTGCAAAAGTAATTCCAAATGACAGCCTTTGTAATTTAATGCCTAAAAAAAGGAATTTTAAAAAGTGGGTGATAGTACTAAATTTTTGTCTTTCATCTCCTCTTTTGCAGTTGTAATGCTGCTGTTTGATATGAAACTATAGATTGTAAGAATTTGTATATACATGTATTTTGGCTTGACTGTAAATGGTTTTCTATTTCTGGTATATCAGCCTTTGAAAATGTCTGTTTGATTTCATACTTTTTTCTTCTTTCATGCACTATGGTAGCACTTATTTCACCAATTCCATTTTTGTGATGATTTTAATAGATATTAACAAATGATACCTTAGAGTAAGTATACTGACTTTATTAGAATTTTGGAAATGTTATATATACATAACATGAGTTGTTATTCACAGGCTTTCAAAATTTTCTGTATATTGGAAAATATCTGGTAAAATAAAATTTTAAATCAGAAACTGAATGAAATTCAGTTAAACTTCCCATGAGTATGGTAAGCAGATCTTTTAAGAATTTTAGCAGATCTTTGATCTGATGAAGATAACTCAAAAAAAAAAAATAGTTCTTTTTGTTTGAATGTGGCCTCAACATTTAGTTCATAAGGGTAAATAGGGTTGTATTTTTTCTGTTAAAGAGATACCTTTCTGTTCCCTTGAATGTCAGGAAAAAAATTCTTCATTCAGATATGTCAGTTCACATTAGAATGTGCATTTATACTAACAGCTACAAATCTTAGCTTGTCGGGGGTCACAGTGCACTGCTACTTTAGTGATCAAATAAAAATATTAAGATAGTAGGCAAAATAGCCAAAAAGGTAAGAAAATAATGATTTTTTTTCTATTTGAAGTAGTGAAATGATGGTGAATTGTGAATGAATTCATAAAAACTGTGTACCATTTCTAGAAAATTAAACAAAAAGTTTGCCTTCATTAAATCATTCAGCAGATCTTTATCTTTAGCAGAAATTAAAAATAGTGAAATGAGTTCAACATTTTAATGAACTGCACTGAATGTTTCTACAAATTACATTGTAGAAATGCCCTCTTGGCTTCAAGGGCACACTGCTGCCTCACGTTGATCACCCTCAGCTCCCTTTCTGCTGAGTTGCTCCCCAGCCAGTCTTCCAGTCTGTGCCTGTGTCTGGCATTACTCCATCTCAGGTGCAGAACCTGGCATTTTCCTTTGTTGAACTTCATACCATTGATACTTGCCCAGTGCTCCAATCTATGTAGATCCCTCTGCAAGGCCTCTCATCCCTCCAGAGAGTGCTGAGGATGCACTCCACTCCTGATAAAAATGTTGATCAGAACTGGCCCTAGAACTGAGTTGTGGGGGGCACTGCTAGTGCCACTCTGCAAGCCAGATACAGCCCCTTCCACTACAACCCTTTGAGCTCTGCTGTTGAGCCAGTTCATCAGCCGGTGTAGCATGAAACTTATTTATCTCACAGCTGGGCAATTTGTCCAGAAAAATTCTGTGGTGGACAGTATCAAAGGTCTTACCTAACTACAGAAAGAGTGTCCTCTGTCTTCCCTTCATCCACCAAGCTGGTGACCTCAATCACAGAAGGAGATCAAATTACTAAGGCTGGACTTTCCCTTGATGAACCCATGTTGACTATGCCTGATAACAGCTTTGTTCTTTTAGTGCCCTTCAGTAGCACCCAGGACAATCTTTATAATTTTTCTAGGGGCTGAGGTTAGATGGTCTTCACTGAAATGTAAAAAGTACTGTTCCAGCCAGTCCTATCATTGATGATGCCTGCTTATAGTCTGTTGAAAAGCCTTCAAGTATTCGAGAACAACTTAGCAGGTTAAAGTGAGAGACGTGTTATCGGAACAATTTGGAGGCAATAAGAGGCATTGAGTGTTGCAGTCATCTGTGAACCTACTAAGATAAAGACAAAATAGTAGAAACACTGCAGATTCAAAAGTGACATTACTCATTTTCAAGAATTAGTGAAGACCTTTTTCGTTTTTTTGCTCAATGGCATTCTGAACAAATACTAATAATACAAATACCTCTTTTATCTAATGAGATTCCATTTGTGAAGTTGTTTGCCTACTTTCTCAGACCCTTTCAAAGGACAATGTAAATCTAGAAGAGATCTGAACATTTATTTTAGACAAATATGCTTGAATTCATACCTGATTCTCTGTGCAATATTATTACTTGAAAAACTATCAGTACTCAGATAAATTATAACATTTTCTGTAGTAATGTACACTAAAATCTTTATAAGAAAGATGGTGTATGAAATGGTGACTTTTGTGTATTGTTCCAAACCCAGCACAACCTGTAATATTTCTAAAAGTCTGTCCCCGAGTTCATCCTTGGAGGAATAAACAATCCAAAGAAACACTAACCTGTTTCCAGGAAAAGAAGGAACTGCTCTGTTACAATTAACTTGTTAAAATAAACAAATCACCATTACAAGCATGTTCTAAGCAATCAACCATCATGAATATAACCTCTCAGGGATAAGGGTGAGATCAGTGATCACTGAACTCCCTCATTTAATCACCTAGGCTGCTCTGTGTCCTTTGGCTAATCATATTATGCTAGTTTCATCTCAGCCTGCTAGTTTATTGCACAACTCCAGAAGGCAGCAGTGGAATAACTGTTCTGTTTCCATCCAGACTGAGGGGAAATAATAAATAGATAATTTTAGTCAAATTCTTTAAAAAGAATTATTGTATTTTTGATTCTTAAGAGAAGGTATAGCATGGATTGCAGTTCAGATGGTGGCATTCATTTCTGGAGGAGAGGAGTTTTGTGTTTGGAAGTGTTAATTTCAGTGTAGATGATATTCATCTGTGCTTTGTGCTCAAAGTCTCCTGTGAAAGCTCTCAAAAAGCACCGAAACCAGCTTTGCCAAGGTCTTTCTCTGTGAATGCAAGTCCAGCAGCATTGACCACCCAGATACCACTTCTCTGAGCAGAGGAATTCCCCCTCCACCCTCCCCAAGCTCTGACAGTGTTGCACAATACGTAGAATTAACAAGGCACGCCTACCACCACTACCACTCCCCACCCTGAATTATATATTTGCATATAAACTACTATTAAAAGGAATAGCCTGTAATAACACGTTCCCTCACTACAGCCAGAGGCATTATGATAATGAAGGATTTTCTTCTACAGATGTTTAAGCAATATCTTGTGATAAAAGATGGGCAAGCTAAAGTATGGACATTAGGGATTTTGAGTCTTCTCAACAACAAAAACAAACAAAAAACTTTGGAAGATTTGATTCTGTAGCAAAAGCTTGCTCTCATTTTCTTTCACTTATGAATAACATATTCTGACCTTTTCCTAGTAATAGTTATATCCAATTAAGATGGAAGTGATCAAAAGAGCCTTTTTTGAGGACTTTTATTCCTGGGTCCTTTTAGGAAGGGCAATTTGTTAACTTTATTGGTCTACATTTCAGAAACTCACAGGAATGTCCCCAGAAAGTTTAGGATCTACCTAAGCAAGCTCCCCTGACTGTATTCGTTCCTTCATTTCATCATTAATAAAGATGTTTTATCAACATAACTTATAGAATAGAATGGTCAATTGATAAAAATCTGCTTTACATGACATACTAAGGAATTTGCATATAAATAGGTTTTTATATTTAAATGCCCTGTGGGTGAATGTGACCCAATATCCCTCAGAAATCACAGTTCTGAACTGTCTCATTTAAAGTTTGCCTGCTAAAAATAAGGTGAAGGTGGACAGCTTTTGATTAGCATGACATCCCTTTCTGGAGAGTGCTTACAAGACCAACAAATCACAATTCAATTAAACTGTGCCCTGTATAGTACTTTCCATGTATTTTTTGCAGTTTCTTTATCTGGTATTCACGCTTACCCTATTTTTTTCTTGTTTCATTTGGCAAGAATTTGCATGTAAAGTCCCATGAGAAAGACAAATGAGGAACATTTTAAAAACTTGATTGCAGATCTTGCTGCTTAAGACAGTCATTATCCCATGCCTGCCATTATGTCAGCTGGCTCTTTAACAACGAAATAAAGAAGTAACAATTAGGCTGTATTTACATTTCTCTAGTGGCATTGTTTGCTCCCCTATAATTAAAGGACCTGCCAGCTTTTCAATTATGAACTCCTATTTTTAGGGCAGTGAGTATTTAACATGCAAACTCACACAAGGGCTTTTCAAGAAATGAAGCCCCGTCCACTTTGAGTATGGCTGTGTGGATTACAAACACCAGCAGGCAGCTGCCCAACCGGCTGAGTGCCCTGGAAGCCGTCATGGTTCTGGATCCTGTTCCAGCCTGGTGCACTGCTGCCGTCCTCTTGTTGCACCTACAACCTGTTCACAGCTTGAAGCCACTCTTTGGTAAGGCATGTAGGACAGTATTGCCCACAGGCACTCAGGGACTTGTGTCTTCTTACTGCCAACGATCTATTCTGCAGCTTGTACCTTTCCACCTCCAGTTGCAAACACTTCAGTAAGTTTTTGCAAGGCACACAGGTACACTCATATACATACCCTGAATTATATATGCTATAGTCTTCTCAGAGAATGATCTTTGCAGCAGCTGCTTGTTTCCTATCCAGAGGAATCTGCAGCCTACAGACCTGCCTGAGCAAAGACCCGCATGTCGAGGCACTGCGTGTTCTGCAGGAACTTCTTTGACTGTATCTTGGAGGTCTTTGATTTCCTAACCACCTAACAAAAACTAGTTATACTGGCGGTATCTGGGTTGTCCTTCAGAGATAACACAGAGCTACTCATAGGCTGTATTAAATTTTACCTTAATGATTAACGTTGGTTTTCAGAAATATTAAAAGTTTTAGGAAATAAATGCTTGTTAAAATCTTAAAAGGCTATGCTGGAAGATGTGGGTAGCTATACACTGGCTTTTTCATCAATGGCAAGTAAATAAATAAGTAATGTGGCATTGTAACAATTTGTATGAAATAGGTCATAGCAAATATATTGGATGTTGAAATGTAAATCTAAGATTTGAAATGTAAATCTAAGTGGGAAATCAGCAGCCAAGGAAAGATCCTAGGAAATTTCCTTCAAGATGTTTTCTGAGATGAGTCACATTCGATATTTTGGTTGATTAACTGGAGGATATATGCCTTTTCAGTGAGTAGGTGAGAAATGCATTTCCTACATACTGTCAACACAGGAGTGCAAGGAGCTAGTCTCACAGGAGCTCTTATTCTGAGAGTCACTCTCAGTAGCTTCAGTGTTGAGCTGAAGTCCAGAAATAGTGCCAATACTCGCTGTGGGGAAGTAAATCAGGAGAGAACCAGCAATGGGACTCACCCCTTCTTCTGCCAGGTAAACTGCCAAATGTATTTGAAATGACCTTAGCTTGGATGAAGTGGAAGATGATGCAGGAGCAGACACTGAGGTCTTGTCACCATCTGTGGTGGGATTCTGGCCCCTGGGAAAAGGCAAAAACCAGCAGGAATGGGGACAAGCACCTCCCACAGTATGTATTTGCCTATGGGACGAATGATTGCAGAAAGAAGGCAGAAAAGTGAAGTAATGTATATTCATTTGTAAATTAATGAATTGCATGCAAGCTTTCTTCATTCAACTCCATTAGGCTGTCAGGTACTAGTGTCTGTGATGCACCGTGCATGGATTCTTTTAAATGGATGCAAAGCATGACATACATCTTTAATCTCTGATTCTATATTAGTGCTTTTTTTTTTTTTTTTCACTAGGTATGTGCTGTGTATACTGGGAGCACTCAAGCTTTGATTAAACTAAATTCAATCCCCAAGACTTTCTAATGAACTGTAAAAACTCACTCTAATTTACATTCAAACATCACTATGCTCTCCATACTGTAATTACATTAGTAATGATCTGTCTGAAGCCTTCTTAAGTTTTATAGGACTTTTACCTGTAATTATAAAAATACGAAAAAGAGATAAGAGAGAAAATAAGGAAATAGTAAAGGATGGAATTGAAAAAAGAAAGCTAGGAGAGGAGAACAGAAAAGAATCTGAATGGGCAGAAAGAGCAGAAGAAACTACAGTAGCATAGCAATGTAATAAAATTCTAAAGCTTGTCAAAATCACTGTCTTGCATAGGTAAATTAAAACATCAGAAAAAAATGGAAAAATGTATTGTTTTATGAAAGTAACAACCTTTCCATTTAAAATTCAGGTCATTAGAAAATAAATGTATTCTGTTTTTTTTGTTTGTTTGTTTGTTTGTTTGTTTCCTCTGAGCTGTATGAAGGCTACCATTTAGAATCTACAAGGAGTTAAATTCTAGCTGGCTATGAAATTACCTCAATTTTAAGTCAAGCTCGTGGGATAGGTTTAAAATGCTAATCTGTTGGTTTTTTTTCTTTTTTTTCCCCCTCTCTGCTTTTGATGAACAATTTCTCATGCTCGTTTCAATGAAAACTAATGTCAAAGTGTTCAAAAACAAGCGTTTCAATTCTAAGCATATCCCTAGAGATAGCACTGATATAAAAGTAATTTTTTACTCAGTTAGGATTTGAATTGTAACTCTTTGTGGTTTTTAAATCAAAAGTTGAAAACAAATAGTAATAGTTATTATGGTATCTTGGCAGGTTAATGTAGTATGTCATATCATATTTGTGTCCTGTGGTACGACATACAGTACACACAGAATTTCATTGTTATTTAAAATTGTTCTGGTGCTTTATGATGTGCATTGCATTGCAGAAAAGGCAGTTAAATATTAACAAAATTGCAAGAATATGAGTCTTTTCTGGCTCATTGTAAAGTAATATGATAAAAATTCAAAGCACAGTATTTTTTCCACTCTATAGAATGTTCTCTTTCTCTTTCCTTAATGTTTATTTAAACACACACAGACAGATTAGGCTTCATTTTGAAATGGATCTTCTTCTGCCGCTCCCCCCTTCTCAAGACTTTTCAGGAGTAGCTGTTTAAAATATATTTTTCTGAATTAGCATTTGGGCGTTTTTTTCCTATTAGTCCTTTGCAAGCATGACACAAATAGTGCCATGACAAAAATAATTAAAAAAAAAAATCACTGAAAAGAAAAAAAAAATTATCTTGTTTTGATAACTTTCTCTTTTTCTGAGGGATTATACAAACCATTCATTATCATTGATATTATTATGTTCTGAGTGATTTGCCCTGTCTTCTTAATTCCTGTTACCAGTTACCAAGAAACAAAGCAGCTCTTGAGGATCAAGATATGCTACTTTCTAAAATTATTAGTCTTATTTTCTTATTTATTGCATTTTGATTCTCCTAAACCTTGTCAGTGAAAAGAGTTTTTATTGTTGTGACAATAAGATAGGATAAGGAAAAAGATTCAAAGTTGCAGCAAGGGTTTAAGTTGTCACAGTCAAAGGGACTGATGAGGAAAATGAATACAGCAACAGAATATTAGATGGATGGGAAGATAAACATAAGAAAATGGAAGACAATGTAAATAATTAACAACAATAACTTGTGTAAATAATGTTAAAAGATTAAAGATTAAAAGATTAAATTAATGTTGCACAGAGATTTTATATATGTATGTATATGTGATTTAAAGAGTGAAAAACAAATATTCTCTTATGCTTCAAGTACATATTTCTGTTTCACGGACGGTTAAAAATGATACTGAAGTTGTATTTAAGTATAAATACTAGGAATAACAATTCCTAAAATGCTTTTCAATGTCATTTTAACTTAGTGTTGAGAATTTACTTGTTGAAGTCCAGAGAAGACTGCAAAAATAGATGCCTTGTCTTCAACTCTAAGTCATTTACAGCAGTCTCTGCAATTGGCTTCATTTCTTTAAGATGACAGTGTCCTTTTATAACTGTTATCATACATCATTATTTAAATTTGTAATGCCATATAGAAGGATAAATGGCAACATGCACTTTCATTTAGGCCAAAATAAATACTAGTTATTGGCAAATGCATTTTGTGCATCCCTTATCTTACCTCTGTGGGAATAAAGAGAAGATGAGACTACTCGTCTAAACAATTAATAAATAATTTAAAAGAAGAGTAGCAGAACATTATCCTAAAATCCACATACAAATAAATGTTTTTGTACAAATACAAATTAACTTTAGAGACACCTATATTTCATGAACAAATACCAGTAGTTGTTTACACTGATATGTAGCAATTTATGGTTTGAATTATAGGAGCAGAAAAATAATTTGAATTGGCAGTAAAACCTTCTGCCTTCAGCTTGGGTGGGTTTGGTAAAGCCTCAAAGTCCAGAGTTGTGATTGTCTTGAGATCTTAGAGACATTGCTTAAGAGACCATGAACAGACATCAAGACTTAACACGCTACTCAGAGGGCCCAAAATACCTCAGTGGGAATAAAATTACAGCCCTAATTAAAGTTGTGGGGTTTTTTTGTTTTGTTTTGTTTTTTACTTAATAGGCGAGATAAGGTAAAGGTTAGATGTTTTATTGAAGTAAGCATGGGTCAATGGCAAGTTGAGAAAAATACCCATCTCTTCAGGTATTTAAAAGGTGTTTCAACTCTTATCTGCAGTAGTGGTTAACACCAAAAATGCAGCTTATGACAGTAATGCTTTTGAAACTCCTGACTTTTTTCTTTACACTTTAGAGAGCTGAGGAAAGCTACACGTCACATAAGAAAAGGATGAATTCAGTGATTGAATTCAATCATTCAAGGCTGAAGGTTATGCTATTTTATGGTGCTGTGGTCCAAAATGCAGGATTGAGATATGGGAATAAACAACTGAGGGAGAGAGAAAGACTACTGCAAAAAATCAGGATTAACACCCTTCAAAAGCAGTTTAAGTTTGCCAAACACACACTACAAAATCACTCAGCTCACAGAGGTTGATGAATTTTATGAATTTTATGAAAGGTAGATTTCAGGCATCTAGTGTGGTAGGCATGACTGAGGATCCAAAGTACTCTGTATCCAGAAGACATTGTAAAATAGTATCTAGGACTTCAAACTGGAGTTCTTAAAAATGAATTTATAAGAGCTCAAACTCCATAGCAAAGGCAAGACCTGTATTTGCAAGAAAGAAATTAGAACTGTGATGGACTGCATGTTGCACAAACATTTGGAAGTGTCACTAGATTTGGAAGCAGCACCTCCGCTCAGAGGAATTCTGCATGGGAAGAATGAATGGATGCTTCTGCAATGCAAAGTATGTCACTAAGGTACATGGGATGTTAAAGTTGTAAAAAGGTAGGAAAAAGTTGTAAAAGGTCAATATCAATGTCATAAGCTGTAATATTAGCAGCAAAAGAATAGCTCAAAATACTAGGAGATAAATCGCTATAATCAGGTGATCTGGCTACTAGATAAATATATTAATAGATAAAAGATAAATAGGTATTCAGTTGAAAACAATATTAATTTTAATACCAGTAAACATAGAAAAATAAGATTTGTGACTAGTTTTCCAAGATATTTTCATAGTAGGATATTCTAATATCCTTCTTTCATATGGTTGTTTCAGAATAAGAGAAGTTACTCTGATTTTTTTTTTTTTCATTTAAGACAGCCATTTCAGAGGGGAAAAAAAAAAAGGCTTTAAAGAATACCACCTTAGGTGGCAAAGATATGTAAGTAAATAATATTAAGCACAGAACTGTTCTGATCTCTACAGTTTTTAAACACAGTAAGTCTTCTGAAGTAACCATTTCCATAATTCTTCCAAATAGAGGACAGAGAGGTTCAACTCCATTTGCTGCCTGGAAGCTACAGCACAAGCATCCAGCAGACTACTTGTGGACAAGCTGTGTCCATCAGGGTGCTTTGTAGGGAGCAAAGCCCACGTGAGGCTCAAGGGCATGGTCAAGCCCAACCTGGATAACCACAGATTTGGTCTTGACAACAGCTTCAGGGATGCTTGCTCTGGTCAGTGTGGGCCTATGCATACTCTTAAAGCAATGCCTGCCCAAGCAGTTCTTGGGTTAAGTACTTATATGCTAGTCACTATTTTTCACATGTATAATTTTCAGTAGTGCTGCTTCTTTCCAAGAAGTGCTCTGAGCATGACTGGCATGACTGTGAGTTAATTAAAGATACTTAAGTCATTGTTAAGATCATAACAATCACGATAATGTAATTTTTCACTTTATGTTCTAAACATTTTCTACCATTTCCTTTCTGTTTAATAGAGAGTGCCTGTGTGTTTAAAAATGAAGTTTTTTTTTTTTTTTTTTTTTATGCTCAGTAATAGGAAACATTAGGTGGGCTCTTACTCTTTATTCTGAAACTGAGCTAACAAAAATCTTTGTTTCCTTTTAGCACTTAGGCTGGTATCTTTGTCATGGCATGCAGAGGAGCCAGAAAGACTTATTCCCCAGTAAGCTACAACACCGTTGAGACTGACACTGTTTTAAGTGCATATCTGAGAGCTGCTGGTGGGACAAATGGATCATGGTGTGGTTTTTATGCTTTCTTTTGTTGGTTTATGGATTTGTTCTGGAGCAAAGCAACCCGTACTGAAATTATTAGTCCAACAGAGAGCACCAAATAGCTCTGAGAGATCAGGTATGAATAAGATTCTCGTATAATCTAGATATAATAGTCCAGCTGGAGCATATATTGCAAGCATCCTGCCTTTGAGGTTTGATTTGTAGATTCAAGCTAAAGAAAATTCTGCACATAATAAAGTTTGTGCGTAATAAATAGTGTAGTATTTGTGTAAATTAGTTTTTGCTAGATACATTTTCACACGTTCATCTTTAGATATTATGTGAATTCTTTGACCTATCTTAAAACAAATTATAGAACCCTGAGCAAGTGGAGGCAGGAATAGTTTAAAATCAAAAAGACATTCTATCTGTATCTGTACAGCAATGACTGAATAGCAACATGGAAAGTATAAAATCAGAAAGACGTTACATCTTTGCAGGTTATATGTTACTAACATCTCTGTGTGACTAATCTGATATGACTCAGACTCCTCATAAAAAGATTTGTCATTCTGTCAATTGCATTTCAGCTGCATTAAGTGACAAAGCTGATAAGCTGTCTGTTAATGGTTGGAAAGAACATGTTGTGATTGTGTGACTGAATTCTGGAAATACTGACTAAACATTTTTTTTCATATCTTTATAGTTGGTTAAATGGACTGATAAATGTCTCTAATTTCAAAATTGCAGTTTCAGGAAGATTAAAAACATAGCAATATTTCATCACCTATCGAGTACCACGTAAGCTGTGTGTAGGATGACTTTTTGAGCTGAAGACTTCAAACCGGAAAAGCAGAATACTTTTAGATACTACCTTCTGTAAATACAGCCATGCAGAAGACAAGTAAGTAGGTGAAGTTAATTTCGGATTCTTTTTAACCAATTTTACACTGATATAGTTCAAGGTAGAAATGATCTTTAAAGTCAGCCTTATCCTCATTATGCGTTTGTATATAATTCAAATTAAAAAGACTAAATATAATGAAACTACTGTTTTCTACAGTGATTGCTAATTCCAAATTGTTCTATAACATTTTATTGGGATAACTAAATAGCTGAAAGTTAACTTCTATAAGTGTATGAAAACGGTTTCTGCAACATGAAGAGGGATGGGCTAGAAAGATCTAAAATATTACAGAAAAAGATTCAGAAAGATACTGTGGCTTCACGATGCACTTGTCAAATGCTTCCCTAGAGCAATTGTACTAATTGTACAATACCAATAAATATATATATATATTAAAGTGAAAATTTTCATTATACCAAAAATAAGGGTATAATGATGTAAAATGAGGAAATGACAGACCCCCATAAGCTGATGTACCTGGTATCTAATGACATCCCAGAGGAATTAATTCTATAATATCTTTGCATATTATGAGTTAGATACCCCTTTGGTCAGTTGGCCTTATCAGGGCCAGATCAGTGATTAAAATTTAGATATGAAGGATTTGTGCTGGTGGTATGTTTGGGAGGTAAGTCATTGTCTTTCGAAACCATGGTGGATGTGAATGCAATTGGAATAGCAAATGAAGCCGGTGCTTCATCCAAATAAACAGTATGGAAATTCAGTTGGGTAAAGGAAAATACGATATAAAACTGAAGCTTGTGTGGGAAGGGGGGCAAAGTGCCCCTGTAACTTTGAGACCTGTGGGGCTGTCTCAGAAAAATGAAGGCTGGAAGGTAGTATCTCTCTTCATGTCTATTAATATCAGGAAGACCTACTTTGGGATATCATTCTGAGCTTGATCAGGAACGTGCTTTTTAAAGATTCATCAGTATGTACCTCGCAAAGATTTTGTTTAAATGACTTTTTGCAAAATTCTGGTGCCTTGGAACAGATAGAAAAGAAAAATGGGCAAAGTCCTTACTGGTAAATGCAGCTTACTAACAGCACGGGTTTTGCTTTCTTTAAAAGTAGAAGTAACTTATGAGAAGCTTATGAACTTGACAAGCCTATGCATTATTTTGTAATACGTAATATGATCTTGTGCAAAATAGTTTATTCACAGTGAAAGCAGGTGGTCTTTTGTGGGGAGAGAAACATTTATCCTCTTACTCAGCTTCCATACATCCACAGGGTTTTTGCCATGAATAGCCATGCTCATGGTAGGATGAGACCTTGAGTGATACTATACTGCTTTGATAAAATATACAAGCTGGGAAAGTCTCTATATTGTTAAATGAAATATTTTCATGGCTTTTGACTATTAATTTGTCTTTTGCCTTCATTTATTTATCTAGAAATTTTTAATATATTCCCTAATTTTACAAGTTTTTGATATCTGAGAGCTGAGCTATTATTCAAGATTTCTGCTTGTGCTAGCTTACTAATTGCAGTAGCCATAAAAAGCTCATACTAACTGCAAATTACCTATCATTGTATTCAGTTGTTAGAAATTACTGAAGCATTTCTCAGTTTATGAGATCTGCAAGGATATAAACTCAAATACTTTAAAGAAGTTATAACCAGTCTAGTAGCATTCATTATAACATGTGCTCATCAGGTGGCTTATTACACCACCCGTTGCATTTATTCTCTTCTTGTAAATCTGCATAAATAACTACTGTGCCTATATAATGTGGCATGTACAATTTCATAGCAGCTCATTTCCATCAGCTCCTGAAACATTCACAGACTTCCAAAATCGTAAGTGCTGTACATCTGGATTTAAGATTTATAACTTTAGTCCTCTCTTATTTGGGCAGTGATGGGATTATGGTTCAATTAAAAGTCACCTATAGGAACAAAAACTGGCATGTTATGTATGACAAAATCTTTTCCTGACAAGAGAAGCTGCCTGGCAAAATGATGAATTGTTACTCCATAAGGAACAGAGTTATAGCCTAGAGTTCACTGTCCACGGTTTAATTAGGCAGTCAGAGATACATCAGTGAACTTGTACTCTGATTCTGCTGAAAGCAACTTATTATTAGGTCACTGGTAGATGTTTCTGTTTTTGTTTTTGTTTTTTTTTTTTTCTTTTTTGTTCTCTTTTTGTTTGTTTATGTTTTAACTTTATGGGCAAATGATTAATTCATAAAATTTGGAAGGGTTTGCTACAATGCACAGAAGAGAAATAAATAAAAAGGATTGGTAAAAAATTTCCTTACAGCCTTAATGACTACATAAAAAAGATGCAAACTTCCCTGTTACAAGATTTTGCATTAGGGAGACAAAACTGCTTGAACTTATAAGAAACGTGAAGTAACAGTAAGTCAACAGATACGTCACACAGAGACATGAACACTGGATTGCTGAGTTGTCATATGATTAATTTTAATAGTAAGGGGATGATATGTCATAAAGTGGGGTTAGCACAGGTTTGAAGCTGCTGCTAATTAGTGTTTCCAATGATTTCTAGTTTAAATGTACTTGGATATAAAACTTTGGGCTTCAAGTCTTAAATATATTTCAGTTATTTCCAGAACAATGGATGAAGGAGACAACTGTCTAGGTTTTAACATTTATCTCTGTTTCAGCTAAAGGTCCTTTGCTTTTAATGTCACTATTAAGCGTAGTGAAAGCTAAGAAAGAAAAAATATGACCAAAAGTTGTGAAAGCTGAATGGAGATATTCTTTACAGGATGTACTTCAAAATACAAGTTTTAAAGGAAAACATTGTTTTATTTTTGCTGAGTAAAATTAGAAGACAGTTTTTGGACATTTGTAGCCTACCTTGTAGTGGTGAGATCCTCACTCAGTATGAGCATGAAAATGCTCACCTCCTCCTAAAGGGAACTGTGTGTCTAATGCCTTCTTTGAATAGCACAGTTTAAAAGTTAATGCCAGACCAAATCAATGTATTTATATTCTTTTAAAGCAGATTTAAATGTAGTCCTAAGACTTCATGAGTTTGGAACTGAATAGGCTTCTTACCTCTCTTTAGAAGCTGCAGAATTATATTCTCTTCTGGGACTTAATAGCCTGCAGTCTGGTGTCTGTTCTATGTTAATGTGTTTTTTGTTTGTTTGTGTTTTGTTTTGTTTTCATTTCTTTTTATCATGTATTGCTAGTTTACAGTGTTTTCTGATTTCTATTGGCTATTTGATAGTGGTACATATGCCAAGTTCTTCCACACTTGTCAACTCAGCTGGTAGAACAGCAAACACCTCAATAGGTCAAGTCCCCTTCTTGGGGAAGAAGAAGGATGCTTCTCCCTGCCAAACCCCTCTTCTGACTGCCTCAGTTTGATGCTGTTCATCTTAAGCCTCTTCCAGTGCCTTATCTTTTGGTGACAAAGAGAGTGGGGGGAGGGCACTAATATGACAGGTAATGAGCAGAAGGAAGACAGTGGATGGGAAGTCTGGCTCAGCTACAGTACAGCTAGCTGCTTGATGTAGCACACTACAGTGATCTGACTTGATGGCAATCCTTGTTAAATAGAAGGTTTTCTATTAGTTAGAAGGTTTTCTTGCTTGTCGTTTTGAGTAGAGCTGGCCAAAATATTTTCTGGTGGAGTGTTTTTCAGTTAGAAAATGCTAATTCATTTCAAGAGAAATATTTTGTGGAAACATGACAATAACAAAAGAATTTCATTTAAAAATGAGAGTGCTCCGTTTTAACTTTTCAGAAAGGAGCAGTAGGATTTTCCATTTCAAAAAACATTTTTTTTTGCAGTTTTTTATTTTTTATATGAAATGTTATGGTTCCTTTGCTTACAAATATAAAAACCAAAGCTGATATGAAACATTTTGTTTACTGGCAGTGAGATATTTTGAGTGATCAAATATTTTAAGCATTTCATTTAATTGAACAAAATCTGTTTTTTTTTTCCATTTAAAAATGTAAAATTGTATTAAAAATGGAAATCTCATGATTACTCTTCAAACAATAAATTGCAGTAAGTTCCTCATTCTTTTATTCTGAGCCTTGTAATTGATCCTTGAAAATACTATTTAAACAGATTTTTACCTTTTATTATTTATCACATTTCATGTATAACGTGTCCGATGAATGTCCGATTAATAACTTAGTTCAAGGGATGATTTCATGATTCGTTTTGTATATCTTTTCCTTTATTGGTGATCTGCAAAAAGTTTTTTGGTTGTTTTTGTAATATCCAAGGGTCAGCCTCAAAAATAAAATAGGTTCATAGTAGTTTCATTACAGAAACTTTTAAGGTTTATTTTCATTTCCATTAGGTAGAGGCTCTCCATTGAAGCCCTTTTGTGCCTCACACCGAGTCCTATTGTTCTTGGTGAGATGCTTTTAGAGGTGAGATTCTCTATTAGACTTAGTGTGGCTGCATGTTAAAAGTATTTGCTCCAGAAGTAGCAAAATTAGGGGCATATCTAACGAAAACAGAAGGGAATGTTCAGCTTATTGAGCACACACTGTGGGCTCAACTATGAAGTTCTATCAGAAGTCATTGCAAAGTCAGCATTTGTCAGTTGTTTCTGCATACCAGACAGTAACAGTAGCTGACTTTAAGGTAAACAGTAAATATAAAATAAAGGACAGTATTTTCATGGTATAAAGATCTAGAAGGACAACATGAGTTACTCTTTCTTTCTTGCATGAGAAAAAAAAGTTATAATCTAAGCCACAGATTCTTCTCACTTCCCTCCCTCACACTAGCATATTGCTCCAAGGACATTAGAGAGATGGGCTCCATGAGCCATGATATCAAATGCCAGGCATGCTGTGGAGGAATTGGATGCATCATTTGCTTACTTCTGGCACCTATTTGGATGCCTGGAGAGGAACTGTGCTGTTCCCAGTTATCTCAGGGGAACTGTAGATCTGTTACTCTTTGAGCGGTACAGTACATCCCTGTAATTCCTTCTAAAAACTAATAATTAAGAGACTTTCATAATTAGAGATTTTGCCATTTCAAATACAGAAATTTCTCCTAAACTAGGAATTTTAAAAGGGAATTCTGTATTGAGTTTATGTGGCAAGGGTTTGGTAGCAGGGGACTGCAGGGGGTGGCCTCTGTGAGCAGAGCCCAGCAGCTGCCCCATGTCAGATCAGAGCCAGCTCCAGCCAGCTCCAAAAGGGACCCACTGCTGGCCAGAGCCAGGCCAGTGAGCAATGCTGGTTGGGCCTCTGGGAGAGCAGATTGAAGAAAGGGAAAAAAAAACTGCTGCACAACAGCAGCTGGGAGAGTGAGGAGTAAGAACCAGCCCTGCAGACCCCAAGGGCAGTGCAGGAGGAGGGCAGGAGGTGCTCCAGGCACGCAGCACAAGTTCCCCTGCGGCCTGTGGAAGGGCCCCTGGTGGAGCCGGCTGTCCCCCTGCAGCCCATGGGTCCCACAGGGAGCAGATCTCCACACTGCAGCCCATGGAGAGCCCCCGCAGGAGCAGGCCCCAGGCCGGAGCTGCAGCCTGTGGAGAGGAGCCCACGAGGAGCAGGGGGTCTGGGGGGAGCTGCCACCCATGGGGGACCCGTGCTGGAGCAGGGGCAGAGAGTGGCCATGAAGGAGTGGCAGAGACAAAGCATTAGGGACTGACTGCAGCTCCCATTCCCCTTTCCCCTGCACTGCTCAAAGGCAGGACGTAGAAGAGGGTGGATGGGGGAAGGTGCTTTTGGTTTGCTTTTAGTTTCTCATCATTTCAGTTTGCTGATGATAGGCAATAAATTATATTAATCTCCCTATGCTGAGTCTGTTTCGCCCATGATGATACTTGGTGAGTGATCTCCCTGTCCTTAACCCCTGAGCCTTTTTCACTGTATTTTCTTCCCCTTTTCTTTCAGGAGGGGGAGTGAGAGAGCAGCTGTGGTGGAGTTCAGCTGCCCAGCAGGGTAAAAACCACCTTACAAGATTTTTTAAATCTGTTTTAACTTTGAGCCAAGTATAGCCGACAACAGGAAACATCCTTATTAACCAACATTGTCCATGAAGGATTGATGAACTTTTCAACATTTTCATTCATCAGTGAGGAAATTTTTTCTTTGACTGTATTTCAGGAGAATGGCATATTTAGCCTATTCCCCAACAGAGTCTCTGTGTAATCTATAATCAACCATCATATTTTCTGTGGTATTCTTTGATTGAATACACTGATAACAAGAATAGAACAAACATTTAGTTTAAGTTTTATTTTCAAATACGGTAACGCCTAGTCTTTCCTCTTCCTTTAAAATGGACTACCATCTCCTGATTTTTTTTTTTTTAAACAGACAACTGCACTATTGCTGTTTGTGCCATTGCTGCTTGTTCATCTCAAAATAATGGTTTGATGGACTTTCCATTGGCCAGATACTACTCAAATGAAATACTCTAAATCTGTCTTTAAAATTAAGGAAATACTTAGGATGCCATTATTATTTCTTTTTGCATATAAATAGAGAGAAAAAGAGTTAGTTGAAAGCATCAGTATGCTAAGGTAGCCATATTGAAATAATACTAAGTGCTAGAAATGTTCAATGGGACTGGACAAAATACTTTTTACTGCAGTGGATCAAATTTGTAATGAATATTGCTTCACAGGGAAGTGGTGGTTTAAAGTCCCTGGAAAAGCAACTCAGCTAATGATGCTCAATTCAAAATACATACGGCACAATTTTTAATCACTTTATTAAATGAACTAAGAACAAAGAAGTTCTGGAAGCTAATAAATGTGATATGTTTATTTAAATATGTTTAATTTTATATATTTTACCTTAATGTGAACAATATTGCATGCCATTCATTATTATGGGTTTTGTTCTTTCAGATGAAGTAACAGACATTCTCTGGGCTAGATGCTGAGTCTAAGTACAAGTCAATTATTCATGGATAAAGGTAAACCCCTTATTATTAGCAATATTTAGAAATGCTGACTTCAAAATAACTTTTACAGTGATATTAGGAAGAAATAAATTATGCCAGGAAAAAATGACTAACAGTAAAATTATACACATTTATTTTAAATATCAAAGAATATTTTTTAATAAAAACAACTAACAATATATCTAAATAGCTATATCAAGAAAAAAAGTGTTTTCTTTGCATCAAGTTGTTTTTCATTTATTTGGTAGGCAGTCTCATATTATGTCAAATAGGTTACTATCAAGTACATACAATACTTAAGGTCTTTATCGTAGCTATGCAATCTTTTCTTTAACAAGGATTTACCAAGTAACTTTAATATTCACCTTGGGGTGAATCAGTGTAAATCTGAATGGTTCCGCCTGGCTAAAAGGTCTTCCATATGGTCTTTTTGATGTGCTGGAAATACTTCTGAAAAGTATTAAAATATGGAATCTTATCAACCTATCTGGAATACAGGCAGATCTGGGAAGTTGTGCCTATTTGTCCTGTTCTGGACAATAGCAAGTCTATCCTCTACCAATAGAATTTTTTTTATTTTATTTTTTTTTAGATTGTGCTGTATTTGTTCCTGTTATTTGAACTCATATGGGAGAGGGAAGAACTCTAAAAACTGATACAGAAAGGTTAGAAATGGCAAGTACCTACACAGCCTTACCAAATTCTGCATGCACTTACGCCTATGAAAAGCTTTTGATAGTTATCAGTTCATCTGAATGAGCTGATTATGTGTGTTAGCTTAGTGCCATGACACAGATTCATGAACTTCAGGACAATTATCAGTTTTCTTGTCTATATATTATCAGTCTTTATTGTAAAACACTGAGAAAATACTTTGGTTGCACTGGCAGTAGGGACTGAGGATGGGGGAGGTTGAGTGCAGCATACTCTGGTTTCTCTTCAAATCGTATAAATCTTTCCCCCTTACTAACGATTTATGTGGAGAGGAACAAGCACTAGTGTTTTGGAATTTTCTGAGGCTCTGCTTCAGCTTTTTAGAGGTTTAAAACGGCTGAAAGCGGGAACCATCCCGCAGTAGTCAAGGTTGGCCACCTCACATCCGGCACAGCCGCAGCGCCTGCCTATGAGTTACAGGCGGGGAACTCGGGCCTTTGCTTCACCAGGGCTGTCCCAGGGCAGCAGTGCGACCAGGTCGCGCCCGCCGGCTCTCAGGGGCTGACAGGGGGTGGGCGTCCCAGGGCAACGGCAGCTGCACCCACGGCCTCTGCCTAGAAACAGCCTCTATGTAGGCGGCCATTCGTCGCTGCCCACCAGGCACGGGGAGGGGCGCCCAGCACATTGTATAGCCATCCGCAGCGTGCTGTGGTGGTGGGTGTGGGAGCTCATGCGGCGGGGCATGGGAGTTCTGTCCCTCTTCCCTTTTGAGTCCATCCTATCTACTGGCAGTCTCTGTGACCACAGTTTTTGCCATGGTCTCTACCAGGCAGAGAGCTTGCCCCCAAAAGACTGTGGCAACCAAAATAGAGAGTCTGTCCAAAACCGTGGCTGTACAGGTCTCTGGATGCAGGGAGTGCCAGAGCCTGCTGCTGCCGGGGCAGGGTGGCAGGTATTCCACCTGTGTGAGGTGCAAGCAGGTGGAAGGTCTGGTCAGCGTGGTGGCAGAGCTGAAAGAGGAGGTTGAGAGACTGAGGGCCATCAGGGGCTGTGAGCGGGAGATTGGCTGGTGTAGTAGCTCCCTGGCGTGCAAGAGGGAAAGGTGACAGGGAGATACCCCACAACTGGTGGTGGGCCCCCTGCTCTGTCCCTGTTGGGCAGCGGAGGGGGACCCTGAGGGATGGGGAGGGTTAGGAGAGGGTCCCTGTTCGGCATCGTGGGCAAACCCCCTGTCTGCTTCCCTCACGTCTTCAGGTCCCCCTAAGCAGTAGGATTGTAGCATTGGACATTGAAGGGGAGGTCAGTGGGGAGGCACAAGGAGGTTCCCCAAAGAGGTTACCAAGGAAGAGGCAGTCAACTCCACGCATTCAGACTGCCTCTGGCAGGAAAGAAAGAAGGGTGGTTATGGTAGGTGACTCCCTTCTCAGAGGAACAGAGGGCCCCATTTGCAGACCAAGCCTAAGCCGTAGAGAAGTGTACTGCCTACCTGGAGCCTGGGTCAGGGATATAACTAGAAAACTGCCAGAGCTGGTTCACTCCACTGATTACTACCCCTTACTTGTAGTTCAGGCAGGCAGTGATGAAATTGCTCAGAGAAGCCTGTGAACTATGGAGAGATTTCAGGGGTTTAGGACGAATAGTTCGAGGAGCGGGAGCGCAAGTTGTGTTTTGTTCTGTTCCTTCTAGGGAGGTGAAGGACACAGAGTGGGCTAGGAGAACACAGGTAATGAATAACGGGCTGAGAGGCTGGACAGGAACAGGAAGGAACTTTAGGTTCGTTGACCATGGGGCAGTTTACTCAACTCCTGGCCTGTTGTCAATAGATGGAACTCACCTGTCTCAAAGGGGGAAACGAATTGTAGTGCAGGAGCTAGCAGGACTCGTCGAGAGAGCTTTAAACTAGCTATGACTGGGGAAGGGGGTAAAAAAGTGTTCACCAGAGTGCCTAGGGGAACAATGCTGAAGCTGGGGGTGAGGCAGATGTCTCATCTGAAGTGCATCTACACCAATGCACGCAGCATTGGCAATAAACAGGAGGAGCTAGAAGCAATTGTGCGACAGGTTAACTACGACCTAGTTGCAATAACTGAAACGTGGTGGGATCACTCCCATGACTGGAGTACTGTGATGGACAGCCACAAGATCTTCAGAAGGGGTACACAAGGAAGAAAGGGTGATGGTGTGGCTCCTTATATTAAAGAGTGTTTTGATGTTGAAGAGCTTGCAGTTGCAAATGATAAAGTTGAGTGTCTGTGGGTAAGGATCAGGGGGAAGGCCTGTAAGGGTGGGTGACGTCTTGGTGGGGGTCTGTTATAGATGAAGAGATGTATGAGGCTTTCTATGAGCAGCTTGCAAAAGTTACATGATCGACAGCACTTGTTCTCATGGGAGACTTCAACTTCCCTGATATATGCTGGAAGTATAACACTGCGCAGACGAACCAGTCCAGGAGGTTTCTAAAGTGTGTGGAAGATAGCTTCCTGACACAGCTGGTTCAAGAGCCTACCAGGGGAGGTGCCCCACTAGATCTGCTCTTCACTAACAGAGAAGGACTGGTGAGAGATGTGAAAGTTGGGGACTGTCTTGGGCAGAGTGACCAAGAATTTGTAGAGTTTTCTACCCTTGGTGATGTCAGAAGGGTAACTAGCAAAACTGCTCTCTTGAACTTCTGGAGGGCGGACTTTCACCTATTCAGGACACTTGTTGCAGGGGTCCCTTGGGAGTCACTCCTGAAGGGCAAAGGGGTCTAGGAAGCCTGGATTCTCCTCAAGAAGGAAATCTTAACGGCACAGGAGCAGGATGTTCCTGAGTCCCATAAGGCGAGCCAGAGGGGAAGAAGACTGACATGGATGAACTGGGAACTTTTGTTGAGACTCCAGGAGAAAAAGAGAGTCTACGCCTGATGGAAGAAGGGACAGGCTACTTGGGGCAACTACAAGGAAGTTGCTAAGATATGCAGAGAGGAAGTTAGAAAGGCAAAAGCCCAGCTTGAACTCAGATTGGCCACTGCAGTAAAAGAGAACAAGAAATCCTTTTGCAAATATATTAACAGCAAAAGAAGAACCACGGAAAATTTCCATCCTGTAACTGATGCAGAAGGAAATGTGATCACTGAGGATAATAATAAGGCTGAGGTTCTCAACACCCTCTTAACATCTGTCTTTGGTAGTTGGATCAGTTATACTCAGGGTACTTTACACCCTGACGTGGACATCCCTTGTGATTCACGTAGAGAATCACCCCCTATGATCCAAGAAGAGACAGTTAAAGACCTGCTCCTCCATCTGGAATGTCTCAAGTCCATGGAACCAGACGAACTCCACCCTAGGGTGCTGAGGGAGCTGGCAGACGTGATTGCCAAGCCGCTTTCCACCATCTATCAGTGTTCCTGGTTATCTGGAGAGGTCCCAGAGGATTTGGAGGCTTTCCAGTGTGACTCCCGTCTACAAGAAGGGCTGTAAGGAGGACCCAGGGAATGACAGGTCTGTCAGCCTGACCTCGGTTCCAGGGAAAGTTATAGTGCAAATCATCTTGGGTGAGACCACATGGCACTTGTGTGGCATTCAGGCCGAGACAGCATGGGTTCATGAAAGGCAGGTCGTGCTTGTCCAACCTTATCTTCTTCTATAATCGTGTGACCAGACTGGTAGATGAGGGAAAGGCTGTTGATGTACTCTACTTAGACTTCAGCAAAGCCTTTGACACAGTCTCCCACTCTATTCTCCTGTTGAAACTGGCTGCCTGTGGCCTGGACAGGTATACTGTTCTCTGGGTAAGGAACTGGCTGGAGGGCCGTGCCCAGTGGGTAGTAGTTAATGGAGTTAAGTCCAGCTGGCGTCTCGTTACAAGTAGTGTTCTCCAGGGGTCGGTACTGGGGCCTATCTTGTTGAATATCTGTATTGATGACCTAGATGAGGGGATTGAGTGTACCCTCAGTAAGCTTGCAGACGACACCAAGTTGGGAGGTAGTGTCAATCTGCCTGAGGGTAGGGTGGCCCTTCAGAGGGATCTGGATAGGCTGGACTGCTGGGCTGAGGCAAATGAGATGAGGTTTAACAAGGCCAAGTGCCGGGTCCTGCACTTTGACCACAATAAGCCCATACAACACTACAGGCTTGGGGCAGAGTGGCAGGAAGACTGTGAAGAGGAAAGGGACCCGGGAGCGTTGATCGATGCTCGGCTGCACATGAGCTGGCAGTGTGCTCAGGTGGCCAAGAAGGCCAATGGCATCCTGACCTGTATTAGAAATAGTGTAGCCAGCAGGAGCAGGGAGGTGATTGTCCCCCTGTACTCAGCGTTGGTGAGGCCGCACCTCAAGTACTGTGTTCAGATTTGGGCCCCTCACTGCAAGAAAGACATCGAGGCCCTGGAACATGTCCAGAGAAGGGCAACAAAACTGGTGAGGGGTCTGGAGCACAAGTCTTATGAGGAGCAACTGAGGGAGCTGGGATTGTTTAGTGTGGAGAAGAGGAGGCTCAGGGAGACCTCATTGCACTCTTCAACTTCCTGAAGGAAGTTTGTGATGGGGAGGGGGTTGGCCTCTTCTCTCAGATCACTAATGATAGGACTCGAGGAAATGGCCACAAGTTGTGCCTGGGGAGATTTAGATTAGATACCAGGAAAAACTTTTTCTCTCAAAGAGTGGTCAGGCACTGGAACAGCCTGCCCAGGGAGGTGGTGGAGTCACTGTCCCTCGCGGTGTGGAAACACCTGGACAAGGTGCTGCGAGATATGATTTAGTAGCTTAGTGGGTAGTATTGGTGATAGGATGACGGTTGGACTAGATGATCTTGTAGGTGCTTTCCAACCTTGTGTTTCTGTGATTCTATGTACCTTCCCCACAGTAGCCCTCAGCTCTGGACACAAAACATGTAAGGAGGGACTTTTTCTTGGTTAGAAAAAAAAAAAATCCAGGAATGACAGGTCATTGGATATTTTGACAGTAATGAAGTTATGATTAACTTGGTTTGAGCCAATCCTCCCTTTCTTATGACTTTAATTGAGGAGCTCTTAAAGTTTGAATTATGTTAATAATTAGAGTACACATGGTATGTACTTGTACTGGTACACACGATGTACTGGTACACATGATATGGAATAAACAATACACTTGTCATTACAGTGGTTTGATAGGTGCTGTTTTATCATTTATTAGTGGTATTTACTCAGGCTTTTGGCTCAATTCTCTGTGATGCTTTTGATACTTATTGTCCTACACAGAATTCACATTGGAGAACAAAATGCAGCGTCATTTTCTGAAGTCAAAACATTACTGCCATAGCATACCTGGGTGATTAAAATTGGATGCATATTCTGGTACCCTGTGAGTCAGGATCTGTGCAGATAGAATAAGCTACAGAGTATGGCAGAAAGGATTGGGCAGCATCTACATGAAGTTAGTGTGATTTAATCAGTCTTCATTTGCAAGAAGTTGTCGTTTTTAGCAGATGGCTATGCTTACCAATAGATATGAATTTGTCTATAAGGTGGTATGGATGGTCTTGTTTTGGAAATACAGCTGTTTAGGCCCCTCTGCAATTTTCTAACAAAACACACAGAACTTTACTGTTCTTTCAAGACTTCTCAGTTGGTTGAACTTCTGCCATAAATTAATAACTGCAGGCATCCATGCTTGTACCACAGTCACCATGAATAATTGATAGTGCTTACAAGTTTTGATGATTTAGTATCTGGGCAGGCAAATACGCAGAATGTCATATGTTTTTTAGGCAAAGATTTATTTAAAGACTGAAATTTATCTGGATCTTCAAAATGATAAATTCAGTACAAAAATATTTTAACAAAGCACTGTTTTTCTTCTGTTTATCAAGTGTGCTATCATATTGTAGAAGCATAGTCATTCCAGTAACAGAAAGCACTTGAAGTAAACACTATGATAATAATATCATCTTGTAACAGGATCCCTTGTACACCAGCTCCGGTGTGTAATTAGATATTTGGGGGGTTAAGGTTCAAGTAGTTTGTATAGTTCTCTAGCTGACTTTCCAAAAACCATATCATTTGATGTCCATTACTTTTTCTTAGTGGTTCTCTTATCTGCAAAAATATATGTTCAGATACAAGTGCCCTGCAATTACTCTTCAAGGAAAAGGGATTGCTTCCGTTCAGTAATACAGTAGTCACCAACTCTTTGGAGTCTACCAAAACTACTGTGATTAATCTTGGTCATTTCCATTTGCAATTTAAACAATAACTTGACCTGTTATGCAGTGCTGACTATTCACTAACACTCAATAACAATGATGTTACTTTGGTGAACAGAAGTATTGTTTAGTGGTGTTAGGATTTGTGTAAGCAACATTTCCTACCACTTCTTTATGCATAGTCTGTGCCAGACCCAAGTGCAGTGGCTCATTTCTTCTATGGCAATAGTCTCCCTGTTTTTTGTTGTTGCTGTGTTTTTAAATGTGCCTCGCACATAATTGTTTCTGGAGATGAATGAAAGTATTTTTCTGGCACAGAAATTTGTCCAATTTGTCCCACAGGTTTCATGAGATGAAGTGGATTTTCATTTTCCACTCTTTTTTTTTTTTTTTTTCCCCAGAGTTGGCTGTGGTTATAGAAGCAGTAGTCTTAAGACATTATTGAAAGTATCACATTGCAAAAATATGTTGGTTGAAGTCCAGACGTTACTTGTACACTTATGCTTCAGTTCTTTTTCTGATGTAAAAAGCTAATAATATTAACTTTAAAATAGAAAGTTTCCTGGTTAGACAAACGGTATTATAGTTTTGGAAGAAAGAAATTACTGTTTTCTCTCACTGTTTCTACTTGGAAAATTGTTATGGCAATCAGTATTTTGCATATCTACCAGCTTTGTGAATATCAAGATGTTTCAACGTTATGTTTATTTACTTCACAATAAAAGGAAGCTTGAAAAATGTCTTCCTAATGCAATCTAGTTTCACTTATTTCATTTGTTTATTTATGCTACATTCATAGGTTGTTTTTTTTTTAAAAAAAAAACAAAACTCTACTGCTTTCTAAAGTGAAAAAAAATAATGGTGGAAAGGAGAGCTTTGTGTTTTCATGTCTAATTTGTCAGAGAGCCAGAAAAAAAAAAAAAAAAAAAAAAGAAAAGAAAGAAAGAAAAAAAGTCTGTTTCCTTAATCAGGATAGTGCTTACTTTGGCTGGGACCAAAGAGTTGTGGTGAACGAGGTTAAATCCAGTTGGAGACTGGTCACAAGTGATATCCCCCAGGGCTCAGTACGGTGGGCAGTTCTCTTCAATATCTTTATCAATGATCTGAGTAAGGGGATTGAGTGTACCCTCAGTAAATTTGCAGACGACACCAAGTTAGGTGTGAGTGTTGATCTGCTCAAGGGTAGGAAGGCTCTGCAGGAGGATCTGGATAGGCTGGACCGATGGGCTGAGGCCAACTGTATGAGGTTTAACAAGGCTAAGTGCCAAGTCCTGCACTTTGGGCACAACAATCCCATGCAACACTACAGGCTGGGGGAAAAGTGGCTGAAAAGCTGCCTGGTGGAAAGAGACTGGGATATTGGTCAATAGCTGGCTGAATATGAGCCAGCAGTGTGCTCAGGTGGCCAAGAAAGCCAACAGCATCCATGCTTGTATCAGAAATATTGTGGCCAGCAGGACTAGGGAGTGATCATCTCCCTATACTCAGCACTAGTGAGGCCACGGCTTGAATACTGTGTTCAGTTTTGGGCCCCTCACTACAAGAAGGACATCGAGGCGCTGAAGTGTGTCCAGAGAAGGTCAACGAAGGTAGTAAAGGGTCTAGAGAACAAGTCTTATGAGGAGTGGTTGAGGGAACTGGGGTTACTTAGCCTGGAGAAAAGAAGGCTTAGGGGAAACATTAATACTCTCTACAACTACCTCAAAGGAGGTTGTAGCAGGGTAGTGGGTCAGTCTCTTCTCCCAAGCAACAAGTGAAAGGACAAGAAGAAATGGCCCCTCAAGTTTCTCCAAGGAAGGTTTAGGTTGGATATTATGAAAAATTTCTTCACTGAAAGGGTTGTAAGGCATTGGAACAGGCTGCCCAGGGAAGTAGTTGAGTCAGCATCCATGAAGGTATTCAGAAAATGTCTAGTAGTGGTGCTTAGGGACATGGTTTAGTGGTAGATTTGGCAGTGCTAGGTTAACAGTTGGACTTGATGATTTTAGCAGTCTTTTCCAACCTAAATTATTCTATGATTCTATGATTAAAACAGATTTTGAAAGCAAATAAAGGAAAGCTGAAAAAACGTGTTCTTGTCGCTACGTAGCCCAAGTTCACTTTAAAAAAATACTTTCTAGCACAAGGAAAGTGCAGAAAAACTGTGTTGATGTTCTAATTAAAGCCTTGTCACTTATCTAAGAAAAGGCATCTTTTACTTGAAAGATGATTTCATGACCCAAAGCTACATCCAGGTTAAAAGCCATCTAAATTAACAGAATAGACATTTTGCTTCTGTTTACAGGCTTGGTGCTTAGCTGAAGTAATTGATGAGAGATCAACGTTAATAAGCAATTTTTTGACAGGAAACTGTACAACAAACTATTGAGTGCAAGTCATGTTCTGGTTTATAGGAAAACACTAGAGTAAGAATTATTTTTAAAAGTTATGTTAAAAAAAAAAAAGCACAACAACAACAAAGAATTTTAAACCGAATAATATAAAAGTGTTCCCTCTCCATGTCTCAGTTCTCATGAATTGTTTTAATAATGTTTTTAGGAATCAGTAGCTATCTCTAGAATAAACTAACAAACAACACACACAACTAACAGGGAAAAAAGTATTGGCTTTTACTGCCTTTTTACAAAGATTTTTCCAAGGAACTTCAAGGTTGAATATGTGAATATCAGCCATGATTAGACTGTGGACATATATTTAGAGATGAACTCGCTAGGACGAGGTGCTGAGATATGATGTTGATTGGCACTCTATATATGTCACAGGTGAATAAGCAGGAAGAGAGATTAGGTAGGATTGGGGATTATCTGCAATAACAAAGAAATCTGACAGTCTTGTCACACAGCTATTGCTCTCAAATGTTTTTCCTCAGAAACCTTGGAGAGACAATGTGTTTAACAGCCATGGTACCTCATAATCATCCACTTTCCATAATACCTTCAACGGAAATATTAGAGACTTGGTACCAAACAAAAAAAAAAAAAAGAATTTTATAATGAATATAAACTATATATGCTAATGCAGAGCTGTAAAAATACAATACTCAAAATGGAAAGAATGAGTTCAGAGAAAATGTTTTTGGATGTAAATTTACTTTGTGAATATTAAAAAGTAAAGAGCTCACTTATGTTTAGAGACTGAACAAAGGATCTCAGTTTCAGCAGATCAAAACTAATCAGATCACTGAGGCAGTGTGAGAATTGCATGCTGAGTTGAACTGGCTGTTCAAGCAAGCAGCTGTATGCAGTGTAGTATAAGAGCTATGTGCTTTAGGAGAAGGCTTCCCAACAGTATGTAAAGTAAGTTGAGTACCTTCTTTGAATAGAAGACTCTGTGTATGCATTCCAGGGAGATGGAAAGGAATTAGCTCAGTTGCTGACAATGAATAGACTGTACAACTGGTATGGGCATCTAGAACAGATAGTGGGGTCGTGTTTTGGTATTGAGAGTGGAAAATAACCATTATTTGGTCATAAATTGATATCATACCACTCAGATATTTGTGTTTCAATGTTTGACAAAGTACATAAGGCTCCTATATGTGAATCAAGAATAATGTGAATAAGTTGAATCAAGAGCATTTAGTAGAAAATCGTCTGATATACTATTTTTTATTAATGTATGATAACTCTTATTATGTCAGTGACAATTATTCTTTTGTATGGGTGATGGTTTTGAATAAGTATATGTCATGTAATAAACTGTTTCTGAATCTTGTTCTCATGAGGTAATTTTGCTGTCTTCATTTCATTGGTTACCAAAACGATTATATGATATATTCTATGGGTCAGGTGTGGTTTAGTCAGAAGGAAACACATGCAGGTGTTTTTAAGGCAAACACAATAGCTACAAGCTCCCTGCATTCCTACCCAGTCAGGATATGATGCTCCAGAGATCACTGGTATCCCACTACCTATGTCCATTCAGAAATAACTTAGCAGAGAGATAAGAGGACTGAGTTTTCTATTATCCTGTTGAAATATATATAATGAAATGTAAAGCAGTAGACCCTGAAAAAAAAAAAAAAAAGAGAGAGATGTAAAGCAGTGGATACTGAGACTGGGCAAAAACTTCTGCTGTCATCTGAATTACCAGTTACACTCAAAGCTTTTAAGACTTTAAGTACCCAAAAGAGATCTTCCCTGCAAATAGGTGTCAAATGATGCTTAAGATACTGGGGCAGCTTTGAGATTATCCCTCAGATGTGGGTTTTTTTTTGTTTTTTTCCTCAGTCAGGGTGAATTTGCCCATAGAAACTAAGTAAAGGCTTAACATTGTGTCAACATGAATAATAGTAATCATTTTCACAGGCATCCGTTCCATGTCAAACACATTTGTTAGCTATGTCTCGGTAATATTTGCAACATAGATCTCTCACAAAGTTCAAATTTGTTCTTATGCCATTTTTCGGTGTCATCCATGCACAAAACTCATTCTAGTATTCTTCATCAGCTCATTCTCTACTCTTCTCTGGACCTCTCTGTGGCTTATTTCCCAATGCTCTCTATATTTTCTGTGCCAGTATCCAGCAGAGTTGTGTCCATAATATTCACCAAAGTAAAACCAATATCAGATGCATGAATGTAAGCTTTTCCCCATCTGAACTATGTTATGTGCAGAACATTGTATTTAAAATATATTCATGTTATATTGAAAATATTTTTATTCAATCATTCTTTTCTTAATTACTGCCTGAAAAATGAAGAGAAGAATATCAAATAAAATATAGCTAGAGATGCATGTGTGTGTTCCAATTACAATCTGTCAGGATCTAACTTCCTGCTTATTATTAGCCAATATGGGGAAAATGAGCATGGATTTGCTCCAATGAAACAGTGCTGAAAGATATAATATTCTATTTAATACTTTTTCAAGATCTGCACATATAGGCATTTCCTACAGAACAGAAGGGAAGAATTTTATCTCTGTAACTCTGGACAGGAATATGGCATTGAGGAAAGCTGGGGGGGCAATAGAATTTAAATGTCATGGGGGATTTCAGAACTTCAGTTCAAGAACAACTATTTTAAAAATCCTGAAATTCTGCGTTAAAACTACCTTGGAAGGAGACAGACTCAGTAGAGCTCCAAGACTAAGTAGAGGTTTTTTGCTCCTTTTTGCTCCTGAGTAGAGTTTGCAACTCTACGTTTATAAAATTTTCTAAAGAATTATCAGATTAAAATTGTTTTGGGTAATACAGTTCTTCAAATGTTAAAACCCATCTTTTGCCTACGGCAATCCAAGTTGCGATGCAAAAGGAACTGGGGAAGTTACTGTATTTTTACAAAGATATAGCACTTGGAAAGAGTAATTAGCTGAGAGAGATATTTCTAGAAGTGTGTGCATGTACCCTTCAAGATAAGCACTTCCTCCTTTAGGATTTAAAAAAAAAAAAGAAGGAAAAGAAAAAAATATCCTGTTACAGAGGTAAACTCTGCTTCTCTCAGAAAGCTCTTTACAAAACCTACTAACTTTTCTCTCCTAGTCAGAGAGCTTTAAATCTATTCCTTTAACTGAACAAAATCCTACCAAAAAAAAAAAAAGCCTCTTTCTTGGTGTTCAAAATAGTGTTTGCCAAGACAAAATGTCATAAATGAGTATTGTCTTAGAAGCTCTGAATATGATTTAGCTGTCTTCTCTTTAGCCTGTATTTTTCTCTAATGGAATTTCATATTATGGTGGGTTAACTAGGATGGATCACACTTGACAATGTTCATCCTCCCAATTTTGCTTGGCCATGAAATTCAGTTTGTTATGTGAAAGGAATTTTCTATCATGAAATTATTACACTATTATGTCATTTTGAGTAAAATCATAAACTACTAACAAAAATGTCAAGGGCTTTGCAGAATAAAGACATATATTTCATTTGCAAAAGCATTAAAAATACAGTGCTTTTAATATTTAATGAACAATAAATATATATATTAACAAGAAAAGAATCTGTCTGTGCTGTTTGGCGTATATACTTGCATTCACTTAACTCTATTCTAAGGAAGGAAGAAATCGTTCTATTTTGGGGAAAAAAATCTAGTATTTTTCACATGCTTGGTTCAATTCAGGTTAATCTTTTTTAGCAAGATATGTTATTTTTCAGACACTGAGAACATTGTTGCTATGTTATAAGCCATGTTCCTTTAGCAATTACATTATGGAATAGTAGGATGTAATTCCTGAAGGTGTTGAAGAAAAGCTTCTCAGTAAGGCATCCAAGTGGGAAAAGAAATTCAATACGATAGCCACCATGCAGTCACGGGTATGACACTGTAGTGTGAACCACTTCTCATCTGTTTCCTTAAGCCTTTAAAGCAGGCAGATCTTCAGTACCCATCTTCAGAGCTAAGTTAATTCCATGTGAAATACGCTAACATCTAGTTCTGAAGTTTTAAATGCAAAGGCATGATGTTTATGGCCCTGGTTTTCAAGACTGCTGCAGGGGCTGCAGACGGCAGTGCTGTGTTTCCCTGGGGGTATTTGCAGTGTCAGAGTGATGCTTTCTGGCTCTGGTGCTCTGTTCCCAGTGGGCTTGTGAAAGGAGAGGTAAGATGCACTTGTTGCAGTTACAGCAACTTATATCAACACAAAAATGCCTTCTTAAATGATCTCGGATACAGTATTGTGTCCCCTGAGATACTGAAAATACAGCAGTAGCTCTGTACGAATTTATGGATTTTTGAAGAAAAACTTGTAGGCAGAGAAAGGAGGTGAACTGACTTAAAAACTTAATGTTTGGGGTTTTGTATCTTCACTTGCTCAGTTTCTGCATGTAGTGTAACCCTCAGTGGAGGTTAGTGTTCTTGTTAACAGTTCGAATCCCTTTACAGAAAAATAAAAAGTTCCCATCAGTGTTGTTCACCTTCCTTTCTGAGTCTTACTGTTGCTTTACAGGGTCAAGTTGCCCTCATCCTCGTCTCAGTTTAAATTTCTATTTTTCAGCGAGTAGTATTCCATATTTTTCACTGTGTAATGTCATATCATTTTATTTATTTATTTATTTTTTAGGCCCTTAGGCCTTTCTCTTCTCTGCAGTGTCATCACTGGGGACTGCATTGCTTTTTGGCTGGCACAAATTTCAAATCACAGTCCAGTACCTAGCATTCAGTGCTTGGCATTCTTGGGGACAATGTATCAAACTGGTTTTTGTCATTTACCTAAACATTTCAAATGAAGATTGTCCTTGAAGAAGCATAGCTATTTGCATGAATACACATATTCGTGTCCAGGTGAATGATTTTCTATTCATATCCTAATATTTGTGACAGAAGGCTTGCTTGATCGTCTTGTATGTATTGGTATATTTGGAAATCAGTGAGAGTTTTAGGAGGCAAGGAGAGAAAATATTTCGTCAAAGAACAGCATTTCCTAAATTAACTAAACAAATGCAGGATTTGAAAGCCATAATCAGGGAGGGAGACAGAAAGAACAAGTGACATTCTTCCAGAGGCACAGCAGATCGCTCCTCAGAGTCTGGAGGTGCTTCCCCAGGGCAGTGACTTCAAGGCTGGTCTGCAGGTGACCCCAGCACACCCCAGCCTACTGGCTGGACCCATCTGGCTGAAGACGGGTCGTGAACACCGAAATTCTGCGTGTCCTCACAGCTGGGCCAGAGCTACCTTTATGGAGACATCAGCTGAACAAGGCACATGCAAATACCTAACTGCATTTCTTGCTTCTTCCACTTGTACCTACTGTGACAATATGATCTAAACTGGAAATAGGAAAATCCAGACCATTCTCTTGACAAAGTATGAATTAACAAGGAAGTTGCTTTCCAACAATATCAGTATAAATAGTAACCAATCCTATTTAATGATTTCAGCTACCACAGTTTATGTGTTAAATAATCAAGCCCAGTGTTGTCAATGGCACTCTGGAGCAACTGAAGAAGCTAAGTCTGTTCTAGATATTTCTCAATAGTAGAGGTTGGTGTATGGACAAAGTATGGACAACAATATTCGTAAACCTTGATGCAGTAACTGTAAAATTTTTGTTTTTTATCTCAGATCCTTATTTCAGTAGATGGATAGGTGGCTGGATGAACAGATGGATGGTCATACAGCTTGCACTCTACATGTTAACCTTCAGTTTTACTGCACATTACACAAACGTGAAGATATATCTGTGCAACTCTACCAACACTTCAAGCCAGCTGTGAGTCAGCACCAATCCAGAAGCCATGTAACTGTGACAATGTATACTTGATTCACAGTAAATATACTCTGCATTTGCTAGACAAAGGAAAGGAAAACTTATTGTTTTTTTTTTTTTTTTAATAGAGAATATACCCCGATTTTTCTCTTCAGGGAAAACATTGTCATACAGGAGAAAAACAAAAACAAAAACACGACTGATTAGTTTTTGTTAGTCACATTATAAAAGCAGCTCCTAACAGTGACTCTCTTGCTTTTTTCATTAAAGGAAGACAAATATAAGTATGAACAGTGCCATGCTGGGACTCAGCAGCACCGTTCTGGAAAACACACAAGACCTATTTTAATCTCCGTTATTCTAGTGTCATTTAGTTCATTTAATCAAATAGTAGAAGTCTGGATACATATCATGATGCATAGCTATTATATTTGGCAAAACACTACTACAGCCTGTTCTGAATGTTTTAAGCAGTTAAGCACACAAAGGGTATATGAAAGAGCATATACTGAAGTGGGTACATAAATTAGATTTTAAAAAAATGTCGCTCTACAGATTTTGGAATGCTTGTTACATTTCTTATTTCTCTATTAAAGGCTTTCTGTGCCAGCTTTGTACTCATTTTTAGATTAAAGTACTCCAGTGATTGGATCCTCTCCATGAAAAGATAAACACACATAATGTTCACATATGAAGATATATATATATATATGTATATATAAAAATATATTTTGGTAAGATAATTTTTTGCTTAGTAATCTGCCACCAAATACTAATCAATTAGAATGTAGTTTTCTGAAATGTTTCTGGTGATAAGTTGCTTTCTTATGCAAAGTCCACAATGTAGTCCAATGCAAGTTTCTCTACATTGATGTAAAGCTACAGAAATTGTTGCTAATCATTTTGTTTCAGATATTTTAGAAGTACAATATGTTTTAAATATTTTTGAAATGTATATAATTTGTATACCACAATTATAAGTTGTTTTTTTTTTCCCTGATGAATATAGAAGAATAAAGTTAATGTATAACCGTAACGAGCTCCTATGTTGTACACAAACACTGTAGGCTCCAGCACTCATCTTTCCAGGCACATTCGTGGAAGTATGATAGCCATGGATCTGGTTTATGTTTAGCAAAACACACTAAGATATCTAGCCTTTTCTGCGATGTGTATGATTTGTATTTCATATTTCATAAAGAACAGGAAAATGTTCTGTTGCTGAGCAGAGGCTCATGATACATTACATTTCAAATGTGATGAAAAAGGGTGATCAAAAGATAAGGTTTATTGTAATATACCAGTGTTATTTATGAATACTAAACCTCTCATCTACGTTTGTTTTTGTTATTTTGTTGTTGTTGTTTTTCCCAAGTATCTAATCTGGAAGATAAGGGATGGGCTGATGCTTGAAAGCTAGTAGAGATACTAGCTTGCCGAGCTAGCTAGTAGAGATACTAGCTCGCCACTTATTGAGGCGACCGGCTCTGGGGCAGACGCGTGCAGCAGCGGAGCGCGGGATCGGGACAGGCAGGGCTATTTTTCGGGCATCGAGCCTACGTGAGGGAGCCGCCAGGCACCGGCAGCCCTCGTGAGGGAGGCTGACGAGGCGTAGGCGGAGCCAGCAGCGTCAGCGACAGCTCCTCCCCCCGGCCGTTCAAAGGCAGCCCTTAGGGAGCGCGAGCGACCAGGAGCGCGGCTAACAGGGCCGGCAAACAGGGAGTGACGCGGCAGTTAGCGAGGCAGTGAGCGCGGGCAGGGCGGGCAGGAAGGGCGGAGCGCTCACACCCGCCCATAGGGACAACTCCTCCAACGGCACTCTCCCGTCAGCTGGGCTGCAATGGTCTCCACCAGGCACGGTGCTTTCTCTAGGAAGTCAGTACACACCCAGACCGACTGCCCGCCCAAACATGCGGCAGTTCAGGTCTCCGGATGCGGGGAGTGTATGAGCCTCTTGCTGCCATCGGCGGGGGGCAGAGAGACTGCTTGCGTGAGGTGCGAGCAGGTGGACGACCTGGTCCGCATGGTGGCGGAGCTCGAGGAGGAGGTGCAGAGGTTGAGGGATATCAGGGAGTGCGAGCGGGAGATAGACTGGTGGAGCGACTCCCTGCAGGACCGGAGGGAGAGGGACCAGGGTGAGATGCTCCAAAGGGGGGTGGACCCCCTGCCCTGTCGCCATCGGGCAGAGGGAGGGGACCTGCGAGTTGAGGAGGAATGGAGACAAGTCCCTGCTCGACCTCGCAGGAGATGCCCTCCCCTTCCGGTGCCGCCTTCCCAGGTGCCCTTGAACAATAGGTTTGAGGCCCTGGAGCTGGAGAGACTGGTGGGTGAGGATGAGATAGGAAGCCTACCCAGGAGGATGCCTGAGGTGAGGAAGTTGACTCCACGCCTCAGGACTGCCTCCACCAAGAAAGAAAGAAGGGTGATTGTTGTGGGCGACTCCCTCCTCAGGGGAACGGAGGGCCCTATTTGTCGGCCTGACCCCACACATAGGGAAGTCTGCTGCCTCCCTGGGGCCAGGGTCAGAGACGTTACCAGGAAGCTTCCAAACCTGGTTCGCCCCTCTGACTATTACCCGCTTTTGATAGTCCAGGCTGGCAGTGACGATGTTGAAAAGAGAAGCCTCAAGGCTATCAAACAGGACTATAGGGGGCTGGGACGATTGGTGGAGGGAGCGGGAGTGCAGGTGGTGTTTTCGTCCATCCCTACGGGGGAAGGGAGAGGCACGGAGAGGACATGGAAAGCTCGCGTGGTTAATAGGTGGCTCAGAGGCTGGTGCCAGCACAGAAATTTTGGGTTTTTTCACCATGGGGAGCTTTACTCGGCACCCGGCCTGATGGCCCCAGACGGGTCCCTATCTCCAAGGGGAAAACGGATCCTAGGCCAGGAGCTGGCGGGGCTCATAGAGAGCGCTTTAAACTAGGTAAGAAGGGGGACGGGGCTCAAACAAGGCTTGTTGGAGCTGTGCCGGGGGAAACAATGGCTAGGCCGGGGAAGAAGGCGATGGCCCAGCTGAAGCGCATCTACACTAATGCACGCAGCATGGGTAACAAACAGGAGGAGCTGGAAGCCATCGTGCAGCAGGCAGGCTACGACTTGGTTGCCATCACGGAGACATGGTGGGACCGCTCCCACGACTGGAGTGCTGCAAAGCCTGGCTATCGGCTCTTCAGGAGGGACAGGCAGCACAGAGGGGGTGGTGGCGTGGCTCTCTACATTAGAGAATCTTTTGATGTTGATGTTGTGGAACTCCAGGCTGGGAATGATAAGGTTGAATCCCTGTGGATTAGGATCCGCGGGAAGGCCGGCAAGGCTAGCTTCCTGGTCGGGGTCTGTTATAGACCGCCGAACCAGGATGAGGAGACGGATGAGGAGTTTTATAGGCAACTGACAGAAGTTGCAAAATCGTCGGCGCTTGTCCTCGTGGGGGACTTCAACTTCCCGGACATATCCTGGAAACACAACACGGCACAGAGAAAGCAGTCTAGGAGGTTTCTGGAGAGCGTGGGAGATAGCTTCCTGACGCAGCTGGTCAGTGAACCTACCAGGGGTGGTGCCCCGCTAGACGTTCTCTTCACAAACAGAGAAGGACTGGTGGGAGATGTGGTGGTCGGAAACTGTCTTGGGCAGAGTGACCACGAAATGGTAGAGTTCTCTATTCTTGGCGAGGCCAGGAAGGGGACCAGTAAAACTGCTGTATTGGACTTCCGGAGGGCTGACTTTGAGCTGCTCAGGACGCTGGTTGGCCGAGTCCCTTGGGAGGCGGTTCTGAAGGGCAGAGGAGTCCAGGAAGGCTGGGCGCTCCTCAAGAAGGAAATCGTGATGGCACAGGAGCGGTCCATCCCCACGTGTCCAAAGACGAGCCGGCGTGGAAGAAGACCGGCCTGGCTCAACAGAGAATTGCAGCTTGTGCTTAGCAGAAGAAAGAGGGTTTATAATCTTTGGAAAAAAGGGCGGGCCACTGAGGAGGACTACAAGGATGTAGCGAGGCTGTGCAGGGAGAAAATTAGAAAGGCCAAAGCTCATCTGGAGCTCAACCTGGCTACTGCCTTTAAAGACAACAAAAAATCCTTTTACAAATATATCAACGCGAAACGGAGGACTAAGGAGAATCTCCATCCTTTACTGGATGCGAGGGGAAACCTAGTTACTAAGGATGAGGAAAAGGCTGAGGTGCTTAATGCCGCCTTTGCCTCAGTCTTTAGCGGCAATACCTGTTGTTCTCTGGATACCCAGTGCCTTGAGCTGGTGGAAGGGGATGGGGAGCAGGATGTGGCCTTCGCTATCCATGAGGAAATGGTTGGCGACCTGCTACGGAGCTTGGATGTGCGCAAGTCCATGGGGCCGGATGGGATGCACCCGAGGGTACTGAAAGAACTGGCGGAGGAGTTGGCCGAGCCGCTTTCCATCATTTATCGGCAGTCCTGGCTATCGGGGGAGGTCCCAGTTGACTGGCGGCTAGCCAATGTGACGCCCATCTACAAGAAGGGCCGGAGGGCAGACCCGGGGAACTATAGGCCTGTCAGTTTGACCTCAGTGCCAGGAAAGCTCATGGAGCAGATTATCTTGAGGGTCATCACGCGGCACTTGCAGGGCAAGCAGGCGATCAGGCCCAGTCAGCATGGGTTTATGAAAGGCAGGTCCTGCTTGACGAACCTGATCTCCTTCTATGACCAAGTGACGCGCTTGGTGGATGAGGGAAAGGCTGTGGATGTGGTTTACCTTGACCTCAGTAAGGCTTTTGACACCGTTCCCCACAACATTCTCCTCAAGAAACTGGCTGCTCGGGGCTTGGACTGGCGTACGCTTCGCTGGGTTAGAAACTGGCTGGATAGCCGGGCCCAGAGAGTTGTGGTAAATGGAGTCAAATCTGGTTGGAGGCCGGTCACTAGTGGTGTCCCCCAGGGCTCGGTACTGGGGCCGGTCCTCTTTAATATCTTTATCGATGATCTGGATGAGGGCGTCCAGTGCACCCTCAGTAAGTTTGCAGATGACACCAAGCTAAATGCGTGTGTCGATCTGCTCGCGGGCAGGAAGCTCTGCAGGAGGATCTGGATAGGCTGGAGCGATGGGCTGAGGTCAACCGTATGAAGTTCAACAAGGCCAAGTGCCGGGTCCTGCACCTGGGGCGCAACAACCCCAAGCAGAGCTACAGGCTGGGAGATGAGTGGCTGGAAAGCTGCCTGGCCGAGAGGGACCTGGGAGTATTGGTTGATAGTCGGCTGAATATGAGCCAGCAGTGTGCCCAGGTGGCCAAGAAGGCCAACAGCATCCTGGCCTGCATAAGAAGCAGTGTGGCCAGCAGGTCTAGGGAAGTGATTGTGCCCCTGTACTCGGCTCTGGTGAGGCCGCACCTCGAGTACTGTGTTCAGTTTTGGGCCCCTTGCTACAGGAAGGACATGGACGTGCTCGAGCGAGTCCAGAGAAGGGCGACCAAGCTGGTGAGGGGTCTGGAGAACAAGTCTTACAAGGAGCGGCTGAGGGAGCTGGGGTTGTTCATCCTGGAGAAGAGGAGGCTCAGGGGCGACCGTATCGCTCTCTACAGTTACCTTAAAGGAGGCTGTAAAGAGGTGGGGGTTGGTCTGTTCTCCTACGTGCCTGGTGACAGGACGAGGGGGAATGGGCGAAAGTTGCGACAGGGGAGTTTTAGGTTGGATGTTAGGAAGAACTTCTTTACCGAAAGGGTTATTAAGCATTGGAATGGGCTGCCCAGGGAGGTGGTGGAGTCACCATCCCTGGATGTCTTTAAAAGACGTTTAGATGTAGAGCTTAGCGATATGGTTTAGTGGAGTACTTAGTGTTAGGTCGGAGGTTGGACTCGATGATCTTGAGGTCTCTTCCAACCTAGAAATCTGTGATACTGTGATACTGTGATAACCAAAATGGTATTAGCTATAAACACACTGTGTGCTTAGGTTTGTCCTTGTCATTAATTTTCAGCAATGGCACCTATGTGAACACAACGATTCTGATGCCACATTATCTGCCTCGCAATTAGTATTTTCAGAATGCTTTTTGCATTGATAAAAAAAGAGGTATAATAACATATTCCCTTGCTCACAAAATACTTTGCTTATATATTATCATTATAGTAATGGGGAACTGTAGTTTCAGTGGTTACGACATTGTTTGCAATTCAAAAACTGAATTAAGGAGATCTCTACCAAAATAATATGAGTATGATCTGAATAGAACTGGGCCACCTCCTTAGACTGCAAAGGAAGAAACTTTACATTGTTACCTTAAATACAATGACACAAAGATTAGGTGGTCATTTTTCACTTACCTAGTAAAATTCATCTTCCACAGTTAATGCTTTAAAATAGGCTTTTGCCATTTTCACAGTAGTTCTTTGGCCAAGTAAGTCGTTTATTGCCTGTTTCTTCAAAAAGCTGAAATCACCAGGATTTACAAATCACAAATCTAACATGGGAATCATAAAAATAAATAAATAAATAAATAAATCCCACAACAACAAACTAAACCCAAATTTCCACAGGGGCTTTGACTAAACAAAATACAGCAAGAAGAGTTTTATTTATGAGAAGTTTGTTACTCTTCTGGGACCTGAGATTCCATTTATATGTACTTTGGTTTATACATTTCTTGACAATTAATGTTGAGAAGTTTCTATATGAAATATTAGCATAATTATGGTCTTTTTTTGTTCTTATTAAAATGCCATTTTAAAAATATTTTAGAATGTGAAATAGCCTTTGAATTGAAAGGCCTTGGAAAAGAATTTCATGAAAATTGGGGCTGTCAAGCAGTATTGTCAATCACTGATTGACTGGTGTCACATCTCTTCAGTTACGCATTCTTTGAAGGGCTGCTTAGGGGTGTCTAAGTCATTTTAGATTTCGATTTTAGTTTATTCTCACAGAATTATCACATGCACAAGCTAAATATTTTTAGTATTAAAAGCTATTCTAAAAATGACATCCACATAAAAAGATCTCCAATATCTTATGTTGTAAACCTTGTGAAGAAAATACTAACTATAGCATTATCTATTTTAGTCTACCATAAATAATTTCTTTAATGATCTTCATCTGCCAATAGAATAATTTTTAGTTCCCAGTTAAACCACTTCACATGAAACTTGTATTTACTTGACAGTACATATGCTGGAAGAAGTTGGGAAAAAAATTAATTCATTCGTAAAATTTGAAGAAAAAAATCATTTAATACTCAAGGAAAAAAGCCCACAAAAGTGATTTAGAAATTTATTTCCAGGATCTTTCTGAACTGGCACTCCAGAGATTTGTTTTTCTTTGGAACAAACAGATGAGAAATTATATATCGCTGTCCAGGCCCTTAATTATTCTGTTTCGTAATCTTGTATGACTTCTATCAGGTTTTCATGGAGGCTGTGCCCATGAAGACAGTGGTGTGATTTCATTTTGGAAACATGGATTGAAACTAGGGATGCACAATGTAGGAAAATTGTAAATAGAGAAGACCACAGCAGACAGTTTCCAGTGGTAACAACCACACTGTATTAATCAGTGGAATAGTCCCTGGCCCAAAAAGGGATGTTATATTGGTCAAAGCTGTTCCTGCTTACAACAAGTTCCACATAAATTCCTTATAGCTTCTGTGAGAGCTTCTTATTTAAGGCAGCTTACAGTATCTTCTATCCCTCATAAACCCTGTGTGCCTCAGTATGTAAATAATTGGTCATCATCACCTAGCTGGCAGGTAGAATCATTTGGAAAAGAGATTTTAATTCATGCTTCTAGAATATTTTGATTTTGTTTCTGTACCTATGCCAGTGAAAGCCTACTAATAGCAGGTAGTTTTGAAATTGATTTCTGTTTGTCTCAGATTCATGCCTTAAATTCTGTGGTGCAGTAAGGCATTTCCTAACATCAATAAAGTATTAGTATATGAACGTGCAGCTTTTCTAGGGTGTTCTTTACAAAGAATATGTATGTATATGTAGCAGCAGAAAGGTGGGTTATTTAACTGGTTTTAAGATGCAGAATACAATGTTCTTACAACAGGGGAAAACTCAACAAGAGTAGTATCTACTATCACTACTTTAATGGCAAACTAATATGAAGCAACTTCAGATCATAATGTCTTCTTCAAAATACTTTATTCCCATTTACTTATTTTCAAAGCCCCACAGATCCACAACAAACTAATTCCCAAAGATAACTGATTCTGTTCCCCACCTGCTTTCTCTATGTACAAATTTGCTATTCACTTTATGGTTTTAGTTTTAAGGGGCTTCTAATTCAGGGAAATGCAACTGGATCATAAGCAAGGTCTGCAGTCCTCAAATTTTAGAAGAAATTAAACTATTTCTTTTTTCTTAAAAAATATATGCAGTAGTTTTATAGCAAATTCCTAGATATATGCATTTGTTTATAATATTTAACATGTACACACAGGACTCAAGGACTAAACTGGATAAGCACCCGAGTCTTTCTTATGCCTTTTAAGTGTCAAAAATCCCTTCAATGCACTTCTCTCTTCATTTAACCTGTGATTTGTTTCTACCTTTGACCATTTTTACATCTGTTTCTCCATCTGCCAGTGCTCTTACAACAACAAAAGCCTGGTTTGCTAACTTTAAATGCCACAAAGAGATTTGACAAAATGGAAATGGATCAAGACCTGGCTGCTAGTCACTGTTGTAGCTCTGTAAATATGATTGTTTCTGATTTTACTAAAACTCACCTTGGCCTAAGTTCATTTTAGCTTGTCTTCAGCTGCAATAGCAATTGTCTGCCTGTCAGAAGGCTATTGCCTAACTTGTTTAAGCTTATCTCTGCGAATACAAAATGTGGTGAAGATCTCGGAAACCTGTGCAGTCCTTACATCCTTACATAACAAACAAAACACCTTTTCAGATAATGGGGACCATTGGAAGCTGTAGTGTGTCTTTGATAAGGAATGGACCAGGATCACAAAACTGTAGCTTGGAACCAGTGGAGGAAACAATGCAAGGAGCAGACTGCCTTAAGAAAATGTGCAATAGCCCTGGGCAGGTCCAAGACTGAGGAGAAAGACACTCCATCGTGAATGCCATGCTTCTGACAGAGAAGCCCATGGGATATGCAAAAATTGATGTAATACCTACACCTCCCAGTTCCCAGTTTCTTGAAGATGGGTGCTGCAGACCTTGGGATTCAGAGGCACACCCTCAAAAGTGAGCATAACACAAGAGAATAGAGGTAGATCCAAGAAATCTTCTAAACTACTAAATAATTTTAAATATAATATTGAGGTTTTTCTAAATTAATTTGGATTGTGAGTGTTAGCAGCATGGTAATGGGTAATAAAGAACATTAATTGCATTTTGATTAGATTATCAAGACCTTAAAGTAGCGGTTAGTACAAGCATCCACATAAAAACCACATTCCCTTTCCTCCATGAGTTTAATCCATGTACAAGCCACATTCCCTTTTCTCCATGAGTTTAACAGTAACACTGTTATATTACTCATTCATCCAATAAAACAGTAATGTGGGCATGAATGAGTTACCTAAATGTTAGATGTTTAGTACCATTTGAGATGACCTGGCCTCTTAGACATCTGTGGTAGAATAATGACATTTACCTCAAAGAAGATGTATGTACTGCCAGAATATGATCGGGAAGCCAGGTGGGATACCCAAGGCTGTCTATGATGGCATTAGGCATCTGTGTCCTGGGAACTGACTTTCAGTCTTTGTGACAAAACACAAAAAAATCTCAACCTGGAAAGCAGGGCCTTGGTCTTGCAAATACTTACATGGGTGTTTAACTTCTCACAGTCTTATGAGAAACTGTGGAATGTATTAGCTCTGCAATACTTTCTAAGAAAGCTGTTTTGCAGCAAGACTACTTCCTATGTAAAAAGCGCAAGTTAGGCAAGTCAGTCTCAGTGGTATTGTTGAAGTTAAGCAAGGAAGAGTTTAAAGTCTTTAAAGTGAATTATGAGATTGTAGGATAATTCCAGTCACAAGTCGATGTAAAGTAATTGGTATATCATGGTGCTAAGGATGTTACCAACAGCTGATGATTAATATATGTTTTTAACATAAAAAAATTGCTTGATACATAGGATCTGGGTAAATTAGGTTTTGGGTTTTTCTAAGTTTTTAACAGTTCTTCAGACATCTCACTGATTTTAGTTTTACTTCTGTAGTTCAAACCAAGATTTAAGTTCCCTGATACAGGTGTTTATTTTGAGGAAAGCTAAGCTGTGCAAGCACCAGTATTTAGGGAGGGGAAAAAGACTGATACATCTGGATTTTCTTTTCCCCCTGAGCCCAGAACAAATAGAGATAGTTGTAAAGTTTAGAAAATTCATATAGTTTGTTCTACATATCACACAGGGATGGCAGCTCTTATAATTTTGGCTATCAAAGCACTATGGAACTATTTTATTCTGAAGTAACTCCATAATTCTATTTGTTTTAGTATTAAGCAATAACTACGCTTCAGCTGGGGAAATGTAATCCTAGATCATACACGATGACAGGTTTCGCATCGATGGAGTACATCTATTTCAGTGTATGATTGTCTGTTGGATGTTTTCTTTCCTTGCCAAGAAGCCAGCCTGAACTGATTATACCCAGCATGCTCAACCTGCTCACCGAGTAGAGTGATGTACGCACACAGGGGAGATGTCCCTCCGTAGCTCCAGCTCCTGCCAACCTCCTTGCAGCTGATCAGCCTAAAGGCATAACCACGTCTTCCTGCTTTATTCCTGTCTGCACACAGATAACAGGCTCTGGATCACACGGCTTCTAACAACTAAGGTTCAATAAATTTTATACAGTACATGCCATGACAGTAACAGGGATAGTGTGTATATATCTTTTGCAAGGGCTGCCTATACAAAGCCCTTTGGCAATTAACAACTACCGTTATGTCCCTTGTCAGGAATTTTACTGCTTTGACATTGAACACTTTGGCCTTCAACAATTTTTGCACAAAAGGTTCAGAGCAGAGTTAGTTCTTTCAAAAAGTGAATCATTTTTTGCGTTGTTTTGTTCTGAGAAAGAATTAGTGTCACTCTCTTCCCTTCCTAATGTCTTCCATTCCCTAAAGAACATTTAAGAACTAGTTCATCATTGCAGAAATTGAAAGGAGTAGTGATATGTTCCAGAGAGATCATTGGTGTCACTCCACATGGATTCCTCAGAGAAATATCTAACAGACAACAACAGCATCAGTTGCAGGACTGCTGGCCTCTTTTTTTTTTTTTTTTTTTTTTCCCCAGAACAGCTGCACTTCTGCATTTCTATTTGTCTTCATATATACAGAATTTTTGTTTGTTTGTTTTTGTTAACCAGGCTAATTCACGAAGCCCTGACAAAAACTTTTAAGTGGCCAGAAATTAAATCATTTTCAAGGTGAGAAAAAAGATGAAAATTTTTCTGTATTGTCCTCCAGCAAAAATAAAATAACTGGATAGCTCTTTGGGTATATATCCTCAAGAGAGGAAGAACAAAAAGCTTTGTCCTTTGAGACTGATTTCATGACTCAACAATAAAAGTCATGCTGGGCTTCAACATTATACGAAGTCACCAAGAACTACAGGAAATATCATCTTGATCTTCTGCTGTACCAGTCAGTGACAATATACTGCTGAGTGTGCTGATTTGCGCCTTCAGGTTATATTTTCTTCTGACATAAATATTGTTTTTACTGTTAACCTAAAACCACTATTTTAAAGTCTATATTTGGTTTAGTCTCTTTAGCCCTGTGATTTATATTCAAGTATTGTATGAATTTTAGTGTAACATTTTAGAACGTAGATGTCTGTAATTGAAAAAAAAAAAAATCCAAATCCAATTCTTGGATGCAAAAATAGTTGAATAGTCCATGAATAAAAATTGTTTTAAGGACAACTTGAAAGAGTTTGCGATCTATGGTTCAAAAAGTTAATTGCTCTCTTGCACTATTTTATTCATAGAACAATTGTAACTTGGGTAGATTGGAATATGGACGATAGTTCATGTTCTTGCAAAAATAAAATTGTATGTCAATAACTTTCTGATCTTAAACTGGGAATGGTAGACCAGCAGTAAACAGATGACAGAAGAGATGAGATGAGCAATATTTTGTTGTTTAAAGAAAATAAAACCTAGTTCAAAAAGAGAGCCAGGAAACTAACATGGACAAATAACTGCCCAGAAATGCAAGCATAAAACAGGATTTGGTAAATCCCATGAATTTTGTGATTCTCTACTGTCAAATAGAAATGACACTTTGTGTAATAGAAGATACTATTTTTTCATTTACGAATTCTGAAATATCAGTTCCTAGGATGCGAAATGTCTCAAGAATTTATGATAAAATCCAAAGTTTTACAATGTAGTTATGAGTTATCATATATATTGATTTATTTTTTTATTCGTTAATAGAATAAGAAAGAATAAAAAAGAACTTTAAAAGTTAGACTTAACATCAGCTTTATGATCAAAACTCCTGTATTAACTGTCAAGAAAGAGAGCAGTTCTAGATTTCCTTTGTTGAACTGTGTTTGGTCTGGAATGAAGATTATACATAAAAATCTCATTTAATATACTTAGAAAAATGCAAATGCATAAAATGATAGTTTTTGCAAGATCTTTGAAATTTTGCAGTTAAGGCTCTTATATGTTGCTATGATTTTTAATAATAAGAAAAAAGAAAAAGATCACAGTCATCATAGCCGATGATGTCAGGAGCTTTTGGGAACCTGATATCCTTGGCACATCCAGAATTTACCGGTGCTTTTTTTCACAGCAATACTGGTAAATCAACATCATGCTGCTATAGAAACATCTTTTTGCTTGTGTAGCAAAATAACAAGAATTTTATTTCAGATTCTTCAAGACCTTATTTAAGTGTATGTGATTGTAGAGTGTAGCTAGTAAAGAATTTATGGTATTTCAGCTGCCCCTCAGCCAATCTGCTGACTTTAGATTTTCTGTTTTCTACATGTGGAAATGCTAGTTCCCCAAATCCCCATTGCTTCCAGATGCATTGTCAATCTGTAAATAATGCAAAAGACACTTTCAAAATTCAAATTCCATTGCATCACCATTTTGCTTGTGGAATTACTTCATACAAAATATGTTTTCCTTTACAACTGGAATCGGAAATGGTCTTCAGATTTATGAGTCAACAGGTGATGAGGCAACAGGCTTTTAATCATCTTTTCCCAATTTCATAGTTGGTACCAACTTCAAAAATAAAATTAAAAAATTATAGTATTTCATGCAGATCATTTGCTTTTAACAAAGCAAGGCTGACATGCGTTGGCTGTTGTTAGTATCACATTATGCCCATGACAGAGGAAGGGAATGACTTAGCATGTCAGACTTAGTGATGCATTCAACTTAGATATACGCTATAAGTTGTCATTGCACTAGTAAAACAGTAATAGCAATTTTCCAGTACTAAATGAAGTTGTTTCTAAGCATTTGATCTGCTCAATCAGATTTGCATAAACCCAGAGAGAACTCTGCTTTTGTTTTTAATCTACCTGAAGTGTTTTACCTAAAATGTCTGTATGTGGTCTTGTGACCAGCTAATACTGATGCTGTGGACAAAGGCTTTGTGGCTTAAGCAAAGTTGCTGTGGTTTGTTGTTGTTGTTGCTGTTTACTCTTTTTTTTTTTTTTTTTTGACATCTATGTAAAAAATGAATGAAACCTCCTATGCAAAAATGTAATGCAGATAAGTCAGCTGAGTACAAAAATTAAATGTTGAACAGATGCGTTTAGATTTTAAAGTGCTGCCAGGACGACACCAATATAGTACAAGGACACTGTAGGGACAGCTGTTATACACACTGGGTCGCAGCTGCAAATATGATGTACCTTTCTGAAAGCAATTCAGAATTGCCATAAATCCTTTGCTAATAAGTTTCTCTAAGGCTTCAAAAGGACTCTGGCAATGATTAGATTTCTGAAATAACAAGATTTACTTACTGACAAGGTCTAATATAAACCGTACACTAGAAGTGAGATTTATAGTGAATGGTCACTCTTAAAAACATTTCATTTGTCATTGCCTTGGTCACCGGGTTATCACATTACTTCTGTATCATTTATTTTTAGGAGAAAGAGTACTGTAATAATTGTGTCTGGTGATTGAAGATGGGGCTAGACGGTAACTCCTTTGAAACTGAACATTGAACAGGAAAAAAAAAAAGCTACAATCTGTTTTTTGTTTTTTTTTTTACATTATCTTAACACTGAGCAACACAGAGTTAGACTGCATGTGTCTAACTTCAAGCACTTCCGATACTGCTTAAATATCGCACTGAATGGGATCCATATTAGATTTAAAGTCCAAAAACTAATAGATTAAGTCTAATCCCAAAGAAATACAAAGTCTCTCCTATTCTTCCTCATTTTTTTTTTTTTTTTTTGGTTTGTTAGTTTGCTTTGTACGAACTGTATTCCTTATGTTTGTCATGTTATCCTAAATATTTGTCTATGGAATCTTTTTTCTTTTTTCTTCTTCTTCTAAATTATTCTGTTTGGGGAGCTGTTGGGCGTTAATCACTGCAAAAAGAGCCAGCAGTAGACAGCAAAATGCTGTCCTTCATCATCTGAAATAAAAGATTCTGAGAGTCTCTCAAAGGACAAACTTAATGCTATATTCTTTCATCAGAAAAACTGTAACCAAAATAGATTAATTTTAAGAGTACCAAAGGGAATTTTTAAAGCATACAGATCAATAGAAAGCCAGGTTTGTTTATTCCCCAATGGGTGCTGCTTCATTTGCAACGTTGTTTTCATAGATGGTTTACTGCTCATGTGAACAGAAAAGGAAAGGAACAGAAACAGTACAACAGGGAAGGATATGAATTAAGGATGAACAACATGATGGATTACTGTCAGTGTGCTAATCATTGTTAAGGGTACAATAGTTTTGTGCATTTCCAGAGCACTTAGCTTAAGGTTTATATGACTATTTCCTGACTTTTACAATTGTTGAGTGTCTGCTTGGTCTATACCTTTGCACAGAGACCTAGTTTCCTGAGATCCACCTACATGTCACTGTTCCTGATTTCTCCATAGGAACAGACCTTAATGTATAGAAGTGTAGCATTTTTTTCTTCATGAAAGAGTTTTCATTTAATTTGACTGAGAAGTAGAACATAATGTCCAATTGCATGATACCACAAAGTACGTTAAGAGCCTTAAGTTTCCTGCCAAACACAAGAAAATCAATTATGTTTATTAGTAAACTTTACTACTATTTGTATTAGGCAATTAAAACAAAACTGTTATCTTTACAGGGAAGGGAATTTATGAGAGCTAAGCGACGAGATTTGGTAACACGACGTTTTAATAAGCTGCAGCCACTATCTTCACATTGAAAAGGAAAAGAAGATAATACAGCCTAGTCATAGCTTACTGCTGTGACACTTTCACTCCATGAAATACTGTTAAAGGCAGAAGGAGAGACAACAACGAGGTGTAGTTAAATATTTACCATCTGAACCTTGTAAAAGACTCAAGTGATACAACAGCTATCAATGCCCTGGATGTCTTGCTTTAGGAAGAGCTGGATTCCTTGGAACCAGATCATAATTCTTCTTTTAAAGAAGGCAATGTTTAAGGGTCAGGAGACTAAAAGAAAGGCACAGAACTGCATTTGTCTGGATTTTTGAAAGACTAATGAAAAAAATAATAAAAAAAAAAGCACCAATAGTACACCATATGGCCAAAAAAAAAGGCATAGGCTGAAAAAAGCGTCAACTGTACATAAAGCAGGGACAGACAAAAAACACTTAGCAGAAAGTCTGAACTGTTAAATTTGTCATGAGTCTGATTACAGAGACACTTGTACAACACTAATATGGAGGAAGCAAGATTAGACAACCATAAAAATTCAGTAACCATCATCTTGTTTTAAACAGTATTTTAATTAGGATTGTCAAATGCTGGAAAAAATCACCTAATTAGCAACCTTCTATGGATTTTTTTTTTTTTTTACACTAGAAAATTATGTGTACATATGGAGCCCCAGTCCACAAGATGCCAAGCATCTTTTACTTGTATGAAGCCCCAAAACATAGAAATATTCAGCATTCATAATTACATGCTTAGATTTACAAAAAAAAAAAAAAAGTTAGGCAGACAGACAGATAATGCATGCAAAGTATATACGATGGCCACACATAGACATCTCAGTACAGAAATTAATAACTGCAGTTATGATGCATTTCTTGATGGATACATGGAGGCATCCGATATCTCAAGATCTGTTTGCAGGCATACTATAGTTCTTTAACCATTTACTAATTATGTGTACATCTTAATACAGGGAGAAGTTCTACAAGCATATCTGCCAAACTTGTATACCAGTCACATGATCCATCACAGTTAATGTACAATTCCACTCAATTACTTTTTTTTTTTTTTTCCAGGCACTATCAAGAAGGTGATTAGGTCTGGAATATGGGAGATCATGCAAACAATCCCTCTAGCAGTAGCTATTCTCCTTTAGCTGGAATAAGAACATATTATTTGGATTACATATAATAGTAAAACATGAAAGGAATTTAGCCCCAGTTTTCATATACTTGTATTATTTAAAGCTAGGTAATCAAGCTAAGCACAAGATGGTATACAACCTAGTGTAGAGTTATGAAGGATTGTACTTTCTTAAGATAAAGCTTATTGTTTTTTTGAAAATATGAACCATTTTTGGTGCATACATGGGACCAACATATTGTTGTAATTTAGTATGAAGAAGTCTTATTACATGCTGAGTGAATAACTTTGAGTTGTTTGAAGGGCCAATGGAATATTGTACGAAACATGAAATTATTAAGCGTAATAGGATTCATTACTAATTATGGGTTTTCTGTTTTTAAAAAAGCAACACCACAGTCTTCATTAATGTAGTGAAAAAGCAATGCCAGAAGTTCTCAAAGCAGCCTGTATGGCTGTCCTATGGTATTGTCTGGTTGGAAAAAAACAACAGGTGACTGCAGAGCTCTTATTTTGCTTCCCAGGTTTTCTCAGGACTTGGGGAATTTTTGGTCATTACTTTTTTGGTTCCTCTGCTTTCCACTCACAAATCAAGATTAAGAATGGATATAATATGGAGTGATAATATAGAATTATACATGAACATTGTTGTTGTTATTTTTCTTTACAAGTGTTGCAGCTTCATGTCATGCAGCAATGTAAAAAGATCATTTTTTTTTTTTTTTTTTTGCTAGGCAAAGTAAACATAGAAACATAGCATAAAAAAAAAAAAAACACTTTTTTTAATATTAACTGGACTCTGAGTCCAGGTTTGTTTTTAGGGGGTTGTGTTTTTTTTCTTTTTTCTTTTTTGCTTTCCTTTTTTTTTTTTTTTGAGGGAGTGTTGCTGTTTTCTCTTGTTTGTTGTTGTTGTTGTTGTTGTTGTTTTGTTTCATTTTTGTTCATTTAATTTTTTTCATTTTTGTTTCATTTTGTTTTAGGACTTAGTCCAGAGTTTATTAGTTTTACCAACACAGTTTCTTTCTAATGAAATCTAAAGTGTATCTGCAAGGTGCTTTTTTATGTAGAGAAAGAAGAAACGTAGAAAGTTTAAATAAATAAATAAATAAACATAGCAAATGTTGACTTTACATTTTTCTAGCCACATCTTTATTCTGCTCATTAGGCAATCTTCCCAAGTTATTATTATTATTGTTGTTATTATTATTATTATTATTTTCTTTTAAGTCAAGCATTTGATTAGTTTCAAGTAAATTGTTTCATATCACTTTATAGATCAGTATTTAGTATTTCAGTTAGAAATATTATTATAAATATACTGAAATTATTTTTAGAAAGATGCACAAGAATGTAGTTGAGCCTACTAACTCCTATCATCAAAGTTTAGGATTTTTTGTTTCTGTATGTGTACTTGTGTGTGTATGTGTATATAAATGTTATATGATATACATCTTTGCATTAATGATTACCCAGACTGGCAAGGAATGAAAGCTAAATTTTCAAGGGAGCTATTCCAGCTGTGAAATAAGGGGGAATAAGTAGCTATTTTTTGTGTCATAGACAGATTTTTTTCAAGTATGCCAAAACCTACCCCTCAAGCATGCACCTTTAAGTTAATATTTTATAGGCGTATATAAAGCAATGGGTTGTGGCACTTCAAAACCAGGTGTAACATTTTTCAAACATTTTCTGTCTGTCATCTTATTGTGTCTGCATTAATAGCTGTACACTACACCTTGCAATACCTTATTTGGATTAGAGATGTACCAACAGTGAAATATTCAGGGATTTAACAAGGTCATGCTGAATAAGAGCACGGAAAACTCTTCTAAAGCAATTGCTTTTTTGGTTTTGAAATACTTCATTGATAGGGCATTATACACAAATAATTCTATTTATATTAGCTTTCTTCAGTCATAATGTGTTTCAAGCACCATATGTTGTCTTCAGAGTAAATTTACAGATTTTTGAAGGTTAGCAATTTGACCTGTTATTTGGGGTTCTCATCTATTACATGCAATCAGTTGCTTGAAGTAAGTTGTAAATGTATTTTTCAATCTTATTTTTACTTTCAAAAGAAGCAAGTCTTTCAGTGCTCTCCTTTTTCTTTTTTTTTTCTTTTTTTTTTTAACCTCAAATCAAGGAAAAATGGCTTAGCTTCTGTTATGACAGCATCTGTGCTAAGTGTGTTTAAATCTCACTCTGTTTTCTTTTTCTACAAGGAAGTGAGAAATGGGAGTAAGCAGAATTTTAAAATTATTCTATGACCAGATTTGTGTGAAGTAGAGAAAAAATAAGAGGATCTGAGTAGTGATAACTACTAGGAAGTGTGTGTAAACTAGAACATGAGAAAGTAACAATAGCTGCTTTAGGTCAGACAGAACCATTTCTCCAGTATCTTGTCTCAAAACACAGCTGAAAGTGGAAGACTTCAAAGCATAAAACAACAACACTAAACTTTATATGAAAGCCTCCCACTATCCCAAAATTCTGTCATTTGTTGCCTAGGATTTTCAGGGTCACATTTCAGTTTGAACTTGTCCAAGTTCCCCTTGGGTCCATGTAATCTCTCAGCATCCACCATTATCACCTCATGGCAATGCCAAAAGTTACTGACCCTTTGTTTTGACAAAAATGTACAATATACTGATATACAAAGGTTACATTAACAGGGAAAAGAAATAGACCACTGACCCTGAAAATACTTAACATTATCATATTATTTCATATTATCAGGTCATTTCACCTAAAATGTACTAAATTCGCAGAACACTGAAGGGAAGTCTTTCCTAGCCTGGTTTGCTCTGATTTATGTGTTAATTTGTAGGAGTGCTCCTATGGACAGTTCACCATTTTGAATCATCAGTGACTTCTGGTGAGGGACTGGGGAGGAACTCCAGTTTTGTTAAAAAACAGCTGTTTTCTCAGTCGGTCTGACACATTGTTGTTCAAATTTCTATCTATCTGCAAAATTAGGATAATAATTCCCTATTATGCATTATGAGGTTTTTAAATGCTACACAGCTCAGTCTTGCATAAGGACATAAATAATGCTTTCCTGCATTGTTGCCTTTTCTTATATTTGCTCTCTAAATAGAAGTCATCTCAGGAATCATCAGTGAATGTGTTCTCATCCATGTTATTTAACATACCTTTTTAAATTTTTTTTCTTATTATTATTGCATATAAATTACCATGAGAAACAAACAATACTTATACCACCTCCTGTGATATTTATGTGGAGAAGTCAACTCATTTTGTAGAATTTGCAGTTCTAATCAGTGCTGTCCTGCCATAAGAGTGAATTATCACAAGGCTCAATACTTGATGTAAATTTATCTTTACAAAGCATTATCAGTGACAAAATTGTAAAAGGAACAGAAAATGACACAAAACCATTTTGCTTTCTGCCAAAAATATAATGAGATCTGAAAATGGTAACAAAAATTAATCCATTTTCTGACAAATCTAAGATTTTAATCTCATGGAAGAACCTTCTTAGAGCCATATATAAATACTATTAAAATGTTGTTGAAAGGAACAGATGGCATTTTTTTCCAGAGGGTTATCTGCATGTGGATGAAGTGCTGTGTTATTAATGGTCATAAAATCATTTGCAAATATTTTAAACACAAGTATTAGCATACCTCAAGCTTGGCAAATGTCCTCCTTTGCAGGAAATTGGATTCTGGAAATGTGTTTTTCTTGATACTATATGTAATAATGTAATTAATGAATTGAATGCTTGCTCAATTCAATTAATGTTCAGGTAACATCAAATTGATGAAAAGTCAGGAAATGCAGAAAATTAATGATAAGATTTTAAGGGCATTGTGCCTTTCTAAATTGTACTTTAACATGCACACTATGCAGTGGGAATCCTGCATTGATGGTGTAAATAATGGATAATAAATTACAAACTAATAATGAAAAGGGATAGAAAATTTACGCACATTACCCTAACATTGATATCTTTTATCACTTTTTTTGTCAGTATTCCTTTCATAGGAATTGGACACTGATTGTACCAATGGACACTATTTAAGGTGTCAGGCAATGCTCAGCAACTACTGTTAAATTTAATTGGCATTAAGAAATAGAAATTTGTACAGCCTGTGTCCAGTTTCCCTTTACTGAGGGTAGCCACATACTACTGTTCCATCACAATGTTACTCCTGATGTTCCAGAGGAAGAGGAGCAGAATCAGTCCTTGTGATGACATTCTCAGAGGTCTTAAAGCAAAAATATACATATAAATACGCTTACTATTTTCAAAAGCTATCCAAGTTTAATTTCTAATTAATTTTCACACGAGGCCATTTCTACCTTATGGTAGATTTTTTGTATAAGTATTTTTTCTGACCTACTTTTACAATTAATGATGTTATCCAAGGGCAGCTAGATCTCAGTCTGTGTCCTGGTCAAAACTGTCCATGTGAAGTTGCTAATAGTTATCTTTTTTTCTTTCCCTAACTTTAGCAGTAAATCTCTAAACCTTTTGGAGGACTGATGGAAATTAATGAAGTGGCTAAAACTGGAACTTTACTCCTCCTTTTCCATCTAATTAACTGTTTTTTTTTTTTTTTCCCCTAACACTTAACAATTTTAACTAGCAGAATTTGTCAGTTAAAGCTCTTCCTCTCTGGTATCTTTTGCCTCTCCACACTTTACTTTTAAAATGTAACTTATTTCTAGCTAAAATCTCCAATTTTTATCTTCCTATTTTCAGTCTATCGCAACAAATCAATCAATGAGTGAGAAAACTGATTGAAGAAAACAGGCAGAGCAAAATCTCTGTAATTGTCTTGTGGCACAATTTAGGCATTTAATGGGTTGTCTTTTAGCTTTGCAGGATCTCATGGTCCCACAGCTGAAAAGGGGAGCTCCCAAAGCTTTCATTGTGAAGACAGAATTGTAGCTCTGAAGAGCTGCCCAAAACCTGTATCAGGATACTACAGACTTTTGCCTTTTTTTTTTTTTTTTTTCCTCTTAAACACTTTAACCATGAGCTACTTGGTACCACAGTGAACTTCTGCTGGCAACAGAGAAAAACTGCTACATAAACACGTACTGTAAAATATTTAAGAATTTGTATTAACTTCATTCAATATTCCCTTTGACACTTCAGCTATACATACATACGTATAGATAAGATAAAGATATGCACTGGTGTAATAAATTCATCCTTAGTTCTGCTCTGAAGAGAATAGGCATAGTGTGACAAGACTATCTACAAAAGTAAACAATGATTTTAAACTGACCCCTTGTGAAATGTATGGTCATCTTTGTACCTTTGTATCTTTCACAGATGCAGTTGGTACTAAAACCTAAGAAATTAGATAGCCCTGGTCATGGTTACATATCTGCAGGGACATCAGTAAATATTTATATGCACATACATAAAAGTAAAAAAAAAATCAAGCATAACTTTCCTGGCAAGAGACTCATTCACCAAAACAGCATCAGTTACAAGAATAAGACAATGGACTCACCCAGGAATGTATTTGTACATTTGATCTTTTTCTTACTGTAATTGTAATAAATGGCTCATCACTTCTCTTTTCTGGCCTGTCTTGTCCTTTAGTTGCCACTCATAAATCACTGAACTCTAACACCAGTGTCTCTTGCACCCCTAGTATGCGCTTTTAGCACTTTACATATCTTTTGTGTTAATGACGAGTTTTACATCACTGAAATAATATTTATTTATTCGTTGCACTTCAGTAATCCACAATGTTGGGAGTGGGGAGTGGGGGAGAACTGAAAATAAAGCTGACTTTTGCTCTTGTGTACTTCCTGTTCAAATACATAATAAGCTAGATTTTGTCCTTACCCTGAATCAGAAAAACTCCTCTGATATTTAGCAAAAGTGCTCTTACCCATCTTGCATTGCTCAGGAAAAAAAAAAAAAAAAAAAAAGGAAGAAGAAAAAAGAACTGCTAATTAGTAAAGAAATGTTTCTGACTTTAAATCATTAAGCACTTGAAATCTAATTCAAATGTATTCAATAATTGCCCCAGTTTATAATACTTGAGGAAATGAAAGATCATAAGAAAAAGAAATTAAATAAAGCAGAAAGAAGCAAGGCTGCAGTCAGAGTCTCAGTGCTAAAGGTGAAAGCTTGTGTTTAAAGGACAGCAAGAAATCACAAGAGGCTTGACATAATACAGTTTGAACCATCATAAAATCTCCTCTCTGAAGGTTCTTATACACTTGTTTGTATGTGTTCAGCAACATTGCAGATGTTTGCAGGGAATCACAGCTGAATAATTCCCTCTTCCTTCTTGTGCCAATCATCCTCACAGACTAGGCTTACAGTATTGTTGCAAAAGTCTGAGAAAAGGACAAAGACGGGGCAAGTACCTTGGCCAACTTGTCCAAGGCTTACTCATAAAACATCATAAATGACGAATTTCCTAAAGAGATAGATATTAGCATCCTACTTACTAATGTTATTAAGCCCTGATGGTTCTCTCAGGCTTCAGTTACTTCTCATGGCTTATTAACATGATTATACGCCATTTCATTATACTAAAGAGTGATGCCATGGGATTAAGTCATTGATTTTTACCTTATTCAGTGGGCTGGGACATGATACTGTGATATAAAACTACTTCCTGTCCAAAGGCAGCCGGAGATTATCATTTTGACAGCAAATCCCTCCTGTGTTGTTTGGGCTTCTTTAACAAGGTCTTTTGCCTGATTCTCTGTCTGACATCACCAAGAATTTGCGACAGGAATCAATTGATTAAGTGATCAAAAATTTCTGGACACTGCTTATATGACCATGTACCAAAGCTTAGCAAGGACACATTTATTTCTCAGTCCTAATGTCAGTATCTGAACTTGGACTTTCTCCTATACTGAGTTAAAATGAAGTAAACTTGTATTATAATATGTGAAATATAGGCTTGGGCCTATTCTCAAAACACAATTTATAGGTACCACTCTAAGTAACTTTTTTAACACAATGATAAGAATATTGTGGAGTATCCTTACATAATTTAATGTTCTATTCTAATTAATGTTACTCTGTTCATGTTGCATGATATAATTCCTGTTTTATTTTGTAATATGAATTTAATTTCTGATTTTCCAGGCTAAATTATGTAGTTTATAGCAGATGAACTAGTTATTCATGGTTTGTTTTTATTTTGTGCTCAGATAGCTTTTCCATTCCTTTTGGCATAACTCTTTGGCATGTAGGCATTTACAGAGAAACTATGGTTTCCATGGATTTTGTGTGTTGAGATTTAAAATTCAATTTCCACAAATGCACATATAATTAAAATTAGACAAATCAAATATTTGTGAAAAACAAAATAAAAGCAAACAATCAAACAAACCCCAAAACTGTAGGTAGTTACTATTTTATGCAATTTTAATTTTCTGTGAACTGGGCTGAAGAAGTTAATCATCACCTATGTGGGATAAAATATTTTGACCTTTCAGTAGATTCTGTGTAGCAGCACCTGAATATGCCAGGGCAGCTTTATTTAAATGCAAACTGTAGAAAACTATTGAGTTAATTAGAACCTTGAATCAGGGCCAGTTCTAAAAATATCTGAGCGAAGTATGTAGCTTGGGGTAGTAAGCCAGGAATGGAAAATGCCTAGAACTCTTCTGCCATTAGGGGCATAGCTTGGGAAAGGCAGATTTGCTCCTGCTGGTGGAAGAACCACTGTGTATTAATTCCTTCAGAGGGAAAGTATAGAGGATGATGGTTTCTTCCTTATAAGCAGCTTTTGCCACTCCCAGCTTGCCATGTTGCACCAGTACCAAGCCATAATTTGGCAAATTCTCCAACCATGGTTTTCCATCGCAGCTTTGTTTTCTCACCTCTTCAACCATGTGTATCTATGGTCAGAATACATTGATCATGGCTCCTTATTCTGAAGGCAACAAAAACTAACTTAGCCTACCCTTTGGGAAAGCCTTTAATTGAATGTTTCTGAATAACACAGTTAAGAAAGCTGTGTAATTTGTTAGAAAAAAATGCAAAGACTATGTGCTGACTAGTGAGGCATTACTGGCATAGCTACTTCTGTCAAGCTCAAAGACTCCTTGATATGAAAGAAATTTCAATTGCTTCTGTGCCATCTCCAGACTTGTAGAAAGGTTGTCTCCATGCTACTTTCTTTTGTACCAGCTACACTCAAAGCTGAAGTTGTCAGGAGAAGGTTAGATGGCTGGCAATTCAGGAAAAAGGGCGGAGGATAAAACTTGTGAGATTAGCACATTAGCTTAATGTTTCTGTTGAAGTGATTTGCAGTGAAATAGTTTACACCCTTGACAGTTAGGTTTTTATCTGTTTCTGCTGCCTTAGGATACATGTACCAGCTGAGGTACCTCAGCTTTAGATGACACATATTTGCTTTAGATGAACTACAGAAGAGGAATTTGCATTTGATCAGGGCATATGATAAGTAATTTAATGTGGAAAGCACTCAGTCAACATCCCTGATCAGAGGCGTGAAAAAAAAGAAAAAGAATTAACTGTTGAGATTGTGTTTTGTTTCATTTTCTTTCTGATTTTGAGGTAGTACTGCTGCCCTCCTTTTATTTGTCAGCAGTTGTCCACCAGTAAAACATTGGTTATACTGTCTCAGGGTCTGTGACAATCTGAATCTAATTGGTATGGGGAGCAGAGTCCGCTGGTAAAAGTGATCACACAGTTGCCTGAGACTCCTCATACTTCTTTCCGAATCATTCAGTCTGGACACTTACAGAAATGGGAAATTGGGATTTGATTTACCATGGCAATACTTCCAAATAATCTATATTTTTAGGTATTCTTGTATGTGAGTAGCTCAGTAGTAATCATGAGAAGAGAATAAAGAAACACTTTTATTCTAATTATTGAAACATTATATGAACAATTCAGTCAATTCTATTAATCATTTTATGTTGTACATACAATTTTTTTTTCCCAGACAATATGTATGTAGATTGTCTCAGCTCCACAACCAAAAGCCTACTGAGCTTATAAATACTCAGTATTATAAGTTACTTTCAAAGACAAAGGTTTTGACAGTAAATTAATGTAGCATCAGGGAAATATCTGCACATTTTTTCTCTTCTCTTTCTTAGGTAACAGCTGCATTGTTTCACCACTATTTCACCCAGCTTTCAATTTTCACTCATATCTTAGTAAAAACTGTCTCACCAAAGAAATAAAAGGAAAATAAAAAGCAAATGAAAAATAAAATTCCCCCAGAACCAACTTCATTGCTGATCCTTTGTATGAGTTTGATCTAACTGCTTTCTGCTGAGAATAAAACAAAACTCCAAGTGATGAGGTCAGTAATCTAATTTTGCCTGAAGCAATCAGATAAACACAATGCCAAAAGCAAGGTGAATATTCTGCAAAGATAATAGGTAAGAGATGGAAGTTAGTCATTCAAGACTGGAACCAGCTCAACCAGGGACTTATTCAAACAGCTTTCAGATCTGTTGCTGGCTCTCTCCAACTCTTGAAATATCAATGATAATAATAAATACCAATATATCATTTTTCCTGTCATTAATTTTTCAATCCAATCTGGAACAGTCATTGCAATTACATTTTCTGCAAAAAGTCACAACTATATCTCCAAAGACAATGTGGATTGATTAAACATCAGGAATTAGAATGAAACATCTGCATGTAACAAATTCTCTTTTGGCAAAAAAATAATAATAATATTGATAATTCAAAGGGCGATATATGAAAGATGTACCTATTTATGTAGACTGTGTCTGTGAACAGGTTAAATACATCTGCATTTAAGTCTATGAGAGGAGTTATCAGAAAGTTGTTTTCTATTTTTAACAATGCTCTTCATGTGTTTTTTTTTCCCCCATAACTTTATCCAAATGAAGTGGACCCAGAGAGGGCATAGAGAGCATATTTCATTAGCTTAAAAGAATGTTAGGTAAAGAAAATAACAATATTCATAACACCTTATATTTCAGTAATGAGTATTTGCTATTTCAAGCAAAGAATATATATTCCTAACTGCATTATGCAGAAGTCTAGATATCATTTTTTAAAGTAAAAATGAACATAAATGTCACCAATTGATGTGAGTGACAACAGGTGCACAGACCTCAGTCAGTCTCACCTACCTAACCTGTCTTAGGATCCAGTCAATAGAGCCACTCAGATGTTTATTTAACTAGGTCAGTGAGGATGGAAACATCTAGAAGCTCATACATCTCATTTGCTGCTTCCTTGTGAATTTCGCTTCAGAGATTCCTTTGAGGTAGCATACACCAAACACAATTTTTAAATGAGTCCTGAGTCTGCCAGTTTCTGGCTGATACCACTAGGTAGCTATGCATGTATAAAAATGCTTTCTTAGGCATCTAAATACTCTGCAAAAGTAGACCTGGGGCTCCTTAGGCATTTGACTCATAATTCATCCTGTTCTT